>NC_089684.1:41064925-43502425 GCF_031753505.1 Anomalospiza imberbis | reverse complement strand
TTAAAAGAACTGAGGCATGTTCCTGTGTGTGAAAGGAGAGAAAATTATTTGTTTCTGTGGGGAACAGAGTGAGGGGAGAAAGGAAATGATTGCAGTGACATGGCAGAGTGGTGCCTGAGATGCTGATAAATTGGGGCCTTTTGGAAACATCGAGGCACCCATGGAGCGCTTGTGTCACTGAAGCGTGCCAGGCCCAAGAGTATGCTGAGCCAATTTGAGTGTGTTTCGGGACAGAATATCCAGGGACAAATATAGTGAAGAGCAGAGCAGATAAAGCCCCAGAGCAGGATGCGCCCTCTGCATGGCGCACAGTTCAGTGGATGCCACGGTGTGTGTGGAGCAGCAGCAGAGCACCCAGAGCCCTGCTTCCCAAAGCCCTTGCTTTGCCTGGCCCTGCCTGGGAGCTGCAGTCACTGCTGGAACATCTGTGTTTATTTTGCATGACAAACTTGTTCCTGGGCTCTGACAAAACGCATGCTGGTCTGGGACTGGGGTTTGGGCTCCTCGGCAGGGCTGTGCCGTAGTGCTCGGCTGGCCCTGTGCTGCTCTATAATACATATTACATTACTTCATCCATAGTTAATGACAAGTGTGCTATATTTTTAATCTTTATAGCTTTATTGTGTGCAAGTGGTTTTAATAATTGGTGCTGCTGGATGGTTACTTCCCAGAATTACCCTGCAAAATTGCTGTGTTTTCAGCCTTCAGTTGCGCAGGTTGTAAATTATAAACTTGGTTAGTAATAAACTTGGCGCTCTCTCAGTGCTCTGTGGAGAAGCCAACCTGTAACAACAGCAAAAAGATACATGCTGGCAAAAATTCCTCCCCGAAGCTATCCTCATCCTGTGTGCATGGCCTGTGGGGTAAAGAGGCCCTGTGGTAACCCCTGCTTATGCTCTGTGTGTGTGACCATGAGCAGGAAAATAACTGCAATGAGACAGGGATAGTGGTAAGGAGCAAAGGGGCTTGGGGACTCCCTGAACCACCCCCCCACCCCCCACCTCCTCCAAGACATTCCTCGGTCTCCTACCCATGTGGAGCACAAGCACTTCTGCTAGAATTGTGATAAACAGGGCAAGTGGTATCCAAATATGTCTGTTGGTGTCCTGAGCCTGAACTGGGGCTCTGGAATGGGGTTGCACATGACTGGTGCTGGGACTGTAGCCTTGTCTCGTGTGGAGTCTCTGCTCATCCCATCAGAGGGCTGAGCTTAGGGTGCTGCCCTCCAGTGCAACACACGTACTGTAAAGCCTGGGGCAAGCAGAACATTTTTATTTAAAAAAAGGAAAGAATGCAAAACTGGGTGAAGGTGTTCTGGAGGCTTCCTGTTTCAGCTGGCTCGTTCTGTTTGGCATTTCTCAGTTCTCTTCTCCTGGGCACGTCCCCAGCAGGATGATGATAGTGCCTCCCCTTCCCCTGTGCCCTGGGGTGGTGAGGGCTGCGTCCTTCCCTCCTGTGCTGCCTTGGCTCCCAGTTTCCACCCCAGAGAGCCAGGGGCCCAGGTGCTGGGGCAGCCCCCCAAGCCCTACGCACAGACAGTCCCCAGCATCCCAAGGAATGCTGTGAGCACGGCAAACACACAGCATCTCTCCGGAGGCGCAGGTCTGGGATGGCCTCAGGTAACAGCAGCTCCTTTGATCGGGCTTGTTGCCTTCAGCCTCCAGCTGCTGGCGACGTTCCGCTGCCTCTGAAACCCTGTTCACCCGTGGGCAATATCCACCTGCTTCAGTCCTTGGAGCCAGGCAGGGGATGTGAAATGTACTCTTGGAGTGCCTTCAGGAGTTACTGGAATAGCTGATGATCAGCCTGCAGGAAGATGGGAGTCTGGGGGAGGGTGTCAAGGGCCAGGCAGCACTTTGAGCAACCACACAGCCTGCAGAGCTGAGCAGTCCTCAGCTGGGGACAGGCTTGAGTCCTACCCACCATCTCTGCTTTAAAGCAACACCCAGACCTCCCTTAAATTACTGAGTTTCTTATATTCCAGCTTGGGATGAAACTCTGTGTAATTTTCAGTGACATTTTTAAACCTTATATGGACACAATGAAGTATTAATATCTGTAGCAAGACAAGACCTAAAGTGGTAATTCATAACAAATAAATTACTTTGTGCTTTAAGCTTCTTTACTTCCCCCAGAAACATTGAAGATGTGGGGTTCCTAAAAAAACCATGTATCTTTAAGTCCCCAGGTAATAATGGGTGAAAACATTTTTCATTAGTTCCTGAGCTTTGAGATGCAAACATTTGGTTTTCACCCTTCACTCTGTGTGGGTCAGCCTCTAGTTGCTGGGAAGTGACTGGCTTTGCGGGTGGCTGTGCATTTCCAGGTTACTTGTCCTCTGTGGATACAAGTGAATTGGGGAATCTTTATGGTTTGACCAAGGTGCTTCAGTACATGTTTAGCTTATGTCTTTGGGGCTCAGGCACCTGTTGAATGAAAGATTTTTCATCATGAAATGTTTGAGCATTTTCCCGTGACTTGGCTAACCATCCTTTTGCAGGCATTGCAGTGCCTTGTGGCCCAGCTGTCTCCTGGATCTCTGTAGTACCTGGCACGGCCACAGTGGACCTGCCAGGTGACAACCGTGAGGCACAGCAGGAGGTGAAGGCTAAGGTAGGAGATGCTCCAGTCTTATTTATACATTAAACACATTGAAAAACAGATTACCACTGAAGCACGTAAACACACGCTGACACTGACTGAAGCACACAAACACACGCTGACACTGACTGAAGCACACAAACAGATGCAAACACTGTGATTCCAAGTGCGTTCAGGGACATCCACCTTTCTTCTGATGGCTGGAACAGAACAGTGATCCTGTTTGAGCTGCATTGGACTGAATAAATTAAGGTAAGAGGGAGGGGATTTTAAAAAAAATAAAGCAGCTTTTTTCTGCACACATGCCTTTGTTGTCTCCTTTTGGATGCTGTGATTTCCATTTTACTTTGTGTCTATTGCCAGTTATGCAGAGCACTGGTTCACTGTGAGCACTTGTCATAATGTGTGTGATTTCTTACTGATGGTGTCCAGTTTGTTTCAGTTAACATATTTGTGGGCAAAGATTTAATTCAGATGTGTGTTCAAGACCACCTGATTTGATAGAGGCTTTGAGCAGGGTTTAGCCTTGTGGAACACATTGGGGGGGGTGCCAGGCTGAGTGGGGAGGTGCCTGTGCCCATGCTGCACTTAGCCAAGAGCTGCTCTGCTGAAGGCTTTGAGGGAGTTCTCCTCACTAATTAATCATCCTGTCTGAAACAAATAAGATTATCACTACTTTTTGTTGAATTTTGAAATCCCAATTATGGCTATGCTTGATGGAGGAGAGAGCAAGTTCAACAAGTCCTTGTTTCCACTGTTCAAGTGTTCACTTTAACACAGGCTGTTGTGTGTTTGAAAATCAGTGTGTTAATGCTGTGTGTGCCTCACTCCCCTGAGACCAGCTGCAGTGCATGTTTCAACCAGTGCACAGTGTTCCTGGAACTGGGACCTCTTTGTGACATGGGGTTTGGACCCCACATCCTGTAGGCTTGTGACAGTCCTTCTAACAGTCCGTGTGGTTGCGGTGTCTGGGAGAGGAGACTTTGGGAAATTCCTCTTGGGAAAGGCCTGCTGCTGTTACTGAGGTGCTGAATCACACAGGGGAGTTGGGCTGGTAAGGCTTGAGGAACCCCACTGCTGGGCAGGTGTGGGCGGGGACACAGCCTGAGCACAGGCTGTTGGGAGCTGAATGTGCTGAGCTTAGGGCAGGGCTGTGGCACCTGCTGGGCTGCTTAAATCAGGTGTTGTGTCTCATTTACTTTTTGCAAAGAGTGTAAAGAGACAGAACTGATCAAGGTCCCTCCTAAAGGGGGGTGTACTGGCTTAACCCCAAAATCAGCTGTGAGGTGAACCTGATCTCAAATACTGGGACACCTCAAAGCTTTGTCCTTAGAAAGTACACTTTTCCTCTGACAGACTGCAAATTAGTTAATAGTTTCCAGCAACCAAAAATGTACTAAAGCATGATTTGAGCAGGAAGGAAGCCACCAGCAGTGCTGCCACCTCTTTGACAGCTCTTCTAATCACCATAGCTTTATCAAGAAGTGTTAAGTTGTATTTTTTTATTGATATTTAAGAATAAATTCTTACAACATCATCTCTATAAAAGGTTCATCACAGACCAAATACCACTCTAACCTTTTAAGCTTCTACAGTAAAAACTGTCGTCTTTATTTATCTAAGTTTGGGAGAGATACAAATGTAATCATAACCCCCAAGGCAAAATTTTATGGCAGTTTTCAGAACTCCTCTCTATAAAAACTACTCAAAGCTACCAACATAAAAGCTCCCAATAAAATTTGCTTTAGATCCTAGTCATAAAGCATGAATTTTTTTCCTGGTCGTGGAACTACAGGTGTCCGGTTGGCAGCGCTGGTCGCTGCTGGATCCCCTGGCAATGCCAGGCTCCATATATCTGCTGGGTCAGGTGGGCAAGGAGGGGCTGCTGCCCCCCGAGCTCTGCCTTTCCTCATTCCAACACAGCCAGTGGGTGCCTGTTGCTGTGCCTGGTGGCAAGCATGGGCACAGGAGATGTGGTTAGATTGTGGCTGGGGCAAGTCTGTAAGTGAGCAAAATCGTTGGGTATGTGAAGAACTGTACAATAAAAACAAGCTGAAAAAGAACATTTCAGGCAGTAATGTAGAACACGGGACTCTCTTCTTGGCTGTTTAAACATTGGGGTCTGCACTTTTTTTGCAAGACTGGTGGCCCTCCAGGTCTTACTTTGGTGGCATAGGAATCCATGCACCAGAGGTTGCCTTAATTAAAGATTCCTTACTGTTATCTGCATGTACAGTGTTAACAGCAAGTAGAAAACCCTTTATGTACATTTAGGTGAGAAACCTAATCCGGACCCGTGTGCCATGAGGCTGGGCTGAGCTGAGCTGGAGGAAACAAGGTTGGGCTAGGGGGTTCCAGGCCTACTGTGTTCTTGAAATGCAGTGCAGGATTAAATCTCTACAGGCTTTTGTGGATTCTTGGCAACTAAAGCCTCACACTTTATCAGCCTAGATTAATTTGCTTTTACTGTGCAGAGTGGATTTAACCCTGTTACCTCACTCTGGATGATTTCTGTTCAGAGGCCTGAACCTACTTTTCTGACTGGAATTACTGGAATTAGGAGAAAATCTAACATAGCACAAAGCTGCTGCTGGTAAAGGAGAGCAGAGACAATTCCCAGATGTGCAATAAAAAGCACAGCCGCCTTCTTTGGGTACATGCCTCAAAGCATCCCAAAAATGTCATGATAAGTAATAGCAACTTGATGTAAAAGTGCGCTTGGATGCAAGTGTTTTTCTGAGGCGAAAATACTAGTATGTTGATTCCTAAAACTGCTTTTTTAGGGACTGCAGGAGGTTGGAGGTGGTCCAGAAAGCCTTCACCTGGTCGCCCACATCTTGTGTTTGCAAGCCTTGGCCTTGCTTGTTATTCCAAGCACCCGCTGCATGCTCTGACTGTTCCATAGCTGGGAAAAATTAGGTGCTTGCTGGTCTCAGCTGATGGTCCTTTGTGAGGAGGGTGGGAAGCCCACAGCCCCATCTTTTGCGAAGTTTACTTCCCATGGTGCTTCCCAAGGGCTTTTTCCTCCTGACTCCCTGTGCTGTTCTGCAGAGACGTCCTTGGGAGCTCTAGAACTGCCAGGAAGGGGCAGTCAGGGAAATCAGGTAGATCCAATAGTTGCATAACATGTATAATAAAAGCTATGATTAATGACAGGGCTTTTCTGTTTATTTTAAAGTAGACTTAAATTACGAATCTGCCTTCTCAGTTGTGTGTGATGCCAGGAATTGGCTCTGGGAGCATTCCCAAGCTGGCTGTTAGAGCTGTGTTCCTATTTCCCTGTCTTTGCTCCATTGTAGAGGCTGCTGGGTACTTCCTGTCTGCTGGGTCTGTGATTACTGGTGAATTCTGCTTTGTGGGTGCTGTGTGACACAGGAACTTTTCCCCAGTGCCCATCCTGAATTATCAGTTAGCTTAGGGCTGTTGGGTCTTTGCTGTGTCCCAGCTAAGAAAAGCTATACTAAGTGTATGTTGGTGAGAAAGGTTCAGAGAAAGGATGTTTTTTTCTTGTCTGGAGGACTGACAAACTGATACCTTCTCTGGCTGCATGGGCAAAACTACACAGCAGCCACCAGCTCTTCCTTGCTTCCCTTCTTCCTGACAGTCCTGAGGGAGCCTGAAGCATAGAGTAGCCTGTGAGTCCTAAATGGCCTTCAACAGCCATGTCCTTCCAAAGCCATGTCCTGACAAGTTAAAAATCTGTACTAAACTAATGAGACTGTTCCTTGTAGTGGCAACCAACCATACACTCCCTCTTATGGCACCTTCTAATTACTGTTAGCAATGATAGAGGTTTTGGGTCACTGCTTTTGGAAACAAGCAGACCAGGAAACTTGTTCCTCCTAGAAACAGTCATTCCAAGCTCTGGAGGCACAGGAGATACAGGGCTCTTTGGCCGTTGCAGTTTGGGAACCCAGGGCTGTGTTGATGCTGTATTTTGTTGATAAACAGAGCCATTCATTCCATGTGCCTTTGTACCTATTTCCTCTCATGAGCTCCAAAGGCATTTTATTTTCCTTCAGTTTTGGCGTGGGATCAGAGGGTGGCTCTCTGCCTCTGATCTAAGTAAAATAGTCATGATTTGAGGTAGATGCTGTTCATATTATTCATTGCTCCTGGCAAAACAAATGTTGGTCTTAAAATATGGCCATTTATATTTTGATGAAGTATTGAAGCCACCTGGATTTTGGGCAGAGCCAGGCTGCTGGGTGAGGGGTCTGGTAGCTCACAGACCCAGACGAGGAGGCCCAGTGATAGCAGATGAGACTCCACGGCAGCATTCCCAGCCTGACAGGTAGAAGCGCGGGTGGATTGTCACCATCCTCTTAGTCCTGTTCAGCTGCTGCTCAAGGGAGAGTGGCAAGGTCCCAGCCCCAGGTGCTCCTGGACAGAAACAGGCCTTTAATGGTTTGGATTTCTCTTGTGAAAATAAGTGTGTTTGTAGTAGAGTGTGACATGGTTGACTCTTGTGGGCATTTATCCTCACAAAATTAGGGAAAAGAAGGAAGAAGCTGTTGGCAGTCTGTGCTTGCACTGAGTAGAGGTTTCTGTGTCTTCTGCAGCTATTGATGGCCCAAGGTCCATGTATCTCTGCCTTACATGAGGCTGTCAGGCACCTTTTATGAAGGCTTGACAGCATCATCAATACTGGCATTAGAGCTCCCTGTGCAGCTTATGAGGATGGGATGGGTGTGATGGATATGGAACCATGTAAGAAATTGGACGAGGTTACTGCTATTTTTTTCCTGGTTTCCACAGAGGCCATATTTGCTTCCCTGAGTTCTCACACAGGGACATGAATTGATTGGTGCTGCTGCAAGTCAGTTGGCAGGAGGAGTCAGGAACCCCCAGGGATTCTGCCAGATCGATGGATTGGGTGGGTCCAAATGGAGCTCTGGGACTCTTGGGCTGTCAGAGTTTGGTTGCAGGGAACCCCTCTGAAGGCTATCTCTGGGGATAGACACTCTGTGTCTATGTGCTCTGTGAAGTAGAATTGTCTGACAAATTGTAGTGCCTACACAGGGCACTGCAGAAATTGGACTGTTCTGCCTGTTCTCTGATCTCCAGTTTAATTTTCTCTTGCTGCTGCTGCCTCTGGCTGTGGGAACAGAAAGGGATCCTTCCCCAAATGTCTCCCAGTTGGCATCTGGAACTCATGCAGTTTATCCAGATCCTCATACTGCCCTCAGAGCCTGGCTGGAGCCTGAGGAGAGAGGTGTGGCTGCTGGTTGAGGGGCTGTACCAGTGCACTTGTGGGGCAGTGAGAGTGGGGTGAGCAACCATATTGCAACTCCCAGAGTCTCTGTGGCTCCCTTACTGCTCCAGCTGGGAAATAATCTGCACCAGACTTGTTTCCTGGCACCAGCCAGCTTCCTTGGTGCCAGCTCTAATGTGTAGGCTGGCACATTGCAGGAACAGGGAATGTGTGTGCGGGGCAAAAGAAGTGGAAACAGTCCTGGCTCCGTCACCTCTGCTGTGACCTGCCCTGGCCCCTGATGGCCCTGCCTTCATGGATTGGAAAAACATCCAGGACAAGACATCCCTCTTTCCTCCTGGTTTACACCATTTACTGATGGTGCTTATGGGCACAGAGTCCACCATGTTCCAGGTTAAATGCAAATTATTCCCATTCTGCCAAGGACGGTTCATACCAGAAGCAGGAAGTTGCTTCCACTGATCTGTCTGTGAAATACCCCCCAAAGCAGCTCCAGTTGGGAAGAGCTAGTTTTGGTTAGATTTGGCTGTGTTCCTCACAAACCAGTGGAGGTGCAGCACCGTGTGCGGCTGCCGGAGCCGAGGCTTCCACAGGGACCTGACATGGGAGTGAATTCCCATGCTTGTTTTACAGTAAAGGCTGGCTTGGTGCTGCTCCACGTGTGAAAGCTCCACGCGATTTGCCTTGAGCTGTGTTTTTAGCAGCTCTCAGACATTAAAGTGCTGGGGCCGTCCTACAGGATAGTGAGCTTGTGGGAAATGGCCTTTTGCAAAATACTTCCACAAGGTTTTTAATGCTCCCACTCTTTCCAAATCTGCCCTGGTTGACCTGAGGCACAGGATAAGCAGCAGCTGCAAGGACAGCATTAGAGTGGGACGTTCCCACTGCACCAGAGCCGGGCTGTCTGCCACAGAGAGGAGGTGGGATGCTGCCTTATCCTATTAACTGTGGGACCTTCTACCTGGAGATGAAAGAACAAAAGCCTGGGCAGACAGTTAATTATAGCTTCAGCTTCACAAGCAGAGTTAATGAATTTTAACGTGCCTCAATTAATAACTAATTGGGTTTTGCGCCTTGGCTGTGAGTGGAACTGGAGGGGTGTCCAGGAAAAAAAATGGTCTAAAGATGAGAGATTTTAATTGAAATACTGTAGGATTCTTGTACAGGGGAATGGTTCCTGGTGTTATTGTACAGTTTGAATGCAGAGGGAAATTAAAGAGGAAGTTGTTTCCAAGAGAAAACAAGTGGCAGCATTACAGTGCCAACAAGACATGGCATTATTGTGTCACCTGTAGTGTACAGTTTGGAGAGGCTTCTATTCACAGCATTATTGTGCCACAGAGGAGTGGGTCCTGCAGGGTCACCAGGATGTTCTGCCTCAGAGTTCCAGGAGTCAGAGAATTTAGGTAGAAAGAAATGATACGTAACATAAATTTTTTTATATTCTAGGCTGGAATGTGCCTGGTAGTGCTGTTGGTCTAATGAGATATTTTATGTCTATTTCTGTGGAAAGAGAATTATTTTTTAAGCCTACATTTAGGAGAATGTCCAGTGTTTTGCTGTTATTATTAGCATTAGTTCAGGCTCTGGTGGGCCAAAGGAAATGACCAGAGGTAAAGGTAGCAAAGGTTAAATTGTGTTTGCAGTAGTTTAAAAGAGCAATAAATCCTGGAGAGTGCAGAAATAGAGGAACACTCTGCATCTCAAGCAGCAGAAAATTGTTGTCTTTTGAATTTGATGCTCTGAGTGTGAAGGAAGAAAGGAAAATATATCTATATGCCATTTCCTCCTTCAGTACCATTTCCAGGGAATATTTATCAGCAGCCTTAGCCACTAGGCAGGAAAACACCCAGAAGCCAAAGTGCAGATTTAGTTTGTTTTGTTTTACTCTTTCATTTTTCTGGCTGTACTCCCCCTCAGAGAGAATGTGGAGTAATAAGAAAAAGAAAATAAATTAATTTATTCAATGCAGCATTGTCTGGCACCGACCCTCCACCCAATGACTATTTACACTGGGCTGCTCATCATGCCCTTCACAACTGCTGCACAATAAATAATAAAAGATTAAAACCTTAAACCTGGAAAACTTAGGAAAAAAATATTAGAAAATTTTATTTCGGATTATAAAAATCTGTGAATGATTTATTTTAAGGGACAATTTCATTGCTGCCATGTGCAGGAACTAATGATCATGGAGGGCTCTGGATTGGTGAGGAGGCTGTTTGGGAAACATAGTCATGGGTAGGTGATAAAGTCACCTTGCTCCTGCGCTGCCTCACTGTCACCGCAGTGGCTTTCACCATTTGTTACAAGAAAATGATGGTCCATGTACATATTTATATGTGGATGGCAATAACATTGGCAATAACCCTCCCTGAGCGAGCCACCTTGTTTTAGGGAGCCTGGCTCACTTCCCAGTGCCAGCAACCCTCGCCCAGTGTGCGGGGAGGTGAATGGAGGTTGGGTGATGGACGTTTACAATGGCAGCTATTCTTCATCATTAAGGATGTTGCTTAAAGTGGGAGCAGGTGCCAAGTGTGCCAGGTTCCACCCAGGTGCTCTTGTGGCACCCCCTTAGTGAGGAGATGGGTCTGTACGAGCCTTCCAGTCCGCTCCGGAGAACAGCATGTCTCCTGATACCTGGGTGGCTAGAGTGTGCCTGGCTGGGTATTGCCCTCATGTGAAAGTGGGTTTGTGCTGGCCGTGGGGAAAGGCTGCGGGATGCAGTGAACCATTGTTTGAGTTTTGTGGTTTTAAACAACCACACACACTGCGTAATTAGCACATTCTTGTCCAGGCTGTTGTTGGGCAAGGCTGTCAAATGGAGCAGCAATTGATGGTGCCAAAACCTAGGAAAAATACAACTAAAAGTGAAAGACAGTATAGGATACAGGCGGCAACTGGCTGTGCTTTGGGGCACAGAGGGAGACACTTGTGCTGGTGAATGGAGGCACCTGGGAGGTTTAGTAAGTCCCATTTGGAAAATTTCTCTGTGTCTCCCAGCACTCTGTCTTGTTCATGTCTAGCTACATTTATTCAGTCTAGCATATACTAATTCTTCGCTCCAAATTCAGTATTTGCCATTTATGTGCCTTGATTTCAGGCGTTTGCCATGTTTTACCTATCTCTTGTGTCCGATGGCAAAGTTCCCTGGTTTTGGTGACTTTCATTATTAGGGTGTGAAGTTCTGGCTATGGTTGCCTTATCCCTAGGTCTCATGCTCAGGAGGCTGCTGAAACCTTTTGGGTTCTTCACTACCACCTTGTGTTAAAAAAAAAAAAAAAAATAGTGTGAAATGGTAGGAAAGAGCTTATGAACTTGATGCTACTGATAAGCAAGTTCCTTCCATGGGGTGAGGTGACAGCAGATGGAGGTTTTGGGAGACAGTTCTGGTAGTCCACAGGCTCTGGTGCAGCCCAGTTCCACCTTCCCCTCACCTTCTGAAGCATATGCAGGCTGGGCAGCATTTTGGCACCTGCCTGTGGCTGCACAGAAGGGGCTGGGAGTGGAGCCTGCCAAGTCCTGGGCCCTGGAGGAGCCGCCAGCCTGAGTCCCACAGGTCACCAGCCATGCATGCACAGCGCCTGCTCCCTGAGCGTGTCCAGCTCCGTGTCTCTCAGCCCAGCTCCTGGCTGGCGTTCCCGCTCCGCATGCCTCCTTCTGAGAGGGCTGCGGCCAAAGGACAACGGCAAGGTCACAGCTGCTGCAGGCTTGTCAGGCAGGCTGCGTGAGGAGACTGGGCTGGCTGGGCTCTCCAGAGCTATGGGAGCCTGTGTGAGGGAGGTGTCACAGCATGCTGGCTCCTGAGCCCAGTGGTAGTGTTTGCACTTGGAGGGGTGTGAAGTGCCGCTCGGAAACCTGTGATTTTCTGCGTGGCTCTGGCTGGTGCTCCTCACACCCTGGAGGTGACTGGGCCACGGGGAGGGCAGGCAGGGGTGATGGGCACAGCCCAGCGGAGCTCGGCTGTCGCATGTGGGGAGCCAGAGCAGTGCACCGTGGCCACCGTGCTTGTCACTGGAGCCTGCCCGTGCCCCTGATTCCAGGGCCAGATCAGCATGGGCATGTTCCTCTTGGGAAGCACACACAAATTTTGGGCTGTGGCCCAAGGCTAAAGGCATCTTGAAACAGCTATGGTCAGGCATGGCTGCCCTAGGAGATGCTACTTGTCTTGAGATGAGTTAAGTAGTAGGGGACATCCCTCCCTCAGCCTGCTGGCCACACACAAATTGCATACAGAAGGTTTTAAATTTCAGTTGAGAACTGTTTGTGGCACGGCTTGTGTTTCTGCTGGTCTTAATCAGTGCTGACTTAATTTATCGGTGTTAAATGTTTGTTTCTCATTTGGAAGTTGGATGTGAGGATTTAAGGCCAGCATTCCATGTTTTCTTGAAGCAAGGCCCCACATCTGCGTTCACAGGGAGTAAATACGTAAGGTTCTTTCATGTGGCCAAACTTCAAATGATATTCAGAGCCAAACCGATATGCAGTGTATTTTTGTCTACATTTCTTCTGCTTCACTTAACACCTGCCAAACATTTCAGGAGAGGCCCTTGGTCAGATCGAACAATTCCTCGTGGCCCACCAAGCATCCTTCCCTGTCAGGTCCTGTCCAAACCCTCCATCCCAGTGCTGCCCTCCCCACAGCCCCCCCAAACCACTCACCCTTGGTTACCTGCAGAGCTGTCAGCTGAACGCGCTGTGCCCCTGTCAGCATAGAGAGGTTGTGTGCTTCTGTCCTTCCTTTAAAGCCGCTCTTCTTTTACCTGCACTGGTGGCTTTGCCTCACAGTCCCTGGCTGAGTGAGCTATTTGCAGGTACCAGTGCCTTGCACTAGATCAGATACAAGTATCAGTTGCAGAAAGGTGGGATTCAGACGGGGCAGTGCTGGTATAAAGTGGTTTATTGTATCCCACCACTCTGGTGGAGAAACTTTCATGGGGACTTGCTGTAACCCTGTCTGATACTCACGTAACTCAGTCTGATCCCATGGGAATTTAAGCTATATTTGACATGAAGTGAAGTGAAATTATTTCCATTCACCTATACAGACACTTTTAGCAGTTTAACCAGCTCAGTTTCCAAAGTATTTTTAGGGAGTGGGATTTCAGGCACAGCTGGGGGGGATAGGGAAGGAGGGGAGCTGTGGTGGCTGAGGAGCCCGGAGGTGACAGCCCATAAAAGGGATGATGCAGGTACCTGGGTGTCCTGTCCAGCATAGCTGGCAGGTGCTTATCAGACTCCAGCTTTCCTGAGAGGAGTTTAGGGCTGTCCCTGCACTCTGGGGTGGGCCAGCACACTTCGTGCAGCAAATAGGAATATTCTGCCTAAAGCACTTTAGGTTCTTCATGTTGTTATTGCTCTGATACTGAGCAGAGATTTACGAGGTACTCTGAGGTGGTGATTGAATGTATCTATGCTTCAGGACCTAATCATGTAAGCAGGAATTAAAAAGGGGATTTTTAAGAGGAATGCCAACTCCCCAGCATTTGCCACAGTTCTCAGGGATTCTACCAAAGCCCACAGCAGACCTGCATTTATTTCATTTATTTTGATATCCAAGTCTACTTAGGGAAGAAAATTAGTTAGGTAAAGTATTTATAAAAGAGAAACTGGAGAAAATATGTGTAAGTTCCTCACCCCAAGAAAGATATTGCATTGGATGTAACAAGAGTTCCTGGGGTATTCCGCATTTTAGTCCCCTCTCTCATTCCTGCTCTGTGCAGAAAGAATCTCTCCTGTGTATATGTCAGGAGGGCGACAAGCAAAAAATGCCATCAAGTGCCTGTGGAGAGAGAGGGGACTGGTCAGCACTTCCCAGCATGGGGAATCCCAGTGAATGGGATCGGGTTAAATACAGGAACCATGTTCTGTACATACTAGCAGGAGGCGGGGCTTTATTGCACATTGAAGCTAGAACAGTTTGTAACCCATGAGGAAGGCACTGCCCTTGCTGCTTCTGTTTGCTGTCTGGTGTAAAGTGAGTGGGTGACTTGGAGCCCCCACAGAAGCCCTCCAGATGTGGGGTTCCCCTGTTGGTCACTCAAATGTGACCTCTTGTTTCTGTCCAATTTTGGTGGGATTTTCCTTGTGGAATCAGAGCTCAGGTTTGAGGTCAGAGCTCTCCTTCAATTCATGTCCATGTTGTTGGCTTTCCCAGGGCAGCTCCCCTTCCACACCCCCTTGGAAAGGAGAGAGCCTGAGCTTTGCTGTCTTTCCAGGGCCAGACAACACATGGGGTGACTGCCAAAGCCAGATACGTGTTACTATCCCCTCTCCTAGCACATCCCATCCATCCCACTGCCCCTGGAACAGAAGGAGATGGGAGTGGGGAGCAACAGAGCATGAACCCCTCACTAGGAGCCCCCCACACCCATGACAGAAGAGACGTGTGCTGTACCACTCCCATGTTGTCCCTTCTCACAGAGCAGATCCCCAGTCCTGCTGCCACTGTTGCATCTTTGGAAGGGGGAGCTTTTTTTAGATCTGTGAGCTGGGAATTCCCTTTCTAGAGGTGCTCTTGACTTCCAGTTCAAAACACTTCAGAGCACATTTCTCAGCATCTTGGCACCAGTTTTATTAGGACGAGTTTTAAGAGCAGCAGCTTTCATATAGGCATGAGTTAGATTTGGGTTTTGCTAAAGGCTGTAGGGAAACATCTCATTCCTTCCAGTCATTCCATGTATACATTGAAGAGCTGTTCTAATTGTTTAAAGAGTCAAACCCCTGAACTTCTGAACCACCACTTCCCTGCCGTTGTGCCAAAAACACTGCCAAACCTGTGTTTCCTAAGCTTGCCTGACCACAGATTGCTAAAGCAGGTGCTCATGTTCCATGGTGCTCATTCAGGCATTACAAAGCTCCAAAATGTGGGTGTGGAGGCCAGTTTCTGGGCGCAAGTTAGAGGTGACCCTGGGTGTAGTAACTGCCGCATAACCCCATACAGAGTGTAGCCACTGCCTGGCTCTCTGGGTCATCCCAGAGCTGGCTCCAAGCTTGTGGCTACAGCTCAGTACAAGCTTGGAGTCAAGCTAAAAGTCCAGCAAACTGGAGGAGTTTCAGGCAAGGTCCCTGCTTGGCTTGGCTGAGCAATAAAGTTGTTTCAGCTTTTCTTTTGCTCCACTGGCTCTTAAGCTGGAACCAAAACCCAGGAGTGAAGGAGAAAGTTGTTTGGGTCTCATAGGAGGGGGTCTGAGCAGCCCCAAAAACCAGAGTTGCCATGTTGTCTCAGTGCTGTGCTGGCATCCACTGCTGGGCTCTGCAGAGAGTTTTCTCAAGGTCCCCACATGTGGCACTGACTCACTGCAGCCACAGCCCCTGGAGCATGAACAGCTGGAGCAATTTCCAGCCCAGAGTTTTCCAAATTATGAATGTTTGTGAAGGGAAAAACAACACTGAAGTTTTTTTAAGGATTTGGTTTTGTAAAAGACATCTGGGTTGGAGGTTTGTGTTACCTCATAAGCATCTGTGTTTTGTGTGCTAGTATTTCACTGCATCACCTGGCTACATCTTTGTGTTTGGATTTCTCTGCCATATGTCTTCACTCTTGTCCCTTTTTTTACTCAGCCTTCAGCTTTCCAGAAGGAAAAACAGTTCCTAGCCTTTGCAAGCACCCTTAAATGTCCCCCACCTCCTCCCAGCTGCTCCGTTCTCTTTTGGCTCTGCTTTAGGAATGCTTTGGAGGAGCTAGGATATGGGATCTTGTAGGAGTTACAGGCAGATAAGCTCTGTGCAGAGAAGCCCTTTTCCATAGAGGTGGAAAAGAGCAGCTTCCCTACCGGGAGGTGGGATGAAACAAATCCCAACTTTCAGCAAGGTCCTAAAAAAAAAAAATCCCAAGCAACTTCCATCAAACCAGTGACTCTGGTTCTTTTCTCATGCCTGAGAGTGATCAAGTGTCATAAGAAACCAGTTCTTTGGAAGTCAGACTGTGGTAATGTACTAGGATTCTTTGTGCCGAGCACAACTCCGGCCGTGACATCACCTCTGTGGTCTCACCACTGGTGATAGGCAGGAATTCCTCGCTGTTGACTGCAGCCATAATCCATTGTGCCAGCCAAAATCCCAGCCTGGCAGCAACCCCCTGCTTTCCATCTTGCAGGGCCAAGGATGGAAGGAACCAAACCTGCTGCATTTGGTTTACGGAGCTGGTCATTAACAGAGCCCAGCTCTGGTGATTAACACAGAGCAGTGCTGTGCGGGTGCGGGGCCTGATACAAATGAAAGGTCTTTGCAGTTGTAATGAGATATTCATGCATGGCAGCTCTGGGTATAAACTCAGCTGTTACTGTGTGCTTAGCTATGGGAAATGGAGCAAAACAGGGCTGAAGTCATTGCATCCCACCTCAGCTGCATCTCACAAATAACAGTCTTGAACACCCTCATCAGCAAGTCCATTTCCTGTGGCTGCCAGCAGCAGTTCCCAGGCCAGGTGTCCTCTGCATAGACAGGCAAGCCAGGGGTGACATGGTGCAGTGGGGAACAGTTGTTAAGTATTCGTATAGCCTGTTTATGGGAATGCTGATGGTGACAAGGCCATAATGGGTGTCTCACACTTTTTGTGCCTGCCAGGGGAGGGGAGCTCTGTGGGGGGAGGCTGTGGTGTGCTGGAGATGGGGAAACTGAGGTATCGTGTGACTAAAGTCTTGTATGTCATGCAACAGAGTTTGGAGCACCCAGGAAGCCATGGCAATGGAAGAGGAAGGCTGGATATTACCTGGTGATGTTCCCCCCCAGCCTCACAGTATGCCTAGAGGGAAATGGGGGGCTGAAGGCCAGTGCTCATGTAAGAGAGACCAGACAAGGGAGGGTGACAGACTTGTGGCTATGTCCCTCATGTTTGCAGGTGACATCCCTCAGACCTCCCTGACTCAGAGACTTCTCGTGTCTGTCCAGACTTTTCTGATGTTTTCTTGGGGTTTGGGGTGGATATGAGGCACAGGAAGTTAATTTTTCAGCTGAATTTGCAGCACAGAGCCTGACATCTTCCACACCATTTTCCTGCTGGAGTCCCTTGCAGACTGAAGAGGGGATGGATGCTTTGGCACTGCTTCCCAGCCTCCCTGAAAGGCTGGATGCTTTGGCACTGCTTCTGTTAGATAGAGCTAGAGGTTTGCAGCTGATAATCCTGCCACAAATTCAGAATTAATCACAGCATAATGGAATCTGGTAGTTCTGGTTGTTAATTCTCTATTGAGTCTGCATTCCTGTGTTTGTTCTCATTTGTTCTGATCAGGGCCATTGTCTCTAATATTGCTGCATAAAGGGTAAGAAATAAATCAGTGGTGTTTAGCTTTCCTAACCATCTGCTCTGGCTCCCATCCCAAACTCAGTTTTTAAGTTGGGCACAGTTTGTGTGATTTTGCCTTGTGACAGAGAACGTCTCCTGGGAGAGGAGGAAAAAGTGACTCCTGATCTCACCCTAGGAATTGATCATTCCAGGGATACTGCACTTGAACTCATCAGGTCTTTGTTGTCATGCCCGTGATTAGGCTGAGTTTTGGCAAAGATGCCGAAAGGAACTTCTTTCTTTCTGGAATAATGGGATTCATGCTTTTAACAGCGTTGTGTTACTTGGAGGTGTAAAGCACTTGGTTTGGCCATGGAGTTTGTGTGCTTCGGTGGCGTTCGGTCCCAACAAGGTCAGTCTCCAACCTGTGTACACTGTGATGCACCCCTTGGGTTGTTACTGAACCTTCCTGTGGAGCGCAGCCAGTTGGTTTTAAGAGGTGTTGCTAATGTGGTGAAATTCAGGGCATTTGGGAGCTGCTGCATTGTCACAGATGGGACATACATCTTGTAAACTATAAATTTTTAAAAATTATTTAGCATCTCCATTGCTGTGTGGGCCATGTGGCAGCAAGCATGGGATAATTCCACAGCTTTCATTAGAGCACACATCAAACATTTAAAGTCCACGGGTGGTGTTTTCAGGAACTATTATAATAAGTAGGAAAGGAGAATGGGTTTAATAAGAGTAGTAAACAGTGATCAGCAGCCAGTCCCCATCCCTCTCTGCAGACCCATCTGCAGGGCACATCTGGGCACATGGAACAGGGAGCAGCATGTTCCATCCCACCTGCCCTGACTCTGAAAGAAGGTGTGGGGGGTCTGGGGTCACTCTGGGACACAGCAGTGACAAACTTGAGGAGAAAAATCTGTAAAATACACAGAAAAGCCCAGCCATACCCTTCCAGTAGACACTTGCGCTCCGTCTCTTGACAGCTGTTGCTGGGTGCTCAGGGCTCACAGGCACAGAGCCCTTCAGGCCCTGGGCTGTGCTGGGCAGACACAAAGGGATGTCCCCACTAGCAAGTACCCTGGGCCAGGTCTGGCAGCCAGTGGGATGCAGCATGGCCTCACCCTTCTCAGGGACCTGGACACGGGCTGCCTGAGCCAGGGTCTTGTGGTCAGGCTCTGCTGTACCTCTGGAGCCCAGAAGATAGAGGTCCACAGTTTCTTTTGTGTATTTCAGCTCTCAAGATAAGACATGCGGGGTAAAATCATGAACTCTTACTTAAGAGTCGCAATGGGCTGTAATAGTGCTGAGAAGTGTAATCCCCAGGAGCAACTCCTTGCAATGGGATACATTGTGGTCTGGAGGGAAGCTCCGACAGCTGGAAATGCAGTCAGGCTATGCTGATCATGAGCATCTTCTAAGTGATGGGAAGTCCCAGTTTACACCCAGTGGAGGAATATTCTGCAAGGAAGGTTCCCATGACTAAAGTTTGATATTCCATGCACAGCAGCCATAAGTCAGGATTTCTTCCTGTCTCTATGGGGCAGTTTGGGGTGCTTGTGCTCAACCACTCTGGTCCGTATTCCCTGGGGCTCTCTGCAGACCTTTGGAATTCCCTGGTGAGGAGCAGCAGCTTTGTTCAAGGTGATGGAGGTCCAGACAATGTGTAGGGGAGGGATGGTTCCAGTGCAGCAGTGAAGAAGCTGTTGGATAATTAGCTGCTTGCTGCAGCTGCATTTTGTGTCCTGCCAGGTGTTAAATGGGTAGTGCTCAAGTCAGCAGATCTGTTATGTCATTCCATGTTCCATGCGAGTTCAGGCTCTTGAGAAAGTAGCCAAGATGCGGGCCTGGGAGCCACAGGCTGGCTTTGAGCACTTCTGCGCTGGATAACCCCACCTATGAAGGGCCCTGGTTCTGGTGGTGCTTCCAGCTGAGTTGTCCTTTCCCTCCCTGAGCACATCCTTTCCTGGGCCAGGGACACAGAAACACAGCTCTGGTGACTTGCAAGTCACCTGACCACCTTCCAGACAGGCCACCAGCCAGGTCTCAGCAGGGAGCTCTGCTAGAGCCACCAGTGGCTGTCACCGTGCTCTGCCGCACCCTGAGGCCCACTGCCAGGCAGGGGTCACCATGGATGAGGGGAAGGCATCCCTCTTTGGCTTTGAGCTGACGGCTCCTGACTGGGCGTGGCAGCCAGGCTCTGGATCTGAGGGAGCAGTATGGTCTCAGCTGCCCCACAGAGAGCAAGCCTCCCCACAGAGGCAGACACCCATGGCTGGGGTGCCCTCCATGTGCACCTCCACAGCCAGCCTGGCTCTCCAGCCTGGCATGGGACAGCTCTTGTCCACTGACCTAAATTGAGGCTGAGCAAAGAGAGCAAGCAGCTGCCCTACTGCTGCTGCTCTGTTTTCAGCACGGCTCGAGCCTCCCTAATCCCCTCGGATTTTGTATCTACCAAAACAGCTTGGGCCCATCAGTAAATTGCAGTGGCATATGGTCCAGGTTTATGAGTAATCTGGCACACGCTGAAGGCAAGGAGGACGTCATCCTTCAGCAAATACAGAAAATATTGGGGGGGAGGTTATGACTGTATTTAATATAGTTGATGAGAAAGCTGTGAGAAATCTTTACCTTTGAAGCCAGTCCTGTTTCAACTTCAGCTGTTGGGAGAAGCCGCTGTGTAACAGAAAACAAATAGAAGTAATGGGAGTCTTGTTGGTCCCACAAAGTTTTTGTCACTTAAACTGATCCTATGGGGGTGTGCGGGGTTGGAGGGGAAAGCATGCAACTGGTGCCGCCAGCCACCCTGTATTCAAACAGTTCTACAATTGGAATAGTCCTCATCACCTCCTGTAGGTGAAGATCCTCTAGCTGGTGCCTATGTCAGAGGCACAGCTTCATCCCTGAAAAGAAAAGGGAAGTGCAGTTTTAGCAGCTCTGGGAGGAGGAGCCTGGTTATGGACACCTTGGTGGGTCTGGCCTTGTTGTAGTGCCAGTGGATGTCCCAGCATGGTTTCCAGATCTTCTCTGAAAACACAAGTCACCTCCCAGTGTCAGTGTACTCAGCATTGGCTTCATCAGGTCAATTCACCTGAGGAATGTCCAGGTTCTGGTTGAGGAACCCTCTGTGCAGTCCTGTCCTGGCAGGGAGATGAAGCTGTGAATGTTTTGAGCTGCACCAGCCGGCATAATGGCCCTTCTTTAAGGACTGGGGACATCCCTGGGTTCAGCTGACATCCCCCAGAGACATCTGTGTCAGAACTGTGGCATCTCTGGGAGCAGGAGGACATGGAGATTAGAAGAGACTGTGTTGGGTCCAACGCTGCAGCAGCACTGTGAGTGCTTTTCCTTGGCCCCTGATTGCTCCCCGTGGCTCAGACCAGTGATACTGCTTTTCCCTCCAGCTGGGATGAGAGCTAACAGTTCCTCTTCTCTTCTCCCTGCTAAGTTGCTGTGGGCTCTGGAGCCCCATTCCGCAGAGGGCTTGAACTTCCTTTCACTCTTCCCAAAATGCATGTTTCCTCAAATGTGTTTGGAAGCCCAGCAACAGGAATCTCACTCTCTCACAGCTTCCCTCCACTGTGTAATGCTTTGGCAACACTAAATGTTTTCTTTGGTTGCATAGTCATGGCTGTGGCTGTGACATTCAATGGGCAGTCATCTCCAAGAGCAGGTGCACGTCCTGTCCTGTGGCCTGGTCAGTAGCATGGGGAAGAACACAGATGGCTCTGAATGCCACTCTTCTCTTGCTGCCAACAGCCGCTTGGAAACACCTTCAAGGAAGGTTTCGTCTCTTTAATCCAAGAAAAGGCCTCAAACAGTTCACAAATAACTTTTAAAATTTTAAACAGAGCCTTTGGGACTGTATTTGCTCAAATCCTATGTATCTTGGTGGCTCAGATTTTTAGCTCTTTGCTGCAAGCTTTGAAGCAACACAGTGTGCAGTTGAAAAGGAGCTTTGCTTTTTAAGTGGGAGCTGATTTTTTAAGGCTGGGAATTGTGTGTTTTCTGTCTTTGTTTTGCATAGTCCAATTTTGCATTCTGGAAACTAAAGAAAATATCTCATGTGAAAGGGTGGAATGCAGACCATGTGATCTCAGCAGCAAGTGGAGCAGGGTGCACTGTTCCAGTGGGCGTGGTGTCTTCTGTGGGACCATTCTGAGACATTCTGCCACTGCTGGGGCAAGTTGCTCGAGCCAGGAGCTGAAGTTTCTTGCAGTCCCTAGAAATCCAAGAGTGTCTGCTCATGGTTCTTATTTTAAATGTGTGTTGACAAGATCTTCGTGTGCTCCCTTGCTTTGCTGCCAGTGGTGTGTGTGTGCTTGGATGGATCAGGGACAAGTCCCCTTTGCCCCTCTAGGTTGCCCTGGTATAGCAAAGGCCCTTGTTGCCCCTGCCCTGCTCAATGCCAGGGACAAGGGCATATCAGGATCCCATGTCAGTCTGTGCCTGGGAATGCCAAGCTGCATGCCACGCCTGGAAAACAGTCCCCACAGTGTCCCATCATGCTGCCACTGTCATGAGGGAGGGCACGGCTCCCAAGAGGAGCTTGCTGGGATTTTTCAAAGCAGTTTGGGGAAGGGCTGAGCCCCAGGTGTCTGCATTTGTAGCCGTGCACAGGCAGTGTCCTGGTGTCTGGCTGCTGCTGTTGCAGGACACACTAGGCCCTGAGAGCTGAAGGAGTTAAACTGCTTCCAAATAGACCTCTTCATGCTAATAAAGTACCTTGGAGCTAGTCCAGCAGGCAGACACCTGGGTATTATCCAAGCATCTGACACCCCTAGAGAACCAGAGCCTTGATGAGCTTTGTACACTCTCAGAAATCTTGGAGAAGAAAGGAGGCTTTCCATGGAAAATGGATTTTCAGGGCCAGCTGAAGGACATGACGTTCAAGATCATTGCTTTAAAATAATTTTGGCTGCAGTTAATGTGAAGCAAAGAAGAAAAGAAAACCCAAGACAGTGAAAGGATAATTAATTCTGAGTTGGAGCTGCAATTTGGAAGGGCTGTATTGTGAAGTGACCCTTTTCCAAATGACACCTGTACTGGCTCTTCTCGGAGAGCCCTTTGCAGTGAAATGTTGTGTTGTTTTACACTGTACGTGCATTCTCTCCTGGTGTTACAGCGTGACCCTGAGTTCAGCCTTGCAGAGAAAGGCCAGTGTAGTGAGGAGGTTCTGCAGGGAGCCCTGGCACAGGCTAGGCTGAGCAGAGCCCTCTGGGGCCAGCCCCCCTTTCCGTGCTGTGGCAAGATGGTGCCTGGCTGTCCCCTGGGCTTATGGCACCCTGCCATCCATCCTGCTTTGTTCCTTTCTTCTCCCTAACCACCACAGCATGCACCCTTATCAAGAGAAGCTCTGCACAACCCCTTTTAGGACCATGGAATATTCCTTTGGAGGGGCACAGTGTCCCTGCTTCCAGGGTCTCACCCCACAGAGCTCTAAGGGAACTTGGGTCAGTGGATCACCGTATCTGGCTCCGACCTCCTCTTGCTGGTGCATCTCCTCCATTCCTAGCACATGTTGTACTGAATTTCTCCAGAAGCTGAGAGAAGCTTTTTATGAGGAGCTGTTCCAGGGACTGAAGCCTGTACAGAATATGATGTTTATTACTGGGCCATTCCAATGTAATTTGAAAAATATCTATTTCTGGCCTACTTGCTCTTCCTCAGCTTACAGAGAAACCAAAAAAAAAAAAAAAGCATTGAGGCCAAAGCTCTAATGAGATTCACATTTTGGACATCAGATCAGTACAATAATGCATTTCACACTGTTGTTTCCTAATTTGCCTAATCAAATAAAAGGAGATGAAGCATCACAGAGCCCAACCTCCCCATTCCAACAAGGCAGCGCTGAACCCATCACTTGGCGCTTAAATTAATTTTCCCCACACAGGTTGGCCAAAGCACATAATTTAATCAGCATCTTGCAGCTCTGTCAGTAGACACCATCTATCCCAGGGGCTGGCAATCCCAGGCAGCTGTCCCGAGGAACCACAGAGTGCATGGATAGCCTGGAGAGGTTTGGGGAAACAGGGGAAGGCGTCTCGGGCTGCTGCAGCCCGAGCTGTTGCGGCAGGTATCGAGCAGTCAGGTTCTGTGCTGTGCTGAATTCCACGTAAATCCTTGCTCCAGTGCCACAGTTGGAGGAGATGGGTCTCCCTGTGCCCTCGGGAGATTTTCTAGGGAAGTGAGGGCTGTTGTTGGAGCTTGGGCAGGTGCTCAGGGTCAAGGTGGGGCTTGAGTTAATGCTAAAACCAGTGGTGTGGTCAGGGAGGAGTTTCTCCATGACTTAATCATGTCTTGTTACATCCCGAAATGGGTGGGACTCGTGCTCCAGGTACATCTGTGACCCTGAAGGCAGCTTAAGAAGCAGCATGCTGTTTGGAACAAGTTTTCCTAAGCATCCTGCTGAGCAGTGCCACAGGGAGCTGGGAGCTTTTTGGGTACTGCCCAATTCACCACCCAGAACATAGCAGTTCCACTTAGAAAACCTGAATGCTCAGACCTGACACCCCTTTCCTGGCTGTGGAGCAGACCTGGGAACCCCACAAATGCTGCAGGATTGGTGCCATTGCAGATGCTTTTCTCCTACAATGTGTTGGAGAATTTAGCAGAATTGGAGATTGTGCTTTTAAAGGAGAACCAATCAATGGGATGGGTTTGGGGTTTTGTTATAATTCACTGGGAGTCAGGAAAGGCATTTTGGTGCTGGTGACATCAGAGCAGACTTAAAAATGGTACTAAAACCCCCCAAAGTATAAAACCATGTTTGAGTTCTGTTTCTCAGGAGATCTGTCCTGCGCTCGGCTGTGCTGTAGAGTACATCCAGCTTTGCAGGTGGGGCTTTTGTCTCAGAGGGTGTGTTTGTTCCCAGTCCCAGTGAGGATGGCTGTGGTTTGTTGCAGTGGGCCCCTGGACCCTACCGGTACATCCCAGAGCTCCCCAGAAGGCAGCAGCAGCCACAGGCCCCAGCTGAGCAGTCCTGTGCATTCCCATTTGGGAAATTAGGTTCATTTACAAAATCAGGCAGAGCAAGCAAATGAAAAAAAAATAGCGTGAATTAAATAATACAATTTTGGTGCAAACATGGAAATCAAATCCTGCTTTTCCATGGGCTGTGGAGCCATCCTTGTAACACAGGAAGAACCATTGTGAGTTCACTGCCAAAACCCCAAAAAGTTATCAAGAAAAGGCAGTTTCTTGCATCCAAAGTCCCTCATTATATTAAAAAAAAATATTGCAGCACAAAATTTACAAGTGCATCACAGGACCCAATTGCACTGTTAAACAGATGGCACCTACACAGGACCCAAAAATATATAACAATTTAAATTGAGCCAATGCAAAACAGATTTGTGAAGTAAAATAGGACATGCCAGGTCTAATAAGGCCCTGCCTAGAAATTGTGACGTTAATTTTGTAACAGCACAAGAGGTACTCAGAAGCCGCTCTTTAGCAGATGCAGCACTGCCTTGACTTGCTGACTGCAGCCTCTGAAGTTTCTGCTCAGCACGCTGCCCCTACTGTGGCTTTTCCTGGGCGTGCTGTGCCAACCCCCTTGGCCATGTGAGGCTGTTTGCCCAGTGTCCTACCCTGGTGCAGCTCCACGGGCCAGAGCCCTGGCTCTGAGTGAGGACAACAGCCAAGCCCCTCGCTTTGGCAGTCAGGAAAGGGACATTGCTCTGGCCACACCTGAGCTGGGTGTCTGCGGCAGGTGAACTGTTACCTGTGCCCATCCTGCTCCCAGGGCCACACTGCGATGCCTGTTTTGTATGCCCAGCAGTGCATAAAGGGGAGGTCAGAGATGGATCCTGCCTCCCAGCAGAGCAGAGCTGAGCTCCCAAATTTCCCCTCAGTGGCTCCTCTGGTGAAGGAGAGGTTCCCTAAGCTGAGCTCCAAAGGCAGGTGGTGCCAGTGCCATTGCTGCTTCCCAGTGAACTAAGGAAAAGACCTGTCCTGCAGCAGAGGAAGGGTTCCTGTTGTCATGAGGCAGCACTCAATGACAGGGAATCAAATGGGGACTTTTCCCTCATTGATAGCACTGGGTTTCTTTCACCTTTCCCCACAGTCTGAATTGTGACCAATATAAAAGCCACTTCTTCCACAGCTGGAAAGGGAGCTTTGGTCTGAAACGACATAATATAGAATTCCCAAGTTCCTCTACATGTGCAGGAAAAACAGAGAAAAAACAAAACCTCCCCTACTTAGAACTTTCACCTTTGTTTTTTCCCTGGAGTATGTTAGTATGATTTGAACCATGAAGACATGGTAAGGTGACAACAGTGACCAGCGCAGTCTCACGTCATCATCACACCAGGGCAGTGTGTGTCCTGGGAGTTTGTGAAAATCCCAGGAAAGCTATGCAAACCTATGATGATCTGCATGAGGTGCCATTGCTGAGAGAGGTCAAAGATAACCTTATCTTTGCCACTAAAGCCCAGCACCTCCAGGAGTGGGAATGCACCCCTGTGTGGGAGTGTTCCAGTGTGATGAGGCTGAGTCAAGTGTATAAAACAAACTGCAGTGTGTATAATACAGTCATGGTGTCGCCTTAGGGATCATGAGAAGAAGTGGGATGTAGCTCAGAAATTTTCTGCAGGAAAATCCCCAACAGGAATTAGTACCAGCTAGACAGGGCTGTCCTGCATTGCCTAGAGCTCAGGATGAGCCTGCATCACAGCACTCAGAATTCCCTTCCATTTTGCCTTGGATCAGTCTGACCCAGCTCCCCCGGGTTACACACAGTGGGTTCATGCCTGAAGAATGCTGTAGTTCTTGTTAAATCAAAAAACTGAAAGGGAACGTGGCAAAAATAATTTTTAGTTCATATTAACTCCAATTCATTTCTGCTATTATCAAAATGTATAAAATAAACATAGCCTTGTCATACTGAGGAACTTCTTGTTCCCATGAGTTCTCCCTTGCCTCACTGGTGAGAGGAGCCCTTTGGGTTTTCTTGGTCGCATTGCTGGGTTCTTTGTACACAGCTCTTTAGAGTTCTCTGAGGCATTCTGAGCACTCCTGCCAAGGAAGTCTCATTTGCGTCATCAGAATCAGTGGATTTTTTATCACCCTACACCTCTTGCCTCCCAAATTATTTGTGATGGACATTCCACACTGTGTAATAAGGAAACTCTCAGGTAATATCTGCACCAAAATGCCAAGTGTAACATGCTGTGATATTGTGCCAGTTAGAAGGGAAAATCCATTTAGGGACCCAAAATGCGGTTTTGCTTGGGATCAGCCTTTCTGTGAAGAGATGCTTGTTTCACAGTTTTCAATGGGCAGAGGCAGAAAGAACAAAAAATGGTTAGTGGATTTCTACTTCTGTGTCTCAGCTGGTTACAAATATTCTTTGAGAGGCAGCAGATAAACGTGAGGGGAAAACCCTCTTCATCTACATGTTGTCCTGTTACACAGTGCAGCTCAGAACACGAGCCAGTGCTCCAGTGATACCTTGGAATGTGTTGAGTGTCCATGGAAAATGAAGGAAAAGTAAGAGGGAGCCAGTAGTGTTTTAACCTAGCATCTGGTGATCTCAGTGCTTTCAGTTGTGCCCTCAGCACCTTGAGGAGCACTGCAGGACCTCACCTGTGTCCTGGCACACCTGTCCAGCATTCGCTCTTGGTCTTGCATTGGGCTGGAGACTGCACAGAGATTTAGTCAGGTGCTTCAGCTCAGCCAAGGGCTTGCTGGTTGGGCTCTGTGGGTCAGATGTCCCCAGCCAAGGGTCAGTGCTACCCAAGCTGTGGTTCTGCAGCAACAGGGCATTTCTGCGGGCACTTAGTGGTTCTGGTTGTGTGGCTGATGCTCCACAAGGCATCAGCAGCGTCCTTGTGGCATTGGAAGGGTTCTACCCAGCCCTGGGCGGCCGGGACCCCTGGATGCGTCTGTAGCAGCTTTCTTCGCCATGCTGTGCAAAGGAAAGTGGGCTGCCTCTGGAAGTCAGTACCATGGGTCACCATGGAGCTGGAAAACAGAGGTCTGAGCTGTGGGAATGATGGGGAGGCTATGGGGGAGGAGAATATGGAAATAATGACTGAAACTTAGATAATAATTTTATTTATAGTCTAATGTGCAGACATGGCTGTTGCTGATGAGGCTACCAGTGACATAAATAAACTCAAGCAGAAGATGTAAGCGAGTGGATAAATGTAAAGGCATCTTTGGGTAGTGCCACGTATTTGGACATGGACCAAGAGAATTATTTCTGTCCCTTGCGATTCCAATGAAGAGCACAAAGGAGATAATTAGCCCAGGATGCTCTGCATTGCTCTTTCCATCTTGCACACATTCATGCCCACCAAATGTGAAATGTTCGCCTTTTCCCCTCCAACGTGATGGTTGTTGAACTTATTTTTAGTGTCATTTGATAAGCCTCCCTGCTCGCAGAGAGACATCCCACTGACCCAGCCACTGGTCATTGTCTATACCAGTTCCCATCAAAGCGGGCGCGCTTTGTCAGGTTTCGACTCGAATATCCATTCTGCCTCTGAAGTACAGTATCGAAAGTGACTGGATCATTTGAGCCTTTTTCTTCAGCTGCTCCCTCCTTCCTCCCCCACAGTGTTTCCGCTCACGCTAACATAATTTGGCATCGTCGACGTGACACGACACTGGTTTTTCTAAAAAATTATAATACATACATTGTCGATGTTTGGTGATGGCCGGCGCTCCCATAAATTTAATTTCCGAATTGATGGAAAGAGGTCTTTCCCACTGCGGAATCGTACCCAAAGCTCGGCGCCCCCTCCGCCACTGAGGAACGCACATACAGTAATAGGTCATTCAATGTCAAAAGGCATAAAAAAGATGAGCAAAATCTTCACAGGCTGCTGCTTGCTGTTGCCTTTAATTATATTAATTAAACTTTGAAATTCTCATGCAAAGAGGGTTGCTGGCTTGTGACGCTGAAGAGCCCTTGGAGATTTGTGGGGGGAAAAAACCCTGAGATACCAGCTTAGTGGCTACTGCTTCTTTTAATCTTAAAAAAAATACACAAGCCTACGACTGCTAGGTATGTTTACAGATGATGATGTTTTATGCGCTACTGAACTGTGAATGCAGGAAAGGGGAAAAAACCACCAGCCACAGTGTCAAGGTCTTGAAGCATCAGTCCCTCCAACTCGGCTCGAGATCTCTGCTTACAGGCTGTCTTCCCGCAGAATAACGCTCTAGTAATTCCTTCCTGTCCTGGGTGCATAATGAAAGAAAGGTGTCTTCAAAAACTAAAGGGCAAAGTCTTGCTCGCTACCGATACCTCGAGGCATCCTGTCTACATTTTGTCATGCGTGTGCACTTTTCAGTGTTAGAGTGACAAGATTTCCAGTCAGAAGGTTCCCGTAAGGCACGATGGAGGGAGCTGGCAAGGACTGGGGATCTGACATGGCTCTGAGGCCCTTGGCTCTGCGCCTGCTTAGCCTGGTGGGAATTGTTATCCTGTGCCCATGGCGAGTAGTCCCTGTGTAAATACCACGTGCCTCCACCGCAGCTGAGTAACGCTGCATCGCCACTAAAAGCACATTGTGTCCTGAGAACTTGTAGTCCTTAAAAAAACAGCAAAAAACAAAAAATAGAAAAGTATTCTCATCTTTGGTGTCTGTGCTGTCCCTTCGGTGTCGCACAGAGCCAGGCACACATGGCAGTGCTGCTCTCCGGGGCACAGGCAGAGCACCAGTGTGCAGTTGGAATGCGGGCTCCTGGAGCAGGGATGCAGGAACCTGTGGAGCTTGGGCTGCAAGATGGTCCAAGGGATGCGAGGAAGGGCTTGGTTCTCTCAGCTGGGTAGGACAGTGGCAATGTGGCTGTCTCTCCTCCTGGTATCTGCTTCTTCTCCTCTACTGAGAGGGAACTCGGGTGAAGTTGATACAGCGGCCCTGAGGGAAGAGAGAAGCTGTTACTGGTGGAGTAGCACACAGACAGAGGTTGCTGGATGCTAGAAGGAGGCTGTAATTGAAATTCAGATGTTTGGGAAAATAACAAACCCATGAAAAACCTTTTAAGAATTAATGGAAATTACCCAGAGTGAGGCACCGCATTTGCCTTACAAATGTGTGCTCTAGGCAAGCACGAGGACACGGGCGACACATTCTGACACTCCCAGGCCTTCTGTGAGCATAATTCACAAATTCTGTCAAGCTGCAGTGAGCAAACCCAAACCCATTTGACCGTGGGGAGGAAAGAGCATGGGGAAGGCAGATCCTGCCCCCGAATTTCCCCTGAGCCAGGTCCTCACGCAGTGAGCGTGGATAGATGTGACTGTTAGTTAGCAGAGCTGCTGCTGATCTGAAACTGCATTTTTTTAGCAATAACCCTAGCTCTGCATCTACATACCCAGTACTTAGGATCTGTAAATTGCTGTGCACAGAAGGGGGTTTCTTGGTGATGGCATATCCATAAAGGGGTCCAGGTGAATCCTGACGGCTTTCAGTGTAGCCGAAATGAAACAAATCCAACACCAGAATCTTAAACCTTCTTTGTTCACTTGGAGCTCATTTGAATGCCTTAACTCCCACAGGGTCATGGGGTGTTGGAGTAGGGTGTGCTGCCTCAAAGCAGCTCTCTGGCACAGCAGCGATTCCTTCCCTTTGGTCACGGGCATCTGTCAAGGATGGTGCCACATGAACAGCACTGGCTTTGGAGCAGACAGTACTGCTTGTGCTCTGCATCCTTATTTCTGCTTTAAGAGATGCGCTGCTGGAGAGAATTTACTGCTTTCTGCTTAAACCTGGGAGATTATGGAATTGCCAAATGAAATTTGGGCTGGGTTTCATATTCCTGTCATTCATTTAGTTTGATCTCCAGTTTTTCTGAGTATCAAGGAGGGTGATGGCACACAGTTATCTGGCATGACTCAAGCGGGGCTTGGCTGGCACGAGATGGGTAGTGTTTTCATCAAGGGAATGTTTCAGTTCTGTTTCTGTCAGCTGTTTAAGAAATATAAAACAGGTGAAAAGGTGGGGACAGGAACCATAGGAACTTCTGGCTGCCACCATCTGTATTATAAATGTAGAATAGATGTGGAGATAAATCATGGACTTCTTTAGGCTGGAAAAGCTCTTAAGATCACCTAGTCCAACCATTCCTTCATCGCTGTCAAGGCCACCACCATGTCCTCAAGTGCTTTTCTCCAGGAAAGCCATCCACATGGCTTTTCTGCCAGGGAGAGAGGAGAACCTTAAACAAGCACTGCCTTTTGTGATTCCCCACTCATCTCCCACATCTCTGCCCCCAACTTCTTTATTCCACGACTCATGGAGAAGGGAGGAGAGAGAGAAGCTGTGTGGTCAGGCAGACTCTTGCTCGTGTCACTGGCAGGGAAAACACCCTAGCTGGGGAATCTCAGAGCCCTAAGAAACACCAGCTCTCCAAACACTGTCAGCATCAGACATGTAACATGTAATAACAAATAGACTGCCAGTTTAAGTGGGAAGTTCAACCATTTGCATTCTAGATTGGCAGACTGAGGCAGGCAGAAAATAAAAGGTTGATGTTCACTTGTTAGGGGTTTATCACTTCAGATCAATATGAGCTGCAGGTTTTCATTACTAGAAACTCAGTGATGTGACCAACAGCACTGTCTCCTGCAAACTGGTGTGGAGAAAAAGCTGTGGACTCATGTAAGTCCTTCCTCAAAAGGCATGCAAAACCTCCCATGCAATGATATCTGTGTCATCATTGAGACCAGCTTTTAGAAACAGAATACTAAATTCTTCTTCTGATTAATCTGACCTTTACAGAAATAACTATTTACTTAAGTAGAAGCACTATTTACAAAACATTAGTCTCACCAGTCTGGTTCTGGACTTCCCAATTAAAACATGCATGTTCCATGTAACCCATTTCACCAATGCATTCTCATCCTGGTGGCATTGCCAGGATACCCCCAGTGTGGGGAGTTACTGTTACACTCATGTCCCTGTGCTCAATTAAATCATCAATCCAATCAATTTGAGTTCTGACGTACCATGCCTTGTAAATCACTGGCTCATAAACCTTAACAATACCAACATGTAGTCCATATGAAATTGCACTAAATTAGTGGTTTAGCACGAGAGTAATTAAAAACTGAGTTATGCATGCATTCTGTGATCTTTGCAGGGAATATCAGATCTGTCTCCATGCACCAGATCCAATAGGAAAAACCTCACCCTTCATGCTCACAGATGCACCAGAGGTACTGCAGGGGAAGAACGTGGCAGGTCTTGAACAGCAACAAAAAACAGGAAAAATATCTATGGCAAGGGGGTTTTCCTAAGGAATTCTTTTATATTACATCAAAGCCATTTCTTTAGTTGTTAAATTTCTTACTGAATATAAATTACAGGGCAAGGTGGAAATTCTCACAGGGCAAGGGATCTCAGTGAATGAGTGCTCCCACCAAACCCCAGGTTAGCACCTCACCTGGAAATGCCCAAAACAAGGCACCAGGAGGGGCCTGCAGGACCAACTCTCCCCCTGCTTTATCTGATTCTGCTTCTTCTCACATACACCCTGTGGCCCAGCCTGCACTTTGCATCCCTCTAAGGATCAAAGTTGAGGGCAGTGGGTTCTTCCCTGTAGGCCTTGCACTAACAGACAGGACTATGTACACCTCTTCCTCTTTGGTAATGCAAGGCCCTTTCCTGCTTTCCACACCTCTTCAGAATCATTACCTCCCCATCTCCTGCTCACTGGGATAACGAATGTGCTCTGGGCCTGCACACTCATGTGCAATGGTGACAATAAAAGGGAATTCTGAGGGAGTAAAGCTGGGAGGGATTCAAACTGGTCATGAGGTGCCAGTGCCTGGCAGCACCTGACTCAGAGTCCTGTTTCCTTGCAGAAATGATCCTGGCACTTCCCCTGGGCAGTGGGAGCATTACCAGAGTGCCTGTGCAGGGCCAAACTATGCTGACAGGGCCCTCAGTGACCTTCCTGTTCCAGAGGTGGCAGAAGCAGCATTACCTAGAGCTTGTGTCACCTGACCCACCTGGGCACTAAAATCCCTCTGGCATTGAATCTGACTGCTCCTTTCTGGCTCTGCTGCCTGGGATGTATTTCAGTTACAACACTCAATCACCCCATAAATACCCACTTGACAAGTGTACAGCTGAAGGGACCTTTTTTTTTTTTTTTTTCTTTTCTTTTGAGGTCACTCTTTACTGTGAAGAAGGGCTGCTAACCCACCCCATCCTGTGCAGCTCTGAACAGACCTCAGGGACTGGATGTTGGCAGCATCTCTCTCCCACTTGCTCTTTGTCCCCCACAATGTGGTAATCCCTTGTTCCAGACCCCTGGAAAGCTCAGGGTGTCATGGGTGTTTGAAACTGGCTTCCCATCCTGGTGACACCAAGCCCAGGCCTGTGCTGCCGCGCTCTGAGCACTCAGACCTCCTCTGTGCCCAGGTGTGCTGCCACCAGCACGTTTGTCTGATGTCAGGCAAATCCATTGCCAGTTCTTCCTGTTACCTGCAGCAGAGCCCGCATACTGCCATTCTGCAGGTGGCACCTGCAGAGGTCCGGGTGGGCACCCCTGAGCCATGGTGTGGGAGCAGGACTTAAACCCCCAGAGAGCTGCCTCACAGCACGACCTGCTGCTGGATGGAGTGCTTGTCACACAATTCATCAGCAGTAACTCCTTAGAGGAGTGCTCCTGAACCGGTGTTACTGCTGCAGGCACCGGGATCCATTCCTGGGGCTCCCTGAGGCAGCTTTTTCCCAGAATTCCTGAATTGCTGGCTGAAACACCTGTGACAGAGCTGAGATGAGCTCCAAGAACACCACAGGGTGGGCTCAAAGGCCTCTTAAAGAACAACATCATGAAAAGAAACAAATGACAACTGAATGGTGTTGTTTGGGCCCTAGCAAGAATTTGTTTTTTCACTTCAACAAATTTTGCCAGCAGCCTCAGTGGAAAGGGATATAACTTTGTGTATTTTCCTCAGATTTATGTAATGTAGCCTCCTTAGCATGTGTGCATGAACGTCATCATCTTTCCCAGCAATGCAACAGTCCTGGATGTCAAATTCCGAAGGTCACAGTGTCTGGCATTCAGGAACTGGTTTCACAAGGGAACCCAAAAAAAGGCTGCACAGTTACAGGTACCTCACAGCCACCTTCCACCCCTTGGACCTGCTTTAGCTGAGGGGGAAAAAGGGCAGGAAGACAGGACTAAGTTGTTTTAAAAAGCAGTTCCTATGTTTCGCATCTGATAAATGCTGTATTTTGGAGTACAGGCCAGCAAATCAAACCTGACAGGGAAAGGTTCCAAAGAGGAAGTTTAAAGATGCTAGCCTGGAAGATTTTATTTTTCAGTACCTGTGATTTAGATGTGTGTTTGGAGTACACACTGAGGAGGGCAGGGCACGTTTATGTGTGAAATGCTGCTGTTGGCACGTGGGGTGGCTCATACCCACTTGGTACTCACTACATGCATGGAACTACACACAGCTGCTGCTGCCCTGGGAGCCAAGGGTGTCTTTAGTGCACTGGCAACTTTGAGGAAATGCCATTAGAGCAGCTTTTTACCCATGAGCAGCACTTACTGGGGAACTGGGCATATGGACAAGTCAGCACAGTTGCTCCATCTTGGCAGTGCATGTCACCAGGGGTGTATCCCTGTGGGACCTGGGTGCAGGGGCTCTGCAGCTCCCTGTGTTCTGTGGCACCCAGCGAGAGCCACCTGCACTCCGCCTGTCTGCGGGTGCCCTGCACCCTGCTGTGGACAAGGTGGAATGGAGATGTCACAGGACTGTGGGCAGCCAGGGAGGGGGCAGGAGCAGGTGCTGGGCTGGCCTGAGCTCTGGCCATCCTGCCCTGATGGGTTTGGGTAGCAAGAAAAGGGAAGGATTTCTCTCCTTTCCCAAGTTTTCCATGACTGCTGTCTTCAGCAGTTGTCCAAATAAACTCCTGCCTTGACCAAAAGTCGTTGTGACAAGCTGCCTCTCCCGCGAGCTGGCCTTCCAGGGCTGGGAGGAGGGAGTGCCGAGCTGCTGAGCTGGCCTGTGGGCCTTGGGGGAGGGTAAAACTGGCTGCGTTTGTAGCATCTGCTTCAAAAGGAGGTTGTGGCAAATATTTTATTCAGCAGAGTTGGAGGTCTCCTGTCTCTAGAGGGCAGGAGTTTGTTGTTTTCCTCATGCAAGGCAAGCACTGCTTATGCAAAAGGAAAGGATGTGGGAATAGCCTGCAGAGTCCCTGTTTTTCCAGCACAGATCCTTTGGAGCGAGAGCCCTAGCTCATTCTCCCTGACCTTTGACAGTGAGCCTCCCTCACTCCCAGCACTGCTGCCTCCCTGGAAGTACCCCCATGACCTGGCAGGGTCTGACCCTTTCCTGAAGGGCATGTTCTCAGTTCCATTGCAGGTGCCTGCCAATGGAGGGCTCTTCTCCTTCAGCTCTCCTTAGTCCTTGAAAGGCAGAGCGAGGCCATTGCACTGCCCGAGGGAAGGTGCTCTGTGTCCTGGCGCCAGCCCAGCGCACACCTTGCTCAGCGCCAACACTCAGCCGCTCACGCGCGTGCTGCCAAAACCAGGACACATCTCCTGCCATCTCCACAGTGACGTGCATCGCTGTCCCTGGGACAGCTCCCTCTCCTCCTATGGGACACTGAGGGGTCGGATTGTGATTCATGCTTCCAGGTGAAGCTCTGAGAACCACACATGCAGTACTGCAGCGTGTAGGGAAGAACAGGGGAGAGGTTTTCTCTGAGACATGTCTCAGCTCTTTGAGCTCTTCCCAAATCTTCTGGGACAAATCCCTGCTGCAAATAGGGATCCCATTTATGTTATAGGGGGTTTCTAGACAGACTGACACCAGGCCTGATCTCTAGTGCCAGTTTCCTCATGTCAGTATCCTAAACAACTTCCTGAGTTTGGTACATCTTTTTTAGGAAGAAAAGAAAGATAATCTGCTACTACAGAGGCCTCACACTTCAAGTCTTTTAGAATCAAGAATCGGCCTGGTGAAACCATATATCAGCAAATTCTAGTGCTTTGGGGCCTTTTTTATCTATGAGGAGAAAGAGTTCCGAGGAATGGTACCTCTAAAGCACAAGTTAAAATATTCCCATTATCTTTCCCTTCTCCCCTCTGTGCAACCACTGTGAGAAGAAAGCAATTTATCCTTCTCTGAAATCAGGCGTAGCAACAGACAAACCAGAAGTGTCAAAAGACCCATTCTCCTTAAACTCCACTTCTGCTCTATCATGACCTCAGCTCAGGCCACTCCTAAAATCCCTTTCCTTTAGGAATACTTCCCAGTGTCCTTTTCCTGATCAACTTTCTAACCTGGGCCTTTCTGAAGAGAGACTCTCCTCTTCAGATGGCTCAGAGATTAAAGACCCAGGTGCTCTATGGCTTTAGGTGTGTAAGTCATCCAGGCACATGTTCTGAGCCCATAACAGAGCAATGGCACAGCATTTGGATCCTGGCCCATGGATTATACAGCATCTGACTGGCATGTGGCAATTGCTTGTAAGGAGAGAAGGCAGCCCAGTTCTGTGGTATTTAGGACACTATGGAAATAATTTTAAGCTAGTTAGCATACAATTACTGTAACTAAAAAATCCACTTCAGAAATTCTGTGGGAAGATGTCAATCTGTTTGAAGCAGCAGGCAGGGTTTAAGTGGGGGCTCTTAGGAGGAAGACTAGCAAGGCTGCAACAGGAGGGTGCAGCTCCCTGAGGTTGTGCCCACTTGGCTGGGGCTGGCTCTGGCTCTGGCTCTGCCTCTGGCTCTGCAGATGGGAAGAGAGAGCCCAGCAGGACCCTCGTTCTGCACACATACTGCACCATGGCAGCCCTCTAGATGCCACTGTCACCCAGCTGTCCCAGCCCTACAGCTGGTGACAATTCTGTGCTGCTGACACCAAACACTGGGCCAGGAAGGACACAGGTGCCAGGCTCTTCTCCATCCCTCAGTCACATCAGCTTCCCTGGTACCACAAGAGTAAACTCTTCTTCTTGCAGACAAACCCCCCAGCACATTTTTTAGGCTGTGGTTGGAATGCCAAAGGGATTAGTAATTCACACTTTTCAGGTAGTTGGGCATCCCACTCCCCAGCAGCGTTCTCTGGTTTTGTACTGCTGAGGCATTTGCTACAACTCCCCCGTAGGTGCCAGTGTCACTAAGTTAGCAGCTCGGTTAATTTTTAGGCTCTGCTTCTGCTCCTGTGTGCCCTGCTGAAAATCAGGAATAGTTCCTTTAAAGGCAGCTGCATAAGACTCATGGGACTGGGATGTGAAGGATCCCTGGACTGCGCAGCGACAGGGTGCAGTCTGTCAGGGCCTTCTGCCTGGCCCACTGGCTGGCCTGTCACACAGAGTGCTGGGAGCCCTGAGCATGGGTCCACTGGGATATCCTCTCTTCCTGCCTTGGAAATGGGGCCTGGGAGTGGAGGCTGCATTCCCCGAGATGTTTTTTCCTCATCAGATGTGCCTATGGAGATGCCCCTGTTCTCCAGCAGTCAGGAGAGGTGTCCTGTGGAAGCACCATCAGGCTGAGTTTACTCCCTTCCCTGTGCATTTTTCCTAAATGTCCATTACCAGTGACTACAGGAAAAAGGGATTTGGTGGAGTGTTTGTGTGCTCCGAGTGCTGAGGAGGGACATGGTATTTATGGAATTTACTCTATTGCTGCCGGATCCTGTTCAGATCCCCTGACTCCCAACCCCTCTGTGCCATGTTTCCTCTCAGAAGTTCTCCCAAAAATCATGGGAATTAGAGCAGACTGCTGAGTTTGTTCTGGTTTTCGATTCCCACCTTTGCCTTTTCCCCTTTTTTCCTTCACTCAGTTTAATTTGTATAATGAGTGAGGGCTTTGGAGGGGCTTTGTTACACATAAACCCAGAGATGGTGGCATTAAGTGCATTTGCTAAATTAATAAAGAAATCTGCGTGTTTGCTGTAGGGTTCTGTTGTTGATTTGGGAACAGTGAGCTCTTGCAAATCTCAGCCTTCACCTTGCCAATCCCCGTATCCCTCTAAGTGCACTGCAGTTCCTTGGAACCTGTGGGGGGTTGGTGCTGGCATCCTTTCACTAGATCACATTTATGCATTAGTGCCATCTGTGCCTGCTGCACCTTCTGTGAGCCAGCCCGGCCAAGTGACTGGCAGTTATCTAGGACTGCACACAAAAGGAGAGGGAAGAGAAAGGGAGGAAGGAGGAAGAGTCAGTAGGGATGGCACCTGAAGCTTCCTGTGTGCTGGTGGGTCTGGGGAGCACAGACCTGCACTGGGGTCCCTCCCTGCCACTGCTGAGTCCTTTCTCTCTAAATAACAGAGAATACCTGTCTCATGACATTCAAACCAGTTCTCCCTGTCCTTGTGTTCTGGAGGAGAGAAAAAGTGCCGGGACATGGGAAAAGAAGCTGCTGCAGTCTGGGGACAGTTGGGGGACAATGCCGGACTTTGTACTGTGCGGTGTTTCCATCAGGGCAGGGCTGGGCCCGAGTGGTGCCATGGTTCTGTGAGCACAGGGAGGAGCATGAGGGGATGCAGGGGTGGCTGTGCTGTTTTTTCCATTTGCCTTCTGTTCGGGGTCTCTGCTGGTAAAAAAACCTCTTGTGTGAAATGGCCTCTCAGGAGTTCTCCCCATCATTAACAGGACAGGAGAGCATTTGCTGTTGTTCCTGTGCGGGGAGCTGAACTGCTCCCAGCACTCAGGTCCATGTGGATGGAGTCTGGGCACTTAGAGATCATGAACTCCCAGCTGAAAGTTTGGATTGATCTGTCCTACAGAGGCAGGTACAAAGTACAAGAGCAAACAGAAATACAAATGGAAGAGTTCTTACACTGAACATAACTGTGTGCTAAGAATTTAGAATTGAATTATCTGGCTTAGAAATTAATTAAATCATTGCAGTCTCAGTCTGTCCAGAAAAATAAGGTGCCTTAGCCAGACTAACTTACATCAGGGAAGGAGCACACAACCCCCTGGCAGGGGTGGTGAGCAGCCTCCTGAGCTGAGCACACTTCCTGACAAGGCTGGGGAGTCATACCTTCCTCTCAAAGCAGGACTCACCTCTGTGTGTGCCTGGACACAGCCCAGAGTGAGGGAACTCTCCTTCTCATAACTGAATTTATAAGTATTTACATATAATAAGTACATCTTCCTGAATTTTTTTTTTTCTGAATGACCATTTTCACACTGTGGAGTCTTTTCCACTTAGAATATGATACTTAGAATTCAAGATTTGCTTTTTCATTCTTTCCATATGTTCTGCGTTAAACATATGCTATACTTTATATTTAAAAACTAGCAGCAGCAGACTGAAAAAAAATTGCCCACACCACACCAGAAAAATATGTTTGCTTCATTATCCAAAGCTTCTGGGTTTCTGTAGTTTTTTACCAGGCAGGGGGAAGCACCCTCGAGGCCAGTCTCAGAATGGGAGATAATGCAGAGGAGCTGTGGAGAGAGGGAACATCTGGTTCTCACTAAAGCATGGATAAGGCTAGCCAGAGCTTAGAGCTGTACACAGCCTGGTTGAGGTAGTGATGGTGTTGTCAGCTTTGGAATTAAGGAGGGAAGCTCCTCCAGGTAATTCAGGAATTGGCCTTGAGTACTTCTCTCCTGAGAAGCTGCAGTGATGCAAAAGGAAAAGCAGCAGCATGTGCTGGGTGTCTAGGTCCCTGCCCAGCACCCTTCCCCTCCCGGGTGGGCTGAACCAGATTTCCTCCTGAGCATGGAAGTGCAGATGGCTTGGCCAGGAGGGACACACACCTGGGCACAGCACAGGGTCAGGCCGGGATGGGCATCCATCCAGCAGCGCTGAAACACCAAGGAACACACTCCCCACTGTTAGATATCTGCCTGGCCTGGAAGGCTGGCTGGGGCTGGGGGGCTGGAGGATGGCATTGCCAGTGACAGTGTGCTTTGGGGCATTCCCAGAGCTTGGGGCAAGGCTGGGGGCTGCTCCCAGGGCCCAGCCTGAGCCCTAGCTGCACTGGGCCATGAGGAAGGGCACGGTCAGATCTCCCCAAAGGAGCTGTGCACCCTGCAGAGGGCCCTAACCCAGCTGGCAGATGTGTGGGCACAGCACAACACCCCACTTCAGTGTCACTGGGAGCCATGCTCTGAGCTGCCTCGTGCCTGAGGAGACACTTGGGAATGCCACCAGGAGGAGGACACTAGAGTTCTAAGGGATTTGACAAAAATTCAGATTATCCCACCTAGCGAGATTCAGGCTGCTTGAAGGCTCGGATTGGTTTGACTGGACAAAGGAAAGGAACAGCCCCCACAAAAATCCCTGGGTGAGAGCTGGGAAGTGGCTGGGAGCTGTTAACTGGCGGTAAAGTGTAGGAATGCTGTGATAAATGGTGAATTTGGGAAAGGTGGCAGGGTTTGTCACAGCTATTACAGAGCCGAATGAAGCATGGTTGCCATGGCAACGTGGTGTTTGTTGTACACAGAATTGTGCCGTGGGCTGTCCAGCGCCCTGCTCCCCCCAGGTTTGGGGCTTTTCCAGGACTCTTGGACTCACAGTCTGGGAGGCAGAAGGCAATGCCCCAGCGTCCTCCCACTAGGTACGGCTATTTTAAACTTTATGAAATCACTGATAATTTAGACCTTGTCTCTGGAATTACCTGGTAAATGACCACAGCAGCATTCAGAACTAAAAAGCAATGAGGTGTGCACAATTACCTTCCGAAGCTGCAGCCACACATGGACTGAAGCCTGAATTTAATTGCAACACGGGTAGATTGGTGCCTTTTCTACATCCTTTCACTGACAAGCATGTCAACACTTTGGAGCTGAAAGCACAACAGAACCAAAGCCTGCACTGGCAAATGAGAAACTTCTAAATAAAAATTCTCTGGCAGAAATGAAACACAGGTTCGATTATTGTAATGCATTGCGTATTTCAAATTATATTTTCAAACAGGTGTAGTTAAATGAGTAAAAATAGTTTTGTGAACTGTCCTCAAATGGTTTACATGGATTTAACTGCAGTTAATGAGGGGCTGATTGAAGTTAAATTACTTCTAAAATTTTTAAATGACCCACGCATGTTGTAAGGGGCCTTGTACCAGCTGTAATAAAATTCAATCCAGCTGGTCTGTCCTTGGCCCTTGCAAGGCCATACTGACATAAACAGCCCTTTTAAGCCCGCTTTGCTTGTGTAAAACCCCCTGGTTCTAATTGTACCTTCGCATGAACTAAAGGAGGTTTCAGAGTCTGTGAATTACATCAGCCAAACAAGTACACAAATTCAAGCCCCTTTTTTCCTGGACTGATCCCGGGGCTCGGTTCACACAGGAAGGTGCACAAAATCCAGCAGTATCATGTAACACTCCATTAGAACATGTGAAATGTAAAGATACTGGGAAATACAGTTAGGAAATATACTTGTAAAATCTAGCCAAACAATCAGGATTAAAAAAATCAAAATTCAACAAACCAAATCCCAGCAGGAGCAGCTGGAATGTGGTCAGTCTCTGCACTGATTCCAGTTGGATTCCAGAGCAAAGTCTTTCTAAAGTAAAGGCTGTTCCAGCAGTGCTGCAGCCATGCTACCACAGCATTATAAATTAATGCCAGAGATGCCAAAAGGCCCCTTAAGTAGAAAATGTCAACATGCAGATGTTGAGCAGATTCACAGGAGCACTAGGAGCCTCCAGGTACCCCTGGGACAGTTCCCACCCCATGAAGCCGTCAGAAAGCCTGAGCCCCCAGCCCTACCACAGCAGCTTTGCTGGTGGAAGCGGTTCTTCTGCAGACCAGGGCAACTCGTGGTATGGCCATTTCCCTGCCACAGGCCCTGTGGGGCAGTGTGTGGCAAAAAAAATCTTCCACTCTGTGAAGGAGCACACAAACTCAGCCAGGGCTTCCTCACAAAGAACCAGCTTGCGCTTGTGCAAAGCTGCAGCCTTTGGAGAGTAACGCGGAAAGAGGAGCACATGAAAATCCCTTTGCTGCTAGAAGTGAGGGACTTAGATTTCATTGATGGCAGCATTTGCTAAGTTAGGAGAGCTTAGTACGAACCTCTGATGTGCTCAAGGCACAGCCTGTGTGATCTGTGTTCGGTTTGCTGTAGGTGGAACACGAGCAGGACAGACACGTGATGCTTCTCCGTGAAGTGTTCCAAGGCCTGTGCATGTGGCACTTGGGGATGTGGGTTGGTGGTGGCCTTGGCAGTGCTGGGGAAGTGGCCAGACTTGATGATCTGAGAGCGTTTTCAATGTGACTGCACCAAAAACTCAGCGCTGTAATGGGTCTTTTCCTGATCTCTTACTGAAGTGAGGATTATAGAAGTTAGGTGTGAAATGACACCAGGAAACACTCAAGAAAGTATTTTTGTGGAAGACTGAGGTTTCCTGTACCACAGCTGTGCTGCATTACCTGTCCAGCCCTGTGGTACCTCTTTGGGAGGACATTCTCACCACGCCTTCATTAATACAACTACAGAACAGAACAAAGTGTTGCTGCTCTTTATCTTTTTCTTTCTCCTTCCCCCAGACAAGTGATTTGGCTGTTCCTAATTAAAATGAAGAAAAAAGTGGCATAAGCTTAATTAAGATTTTAATTCAGTTAGAGCCTATAGGAATAAATCACTGCAGACTTGGTAGTGACAATCAGAAAATACATTTCCTCCTCTGTCACAGAGATGGTAATAAATGATGGGAAATCCTGAGACAGGGATGCAAGAGCTTACAAGTGCAGGTGTGTCTCTAACCCAGGTAATAACCCTGTGTTTGCACCTAGGCTGGATCAAAGAGCAGTGAAACTGGCTTTCCCAAATATAGGTATTCCCAATTCTGGTGCTGGATTTTTTTGGTGGGATTTTGGAATATGGACCCATTCTTTGGGAGCGCAGGTGAGAAACTGCAAAACATGTGAAACACTGCGGTTTTCCTAAGCAAAATGTTGCTTTCCTTAGGATTAAATAGTGGTGGTGAGCACAAGAATGAAACACAAACACCTCTCAGCTAATGGCCTGACCGTGGCAGGTGGGGTGAATATGGATAGAAATTAGGCCCAGGTAGCCTCTCCACCTGAATCTGTACAGAAATCCTGGTTTTACTGTGCTCACAGAATAAACCTAAAGATCCCCGGACACAGACAGAGCTGCTTTGAGCAGCACTTCAGACTGTACAAATAACGTGCATTTTAAAACTAAAAACTGCCGTAATTTTAGCAGTTCTGTGATTTTTTTTTAAATGTAGGACTGTATCTTCACTCCTTGGCTAGTAGTTTCTCTCCAACAAGTCTTACTCTCAGACTTTTAGTATAAGTTTTCAATTCCAAATGAGGAATTCCTTCAAATTCCTTCAAAAAATTACCAGTTATCAAGGAAAAGGGACTGCTGGTTTTACAAGACTTAAGAATATAGAAAATGCATCATAGGATGTTGAACAGGCACAGGACAAGTGCACTTCATTTTTTTTGTCTGGGAACTGGGCTCCTCCCTCGGCTGCTAAGCGTTCCAAGTCTAGGTTGAAAACTTTTGGCACAGGTAAACAGAAGCCAGTGGTGGCACCTCACCTTTGCAGGCAATAGCAGAGGCTAAAGCTGTTCCCCCAAAGCCCAGCTTCAGCTCCCAGGTCACTCCCTGATACTCTCATGTGGGCACTGCTGGTGGGAGCAGTGGCTGGACAGTCTGGCCCTCCTAGGATCATTTCATTGACAACACTCCCAGATCAGACATTTTGATGGAAAATGCTGTCCCTGAACAGTGACAGCATTATTTTAAACTGAATGTTCCTTTGGAATCAGCCTTGCCGCAGTTTCAGTCACACACTGAATCACGGATCCCACTTGGCTGGGTATTCCCCTTTGCCATGTTGAACGAAGAAAAAGAAACTGCAGCAAAAAGAGGCAGAAGTAACACACCCGTGCTGTGGCCAGTCCCTTCTGTCACTATTACCCCAGGGCGGGCAGGAGGAGCGACCCAAGCACGGGCTCTGCGTGGGCAGGCTCCTGTCTGAGCGCCGTGAACACCCCTGCCCTTCGCAGGACCCCTCCCCGAGGTGCCATCCCAGTGCCTCACTGGGCAGGGATGGGCCCCGGCCAGCTCCCAGGGCCACAGGACCATTGTAGCAAAGTGTGCAGTTGCATTTTCACCATAATTAGGTGCCTAATTGTGCGCCTGGGCCTGGCTGCTGTCTTTGCACGTGGATTTAATGATGATTTATCAAGGAGCTCTCTGGCCACACCTTGCTCTCCAGCCTGCCAGAGGCAGCCACAGGGTAAGAGGTGAGCCTGAGTGCTGACTTGTCCCCAGCTTTTATTTTGAACTGAATGCCTGTTTCTCTTGGGGTTTTTAAACCACTGGAGCAAAGGGAGAAGTCAAACTCCCAGTGTCACTGGGAGACAAGCACACTGCTGCACTAACAGCTGGGAAAAAGAGAAATTCCAGGGAAAAGGCCAGGGCCAGGTTAATAAATGAGATTTCCATGCGAGGCATCCAAACAGTGTTGCTGTTGAACTTGTCCAGTGGTGTGCTGTCAGGCAATAAGAACCTGTACCAGCCAAGGTCAAAAGAGATTTCTTTCAAGACAGATAAATTCTCAGAGTACTCTCTCAGGATCACCCAGCTGCCTTTTAACTCAGAACTGCCTGAACTGCAACACTGGAGTTATCAGGGCCAGCTCAGCTGCGCAGCCACGCAGTTGGACGCTTAATAGACACAGCACTGTGAAAATGTCTGTTATTTCCCTTCAGTGAAACACTTTTTAACTACAGCATCCAATCACTCTTTATGGCGTATGATGTCAAAAACACTTACTGCACAAGCAGAGATCTGTGTTTCTTTTGCCACAGACAATAAATCTTTAGTGTCTTCTCTTGCCACGCATCACTCCACTTGCTCTCAGGAGGCACCATACGCCTCTCTTTCCCTCTGCCTCTTCTAGCAAGGTCACTTTCCAGTGATGAAACAACTTTTCCAGAAGGTATAGTGTTCAATAATTAATACCTACTGATAATAGCTTCCCAAAGCAGTGCTTTAAAGCTCTAATGCTCATCACAGACTTGCAGTGGGAAGAGCCCTTAAAGTAGATGTGAAAATACCAGCCTCAGGGAGCTGGGGTGCGTGTGACCGAATCTACACCATGGAAACAGACAGACCTGTAGCCCTGGTGCCAAAGGAAGCCCAGCCCTTCCTCTCACACCAGGCAGCACGGCTGTACTGCAGGTGTGAGCAGGTGAGGTCACTCCCATGCATGTGCTCTGGTGTCATCTCCCAAACAGGCACATCTCCTGCTGCTCCCACTCCAGCACATGCAGGTTCTGTGGGAACAGGGTCTACAGTGGGAGGATGCTCGTGAAGGTGCCCAGCTGCAGACATTGAGGGCTCTGCGGGTGCTCAGACCATGTCAGACAGGTCAGGGACAGACCCTAATCCCAGAGTGTCAGCGAGCCTGGAGCACCATTTCCCGCTGCTGTTGCGGAGTTCCCTTCTCCCAGCCATCTCATTAGCACCAAACTGGCCTTTCCAGGCCATCTCCAGTGACAGCAGCCTTTGGCAAAAGCACAGCAAACGCTGTCCCTAAGTATGCACTGGACAAACCAGGGGATCAGTAGTTTCAGTGTTTCTCCTGGCTGACAGGGGGTGCCACGTGGCTCAGCCCGAATGCAGTAGGTGAAGCAGTTATTCATAAAACTGCTCTTCAGAGCCATCTCATGAACAAAGCCTCTGTGCCACAACTTTCTACCTAAGCAGCGTGGTCCTTGATAAATGCAGGGGGCTTTGTGTAGCTCATTCTAGACTGGCGTAGGATCTGACTTGGCTTGTGTCTGTGTACGAGGTGAAATCCCTGCGTCCTAAGCTCCGCAACAAGTAAGAGTGTACTGATGGGAGAAAATCTGTTTTACACTGTTGTTCTTTGGCCCCAAATGCCCTTGTCATGGTTTTTACAGTTTAACTCTCCCATTTTCATCCCCTAGAAATGCACTGTGAACCCCTTTATCTGGATCAGCCACCCTCTGCTCCCAGCCGGTACTCAAGGCTCACCAGGGGCATCTCTCCTTCCCCCTTCTGGCCATGGGCTTTTTTCATTACTTGGGGCTCACATCACCTCTGCACATGTGCCTCAGTTCCCCTTGTCCCTCGGGAGAGCCCCGCTGCTCTGCCCAGAGGACATACTGCATTTAGGGATTGTATGGCCATGGTCCAGTCGGAAGGCATGTCCTCCCTGCTGCAGGGGGGACACAGCACACTGCATTACTCCTGACTTCTCTGAGCCAAAACCTAGTATTACTCTCCTTTTTTCTAAGCAGAGCATTTATGGGTTTATAAATCAGGACAGACTGACATCAAACACGCCCTGAGAGTGCCTCGGAGCATTCACAGAGTGCCAGCTGGGCATGTGGCTGGCTTGGGAGGAAGGGGCCTTAATTACAATCAACACAGGAAAAATTTAAGGAAAGAGGATTCACACAGTTTTAATGCACAGATTCCTACGTACAATGGAAAAAATTATATCCATTATATTCTCCTAATCCTTCAAACACCTTTCTTTTTTTTTTGTAAATGTTGTTATCAGAGGGAAAAACCTTACTGAACTGCTGTAATCATGGAGCCAATTGGCTCTGATGACCAATAACCACCTGCTGGGGCACAGCAATGTCACCAGAGGGGACCGAAGGCTGTTCCAATGTGGGAGCAGGTGGGCTGGGAGGGGCATTCCCATCACTGCCCTGGCCACTTCACTGGGGAGCCTTTGTCTAGAGATGTTGTTTCAGTAAAGGCATGACAGCAAATGACCTGTGACTGGTTCTGGCTGGGTTGTGAGAGATACTCCAGGCACCCACATCTCCCCAAGGGGGCAAACAGAGATGGGAACAGGGCAGCGAAACAGTCCTGAGAGGCAGGGAAGCAGCCCTGGGAAGAGAGGCTGCACTCAGACATCCTCTCAGTCTCTCCTGTGTGAGCAGGGGAGCTCCAGTGGCACTACTGCGAGTTTCTGGGGGAGTCCCTAATTCAGGAGTGCTCTGCTGGGCTGGGAACATCCTTCACAGAATGGAATGATAGCCTCAGAGCCCTTGGGTGCTGCTCTGAACGTTCAGCTCTAAATAAACAATTTTCTTTTGGATCATAATATGCTTATTCTGCTCATCATTTTACAGTCTTTCCAGATTTCAGTAGGTTCTATGTTTTACTATAATGTAAAATAAAATATCATCCATCTACTTGGGTATGGAAAGATACAAAACCTGTTACAAGCTCCTGTGTGCTTTGTAGCTTCACTTCCTCTCTGCTCAGACAGGCACAGTTTGCATCCAGAAAGGGAACTTCTATTTCATGCTAGTAAAGAATTTCTGTTGTTCCACTGGAAAAAGGTGATAATGAACTCCAATAAAATTTACTGTTTTTTCATTGGATCAAACTGTTTTACACTGCCACGCGTGGCCTGCTGGACTAAGTAATAAAGACAGGGTAAGGCTGTGGGAGAAAACTGCAGCCAGAAATGTGTCTGAGGAACAACCACTACCTTAGGAAGGAGCAGTACTGAGCCCCAGAGCACACACGAAGCTGCAGCAGGGAAGCGCTGTCCTAGGAAGGCTGTCACACCATCCCCAAGGTTATGTTCACAGCCAGATGTGTCACCCGTCCTGAGGCTGCAGGCCAGGGACACTGCTCCTCTTCCTTGGTCACCTCCTCAAGCCTGCTCCAGTAGGATTGGAGCCTGGCAGGAGCTGAGCCCACCTGAACTGCAGTAGTTGATCTCATGTAGCATTTGCCCACCAGTTCCTAGAAGTTACAGAATTCTTTTCGGAGTGACTGGGAGGGGACAGACCTGTGTGCACCCACAAACCCTCTGTGACAAGGAGTAGCATCAGTAACCATTGGTGTGAATTCCATTACCTTCCTTGGAGCTTGTGTTTAAACTGCAAGAGGCTGTGACACAGCCAGCCCACAGAAGTGTTATGGGGGTTTTGTTAACGCTTTATGGATCTGTAGTTCAGAATGCACTTAAACATGCAAGGACTGATTTCAGAACAAAAGTAATTTTGAATTATGGGAATACAGTAATAAGATCAGAGGTGATAAATGTAATTGTGGATCACTTTTCTTCTCCCTCTCCCCACTGTCTGCCTCCCCATGCAGCAGTCACATCCAGCAGCATGTGTGCTGTAGTTCTTCCCAGCTTTTGAAGAGCTGTAGAGGAAAACAGCTCCCCCCCTGCCTTCTTTTGGATAATGTTGTGCACAAAAGGATTAACATGTGCAACTGCTTACAGGCTTTAGAGCCCCGGGTTGGGCAGGGCCTGGGTGGGCACATCTGAGCAGTCTCTGAACTCCAGTAGCTGCAGTTTACCACAGGTTCGTAACAACTCACCCTGGTTGACTGAACGAGCTCGGGCTGCCACAGCCATGGCCAGTGATAGCACACCTGCCAGGTCAGACAGAAACTCACTTTCTAGAAACAGCTTTTCCAAGGTGTTTTCACATGTCTTTGCTGCTGGTTAGAGGAGCAAAGCCTAGTTCCAGCCTAGTTCTGTTCACCTCATTCTGCCACCACCTCCCATCTCAGAGCCTCTCTGGCTCTGGTCACTTATTTCCAGGATCACCTGACTCTGTTATATCAAGTATTTGTGCTGATCTCCTCCAAAATGGCAGTGGAACCACAGCCTGGATTTTTTAAAACGTGCCATGTCGTTGTGGAAGAACACTGGGACCTCTCACTTAAATCTGCAAAACCAAAGAATGCCATTTGAACACTAATCTAGAAAAATGGCACATAAAATTTATCTGGATTAATATGCATATCAATAATAACAGAGGTATGGGAGTTCATAGTGTGGGAATGTAACCTTTATGCGAGGTGTTTTTTCATTTCCATCCCCTTTTGCTGAAGAGTGTGTGAATGCAAACGCTTCCATGGCGCTGCGTGTGCGTTAGCCGCGCGAGCAGCTCCCATACAGCGATGTATGTATGTGTAAATCGTGTGAATGTAAATATAGATAGGCCATATGTCCCCAAAGTCCCAAAAGAGCATCTGATGTTGATATGTAGACAGTGTGTTAAGGACCTTCCTAATTAATAAGCCAGATTAAAAACCTCTTGGCAATCAATTAAGATTAATGACAGAAGTCATTCTGTCTCCCCCTCCGCCCGTGTCTCGAGCTGTGAAAACCCTGGGTCGGGAAACTTTAATCCTGTTATCCGCTGCCTCCTTCATCTGCAAAGCCTGGAGATTAGCTCAGCGGCCATTCCCGAATCCCGGCCAGCCGCTCGGACAGCTGCCCTGTGCCGCCAGCTCACAGGGGAGGAATAATCTGGGCAAGGGAACAGGCCTGGTGCATCATTCTACTGCAGCTCACTCCATGAGAAAGGTGTCGTGAGGATGAGCAAAACAAATGTGCTTGTTGCTTGGGAATCCTGCACAGTGAAACACTCAGTGAAAAACAGCCCCTGCCCTGCCCATGGAAAGGTTTCCTTTGGCTTGGCTTGGGGGGCTGCACTGCTCGTGCACTGGCCTGGAAGCTGTGGGGCACCTATGGCATATCCGTGCTGCCCCCAGCACTGGCGTTCCTTTCTCCATGGCTGTCATCCCGTGCCGCTTGGCCTTGGAACTGCTAGGCAGGTTGGTTTCTCCCTGCTCTCTCATTCCTACCAATGCTCACAGAGGGATGAGTCCTGAAGGCTCGTTTAAGAGAGCAGCAGACTCATCTGCACCAAGGGAGGCAGTGCCAAGAACTGCTGCCTACGTAGTTGGAAAAATATCCCTGTTTCTCCTGACACCAGCACATCCTTTCTTCAGCAAGATGGTCCCTCCTGCTTTCACTGACTGACAGCAAATCCAACTGCCAGGAGAGCCACTCTAGTCGGGATGGGCACCTGCCAGGCAGCCAGTCAGACCCTCCTGAAAGCAGCTCAGGTTACAGGGAGAGGCCATGATTCCAGTGACCAGGAGCTTCTTTTTGGAGGGAGCACTGCTAGCCACATCTCGCACATGCACAATGTATTACTTTTGTATTATGCAGAGATGCTCAAAAGTAATAGTTTAAACAGATGTTTGTGGTAACTCTGCAGCCATTATTAGAAAAGAACTTTAGGTGAATACTAACAGGCTTAAAAACAAGTGCAAGTGTCTTCCTATTTAAAAGGCTCATTTGTACATGGAAGTACCAGCTGGAAGCATTCTATAGTTCTCCCCTCTTCTGATTCTTCTGGAATGAAGTACAGTCTTTCTTTTCTTTTACCACTGACTCCTATTTCCATCCTGATAGGGCAAAATCTTCACTACAAGTGCTATGGGCTATTTGTGGACTTAAAGACATTTGTCTGCATAAATGCACATAGGATCAGAGTCTCAGCCACCATCACACTGCAGCAAGCTCAGACAAAGAATCCAAACTACTGATGATCACCTCCTTGCGCTAAACTGTGACTCGGAAAACAAACAAGGATTTAGAGGAAAAACCAGGCCCCTGAGGCTGGCTTTGTGCCCCTGTCCCAGGCTGTGTTCCTGGGCAGCCCCAGCCTCCTGGGAAAGTAAATTCAGTACAGACCCTTGGACATTGAACTGGTTTATCAGAGTAGCCCAGAGTGCTGTGACTCTGTCTTCTTTGCCCCTTTAATAAAAAAAAAAAGGAAGGAAGTCTAGCTAGGAGCACAGACACAGGGTAATGCATCATTTATAAATTACCTTGTTAGCGCAGAAAACACCACATGGCTCTGCAGCCGAAATCTCCTGCTGCGGACTTGCTCTGTTTGATGGGAGCCCTTCAAAAGCGCTCGTGGCTTAATGGAGGCTGTTTGTGGGGCCTTCGATCCATACCTGCTGTCCCCATCCCTCACTGGGAGCCCGGCGCAGCTGCCGTGGTGTGCAGCTGTCTCTGAAGTGGCTGCATGTCCTCAGCCCCCAGCACAGCCAGCCCGCGTTGGATCTCTGGATTTGTGCCTGAGGCGAGCCGAAGAGCAGCTGTGTCCAAGCCGTGCTACCTTTAGTGTTGCAGCCCCCGGGCCCCACGTGCCCCGGCCTGCCCCGTGCTCCCGCAGCCGCTACACAGCTGTGCCCACAGCCTGCTCGGTGTGCCCACACCTGGGCGCTGCCCGCCTCCAGCAGCCGCGGCTCCCGGGGCTCCAGCCTCCCTGGCAGCCTCCTGGTACGGCCCTTGCACTGCCTGCCACACGGCACAGCCAGGACAGCGCGGAGATGCACAAATAGCTCGCTCTGCTTTGATACTTCATGCCAAAATTTCAACTGCCTGATCAAGCACTCAAATTCAGCAGTGAATTCTTTTACGAATGGAACTGACAAGTTCTTAAACAGTAACAGAAAGATGATGAAATAGAACAACTCCACAGCTCTCTCTCTGTGTGTGTGTGTGTGTGTGTGTGTGTGTGTGTGTGTGTCTCCCTGTGCACACGCACACACACACCTGGGGCCCACCATGGGATCTTCACCCAGTGTGTTAGGAACAAGGAAAAATATACCATTTTTTCCCCCGAGATGGCAAACACTGCGCAGACAGAAATGGCACTCCACAGTGACACAGGTCACATCTGACCCACCACCCCTTTAGGCACAAATATCACTCCTTTTCCCTTGAACTACCGCTCTGTTTCTCACAAGCTGAGGTGCTGGCCAGTGCTGCTCCTATCAGGCCCAGGGAAGACAGGTAACTGACTGCACAGTGGCTCAGCAAAGCCTGCCCCGAGGGCAATCCTTACAGTAACTCCCTGTTTTTAGGGGCAGAAATCCCCCAAACGGCCTAATTGACACTTTTTTAGCCTTTTAAGGCACCACTTCGATGTTCCTGTTTACAAGGAATTTATCTGTTAAACTGTATTGTGCCATGTAGTTTGTGTGTAGATTGCTGTTGTTATTGCTGTTCCATGTCACATGCATCATTCATGCAAAGAGTGACTAACCTGCCACGGTAACAATGCTAACAGCTGTATCCAGCTGTGCTCTCCACCTGCAGCACTGCACTTGGCCATCCTGCTGCTTCCAACACTTGCCTTACCTTAGTCTTACCTCTTCATCCCTCTGAACAGCACCAAACTTCATCCCAGGAAAATAATCAAAATTCCCGTTATCTCCCATTCTACCACATGTAACTCCCTCCCCTTCAGCCCTCTCATCCTCTTATGTGGCCTTCATGTTGTATGGTGCATAGACAGTGTTCCTGCACAGCAGTGCCCTAGAGTACATGAGACTGTGACCTGCTGCCATCCTGTTTAAAGAAAAACATTTGCTCCCATGGTTCTTCCCAAGTGCCACAGACAGGAAGCTGAGCGGACCCACGAGATAAATGCTGACATTCAAAGTGATACTTTTCTGAGGAGCAGCAATCAAAAATACTTGACCTGGTTTCTCTATCAGAGGTGCAAACAGCAGCTCTGTGTCCTCAGCAGCATTTGGGGGAGATGCCCCTTTTTCAGTGGCCACAGATGTTCCAGGAGAAAGGATGGTCTGAGAAACACATTTCCTCACCTTTTTCTTCTGTGAAAGGTGTCGTTGGTTGGAAGTGCAAAGCTCTAGGAAGCAACTTGCATGGACATTATTGCCAGCCTCTGCTGTTACAAGCAGCTGGGTCTGAGAGTGATTTGTGTGCCTGTGACAAGAGTTTACCCTGCACAAGGCTGTGTTCCTGTTCTCCACCTGAGCACACACCACATCCAGCACCCCTCCCTCTGCCTCTGGGAGCCCCATGCCGGTGCCGTGCCGCGCCCCTTTCGCCACACGGATCACCCGGTGTGTCACCTTCCCACCATGCCACTCCGGTGGCCCTCTGCCCCCCACGCCAGAGCCACCAGGCTGGCCGTGGCCTGGCCCCACACCGCACACCCACCTGGTCTCCTTGCTGAGGCCGCATCAGCGAGACTCTGTCGTACTGGCGCCGCAGCAGCGCCCACAGCGCATCCAGCCGACCCTGCGGGGACACAGCGGCTCAGTCAGGGACAGCAGCACCTCCATCCGCATGGGGGCTGCCTGGGGGCATCCCAGGCACCTGCAGTGCCACAGCAGAGCACCACTTCCCTGGAGTCAGGCAAACACAGGTAAGCCTGGCCTGCGTCCCCTGCAACCACTGTGGTGCTGCTCCTGCCCTCCTGGAGTGCCAGGGAAGCACTCACCTGCCTGGGGAGCAGAGCCTGTTAGGAGCATCTCGCTCTGCACCGATGGTTCCAGACCTTGCCTGTGTGTCTGGACATCTCGGCTTCAGGGCTTTCTGGGGTCAGAAAGGACTCGCAGGCACTTGGGAAGACAGAAGTATCCAGAGTCCCAGCTACACCTGTGTGTTTTCTGCTCTTAACACCTAAAGGCAAGGTATTTACAGACCTACCCTCTGCTTGTAGGCAGGCAGTGCTTGTGCTTTTTTTGCAGGTGACTCAGAGCACCATTCTTATGAGCCAGATAGAAAAACTCGCTTTTTATCAGACTTCTTGCATTACATTGTTTTATATAATTTTTTGCTTTTCTTGGTTTGTCATGACAATGTGTGTTTAAAACTTAGTGTAGCAGCTACAAACTGTGCAGTTTTGGGTTTAATTAGCTCTACTAAGCCAACAAAGCCCCCAAAGATTTTAATGCTCTCACTCTACAATATGTCTCTCTTTAAAGGGAGCAAACAGAACGTGGCAGTAATGATCAAGTACTGCATTCAGGGCTACAAACTGCTCCTGCCATTCCTGCTGAGTAGGTGTTCCCTTCGAGAATAGCACATTACACTTGAATGGGAACACTTGGAAAGTAATGCACAGCTCAGCTTGCATAAGGCACAAAGAATCCAGGCCTTAGTAACAAATTGTACCAAAGACTGAACAGATACCTTGATTGGTGTGTACCACTTCTGCTGCATGACTGGTGAGGTAGGCTTTCGTTTAGGTGGTTTAGGGTGAAAAGGTTCTTCTGGTTCTTCTGGGAGTTTCACCACAGCATTCTTTGCTTTTTCCAACCTGGCCCCTTCTTCTGTGGAGCCTTTGTCGCCCCATCGCACCTGAGGAAAGGCAGAGTTCAGGTATGAGTGCACCTCAGGCCAGGGAAACTGCTGCAAATAACAGAAGATAAATCTGGAAGAGGTGCTGGATAAACAAGAGAGGAGGTGCTGAGGAGAACACTACCTCTACATTATGGTAACAACAGTCTTAGGTAAATGTCTGTAAGTAAGTCTCAGTAGTGAAAGAAAATCCTATCTTGCTTCACATGGGTGACAGGGAAATCTTCTCCAAGTAATGATATAAAAATACAATTTCCATTTCTTATTTATGCTAAAATACCAGATCTTAATCTGGCATCCATGAAAGCCAAGACTTCTGAACCTAAGTCTCCTAGGCAAGAGAATTTTCAAGAACCCCAGTGTAGATTTAATGTGATGCTTAGGCAGATTTGAACAGAAGCTCCCCGAACCTGCTCAGGTTTCCATGTTGTCTTGCAGGAAGATACACACTGGAGAAGTGCAGGTGAAGCAGTCTATCCTGCCTAAGTGCATGCAGAACATGTAGCACTGTGTATGTTATTCACTGCTCCAAGTGTATAAAATATATAGAGAGTTGAAAGAGACAGAAACCAGGGTTAATCACTGCTGGGGAGACAGACACGTATTCCATACAGGCTGTACTCACTGTGTTCTCGAGATGAAATACATGGAAAAATCTCCCCGCTAAGAGGGATAATTCACCTTGCTGCAGGAATCCTATTTCACCTTGTAACTGGAAGCACCATGCAGCAATCTGAGCAGGGCTGTTTGCTGTACTGCACACAGAAACAAGCCTGGACAAGGCTGTTCCCGTCTCATCCAAAAAGGAACAGCTAAAAGTTTGAGAGTCCTTAGTGAAAGTGGCCTGGATCATTTCAGCAAAACTTGCTATAATCATGCCATTTGCTGTGATGTGGCCTGCCAGGAGGCCCCTGTACACCTGTGTCTTTCACTGTGATCAATGTACTTTTACAGGGCTTGTCATGTGTCTGCTGCAATGTATTTTAAACACTGTTAAAACCATTAGCTGGTGGATCTCTCACTGAAAAAATTACCTTCTCCTTCAGACAGAAGCCAATTCACCCAGAAGAAACCAGAAGTGGTGGAGTCTGACCACCCAATTTTGACATAAAAATGAATTAACTGCAACAGGTGGGGTCTGGCAATGACATCACAAAACTTTAAAGCAACGCCAAAAGACAGAGCTAGGAGAGCAAACAGCACTGCCCAAGCTACCTGGGATTGTCACAGAGGGGTGGAGCTAGTGGGGAGGGCAGGAGTGGATAGGTACCTGCCCCAGCACAGGAGTGGGAAGTGCAAGGGTGATGGTTCAGTTCCTTCCCTTCTCCAGAAAGCGAAGCTGCCAGAGGAATGGCAGAAGAAAAGAGTCCAGAGAAGCAATAAAAACCAGGTGACTCCACTGCCACATGGACTGCAAACATGGAAGAAATGTCATGACTGGGCCAGCAAGTTTGTCACTGGCTGTGGCACAGGAACCACCTTTACCTGCCAGGTAAAAAACAACCTCAGTTGGGGTGTGTTTTCTCTCGTTTCTGCCCCAACTCCCCAAAGAAGCAGCGTGCTCTTCTGAGCCAGGGAGAGCTGTGAGGCCTGTTCTGCTCTCCCAACAGCCTCAGCCCATCTTCCCAGCCCATCCCACACACAGCAGGGCAGAGGTGAAGCTCCTCACTCAAACCTGGAGGCACTGGCCATAGGTGCCCAGCCAGACCTGTCTCTGCTCTGGGGTCTCGGGGACGGACAGAGCCACAGCCCCACAGAACAGGGGCTTTTTTTCAAGGGGCCATGATTAGCTGGCAAGAATTTCAGTTGGTTAACTTCTTTAGGCCTTAGTCCTGCACAAAACTTGTATCACAGATGAAAAGGTTTTCTAGCCTAATCATCAGTTTCTACCCTCGTTTGCATTTTTGCCATGGGCTCAACATGTCTTTCTTTGTGGTCCTGATGTCACTTGTGTTCACGAGGCTTCTGCTCCATTGTGCAGGATCCCATTTGGGAGCCCCTCCTGGAGGCTATCATAGTTTCCCTCAAAACCAGGCTTGTAATTCTTGATGTTGGAAAGCATTCCCTAGTTTGCTTCTGAAAAACACTGCACAAAATGTGTGTTTTTTTGTGAAATCTGAAGCTCTTCTAAATTAGCAATTCTGAACTGCTGAAGAAAATGCATATAAGTGACACAGCTTCAAACCTGCATGTTCTGCTACTGCATTTAAAAAGTTCTCGAGCAAAGCTGATTAGGCCAATACCTTTAAAGTTTCATCAAGACACCTCAGTGTGGCCTAGGTGGGTGTTTCAGACAGAGATGGCTTCCTGGACTACAGTTAGGTACTGCTTTGCACATTCCATATAGGCTGACTTGACTACAAAACCTGCCATAAGGACGTGCCCATAAGGATGCACATTCTTCATTCTGTTTTAATTAACATGATGCTATCGTGTCTCTTCAAAGACAGGCTCTGTTGTCGCTGCGAGTCCCTCTGGGATCAAGCCTCTCCTCAGCGTCACCATTGTCAGCGCATTTGGCTGGCCCACACTTGGGGGACTTATGTTTCACTGTAATTCCTTCCAAAACACGCAGAAAAGGCTCTCACTCTCTCTTTCTCATTAGCGTGATGGAAAGAGCATGTCTTGAGGCAGCTATTTAAAGTCCCAGTCAAATGGAACTACTGAAAGCTGTTCTTTCAGAGGCAAGGTCAGAATTGTTCGATATGGTAACGAATTTTCCAAGGCTTATGCCAGTGGGAAGACAAGCACACATTATGGCCTTGTATTTTCAGTGCACTTTCAAGTCTTTGTTTCCACACTTGCAGCCTCAGAGAGCTCGTGCTTGAGGAAACTGCCATCTCCAAATCATACCGACCTCCATTCTCTTAATTCCCCCAACTCCTCGTCCACCGTAGTAGGAAGCATCCACCGTGGGCCACTTCTTGGAAGGCAAGGGCTCCTGTTCTTCTTCCTGTAAGTACATTCAGATGGTATTTACTTTTAAAAGATCATTATACACACACACACTGAATGTCTTTTCTGTATATTTCACTGGAGTTCCCAGAGCATACCCTGTTGGTTGTGAAAGGAGTGCAAACACTGAGGACAGCAGATCCTCCAGTGTGTTATTGCCTGTGAGAGGGAGAGGAATTCCCTTGTGTCATGGTTTAACACTGGCGCGATGCCAGTGCCTCCATGAAAATGTACTTTTTTAAATAATTGCTGTGAGATGTGATCAGGAGCAGAGCAGAGCAGGCCCAGACTTAGTAACAAAGAAAAGAACTTTATTAAACTACTACTACTATAAAAACTACAAACACTAAAACCTGGATGAAGACTTTCCAAAACACCCCTCCTCCTCCTCCCACCTAATTTCCAAACAAACTCAACAGTGAGACACCACCCAGGATCCTGATCAAGTTGCTACCCTTCAGATATTCAAATACTCCATCTTTCAAGGGAGACAGGAGTCTCTCCTGTGCCACAGACTCCCCAGGAAACACAATTGCCACCCTTGTGTTTCCATGTCACACATGGCAACCGCACGGAGAAAATCTGCTAGTGTGACACTCTCCTTTCCATGTCACAGTGCTCCCACCACCGTGCATGGACAGACTGCTCATAGGGCTCCTTTAAGGATGCTTTGCCATGGACCAAAAGAGACAACAGTTCAGTTTCTCATCTTGGGACTACAGTCCCCCCCATTTCCCCCTGGGGCCGAGGGTCCAAGAACAGAGGTCTTCTTCTCCTCTTCTTCTTCCTTGAAGATAGAGGGCTTCTCCACACCTTCTCCAACTCTCCTCTGTTCTCTCTACTCCTCTGCTGGTAATCACTGAAACAGGTCTCTTGGCACACCAACGCACCCCCCCTAAGTGCAGCTTCTGTTAGGACAATTTGGTTCAGTCTATGGCTAACAAGAAAAGTCCAGCCACAAGCCACTCCATCATCTCCTTCCAACTCAAGAATTTCTTCTTCCATCATCTCGGATCCCAGACTGTCTCTCTTCTACTCCAAATCAAGGAGGAGTAATATTTTACAAAGCCTTCATTTCTCAGGAAAGGGTTAAAAGTTCAGACTCCCTGGACAGCTGCAATCTCTGCCCAGCAGCCGATTCCCAAGGCCAAGGCTGGGCGCCTTCCCCCCCCCTCCTTCTCCTCCGCGCCGGCAAAGTTACAGGTGCCGTCCGGACTCTCTATCTCTTCCCTCTGAGGGGGGGATGACAAAGACATCTCTGCTTCTCTCCACCCCTCCGTCCACAGGAGCTGGCTCAGTTCCAGTCCTTCAGCCCCCTCGGCTCACCTCAACCAGGCCGCATGGCTCCCCCTCCCCCACCCAGCCCCATGGCTGGGCAGGGGAGGTCTGCACAGCAACCTGACCGGAACCAAAGAGAGCGAGCTGCTGGGAGTTCTTGCTTTTAACCCCCTGTGTTCTCAGAGGCGTATCCCTATCTTCAGTGGTCACTTCAGGTGCCAATATCCAAACTTGACCACTGATTGGTTTGACCCAACTTCCTGAAAAAATCACTTCCATGTCAAACCACGACACCTTGTAAGAGGAATTCCTCACTGTCTGGAATGACAGAGCTGTGGAAAAACGCTGCCTAAGTCCTACATAAATCTTTAGATGTTGGACAAGGGCTATTCAAGCTTTCTGCTTACAGTGCAGATTGTGGAAAACAAAGCTATCTTGGAATAAAGGCCCTAAGTGTTTCTGTGGATCTGGGCTTAATTCAGGCCACACTGAGCTGAGGCAGAGCAGAGATCTGGACTTTAGCAACCCTGTTTTCCACTGAGGGCGCTCCCCAGAGCAGTCCTTTCTCCAGCAGCATTCAGACAAGGAGCCGGACACGCAGCGCGCAGGGAAGCACAGGAGTGGTTCCATGTGAGCAGTGTGGTAAGATTAGCACCATCAGACCATACATACCTCTTTTGGGGTTGGCGGAGGTGGAGGGGGATCCTTGATGACCTGAAAGAGCCAAACATAGGAAAGAATAAGGTGCTGCAGTGGCAGCAGCGAAAGGCAACAGACCACAGTAAGAGTGACCTGGTTCCACCCGAGCCCCCACGACTGCCAGTGAGCTGGCAGCCTCTGCTGCCTGCTCCCCTGAGCATCCATCAGCAAGGCCTTCTGGAAATTACCACCATCCGCCTGCCAGAACCTGCCATCCCTGGCCTGCAGACACTCTGGGCAGACGTGTCTGCCACCACACTTCCTGGCCGGATGAGCCTCAGCCGCTGTGAGGAACAGCCAGTGCCGAGACCCCCCACAGTCCGTGAGCAATCCTGGAGGAAAAGCGTCTGAGGCCTGTGTGAGGTCCTGCACAGCCATGGGCCGAGCTGCCGCTGCTGCTGGGGAGTCTCTGGCCCAGTGACAAGTGTGAAATACCTTCTGGCAGCTCAGGCTTCACCTCTGGATATCCTGGATGCTTCCACAGCCTTCACATTTCCCACCTCCCAGCTCCATGACTGTGCAGTGCCTGCACTGCAGTCTCACTCCCACACTTCTGACACTGCTCCGGGTGAGGCCCACTCTTGGGAGCATTTCTTACACCTCTATTTAAATCTCCCTACAGTGTCTTCCCGTTGCCTTTGTCACATCCACACTGACAGTCCCAGCAGGGGAGAAGCAGGCAAGGGACTCACTTCACTGATTCTGCTGAAAACCGAATGCAGAGGTGTTCCTCCATGAGAAAAGCAGGTTTGCAAGCTAACAGTAAGTTCTTTGGTGACACTGGGCCATGTTTTGGGCTTGGGTATTGCCTGGAAATGACTGAAAAATACACCATGAATATCATGGAGTCCATTCTTGCTATGTATTGATATTACACAAACATATCCAAAACTGTGCATGCTGACAAACAACTCAAATGTAAGTAACTTAACTGGAATATGCCTTACTTTGGTCACTCTGTGCTATTTAATTTTAGTACTTTCATTAAACACTGCTTATGAACAATACCACTGCAGATGGTCAGCATAATACATGAAAGAAACATTTTTTTCTGATTAGTGGAGTTTTCCATCTTGATTTATATTTCAGTTCTCAGTACCATCCATATAGTTACTACTGACTGCCTAAACAGGCTGTGGACTTTCAGCAATGCATAAAGGAATTCTGCCCAATAGCAGAAATAATTTATGGCACCCATGGAACCAGTCTTCCACAGCCCTTCAGATTTAAGTTATGGAACGGCTCTTGTGTCAAGCTCAGAGTGCTTTGGGTGGTTTGGAAAGTGACCTGTGGATTTCAACTTTGAGACATCCCTTTGCTGTTAGGATGTTGCAAAACCATACCAGATATTGCTTTTCTTTAAACAGCTCTGAACACTTTTTCTTCCCAGTCATCAGGAGTTTCCAGCATACTTAACAGAAAGTAATTATTTAATTAGTGAAACATTCCTGAGAGCCACACTGGAATCATTACCCTAACTTTACATGAAACAGCAACACAGAGGGATCATGGGACAGATCCTGAGAGATGCATGGATGCTGAGTAGGATTTGCCAAAGCCTGGAGATATTTCATTGCCGCTGAAAGCAATCAGGAGACTGGAAACAGTAAATCAGCACTTTCTCTCAATGAAGGGACACCTTATTTAATTTCTGTTCTTATTTCCATTTCACCTGTCCCTAACCATCATCCCGAAACAGTCTCTGTCAGGCCTGCCAGTTGTAAAGGAGAAGGTCCTCCTAGGTGGATTTGTATGCACCCATATGAAATGGCACTGCCCTTCCCCATCTATAGCTGTGCCACTCTGAAGCCTCACATATGTCTGAGCACAGGCAGTTTTGCCCAGCAAACCTCTCCACAGTGAGGGATAGAATTCCTGCGGGCCCTGCACCCATTGGGGATGTAGGAATCACAATTCCCACCCTGGACAATCAAGGGAAACCTGACTTGTTTGAGCTAACTGTGGCTTCCTAAGGCAATAGTCAATGGCAGCTTTTGCTCATCTCCTCAAGTGGAGGATCTAAACCTGTGCCAGCTCCTGAACTCGCTGAAGTTGAGGGGAAATTCAGTTTAAAGCCAAGCAATCCATTAATTAGCTGTTATTTCTAATGGCTTCAGAAAATGAAACTTGTTTTAAAAGTGACAGTGGTGTGAGAAAATAATCTGCTTTGAGTAGCAGCTCCTCACCCTGATGACAGCACTGGAATGTCAATGCCTGCATCCTTATGCTTCTACAGGCTCTCACACTCACACACTCGAATCACACATGCACACACAAGGATTCTTTTTAATCATGTGGTATTCCAAGTGAAATCAGTAGAAAGCTGTTTATGAAAAAGATAAATCCAAGGCACATGTGCAGCTCTGCATGGAGCTGCACACAGAACTGCACACAGGAAGACCTGAGTATTGTAAATTATCTTTCCCTGAGCTGGATTCACATTGTTTCAATGACAAAGCCTCTGAATAACACTGCTGTCTTATCCTCATGAAGAGATGGGGCTGCTTCCTCAGTTTGTTTGGTTTTATCATCAGCCTCTCCGGGCAAAGCTCCATCTCATTTAATGAGTTGCAAAGAATGAAGGTTTGAGTTTGGAGAAGAGCTGATTTCTTTAAAAAAATCATTAAAAAGAAGAAGCTGGTGCTTGAGGCAGCAGTGCCTCTGATTTACTCATTAACACTTCTCTGCCGCTCCATGATGTGGGCATTAGGAGATGTCAGCACAGAGCCTACAGCCAGCTTGCTGCAATCATATGTTCCACAGCAAGGGACAAGTGACAGAACTGTCACAGTGAAACCCTTGAGAGTGGGGGACAAGGAAGGAAAAGGAAGAGGAGTCCCCCTGCCCCACCCTCTGAGTATCCATGGGACTCACACCACTGAACGCTGTGAGACCGAGCCCCAGCCAGGATGGAGCAGGGCCCGCAGGCAGGGGGCAACACAACCACCTGGCTCCAGACACTTGTTCTGCCCACAATGCCCTGGACCTCTCTTTTCCATTGGAATCTGACTCCTGTGCTCCTGCTCCTTGTTCCAGGAAACCAGGTGCTATGCTCTGCCAGGGAAGCAGAGCCAGAGGAAGGGAAGAGCAGGTCCTGCCTGGCCCTAATGCTGCCTCTCTCCTCAGGGACGCTGCCCTGAAGCCCAGGATGACTAAGCCAGAAGTGGCTGTTCCAGGTGATGGATGTCCAAGCTTCATGTGCAGGAGAGAAGGGCAGGAACTGAGGGACAGCAAAACCAGAAGGAAGGATCAGTGTTCTGCAGTAGGTTCAGTGCAACAGCATGTGGGCTTGGAACTCAGCAGTGCTGTAGCAAAGGACTAGGATAACCTATTCTTTGGAAGTAACAAAAAAGTATCCACAGGAGGTAGGAGGAAACAGAGGGCACAAACATTTGAAGAACTATGGTTTTATAAGGCTGAAAATTGATAATATAGAACATTGCACTGGACTGCTTCATGTAGGAATTTTAACTCATGAAGCTGGTTTATGAATCAAGGTTAGGTTTTTTTAAATTAAGAAAATCAGGAGCTTGCTTCTTACTGATTTGCAATGTTCCTTTTCCACAGGGAGGCTCATCATATGAAACAAAGTGGAGGTAAGCAAATGAGTAAACGAGAACAAGCGAGGCTTTCTGTTCTCACCTCAGGAATCCCAGATTGTGAGGGTGCAGATGGAGGCTGAGATTTCCTGCCCTTGGACAGCCAGGGGCCCAATGGAACCCCGGATCACAAGGGCTGCAGCACGGTCAGGTGAGAAGGCGATTTCCTCTCTGCCCCACATTCCACAAGCCCCAGACAAGAACAGGAACCCAGACAGGGCAGCAATCTCCATTTCCCAAGTCCTCTATGCTGTCCTTGAACTGGATGAATAATCAACTTCCCCACTCCCCCAGAAAGGAATGACAGGACACAAGTGACCAACACTGCTGCTACTGGGGTGAGGACAGAGAGCACACTCAGATAAAAGAGATGGATGCTTGCAGGGATTATGAAAAAAAAATAGGGATTTCCAACCTGAGAGCCCATAATGGACTACAAATACCAATTTTACTGAGAGCAGTTTTAAAAGTGGCCCTTGATTTCAGGGTAACATCTGCACACCATTAAGGCTACCCCATTCCCATGGGTGCTGGTTCCTGTGCGTGCAACTCAGACAGAAACGTGCCCAGTGGAGGCCCAGCTGCTCTCCCCAGCCCTTTCCTGCCTGTCACAAGCTCCCCCCCAGAGCTGCCTCCCCATCACTTCACCGATTTCCTGCAGGATCTGTGTTTCCCACCCATGGCTCAGGGTGCAGGGGCTGTTCCCCATGGTCTGTACTCACCACTTTGCAGCAGAGGGGCCAGAACCACCAGAGCAGGCCGAGCGCCACCAGCAGCAACAGCACGAGGACGGCAATGAGCGCTGCCACGCCACTGGACTGCAGAGACAGCAGGGACAGCGTCAGTCCTGCCTCACCCGCTCACCTCAAAAGCCAGCGATAGTTCTGCTCAGCTCAGGGGCTTCCTTCTGATGTAAAACTCATAAAACTGATAGCCCTGAGATCAGAACAAGGCCCAGCTTGAGGAAAAGAGAGAGTCCACTACCTGCTAAGGAATGAGCCATCAGACACAGACAGGGGAAGTCTCATCCTAAGCCTGTGGATAACACAGAGGTGCCCTTCTCCTCCATGAGGTCCCAGGTCTCATACATGGACTGGGGAGCACGCAGGGAGGTTTTAAGGTGTCTCTATGAACAGTACACCTCTGAGGCTTTGATGCTGATCGCCCACACTCCTGCACAGACTGTGCCACACTGACTCCCTGCAGCCATGCTGTGGGAACCTGAAACTGACGGAGGACGTGTTCCTGCTTCCAGCAACACTTGAACTGCAGAACTGAGCAGCCCACCTCCCACACCTCCAACCCACTTCCTGGGGGTCTCTTAATTCCTACACTTGAGGCTTTTAGAACAACACTGACAGAAACACAACAGCATCTCTAGGAAAATAAAAGTTGTTCAGACTTCAACTGGGAAAAAAGGAAAGGAGAGACAAAGGGAACCACTGAGACTGGAACACTGCGTGAATAGACCTGACCCAGAGGTGCTCCACTGCACATGGGGGCGGAACAGAGCCATATCCCAGGTGCAATGAGGCACACAGGTACAATGGTGCCTGGGTGCCTAATGCCATGTGAGTTTGTTTGTTTTCACTGCAGTAATGTGTGTTTGTTGGGAGGCTGTAACTTGTAACTCATCTCGGAGTCAGCCGTCAGCTGCTCAACTCCCAGAATTAGTGAGCAGTTCTAGCAGTGACCCATTTCTTGAATTGCCCATCTGCTACTATGGAAACAGCAGTTCTTGTGTGCAGTGCAGCCGCCTTTGCTGCAGCACAGGCCAAGAGCAGAAACCAGAAAGAGACAAAAAAGGCTGCTGAGAAGCTCTTCCTGCTGCTGTGCACATCTGTACCTCTCTGCTTCCTGCCAGGACAGGCTGTGAGCACAGAGCAGCGGAGCTGCCATGCAGCTCAGTGGGAAGGCTGTGCCCAGCACCTTGCTCTGAGCTGCTTTGTGTCAGGGCTTTTCTGTTCCCTCTCTGTGCGCTCCTGGCAGATCTTACAGGGGCACCAGGTGCTGCCTTCTCTGCAAGGGCTGAGGTGCAAGTAGGCTGCAGCTGGGCTGCAGCAGCTCCTGTGTTGCACAGCCCTCAGCCATCCTGCTTGGGTGTACAGCTGGCATGCTGCCTGGCAGAGGCCCTGAAACAGAGAACTGTGATTTCGGCTCTGTGTGTTCCTTTAGCTCCCAGCTCAGTCAGGCTTCCCCTCCTCAAACTGCAGGGCTGCACTGGATCTCTGATCTCTACAGCTGCACAAATGGTGAGGTTTTAAATGAACAGAATAAAAATGTCTTTTTTTTTTCTCTTTTCGTTTACTGATCTATGAGCAAAGAAATCCTGTTGGGAGCAATGCATGGTGATGGGCAAAAGAGACTCTCTCCGTGCTTCAGGCCCAGTGGAAAAGCTGCTCTCCAGTCACACTTGAGGTAAGACACATTTAAAGGCCTACGTGCACAGCATGTGCTCAACACCGTGGGCTCGTATCTCCCTCCACAAATTCCAGCTGTCCTGTGTAATACAAAAGGAATTAAAGGAGAGCAAAAATTTGAGAGTAGAAAATAGATGTTTTAAGTTAGAACAGTCACTGGCTGCACAAGTGTGTGGTCTCTCTCAGAAGCAGTTTTTATCTCTTCTATGACGTGTGATTAGACTTAGCAGGATGTTCACACTGCCTCACTCCCAGGCGTAAGTGGGACACTCTGGCCTCTACTTGGCCAGGCTGTCTCCCCGGATCAACAAGAGCTAAGAGAGCCTACACTCCTCGCTCAGGCCCCAGAGTTACAGAGCATTAGCACCTCTGCAGGCCTGTAACCTCCCTCCACACACAGGCTGAAGGGCCAAGCTTGTGCCCATCTGCTCCCTCAGGGAAGAGCCATGCCGGAATGGGACCCAGCTGACCATCATGCCTGGCCCTCAGGATATGGTATCTACAGTGAGCAGGTGTCTGAGGGCAGGGAGGCCTCCCAGTACTTGCAAAGACACAGCTTTGCACAGCAAAGTGGAAGCAGAGGTTCTGTGCTCCGAGGTCTTGCAATGGCAAAGTCCAAAGAGAAACGGGGTGTGGGGATTTTACAAGGAGTTACAGAAGTTATCCACTTACACACTCCGAAGCAGTGATGGTTAATGAGCTGGACATGAAAGACTGGCCTTCATTCAAACTCACCAAAACCTCCAGGGTTCTGCCGAGAGACAAAGAAGAAACCATGAGCAGCCATGGAAGAGCCAAGAAAAGCTCATACCTGCTGTGCAGGCACTTGTACCTACAGCCTCTGCTCCACAGGGAGTGTCCTCAGAGGGAAAAAGGAAACCTGTACTTATTCCTATTTGGGAATAAGTTTGGTCTCCCTGTGAATAAGTTTGGTCTCCTTCACAAAGAGCTGTCCAAGTAGACAATACCCCTTCCCCATTCCACAGAGCAGAAAATACTCCCAAAAGTTTTACATAAAATAAATTGAAGTTCAGCTGTAAAAGTAGCATTGTTTTGTCTGTTCCATAACCATCTCCTTAGTCACACACACACATTATGGTTAAAGATGTCGGATAATTATAAATGGTCAGGACTTGCTATAAATAGCCCCGAACGGCATACAAATAGTATGTGGTTTACATTTTACAAATTAACCCTACAAGAAAACAACACATGGTGGATGTTAAACAGAATAAGACTCCTCAGCTTCTCTGGCTTGGATTCCCAGGATTCAGACAGTTTATGTTATGCATAGAGGTAATTAAATAAAAATGTAGATCTCCATGAACTAAAATGATTAATCATTTACATCGTTCTTACATGTCATGAGTTTCTATTCTGGCACAAACACTGTAGTCAATATGGAGTTCAAAGCTATTTTAGCTAATTTGGCTCATTTCTTCTTCAGTTTTAACAAAAATGAAGGGAGTTGCTTCCACTAAACTCATTTTTAAATTATCTCTGTTCTGAATAATTGATCCAACAGAAAGAATAACTCTAATTTCCTTCTAATTGGAATTCAGTGGAATAAATGAATCAGAACCAATAAAAAAAACCAAAACTATTTGATTCCCTTGCAGAGCAGTAAGTCAAACCACAGTGAAACTCTGGTCAATGATGACTTTTTTTAAGATGTGGTGTTTTTTTATTATTTTAATTCAAATTATTTGTTTTGGCATTGTGATAAGGAATGCTGGGGGAAATTCCAGCATGAGGATTCTGCTCAGGTTTGGCCAAATACTCCTGGAACTGCAGGGCAGGAGGGTTTCCTGCCTCCCCTGGAGGAGAGGAGGAGCCCCAGGCTGAGCTGCTCATACACTCCTGCATATGCCCTGCCAGCCCTGTGTGCCCTGGCAGCCCTCTGAGTCCTGCCTGAAATGCTACTATTGAGGAGTGAGGCTGTTTTGGTAGATGATCTTTGCTAGCAAATGGAGCAAAACAGGGACACGAAACACACGTGGATAAAACACGTAAGCCACACTAAAGCAAAGAATCATTCCCTGACATGTTCTTGAGCTCACTGGGTTGTATGAAACATTCTGTAAAATAGCAAAGATTTCCCAGCGGGCTGGAGTCCATTGTACACCTTGTTGTTTGCAACACAGTAACTGTTCCCAGGTGTAATAGGTATCAGCTGGGATTGCATTTCCCAGCCCCAGTGTGGTATGCCACGCCATGCCCGCAGCTCTGTGGCCCTGCTCCCACTGTAGGTGTGCTGACATCCCAGGGAACAGGCTCGCTGAGCAATCGGCTCCAGCACAGACACACAGCAGGAGGGCAGCCCTGCCCTACCCACTCCTGCCCTGATACACCGCTGCAGGGATGAGCCACTGGAGATGTCACTGGAGCTGATCATACCCGCTCCATTCTGGAAGCCACAGAGTGAACTCACACAGATAATTGCCTCATCTTCAAAAGGATGAACCTGTCAACACACAAAAGCACTCCTTCCCTGACACTGTCACGGCTGTTGGGGATACCCAATACATTCTTTCATTTCTTGAGCAGCCACCTGTTTGCTGGACTGTGGGTACTTGTGAGTCATAAAAACGCTGCCCCTTAAACGGGGAGTCCCAGAAAGAGGTGTCCTGTTTCTGCTACTCCTTCACACACAGCTCAGAGACAGACACATACACAAACACATCCTAGTGTTTATCAGCAACGTGTGTGAGGCTTTTAGCTCAGCATTCTGCCAAAACTGAAAATATTCTGAGATGAAAATGTCAAGCAGCAGTGATCCCTTTTCTCAGGTCCCTGCATTTTCCACTAATGACTGTCACTGTTGTACAAGGGCCGAGTCCCTCCAGTGGACCTCAGAACAGTCTGGTCAAGAGAACATTCCTGTCCCTGCAGCCAGGCAGCCCTTGAGCACAGCCCTGGTTCACTAGGGAAGGGTGAGACTGTACTAGTTTTGTACCAGCACAGATCCCAGCTGAGGGCTGAGCTCTGCAAAGCTGCCACAGAGTGGGATATCTCCTCAGGGCCCCTCAAATAAACCCCGTGTAGAATCGGGCAGTGTTGTTGCCGCAGCCCCCCGGAGCCATCCTGCAGCACCATCCTGCAGCCTGGTACCAGGAACACACAGAGCTGAGCAGCTCCTCTCCATGCAGCTGGACACACAGGGCTGCAGGGGCACACAGGCTCCAGGGAAAGGCAGCAGAGCCCTGCTCACGCCTCCTCAAAACCCCAGCAGTGCCCACAGACAGTGGCTTTCCAGGGCTTTGAGGCAGGATGCTCATTCCCATCCTCTGCTCCCTCCTGACAGCACACCTGAGTGATGTGGAATCAGAGAGCTGGCAAAGGAGCACGAGTAATGACAGTGCTATGCAGCACAAACCCTTCTGCTCTGCCTCTACCTCAGCCCTAACGCATGCCTTCCTGGCGGTCTGTACTTCAAACCCGCCTCACTGTACTAGGAAAAACTGCCTTTCATTTACAGTTCATGGCCCTTCCTCCATGTGGAAGGGATTTTCCTATCCTTTGTCTGTGCAATATCACTCTGGAGGGGAACCACTCCTGGAAAACTTAAGTCTGAAAAGAGCTTTTTAAAATGTTCTGATTTCTGACCAAAAGTAACCACAAGACTCTTGCAACTTGAAGCTGTGTCAGTCCTGGCCCACTGCCCATCCTAATACACAATTTACCCAAAAATGTAACTTGAGGAGACCGAACAGTTGCAATTCCTTCCATCGTGCCCACTGCTGTTTATTGTGACAGCAGAGGGATGTGGCCCTTTGCCATACGTCCCTGCAACTCTGGTCTAAAGCCTCCCATTCCCTGTGAAATACAGCTGACATTTCCATCCACAGTAGCCTATTTGCAAAGTATTCATTTGTTCCTTACTTTATGGGAAGCTACTAAAAGACTGCAATTTTATGACCCATTAAAAAAGATGAAAAAAATTAAATACAATTGTGAAAGACGTTTGCTGGAAGTAATAAATAATTTACCTCCAATTTTCACGCACTGAAAATTAAACTGGCGACTGCTCAAAAAGTTACTAAAATTTCGGTGACAAAGGTACTTCAGAATCAAATGCCTGCACTAAAATAGCAAAAATGCTGTACATAGGAGAGGAGGAAGGCAAAAAATAGGTCTGTGTATTTAAAGGGCACTTTCCCTTCCAACACTTCCTTCATTAAATAAATGGATAGCTTTATAATACAGGCTCCATTTGACCAACCTCATTCTGATGTCTTTGGCCACTGCTTGCTAGGGTGCAATTAACATTTACCCCTCCATTCTCCCTGACCCAAGCAGAGAGGACTCATTCCCTGGCCTCTGTTAACAAACACTCCTGGACCACAAAGATGACTCTGCATCCAGGGACTCCTCCCTGCCCCAGGAGGAGGCAACGCACATAGGAAGGGATTTTCAGCCTGGGCTTCTGGGTTGTGGTGCTCTTCACAGACCTACAGCCCCAGCTGCACAAGGACAGGGACAGCTCTCCTGGAGCAGGGTTCCTGCCTTACCTGTCCTGTTTGGTGCCGTGCCACCATGCCACAGGCCAGCTGTGCCGGGGGAGCACCTGGACCATTCACTCAGTGGGAACTGTGCTGGGGACAAGACATGGCCTGCAGTTAGGAGAAGTGGTCAGAGGTGTTTTCCTCCCATCAGCCACACAGGCATAAAAAGGAGCACTGAGTGTTTTCCTGAGGATACTGAGACTCGCTCATCCTCAAATTCATTATGGTGTTTAGGGATTCTGGTAAAGAATTAGTACAAACTCTTTCCCCTGCCCTACTTGGTTTAGCTTTGCTCTGATAGAAATTCAGGTGATGGTTCTTTAGGGCTCCCTCTTGTACCCCAGAACCCTCTAGCTTTTCCAGCCACATGTCCAATAAGCTGTCTGTCCGGGCTTGACTTTCCACGGTACGGGACACAAACTTTCAGCGCTGGGAACTCCTATGGAATGTGAGAGAACTGGAAGCCAGTGAGGAACTAGTTCTGATCTTGTGGAACCATGGGAACCTGCAGTAGCAGGGTGTGAAACGTCATTATTCTGTTAAAGTAGACTATTAATTCAGCTCAGGATCCTATGGACACTGCATGAAGTGCAGCACTTAGTTCTGCTCATGCAGTCCTCGCTAATGCTCTGGGAACACTGTGTGCCCTAGGAGGGACATGAAGGACTGCGCCAGAAATTACTACTGATCTTAACACCACATCCATATGGCTGAGGGGCCTGTTAGCCTGTACAATTCATTGAGGATGTTTCCATCTGTGAATAGGTCCCATTATACCCTAATTGTGTCAGACTAAATGTATTTCTAAAATATTTGCAGAAGTTAATATTTATGACAGACATTAAGCCTAATCCAGCCCTATTTCTGGCTTCCTCCACCTGAGTTGATTTCTCTGGCTATTTTGGAGGGGACAGGTTGTCCTGTGTGAGCACCAGACACATGGGAACCATGTCCCATGGGAGCACCAGACACTGGGAACCATACTGTCTTTTATTTTTATTGGAACAAAATGTTGTGTAGGGAAATGAAAGACAATGCCTACATTAAACACTTCACCTCAGTGAGTTTGCAACAGGAAGAATCGGTGCAGGTGGGAGCAGTTCTGACCCACTTGGCTCCCTGCCCAGGGCTGCAGGGGAAGCCCAGCTGTTTGCAATGAGGGGTAATGCCAATATCCTATCCAGGTCTGGACTGGCTATGGGCACAGTAGCAATGGTGGGGGGTGGTGGTATTGCCTTCACCTGGGCACAGGGGCTCAGCAATGGTGAAAACAACAGTGAACAGGTGAAAAAAACCTGACCTGGAGCTGGCATCCTACCAATTGCTGAGCAGCAGGAAGTCAAAAGGGAGAAGCACAGGTGACTTCCTTTTTGCCTGGTGCTAAGAATGGCTGCATCTCCCACATCAGAGAGCTGCTGGCAAGGCTGGAAGAGGACTGAGCAGCTGAGGGAGCCCAGAGTTCATCCTGGGGGCTGGGACCTCCTGCAGCAGCACCAGGCGGCCTGCTCTCCTCTGTTCGGCACATCTCAAAGGACAGCTGGCTTCTGAGAGGTGACTGGACTCTTTGTGCTTTTGCCTTTTCACAGTAGTGACCACTGTTATGTGGAATGGGAAATAGTTTAGTCAACATGCTGCCTCATAAGTTGCCAATCTTATCAAATGCTCCTTTTACTTGGTCCCCTTGTCTCTGAACAGTGTTTTTTTCCAAGTGATGTGTAGACACCATCTAGGTTTCAGGCTGAGGATGAGGCTTGGAAAATTGGTTCTTTAACCCACACTTGCATGCTGACACCAGCTGCCAAGCTCTCAAGTGGCTCAGCACTCAGCACAAGCACTGCCCCTTACTTTAGTGAGTAATTCAGCTCTGTGGCCAAATGACACCCTGTCTGCATTGCCACAAAGGCTGTGCTAAGGCTACTTAATGAACAACACCATAGAAAGAGCTCAGTGTCACTTCTTAGTTAGAAACAGTTCAGAAATGCTCAACACAGCCACAGCATATTAATCCTTTCTTGAGTGACCCTGAAAGACATGTGAGACTGAGCTGCAGCTTGCAAACCCTGTCTGCCTTTGCTGACAACAGCTTTTCTAAATTTTTACCTTTCTCAGCAGAAGAAGTAAAAGTGACAAAACAAAAATAACAGTAGTAAAGGTAGCCATAGCAAGCAACAGCTCTCCTCCCTCTGGTTTTCAGCCACTCACTTCCATGTTATTGGAAACCTCACTTAAGTTCCACACACCTTTCTCAGCACTCGTTCAGACAGGCAAAGGGATGTTTTGCACAATTCCATGACCCTGACCAAGTTCTGGGCTTGTCTGACTGAACAGGTGATGACATGTGTGTGTACCTGTGTGCACTGGAAATCACAGGAATTTCTGTGCTTCAGTATTTGTGGGCAGCTTCTGTGGGAGAAACAACTGGGGGGGTTGTCAGGGTAATCTTTTAAATGTGAGTTTGGACTTTGTGATAAGACAAGACTGTCTCAGGATATTGCTGTTGTCTGTTTGTCCATCTGGTAGAACGTGGTGAGTCAAAGGTGAGGTGTAACCTGCAGGTGCGACTGAGGTACCAAGTAACCCGGCATTGCAGAGGAGTGTTGGGTGAGCACCCAGTGAGTTCCAGAGTTAGATGGGTGTGAGGGCAGTGGGACTGCTGGATGAATCCAGCTGTGAGAGGTGTGGCTGGGGTGTTCTGCCTACAGTGGGCCAATAACGTATGACATTGGCTGCTAGGTCAGGTGTAATTACAAGCTCGTCGCCTGCTTGCTTTTGAGGCTTGCACTGTCAGAGGGAAGTACAACTGTGCCATGCTAATATGAGGCACTGACACTTGGTGTGGGAATGTCAGTGTGTCAGCCCGAGCACTCGAGTGCGTCCTCTGAGAGCACTAATGGTGCCGGATCGGCTCGCACACTATTCAGATATTTGTTTTGTGTTTGCCTGAAGAATCAGGCCAATGTTTTTGAAAGCACATTTAACTATACCATATGCCTACTTAAATCATCCCTATCAAACAAGTTGTGGGTTGCTGCTCTGGTTCATTCTGTTCTGTTTTCCCTCCCTTCCCAATGTGTTTATGTGTATTTATCCAATTTGCTCTGTTCCTTGTGCCAAATGGCAGGTCTGAGATCCCAGCCAGGCAGGGGCAGCTGTGCTATTGTTGGTGTCTGACAAAACAGAGGTCATGGGCTGGGCCTGCAGCTCTAGCTCTAATGACAGCTTGTGTGGGACATTATGGGGCAGTTTACAGTGTAATCAGGCTTCATGTGCCCTCAGAACTAGGAATAAACCTTTACTTGCCCCTTGGTAACTTAGAACTTAAGTCTCACTTTTAAATCCTGTGCAAATTAGCCTCTTGCAAAATATTCCGCTGTTTGTTTGCTTCATTGCCATAACTCCTTCCTCTGTCTGGAAAACACCCAACTTTAAACAGCCCCACCAGAAAAAGCCAAGACCTGAAAAACCAGGCAATAGCCTAGGTGGAAGACAGTGTCTCTCCTGCATGGAACTGATCCTAGCTGTTCTCACTTCTAAGATTGATGAGTTATGAGCTCTACCAACCTAGGAAGCAAAAGCCCATGGAAAGGAGTAGGCTTTTGTCCTCCATGGAAGGACTCTTCCCTCCCTGGAAGATTGTTCCAAGTCCAGCCCAGCAGTTCCAGGCAGTGACACAGCAAGGTGTGATCATTCCCAGTGCCCGGTGCTCAGCAAGAGATCGATCTGTAGGGCTAGGGAATTCTGAACTTTCTGCTCCTTGGGTGGCCTGACACTTTATCCCCTTTTCCTGCAGCCTTTCAGCCCAGAAGGCAGGAGTCTCTAAGCTATTGAAAAGGGTGTTCCTTGGAGCTGCACACCAGCTCTGAGAGTGTGCTGCAGTGGCTGGGCAGCTGAGGAGAGGAGGCACAAGTCCCTGGAGCCACTCGGGGAGCGCGTAACTGCCGTGAGGCTGCCTCGCTCTAGCTGCAGCACAGCTGTGCTGCTCGGCATGGAAAAGGGAGCACTGGGGAGACAGCACATCTGTCACCTACACACAGCCACAACCTCCACTCAAGGCAGCACCAGATGTGTTTATTCCAAGCATGTACTAACTAGCTACTTAATGGCTTAGAATTATTAGCCACAAGTTAATTAGGCAAACACAGTCACCATCAGTCACCTTACAAAGCATTGCTTCTTCAACACTGCTTTTACTTCCTAAGTGCCTTTATCAAGGGCAAGAAACAGAAGGGAAAACTACAAATTCCATAAAGGAGCTGCAGCAAGAAATAAGTGTGTGAAAGGGGTTCATGGGGTCCTAATGAATGCTGGAGTGCACAGGTAATGCCTGAGCACCTATCCATGCTGCCAGAGGAACACAGGGAAGGAAGCAGCAAGACTTAAGAGGCTGCAGCTGATGGGGAAGAAAAGGGAAGTAACAGTGGAAAAAATTATTCCTTGGTATAGTTACATCAAATTTGTAAAGACTGGCTTCCCTGCTGCTGCATGTACTGGGGATGTGTCTGGGGGTGCAAGCGCTTGCTTGGCATCCTGCCTGCACGATGAATTTGGGACCACCACTGTCCCAAGGGAATGAGCTCTGGTTCCCCAAGATAGGAGGCACAAAAGCAGTTGGTCAGTTCCTGGCTCCCAGGTCACAGGCAACAGTGAATGGAGTCAGGGTAGAAGAAGATCTATCTTTGGGTAGTGGGAACAGTCAGGATCCCTGGTTAGGAGCCTGCCATGACAACCACTCCGTAGCGCACCTTCCAGCTGCTCTCCAAAGGGACAGCTGTCTAGAAACCCAGTGAGGTAATCTGAAGGATGGAGCCCACAATCCATTCATCTTCTCTGTGTCTGTTTGCTTTCATGTTTCCATGCTCTTCCCCTTAAATCTGGTGCTGGTATTAATAAAAATGACACTTAGAAAATGGAAAGTAAGGTTTAAGGTACCCCTGGTCCACTGTCATGGAAACATGTTACACCTAGAAATCCTAGAGCCGAATGCGAGGCATGTGATGGGTAACAGATTACCTCCTGCACTGCTGTGTGCTTTGTGCCAAGTGAGCTGTCCCAGACTCCATCAGCTCCCTGGAAACTGCAGGTAACCAAGAATTTGGCACTACAGTAGTCATTTTCCTTCCTACCACCCAGAATATAATTCCTATTGAACATTCGCTCTTTAAGTGCCACCAGCTGTTTGTGTTGGACAGGATGTAGGAAGCGATAAATGCAAGCTGAAGACAGCAGCATTTGAATAGAGGGCAAATAAGGTCACTAATAGCAACAGTGTGAACTGTCCTGCAGAGGATCAGGAACGGGACATCATGCCATGATCAATATGATCAAGTGAAGCTGATTTATTGCAAAAACTAAGCTATATTTATACTGTGTTCTATTGCTCACGTGCCTCAAGGTAATACATGATTGGTTAAATCCTTCTGTGCCTGCATTTTAAGCTTTTAGTTAGTTATTTTTTCTTCTTCATGCGTCTCACTGCAGTTTTCTTGTCTGCCTTTGCATCCTAAACTGTCTGGAGTTGAGTGTGTTCTTCTCCTTTCATGTCTTTCAAGGGCATTGTGACCTTCTACTCAGTCTCAATGAAGTCTGGGTTGTGCGTATGTCTGTTTTCCTGCAGAAATCCCTCAACACTGTCCCACCTTGGCATGCAAGCTGGTCATCAAGTGGAGGAACTTCTGAGAGAAGTTTCACTTACACTCAGGTTTAGGCTAAGATTTTTCTTTTTTGGCTCTGTTATTCCTTAAGCTTCTGAGCCCACGGAGAAGTACGCTGCATTCTTCTGTCCTAGCAAAACCTGAGTTCAAGTGCAGGATGGACAAAGATGGAAGCTGGCCAGCACTGCAGCTGCATGAAAAAATAGCCTTCTGTAGTTCCCTGAACTATTTTAAGAACAATGGCAATTCCTCAGCCTGTTGGTTCAGTTTGAATAAGCCACTGCCTGACCTACATCCATCCTTTCCTGCCTGGTTTAGAGGACAGTCTGCACAAGATTGGATGTTTGCAGTAGGCACCATCAGATCCAAAATGTTACTGCGATATTCTAGTGAGAAATGAGAGTTCAAGTAGACTGAGATAAGTAGGAGTCACATAACTATTCAGTAGCAGCCTTTCAGCGAAACAGTGTTTTGTTGTGCTAATTTGAACTGTAGTTATTGTCATCCACTCACCTAATAAAAGCAAATTTTTAAGTGTTCAGGCAGTGTGAGAAATGCCGGTTTTCCCACTGGCGTTTCCATGCTAGGCAGAGGAGTTTCACCAATGGCTCACCAGAGCAGAAGCCAGCTGGAGGTGAAGCCAAGCCTACAGACAAATTGTTCTGAATGCAGACTCACAGAACTTAGGGCAGAGGTGAGAGAACAGAACTGAAGCCAGCAAGGAACGTAGACTTGTAAAATATCACTGTTTTTCCTGTACTAGTGTTCCGGGATAGCGATCACGAGTAGTCTCTTGAAAGAGACAAGGGCTCTCATTGCCTTCGGAGGCACAGTAACTACAGAAAGATGTAAAGTAATGGAGAGGTCACAGCCACCTCTGGTTTGGTTTGACTCTCTCAAGCTGTCGCAGGACAATAAATCCAAGTCTCAGCTAAAATATTCTGAGACCTTCAAAATGTGACTTTTAATTGGGCAGTGCAGTAGAATCAGAGTCCTGTTTAGTAACCTGCTTGATTGTGTTGTTACACCTGCCATCACAATGCATAGGTGAGCTCTCAAAGCAATTCAACCTGGGTTAGCCTCCTCAACTTCCTGCTCGGTGTATGTGTACTTTCCCTTTCTGCTTTATTTCAAATTTGTAATGTGTTTTATAAGGCATGGATTGCTTGTGTGCAAATCGTGAATAATTGTCAGCTGTTAGCTGATCAGGAGCCTTGTAAGTGGGCTGGGTTTGTAAGCAGACTATGGAATTTTGCACTTTAGAAGCAGCATGACAAGAAGGGATTTTAAATGGCACAGGCAGCACAGTCATGTTGTCACCCAACCTAAGGATGATACATCCATCTGCTACAGGGTACTGTGGAAAAGCAGACTGAAAAAATGCTTGGTTTAATCTACAGCTGGCACTTGGGAAGCTCCAGACTCAATGCAGCCAACAGCTGGGAAGGAAGCAGAAACACATAATGGCCAAATTCCAGGAGAGCAGGGGCTCACCAACCCAACATCCTGAGTACTTTGGCATTTTATCTATTTCACACAGCCTAGTATTGCTCTGCATGTGAAAACTGCTAATCTGTCAGGCAACAAGAAGTGTCTGCAATTAGGAAAACATAGAATGAAACCTGTTACATGAGTCTGGACTGTTCACCCAGAAACTAAACTGCAGGTTTAAAAGTCACACAGTGAGCTAACTCAGGCTGCTTGCATTCTCTTAAATCCACCCAAAAAAGCACTAGAAAAGAACAGAGGGGTTGTTGCTACATTAGTGACTAATATTAGCTCCATTACATGAGGAATTACTGGGAGATATCCAACACTAGTCTAGTCTAGTGCCAATGGGAAGTCAGGAGTTCAAGTACGTACATATCTTTCATAGCTGTCAGTCTTCTGCACAGTAAACTGCTCAGCTCTGGGCCAAAGCTCCAACTCCTTCAATAGCATGACAGGGAACTGTGTTTCACATGGTAACTTGGGAAAACGTGTTTTCCTGTGAACCTGTAGAACTCCAACTGTATTGTGCTGAGGTGCATTATCCATACTGCAGTTCCAGGGTGGCAGCTGTCTGGTTCAGTACCACTCCAGAGTGTAAGGAAAAATGCAGCAGTGCAACTAACTTCCACAGCTTTAACCTACACAAACGTGTCATGCACTTCACGTGCCTTTGGCAGGACCGGCTGTTTATGTACTCTGGGACAAAATGTGTGCAGAAAAGCCTTTACAGCATCAACTTTTGGGGAGCTTCACACTGGGATTGTATGTAGTGTATGCTTCACAGTGGGAGCATATGTAATTTTCTACTGCTCTTCTGTTGTACAGTAACTGCACTGAAATACCTGGCCTGGGGAGGAGGGGTTTAAACCCAAGGGAATGACATTGTTCTGATGACAAAATCAGTTCCCTTACAACCGTGATGGTGCTGACTGGTTTTAGCTAAGCCAGAAGCTGCAGAGCTGCTGCGCTGTGGGATGCACAGGCCACTCAGCAGGCACAGGGGTCTGATACCCTGCTGCACGTGGCACAAGATGCAGTTGTCACACAGCTATGTGAAAAGCAACATCAGGAAGCACATCAGTATTGAATCCCTCACCCCTCCCTCTGCTCTGCATGTAGCTCTGCTCCGTGCCTGTTCTCCCTGCCAGCCATGATGCAGCTCGGGAGGCAGACCCTCTGGGGTCAAGCAGGGAACATTTTTCCTCTACGGCTTTCCAGCTTTCCTCCCCCAGCCTGCTGTTTAACGCACAAACCAGATGTGCTTTTGGAGCTTTGCTATCCATGTGACAGCACCACTGAGGCAGCTGATTGTTGCTCAAGTCAGAAATGTAACTACAGACCAGTCATCTATACAACATCCTTACCTCTTCAGCTCCTGAAGTGCCACAGATAAAGGCCAATGCAGAACTGCTGTGCTTCCCATTGGATTAACATTAGCCTTATGCCTAGTAAGTCTCTAGGAATAACTACCTGACAATCAGGGAGGAAGCCAACAGCCAAAGCCTTGGCCCTCCCAGAAAACCCAGATCTGATGTGCAGTTATCTGACTTCAGATTAGCGTAGGGTCTTCAGAAATCTGCACAATGAAGTCCAAGTGACCATAAGGCCCTGAGGCACCTTTGAGTTGGAGAGGAGGAGGGAAGGATTAGCTCTCCAAGGGCCAGAAGTAATGTGCAGCCCTGGCTGGTGACACTGAGAATAAGGCCAGAGCTGCAGTTTAGCCCCAGTGCTGGAGCTGTTAACTCACTGGATCAGGATGTGTGGAGCAGGGGAAAATGTCCTGACACCTAATTTTAATAATAGCTTGTAAGTGTCAGTGGTAATGTCATCTGTTTAACAGTGGGCCTGAAGATGATCTGGATGAGAGCATATTATGCCCTGTTAAAACAGCTAATCTGCATAGAACTTATGACAAGCCAGATCTTTTCAGTATTGCATAAACTGGCTGAATATTCATTTTTAAGGCACTGTCCAAATGGGTTTGGTCACAGATGACTACTCAAAGTCCACTCCAAAGCTGGCATATACACCAGGGAAATAACACAAGAATGGGGGAAAAAATGCAACAACAAACCACCCCCTGTAAAAGCAACAAAATACAGCCAAACTCCTCCCAGTTAATGTCAGCTATAATGGTGCCAAATTCCAGCAAAACATGGGCTGGCATTTGGTTCAGTACTTACTGGCCACTTTTGTACAGGATCGGTGCAGGGCAGAGCAAAAAATCAGATTTTACTGTTTTAGGCCTTTCATCTGAAAAAAAAAAATCACATGAGCTTACTATGCTGTGCAGCTTAGGTGAGGAGCTGCCATGTGAACGTGCTGTGAGGTCCCTCTGTTCCCATGCTCCTTACTGGTCTGTCCCATCTGGAACTGGCAGCAAGAGAGGCCCAAGGTAAGGAACACAGAGCCCCAGAGCTGGCTGTAAATGCCAGATGAGCCCACGTTGCAGTGGTTATTTGAGCTACTCAAGTCAGCTTATACTCTTCCAGAGAGAACACTTCCTAGAATCAACACCATCTTTCTGGAGAATGAGAAAACTATTAGTAGTTTCCTGGTAGTTGGAAGATGAAGGTTTGTTTCTAGTTGGCTCCATCCCTGTGCGCTGCATTACAGGACTGTTTTATTAGCTGTGACTCGAGTGGTTTTTTTTCTCCAGTGTTTCTTCTGTTTTTGAGTCAGTGTGATTTGCAAACCTCTTACACTTAAAAAGCACCTATCTGTAGAGGTGCAGAACCATCAGCCTGAAATTCCCCACAGCAGGACTGATGATTTCTGTGTAAGGACTATTTCCTGACTGTGGGGTGAGAGCAGATAAGTGATCTGCCAGATCAACTTGGAGATGACTCTGTCCTGCATTTCAGGAACAGGCAGAGAGACAAGCAGTTCAGGGGCAGCTGAAGGAGGAGCTGTTGGCATAAATGAGCTTTTCATATGTGCTATAATCTGCACTGACTGCTTGGCCTAGATTTGGGGCAAGTTGTGAGGTGGGGAAGAGGGATTAGCACATTGCCATATGTTTTTGTCTTAATGGTATGTTTCATAGATTATTTTTCTATCCCACAGCTCCATTTGGCAGGTTTCCTTTCTAGCATTTGGTAATGGTTCTTTATAAATGCAGAACGAGCAAGATGCCAAACGCGTCCTTTAAAAGCAGGGGAACTGACACAGTAAGGGTGTGCTCAGAGGCTGGCCCCAAAGAGAGCACCCAGTGAGGGGAACTCCAGCACCAGCAGATCCTCGCCCAAGTGCTCTCTGTTTGTGCCCTCACATACTGAGGGCTCTGCAGAGAGACTGCCAGTCCTCTGTAGAGGAGACTGCAATGACACGGGGATGGTTGTCCTTCTCTTGGGACCATCTCCTTCCTCCTGCTCCAAGTGCCCTCGCTGTCTTCCTGTTCATCCTGGCTGCACTGGCCCCCTTTAGGCTTCCTCTGAAGCAGGCAGTCAGAATCCAGCACAGAGCTGTAGAGAATGACCTTGTGTACTGTAGGAAGGACCACCTGAAATGTCCCTGCTTTCTTCCTGTACTACTCCTCAGCTGCTTGCTGCTGTCCATTGCTGAAGACGTGGACCGGGAGGATGTAGAAGGCCCTGGCAAGACCCCATAGAGCAGATTGTGTTTTTATAATCAATACATCACTGTGCCATTCCCCTACCCTCATGTGCTTCAGCACACCCCTTTCTGAAGCCAAGAAAAAACAAGCAGCCCAGAGCTGTAGTTGGCAATTCTCACATCAGATGGTAGCAAGTGTTTGTGGGCAATGGGAAGCAGAGGTGACAATTGTAATGGAAACTGAAGGGAAATTTATACAAGCGGAATTGACTTACACAGGCTGCCTGCATCCAGAACTACTGGGTTATCCTGTTACTCTGCCAAATTATTGGAGGTATTTAACAGGCAGGAGAAACTGGCAGCCCATTCCAGTATATACAATATCCAGGGTAAGGAAGAAACTGCATTGGAAACACAAGTTCAATTGTGTAGGAATTTAGGACAGGCTAATACAGAAATCAGGCAGTAGGCAGGGAAAAAAATCAGTTTTAGTTTTTCCTTCAAGTTCTTTTTTGGTTGTTTTCCAGTCTGGCTGGCTTCTAAGGAATTCTGTTTAGAGCTGGAAGTTAGATGTAATTATTCTAGCCATCCACTTGAGTTTCTGGATAGAAAAAGCTAACTCACATATAAGCTAGAAGGAAGTGCCAGTACAAGGTGTCATGGTCACCATCTGAAACAGAATTGCTTTGTGCTGTGGCTGCAGTAAGCCCTAATGCTGGGCAGACGGAGCTCATGGACCACGACAAAATACACCACTGTTCTGACCTGGCCTTCTTCTGTGCTGTTACAGGAAGAGGACTGATGTGCCCCTGAAACCCACAGCACACCTGGCACACCACCAGGGACCAGCAGAGACCTTGCGAAAAACAAGGTAAGTGCCTCTGGGAATTTCAATGAGATGTCTTGGCCAGGATTATGATGCAGAAAGAGACCTCAGTCAGTACACTGCAGCCACGGGTTTGTTCATCAGCAAACATCTGCTTGCCCAAACATCAGGAGCCAGACAGTTCTCACCATGCTAATACCCACAGCAAGGGGGTTGCCAACACCACTCACAACTAAAGGCACCTGGTAGCAAACTGAAACTACTGAGCAGAGTGTGAAACAACTTTCTTCCCTTTACTAGTCCTCAGAGCTTTCCTGTTCTCCTCCTCTGATATTTTTCTCTTTGAGTTTTCATGAGCTCAGGTAACTACAGGACTACACAGGCAGACGATGGCAAACGTCCACACTTACGGATTGTCGTTCCATTCACTTGATAGGTACAAGTCACGCTGTCGGTTCTCCCACCAAGGGTTAAGCCGCTTCCTCTGAGAACAACTTGAAACTCCTCTGGAGGCAAAAGCAAACACGCAAAATCACCAAACCTCAGTGCATGCAGTTAGCTACACTTAGACCATGGCAATTTATTTAGTGTACAATAAACAAAGTGCAACATAGTAATGCTTCCAACTTAGTAAGATCTCCTTTTTTCCTGAACCCTTGTACTGAATTCTCCTTCTAAATCGGCAAAGTCAAGATTTGTTCTCAAATCTTTATTGAGACAGCCCTCTGAAACGGGAAGTGGATTCAGGCTACCCGCAGGGTCCAGGGCTCAGCTGCACAGTAAGACACTTTCTCAGTGAATGAGAAATTAGAAATAGGGGACTCAGAACAAGAAGACTCCCCAGACCCAGATCAGACTCACTTGAAGTGCCAGATGAAGAAAACATTTCCCCTTAGTACTATTATCTGCAAGTTCCCTAAGGGCCAAGAGTGAAAAGGTTTTTTTTTTACCAGGGCCACTGACTTCATCCAGAGCATCCTCATTTTCACAAAAATATCCAAGTAATGTTTTGCAACTACCTTATTTTGACTGATCTCCAACTATGCATGGATTATAAAGCTTAGAAAGAAGACAAGGCCTTAAAATTCTATGCAACTCTTCTATTTCACTAATAAATTTCTATTGCTGCCCAAAAATGTAGTCACGTGCTTTGTTCTTACACTCCACAGATTTTGGGGCAGATTTGGGACAAGTGCAGAGCAGACTCAGGGGAGAGGGGCAGGTGAATGCTCTCCAACTTCCATGTGCATTACCCAAGCTATGGAAGCAGGCCCTGGTGGTCAGCTCCTCTGAGGAGAACAAGAAGTCAACAGAGAAATCTCATGTTTCTCTAACCTCTTGAGGACTTGAGTTAGAGATGCTTTATTCTAGAGACATGCAGTTTTCCTCTGGATAAAACAGGGGGAAACCACAGTCCTATAACAATTGAATAGTATATTAAAATTATAAAACCTTACCTCCTACACAGACACTGGATGGCTCCAAATATAAAATCTCAGTGCACGATTGTTTCAAGACCTATTGCAAAGGAGGAAATAGTCACAAATATGTTTCATAGCACTATTTCAATGAGCAATCTTATTTTAAAATGAATGCTTCCCCTAGAACACACATACAGCTACAGGTTTGGTTTGCTGAGTCTGACTTTGTAGGACATTGCCTTAAGCATGTGCAGCTCCTGCACACCTGCACAGTCAAGTCTAGAAGTTCCTAAGGCTTGGATTAGTTTTTTCAGCTCCGGAGAGCCTTTAAAATATAGTGATGTTCAGATCCCTAACCAGATTTTCCATGAACCCCAATCCTAATGTTTAAGCCAAAAATTAATCACAAGGAGCCTGACCCAAAACCTAATCCAGTCAAAAGCAGTCTTCCAACAATGAAGCCTGGTCAAGCCAAGTGCACGCTATTGTGAGTGCTGGCACCTTGCCCTGCATGGAAAGGCACAGTGACAGTGGTGTTCCTGACTGTGCTGCCTGCCATTGGACAGGGATCTCACTTCAGCTCTCCCTGTTCTAAGTGGTATTTTTAGCAGGCATTCGTAAACATTCCATGGCATCAGTTCAGGTCCCTGCAATCACGTGCATAGCAGAGAGTCCTGTTACTGTACCCTCTCTGTCTCCATTTGCCAGATCTATGCCTGCTGCTGAGCTGCCCTGACTTCCTAGGACTGTCCCTGTGTCCTGCTCTTAACTCCTGCCTTCCTCTCAGAAGGGCATCACTCTGTGATGTTTCCCAGTGGTTCGTGTTGCTATGTATCCAGGCCCAGCAGAAACAATCATGTAGGCACTATTCTGACAAGAAGCATGCCAAGCTCCAAGAAAAGAGAGCATCTTGCTTCACTGAACACTTCCCGTATTGCCTCTCTCCCCACAAACTGTTGCACACAAATTAATTTTTCAGTGCTTTAAAACCCATGTTAAATATTAAGTGGTATTTTTAAAAATGGAGACATTGCAGGAGGGTGCATTTGGATGAGACACAGCAACAGAGATCTTAGGAAAGAATGTAGCCTGGAGTTCAGTGCAAGCCAAGCAGTTCATATTAGCTGAGGATCTTGCTTCCAAAAAAGGGCTTTAGCCTTTTGATTCCTATTGCAGTGTGGAGAGAAGTTTCCTGTGACTTGTTTGGGGGCTGGGGAATATTTTGTATAGCATTTTATTCTTTTGCTGCAAAAGCATGTTCAGTTGTTTTCACTGAAGAGTCAGATAAATAGCTCAAGTGAAGCTGAGACTACAGGCCAGCTTTATGTGAAGCACAGATCCAGCAGGTGGCACAGAATTCAGTAATTTTTATAGGGAGAACCTTCTAAACCCTGTCCTGGCCCCATGTGCCCAGTGTCTGAGGAAGGGTCAATGGTAGGACCTGGAGGTCAGGGAGAGAGGAAGACTGTATGGGACAGGACCTGACTTCCCTTGCAAAGCAGTAGTTCTCTAGGTTCATTACATCCCAGGGTGAATTTTCTAACACTGTGCAATATAAATCAGGGAAAAACCTACCCGGATATATTTAACTATCTTTGGATTTAAGAACAAACTCGGAGGGGCAGACACAACAACCCCAACTGAGCTGAAATATGGTGTAGATAAAATGAACACAAATCATGAACAAAAGCAAATTTCAATACAGGGGTCAGGATACACTGATTTCCTGCATGGAATCCATTTTCATGCATGCTCTTGGCTAAAGCAGAAAATACCAGATGTTAATACTGCTCCTAGAAATAACTGGTTCGACTATAATTTTTCATAATTTTTATTACTGCCATCCTTTGCTTAGCTTAAGCAAGCTGTACTCTTTAGAGACCCTCTGTTTGCAAGGGTGGTGGCCTAAATCTACCATTTCCCCCCAAACAAAGCTTATATTGGGGAGAAAAAAACCTCTGAAACTACGAAAATTTGGGTTTGTAAGTTTGTCAGGTTGTTTTCTATCCTTCAAAAAGCCTCTTGATAGTCCACACTTGGGAAAAAAAAAGGATAATGGTTTCCAAAAGCCCCTCCCCTCAAGGATCAAGTTTGTTTTAAAAGCAGACCTCATACCTGTCAAGGGCTAACTGGATTCAGGTGGAGCCAATCAGAAGCACATAGATATAGCTCTTTGCTTAATCTCTGCTCATGCCCTGGGTGTGCCTTAACACTCCCTCTAAGCAACACTGAAACACTGTTCAGAACTGAGTTTTCCCAGAGTTAAGCAAAAGCCATCACATTCTCTGCAGGGTCCAAGCCCACGAGCTGTCCTGACCACCAGCCCTGTGTACAGTTTGGCTCACAAGGATTCTGCCACCACCATGGGAAACTGAGAATATTTTCAATACAGCAATTGCCACATGTCCTTTCATGTGTGGGGGAAATGAACATATTTGCACATCTTAGTAGAAGGTACTGAAACTTGACACCTTTCGTTGTTCCCACTCACTATTTTCTACCTGTTTTAATCTTTTTTCCCTTTCCATGCAAGCCATTCCTTCCAGCCAGCACAGTGCATTCCAGCACTCCTCAACAGAAAGTTTTTTTCCCCTGGGGAGAAATGATGTGAAGGCATCTTGCCGATTTTCCTTTTGATCCATTTAATATACCTTCACGCCCGTGTCCTTTAGAATTTAAAATTAACTTTAAACTACCCTGATGTGGAAACCTGGGCTGCAAACTCAGCAAGACCAAAACAAACTCCACAAAAATCTATACAATGCTCCCTCTTTTCCAGTTCAGGATAATCCAAGACTGCAAATTCATTATTTAGAAACCCACTGCCTACAAGAAAAGTTGAAACAATAACTCTATAAGGCCATCCTTGGAGAAGATAGTTAAATACTCTGCTGACATAAAATAAATTCAAATAAGATGAATTGCCTTATTTTAACAGCATGCAAGGAGAGATTCTGAGAATTGATGTCATCCACTTTGTCTCCAGAGGTCCACACCAAATATAGGACTCTGCTCCCAGGCGCAAAAAGGCTTTTCTCTCATTCCCTGCTCTCTCCCTCCTCCCAGTGCTGGCTTTACCAGAGAGGACCAATTCCCCACAAACCCAAGTGCAAAGTAGAGCAGAAACCTGTCAGCCCTTGTCCTGCTGTCTTGCAGCTGCAGAAGTGGAGAGCTGTGGTAAGACTAGAGGGTGTTCTTCGCCTTCTGAGGCGACCTGTGCAGTGCGGGAATGGTGCCAGCTGGAACCAGAGTCTATCAATGTAAAGTGACCACAGCTGTGAGCTCGTTAACAAAGGTGTAGCTGCTGGGGCAAGAGAAGGCAGTGGAGCTCTGTTCTTAGGCAGTCAGTCTCTTGGACTGTACAAAAATGAGACATGGAATCCATGCCCCAGACATCCACTTGTTCAACAGCAACACAACAGACTGCTAAGGAAATGATTCTGTAGATTCTCCATGTTCAGGACTTGTTACGTTGCTGCCACACTGCAGCAGCAGCAACCAAGCATCTTATGTTTTAAACCCTGGTATTATTTAGGGCCAGTTCTGAAAACAGCCAGCACAAGAACCAGTGGCACGAATGCAGCTTGTGCTCCACACTAAGTCTGCTGCCAGGCACTGCTCTGCAGGGATAGATGTATGCAGGGCAGCCTGCCACCCACACCTTCAGTGAAATCCCTTCTTATGGCTGTTGAGTGGAGCCTGTGCAGTTCCTATAGCATCTCTCAGTAAAACAAGTTGATAATTTCAGAACACTTCTGAGAACAGAAGTTACCAGAAGAGAGGCATCGAAGATACACAGGGGCACTCGCAAGCCAACTCACCCTTGATGCAAACTTGCTGGCACACCTTGGGTCCTACCTGCCCAAACAAGCTTTTCTTTGCTGAAAGGGTCACTTGTCAATCAGCTGCTGGGCTGCCCAGCTCCTCTGGGAACACCATGGCCATCCCAACTGGGGTTGTGGAGCTTTAAACCACCTGTCTCCAGGCTATTTCAGTGGCTTACAAGTAAGCACACATGTGAATCTTCCTAAAACAGTTGTAGGAAGTTCATTTATCAGGTCCACTTACCCATTACCAAAAAGCTTTACCAGCTTTTCCATGAGGTCCCACTTTTCACCTAGTGCATTTTTCCCAGACTTTCCTGACTGTAAAGGAGTACTTAAAATCCATATCCAACCTCATGGCTTTCTATATGCTTCCCACTAGAAGGTTCCTAAAGGCTCAAAAAAACTTTAGTTCACCATTTCTAAAGCAGTGGACTCCTCTTTTTGTCATTACCAACACATTTCCTCCCACTAGAGCTGTTGGAGAAACCCTGCCTCTTTCTGACCTGCAGGTGTCTGAATTGACCACACACTCGGGTGTTGTCAGCTCTGAGCCGCAGAAACACCCCACACCCCACACCCAAATTCTGACATCAGCACTGGAAGGGCAGATGTCCCTGCAGCACACTGCACAAAGGCAGCCAACAGGCTGACATCCAGCTCCCCACTGCTCATGGTCCTTGCAAACTCCATCTCTATTTATCAATTCTGTCTTGCCTTGCAAACTCCATCTCTATTTATCAATTCTGTCTTGCCAGAGTCTTTCCCCTGCTTTATGCAACATTTCTTCTTGTGGAAAATGTGCTTTGTGGATCTTCCAGGACCTCTTTAGCCTGTCACAGACCGGGCCTGGCTCTGCCTGGACTCTTTTTTCACCCTCACTGCTGCCTCTACAAGTTCTCAGTGTTTAACAGCAAAGCAGGATGGCTCCTGCAGCTTTTTGCGTATTTAGCCTGCCATTCCCTCAGCACATGCTGTGGTACAGAGCTGTACCAGGTGGCACAGTGTTACACAAACAACTTTCCCTTCCAGGACTCTAATGAAGGTTGTGTTCCGTGAAATTGTGAGAACAATGCACTAGGAACAAGCCATGAGCAGCCCAACCATACAGAAACAATTAACAAAATACGCTAAGTGTCAATTTGTCTTGCAACCTCACTCCGTTTCGCTTAGCCCCACATGCAGTTCAAAAGCTTTTGGCATCAGGCAGCACCATAAATCATAACTTGCATGGCATCTGTTTCTGCCCAGAACCGTACACTGCATACAGGGTTTGGGTAGGTCATCATCACAGCTGGATTCTTCACTGAACCACCGTAATGATTTCAAGTCTTGAAAATGCTCCATAGCTGTGTAAAGTATTTGCTTCCTGGGACAGAGGTCAGAATAACCAGGAATTGCTGGAAGGAGACAGCTGCTGACACATTCTGGTCAGACTTAGCATGATAACAACTCTGAACAGCTAAGGATTTCCAAGGCCACCAGTGGCCTTTCCTCCCTGTGGATCCACTCAAACTTGCACTTCTGTTTACATCAGTGCTCACCAGAAGCTGACCACAAATCAGGCTGCTGTAATTTTTGGGGAAAGGCAGCATGAGTCTCTGAACAAAGTGTATGTCCTGCAACAGAACAAATGCATCCAACTTGCAATTTCCAGAACCTGTTTATAAAGAAAAGAAAATGTTCACCTTTAAAATCTCATCTTTGTTCTACTGCCATATGGCAAGGCTTGTACAAAACCCCCTGACAGCACAACAGGATCACTTCCACACTTTGTGTGTGCACAGATAATGTCCCTGCAGCTTTATCTCCTGGTTGGTGCACAAAGCCTGTCCCTGGAGCACAGTCCATGAACACACTGCCAGCCAAAGTGTGCACAAGCCAGAGATGGCAGCACAGCCCTGAGAGCCCTCTTGCACAGCAGCCTCAGAGCTGTAGGCAGTAGTAGCTTTTCTGTGGAGACTCCTTTCCTTTCCTCTCTCTCTTCCAAACGAGGGGTCTGTAATTTTCTCTAGGAATGCTACAAACAGAACAGCTGCTGAGTAAAACTGTAACATCAAGGAAAACAGAGCTAGAAACTAAACACTGTTGATGGTGTGATACGCTATGAGGATGTGCTTTCCTCTTGTACTGTGCCAAGCTCCTCCCACAGGTAGCCACAAAACCAGCCTCATCAAGAGCTGCATCTCTCATCAGGATACATATTTCAAGACATAGTGGCAATCTCGTGTACTTGTCACTGCAACACATGGATGGTCAGTGTCATAAATGTATGGCAAGTGGGGGACAGTAATGGAAGGTGATGTCTGGGAGGTTTATGTTTATGATAACATAGAGTGTTTAAATCCACGTTGAGCATTCTCTGCCTCAGCTGGATCTGTGCATGCAGGCAAAGCCTAAATGACTGCCAGCTGTGGGTCTTTTCTTGATGAGGTTTTGCCTGCACCTTTGGGCTCCCGGTTTAGCTGCTCAGAAATGCCACTAGGTGTGGGGGCAGTTATTTAAATGGTAGGCAACAGCAGGGCTCCTGCATACACAGGTGGAGCAGGCCATGTGGATGGGGCCCAGAAGCCCAGATTAGAGCTGGGGAAAGCTCTCCCAGCCTACAGAACACTGCCCTTGAGCGAGGCCATTCTCTGGTGAGTCAATGCCTTCTGGAGCCCCATCCCAGCTTGGGGCTGTGGAGCTCCTCAGAGGAATGGATGATGAAGGCAGCGTTGTGCCAGTGCTGGGTTAGCTGTGTCCAGCTGAGCTTGCTTTAGTTCCTAAAACTATTCTGCTTCGTTCCTTCCAATTGGCTGCATCATGACTGGGCTTACCCCATGTTTCCATGTAGGTTTGTTTTTCTGTGAGTCACTTAGAAGTATTACTGGCAGCTTGCTTCATTTTTTTTTCATTTTAACTCAAACCTTTTTTTTTTTTCCACTACTGCTAGGACAGTAAAAAGGAAAGAGAAGTAAAGCAGGAGGTGTTTATTTGGTTTGCTGGACTCACTGGTTTTGTTCTAGAGAATGAAATGCAGACTGTGCATTGAGCAGGATTTTTTGTGCTGAATTTAGTGACTCTTATGGCATGTAAAGTCAACATGTGTGAAATGAGGGTGATGGAGAATTTAAGGCATATGTAGGCTGTCATTGTTACAGGTTTCTCATTCATGAGCTGTTGCTTTTTTTATGTAAACAGGACTTGTGCCCCCTAATAATGTGGCAGAATTAGGTTTTAACAAAAAAAGATCTAGAGTAGGTTACAAGAAGAAATAAATTTAAGTAGAGCTCTTGATTTCTGTGATTACACTTGAGAAACCTTTATAGACTTTTTAATTGAGAAGCACCTCTGCAGCCCACCTTAGGCTCTGGACAGGCCAGCCTGTCCATATAGCAATTAATCCTTGAACTCCCTGAAATTAACTGTTCCCAAAGTGCAGCCTTTCATTCTTTCTAGCGTTGGTTTCACATCATGTGCCTCTGCTGTGTTCAAGCAAGCTCTGTCATTTATTTCCCCAGTGCTGATCTGTGCAGAAAGGCACGAGGCAGTAGGACCACCTCACACTAGACGGAAGACAATCAATTCAGGATGACGGAATGAAACACATGCTTTTCAAGGAAACACCATTTGGGTGCTTCTCTCCCATAAAGTCAGAGCAGGAACTGCAGCAGTTAATATCTAATGGCTTCTGCCATTCTCTGCTGCCAAACATCTGTGCCCATGACTACACCTCGCTGCCAAGCCTGGCTTGTTCCCTGACGCTGCTCGGCAGTGCCATGGACAAAGAGCGAGGGGAAGGGGAAGGCTGCTACCCTGTCCCCTATCTAAGTGAAAAAAATCCCTGAGACATATGGTCTTGCATAAAATCACCACCCGAGAGAAGCCTGGCGCGGCGTTAGGTTAGTGAGAATATTCTAATTACACCAAGGCTGAGCAGCACCTCATTGGCAGCCACTGAGGAAAGCAAATGGAGATGACAAAACTGTGGGTCATGAGATGCGTATTTTAACAGCATCAGAACCTTTACCCCCAAATTACTAAAAACAACCCTAAAACCATTACTTACCAAGTAATGTAACTAGGAATCAAGACAAACTGTTACTTTCCATAACGGGAAAAAAGTTGTTTGGGCTATTTATTTTTTTTAGTAATTAGTAAGAAAAATCTGGCTCAAAGAAACTTCTCACTAAGGAGTCACTGGATTTCATTTGGACCTGTTACTGCTTCCTTTGGAGCCAGTTGTACAGCATCCCTTATGTAAGAGAGCTGCCAGGCGTGCAGGGCTGGCTGACAAGTCTCATCCCAATCACAGGGCACAGGCACACTCACTCTAACTGGAGTCATGTCAGTGCCGGTGCTGGCTTATCAAGCTCACTGTGCTCCAGGAGAACATTATATGGTTTGTAATATGTCAGAGAATGTCAAACTGAGGGCTGCACGGCAGTGAAGGGTAGAGCAGAAAGCATTCTATTCCAGGCCATTGATTCCTTTTAACAACTACATGCAGTAATTCCCAAAACTATCTCCTCAGTCTCAATCACATGGAAAACATAGCACAGCGTTAGTTCTGAACCTTGCACCCAGTGCAGCTTGAAGATTAGACTGTCCAAGGGGATTAAATAAGATGACTGATTTAATCAGAATAATTATTTTAATGATAACTTGCTGCATTTCTCCTCCCCCCACCTCCTTAAAGGTCTAATAGTTTGCTTCCTGGATTCCCAGTGCATAAAACAAGCATATTTTCTTCCTACAGGAAATGATCCAATTAAGTTGATGTATAATTGATAATGAACCGTTTAAGCTAATTTTGGCCTTGAAAAATCCTAACCGTGTCCAGTCAGCTGGCTGATCCCCCTTCCTCCACAGTGGAGGGACAGGACTTGGGGAAAGGGAGGGACGAGGCTGAGCACACTGCCCAAGGAAGTGCAGGGAGGCAGCCTAGCTTGAGGGGGCTGCACAGCAGTAAGAATTACTTGAAAATCATGTAGTCCCTGATTGCTGCTCAGTACCCAAGTTGCAGCTCGGGTTGCCTGGGTTCGGGCAGCAGAGCTTGGTAAGCAGCCACGTTGGAGACATGGAACCAGCAATCTCCGGTGTCTAACCCTGGAGCACCACTGAGACAATGGGGAAGTTTCCCACCCTTCCTAAACACAGATTCTGTTGCCTTACAGCAGGTACCAGCGGGAGATGCTGTTGGACTCATGAGAGTTCGGTAATTCACCCTCCCCCAGTGCCAAAGCCAGGTCAGCCTGAGGAAGTGCTGCTGACAGCACAGCTGGAAAAGAAGGCGTCAGATTCATGGAGAGAGGCTGGAGCATATCTTTGGGAAGCCAATGCAGTAAGTTTTATAAACATAAAGGTTAAAACTGTTCCTCACATGAAAACATCTTGCCTACCTTAACAAAACTGACTCCCTCTCAGTAGACTTTGGTTTTGTCCCTGCCCAGGCCCCCAAGTTTGGGGGCTTCCCTCCCTGCTGGCTTTGTGCTAGTATGGCAAACAGGGACAGATCTGCTCATCACCAAGTCTTGCCAGCAGCCTATGGGACCCCTCTCCCCTGTCTGTGCTGGGCACCGGGGCACAGGCATGGTGACAGTGAGTATCACCACGCTCCAGATGAGAGGTGACTCGGTGAGGTACTGGCATGCACGGTTTGTGCAGCAACTCCCTGCGGGCCCCACTGCGCTGGCTGTCACTGAGCCGTATAACTCCAACGCAGCGATGCACTGCCATGCACAGCGAGTGACACAGGAACCATCCAGCTGACATGGAAACCCCCAGGATATTCCATAGATACCTTTCACAGGTGTCCAAAGGGATCGGAATGCCAGAGGGATTTTGCTGACTGCTCATTGCAACAGGAGCAGACTTCCCTCCATCACCCACACAGTTTTACTGGAGAGAATTTATACTTTTATAGCAAACAATTTATTTTTTTATACCACTCCCTGCTTGTACCCCTTTAGCCAGAGTCTGACACTGGGTGAATCCAGGTTTTTTTAACAACCTTGTGTGCATTTAATCCTTTGTTTGGCCTCACTGGTCCCGGGTGCACTCCTTGGATGGGTCTAAGTCAGTCCATGTCAGCCTGGGAGTTTGCACCCTGCAAACCCTGAAGTCTCCTCTCCCCTGGTCACCCCTTCACCAGGAGGCAGATCCTTGAGTGTCCCAACATGCAACTTTTTCTGTACAAACTGAGAGTTTATGCTGAGGCATAGGCCTTTTTCCCAAGAGGCTCAGCCAACTTGGAGAGAATTTTTCTTCAATTTAAAATGCAACTACTCAGTTCACGTGACTTGATCTATTTCTTTTTTTTTTCATCCATTATGTTAAACAGTGAGTTTCCCATGTAAAATGAACAAAAAAAAAAAAAACCTGAGCACCTGTAAAATGAACAAGCAGAAGGAGATACTGCCAATTCTATTTTTAATCCTTTCCAGGTAGAATTTTCAAGAAATTTTGGAACTCTGAAAGATAAAACAACTCTATGCTGACCCTTTTTTGACCTACTTCCTCTAGAGTTCTGCATGTATCAGTTCCTGTAGTCTTATCTGGTAAGTTTTTGTGATGTTTCCTAAGAACAAAATATATTTTAACTTCCTGTATTAAGTGCTGTCAACTTACTTCAGTATAAAAATGTGTTTGTCTACTTAGAGCTGTCATGCGCTGATAATGTTACTTAAATGAGTTCCCTTAATGTAACTTTTCAAGGTACCAGCCTTATCCAATTCTGCCTGCAGAGACAACCAGACAACTTTCACTCACAAATCAGCAGAACTTGAATTTAATTAAGGGTTTCATTTTCTTATGTAGTACTGATCTGCTGCATGGTGACAGAAACTGTGCCCTCCCAAAGCCTTCACCCTGTCCTGGCTCGCTCACAAGGCTACACTCCGTGTAATAATCAGCCAAACCCCATCAGTGACTGTTCCTCAGAGTGCAGCAACTTGCCTTCAGCATTTCAATTTTAAGCTCTAGAGTTTTGCTCAGATTTATTCACACTGACAACGCTGCTTAGTTATGACCTTGTAAGCTAGGTATGAGCAATGCTGGCAGAGCAGGAAACTTTGCAACGCAGCCCCCTTTTCACAGGTCTGCACAGACTTTTAGTGGTGGATGTTAGTAGTGTAGTTTGGTGTAGTTAGTAGTGTAGTAGTGGATGTTATCAAGCAGAAACAGTGGCATGGAGGTGCACCAACCCTTCTCACTTCCCTAGGATTTTATCAGAACTAATGTCAAAACATGGTGCAAGCTCTCCGGCATCTAAGGCGAGGTTAGTCCAATGTTCATCTAAACCGTCTTGAATGTTAACCCCTGGTCATGATTAAACAGACGTTGTGTATCTGTCCAGAGAAAATAAATTGGAATAGTTGCTTATGCTGAAAGCAACTGCAGGAGCAGGTACGACAGATAGTCTGTGCTAAAACTCATCACTTTTTTTTTAACACTAACAAACGTAGAATAAGTGTAAGTGCTCAGCTCTCCTAGAATACAGTACAAAAGTAAGAGGATAGCAGCCAAATAGTCTCGTACCTGGAGAGATCAATGTAGTATAGGCTCCTGCATCACCTACTCAGCAGTTCTGGGTTGTAGTTTTGCTCAGCGGTTTTAATTGCTGGGTTGCTACTATTTCTGAAGACAATGTTTTTTCTGAACAGAAATTGTTCAGCAACATTCACGGAGGGTTTCACAACTGCACCTTTGACTCTGTACTTTGAGCAATACTGCTGCATGTTTGTGACCTATCTCCTTTTCATCTGGTTCAAAATCAGCTTTCCTCTTTAGATCAGTGCCTCCTGAGTCTGTATTCTCTAGCTAACTTGCAAACAGAAATTGATTTATAATAGTGAGTAAAACGGAAAACCGTGGCTATTTCATGTTCAATTAGATCTACTTATCAGTGCTGTCATGTTATGAGAATGAATTGTCACAATCACTCCAAACCCCTGCAAAGAAAACTGAGTATTAACTACAACATACCAAATATCCTGTTAATACTGCCACCACAAATGTCCTACAGAAAAAGCCCCCCCACACACACACAAAATTCAAACCAACCAGAAACCCTACTATGGATACCTCCATCCATGCTCTGTGGTAAAAGCCGAGTGTTGATGTGTCTGGTGGCCAGGCTGTAAATAAACCCTGAACCAACGCAGGAGCTCAGTCTGCAGAAGAAGACCTTGCATGTAAGCTGCAGAACAGTGTGCATCAGTTTGCTGTTCCTGCTACTAGCCAGTGACTGCCCAAAAACACCTTGGCTGAGAATGCGGGTAATGGGAAACCCTACGGCTTATGCTAACCCTCCGTGTGTTTGAATGACAGGTTCTTCAAGTTGAGCTCCTCAGAAACCTCAAGCGACCATAGTTCTGCTGCTTCCTGAAAGGACTAGAGGAGTGCGGAGACCTGAGCCCTCAGAAGGTGCCCGGCTGCAGGTCGGTGACCCTCGCTGGAGGGGAAATGCCGAACATGAGTGCCTTTACTCCTCTATCCCTGACATGCTTATTTGCAAAGCAGTATCCTTGGAAACATAACATCATCAGCTGGGGTTAAACATTTGGCTTTTATAAAAAAGCCCAGTACTGGCACTTTGATCATTTGCACCAGCAGCATAGCTGAATCCTCCGAGTCCTTCAAATGGTACAGAATGAGATTTTAAATAGTAAAGGTTTTAGGCAGTACCACATGGGCTGCCTTGTCTTTTCAGGAGAACAAATGTCAATGCATCAGAAGATGGATTAATTTTCTTTAGAAAGCTCAAGGAAGATTCTGGAACTACATTTATTTTAAGTAACAAGGAAAATAAGTTGTTGCATTATGGCGTTCACAAAAACCACACTGCTCGGAGGAAGTGATGAATTCATGACTGTGTAGTATCCTGTATGTGAGTAGTACCCTTTTTGTTATTTAAAAAAGAAAAGGAAAGGGAAATGAAAGATAGTGGGCTCTCTCTCAGAAAAAGGATTTCATTATTGCTTTTGACTTCTGCCAGTAAACTTGTTTGCACTCTGCTGCCTACATGCAGCAGCAGCACTGTTAACCTTGCATAAAAGATACAACCTTCAGTCTAAAATGAGACAAATAAATTTTATGTTCACAGCCACAGGTATCTTAACACACAGCTGAAACAGTGTCAAGCCACTGATCACAACCAAAATGTTTCCCTTTGATCCCTTCCTGCAAACTACAGTAATCAGCTGAATGGCCTCATCTCACCGACAGGACTTTCTCATTCCATGCTGAAAACTGGAACTTAGTCTTACCACTTATTGGGATAAGAAGTGGTTAAAGTCATGGATTTAAAGCACTTCTCTCTGTAAGTAAGGATTTGGTTAATTCCTAAATTGCACTTATTCCCCAGATTTTAAGCAGTTTTTCTCAAGTCTCCCAGAGTAACAGTTTCCATTTTCTCCAGACTGAACCCAAAGCAGTCATTTATCAGAGCATCCCCCGAACTTCGCACATGAACTCCCCTCTCCTTGTGAAGAGTCCTCGAATTCTACATGAGGTCTGAGCACAAATAACTGCAGGAAGCGCAAGCGGTGCTCATTTACAGAACTGCCTCTCTAAGGTAATGGGGAGGGAACTTCATGTACTGCAATTCCTGCCTTAGGAACCAGTTCTGCCTGGAAGTGGGACTGGAGAGTATGCTCTAATCTTGAGGAAAGATAAAACTTATTGCCTGGTACTCACAGAATTGATTATCCCCTTAAGTGCTTGGAATCCTCCAGTGACAGGGAAGACTTGCTCTTTCACGTCAGCAATTCTTTCCAGCTTTGGAGAGAAAACGCATGCAAACACATGAATCATCTGGCAAACTAAATTCCTCACAGAGCTTTACACCCTTAAAATTTAAATGGATGTCTAAAAGCAACCCTCATCAATTCTGTGAAGAGAAGGAAACTTTAAAACTCTCTCACAGCTAACTAAGAGTTTTCTGAACTGTAGGACTTACCACAGCCGTCTGCAGCTAACAAAATGGCGGCTACTCATCATGGCAAGCATCATCCTAAAGAAGCTTTTCAGGGCCTGTATCTTGCCAGTGATTTTGTACCTCTGTCCAGAATTACATTCCCTGTTTGCTCTGCATTTCACTAAAAACCCTTTCTCTGCATCTTCTGCAGGAAGGAGCCTTTCATGTACCTCTCACTTTGACCAAACAGGAGTAGCTACAGTGTTCACTGGGACACAGCAACTCTGGAACAGGACATGAATCCCACATTCTTTTCCTTATCCCAAGACTGTTACATATATGCTGCCTGAATCTTGTCTACAGCTCCTCTGTTCATGTGATCAGTACCCTGACCTGGTTGCCGTTCCAATGAGAGGGGCTTGCCTGCACCCTCTCGTTGGCAGCTCCCAGTTAACAAGGGGATTTCCAACGGGTCTCCTTGGCAGTGAGCACGACACCCACACATTCTATTTATGTCTACATATACATCTGAGTGTGTTTCCTGAGGCAGAGAAGACATTACGCTGCCTAATGTAAGTAAAATTAAATTTCCGTACTACTTAACATTAACTCTGTAAAACTCTGGGTTGAGGTACTGCCTAGTACTCTGTAATAGCAAAGTTATTATTCTTACCTGTTCTGGTTCAAAATCCTGGACACCAACACAGTAAACTCTCGCTCCCAGCTCTCTGGATTTCTTTGCCTGTGGTGTCAGAGAACAGAGAAATAAGCATTTTTTTAATTCAACAAGGCAGCACCCAAACTCTGCAGAGCATGACATGTATTTCCACCTCGTGCTCACCTCTTTCTCTGCATACAAGGGAATCTGACCATCCAGCTTGCCATCAGTCAGTGCAATGATGATACTAGAGAACCTTGAGGCTCCTTGCTTTGCAATTTGCTCATTGGCCTGACAACAACAAAATAAATTACCCAACTTAAAACTACACCCAAACTTTTAACCATGATGCATCTTCTAAGCATCTAATATAACATCCCTCTCATGACAATCCTCTGCCTCCCTTGAACTCACTACCAGCAGGGAAACCCCTCATTGGTCCTTTCCAGCCACCATTGAGCCCATCTCCAAAGCACTGGGGTCACTGACCCATCAACCCTTGCTTGTATGCAGTTCTTCCAGGACAGATCTCTTCAAATCCACCACCAGGATTTCCTTTGCTACCTCCCAGATTTCAACACAGTCAGTAGGTTCTAAGATATAAAAAGAATGACTTTTTTTTTTTTTTTTTTTTAAAGCAGCAAAATTCCCTTTGCCCAGCTTTGCATTGTGCAGATCCTGGTTACAAACGTGGCTCTACAGTCACAGGGGAAGAACTGACTTGTCTTTAACAGTGAAAGCTTGGATCCTCACCTTCAGGGCCAGGGCTTTCATCAAAACTCTGTTATTTGCACAAAATAAAATAAATATAAGCAGCTGGGAACTCCGCAATTAAGACAGTCCAAAATGAAGAGCATTTGTCTCTGGATCGCTGCTCTGTGCAGTAAACTCTCCCCAAGGAGAGCGGTCTGGAAGGCAACGCAAGCCCCGCAGCCCTACCAAGGTGCGTGTGGCTGTTTACCATGTCACTGGGATGCTGGCTGAGCTCTGAGATCCACCACACAGACCCGTGCTCTGAGAAGGAGTGAGTCAGAGACACTCCACATGGCAGACTGCTGGGATGGCTAGTCATCTTCTGCATGGGATTTGCAGTGTCTGGGCAACCCTGGGACCACTCAGGCAACCAGATAGATTTGAGCATAGCAGACTGATAAAACATCAATCTATTTATATTACAGGTTGTTACTCAACGGATGAGAACAGAGGGTGTGCTGATTGCAAGAAGATGAGTAAAACCCACCTGTTTTAGTCCTTCATGTATGTATGTCTCACCTGCTGGTTTCACCTCCTCCAGATCCTTTAGACCTTTCTTGATTTTCTCTCTGTGAATGAAAAAAAGGTAAGAGCCTGTTTGTGTGACCTGAAGGGTGAAAAGGGTTTAATTTATCAATTGAAAAAAGGTATTTGTCTTCAAGGAGAATTGAAATGAAAAGCTGTAAATTAGAGCCTTTAGCTAGGATCCCACGTGGAGGCAGACTGTGTGTTCATGACAGAAGTGGTGCTGTGGGAACAGGTATTTCAGACCTATCTAACACAATATGCTTCAGTGAGTCAAAAAGCTGGAATCAAGGAAAATGTCCAGGTGGAGCAGATGTGGCAAAGCCTCAGCATTACATAGCCCAGTGGAAATTCTATTGCATTAGGTCTATTTTGCTACTTTAAACAAACTTTGCTTCCAATCGCGCTGCAGCCAAAGAAGAAATCCCCTAAAACAGCAGTTCTATTTCAACAGAAATCTTCCAGACCAATATGCACAAACTTAATCACATAGAACTGAACTTCAACAATTAAAACCTTTGCCCTGAAGAAAATATCGACTTCAGCCAAATGCAGCATTCACAAGACACCTTTTGTTCCCATGGCAAAAGTGCAGGATTGAGCAGAGTTTTTAAATTTTGACTATTACAACCTTTTTGTGTGACCTTTCATAAGACATCCCACACAGGTCCACAGCTCATTTAGATTTAACAGGAGAATGCATCTGCACCATGATTTTTCACAAGCAGGACGCAGATCCACCTGCAAGATACTCACTAACTATGGGGCTGAAAGGGATAGACTGAAGGGCTGAAGTCGATAGACTGCATCACAGGAATTATTTCCAGCACAATCAGCACAAGTGGGGGGAACAAAGGCAGACAGACTACTGAAAGAATCAAATCTGGAGGGTTTCCATTCTTCTGCAAACACAGTTTCAGCCAAGTCCATGGAAAGTCATGCTAGGGAAGGATAAGCAAAAACTAAGAAGGGGCAAAATTTGGGCCAGAATATATAGAACACTGTGACAAATCTAGGTGAGAAAGAGGAACCCAGCAGGGGTGAGGAGATGGAGGGAAAATACATCGCGGGATGCGTGAAAGCTTTCCTTAGGCCAGACCAAATGAGAAAGAATGCATATGCCACACTGCCTGAATGCCACCCACTCGTCATTTGTTCCACGGATGGGCTTCCTCTATGTTTAGCAGCTCTGTTCCAAAGTACAATCCATAGCTGGAATAAGCTCCCCGTCACAGGATCCACTGATACAATCAGGGAGGGGAGGGAGTAAAAGAGATATGTGGCATTGAATGTATGGAAAGGAACAAGTTATGTAAGATAATACAATCTGTTTGATCCAAATATTTTACATTCAGCATCTATAGAAACAACTTGCAAGTGATTATGTACGAACGCAGATTATAAACCACAGAGTTGGTGCTTGCCAGAAATGAGTGGCAGCACATCACAGGCGTTAGTGCTCTGCTGCCAAGAAACAAGCAGCAACTCAAGTCCCAGTTTTCTGAAACAGATTTCATCTTGCAAAAATAGCTTTTGTACAATCAGTTCAGTTTTATTTATCTGCAATGTCTTGTGACCCGGTCGCACTGCAATCTCTGGCGTTGCCAGGCCTCTGCCTACAAGGGGTTCCAGTAAAATCTTTGGTAGCGTGAGCTCTTTTAGCTGCGTTTAATCAGGCACCATCTCTTGCCCTCAAGGTACAGCTGCACTAGACAGACACAGCCAGATGTCAACTAGCTCCCCGCATTCTCCACACTGCTCAAGTGCAAGCGAGTCCTGGTCTGGATGTCAGAAGGCCAGTGTGGATGCAGGACTTGGGGCCCCAGAACCAGCAGGAGAGGTGTGCTCCCTCACTCTAAACTCAACCCTGCCTGGTTTGAAGGCCGGGCACGGGGGCACATGCCTGCCTGCACTATATGCCTGCCTGCACTACATGTCCTGATAATGAATGGGACTCAGCAGTCAACCAGCCACAGCACTCAGGACCCCATTCCTGCTCCGCAGTGCTCTCACAACTTCCCTTTCTCTAGTTTCTGTAAGGCCGTTTGGTAGCCACAGAAGTCCCCAGGGAAGTTCTGGTTGTATAACTCATCGGTACCGTGACAGCAGAGCCCTCAGCCTGGGTGCCTGGACATCCCACAGCACAGCTTGGGAACACTAACAAAGGCTGAGGGCCACTGGCTTTGTGGTGCAAGTCAGAAAAGGGACAGAGGTGGAAGAGGCAAAACAGGATCAGCAACTTGGAAGCCTGTCTGTGTTTGGGCTGAGTAAGTACAAATTTAATATCTTTTACCCACTCAGCATATGCGCTGCAGCCCATTCCTGTGTTTTAGCACAGGCATAACTAATTTTTAATAGCTACCCCGTCTGTTCTCTCTCTAAGCTTTGTAACTGCCTCAGACAGCTCCTCCAGCAGCAGTCAGGCAAACACAGTTGTTAATATCCATGCAGATTCCAGAATGGGTGCTCTTAGCTCCTCTGAGTGGGGGACAGCATTCTGTATGTCTTTTCCATGTTGCATTCCACCTATTGAAGTGCTGGAATCTTGAATTATCTCAATGTGATGAGCATACGAGCGCTGGCAGGAGATGGTGGCCCTCACTGAGAATGGATTTATGGTGAGAAATGAGGCTGTGTGCTGCAAGGCAACAGGCTCATCGCTAACAAATGAAGGCAAACAAAACAGGTACTTGGGGTTTGCTGCTAAGAAGGATGTGCAGTAAACAGGAAAACACACACATGTGTCAGTGAAACCGACAGGGGAAGTGTTCTTTGACAAAAAGAGAGATGGCTCCACGTCTGACGAGGCAAGCTGTCGTACTGGTGAAAGGAAACTTTACACGAGCCTCCTCAGATGCATCATTTAGAGAAGGCTTATGCCTTCTAGGCCTCTTAAATACTACAAAGGGTGGATTCACTTAAAATAATTACTCTGCTTCAAACCACATCAGTGGCCAACTCTGCTGCACTTGATACATGCAGCAGAATGCACTCTGCAGACGAGTCTGTTTTGACAAGTTGCCTGGGACCCACGCGCAGGGGCAGCTCACGTGACCGAGGCCCCAAACGCGTCCATGTCTTACACATCCCTGTGAAACCGGGACCAGTCAGTGCACTGCTGGACTAGGGACAAGGACGGGACGGTTGGTCACGTACTCAAGCATCCTAATTTTCCACCTTCACTAACACCATCCCTCTTTATCTCCAGCAGGAGTTTAACCAGGCAGAGGCAGCAGGGCTCGTCCTGGCTGCTGGCACTGGTCAGTGCTGCCAAAGCCAGCTCACAGAAACCTGGACTGCTGCTGGCCAGGACAGCTGGACAAAAACAGAACAAAGGCAGTATCATGCCAGCTGGATGGTACTCCTGAGGGTGTCCCCTGTCCCAAACCACTTGCTTTCCAACAATGAGCCCCAAAGGTGAGTGCACCAATCTTTGTTTACCACTTATTGCACAGTTTCCAGCTCAACTTCAAAAACGTGTGTGTCTCAAATGGGCTTAACCAGTGTGAGAAGGCTGCTCCACCGGGGTGCTGTTGTTATTCTATGGATTTATTGTAGCACTGTGTGTACTGTGATTAACAATGACTTCTCTTTACAGAGTTAGTCACAGCACTGCCCACACTCACAAAATATTTGGGAATTTGGGGGCTTTGGCACTCTGCTGTGGCCTTCTTTATACCCACAGCTTTATTGTGCAGTAAACCCAGCAAGCACTTTGTGCAATCAATCAGAAGCCTAAGGCTTTCCAAAGAAAAAATTCTGCCCTACTTTGATCTAACTGCTGGGAAGAAATTGTGGTTTTCTGACATTTGGGAATTAGCAAGTAAGCCAGGGCAAAAGCATGCCTGCGAGTCCAAAGTGCACACAACAAATCAAGGCCATAATATCCCATAATCACCCTCATAAACACCCATCCCCAGAACTGCAGTGTGCTTTTAGCATCCTTATCTTCTGTTGGGAACAATGGGGGTCAGACAGTCTCAGTATTTTTCCTCTGTTGACTTCTTTAATATCTAAAAGGACAGCTGCTCCAACTGTATCTATCCGTCCTTACCTATGTACATATGGTCACAGTCACCAGTCTCCTTCTCCTTTCTCCTTAGAATTCCCCCTGAACAAGAAGGGTGGCACTTTGCTTCCCCTGACATACGTGCAAGATCATCAGCCAATCCTGAACTAGAGCCAAGCCCCTCAAGAGAACGCACTGGAACTGCAGAGGTTCTTCCTGTGCTTTACACGAGGCTTCTGAGAAAAACACAGTTATGTCCATGGCTCTGAGTATATCACAGACCAGCAATGAAAAAGGCGTTTGTGTCCCTGTGGCTGGCTTCCAGCATCCTGCCCAGCATTTCAAGTGGTCTGTGTGCTATCAGTGCTGCCTCTCAGGCCTGATAAGGAACAGGCCACTGACAGCCTACTGAAATGGAGAGAAAGGACCTCATTGACTTCAGCAGGCCTCAGAACAGACTCAAGTGTCCTCTCCTGACCCCTCTCAAGCCATCTGGAAAAATGGCTTATAAGCATCTCTCTGCCCACAGAGAGCATATCCAGTATCTCAGTCCGGATGGGGAGAAGTGGCTGTTTTCAAGTCAGATCACTTTTTAAATGCTAAAACAGGAGGGGCTCAGAACTGAGTTTTTAGACATCTCAGATGTCAGATGCATTTCTTTAGCATGACATGTGTCTGTTGCCAGCAGCAGGTCTTTTCAGGAGGTGTTGTACTTGTTGTTATGTATTGTTTAAAACAAACAAACAAACCCACAGCAGAGCTAACCAACTACAGCACACCACGTTTTGCACTGACCCTATTAATGGGAGCAGAAAGGACAGACCACCTTACTTCCACCCTGCCACAGGTTGGTAGAGTGATTCCTAAATGGTTTATCCACAGATTAAAAACCCAGAAGGGTGTGCATGGTGGTAGCTTCTGGAAAGAAGGGAGAGAGCCGAGGTCATGTTGCTTTTGAGAAAGCTGAGAGGACACTGAAGGACTCTAACAGCAGTGCCATTGTCCTCTGCTGAGAGCACTCATTCCACACGACCATTTCCCAGTTTCTGTGAGTTCGGTAATTATTTTTGCAATATTTTCTTCTCTACCTGTTTCTCCTCCTTCTGTTGCCCCCACCCATCCTTAAGATATCCTAGCTGCAAATCCTCATTTGCTTTAGAAATCAGAGTGAGCAGCCTTAAATTCTAATGCCTCCAAAACCATCCACTGAAAGTTCAGGCACACCCGTACATCACCACAGTGTCAGAAAGATCTCACACCCTTCAAGTGGCACCAACCCCACTGTCTAAACAGGCCCTGAAGTCCAGATTAGGAAATACAGAACAAAATACCTACCTTATGTGAGAATATGATAAACATTTATTTACCATTTTATGCTTCTCCTAGACATGAAAAAAAATCCTGCTAATCCTCCTATGGAGGCTGCTTTACAAAAGCAAATGGAAGAATCATTCTCGCACTGTGCCAAGAGAGATGCAGAGTCACACCGAGATGAAAACATTACTGCTAGTTTTTCTGCAAAGCCATGGCAGAGGTAACATCAAGGATTTGTTTCCCATCATTCCTCTCCTTCCTTTTTTATGAGGCTAACCAAGGGTATGGTCACAAAATTAAATCAGCTCTGCAGGGCAGCTTCATGACTGGCCACCACTGGGAGGTATCAGTCGCTGTTCCATTCCTATTACTGCTCCTCTGATTCAGTAAGGGCAGAAGGAGGGAGGGGAAGAATTAAAAGAGCAGAGCACTAACCTGTCTCCAGTTAGCGGCATAATGACATGTGCCTGCGTGGAAAACACGATAAACGACAGTCTCATCTTGGGGCTTTAGAAAAGGGAAAGAAGGCAAAAACACATTTCAGAGAAACATACTGATGTACAGCATTTCATTCACTTATTCAGGTCTCATTCACATGATCTGTATCCTCCAGCCTCCTAGGAACGTGCTTTTGAACTACAAACCCCAAATGAGAGGATTTAAAGCATTTTTGCCCGTCTTCTCCTGACCCAGATGCTTGAGGAACAAAGCAGCAAGATTATTACTCTCTCCCACATGACTAGTCTCCGGTGATGTGGCCACCCCACACACGGAAGGTAACGCAGATCCTTTGGAATTGTCAGGGCCACTGGTATAACACCAAGGCAGGGACATGACTTGGTTCCATCTTGCTTCCATGGGTACTAACCAGACACACTTCCCATCTTTGAAACTGACCCTGGCAATTTCCCCTTTTCTTTCAGGATGACACAATGCCTATTTCCAACTCTGCTTTATCAAATCCTCCCAGTCACAGAAGCAGTGCCTACTGACTCCTCAGCCCAGAGAAAGCAGCATGCAGGGTCTTCCAGAGTGAGACTGGGTTTGTTTCTCTGACCAGAGAATTGTGAGACTTGAAAACTTCTTCCCTAAAAGCATCTAGGAAAATGTCGTGGTAAAAAGCAATGCTGTATGAATTTATTTTATTAAGGAATTCAATCTTTTTTTTTTTTAATTTATTTTTAAGAAGGTCACCTGTCTCTTTATACAAGGTCGCAGGGAATCATATCAAATTAGCAGTGGAAAACTTTCAGGAGTTGCCTGATGCTCTGGAGGCCCAAGACAGGAATTTTCGCAAGGTAAGTTGTAACATCTCTCCTGCATGATTTTAAATTTTATTCATCACAATTTTACTATATTCACTACCTTTGTAATTTACTGTATATAAGTATTAGCACTAATCAGGTTATGGTTAGTAAGAACTTAACACCTGAAAAGCTGAATGACCATATGTTTTCAGTCCACTGTTGGCACCGATGCAACTTAAAAATATTGCCATCAAGGGAATGTAAGTGCTGCAAGTCTGCACAGAAGTGCACAGACCTCAGGTTTAAAAACCAGGCTTGCAGTCCATCCATAATGACTCTGTATAGCAAAACCTGAGAGGCTCTAAAATAAATCAGAATTGAAACAGAAGGGTTATCACCCTTTTGAGCCACCAAACAAAACTGAGTACTTGCAATCCCACCCTCTGGCAATTGCATCCCTGCTTAGTGATTAGTGCAAGGCCTCCCAGTTGGAGATGCACCCCCACGTGCCATACCCTCCAAGTTACGCTTTAGCCAGCTTCTCTTCAGGATCCCCACAGAACCTTTCTCTCCACAAGCCAGCCTGTCCATGCCTCCTCTGTGAGCACTCGGACACTTGGATGGGAATGCAGCCAGACCACCACACAAGCATTGCAAGAGGGAGTGTCACTTGGCTGGAGAAGATGCTGAACCAAAAGATTTCCACTGAAATCTATCCACCCTCTCAGAGTGGGCCAATGTTTTACCACCTACCCAAAGAAATCCTGCTTTGGTATCAGGCTCTCTTTTTGGTTTGTTTGTGGTTTTGTGTTTTTTTTGGGTTTTTTTGTTTTTTTTTTTTTGTAATTCCAGAGTTTACAAGACAACTTTCAAAAGTTTCTGTGGCCCCCTGGACAGAAGTTTTACATAAGTTTACAGAAAAGTTGCTTTTTACAAGATGAAAATAAGCAATATTTACTTATAAAAGCCTATTGGATCCTTTTCTTAGCAAGCCAGCATTATAACTGCACTCTGTACTGGGTTTTCCTCAGCAAATCCTACCACACCATCTCTCCCTATGTGTGGTGAGAGATTCACTCAGTTTATTCAGGATTTTGTTGTCGGGTTTTTTAAAGCAAAGCACTGCAATCCTCAGCTGTTTGTACAGAGCAGTCAGCCAGGATGTACAGCAGCTATTTCAAGAGGAGCTGGACTTGCCCGACAACACTGCTGACAGTAACAAAGTTGATTATATGTAAGTACAACAAATGCACTGTTACATGGCATGGGCACCCTCTGAGTTTGAGCTTTAACATTGCTCTCTTCCTTTTGACCTGCACTATATATTAACGAGTATGTTTGACTGCCTCTTCATGCAGATTTCCATGAACAGAATTTGAGCAGTACACCATCAGAAACTAGGAAAATGGTATATTGAAAAAAAAGTTTAAAAAAACATCAAATCACATTTGAGAGTCATTTAAGAGAGTGAGTATTTAGACAACATAGTGTCACCTTTCTGCTGAGCGCCAAGCACAAGAAAATAAAGTAAAAGTTTCCAATATTTTCCAGCAATTTGGGTCTTAGAAGCCAAACTTTTAAAGTGTTTGTGGAACACATCCCCTTGAGCTTGCAAAAGCACGGGGACTGTGGGGGGAGGGTTTAACACAGCCCAGAATTACTCCAGCATCACCTCGGGTGTCACAAGCAGCACCACGCACCTCACAAATCTTTCTGTCAGCTGATATACAAAATCAAATATCTCTCGCCAGTTCGTCGCCACGCTCCCAGACCTACAAGAGAAAACCAGAGCACATCAGCGGCCTGATCTGGGGTGACATTTCAGGGAGAAACTGACAATATTCGCGATTCCAGACATCTCGAGGTACCCCCAGCTCTTGCTGGTAAGTTTGTCGCCCGGGCCCCGCTCCCTCTTCGCCCTGAGGGCGATCGCGGCCGCCGAACTTCCCCGCAAAAGCCTGGGCGGGCGGCAGATGCTGCCGCCGCTCGTTCTTCCAAAACCTCCGGCCGCAAACGCACCTCCGGTGGGAGAACTTCCACGGCCCCCTCTGCACACCCCCTCAGGAGGTCCCGGCAGGATTCCCGAACTTCTTTCCCGCCGAGCCCCTCACGACGCCTTTCCCGCCGCTTTCCCTCACAGCGCCCCCCGCGCGCGCGGCCCCTCCCAGCGACCCCCGCTCGCGCGGCCCCTCAGCCCCACGCAGCGCCCGAACAAAAGCGGCGGCGCCGCCGCCCCGATCCCCGATGGCGGCGATTCCCCCATCCCCGCCCGCGTCTGCCTTCCCGCTTACTTGTCCAAGACGAAGTACATGTCGAAGGCTCCGTGGCACGACGGCTCGCCCGCAGCCGGCGCGGCGCCGGCGGGCAGCGGCGGCAGCAGCAGCGGCAGCAGCACCAAGGGCACGGCCCCGGCCATGGAGTCTGCGGGCGGCGGAGAGCGCAGGCGGGCGCTGCCGTGCTGCCGCTCGCCGGAGTGGCCGCCCCTCGCCGCCGCCACCGCAGCTCGCCCGGCCCGGCCCAGCACGGCCCTCCCTCCCCGCGGCGGCGGCGGCGGGCGGCTGGGGCGGGGGACAGGGCGGGCGGGCTCGCACCGCCCCCGCTCGCCCGGCCTCTGCGTCCCCCTTGCGTCCCGTCAGCCGCGTCACTCCGGTTCGTGGTGCTGCCGGCGTTGCACGTGTGCCAGAGAGTAAGCCCCAAAGAAATGTAATGTCGAGGGGGGTTGGGGATTGCACAATCACCACAGAATTGTGATTTTGAAACAACAAAAGCCCCGTCCTAACAGTGATCGCGTGTCTCCCACAGGCTGCGGAGGTGAATCAGACTGCAAAAAGGATCTTGTTTTTCCCTCCACAGGAGGAGATGGTGAAGTCAGTGTCATCCTGCTGGAGAGTTTTCCTGTCATCTCACTTCAGCCCCATTCCTGCTGTCTCTGGATAGTTCGCTGTAGCCACAGCACTCTGACCTGACACATCCGTGTCACAGTGCCTTCTCCACGCCGATCCCAATGCCAAGCCAAGCCTCCCTATGATGCAAGCTGGAAACATTACCAAAGCCCACGGACCAGCAGTGAATAATGTCAGCCAGAGATCTGGCTCACAAAGTTCTTAATGCCTGTGAGCTAGCAAGGCCAAAGGGTAAGCAAGCGGTGTTTTACAGTCTCCGTGGATACACAAAACATGGAAGATTAAGGACAGTTCAGCCTGGGCTTTGCCAGAGACCCAGCCAAAAGAAAGGCCGAGCAGAGGCTTGTGAGACAATAGAGGAAGCTTGCTGAGCTTCCCAAAACCAGCTGCACTCTAGCTTTCCAAGCTGCATGAGTCCACCCCAAGCCCCAGGAGCACTCGCCTTGCCTGGGAGTACGTGTCATGTTATCCAGATGTTGGAAATCTTGCTTCAAGCACATGTGACCCCTTGTGTTTGGAACAAGTCTCCACTGCCAGTTCACTCTTTGCTTGTTTCCAAGTGTGTGAATTCCTCTTTTAGCTTGTGGTTTCTGCTGAAGAAGCAGATAAATTATGGCTATTTTGCTGGAATGGCTGGATGAGAGGGAGATAGGCACATAAGACATACAGGGCAGTGGCTCATGGCTGTTTGGCTTTTTTCACACAAGGGGTGGAGCCTCCTTTCCCGGTTCCCAGAACTTGGTCGCTGATGCTTGACTCTCTCCCCAACCTCTTCCAGTGCCACAGAGTTGCACAGGGTGCCCAGCCCCATCAGGGCAGGCGTTTTTCCCTGTGTGTACACAAACCCTCAGGAAAGCAGCCTCCTGAGCTAGTATCTTCATGATATCCCAGGAGCCAGATGGGGCATCAGCGGCTTGCCGATGCCAAAACAAACCATGTTGCAGCAGCAGGAGGGGACCTTGGCTCTTGGCTGCACCGAGGGACCCAGGCCAGCTGCAGACCTCTGCCCCAACCCCAGCTGAGTGTCCCACTGCCTCTGCGTGTTGGTTCTGCATCTGGAGCAGGCACAGCTTGCCTTCGCTCCCCATCCCGCCCGTCTGGAATCCAGGTCACTTGCACGAGGACCTTCTTTACACTGGCTTCTTGTGCCTGGGGGCTGGGACAGCAGGGAAGCCAGGGGGAACAGGGAGAAACCGCCTTCAGTCAAGGAAAACAGAACTCTTAAAAAAATACAAAGTAACCCAGCCCTAGAAGCAGAAGGTTTGACGTGGATGGTCCATGCGCAAATGAACTCCAGTTCACTGCCAAGGTTTACTGCAGAGAAAGTAGTAAACAGAACAGCTTACAGCACCTTTGGGGTTATGCAGTTCCCTTCTTCATCTCCAGCACTTGCAGATGATTTCCCCACATGTTGTCCCTTAACATCCACCCACTCCCGCCTTCTTTTTGGCACAGGCTGGTCGGGAAGACCTCAGGCAAACGGTGCCAAAGCGAACTCGTCATATTTGGGGAGCAAGCAGTTGGGAGGAGAAGTCACCCTTGCTGTAACCTGGCTGTGAGCCTGGCCCTGCTCGTGGGTCCTCAGGAATGCTGCAGCAGAAAGGTGGTGCCTGGGGGGGAAATCCTTCAGTGCTGTGGTGAGATGACCTCAGGACTGGAGTCAAACAGCGGCTTGGTGGCTACACAGGCTGCCTTTTCCGTAGACTACAGAGGGTCAGGAGGACTTTGTTGCTTGATAAATCCAGTTCAGGTCCAGGATACCTCTGCCCAACAGCTGTGAGCCCGCCTGCTTTCTTCAGGATGTTCAGTGATTGCCAGCATTTTGAAAAATCAGACTTGGGTGTGTCTGTGAGTGCAGCTGCCATGCTGATTAATTAAATCTCCTTTCTGACTCAGGTCTGGGATTGCCTTTCTGCCAAATGATCCAGGGGCAGCATGGAATGGGACAGCTCCACAGCACTGGCACCAGCCAGTGCTTCCAGATACTCTGAGCTGTGGAAACCCAAGGACAGGTGATGATGATGATGGGGAGTCTTGAGCCAGGGCAGCTCACAGGAAAATATTTTTCTTCTCCCCTCACAGGATATGAACCACACATGGAAGTCTCATGCTTTATAAAAGGAAAGAGAAACCAGAGGGGCTCCAGCAGTTACACAACATGCAGGAGCTGTTTGAGAGCTGCCTCCTGAAGGATTAACTACAAATCCTTGTTCCCTTTACAATTGTAGCCTTGTGTCTGTGCACATCCTGTAAAGCAGCATAGAAATTAATAAATAAAAAGGACAGCATTAAGTAACACAGGAACTCTCATGTCCATGTGGTACTGCCTGCATCATCCAGATGGAAAGTATCTGTCTAGACAAATCTGGGAATTATGCAAGCTCAGAATTCCTGAATAGGTCTTCTTTTCCAACATCATAGAACATTTGCAGTGCCCACTGAAAATACTCACAGAAACACAGGGGGAAGAAACCCTTCAATTCCAACAGCCAGAAAACCTAAACACTAGCAGTATGTTGGATGAGAGAAGGTATTACTGCAGGAATATGGAGCAGTGTCCCTGCTGTGTGCACACTGACTCATCCCTGAGGAGCCAGGATGATCCCTGGTGCTCCCTCCTGTCTCACCAGAAGCGGAGCAGGCTCCGTTGAGCTTCTTGTGGTTCTCTGCTGCCTGATGCCCTGGACAAGGCGCAGAGACGCTTGTTTCCACTTTTCCAAAGCTGTTTGTTTCTGCGGTGCTCAGACAAGCAGAAGGAATGAAAACAAAGAGGGAAAGATGGCCTGTCCTGGTGCAAACCACAACAGCATAAAAATAAATCACTCTGCCTGGGAGAGCAAAAAGAAAAGCAGGACGGAAACATGGAAATCCCACTCTGGCCCGGGAGCTGCTGCTGGCTCTGAGCAACGCCCAGGGATCACTGGGGCTGGGAGTTTAGCACAACTCTAGAGTTGTAGTGACCCTTTTTGGTGTTCTTGGGAAACAACGGCCTGGCCAGAGGAGACAGAAGAATGGAGCAGCCAGGAACTCTCCCTGCAGAGCAGTGCAACCCAGGGAAAAGATGACACAATTCTCAATATTATATGGAGAAAAATTGTTTTTTAAAAAGCACGAGTTGTGATCCAGCAGTCATCCAGTTTGTGGCAGTTTTATCACTGACTCCAGGGGGACAGGTTCAAACCTTCCACGGGTACATCCAAACAGAAATATCACTTATGTTCAGTTTGGGGTCACACTGGAGGAAAGGGGGCTGACGTTTATCCATCTGGCCTGGCCCCTTTGGCGCTGCAAAGGAGAGCAAGAGAGAGCATTGTGTCAGTTCTGTCCTGCCAGGTCCAGGAGAGAGAGAGTAAGGAGCTACTGGGAGGCTGAGTGATAAAACAACTGCTTGTACCACTGTTTGGGGGCACTCAGGGCAACATTTATGCAGGGCCAGGGGGGCTGCAGCAGGACATCGTGCCTGAGCCACCGTTGGATCAGCAGCCCGGAAAGCAGATGTGCCAATTTCCTGTCCTTGATGATGATGGGCCCTAATTACGCCAGAGCTGTGGCAATGTCCTTTCTAGTGTATGACCCCTAATTTGGTTTCATGAAGTCGTCTGTGCCAGGTTCTTCCGGCTGCAAGGCTGGGGTGAGTGACAGTCACGAAGAGCCGTGTGCTCTGTGTGCCCAAACACCTGGCCTGTGCTTTGAACAAACAAAATTCGACTGGGATCAAACAAAATTCAGGCAACCCACTGGGAGTTGGGTCATTTGCTTGGCTTGCTTTACCTCTTGCAGGTTATCATGCCTGCTGACAGGGAGCTCTCTGCGGGGGAGGGGGAGCATTCCAAGACAGGTGTAGGCACTCAGCAGAGACCAGCACTTCAGAGAGGCTTGTGGGGGGAAGAATTTTGGAACTGGAGGGGAAAACCCCTCCCTTTTGTTTTCCCACCAGGGAGATTCCCTTGCTAGCATTGCTGCTGGTGCTTTTTTCAACTTTTCACTATTCCTTTCCATGGTTTTTGCCCGTTCATTTGGGGCTTTTTTTCCCTTTTTCCCCCCTCATTTTCTGTCCCACTCATAATTTGAGGAGTTCTCGAATTTTGAAGATTGCCAGCAGAGCCTTTTTTTTAGTTTATGTATCTAAACAGAGGCTTTTATAAGTTTGGGAGAGGCTTTTGCAATGGCATTGTGGGAGGTTTTTCAGCTTTGAGGAAGCTTCTTGGGGTTTAGAATTTTTTTTTCTTCCCTTCTTTTCCCCAGGAGTTCTCTGTGTAATTAGACATTTGTCCTTTCGTGTAGATCCCGCTTTGCATGGGTGGGGTCACTGCTCCTGAGCCCAGCCACACCCCCCAGGAACTGTTTGTCGTTCCTTGATTGTGGGGCTCTGATTATTGTACCAGCAGCTCCCATCTCTGGGATCCCCAAGCCTGGGGATCACCCGGGATTGCAGCTGCGGCTGGGAGAGGATGGTGCTTGGGCATTTGGCACAGAGGTGCCGTGGAGGTTTGCAGGGCAGTGAGAGGAGGAGGTACTGCTCCCAGGACATAAGGGATGCACAGCAGGGGCTTGGTGGACACGTGGCACCTGCTTCTTCCTATGCCTGGTGGAGCAGGTGCTGTCCTGAGGAAGACATGGTGCTGGCACAGGTGGGACTGGGGTCTGACCTGTGGGAGCCTGGTGCAGGAAAGAGCCTGGAGAAGGAGGGTTTGGGGCTGTGTAGCACTAAGAGGAGCAGGTGGAGAGATGCCAGACTTTTGGTGGAGTTTCTGCGGGGGCTTGCCTGCAGATAAGAGGCAGTGCACATGGGAGGAGGGCTGGCTGGAGGTGGTATTGCCATGAAAGGGGATGGAGGCTCCACAGTGGGACTGGGTGGCAGCTTGTGCCACCTGGGAGCTGGAGAAGGGCTCTGACCTGCTTTTTGATGCAAGTGAGGGAAGGAACACTGTGGAGTGAGGCTCTAGGTGCTGAGCATGCAGAGTGGGGGGGACTGGAGAGCCATTGTGAGGGGTCAGACAGCTCTGAGGAATTCTTGAGCAGGTCCTTGTGACACGGCCAGTGTGGGAAGAGCAGAACTTCCAACTGTCCCTGCTGGTCCAGGATGCCATGTACACACTGGGGTAGATGGATCTGAGATCACTGTGAGAAGGATTGTCCTCTGTGGGTGCACAGCTTCTCAGGGGCAGGCTGGCTGTGTGCCTGAGGCTAGGAGAGGTGTGCAGCAGGATGTAGGGGAACTTTGTCACCACACAGCTAGAGCTGAGCGCTGGGGCAGGACAGCCAGAGTGGCTTGGTTGAGATCACAGTCACAGAATATTCCAAGTTGGAACGGACCCATGAGGATCATTGAGTCCAGTTCTTGAGTAAATGGCCCGTGTGGGAATGGAACCCACAACCCTGGCATTTTAAGCACCAGGCTCTCAAGAACCGAGCTAATTTGGGGTCAGCTCACTTCAAGGTTTTAAGACCCAACTAGAGTTTTGATCTGGTCTTGGTGTTGGCCCTGCTTTGAGCAGGAGGTAAAACCATCCAAGGTACTTTCCAACATAATTGGGTGATTTTCCTTCTTGCCTATTGCCCCTGTGCTTGGCTGCAGCACTATTCCTCTGCCGTGTGTAATGTCAGGTTAGTGAAGATTTGTACACCAAACTCCAGCCAGACCGTCTAGAGGATGTGCTTGGGGCAACACCACTTTGAGAAGGTGGGATGGGGTTTTTATTGCACTCATCTCCTGGCTCTGCTGCTGTCACACCGCAGGGCAGGAAGGGTGCATGTGGGAGTGTTTGCTGGCTGACTCAGGGCCCTGCCTGGTTATTCACCAGCCAGATCACACCAGTGACTTGGCATATATCAGCCTTGCCCTGTTCATGTGAGCTGTTCCCCTGGCTGCCTGGATGACAAGTGTTTCTGATCACCAGTGTGACTGTGCTGGCTTCAAGACAGGAGTGAAGTGGCTGGGATGTGTCTTATCTGACTGGTGTTTACATCTGTGTGACTCTGAATTACCTTTTCCTCAATTTCTTCACATGTAAGAAGTTTAACTTATATGCACTCGTGTCCTGTTGTCTGTCATTCAAGGTTTTATCCTTTTCTCTTCTTCCTGTGTCTGGGCAGTTAAGATGGGTGGAGGTGGAGCAGTGTTGACTGGATTGCAGGCTTCATTTTCTGCAGTGCCGTTGGCAGAACAACAAATGCTACAAGGGTAGGAAGGGTCGAGTCCCTTCCCCCAGGGACAAGCTGGTGAAGCAGCTTGGCAAGGACCTTGTATGTTTTAATGGATCAGCTTAGCAGGGTGCAGAAGATGGTGTGCTTGGAACTGGTTTTGGGGAGCAGGTAGAGTTGCCACATGGCAACAGCCACAGGAAGAGAGCTGGGGTACTAAACTGTCATCCCCCATGGGGCAGTACTTTCATGGTCCTATTGAATTCTTGTGCCTGTAAGAAGGCCTTTTAAAGGAAATGTTTAGCTCAGCAAAGCTAACCAAGAAGCAGAATAGCTCATGGTACAATGGTGCTATGGCACCATAGCCCAAGACACCTGTAGTGACTCATGTTGAGCAGGAAGGGCCTTCAGTCCCTGCTGAGGATATGCAAAGACGTGGTTTAGTTCCTTGGAAAACTCATTTCCTGAGTGAGAGACAGTGATGAGTTGGTGTGCATTCACCTGGGCAGCTCATCTTGTGGCACAGACAAGCCATGGTGCATAAGCTTGGTAGCTCCCTGCCAATCCTGTGCTCTCCCTCTCCCTCTACTCAGGAGGACTTACTTGTTTTGCTTGCTATTCCAGGATTTTGTGCTCCTGCCCTCGCAAGAACCATCAGAACCAGCTGTGCTTCAGAGAATGAGCCAGAGTCACCGTGGGCTTGGAGAGGTACTAGGTGCACAGAGAGCAAAAGAAATGGGAGATGGTGTCAGCTGCAGTGAGTAGGCAAAAGTTCCAGGTAGATGGGGTTTGTTTGGAACCAGGCTAGTGTTCTGCAGTTAGAGTTATGCCCTTAGAAATAAAGTTTACTTGGGAACTCATCAGCGAGGATCAGTGTGCCAGCAATGCCTACCCCCTTCAGGACTGCATTGCAATCTCAGCCTGTGTTCTCAGCACCTTCCCTGTTACCTGCCTGCCACCCGGGTGCTGGCTCAGGCTGGAAGCACAGGAAATGGCAGTCAGTTCTCCACAGTTTGGCTGGGAGAGCTGAACAATGTGCACCCTGAGTCTGCTGTGCTCGGCACATTTTTTCCCATTAGTTTTGGAGCTGCTTGCAGGCACCAAGTGCAAGGTTGGCCACAGGAAGGAGTTACAGACAGAGCACAGCTACTCTGAGCTAAAAACATGGCAACTGTTGATCAGCGCTGTCTGTGCTTATCTGCAGGAAGTAAGGAATAACCCCCATAAATCCTGTCCTATAAATCAAACCCTCCTGAGCTCAGCTCTCATGAGCCACGTCACAGATCCTGGATCTGTGCAGGAAAAGGTGCAGCTGAGTCACCAGCAGGGAGTCAACACTTTGCTGCCTCAGGGGAGCAGTTTGCACACACAAACATCAGCTTGCTCTGTCCTTGTCTTCAGGCACACCGTACACACTTTCCCAGATGGGCAGGTGACATTAGTGTAAGGTATGACACTGGATGTGCACGTGAGTAACATGTGTGAGTGAGAGTGCTGAAGGGGGTTGGTGTTGTCTGAGGAATCAGCGGGAGAGATCCAAGTCCCCTAGAGGTTGCTAGCCAGCATGGGCATGTGTTAGCAAGGCTGAGTGGCCACAGCTATGGCACTGGTTCCTTGCAGCCAGGGCAGCAAACCTTGGGGGTTAATATTCACTCTTCCAGTTTCACTTAGACTGGAGTGTCCCGGTGTGATCACTGGAGGAAAAGAGTGCTTGGAAGGAGGCGTGGAGCGTAATGCTGCATCCTGGCAGCACAGCGAAACTGAGTCTGTGCAGCATCCCGAGGGTCTGGATACATCACCCAAACTAACCCTCACCTGGAACTGGAAGCCAGCATAAAAATAATGGCAGTTTTCTCTGGGGTCTTGGCTTGGGTTCCTCCCCCTGTCCTGCCTTACAGAATAATGTGCCATCTCTGCTGCTGTGTGGTGAGAGACAGTTCGCATCTTCGGGTGGAGATTTTAGGGGTGTGCAATAGGAAGGCTTAACTCTCTGTGCCTTGTTGTAAAGTTCCTAGGCATCCTTGAATAAGATGCATAACAAGAATCACAAAACAGAAAGCTGAAAACACCAAAATAAAACCCAACCAAAACAGGCAAAAAAACCCTCAAAACCAGTTTTTCAGCTGTTGTGCTGAGGGAATTTTCATTCAGCATCTTGTAGGCAGTGTTTCATGTCTTGCAGAATGAAAGTTACTGAATGTAGCTCATCAAGGCAGAATGCTGTGATATAATTTAGAAGCTCATTAGAGATCATAATCACAGTGACAGATGTTGGTGGGAAGTAGGAACTATCACAAAGAAAAATAGAGAGCTGTTTGTCATGAGGGTACTAGATCATAAGGGGCAACATTTTCTGAGATATCTAAGGGATTTGATTATCACTTGGAGGTTTCCATCTAGATTTCTTAGTGTATAAATTGCTTGGAAAATAGGATCGAAACACTCAAATATTGAAAGGCCTTTTCAAGACTTTGCTTGCAAGAACAGAAATTGAAATTGTGTCTACTAACCCATGTTGGAGAAGGGCATGCCCTTCTCTTGGGTGACCTATGCATACCACAGCATCTTTGAGTGTCAAATGCTGTGGGACGGGAGCTGGCTCTGAGGTGGGAGAGCTGTGCCTGGGTAAGGAGCAGTGGAAACAGCTGAATTGTGCAGGTAGCTGGAGCATGGGCTGGTGGCATGTGCTGCAAAGAAAAAGACATTTAAGGGCAGCCAAAAGGTGTTATTGGCCTGTTACTGGGGTAAGTGTGAAATCATCACCAGCTTTGGAGATGTGCACTCTTCCTTTGTGGCACCCACTTCCTCTTGGTTGCACCATCAAGATTGAGACAGACTCTGCAGACCCTGTGCACGAGAAGTGACTCGGATGTGGCTGCCAGCATGAGAGGCTCGTGCGTGCACAGCTCTGTGGGGACAGAGCAGAAATCCTGGTCTGTCAGAAATCCTGGGTGGCAGGGCCACAGCAGGGGGTTGAGCCCCCATTGCTAGTGCTCCTGTGTGATTTGGAAGGGCAGAGATGGAAAGGGTGCCGGTGGGCAGCTTTGGGAAGTGGAACTGCAGGGCCTTAGTAGTGGAAGTAGGTTAACAGAATCATCATCAGACTCCGCTGGCATGTGGGCTCACTGGGGTGTGAAGTCACCTGATGGAAGCATTGCCCAATGACAGAAATCCCCTAGCAGAAGATGAGCTTTTGTTGCTGCAGTGCTGTTCTTGTGAGGTGTTCCATCTGCTTTACAAAGAGTGTCTGACTGAGCCCAGCAACACATCCGTGAGAACAGCATCTCTAGTGACAGCTTCCAGCTGTCTAGCAGATGAGAGCACCCAGGTGTCATGGCAAATGGGGAGGGAATTATAACCATCCCATTTCACTGAGAGAGGGATGCTCTTGCAAAGACAAAAAGGGACCACCTAGTTGGTATGTTTGACAGCTGGATGTCCTTAAGTAGGCACTAAAAATGAGGGTGCAGAGTGTGGTGTAAGTTCACACAAGCAAATGTAAGAGAATAAGTCAAAATAGTTGGATTAATTATACCTTTGGAATGTGGGCTAAGAAATTTTAGACAGTTACTGTGAATGATCTTTAAACTTTTGTGTTTGAAAGAGGAGAACCCAGCAGGACCACCTCGGGGCTCAGCCTGGCACAGCCGTCCCGACTCTCGGTGGCCCTGGCAGGGCAGGAGGGGCTGCCATGTGCCACAGGGCACAGAATGCAGTCAGAGCCCTGAGCTGGTGCTGTGGCACAGATGATCTCCATAAACTGTGATGACATTAATCTAATGTATGCGTTCTCCTACAAATGTGACTACCAACAAATACAAATCCTATGCAAATCAGGCGCTCGCACAGTATGTGCAAGTGGCTGAACATCTGAGGACTCAAATATTATATCAGAAGTTGTTCACAGACGTGCCTGTTCCAAAATTTGCTGTTACACCGCCCTTCTGTGTTCCCATGGGAACTCTCAGGTAAGGGAGAAATGTGCTTCCTGCTCCCCTTCAGCTAAGAGGAGTTTGTGAAGTAAAACATGGCTTCCCTGCTGGATTCCTCCTCCAGCCTGCAGCTCCTTCAGATGCCCAGTTGCCAGGAAAGACTCCCCCAGCCTCTGTAGTTTCCCCTTGGCGTGGGGGAAAGGTGGATGTTAAGCATTCCTCAGGAAAGGAAGCGGTACCCTCTGCCAACTGGCAAGGAGCAAGTGCTGGCACTAACTGCGGGAGAGAAATTATTCACTCATTCTGCAGGAGCACGTATTGGGAATCCCTCTTCCAGTCCTTGCCTGGCTCTTCCAGTTGTGCCTGCTGTAGCCCAGGCACTTGAAGGGACCTGGTGGTTTGTGTCCCCAAGGGGCTGGGAAGATCCTTGGGATGGTGCCTCTCAGGTGAGAAATCTTTGCATCTCTCAACCGAACAAAGAGGGAAGCTGAGAGCTTTGCCAGAGGTTGCAGGAAGGGAAGGAGGGAGTGAATTTACTGCCCCTCAGCCAGCACCATGGGGTATTCAGGTTGCAACAGGAAAAGGAATAGGTAGGAACAAGCGTGAAGTGTGCAAGAACACCAAGTGTAAAACCCCTTAGTCCATATTTTGGGGTTGTTTTGGGTTTTTTTAAGTTGCTGCGGAAAGCTCAAGTGTTTCAAAATGGTGCTGGATCTCATAAAATGAAGTCTGATGGATTCAGCAGGGTTCACAGAAACACCCCAGGAAGAACAGGGGGGAAAAAAACCCAGTAGCTCATGTACAGGCAGTCAGAGGTGATGCCATCCAGGTGGAGGGACTGGGGTGCAGAGACGTGGGTCTCAATGAAAACAAGTAATAGGAGAGGCAGAAGGATGCATTGTTATAAATACCCAGTTCCTCAGGTTATTCTTTCCTGCTGAAACCATAGTTGCTTGTGCAATCAAGGCAGGGAATTTAGGAGAGGGAGCAAGCCTGTCCAGATGATTATATCCCACATGAAGACTGTTCGCCCTTAAAAGTGGCCAGATTTTGTGGTGGCACAGGGAGACTGCTTGATGGGAGCTGGGAATGGCCCTGGAGAGGGGCCTGTCCTGGCACAGGCACTGGGTGTTTGCCTGACTTGAGAAAGGGGGTGCCTCCAGAGCATGGGAGTACAGCTTGAAGGGGTAGTTGGGTTTTCCCTGATGATCTAGAGCTCATGGGTACAATGAACAATGTACCATGAAACCCCTTCCAGCTTTCCCCTCACTATCCCCTCTGTGCTCTCGGCTCCTCAGAGGGTTCCAGGGTTCTGCTGACTTCTGTGCTGAGAGAAAATAATCTGGTGTCTCTTAGGCAGTGGCAAATTGTGTTGGCTGAGATCACATTTACTCTCAGCCGAAGCCTGCAAGTATTCCATGCATAGCCCCCCTTAATGAAAAGCCCCAACCTCTGCCAGCAGGTTAAGAGTTAGGGCCAGCAACCCCTGGCATGTCGATAAATCTTTGTCCTGAGCTCATCAAATCCCCAGCCTGCTCATTCAAGAGGGATTCACAAGAGGTAATACAAGACTGACCTTTGTTCTGCCATAAATGCGGACACACGTGAACCAGCTCAATCAGCGGACTCTTTTTTTTTGGCTCCCTTCACTCGGGGTAGTTTGTCTCACCCAGCAGCTGCAGGATCACTGCAACATCCTGGCAGCACGGTGCAAGGTGCTAGCCTTTCCCTGTCCCCTCCTTTGTCAGCTCCTTCAGGTGGTTTTTCCCAGGCTGCCCCTTTTTGACTCTGGGGGACTGTTTTTCCCTCTCCCCATGACTTCCTGTCTTTCAAAATACTTTGTAATTTTGACAATGTTGATTTTTACTGCAGTAAGGAAAAACGTGGCCTTTTTTGATGGCCAGATTGCATGTTTGTTTGTTCTTTTATTTTTGGCTTCTTAGAGCTTTTTGCCACTTTCACTTTCTAATTGTCTCTTTTTCTAATCCAGGCACTTATGCTCAAAGCCAACATTTCTTATGGCAATTTTTTATCACCTGCTGGCTAGAACAGATTAGGAAAAAACGTATTCTGGCTGAAGGACCTACAAAAGTAGGAAAACATAAAGGCTTAATTGAAGGGTTTCTTCTGTGATAGAATAGAAAAAAAAAACTGTGTTTAGCGGTGAAAGACCTGGCTGCAGGCAGAGGTCTGGCTTAAGCTTTAGAACAGAGTATCTCTGTAACTTGAGGGGAGGAAAGTGGGATCCCAGTTTATGTCACAGGGGGAAAAAACCTACCAAAAAGGAGTTTTCTGGGCACCCAGATGGTTTGGAGCTCAGGATAATGCCTTGGGGGCTGGCAGCAGACAGGAGGTAATGAGCAGGTCTGATGTGCAAGGGAAGTCAAGCAGAGGTGGTGGTGGGCACGGGACCTTGTTGAGGGAGATTGTGCTTGCTGAAATGGGATGCTGCTGTGCAAGACTGGCAAAGAAAGGAGCAGCAGTCCTCAATCTCTTGGGAAAAAGGCATCTGTGTGTCTTGAATAACACTGTCATGTTTGGAGATGGCTGGATTTTTTCAGGACCCTGTAGGGTGACAGTATTTCGCTGAGACTGTGTGCAGGGAGTCCTGGGTTCATTGTTGTTTTTAACAACATTTGATAAGCAAGAGACTGGAAAAACCACGTGTTTCTTGGAGGCACTGGTACCTGTCCCCTCCTCCCAAGGTTTGCCTGGTCTCCTGGTGTTGCCGGGAGCTCAGGGGATGTACAGGAGCCCTGCTTCCGAGGCAGGAGCGAGCTGCCGAGTGACCTGTGAATGGGCTTGGTCACTCCCACCATTTCAGTGTCTGTGAGCACTGGTAAGCTGAAAGACAGAGGCAATGGTGGCAACAGGTAATGTTAAAATGTTTGTTGTGAATGGGGAGGCTTAATGCTAAACAGCAACATTTTGGAATCCTTCAGCACAGCAGAGATGACAAGCATTTTTTGCGGATGAGAGGAGCACCCGGCATAGCTCTGTCAGAGGTGGGTCATGGAACTGGGTGTTGATTGCTGTTTACCTGCTGGTGCTGGCTCTGGAAGGAGGACTTCTGCCTTGGCTGATGGGGTCTGAAGCCTTTAGTGATGCACAGGTGCTCCACATGAGCCCTGTGCACTGCCTCGACACCTCAGTGTAGGTGCTGCCAGCCCTTCTGGGAGCAAGCCCCCAGCCACGGACCATCCCCTTTGTCCGCAGCTACTGGCTGAACCCCAGCTCACCAGGACCGATTCCAGCCCAGGTCAAAGTTTGGCAGCCGCCATCTACCTTGGGCCACGTGTCTGGAATCCTCTCCATCCCACCTATTGTTTCTGAGGGCCTGTTCACAAAAGCTTTGTCCGCTTGCTTGCTTTGCAGTAGCCCGTGAGCAGGGCCAGCCCACCCGTGTTCCCTGGGAGGTTATTCCTGGCTGAACAAGCTTTGCTCCGTGCAGCTGATCTGCTTAAGTGCACTTCCCTTCCTTGCTTTCATTCCACTAGTCAGGCTGCAGAGATAACGTCTGTCTTTGTTCTGATGTGAGACCCTTGCGTAGGTACACAATCTTCCCCATAGTGTATGCTTCAAAATAGATAAAACGCCTTTTCTGAGTTGCAGTTTAGATGGATTTTGATAGAGAGGATGGTGGAATCATATACAGAAGAAAAAAATCTTTTAAAACGAGAACGGAAGCAAATATAGTTTAGTAGTATACTCGTTACAGAATGAACAGCATATTGTATGTGCTGTGTTAGAGGTATGTTATGAATAACAAAAGCACTGGAGCATTTACATATTTGTTTTCAGAAATCCTGGCAGTTGGATTTCACCATTCTGCGCCTCTTTGCCAGAATCACTAAACAGTGGTACATATGGCTTCTGAAGTACCATATGCCGTGGAAAACGTTAGCTGATGCCTATACTGATGCGACACACTATAGTCTTTATTTAGATTTTCTTGCAGTTTTGAACAAAGAATATTAGATCATGCAAAACATTGTGCAAGCAGTATGGAGTAGTACATACAGGAAAACATAATGCATTGTGCCCAGAGAAAAGCCAGCTAAGAATAGGGGAAGAAAGGGTGATGTCGGGAATTAGAATGTACATGTGCCAAGAAATGCATCAAAGGGTGGGACAGGGCTTTGTGCGGCCAAGGCAGGAGGTTTTGCAGTGCTTGAAGCAGAGTCAAGAGCTCCGTGGATGTGCAGGTTTTGAATCAAGTCCTATTTCTAAGAGGTGCTCCCCGTTACAAAAAGTAGCACTCAGTCTTGAATCTAAGTACATGCTTGAAATCCTCAGAGAGCAAAGGAAACCACGTGCATGAGTGCTTTCCTAGAACCCTCCTTGTAGGAGAGGGGATAACTGCTCTCTCTCCCGTATCATTGTCTGAAAATAATGATCATGAACACAATGAGTTTTGCAAGAAGTGTCTTGAAAACAAAACAAAATATAGTTTCCAGCACAGCGACCGCAAAGCCCAACCTGGCATTAAAAAATGAATCTAGGCTTTTGTTTTGACAAGTTTTTAAAGCACTTTCCACCCCCCACCCCCCCGCCCCGCTTCATCTCGCACTCACATCGCTGATATCGGTGGCAGCGCCGAACGCTGAGGGGAGCCTGGTGGTGGGGCTGTCGGGAGTAGCCAGAGGAGAAGGTGACCCTGAGGGGAAGGAGAGCGGGGAGTATTTCTTGCCACCATGGCTCCCTACCGGAGCAGCGCTTCGCTCACCCCTTTCCCTTTTCTTCTGGCTCTTCTGTGTGCAGACCACTGCTCCGCGAACACTTAATAGGCTTAACTTTAAGCACCGGAGGAGATCCAGTGGGATTACTCACGTATTTAAACGAAGGTATAATGTTTGGAGAGGAGGGAGAAGCATGGCGTCTCCGTCTCTTGATTTGGCTCCTGCTCTTGCAGCCACCCAGTTGTAGTGTCTGAGGATGGGAAGTTATGGGGTTCAGACCGTCTCTGCCAGAAGGATGTTGGGGTGTATGTGGTACAGCGAGTGTTAAACCACAAAAAGTAGGAAACTGGGGAAATCGCTTTTAATGTGCAGACATTCGTTGGTTGAGGCCAACCAACTAACCAGAACAGAGAAAAACCCAGCATAGAAACAGAAGGTGGATAAGGCTCAGTCCAGAATGCAGCCGGAGCAGAACGACTTCCTGGGGAGGCGGGAGCAGAAGGAAAGGGCTCACAGCTGAGCTGTGCCGCAGATGGCCAGGCAGAGGATGCCGGGCAAGCCACTGCCTGTGGGAAGAGCACGTGTGGTGTCAGAGATGGGCTCCACCGTGGAACAGTTGTGCTGACCTGGGAGGGCTCTTGGTGTACATGAGGATTTAATAGCACAGGTAATTGCAGAGAGGCCAGTGCTGGGGGAGAAGCCTGTGATTCCCTGTCTGGCTGAAAGAAGCATGAAGGGCACTGCAAACTGCCAGTGGCCTTTCATGGTGCAAGCAAAAGTATTGAAACATTTAAGAAACTGAGGTTGTCACAGGAATTATCTGTGAGGCAAAAGCTGCATGCGTGTGTAGGTAGGTAGCATCTCACACATTTTATGAACCACTACCTGAATGGATGTAAACAGAAATGGAAGTCAGAATGGAAGCTAAGGGAAAACAGGGCTGAAGGGAGCTTTCACTGAACATCTATTTGAGGTTGCCTCCCTGGAAAGCACATAGTGGCTCAAAATCAAGCTTCATTATGTGGTTCTAAGTTTATTAAATTAATAAGAGGGGAAGATTAACATCCTTACATCTCTGATCAAGGTATTTTAATTCCTTTCTAGGAACAAGTACCTTCCCAGAGCTTCTGAGCAGAGGAAAATGGAGCCTCTCTTCCCAGAGAATTATGTTTGTAGCAGTGCCAAGCAGATGCTCCTTCCTTCCACCTCTGGTCTCCACATCTCTCGTAGGGCAGGGCGGGGAGTGCCCAGCCTGCCCTGGGTGTGCAGCTGCCCCTTTGGGCTGTGAACCAAGCTGTCAGGGCCAGCACTGAGCCCACTATGTCACGAGTCAGGCGGCTGTCTGGGCTGCAGCCCGTAGACCCCCAGAGGGGAAGGACATCTGAGCCAGGCTGCTCCCTGAGCAGGTCAGCACAGCTCCCTCCGCTGGCCCGGGTGGTTTTCCCGGCTGTCCTGGCATCAATCTCCCTGCGTTGTTCTGTGTGTCCTCCAGGAGCACAAGCAGGCCATTTGCTGCATTAGCCTCATTATGTTTCCTTTCCAAAAAGCATCCACCACTGTCTGCCTTGTGGTTTGGAAAGGGGTTAACGCTTTCCCCTCCCAAACCTCAGCTCACCAGCACATCTCCCTTGTGCTGCAATTATTGAATGACACTTCACAACTTCATCTCCTCTCCTGCTACATCTGCTTGCTGCTCCCATGTGCAACCTCGCTCACATCCCAAACATCTAAATGCATTGTTTCCTCTGTTTCTCCTGCCAGCATGGAAAGGAGCCATCCCTGAAGCAGGATTGCCTTTGAGCTGGCAGCAGACGAGTGATTGGCGTTGGGCAGCGCTGCTGAGACTCTGGCAGGCCGTTTAGCAGAGAACCTTGGCTAATGAATGTCATCCACACCTAGCAGATGTGCCACTGCCTGCCATGCCAGATTTTTGACATAATACAGGGCTGCTGGACACGACAGTGCTTGGGAAAAGCCAGGGAGCGACTCGTGCCTTCAGCGTGCGTTTGGTCCTGCTTGTGCTCTGTGAGAGAAACTAAACCTGCGGGGGGGAGGGAGGCACATCCGCGTATCCCAGCCCTCGACCCTGGTTTTATCGGTGCGTAAATCGTATTTGTGTTTGCTTTCGCTCATGTGCCAGGGAATCTTAAAAGGAAAACCCACCACCTTTTTGTTTGGTCCCCTGTGCTTCCACTCCCGGCTCCTGCTGGGCCCTCCAGCCTCCCGCCGGGTCCCAAGATGGGGAACCGAGCAGGGGGCTCAGTGCCCCCCGGGAGCTGAGATGGCTGCGGGCAGGTGCCTGGCACCTGCATCTCGCCACCGGCAGCATCCCGGGCTTCGTCTTTCCTCTCCTGCCCTCCATCGGAGGGAAGCAGCATTCGCCGGGCACAGCAGGGGGCCAGGGGAGAGACCGGCCCCCCGGGCGCCCCAAGCCCCTCCGGTTTTCCGGGACTCCCCCTCACCCCGCCCGGCGCGGGAGTGGGAACGGGGCAGCCTCCTAATCCCGGCGTAATCCCGAAGAGCGGCAGCAGAGCGGGCGGCCGCTAATCCCGGCCCGCCGCCGCTAATCCCGGCCCGTGTCCATGGGTCCCTGCCCGCGTCCCCGCGGGCTGGGGGCGATGGCCCCTCCCCAGAGCGTGCAGTGGGGTCCCGGGTCGAACCCCCGGCTCTCAGGGGACGTAGATCTGGTAATGACCTAACTCGGTCGTTAACCCGCTCTTTGCCCGGCGGGCGGCGGCGCAGGAAGGGGCGGGGGCCGCTCTCGGGTAGGCGCTGCCTGCCCGGTGCTCCTGCAGCCCCCCCAGGCTTCTGCACCCCCTCTCCGGTCCGTCACCCTCGCGCCTCCCCGCGTCTCTTTTGGGGTGACATCGTTGCCGGCTTTTTCTGTGCGGCCAGCGGCGCGGCGAAAAGGAGTCCCCACCCTCGGGGGGGACAGCCTGGAAGGCCGGGGCGGCTGCGGGACGTGTCCTACATCACGGGGAGCTCCGGGGGGGCGCCGGGGGTTGTTCCCTCCCAGCCGGCTGCAAGCCAAGTTCAGTGCGGCGTGGCCGGGCCGAGATGCGGCCGGGGAGAGCGTAATGAGGAGTTGGTCCTGGGAATATCGTACCCCAGTCAGCAATGATCCGGCTCGCTGGCTGCGAGAGCTCAGGCGCCGATGCACCGTGTAACGCGGGTCGCTTTGCCACTCTCTCCGGTTTGTTTTTGGTTTTGTTTTTTTGTTTTTTTGGTTTTTTGGGGTTTTGTTTTGTTTTGTTTTGCTTTTCTTTTTTTTTTCTTTTTTTTTTCTTTTTTTTTTTTTTTTTTGCTCGGCCTCTTTATCTTTCAATTGCAAAGCAATTAAAGGTTTGTATGAATCTGCGAGCATCCCTCCCCGCGGGGCCCTCTGATGCCCGCTGTATTGCCCTTTAGATGCCTCTTCCTTTTTTTGTTTTACAATTGTTGTATCAATATAATGCTTCCTTTCTTCCTCTGTCTCTATAGATACAGATATACAAGGCAAACCAAAGGTTTCGGCTGCTATTCAGTGCCTCCTCATTTGTCCCAGAGCCGTAACAGTGGTGCCCTTTCTCTTCTGGCTGCTTTTCCCTGCTTCTGGAGCAGCAGTTATGGGAGAAGCAGATGGCTACTGATTGGGTGAGCTTTGTGGCTTTAATACTGAATACTTTATGGAAAAGGACTTTATCATGCTTGGTTGGTCAGAGGAACAACGGGATGAGATTTATGACTAGAGAAAATAAATCTTTTTAAGTTTCAGGCTCCTTCACACACCCCACGTCAAGTTGCTGCAGCAGAGCTGGAGCTGAAATCCTCTGCATCTTTATTTTTTCCCTCCCCCCGCCCCGTCTGTCTGTCCTTTCACTGCTCTCCCCACCCCCTCCGCGCCAGGCTTTAGGAAACCTTTGCTAACTTTTAGGGACTGTCACTCGCTGGAGAAGCCAGGGCCTTCAGAGCCCCCAGGCAGCACCAGGAGGGAGGAGTTCATCCTTGCATAAGGATTATCCACCTGAGGGAATATGCTGGGCAGTCAGCTCCTGCCAAAGCTCGGCCATGCATAACTCAGCGGCCACCCAGCGTCCGGTGGGGAGTTGTGAGTGACGTCCTCATGGATCCGACAGCAGAGAGCTCGTGTGGCCTCCAAAGAGACACGCAGCCCACCGCTCCAAGCTCAGGCGTTCTAAGAGATAGAGCCCAGCAGTGTCCGACCCAGGGCCCCCACGCCGGGCAGCGCTGGGCCGGGGAGTGTGGGACCGTCCTTCTGAGGCCCGTCCTCCAGCTGCAGTGTGGCTTCTGGCTGGCCTTACACCGAGGCACGGTCAGGGACGTGCGGTGGGACGGGCTCTGTCCCAGCGAGGGACACTGCTGGTGGCACACAGGGATAGAAAGGCCTGGGGGTGTACAGGAGGCAGAGGAAGATTTCAGTCCTGCAGGGATTCCCCTTCTTCCATTTCTCTCCCTTTTCTGTCCTTCGTAGCCAATCACATCTTCTGTCAGGCTGTTAAACGTTTGAAGGAAGGCGAAGCTAGGTGAAAGCTTTCCAGGTTTTAAACCTTGATGTTGCTGTCAGGCCAAGTAAGGAGGAGAAGCAGAAAGCCTGAGAAAAATAATTTTGAAACAGAAAGTCAGCAGTAATAGGGGGCTATGTATGAACCGTTTAACCAGCCACCTGTATTATGTTCGGTGGGCTAGGTAATAAAAAAAAAATTCTGTGACCCTTTGGTGAATATGAAAATTAGTATTTCTAACCAGACTCTAACCAGACTCTGCATTTACTCGGAAGAAAGTAGAGGGGAAGTTTGGGCACCATCAGGGATGAGGAGAGAGCCAAGATGCCTGTGCTTTGTCTGAACCATGAGAAAGCGGGTAGGGAAGGTATGTCAGCTTCCTGGGGAGCAGGATCATTTGCTCCTTGGGGTGAACCACAGCTAAAGGTGGCATCTGGCCATTTTTAAGGATTTGTGGTTTTGTGGCATGGCGGTGACCGGACCCAGGAGTCCAGCATTGGTGAGGCGGGGCTGAAGGGTCAGGGGGAATAGGAAGGGACAGGCACCCCAGGTGTGTTTGGGAGCTGGGATGGAAACAATACAGACCACTGGTGGTGTGCCTCGGCCCTGGCAAGGACCTGGAGGTAGGCAAACATTCATCTGGTTGTGGGTCTGAGGACTCCCAGTGGGTTCCCCATGCTGCTGGGCAGAATGAGCAGTGGGAGAAGTGATGCTCCTCTGTGCGCAGTGTCTGTAGCGTGATGGGATGTCTCTGGCACCCCAGCACAGGGCTTCCCCCAGGAAAGGCGCCATCCACGAGCCTGGTGACAAGCAGAAGGGATGGTTTCAGCCATTCAGCTGAGGCCCTGATTTATTTCCACTACAGAGGCCTTTCTGTCTCCAGGGAAGGGAACCGTTCCGGCTGCATTTCTCCAGGCACCAGGAAAGCTTGTGGCTCCACATTTCGTTTTAAGTGGATTTTCCATTCCACGTGGTGTACACCTCCCAGGCACCACAGCTAGCCCTGCCCCTGGCAGCAGCAGGCAGAGAGGGTAGCAAGGCTGTTTTGAACATCCCTTCATGCCCCCTCCCCATGGTGCCCTGGCCCCGCAGGAGTGAGTGTGACTAGGCTCATGTGCTTCTGTGAACTCGTGTGTTCTCCCGGTGATTTTATTTTATGAGTGATTTTATTGCAGTCACCTGGGAGCTGACTCTCAGCTGTGTATGTGTCTTGTCACAGAAGTAACCACACACCCGTAGGCCTGGCACATGACACAACTCAGGCAGTGTTTCCCAAAGGATGCAGGAGTATTTCTGATCACAGGTTGAGCAGCCTTTCCTGATCCCTCTCCTCTTCCCTTCCTACGTGAAGGTCAGCGAGGAAAGAGAAGACTGACACCCGCGGGAGCAGGTGCTCTGTCCCTTGCAGCCATCCCCACAAGAATTCATCGTGGGTAGAAGAGGATTATCACTGTGGTTAGTGACAACGGTGTCCAAGCATCCAGGCATCTGTACGCTGCCAGCCCTGTGGCCCCTGCAGCCACCTGAATCCCCACCAGGTCCCGGCCAGGGAGCAGCGGACCCAGGGCTGCCCCCCCCGGGCCTTGATGCCCGTCAGTGCTGGCTTCTGTGGGGATTTGGCTCGCCAGCCCAGCCCTTTCTGAGCTCAGCTCCCGGGCTTGTCCGCGGCTCCTGGGGCTTCCCCTTGCCCGGGAGCTGGTTGTGCCGCACTGGTGCCGTCGAGAGGGGCTCGGCAGAGCAGGGGCTGTGCGTTTAGAGGGCGGGGAGTGGCGGGGGTTTGCCGGCTGCGGGGGTCCCTGGGAAAACGGCCGGAACTCCTCAGCCCAGATTGCCCCTGGCTCTCCGCAAGAGATTTTCTGGAAAAATAAGCGAATAGGAAATACATGAATGTACCGAGATAGGAACGTGAGGCAGTCGGGAGGCGGCCGGCAGCGATCGCACTGCCCCGCTGGTGACACCGCGCTCGCTGGCAGCACGGCGAGGGCTGGATCGGGCCCGGCGCACCTGCACCGTGTCCTGCAAAAATCCCGGTGAGGCATTTCCACGAGGCCGGGAGAGCGCCGCCGGCGCCGGGGTTTGCGGTGGGCACCGCCGGCGGGGGCACCCCCAAGCAGAAACTCCAAAAGAAAGAGCCTGCGTCCGTCCCAGTGCCGTTCTGCGGGTCGAAGGACGCTGTTCCCTGGGATCCACTTTTAGAGTGGCATCAGAGGCTGGATAAAAGCTCACAAATTCCTCCGCGGTTCTTTCCAGTCCCAGGGAATTTCGGTAGCTTGGATCATGCTGAAGCGATTTCGAGATCGTCTATGTGCTGTGGTGTCCCTTAAAATTCTTGCGAATAAAATTAGCGCGTAGGTTTTCTTTCCCCCCACTAATGACAGTCATTCGGTCAATTTATATCTTACAGCAAGAGCTGCAGCACTGGCGGAAAAAAAAAAAAAAAAAAAAAAGGAAAAAGAAACAGGAATAGGAAAAAAACCCCACCATGTTTGAAGCAGGAATTGACATCCAAATTTTTACAGACTCCCATATTTTTAATGTTATGAGAATCTCCCTTTTAGGAGACGCTGCGTTTTGTTGAATTAATAAGATAAATGTTGAAAGCATATTATATGCAGCCTTTAATCCTAATGCAAGGAAAATCGTAATTATGTGGAGGATAAGTGAATTTGAAAGCCAAACATCAGCCCACTCTCTGCAAACCCCGCTCCGTTCGCCCCTGGAAAACGCTTTGTCCCTCCTTTTTTTTTTTTTTTTAAGTTTAAGGGGTTTCAAATTCTATTTTAATTTTTTTTTTTAATCTATTTTGTGTCTGAAATGACGACGATCAGGGAGGGACCGGTAAACACTTTTCCACGCGATAAACCCCTTATTTCGGCACAGAGCATTTGCGCGTCTCTGTTCCCTAAAGCTGCGCGCGTGTCGGTGAATGCGGGAGCCCCGCGTGTGCAGAGGGAGAGCTCGTGGCCGCCCCCCGCCCCGGAATGGCTAGGAATGACTGGGGGACTCCGGCCGGGGCTGGCCCCTGCCCCGCTCCTGCGGAGACCCGGCTCCGGCGGGGACCGCGGGGCTGCCCCGTGCCGTTTCTCCGCACGCCGGGCCTTCGCCGGGCGCCGGCAGCGCAGGAGGGCCGCTCTGCGGAGCCGGACACGGGCATCCCCACTCGGCTCCGTCCCGCCGAGGAGGTTTTTTCCTGCGTGTCCCATTGCCCCTACCTGACAGGTGCGGGGACAGGGCGGGAAGCAGCCGCCGGGATCCCGGCGCCGGGCGGAGCCGCCGTCGGCCACCCTCGCTCCTCGCCCCGCACCCCCGCCGGGCCGAAGCGGAACCGCGGGCCCAAACACGCTCCCTGCCCTGGCAGAGGGTCGGTGGGGGAACGCGCCCCGCGTTTCCCACCCCCTTCCCCGCTGGTGCCCGGTGGCGGTGGGTCCAGGTGAGGGGCGGGCGGGCGGCGAGCGGGCAGCCCCGAAGGGGTTAACGGGAGGGACGTGGGCTGTCACGCGTCATTGGGCAGATTATGTGCAGCAAACAAAAAGTGTGTGTCTGCGTGCCAGCCCCTCACTGCACCGGGTCCGTCTGCACCGCGCGCCTCCCGCTCCGCCGTCCGCACGGCCCGGCCCGGCATGGAGCGTCGCTGAGAGCCCGAGGCAGCCAGCCCGAAGCCGCCTTTGTGCCACTGTCGGGGCGAGGATTATCCCCACAGTCCCTGGTGAGTACCGGCGGAGGGACCCCACCGCCCTCCGCCGCCCCGGAGCGGGAACAATGCCGGGGATGGCCGTGCTACCGGCGGGCCTGCCCGGGCTGCGAGGACCGGTGGGGGAGCCTCCGGGAGCGGCCCCGGCGCCGCCCGGCCCGGACAAAGGGTGGCCGGGGGGAGGCAGCGCCGCGGGGCCGGGGGCGGCCCGGGGAGCCGGGGGGATGCGGCGCCGTGGGGAGCCGTACGGGGTTCGCCGCCGCCGGGAGGAAAGTTCGGCGGGGGCCGCTCGCTGCCGGTGGTTTCGTTTGGCGAAATCATTCCTTCGGGGAAGGGATGCGTCGGGCAGCGGCGGAACGGGCAGGGCGCCGGGGAGGCGGCCGGAGCGCCTTCCCCCCGGCATCCGTTCCCGGGGAGGGGCTGGGACCCCCGCCGCTCCGGGGGGGGGTGAAGTTCCCGGCGGTGCGGGTCGTACCCCGAAACCGGGGTGGGGGGATGGAGCGGCGGCTCGGCGGAGCCGTGCCCAGTGCGAGCGGCGGCAGCCGTCAGCCGGCGCACCGGCAGGAGCACCGGTCTTTTCCCGAGCCAGCCCCAAATGACGGATTTCGATGGCAGATGGGGCGGGGGGAGGCAGCCGTGCGCTAATCTGGTCGGGAAGGGCGAGGGCACCGCAGCCGGGCGCGATGGTCCCTCCCCGGCCTCGGTGCCGCCGGCCCCGCACCCTGCCCGCTGCCCGCACCCCGCCAGCTGCCCGCCGCCCGCATCCTTCCCCTCGTAACGCGCGGCAGCCGGGGCTCACCCTGCTCCATAAATAAGCGTGTCGAGGTAAAAATAATTACCTCTGCTTGCTGCTTTTAATTAAAGTCTCGGAGGGAAAGTGCTGGATTATGATAATGAGCAGCCATACGTTCCCCTTGTCGCGCGGAGCGGGAGGTGAGCTGACACGCAATCGGCGACAATGACAAGTCACTGGAACCCATCCGCTCCCCCGGCATAGCCCGCAGCCCGGCCCGGCTCCGGGGATTGCAGGAGGGAGGCCCGGCGCCTGCTCGGGACAGGATCTGGCCAGTGGGATTCCCGGGTCCCTGCCCAGAAGCAGCTCCGCCGCGATATCAAAAAAAAAAAAAAATCAATCAGCGCGGCAGTCCCCACACCTCGCCTCTGCTCGCAGCTCCTAGCCTGCTTTAAATTTTTTTTGAACGGGAGAAACTGCTCGCCTGCTTTTTCTCTTTCTATCTTTCTATATCTCTCTCTCTCTCTCTCTTTTTTTTTAATAATTTTGGAGGTTTTTTCGTAATGTCGATTCAAGTCGATTTTATTTTGTTTTCCGGGGCATCCCGGTGTACCGCTGAGCAAGACCCGCTGCGTTAACAACCTCTCTCTGCCCCTCTCTCCGCCCGCAGGGATGGAGGACGCCGGCGTCCAACGGGGAATATGGGACGGGGATGCCAAGACGGTCCAGCAGTGCTTGACTGACATTTTTACCAGCGTTTACACCACCTGCGACATCCCGGAAAATGCCATTTTCGGCCCCTGCGTCCTGAGCCACACGTCCCTGTATGACAGCATCGCCTTTATCGCCCTCAAGTCCACCGACAAGCGCACCGTCCCCTACATATTCCGGGTAAGAGCCGCTCGCCCCCGGGCCCAGTCACTCTCCAAGTCGGCCGGTGCCCGCACGCGTCCCCGCCGCGGAGCGCAGTTCGGTCCGGGGAGCTCCCGCCACCGGGAGCCTGTCCCCGAGGGCAGAGCCGCGCCGCCGCGCCGTTCCTACTGTTGCCTGGCCCAGTGCTGTCCGTCGGTCGGTCGGTCTGTCTGTTTTTCGGTCCGGTGGATTGATTAAAGCGGGGTTTCAGGTGGACACGTCGGCGGCCAACGGCTCGTCGGAAGGGCTGATGTGGCTGCGGCTGGTGCAGTCGGCGCGGGAGCGGGAGGAGCAGAACCTAGAGGCCTACATCAAGAGCGGGCAGCTCTTTTATCGCTCCCTACGCCGCATCGCCAAGGACGAGGAGCTGCTGGTGTGGTACGGGAAGGAGCTCACCGAGCTGCTGCTGCTCGGCCCGGCCCGGGCTCCCGCCCGCACCAACGGTGGGTGCCCCCGGCGGGAGGAAGGAGGGGGATCCCTGCCGCCGGGGGGAATCGGGAGGCGGCAGTCGGCTTCGGGATCCCCCGCTCCTGATCCCCAAACTCTCGGCGGATATTCCGTCGGTGGCCCCGGCTGACGGTGCTCTCTCTCTCTCTCTCTCTCTCTCTGTCGTGCCCGCCCGACTCAGGCTCGCCGCCCTTCGCCTGCCCTGAGTGCAGCCAACGCTTCCAGTTCGAGCTGCCCTTCACCGCACACCTCCGGTTCCGCTGCCCCAAGAGGCTGCACGGCCCCGACATCGGCCCCGCCGCCGAAGCCGCCGCCACCAAGGACGGCGCCGGCAAGGAGCAGGAGCCCGGCAAGTTCGGGAAGCCCGGCGGGCCGCCGCACCACCCCTTCCACGGGCCCGACGGCGGCCCCGCCGCCAGCACCAAGCCCTCCACGGACTTCCACAACCTGGCGCGGGAGCTGGAAAACTCCCGCGGCGGGCGCGCCGGGTCCCCGGGGCGGCCGGCGCCCCCCGAGGGTGGCCCTGAGGCGGCGGCCGGGAAAGCGAAGCGGCGCTTCCCCGAGGAAGAAGAGCGCGGGCCCGGCGCGGCGCGGGGCCGCTTCCCGGCGGAGCGGCCGGGGCTGCCGGCGGCGCCCAAGGAGGAGCCGGGCTGCGCCCCGCAGCAGCAGTACCGCGCCGCCGGCTCCTACTGCGGGCTCGAGGAGGGCGGACGCCTCTTCGCACCGCCCAGCCCGGAGACCGGCGAGGCCAAGCGCAGCGCCTTCGTGGAGGTGAAGAAGGCGGCCCGCGGCCCCGAGCCCGACGGCGGCCCCGAAGAGGGCCCGGAGCGCGGCTCCCCGGGCGCAGGCGGCGCGGAGCCGGGGCTGTGCCCCCGCGGCGGCGCGGGGGGTCCGCTGGCCGCCCGCCTGGATGGCGGCAGCCCGGCGCGGGGGAGCGCCTTCAGTACGGTGCCGCAGCTCGGAGCCGGCCCCGGGGGGCCCGGCGCCGGCGGGGCCGACGAGAGAAAAAGCGCTTTCTCGCAGCCCGCCCGCTCCTTCCCGCACGTCCCGCCGCTGGTGCTGGGTCCCAAGCTGGGCGGGCTGGGCGAGCCCTGCCCCGATGGCGCCGCCGCCCCCGCCCGCCTGTACGCCGCCGAGGCGCTGGCCGCCAAGCTGCCGGGCGGCGGGGAGGCGGCGGGCGGCGGTGGCGGCGGCGGCGGGGGCCTGCCCAAGCAAAGCCCCTTCCTCTACACCACGGCCTTCTGGCCCAAGAGCTCGGCGGCGGCGGCGGTGGCGGCGGCGGCGGCGGGGCCGCTGCAGCTGCAGCTGCCGTCGGCGCTGACGCTGCTGCCGCCGTCGTTCACCTCCCTGTGCCTGCCGGCTCAGAACTGGTGCGCCAAGTGCAACGCGTCCTTCCGCATGACCTCGGACCTGGTCTACCACATGCGCTCCCACCACAAGAAGGAATACGCGCTGGAGCCACTCGTTAAGCGCCGTCGCGAGGAGAAGCTCAAGTGCCCCATCTGCAACGAGTCCTTCCGCGAGCGCCACCACCTCTCCCGCCACATGACCTCCCACAACTAGCGGGGACACCCCCCCGGCCCCGGGACCCCCGCGCGGCGGACACCCACACCGCCCGCCTCTCCCACCCTTCCCCTTCGATGCACGCGTTTCCACAGTCCGGGGAGGGGTGGGGAGGGCAGCGGGCGAGGAGGAGGAGGTGAAGAAGAAGAAGAAGCAGAAAAATGAAGGTAAAAGTAAAAAAAAAAAAAAAAAAAAAAAAAGAGAGAGAGAGAGAGAGAGAGAAAAGAGAAGCACCGGGAAAAAAGAAAAAAAAATCAAATTACTTACGAAATACATTTTTTAAAATGTCATATATTGCAACATATTGATGCATTTGTCATACGTTTCTACTTAAATTATTAAGCACTTATGGTTTAGATGTAATAATAATTCTATGTCAGGGTAAATTTTTATTTTGGATATGAAGCTAAGGGCAAGGGGAGCGCGGCGGGGGCCGGCGGGCGGCGGGCCGGGGTCCTGCATGCACCGGGCGCTACCCCCGTCCGGCCCCACCGCCCGCGCCCCTTCCCCCCGAGTGTCACTGGTGCCCGTGGAATGGAGTCTCGGTAGTTCCGTGTTACCTTCCCTTTCCCGTTTGGGTTGTTTTTTGTTTATTTTTTTCCTCGCCCCTCTGGAAAAAAAAAAAAAAAAAAAAGATTTATTAAACTTTATAGTTTATCCGGGTATGTTGGATGCTTTGACAATAAATTACTTTATTTTCTTCAAAGCACCTGGACGTTAATCGATGTGGGGGAGTGGGCAGTGGGTGGACGAAGGGGTGGCCTCTCGGCTGCGCGGTGGCAACGGGACCCCCGGCCGCACCGGGCCTCAGGGAAGGGCAGAAAAGCCCGACCGCGCGGCCTGTTCTCTCAGCTCTCATTCCCTGCTCGCCTGCCTTCCTTCCACTCCTCCGACATCTGTCCGTCCTTCCTCTGTGCGTCTTTGCTTTTGTCCGGCATTTTATTCAGCCTTTATCTGTCTCCTTCATCCTGTCTTTCCTTTCCTTTCCTTTCCTTTCCTTTCCTTTCCTTTCCTTTCCTTTCCTTTCCTTTCCTTTCCTTTCCTTTCCTTTCCTTTCCTTTCCTTTCCTTTCCTTTCCTTTCCTTTCCTTTCCTTTCCTTTCCTTTCCTTTCCTTTCCTTTCCTTTCCTTTCCTTTCCTTTCCTTTCCTTTCCTTTCCTTTCCTTTCCTTTCCTTCCCTTTCCTTCCCTTTCCCTTTCCCTTTCCCTTTCCCTTTCCCTTTCCCTTTCCCTTTCCCTTTCCCTTTCCCTTTCGGGTTGTCTTTAATGTCTTTCATTTTGCCTTTTTCTTTTTGCTTGTCTTTCTTTTTGCCCGTCTTTATTTTTCTTTCTGTCTTTCAGCGTTTTGGTATTTTCCCACTACACCTCTTCCAGGAGCCCGTATTGTCCCCCACCCTTGTCTTGGCTATGGGTGGTCCCCGGTGGTCCTTGCAGGGTGGGCACAACCACGGAGGTTGCCCGGAGCTTGTCTGGGGTGACAGGACCCGAGGAAGCCCCCCAGCCCCCAGTGTCTTGGGGTAGGGAGTGCTTGAAGTGGCCAGGGATGGGTCCCTTCTCTCCTGGTGTATTACCAGGGTGGTGACAGCCAGGGACACCCGGGAGGACCAAGACAAGGGGGACACTCCCGGGCACGGGTGCACAGCCCAGTCCGTAGGGCACCACCTGCAGCGGGTGCATTCAGTGCCAGCCCTGCGTGCTTTGGGTGACACGGGAAGGCACCGGGGCATGCAGCAGCCCGGGGAAGTGCAGGAAACCCATTTCCACACACAGGCTGCCCTCACCCTGGCACCGAGGCTGTGCGGGGCTCAGCAGGTCACTGTCAGGGAAGATATCTCAAAGCCGGAGCTGTGCAAGGCCGGACCCACGGCAGAACGTGAGAGCCCCACAGTGCCATGTAAATAGGGTCCAGGTGCCACCGACGTCCGCTGCCGTGGGGTTTGGGGTTTGCACGGAGTACCCGGACCTGCAGCAAAGCCTTTGCGGGTCCTGGAGAAGTGCCTGAGGCTTCACGTCGGACAGCCTAAGGAAGTCCCCGCCGCGGACAGTCCAGCTTCCCACTGATGTTGCTCGATCTCTCAGCGCGCTGACCCCAGCACCGTACCAATAACCCCCAAGCCACCTCAGGAGCCGAAGCGGTCCCCCTGCTTTCATTTTCTGCCTCTGGAATTCACCTGCTGCCGTTAATTGCGGGGGCGAGACACTGATTATCCCGCGGATTTTCCTTAAAAGCGGTGCCACCCCTGCCCGTCCCTTTTTTGAGGTTTCCCCGGGATGCTGCGACGGGGCTCCGGGGGATGCGGGCGGGCCGCGGGGATGCCGGGGGCGGCAGAGGCGGGTGGGTACCGCCATCTAGCGGGGCCGACGCGGGGCTAGCGGCATAGTATGCTCGGGGCCCCGGCGGGCTCTTTCCCCGGGTTTGATGCTCCGGCCCCATCTACCGCGGCGGCTTCGCTTTTCCAGCAGCCCCGGGCCGGCTTCGGGGCTGGCTCCCTCCGGCAGCCGGGGTGGTTCATAGCGGCGGTGTTAATTGCGCTCTCCCTGGCTCCCTGCGCTTGTCCTGGTGCTGCTGGAGGGATGGCGCTTCCCTTGCACGAAGGTGCTCTCGGGAACCCAGCACACACCTGCAGGTTTCAGAATCTCCTCCATCTATCCCAAATATTTTATGACCTTTCGCAGCCGTGTGGTGCGCTGTGCCCCTGCCCTGCCCTGCAGCATCCTGCAGCACCGTGCTTTCTGTGTGTTCCTTGTGACTCTCTCAGAAGGCACTGTGTTAAGCCCCAGGACTTCTCCCATCGGGATTGGATCAGCCTGCAGTCAGCCCCCTAAAAACACAGACAGGGCATGTGTGGTGCAGCAGGTGCCTGTATTGTTACTGCCACACAAAGCTCACACTGTTTCTGTCTAAAAGTACAAAAAATCTACAGACTAGGAAATTTAATCTAAGACTTTGTTTTGGTGAAACTGGATATCGAACTCCAAAGTGATAAATCAAACTCCAATTACTACTCCCTGCACAAGCAGAACATGCTATAATAAGGGCAGGCAGTGCCCGTGATCCAGTGGAGTTGGGTGTTGTATGGAGAGGATTCACACAAGTTCCCCTTGGGACATTTGGGATCAGGGCTTGGCCACAGCAGGTCCCTCATTCCCCAGAGCCATGCTGGCTCTCCTCAGGTCAGCATGGGTACCATTGCCACACACTGCTCCTTTGTCAACGTTTCTGCTGCTTGGGAAACAGGAAGAGAATTTTTTTTTCTTTTTTTCCTTTTTTTTTTTTTTTTTTTAAATGTCTTCCCCTGTCCGTGGTTGATGCTGTGCTGTGTCTCTGCAGAACACAGAAGCTGGCTGGGCTGTGGCACCAGCTGGCTTCCCTCCTTGCAGGGTCCTCACCCAACATCACAGCCCATAAAATTCAGTTCTGGGGCATCGCCTGGGCATTTCTCTGGGACAAAGCTGCCCCTGTAAGCCTGTGCCAGAGCCCACAGATGTATCTGCCTCTGAAACCCACCCACAAGGAGCATCTTCGATGTGCTGCAGAAGAACAGCAAGTAGGAGCTGGGAATAAGGACAAGCAGCCTTCAGATTTGGGTAGCCCCTTCCTTGTGCCCTGCACACTTAGACTGCTCCATCTTCCCTGTAGCTGGGCCACACTGCAAATCATAACAATGATAATAATTCCACCAAATCCTGATATTAATGCTGTTCCTGGGGAGCAGGAGGCAGCTTTGCACCCACAGAGGTTTCTGTTTGAAGGTAGAGTAGTTGGGCAGCAGACCCACAGGCTGTGCACCTTTGGGCTTGAGATGGGGGTAGCTGCCTGCCTCAGAGCCTGATCCCATCCTGCCAAAGCCAGCAGGAGCTGTGCCTGTGGCTCCACATGGCAGCAGGTTTGGGAATGGATTAGCACTGGGCAGCTGGACACAGGCACCTGAACTGCTCGTCAGCGTGGGCATGGGCTGTACAGAATTCCACATGGATTCTTTCCCTTAGGTCTGGACAGAGGTGTACAAGCGAAGCTTTCGCAACCTCTGAGCATCCTCACAGCGAGCCTGTCCCAAAATCTGTGTGTTGGGTTTTGTGCTGCATGTGAAGGTGCCAAGCAGTGTGCCGGACAGATGGAGATCTGCTGCCCGGCCGCTAGCATTGCTTGCTGCCATTGCTGTGAGGAGGCCGAGCTCCTCTTTGTGCAGTGTCTGTCTCCAGTTAACCTCTAATTGGCTAAATTTGGAAAATCAGCTACTAGGATTTCATTGCAATACCCAGCTCTTGAAAATGCATTGTTCAGCTGTGGATGTCTAGGAAAGGCTGAAGTAGTTCCCTTGTTTTGAAAGTCACGTGAGCTGTATAGTGTTTCTTCTCTACTTTCCCTGCTGCTAAGGACTGATTTGGAGTGGGGAAAGACCTGGCCCAGTACGGAACGTGTTGATAGTGTGTTTAGAAAACAAACAAAAACCAAAACGCAGAGGGGATGTTTCTGTGAGATACACTGCTGTCCTACAGAATGCTGGAATGCCTGGCATGCTTTGAGCTTTATTTAAAGAGATATGCTTTTCACTTGTTAGAGTTTGTTTTCTTTCTTTACTCCGGCTTGTGAGGTGGCTTCTGAGTGATCTCGGTGACATTCATGCCCATGGGGCATGTTAACCACTTGCACCTGTGCTTCCTCCAGCACCTGAGGTTACGTAATAATAACCTTAATTAAATAAGGGGAGGACAACAAGCTTAATTAAATTCACCCGTTTTAATACACATCCCCCTGGTAACCTGTTTGGTTCTGCAACCAAACAGCGGTTCTGCAACCTCGAGCAGCTGCAGTTCTCCCTGTTTCAGGAGCTGGGACACTTCCAGAGGGACATGCAGGGTGGCCTGGGGACCAGCCATCTCCATTTGACTGTGGTGAGTCTCCTTCAGGCACATCCTCTTTGCAAAGGGTTGATTTCCAGGCTCTGCTGGCTGGTCTCGTGTCTCCTCATGCTTTGCCTCGCGTATTTTTAAGTGGCAATTAAGTAGCACCAGGCTGACATTGGGAGGGGGGAGCGCTCCTGTGGTGCAACTTGCAGGCCTGGTGCTCTGCAGCAGATCAAACAGGCTCAGAAGAGTCCTTCTCATCTTCAATCGGGGAATTTTACACTTGAAACACAGCTTATCCTCTCCATTTGCTGAGTTTCCCCTGTAACTGAGCCCTGAATAATTTAAATAACATAGCATCAGCATTAGGCTTCCAAAGCTGCTGGTATGTGTGTGAGGGTTGCTACTGCCAAAGGCAATTACACACAATTGCCCCAGGAAGTTCACTATTGCTTCTACTTACTTATTTAGATTTAAACCTCGTGTTTGGTTTGTTTTTATGTTGGCGTTCTTTGGGGCATTTTTTGAGTTGTGCTATAGGAGCACCCAGAGTATTTGAAATGGGTGTGTTAGGCAGGTGAATAAATGGAAAGCACCCAGAACCATACAGGTCATGCCCACAGCACTGCTTGTGAGCTCTCCGAGTGTCACGGTGAGGATGAAAACATGCCGTGTGCCACGGGGACTCGTGTGAGTCATTTCTCCACAGTGAGGGTGGTTGGGCATTGCTCTGTGGGGGATGGGGGAATCCACAGACAAGGGGGATGCTATCCTGCAACTGCTGTCCTGCAGTTGTCCCGTTCCACAACAAAGAAAAGAGGAGTACAGGCAATGAGTGAACACCCAAGGGCTCTGCTGCCACACTGGGCCCCCCCAAAAGGGTCAGGAACATTCACTGCAGTGCGATTCCTTCCAAAAGCAGGTCCTGGGGACCAGCCTGGGCAAGCCCACCTGGCTGGTGTTGCCATCTTGGTGGCCACCCCCCTTGGAAGTTTGAGTTGTCTGGGAATTCTTCACAGGAGGGGAATAACAGCAGTGTGAGTGAGCAGAGGATGCCTGGCAGCCAGGGTGGTACCAGAAGTGCAATTGGAAACTGTGAAGGTGGACAATAGTGACGAAGCTGGCAAGGCTGGATTTGCTGGTGAACCTTTGGGCACAGAAGCTTTTCTAAGGGTGTGTATCTTTGGCCTAGGCATGCAGGTGCCTCCTTTCTGCTCCTGGGCTGCTGCTGTGCCCGGTCACCCCCAGGACAGTAACTGTGAACATTTTTGCATTCACCTTTAACTCCCAGTGGCAGAAATGGTTTCTGGTCTGCTGCCCCACATGGAGAACAGGGATTTTGCTGCCGTGATCCCATACCAGCTGCAGCCTTTACACTAAGATGCCCAAGAGGAAATCCTCCTCAAGCAAAGTGTCTGTGCCTCCCTCAGCCGTGCTGATACAGGAAGTCTCGCGCAAACACCACTCGAGAGGTTAGGAAGTCCTGCAGGTCCTCATCCTCCTCGTGGATCCGGATTCGGAATCAGCATGTGTGTGTAATTCAAGAGGAGGTGGGTAAGTGGAAGTCATGGCTTTTGCCAGGCTAACCACTACAGCTGGGAGAAGTAAACAAGGTTTGAGTGCCCTGACCTTCCTCCAGGTATGTGCATCTATATATAAGGCTGTCTATGTGTACATGTCTATATATAAACGTGTGTGCATATAGCTCTGGGGATATGGATATGTGCTGAGAAATGGTTTGAAATGGCAGCAATGCTGTGAGATCATCTGCTCACACCAGCCTGTGCCAGGTGTCAACCAGGCTGGATACAGCTCCTCAAGTGCATGTCCCTCTCTGTGCCCCCGACCTTCAGCTTCCTTGGAAGGCGAAGGTCACCCTCCGGCGTGCCACCGGCTCTGCCTCCTTCCTGCCGAACCTGATCCCTGGGCGCGTGGCCTGGATGAGCCCGCCAGCCAGAAGCACCCCTGGGATGGCTGAGGGGCAGTTCTTAGGTGGGCTTTAGGGGACAACCCCGGCTGGCAGGAGTGCTGAGGGCACAGAGGGGTGGAGTTGGGGCTGAAGGCTGGGCAGGGCGTGTTTGGCCCGTGTTGGCTTTGGTAGAGGCGAGGTTTCCCCAGTGGCTTTGAGGACCTGGAGCAGCCCTAGGAGCTGAGGAAAGCATAATCAATGTGGAGTTGTGCTGGGGGGATGGATGGGCTGTCGCTGCAGGGTCGTTGTCTGTGTGTTTGGGGAGCAGCATGGCCACTGGTGCTCGAGGACACCTGGCATGTGTGTGGGTCACCCTGACAGTGGTGGGAGGCGAGGGCCTTATAATCCCTGCCCAGGAAGCAAGGAGGATGTTGTGGATTGACAAGGGCCATCACCACTTCCCTGTAGGCCGTGAGATGCCGTTGGGGGGTCGTGATGGGGACCCCCCCCTGTTATCCCCAAGGGCCGAGTGTGGCCCATGAGTGAGGGAGAGCGGCTTTGTGGTTTGGGGGCTGCCCTGAGCCCCCTGCCCGAGGCTGGGCTGGGTGTGCAGCTGCTGTGTCACCCCCCGAACCCCAGGCGGGGGGCTGCAACCCGAGCCTGTCCCCAGGGTCCTGCAGCCCCGAGGCCTCGTTCCGGCGAGGAGGACAAGTTAATTCCCAGATAGATGCACCCCAAGCCCCGCATCTGCCGCGGGCACGGGGGGATGGGGGGGGGGGGGGGGGCGTGGGGCCGGGCACAGGTGCGGGGCCGCCGCCCGGTTATAAATAGCGGGGAGGGGCGGCCCGGCTCCCCCCGTGCTCGGTCCCCCCCTCCAGGGCTTGGAGCGGAGCGGGATGCGGCGCCCTCCCTCCCTCCTCCCGCCCGCCGGCAGCATGAGCCCGTCCTTCCTCCTCCTCCTCCTCCTCCTCGCCCTGCCCGCCCGCGCCCGGCGAGAGCAGGTGCCCGGCGGGGCGCAGCGGGGCCGCAACGCCCCCGCGTCTTCCTCCTCCTCCTCTTCCTCCTCCCCGGCGGCAGTGGCGGGGCTGAGCCGCTTCCCGCGGAGCCGCCCGGATCGGCGGCGGGGCCGGCTGTACTGCCGGGTGGGCATCGGCTTCCACCTCCAGCTGCACCCCGACGGCCGCGTGGACGGCGCCCACGACGCGAGTCCGCTCAGTGAGTGGGGAACGGGAGGTCTGGGGGGCTGCCGCGCCCGGGCCGGGCGAGAGGGGCTGAGCATCCCTGTCCTTGCGTGCTTCCCACCGCCGCGGGGGCTGACAGAGCCCCTCGCTCCTGTCGCCCTCGCCTGCGGCAAGCTGCAGCACTGGCGGGCCCGGGAAGGGGCATTTGGGGTACCGGGGGAGCTGCCTGTCTTCCTCTGGGAAGTGCCGCCTGGGGGCTCGCCCAGCCCGAGGAAGTGAGCCCGTGGGGATGGTGTGAGAGGGTGAGGTCTGCACTCCCACCACAGCCCCTCGCCAGGCACCTGGGGGAGGAGATGCTGCCCCTTTTTGGTCCTTTCCCTGTGGGACTTTTCCATCCCTCTCTCTGCTTTCTCATTCTCCCAGCACAGTGATAGGATATATTCAGTTTAAAAATAGGACTGAGGCTGACGTTCCCCTGAGAGAAAGCTGTGCTAACTCATGGCTTATCCTCTGGTCGGAGTTGCCATGATATCCTGCTAGAGGGAATGAAATGGCAGGTGGGGATGAAAAATCCCTTCAGGAGCCCAAGGGCTCGGGCCCGAGGTGACCCTGGCAGCGTGCGTGGCTCAGCTGTTGGGAGTGCTCACGCAGCAGCCGCCACATCTGCCCGGGACCAAAGGATTTGGGGCCCAGACTGTGCCGTGGCCCCACGAGGGAGAGTAGCCCCTGGGCAGGAATGCCAGAGCCCAGGAGCTCTGCTCGGGGTTTCATGGGCACAGTAGGAACGTGGCCTGAAGGGGTTTAGAGGACAGATAGGAAAAGGGGCCCCCCGTGCCATGGCTGCTTTGGGAGACACGGGCTTGGAAGGGCTAGCAGAAGTTTGGTGCTACAGCTGTCCTGCAGAGACCTGAATTATGTGCAGTTCCTTCCTCCTTAACCTGAGACATCCCCCCCCGGAAAGGCCACAGCGACACCAGCTCCGCACGTCGGAGCAGAGCCAGCCCTAGATGGGGACATGTGCTGGTGACAGGGGGGCTGTGCCAGGCTGTGGCACTGAGGAGGCCCTCAGGAGGAAGAAGGTGGCTTTTGGCAGGGAAACACAAGCTTTGGCCTCTGGGAAATAGGGCTTGACCCCGGGCAACCCCAATAAACAGGAGTGTGTCTGCCATGGCAGCTGGACCACCCCACAAAGGGCAGGAGGTTTTGGGGTGCCCTTGAGGACAGACAGGTGTTTGACAAGGTACTTGCCTTGCTCCTGTGGGGCTGCTGAGCCTCACAGCTTGTGGCCTGTGGCACATGGGGTGAGGGACGTGGCAGCTCATAACCCCCTCAAAGTGCCCCCAGGCCCTTGGTGCTGGGGCTTGGGTGCCTCAAGGGGATGTGCTTCCTCCTTAAAATAAACGTGGGAAGTGGTGATCCGATACCCAGCCTTGGGGGATTTAACGTGGCTTCGTGTTGGCTCCCGGCACGTTAATCCCACGGCCCTGTGGGGGCCGGGCGAGATGCTCTGCGGGCTCCTCCCTCTGGGGCCGGGGCCACAGAGCCCCTGGGGCTGCAGCTGGGCAGCAGTGCCGGCTCCCCCGGGGTGCAAGGGGTATGCTGGGGACGTGGTGCTACCCCCCAGCTGGCAGGGCTTGGGGGGGATGTCCTGCCCTCTGCCCGAGTTAGCCCGCACCACCTGGGCAGGTGACGCGTTGGTGCCGTTTCTGAGGGATGCTTGGAGGCTGCAGTTCTTCTGTCAGATGAGTTGCAGGTTCTGCATGCCCCATCAGGGGCCAGAACCCCTGTCACGCTCAGAAAAGTCGCTTTATTTCCATGGCTGGGCTGCACAGTGCCCCGTCCCCCAAGCCCTGCTGAGAGGACGGGGTGTGAGGGAGCATCAGCAGTGCCTCCAGTCCCAGCTGGCTTGTGGGACACTTGACTTCCTGAGTTCTGCGTCTGTGGGATGAGCACAGGCAACTCCGATCCCAGCAGGCTGGTGTAGGTGGTTTCCCCAGGGGTTAACTTGTTCTACCACAGCCCAGCCAGGAATTGTGCCCCAAAATGGAACTTTAAAAAAAAAAAACACACAAGTCCCAGCCACCAGCTTGCATCCATCCCAGAGTGGATGGAGGCCGCTCTGTGAGGCAGCGGGATGGAGCAGGAGCTGGGTGTAGACAGGCAGCTGAGGAGCAGGGACGTGGGAGAGGAAATGCAAACCTGTCAGACTAAGTTGTATTTATTTTTTCTCTGTCACACCGATGTGAAAAGAACTGTGATTTATTTTGGGATTTCTGTCATCCTAGGTATTTTGGAAATATTTGCTGTGTCTCAGGGGATTGTAGGAATACGAGGAGTTTTCAGCAACAAATTTTTAGCGATGTCAAAAAAAGGAAAACTCCATGCAAGTGTAAGTAAACCCCCCCCCTTATCAGTATGTGTTGTGTATTAAAGGCTTTGTGGCACCTCTGTGTGCTGGCACAGCGACAGTCCCAGGCAGGGCCCTGGCATGCCGGCCCCCTCAGGCTGCCGGGCCGGCTCTGGCGCCATGCAGACAGAGGGGACAGGTGGAGCTGCAGCCCCCCGAGACCACCTTCCTACTTTGAGCTTCTGGCCGTGCGGAGCGCGCCTTTTGGTGTGCAGTCGGGTGTTTGCATCAGCAGAGCCTGTTCTCTGAGCACGGCCGGGTTATTTTTAGCCACTTCTGCCGCAGATCGCGCAGAAGGGTTTAGCCAAATGTCTCCCGGCGAGCAGCACGCGTGGCGCCGGCAGCCCCAGGGCTCGGGCTGGCTTTGCCCTTGGAAACAGAGAAGCCTGGGGAGGTTTGGGCAGGTGAGGTCCAGTCTGCGTAGGTATGTTGCGACTAGGGTGGAAAAATCCCGGTAACTTTTCTCTGCAGGATGTGTTCCTGAAGGCTGAGGTTTCCTGCAGGTCTCATTATGCTTTTTCCAGCTTTCTGTGTCAAATAAATCCATAAGCTGATTTCACTGCTTATTTCAGCCTCGGGATGTTGCTTTCCTGTTTCTTGTCGTCAGCTCCGGAGACCATTTAAACAAATACAGTGAGCTCCTGTGCTTACACCAAAGTCGGTGCCTTTGGAAGGTGTGTGTACGTGTACCACCCTATGAAGGGCATTTGCAAGGCAGCATCTCGTCGCTGAGGGTGATTCCCAGAGAGCCCCGGCTAGGGCTGATGGCTGGGGAAAGGGAAAAGGCAGTTGCCCACCCCGCAGTTCCGAGACAAACCTCCAGGTCCCGGGGCGGATGTCATGGATGTGCTTGCGCTGCCCGAGGCCGCAGATCACTTCCAGGGGGATTTATCAACTCCCCTCTCTCTCCCTTAAGTCCTTTTGGTGTGTTGCTCCTGCAGCCTACTGATGCTTAAAGGGTGAGCACGTGATTGCTTCTTTTAAGAAATCAAGTAGGAGCATGAATGGGATGTAGGGGAAAAGGGGATTGGTACCATGGAGGAAAAAACATGAGGAGAGAGCAGAGGGGCAGAGCAGGAGGAGAGGGAAAGGATGGAGAGGAGAGGGAAGCAGGCAGAGCGCGGTTGCTGGACCCTCCAGAGCCTTCCACTCTGGCGTACAATGGGCCTCTTATCTGAGCTGAAGCCTTGATTTATGCCCTGGCACAGGCAGAAATTAAATCAAGCCTCGTTGGTGCATGGTTAATTGTTGACACACAAAGGGCAGGGCCAGAGAAGGACCTCAGTCAGGAGGGTCAGGGCAGGGGTGAGGACACACTATGCCCTGCTCGGGTGAAAGCTGCAAATTTGTAGAAACTTGACCCAAATGTCTAAAGATTGCTGGGCTAAACAATGCCAATAATGCACACCCTGCATCTGTTGTTCTTTCCTGTGCTGGCAGGATCGAGGTTATTTCATGGCCTAATGAGTTCCGAGCAGTACAAAGCACGTCCTGTGCCCGTCACTCAGGGCAGCACTTTGATATGGGAGTCAGGCCGGGGGCTTTGTGCTGAACCACAGACAAAACTCATTCCTGCAGAAATTTGGGCTCCTTCAAAACTCACTCTTGGGTTCAGCTCCATCCCAGCTCGGTGTTTTACAGACGCTCTCCTCCTCCTCCTCTTTCTTTTCTTTTTTTTTTTTTTTATGTCAGCTTAATTAAATTACTGAGTGGTTCATTTTTAGAGGCACCAGCTTCAGAAAATGACAGTTATCCCGGCAATTATCAGTTGCATGCACAGATGGCTTTTTCCTCGTTGGTAAATCCTCGCTCTTCTGTTTGTCCATTTTTAGCACGGAGCAGGGGGGAGGGGTTTTGTGCCTGTCCAGGCTGGACCCCAGGGGGACAGATTTGCCCAGGTAATTCTCCTTTCCCAAGAGCTGCCACAAAGCTGTGTTTCTCGCTGGGGCAGATCTCTGCTGAACTGGATTTTGAAATTCAGTTGACTTCAGGACTGCTCTGGAGCTCTGCAGAGCAAGTCCAATGCCAGCCATGTACTGTGGCTGCCACTCCTGCCCTATGTGGGGAAAAAAATGGCTTTTCCAGGCTGGAGCGGTGCAGTGATGAGCTGAGAGGCCGGCACATGGGCAAGTCTGACAGGATCATGGTGAGGCAGCCATTGATGCACTTCCCAGGGCAGGGCAGGGGCTTCCCAGGCACGTGGAATGTCCTGCCTGAGCACTGGGGCTTCAGGGAGCACCAAGGGTCAGCAAAGCCTTGCTAGGGAAGCTGAAGGCCTGTGCACGGGGGAAGCAGCCAAGAGAGCGTATGAAAGACAGGGAGAGCAGAAATGAGTCACAGAGGTGACGTCCCTCAGAATCAGCAAGCTAAAGAAGACCTAAATCCAAGTGCTACGAGGCAAAATGTGCGTGGCAGGTTGTGGGCTCTGTCACTTGTGCTGTAAGGCTCAACTTCTTGGGTTAAATTTGGGCTTTTGAGCACTTTTCTTGTGGTTACAAAGCCCTGCTGGGGGTTGGGTCTTGTTCTAGGTGGCTGGTTTCGGAGCTGGAGAGCTCAGCATCTCCTCTGTGTCAGTGGTTTGGAGGTGTTGCTGGGAAATGGAGCTGGGGAAGCTTTCAGGGTACCAGGTACCATGCCCACCATTAGGTTCAAGTGGGGAAGAGCATTTTGGAGGGGCTGCCAGAAGCTACTGTTGGGGATTCCGGGGCTGTGGGCACACAGGTGTAGTGCTAGGCTCTGCTCTTTGGTTTTGGAATGCTTTATTTAGAGAGAAGGGAAGGGCACTGCTGGGGGAGCCCAAGCCTTTTTATTCCTAGGAAAGCCCAAACCTGGGTGGCAAGCAGATACGTAAGTATCTGCACCGGGGGTTTTCCAACCAGTCAGGTGCCTGGCACCCTGGGTGTTGGTGCCCCGTGTTTCCAGCCACTCCTTAGGGCCGGCTTTCGGGAGGCAGCCCAACCAAGCAAGCACTGGGGGTGGGGGCCAGCTGCCACCCGGCCCTTGCGAGCAGTGTCCCCTCTGTCCCCGCAGGCCCGCTTCACGGTGGACTGCCATTTCCGGGAGCGCTTCCAGGAGAACAGCTACAACACCTACGCCTCGGCCGTGCACCGCAGCCCTCGCTCGGGCCGCCAGTGGTACGTGGCCCTCAACAAGCGGGGCAAAGCCAAGCGGGGCTGCAGCCCCCGCGCCCGGCCCCAGCACGTCTCCACGCACTTCCTGCCCCGCTTCTGGCAGCCGCAGCCCCCCGAGCTCGCCTTCACCGTCGCCCTCCCCGAGAAGAAGCCCCCGCCGCCCAAGCCCAAGGCCGCCCCGTCCCCGCCTCGGAAGAGCGCCGGCCCTGTCAAGTACCGGCTGAAGTTCCGCTTCGGGTAGTGCCGCGGCGGGGATGCTGGCGCCGGAGAGACCGGGCACCGGGGAGCTCTCGGGGCTGACCCCGCGGGAGACCCGTGTCTCCCTCTGCAGACGGACACGGGGAAGCTCCCGGGTGGCCGTGCCGGGCTCGAGGTCTTCTCTTCACCGCCCAGGCTGGGCGGCGTCCCCGGAGGCGTGCGCCGGCATGAGCGGCTCGGGCTGGCCGAAGAGAATTCGTGTGGCGAACTGAAAGCACTGGTCGGACCTCGGGTTAGTGTTCTGTTGTTGGAAGAAGTAGAAAGGTACCTCTACAGCGAACATATTTTCCTACCTTATTTTCACTAGTGACTCCTTTGACAATCATTTTCATACGAGAGAGATGTTCAGAGCCAAGTGGTTTTGTTTGTTTTTCTTGCATCTCCTTCTTGCTGCACTTTTTCCTCCGACCATACCTCAGGCACCGTATATCCAGGTTTGTCCCTTTCCCTTCTCTTTGAAGCCAGCTCTTCCCTTCCACAAATTAAACCCAGAGACCAAGCCCTGCAAACTCTGTCGCCTTATCTGTGGTGCAAGGTGGTCTTCAAACCCTTTGTTGGCAATAATAAATGTGTGCATACATTTTGTCAGGGTCGCAGGCTGTTTGCAGCCTGCTCCTGGCGGTCTCTCCCATTCTTCCCTGGACAGCTGGAGGAGCGAGTCTCTTCCTCTCCATCCATGCCTGCTTTAAAATACCTCTGCCCAGGTGCCAGGGCATTCCCCCTCCCTGGAGGAGTCCCCCCACAGGTATCCCCACAGGATAGGGATGCCTGTGGCCCCCAGGTGCCCAGTGGTTTCGTCCAACAGTTTTTGCTGCTGATTTATTTTATCACTCTCAATACATTTGCAGAGGCAGGGAGCAAGGTGGTTTTTGTTTGGTTTTTTGTTTTTGTTTTTTAAAAATTTTTTATTTTTAACAGTGTGCGGGGCGATGTGGCAATAAATGCTGTTACAGCTGCTTGTCCCTTGGGGAGTGTTTCTGCCACCCAGGCTGCCTGACGGCCCTGATGTGGAATTGTTTCTCCGTTGTGGTGTGATCTGTGGAGTAGCTGTGCACAGGGGTTTTGTAGTCAGTGTTTAGCAGCGTTGCTGTACGTACAGGCACTGGTAGCATTGAACCTCACCGGTGAAGCCTTAATAGGAGCCCAGGTGGGCTCAGGTTGGCAGAGCCCCTCAGGACCTGAGCCCTGCCAGCATCCGCCAGCAATAATTACCCTCCTCTCCACATGGGATTGTGCTACGAATGGCTGTTTCCATTGGGACCGTGGTTCTTTGCCTTTATCATCCTTCTGGGCAGCCCCGGGCTGGACATGTATGCTCCGTGTATGAGGATGGATGGGGACGCTGGAATAAAACAGTCGTGTTTCATTTTATAACCTGATTGTGTGATCTCTTGCCTTGTCTGTGCTTTCGTCTCTTCTCCTGAAGGAAAAAAATGAGCTCTGCAAAACCGGCTGCTCCATGTGTTTCTGTTGGGTTGGGGCTGGCCAGCGCAGTGTCGGTGATGGGGTGGAGCAGAGCTGAAGGGATGTGTGTGCTCCCTTTGCTGTGCCCCACAAACTGAGCCCCGGGGTGTCCCTCCCGATGGCTCCTCTGGGGCAGCTGCTTGCAGCTGGGTCACGGCAGGGACAGGTGAACAGGGGTGTCCTGTGCTCCCTGCCACTTCCAGCTGAATGTGCACAGACAGAATCCACGTGATTTGTGCTCAATTCATCTCAGCTAATGGAATCAGAGCCTTTGCAGGTGCTGCTCCAGCCTGGGCAGGTAAGGGAGGAGCGAATGTGCTGGTCTTCCTGCCACTGCATCCCCTCAGAGGACAAAAGGTATTGGTTTAATCTTTTTTTTACAGAAAACTCTTATGGGATAAAAAACCCCAAAAACTGATGTTTTGCTGTTGTGGCAATAATTAAAACATAGTCATGCTATTGAAACAAAGAGGTCTGTGCCAGGGAGAGAGCAGCCCCAGCAGGGAGAGCAGGGTCTGGGAATCCAGCAGACACTTCCCATTCCTGTTGGACTCTCTTCTTTAAGGGAATTTACTGGGCTTGCTGAGCAGCAGGGGACTAAAGGCTGAGATTGTGGTAAATATTTCTGTTAAATTTAAAATTCCAATTAGTTTTTTTTGGGGGGGTGTTTTTTCTGTTTCTCACTTTTCCTTTTCAACCACCCCAGAGGTACGCTATATCAGAGGTACTGCTGCAGTGCTGGGGAGAACAAGCCAGAAGCCAAAGAAGCTAAAGAGGATTCCCAAGTTCCTTTCCAGACAACTGCTGCCTTCAGAGGAAGTGCAAATCCACGTGGAGCTGAGAAAGGGGATGTGAGGAGTGCCGCGAGCGGACACTGTCCCCTAGCTCCCTGGTTTTGGAGATGTTCATTCTCCAAAGAAGAATGAACCTGAGAAGAAAAGAACCTTCCCATCCCTTTTCACCCTGCAGTTAAACCTACCAGGGATGTATGTCTTGTTCCAGATCCCCCAGAAGGATTTGTGTGTGTCCTGCACTCCCGAATCCATGGCTTGGAAGGAGCATCCTTTAGCAGGAGCGAGAGGAAGAGGATTTCCTATGGAGCTGGCGAGTTTGGGCAGGTGAGAAAAGAAAAATGAACATATGGAAGAGCTGAAGGGTCCTTACGGTGCCTCAGGGGTCTCCGGGAGGGGTGGGGTGGGGCTGTGACCAGGGCAGGGTGTGCACAGCCCCCCAAACCCCACCTCCAAGAGGAACCCCGAAGATCCCCCGGCCATCGCTGGGGGGCCGGGCCGAGGCCCCCTCGTAGCGCAGGTCAGCGCGGCTCCGCAGGGACGGCTCCGGGGCTGCCGGGGTGGGTCGGGGCTCGGCTCCCGGGCGTGGCCGGGCTGGCTGAGCAGCGCTCGGTGCCCGTTCCGTGCGGGGGCTCGTCGGCATCTCTCCACTTCCCCGGGGAGCGATCGGCCCGGCGGCTCCGCCTGTCCCCGGGAGGGAGGAGCCGCAGGGCTGGAGTCTGTCGGCAGCGGGCGGCCGTGGAGCATCGAGGGGCACTGGGGCGGGCACGCCAGGTCTGGGCCGGCACAAGAAGCGCCGCCGAGCCGGGCTCGGCCGGAGCAGGGAGCGGATCTCCCGCCCAGCCTGTCCCGGGCGCAGCGCTGACTTTTGGGGTGTTTGCTGCTGATGTGTGTCCCCCGCCGCCGAGGGTCAAACAGTTTGGCACGAACACCTGTCCGGAGGTATGAGGTGAGCTGACGGTGGGGCTGGCTCGGGTGGGCAAAGGCAGCTTTTTGCTGCTCCCGGCCCAGAAATGCGAAGGAGATCCTGTGCAGTGCTTATGGAGTACGATTTGGGCGCATCTGCTTGAGCAAGCTGCATCACAGCGACAGTCAAAGCGTCCCAAACGCTGGAATTTGCATCTCCGAAGTGTCACACTGCTGGGAGCAAACTCTATGGGGAACGGGATGCTCGCAAGCGCTCTGCCCCACACTCAGGGGCAGGGCCGGTCGCTTGCGGGTGTGCTGTGCTCCCAGAGAGCCGTCAGTGCCCGGCCGGGAGGCGGCAGCGGCCGCTGGATCCTCATCGCTCGCCCGCGGCCGTCGTGCCGGGCTGGGCGTCCCCGGTGTCTCGGGGTAACTCACGCCAGTGTCTCGGGGTACCTCACCCCGGCCGGGAGCCCCTCGTGGCACAGCGCGGCCGTGGGGCGGCAGCGGGAGGAGCGGGGTGGTGCTGCGGGCACACCTTGCGGCGGGGGCGGCTCCCCAAGGTAAGGGCATTACCTGCTCCTCCTTCCGCAGCTGTGGCCCCGAAATGTGTGTTTTGCAAGGCTTCAGGCCCCGGGGGACGAAGGGGCTGAAGGCCAAGCGACTATTTCGCCGTGGGTGCTGTTACGAGGTACAGGGTCCTCTCACCGGGACGTTTTGTGCTGTTACGGTGTGACCCCGCTCCTTCATGCGCCGTGTTTAATTCGCCTTGAAAAAGCCTTTGAGCTTGTATTTATGCACTCCCCAAAAGTCTCTGGCAAGGGCAGCTCAGGCAGAGCTTATGCGATTTTGGGCTTTAGGCTTTTTTTTTTTTTTTTTTTTTTTTTTTTAAGCTCTGCCTTCTCACACTTGTCGCAGCGTGTGCTTGCTGTGAAAATTGAGTCTGCCTCGGGAATTCTGGGCTTTGCAGTCATATATTAGCGTATCTTGTGTATGGTTCCCTCTGATTTTTTGTTCTTGCCATTTCTCCACTCTGTTTCCCTGGTGTGCACGTCTTCAAACACTTATTTGTGTGCTTTCCTGGCCTCTTGAGAAAAATAAATTAACAACTACCATAAATAGTAGTTTGGGGGGGACCTTGCTATGAGGAGCTAAAAAACATTTTTATAGCACTTAGGTTGTCAGCATAGCTGGTGAACAGTAGAGCCACTGAGTAGCTTCGTTGTCCTGTGTAATTTCCCCCTTTTTCTGGTGTTGTGAAATGATTATGGCATAATTTAATAGCATGTGTCAAACGTCTTTGGTAGCATTTGTGGGCCAGGAACACATGTGCTGCATAGTTCAGCTATTGCCATACCTCATGTGCTATCCTGTTTCAAGCTCCTAATTCAGGCAAAAACTGATCTTTTTTTTTTTTTTTAATGCCTTTTTAAATTTTTAAAAATTTATTTACGATGCAGGGTTGACTCTTCACAGAATCATAGAATCCCAGAATGGTTTTGCTTGAAAAGGACCTTAAAATTCATCTTATTCCACGCCCCTGCCATGAGCAGGGACAACCTTCAGTAGACCAGGTTGCTCCAAGTGCTGTCCAATCTGGCCTTGAATATATTCAAGGAAAATAATGGGAGTCTTTTCGTCCACAGCTGGGACACAGGACTGGTTCACCCAGGAAGGGTTTGCTTGGGTCCAAACAGAGAGGAATTAGCTTGTAAGCGATACCTTGTGTCCTCTTGGTAAACAAACTTGTGCTTAATAGTTTTGGAGATACCTGTGAGTGAACACTCTTCATCACAAGGAGGCTCCCACAGCCAGACCTCATTCTCCAGAGGAATTGTGCTCACCTTTGGCCTTTTGAACTAGAAGGAGTGTGAGGCTGATTGGTCAGGTTGGTGTCTGAGAAGGGGAGGGTGTTCTGGGTTCCAGCAGCACTTCCAGGGTTGCTGCTTTGGTGAATACACCGGGAGGGAAGGAACCCAGTGGTATTCCTACTGTGCAAATGTGGGAGGGAGTGGAGCAGGAAGTGGCAAAGCTGGGCTTTGGTCCTTAAATCCCAGAACAGCTGGGTTTAAGTTCCATCAGCCAGAGGAGGGAATGAACCCTGGTGCCTGCCATCCTGGGGACACTGAATAGGTCTTACCATTTCTCTGCTATCATTTGCATTGTGTCATTCTCCCTTGATCAGAGAGGGCAGAAAATGAGGCAGAAAGGGGAGCTCATTTTGTTTCTGTGAACTACAGGCTTTGGGCAACTGCAGAGCACTTTGGGGTTCAAATAATCCTGCCCAAACACAGTCAGCTTGAACTTCTCTTGGGCACTTTTGGATCCCTCCATGCCACTCCTCCTCTGATCCTTTACCTGTGAGGTGTGGGCTCAGAAACACCTGCTCCTACTGGATGCACATTTACACATATAATTTCGATTCTTAGGAAAGTAATCAGGTCTACTGGAAACATGTTCTGTTTACAAAACACACAGAAAGCAGGCGTTTTGGCGCACTTAGTAGTAGGTCTTGCGCTTTGTTTCTTCTATTTTTTTTACCCTGTTTTTAGGAGGACACCAAAACTGTAAAATCAAAAGTGAGGGAGAAACTGTTGCTTTTCATTTTTTAAAATATTGTGTTGGATTTTATGTCAAGTGATACCACCAAAATATAATCTGAATAATTGACCTTCAGGACTCCACAGTTAAATCTTTTATTGTCGTTCAGTGGCTGGAGCTTCAGGAAACACCAAATCCCAAAGCATTTCTGCATCTGTAACATTAACTGCAACATCTTTAAAACCAAGTGCTCAGTGTGGGCTTTTCACGTGGATGCAAATGGTCCATACTAGCAGGGTGTGAGTGCTGACACTTTGGGGTTATGGGGGTCCTTGGCCGCTCATGAGTCAGGCAAGGCTGAAGGAAGGAGGGAGCCTCCCACAGCTGCAGCTGAGGATGATATTGGCTGTTTGAAACCCTTGGTCCAGAACTGGAAGAACGCCTTTTCTCCTTCTTTCTGTCCATCACTGGGCAGGATATTAAGGTGATGCTGCACTAAGCCCTTTATTTTGTGGTTTTTCACCCTGGCTTTTTAATGTATTTTGGAGCGGTGCAGTGAGGGGTGGGTTGCTGGGCGACACCGTTTCTGACTGGTGCAGAAATGGGTGTGTGCTTCCAGGCAAATCCAGGTGTGACATGGAAATCCTGGGAGCATTTCCAGCCTTGGCTACGCAGGCCATGAACCAGGATTCTGAAAAAGCATACAGCCTGCCCATAGGTGTTTGTATCAAATTTGGAGAGGCAAGGGTTTATACCGGGGGACCACTCAGGTCATTGGGCCTGAAAGTCGTCCCTCAGATAGAGAAACTAAGCAATTTTCCATAATTCTAAGTCTTATGTCCTTCATGTTCCTAATACAATGTAAAGTATCTTTTTAGGAGACTTTGGTGTTTGGTTACCTTTGTATTGTAGACAGGGGATTTGTTAGGCTGGCAGAAGTGTTTTCTCACCTGCAGGTGTGCTACAATTATCAACGTAAAAAGTAATTGGTTGTCATGTTTTACCTTTTTCTCTTTATAGTTTGGGGAAAGTATATGGCTTAAATTAATCAAATGTGTTTAAGTGCTTCCTTTCTAGAAGGGTGCTTTGTTATTTTCTTATGAATACTCAAGCAAATGAAACTGGAATCTGGGAAATGGATCTGCCTGTGGATTCCTGCAGTTCATGGCCTGCTGGATCAGGGTTCTTTTGGGCAAGATAGCTATGAAGAAAGTGTAAACTCTAGCTAAGATGAGCTAAATACTTACAAAAGAGAAATGGTTCCAAAGGATGTGGGTATTTTTTTATTTTAGGGTAGCTGTGCCTGAGGCAGGGATGCTCCAATGACTGTGCCTTTTTCCAGCTCCTTCCACCAAAGGTACCACAGGAGCACACACCCTGAAAGCACCAGATTTGGGGTGTTGTGTATGAAGGGAAAGCGAAAGCAGCTCAAGGGCTGCAGTCTTGTGCAGAGCAGTTGTTGTGAGCTAGAGACATATGACCACTAGACATATCCAGAGGTTCCTATTCATAGCTCCACCCTGCCCATATCGGGATTTTTCTCCCCCCACGCAGGCTGCTAGTCTGGAAGAGGCTTTTTCCCCCTCTATCCAAATTGCCATCCCACTGTGGAAAGTAGTTAAAAAAGATGCTTCTGAGAAACTCAAGTGTCTTTCATCATTGTTGCCTGAGTACAAGGGGTGGGAAGAAATGGATTTGCTTTGATTTGACAGCTGGATTAGGTGTTCTTTTCCTCTGCTAATTTGTTCCTGTAGCCTTTTCCTTTTCCACCTGCCATTCCCAGCAGTTTTGCTTTTGTTGCTGCCAAGAAACTTGGTGCTCACCGAGCAACTTGGTGCTTTTCTAGCTGCTGCCTTCAGGCTTGCTCTTCTGCAGCACACTATGAATCCCACAGCCTTCTCCTTGGTCCTTTCTTTTCCTTGGCATCAGGCAGTGGAAGGTGACAGGCTGTTTGCTTCATGCATGGGGATGGAAGCACGTGCCCACTCCTGGGGCTCCTTTCTCAGCCCACTTTGTGTGGCACATGGTTGGAGAATTGCTGTCCAGATTGCTTGTTCTGATCATAGAACTCTTATTTTGTGTTCGGGATCCAAGCTATCAGAGGAAAAGCCCTTGCAGGACAGTGGCAGGATGCATGGAGCTCAGGGTCTGGGTTGTTAAAGTCTCTCCTGATGTACTTTATTTTCTGTGAAGGCCTTTCAAGCATGCTTAAGTATCCCTAAATTCAGTCCATGCACTTGGTCTGGATAGGAAAACAAAAAAAAGGTGCTTGGCAGAAATGGAGTGCTGTAGTAGAATATTGAAAGGCATTGTGTAGCTTTCCCTTTGGCCTTTTCCAAGGATGCTACTTGGATGCTACATCATTTGTGTCTGTGCGGTGACACAAGGTAGGATCCCTGCCTATGAAAGAAGCAGGGCTGAATTTATATTTTTTCCCCCTGGGAACGTCTTACCACTGAGAGGCCGCTTCATTTATTTTTCCCTGCACGCTGATGGTTCTGATTCAAGCTTTATTTGGAGGTGTGAACCATTTGGGGCTACACAGAACAACATCATTCAGCAGGAACTTTTAATCCATCCCAGTACCCCTCCTGCAAGGGCTTGAGCACACACATCCTGTCACTGTCAGCCACCTCAGAAAGGCGCCAGCTGCTCTCAAGCTGCTTTGCTACACCTGGGCACTGGATCCAGCTGCAGATTTCCCCCGCCCTTGGCAGGGTGAGGGCCCCTTGCTGCCTTTGGGTCAGACGTGTGTCTTGGCTCACGGGTGGCTTTGTGAGGAGCAAACAGCCTGGAGCAGTGGGATGGGTTCTTCAGACACCGAATGAGGTCCTGGGTGCTGAGTGCCACACTGCAGGCCCTGCAGGTGCTCCCACAGAGCTAGGGAAGTGTTTGAGCCCCAGTTTTTGGAGAGAGGAGCTACTGGCAGGTGACATGGTTCAGCTGCCACATCCAGCTGTGCTGCTCAGAGCAGAAGTTGGAGAGAGTTGTTTATTTTTTCATCCTAAAAGTTTGAGTTTTTCTTTCCTTTTTCAATGTCTGCTGTGTTGGGTGTCCCAAGGAGGGCTGGATTCCTCACAAAGGGTTTCAGGAATTGGTGGTAATTCTGCTTTTTCTGAAGGTGTATGGAAGTGTGCTATTGAAACAGATGGAAAGCTTTTTAGGATAGAAAAGAGCTGTGACCACCCATGCGTCTATGTGTTTTAATCATGTAGCCAGACGCACTAAAGTTTTTACTTTCTAAGCCAAAACCTGTGTCTCGATTGCAAAGATTTGGTCCTACAGACGCAGCCAGATGAGGGGAAAAAAGAAACTTGTGTTTTTCATGGAAAATCTTCTGTTATTCCTTATATATTTTGTTGTATTCCTTGTATATTCTGTTATTCCTTTTAATTCTGTTGTATGATTGCGTATCGTGTACTGTCTGTTCTTTTTCTAATGGAATGTGTTTGAAATTTATATTAAGGATGAGGAGTTGGGTCTGTTCACTACAAAGTCTTGTGTGGTCTGAGGGACTGGGGTGGTGGCTGCTCTCAGCAAAGGCTATTTATGCACATCATGTCAGACTGCCCTCAGCCCTGGGCAGAAAACCTCTGGGACCGTGCTGTGGGTCAGAACTGGGGCTGTGTTTAACACTGACCCAGCTCAGGTCAATGTTTACCCGTAGGCGTGGGGTTTGGGCCCCCACACTGAACTGGAACACGATCAGGGTGACAGACGCTGCGTTTTTTTGCATCCTGGGATTTTTATGTGCCCTCTTGAGACTTTCCCCGGGATGTGGCTGTGGTGGAAGGTGATGCTGCACCACAATGAGCTGAAGGTAAACCTGCACCTCCCATGGGCACTGCTGGCCTTTGTCTGTTGTGCCATCAGAACGTGGCAATTGGCTGCTGCCACTGCCACCCCACCTGGGGCCGTGCCCTCCTGGCAGCCCTTGCCAGCCCCACACACGAGCTCCAGGGGTGCCTCTGTGCTGTGTTGGGAGTGTTTGCTGGGAATGTTCCTCATCCCTGGGAGCGTCCTTTTGTTCCTGGGTGGCCGGACAGAGCTTTTGGGCCTGTGAGCCTTAGAGTTGGATTGCAGAAGTCCCTGGAAGGGAGAAGGACAGGGAGGATTGTCAGAGTGGGGCTGTCACACCACACCTGGCAGTCTGTGCTGTGTGCTGGAGGTTGTTGTGTATTTGCACTGCGGGGAATGAATGTCCCCTTCCCAATTCAGTCCAACAGATCCAAGGGCTCTTAGAGGAATATTTTATTCTTTACTTCCCTGCGTGGTAACTTATTCTCCAAATTGCTGTGAGCAATTTTTTTTTTTTCCTGGAGAAAACCACACAGCAGAGACAGCTTGCAGAGGAGCCCGGAGTTGTGTCTGGGGAAGAAGAGAGTGCTGAGAGCTGTGCCTTCCCGTGCTCTGGTCTCTACAACAGGGAGAAACGCACCGTGCCAAGTCCTATTTCCCAGCGCTTGCACCTGGAGAAGCTCTTCCCGGGAGACAGGGAGCAGGTATCTATTCCCCAGGCGCTCCGGCTGGGCTGTGAGCGGCGGAAGCTGAGGCCTGCTCAGTTTATTCCCAGCCGTTCCCATGGGTGTATCCCGAGGTCTGGCCCTTCCCCGGCCGGACCGGGCGCCGCGCCGCGCCGCGCCTCGCTGCTGCCGCCTGCCGGCCAGACAGCGCTGCTGCAGCAAGAGCAGCGCATGCGCGCTGCATCGAGCGGCGCGCTGGGGACACCTGCGGGCCACAACGCGGTGCCGCGGCGGTGGGGCGCGCATGCGCGCTGAGCACGGAGCAGCTGTGTGCCTCGTGGCCGCTGAGGGCGACGCGGAGCATGCGCAGTGGAGGGCAGGCGCCCCGCATCACGTGGTGTCTAAGGGCGGAACGGCGCCCCGGCGGCGCGCATGCGCCGTGGCGGTCCCGCGCGAAGTGCTGCCGCCGTGTGGGGAGCGGCCGGTGGTGCAGGGCAGGAGCGGCGGCAGTTCCCGCGCCGGGCCTGCCCGTGTGGGACGCGGAGCGCCGAGCGCCGGGCTGCCGTGCCCGGGTGCAGCGGGGGACCAGCAGACGCGGGGCCCGGCTGCGGTGAGACAATGGAGGAGCCGGGCGGTTGCGGTGGCCGCAGCCGCGCTGAAGGTGAGCGGGGACCGGCGAGCCTGGGAAAAGCCCTGGGGAGGGGGAACTAAGTGCATGAAGCCTGCTGCTGTAAGCAGCCAGTAACTCCTGTGGATATTTTAACTGGTAAAAATGGTGACTTTTACTTTGTCTGTGCGCAAACCGCTCGGCTTTCCCCGCAGGGTTGACTGAATTGGAATCCGGAGTATCCTGAGGCTCCTGGTGCTTGCGGCTGCGGCGTTTGGCAGGTGGGGATCATCGCTGTCTGTCTGACCTGCCTTTGGACGTGCGTTTCCACAGCGACTCAGAGCGGGAAAGGGCCAACAGGGTGGTGGGAAGGGCTTTGTCCCACGTCTGGACAGCATCACGGCAGGGATGTTTTTGATAGATGTCTTGTCTTTGCCTTCCCAGCTCGGGGTTAAGTTGGTGTTCGCTGAATGGGGCCTGGAGTGAGGAGGTCTCTGTTGGTTCAGTGGGAGACAAAGACGCCCCTGGCTGGTGTGTCCTGGGTGGGCAGAGAAATCTGATATTGGCAGTGTGGGTTTGTGGCTTTTAGTCAATCCAGGGGTTCCAACGTGGCTCGGGACAAAGGGGAGCAGGGGCCGAGGGACGCCGGGACTGGGTGTTTGGCTGGTGCTGGAAATGAGCAGCTGGGCCTGCCTGAGGCTGTGCTGGCTGTGGATTTGTGTCCTACCTGGCCTCAGGTCTGCGCAGCAGGTGCACACTGGGCGGGTTTGGGGACAGTTTCATCATCCTCTGTCCCTGTTTGCCTCCTTGCAGAGGAGAGGAGTCCGTGCTTGGCTGTTGGCTCCCTGCAGACTGCAGAGCCCAGCCCTGGTGTTCCTCAGCATTGGTTGGTTTAGGTTGCTCTGCGCATGCAGTGGATGATTTGTGTTTGGAGAAACTGCTGTTGTATTGTACGTCTGCAGAAGTGCTGAGTCTCAAAGAGTGGTTTGAGGGTTTGACAAAGCAGAACAGGGATTAGACAAATTAGCTCCAGTAGGCTGAGGACCACCCCCCATAATTTACAGAACACTTAATCCAGTAGTGATTCAAACCTGTGGCAATGATTCCAAGTAAGAGTTGGACTTTTTCTTCTCAAGGTCACTGGGAAGCGTGGGACAAGAACTGAACCATAACTTCTCGCAAGCCCTGTCAGGGAGAGGAGCAGCAAATTGTGCTGGAAGAGTTTCCGTGAGTACCTGTGAGATGATGATCTACAGTTTTAAAATGAATCTGGAAAGGAAACCACGTTATTTTGAAGGAAAACCTCAGGTGGAACTTGTGAGAAAGATGATTTGATGAGAAATTTCTTGACAGCAAGAAATGTGTTTGTGTTGATGTTGGGTTTTTTTACATGAGCAAAGCATCTGGAAACACTCCAGGAAGGCGATGGGAGGTTAGTGAGGAGCTGAGGACATGCTTGGGATCGCTGCTGCCTTGTCTGCTGCTCCCACACTCCCAACTGGTTGCCTCAGGATGGTTTGGCTCAAGTTAAAATTGCTGCTTTCTGCAGAGCTGCATCTATATTCTTCAGTTCCAAGGAAGGATTGTCCTGTGTTCTTGGCTTTTAAAGAGCTTTCATTTTGCCCCAGGAAGAGCATTGTGGTGTTGGTGTTCAGCCAGAATAGTGCCTCCGGTCCCTTTTTCAAAGAGAGGGCAGAGCTTGCATTTCTGTCTCCTAGGTGGCCTTGGTGCTATAGACAAGTCCTGCAGGGGCCTGCAAAGGCATGGCTGGGTGCTCTGCAAGGCAGGAGTGGTTGTGACCTGATATCCTGGTTTTGGCTGGGACACAGACCCGGGTGTGCCCTGCTGATCTACTTCATCTCCTTTGGCTCTCTGCTTGAAATAAAAGTGTCATTCCCCTCCACCCCCCCCATAATTCTGGGGGCATTATGTGTTCTGTGATGGCTGGCTAGTGGGCAGCGGAAATGCTGCCTCAGGTGTGGGTCCACAGCAGATGTGAGCCAGCTTGCTTATGAGCTTCCAACAAGTCCTTGTAGGCAACACAGAGGCTTACTTCATAAGCTCCTCAAAGGAGAAGGTGAACTATTTCTGAGGCTTCCACCTGATTCACTGGGAGCTTTTCCTGTCACAGGTGGCAGGCCTGAGGGCGGTGGCCCCCCAGCATGCCAGCTGTTCGCTCTCACAGCGAGGCGTCCCCGTCCCCGTGCTGAGCCCCCTCAGCCTCCTGCCCCTGAGGGCAGAGCTGATGTGCTCCCCAAAAATCTCTGGCTGGGGCAGTTCAAGCAGTGCTCATGCAGGTTTTAGCTTCAGGCTGTTGTTTTGAGCTCTGCCTTTTCATACCTTTTGCAGCCTGTGCTTTTCATGAACAGTGACTTTGCCCCGACAATTCTGTGCTCTGCAGTCACGCTTTATTCTACTTAACTTGTGTTTCCCCCTGCTTTCTTATTCTTGCCCTTTCCCCGCTGCTTCGCTGCTCTGTACCTCTTCAGACCTTCAACTGTGTGCTCTTCTAGACTCTTAATGAAAATAAATTAATAAATACGGGAATTAGAGGCTTTTTTGGGGGGGGGATGTGGGGCTTGGCTTGCCATAAGGAGCCAAAAACTCCCTTCTTAAGCGTTACCTTGTCAGTGTGCTTTGTGAGCAGTAGGGCCGAGAGCACGGAACTCGTTCTGCTGTTGCCATAACTCGCGTGAAATGCGATTACAAGCCGCGAGCTTAGGCGCAAACTGTTTTTAAAAAGAAATTACAATCCTAAGCGGCGAGAGCAGCCCCACGGCAGCACCCAGCTCCCTCCGGCGGGCCCGGCCCCGCCCTCCCCGGCGAGGGGCGGGGCCTGGCGCCGTGGTCCAATCAGCGCGGTGCGCGGCAGCGGCCAATGGCGAGACAGGGCGGCAAACTTGGGCGCCGGTGCCGGAAGGCGCGCGGCCCTTCCGGCCGGCGGCGGGGGGCGATGGCGCCTTGCGGCAATGGCGCCTTGCGGCAATGGCACCTTGCGGCGCGGCCGGGCTCCCGGCCAGCGGCGGCACCGGCGCTGCAGCCGGCCTGAGGTGGGCGCGAGGGTGCCGCGGTCTCTGGGCCTGGTGGTGGCTGGGTCGAGCGGTGCCCAGCAGTTGGTTTGTGCGGGTGTTGTCCTAGGAATAACGCGTTGCAGCTGCTCAGGTTTCGATTGGTGCACTGAAAATGGAGTGTTCTTGCGAGCATGTGAAATAAGCCCTCAGAGTGCTCTGGGTGCGTAGCAGAAAACGCTCAGTAGTAGTAAAAGTGGCTTTTGGAGAAGCAGCTGTTGTTTTGCAGGTTTGTGGAAGCGCTGAGTCTCAGAGGGTGGCCAAAGGTTTGTACAAGCAGAACAGGGTGAGAGAAGTGGGCTCCAATAGGCTGAGGACTGTATCTTTATACTTAACCCAACAGTGAACACAAAACCTGTGTAAAGCCTTTCTGACTTGTACTTTATTTTTTTTTTTTCCCCTAGGTCACTCGGAAGTGTGGGACAAGACCTGAATGTTAACTTCTTGCAAGGCCTAACGGGGAGAGGAGCAGCAAATTGTGCTGGAAGAGTTCCCGTGAGTACCTGTGTGATGATAAATGTAACAGCTTCAGAATTAATCTGGATAATGATGTTATTTTGAAGAAAAACCTCAGGTGGAACACGTGAGAAAGACTATTTGATGAGAGATCTCTTGACAGAGAGAAATATGTTGATGTTAGAGGGTTTTTTGTATAACTTCTGCTTGAAATAGAAGTATTATTCCCTTCCATCCCTCTGGGGTTATTTTTTATTCTGACTGGCTAACGGGCAGAGGAAATGCTGCCTCAAGTGTGTCTCCACAGCAGACATGAGCAAGGTTTTGCATGAGCTTCAAACGAGTCACAGTTTCTGCTGCCTGGCAAATGTCCTGAGAGCTGTTCTCCTTGGGATATTTGGGGAGAAATGTGACACTAAAGGTTAAATCTGTGCCTGAGCTCAGAGAGGATGGGACTGTGCTGCGATGGTTTAACCTTGAAAAGGGAAGCATTCCTCGGCTTATTCCACATAATGTTAGAAAAAGAGTAAAATAGCCATTGGCAGCTGCGGCCCGTGACTCCGTCGGCTCCCTCTCTGGCCAGAGTTTTGTGATTTCCTTGGAAAGGAACTGCAATTTCCTCCTTCTCCAGCTGGGGTCATTCCAGAGCCATTCTAGCCCGGGAGGGCTCTCAGTGCGTGCCAGAGATGGTTCTGCCTGTAGCGGTGGGCAGCACGATTTAATTTTTATAGCCTAAAAAGCTCTTTTTCTAGAACCTGCAGTAATTCAAAAGGTTTCTGGGGTAGTTTTTTCCCGTTTATTTATTTATTTTTTTTTCCCCTGCTGCTCTGGTGCATGTCCGTGATCTGTGGTGTTCCCTACTATTGGTCTGTGTGTCTTCTTAGTGCTGTCATGGAGATGGTCTGGTCCTCCTGCAGTTTGCTGGTTTACAGGAAACCCCAAAACGTTTTCTTGAAACACTTCAACGTGGAGAGGAATTTCAGCTGGTGGGTCAGAAGTTACTGTTGGCTGCCATGACAGAGACCCACAGAAGGCGTTTCTGGTTTTCTCTGTTGTGTACCTACTGAGCCAACAGAGAGCAGGTGTTCCCTGTGGCACTGTGGGGCTTTTAATCTGGTCAGTGCCCTGTGTATCAGCAGCAGTGCTGTACAGCTTTAGAGGCTGTGTCTAGACCCTTAGCAACCAACCTCTGCCAGAGGATAAATTTCTGTTGTCTTTTCTGGATGTATAGCCAGGCTATCCTTGCATAGGAAACTCAACCCCAACAGCACTAGCTGGGGTTCCTGTTTCCTCTCCTTTTCTTACACACCCCCCCATGTGGCAGGTTGTTCTGGGAGGGTCGTTCCCTCAAGTGAGCCTGCTGGGACAGAAACATTGCCTACACTTGCTTGTTGGCCGGGTCTGTTACAGACCTGATCAGGAAAAGCGTGTGTGAGGAATGAGCTGTAGGAGGTGGAATTCACCTGGAAGCCAGTGCTGGTGTCGCGGCCAGAAGAACACGGCAGGCAGGCAGACAGGTCCTGACTTCTTTACACAGGTGTATGTTTACCCTGTCTAGCCCTAACCTCTCCTCTGGTATGCATTAAATATTACTTGTTTATTCAAGGTGATAAAGAGCCCTGTGGATGTGAGCCCTGGTGTTGACAAAAGCCTTGGGAAATTATGCAACAGTCGGGAACTCCTTCTTTGTGTTCCAGAGCAAGTCTCTTGGCGACTGTGCTGGTCTTTTGGGAGGGGCTTGCTGTGACTGGCCAGAGAGGAACACTCCAGCCTCACTGATGTGTCTGAGGACCCTGTAAGCTTGGATGTGTCTTCCATGGCGATTGGAGCAAGTTCTAGCTGTGGTTCCGTGGGTAAGAGCCACAGAAGTGATAAGCAGCCATCAAAAGTGTTTAGGCTCTTCAAATAATTAGATGGAATCTGTTGGTGGAAATTAGGGAACTCAGAGGATGAGGATTTGTTCTTTCTCTGCTGTTCCACTGATTGGGGGTGTGGAGAGGGGGGAAGGTTTCCACCAACAAAACCAAACCACAAAGCATATAAAAACCCCAAATCCCAGTGTTGGTGTTCTCATCTGTGTGATAACTACAACCAGATCATCGTATGAAATCCATGCCTGAGAGATTGGAACTTGTTGGGTTTTTTCCTGCCCCTGAGTGTTGGCTGTGAAGGCAGTTGGGTGATCCTTTTGGGTTTCAAGCGTGTGTTCCTGAGGCTGGGCAAGAGCACTGGTAACACTTGTTCCCCTAAAGCCTCCCACAGCAGCCACTGCAGGTAGCTCAGAAAAGCTTTCTAGAGGACCCATTTCACATGTGGGAAATTGCTGAGGCTGAGGATGGTGTTGGATCTGACCAACAGTGTCCTCCTGACATGATTTCTTTCCCCTTTACTGTTTGCCAATATCCCTGAAGGGTTCCCAGTCAAGGAAAAGAGGGTATTATAAAAATATTTATTTCTTTTAAATGAAGCCATCTTTGTTTGTTTAATGAATTGCTATGGAAATGGTGTGAGTCATGCAGGGAACTATAAGCCTAATTTTAACCACTTTTGTCCTTGCAGTACAAAATAGCTGTCAGGTTCCATGTCACTGGGCAGTGTAGTGTGGAATAGATTGCCTTTCCTGCAGATGTCAGATGGCAGTTTCATCTCTGGAAGGCTCAGGGTGCGTTTCTTCCCAGGGCAGTAGGGGGATAGGTAGGTCTGGAAATGGTGTCCCTTGTTGAGCCTGCCTGTGCAGGTGACAACTGGAACCTTTTATCTCCAGACACCCTAGGTGTGATGCTGTGCCTCTCACACACATTATGCTGTGCCTTTGACAACAGGTGTGGTGGAGCACAAAAGCCCTTGGAGTGCTCAGAAATGGGGCCTCTGGATCTAGAGTCCTCTGGACCCTGAAAGAAGCTGGGGGGAAGCTGGCTGTCCCTTTAGGTGCACACTGGTTTCTGTTATTTCACTTACAGGATCATGAAGCAGAAAAGGGAAAAGCAGCAGGGAGGGAATAGGAAAGAATATATTGTTTCATATGGTAGGGTAGGCTAAGGCAGGTCTGAAATTCATTGTAGCTTTTCTTTGTGCTTATTAGGTGTTACAAAGGACCAATTAGAATAATTATTGCTTCTCTCCCTCCCTGAGATCCATCTCTTTAAGTCTTAGCTGTGGTAGTACGGACAAATCATTCCCATTCAATAGCAGTGCATGACCTGTGGATGGTTTTAAATGCCTAAAAATGGCATGACTTCCTGTAGTGCACGTTCCCCAGGACCAGGCTGCTGGCTGTGATTCCATGTGGAAAAGCGAGTGGACAACAAGGAGAAGTGCAGAGTGTCTTTTATTTCTTCATTCTTTGCTGTAAATCATCCAAGTGAAGTACAGGTTAGAAGAGCTGAGTATATTTCATGGAGTTCATGAATCATGCCATTTCAGTGACATAACAGCTGTAAATAACAGCTATGTACTTGTGCTGTGGGACAAAAGAAAAGCTACATGTTTTTCCTGTCCAGAAGAATTTTGATCGATTCCATTAACCTGGGAAATAGAATCCAAGTCTAAAAATCATAGAATGGAATAATGGAATAGGCAGGGTTGGAGAGGACCTTTAAAGTCATGAGTCCCACCCCCCTGCCATGAACAGAGACACCTTTCTTACAGAGTTTCTGAATTGTTCTTCCTTCCTGTCCATGATTACAAGAGAAATCCCAGTGTTTGAGGTGGGCATTGTTAATTCCTCCTTCAAATTTGGTTTGCAAGAATGATTAGTTGTGTGTGTTTGCAGCACTAAATGTGCTGCTGGACTTGGAGCTGAACTGTGTGCAGGTTTGGGTTGATAAAAGAGATTTTGGTGGCCATAAGGCACATCTTTGCTTTCCAAGAGAAGTCATGGGGGTTACAATGGAATTTGGGGTAGCTCAGTGGAATTGAGCTCAGTTCCCAAGGACTTTAGAGTGCATGGAGGGTGGGGGCACATTTGGGGTATGAGAGGGCAAAAAGCAAACCCCCGATAATTTAGACCTTCAAAGGCATTAGAAAGATGAATTTTGAGAGTCCAGTATATGACACGTTACGTCAGGGACTACAGACTGGCCTGGCCAAGAGAGCTCAGATGTTGCAGGAAGCGACTGCGCCCTGTAGGATTTCACTGGAGCGCAGCAGCCGCAGGCACCCCCCCGGAGCAGAGGGCCTTTCCCTCGGGGACAGTCCCGTCACCTCACAGCACCAGATGCACCTGTGAGCTCCCATTTTTAGTGCACAGAACAAAGGGAATGCTTTGCCAGGTGCTGCTCACACCTGCGCTGGCAGTCAGAAATGTGCTCCAGGTTCACATGGGAGCACTGGAAGGGGGGGCAGGTCCAAAGCTGGGCTCCAGCCAGGAGCCTCTGGGAACCATGTGGTGTCAGCTCCTCAACTTCTCCCTCTGCCCCTGCCAGCCTGTGAGGCACAGGTGTCTGGAGACTGCCCAGAGGTTCCAGTAGCCCACTGTGAGCCTGGAATGGGGCAGCTGGTGGGACAGGGAGGGACCAGGTCAAGCCTGTGCTTCTGGGAAAATGCACAGCGCACACACCGCGCTCAGTTTGGAAATGTTTGCTTGTAAGGAGCTGAGCTGCCAAGGTGGAGAGCAGAACACAGGGAACCTGGTTGGAATGCACAAGTGTCTATGGACACTTCCTAATCATCCTTTTAGGCAGTTCCTGGAAACGTGTATTTGTGAGGTATTTTGTGAGAGAACAGGTAGCATCCATACCTACAAGGTAATTGCCAGCTGCTATGTGGTAGTTGCATGTGGAAAGCGAACCAGGTGGGACATGAAGCACTGGCACCCCTAAACTGAAAAGGAAACAGATACCCCATAGCTCTGAAGTAAACCAGGAGCCTGACCTCATAATCACTGTGTTGATTTTTATGTAGGAATGTGTTTGTTCCATTCCCCACAAATTAGATAATGTCATATCACAAATGTGATAATGAATGTTTTCATGCTTGTAATAATATCTTCTAATAGACACTTTTATGTATAGCTGACCAAAGCAGAGCAGCATTAATAAAGTGTTTGCAATACTCTATGGAGTTAAGTAGAAAAACAAAGCAGGAAACAAAAAGGAAAAGGTATCTTTTGGAAATAGTAATTTCCTTCTGAAGTCAGCAGAGAAGCTACAGTGCGAGCCTAGCAGAGACACATGAATAGATACAGTGCTGTGAACTGGAAGTCTGGTGATATCGGGGGGTCTGCACGCCTGGAGGAGGGGCTGGTGGGCTTCCTTATCAGCCTATAATCATTTGGTGGGGGGGTTTCAGCCCTTTCTTGTATTTTTATAATTATTATTTGAACTCTCAGATGAGCTAATGTGCTCAAAGGACTATGGATGACTCTTTCTTCCCTGTGCATGAAGTCTCCATAACACACATCTCATAGTGTGTCCAAACACTTGGTAGGTTTCTAATCCATCCCTTCACTGTGAGCAGAGCAATGCTGTTGAATCAGTTTGCATTTTGGTTGGTGGGGAGAATTCTCATTCTTCCTAGAGGAACTTGGTGTAGATTCTGCATTTCTCAGCTAAATTGTAGTAATGTGGGTTATTGCTCAGGCTAATCACTACAAAAGGTGAAATGGTCAATGAGGTCAAAATGGTCTGTGTCTCACTAGTCTTCTGCAGCTGAAAAGGGACAAAGCAAGGGAAATTCTGGTCTCCGGAGAGATGTCTGCCTATATCCAGCCTTTTATGTTTTCACTATTGGATTGAACCCCAAAACCTTCCCAGCTCTGGGTAGCTCTGGGTAGCTGGGAAGAAAGACTGAGCGGACTAAAATCTTAGCTTAATTGACCTTTTCATAGGGATTTCAATTGTTTAGGAACCTTACCTGTCTGCTGTTCTTTCCTGCCTGCTTTTTCTCTGGTCTTTAACTCCTGTAAATATGTAAGTTTTTCAATTGCTGAGGCCAGGAGCATCCATGGTGCCTACTGCCGCTTTGCCCACACGCTTGTGCCAAGTGATCTCTCTTGGAATGTGCTGAGGGGCCGTGCCTCAGCCAGCTCAGAGCTCCTGACTGGGTGTCCTGTGCAGAGGCAGCGATCCCAGCGTTAGAAACAGGGGCCAATTCTCTGGAATGGTATAGTAAGAAGTTAAAACACCGGTGGGGAGTGTGGCTTGGGTGGGCTGGGACCTCCTAGTGCTTATGTGCCTGGTTTGCACTGTTTGCATAAAAGGGCTTCCATACATAGGGGAGAATGAGCACCAGTGCCTCCTATGAATTTATCCAGCCGTTGGATACAATAATTCAGGGTTGTCTGCCCGAAGTAAGCGCAAGGAAATGCTCAGGTCATCTGTTAGCTGCCTTGTGGGAGCATTGGACAGCTGTTGTCAGCAAGAGCTGATCAGGAGGTGGCTCTGAAGTCTCTGAGAAGGGTGTGTGGTATTTCCCAAAGCTGCTCACCCTCACTGCCCTGGCCAGAGCACACTGGCAGGGAGGGGCATGTGCCCTTCAAGCACAGCATGCACCATTTCAGAGCAGTGTAAGGCAAATCACCTCACCTTTCCAGCATGGAGAAAGCTCCATGTTCCATCAGCTGTGAGGTCTACCCCATGTTTCGTTTTGCTGTCGTATATCTTGTCTCAAGTGCCCGAGGCTGACCCATGGGATGCAATTCCAGCATTTGGTTTCCAAATGAGCTGAGGTGTCAGAACGATACAGGCCGAGTTTGCGTTCAGGAGATGTTCTACAGTCTTTGCTCTCCCAGAAGAGCTGCCCATAGAAAACACTCCTCGCTTACAGTGACAGTGTGCAAACTTTAGCATTGTTGTAATGATAAAAATAATAAGCAACCTGGGAAGGTCTGTTTTGGACAGTTGTGTTTTGGCAAAATAGAATGAACTAGGTGCTGCTTTCCAGCTAAAAAAATAGCTTTTCTGATAGCTATTGCATAGGCCTTGGTTGTTAGCAGCAGAAGTCAAGTACAATATAAGACTTAAACTATTATAAAATCTTATAACTCAGGGTAGGTTTGCTGAGACTGGTGTATGTAAAAGACATTTTCTGGCCTCAGAATGACACTGTCTTCCATCGTCCAGAACCCAGCTGGAAAAACTAACCCTTCCTTTGATTTAACTCCCAGGGATGTTGTTTTTCTTTTCAGCTTTTTCCCCTTAGAATCTATCCATTAAATGTAGAGCTTTTTATGGAAAATATCTATGAACAATGGAGAAAGGATGAAACCTTAGTATGGCAAAAGAGCACTGGACATTCTATAAATAGTGACATTTTCCAAAGTGTGCTGAATGCCTCTAGTTTGAGTGGAGCAAAGCTTTGCACATTTCAGTGCAAATGCAGAGAGAAGTATGTCTCATGGTGAGCATGGACCGGTCTCTGTCCCGCTTCCTGGGGAAAGGATGTGCCTTAGCGAAGTTACCTGTTGTCTGGCTGCCCGTGGCCCTTATCTCCAGGAAAAATCCTGCTGTCCCTTTGAACAAGACCGATCCAGAGCATGAGATGATGAAAACTTGGTGTCTTCTAGAGTTGACGGCTTAAACCTTGTAAATGAGGAAACCTTGTAAATTCTGCTGCAGTTGCTGGTAATTATTCAAATAGCAAGAGGCAGCATATGTCCTAGCTGGACAGGGTTCTATCTAGGGTGGGCTCCTGCCCTCCTGGTGGGGCTGGCATTGGAGCAAACCTGGTTCTTGGGCAGCACATCGCAGCACGGTGTACTTCCTTGATATGTCAGCCCGTGTTCTGGGGTCGCTTCGGTCAGTTCAAGTTCAGTTCATGGCATTTCTCCCTTGTCTTCTGTCAGCTGAAGTTGGGTCTTGAAAGAAATGCAACCATTTCATCTTTCCATGTTGTTAGCTATTTGTTTGCCCTCCCTTTACAAAGGTGAGTGCTGTCTTTTTCATTTGCTATGGTAATGTCATTGCCTGATACTCTGGCCAAATGGCTGTTCCTGAGCACTGATGCTGAGGACATGACAAATGAGCAATATCCCAGGCTTTGGAGTTTAGTATGTCGGGAGATACAATCAGGCATATTGATTCTTTCTTACATTTCCTTTCTAATTAAGAGCAAGTTTTTAGTTGTGGAATAATTGTATGTGTTCCCTTAGAACAGTCACTTATGCAGAACATGAAAGCTAAGCAAACTTAAGAAGGAAATAATTGCAACAGGGAGCAAAGATTTTCTGTTGGGTGATATCAATACTTAGCAGATAGGAAATGACAACTGCTCATTAGCTGAGCTAGTCCCACCTTGACTCAATTTCCCTTGAGCTGAGCTAGGAAGAAACGCACATCTGTAGAAGACAGATCAAGAAAACTGTGAGGCATGGGAGGGTCCCTGCGAAGCAGACGTGGTGCTGCTGTGCCTTTGGTGGGTAATGCTCTGTGGGCTGCAGTCACACCTGTTTCTGAGGTGGCTTCTGGCACTACGCCAGGGACTTGGGGAACCTCCTTGTGTATGAATTTGCCTGCTGTTGTGGACTGGGCATGTTGAGTTGGAATTGTTACCCCTGCAGTTTTCCCCCCATGAAAATGTGCCTAGGAGATCTGTCCCGACAGAAGTAACCCTAGTCCAGGATGAAGAAAGCTTTCTAGAAATCATTTGTACCCTGAACTAATTAAAATGAGGGATCTCCACTGCCAAACCACAACTGCTTTCTAGTGTCTGGAATCTTGCTTTAAACTGATGCAAATACATGTGTTCTACATCTGTTCTGGAGAGTTCAGCCCTGACATTCTTTCATCCTGTGCAGTATTTGTTAAATAAAAGAAAAAAAAAGAGGATTGGATGTGCTTCATACAGATAGGATATTTAGTTAGCTTGGAGGTGTTTCCCCTGTGGTTTCAGTGCTTAGGGACTGCTCCTGGTGGCCTGGGTTCAGTTGAAGTTGGTGACTATTTGTGACTGACTCTGCTCCCACTTCAGTTAATTATACTGGTTCTGAAAACAAGGTGGAGGGGGGAATGTGTTGGCAAACATAAACAGCAGTGCCACTGCAGCCCTTGCTCCTTTCCTTTGGAATGCACTACAGTTGGAATGGGCACGGGACTGTCAGTACTTCCATCGGGTGTCCGCCTGTGAAGGCTTTTCTCTAGGCTCTGCTCCAGGGGATTTCCATAACCCTTCTGTAGTCATTGGTAAGTGTTGCTTTGTTTAGCAACAGGAATCCCTGGACATGGTAAATATACCTTAGGGACAGACTCCTGCATGTTTGGTGATCAGTAGCAGTGAGATGGTGATTGCGCACAATGCAGCTTCTGTTCTCTGTGGAATTGTAACAGTTGTAGGAGGTGTTTTTTTGTTCAACTGGCAGCATTTGAGGTAAAAATATTATCTATCATATGATTCTGAACTAGTGTTGACAGTGTTGTCAAAATAAGGTGGAATAAAATAAACTGAATTTTTCCTTTTACTGGACATGTGAAATTAGATAGATCCATTAATATTGTTTGTTGAGTCATTCATTTTTCATCCCATTGCCTGATTCCCTTTCCGGTGGCTCTGAGCACAGCTGAGACCCGAAAGCTAGAGATGTTGATGGTGGCTATTGCCAGAGTCAGAGGGTCTCGGGCTCTCCCCCTTCAGTTAGATGTGCTTATTCCTTGGCCCTGCGTGCTCTGTTCCCTTCTTTTCTAGCCTGTGTGTGTGTAAGTCCAGCATCCAGTGCAGGTGGAAGTAAAGTGCTTCACAGGAACAGACAGAGCAGGGTCAAACAATTAGTGCTGCTGTGGAGCAAGCAGCCTCTTCTGGTGCACAGAAAGGCCTAGGTCAGAGCTGGCTGCCACGTGCCTCAAAACACAGGTCAGGAACATAAACCTCAGGGATCAAAACGTGGTCTGGGGAGAAAAGATCTGCTTGTTGCATTTAGCAAATGTTTCTGACATGGCGTGCTTAGTGATGGGCTTCTCCCAGGAGGGTTTATTTTGACATGTCTCAGGCACAGACATTGCTGTTACACCAAAATGGTACAGAGTGAATTTATAGCTGCTGCTGTCTGAGATGGGAACTAAATGGGGTAAGAGCAGAAAAACAGGCAGTGAGATGACAAATTATCTTCCACCTCAGGTCCTAAATTTCAGTGGGCTAAGTACATCTCAGCAGAAAACAACTTCTCCCTGCTTCACAGCAAGCATTCCAAAAGGCCGTGTCTGGGGAGGAGTTGGAGGAGATGGGAGGTGTGCTCCACCAGGACCCTCCACTGCCCTAAGGGCTTCCTTTCTCCTTCCCAAGGGTGTGCAGCCTCAGGCTTGGCTGGAGAGTGCGTGGCAAAAGGATGCCCACCTGCTTTTTTAGAAAAACAGATACTTTGGTCAAATATGAGGAGAAGGTCATGGGAAATACTTGCCACCTTTTTTTAATTGACTCCCAAACCCCAGCCCAGGCTTACCTGAGATCCCAAGGCTGTATGTGTGGTGCTGTAAAGCCACAAAGTGGCTATTCCCGAGGAGATTTTACAGTAACACTGTGAGTGAAAAAGGCAATTAAATGGTCTGGCTGATTCTCAAGTGTCTGGAAACTGTTTCTCAGGCAGTGAATGCAGAAAAAAAGAGTTTCTACCTTGCAAGTGAACTGGCTTCCATTCTGTGGCTGACGCCTGGCTCTTGGTTTGAGGTTGGACGTCCCTGCGCCTGAGGACTGTGTTGTTAAGGGTGTGCTGTGAGTACGTAGATTTTGTGAGTACTTAGAATTTTTTTAGATTTTTGTCTGAGCAGACAGTTTCTCTGCTCAGACAGTTGCCAACCAGGTACACCTAGGTACTGGTAAAATAAAAATACAAATGCCTCTGGTGCAAACCCCAGCCCTCTGAAAAGCTCTGAGTCTGCAAAGTGCTTTATGTGCTGCTGGTTGTGTAGGTTCTGGTGGGCTACAGCCTCAAGAACCTGCACACTTTTCCAGTGTAGAACTGTATCGTAGCACAGCTCCTGAACTGCAGCTTTGCCATCTGTAAAAGCAAGAGGGAAAATCATCCTAATGTTTCAAGTAAAGTCCTCCAAGGAGGCAAAACTGCGAGACCTGCCATTTGTTTCTGCTTTATTAAACTCCACATTGCATCTACTGTCCTGTCTTTCTTCTTTGCACTCTTACCTGGACACGTGCTCCACTTTGGGAATTGAAGTTCTGTGCTGTCCTGGTTTGGTTTGTGCTTACCCTGTTTGTTTAGACAGCTTCCACTGTCTAACTCTGAGGTGCTGGAGAAGTGTTCGTAGTTGACTGGCCTTTGTGTGGGAGGGAGCTTTTTTTTTTTTTTTTTTTTTTTTTTTTTTTGCTGCTGCTGTAACCCCAGAGGAGTAAGGACCAAAGTGGCAAGGTGCAGCGTGGGTTATTAGCCTGAGCAATAGATTTAGCATGAGCAAATCACCTTCAGGCATGTCCAATGTCCTCCCCAAGCTTTGGGAACCAAACCCCGACGTGCTGCAAGCAGTGTGCCAGGTGCTGTCGGTGTCCAGCGACCAGCATGCCAGCGGGTCTCTCACGCAGCCGAGTCTGGAATCTGGTGTGTATGGGCATGGATCCCTTGGGCCTTCTCCAGGGGGAGAGTGCTGCTGTGGAAGGGAGGCTGTAAATTGTTTAAACGAGTGACCGCTGTATGAGGAAATGGTACCAATGTGTTGTAATGGGTTGTGCACGCAGGCCAGGAGGCTTATATTTATTAGTTTAAAATAACATTGACTTTATAACAGCTTCTAGAGGTCCTTCCTGAGGCTAGGCTAGACTCTGGAAATGCAGAGATGGAGACCAGGAGTGTCCTGGAGCATAGAGAGGAAAATGAGCTATAAAGTTATCAGCCCAGGAATATACCAGAGGAAAAAGGGAAATTCTGGGGGAAGAACTCTTGACCCTATATGTTTTCGATGTCTGTTGGGGCCGTTCTCCAGAATGGGGTGTACCAGTTTGCAGCAAGGTCTGTACGGGTATGATGGTGCCAGCTTGGCTTCGCAAACATCAGAGACCCGGGCAGGTGAAATAAAACACTGGGGAGAGTCTGAGGGGGCACAGTGAAGGAAGTGGGGAGGGAAGGACTGTGCTAGCACAATGTAAGTGCATAATTCCACATTCTTGGGAGAGTTTTGCTGAAACGGCCACTTTTAAAGAAAATATTTGGGGATCATTATTACAGGAAATAAATTTCATGGTGTTTTTAAGTTGTATCTATAAAAAGCTAGAAAGGATACTGAGTAGACAGTCCTGGTCTGGTGAGCAGGCCCCACAGCTGTGTTGGCTTCACAAATGTTTTGCATGTGCTGTTCTTAAAGAGCAAAGGAGAACAAAAGGGGGAAAAAGCCCAGCACAAAAACCTTCAGTCCCCTCATCTTCCAAACCATGAGAATTTTTCCGTTTTTTTTGTGTAATAATTGTATCAATTATGGTTTGTGTTTTTTCCGCTAAGTGTTTGAAATAATGAGCGGAGCCTTGAACTCCAAGAAGCTGCAGTTGGGAAAATCAGGCATAAAGAGAGCCCAGCCATATTTTCGAGATGAAATTGCAATTATGTAAATTGCAGCTACTGGACGTGTAGGCATGGGAGCCCAGGAGAGCGGAACTGGCAAGCTCTTGGTTACGGTGGAGAAAAATTCTCATTCGTGCTGTAAGGCAGGGCCACACTCGGCAGTTTGCTTGCGAGCGTGAAATCACGTCACGGATGTGTCTGCTTGCTGCTTCTATTTTGGTGTGGAAGTCAAGTGGCTGGAAGCTTCTATCTTTAATGATTTCCTCTTGTTTGCTCTAACAAACAGCTGTACCACGTTGTCTGACACCAGTTAAGAGTATTTACTTGCCAGTGCTCTGCAGAGACGAAAAGGGAGGCATTTAATCTAATCTCCTTGGATGTCTCGGTGTTTGCACTTTAAGTTTTCTTTTCTGCAGCCTTTGGGCAAGTGCAGAACAAATTAATGTTGCAGTTTGACACAGGCTGCCTTCTGAGCCTGATTCTTTCCAGGAGCTCCTAAGGCACGTCTTGAAGAGCTCTTTGCTGTAGGGTACAGCCAGTAGAAAAAAAGTATCTGTTACTCAGAATTGCTTTTAAGCATCCAGCTGAGCAGATCTGAGCGAAGTCATGCATTGAGCTTCTTCAGCTTGTTACCCAGGGATTTCAACCAGAGCATGAGCCTCATGAAATACATGAAAACTAAGGTTTTGTTAGGTAATTTTTGGTAACTCAAGCCTGCACTGAGACAGGAAGGATGCACAGATCTGACTGGAAGTGAATTCACAATGTCGCATGGGGGCCTGAGTCCGGCTTGTGTCAGCTGGAGGTGTGACCCAACCTACAGTCATTCAGGTTCCCGAGGGTCATTGTGAGGAAGCTCCTTCTTCTCTGCCTAGTCTTTGTGCTCGAGTGGTCACTGCAAGCACTTCAGACTGCTAGGAGGTGTCCCTGTGCTAGCAATGTACCGTCACAGCTCTCAGTGTGCAGGGAAATCTGCTGGGCAGCCTCTCGAAAGGCTGCGGAAATGTATGGAAATGGACACTTATTGAAATGGACACTTATTGACAAGACTAACTCAGGATGCCTTAATGGGCAGCTATATGTGTAACTTTATGCTGTGCCTGTGTGTCTGAACCTTATTACCCCAAGGGTTTCTGCTATATCGAACAAAAAAATAGGCAGATATATCCCCATGCTTCCTCTTTCCTTCTCGCAAAACTGCCTTTCAGTCAAGGTCTTTTTTCCTGTGTGTCAATGAGTTTTTGCCTGATATTTAAAGGCCTGCAGAAGGCTGGACCTGTGCAGTGCCCAGCGACAGCAGCGGGAGTCTCAGGACACCAGTGACGGGTCAATCACCTCAAGGAGTTGCTAAATTCTTGAATCTGCTCTCAGTTGTGAAGGTTGTTTGAATGTGAGTGTTATTTGAATATTGTGTTGGCTCACACAGTACACGTAGGGAGTCAGAAATAGAAGCGAGCTCTCCTGAACACGGAGATGTATGCTTTAACAATAAAACAATTTGCTTTCTCCATCCAAATCCCCAAGTGCTATTCTGGAAAAATGTCTAGAGAAGCAGCTTTTCATTTGTAATCCAACTTGCATAGCAGACACTGGAGGCTGGGTGCAACAAATCAAGATGGAAATGGCTGGTGCATACTTCTCGGTTCGGCCATATGCTGCAAGCAATGGTTTTGACAGATGCATTTTTCCCTAGAGATTGCACTTAGTTCATCAGCCTTAGGTTAAATGTGAAGGATCTGAGGTAAAATTCCAGGGCTCCATCCATTAGCCACCAAGCCCGTAGTGTTTGTGTTAAAACAGCATGATGGGAAATGTGACCCGGTGCTTGGGGTTTGAGCTGGTGCCACTTGTGTTCAGCACTGTGTTCATTATGTCACACCACACACGTCTGATAAGAGAGGACATGACAGCGTTGGATCTTGTGCACAAGGACTCTGCAGGTCATGTGGAGAGCGCTGGTTTTCATTTAATAACTGAGGTATGCAGGTGCTAATTGGAACCAGATGTGTGTGAGGCCAAAGCCAAAGTTTGTTACACCACACTGAAATGATGGCCTTGCATTTCTGGGACTGGAAGGACGTTTTGGATCAATCTTTATTTACTAAAATATTTAGGCAGCTAAGAATTCTAGTGCTTGAACTCTTCATTTCAGTTTTGCTTGAAGAGTTACCTTCCTCTCTTTCCTCCCTCCATTCTAAGCCCCTTTGTTATGGTCACGCTTGATGAAACCTTCCTGGAGCAGCCAAATTGGTACGGGAGCATCAGGAGGTGATTGGCTGACCCAGGTCTCACTCCCCTGCCAGTCAGTGGTGTTGGCATTGTGTGTCTCTGCAGGAGTTTGCCATGCACAGAGGCTCTGGCACAGGCGGGGTTTGCCATGCACAGAGGCTCTGGCACTGCCAGCCTGTGTGTGGGCTGAGATAGTCCCAGCTCTGGTGCCCAGGTACTCTCCAGCAGCACAGGCATCTCCATAGATGCCAGCGTGGTGGGTGCAGGCACAGGTGTGAGCAGGCTGCTGGTGCACAGGAGGGGCTGCCTCATTAGGGAATTTATATATGCATATATATTTTCATATAGATAAAATGTTTTGTCTTGCCCACCTTATTGTCCTCTTCAGACAGCAGGAAATAAATTGACTTGCATGATGTGATGTATTTCAATTTCATCATGCAAGAGGCAGCTGGCTGCATGAGACAGCTGCATGTTACCTTTGGTCTGCAAGGGTAGCCAGTCCAGGAACCCTAACGTGTTCCAGGTTCATGGAGATAGTGAGGAGAAGACCAGCTGCCACACATTTGAGTTGTGCCACACTCAGTGGTGAATTTTCTGTATTTTGGTTGGATCTGTCAGTGCTGTAGAATAAGATGATGATGTTGAATGAACCATTACCTCTGGGGCACTTGGCAAGCCCAGAACCTCGACAGTTTGGAATTGGTATGAGTCCTGGAACCGTGGTGTGGCTGTGCCAGAGGAGCAGGGGAGGCTGCAGGCTCCATGATGGGAGTGCTCCCTACTGGCCTGGGAGGCCTTAGGCAGGTTGGCATTTCTGTTTTCAATCAGGTTTGTGGTTTGGTGCATTTGGCCAGTTCTGTTCCTCCTGGTGCAGAGAGAGAATCAGAGTATTCAACCTGCAGATTGGTTATTGACAGGAATTCCAGAGGGAGGCTGCAACCTGAACAATGTTTTCTCATGTGGAGACTGCCTGGACTGCTTAGATTTTTGGCTTAACAACAAGTTAAGAGGTCTTGTACACTTGTGAGTTTGAACCTCATTAAGGGGTTTTTTAATCACTGTTAACTTCCCGAAATCAAGAGTGTTTTGCTTCTTGGGTTTTTGCTAATATTTACTTTTTCCTGACTTAATAATATTTGTGCATTCCAGGGATGTGCTTTTACTGCCGCTGTGTAGCATAATAGCAAGATCTGCTCTAATGCTTGCACAAAATTTTATTGATCCCATTTCAGTGCTCACTGGGGAGTCTCTTATGGGGCCTGAAACGATTAAAAGTAGCAATGTTGCTTTCCATTGTGGGTCTGACTTTCTCAGTCACCAGAGTTACAGCAGTTACTGTAGTTTGGAACTGAGCTGCTGATAGTGTGCTTAGCCAGGTCATAGATGTGTGCACAGGACTAGTTTAAAATAGTTGTGATTTTACTGTATGGCAATCACTTGGACCAGAAGAGAGCACAGAATTGCTGTAACTCAGGTGCCATTTTTGTTGTCCTGTGGTGAAGAAGATCCATTGTATAGAAGCTGTCATTTCCACAGGCAAAAGGAAGTATTATTCATAAGGTGAAATCTTCAGTTTTATTTCTGTGCAATGTGCTCAATGTGATTATTGAAAGAACTAAAAGCCGGACAGTGATGTGAGAGCTGGCAGTGCAAGTGCTTTTAATTAACTTATATAGCACAATGCACTCAATGGAGACATAATTATGTGTCCAGCTTGATGTGAGGTGTGTTTATTCAAACTGTCAACAAGAGGGTTAAAAAAAGCTTTGTTAAAATGGCTGTATCTTGGATTCATATCAAACAACTCTTGTCATCTTTTCCTAGCGTCTGTCTGGTTTACACAGCGAGGTGTACTCAGGTTCTTCTGTTTTGAAACCTGCTTTGTTGTGGGGTTTCTTAGCAGAGTTGCACTTGCTGCGTGCCTTCGCTGTGTACACACAATTGCTCTCTGAACAGAGGTGTGATAATGAATTTGTTTCTCTACAGGTGACCATTCAGTATAAATCAAAGAGGCAGTTATGTTTCAGTCTTGTTTCTTTTGGGTTTTTTTGACCACTCTAGAACTGGAATTTGGGCCTAACTTTCTTCTTTCTCAATGGAAATTGGTGTTTTTTGCTTCCATGAGCCATCTAGTTTTATTAGAAGGAAATTACTGAAATTGGTCAGAACACAAGTGTATTTTTAAACTTGGCATATCAGTTCCTTGTTACTGCTGCTCTTTAGCTTTAGTCTTTTGTATATGACCATCTTTAATTTGATGGCTGGACTCAGATTCCAGCAGGAGCAGCAAAGGTATAATTTTCCAAACCTTCCTTGTGCCTGGGGGACACCAGAGGAACCTTTGTCAAAGAAGGCTATGTGCTGCCAGCCTCCTGCTGGTGGTACCCACTCATGTTAGCATTGGTGATCTAGACTGGTAGTGGAGCAAGTAAAATTAGAAATCTTCCTGGAGAAAGAGAGACATGGATTCCTTGGCATTCCATATAGCAGAGGGAGCCTCTGTGCTTTTCTTCCAATGCCCTTACCTCTGACAGCCATCAAGAAAATGAGGCAGGGGAAGGCTTAAGTTTCCTTAAAAGCTTCCAGCTTGGCTTTGACAAGGGAGCATCTCAGCACAAGGATCATGGTGTTCTGCTGTATCCTGTGACTCTGCAGTTTTCCTGCTCATCAGGATGTATAATTCTGCCTGAACTCCAGGGTTATTCAGAAATGCAACAGAACTGTTGATGACAGGCAAAAGGCAGATTCATACAGACAAGCAGAAAAGTGTCTCTTAGGAGTATTTTTACACAGCTTCTTTAGCAGTTTTTCTTTTGCGTTTTTTCTTCAGGATTGTGACTTGATCACAGTCAAGGCCTGAGTTCACCTTGTCCCTCTCTGCCCCTCAAACAGGTCAGGTGTAGCACAGCAGCTTACCTGCATGCCGCATCTGTCTCCATTGAATTTAGAGAGAAACTTCCCACGATTACCCAGTGTAAGTTTCCCTGGAAATTGTCAGGCATCATCCAGCTTATAGATCTGATATGAAACAGCCAGTGTTGTGTTGGGAAATCACAGGTCCCTCAGATGTGTTTTGAAAACCCTGGGACGAGGATGTTATTGGCCTGGCTGAGTGTATGAGGTTACAGTGACTTGCTGGCACTGTGAGCTGCAGCCAGGACTGCAGGAGGGATCCAGTGCACACCGGTAGCCCCAGGCGTGCATATCTGGCAAAGCCTCCGGGTCTGAAGCCCACGTTTGGACACGTTTTCTGGGGTTGGGTGTTGTTGGTGCTGAGGTGTCTGCACTACTTTGTTTTATGAGCATAAATTCTCTCATCTTGAACAAAACCAGTAATTAATGACGCAAGCTCAGTTCACTGACTGTGCTGGGATGCCTCCACCTCCCTAGGCTTTCATGGTGCAGCCACAGCACATAAATTGCCTTTTATTGCAGGCTTGTCCTGGTTAGTTTTACATGAAAAGGTTAGGACAGCTGAAATGATGCCTGGGGGAGCTAAAGCTTATCTCCACCGGGTCCCTGTGTTGTTCCACACATCCCAGTTACACTCTGCAACACCATAAAACTTTCCCAGTTTGAAAAGCTGCACGAGTTCTGCACTCGGAGGCCCCAAATAACAATAATTTTGCTTCTGGCCATCACTAGATATTGCAAACACGGTGTGCTTACAGTGGGGCTCAGGAAGTCACGCAGGGAACGCATTCTTTGGAATCCTCTTCGTTTTATCACTGCGGAACAGCCCACAAAGATTTGTATTATTGCACCTGAATAAATAGTGCTCTGCACTTCCCCCAAGGAGGTCAGCGCTTGTGCGGGGCTGTTCCTGGGCCCCTTCCCTGCTGCTCCTGCTGCAGCGCCGGAGCCTGGCGCCCGTGCCACCTGAGCAGGTGTCACAGAGGGCATGTTTGTGGATACTCCTCTTGAAAGGCCAGCTGCTGGATGCCAGCAGTTCTTTGTGCAGCAGTATTTTCCTAGCAGGCAGGAGCAGCACTCATCTGCGTGTTTGCAGTTACAGCCATTGCCATAGTTTTAGCAGCACGGCCTTGCCAAATTCTCTGAATACTTTAATTTCATTGTAATGCATAATAACAGGTGTACGGTGTAGTTGCCAGTTTCTGCTTGCTGGCTGGGTGAGTAAATTATTTGTTGCAAAATGAGAACAGTATTTAATTGATATTTGAGGATAGAAATGGCTAATAGCAAGTGCACAAGCTTCAGCTATGAACAGTTAGAGTTGGGTTGCTGGCATTTCTAGCAGTGGTCACTAACTAGAGGAAAACACCGTCTTTGAAAGCCATTCTCAGCTGCAGAGAATGGTAAGAAATGTGTTACTTCAGAAGTATGTTTTCCTTATAATTCCTAAGGTTTTGATTACAGGTCTCTCTCTCTCTCTTTTTTTTTTTTTTTTTTTTTTTTAACTTATTTTCCCCTCTTTTTGAGTCAGTGTTGCTGTTTGAAACTGGAGTGAAAAGCACTTCTTGTGTAGTTCCACCATGGCTGCTCTGCAAATACATTTTTTAATTTAGAAGTCTGAGCAGACACGAAAACCAGATTTCCCTGGTCTTGGCTGTGGAGGCTTTTGGGGCTTACATGGTCTGACTACTGCTGAGCTGAAGTCTGATTTTGGAGCCAAACTTCTTTTTTCTACATTGTTCTCGTGCAGACCAGACATTTGTATTAGGCAGGACATATTGCCAAAATATGGAATTGCACCTCCTTCACACAAATACTATGGAAGGAGTCTCAAAATGACTGCCTTCTGCCAGGTCAGATGGTCGTGTGAGAAGGGAGGGGAAGATGGTAAATGTGTTGTCATAGCTGCGCCTCACTGCCTGTGGGGTCAGCCTAGCAGAAGAGGGGTGCAAGCTTGGTTGTGTCGCTCATGTTGTGCCTGCAAATCTATGTACAACTGGAAGCTGTTGCCCAGAAGCTTTGGTGATTTATATTCTTTGAGGGTGTGGTCCCCTTATCCTGTTATCTGCACAGTTTAGAGTTTTAAGTTCTGTGTTTTGAGCATGAAGACATTGCTGCCTTATGTTCTGGAGCAGTGTGAACATCAGCATTTCCTCAGTGAGAAATGCAGTCGACACAGTTTTCAGCAATTCTTTCTTCAGAGGGAGAGTCCAGGATTTCTCCCTTACATGCTCTGCAGTATTGGTGTTTGGAGAAGGATTTGGGGCCTTAATGTTCAGTTTCTGAGGGCTCTTTCAGATTTCCTGAATAATCCCTTTTATACACATTTCCGAAGGACTATGCTGGAGGCTGCAGCCAGAGTTTGCCTCTAAACCACCTTAAAAAGAGACTTTGAAAATAGCTGTGGCCAGCACCGAGATAAGTGACCTGGTTCTTCCAAGTCTGGAAGGACCTTCTGTTATCCCCGTGTCCAACCAGCGCTGGTCCCAGGACGGGCAGCACCTCCAACGCTGCAGGTGAGAACAGACTGTTAGTGCTGCCAGGATCTCTGAAGAAACACTTGCAGAAAATCCCTGATCCATCTGGAGGTCAGGGCACTCTGACAGAGGGGTTAATCGCTCTGAGTATCCTGCAGGCCTATCTGGGGACTTTGGACTTGGCTTTGGTATGTCTTCAACAAAGCAAGGGACTTTACATTTAATAGCTAGGGATATGGCTTTTGTTTACACAATGTAGTATTTCATCAAATATGACATTCTTTAAGTGAAAAAAGTAAAAACTGCAGGTTTGGAAGATGCTTATGCTGGATTCTTGGCTGAGGGGAGTGAGGCAGCAACTTAATTTCCAGCAAGACGGCTGCTATCGGCTGGAATACAGGGATTTGGGCTGCTCAATCCCATGACTCGCTTAGGAACCTGGAGAGGCCAGGAGCTGTTCCCAGGGCAGGGCTGCTGTGCAGCCTGCTGAGGGGACACCAGTGCCCCACTGTTCCACCCCTCTCTCACAGCCCCCGCCATTCCCTGTTTGGCAGCATATCCAGAGGGGAGAACCTGCTGCATGGTGTCTCTGTGCTTAGGGAAGGCGTGTGTCGGGTGGGAATTGAGGTGCCAACGGGACTTGTGTCTCAGCGTGCTCACCTGAATACACAGTTTCTGCTGCTGCCTGCTTTGAGGCTTGATTTACTTTTGAGAGCTTTAACCCGTGGCAGTCATAGGTGCAGATGGAAATTTAGAGTTTACCTTTTAGTACTGGAAAGTTTTCAGTTTTGAAACCCTTTCTCTGAAAGAACCACGTAAACTGCTGCTGGGGGAAGCAGGTGGTACCAGACCAATGATTTTTGTTATGGGAATGACACAATTTGGTTGATTAAGAAATTCACAATCTATGCTGTGTTTATACAAGGAGCAAAGGGAGCTCATACGAGGAATAGGAAAAGAACACAACAAAACACACAGATCCCATTCCAATCCAAAGTCTCAAGTCAAATGAAACTGTTTTGGGGTAATTATCCTGAGGGAGCCTGCAGCCATGCAGCCTGCCGTGGTTAGAGCATCCGTCAGCTCTGCAGGCATTGGGGTGGTGCACAAGCTGTTGGGAGGGCACAGCAATAGATGTGAGCTTGTGGAAAGGCTCAGCTTCCATTTTCCTGTCCAGCCACAGGTATTGCTTTTCACCTTGGGTGAATTGCTTAAAGCTGTTAATGGATCTGTAACATTGGGTTACTTCCAAACTTAGGAAATTCCCCTTTATGATTTCCTGTAGGTGTCAGGGAGCAGCAGGAGTCGGGAGCACCTCTGCCAAGGCAGGGAGCTGGAGCACCCGGGGCTGGTGGCAGCAGCTCCAGGGCTGTTGGGCAGCGGGTGCTTGGAAGAGGGCTGGGATCTCCAGAGGGCGGCAAGGGGCTGCAGATGCCTCAATGCCGGGTTCTTGGCTCACCAGGGTGGCTGTGGGCTGCGGAGTTGTTGTTTTAATGGCTGTTTGCTGTTTACTGACATTGGTTTGGTCAGAAATCAGTATAGAGCCCTCTGGTTTCAGGCTGTCGGTGCTCAGTCTCTCAGGATTTGAGCAGGTTTAACAGCCTGAATGAGCTAACAAGGAAAACCAATTGCTCATTGCTGGGGTGCCCGGGAAGGGGTGCCCAGGAAGGAGCCTCCAAAAGAGGAGCACGCTGCCAGGGCTGTGCAGGCAGGAGGCCGATGCTGTGGCTGAGATGGGCCACTGGTACCTGCAGAGTGCAAGCAAGCACTTGGCTGCTTAACTCAGTGTTATGGAGCTGTGAAACTCGGCAGTCTGCCAGCCTTTTACCTAGGGAGGCGATTTTGGTGGGAATAGATGTGGAATTCACCTTTTGATCCTGGCAGCACAAGAGCTGGGGTGCTGTGCGCTGGTTTCTGTTGGCAGTGCGTACTGGGGAGGCTGTGTCGGACCTGGGCTCTTGTGGGACACAGGAGACAGAGCCAGCAGGGGAAGCTCTGGCCAGTCGTTGAGGTGGCCTTGGTCAGTGGCATGTTTACAGACGCCAGGTGTCTGACAGGAGGAGCACTGTAAACAGTGCAGCCCACGGGCTGTGGTTGAGGCACACAGGTACTTTCCAAAGGAGTTGCAGTTCCTGGTTGCTCTGGCTTTGTGCAAAAAGCCTGTCTGCGATCCCACAGGCTTTTTGAAGCCCCTGAGGTACTGCAGAGTGTCTGGCATTGTCATTCCCAACCGGCAGCAGGGGGAATTTCTGCTTTGCACCTTCATTTTCATCTGAGCTCACTCAGAATAAAAGGCAGTACTCTTAACAGAGCTGCTGATGAGGATCTTTCTTGGCAAGGAGAGGCACTTTTCCCTGAGATACCAAGATTTCGTTTGAACTCATATGGAAGCACCTGATAGCACTGAAAGCCTTCCTACCTTTTCTTGTGAGTTCTGGGGTGCTTTTACCGCTGTGCTGCCAGCAGATGGAAAGGCTGTGACCTGCTGGCCTTCAAGGACATGTCTTGAGGGAGCCAGGGCAGAGAGGGAAGGACAGGCCAGGTCCAAACCACAGCGGCATGACATGCTTTAGAAATTGATTTCTAGCCGCAGCACTAACAAGAGTGAAGTGGTGTTGAAATCTACTGTATGGGAGATGGTTGGTTTGCAGATTTTGTTTGAGGCATCTGTGTTGATTTAAAGGCGTCTCTAGGGAAAACTTGGCAAAATTGAGCACTTTGCAAAAATAGCAAGGGCAGTTGAACCGAGAATAGGGACAATTGTGTCAGGTTCTCCCCAGGAACCAACGACCACGTGCAGGCAGTGTCTGCTGCCACTGTAATCTGGTGTGTGTGTTGTGAGGAGCAGCTATTTCTTCAGGCTGAAGGTGCCCCACAATCAATATTGCTACAACAGCAGCCTGAAAAATTGCTTTGTCTTGAAAATTGCTACACTTAAAGCAAATTGTGTCTTAAATTGCTTATCCTACTTTAGAATTACAGATTATTAAAAAGAATCTTCCAATTTTCAAATATTGGCTTTGATTTAATGCTACTTTTTCTCCCTTCATCTCAGGATAAAGACTCATTATTTTTCATTATTCACTATTTGCATCCTTAAAAGTCTGCACATCTGCTGTATGATTTCAGAAATTCTGTAAAATGAGAGTTTCTACTTTACTACTTGTGTCTGTGGGATTCTGCTCTGCTGTCACTGGTGGCAATTGTTCGGGGATCCATATTGATCCTATTAATGCCAGTCGAAAACTGCGGTTCCAAATTTCAATTTTCTTTTTTTAACTGGAAATAGGACTAGGAAATCTTTGAAAATTGCTTTTAATTGGCTGGGTGTGCTTTGGAAAGAATGTACCTGCATTTTAGGGAAGCAGAACTTTTCCTTTAGTCTTTAGAGACCCAAGCGTTTGCGCTGGGGAGATAGCAGCATTAGTCTCCTGTGTATGAAGATTGTCCTACCTCATCTTCAGCAAAGTCATTGAACAGGCTTATGCTACTGCTCCCCCTCCACCCTTGACTTATCTTACCGGCGCTTTGAGCTCACTGGAATGAAAACCATCTCTTAGGATGTTTTTATACATCTTCCCCGAACAATATGCCTCAAGTAACACGGATGCTGCTTTCAATACAGTGAAATGCCAAGTGCTGTGGTGTTACCCATGGGCTTCTTTGATCAGAGTCAGCCCAGGAAACGTGAGATTTACTGATGTGGCTTCTTTTCATGCACCAAAACAATCTGGTTAATGGAGTGAATACTTGTTAGCAGAAACCTTGGGTTTGTAGCCATGGGGGTGGTCTCGAAAGCCTCAGTAATTCCCATATACACCTCTCTCTTTCACCTTGGTGGCTAGGCTGTGTTTTGGTGGCAGTGCACAGTGAGTTCTCCCAGAGTGCCAGGCGTGGGCTGCTGCTTTTCCAAGTCCCCAGTCTATATACAATGCCAGGAGGCAGTGACCTGGGTGGGTGGTGATGCTGCTGGGTGCTTGTTGGTTTGTTCTGCCCGGGGTGAAGTGTCCTGCCAGTATGTGGTACCTGCTGCCCCGGGGTGTACTGTTCTGCAGGGGAAATGTGCTCAGACATAGCTGGGCTGTGATGTGCTGGGACAGGAGCAGATTTAAACAGGCGAGAAGAGGAGATGTAGAAGTGGTGGTGTAGGTCTCCTTACTCCTTGCAATGCTCAGAGCAAACAGCTTTCCTACAGGGAAAGCGCCATTGTGGGGAACTTAGGATCTGTTTCTCTGTGGCACAGCTGTCATTTCTAAGCCTGACTCTCCTCAGAGCATCCCTCTGCTTTCTGGAGCACCACAGATTATGGCAAGTGAAGCTTCATGAGTTGCAGGGAGTTGTTATTGGTGCCAATTGGCATTCATTTTCAGATAGCAGCAGATAAAGACCCTAGTCTTTAGAGCGAGTTATCTGTCTTTTTGGTAGTGTTCAGTATGTCAGACCTAAGTTGGGTTGTATTTCCTCTGCTGTTAGGAGCGCTACTAAGGAGTTTTTCTCATAATTTCCTCTTGCATCTAGTGAAAGGCTGATCAGACAAGTTTAACCTGTAAGAGAAAGTGTCCAAGCTGCCATGGCTGAACATGGAGCTGTGCCAGGAAGCTGCCCAGGGCCGTGACTGCTGGGATCAGGGCATTCCTTTGGGACATACAGCCTCAGGTGATGTGTCTGCCCAGGAGAGCATGCTCTGTGTGTCTCTGCCTGGGATCCCAAGTCAGGCATCCGTTCAGCAATTGTTGAATGGGGAGTAATGGTGCAGAGTAACTGCACTGATCCCAGACAGAACACCTCCTTAGTTCACTGCACTGCTTTAGGGCCAGCTGGGACATTTGATTGCTTCTACAGAAGTTCTGTACCTTCAGCTTGCCTCAGATTCCAGTGCTGTGTGTATGGGGGGGGGGGAGGGGAAGGAAATTGGAAATGTGATTATCAAGAATTTTGAAGAGTTTGACTCAAACTCTTTCTAAACTCCATATTTGCAAGTACACAAAAGACCTTTCAAGTTTTTTGTTGTTCTCGTTACATTTAATTTAGAATTCAAGAATTATTTTTACCTACCACAAATAATTGGCATACATGAGTTACATACCTAAAATCCTTTGCCTGAGGCCAAGGTGCAGGTTTGTTGCCCCCTGTGTCACTGTGTATGTGTCAGTGGGACAGGAGGAGATGGATCACCAAGGGTTTTAAGGAGAGGGCTCCTTCCGTGTTAACCCATAGTTGACCTGCGGGAGGGAATTTCAGCAAGTGAACGTCACTCAAGCTGCAGTTCATGTTCTGGAGATGGACAAGTACTCAGCTTTGCATCTGGAATTCATTTTCCATGTGTAAAATTGTACCTGCAGAAGGGGAATCCAGCTCTCCTGACAGCTCTGCTGTGAGCTTGAAGAGTTTCACAGAATGAATGTCAAGTCTTTGAAAAGTATCTGGGGCCCTGCTGGATATTGCCCTCATCCAGATTTCTGAGGCTTTTTACCACCCCTCTCCAGTGAGAGCTCTGGTGGGATTAGCTTTGTTTTGGGCTGTGATGTGTTTTTGGGGGGGTGGTTTCCTCTGCCCTCACTCTGGCTGACAATTTAACATGTTTTCCTGTTGTGTAATTTATGGCTGAGGAAGCATGGCCCTAACTTTTGCTTGCTCTTCCCTCAGCTTCATCCTGTTTGTTTGCTGACTTCTACAGCTCAAAATATCAGGTTTGCTTCACCCCTTCTCCTCCCACCCCAGAAGGTTTCTGTGAATCACTGTTCACTTGGAAAAAGGGAGTGGTCAAGGAATTTTCACTTAACATATTGATGCAGGCTCAAATAACATGAAAACAAGCAATTTCAAATGATTTCCAGCAAGGCATCTGTAATTCTTGTCTGCATTTTATTTGGTGCCAGGTGTTTAGGGGATGCCCTGTTTGAGTTGGTTCCTGCAGAGCTCTGACTGGGATTGTGTTCTTGATGTGTCTAGTGTCAGTCAAGCCAGGTAACAAACATTTCCAAAAGGAGGTGCTTGTTCCTCCAGAAGTTGCCCCTTCTCTGTAAAAAAAAAACTCTACTGAGTTTTGGTATTTTGGGTTTGTTACCCCAGGAGGACATTATTGGAGGGCTGCATTAAAGTTTGTGAAAGAAATTCTCAACTTCCCAAGAAAAGCAGGATTTGGAGACAGCATCTCTGTCTCTCTTCAATCCTACTTGTCACTTGTTTCATTCTAATTGGTTCCTCATGAATACTCCCATCTCCTCCCATGGTAAGAACACTCAGGACTGGTGCAGCCGCTGGTTCTGTAACTCAGCACTACAGCTGGACATGGATCAAGTATCCCTGAAAGAGAAAGCAGCCTGCCTCTTCCCAAGCTCCTAATTATCAGGGAAGAGTAACTGTCAGATTCTAAAGAATTGCAGTGGCCTGCTAGCTCTTGGTGTATTATGCGCTGTTGGCTGAACCTGGCTGGAGACTTTATCTTGGGCTACTGCTGTTATGAAAGGGTGTGTTTGTCACTTTCCCTTGGGATTGAGGTGGAAGGTTTTCTCTGCAGAAGGATTGTTCTGCTCTAACTGTTGGTGACAGGCAGTATGTGTGACACTTCTGTATATAATTAGCCAGTTACCATTTTCTGATTGCTTGAATCTGGAGACTCAGAACACAGAAGTATTAGAAACTGCTACTTGGCTTGGTGGCCAGTCTCAGGACAGCATCTGACACTGTGCAAGGCGGGCTGTGCCACTGTCTCTGTTTCCAGTTCTAGGGAAAACATCACCGGTAAAACTGGGGGGTTCCCTCCCAATGGAGTCTGGAGGCCAAGACAGATCTGATGTGTCAGCTCCTGAAGCACTCAAGTGAGAACTGACCTGTATAGTTCAGAGGAAGAAACCTAGGGGTTCCATCCTTAATAAGTTTCTGTGGCAAACTTATTATAGTAAATGATAAATAGCATGTATTTATAATCCTCCAAAGGCATTCTGTGAAGAAATGGTTAGAAAAACATGCCCTATCTTGGATCTGTAGCTGAAGTGTGAGCAAAATTCCACTTCTCAATCCCAGTGTCCCTTAAGAACAATTGACACTGTGCAGAGCCTGACTGGTTGCTTTGTTTTTGTCGCTGATGGTCAATGCAATAGGCCCAGTTTGATTTTCAGATGGTACAGGATGTACACAGAGTTGGCAGTGAGGAAAAGTGTTTCATGAGTGCCCATTATAAAACAGTTGCTGAGGGGCTCGGTGCGATGACAGCCCCCATAGCATGTGAGGGGCACGGCACACAGTGTGCTTGACATCCTGCTGGCCCTTGGTGTCCTCAGTAAGGGCGAGAAGCTAGAGATTGTGGCAGTTCCTGAGTGTGTCAGGGCACTGAGCTGGGTAATCCCGGGCTGAGGGATGCTCTGACAGAGCGGGGCAGCCTTTGGGTGGCACGGATGGGGCAGGGCTGGCCCTGCCAGCAGCCTCGAGCACTGCGGCCAGGCACAGGTCAGGTTCTCCCCGCCCTACCCCAACCTGCGGCGTGCTCTGCTGCCAGCCCGAGTAGATGCATGTGCTCCGGGGCAGCAGGGAGCTGCGGCGCTGGCAGCACAAGGAGCTCTGCGGTGCTGGCCGGGAAAGGCTCCTGCCCAGCGATGGAAGCACATTCCCGCACGCAGCACTCCCTGTGCGACAAGCACGTGCTCCCAGGCGCCAGATGTGGAGATGGAGCACCTACTGTGCTTCAGCAGTCAATTACTCAAACCCATAATGCTTTTGCTTCTGAAATTAACCACTTTATGAATTATACAAAAGGAAATGATCAGTGTTGACAGCTGATTCTTTTAAATGGATTGTAACCAAAAACATCATTAAAAATATGTCTGGAGTTCACCATTCCACAGTGCTGACTCTCATCAAGTTTTGAACTGCTGTTAGCCATGGCATGTCTTGCCTTAGATTCCTAATTTTCCAGGTATTGCCTTGTCTTAATAAATTTGCATTTCTCCTTCTCAGAAGTAATTATGATTTCTGGGCACTGCACCAAAACTTGCAGATGTTTTGAAGATGTCCTGATCAGCCGAGATTAGGACGTGAGTTCTAAACTTTATTTTGTAGGCAGGGCATCCTTGAAAGGTGATTGCATGACCTGGTTCAACAGTCCAGGATGAGGAAGCATGAATGGTTGCCTGTTCATGAACAGGCTTGATTTCAACACTGGCTGTTAAAAGAACCCCATGCAAATCAATGCTAATCTCTTAAGAGAAATCTCTGAATTTCTGCTGACAACTGACCACACTGTAGGTATTGCTCACCTCTGTTTTTTGTTGCCTCTGGTTTTAGCTTCATGGTGATGGCACTGTATTCCCTGTGGAGGTGAAAAGAACTTTGTGTGTCAGTCAAGGTGACCCAGCTCTGTTTGATAACCTCCTCTCTTTGTCTGTGTTTCCTTGGAAACTCCTTGAGAGTATTGCAGGGCCCGAGGTACATGCTTTTGAGCCTGTGGTTAAGGCAATCCCTTTCCATGCTGTTCATTTGTAAGATGTGCTGCACGTTCTCCCCTTAGCTGTGACTTTTTGGAGCATTCCTCCACCTTTCCTTTCCCTTCAAAGTTATGTGGGTCTTGTTGAAGTGTCAGTTTCACGTGCAGGAGTCATGAACTATTCATGATCTTTTTTGAGGGTTCCTTCCCCTCTCCCTGTCTCTGGATCTTTACTCTCAGCATTTAAGTTGCCTTTTTTTTTTTTTTCCCTCCTTTTTTTCTGTAGAGCTGACTAATGGAACAGAGCCTGCTTTGCTTGAGAATACAGAAAAAGTAGTCCTGCTTTCAAAAGCCGGTGACCACAGGGAAGGAATATCAACCACAGCTGCAAGGTGAGAAGTGCCTGGAAACCCAAATGCTTCACCCACCCCACATCAGTGGCCGGAGTGATCCAAGTGTCAAAGAGCAGCTCCCTGGAAATGTGTCCAAAAAATTTATTTCTCTCTTTACCTTAATTTTGTTTAATTTTGATTTACCATCTGCCAGCCTTTTCCTGGGACTGTTTGGTCTTTGGAGACACGCACCTATTTTTTATACATGTGGAAAATAATTGAATTGCTTTCCTATTGGAAATCAGAGCTTTGTTTTCACCCTGGATTTCATAACTAAACTCCACTTACTGTTCATTGCTCTTAAGTAGTATTCACAAGCCCTGGTTGTTGAAATCTCTGTCACATGGTGACATGCAGTTGAGGCAACTGATTAAATGAACATGACAAATACAAATTCTTAAAAATGTAAACAAGAGAAAAGGAAACGTGAACCGAATGTTCACTGGCACTCGGATACGTCCCAGGGCATAGAGACGTATGTATCAGACTTACATGACAGTGGCTGATGAGAAATGGCTTTCAGACTCCACTCATCCCGGCTGAGTAACCTGTGTCCCATTCTAAGGTCAAAGGCCTTTAGGCTCAGGGCTTTTTTTGACTAAATGTTGTTTTGGTTTGACTGCAAACCTTCCTTACTGGCTTTTCCAAAAGCCAGCTCCATTCCCGTGCTTGTGTCATCCTCCTGTTCTTTCTGTAGCTGCTGGGATAAAAGCATCAGCCCTGGATCTGTAGTAAGGAAACAGTGTCGTTATGCTGGATTTTTAGGTTTGTGTGCCTGGTGATTCCAAAGACACAACTAGGGATAAGCTTTTGTATTTTCTGTTCTGTGGGTTGGTTTTTTTTTTCCTTTTTTTTTAGTGCTGTCTACCATATTTTTGTACATGAGCCAGGATCCTTCTGGGTGAAGTGTGTGCCAGTGCAATTGATAACATCTGATTGATTTACCTTCATTACTACACTTTAAATCTTCCATTTGCAAGCATATTCCTGTATTTATAGTGAAGAACATCCACAGTGAGTTTCTTTCTTGTCCACTCCTCACTCAAACCACCTTGATTCTCCACATGTGCCTGGTGTTGGCCTGTCAGAGTCTGTGCATGGTGTGCAGTCACATGGGGCAGAAAGTTGGGAAGGAGGCTCCTCTGGCTGGAAAAGGGCCAGAAAAAGACTTGAAGAAAAGGATTGAATTTCAGTGGTTTTCCTTATAAATCCTAGTGCTGCTTTGGAAAACTGCCATAGGCACTCAGAGGGCTTGTTCTTCAATGGAGGCATCCTGACTGCACCATTCCATCCACCTTTAAGAGGTGCAGGGTGGCTCCTGCCATTTATCCCAAACGGTCCTTCCCTTCAAATTCCTGGCATTCTGCTGGCAGTTCAGTGGCATTGGCAGTTCACTGCAGCATCCAGAGCTGAGCTGCTTGCACTTGGTCCCTGGGATGTTTTGTGGATGTTCTAAAAGGGCTTAGCACTGCAGTTGTCAGGAGCGACTTTAGCTGAATAGCTCTGCTGTAATCCTTTATAAGGGAAGTCTTTGTTTCTTTCATGACAGTTTTTGTTGACTTGTGTGTACACTTTGTAAGGTTCAACATCCTCGTGGGGAAATAAGTGGAGTGTAAAGGTGTCAGAAGGGAAGGTGGGAATGGGAGTTGTCCGTGGCAGGATAGGAAAAGCAAATTGCCTGTTTCTGCAGACCTCCAGCTCTGCCTAGGTAAAGTCTACCATGTCTGAGTATCCCTGTGTTTCCTGGGAAATATCACCAGCCTCACACCCCTGGCTCACTAACATCATGGACAGCGAGGATTGTGATGCACTCAAATGATAAGAAGTGGAGATGAAATCTATGGGTCTGTCTTAGGTGAGTAATTTAGACACATATGCAAGAGACTGACACTCTTGAGTTCTCAGTAGCTGATCAGGAGGGCAATGAGATTATAATGATTGTTACTCGCTCTGTGTGTATGTGTGACGGTATTTGGCATCTCCCCCTTTTTCTGCCCTGGTTTATCCCCACGTGGCTGATGCAGGCATCCTCAGTGCTGGCGCCTGTCAGGGCACGGCGAGGGCTGCTGGCTGGGCTGTGACAGGGAGATGGCTCCCTGCATCTGGGGGGCTTCTCTCCCTGTCCTGGCCAACATCTGTGCAGAGCTGCTGCTGCAGCAGGAGTGCGGGGGTGCTCCCTGCACAGCCAGTGCCAGCTGCCCAGAGTCTGGGCCTGGCCACCCCGGGTGTGCTCCAGGTCAGTCCCACGCCGTGCGTCACTGGGGGCACAAATAGGGCACAAGCCTTCCTGTTGGAAAGGTGACAAAGCAGACACTTCTTTATCAAGTTTTTATTGTCTCTGTAAGTTTGATATGATCAATTAGTGTATTAAATCCTGTAACAGTAAACAGGAAGGTGCTTGGAGGTAAAGGTTTACCGCCCTCTGTGCTGTATTGTAGCAACTGATTTGCTGCTGTAATGATAACTAAGAAGGACTTTGTGTCCCACAAAGTTTATGGCTTGATATGAATGTTTGTTTTAGATACTGCATCTCAAAATCATTGGAAAGTGTTTCTGGGAGAGTTTCTTTTCCAGAGCTGCCTTTTTTTTTTTGTAGTGGTGTTTGCCAAGGCTTTTCTTTTTAGAGAATTTGCTTTTACTGGAAGTTCTATCATCATGAAATTCTGATGGTGGAAATAATTCCCAAAACCATCCCGCTCCATGTGGGTAAAGTGGCAGGAGGGTGTAAGTAAGGAAGAGCTATTGCTTCTCCACCAGCCCCAGGATCTCATGCAGGGCTTAGCACAAAACTTGGCTTCCTTGGCTCTCAGGGATATTTAATTAAATTCAAAGCAGAGAGCAGCTCAGGAGACAGCAATGCCTGGTGAGGCTGTGGAAGTGTTGGACCACTTGCTATGAGAACCTCAGGCATTTCTGGCCAGTGGATGAGGTGCAAGGATAGTGAATGGCCCGCAGCATCGTTTTATGGTGGACTGATCGCTAGGTAGATGGCTTTTGATGATACAACAAAGACTATTTTGTATCAGTGATAGAGCTGCTGGGTGAGCTGGTGAAATATTTGCTTAGCTGCAAGCTGTGGACTTCCGTGTGAATTGTCGGGTCCTTCCTACCTGAATGTGGGGCTTGGCTGAGCAGTGAGCAGGCGACAGCGTGTGATTCTGTCACAGGACAGTAAGCAGGCGGTTGTTTTGTCACACAAAGGAAAGCCCTGACCTTGACAATAATCTTCCCACAAGCCTCATTGTTTTTGCTGCCTGGGTGACCAAAGGAGCACAGCCTGTCTGGGAGGCTGAGCTCCAGCTGCACCTGGCCTGGCAGGTTTGCATGGGGATTTGGTTTGAGAATGCGGGCAGACCTCGGTTGTATTAAACACCTTTTCAAATGTACATGCACAGCGTTGCTCTATCTGGGATCAGCTTCCTCAGGACAAGGCTTTCAGACCATGGTTTCTTTGAGAAAATAATCATTAGCAATCAGTAGCTACAAAGAACACACACCATCAACCAGAGACATTTCATGGCATCCCAGCAAGAGAGTTGATGTGCACCTGGCCTGGTTTTGTTACTTTCTGTATCTGCTTTTCTAGGTATTTGTGATATTCTGTGATGACCATTCTCATTGTTGGTGCCTTGCTGACTTCACAAGTTTTAGAGATCTGAGGTAGAAAGTTTGTGCTGTAAAATATTCAGAAGGTGTTTGTTTTCTCAATGAAGGCTTTGGTATCAGGCATTTCACTTCCTGGTGTGACCCCTTTAATGCCATTTTATCCCTTACTTACTCTTGCATTTTCTCACCCTACTATACAAGAGGGGTAAAAAAAAGGAAGACTTTGTGTCATTCTTATACTTTCTTTGTATTCAAAAGAAAATCTGTAGTAACCTGTTATTGACCTGAAAATCTGTTAGTAACCTGTTGTTCATGACCTCAGTCGTGTTTTGCCCAGTGCCTGTTTTGCCAGCTCTGAGAAGTTAACTTGTCTGATTGCAGGAATATCCATCAGTGATCTCCCTGGTACAGCTGTGCCCTCTCAGATGCTGATAATGTTCCTAACTGTAGTGTGGAGCCAGGGAGTTCCAAAAAAAGGAAACTATTGAAAGTCATCACATAGTTCTTACAAAAAGTAAAAGGGCAGATCAAAGCATTTGCTGACTATTAGTTTACAGCTGTATAAAGAGCACCCCTGTAGTGGCAGAATAATACCTCTCCAGGAAGGCGGCTTCTTGGACAGGGCTCCTGGAATGGCGTTTCAAGGGCAGCTTTTTATGCTGCTCTTGAAATGGACTTCAAGTTATGCTGGAAATTGTTTTCATGGGGCATGTTCCTTCTGATTTCAAGTAGGATGAAGTTTAAAATGTTTTCTTTGCTTTATCTGTTTGAGGGGAATGGGGTGGAAATTTCTCAAGCGTCTTTTATTTTGAGTCACATTTATTGATAGTTTTGCGTAAGAAGTTGAACAGAGTGAAAACATAGGAAAGCAGGAAAGAAAGGAGCTGGACACAAGGGTTCGGGGAGAGGAGAGGGCTCTTAAACTTCTGCAAAAGGCGTAGTACTGAAGCTACTTCAGCCTTTCACTCTCCAGGGTGATAAGTGAATTATTTAAAATGCCAATTGATCTGGGTGGGAAGTGGAAAGCCACTCTAATCCGATTAATCCCAGAGCATGGAATGCCTCGCTGGCAGTGTGAAAGCAGCCCCAGCACATGCTCAGCTGTTGCTCTTTCACAATGCGTAGTGCAGTTGTCACTCCCAGGCTCCTGCCAGCAAAAACATCCGCTGGATTCATTTTACCACCAAACATTTTTACACTTCTGCACTAATAAATATAAACTGACCTGGCTGCAACTGCCATGTCCCATCCTGCCGTTCTTGCATCGCACCAGAGATGCGAGTTGAGCTATGCTGCCACCCTGTTCATCCTCCCAGCAGCAAGATCTCTCCTGTCCCGAGGAGCTCCCCTCTGGTGCTGATTTTAGCCCCTGAATGTAGCAGTGAGCAGAATGGAAAAACTTCAAATGAGCCTTTAGGGTTGTAGCCTGTTGGTAGTCTGTCCTGCCTGCTCGTAGGGGAGCCTGGAAGGATTTTCCTCTAGCTGGCTGCTCTTACAGGCATGTCCACATGTGTGCAGAGCTTGGGAGGTGGCTGAGATGCAGGCACTGCTTGCATACAGTGCTTTTTCCCTGGCTTAAAATGATGCCGTGTTGTGTGGCTAGGGAAGGGTGGTGCAGCCGGTGCTCGGCCTGATGCTCTGGTGCCGCAGTGTAGGGAGGAACGTGGCTCAGCAGGAGGGTGGGGACAGCACCAGGTTCTTCTTTGGAAGGACCTTTCTTGAATGCTTCATCTGAACTCTCTTTAAGGGCATGCCAAGCATTTAAGTACTGAAAATATACTTGTTTTCCCCGCTTCAGAGGCTTACACAGCTGAACTCTCCAATATTTATGTTTGACGTCAATGGGAACATTGCCTGAATGTGGGATTAGAAGCACTGAGCTGTTCCCTGCCCAGTGTGTCAGGAGGCAGCAGTGTGTGCTCGCCAGCCTAATGCCATGGCCACGGCACTGCTGTCACAGCAGTGTTTGGTGAGCCCTGCCACACAGGGAACTCCCCATGCATTTGGGACAGTGCCTTCTCTAGATACAGGCTATGGCTGCTGCTGTGGGACAGCGTGTGACTGTCAGCCTCACGGGCTGCCTTCTGTGTTGAGTGGGTCACACTGGTGTCTGACTCCTTTCATGTGTTCCTGTGGCACCCCATGGAGGGCCTGGGCTCCAGGGATCTGTGGGATGTGAGAGCATGGCTTTGTGTGGCCAAGGGGAAGAGCCTTAGCACACTTTGCTGGATTGACTGCTTGGTAGGCTGAGGGTAGAAAGGTCTGAGGGGCTGATGAGTGCAGAGGAGGTAAGTGGAAGGGGAAGGATGCTGAGGCCAAGGTGAGTGTCCACAGGTAATTACAGATAAACACCTGAATAGTGACTGACTCTTATTTTCAATTATCTGGTGTTCAGGAAATTGCTGACCCACTTCAGCATTGGTGACTCCATTGCCTTAATTCTGGGTAGTACTGACAAGAGGATGTAGGCTTTAACCAAATAACCTGTGATTGGAACTTGTATGTTCCTTGTGGATGCACCAGTCCAGCTGTTTGCTCATTCTCTCTGCATTTCCAGCTCGGAAAAGTGCAGAGCTCTTTCTTTGGTGATTCGGGTCAGGTAACGACAGGCTGGGTAAAAGGATTAGGATATTAATCCGGGCTGTATTCTCTGCTGTTAATCTGTAAAATGAGACATTAATAACCTGTCTCTGCCATGGTTGAGTTTTTACCAGGGTGATTTTGACAATAAAGGCATTAATGATTAAGAAGTTCTCGGCTTGTCTGAGGAGAGGATAAACTAAGGTATCTTGTATGGCTCATTTCCAGAGAAGTGCAGAGAGTTCAAGGAGGATGGAATTCAGGTGCAGGATTTTTCTTGTTCTTCTTTGACCAAATGATTGACAGACAAAAGCTTGGGTGTCATTTTATGCAATTAGAAAGTGTACTGGACCCAATTGGAAATAAAAATATGTTCTCAATGTCCAATGCCTTCCTCTTGCCACAGGATAGCTGGGTTCCTCTGTTAGTATCTAAGGGCAGATTCCAGGTTTGTATTGCTGTCATGGCCCAGGTAGTGAAAGTGGCTTTCTCAGGTGGAAATGTGAATGCACTGCACCTGGCCCAGTGGATTTCTGTACGTTTCTAGCAATTTCTGTTTAGCAGATGTTGGTGTGGATCTGCTTTTCTCCCTGGGCTGAGTAGTGCTTGTCAGTTGCATCCGTGAGACTCCAAAACCCTTTGTGTGCAAGTCTGCTCCACGCAGCCCTGTGCTGCAAGCATCGGGGAGCAACTGTTCCCTCTCAAAGCAGAGGAAGTTGCTCTCCTTAGAGGAGGGGTGTCAGTGTACTTTGGGCATCAGAGTAATAAGGTCAGACCTAGCTGCTCTGCAGCATTGGTTCATATAGAAGCAGAACCTTTTGCTTCTGTAGCACATCACAGAACACCTTCTACCTCGGGTGGAAAAAAAAAAAAACAACCCTTTCTGTTTAAATCTTACTGCTGTAATTGTAGCCAATCTACTGCTCTGGCTACCATGAATGTATTTTTCCAACACAGATGTTCTAGTAATTTGCATTCTGTTGACATCAACATTTAATTTTATGTTTTTAAAGCTCAATGTAATTTTGCTAAGGAATTACATAAATAAGAACACGTGTGTTACTAAGCTGCATCCCTCCCCACAGCCTCTTGGAATCCAGTCCTTCACTTCTGGGTGGTCACTGTACTTAGAGGGTGTTTTTATAGCGGGTATATAGTGGGAGCTGTCTGGTGTAAATGAGAATACAACGGAATCCTGTTTACAATTAGGACAGTTGAACTATCTTGCCTCAGTTGTCTGTCTCTTCCTGTGGTCAGTGCAAGGAAATTGGTTTGTTGTTACAGGGACAGCTTGGGATGTGTTTCAAAAAATCAAGAAAAGCTTTACTTTGGGGAAGAGAAAACATTCGTCCTGTGAGGGCTGAGGATGCTGTCTTTGAGCATGGATGGCAAATAGGATGCATTAAATCCTTTAATACAGAGAGGAAATCCCTAAAAAGCTGCATTATGCCTTTTACTTCTTGCCAGTCCCTGCCTGTCATGGTTGATCTCTGTCAAAGTAGGCAAAGTTGAAGTTTGTTTCAGGGTGAAACAACCGGGGCTGTTCCTCATCCTGTCAGTGTTACTGTCCTAAAAGATGCTGCTGCCATATTCCCCTGTACTTGCTGTGCCTCTGGCATCCCAGTGAACGGAGAGATGCAGCCGTACAAAATTCAGTGTGAAGAAAACTGATGTGTTCAAAAATGAGAGAGGTTACTGGACAGCTTGTCCTTGTAAAAATCACAGCCATTTTATGAGAGAATCTGCCAGGACAGTGGCCCCAAACTCATACACTGCTTTGGGTCAGTGCCATGCGAATGGCTCCGGTAAAAACCCAACCTGCCTGAAATATTGGTGCTCAAAGTTTGCCAAGCCACATTGCAAAATGGCATTTGCTGTTTAGGTTTGAAGTAGTGGAAGTGTTTGTGAGTCCTTCCAGATCTACTCTTGCTGGTCCCCCAAGGGCCCTGGCCTGCATCCCTCCTTTGTCCCCAGTTTTGTTTAGGTATTCTGAATCTCAGAGCTGGACCGGGTGAGATCAGATTCATTTCTGGAGAACTCTGCGAGGCAGTTGATACTGGCTGTGTGCTGGGATAGAGGAATGGCATACATCTCAGTTTGAGAGATGGAGAAGGATTTGGTCTCACACCTGGTTCATAGCATGCAATGCACCTAATGGCTTGGGGCCATCTTGTTCTAATGTTTTTAAGGGCATAATTTTAGTTAATTCTTTTAATGTCTTGAAAGGTTAAAGCTTTAACTAATTGCACATATTAACAGCTCTGTTTTATACTGCATCATCTTAATCACTACTGCTGCTGTAAACTTCATGACACAATGTCTGTGGGGAATGACTGGGCTGTGGGTGACACAGCACTCCATCCTGAGTGCGTTCAGGATGGGGAAGCCGAGCAAGGAATGGGTTAGGATTAAACCTTTGCCCTAGACAGATCATGTGTGTAACGCTTCTGATGAGTGCTTGCGATCTGAGCTTTGGAAGCCACCTGACTGAAAACTGTATCAGAGTCCTAAAAAGAACTATTGAGGATAAGGAGTACTACTGACAGGAGGCAGTGACTAAGTGTGTGATAAATCCAAGTAAAGATCAAGGGTGCATTACTTCACAGTACAGCTGTGGTAAATCGGACTGCATTTCCAGTGGGTGGTGTTGGGCAAGAAAGGAAGAGGGCTACTGGAGCTCTTGGCTTAGGAAAGGTTCACACTCACTCCCAAGAAGGCGGCACGGGACTAGAACATGCTTTTGCTTGATGTGTTGCTGATTTTCTGTTTGGCCTAGTGAAAGGGTAGGAATAGTTCAGAGGAGCTGAAGCATGAATAGAAAGGAGTTTTTTTTCATGCCAAATGAAAAATAAGCTGAAGAAATGGCAGAGAAAATAATCTTGTTAAATGTAAAGGAAATATAATTAGGGGGCAAGTTGTCAGCATAAAAATAAAACCCTAGAACCCTAGTGCTGATGTTTTAGGTAGGATCAGGCTGAGGTTCAGAGTGGCTGTGGACTGCTTCAAGATGTTTGTGTACCTATCTGGGAAACATTCCTGTATATTTTCAGAGTTGCTCATTGTTTCAGACAACTTGTTGAAATAAATTAGGTAGGGAAAAATTAAGCAGTGCTGGTCACTTGGTGCCAGCCTTCTTGAGTTCACTGCTGCTTTTTCTTTCTGTGTTTAGATTCTTGCCCAGTTAGGACAGCTGGGACATGATATTCAGGGATTAAATTCTTTGCTATTAGCCATCACTGGTTTTGTTGGAATAATAGAATAGAGCATCCTGGGAGACACAGGGGAGTCAGCAACTTATTATGGGTCCATTTTCCCTCTGTCTGAGCAGCTCTTGAATGTAAGCAGCCTTCTGGTTTACATAAACACACAGAACTGTCAGAAATGTGCCTCTGTGTGTTTTTGGAGCCAGGCTCCTTGTTAACTGCTGCCTGTTTTGCATAGGTGGGTTGACACAGAGTGTCTGCAAAGGCAGTGAAGCCTTATTTATCGGTATTTTGTCACAAGAGCACTACAAGCAGCCAGACCCTAACAGGAGCTGTGTCACATTGTCTGTAACTGGTCATGGCCCTTGATGTGGAGACTCCAATTCTCAAAGTCAATGAAGTCAAGGAAAGGTCACAAGAGAACTGGAGGGTAAAAGCTTCCGAGCTTCTCCTATAAAGTGCCGCACTGAAAGGGACAGTGCCCACTTGGGAGTTTCCCGCTCTCTGTGTTCTTTGTGAACTGCAGTTACTCTGAGGGTTTGGCTTTCAGAAATCTCAGAAGCTTTGGAAAGTAAATTACCACCAACTACGCTGCTTGCTCTCTTTTAAACGAAACACATTCTTCTCAAATTGAAATGTAATTATGGACCTGATGTACTCTGAACATTTCATTTATTCAAACTCAAAATTGTATTCTCTGCAAACTGCTTTAAAGCCAAAATAAAAACCCCAACCTAATTATAGCAGCAGTGTGGAGGAGGTCTGCTAGGATATTGTATGATACATTTTGACAGCTGCTTTTTACTGGAGGGTTGTCAAGACCCTCACAAAAACGTTTAAAATGCTTAAATGCTTAAAATGGGTGAACCCAGGAACTGTAGCTGTTGTGTCGCCAGCAGAGTCCAGGACTGGTGCAATGCATTGGTCTGGGGCAAAGGCGTGTTCTCATCTCTGCTGGGCTTCTCAGCTGCATTCAGGAGCTTTTGCTGAAGGAGTAAAGGATGAAACTGAACCTTTATTTGGCACATAGAAGAAGTCTCCAAAAATGTTCATTGGAGGAGAGACATTTCAGATGTTTTGAATTTTAAAGATTGGGCACGGCACTTCACTGTTGTAGTTGTGGTCCTTAGGTCAGTGGTAGATGAGGTGGTTAGAACAGTGACTAAATTCCATCCTTAACCCCTTCCTTTCTTCTGTAGCTGTTGCCATGTGGGTCCCTGGTACAGGCACCGGGAGTCAGTGCATCTGGTGATAATCCTAGGGGCAGTTTCGGACGAGTCCGAGGACAAGGAATATTCAGGGACCTTGTGTACATTGGGGCAAATGGTGTTTGATGGCCCTGCTTGAGAGGCGTGGTTTTGACTCTTAAAAATCTCAAAGAACAGACAGAAAGGAAGAGAAGGGCAAAGAAAGAACTTAGCAGTTCTCTTCATCCTGTGGAGATGGCAGTTTGTGCTGGGCTTTTTGGAACATTGGCTTATTCAACAGGTTTGAGGGAATATTGAAAAGAAAAAACTTTCCTAAGCGTGGGTTCAAGGAAAGCTTGTCCACTGAGGCAGCCAAAGATCCCCTTTCTTTAGGGGGCTGCCAAAACAAAAGGTAGAGGCAGTGGAGGACTGCAGTTCAAAAGGAGGAAGAGCTGTTCCTTGCAATGAAACTGTGAATGGTGGATGTGATTTTCACTTTAATGCGTTGCAGTCTTTCCCAGAGTACCTTTGGTGCCAGAGCTTGTGCCTAATCATGGCATGCATCTGGATAAGGAAAATCAGAATGAATTACATCCTGTATAGTAGCTGTCATTGTTGAATAGAGAACTTTTTCTGGGAGATTAAATAACCCATGTTATTCTTTTAAAAAAGCAGAAAATATTTTCTTGATGCCCCATAGAGGCAAATTAACAAGTTACACTATGTATTGTTCTGGCTCCAAGGCTGAATGCATTTAGGGATTCACTTGTTCAACAAATGCTCATTTGCATCAACTGACATTGACTCGGACTTCAGGGGAATCAGATTTGCTTTGATTTAGCTGAACTGTGAACTGTGAAGTACATTTGAGGTTTTTTTTTTTTTCCTCCAAACTGTCTGCTGGTATGAATTCCAGAAGCGTTTACTGGAATTTCAACCAAGACACGACAGAACTATCCCAGGTGGCCTCTTGTTGTTTTTATTAACATCATTATTCTAAGACTATAATTACTTGGAAAATACTGCTTATTAGGATTACCACATGGCTTAGCAGGAGCTGAGGAACCAACTTCTCCTTTTGCATAAGCAGTTTGGTCATGACTGTCCTTGGTTTCATGGTCGGGAGCTGTGTTTGCAACTGGGGCTCAGGGCGTGGAGTCCATTTGTTAGCAATGAGTCTTTGATGTGAGAATGCACCCTGCTGCCCAGTGGGACATTATCATGAGGATTTTTGGTGCTTGTGTGTTAGCGTTTGTGGCTTCTGTGAAAGAAATGCCTTTTGTGAGGGGATCTGTAACTGACGTTTCCAAGTCTTTCGTGCAGGGAATTCCTAGGACTTGCTTCTTTGACAGATTTGCATGTACAACATCCAGCCAGTACTTGAAAGAAAGGGCTGTATTTAAAGCTTCACTTTGTATCCAAATGATGATCATATAAACACAGGCACAGAATGTGGCCTGCTTAGGTCACCTGTTTGTTTTCAGCTGGCTGAAAAGAGCTTTCAGTAAGTTACGTGTTCCTACCCTGGCTGCATTGCAATGGTTTTTCCCTTATTAATACACAATTTAGTTAAATGTCAGTGTTTTTAAATCATATACACTAGGTCCTGAGGGTCTAGTTCAGTGGTGAAGGGCACTCCGAGGAAGGGACCTGCTGGGCATTTTTCTCACCAGGATCCTTTGGAAGCTGTCATAGTGCTCTTGCAAAGAGCAGCACATCCGCTGGAGCACTGCAGAGATTTGGGAGTTAGTGATTTATCTCACAGCAGAATTTGGCATTTGGCTGGGTTAGGAGTTGTAGAAGTTGGCTTGATCAGTGATTTATAGATGTTGAGAAGATGTTGAACAACGATTTTTGAGGAGCACTGTAAACAAAGTGTGTTTGTATTAGTGATTCTTTGATGTGAAAATCTATTCAGAAGGTGCCAAGGCGCTATCTGAGAACAGCATCAAGACCATCCCGGTGTATAATTTAGCAGCAGGTGTTTCCTGCTGTTGCTCCATGGGGCTGCACCTGGTGTGTGGCACAGCTGACAGTGCCTGTCCAGTTACAGCCGTTAATGAGCTTTGCAACAGCGAGCTGAGGAGGCTCTCACACCACAGCCAAGTGGCATCGGGTCAGCTGCTCCGAGCCCCCTCTGTCAGCATCAGCCTTGCGCAAACTTCCTAACAGTCAGGAGTGGTGCCCAAGGAAATGGAACTTCTTCCTGACCAAGCCAGTTTTGGGATGTGCTCAGGATTTGCTGGCACTTGTGATTTCAGATGAGAAATAAGAGCCAAGTCACAAATACCCCTCAGGAACAAGCGGTGTAAGGTAGCTGAGGGGAAGTTGACCGGTGCAAAGGAGCCTGTGTGGTTTCAGTTGTGCTCCTCTGGGCTGTTGAATGTTGGGAAACATTTCTGAGTAACTTGGCTACTTTTTAAACTTCAGCTTAGGGTATCTTTGCTCTGCTTGTCTTTTCAGATGCATGGCTTATACTTCCAGCTGTATTTCAGATAAACTGGTTGAGGGGATTTACTGGTACGAGCAAGCAGGGTGTGCTTGGAAATGCTGCTGACAGGGAGACTCGAGTGGAGTTGCCATTGGATTTCACTAGAAATGCAGAGAGATACTTTTATCAAGAGGGTTTCTGCTCTACCTAAGCCTTTTTTCCGTCCAAGGGGCAGAGCGCACAGGACAGCTTAGGAAGGTATCAAACGTATGGAATTCATACAGGCTGCAGTTCTTTGGTCTTTCATCTATGCAAGCAGTACGGGGGTCAGGCATGCTGACGGAGCATGGTCAGGACAGGTCTGTAATCGTGATTTTGCTGCTGATCAACAAGCCCCACACCAGGTCAGGCTTCCAAGCTGTCCTTTCCAGGGCTGCTTTGCTTGAAACCCAAGAGTTTCGCTAATCGGTGCTGTGGATGCCATGGCAACACGAAGTACCACAGACCTCTCCACAAAACTCTGGTTGCACATGGTGGTATCTCCTTCAGCATCTGCAGTGGGCTGTGAAAAGAGCCTGGAAATTCATAAACTTAAGTAAGAAAATGGGAGCAATGATTTGCAAGCATCACTCTTGGGCCAGGATCCAATTTTCTGAACTCCTGATGAAGTGGATGGCCAGGAAATGCCAAGGAAAGCTACTGACAGAAAAAGGGAGCTCAGCAAAAGGGGCACACAGGCAAGCAGGGGAGTTACGGCAGAGAAGGCCAAAGCTGCAAACTTGCTCCGGCAAGGTCATGGGAGGGCAATGGTGGCTGCTGCTGAGCCCAAACATCCAGAGCCCCTGCGGCCATGTGTGGGATGGCTGCTAACTGAGTCTGAGCATGTGTCATCAGCATGTGTTTGATGACAGAAGTGATCCCAACAGAAGGCTCTGGTGTGACTGGGGAGACAGAGAAGTTGGGCTCTGTTTGTGTACTTGAAAGCCTGGTTCTCCCTAAGAAATCTGTCCCTTCTCAGCCAATAGAGGCAAACTGGGCGCTTGGGGAAAGACTGCAAAGGACTGATAAAGGGTGGTGTCTCCCTTTTCACTTTTCCTTCCTTCTTCCCTCTCCAGACATCTGTCCTCTCTGTGAAGAAACAACAGCAGCTCCATAAAGGGAGTCTTGGGTAATGCTTTCTGTCCCAGTGTCACTGGGGTTTAATTAGTGCAAGGCTCCACATGTTCCTCAGCTCCTCGGTGCCAGCAAAGGAGCCAAGCAGGAGCAGAGCAGCACTTTTCCTCTGGCTTTGATGTTGGGCTTAGCAGTGACTTTGGAGGAACCTTGGAGGAAATCTCTGAGATGTGAAGGAGAAGCCCTCAGAATTAGTACTCTTCCTCTGGAGAGTACTTCCTCAGTCCCTTCCAGTGAGGACTGGGCTTTCCATGCCTGCAGTAAAACCTGTTGGCAGCACAGCACACGCTGCCAGTTTTGGTCGTAGCTTGCCTGGAGGTGGATGCTCCGGGGAGGTGGAGTGCTGAACTTTGGGGGCAGGAAATAGGTGAAAGACTCCAGGAAGTAAATTGCTGACCAGTGTGAGGCAGCCTTGACAGTGGTTTCTGGTGCTCTTCAGCTCAGGCCACTGGGCCGTGACAAGCGCAGGACAGTCCGGCGGTGCCGGTGGTGACACAGCCTCTGCTAAGCTGCAGAGTGCAGTCAGGGCAGGTGGTTGTGCACGTGCTTCCTGGGAAAAACCTCTTCCCTTCCCCGGGCGGCACAGTGTGATTCCCACTTTCCCGTACCAGCAGCAGGAAGGGTGGGAGGGTTAGTCCTCAGGGCTGGGGAAGGATGGAGCACCTCTGCCCAAGCTGCAGCTGTGACAGAAGTCCCTCTTCCATTCCAGTGCCCTTGGTGATGCCACTGCTTATTTTTTCTCTTTTTTTCCTGTCAAGAGAACATTTTGTTGAGGGAACAAAAGCCTTCAGCCTGTCAGCCCCATGAGCTGCACGTGTAAGTCTCTGGAACCAAATGCATGTGAGTCCACGGAACAGGCTTGATTCAGTCGACCAAAATTATAGGGTAGCTCTAGTTTTCCCTTTATTTGATGGCAGGGTTTTAATGTGGTGATGGTACAAAGTCACATGATTTATAATCAGATGGACTAACCGCTGACTTACGCCTTATAAATCCACATGCATACCTTCCAGATGCAAGGCAGAGAGCAGCAAGACATCTTTAGCATGTGTTGTTGAGGCCGTTTTCTGATAAAAAGTAGGCACCTGGCCCTAAATCCCGCTGATGTGAGAAATCAGCAAGCAAAGACGTGCTTGACAAGGCCCTATGTCTATTTATAGGCAGGTCTGTCCAATTCAGGGCAAACTTTTCTCTTTTTTGTCCCCTTCCAGCTGCATTTGCTGCTGGGTTGTCTGCACGGCGGCACCACCCTGTAATTACACGGAAAGCGATCTCCGGCCTCAGCTGGCGCTGCTAGATTTGTTCGCAGGGCGTTCCACGCGTGGCACTCGCTCCCACCTGGCCCACAGCAGCACTTGCGTCAAGCAAATCCACCCTGGGCTGCTTTCACCATGTGAAGAGTTGTTCCTGAAGTAATTAAAATCCTCTTTCCGAAATCCCCAGAGGTCCAACACACAAGGGTGTCGTGTGCCATACAGTGAAGGTCATCCACAGGCCTCAATGCCAGCAGGTTCAGTTAAGAAATCAGACTGCCAACTTCCAAAGTCAGAGATTTTTTTCCTTGGCTTTTGGTTGGTTTGTGTGCTTTCCACATGAGCTTTTGGAGTGTTTGGTCTGTGCAGGCTGCTTTTTTCAGTCTGTGTTCTGTCTTCCCTTTTTGTTAATGACTGGTACTGCAGGTTATGCCCTCTGTGAGGGATTCTCACTTCTGACCCACTCCCAGTGCTTGATTGGACCAATGGGTGGATTTCTCTCCTGCCACGACACAGGCAGAGACATTTCAGTGGTGCTGAAAGTAACTGAAGTCTATTTTATAATTATAGCCTTTACAAAACTAAGAATCTCAGGAGCAGGAATGCTAAGAGAGAAAATGACTTCTCCAAAAGCTGCATTGCTTGCAGGTGCCTTCCTTAAGGCAGAGTTGATTTGGGGCACTCTGCCCAAGGGAGGTGGCAGGCAAAATATGCTGGATGCTCAGTGTTCCGTTTCTGTCTGTGTTAAATTTGGTATTTTATAATGAAAATCTGCAAACAGCTTCTGCAACTTGCCAGGAGGTGCTAGTGAAAGCTTTCTGCCCTGAAGAGTTTGCAGACTTCCTTTCCTACCCCTGCTCTGCATCCATGCAGAAGCAGGAACTTGTGCTCCCTGGCCTATCCCCCTCCCCTGAAGTGGGGAACAAAACTGTAATTGTCCCGATCTGCAAGAGTGAGAACTTTTTCGTGGTCTCTTCAGCAGTGCCAGCATTGAGTACACACAGGGAATACAGCTGATGCTCATGCCCTGAGGCTGCCAGGCAGATTTTACGGATGTTTCAATAAACAGCATTTTTGAAAGGGAAAAAAAAAATAAAAAGGAAGTCTGGGAATGACTTGCTCATTTCAGCGGTTGGAGGCATGACATTCATTACAGTCAAATCTGTTCAAATATCCTTGACAAATACCAGGAAAGAGTGTTCTGTTAGACAGGTGGATTGTTTTTAAAAGCTCACTCCTTAAATAAAAAAACAAACAAAAAAAAAAAGAAATAAGGAAGAGACAGGCTGTGAGGATTGTAATCCCAGCTGTCCACTGGAGAAGTAGCATGGCTGCAGGGAAGTGCAGCAGGTGCGGGACAGGAGCAGCAGCGTGGCTCGGGCTTTCCTTGCCCTGTGGGCAGGGAAAACTGTGGCATTGACAAGGTGTGGCCTTTGAGACGTCTTACCTCCTGAGCAGGGCATGCACAGTTAGGCAGATGCGCGTCAAATCCTATTTTTATTTGGCATTTCCAAATCAACAGCTCAACTGGCTTCTGCGCTTAGTGACAGGAGAAATGAGTACGCTGTTATACGATCAAAGGCATTTAAACTTGCATATGTTAACAGCAAGTCTCTTCTGCTTTGCTTTGATTTTACTTCCCCATCTTTCTCCTTTTAGTTCATTATTGGTTTCTTTCCCCCTTTTGTGGAAATTTGAGGACTCTGGTGGAGATCTGAGCTGCTTTTTATGTTTTTTGAGTCTATCTAAGGCCAGGGATTTTAGTTATGTTTTGGCTTTGCTGAGTAAAGCTGGTTTTTAACTGTATCTATTAACCTTAAGCCATCAGTCAGTGCCTGCTGTGTCTGGCATGGATTTTTGCCATGGTCCTTCAGGTCTCATAACCTGAGAGTGTGATCACATAACAAATGTTCATGGAGCTACTAGCAGCTGTCATAATACCTGGAGTTCAGCTCTCCTGGGTTTTGTGTCAGAGTGTGTTCTGCCGTGTGATTCGATTCCTGCTTGCTCTCCTAGGGTCCATCAGAACTGGCATTAGAAAAGGAGAAAGAGACATTTTACTATGCCTAATTATGCCTTGTTGTGACTAAATTTGGGAAAGAGCTTGTTCTGCTGCTTTTGGAGAAGGATGCGGCTGTAGCTGCTAGCACCAGTCGGCCCCTCTGCACCTGCCAGGCACAGGCAGCTCTCCAGCTGCCCCCGAGGCCAGGGAGGAGCACGGGGAGGGAGGCTGCGGAAAAGCAAACACTTGTGTCAGCAGGATCGCTCCCTCGAAGTTGTTACAGTGCAAGCGCAGGCGACCAGGGGGTGACCTGCTCATTTCAGTCCCCGCTGTTCCAGAGGAAAGCTCCTAAAATCTGAACGACTCATTGCTGTTTAAGGATGTTTGTTGGTTCCCACGTAGCCAGGTAGCCTGGCCTCTGGTATCAGGATGGGCTGGATTCCTTAGGGAATTAGAGGACCAGCTTAGGCGTCTGTCAACAGCAATCACTTTGGCCGCTGTTGCTGAAGAGCAGCAGCATCAAGCAGAGCCCTGGCCCTGTGTTTTGCCTCGATGGCTGGAGCTGAGATGGTCATGTTTGCCAAGGCAGTAGTATGTCCTGGGGTGGCACAGGTTGTGTCTGTTGAGAACAAAATAACGCTGAGGCTTTATAGATTTGCTCGCCGAGAAGGACTCCATGTCTTGTGAGGCAGAGCCCTGATCTGGGGAGGATGTGCTCCCATGTTGGACCAGGCTGGAGACCCTCTGTTCAACCAGCAGATCAGTCAGGAGCATCTGTTCCCCTCAGGTAACTTCACACATTCCCCGCACGCCCCCCCCCCCCCCCCCCCTAGTTTTTGACTCATTTTGAAAGTGAGAACAAAAAAAGCAAACACTCCCTGAAAGTTCAAAGATATGCAAATCAATCCTTTACTGTTTTGACAGTAACTTTTTTCCCCACTGGAAAACAAGTTATACAAATGGACTTGTGAAAAGCCAGAGCCTCAGAACTGGGCAGAGGCCATGTTCCTGCAGCGTGCGGTGAAATGGAAACGCTGCACACCTGCCCGCTGCTGCCTCCCTGCCACGCGTGTCCCATGTGGGCTGTGGCTGCCAAGCCAAGCAGGCAGCGGTGTCTCAGTACCACCTGCGGAGGAGCAGGGCTGGCCCCTGTCAGCAGAGCCCCAGCCCCAGGTTCCGCTGCACAGGCTTTATTTTTCTTTGCCTTGTCCATTTTTGCAGAGCTCTCAAGTGAGCAGTCCCTAACCCCGACTTGAGGTATACCCATATTATTCTATTTTCTCTTGCCTTAAAACTGTCAGATTCGTAAATCAGGTGTTTTCTGGGGAAGATGACTGAATGCCTGTCTGACAGAGACGCTACAGGACAGTGACCTGAAAAAAAATCCCATCCTTAAGCAATATTTATGGACTTCTGAAAGTTGACATTCCAGGGAAAAAAGGCTGCATTTCTTCTCACGTACTTTCCAGGCTAAAATCTTTTGCTGGTTTGTCTAGTGGCTTACCTGTGTAATAACTGCTCCACTTGTATATGTGTTAGCAGGATAAGTAGCTGTGTGTGTTTTCAGTGAATCAAGTAGCAAAGTAATGAATGGCCCCACTCCTTTGTGAACGGCCGTTTCCTACTGGCCCTGTGGGCCAGTGGCAAATCCGTGGTTTCAAACCTGTTTGAACTGGGAACTGACCATGCTCAGTCTGGGGACTGAGCACATTCAGCTACACTTGTAGTAACTTCTACACTCTGACCTACATCCTGGAGCTCACAGGAAAAAGTTAATCCAAAAACTCTGTAGTTGCAATGGCCCCATACCCCCTAAATCCATCGTTCTGCCTCTTGGCTGGGTGCCATGGATAAACGGTACTTGGGACTTGGTAGAGGGATTTGGAAGAATCATATAGGAACTTGGTTTGTGTAGCATGCATGAAGTGCCATCCCAAGCAGCTGGAACCCTCAGTTCTGTCCTTTGCCTCCCATGGGATGTCAGTGGTTGAGCCAGTGGCAGCTGTGACATGCAGCAAGGCTTGGCAGGGCCGGCTCCAGGATGGGGAACGTGGCTCAGGAGGTTCTGTGCATTTGGGTCAGAGAATGCTGCCTGAGATGGCAGCTCTGCAGGGTGTTCTGGGCTCTTCTGCCCTTGGCTATCTCTCTTTGTGTGCTGAGTTTTGCTTTGGTTTTGTGTTTCTCAGTCCACTAAAAGCCTTGTAGTTCCTCGGTGGCTGTGAAGAAAAGCTTGCTTCCCAAAAAACTCCCAGGAGGCATCTGCAGGTCTCTGTTTTTGATAGGCCCTGATTGCAAAGCAACTCCTCTCTATATTTAAATTCAAGAGGGGTGGAGAGTCCTCTACTGGTTCTTTTTATTTTTTTTTCTTTTCGTTTCTTGTTGATTTCCTTTTCTGCTCCCGTCAGTGTGTTCCTGACATGCAGAAACTGCCTTCATGATTCTGCTTCTTTCCTCCTCCTGTCTCTTGCTCAGGAGATTGCCTGCAGCAGCTCCCTCTCATTAACCTGGAGAGCTCATGACCCTCTGTCCCCCTGCTCCCCGTTAGCTGCACCCAAGGGCTGGGGCTGCCTTCTTGTCTGACTGAGTAAATTCTGCGTTCTGTGTGCCTCTGTTTTTAAAAGGCTTCTTTATTTTCATGCTCACGGAAATAATCTAAACTCTGTCTACCAGCAAGCTGTTCTCAGCCAGAAGATTGTTTTCCAACTGAGGCAACACCCTGTTTACATAGATAGGCAAATTCACAGTCCACAGAGCTTCTTCCAGTGAGAGTAGCTGTTGAATGCTTCGTGCAAGGGCAGCACATGGTTCACATGCACAGCAAACAGTTCTTCTTCTGAAGGTAACCCTTTTTAATAGTTATTTTTCTTTTATGTATTTTTCTTTCCCTGAAGAGTTGAAAGCTAGAACATCTGCTTCTTGGCTAGCCATTCTTTCCCACAAATGTTACTTCCCAAGTTCAAAAAGCTGGGTTGGGTTATTGTGTGTGGACACGTCTCGGTGCCCGTGTTTCTGGAATCTGCCTGGGAGCACATCGGGCAGCTGGGAAGCCAGACAGGCTCCGCTGGGACCCCGTGTCTCGTGCTGCAGGGTCACTGCCTGCTGAAGGGACAGTGCGTTTGTGCCGTGTGCCACCTCCCTCACCCAGCCCGAACTGAGCAGAAGGTAAATGCTGAGCCGCGTGTCCATGCTTGGGGCTGCTTTAGCTCCGGGGAGCCGAAAGAGCGGCTCAGTACATTGTTCTGCGTGTGCAGTATACGTGGTCAGAGCACCTGGGTGACTAGGTGAGGTCCCGTCTGTGACTACTGGTACCCACTGGTGTTTCGATTAGATGTAACCTGAGCTGCAGATGGCAAAGAAAGCCAAACACAGTGTAACAAAATTAAATTGCTCCTCATTAAACACGTATTTCCACTGGAAATGTGTTTTACACCTGTCCCTTTCAGGCAACTGCACTTGTTCCCCTGGACCCCCACCTGAGACATTGTCCATGCGAAAAGAGCTTCCTCTGAAATTTAGTAATTGGCTTCTAAATATTGTCTGTCCCTGTGTTCTTGTCATCTACCCTTGGTCTGGTGTGCTGTTAAAGGATGCATTCCGAGATAGTTCCAGCAGACAGCAAGGCTGGCCTCTTTGTATTTGCCTCTATTTCCTGTCTCCCCAGCTGCACCACACCTGAGCACTTGTGCGCTGCAGCGATCTCAAAGCACGTGGAATTGCTGTGCTCTCCTGTTGTTTGCTGGTCCCAGTGCTCTCCAGTTTGTTTGCCATCCCTCAGGTCCCAGCCCAGCAAAGTCTGTGGGCACATGTAGAATTCAAATGTATCTAGAGTGTGGGACATGCCCAAAGCTGCATTGAGGAGGTGCTGAAAGAAAAGTCTGTATTGAAATGCTTCCTTTCCGAATAGGAGTGTTCTGCTCTAAGGATAGAGGCAAATTAGGGGTTTGTGTAGCACTTAAAGTTTTCCGAAGATAATTGACCCCCATACCTTTTAATCTCCAAGAGGTCCCTGTGGTTTTCCCCCTTGCAGGGATGATCACTGGCATTAGCCCTCCCGCTCCCTTGGCTGGCCCAGAGCGAAGGTCTGAGCTCTGGAGAGCTCACCTGCAGCATGACTTCATGAACAAATGCAGGGGGCCACCTGGTGTGTGGGAATTAGCTCAGATATGAGGCCTTTCCTTGCAGGCTGCTCTGTGTGAACAGCTTTTCTTTCATAAGCGGCATTGCTCAGCAGCAGAGCGACGCCACGGGTCGGACTGACAGTGTTAGGGGCCATGCAGGGCAGGTACTGCCCGTGCCAGCAGAAGGACGGGGCACGGAGGAGTCTCTGTGCTATCAGAACTTGATTTTGTGGCTGTGCAAGTTGTGCTTAATTTTGAGGATTGCTGGGTGGAAAAACACACTTAGTGGCATGGTCCAATAGGGCTGTGTGCTGAAAGGCAATAGAACTGTACAAATAATCCAAGTGGTTAAGGAGATCGGTAAATGCCTGGATGGATTGGTTATTTGCAGTGGTTTGTTGGTTTTCTTTAATCTGGTTTGGGGTATGACAGGTTGATGTTAGGCTTTTCCAAGGATCCCAGGCTCCTGAAGAAATGCCCTCCTGTTTAACACAGCCAAGTGCAGCTCCTTCTAAGTGCTCTGCTTTTATCTATGGGAAGCAGCAGCTGCAAATGGTTTTGGAATAATCAGAGCATTTGCATCCAACAGAATTTGTCTACCATAAGACTGTATCACTGGAGATGGGAGTGAGAAAGATAGGGAAAGGTAGGACCTGGTTCTGTTCTAAATGACAGTTTTCCAGTCTTGAACTTTATCTGCTGCCTCAGCCTCTTCCCCATGGAGTGATTTATATTTATAGGAACTTACCATAAACAATTAAATTAAAATATACGGTATTGACTATACTGAAACTCCAAGAACTCTGCAGTCCTTGATGAAACCTCAGTTCTGCATGCCTCTAGCATCTGAGCAGGGAACAGGGAAAAGAAACTTGTGTTGCATGGTCATTGTCATAGCTCCCTTCAATTCAGTGCTACTCTTTTACTCTGTTTTGCTCAAAATTACAGTAAGTATAAGTCACTTTATTCCAGTGGTTAATAAGTTCAGTCATTAGGCCTAAAATCTCTATGTACCTGTGCCTTTTGAACCCCATCACAAACAAAAGCTTTTTCACCTTTTGCCATATAAATTCCTGAAAACTCAGGGGTGGACATGAAGCACAGTCTTTGCAGTTAATATAACTTGTCATGTGAGAGACAAATCAGAAGAAAAAAGAGGAGACTTCTGGGACATAATTTCCCTCTTTATGAATTTCCTGGCATATTTATTCTCTCGGTTTCTTTGCTGTCAGCCACTGTGTCATTTTGGGAGGAAAAAGTGCAGATTTGTACAAATCCTGTCAGGGCAAAAAGGTGCGACAATTAAAGTTTGAAAGAAATAAAGAAAATTCAACTGATTCCTAGTAGAATAAATGAATGCTTCTGGGTAATTAGAAATAAATCACAGGTGAGGAAAGAAGTGATCTTGACAGATGAGAAGCATCACTGACCGGTAGTTTTGAGGAGCAGAGCTCCAGAATGTAATCTGTAATGTGTGGCACTTCCGATATTCCGCTTGCTCTCCTAGAGGCTGCCAAGTGATGCTGGTAGTCTGCGCGCTTGCCTAGGCTTTGGGGTGATCTGTAGCTCACGCTCTCTGAACAGTTTCTAGAAGGCTGGTTTGTGAGCAGCAGGTTCTGGCGGGTTCTTGTGCTGGCCATTGCAGGTGGCACCGCAGCGTCAGCGCTCGGGTGGCGCTGCGCGGGTCATGGCATTGCTTTAAAGCCGTGACTCCCTCTCAGGTGCCTGACTGCCCTTGTGTCGCGCGTGCAGTGCCCTCGCTCTGTGCTGGGGAGAGTCTTATTTTTCCTCTGGGCTCGTACCTGGCTCTGCTGAGGCGCAAATCAGTTATTCTGAACGGGGAGGTGCTGAGGATAGGGAGGAGGTTTGTATTTCAAGATGGTCAGAAGTACTGCAGGAGGTTCTTCTGGCTCTTCTCATCAACAGCATTGAGGGTACAAAATTGCAAAATGAGTAACACATGTTTTGAAGGAATTAAATGTGAAATTGGAATAGGAAACGTGTCTCAAGTATAACAAAGGCTTGCCAGATAAACCATTACACTCTAGAAATCTGCTGCTGTTAAAATAAAAAATGTTTTTGAAAGATTTCCATGTGGTATTGTTTCCATTTTCCCATGTTCAAAAAAGAAGTATCACTTGATTTCAGTTGAGTAAAAACAAACATGTGTGCAGCTAACAGATACTCTTGTACCTCACCTGCGTAGTGACCTCTGCTTTCCACCTTTAGGGTTTTCTCTGTGGATTCCTGGATGTCTGCTGGTTCTTTTTGCTTTTTGAGTGTGGTAATGTGAGATAAAGAATTCCCTTCTGCCAGCCTATCTCTGTTCAGCTGCCCTGGCCTAATCAGCATTGCTTCTGGATGTTTTTTCAGATTTTGCTCTGCTATTTGTTTGCTTGTATTTAAAGTATCAGATTTTTGCTCTGAAAGGCATTGGCTGTTAGAACTGAAACAGTGCAGGGGTTGTCTTGCAAGAGAAAGGGCTGGGGAAGCCTGCTGCGTTCTCTGGTCAGGACACAGAGCAGAGGTGTGCAGTAACCAGCTCCCAGCCCAACACCTCTCTGAAAAAAGTCTGTAGAGAATATTAGGGTGAGTCAGCTCAGCTCTGGCTGCAGAGGGGCATTCCAAATAAAATAGTGTTGTCACTCTTCCTACCTTTCTGGGGTGGTCCTTGCTTGGACAGTAGCACTGCAGATGGCCAGACAAACCACCCTTGCTTAAAAATAGGTGTCTGAGGTGTCCATTAGACTGTTTGAGTACTGTGTGCGTGGCAGATACAGCCTGGGGCCTGTGGGAAAAGCCTTCCCAAATGCATCCTTATGGGAGTCTCCTCTTCCCACAGCTTAGAAAGTAAGAACCATCAACAGCTATGTGCAGCATCATGCACAGTCAGTCTCCTGGTGACCAGGTGGAGGGTATGGAGGAGTTAATGTGCTTTCTTAATTTTCTGAGAGCATTTTCTCTAAATCAAATCACTGCCAAGCCTCTTTGGTCGAACCCTTGTGTTCCTTAACGGGGTTGGAATGCAGGACAGAGGGTTGGAGGGGCCAGAGTGACTGGTAAGGGGTCTGGTGGTTTGTTCAGGGGTCAGCAAGCAGAGAGAGACACAAATCTCTCAACACAATTGAAGTGGGAAGCAAAAATCTGGATTTTGTGCTTTTAAATCTTAGGGGTGAACAGACAATTGCTGCTTATGACTGAAATAAGAACAGGTGTAAACATAACTTTGTGTCTGCTTTGCATAAGTAGTCCTTTATACATATTAGGAACCTTTTAATAAAAGAAGCCTTTTAAAATCCTTGTTGTCACATCCATCAAAAGGGAAATGTCCCCTTTGTATTCAGTAGGTATGCTTAGTCCTAGTTGCTCAGAGTGGAAGAAATCTCATTTCATGTATGCTTCAACCACTTTTACCATTCCCTGGGTATAAACTAGGGAGGTTTATACTTCCCCCAGAGTTTGCGCACTGCAAACTCGATGGACAGGTCAGCACGTTCATCCCTTTTAGAGGAAGAATGTAGCTTCAGGTAATGTTTCATTTAACTTCTTTCCTAAAAGAAACTGAGCAAGGAGGGGTAGAGCATCTCCCGTGTCCGGGGTTTTATAGGTGGAATGTAGCACATGCAAAACTACATTTTTTACCTCCCCACTGAACATAAAGGGACGTTCAGACTAAGTGCCAGGACAGCTTGTTTGCTTTATTTAGGTGTCTGTGTGTGCACAGTAGTTACTGAGGTTCCTACAATACTGAGAAAGTTTTTGGACACATGGAGGAACAGGTATGATGAAGCCCAGGAAGAAAGGCTTGGCTAGTACTAATTTAAAGATTCATGTTGGCAGAGAACTTGCCGTGTCCCCTGGAAACCTTTTTACTGAGTGGGTAAAAACATCCTGTTCCTTGGATCGAGTCTTATGTGCAAAGCTTACCTGCTGAATCTGGGATTTGTAGTTGCATGCCAGGTTAAATACAGCTGGAGGATTAGACAAGTTGTAATAGCATGGGCTGGCATCAAAACTGTCTTCAGCCATTCTTTAGCAATCTAAAAAGCATTTGATTACAGGTAATCTGCATCTGTGTTCTAACCAGGTCCTTCAAAATGTGTCTAGAACACTGCTTGCTAATGGCATGATCGACACCTTGTATAACTTTGTGCCTTCAGCTTTGAGTCCTTTATTGAGCTCCAAATCAAAGTCTTTTCCTTGAAATTTTCTTCCCTGGCTGCTTATGCGTTTAGGCAGATACAAAAAAATCCTTAGTAGAGATGGCTTGTGTGGTGCTCAGGTTGAAAGGCTGGGCAAGTGTTTCTGTCAGGATGGGTTGTTCCTAAGAGCTGCCGTTGCAGGTTCAGTGGTTCCACAGTGCTACCTCCCTAAAGAATGAGCGTCTGGGAAACTGCCTCGCTTCTGAGCGCTGTAAAGCCCTTACTCTTGGTCATGCTTACTCTGAGTCACTTGGGAGACTGTAAATCTTGGGTTTTTCAGGAGGGGTTTGTTTGCGCAGAGATAACAAATTATCTTTTCAATGTGGAAAGGCATACTTTGCTGAAATGCATTTTTCCTTGGCTGTCTGAATCTGTCAAAAGATATGAAACTTGGTCTTAAGTTGAAGTCTTTGAATCAAATTCTTGCTCCCAATACAAAGCAAAAATACTGAACAATGAAGTTTATGTGATGTTCATACTTCAAATCCAGAGGGTAATATCAGAGTCTGTTATATTTGATCTGTGTGGCTCCTCTGAGTATTTTTGCCATTTTACTGCATCTCCCTATCGAGGGAGTATTATTTATATGAGATAATCCTCATTTGGTTCCAGTTTGTTAAATGAAAGGAATGTGTTAGGCAGTCAGTTCTTAAGAGGTCTGGAATCTGGGCTGTAATTGAATCCATTCCCTCTCAGCTAATTTATGTAATCTGATGAGAAACAAGTGTAGTACAGTTTGTTCAAAGAAAATGGGGAATGTTCACTTTATCAAACCATAGCAAAAAAGTTCTCCGAATGAAGCAGCGCAGCAAAAGGCAAAGTTTGGGTTCCCTTGTCTGATCAACTGTACTTGGGGTGTCTCTCCTAATGAAGGAGGATGGAGGGAATGTCTTGCAGTGGAATGGTACTTTTTTGGTTTTGTGTGAGCTGCCTGGTTTATTGGTTTTGCGTGGCAGCATGCTAGGTGTGCTATTTGTGAAACTGCAAGCTGAGTGGTGTTGTGTCCTCAGGCTTCGCTTGTGACTGCGGCGTTTTCTCTTATTCTTATGTGTGCATATTGTTTTCTAAACCAGAACGAGGCAAGGAGCTGTTCTACTGCAGCACCTGGCTCCTAGATTTTCCCCTGGACTCATGATGTGAAGTCCCTCCTTTATCTCATCAGCAGTGAAACTCATTTACTTTGGGCACAGCACGCATCAGGCTGAGCAGGGCGGTCCAGTCGGGACCCGTGGGCACTCGGGAGCGGCGTGTTGGGCATGGTTATCGCAAGAACCATCCCATTGCTTCTGCCCTTCTCCTCTTGCACTGCTGCTGTGGTCTGCTCACTGCAAGTGGGCGAGCACTTGGCAGGCAGTTGCTGGCTGGGATTGGAATTCCCTCCCCTTGTATTCTCGGGTGTATTCAGAGATACAATCTGGTAATCTGTAAGGACCTGCAGGCCAAGTCATAGCCGGCAACCCATTCCTAAGCATGGGGCAGAAGGCAACTTCTCCCTTCCCTGCTCTACCCTGGGTTTAAGAGCAGTTGACAGAGGAGATTTGCTGTCACAAATCTCCACACATCCAGGCCAGAGTGGAGAGGGAAGGAGGCAGTGGCAGCCAAATGGAGCTCCAGCTGTGCCTTTGGAGCACAAAGGCAGCAGTGACCCCCATGCAGGGGAGAGGGGTGGTAACCCCAGAGTCCAGCCCAAAGCCTCTGGAAGCCGTGGGATGCTCAGTGGATGCCTGTCAGTTGGTGACAGGAGCAGGTCACATGCAACAGACAGCATGTGCCTAGTGACCACAGCTGTCACTGTGATCTACCAGTTTCCAGGGCACAAGGATCTGCAGGGGGTTCAGAGGAGAAAAGACTGTTGATTATGGAGTTTTCTCTTTTGTAATCAGCAGAGGTTTCTTTGCAAACATAACAGGAGTTTGTGCTTATGTTGGAAGACCCAGAGCTGGCCCTTCCTCCAGTGACCCTGGTGGTGTGTTGGCTGCAGCTGGCTCTGGAAGGGAACCCCTGTGGTACCTTGCTCTTGGCTGTGTCCGTGGGTTCCATCCATCACACCTGCTTGGTGTGCCACTGTCCCGCTGCTTCAAGGGAAGTCAGCAGTGCTGAATGTCTGCAAGTCTTTGACTCAGTGGTGCTCATCAGATGCTATGGACACAGACTGTGACTTAAATCTGAACTTTGCTTCCGGAAAAGGTCAACACATCCTGAGTTACCAAACTGTGAACTTTCCAGTCCTGGAGAGGATTACCCAGTCCCTAATGTGCAGGGATTGCCGTATTGCTCATAATATTGCAGTGTGAAATAATTAAGGGTTGAGAAATAATATGCCTGTCTTCAACATCCCAGTTTCTTATGGACTTTACTGTGACTGATAAATTGCACAGGATCTCTTAGACAAGAGCTACAACAGTGTGTGAGGAGGGCAGTGCTTTTTTTTATAGTTCATAAAAAGTAGATGTGGTTTTTTCCTCGTTTGGCATCATACTTAACATTTATAAAACCACTTGGCCCTTTGCTTGCTCCTGAGTTCGGGACTGGCTGACCAAGATACCAATAGTATGGGGCCAGTTGTTGTTGAGAGTTTGGGAAAATAGGTGGTGAAGGGGTGAAACTGGGGAGCCTGATGGGGAAAAATATCTTTTCAGCATTCACATGTGGCTGTGTATTCTCCTTGCATAATGGTGGTCCCCGTGTATGGGACTTGATGTCTGCACTCATGGATAGTGTGCCCTGATTTTTGAAGATTTTCAGTACCTGCACTATAGTTCCTTTCAGTATTTATGGCTCTGTCAGTCATCCCTTAGTCTCCTGATCACGCGTGTTGCTGTCTCTCATTGGGCATCCAGGATTTTTGTCACAGTCTTCACATCTTTTGGAGGTGAAAGCAGGCCACTGTGCTGATGTGAGGAGTCCAGGGGATAATCCCTAGGAATGCAAAAAGCAACAGGGAACAAGATAGATGTTGGATAGATGCATAGGTAGGAAGTAGAGAGTACATTTGGACTCGACGTTTGCATGTGTGAGAAGTAAAATCCATTGCTGCCAGCTCTGTAAATGTTTAATTTGGAGATGAATGGTTCCACATCTGGCTTGTCTTTAAATACAGCAAATACTACTTTTCACTTTAAATTTCTCTCTTTTTTACAATTTCAACTTCAATCTCATAAGAAAGTTCAAATCTCTTCTGAGGAAAGATGGGCTTTTTACAGCTTTGGAGAAACTAAGCATATATATTTGCAGTAGGGAAATGGAAAATACAGATGACTATAATCTTTGGGGAAAAAGAGTTGTGACTTAGGGAAAATGCTATCCTGCCCTCCCTGCATTGTCTGGTTTGCTGTCTGAACATCAGCCCGAGGTCTGTGTGCTGCTCCTGTGATTGCTGCCACACACAGGTGTCTGAGGAATCACTTTCCCTCCGAGCTCCATCAGGAAATAGCTGTGGCTGACATCTGGGATATCCAGATTTTTTAGTGGATGGCTGAATGGCAAAACTAGTACTTTCTTCAGCTGCCAGCCATATCTTAGCAAAAACTATGGCAAACTCCATATGCACAGTGCCGGTCAGTGCCGCTGTTACTTGTCGTGCCAGCTGCTGCAGGTACAGGTGGCGCTGTGGCAGACAAGGTGAGGGTTTCTCTGGAGAGCCACCTCTTGCCAAAGGCAGAGTTGGTGCCTAACGCTTGGCAGGGCACAGCCCCAACCTCCGTGAGAGAGAGCCTGCACCCAGGAGGCCAGAGGCTGTTTCTTGGTGATTGACTTGCAGGAAACAGAACTCATTGGGGGGGGGGCGGGTGTCTGCTTTAACTCCTTTTAAAAACTTCCAAAACTATTACTTGGAAAAGACCTGGCACTCTAAAATTCTAAGGAGAGGGAGGAGCAGGAAGAGGCAGAGAACAGCCCCTGATGAGCTCAGGGTGGGTCTGCGATTACTGGCTTTTGTGGCTGCATTTTCCAAGTTCTGCTGTCTAAGCTATGTCAGTAATTAAAGATCCAGTGAGGAATGGGTATGCAACTGCACTTCCCACATCCTTGGTGAGGTCTGAGCAATCAGGGTCTTGGAATAAACATTTGGTTCAAAAATTCCTCAGTACCCTGAGCTGAATCTACTCATCTCCCATACTGCAGCAGAGATCTGCAAGTAATTTGATCGCATATAAAACAGCGTTTCAGCAAAAAGTTCTTGTTCAATATTGCCGTGTTTCCCCTTATTTTGCATTATTGATCTTTTCTCCCATGTAATGCCAGTTAATTTTCTTTTCTATGTAAATGTCTTGTGATTAATCATTTCACTGCTCATCCGTAGATCTCATTAGTAAAAAAGGAAGTATTTTTATAAAAATCATCCGTGTCTTATAGAATGTTCTTTTCTGGCTGCAGTGGTCATGTCAAAGATGGCTTCATCAGCACCAGTTAGTGTAGTGGCAGTCCTGCTGAGTTTGCTTCTGCGCAGTCTCGGAAGGACACCATGCTTGATAAAAACAGTACACGGACTTTGATGCTTCTCCAGGTCACCCTGGCACAGCACCTGAAAGCCTTAGCTCTGACTGATCATTGCTGACTTGGGCAATGGACGTCGCTGGAGACAAAATATGAGCTGTGAGATCTACAATGCAGGAATGGTAGTCTGGTGTCATGCACAGGATTGCTGACTGCTCAGGAAACCCATCTGCTTCCTTGCCCACCTGTGCTTGCATGTGAGCTGCCCTCCTGGTGTTGTGTCCCTTCTGACGTCCGAAGCCAAGGATCCCTGAGTGTTACCACAAAATGGAAGCCCCCAAGTGACATGCTATAATCCTTTGCCAATGCTAACTGGAGGAAGCTCTGGCCTCTGCCCTAAGTGGAAATCTGTCCCCAAACCCTTCTGTGGTCTGGCTTGCATTCTAAAGGAAAGGTTGATTTTCTTAGACAAACAGGACAGAGCACAAAAAAGTAACTTAGCAGCCTTACACTCCATTTCCCTGAAACATCACTGGGTGTTGTTCCCAAGGTCTTGTCATTGTTCAGCCCTCATCAGACCCAAGTGATGTGGACATGCGAAATGCATGTTAATCAAGAGAAGCATTCCAAGGACTGATAACCACATGAAAGCTTCTGGTGTATATTCTTAGGCCTTTTGGCTTCTTAGCAGAAACAAATGCCAGCTGTCCAGCCCACAACTACTTCTCACTGTAAACATAAGGTGTATGGAAGTGTCTAAGTTTTTTTCCAAAAGGAGATTCTGGTGTTGTTGCTGATTGTGACATTTACTGCAGGTACAGGGTTTGCACTCTACCGTAAGGGAACTGATTTTGGGCATTGATGGGCAAGTGGATCCCTGGAAATCTAGATTTTGTACCAGTGGGGGAAGTTGTAGGTCTTTTTCCAGCACATCTGAACTGTGTGCATCAGTTAAAGTCTGCAGGTTGTAATAGCCTGTATATGTTTTCAGTTATCTTCTATTTCTTCACCACCCCACCAAAATCATAATTTTGTTCTTTTTATGTGGCATCTTGATCTTTGGTCTTGCAACAACATAGGGATCTGTTGTTGTGGTGGTTGTTTTGGATCATAGTGTGAAACTGGAAAGTAGCAGGAGGTTGGTGCTGAAGAGCTTCATTCTGCTGAGCCACTAGCACATTCATAGCAGAGTTTTTACTATTTAGTAGAAAATGTTTGGTCATTAGATGTTCTCCTTTTGCCCCTCAGTGAAAGAGGCACCTGGGGAAACTGTACCCTGAACTCCATTTCCCCACACACAGAAATCAGATTACAGATGACTAAAACCTTTGTGCAGTTCTCTGCGAGGCAGGCAGGGACAAGCAGTGCAGGCCAAGCCGCAGTTCCTACTGCAAAGAAAACAAAAACACAGGTGCTGAACGGACTGTGGCCACGCAGATGAGCTGTGTGTACAGAACCCGGCTTTGCACGGAAGGGGAGTGTGGTTCTTGTTGTGTGGCTGTTGTTCGCTCAAGGCATGTTTTAGTTCAGCTCGCCTCCAGGCAGAGCTGTTACAGGTCCTGCAGCAGAAGTTCTCTGTGGTGAAAGAAACATGTGATCCTGGGGCCCGAGAGAAGAAATTCTGCTGGAGGGCCCCTCCAGGGGGAAGGCTGCTGCTGGCCACCTGAGCAAACACCCAGCCCAGCTGGCGAGCCTCGAAAAGCCAGCACAGGGGATACAGGGAATGGCTGTGCACGAGGGGGTTTGCTCGGGGCTTCCTACCTCGGCCTGCCTTGTGAAAGGCTGTTTTCTGTGTACATCACTGGGGCCACGAGCAGGAGCATTCCAAGGAGCATGTGCCTCCTTGTTTCCAGTAATGGGAGAGGCAGCATGGGGCATTGAGGTCCTTGGAACATGGTTCCGAGCTGGATCCATTGCTGGATGGGTGCCGTGGTTCCAGGCATTGCTGGATGATGAGCTGCTCAGCATTCTCATTTGTACCCGGTGTACCTGGAATGTGTGTGTGTCAGGAATGCAAGGAAGTGATACGGACCAGGGCACAGTGATCCTGCAGAGCAGATTGACCCCGGGGAGAAGAGACAAGGTCCCTGGATGCGGGACAGCACACCTTAACCTGGGGTTGGGGTCTGGTGAGAGTTGGGGGTGGCCTTGTGGGGTTGGGAACACACCACTGGGCAGAGCTGGTGTCACTGACCCAAAGAGACGGTTGCAGGAGCCCTGCCATAGCAGAGCACACAGAAGCCCTTTTGAGACAGCCAAACAGATGTGCCGAGGGCTGGTGTGAGGCAGCCAAGGTGGAGCTGAAGTGGGGAATTCTCCAGATGACAGCCAGGAGAGCTGGATGCGGGAGCCACAGCAGTGGAGGTTGCTGTGCTGAGTGAACTCTGCAGCGGCTGAGAGCCAGGCAAATAGCAGCACAAGTGTTGGGTTAGCCTTCACATGCTGAACAGATTTTGCTAATATCACTTTGTTATGCAAATATGTAATTATTTCATTTCCTCTAGAAGGAGTATTTGTGGTTTCCTGTTCCCTGGGACTTCTGAGCGCTTGTGTAAAGGGAACAAATAGCTGCAGAGTTACTGGGTTGTGCACTCTGTGGCAAGCTCTGAGAAAGTGAAATCCTTGAAGTTTTGGTGGAGGTTTGAAAAGCACTTTTGTAGGGGCTGCTGGAGGGTGGTGAGGCTGGCCCTGACAATGGCACAGGACTTGCTCACCATTTAAATAAACTTAATTTGGATTGAAGTCTGCTCTCTGCCAGGGGCTAAGGAATTAAAAGGCCAGGTTGCTGCACAGGCTGGAGAGTGTGGGGATCAGGATGGAGCTGCTCAGGCCCAATAGGGCCTGGAGTTATGCTGGCTGTAGCTGGAGGGCAGGATGTGTCTGGATAACTGGTTTGCAGCACTTCTGTGGAAGAAGCAGAAAAAGAATAGCAGAGAAACGCAGAAGCGCTGTTCCCTTGGAGGTCAGGTGTGAGAATTTGTCAGCTGTGGAGAGGAGCTCCTGACATGGTTTGGTTTGGTTTGGATGGTGTGCTCACAAGGCTCTGGCTTTTAAAAATCTCATGGAGTGGGGAACTGTCTTAAACTTTGCAAGCTTCAGAACTCTGTGTAATGAGTGTCCTGATATGTCAGAGGGATAGCCCATAAAGCGAGGGATTTTTAAAACCCTATGTTGTGCCTGCTTAGCACGCCCTGAGAGCTGCAGTGGCTGTTTGAAAAAGAGAGATTCAGAGAAGGATCCTAATGCCCTGGGAAGTCACTTTTTCCTTTCTGTTTTACACTCAGTGTCCTCTTTCTCTCTTCTTGCTGGCTGTAACAGGTTTGTATAGGACTAACTTTCTATTTTAGACACTTAGCTGCAATCAGGTGCTGGGGTGAGTTTCTAGGAACTGAATTTGGATTTAATTTTGCATAAACAGGGCCTTCTGCTAACACTTAAAGGATTTGAAATAAAAGCTCAGCCATAGGGTGCTTGAGCTTCCATGTTGAACTAAAATTAGTTCTTGTTTAATCCCCTTTTGCTTGAGAATGGTGTTGAAGGTATACAGTGGCTCTGAGGGTTTATTAAAAATTTTTCAACTCAGGTAATTCTCAATTTACATTGGTCTGATCTCAAGAGTCAGGAAGCTGCTCAGAGGATGTGTTGGAGATGTACAAAAGATGACATCTTCCAGCAAATGGCTTGGTGCTGTAGGTGTAGGACAGGATTCAGTTATGCCAGTTTTTATTTAAAGACTTGTGGTGTGTTGTTGCTTGTTTTTTTTTTTTTTTTTTTTTTTTTTTTTTTTTTTTTTTTTTAATTTTTTAGTGTTACTTCTTTCAACAGTAGGAAAAAACCGAAGTAATGAAATTATCCTGAAATGGTAATTTCCAGTTGCATAGAGATTCTTCTTTGGGATTGACTGCTCTGCCATGGATATAAGCCAGGGACTGCTGCTTGTGCTGAATTTTTTAGCCATTATTTTAAATAATTTTGTTTTCTTTCTGCACGGATCCGTGTTGGTTTTATTATTTGTGTCCACAAAAAAGCAATTATACCTTAATGTTTTAATTATGAACTTATTAATTATGTTTGCTTGTATTGTTAGCTTTTATATTGCACTAATGTGCATTTCTTACTTAGAGAAAAGTAGAGGGAATGGTACTACTTGCATGGATAGTGACATGGTGTATGTTTTCAATTCTATGGATAGGATTTGGAGATGCATATGGCAGCTTCGGTGCCTCAGCACTGTTTGAAGATGAGTCACTGCCATGGGTTGTATCTGAGCCTTCAAATGTAGGAGCATATAAAAATCATTACTCTGCTGTTGAGAATTTTCACTTTCCTCCCTACCTGCTGCTGGGCACTCGCCTCTCGTAGTCACAGATGGGCTTATACAACTGCATAGCAGTGCTTGCTACTGATCCTAATTTCAGTGTAATTTGAGAGGCAATACATAAAGTGTCGTAGTGTTCTATTTAGGGCTGGATAATGATACACTTGCTGTAGCTTGTGGAAAAGCCAAGTGCCCTGTGCTGAAAATGCTATGTGTTAATCTCCGTGTGCTGGTCTGTAGGCCAATCTTATTCTCTCCCTTCTTCAGTTTAGAAACCAAGCTGATCTTGGGAACCAGCACACTTATAAACTGTGACACTGCAGCGAGGCTCCTCTTCCACCTCCCGTGTGTTCCCTGCCCAATGTACAGATGAGGCACCCCTTTGTTGCAAGGCAGATTTGGTAAGGGACAGCATCATGTGTGCTGGGCTGTTGTGTGAGGCTGTGGCACTGGCAAGGGCGGGTGGGACGTTTCTGTCTTTGGTGCTGAAAGATAGTAAATGCGGGCGGCACATGGAATTGTCTCAGCCGAGTAAGGAACACCTTGCCGCGCCCTGCTGTAGTGGAGTCCTCTCGTGCAGGATTTCTCTGGGTGCGTGTTTCTTCCCACGGGCTCCAGGCTGCTGTGGGCACCTCTGCCAGTCCCGGCCGGGTTGGAGGAAGCCGAAGGTAACTGAGCGCGGCTGGTACTCGGGAGAGGCAGGCAGAACCCCAGCACAGCCCGGTGGGCATGGCTTCCACCTGCCCGCCCTGGCTCCCCTCCCAGCCAAGCCTTGAGACGTTCCAGGAGAGAAGCGTGAGTGCGCTACTACTCGCGATTTTTTTTTTTTTTTTTTTTTAATGCGATCACGTTATTGTTCGGCCTTTGGGAGGGGCTGGGTGGAGGCGGGCTGGGGACCGTCCTCCGCCTCGATCGCCGTCCGCCCAGGGGGATGGAGTTTCCAGAGCATCCCTCCCTCCGTCCCGTCCCGTCGCTGCGCTCCCCTGGGGTAGCGGCTCCCCGCACTTCGCCCCCGCCGGAGCGAGGGCGAGCGGGGCGATCGCCGCGCTTCCCCCGGTCTCTACGCGGCGCGGGGCTGCACCGGCCGCGGAGCGGGAGCGGCGAACGAGTGCCGGCCGTGCCGGGAGCAGCACCGCCGCCTCTCCCCGACAACAACCTGCACGGCTGGGAATAAAACCCCTCGCTCCCCACAGGGAAGGGAGGGCGGTCCAGGCCGTGGAGCTTTCCTCCGCTCCGCTTTTTGTCGTTTTTTTCCTTTCCCCCTTTTCTTCTTTCCCCCTTTTTTCCTTCTCCAGGAGGAGAACGCCCCAAGCGCGCTTTCCGCGCAGTCCCGGGCTCGCCTGGGGGCCCCGGGCGCCGCCGCCGGGGCGGGATGGCGGCGTCGGCCCGCTGGGTGTTGTGCCTGTGCCTGGGATGGGGCTGCCTGTGCCTGGCTCTGGGGGACGCGCTGCGGCCGCGCCGGGTCGGGCTGCGGCGCCGGGCTGCGCCGGGGGCCGTGCGGAGCAGCCGCGCCCGGGCGGCCGCAGGTGACGACGCCCCGGGGCAGCGGCGGCCCGGGCGGCCGGCGGCGGCGGACAGAGTGGCGGAGCACATGCTGCGGCTCTACGAGCAGTATCGCGGTGGCCGGGACCCACCGACACCACCCGAGCCCTGGCTCCGCCGGGGCAACACGGTGCGCGGCTTCCGCCCGCTGCCGGCAGGTGAGTGCACACCGGGCCGGGGAACGACGGGGGACCCCGTCGGGGCAGGGCTCGGCTCCTGATGGGGAGCTCTCAGCCACGGGGCAGCCCCGTGCTCCGTGAGCTGTGGCGTCAGAGCATCGCTGGGGCGGTGCCCGGAGAGCTCAGTGGAGGGAAGAGATGAGAGAATTGGAGGCGTATTGCTTCAATATTGCTCTGCTTCAAGCATCACTGTCATCACGATGGCTGAGTACAGTGCGAGGAAGGTGGAGTAATTAGCGGATATTCTCCAGAGTCCCCCGTTTGTTAGTGGTAGCACGTGTAGCTTCGCTTGGAGCCAAGGGCTGATTTGTGCATGACGGAGCAGTGATATGGTTTGGGGTTTACTGACAATGCGATGCAGTGGCAGATGAGTTCAGCTGAAGCACGACTTAAGTGTTGTAAATACTTCATCTTGGCATCTTTGGAAGGGGCGCTTACGTCTCTCCGTGATTATACACTAGCATGCACAGGTAGATGGGTGAAAATATAAAAACATTTTCTGTAAGGGAGGGGGGGACGTGTTTAACATGCCAGCATCTCAAAAGAACCATGTCCTAGCAGAAAGAGAAGAAGTCAATGGCTAGGTGCTAATCTTGTGGTTTTTGTGCATGTGAGCTCCACAAGAGCTAAATGAAATGGCCAGAACCCAAAGATGAGCATCGCTGGCATATCCTTCCCTTATCTGCTGCACCCCAAAACCTTGCTGCGTGTGGGACAGCTGTCACAGCACACACAGAAGCCCCATTTGCCAGTCTCTTACTTTTCTTTACACTGGTGCATTGACCCAGTAGCTTTTTCTTAGACAAGCATCTATCAGTAAAAAGGAGAGCTGTCTGTGAGTTTCAGTGACTTTCTTCAGGTCCTTCCTGTCCTCGCAAAGAGAGCTGTGGGTGGCAGGCTTCCTTGCTTCTTCAAAAGCAGCAATGTCTTTTATAAGGCAGCTCTGTGCAGAGATCAAATACAATGAGGAATCAGTGGCTTTGGTGTCTTAGGTTTCAACCCTGCAAGTATTTCTGGCCACAGGAGAGGCTTTAGAGGAGTAATTACCCTGGATTTGGAGCACTGAGAGCCAGGACTCCCCAGCTGCTGCTCTTTCTGAAGAGCTCTCTTGCCTTTCTAACCTGACTTGTTGGCCCTTTGAAGTCTCATGTCCATGACTGTTGCTGAATTAAGCCTACCAAGAGAGGGGAGGATATAATACAGTACAGCTCTTCCCACCCCCCCACCCCCCAAAAAAAAAAGGTGAGGTTGTTAATGACCCTAGAAGAGCAATATTTGCTCTGTTACGCATATCTCATTAAAGCCATTTATTGCTCTAAACTTAGAATGTTGTTGGTTGAAATCCCATCTCTGTGGTCTTTCTGATTATATTTGTACTCTCACTTGATGTTGAGTGGCAGTAGTCCTATAAACACACTGCTTGCTAATCCCCTTCCTCCTCCTCCAATACTTTCACAGATAAAGTACCACAGCAATAAATTGGTTTTAAAAATTGTTGACACTTTAATAAGTACTTATGCAAAATATTTAACCAGTTAGCTGTTGTCTTTCTATTGCCATAGGCAGCAGCAGCAGCTTATTTTGTGTGGTTATTGATGGCAGAAAAGTCGGTTTCCAGAAAGCCCTTATATTTGATGCTCCTCAGGGTGGTGGGTGCAATGGAAAGACTTTTTCTGACTTGTTCCTTGGGCCCAACTGCCTGACAAGGCCTGCCATGAAAATGGCACATCCAGCAGTATTTCCCTTTCAAGGTACTTTGTCTCTGGATCCTCTGCTTTGACTGTTGCACTCCTTGGCTCCAAATTTCAGTCTTCCACAGGCTTCCTGTTGTCCTTAATGGCATGCATAAGTTAATTTAATATGTGATGTTGCTATTACTTTCACATTTTACCAGTCCCTCTGCCTTTACCAGTCCCTGAGTCCTTCAGGACTCAGCTTTTTATCTGCTAGGAGCCGAAGTTCCCCAGGAATCCTCTGGTGTTTCCTCCATCTACAGCAAGAGGTCTTGAAGCAAATTTTCAGTGGTTTTATTTGCAGTTAAACTTTGCAACTTAGTCTCACGTTTTCAGGAGAGAAACTCTTCCTTTTCTGAAGCATAAATTTTCTGAGCTCTCAAATGTAGCTGTAAAACCTTTCTGTCCTTGCTTTTCCTCTGCAGGGGCTTCTGCTTCTTCTGCAGCACATGGGATAGGCCCTTCCCAAATGTCCCAGATAACCCAGCAGACAAATTTTTGAGACTCTGGAGTGTTGTGTGATGAGACCAAAGGTTCATAGGATTTGTTGAAACTCACCCCTGTTTCTAGTCAAAGAGCAGTGGTGTCGCATGTGGCAGCTGCGGCCCTGTTACCAACAGCCAGCAAAACCCAGCTAAGACTGACTAATCAAAACAAGCATCCTTAAAAGCAAGTTTCTCTTTCTGTGGCTCAGTTCTCGGAGGCGATGGGTCCAGAGCTTCAGCCCCGTGTGGCACCTCTTTGAAGCCTCCATCCCACGCTGCCCTCAAATCTCTCATGCACCAGACTTCACAACCAGGCTGGATGGTTGCTTGTTTGGGCTGGGGGTTTTGGCCATTGATTTTGATGAATGTTCAATGTTTGTGAATGTTTGTGATCATTCAGGTAAATTTGTTTCCTGTTAATCTTGCTAAATTATCTGAGAGCATAATTGTACAGTTTGAATAGCTCAGAGAAAGGAGCCTTTGCCTGTGACAAAGCTGAAACAAAACCCCAGGCCTGAAATCCATGAGGAGTGCAGTAATGGTGTCCATCTTTCTCAGAGTGTTTAGTTACACTTTAACACTGTTCTCTCTCATGGACCTAACTGCTGTAATTTGTTTCTCTGTGTTTGAGTCAAGGGATGTTCAGCCTGTGATTTCTGCGGCAGCTCTTCTCACTGTTGTAGGACATTTCTGGGATGATTCTGGTAGTCCTTGTGTTGCTTTGGACAGGCCTTTTCCAGTTCTTTACCTGTGGGTGTCACAGGAGTGAGTAGTTTTCCATCCGTTGTGGCTCTAAAAGACATATAGGAAGGAGGTCAGGTGATCTGTGAGCCACAATGGAAGAGTCGGGCAGTTCTGGCAAGGGAACTCTGAAGCTGTGGTCCTGCCCATGCAGCAGTGTCTGTACACAACTGTTCTCTCCTCCTGAACAAGACCCGAGCAGAAATTTGCTTACCCTCAGCACTGCTTCTGGAGGTGTGCTGCTTGCTGCCCAGGCTCGGGATTTGGAGGTCAGATACAGCACGAAAAAATAAAAGAGAACGGAAAGATAAAAGCCTCAAATGCAGATTAGGTTTGCTTCTGAAAGCATTTTTAAACCTAGCATCACTTAAGGAACACAGCTTGCAAATGAGTCCTGACTTTAATTGGAAGGTCCTCCTAATGGTGTTATAGTGTAGCTATACAGTCAGAAATTACTTTAAACTCTTTTTTATTGACTGAAGTTCAAGTAATTTCAGGTATTACACCTGCCCCTAGGCCAATTCTTGTGGTTTTAGAACTATGTTCTCCTCCCTTTGCAAAGGCCTTTCTTTCCTTTGTTGTGGTGCGAAGTGCCCACGCAAACAGGGGAAAGGAGTGAGCACAGGGAAAGCAGCGCCTCACCGGCTGCCATCAGCCTGCAGAAACCAGTCCAGGCCAAATGCTGGCCCCTCTGAGCACCAGTAGTATCAGGGGTTCTTTGCAAGAAGATCTTTAAAAATATTCAGTCAGGGGGCTTCTGTTTTTTTCTTCAGTGTGTTTCTTCGGTTTGTATTTTTTTTTTTTCTGCACCGCTGTAAGCACAATGCAAGCAGTAGCATCCTGGTATTTTTCAGGAAATTGACAAACATTAAGCTATGATTTGGGCAGATGGGCCCAAATCTGCAAGCCTCTGAGGCAAATGGGCAGGATCTGTAGGTTTGGCCCCTCGGGACAGAATTTTCTGTCTTCTGTCACTGTGTGTCTCACAGGCACGTGAGCCACCTGTGTTTGCAGCTCCCTGCCGTGGTCCCTGTTTCTAGTACACATTGCTTCAGCGTGAGGAGCTGTGGCATCAGAAGACAGGCTGTGCACAAGTTGCTTTTCACCCCAGTAGCTGAAGTGCAATGAATTGTGACTGTGAGGAAGAGTGAGGTTGGCTCTTCTGTCCAGATTTGTGTCTACTGTGGATGTACCCCCTTAACTTGTGCTAGCTTCGAGCTAGATGTTGTGTTTAGTTTTCATACCTGCTGTGGTCCTCCTGCTTAAAATATATAGAAAAGAGATCAAGTGGGCAATGTGCAGCGTACTTAGACTGTGCAATGTGCAGATTTGTGGGTTTTGTATCATGAAACCCTCATGTAAGTTAGGTCCCGGGTATGCAGTGTTGCTGTTTCTCCACAAGTTCTTTGTTTGGGTGGCTGATAGCTTTAATCCATGGTGAACTTGCTGCTGTTTTATATCAGGTTGCTAGCTGCTGTGATCTTACTTGCTTTGCTAAAGAAATTAGTAAAACCACTTTAGCACCAGGTCCTATGCTCTTTGAAAAGGGAGAACCACATCCTATCTTCTCCTTTTGCAGAGAACACAAATTGGTAACTAGGAAGCAGCAGCCAAGTAAAAGGAAGATGGGAGAAAAGAGAAAATCTGGCTTCCAAATCTGTTTCTGTTGAGGAACTTGTTCCCGTTTCCAGCTCCAAGTGAACTTTTGTATGTGGGCTGTGAACTGATGAGAACAATGTTTTACACTGGAAACGCCAATACGTTCTTAACCGGGCCCTGGCACAAGGGCACCTCTTTAATATCTCCTTTAAGTGATGGCTAATGGTGACTGTATAAATAAATAGTCGTTGTTATTGCATCCTTTTTTACCCGTGGGATAGATTTGGCAGACCATAAAAATGTCAGGGCATCCTCTATAAAGGTAAGCACACCACATGTTAGCAGTCTCATTCCAGCTTATTGATGCCTGAAATCCCCCTTGTGACAGGAATCTGTTTGTGCCGGCGATGTTGCTCTTGACAGACCTACTGCACTTGCTTAAAAATACTTTTTTAATGCCAGTCGCAAGCCTGCATTGCAGCTCTGGGTTGGTGCGGGGAGGCGAGGAAGTGAGGGCCATGCCCCTAAGATCCAGCAGGTACAGGTACTTCAGCTGCCATGCCAGGAGCTGGGTTCCAGCTCTTAGTAAACAGTCTGGAATGGTTTCCAGCAGAGCGTGTCCTATGAGGCAAAACCAAAGCCTCGTTTCAGTGAAATGAAGTTTTCCTGAGCAAAAGACGTGTTTGTAGTTACTTTAAAGTTACATCTTCCTTGACGTGCCTGTAATTTTTAAGGGTAATTTCTAGCCCAGGGAACACTTATTTCAGTGCAATGCTCGCACTGGGGAGCCGGGTATCGGTGTCGCACAAGTGGTGTTCTGGACCTGGTACTCCCAAATTGTGATGGAACCCCAGGTCATGCAGTTGGGTTTCTTGAGGTGGAATCTGGTGAATCCACAGATGTCTGTGCTGGCCTATAGTAACTGTTTTTGAGACGATTTTGGAGATGAAAGATGGGAGAACTCAGAGCCGCTGAAGCTTGGAGGTGCTTGTGTAGGAAAATAGCACCATCTACTGCAAGTGCTTCGTCTTGGCACAGGGCTACAGGCTGGAATTTAGCTTTTAACCAGAACTATAGACTCCCTCTGTGTCTGCCCCATGCTGTACAGAATTTCTTGATGAACAAAAGTATCTTCCTTTGTCTTCCAATACAATATGCCAGTTTAGAACAGGTAGGATTTTTTTAAGAGGCATTGGTAATAAAAATTGAGATGAAAACTTGTCCTTCAACATACAGCAGTGATTCAAATAGTAACTTCTTAAACAGATGCCCATGAGACACCTGTCAGAATTCTGGCTCCTAAGACTGATCTGCTCAGTGCTCTGCCAAATTACATATTAACCTTATTACATCAGTGGTTGCAAAGCAAGCAGAGATCAGGTCCTCTTGTGTGCCTAGTACAAGTGTAGTCAAGAGCTGGTTTTGGCTTGAGGAATAAAAGGCGGGATGGAATTCCAGGTAAATCTAGTTCCCTAGGCATCTGTTTTAGTGGTGCATGAGTTTTCAGCATGTGGCAAGTTACCTATGTGCTCTGCTGTCAGAATAGGCTGAATGTGTAAACAAAGATGATTCCTTAGATGATTTGGCCTTTGCACTGTTTTGGCCCTGTTCCGCTGAAGAAGACATGCAGACGTTCCGCTGAAGAAGAAGTTTTTTTCCATAATTCCATGAAGCAGTGCATCTACTAGGTCAGGGAGAAGGGTTCTCTCTTTCTAGTGGGACCAGTTGCTGCTTTTTTAACGTACTGATTGGAATATTATGACACAAAAATGTTCAGAAGAGGAGGAAGCTGCTTGGATTGCTGGGATAGGGATGGGGCAGCACAGGGAGAGTCCAGGCTTTTGCCACACTTACCTGAATGGCACTGGCCATTGGGATATTGCAGGCTGGAGGCACTGAATGTCACACAGAACATGAAATTGTCAGTGTCTGTGAAAGATGAGTACTGGAAATGGTGTTTTCACTTGCCTGGGCAAGGGACTTCCTACCTTGTGTGGAGGGTGGGAGTGGTGTGGCTGGTCATCCCTAGTCCATGGCTATCTCTGTGCTTGTCATTGCTTGGACTAACCCTTTGGAGAGGCTTTTCACATGCCGCGGTGTCCAAAAAGCATTTAATTCTGCATGCCCTCGTTTCCCTAACGTGTCAGGATGTTTCCAGCCCTTTGGGTGGGGCTGCAGACCGTACCTTAGCTATACTGTATCTGAGTTTTCCCTACCAGCCTGGTTTTACAGCTTAACATTCTGATCTGTATTTCTCTGAAGGGTGGACATAACTGCAGCACACAGGGAATTCTAAAAGAAAAATTACATCCTCCTCTTGAGTCTTGCTGTTGCACCTTGTGGGGGTTAGAGTCCCCCACATGTTTCCCAGGCCAGGCCGTGTCAGCAGCCTGTCCCTGGGCTCGGGCGCGGTACCTGCGGTTAGCTCTGCTTCCTGGATTCCTCTTGTGTCTGTGCAGGGATGAACAAGGCAAGGACAACCCTTCTTACACCGGGATGTGCCTGTGCCAAGCAGGAGTGCATGCTTTGCACAGCTGCGAAATCCTCGCGACCCCTCAAGTCTGGTTTTTGGATTGGCTTTCTTCGGGCTACCGTGGATGCTCTAGTACTGTCTGCCTGCCTTCAGCTGTATTAGTAAATACCTTCTAACTCGCGCATGAAAATTGATAAAGTGTCCAGGATGGAATGTCTAAATGTACCCAGTGTAACTAATTGTTCTAGAGGGAAACTTCGGGCATGAGTAGTATCTGACTTGGCCAAAAGGCTGTCAGAGCAGCCCTGTGTCCCCTCTGGATGAGATTTTTAGATGCCCATATTCTTATGTGATCACTTCTTTTTCTAGGGAGCCCTGAAGGCCAGGAGATGTACGTTTTTAACTTGACATCACTCACGGAGTCTGAAAATGTCCTGTCAGCTTCGGTGTATTATTATATTGGTGATCTGCTGTATGTGAAGCGGAACTGTTCTCAGCCCAGTGGCTGTTCTCATCATCAGCACAGGAAACCTGAAATTCAGATACGTCTTTCAGTTTGGACCTTTCCTTCAGCTGGGAACCCAACTAGAAGCCTGGGACATTTCCTCATAAATGTCTCCTCTGCTTACCAGGATATTCTTTCCTGGCAATGGAAGGATATCACTCGACTCCTGCATGAAGCAAAGCAAAACAACGAGCTACTGATCAGTGTTAAAATGGATCTGACCAGCCATCATCCCTGGGAAAGAGTGTCTTCCTCCTACGAACCCTACATCCTGATTTACGCCAATGATTCTGCTATCTCAGAGCCAGAGAGTGTTGTGTCCACTTTGCGAGGACACCGTCATCCTCTGGCGAGGGTCCTTCCCAAGCCAGAGGGCCACAGGAGGAGCAGTGTCAATAACCGCCGGAGGAAACGCTCTGCAAACGTCTTGTTGCCATTGCAGAACAATGAGCTCCCAGGAGCCAAGTACCAGTACGGTGAGGACCAGAGATGGGAAGGCACAAAACCCTACAAGACCTTCCAGCCACAGCTAGCAGACAGGGTCAGGAGTAAGAAGAAGCAGAGGAAGAGTCATCTCCAGAAGACCCAGACTCTGCAGTTTGATGAGCAAACACTGAAGAAGGCGAGGAGGAAGCAATGGAACGAGCCAAGGAACTGCGCCCGGCGCTATCTCAAGGTGGATTTTGCAGACATTGGCTGGAGCGAGTGGATTATTTCCCCTAAGTCCTTCGACGCCTATTACTGCTCAGGAGAATGCCAATTCCCAATTCCAAAGGTATGGTCTCAATTGATGCTTTTCCACTGTCTGTTATCATAAACGGGGCATTTTGTTTCCCACGTCAGTAAAAGGCAGCCAGCGATACAAGCCAGATCTGGAAAACTGTTTGGTAGGCAGCACTTGTTGTGCCCAAAGGGAGCCCAGAGCCACACCACAGGCAGAGACAGGGCTGCCCCAAGGGCAGAGAGCTCCAGCTTGGGGCAGTGGCAGGCGTGGTTGGGGTGCCACAGAGTCAAGTGAATCACTTCTAATTCACTGCACCGAGGGGATCCAAAAACAATGGATCCAGGCTCGATCACTTTCAAAATATCCTCTGGTCTGTATGAGCTGGCTGCATGTGAGTAGCAGGGGAGGCTCCTAGCAGGGATGTGCTCCTAGCCCTATGAGCTAGATAGATGAACTCTGCTCCAAATGTCCAGTGTCATTCTTAGCAACACGTAGGTCCTGGAGGCTGCTTAAACTTGGAAGTAGGACATGGGATTTGAGGCTGGCCCAAAACGAGGGGTATCCACAAGTAACAGCTGCAGGAAACATCAGTAAATGCAGGGCTCTTGGACTCACTGCAGCGTTCCATTCCAGAGTCTTTAGTCCTGCCACAGTGAAGCCAGACAAGTTGGTTCCAAAATATATGTGGCATTTCAGTGGGTTAAGGAGCCTTTGAAAGTGATGGGTGGAAGAATTGCACCAAAGGGGGTGGTGCCCAGACAAAGCAAGCTGCAGAAGGAGCTTGGAGGAGGAGACGACTTGCCTACCTCCAGCTGCAGAGGCAGGCCTCAAAGCTGAGCATCATGGGATCTGCTACTACTGAGACCGTGTTTGCAGAAGGATACCCTGACCCTCAGGCAATAACAGACTAGTATGTGCCTGTGTGTACATCATGTCCCCTTGCTGAGGGTGAGACCCTGGCGTTAACAACGTGTTGGGTAATGGAGAACAGATGTGCCCCCCCACCCCTCCAGATGTGCATTTCTTTTAGGCATGCCCTAGTTTGAGTCAGCTGGTTGACTGTTGTCAAACCCACATGTGTTGGGAGCATGACCTGGCGTGGAGCTTGCGGGCTGCGGAGACGCTCTCCTGGTCAGGAATGAGAGCTCGTAGGTGCCTTTGTGCGCCCTGCTTGTGCCCCAGCTGCAGTGACACTCCGCAGGGCAGCCAGGCTCTCCCGAGGGCTCTGCAGCCTGGCAGGTGCAGCCTGACCGCAGCCAGGCTCGCTCATGGGCTTGGAGGCAGCTTTGGAGGCAGCTTGGCATTTTAATCTCCCCTCTGGGCCTCTCCTGCTTCTCCCCTCTGCTGAGCAAACTCCTGCCTGCCTTCCACGACTGCGTGCTGCATGGAGCATCAGTGGCCTGCAGGCAGCAGCCTGACTCACCCCCTGTGCAGGGCACAGTGCAGTTTAGTACACCCAAGGGGCTTTGGGGTTCCTGAGAAGCACGGGAGTTTGGCTTTTGCTCCGGTCACGGTTAAATTCCCACTGACTGAAGCTGCTTATCCTTCAGAGTGCAGCAGAAGGACCGGCGCAGCGTGCTCAGCACGGGCTGGGGTCAGCGTGCAGGATGTTCTCTGTTGTACCCTACCCAGTCAAACAGAGGTACCTCTCTTAGGACAGTATGTGTCCAGGCTGTTCCCACTGAAAGCCGAGGCTGTGTTTGAAATCCATTTGGTGCTGCTTAGCCTGAAGTTGGTTTGGTGCAATTTAGCATTTTGGGGCCATGGATTCCATATCTGAAGGAGAAGGTTTATGAGGAGATGTTACGTGGCATGTTTGGAGTCCTGGTTTTAGTACTACTGGCTACAGGAAATGGGGTCTCAGTAGGTGTTCTACCTTTTGGCATGTGATCAGCAGGCTCAGGACAGCTGTTGGGTTCCCAGTTATTTTGGGGAGAATGCTGCCCAGCAGCTGAGTAAAGGAACGTAGCTGGGTGCTACCAGAGCTTTCACTTCCCTTTGAAGACAGAAATTATGCAGAAATCTGAGTTGTATGATAATCCAAAATATGTTTTTAAATCCCTGGCTGCTTCTGCTGAGGAGTATAGGTACTCCTGCATTCAAAACAAACCGTCAGAAATGTCTTTGATCAGATGGAGACTTACAACTTAGATGGAGACTTAGCATTTCATGTACTAATGTGCTGTGCAAATGATATGATGAGCTGGAATTCACAGTTATTCCTGCACTTTTTGCAGGTCCATATCTAACCCTTAAGACTGACATTTTTCCCCAGAACCAAATTATCTCTCATTGCAGCAATACTGCAAATTGAACATTTGGCCAAAATGACCTCATTCTATATATTTCTCAGTGACATGTGATGGGATACACGCTTAACTGTTTTGATTCCCCAGATTGTGTGTATAAGAACAACTCTAAAAACCAAAGCAAAAATCCCTGGCTAAAAGCTATATCTTGTGCATTTTTCATACCTACCTATCTCTTGTACAGATACTTGGATCAGGAAGTATTTCAGGGTTCAGAGAAAAACTTTGTGATTTTCTTTTCTCTGTGTTGGTTTTTTATTTTTATGACCATCTTTATGGCTTCTGGTTTTGTGACAAAGCAGTTACCTTAGCAGGCAGATTTGCTTTCTGTTCAGAGCAGACCCAAGCGTGTCCCTTTCTATAAATTTAGGAAACTCTGTCCTTTGAAGTTTATTCCCTGGGGAAAATGTCGCTTTCATATGAGGCACAGCTGTCTTGGAGGCTTGCTTCCTCACAATGCCACTGGCTACAGATGTTCCAGCTTAGGGGTCTCAACAGGGCCCTTCAACAAAGCAATTTTATTGTGGAGTACATGAATCCATGGCAATGTGGGTGCAGTAACATGTTCTTCTATGTCTTTCTTTTGCAGGCCATGAAGCCATCCAACCACGCCACCATCCAGAGCATTGTGAGAGCTGTCGGAGTCGTCCCCGGCATTCCCGAGCCTTGCTGTGTTCCTGACAAAATGTCTTCTCTTAGTATCTTGTTCTTTGATGAAAACAAGAACGTGGTTCTGAAGGTGTACCCCAACATGACAGTGGAGTCCTGTGCGTGCAGATAACGCCTTCAGGGGCCTTTGGGCAATGCCAGGTGATGGCTTGCTGTTTGGGGAAGGGGGGTGGGCAGGAGTCTCATCATACCTGCTTCGTGTTTGCACTGCCAACGAATTTCCTTTGGACAAGAAAGAGAAAACATAAAGAAATCCAAGCAATGAGAACGGGAACAGGATGGATTCCACATTTGATTCCAAGGAAAGCAAATACAAACTTAAATAATCCGTGATTCTGACCGAGACACAAGGCTTGGGAATGGGACCTGACTGTATCTGTTGGAAGCGAGAGGTGGAAGAAGAAACTGCAGACTTTTGAGACTGCCCAAAGGACACAGTGATCTATTTTTGTACAAGATTTTGGAAGCAGCACAGGCTGGTACTTCTTGTCTCTGTTCTAATGGTGACTAATGGCAGGGGAAGGTTAGAAATATAATAGTCTTCATTTTAAAGCTAAGTTTCTTGCCTTAGGTTTTAGAGTAGTACAGCAAGGCGGCAAAACAAATCTGACATCCTGAAAGCTGTAGATGACCGTGCATCTCCTTGGTACAAGGTTACCAACCTTGTGTGCAAGTTCCTTTCCACTGACATGTGCTCTGTAATTCAGCTTTTGGGAGCTTGGCGGCACAAGAGCTCAAAGCAGGACTGCTGAGCGCATCACTCTGACTTCTGCTACGGAAACTCAGCAGGCCAGGGCTGTGGGAATACCACGCTCAGTCAAGTGTCCGAATGACTTGGTCACCATGTGTCCTAGAACACACTTGCAAATAATCTGTGGGGTGTCTGCCTGCAAGGGCGCTGTGGCCAGGTTGTGCAGTGGCCTCTTCTCCCAGGTAACAAGCGATGGGACCAGAGGTCAAAGCCTCAAGCTGCACCAGGGGAGGGTCAGGCTGGACATTAGGAAGAATTTCTTCATGGAAAGGATGGTCAGGTAGTGTAAGGGGCTGCCCAGGGAGGAGCTGGAGTCACCTTCCATGGAGCTGTTCAGAAAAGGACGGGATGGGGTACTCAGTGCTCTGATTTAGCCAGCAAGGTGGTGATTTGGTTCTTTCGTACTCTGGGGGCCCTGAACTCATCAGCAGCAGTGCCACTCCTGGGGCAGGGCTGGTCCCAAAGATTGGCACCCTCAGTTGAGGAGAGGCATGTGAATCTGCGGGATGGGTTGTTTAGTAGCTCCTTTTTCCTTGTAAAACCAGCATTTTTAAATGATTTCTGGGGAAAGGTTTATCTGTGTACAGACTGTCAATTTTAAAAAGTGAAAATCACCCCCAAAAAAGGAAAAGTTATTTTGTATATGGAAAGAAACTTTTACAGATGCTTCTAATTTATTTTATATCCATGGGCCTCCTAATGTATCCTCCTTTATCTCAGCACTATTCAAACCATGCAGTTTTCTCTGTCAGTGCAAAGATGAATGGCCAGGACTGTAGGAGAGCTCCAAAGGATAGGTGCACCCACAGTGTGAAGGGCACGTTTCACTGCTGATGGATAAGCTTGTCTGGTCTGTGTTGTTTTCCTTCAGTAATACGGACGTTGTGCTCGGAATTCCGGAGAAGTGTAAAATAAAATGACTTTAAAATGAAAATCTGTGTTTTCCTGTGTGGCACTCAGACATTTCCAAGACCATTCAAGGCTGCCCGGCAGAGCCTTTTCGGGGAAACAAAACCTGCAGTTTCTCCCACCTCGGCCCTGTGGCGAGGGGCAGCGCAGCAGAGGGGGAAGCAGCACCTGAGCAGGTGGGGCAGTGCTGGGGCACAGGTAAGATGCGGCTGGGGCTGGAGGCAGAGCTTGCAGGATTCTCACATTTAAATGAAGGTGGAAAGCTGGGAGGGAGGTGGTACAAAAGCACTGTGGGTGCTCAGGCAGGTGAGACATGACTCAGGGGAGGGTGTCACTTTCCTGAGCTCCTGAAGGAACAGTCGTGAGAAGTTTCCCTTTTGGAGCTGGGCTCCAAAAGGAAGGAACCAGAAACTGCTTCTGATAAATCTGTAAGTATGGGAGGCCATATGAAGTTCACTGCTGTAAGCAGCCAGTAACTTCCACAGATATTTTAACTTTTAACAATGGTGACTTGTATTTTCTCTGGGCACAAATGACTTGGCTCTCCCATGTAGGATTCACTGAGGCTGTGAATTGCAGTCCAGAGCATCTTCAGGTTTCTGATGCTCGGGGCTGTAGCTGAAAACACCCCAGGCTGTCCACCCCGGGTCTGGATGTGCATTTCCACAGTTCCTCAGAGTGGGAAAAGGCCAAGAGGGTGGTGGGAAGGGCTTTCTCCCAGGCCTGGGCATCCTCAAGGCACCTCAGGTTTGGTTTTTAAATGTTTGTTGTCTTTTGTTTCCCAGCCCAGGGCTAAGCTGGAGAAAAGGTAGAGAGAGTAGCAAGTTGGGACTCCCATGTTTAGATCCATCCTTGGATTCCAGATTTTCCTGCTGGGTCTGTGCTGGCCAAAGGAAGGAGATGTTGGGAGTACCTGTTTGTTCACCTGTAGAGCTTGGAGGAGACACTGAGAATGAAGTTGCAGGGAACCCGCACTTCTGTAGTGACTGGAGGAGAAGCATCTTGCCCGCCATCCCCCCACTGGCATGTGCTGTGGTTGTTTCCCCTCTGGGTCCTTGCTTCCCCTCTGTGTCTCTGTATCCTTGTCCCGTGTTTGGCACTCTGTTTTTTCCTCTGTCCTTCTCCACGCCTCACTCATGTTCATTTTTATTCTCTGTGGTGCTCCCCGTGCCGTTGTTCCTCATGGGATCCTTGCATCCTGGTCTCTGTTCCTGTTCCTTTTTAGTCCCTCTCCATCCCAGTGTTTTTTTTTTTTTTTTTTTTTTTTGTGGGTTTTTTTTTTTTTTTTGGCTTTTTTTTTTGTGTGGGGGGGTGGTTTCCAATTTCATCCTGCACTCTGTTCTTCTTTTCCTTCCTGTGTCCTCTGCTTCCACTCCCTCTTTCTGTCCCTCGCCTGTGACAGCGAGCCTGGGGAGGAACTTCAACCCTTCTGGGGGCTGTCCCCCCCTTTCTTGTTGTGGCAGAGTCCCTTTCGGGGGGGATGTACATGTGGAAAGGGTTTGATGGAAGTGCTGGGCTGCTGTCCAGGGCAGTTTGACTCCTTCTGTGCCTTCTTTGGGGATGAGGAAAAGGGCGTGAAGACTCAGGGCTCTGATGTCATTTGGGACACCCCAAGATCCCTAGGAGGGGGAGCCACATTGCGGTGGAGGAGCAGGTGGGTGGCGATTGAGGGGGGATCATGCTGGGTGCTGTCCCCAGAGGGACCCAAAGCTGCCAGAAAATTCACAGGGAGGGGTGTGTGTAGAATACTAAATCCTGGCAAGTGTTCTGTTTTTGTAGGTATTGGTAAAGAATAGGAATTTTTATCTCAATTCATTTTGCAAGAAACCTGGAGCAGCCCCAGGTGTGAGCTGTGAGGATGAGGAGGGGGTGGCTCCTGTTTGGGGCTGTTTTAGGGGGTTTGCTTCAGCTCACTTTTGCATGGAGCTGTGGAAGGAGAGGGGTTTATGGGGGGCTTCCAGGGTTGTCTCATGGAAGGATGGTGAGAGCTTGGGACCAGGGTCTGGGGGGTCACCTGGATACGCACTTGGATACGTGGAGCATTGCTCAAAGGAGGTGCCCAGGGACAAACCTTTGTGCCGGGAAGCAGCAGCCGAACAGGTGAGCCAGTGTGCATTTGTAGCGGGGAATTTTCTCCTTTCCCTTTTAAATTTCATCTTGCCAATCCCTCCCCGGTGCACCTAGGGAAAAAAAAAATAGGGGTTATGAGGACAAAAGAAATTCAATTTGAGGGAAGCAACTCCTCTTCCAATATTGTCTGTGATTGAACTGGGAGGAATCCCCCTTGACTTGTGGTTTTGAGGGTATTGATTGAAGGAAAACCTGCCTTTTCCAGGGTGTTAGGGATATCACAGGGGTGACAGGGAATCCCTGTGTTCTATTTTAAATGGAAGGGGAAAAATATTGTTGTCGTATGATGGGTTTGACTTGAGGGTAGCCCCCCCATTTTCATCTTCCTAAGGTTTAAATGGAGGGGGCTACCCTGCTGTCCCTCCTTTTAAAGGGTTTGGATTGAGGTAAAAATCCCCCTTTTACCATCATCTGAGGAAAACCCCTTTTCCTGCTATTTTAGGGGATGAAACTGAGGGGAAGAACACATTTATTTGCCCTTGTTGGAGTGAGATGAGCACCTGAGTCTGGCGTCAATTTCGGGGGTTGAACTGAAGGAAGCTGCAGCTCTCGCAGCGTTTGAAGGGTTGAAATCGGGGTGTGCCGCTGCATTGGGGGGCGCTTCTTCTGCCCCTGGCCCGGCACCAAAGGTCCTGTCGCGGGCGCTGCTGGCATTGCCTGGGGAGCTGCTGAGGGGGAAGGGGAATTTGCCGCGGGACCGCCAGATCCGCGCCGGTGCGAGGCGTGCGGAGCCGAGGGGAGCTTTGCCGGGCCGGCGGGCGGGAGAGGCGGCGTGGGCGCTGCGCTGGTGCCGGCCGCTCCGTCCGCCCCGGGCGCGGGGCTCGGGCGCCGCCGGGGCGCCCTGGGCCCGGTGCCGGCCCCGCCGGGCGGGGGGCAGCGGGCGGGGGTCTCCCGGCGCGGCGCCGCCTCTGCCTGCCGGAGGAGCCGCTTTCGTGCCGGGAGCCGCGCTCCGCCCGCTGCCGGGAGCGCGGCGTTGAATTCTCCAAAGCGCTCTTAAGCAGTGGTTTCCAGGTGGTTCTTGGGAATGGATTGTATAGTTTTGTTTTGTTTGTAGTTGGCGTATGATACGGGAAATTTTGTCTTCTTGAATGTTACAGTTCTTGGTTCAGGTGCTGATGATATTTTTTTTTAATTGAGTTTTTTTTTTTTTTTTTTTTTTTGTGGGGTATTATGTTTTTAAAGGATATGTTTTTTAATGTTCGCAATGGTTTTTGTGGGTCGCAGCATGAAGTAGAGGATAGGCTTTCAATTTTGTTGTGGTGGCTTTTATTAGCGTGAGTATGTCGTGTTTGTTTTGGTGGGTTTGAGGTAGTGTCCTGTAGATAATTAGTGAGGTTTTCTCATTATTTTTAATGGCATTATTGTTTATTATAGGGGTTTTATGTATTTGGTTTGTTGGATTGTAGTGTACGTTTTATGGTTACGGATCATTTGGGAGATATCGTTTATGGTTATATTTATCTTTTGGCGTCGTGTTTATTTCTAGGTGGTATTTTTATTTTGATGGTTTGAGGCATTATGGGTTCATTGAGTTAGGAAGAATTTTTTTGTTAATTTTTTGTATTATTTCTATTTTTGTAGTTTGATGTATTTAGTTGTTTTTTATTAGTTTTATTTTTGGGAAGAAGGGTAGTTATAGGGTGGATTTTTTAGGTAGTTTTTTATTTTGGTAGTGATTTTTTTACCTTTTAGTAGTTTAGGATTTTAAAATCCTTAATTAGTTTGGTGGGTTTTTTAGTTAATTTTACAGAGTATTGTTTTCTCTTTCTGATTTAGTGTAGAGGTAGAGTTTTGGTTATTTTTTTAGAAACATTCAGGGTAAGTTTTACAGTTTGGAGTTTAGTGAGTTGGATTTTTTTAGTGGTTTTTGTGATTTGCTGCGTGGGTTTCTATAGGGTTGTTTTTTATTTTTCTTTCATTTTTGTGATGTGATAACAATTGTTAGTGAAAAGAGTGTAGTGTGGGGTTTTTTTGCTGTTAGTTGGTTGCCTGGTGGAGCCATTCTGATTTTTTTTTTTTTTTGGACAGTATTGGTGGGAATTTAAAGCTGTTTGTTTTGGCATTTTGTTTTTAGGAGTTGGATTTTAAATGCAAAATTATAACTATAATTAAACAAAACAAATATATAATATATAAGTAGAAAAATGGGAATATAAAACGTAAATTTAAGATATAAACAGAATACATATAAATAAAACGTGTAATATAAATAATATAATATATTACTATACGATATTATTATGTTTTATATAGAGCATTTTATATGTTTATATAAATACACATAAATATAGATTATCAATATAAACAAACCCATATAAAATATCAATATAGAAATGTATAATAAATAGATGTAGATATATAAATATAAAATATAAAAAATACAAAATAATAGAAATCAAGAAAATACATAATACATATTGTACTGTATATATCTTATTATATTATATGTCATATATATTATATATCTAAATATAGTGCATCAATATATTGTAATATAATATATAAGCACTTGTAAATATCAAAAACATAAATAAAGGAATGTTTAAATATAATTCAAAAGAACTTTTTTTTAATTTTCTATTTGGTAGTAGGCAGGGTTTTTATTATAAAAATTATAAATATAAAGAAAATCAAGTTAGAAATTTATGTATAGAAATATATCATAAATACATTAAGATCTATATAAAAATTAAAATCTAAGTAAATACAAGTATTATCAGTATATATGAAATAGAAATAAAAATTTATCTATCTTGTTATGTATAAATATATATATTTATAAATAATATAAATATAAACAATATAAACTATAAATGCAATTGTGAATATAATTATGAAAAAATATATTAAAATATTTAAACATAGTTTTAAAGAAAAGGTTGTTTTTCGTTTTTATTTGGTTAGCAGCAGGGCTTTATTTAAAAATATTATTATAAATTTTGTTTTGATATAATTCTGAATATAGAAATATATAATCAATGTATTAAGATGTATATAGAAATATTAAATATAAATAAAAATAATAGGAAGAGATAGAATATAAATAACACCATACATCAATATAGATTTAAAATGTAAATGTGAATGTAAATGCGAAAAATATAAATTTTAAAAAAATTTAAACACATTTTAAAAGAAAGGGCTTTTTTTGGTTTTTACCTGGGTAGAGGCAGGGGTTTATTTTTTAAAAAATATAAGCCTTTTAGAAATATAAATCTAAATATAGAAATATATAACCAATATATTAAGATATGTATAAAAATATAGAATATAATAAAATATAAGTAATAGGAATAAATGTAATAAAGGAATAATAGGAATAAATGTAATAAAGATGTGAATATAAATATGAAAAATAAAAAAAATAAAATAGATGGAAATATAGTTTAAAGGGAAAGGTTTTTTATTTTGGTATTTATTGGGTTAGAGGCAGGGTTTTTTTATTTTTTTGGTTGGTGTTCTTTTCCGTGCGGGATGTTTTGAGGCATTTATTTTGGAGGATTTTTTGAAGGGGGTGGCGCCTGTCCTTTTTTGCCCGCCGTCCCTGCGCGCAGTGCTGCCGCCCTGTGGACACAGAGCCGTACTGCAGCCCACTACCGACGGGCAGCCGACAGGCAGCGGCACAGACACCTCTCTCTGCCTGGGTCCTGCAGCGGCCGCCATCTTGGGCGTGGCCCGTGCTTCTGCGGCGCCACGTGGGCGCCCGTCCCGTCCCGTCCCGTCCCTGCCATACAACTACAAAGAAACAAAACAAACAAATATATAAGTATATAAATACATAAATACATAAATATATAAATATATAAATATGAAAGAGGGAATATAAAATGTAGACATACAATTTTAATTGTAGACATACAATTTAGATAAAATAAAAATATGTAAATAGAACATTCAACATAATTAATATTATATATTACTAGAAGATATTACGTTTAATATCCATGATATGTTTATGTAAAATATAGAAATATAGATTATAAATAGAAACATGAACAGTGTAAAAATACAAATACAGAAATATATAATAAATACATACTGATATATAGAAAAAGATAAAAATAAATACAAAATAATAGAAATAGATACAATTCATAATAAAAATAATATTGTATATTATATTGTAATATATAATAGATCTATAAATATAGTACATTATTGGATTATAAGATGATAGACTGCTTTAAAATGCATGCGAACCAGGTGGGAAGAAATGCTGATGTGTGACTCCAGTTCAGAGGGCTGAATGATTTCTTTATTATAACTATGCTATAATACATTAATATACTATTTAAAGGAGATACTAAAACTACATACCTACTTTCTCTAACTACCATATCTAACTCACTCACAACTCGTGACCCTCTCTGAGAGTCCAGCCACAGGTGGATTGGATTGGCCACCAGGCTCAAACAATCCTCAACAGAATCCAATCAAGCAATCACCCCAGGTAAACAATTCTCCAAACACATTCCACATGGGAAAAACAAGGAGCAGAAATAGAAATGGTTTTCTCTTTCTTTCCTCTGTGTGCCTCTATGAAAAAATCCTGAGAGAGAGAGAAATGTGCTTGCCACAACAGACAACAAATTTTAAATGTAAATGTGAATATAAATATGAACAATATAAACATAAAAATATTTAAATATGGTGAAAAATAAAGGCCCTTTTTGTTTTTATTTGCTTATAGGCAGCATTGTTATTATAAAAATATAATTAATATAAAACTAGAAATCTAAATATAGAAATATATAATAAATGCATATATATTAAAATATAAAATATAAGTAAATATATATAAATATAAAAAGGTGATATATAATACAAATAATGGATATATTGTATTATATTGTGATACATGTAATATAAGTTTGTAAATATAATACATTAATATAAACTTTAAATATTAATGTGAATATAAATATGAAGAAATATAAATATAACATGTATTTAAATATCATTTATATAATGGGGGGTTTTGGTTTTTTTAAATTTGGTTATAGGCAGGGCTTTTACTATAAATAATAAAAATAGAAATAATGATTAAAAATATAAATTTAATAAAGAACTACATTATAAATATATAAAGATATATAAAAATATAAAATAGAAATTATCATGTCCTAGAAATCGACAAAATATATAATATAAATAGTACTCTATCTACCTATAAAAAAATACACCAATATAAAATACAAATGCAAATGTAAATATAGTTATGAAAAATATAAATATACAATTATTAAAATATAGATTTAAAGAGAGTGGCTTTTTGTTCTTCTTTGGTTAGAGGCAGCGTTTTTATTTTAAATAATATTAATATTAATATTATAGAGCTAGAATTTGGTTACAGGCAGGGCTTTTATTTTAAATAATAGAAATATTTTTGGAATATAAATAATATAGAAATGTATTTATATATATATATATAAGTATAAAATATAAATAAATATAAGTAATAGGAAGAGATTTAATATAGAACATAAATAACATTACGCACCAATATATATTACAAATATAAATATGAATATGAAAAATATAAATATAAAAGATAGTTCTATATAGTTTAAAACAAAGGGGGTTTGTGGGGGGGTTATTTGGTACCAGAGGCAGTGTTTTTTAGTTTTTGTGTGAGGGTTTTTAGGCCATTTATTTCTGAGGATTATCCCCAGGGGATCGCCCCTGTCCTTTTCAGCCTCCTTTCCCTCCGGGCGAGCGTCAGCCGCCGCCTTGTGGGCAGAGAGCGATACTGCAGCCCCCGATAGCCAGCGCCCTGCCCCTCGCCGCTGGGGTGAAGGACGGCTGCCGAGCGTGGGGAGAGCGGCAGTGCTGCCGCCTTGTGGACAGAGCGCGGTACTGCAGCGCCCCCCGTAACCAGCGCCCTGCTCGTCACCTCTGGGTGCCGGGGGGAATGACGGCTGCCGAGCGTGGGGAGAGCGGCAGTGCTGCCGCCTTGTGGACAGAGCGCGATACTGCAGTCCCCCGATAGCCAGCGCCCTGCCCCTCGCCCCTGGGTGCCGGGGGGGAGGGACGGCCGCCGAGCGTGCGGCGGGAGGCAGTGCTGCCGCCTTGTGGGCAGAGAGCGCTACTGCAGCGCCCCCCCCCGTAACCAGCGTCCTGCCCCTCGCCGCTGGTGCCGGGGGGAGGGACGGCTGCCAAGCGTGGGGAGGGCGAGGGGCGGGAACGAGCGGCGAGCGGGGCGTTGACTGTAAATAGAGGGGAGGGGTGAAGGAGATTCAGAAGTGCTAAGGGACACGATGACTGGTTGCCGGGCCAGAGTTTCCCACCACCGTGAGCTGACATGTACACAGGGTGGGCGGCTCCGGCACGCTCTGCCTCGCCGAGTTCTGATGCTGTTCTGCTGCGGGAGTAAAGAGCAAGAGCCCTGAGCAGAGCGCTGGGGAATGGGAGGCGAGGAAGGCTTGGGCTAAGGATGGATTGAAACTGGGCTGCCTGTTAGTGCACAAAGAGACATTTGTCATCCACGCTGCCAAAACGAACACCTGGTACATCCTAGGTCTGCCTTGTGTTTCATGTGTTTTTATTTCATATTTATGTCATCACAAAAAGCAAGGATGGAGCAAATGGGACTGGTTACCATGATTGCTGTGTGAAGGCTTTTTACAGGCTGCTGTATTGATGTCATCTTTTTTTCACTCCAAGCTTGGCTTTTCCCATCCTTTTCCCAAGGCTGCTGCATTGGGTGTCCCCAGGAGGGCTGGGTTCCTCAGCAGGGGTCTTAGGAGTTGCTATTAATTCTGCTTTTTCTGAAAGTGTATGAAAGTGTGCTATCGAAACAGCTCTTTTCTCTCCTGAAAAGCTTTCCATCTATGACCACCCATGTGTCAGTGTTTTAATCACTCAGTGTTTTAATCATGTAAGCACTCAAGTTTTTACTTTCTAAGCCAAAAGCTGAAGCAGATGACTGTTTGCTTTGTGTGTGTGAGAAGTGGCATTTGTGCTGGAGAGCTGCAGTTGGGAAGAAAAGATGGACTAAATGTGTTCTGAGGATGGGCATGGGAGGAAACACCTGCACAGAAAGGCAAGGCAGTGATGATTCCAGAGGAAAAATGAGAGGTGGTTGCTTCTGATCCATGGGGACTTTCCTTTGGAATGATCAATCAGAGAGTGTATGGAAGCAGAGAGCATCTTCTGGCTATTTCTGCTCTGTAAACTTCTCCCTGGCTTCACAGGTCCGTGCTGGAGAGTCGGAGAAGGGTCCCTGCTGGTTGCCGTGTCCTCGGTGGGCAGAGAGCTCTGACCTTGGCGAGATGGGCTGGTGAGTATTGAATCAATCCCTGCCTCCCCATGAACAAGTTGTTTTAAGGAGTCATCGGCAGGGATGGCTTTTAGCTGGCTTTAGTTCAGTTTCTTTTTCGCAGGTTTCTGGGTGTTTTGATCTTGATGTTGCCAAACTCTCAAGTTTGCTGAATTAGGGCTCTTAGCTGTATGACCCATGAAATGTCCCGGACGCTGATCGATGTCTTTGTACTCTTGTTGTGTTCATTTGGGCTGCGCTTCTCTCCCTGGGCCCTTGCCGTTGCTGTATCTCTTGGATGCCGTGCAGAACGGAATCAGGCAGCCGAACCTCGGGTTCACCTTCTCCCTGACCATCTATGCTGCTCGTGTGGCACAGCAGATCCTGAAGCCAGGTACTGGGACTTGCTGCGTGTGTCACTGCTGGGGTGAAAAACAGAGCCTTGGGGAGTGCTGATCTCCTCACCTGCTTTGTGGTCATGCACTCTTGACTGAGCTTTTCCTTCCGGGGAAGAAAAGGGGAGGGTGGGCAGCAATCAGAATGAGCCTCAGAGCAAAGGCCTTCTGCAGTTACTGGGCTGTTCTCCCAGCTTGGAGCACTGCACACTCACTACAGCTTCCATGAATTGTCATCCGTGGTTGTGGATTGGGAGCGTTGCCAGGGTGGGCAGCACAGAGCATGGTCACACTGTGAGGTTTTTTGACACTACAACACTCCCACTCCCTCTAAGAAACTTCCCTTTCAGGGACTAAAATGGAACAAAAGGTATGAAAGAAATATAATTTCAAGAGGGAGATTAGTCTGCAAAACCCAACTCCACTTGGGCCTGGATGCTGATCCCTATTGCTGGTCAGTGAGAGCATCTGACAGGTCAGATTTCCAACTGCTTTATTTAACAGGAAACTGGTTTGTTCCTTCTTGTGAGTAGGATCGTTGGCTTTGCATGGGCAAAGTCACTCCAGAATTTCCAGCTAGGAAAACAGTTAGGGAACTCCTTTAAAATATAGTCCTGGAGGTACCAAGCAGCTTGGCTTGGTAATACTGTGTGGAAATAGAAGAATATCTGTTCTGATTTTTCTCTCATCTTTCTTCCACAGATGTTTCTGTATTCCTGACTTCCCTTCACATCCAGGACACGTGGCTTGGAGCACAGGAGCCAGATTTGTCACTTAGCTATGTCAGGTTGGTGCAGGTTACGAATTACAGGATAACTTGGAAACAAAGGGAAGAAACTGTTATGTCTCTTAGCAAAAAAATTGGCTACATCAGGCCATTAATTCAGGGGACTAACGCTTCACCTTTAACGCTCTTCTGTGCTCCGTCCTCATCACCGTGAGCCGTGAAAGCCTCCTGAGCTCTTCTCACACACACAGAATTCACACACACAGAATCACAAGGTTGGAAGAGACCTTAAAGATCTTCGAGTCCAACCCATGCCCAAACACCTCAACTGAACCATGGCACTGAGTGCAACATCCAGGCTTTTTTTAAACACATCCAGGGATGGTGACTCCACCACCTCCCTGGGCAGACCATTCCATAACTTTATCAGCCTTTCTGTAAAACACTTGTTCCTAATATCCAACCTATATTTCCCTTGGTGCAGCTTCGACTGTGTCCTCTGGTTCTGTCAGTTGCTGCCTGGTGAAAGAGACCAACCCCCACCTGACTTCAGCCTCCTTTCAGAAGGTTTGTCCTGGGTTGACTATGTGATACTTTTATCCCCAAACTGCTCTGTTTATGCTAAATAATAAGTTTTGCACCTTTAAGACTTGTTCTGAGAGGAAAGGGGGGAGAGAAGAAGCGTGTAGTTTGTTTTCAGAAGCTGCACTCACTCCTCCACAATCCCCCTCCTGGACTGTGCTGTCTGCGGACGGACAGACAGCGGGACAGAGCTCTCCTTTGCTTTTAGTTAGTTTTCAGCTAACTGAGGCAGAGAAGTTCCCTGGACTGTGTTTTTTTTCCCATTTCTTTGGAACTGTTCAAACCTGCTCTGGACTGAACACCCAGAAGAGCAGAGGCAGCTCTCACCTGTGGCCACCAGGCCAGGCCTGGGCTGTGGCATTTCCAGCGCTGGAGGGACTGATCAGAGACTGAGTGAGCCAAGCTGCAGCCCAGGGAGGGGACTTTCTGAGTATATCTCTCTTTTGGAGCAGCAATATTATTGTTTAATACTGTTTAGGTCTTCTTGTTTAATAAACAGTTTTTTCCACTTTTCTCTAAGGAGGTATTTTTTCCCGAACCGGTTAGGGGAGAGGCCTATTGAATCTGCTTCCTAGAGGAACCCCTTTGGGGGTTCACTCCCAAATTTGCCCTGAACCAGGAAAAAGCAGTAGAGGGTGATATGGTTGCCTCTGAGTCTCCTTTTCTCCAAGCTAAACACCCCCAGCTCCCTCAGTCATTCCTCAGAGGACTTGTGTTCCAAGCCCCTCACCAGCCTCATTGCCCTCCTCTGGGTGCTCTCGAGCATCTCAATGTCCTTCTCAAACTGAGGGCCCCTGGACTTTGGCAAACATTAAGCTAATTGAAAAAAAAAAAAATCTTTGCTTCTTAGCAAGCCAAGTTTGTGGGACTTAGATGGAAATTTAATGAGAGGATGTAAGGAGCAAAGCTGACAAAGCAGTGACCTCTCCTCTGAGGTGAACCAGTCCCAGTCCATCACGAGGCACTGGGGTTAATGAACACGTTGGTTCCAGCCTAAAGCAAATGGACACTAGTTCTGTAACAGTGTTGGTTTATTGGGATACCAATTTCATAGCACTGAACTCTGAGCTCCAAAGAAGCCTTGAGCTGAGCCAGCACAAAGAATCATTGAATTATCTGCAATTTCTACCACAAACACATCCCGGGGTCAGGGCTGGAGCAATCTATCAGAGTGTCCGGTTGGCCACCCAATATGATTTAGCAAATAACTTTTTGAAGAGGAGTGTGGGGTTTCTATATTTGGTTTGGTCTAAAATGAAAAGTAATCTGCAAAAATTATCCTAGCTGCCTCCAAAGCAGTGTGGGCAGCAGGTTGAGGAAGGGAGTTCTGCCCTGCTCTGGTGAGATCCCATCTGCAGTGCTGCATCCAGCTCTGGGGTCCTCAGCAGAAGAAGGATGTGGACACACTGGCAGGGTCATGAAGGTGATCAGAGGGATGGAGAACCTCTGCTATGAAGGTAGGATGAGAGAGCTGGAGCTGTTCAGCCTGGAAAAGAGAAGGATCCAGGGAGAACTTAGAACACATTCCAGTACCTAAAGGGGCTACAGAAGAGCTGGAAAAGGACTTATCACAGGGACATGCTGTGATAGAACAAGGAGGAATAACTTTAAACTGACAAAGGAAAGTTTTAAATTAGATATTAGGAATAAATTCTTCACTGTGAGGGTCGTGAGGCTCTGGAACATGTTGCTCAGAGAAGTTTGACCTTGGTCTCTAGTGTTCTTGCCTTCTTCTAGCCCTTCAGTGGGAGCTGGGATTAACTTCTTAAAAGAATGTAAAAACTTGAATCTATGAATTTCATGCATATTGAATATTGGCCTTTCAAGCCTACTTTTTTTTTTTTTTTAAATATTAATATACAGAGCCTGTTTGTCTGGTAATGACTTCCATTCCTGGGACATCCATACCAGAGGCGGTGACCCCTTGTCAAAGACCTGTCATTTTAGGGTCAGATGTTCTTAGATTTTATTTGCTGCAGACTGTTCAGACCTGGCTGGGAGATGGCAGGAGATCAGACAAGAGTATCAGAACGATCCCTCGTGGCCTATTTTTCTTTCTGTACAAGCAGTGGTTATCTTCTCTCTTAGCCCCTCTTGGCTTTAGCTGGGGTTTAAAAGAAGCTATCTCCCAAACATCAAAGTTTATGAAATTAATAACGTACTTAAGAAATAAAATTGCTCGACATAGGGGCAAGTGAGACAGTATGGCACGTCGTGGTGGATGTGGAGGGAGGGAGGGAGGGAGGCAGTGGGGATGCTCTGACACTCCTGCCCAGGCAATGCCTGACCACAAAACCTGCTCCAGTATTTCTGAGAGGCACTGAAGTCTGTCCTGTGCACAGCTCATGTTCTCAATGCCTAATTAATCACAAGGTCCAAGGTTGTGTGGAGATGATCTACACGTCTGCGTCTGAGCTGTACCACGTGCCCACGTGCCATTTCTGTTTTAGTCCCATAAATTAAGTCACTCTGGAAGAATGCACAACACTCTGCTGCTTGGCACTCCCCTTCTCAGCTAGACGTGCCGTCTCATTTTTCACTCTCACAAATCTCCTGATGTCTTTCAGCAACTGCTCCCGTAGCAATAGGCTGTAGAAGTAAAAGCCAGCCACGGGCTGCACATTTCTGCTTGTGCCAGGTAAACCACATCAAACTCACCGTTGCTCTCTCTACTAGCCTTCTCTTCTGCAGCTGCCATCGAGTTCTCTGCATCTCAGAGCCTAAAGGGAAGCGCAAGAATTTCCATGGAGGGCTGCAGGAGGACTAGGTAGAAGCCCAGGAGAGACGTAAAAAAACCCGAGAGATGTCACAGGGCATACGTGGAGCAGAGACGCTGAAAAGCGGCAAAGCTGAAGAGCCTGGCTCAGCTTCAGTCCTGTGCAGATCATAGAAGGTGAAAAAAAAAGGGCAAGTCAAGCTGTGTTCCTCTGCAGTTTGCAAAGTCTGGAGCCAAGAAGCAGAATTTGTGGACAACTCCAGAGCATTTCTATTCTCAGGTGGAATGAAGACGCCTACCTTGAAGTTGGCTGAAAACAGATGAAGAGTCTTCTCTATCTTGCACGAGCTCCATGTGTGGGTGCTTTCCTTGTGCCAGAATCAAATCCTGGCCAGAATCAAAGCAACCTTGCAGAGCTGGTCCATTAGCTGGGCTTAGTTTGAAGTTTGTGGTCTCTGCTTTAGTCCTTCAGAAAAGCTCCTGTGCCTGAAGGCCTGAACCTTTTTCTGTGTTCAAATGTTGTGTGTAATAAGTAGTAGGATGTCTTTCCAGGAGCCCAAGTGATGATGGTCAAGTGCTTTGCCAAGCAAAAGCTCGATCTTGGCAGGAGGATCCAGCCTGGAGCCAGCCCAAGTTACCTGACTGTTCTGAACTGGAAGCCAAGCAACAACTGCACCTTGCAAGGGTTGCATTTTGGTCAAAGTTGTTCTGGGGTTTTTTTTGGTTTTTTTTTGTTTTGTTTTGTTTTGTTTTGTTTTTTTTCCTTCAGAAAAATGAGTCTGATTTCATTTGGGTGAATGACAAATATTCCTCCTTCTCTAGAACTGAACTGGGAATTTCTCTAGGATTGGGAACTTTTATTTCTAACTGTTTTTTCTTAACTAATGACACTTTTTGCTCAACTCTTTCACATGCAGAGACAGCCTGTGCCTTTGCAGGCCAAGCTTCGCTGCTACAATAGCAACTAAAGGAAAGTGATTTTCAATGAAGGGAGCACACTGCAGAAACAGACTTTCTTAACCATATTAAATAAAAGTCAGCAAAGTCAGCAATGGAAACGGTGTTTCCTGACTGCCAGGGAAGCCAGACATTGATCTTGCAGGAGGTGACTGGTGGTTTCAGCTCTTGCTCTGCCTGGTCTCTGTTCCTTACTGCCCTTCAGATGGAACTGTTATTCCTTATTAGCATTTCATTATGAATGGACTTGAAAGACATTTCTAGAGCTGTTGGACAGCAAATGTTTGCTGAGCGCATGCTTGTTTGGTATCAAGGAGTAAAATACCCAAACAAACTCACAGTGCTTCCCTCTTTCTTGTTTCAGCCCATCGTGCACATGTATGAGCAGCCCATTGAAGGAATATTGGAGGTGGGTGCTCTTCAATACCAGATCTCCATGGGAAAGCCGGTACCAATCCATGGGGAGGTGGATCCCTCTGACTCTGGGAAGCGTGAAACTGCCTCTGTGTCCATCAGCAAAACTCCTGTGAGCTTCTTCTCTCCTTCTCTTTCCAGGAAATGAGCAGCCCCCTGTCACCTCTCCTGCCACCTTTTCGGACACCTGCTAGAACAGAGACTTCCGAATTTCCATTGCAGGCAAAGGTAACCCTGCCCATTTTGGCCAGGGCTTCTGGTAAATTACAAGAGATCTCTCTGCTGAGCAGAACTTCAGTCTTGGCAGAAGGAGCCTGCCTGGAGGCCAGCCTAAGTTCTTTGACCATAAACAGTGTTGAGAGTTAGAAACCAAGCAGAAACAGCACCTTGTGTGGGGTTCCATCATACCATGCTCAAGGAGCAAGTTAGTGCCTGTGGCCTGTTAGTTTAGAGTCAGTTCTTCACAGGCCAAAGGCCAGACTTCTGGGCAAGAGTCTCTGGGCTCTGGGGAGCTGTGCTAGGACAGAAAGAGCCAAAAAGGCATCAGTCTTGAATCCTTCTTTTCTCTTTTGTTGGCAGCCTGAGCCATCAGCTTCTAAAAAGTGGCACCTTGACAACCTAATGACCCAGATAAAGCGAAGAGCAGTACAAAGAGAGGGTCCCATGGAAATTGCCCATGGGCATGGACGTGAGGAGGGTGTGAAGCAGGAGCGGGGCATCAGCAGCAATTCCTGCCAGCACCACTCCAAGGCAAGGGAGCCTTCTTACAAGAGCTGTGGCCAAGTGGCCATGGATTTCCACAAGACCTTTTCCCAAGTGGCCGAGGACACTCACAAGACCTCTGGCCAAATGACCGAGCATTTTCATAAGACCTCTGGCCAAGTGACAAAGGCTCCTCAGGAATCTCATGGTATGAGCACACCCAGCTCTCTAAAGCCTCTTGGGCACACCAAGGAGGCCTTGCCCAGGAAGATTGTGGGTATCAAAAGGCCCAGCGAGCCCCTGGAGCATGACAAATCCAAGAAAGTCCTGAAGCTGGAGAGCGAGCCTGGTCCGTTGGAGGTCAGAGACCAGTCCTCCAAAGACAAGCTGTAAGTCCAAGAAGCAGAGAAACCAAAACCCGCTTTCCGAAAAGGCCTGAAGCTGGGAGTGCAAAAACCCTCTGAGAACAGGAAGCACGAGGAGCCTGACAAGAGCTCTGCCCACGTGCCCAAGGTTCCTGACCAGAGTTGTGGCCAAGTGGCCAAGCCTGCCCACGAATCTGATGTTACATCCAAGCCCAGCTTTCTGAAGCCTCCTGTGCACACCAAGGAGGCCTTGCCCAAGAATACTCTGGGTATCAAAAGGCCAAGTATGTCCCAGGTACATGACGAATCCAAGAGAGTCTGGAAGGTAGAGAGTGAGGCTGGTCTTTTGCAGGTCACAGGCCAGTCTTGCAAGGACCAGCCCAAAGTCAAGAAAACAGTGAAGCCAAAAGCCACCGACAAAAAAGGCCTGAAGCCGGCACTTCACAAGGCCTCTGAGAAGAGAAAGGGCTCCCACCAGGTCAACACCAAAGGCTTTTTGGAGCCCAGTCTCCTGAGACATGCTCAGGAGTATGATGCCTTCATGCCCAGTGGCCACAGGCCTGGGGATTTGCACAAAGGGAAGGTGCCCTTGCCTCCTGGGGAGAAGAAGTTGTTCTCGCCTGCAAGGGAGGCAGACGTGAAGAGGAAAGCCATGAGGAGTCCTGAGGAGTCCCCCAAAAAGAAGGTGAGAGGGGCTAGAGGAAGTGGGTTTGGACAATGACCAAGGTAGTGTTTGAAAAACTCGTGTGGAGTTTCCCCTTCATAGGCTGGCAGTAGAGCCGTGATGCTTCTCCTCTAAAGGGAGTTCCAGTGTGTTGTTTTTTTCTGTTTTCAGCCAGAATCTATCAAACTGAGCTGTAGTGGTCTGTACTTTAGGTGAACTTCCAAGACCTGAGTGATTTTTTTTCCCTGTTTTTATTCTTGCTGCTAGAGGGAAGACAAGGGGGATACTCCCAGGAAGAAAAAGGAATGAGACAAAAAAATCCCAACAAAATAATTTCCGCTTTCAGCAAACAAAGGCTCCAATAAACTGAAGTGAGTATGCAGTGATGGGATGTCAGAAAGATGTGTAAATCTAAGTCTCTCTTCAAAAGGGAAAGATGAAGAACTCCTGTATCTCCTGTCCAGACACTCAAGAGTTTGCTTCTAACGTGATGTGCATTCTGCAGCTACAGCTGCTGCAGATTGGCCTTTACATGCTGGAAGCTATTGTTGGTTGGGGGTTTATGTATAAATTATGAATGGGATGGGATTGCTGTGGAACGCGTGTTAAGTTTCTTTTTTAGCATTAGTCTTACGACATGGTTATGACAATGGGAAGACAGTAGTAGTCTACATTTTTGGTAGCACACAAAGAACTTAATGTTACAACTTACTTCAAAAGTTTTTTGACTAATCACACAAAACAAAAGCATATTGATAGTAGTTGTATCTAACTACTAGCAGTACATGCATTTTTTGTTGAAAGAGGGTTTTCTTATTTTGAATGTAATACTTGTTTGTAAGCTTTAAAACACAATGCACAAAGCTCTATTATTAAGCTTAGACCTTCTTAATATCTTGCTAGATGTACTTTTCTGTAGCTTAGGGCGGTATTCTAGGCAAGTGTTAATATACAGACTATTGTTCTATTTGTCCTTGTTTTTCTACTTCTTATATAATTTTTCTGTTGATAAATCTTATGGCTATTGCTTAGCTCTAATTGTAGTTTTGTTGTCTCTGAGGTCTGCTTTTTGTAGCTTTCCTAAAACTCTCTGATTTTGACAATTCCCACAGAAGCAACCAGTGCAGAAAGCCACTCTGAAGGTGTAGGTGAGTAAGGGTAGGGAGCCCTTCCCTTCTGACATCCTTTGAAAGCACAGAGGTGTCGGGGCTGATGACTGGCTGGGGGAAGGGATGTTCCAATCGCAGTAGGAATGGAAGAGCTTTAATTCTAGCTCACACCTGAGCCTTCTCCCTGGGTTTAACTTCATTTCCTGCTCTTCTGATGCTGCAGTCCATGAGCTGGGATTCACTGCTTGGTGTGTTCTTGGAAACTTTGCGAAGCTGGCTAAAAAGGATGGAAATGAGCAGTGGTGAAACAGGGTTGAGAGCTATTTGGGGCTGCTTCTTGCTGCCAGAATTCCCAGGTCATCCTGATTTCAGATGATCAGAAATCTGCTGGGCCACTGTTATTGAATGCGAAAGTCTCTGCCAATTCAAACTCCCTCTTATTTGTAGCCGCTCAGCTTTGGAAGTGATGTCTAGTTGAGACATTGGCATGAATGGCAGGATGTAGGCGAACTTTTAAGAAATGCCTAGGTTATATGTACATCATGATCATGAATTTGCTTCTCTGGTCCAGAGCATCAGAAGATTCGTTCCAAACTGAGAGGAAAAATGTGGTGCTGCCAGCACTGCCGGCCATGACTGCTGCACAACGTGCACCAAATTCGACCACGACGACCCAAAAGAGACCCAGAACTGCGACTGATGACCTGGACCTGCCTGCCGTGGATAACCCTGCCATGAGCCAGGATCCTTTGTTTGCCAAGCACAGGAAAGTGGAGGAGGACCACAAGGAGCAATCCCAGGGCATCAACAGTGGTACCCAGGAGAGCTGGTGGGAGGATTCCTGCAACCCAGGTGTGCTGTGGGATTCACTTCAGAAACATCCTCTCCGATAAGTGACCATTTCTGACTGTAGGCAACTGCAGTGTGTTTATAAAAAGAAATTTTGATTTATTTATAAATAACCTGTGGGTGTGGCTACAACCTGGGCCTCAGGTTTAATAGCATGCTGACAAAATTGTTGCATTTATGGGTTAAAAAAAATCAGATTTTACTGGCTGTTTTTAAAAATTTGGCTCTTTACTGACAGCTGGAGATATGGGGTCGAGGATGTTTTGTGGGGGGCGGGGGCAGGGCTATATGTTAGGCCAGACTGTGCACACTGATTAGCTGCCTTCTAATTGCTTGCTTTTTCCTGATAATTTTCCTGCTTCCAGTCCTCACTGCACTCTCAGCCATTGAACAAGGAACCTGCTGCTGAATTTTTCTGTGCTTGGGAAAAGTTTAATGGTACAACGCACTGTGAGCTGCCAGGTGAGAAGCCAAGGTTCCATTTCAATTATTGGAGGGAGTGCTAGGAAAGAAGGCAAGAGGGGGAGAGCTCGTTGCATAGACTATGCCTGGGAGAAATGAACGTTTTCTCTGGGAATTTAGGAAAGCCTGGCTTTGGAATTGCTTTAGGCATCTCTCTCTGACCAGCTTTCTCTCTGTGGTTTTTCAGGGATCTGCAGGGGATGAGAAGAATCCTTTTCCAGTGACTTCTCTGCCACGTAAGGACAAGACCAGACAAGACAAGAGAAGAAGACCTGAAGTTAGAACAGTAAGTGTTTGTTTTACAGCCCTGCCTGTAGTTACTGAAGACACCAGACAGGGCTGGCCCTGTAGCCAGCCCGGCTTCTTCTTCCTCCTGAGCACTTCTTTTGGGAGCAAAGAGAGAGGGAGGGATGGGGGAGAGCTGCCCTGTCAGGGCAGCACCTGCTAAGTAGCTTGGCTACAGCTGAACAGCACTTGAATTTTTGACTCCTTGCTGGGCCTTTGATCAGTACTGGCCAAAAGGATTTCTTAGAGCTGCTGATACGCTGATAAGCTGGTTTTGATTGTACAGCTTAATCATTACAAATGTTGTGTTGTCCTGTGGTACAAGCAGTGGGGAATACTGAAAAGCTGTAACCTGCCATCCCATGGGGCCTTTGCAGTGTCATTTTCCATAAAAGACCAAGGTTTGTGGGCCCCTCTGGGCAAAGGGATGCATTGCCATGGTCTGCTGGCAAACTTGCAATAGAAAATAAGCACGATGTGCCTGGCTGAGTGGCTGGGAGGCTGTAAAAATCCTCTCCAGAAAGAGGCAGCTGCTGAAAGTCAAAAAGTTGTGCAGGTCCTCTTGGAGTAAAGTCACTCGAGTCATTGATTGTGTTCTGCCAGGTGTGCCTCTTGGATGAATCCAACCAAATGTTTTCTCTCTTCCTCCTTTTGTTCCAGAGTTTTCTGCTCTGGAAAGCCAAGTGACGTGACCAAGAGCTGGCCTGACCTCATACACAGAAGGAGACAGAATTTACAGTGACCCAGACTGGAACCAAATGCCTTAACTGGGTCTCCAGGATGTAAATAGTTCCAAGTTCTCTGTTCTTCTGAAGCCTTAGAAAACTTTGGTTTTATTTATTTTCTTTTTGTTCAATGCAAAGCACCTGCACATTACTTTTGTTTTAAATACAGTTGTAGATTTTCTTGGTTACTTTTGGAAAACTGTTGTGTTTTTTGAGGGTAATGCTTTTCTACCTTGCAAAAGAAGAGACGGAGGGTGGTACCTACTGTCACCCTGTTCTTTTGAAAGTTTTAAAGTTCTTCTAAAAGTTTTCTATACCTTCTGATGTTTACATATTTCTACTGAATTTTCTCACACTCTTCTTGTAAATAATGCTTGTTTTACATTCTTGTTTGTGGGTAGAAAGAATTGATGAACTGTTAGTTTAACCAGCGTGGTTGGAGAGGTGGCAATTTCATCCTCCAATACACTGTCACTTTTGGAATTCTATATCTAGTGGAGTCAGAAAACCAAATCCTCTCTTTGAGTTCTTTTCTTGCCCCTTTCACATCTAACGTCCGTGTGCGAGTTATTTCGTATCGCAGTGTGACACCTACCTATGAAATTACCTAGTGCAATGAATTGTCTGAATGGGCCCATGTCATGACGGTCTGTAAGTGTGTCCCCTAGGAGTAACTAACAGGACAATTTTCACACCTGTTGCTGACAAGGAAATCTGCACTCAGACTGTGTTACTGAGGGTCTTGCTCAGTTTCAGCTTTGACAGACCCAAGTTTGGGTGGCAAAATAACACCCAAAATGAGGCTGGAAACAGCTCCGACTTTCTCCTGTGCTGGAGGGGTGGGACTCGCAGGGAGGATTCCTCCTTGGGCTGCTTTTTGGCATTTGGCTTGGTGGGGATGGAAAACTGCAACGGGTCCTTAGGATTGCTTGGACATTGTTGTGAGTCTGAGAGCTTCCAGGGAGAGGAATCTCTTCTGATAAAGGAGGGATTAAGTGGCTGAATGTGGAACATAAGGCACATTTTGCATTTGGATATTTGCCTACAAGCACTGGTGGTCTCAGTGAGTGTCCAAGAGCAGAATCTGGTACCAAAGTAGGGCATCCTTCCTATGGGAGAGGACTCAGGACCCAGTGACTTAGAAACCTGCCAAGGGAACCCAAAAGGGAAACATGAGCTGTTTGCAAGCACTTCTCCCTTGCCAGGCTAACAGTGGAGGCAGCATCCGCAGCACTGGTGTGTTCAGTTGACACCCTTCTCTACCCAAAGATTTCCTGAAAATTATTCCCGCAGTATGGCTCAAGGAGTTGTTTTTTTCAGAGAAATCACACTTCTGTGAAAAAAAAAAAAAGGAAAAACCCCAAACCCTTCAAGTTTTTCAGTCACCTTCAATGATCCAAAGCCCACCTTTTGATGGGCTTTGGATCAATGTTATTTATACAAGATATTTAGAAGTAGAAGCAAGTTCAAAAACCGTTAGGCAAGAAGTTTTATTTGCACAAGAAGTTTCATTGTGCCTCAAACACAGCTGAGCAGGTTCCTTTTCACAGTCATATTCCTCCATCTTCCCGCTCAAAAGTCACTGTATTGCAATATCAAAGCAAAGTATTGATAATGGTCATAAGACAGTCAATAAAACACGGATGCTTGATCTCAGTGAGAGATTCTGGAATCTTGATTTATCAACATGCTAGTCCAGTGTGTTGACACCCTTGTCTACACCAAGATTTCCTGGTGTGTGACAGCAGCATCCTGCCATCCTCACATCCAGTGGTGTGTCTGCCTTCGCCCTGATGCTGTCACATGCCTTCCCTATCTCTGAAGACCTGTGCGAGTGGGGAGAGAAGGATGGTATCCCAAAATAATTGTGATTACAAGAAAGAATTATCTCCCTTTTCCACATCATTTCATGATGTAGGAAGATGTCTGCACAGATTGAGCAGTAGCCACCTGTTTGCGGGTTTGAGGCTCAAGAAAATGAACAGGAAATAAATACTAGCAAAATGCCTACATTTCCCAAAGGAGTTTCTGTAGAAAGGGCTCCTGCCTGCAGTCATTCTGCCTTCTGGCCCTGCAGGACAACCAGGATCATGGCTGGGTCTTTCTGCATCTTCAAGGGACTGGCCTTTTATGTTCACTCTATTAAAAGCCTTAGCGCCTCTCAGGGATAAGCTGCCCTAATGGGTGGAAGGAAGGTCTATGTTCCCTTCTCCCCATTTTACCTATCAAACCTGATTTACTCCTTGTCCCTGGAGTTGTCCCTGCCCATAGCAGGAGGACTGGAACTCAACCATCTTTAATGTCCCTTTCAACCCAAGCCATTCTGTGATTCTATGAAATAACAGAAAATTTTTAAAAATCCATGGTATTTCAACCTGGAGCCAGGTCAGGGGCCTGCAGTGGGTTAGGAAAGATGCTCATTGTTTTCACTTGGGGCTATTCTAGGACATGAACAAGATGACTGTTTGACCTGTTCCTTTTGTCTGCCAGCTTTGACCTTCTGTTAGTGATGAAAACTTTAATTAAGGACAGTAACTGACCTTCTGCTCAAAACCAGTGGGTGTGAATCAGCACCGCAGACATGCAGAGGGGTGACTTTTACCCTAATGCCAAAGGGGCTGGAAATAGCAGTGCCCTGTGTGCCTTCAGCAGCGCTGTGCCGGCTGTTCCTGTGGCCATGGGCTTTACAGAGCTGTGAGTGGATTTACAATTTCTCCCAGTTTGGAATGTTGATTTGCACTGTCCTATTTATTTTTTTCCTTTCTTGGAAAATGCATGCAGGGGAAGACAATGTCTGAGCAATTCTTGGCCCATGTTAAGTCTTGCCTGTCAAGCAAATGTTTCTCATTGGCCCTGCCGCCACTCTCAGGAACAGCCAGAGCTGCACAGTTGCCTGCTTCTACTTGCGTTAAAATGCCACCAAGTGGCAGCCACACCAGCCTTGCAGACTGAGCCAGGGAGGAATTACAAATACAAGTTTCATCTCCTGGCTGGCTGTGCGTTATTTGCTAGCAGTTACAGTGGAGAGAACAGGCAAAGCTTTAGAAAACAAATACAGATGTGGCAAAAGCAGCCAGCAAAACAATGTAAGCGAAGTATCTGGAACAGAGTACTTGGGTTTGCAAAACTCTCCACTGCAGTGATGCTGAAAATAGTCCCAAGAACAGTTTCAGCCTAAATAAGGACAGAAAGCCCTATCTGATTGTGGGAACAGTTTAGGGTTAAGAATTTCCCAGTCATTTGTTCTAATTAAGCTTGAACGGGCGAATTGGCTGAATTTTTATCAGCTGCTGACAACTTGTTTGTGAATTAAGTCTCGGTGTCATTTGATGTGGTAAGCCCATGAGGCTTACCAACACTGACCCTGCAGTAACTGCCTCCAGATCCCACCGTATCTGCAAGATCCTGGAGACAGGCAGGGTATCCCTCCTGGCTGGGATCATTGTTGCCTCCTGCTGCTTCTCCCGTGCTTGGAGGTCTCTGCCAGGGCAGGCCCGGTTTTCCACAGGGCTGCATCCCCCTCTGCAGGCAGGCGTTTCTAGTTGAAATAATTTTCCCAGCCGGTGTTCAAACAGGAGGGAAGACTGCAGTCCTTCTGGTAGAAGTGCATGCATGTATTCGGTTTGTATTTTAAAAAATGCAAGTACCGTGTGCTTTGTCTTCTGAACTTTTCTGTTCTTAGCTGAGTATTTTAGCAGGATGTCAAATCCAAAGAGTTTTGCTGCCGGAAAGGCTCTATTAGGAATGAGATTCCGTTGGGAAAGAGGAGTATTAAATGGAGTTTGAAGCTGGGCAAGTATAAGCAAACGGACCACAATCTCCTTTGAACGTAAATAAATAAGGTGTGGGGGGTAGGGCCTCCTACCACTGTGTGGCTGCTCTGTCCCTCAGCATGGAGTGCGGGGGGAATATTCTTTTGTCGTCACTGTCCCCTTGCCAGGGCAGGTGGTAAATCACAACAGTTTTATGTGCAGGTAGGTCACTGCAGTTTGTCATCACAGTAATCCTGTATTTTTATTTGTTATACTTTGTCGTCATTAGCACATTTCCAGCAATAGAGATTCTAAAACCAGCTCTATACAAAATGTATTTAGCTGTGGTGCCATCTCAGATTAACAATGTTCTGGGAACAGGGCTGTTCCTTGTAAACCTGCTTTGCACTTTTCTTGCCAGTCCTTAGGGATACACCTTCAGAGCCCTGAACAAGAGTGTTGGGGCGGGGGTATGCATTGAACTACAAATGGGATGCCTGTTTTAGGATCCTGCTCAGAGCTAGAACCATGTGACTTCCAGCTCTTCCCATACCAGAGGCGGTGACCCCTTGTCAAAGACCTGTCATTTTAGGGTCAGATGTTCTTAGATTTTATTTGCTGCAGACTGTTCAGACCTGGCTGGGAGATGGCAGGAGATCAGACAAGAGTATCAGAACGATCCCTCGTGGCCTATTTTTCTTTCTGTACAAGCAGTGGTTATCTTCTCTCTTAGCCCCTCTTGGCTTTAGCTGGGGTTTAAAAGAAGCTATCTCCCAAACATCAAAGTTTATGAAATTAATAACGTACTTAAGAAATAAAATTGCTCGACATAGGGGCAAGTGAGACAGTATGGCACGTCGTGGTGGATGTGGAGGGAGGGAGGCAGTGGGGATGCTCTGACACTCCTGCCCAGGCACTGCCTGACCACAAAACCTGCTCCAGTATTTCTGAGAGGCACTGAAGTCTGTCCTGTGCACAGCTCATGTTCTCAATGCCTAATTAATCACAAGGTCCAAGGTTGTGTGGAGATGATCTACACGTCTGCGTCTGAGCTGTACCACGTGCCCACGTGCCATTTCTGTTTTAGTCCCATAAATTAAGTCACTCTGGAAGAATGCACAACACTCTGCTGCTTGGCACTCCCCTTCTCAGCTAGACGTGCCGTCCCATTTTTCACTCTCACAAATCTCCTGATGTCTTTCAGCAACTGCTCCCGTAGCAATAGGCTGTAGAAGTAAAAGCCAGCCACGGGCTGCACATTTCTGCTTGTGCCAGGTAAACCACATCAAACTCACCGTTGCTCTCTCTACTAGCCTTCTCTTCTGCAGCTGCCATCGAGTTCTCTGCATCTCAGAGCCTAAAGGGAAGCGCAAGAATTTCCATGGAGGGCTGCAGGAGGACTAGGTAGAAGCCCAGGAAAGATGTAAAAAAACCCGAGAGATGTCACAGGGCATACGTGGAGCAGAGACGCTGAAAAGCGGCAAAGCTGAAGAGCCTGGCTCAGCTTCAGTCCTGTGCAGATCATAGAAGGTGAAGAAAGAAGCAGCAGCGTATTGCTGGCCGGGGGGTTATGTACAAATCACAAACGGGATGGGACTGCTGGGGAACGCGTCTCAAGCTGCTTAATATCTAGCATCACTCTCATTACATGGTCATGACAAGGGGAAGATGCCAGCAGCTCATGTCCTCGACAGCAGACTGAGAACTCAGTGTAACAACCCACTGGAAAGCTTTTTGACCAGTCGCACAAAGCCAAAGCATATTGACAGTAGTTCTGTCCAACCACTATAAGCGCACGTACCTTTGGTTAAAACAATGCTCGCTTATTTCGAATACAATACCTGCTGGTAAGCCTTAAAATACAATGCACAGAGCTCCATTCATAAGCTGAGAACTTCCTAGTGTCTCACTAGATATACTTTTCTGTAGCTTAGGGAGTTATTCTAGCCAAGTGTTAATACACAGACCATTGTTCTATTTGTCCTTACTTTTCTACTTCTTATATAACTTTTCTGCTGATAGGTCTTATGGCTACTGCTTAGCTCTAATTGCAGCTCTGCTGTCCCCGAGGCCTGCCTTTTGCAGCTTTCCCAAAACCCTCTGATTTTAAGGATTCCCACAGGGGATGCAGCAGGAAGCTCTTGGCAAAGCCCTTCTGACCCCGGGGGGCCGCAGCTGCCCTCAGGCTGTGAGGGAGAACAGCAGCAGCCTCTTGCAGCAGCTGCAGCCCCCGGCAGGTGCCTCCCGAGCCTCCTTTGCTCCAGGCTGAACACGCCCAGCTCCCTCACCTGCCCCTCGTCACACCTGTGCTCCAGACCCTGCACCCGCTCCAGTGCCATCTCTGGACATGCCCCAGCCTCATAGTGTGATCCCAAACCCGAGCCCACGATTCCAGATGCACCCTCAGCAGTGCCGAGTACAGGGACATTGGTCCTAAATCATAGAATATTCTGAGCTTGAAGGGATCCACTAGGATAGGTCCTAAAGTATGCCAAAAATTCTCACAGTGGAGTTCAAATGCTGGGAGCAGCAGAAAAAGGGAAGACATTTTTGATATCAGAGCATCAAACAACCCGAATTCATAAAATTAAATGAAGAAATAGGTTATGATGGAATAAACCTGATTTATGTATATATTGCTTTCCATAATTGTACAACTTGGCTTTATGCGGTTGGTTGTTAGCATTTGTCGCTTTCCTTTTCTTGAGTAGAAATGCAGCAGTTCATTTAAAAATAACACCAAGATGTACCCGCCACTGGCTGTGATGGAGCTCATCAATAATGGCAGTAATGCCTCTGGGATAAAAAAGTTAAGGGGAAAAAAAAAATAGATGGCCCAGATTGCAGCCAGAGAAGAGACCACAATGCCAAGAGAGAGTCTCAGGGAAATTGCCAGTGGGGATGGATATGAGGAGGGCAAGAAGCAGGAGGGGTCCATCAGCAGCAATTCCTCACAGCAGCACAGCGAGCCAAGGGAGCCTCCTCGCAAGAGCCAGGTGGCCAGAGCTCCTCAGGACACTCATCTGCCCACAGAATGCAACAGCCAGAAGCCTCCTGTGCACACCAAGGAGACCTTTTCAGTACTGCGAGGCCAGGAGGCAGTATGAAGTAAGTACCTTAGTGCTTAAGTGAGAGAGTTCCCTTAAGGCTTGGAAATCCAGCATTAGGCAAGGGAAAATGAGACATGGGATTTTATGTCCTTTAAAACCAAACTGAACATTTAAAGAGGATGAAGTGGAAAATTTTGTAGTAAAACAAAAGAAATGTGAAGCGAAATGAAAGCTCTGCTTTTATTTCCAAAGACTGTACAAGTTCATATGGAGCCATTGGGTTAGGTGGGAAAGAGGCCGTGCAATAGGCATCCTGTCTCTGACCAGAGCCTTTTTCACTTCAAATCCCTGAGGGCTCCCTCAGCGGCTCCTTTTCAGCTGCTGGGCAGGGCACGGGGGCTCAGTGGCACAGGGTCCTGCTGGCCCCCGCCTGGGGGACAGCCCATGTGCTGCTGCCAGGCAGGCCTGGGTTCCCGCAGTGCAGCGGGGGTGTGGGCAGGCTCCAGCAGGGTTCTGTGACCTGTGACCCTCCAGCAGGGTTCTGTGACCCGTGACCCTCCAGCAGGGTTCTGTGACCTGTGACCCTCCAGCAGGGTTCTGTGACCTGTGACCCTCCAGCAGGGTTCTGTGACGTGTGACCCTCCAGCAGGGTTCTGTGACCCGTGACCCTCCAGCAGGGTTCTGTGACCTGTGACCCTCCAGCAGGGTTCTGTGACCCGTGACCCTCCAGCAGGGTTCTGTGACCTGTGACCCTCCAGCAGGGTTCTGTGACCTGTGACCCTCCAGCAGGGTTCTGTGACCCGTGACCGTCCAGCAGGGTTCTGTGACCTGTGACCCTCCAGCAGGGTTCCGTGCCCTCTGACCCCCCGTGGCACCGGGACACCGCACCTGGAGACCGTTGGCACTCGGGCTCTGCCAACGGCAGAACCGTCTTCAGGCAGTGCCCCGCGGGCTGCAGCAGCACGGAGGGAGCGCAGCTCTGTTCGGGGAGCACTGCTTGGCCAGAAAGCCTGTTCGCAGCGCCTTTATTGCCACTGGGGAGCCATTCCTCGCCCCCAAGGCCAGCTTGTGCCAGGTAATTCTGCGCTTGGCTGCCAGGGTGCAAACAGGCCAGCCACGGCCGTCTCTGCTGCATTCCAGCGCTGGGCCCAAATGGCAGCAGTTTCAAACCCAGCCTCTTGCTCCTGCCTCTGCAAGCTGACAGCAGTTTGCTGGGAGTCGCTGACCAGGGAAATTGCCTTTAAGGCCTTCCTTATGCAAATATTTAGCATTGTTATTCTCCAGCCTGCAGTGGGGCAAATCACTTTCAGGTGGAGAGGGCAAGGTTGCAGGAGGGCTTGCTGCTGATTTAGCTTGAATCCTAAGTGTCTCTAAGGAGCAGGAGAGCCAGGCAATCCCTAGGAAAGGAGGGTGACATGGCAAAGGCCCCTGGGTTCTGCCCCATGTGCTGCCAAAAGGTGCCAGCACTGAGAAGGAGAGGCTTGAGGCCAGAGCCAGCAGATGTGTGGCAGGGGGAACTCTGGGCTTTTCCTGGGCAGTGCCTGAAGCAGGTGCTCCAGCTGGGGCCTGGGATTGCCCCATTGGGAGTGGGAGCAGCTGCCAAGGGCCTCTCTTACAGTTGAACTGTCGCAGCCAGGGACTCCAGAGGTAGGTGGCAAAGCTCGTGTGGAAACACCCACATCCCAAAGTGAAGCCAAAGCTATCGCTTTACCATGTTTCCAGTTTTAGGAATCAAGGCCATTGCAATTACAATGGCTCTGTCCATCCAGATTTGTTTATCATGTGTGTGTAACAACAGTGGCCACCAGAATATTTGAATCCCTCAAGGATAGGCTGGACAGGCCTTTGCGAAACCTGGTCTAGTGAAAGGTGTCCCTGGCTCCGGCAGAGGGGTGGAACTAGGAGAAATCTAAGGCCCCTTCCACCCTAAAACATTCTATGCTTCTATGGTTTTATGGGGCTGTGGTTCTGTGAATGCCGTGTGTTCTCTGACTGTATGTCAAGTTATCCCTTCCAATGCCTCAATATATGCAAAACACCAAGCTTTGCCCATAAAAATATCATGTGAGGTTTAGTGATAGCAACATTTGAAGGACAAGCTCTTGAGATGGGTACATGAGGTTTAAGTTTCCAAGCAGCTTCCACGCTTCCTTGTTTCATTAGAGCAGCTCTTTGCCTGTGGCTGGATGGAGAAGGCAGAGAGAAGAGCAATCAAATGTGTCCTGCTAGGGGATGCAGAAATGAGCCTGGCAAATACAGCACTGTCAAAAGCTTGTAGGAATTCCCATCAGGGTCACAGGAGTAGCTGCTTTCCTCTCCACAGTGAGGAACGCTTGTGTCCAGAAGCACAGCTGGGTTGCAAGAGCATTTTTGCCTTGCACGAATAGTGTCAGGTTAACGCCACCTGCGCAACCTCAAATCCATGGGACGGCAGTGTGGTTGAAAACCTGGCCCTGTCAAAGGAATTGAAAAATGTTTTGACTGTTTCGTGAAATCCAGATTTTCCCGCTGGCCACTCGTGTGCTTTGTGGCCATGTTAAGGATAAGCTGGTGGTAGAGCAGGCCTCCAAGCCATGCTGTTTATTCACAAGTGGATGTGCATGTCTCTCCACACAAGTTATGCCGGTGCCAGGTCCATTCAACAGAAGTTGGAAGAAAGTTGGAATGACTTCTCCCTGTAGGCACTTGCTACTTCTCCCACCTTCGTTTATCTTTAAATTCAAGTGAGCACCTTGTTCTTTTAAGCAGTTTGCTTTCCAGCCAACATTTTGATTTTCATGATGGTGAGGTGGCAGCAAAGATGCAGCGTTTGTTTGCTTCCAGATGTGTCCTCGGAGCTTAGTGTGAGTGTCCATTCTTAGGCTTCCCAGCAGCATGGGGAGGCGGGTGTTTGACAGGATTCCCATCTGTAGTGGCCTGTATCTCTCTGTGGCTTGCCGAATGGTTCTCTGCTGGTCCCTTCCCTGATGTTAAAGCTACTGCCTAGAGCTCAGCTGCTTCACCTCTTCCCCCAAATGTCTCCGCTCCTGTTTCATACCAGTTGCCCTAAGTGGGGTGGTTCACAAGACTTCACAGAATGCTCCTGCAGCCTCCTCCCCAGCGAGAAATGATTCTGCTCCCTCTGGAGTGTGAGATGCTGCAAGTGAGCGTCACCAATTGAAATGTAAACGTTTTCAGTCCTTTTTCTGCATTTTTGAGATTTTTTGCATCTGCTGGGGGAATATGGTTACCTGTTCATATACAACTGTCTTTTCAAGGCTTTTTTTTTGCCCTCCATTTCTTTTCCTTCTTCTTTCCACAAATGCTGCCATTCATGTGGGGCCCATTTTGTTGCCGACAGGCAGCGACTTTTTTGTTCTGAAAACGGAACTAAATTTCCTGAAGCCTGTAGCAGTGGCCTGGTTTGTCGTGCTCTTGGCCAAATCCGGAGCTAAGAGCTGACTTGGAAAGCAGCATCACTCCTGAGGGAAGGGGAAAACGGATCTCTTGGATCTCCTCTTCTCAGCGACGTGTAATCCCCATGTTTGGATGGTTTATGTTTAGGAGCACTGCAATGACTCCCAGTCAGGCACTCCAGGTTCTGGGTGTAGCAAGTCCCTGGAGATCCTGACCTCTGCTTTAGGCATGAACTCATGCAGATGGTGAATATCTGTTTGTTCTCTTCCAGAGAAGCTGACTCAAGCTGAGGCTTCATAATGGAACCGACAGACAACCAGAACCGTGTCAATAGGTAGGAATTAATGTGATGTAATCTTGGCTTCCCAGGTGCTGTGATGAATGTTGTGATGGTTTAGAAAAAGAATTCCCCCTCCAATGCAAGAATCAGAATTCCAGAGTGGGACAAATGAAGTAAGGATTGTCCTGTCAGTGAGAGCGGCTTCAGAGCCCATTGGTATTTTCAGAGCTTCTGTTACAGACCCAGGCTTGGACGATGGCTGGGGTCAGGGCAGATTCTCTGCTGAACATTCTGAAGCCAATCTCTTACTACTGGAGCCAGGGCACACCCTTCTGCAGTTTGGGATGCTTTTGGCCTAGGAGTAGTTTCCAGCTTCAGTCTGGAGCAAAGCGCGAGTTGTGGTTTTTTGGGGTGGGGGCGATTTGTGCGAGTTTTGCTTCTTGTGGAACTTGTTTGAAGATGATGAGGACTGAGGTGATGTTTCATGGCAGACATTCAGTTTCATCTGCCTCTTTGAACAGCCAGGTTGTTGGGGTTTTCCTGGTGACACATCAAGTGTAGAGCAGCTGCAGCACATACAGGACTATTTTTAACTCTCCAGTGCTGACCTGTTTTCCCCCTGGAGATGGAGGGGCTGGGAGTGTAGAGTCCCCCTGCACCAAGGCTCCTAGGTGCTGGGCATGTTGGTGTTAAAGCCTGGAGGTGCAGTTCCCAAAGCTTCCAAAATTCCCTGACTTTAAGGGAGCTGTGCAGGGTTATGAGTGACGGCAGCGATCAGGTTTGCAAAGGCTTTGAAGAGCATCTTGACAAACACCTTCAATGGCCAGGCCAGACACGGGCAGCAAAGGTGTCTCCAGGGCTGGGGAGACTGGGGGATCTACAGGCTTATCTAAAAAGTCTGGGCATTTCAATAGACAGCAGACTCATCTACTCTGAATTAGGAATGCCATCCAGTGAAAAAACCTGATTTTTTTGTAAATAACAGCCCTTCGGTATGAGATGAGGCAGCTGTGCCTCTGCTCTAGGAATGATTAAACTTTCAGGAGCTGATTATTGCTGTGGTATTGGAGCAAGTGTCACTGCTGGGGCAGACCAGGCTCTCCCCTTGCAACCTGGGACACTTGGGAAGTTGGATTTGCAAAGAAGAATTTAGCAATTGTATGCATAGAGAAGACTGTGCAGTAGAGTAGAAATACATACCTGCATCCACTGTGCCTGCATGCTTTTCCTTCCCTGACGTCCATAAACATCAGAGCCCGAGTTTCCCTCATTTTGCAGTAGTCTTTCAAAGGCCAGGGACACTTTAAAGGTTCTGGTTTCCCGTGATGGGACACTTTATTGGTGTTTTGTTGTGGGGCAGGTGGGATTGAGTACATGCATATGTGGAAGAGGAGGAGCAGGGGGATTTGACCTGGTGTTTTCTGAATGTCTGAGATCTTCTGTCTAATTACACTGATGGGATGGCTTTAAATGCAGCTACATGATTTTCCAGGGAAGCAGCTTTCCAAATGCCTGTTTGAAGTAGAGAGTGAATTTCCAAGGTTGTTTATCAAGTGGCTATTAATAGAATATGAATAGAGGATTCTGTTTGACTCGCAAGGGGGGAGACTGGGGTGAGAGGTCTGCAGGAGAACTGGACTGGCAGTTTCTCCCATTAATCACTGCAAGTAGATTAGCCAGCTCATGTGCTGATCGCCCCAGTGAGTGCTTCTGCGTTTGTTTCACAAGGAAATGGAGGAGGGTCTTTCCCTTCCCAACCTTCTTGATGGCTTGTATCAGGAGTAGCAATCCCTGAGAAGGATGTGTGCTGTCCCCTGTGTGTCTCATTGCTCTGGGGCACAGCACATGCTGGACAGAACCAATCTGTCCACTGTCAGCTTCCTGAGGATTTTGACATTGCTTTGCTGCTGGACATGTGCCGTTGTGAGAAAGCCTCAGTTTCTGCATGGAGTAAAGCCAGGGGTTCAAGTGTTAACTCTCTTTTCTGTGTCTCTGTCTGAAAGCTGGAGCAACAACAGAAACCTGCTCTGCCTTCTGGAGCAAGAGAGGCGGAGGAGACAGGTGGCTCCAGAGGAGAAAGATCCATTCTTGGCGAAGACTCCCCTCTTTGCCAAGCCCTACAAGGTAATGGGAGTGGGGTGCAGGCTGGAAGGAGAGGAGGAAGGAGGCTTGGGGTGGGAGAGGGGAGCTGTGTCTTCTGCATGGGCTGCAGCCGACTTGAGCCCGATCCCTGCAAACACAGCATCTTCCCATCTGCTGCACCGAGTTTGCCTAATTTCCCTTGTGGGGATGCATGGCGATTCCATGAAGATGCCGGGCAATGTCTCCTGCTGAGCTGGCTCTCTTGCTTGGGGTGTTTCTGACATTTCTCCCGCTCTGTTCTTGTGCTGCAGACCGATAAAGAAGATGAGCTGTCCAGGCGCATTAAGAACCTGCTGGGCAATGTGGACTCCAAGATGCTCCTGAGCCATGAGTCCTCTCTGATTCCCATATGGATTCCAAAAAAGCCCAAAATCAAGTCACAGACCCAGAGTCATAGGCCAGCCTCCAGTAAGACCAACCCATATGAGGACATAAGGAAAGAATCCTCACGAGAATCACTGGGCCTCCCACCTAACCCTGAGCCGAGCCGTGATGACAGTGATAAAGGTCACTCCAATCAGAGGTCAGAAGCCAAAGCTCCACAGTCCAAAATCCTTCCTGAGCCTGTCAAGGTGAGTGCAATCGTTGTTGTGTCTTGTCCAGACTGCTGTTGCCCTCAGAAGCATAAGGAGTCTCATTTTATTTGGGTGAATGAGAAATATTCCTCTTACTCTAGAACTGCCTTAGAGGAATTGGTAACTATTATTTCTGACTGGTTTTTTTTTTTTTTTTTTTTGAAGTAAGGAAGCTTTTTGCACAACTTTTTAAATGCAGAGGTAGCCTGTGCCTTTGAAGACAAAGCTTAGCTGCTTCATGGTGTAATTCCATAAAGGGAGAAGACTGCACAGGCATATTTACATAACAATAATAACAGTAAGGATAAATAGCAGTAGTAGTAGTAGTAGCTTAAGAATGGAAAGAAAATTTCCAGACTGCCAGGTTCCAAAGGGAACACAGACATTTTTCTCAGAGGCAGAAGAGATGACTTTGGGAATTTCAACTGGTTTTCCACTTGGCCTCCATTATCAATTCCCCTTCAGATAGGCCTTTTGATCCTTAGTAGCATTTTATTATTAATGGTATTGCATGACTTTCTAGAGTTGGTGGTCACCACATGCTGCTGTGTGCATGTCAATTAGTAAAAAACCCCAACCAACTCCTTCTGCCTCCCTTGTTCCTGTTTCAGAAAAAGAAGCCCATTGATGTGACATCCACGGAAAAAGCTTGGAAGGTTGGTGCTCTTCCATAATCGATCTCTGTGTTTTCTTATGTTTTGCATGCCTTAAGGAAATGGCTGGGGAAAAAATGCATTGCTCAGCTCCTGTTCACTCAGCAGATGTTGCCCTCCCTGAAAGTGTGTTTTGGGGTGGGCTGAAGAGAAGTAGGGATAAAAGCTGGAGTTGTAAGATCAGCCTTCCTCTCAGTCTGTGAGCGTAACTCGTAACTCTTGTCTAGAGCAGTTCAAGAGCCGGACTGACAACTCATGCCAGGCAGCCAGAGCTGCTCCTCCCTCAAGCTGGGGGTTGCCTTTCCTGAGCTCCCCTTGTCCAAAGGCTCTGGACCTGCTGCCTCCTGTCTGGGCTTCCAATTTTCCATTTGGGAAACAAAGGGAAACCTGTCCCATGCTTCCAGCACGGGCTGTTACTGAGATGCCATTGTGCCTGGGAGTGTGTCTGAGTGGGCCAATGTGGCAGCAAACTTCTCTTTCCTCTTTTCCACTCTTTTCAGTAGGCTCTGTATTTGTAGAGCTGTAACATATTTGAGCCAGAGGAGACAGATGAATGGAAAATGCTTCAGGGACTCACACTTTTGTTACAGTTGTCATCTCCAGTGTGATGTTTTTCACGAAGACTTGAAGCATGTCATCTCTGTGGAAGCACAAACCCCATTTTATCTCGATTGTCAGCAAAAGCATTATCTGAGAGTGTTAGACACAAGTGGGAGTGCTGAGAGTGCTGCTGACCAAGTCAGTTTTAGGTGGTGCCTACACCAGGCACACAGACATGCCTTTAAATCAGCTTGTTGCACTGTGCTGAGTTCCCTGAGCTAACCTTGCTTCCCCCTCTCCTCTTTGTTTTTGTGAACAAAACAGGTTGTGGAAAAGCCATCTTCTTCACTTGCTCCTCCAAGGTACACTTGTGTTCCCAAACCACCCTCTAGACCAAACAAACTACTTTTCATTTGAGGGGGAGAGGGGAAGAGGTTCCTGGTTTCCCTTGAAGCTGCACGCTTTGGTTTGATGCTATTCAGGGTTCCTGTTGAAAATTGGTTTCATATTTGTGGGGTTTTCAGGAAAGCTCCCATTAGAAATGAATAATCCAGGCATGCTGGAGTTTACCTATGAACCAGACTTATATTTCCCCAGGTGTTCCCTTCTTTTCTCCTCCTTGGCCCCAGTGTGTCTGTAGATCACATGGTTTTGTATTGACCAAGAATCCATCCTGAAATTTGTAACCCTTTATTGGAAATGTATCTTTTGGGGGTTCAGGCTTTCAGAAAGGCACTGGGCTGTTTTGGTTTTTTTTTTTTTTTTTTAACATTATTTGGTTGAATGCAGCTTCACAATGTAGCAGTGAGATCCTGTTTACATTCTTGCCTGGCTGGGTGTGAGTTAAAGGTTTTATTATTCCCAGAGGGTTTTTTTCATACGGAGCTTTATTTTCGGAGCACAGCAATGTATTCCTCTGGCTTTCTCCCCTCTGCTCTCAGTGCCCAAACAGAGGGCTCAGTTTTAGTTTTGAGTGCTGCCATGTCAGTGGAATAAGTAAGTAACCTTTCCCCCTGCTGCTTCCTAATTTTGTCTCCCTGTGGCCTTGCAGGGCTCTCCAGTCCGAGCACAAGAGGATGGCACCAGCACAGCCCAGCAGCTCGGAGTCAGAGAGCACCAGGGACTGCCACAGCTCCTCAGTCTCTGCACTTCCAAGAGCACCGGCACCCGAGGTGAATGCAAATCAAAAGCAGAGGCTGCTCCCACAGCCCCTTGCCTCACACTGTCTGCTGTCTGAGGGCAGTCAGGACAGGAGACCTTAAATACTGTCACTGTGCAGGTGTCCCCTTGAGACCTCTGCAGCAGCATCAGGCATTTCTTGCCCTCTGCTTCGTTTCCATACTTTGTCATTCATAAATCCTTCCTGGACATCTGGTGCCTAACCGGGCAGTGTTCCCCCTTCTCCTTTGGCATCACTGTCTAGCCCTTCTGGAGTTTCCACTCCAGGATTAATCCATTCTGCAGCTGAGAGGTGAAACTTTGAGTGCATATGCTGAATGATCCTTCTCTGCAGTAGGTGCCTCTGGGCGGTGGGCCCCTGATTTCTCTTCATGGGTGTTTTGAGTACTGGCTCTGTAACTGGAAAATTCCTTCTTTCATTTTCTGCTTCTTTCAGTCCTGTCAATGCCATATTTTCTTATACTGCTTGCTCTCAAAGATGAACCTGTCTTTGATAAAACGGTCCTCCAGTGCTGAAGCCTGGAGAGGGGGGAGGAGGAAGAAACAGTGAGGCTGCAGCCCTGGATCTGTGGTCGGTGTGCTGGATGTTCAGCATGGGAGAGGTGATTGGGCAACAGGGCTGGGCTGCTTGGCTCTTGGGAAGCATCCCAAGTGAGCTGTGCTGCATGGAGGAGAGAGATTCAGGCAGACAAAGGATCTTGGGAAGGCTGACCAGGGGGGCCTTTGGCTGAAAGCTCATCCCTCCCTCCTGTTTTGGGTGAAAGAAGAGCTGTGAGGACACTCCTGCCCTGCAGGGAACCTGACATTGAAGAGGTCTGGAGCAGAAGAAACTCTGCTGTTCTTCCCTCCTCCTGCTTTGAATTCCATTTGAATTAAAGTGTTTGGCCTCAGTTATAGTGAACAGCCACACACCAAATAGGATTTTTCCTGTGACCTCCCTGGACATCCCTTAGGAAAGCCATTTCTTCCAGGCCAGGACTTTGGCTCATTCGATGTCTAAGGCATGTGTCACCTGCGGCTGGGAATTCCGTATTGATGGCTTCTTTTCCTGGTGGCACGGAAAACTTGAGGCTTCCAGCCTGAATAGCTAAGCAGATCCAGTGCAGAGTGACTTAACCCACAGGGGATAACTGTGCAGGGAGTCGCTTTGCCTTCACAGAGACACTGAACGGCTCTGTCCTCTCTTCCCCAAAGCAGAACCTTCACTCTCCTGTGTCACCCCAGTCTCTTTAAGGCATCTTTCCAAATTAACTGTGAGCTGCCTTAAAAATACAGCACACGTGAAGCTCCGATGTATCTCTTGTCCTTCTGTGCCAGCTTTTACCTCTTCTCCCAGCACCTGAGCAAAGCTGTTTGTAAAGCCAACCTTCTTGTTCAGGTCTTTAAGAATCCCTCAACCCCAACAGAGAGCCTTGTATTGCCTGCACTGACAGACTTCCTGGCAGGGCCCAGTTAGGGAGTGTCAGTGTGCAGAAAGGAACAGGAATGTGGCATCTTCCTTGAAGTGTGTTTAAAAAGGAGTGTCAAAAAAATCCCATCCAAACAAAAAAAAAAAAAAAAAAAAAAAAAAAAAAAAGGGCAAGTCAAGCTGTGTTCCTCTGCAGTTTGCAAAGTCTGGAGCCAAGAAGCAGAATTTGTGGACAACTCCAGAGCATTTCTATTCTCAGGTGGAATGAAGACGCCTACCTTGAAGTTGGCTGAAAACAGATGAAGAGTCTTCTCTATCTTGCACGAGCTCCATGTGTGGGTGCTTTCCTTGTGCCAGAATCAAATCCTGGCCAGAATCAAAGCAACCTTGCAGAGCTGGTCCATTAGCTGGGCTTAGTTTGAAGTTTGTGGTCTCTGCTTTAGTCCTTCAGAAAAGCTCCTGTGCCTGAAGGCCTGAACCTTTTTCTGTGTTCAAATGTTGTGTGTAATAAGTAGTAGGATGTCTTTCCAGGAGCCCAAGTGATGATGGTCAAGTGCTTTGCCAAGCAAAAGCTCGATCTTGGCAGGAGGATCCAGCCTGGAGCCAGCCCAAGTTACCTGACTGTTCTGAACTGGAAGCCAAGCAACAACTGCACCTTGCAAGGGTTGCATTTTGGTCAAAGTTGTTCTGTTTTTTTTTGGTTTGTTTTTTTTTTTTTTTTTTTTTTTTTTCCTTCAGAAAAATGAGTCTGATTTCATTTGGGTGAATGACAAATATTCCTCCTTCTCTAGAACTGAACTGGGAATTTCTCTAGGATTGGGAACTTTTATTTCTAACTGTTTTTTCTTAACTAATGACACTTTTTGCTCAACTCTTTCACATGCAGAGACAGCCTGTGCCTTTGCAGGCCAAGCTTCGCTGCTACAATAGCAACTAAAGGAAAGTGATTTTGAATGAAGGGAGCACACTGCAGAAACAGACTTTCTTAACCATATTAAATAAAAGTCAGCAAAGTCAGCAATGGAAACGGTGTTTCCTGACTGCCAGGGAAGCCAGACATTGATCTTGCAGGAGGTGACTGGTGGTTTCAGCTCTTGCTCTGCCTGGTCTCTGTTCCTTACTGCCCTTCAGATGGAACTGTTATTCCTTATCAGCATTTCATTATGAATGGACTTGAAAGACATTTCTAGAGCTGTTGGACAGCAAATGTTTGCTGAGCGCATGCTTGTTTGGTATCAAGGAGTAAAATACCCAAACAAACTCACAGTGCTTCCCTCTTTCTTGTTTCAGCCCATCGTGCACATGTATGAGCAGTCCATTGAAGGAATATTGGAGGTGGGTGCTCTTCAATACCAGATCTCCATGGGAAAGCCGGTACAAATCCATGGGGAAGTGGATCCCTCTGACTCTGGGAAGGGTGAAACTGCCTCTGTGTCCATCAGCAAAACTCCTGTGAGCTTCTTCTCTCCTTCTCTTTCCAGGAAATGAGCAGCCCCCTGTCACCTCTCCTGCCACCTTTTCGGACACCTGCTAGAACAGAGACTTCCGAATTTCCATTGCAGGCAAAGGTAACCCTGCCCATTTTGGCCAGGGCTTCTGGTAAATTACAAGAGATCTCTCTGCTGAGCAGAACTTCAGTCTTGGCAGAAGGAGCCTGCCTGGAGGCCAGCCTAAGTTCTTTGACCATAAACAGTGTTGAGAGTTAGAAACCAAGCAGAAACAGCACCTTGTGTGGGGTTCCATCATACCATGCTCAAGGAGCAAGTTAGTGCCTGTGGCCTGTTAGTTTAGAGTCAGTTCTTCACAGGCCAAAGGCCAGACTTCTGGGCAAGAGTCTCTGGGCTCTGGGGAGCTGTGCTAGGACAGAAAGAGCCAAAAAGGCATCAGTCTTGAATCCTTCTTTTCTCTTTTGTTGGCAGCCTGAGCCATCAGCTTCTAAGAAGTGGCACCTTGACAACCTAATGACCCAGATAAAGCGAAGAGCAGTACAAAGAGAGGGTCCCATGGAAATTGCCCATGGGCATGGACGTGAGGAGGGTGTGAAGCAGGAGCGGGGCATCAGCAGCAATTCCTGCCAGCACCACTCCAAGGCAAGGGAGCCTTCTTACAAGAGCTGTGGCCAAGTGGCCATGGATTTCCACAAGACCTTTTCCCAAGTGGCCGAGGACACTCACAAGACCTCTGGCCAAATGACCGAGCATTTTCATAAGACCTCTGGCCAAGTGACAAAGGCTCCTCAGGAATCTCATGGTATGAGCACACCCAGCTCTCTAAAGCCTCTTGGGCACACCAAGGAGGCCTTGCCCAGGAAGATTGTGGGTATCAAAAGGCCCAGCGAGCCCCTGGAGCATGACAAATCCAAGAAAGTCCTGAAGCTGGAGAGCGAGCCTGGTCCGTTGGAGGTCAGAGACCAGTCCTCCAAAGACAAGCTGTAAGTCCAAGAAGCAGAGAAACCAAAACCCGCTTTCCGAAAAGGCCTGAAGCTGGGAGTGCAAAAACCCTCTGAGAACAGGAAGCACGAGGAGCCTGACAAGAGCTCTGCCCACGTGCCCAAGGTTCCTGACCAGAGTTGTGGCCAAGTGGCCAAGCCTGCCCACGAATCTGATGTTACATCCAAGCCCAGCTTTCTGAAGCCTCCTGTGCACACCAAGGAGGCCTTGCCCAAGAATACTCTGGGTATCAAAAGGCCAAGTATGTCCCAGGTACATGACGAATCCAAGAGAGTCTGGAAGGTAGAGAGTGAGGCTGGTCTTTTGCAGGTCACAGGCCAGTCTTGCAAGGACCAGCCCAAAGTCAAGAAAACAGTGAAGCCAAAAGCCACCGACAAAAAAGGCCTGAAGCCGGCACTTCACAAGGCCTCTGAGAAGAGAAAGGGCTCCCACCAGGTCAACACCAAAGGCTTTTTGGAGCCCAGTCTCCTGAGACATGCTCAGGAGTATGATGCCTTCATGCCCAGTGGCCACAGGCCTGGGGATTTGCACAAAGGGAAGGTGCCCTTGCCTCCTGGGGAGAAGAAGTTGTTCTCGCCTGCAAGGGAGGCAGACGTGAAGAGGAAAGCCATGAGGAGTCCTGAGGAGTCCCCCAAAAAGAAGGTGAGAGGGGCTAGAGGAAGTGGGTTTGGACAATGACCAAGGTGGTGTTTGAAAAACCCGTGTGGAGTTTCCCCTTCATAGGCTGGCAGTAGAGCCGTGATGCTTCTCCTCTAAAGGGAGTTCCAGTGTGTTGTTTTTTTTTGTTTTCAGCCAGAATCTATCAAACTGAGCTGTATTGGTCTGTACTTTAGGTGAACTTCCAAGACCTGAGTGAATTTTTTTCCCTGTTTTTATTCTTGCTGCTAGAGGGAAGACAAGGGGGATACTCCCAGGAAGAAAAAGGAATGAGACAAAAAAATCCCAACAAAATAATTTCCGCTTTCAGCAAACAAAGGCTCCAATAAACTGAAGTGAGTATGCAGTGATGGGATGTCAGAAAGATATGTAAATCTAAGTCTCTCTTCAGAAGGGAAAGATGAAGAACTCCTGTATCTCCTGTCCAGACACTCAAGAGTTTGCTTCTAACGTGATGTGCATTCTGCAGCTACAGCTGCTGCAGATTGGCCTTTACATGCTGGAAGCTATTGTTGGTTGGGGGTTTATGTATAAATTATGAATGGGATGGGATTGCTGTGGAACGCGTGTTAAGTTTCTTTTTTAGCATTAGTCTTATGACATGGTTATGACAATGGGAAGACAGTAGTAGTCTACATTTTTGGTAGCACACAAAGAACTTAATGTTACAACTTACTTCAAAAGTTTTTTGACTAATCACACAAAACAAAAGCATATTGATAGTAGTTGTATCTAACTACTAGCAGTACATGCATTTTTTGTTGAAAGAGGGTTTCCTTATTTTGAATGTAATTCTTGTTTGTAAGCTTTAAAACACAATGCACAAAGCTCTATTATTAAGCTTAGAACTTCTTAATATCTTGCTAGATGTACTTTTCTGTAGCTTAGGGCGGTATTCTAGGCAAGTGTTAATATACAGACTATTGTTCTATTTGTCCTTGTTTTTCTACTTCTTATATAATTTTTCTGTTGATAAATCTTACGGCTATTGCTTAGCTCTAATTGTAGTTTTGTTGTCTCTGAGGTCTGCTTTTTGTAGCTTTCCTAAAACTCTCTGATTTTGACAATTCCCACAGAAGCAACCAGTGCAGAAAGCCACTCTGAAGGTGTAGGTGAGTAAGGGTAGGGAGCCCTTCCCTTCTGACATCCTTTGAAAGCACAGAGGTGTCGGGGCTGATGACTGGCTGGGGGACGGGATGTTCCAATCGCAGTAGGAATGGAAGAGCTTTAATTCTGGAGTTCCTTCCTCCCTTTTCCTCAGGGAAAATGAGCAGCTGTCTTAGTCATGCGCTGGCTTTTGGAGTGGGAAGGGTAGGAGGTAGTTTTGGGCAGAGAGGAGTCTGGATCGGGTCGAGGATGGTGCTGTGCTCTGTGTCAAATCATCCTCGGTGCAGCATCAGCTGAGCCAAGGCAGAGCAGCTGGAGAGCACGTGTGCAGTGACTAGGGACCAAAACACGGGAAAAGTGGGTGCTGAAAGAGGTGAGCGGACCGTCCCATGCCCAGCAGAGTTAGGCAAGAAGTGCAGCCTCACACCTGAGCCTTCTCCCTGGGTTTAACTTCATTTCCTGCTCTTCTGATGCTGCGGTCCATGAGCTGGGATTCACTGCTTGGTGTGTTCTTGGAAACTTTGTGAAGCTGGCTAAAAAAGATGGAAATGAGCAGTGGTGAAACAGGGTTGAGAGCTATTTGGGGCTGCTTCTTGCTGCCAGAATTCCCAGGTCATCCTGATTTCAGATGATCAGAAATCTGCTGGGCCACTGTTATTGAATGCGAAAGTCTCTGCCAATTCAAACTCCCTCTTATTTGTAGCCGCTCAGCTTTGGAAGTGATGTCTAATTGAGACATTGGCATGAATGGCAGGATCTAGGCGAACTTTTAAGAAATGCCTAGGTTATATGTACATCATGATCATGAATTTGCTTCTCTGGTCCAGAGCATCAGAAGATTCGTTCCAAACTGAGAGGAAAAATGTGGTGCTGCCAGCACTGCCGGCCATGACTGCTGCACAACGTGCACCAAATTCGACCACAACGACCCAAAAGAGACCCAGAACTGCGACTGATGACCTGGACCTGCCTGCCGTGGATAACCCTGCCATGAGCCAGGATCCTTTGTTTGCCAAGCACAGGAAAGTGGAGGAAGACCACAAGGAGCAATCCCAGGGCATCAACAGTGGTACCCAGGAGAGCTGGTGGGAGGATTCCTGCAACCCAGGTGTGCTGTGGGATTCACTTCAGAAACATCCTCTCAGATAAGTGACCATTTCTGACTGTAGGCAACTGCAGTGGGTTTATAAAAAGAAATTTTGATTTATTTATAAATAACCTGTGGGTATGGCTGCAACCTGGGCCTCAGGTTTTATAGCATGCTGACAAAATTGTTGCATTTATGGGTTAAAAAAATCAGATTTTACTGGCTGTTTTTAAAAATTTGGCTCTTTACTGACAGCTGGAGGTATGGGGTCGAGGATGTTTTGTGGGGGGCGGGGGCAGGGCTATATGTTAGGCCAGACTGTGCACACTGATTAGCTGCCTTCTAATTGCTTGCTTTTTCCTGATAATTTTCCTGCTTCCAGTCCTCACTGCACTCTCAGCCATTGAACAAGGAACCTGCTCCTGAATTTTTCTGTGCTTGGGAAAAGTTTAATGGTACAAAGCACTGAGAGCTGCCAGGTGAGAAGCCAAGGTTCCATTTTGATTATTGGAGGGAGTGCTAGGAAAGAAGGCAAGAGGGGGAGAGCTCGTTGCATAGACTATGCCTGGGAGAAATGAACGTTTTCTCTGGGAATTTAGGAAAGCCTGGCTTTGGAATTGCTTTAGGCATCTCTCTCTGACCAGCTTTCTCTCTGTGGTTTTTCAGGGATCTGCAGGGGATGAGAAGAATCCTTTTCCAGTGACTTCTCTGCCACGTAAGGACAAGAGCAGACAAGACAAGAGAAGAAGACCTGAAGTTAGAACAGTAAGTGTTTGTTTTACAGCCCTGCCTGTAGTTACTGAAGACACCAGACAGGGCTGGCCCTGTAGCCAGCCCGGCTTCTGCTTCCTCCTGAGCACTTCTTTTGGGAGCAAAGAGAGAGGGAGGGATGGGGGAGAGCTGCCCTGTCAGGGCAGCACCTGCTAAGTAGCTTGGCTACAGCTGAACAGCACTTGAATTTTTGACTCCTTGCTGGGCCTTTGATCAGTATTGGCCAAAAGGATTTCCTAGAGCTGCTGATAAGCTGTTTTTGATTGTACAGCTTAATCATTACAAATGTTGTGTTGTCCTGTGGTACAAGCAGTGGGGAATACTGAAAAGCTGTAACCTGCCACCCCATGGGGCCTTTGCAGTGTCATTTTCCATAAAAGACCAAGGTTTGTGGGCCCCTCTGGGCAAAGGGATGCATTGCCATGGTCTGCTGGCAAACTTGCAATAGAAAATAAGCACGATGTGCCTGGCTGAGTGGCTGGGAGGCTGTAAAAATCCTCTCCAGAAAGAGGCAGCTGCTGAAAGTCAAAAAGTTGTGCAGGTCCTCTTGGAGTAAAGTCACTCGAGTCATTGATTGTGTTCTGCCAGGTGTGCCTCTTGGATGAATCCAACCAAATGTTTTCTCTCTTCCTCCTTTTGTTCCAGAGTTTTCTGCTCTGGAAAGCCAAGTGACGTGACCAAGAGCTGGCCTGACCTCATACACAGAAGGAGACAGAATTTACAGTGACCCAGACTGGAACCAAATGCCTTAACTGGGTCTCCAGGATGTAAATAGTTCCAAGTTCTCTGTTCTTCTGAAGCCTTAGAAAACTTTGGTTTTATTTATTTTCTTTTTGTTCAATGCAAAGCACCTGCACATTACTTTTGTTTTAAATACAGTTGTAGATTTTCTTGGTTACTTTTGGAAAACTTTTGTGTTTTTTGAGGGTAATGCTTTTCTACCTTGCAAAAGAAGAGACGGAGGGTGGTACCTACTGTCACCCTGTTCTTTTGAAAGTTTTAAAGTTCTTCTAAAAGTTTTCTATACCTTCTGATGTTTACATATTTCTACTGAATTTTCTCACACTCTTCTTGTAAATAATGCTTGTTTTACATTCTTGTTTGTGGGTAGAAAGAATTGATGAACTGTTAGTTTAACCAGCGTGGTTGGAGAGGTGGCAATTTCATCCTCCAATACACTGTCACTTTTGGAATTCTATATCTAGTGGAGTCAGAAAACCAAATCCTCTCTTTGAGTTCTTTTCTTGCCCCTTTCACATCTAACGTCCGTGTGCGAGTAATTTCGTATCGCAGTGTGACACCTACCTATGAAATTACCTAGTGCAATGAATTGTCTGAATGGGCCCATGTCATGACGGTCTGTAAGTGTGTCCCCTAGGAGTAACTAACAGGACAATTTTCACACCTGTTGCTGACAAGGAAATCTGCACTCAGACTGTGTTACTGAGGGTCTTGCTCAGTTTCAGCTTTGACAGACCCAAGTTTGGGTGGCAAAATAACACCCAAAATGAGGCTGGAAACAGCTCCGACTTTCTCCTGTGCTGGAGGGGTGGGACTCGCAGGGAGGATTCCTCCTTGGGCTGCTTTTTGGCATTTGGCTTGGTGGGGATGGAAAACTGCAATGGGTCCTTAGGATTGCTTGGACATTGTTGTGAGTCTGAGAGCTTCCAGGGAGAGGAATCTCTTCTGATAAAGGAGGGATTAAGTGGCTGAATGTGGAACATAAGGCACATTTTGCATTTGGATATTTGCCTACAAGCACTGGTGGTCTCAGTGAGTGTCCAAGAGCAGAATCTGGTACCAAAGTAGGGCATCCTTCCTATGGGAGAGGACTCAGGACCCAGTGACTTAGAAACCTGCCAAGGGAACCCAAAAGGGAAACATGAGCTGTTTGCAAGCACTTCTCCCTTGCCAGGCTAACAGTGGAGGCAGCATCCGCAGCACTGGTGTTTTCAGTTGACACCCTTCTCTACCCAAAGATTTCCTGGAAATTATTCCTGCAGTATGGCTCAAGGAGTTATTCTTTCAGAGAAATCACACTTCTGTGAAAAAAAAAAGGAAGAACCCCAAACCCTTCAAGTTTTTCAGTCACCTTTCAGTTGACTTTGATGGGCTTTGGATCAATGTTATTTATACAAGATATTTAGAAGCAAGTTCAAAAACTGTTAAGCAAGAAGTTTTATTTGCACAAGAAGTTTCATTGTGCCTCAAACACAGCTGAGCAGGTTCCTTTTCACAGTCATATTCCTCCATCTTCCCGCTCAAAAGTCACTGTATTGCAATATCAAAGCAAAGTATTGATAATGGTCATAAGACAGTCAATAAAACACGGATGCTTGATCTCAGTGAGAGATTCTGGAATCTTGATTTATCAGCATGCTAGTCCAGTGTGTTGACACCCTTGTCTACACCAAGATTTCCTGGTGTGTGACAGCAGCATCCTGCCATCCTCACATCCAGTGGTGTGTCTGCCTTCGCCCTGATGCTGTCACATGCCTTCCCTATCTCTGAAGACCTGTGCGAGTGTGGAGAGAAGGATGGTATCCCAAAATAATTGTGATTACAAGAAAGAATTATCTCCCTTTTCCACATCATTTCATGATGTAGGAAGATGTCTGCACAGATTGAGCAGTAGCCACCTGTTTGCGGGTTTGAGGCTCAAGAAAATGAACAGGAAATAAATACTAGCAAAATGCCTACATTTCCCAAAGGAGTTTCTGTAGAAAGGGCTCCTGCCTGCAGTCATTCTGCCTTCTGGCCCTGCAGGACAACCAGGATCATGGCTGGGTCTTTCTGCATCTTCAAGGGACTGGCCTTTTATGTTCACACTATTAAAAGCCTTAGCGCCTCTCAGGGATAAGCTGCCCTAATGGGTGGAAGGAAGGTCTGTGTTCCCTTCTCCCCATTTTACCTATCAAACCTTATTTACTCCTTGTCCCTGGAGTTGTCCCTGCCCATAGCAGGAGGACTGGAACTCAACCATCTTTAATGTCCCTTTCAACCCAAGCCATTCTGTGATTCTATGAAATAACAGAAAATTTTTAAAAATCCATGGTATTTCAACCTGGAGCCAGGTCAGGGGCCTGCAGTGGGTTAGGAAAGATGCTCATTGTTTTCACTTGGGGCTATTCTAGGACATGAACAAGATGACTGTTTGACCTGTTCCTTTTGTCTGCCAGCTTTGACCTTCTGTTAGTGATGAAAACTTTAATTAAGGACAGTAACTGACCTTCTGCTCAAAACCAGTGGGTGTGAATCAGCACCGCAGACATGCAGAGGGGTGACTTTTACCCTAATGCCAAAGGGGCTGGAAATAGCAGTGCCCTGTGTGCCTTCAGCAGCGCTGTGCCGGCTGTTCCTGTGGCCATGGGCTTTACAGAGCTGTGCGTGGATTTACAATTTCTCCCAGTTTGGAATGTTGATTTGCACTGTCCTATTTTTTTTTTTTTCCTTTCTTGGAAAATGCATGCAGGGGAAGACAATGTCTGAGCAATTCTTGGTCCATGTTAAGTCTTGCCTGTCAAGCAAATGTTTCTCATTGGCCCTGCCGCCACTCTCAGGAACAGCCAGAGCTGCACAGTTGCCTGCTTCTACTTGCGTTAAAATGCCACCAAGTGGCAGCCACACCAGCCTTGCAGACTGAGCCAGGGAGGAATTACAAATACAAGTTTCATCTCCTGGCTGGCTGTGCGTTATTTGCTAGCAGTTACAGTGGAGAGAACAGGCAAAGCTTTAGAAAACAAATACAGATGTGGCAAAAGCAGCCAGCAAAACAATGTAAGCGAAGTATCTGGAACAGAGTACTTGGGTTTGCAAAACTCTCCACTGCAGTGATGCTGAAAATAGTCCCAAGAACAGTTTCAGCCTAAATAAGGACAGAAAGCCCTATCTGATTGTGGGAACAGTTTAGGGTTAAGAATTTCCCAGTCATTTGTTCTAATTAAGCTTGAACGGGCGAATTGGCTGAATTTTTATCAGCTGCTGACAACTTGTTTGTGAATTAAGTCTCGGTGTCATTTGATGTGGTAAGCCCATGAGGCTTACCAACACTGACCCTGCAGTAACTGCCTCCAGATCCCACCGTATCTGCAAGATCCTGGAGACAGGCAGGGTATCCCTCCTGGCTGGGATCATTGTTGCCTCCTGCTGCTTCTCCCGTGCTTGGAGGTCTCTGCCAGGGCAGGCCCGGTTTTCCACAGGGCTGCATCCCCCTCTGCAGGCAGGCGTTTCTAGTTGAAATAATTTTCCCAGCCGGTGTTCAAACAGGAGGGAAGACTGCAGTCCTTCTGATAGAAGTGCATGCATGTATTCGGTTTGTATTTTAAAAAATGCAAGTACCGTGTGCTTTGTCTTCTGAACTTTTCTGTTCTTAGCTGAGTATTTTAGCAGGATGTCAAATCCAAAGAGTTTTGCTGCCGGAAAGGCTCTATTAGGAATGAGATTCCGTTGGGAAAGAGGAGTATTAAATGGAGTTTGAAGCTGGGCAAGTATAAGCAAACGGACCACAATCTCCTTTGAACGTAAATAAATAAGGTGTGGGGGGTAGGGCCTCCTACCACTGTGTGGCTGCTCTGTCCCTCAGCATGGAGTGCGGGGGGAATATTCTTTTGTCGTCACTGTCCCCTTGCCAGGGCAGGTGGTAAATCACAACAGTTTTATGTGCAGGTAGGTCACTGCAGTTTGTCATCACAGTAATCCTGTATTTTTATTTGTTATACTTTGTCATCATTAGCACATTTCCAGCAATAGAGATTCTAAAACCAGCTCTATACAAAATGTATTTAGCTGTGGTGCCATCTCAGATTAACCATGTTCTGGGAACAGGGCTGTTCCTTGTAAACCTGCTTTGCACTTTTCTTGCCAGTCCTTAGGGATACACCTTCAGAGCCCTGAACAAGAGTGTTGGGGCGGGGGTATGCATTGAACTACAAATGGGATGCCTGTTTTAGGATCCTGCTCAGAGCTAGAACCATGTGACTTCCAGCTCTTCCCATACCAGAGGCGGTGACCCCTTGTCAAAGACCTGTCATTTTAGGGTCAGATGTTCTTAGATTTTATTTGCTGCAGACTGTTCAGACCTGGCTGGGAGATGGCAGGAGATCAGACAAGAGTATCAGAACGATCCCTCGTGGCCTATTTTTCTTTCTGTACAAGCAGTGGTTATCTTCTCTCTTAGCCCCTCTTGGCTTTAGCTGGGGTTTAAAAGAAGCTATCTCCCAAACATCAAAGTTTATGAAATTCATAACGTACTTAAGAAATAAAATTGCTCGACATAGGGGCAAGTGAGACAGTATGGCACGTCGTGGTGGATGTGGAGGGAGGGAGGGAGGGAGGGAGGCAGTGGGGATGCTCTGACACTCCTGCCCAGGCAATGCCTGACCACAAAACCTGCTCCAGTATTTCTGAGAGGCACTGAAGTCTGTCCTGTGCACAGCTCATGTTCTCAATGCCTAATTAATCACAAGGTCCAAGGTTGTGTGGAGATGATCTACACGTCTGCGTCTGAGCTGTACCACGTGCCCACGTGCCATTTCTGTTTTAGTCCCATAAATTAAGTCACTCTGGAAGAATGCACAACACTCTGCTGCTTGGCACTCCCCTTCTCAGCTAGACGTGCCGTCCCATTTTTCACTCTCACAAATCTCCTGATGTCTTTCAGCAACTGCTCCCGTAGCAATAGGCTGTAGAAGTAAAAGCCAGCCACGGGCTGCACATTTCTGCTTGTGCCAGGTAAACCACATCAAACTCACCGTTGCTCTCTCTACTAGCCTTCTCTTCTGCAGCTGCCATCGAGTTCTCTGCATCTCAGAGCCTAAAGGGAAGCGCAAGAATTTCCATGGAGGGCTGCAGGAGGACTAGGTAGAAGCCCAGGAGAGACGTAAAAAAACCCGAGAGATGTCACAGGGCATACGTGGAGCAGAGACGCTGAAAAGCGGCAAAGCTGAAGAGCCTGGCTCAGCTTCAGTCCTGTGCAGATCATAGAAGGTGAAGAAAGAAGCAGCAGCGTATTGCTGGCCGGGGGGTTATGTACAAATCACAAACGGGATGGGACTGCTGGGGAACGCGTCTCAAGCTGCTTAATATCTAGCATCACTCTCATTACATGGTTATGACAAGGGGAAGATGCCAGCAGCTCATGTCCTCGACAGCAGACTGAGAACTCAGTGTAACAACCCACTGGAAAGCTTTTTGACCAGTCACACAAAGCCAAAGCATATTGACAGTAGTTCTGTCCAACCACTATAAGCGCACGTACCTTTGGTTAAAACAATGCTCGCTTATTTCGAATACAATACCTGCTGGTAAGCCTTAAAATACAATGCACAGAGCTCCATTCATAAGCTGAGAACTTCCTAGTGTCTCACTAGATATACTTTTCTGTAGCTTAGGGAGTTATTCTAGCCAAGTGTTAATACACAGACCATTGTTCTATTTGTCCTTACTTTTCTACTTCTTATATAACTTTTCTGCTGATAGGTCTTATGGCTACTGCTTAGCTCTAATTGCAGCTCTGCTGTCCCCGAGGCCTGCCTTTTGCAGCTTTCCCAAAACCCTCTGATTTTAAGGATTCCCACAGGGGATGCAGCAGGAAGCTCTTGGCAAAGCCCTTCTGACCCCGGGGGGCCGCAGCTGCCCTCAGGCTGTGAGGGAGAACAGCAGCAGCCTCTTGCAGCAGCTGCAGCCCCCGGCAGGTGCCTCCCGAGCCTCCTTTGCTCCAGGCTGAACACGCCCAGCTCCCTCACCTGCCCCTCGTCACACCTGTGCTCCAGACCCTGCACCCGCTCCAGTGCCATCTCTGGACATGCCCCAGCCTCATAGTGTGATCCCAAACCCGAGCCCACGATTCCAGATGCACCCTCAGCAGTGCCGAGTACAGGGACATTGGTCCTAAATCATAGAATATTCTGAGCTTGAAGGGATCCACTAGGATAGGTCCTAAAGTATGCCAAAAATTCTCACAGTGGAGTTCAAATGCTGGGAGCAGCAGAAAAAGGGAAGACATTTTTGATACCAGAGCATCAAACAACCCGAATTCATAAAATTAAATGAAGAAATAGGTTATGATGGAATAAACCTGATTTATGTATATATTGCTTTCCATAATTGTACAACTTGGCTTTATGCGGTTGGTTGTTAGCATTTGTCGCTTTCCTTTTCTTGAGTAGAAATGCAGCAGTTCATTTAAAAATAACACCAAGATGTACCCGCCACTGGCTGTGATGGAGCTCATCAATAATGGCAGTAATGCCTCTGGGATAAAAAAGTTAAGGGGAAAAAAAAAATAGATGGCCCAGATTGCAGCCAGAGAAGAGACCACAATGCCAAGAGAGAGTCTCAGGGAAATTGCCAGTGGGGATGGATATGAGGAGGGCAAGAAGCAGGAGGGGTCCATCAGCAGCAATTCCTCACAGCAGCACAGCGAGCCAAGGGAGCCTCCTCGCAAGAGCCAGGTGGGCAGAGCTCCTCAGGACACTCATCTGCCCACAGAATGCAACAGCCAGAAGCCTCCTGTGCACACCAAGGAGACCTTTTCAGTACTGCGAGGCCAGGAGGCAGTATGAAGTAAGTACCTTAGTGCTTAAGTGAGAGAGTTCCCTTAAGGCTTGGAAATCCAGCATTAGGCAAGGGAAAATGAGACATGGGATTTTATGTCCTTTAAAACCAAACTGAACATTTAAAGAGGATGAAGTGGAAAATTTTGTAGTAAAACAAAAGAAATGTGAAGCGAAATGAAAGCTCTGCTTTTATTTCCAAAGACTGTACAAGTTCATATGGAGCCATTGGGTTAGGTGGGAAAGAGGCCGTGCAATAGGCATCCTGTCTCTGACCAGAGCCTTTCTCACTTCAAATCCCTGAGGGCTCCCTCAGCGGCTCCTTTTCAGCTGCTGGGCAGGGCACGGGGGCTCAGTGGCACAGGGTCCTGCTGGCCCCCGCCTGGGGGACAGCCCATGTGCCGCTGCCAGGCAGGCCTGGGTTCCCGCAGTGCAGCGGGGGTGTGGGCAGGCTCCAGCAGGGTTCTGTGACCTGTGACCCTCCAGCAGGGTTCTGTGACCCGTGACCCTCCAGCAGGGTTCTGTGACCTGTGACCCTCCAGCAGGGTTCCGTGCCCTCTGACCCCCCGTGGCACCGGGACACCGCACCTGGAGACCGTTGGCACTCGGGCTCTGCCAACGGCAGAACCGTCTTCAGGCAGTGCCCCGCGGGCTGCAGCAGCACGGAGGGAGCGCAGCTCTGTTCGGGGAGCACTGCTTGGCCAGAAAGCCTGTTCGCAGCGCCTTTATTGCCACTGGGGAGCCATTCCTCGCCCCCAAGGCCAGCTTGTGCCAGGTAATTCTGCGCTTGGCTGCCAGGGTGCAAACAGGCCAGCCACGGCCGTCTCTGCTGCATTCCAGCGCTGGGCCCAAATGGCAGCAGTTTCAAACCCAGCCTCTTGCTCCTGCCTCTGCAAGCTGACAGCAGTTTGCTGGGAGTCGCTGACCAGGGAAATTGCCTTTAAGGCCTTCCTTATGCAAATATTTAGCATTGTTATTCTCCAGCCTGCAGTGGGGCAAATCACTTTCAGGTGGAGAGGGCAAGGTTGCAGGAGGGCTTGCTGCTGATTTAGCTTGGATCCTAAGTGTCTCTAAGGAGCAGGAGAGCCAGGCAATCCCTAGGAAAGGAGGGTGACATGGCAAAGGCCCCTGGGTTCTGCCCCATGTGCTGCCAAAAGGTGCCAGCACTGAGAAGGAGAGGCTTGAGGCCAGAGCCAGCAGATGTGTGGCAGGGGGAACTCTGGGCTTTTCCTGGGCAGTGCCTGAAGCAGGTGCTCCAGCTGGGGCCTGGGATTGCCCCATTGGGAGTGGGAGCAGCTGCCAGGGGCCTCTCTTACAGTTGAACTGTCGCAGCCAGGGACTCCAGAGGTAGGTGGCAAAGCTCGTGTGGAAACACCCACATCCCAAAGTGAAGCCAAAGCTATCGCTTTACCATGTTTCCAGTTTTAGGAATCAAGGCCATTGCAATTACAATGGCTCTGTCCATCCAGATTTGTTTATCATGTGTGTGTAACAACAATGGCCACCAGAATATTTGAATCCCTCAAGGATAGGCTGGACAGGCCTTTGCGAAACCTGGTCTAGTGAAAGGTGTCCCTGGCCCCGGCAGAGGGGTGGAACTAGGAGAAATCTAAGGCCCCTTCCACCCTAAAACATTCTATGCTTCTATGGTTTTATGGGGCTGTGGTTCTGTGAATGCCGTGTGTTCTCTGACTGTATGTCAAGTTATCCCTTCCAATGCCTCAATATATGCAAAACACCAAGCTTTGCCCATAAAAATATCATGTGAGGTTTAGTGATAGCAACATTTGAAGGACAAGCTCTTGAGATGGGTACATGAGGTTTAAGTTTCCAAGCAGCTTCCACGCTTCCTTGTTTCATTAGAGCAGCTCTTTGCCTGTGGCTGGATGGAGAAGGCAGAGAGAAGAGCAATCAAATGTGTCCTGCTAGGGGATGCAGAAATGAGCCTGGCAAATACAGCACTGTCAAAAGCTTGTAGGAATTCCCATCAGGGTCACAGGAGTAGCTGCTTTCCTCTCCACAGTGAGGAAAGCTTGTGTCCAGAAGCACAGCTGGGTTGCAAGAGCATTTTTGCCTTGCACGAATAGTGTCAGGTTAACACCACCTGCGCAACCTCAAATCCATGGGACGGCAGTGTGGTTGAAAACCTGGCCCTGTCAAAGGAATTGAAAAATGTTTTGACTGTTTCGTGAAATCCAGATTTTCCTGCTGGCCACTCGTGTGCTTTGTGGCCATGTTAAGGATAAGCTGGTGGCAGAGCAGGCCTCCAAGCCATGCTGTTTATTCACAAGTGGATGTGCATGTCTCTCCACACAAGTTATGCCGGTGCCAGGTCCATTCAACAGAAGTTGGAAGAAAGTTGGAATGACTTCTCCCTGTAGGCACTTGCTACTTCTCCCACCTTCGTTTATCTTTAAATTCAAGTGAGCACCTTGTTCTTTTAAGCAGTTTGCTTTCCAGCCAACATTTTGGTTTTCATGATGGTGAGGTGGCAGTAAAGATGCAGCGTTTGTTTGCTTCCAGATGTGTCCTCGGAGCTTAGTGTGAGTGTCCATTCTTAGGCTTCCCAGCAGCACGGGGAGGCGGGTGTTTGACAGGATTCCCATCTGTAGTGGCCTGTATCTCTCTGTGGCTTGCCGAATGGTTCTCTGCTGGTCCCTTCCCTGATGTTAAAGCCACTGCCTAGAGCTCAGCTGCTTCACCTCTTCCCCCAAATGTCTCTGCTCCTGTTTCACACCAGTTGCCCTAAGTGGGGTGGTTCACAAGACTTCACAGAATGCTCCTGCAGCCTCCTCCCCAGCGAGAAATGATTCTGCTCCCTCTGGAGTGTGAGATGCTGCAAGTGAGCGTCACCAATTGAAATGTAAACGTTTTCAGTCCTTTTTCTGCATTTTTGAGATTTTTTGCATCTGCTGGGGGAATATGGTTACCTGTTCATATACAACTGTCTTTTCAAGGCTTTTTTTTTGCCCTCCATTTCTTTTCCTTCTTCTTTCCACAAATGCTGCCATTCACGTGGGGCCCATTTTGTTGCCGACAGGCAGCGACTTTTTTGTTCTGAAAACGGAACTAAATTTCCTGAAGCCTGTAGCAGTGGCCTGGTTTGTCGTGCTCTTGGCCAAATCCGGAGCTAAGAGCTGACTTGGAAAGCAGCATCACTCCTGAGGGAAGGGGAAAACGGATCTCTTGGATCTCCTCTTCTCAGCGACGTGTAATCCCCATGTTTGGATGGTTTATGTTTAGGGAGCACTGCAATGACTCCCAGTCAGGCACTCCAGGTTCTGGGTGTAGCAAGTCCCTGGAGATCCTGACCTCTGCTTTAGGCATGAACTCATGCAGATGGTGAATATCTGTTTGTTCTCTTCCAGAGAAGCTGACTCAAGCTGAGGCTTTGTAATGGAACCGACAGACAACCAGAACCGTGTCAATAGGTAGGAATTAATGTGATGTAATCTTGGCTTCCCAGGTGCTGTGATGAATGTTGTGATGGTTTAGAAAAATAATTCCCCCTCCAATGCAAGAATCAGAATTCCAGAGTGGGACAAATGAAGTAAGGATTGTCCTGTCAGTGAGAGCGGCTTCAGAGCCCATTGGTATTTTCAGAGCTTCTGCTACAGACCCAGGCTTGGACGATGGCTGGGGTCAGGGCAGATTCTCTGCTGAACATTCTGAAGCCAATCTCTTACTACTGGAGCCAGGGCACACCCTTCTGCAGTTTGGGATGCTTTTGGCCTAGGAGTAGTTTCCAGCTTCAGTCTGGAGCAAAGCGCGAGTTGTGGTTTTTTGGGGTGGGGGCGATTTGTGCGAGTTTTGCTTCTTGTGGAACTTGTTTGAAGATGATGAGGACTGAGGTGATGTTTCATGGCAGACATTCAGTTTCATCTGCCTCTTTGAACAGCCAGGTTGTTGGGGTTTTCCTGGTGACACATCAAGTGTAGAGCAGCTGCAGCACATACAGGACTATTTTTAACTCTCCAGTGCTGACCTGTTTTCCCCCTGGAGATGGAGGGGCTGGGAGTGTAGAGTCCCCCTGCACCAAGGCTCCTAGGTGCTGGGCATGTTGGTGTTAAAGCCTGGAGGTGCAGTTCCCAAAGCTTCCAAAATTCCCTGACTTTAAGGGAGCTGTGCAGGGTTATGAGTGACGGCAGCGATCAGGTTTGCAAAGGCTTTGAAGAGCATCTTGACAAACACCTTCAATGGCCAGGCCAGACACGGGCAGCAAAGGTGTCTCCAGGGCTGGGGAGACTGGGGGATCTACAGGCTTATCTAAAAAGTCTGGGCATTTCAATAGACAGCAGACTCATCTACTCTGAATTAGGAATGCCATCCAGTGAAAAAACCTGATTTTTTTGTAAATAACAGCCCTTCGGTATGAGATGAGGCAGCTGTGCCTCTGCTCTAGGAATGATTAAACTTTCAGGAGCTGATTATTGCTGTGGTATTGGAGCAAGTGTCACTGCTGGGGCAGACCAGGCTCTCCCCTTGCAACCTGGGACACTTGGGAAGTTGGATTTGCAAAGAAGAATTTAGCAATTGTATGCATAGAGAAGACTGTGCAGTAGAGTAGAAATACATACCTGCATCCACTGTGCCTGCATGCTTTTCCTTCCCTGACGTCCATAAACATCAGAGCCCGAGTTTCCCTCATTTTGCAGTAGTCTTTCAAAGGCCAGGGACACTTTAAAGGTTCTGGTTTCCCGTGATGGGACACTTTATTGGTGTTTTGTTGTGGGGCAGGTGGGATTGAGTACATGCATAAGTGGAAGAGGAGGAGCAGGGGGATTTGACCTGGTGTTTTCTGAATGTCTGAGATCTTCTGTCTAATTACACTGATGGGATGGCTTTAAATGCAGCTACATGATTTTCCAGGGAAGCAGCTTTCCAAATGCCTGTTTGAAGTAGAGAGTGAATTTCCAAGGTTGTTTATCAAGTGGCTATTAATAGAATATGAATAGAGGATTCTGTTTGACTCACAAGGGGGGAGACTGGGGTGAGAGGTCTCCAGGAGAACTGGACTGGCAGTTTCTCCCATTAATCACTGCAAGTAGATTAGCCAGCTCATGTGCTGATCGCCCCAGTGAGTGCTTCTGCGTTTGTTTCACAAGGAAATGGAGGAGGGTCTTTCCCTTCCCAACCTTCTTGATGGCTTGTATCAGGAGTAGCAATCCCTGAGAAGGATGTGTGCTGTCCCCTGTGTGTCTCATTGCTCTGGGGCACAGCACATGCTGGACAGAACCAATCTGTCCACTGTCAGCTTCCTGAGGATTTTGACATTGCTTTGCTGCTGGACATGTGCCGTTGTGAGAAAGCCTCAGTTTCTGCATGGAGTAAAGCCAGGGGTTCAAGTGTTAACTCTCTTTTCTGTGTCTCTGTCTGAAAGCTGGAGCAACAACAGAAACCTGCTCCGCCTTCTGGAGCAAGAGAGGCGGAGGAGACAGGTGGCTCCAGAGGAGAAAGATCCATTCTTGGCGAAGACTCCCCTCTTTGCCAAGCCCTACAAGGTAATGGGAGTGGGGTGCAGGCTGGAAGGAGAGGAGGAAGGAGGCTTGGGGTGGGAGAGGGGAGCTGTGTCTTTTGCATGGGCTGCAGCAGACTTGAGCCCGATCCCTGCAAACACAGCATCTTCCCATCTGCTGCACCGAGTTTGCCTAATTTCCCTTGTGGGGATGCGTGGCGATTCCATGAAGATGCTGAGCAATGTCTCCTGCTGAGCTGGCTCTCTTGCTTGGGGTGTTTCTGACATTTCTCCCGCTCTGTTCTTGTGCTGCAGACCGATAAAGAAGATGAGCTGTCCAGGCGCATTAAGAACCTGCTGGGCAATGTGGACTCCAAGATGCTCCTGAGCCATGAGTCCTCTCTGATTCCCATATGGATTCCAAAAAAGCCCAAAATCAAGTCACAGACCCAGAGTCATAGGCCAGCCTCCAGTAAGACCAACCCATATGAGGACATAAGGAAAGAATCCTCACGAGAATCACTGGGCCTCCCACCTAACCCTGAGCCGAGCCGTGATGACAGTGATAAAGGTCACTCCAATCAGAGGTCAGAAGCCAAAGCTCCACAGTCCAAAATCCTTCCTGAGCCTGTCAAGGTGAGTGCAATCGTTGTTGTGTCTTGTCCAGACTGCTGTTGCCCTCAGAAGCATAAGGAGCCTCATTTTATTTGGGTGAATGAGAAATATTCCTCTTACTCTAGAACTGCCTTAGAGGAATTGGTAACTATTATTTCTGACTGTTTTTTTTTTTTTTTTTTGAAGTAAGGAAGCTTTTTGCACAACTTTTTAAATGCAGAGGTAGCCTGTGCCTTTGAAGACAAAGCTTAGCTGCTTCATGGTGTAATTCCATAAAGGGAGAAGACTGCACAGGCATATTTACATAACAATAATAACAGTAAGGATAAATAGCAGTAGTAGTAGTAGTAGTAGCTTAAGAATGGAAAGAAAATTTCCAGACTGCCAGGTTCCAAAGGGAACACAGACATTTTTCTCAGAGGCAGAAGAGATGACTTTGGGAATTTCAACTGGTTTTCCACTTGGCCTCCATTATCAATTCCCCTTCAGATAGGCCTTTTGATCCTTAGTAGCATTTTATTATTAATGGTATTGCATGACTTTCTAGAGTTGGTGGTCACCACATGCTGCTGTGTGCATGTCAATTAGTAAAAAACCCCAACCAACTCCTTCTGCCTCCCTTGTTCCTGTTTCAGAAAAAGAAGCCCATTGATGTGACATCCACGGAAAAAGCTTGGAAGGTTGGTGCTCTTCCATAATCGATCTCTGTGTTTGCTTATGTTTTGCATGCCTTAAGGAAATGGCTGGGGAAAAAATGCATTGCTCAGCTCCTGTTCACTCAGCAGATGTTGCCCTCCCTGAAAGTGTGTTTTGGGGTGGGCTGAAGAGAAGTAGGGATAAAAGCTGGAGTTGTAAGATCAGCCTTCCTCTCAGTCTGTGAGCGTAACTCTTGTCTAGAGCAGTTCAAGAGCCGGACTGACAACTCATGCCAGGCAGCCAGAGCTGCTCCTCCCTCAAGCTGGGGGTTGCCTTTCCTGAGCTCCCCTTGTCCAAAGGCTCTGGACCTGCTGCCTCCTGTCTGGGCTTCCAATTTTCCATTTGGGAAACAAAGGGAAACCTGCCCCATGCTTCCAGCACGGGCTGTTACTGAGATGCCATTGTGCCTGGGAGTGTGTCTGAGTGGGCCAATGTGGCAGCAAACTTCTCTTTCCTCTTTTCCACTCTTTTCAGTAGGCTCTGTATTTGTAGAGCTGTAACATATTTGAGCCAGAGGAGACAGATGAATGGAAAATGCTTCAGGGACTCACACTTTTGTTACAGTTGTCATCTCCAGTGTGATGTTTTTCACGAAGACTTGAAGCATGTCATCTCTGTGGAAGCACAAACCCCATTTTATCTCGATTGTCAGCAAAAGCATTATCTGAGAGTGTTAGACACAAGTGGGAGTGCTGAGAGTGCTGCTGACCAAGTCAGTTTTAGGTGGTGCCTACACCAGGCACACAGACATGCCTTTAAATCAGCTTGTTGCACTGTGCTGAGTTCCCTGAGCTAACCTTGCTTCCCCCTCTCCTCTTTGTTTTTGTGAACAAAACAGGTTGTGGAAAAGCCATCTTCTTCACTTGCTCCTCCAAGGTACACTTGTGTTCCCAAACCACCCTCTAGACCAAACAAACTACTTTTCATTTGAGGGGGAGAGGGGAAGAGGTTCCTGGTTTCCCTTGAAGCTGCACGCTTTGGTTTGATGCTATTCAGGGTTCCTGTTGAAAATTGGTTTCATATTTGTGGGGTTTTCAGGAAAGCTCCCATTAGAAATGAATAATCCAGGCATGCTGGAGTTTACCTATGAACCAGACTTATATTTCCCCAGGTGTTCCCTTCTTTTCTCCTCCTTGGCCCCAGTGTGTCTGTAGATCACATAGTTTTTTATAGACCCAGAATCCATCCTGAAATTGTTACCCTTTATTGGAAATGTATCTTTTGGGGGTTCAGGCTTTCAGAAAGGCACTGGGCTGTTTTGTTTTTTTTTTTTTTTTGTTTTTTTTTTTTTAAACTTTATTTGGTTGAATGCAGCTTCACAATGTAGCAGTGAGATCCTGTTTACATTCTTGTCTGGCTGGGTGTGAGTTAAAGGTTTTATTATTCCCAGAGGGTTTTTTTCATACAGAGCTTTATTTTCGGAGCACAGTAATTTATTCCTCTGGCTTTCTCCCCTCTGCTCTCAGTGCCCAAACAGAGGGCTCAGTTTTAGTTTTGAGTGCTGCCATGTCAGTGGAATAAGTAAGTAACCTTTCCCCGTGCTGCTTCCTAATTTTGTCTCCTGGCGGCCTTGCAGGGCTCTCCAGTCCGAGCACAAGAGGATGGCACCAGCACAGCCCAGCAGCTCGGAGTCAGAGAGCACCAGGGACTGCCACAGCTCCTCAGTCTCTGCACTTCCAAGAGCACCAGCACCCGAGGTGAATGCAAATCAAAAGCAGAGGCTGCTCCCACAGCCCCTTGCCTCACACTGTCTGCTGTCTGAGGGCAGTCAGGACAGGAGACCTTAAATACTGTCACTGTGCAGGTGTCCCCTTGAGACCTCTGCAGCAGCATCAGGCATTTCTTGCCCTCTGCTTCGTTTCCATACTTTGTCATTCATAAATCCTTCCTGGACATCTGGTGCCTAACCGGGCAGTGTTCCCCCTTCTCCTTTGGCATCACTGTCTAGCCCTTCTGGAGTTTCCACTCCAGGATTAATCCATTCTGCAGCTGAGAGGTGAAACTTTGAGTGCATATGCTGAATGATCCTTCTCTGCAGTAGGTGCCTCTGGGCGGTGGGCCCCTGATTTCTCTTCATGGGTGTTTTGAGTACTGGCTCTGTAACTGGAAAATTCCTTCTTTCATTTTCTGCTTCTCTCAGTCCTGTCAATGCCATATTTTCTTATACTGCTTGCTCTCAAAGATGAACCTGCCTTTGATAAAACGGTCCTCCAGTGCTGAAGCCTGGAGAGGGAGGAGGAGGAAGAAACAGTGAGGCTGCAGCCCTGGATCTGTGGTCGGTGTGCTGGATGTTCAGCATGGGAGAGGTGATTGGGCAACAGGGCTGGGCTGCTTGGCTCTTGGGAAGCATCCCAAGTGAGCTGTGCTGCATGGAGGAGAGAGATTCAGGCAGACAAAGGATCTTGGGAAGGCTGACCAGGGGGGCCTTTGGCTGAAAGCTCATCCCTCCCTCCTGTTTTGGGTGAAAGAAGAGCTGTGAGGACACTCCTGCCCTGCAGGGAACCTGACATTGAAGAGGTCTGGAGCAGAAGAAACTCTGCTGTTCTTCCCTCCTCCTGCTTTGAATTCCATTTGAATTAAAGTGTTTGGCCTCAGTTATAGTGAACAGCCACACACCAAATAGGATTTTTCCTGTGACCTCCCTGGACATCCCTTAGGAAAGCCATTTCTTCCAGGCCAGGACTTTGGCTCATTCGATGTCTAAGGCATGTGTCACCTGCGGCTGGGAATTCCGTATTGATGGCTTCTTTTCCTGGTGGCACGGAAAACTTGAGGCTTCCAGCCTGAATAGCTAAGCAGATCCAGTGCAGAGTGACTTAACCCACAGGGGATAACTGTGCAGGGAGTCGCTTTGCCTTCACAGAGACACTGAACGGCTCTGTCCTCTCTTCCCCAAAGCAGAACCTTCACTCTCCTGTGTCACCCCAGTCTCTTTAAGGCATCTTTCCAAATTAACTGTGAGCTGCCTTAAAAATACAGCACACGTGAAGCTCCGATGTATCTCTTGTCCTTCTGTGCCAGCTTTTACCTCTTCTCCCAGCACCTGAGCAAAGCTGTTTGTAAAGCCAACCTTCTTGTTCAGGTCTTTAAGAATCCCTCAACCCCAACAGAGAGCCTTGTATTGCCTGCACTGACAGACTTCCTGGCAGGGCCCAGTTAGGGAGTGTCAGTGTGCAGAAAGGAACAGGAATGTGGCATCTTCCTTGAAGTGTGTTTAAAAAGGAGTGTCAAAAAAATCCCATCCAAACAAAAAAAAAAAAAAAAAAAAAAAAAAAAAGGCAAGTCAAGCTGTGTTCCTCTGCAGTTTGCAAAGTCTGGAGCCAAGAAGCAGAATTTGTGGACAACTCCAGAGCATTTCTATTCTCAGGTGGAATGAAGACGCCTACCTTGAAGTTGGCTGAAAACAGATGAAGAGTCTTCTCTATCTTGCACGAGCTCCATGTGTGGGTGCTTTCCTTGTGCCAGAATCAAATCCTGGCCAGAATCAAAGCAACCTTGCAGAGCTGGTCCATTAGCTGGGCTTAGTTTGAAGTTTGTGGTCTCTGCTTTAGTCCTTCAGAAAAGCTCCTGTGCCTGAAGGCCTGAACCTTTTTCTGTGTTCAAATGTTGTGTGTAATAAGTAGTAGGATGTCTTTCCAGGAGCCCAAGTGATGATGGTCAAGTGCTTTGCCAAGCAAAAGCTCGATCTTGGCAGGAGGATCCAGCCTGGAGCCAGCCCAAGTTACCTGACTGTTCTGAACTGGAAGCCAAGCAACAACTGCACCTTGCAAGGGTTGCATTTTGGTCAAAGTTATTCTGGTTTTTTTTTTGGTTTTATTTGTTTTTTTTTTTTTTTTTTTTTTTTTTTTCTTCAGAAAAATGAGTCTGATTTCATTTGGGTGAATGACAAATATTCCTCCTTCTCTAGAACTGAACTGGGAATTTCTCTAGGATTGGGAACTTTTATTTCTAACTGTTTTTTCTTAACTAATGACACTTTTTGCTCAACTCTTTCACATGCAGAGACAGCCTGTGCCTTTGCAGGCCAAGCTTCGCTGCTACAATAGCAACTAAAGGAAAGTGATTTTCAATGAAGGGAGCACACTGCAGAAACAGACTTTCTTAACCATATTAAATAAAAGTCAGCAAAGTCAGCAATGGAAACGGTGTTTCCTGACTGCCAGGGAAGCCAGACATTGATCTTGCAGGAGGTGACTGGTGGTTTCAGCTCTTGCTCTGCCTGGTCTCTGTTCCTTACTGCCCTTCAGATGGAACTGTTATTCCTTATCAGCATTTCATTATGAATGGACTTGAAAGACATTTCTAGAGCTGTTGGACAGCAAATGTTTGCTGAGCGCATGCTTGTTTGGTATCAAGGAGTAAAATACCCAAACAAACTCACAGTGCTTCCCTCTTTCTTGTTTCAGCCCATCGTGCACATGTATGAGCAGTCCATTGAAGGAATATTGGAGGTGGGTGCTCTTCAATACCAGATCTCCATGGGAAAGCCGGTACCAATCCATGGGGAGGTGGATCCCTCTGACTCTGGGAAGCGTGAAACTGCCTCTGTGTCCATCAGCAAAACTCCTGTGAGCTTCTTCTCTCCTTCTCTTTCCAGGAAATGAGCAGCCCCCTGTCACCTCTCTTGCCACCTTTTCGGACACCTGCTAGAACAGAGACTTCCGAATTTCCATTGCAGGCAAAGGTAACCCTGCCCATTTTGGCCAGGGCTTCTGGTAAATTACAAGAGATCTCTCTGCTGAGCAGAACTTCAGTCTTGGCAGAAGGAGCCTGCCTGGAGGCCAGCCTAAGTTCTTTGACCATAAACAGTGTTGAGAGTTAGAAACCAAGCAGAAACAGCACCTTGTGTGGGGTTCCATCATACCATGCTCAAGGAGCAAGTTAGTGCCTGTGGCCTGTTAGTTTAGAGTCAGTTCTTCACAGGCCAAAGGCCAGACTTCTGGGCAAGAGTCTCTGGGCTCTGGGGAGCTGTGCTAGGACAGAAAGAGCCAAAAAGGCATCAGTCTTGAATCCTTCTTTTCTCTTTTGTTGGCAGCCTGAGCCATCAGCTTCTAAAAAGTGGCACCTTGACAACCTAATGACCCAGATAAAGCAAAGAGCAGTACAAAGAGAGGGTCCCATGGAAATTGCCCATGGGCATGGACGTGAGGAGGGTGTGAAGCAGGAGCGGGGCATCAGCAGCAATTCCTGCCAGCACCACTCCAAGGCAAGGGAGCCTTCTTACAAGAGCTGTGGCCAAGTGGCCATGGATTTCCACAAGACCTTTTCCCAAGTGGCCGAGGACACTCACAAGACCTCTGGCCAAATGACCGAGCATTTTCATAAGACCTCTGGCCAAGTGACAAAGGCTCCTCAGGAATCTCATGGTATGAGCACACCCAGCTCTCTAAAGCCTCTTGGGCACACCAAGGAGGCCTTGCCCAGGAAGATTGTGGGTATCAAAAGGCCCAGCGAGCCCCTGGAGCATGACAAATCCAAGAAAGTCCTGAAGCTGGAGAGCGAGCCTGGTCCGTTGGAGGTCAGAGACCAGTCCTCCAAAGACAAGCTGTAAGTCCAAGAAGCAGAGAAACCAAAACCCGCTTTCCGAAAAGGCCTGAAGCTGGGAGTGCAAAAACCCTCTGAGAACAGGAAGCACGAGGAGCCTGACAAGAGCTCTGCCCACGTGCCCAAGGTTCCTGACCAGAGTTGTGGCCAAGTGGCCAAGCCTGCCCACGAATCTGATGTTACATCCAAGCCCAGCTTTCTGAAGCCTCCTGTGCACACCAAGGAGGCCTTGCCCAAGAATACTCTGGGTATCAAAAGGCCAAGTATGTCCCAGGTACATGACGAATCCAAGAGAGTCTGGAAGGTAGAGAGTGAGGCTGGTCTTTTGCAGGTCACAGGCCAGTCTTGCAAGGACCAGCCCAAAGTCAAGAAAACAGTGAAGCCAAAAGCCACCGACAAAAAAGGCCTGAAGCCGGCACTTCACAAGGCCTCTGAGAAGAGAAAGGGCTCCCACCAGGTCAACACCAAAGGCTTTTTGGAGCCCAGTCTCCTGAGACATGCTCAGGAGTATGATGCCTTCATGCCCAGTGGCCACAGGCCTGGGGATTTGCACAAAGGGAAGGTGCCCTTGCCTCCTGGGGAGAAGAAGTTGTTCTCGCCTGCAAGGGAGGCAGACGTGAAGAGGAAAGCCATGAGGAGTCCTGAGGAGTCCCCCAAAAAGAAGGTGAGAGGGGCTAGAGGAAGTGGGTTTGGACAATGACCAAGGTGGTGTTTGAAAAACCCGTGTGGAGTTTCCCCTTCATAGGCTGGCAGTAGAGCTGTGATGCTTCTCCTCTAAAGGGAGTTCCAGTGTGTTGTTTTTTTCTGTTTTCAGCCAGAATCTATCAAACTGAGCTGTAGTGCTCTGTACTTTAGGTGAACTTCCAAGACCTGAGTGATTTTTTTTCCCTGTTTTTATTCTTGCTGCTAGAGGGAAGACAAGGGGGATACTCCCAGGAAGAAAAAGGAATGAGACAAAAAAATCCCAACAAAATAATTTCCGCTTTCAGCAAACAAAGGCTCCAATAAACTGAAGTGAGTATGCAGTGATGGGATGTCAGAAAGATGTGTAAATCTAAGTCTCTCTTCAGAAGGGAAAGATGAAGAACTCCTGTATCTCCTGTCCAGACACTCAAGAGTTTGCTTCTAACGTGATGTGCATTCTGCAGCTACAGCTGCTGCAGATTGGCCTTTACATGCTGGAAGCTATTGTTGGTTGGGGGTTTATGTATAAATTATGAATGGGATGGGATTGCTGTGGAACGCGTGTTAAGTTTCTTTTTTAGCATTAGTCTTATGACATGGTTATGACAATGGGAAGACAGTAGTAGTCTACATTTTTGGTAGCACACAAAGAACTTAATGTTACAACTTACTTCAAAAGTTTTTTGACTAATCACACAAAACAAAAGCATATTGATAGTAGTTGTATCTAACTACTAGCAGTACATGCATTTTTTGTTGAAAGAGGGTTTCCTTATTTTGAATGTAATTCTTGTTTGTAAGCTTTAAAACACAATGCACAAAGCTCTATTATTAAGCTTAGAACTTCTTAATATCTTGCTAGATGTACTTTTCTGTAGCTTAGGGCGGTATTCTAGGCAAGTGTTAATATACAGACTATTGTTCTATTTGTCCTTGTTTTTCTACTTCTTATATAATTTTTCTGTTGATAAATCTTATGGCTATTGCTTAGCTCTAATTGTAGTTTTGTTGTCTCTGAGGTCTGCTTTTTGTAGCTTTCCTAAAACTCTCTGATTTTGACAATTCCCACAGAAGCAACCAGTGCAGAAAGCCACTCTGAAGGTGTAGGTGAGTAAGGGTAGGGAGCCCTTCCCTTCTGACATCCTTTGAAAGCACAGAGGTGTCGGGGCTGATGACTGGCTGGGGGAAGGGATGTTCCAATCGCAGTAGGAATGGAAGAGCTTTAATTCTGGAGTTCCTTCCTCCCTTTTCCTCAGGGAAAATGAGCAGCTGTCTTAGTCATGCGCTGGCTTTTGGAGTGGGAAGGGTAGGAGGTAGTTTTGGGCAGAGAGGAGTCTGGATCGGGTCGAGGATGGTGCTGTGCTCTGTGTCAAATCATCCTCGGTGCAGCATCAGCTGAGCCAAGGCAGAGCAGCTGGAGAGCACGTGTGCAGTGACTAGGGACCAAAACACGGGAAAAGTGGGTGCTGAAAGAGGTGAGCGGACCGTCCCATGCCCAGCAGAGTTAGGCAAGAAGTGCAGCCTCACACCTGAGCCTTCTCCCTGGGTTTAACTTCATTTCCTGCTCTTCTGATGCTGCGGTCCATGAGCTGGGATTCACTGCTTGGTGTGTTCTTGGAAACTTTGTAAAGCTGGCTAAAAAAGATGGAAATGAGCAGTGGTGAAACAGGGTTGAGAGCTATTTGGGGCTGCTTCTTGCTGCCAGAATTCCCAGGTCATCCTGATTTCAGATGACCAGAAATCTGCTGGGCCACTGTTATTGAATGCGAAAGTCTCTGCCAATTCAAACTCCCTCTTATTTGTAGCCGCTCAGCTTTGGAAGTGATGTCTAATTGAGACATTGGCATGAATGGCAGGATCTAGGCGAACTTTTAAGAAATGCCTAGGTTATATGTACATCATGATCATGAATTTGCTTCTCTGGTCCAGAGCATCAGAAGATTCGTTCCAAACTGAGAGGAAAAATGTGGTGCTGCCAGCACTGCCGGCCATGACTGCTGCACAACGTGCACCAAATTCGACCACGACGACCCAAAAGAGACCCAGAACTGCGACTGATGACCTGGACCTGCCTGCCGTGGATAACCCTGCCATGAGCCAGGATCCTTTGTTTGCCAAGCACAGGAAAGTGGAGGAAGACCACAAGGAGCAATCCCAGGGCATCAACAGTGGTACCCAGGAGAGCTGGTGGGAGGATTCCTGCAACCCAGGTGTGCTGTGGGATTCACTTCAGAAACATCCTCTCAGATAAGTGACCATTTCTGACTGTAGGCAACTGCAGTGGGTTTATAAAAAGAAATTTTGATTTATTTATAAATAACCTGTGGGTGTGGCTGCAACCTGGGCCTCAGGTTTTATAGCATGCTGACAAAATTGTTGCATTTATGGGTTAAAAAAATCAGATTTTACTGGCTGTTTTTAAAAATTTGGCTCTTTACTGACAGCTGGAGGTATGGGGTCGAGGATGTTTTGTGGGGGGCGGGGGCAGGGCTATATGTTAGGCCAGACTGTGCACACTGATTAGCTGCCTTCTAATTGCTTGCTTTTTCCTGATAATTTTCCTGCTTCCAGTCCTCACTGCACTCTCAGCCATTGAACAAGGAACCTGCTGCTGAATTTTTCTGTGCTTGGGAAAAGTTTAATGGTACAAAGCACTGAGAGCTGCCAGGTGAGAAGCCAAGGTTCCATTTCGATTATTGGAGGGAGTGCTAGGAAAGAAGGCAAGAGGGGGAGAGCTCGTTGCATAGACTATGCCTGGGAGAAATGAACGTTTTCTCTGGGAATTTAGGAAAGCCTGGCTTTGGAATTGCTTTAGGCATCTCTCTCTGACCAGCTTTCTCTCTGTGGTTTTTCAGGGATCTGCAGGGGATGAGAAGAATCCTTTTCCAGTGACTTCTCTGCCACGTAAGGACAAGACCAGACAAGACAAGACAAGAAGACCTGAAGTTAGAACAGTAAGTGTTTGTTTTACAGCCCTGCCTGTAGTTACTGAAGACACCAGACAGGGCTGGCCCTGTAGCCAGCCCGGCTTCTGCTTCCTCCTGAGCACTTCTTTTGGGAGCAAAGAGAGAGGGAGGGATGGGGGAGAGCTGCCCTTTCAGGGCAGCACCTGCTAAGTAGCTTGGCTACAGCTGAACAGCACTTGAATTTTTGACTTCTTGCTGGGCCTTTGATCAGTACTGGCCAAAAGGATTTCCTAGAGCTGCTGATAAGCTGTTTTTGATTGTACAGCTTAATCATTACAAATGTTGTGTTGTCCTGTGGTACAAGCAGTGGGGAATACTGAAAAGCTGTAACCTGCCATCCCATGGGGCCTTTGCAGTGTCATTTTCCATAAAAGACCAAGGTTTGTGGGCCCCTCTGGGCAAAGGGATGCATTGCCATGGTCTGCTGGCAAACTTGCAATAGAAAATAAGCACGATGTGCCTGGCTGAGTGGCTGGGAGGCTGTAAAAATCCTCTCCAGAAAGAGGCAGCTGCTGAAAGTCAAAAAGTTGTGCAGGTCCTCTTGGAGTAAAGTCACTCGAGTCATTGATTGTGTTCTGCCAGGTGTGCCTCTTGGATGAATCCAACCAAATGTTTTCTCTCTTCCTCCTTTTGTTCCAGAGTTTTCTGCTCTGGAAAGCCAAGTGACGTGACCAAGAGCTGGCCTGACCTCATACACAGAAAGAGACAGAATTTACAGTAACCCAGACTGGAACCAAATGCCTTAACTGGGTCTCCAGGATGTAAATAGTTCCAAGTTCTCTGTTCTTCTGAAGCCTTAGAAAACTTTGGTTTTATTTATTTTCTTTTTGTTCAATGCAAAGCACCTGCACATTACTTTTGTTTTAAATACAGTTGTAGATTTTCTTGGTTACTTTTGGAAAACTGTTGTGTTTTTTGAGGGTAATGCTTTTCTACCTTGCAAAAGAAGAGACGGAGGGTGGTACCTACTGTCACCCTGTTCTTTTGAAAGTTTTAAAGTTCTTCTAAAAGTTTTCTATACCTTCTGATGTTTACATATTTCTACTGAATTTTCTCACACTCTTCTTGTAAATAATGCTTGTTTTACATTCTTGTTTGTGGGTAGAAAGAATTGATGAACTGTTAGTTTAACCAGCGTGGTTGGAGAGGTGGCAATTTCATCCTCCAATACACTGTCACTTTTGGAATTCTATATCTAGTGGAGTCAGAAAACCAAATCCTCTCTTTGAGTTCTTTTCTTGCCCCTTTCACATCTAACGTCCGTGTGCGAGTTATTTCGTATCGCAGTGTGACACCTACCTATGAAATTACCTAGTGCAATGAATTGTCTGAATGGGCCCATGTCATGACGGTCTGTAAGTGTGTCCCCTAGGAGTAACTAACAGGACAATTTTCACACCTGTTGCTGACAAGGAAATCTGCACTCAGACTGTGTTACTGAGGGTCTTGCTCAGTTTCAGCTTTGACAGACCCAAGTTTGGGTGGCAAAATAACACCCAAAATGAGGCTGGAAACAGCTCCGACTTTCTCCTGTGCTGGAGGGGTGGGACTCGCAGGGAGGATTCCTCCTTGGGCTGCTTTTTGGCATTTGGCTTGGTGGGGATGGAAAACTGCAACGGGTCCTTAGGATTGCTTGGACATTGTTGTGAGTCTGAGAGCTTCCAGGGAGAGGAATCTCTTCTGATAAAGGAGGGATTAAGTGGCTGAATGTGGAACATAAGGCACATTTTGCATTTGGATATTTGCCTACAAGCACTGGTGGTCTCAGTGAGTGTCCAAGAGCAGAATCTGGTACCAAAGTAGGGCATCCTTCCTATGGGAGAGGACTCAGGACCCAGTGACTTAGAAACCTGCCAAGGGAACCCAAAAGGGAAACATGAGCTGTTTGCAAGCACTTCTCCCTTGCCAGGCTAACAGTGGAGGCAGCATCCGCAGCACTGGTGTTTTCAGTTGACACCCTTCTCTACCCAAAGATTTCCTGGAAATTATTCCTGCAGTATGGCTCAAGGAGTTATTCTTTCAGAGAAATCACACTTCTGTGAAAAAAAAAAGGAAGAACCCCAAACCCTTCAAGTTTTTCAGTCACCTTTCAGTTGACTTTGATGGGCTTTGGATCAATGTTATTTATACAAGATATTTAGAAGCAAGTTCAAAAACTGTTAAGCAAGAAGTTTTATTTGCACAAGAAGTTTCATTGTGCCTCAAACACAGCTGAGCAGGTTCCTTTTCACAGTCATATTCCTCCATCTTCCCGCTCAAAAGTCACTGTATTGCAATATCAAAGCAAAGTATTGATAATGGTCATAAGACAGTCAATAAAACACGGATGCTTGATCTCAGTGAGAGATTCTGGAATCTTGATTTATCAACATGCTAGTCCAGTGTGTTGACACCCTTGTCTACACCAAGATTTCCTGGTGTGTGACAGCAGCATCCTGCCATCCTCACATCCAGTGGTGTGTCTGCCTTCGCCCTGATGCTGTCACATGCCTTCCCTATCTCTGAAGACCTGTGCGAGTGGGGAGAGAAGGATGGTATCCCAAAATAATTGTGATTACAAGAAAGAATTATCTCCCTTTTCCACATCATTTCATGATGTAGGAAGATGTCTGCACAGATTGAGCAGTAGCCACCTGTTTGCGGGTTTGAGGCTCAAGAAAATGAACAGGAAATAAATACTAGCAAAATGCCTACATTTCCCAAAGGAGTTTCTGTAGAAAGGGCTCCTGCCTGCAGTCATTCTGCCTTCTGGCCCTGCAGGACAACCAGGATCATGGCTGGGTCTTTCTGCATCTTCAAGGGACTGGCCTTTTATGTTCACTCTATTAAAAGCCTTAGCGCCTCTCAGGGATAAGCTGCCCTAATGGGTGGAAGGAAGGTCTATGTTCCCTTCTCCCCATTTTACCTATCAAACCTTATTTACTCCTTGTCCCTGGAGTTGTCCCTGCCCATAGCAGGAGGACTGGAACTCAACCATCTTTAATGTCCCTTTCAACCCAAGCCATTCTGTGATTCTATGAAATAACAGAAAATTTTTAAAAATCCATGGTATTTCAACCTGGAGCCAGGTCAGGGGCCTGCAGTGGGTTAGGAAAGATGCTCATTGTTTTCACTTGGGGCTATTCTAGGACATGAACAAGATGACTGTTTGACCTGTTCCTTTTGTCTGCCAGCTTTGACCTTCTGTTAGTGATGAAAACTTTAATTAAGGACAGTAACTGACCTTCTGCTCAAAACCAGTGGGTGTGAATCAGCACCGCAGACATGCAGAGGGGTGACTTTTACCCTAATGCCAAAGGGGCTGGAAATAGCAGTGCCCTGTGTGCCTTCAGCAGCGCTGTGCCGGCTGTTCCTGTGGCCATGGGCTTTACAGAGCTGCGCGTGGATTTACAATTTCTCCCAGTTTGGAATGTTGATTTGCACTGTCCTATTTTTTTTTTTTTCCTTTCTTGGAAAATGCATGCAGGGGAAGACAATGTCTGAGCAATTCTTGGTCCATGTTAAGTCTTGCCTGTCAAGCAAATGTTTCTCATTGGCCCTGCCGCCACTCCCAGGAACAGCCAGAGCTGCACAGTTGCCTGCTTCTACTTGCGTTAAAATGCCACCAAGTGGCAGCCACACCAGCCTTGCAGACTGAGCCAGGGAGGAATTACAAATACAAGTTTCATCTCCTGGCTGGCTGTGCGCTATTTGCTAGCAGTTACAGTGGAGAGAACATGCAAAGCTTTAGAAAACAAATACAGATGTGGCAAAAGCAGCCAGCAAAACAATGTAAGCGAAGTATCTGGAACAGAGTACTTGGGTTTGCAAAACTCTCCACTGCAGTGATGCTGAAAATAGTCCCAAGAACAGTTTCAGCCTAAATAAGGACAGAAAGCCCTATCTGATTGTGGGAACAGTTTAGGGTTAAGAATTTCCCAGTCATTTGTTCTAATTAAGCTTGAACGGGCGAATTGGCTGAATTTTTATCAGCTGCTGACAACTTGTTTGTGAATTAAGTCTCGGTGTCATTTGATGTGGTAAGCCCATGAGGCTTACCAACACTGACCCTGCAGTAACTGCCTCCAGATCCCACCGTATCTGCAAGATCCTGGAGACAGGCAGGGTATCCCTCCTGGCTGGGATCATTGTTGCCTCCTGCTGCTTCTCCCGTGCATGGAGGTCTCTGCCAGGGCAGGCCCGGTTTTCCACAGGGCTGCATCCCCCTCTGCAGGCAGGCGTTTCTAGTTGAAATAATTTTCCCAGCCGGTGTTCAAACAGGAGGGAAGACTGCAGTCCTTCTGATAGAAGTGCATGCATGTATTCGGTTTGTATTTTAAAAAATGCAAGTACCGTGTGCTTTGTCTTCTGAACTTTTCTGTTCTTAGCTGAGTATTTTAGCAGGATGTCAAATCCAAAGAGTTTTGCTGCCGGAAAGGCTCTATTAGGAATGAGATTCCGTTGGGAAAGAGGAGTATTAAATGGAGTTTGAAGCTGGGCAAGTATAAGCAAACGGACCACAATCTCCTTTGAACGTAAATAAATAAGGTGTGGGGGGTAGGGCCTCCTACCACTGTGTGGCTGCTCTGTCCCTCAGCATGGAGTGCGGGGGGAATATTCTTTTGTCGTCACTGTCCCCTTGCCAGGGCAGGTGGTAAATCACAACAGTTTTATGTGCAGGTAGGTCACTGCAGTTTGTCATCACAGTAATCCTGTATTTTTATTTGTTATACTTTGTCATCATTAGCACATTTCCAGCAATAGAGATTCTAAAACCAGCTCTATACAAAATGTATTTAGCTGTGGTGCCATCTCAGATTAACCATGTTCTGGGAACAGGGCTGTTCCTTGTAAACCTGCTTTGCACTTTTCTTGCCAGTCCTTAGGGATACACCTCCAGAGCCCTGAACAAGAGTGTTGGGGCGGGGGTATGCATTGAACTACAAATGGGATGCCTGTTTTAGGATCCTGCTCAGAGCTAGAACCATGTGACTTCCAGCTCTTCCCATACCAGAGGCGGTGACCCCTTGTCAAAGACCTGTCATTTTAGGGTCAGATGTTCTTAGATTTTATTTGCTGCAGACTGTTCAGACCTGGCTGGGAGATGGCAGGAGATCAGACAAGAGTATCAGAACGATCCCTCGTGGCCTATTTTTCTTTCTGTACAAGCAGTGGTTATCTTCTCTCTTAGCCCCTCTTGGCTTTAGCTGGGGTTTAAAAGAAGCTATCTCCCAAACATCAAAGTTTATGAAATTAATAACGTACTTAAGAAATAAAATTGCTCGACATAGGGGCAAGTGAGACAGTATGGCACGTCGTGGTGGATGTGGAGGGAGGGAGGCAGTGGGGATGCTCTGACACTCCTGCCCAGGCACTGCCTGACCACAAAACCTGCTCCAGTATTTCTGAGAGGCACTGAAGTCTGTCCTGTGCACAGCTCATGTTCTCAATGCCTAATTAATCACAAGGTCCAAGGTTGTGTGGAGATGATCTACACGTCTGCGTCTGAGCTGTACCACGTGCCCACGTGCCATTTCTGTTTTAGTCCCATAAATTAAGTCACTCTGGAAGAATGCACAACACTCTGCTGCTTGGCACTCCCCTTCTCAGCTAGACGTGCCGTCCCATTTTTCACTCTCACAAATCTCCTGATGTCTTTCAGCAACTGCTCCCGTAGCAATAGGCTGTAGAAGTAAAAGCCAGCCACGGGCTGCACATTTCTGCTTGTGCCAGGTAAACCACATCAAACTCACCGTTGCTCTCTCTACTAGCCTTCTCTTCTGCAGCTGCCATCGAGTTCTCTGCATCTCAGAGCCTAAAGGGAAGCGCAAGAATTTCCATGGAGGGCTGCAGGAGGACTAGGTAGAAGCCCAGGAGAGACGTAAAAAAACCCGAGAGATGTCACAGGGCATACGTGGAGCAGAGACGCTGAAAAGCGGCAAAGCTGAAGAGCCTGGCTCAGCTTCAGTCCTGTGCAGATCATAGAAGGTGAAGAAAGAAGCAGCAGCGTATTGCTGGCCGGGGGTTTATGTACAAATCACAAACGGGATGGGACTGCTGGGGAACGCGTCTCAAGCTGCTTAATATCTAGCATCACTCTCATTACATGGTTATGACAAGGGGAAGATGCCAGCAGCTCATGTCCTCGACAGCAGACTGAGAACTCAGTGTAACAACCCACTGGAAAGCTTTTTGACCAGTCACACAAAGCCAAAGCATATTGACAGTAGTTCTGTCCAACCACTATAAGCGCACGTACCTTTGGTTAAAACAATGCTCGCTTATTTCGAATACAATACCTGCTGGTAAGCCTTAAAATACAATGCACAGAGCTCCATTCATAAGCTGAGAACTTCCTAGTGTCTCACTAGATATACTTTTCTGTAGCTTAGGGAGTTATTCTAGCCAAGTGTTAATACACAGACCCTTGTTCTATTTGTCCTTACTTTTCTACTTTTTATATAACTTTTCTGCTGATAGGTCTTATGGCTACTGCTTAGCTCTAATTGCAGCTCTGCTGTCCCCGAGGCCTGCCTTTTGCAGCTTTCCCAAAACCCTCTGATTTTAAGGATTCCCACAGGGGATGCAGCAGGAAGCTCTTGGCAAAGCCCTTCTGACCCCGGGGGGCCGCAGCTGCCCTCAGGCTGTGAGGGAGAACAGCAGCAGCCTCTTGCAGCAGCTGCAGCCCCCGGCAGGTGCCTCCCGAGCCTCCTTTGCTCCAGGCTGAACACGCCCAGCTCCCTCACCTGCCCCTCGTCACACCTGTGCTCCAGACCCTGCACCCGCTCCAGTGCCATCTCTGGACATGCCCCAGCCTCATAGTGTGATCCCAAACCCGAGCCCACGATTCCAGATGCACCCTCAGCAGTGCCGAGTACAGGGACATTGGTCCTAAATCATAGAATATTCTGAGCTTGAAGGGATCCACTAGGATAGGTCCTAAAGTATGCCAAAAATTCTCACAGTGGAGTTCAAATGCTGGGAGCAGCAGAAAAAGGGAAGACATTTTTGATATCAGAGCATCAAACAACCCGAATTCATAAAATTAAATGAAGAAATAGGTTATGATGGAATAAACCTGATTTATGTATATATTGCTTTCCATAATTGTACAACTTGGCTTTATGCGGTTGGTTGTTAGCATTTGTCGCTTTCCTTTTCTTGAGTAGAAATGCAGCAGTTCATTTAAAAATAACACCAAGATGTACCCGCCACTGGCTGTGATGGAGCTCATCAATAATGGCAGTAATGCCTCTGGGATAAAAAAGTTAAGGGGAAAAAAAAAATAGATGGCCCAGATTGCAGCCAGAGAAGAGACCACAATGCCAAGAGAGAGTCTCAGGGAAATTGCCAGTGGGGATGGATATGAGGAGGGCAAGAAGCAGGAGGGGTCCATCAGCAGCAATTCCTCACAGCAGCACAGCGAGCCAAGGGAGCCTCCTCGCAAGAGCCAGGTGGCCAGAGCTCCTCAGGACACTCATCTGCCCACAGAATGCAACAGCCAGAAGCCTCCTGTGCACACCAAGGAGACCTTTTCAGTACTGCGAGGCCAGGAGGCAGTATGAAGTAAGTACCTTAGTGCTTAAGTGAGAGAGTTCCCTTAAGGCTTGGAAATCCAGCATTAGGCAAGGGAAAATGAGACATGGGATTTTATGTCCTTTAAAACCAAACTGAACATTTAAAGAGGATGAAGTGGAAAATTTTGTAGTAAAACAAAAGAAATGTGAAGCGAAATGAAAGCTCTGCTTTTATTTCCAAAGACTGTACAAGTTCATATGGAGCCATTGGGTTAGGTGGGAAAGAGGCCGTGCAATAGGCATCCTGTCTCTGACCAGAGCCTTTCTCACTTCAAATCCCTGAGGGCTCCCTCAGCGGCTCCTTTTCAGCTGCTGGGCAGGGCACGGGGGCTCAGTGGCACAGGGTCCTGCTGGCCCCCGCCTGGGGGACAGCCCATGTGCCGCTGCCAGGCAGGCCTGGGTTCCCGCAGTGCAGCGGGGGTGTGGGCAGGCTCCAGCAGGGTTCTGTGACCCGTGACCCTCCAGCAGGGTTCTGTGACCCGTGACCCTCCAGCAGGGTTCTGTGACCTGTGACCCTCCAGCAGGGTTCCGTGCCCTCTGACCCCCCGTGGCACCGGGACACCGCACCTGGAGACCGTTGGCACTCGGGCTCTGCCAACGGCAGAACCGTCTTCAGGCAGTGCCCCGCGGGCTGCAGCAGCACGGAGGGAGCGCAGCTCTGTTCGGGGAGCACTGCTTGGCCAGAAAGCCTGTTCGCAGCGCCTTTATTGCCACTGGGGAGCCATTCCTCGCCCCCAAGGCCAGCTTGTGCCAGGTAATTCTGCGCTTGGCTGCCAGGGTGCAAACAGGCCAGCCACGGCCGTCTCTGCTGCATTCCAGCGCTGGGCCCAAATGGCAGCAGTTTCAAACCCAGCCTCTTGCTCCTGCCTCTGCAAGCTGACAGCAGTTTGCTGGGAGTCGCTGACCAGGGAAATTGCCTTTAAGGCCTTCCTTATGCAAATATTTAGCATTGTTATTCTCCAGCCTGCAGTGGGGCAAATCACTTTCAGGTGGAGAGGGCAAGGTTGCAGGAGGGCTTGCTGCTGATTTAGCTTGAATCCTAAGTGTCTCTAAGGAGCAGGAGAGCCAGGCAATCCCTAGGAAAGGAGGGTGACATGGCAAAGGCCCCTGGGTTCTGCCCCATGTGCTGCCAAAAGGTGCCAGCACTGAGAAGGAGAGGCTTGAGGCCAGAGCCAGCAGATGTGTGGCAGGGGGAACTCTGGGCTTTTCCTGGGCAGTGCCTGAAGCAGGTGCTCCAGCTGGGGCCTGGGATTGCCCCATTGGGAGTGGGAGCAGCTGCCAGGGGCCTCTCTTACAGTTGAACTGTCGCAGCCAGGGACTCCAGAGGTAGGTGGCAAAGCTCGTGTGGAAACACCCACATCCCAAAGTGAAGCCAAAGCTATCGCTTTACCATGTTTCCAGTTTTAGGAATCAAGGCCATTGCAATTACAATGGCTCTGTCCATCCAGATTTGTTTATCATGTGTGTGTAACAACAGTGGCCACCAGAATATTTGAATCCCTCAAGGATAGGCTGGACAGGCCTTTGCGAAACCTGGTCTAGTGAAAGGTGTCCCTGGCCCCGGCAGAGGGGTGGAACTAGGAGAAATCTAAGGCCCCTTCCACCCTAAAACATTCTATGCTTCTATGGTTTTATGGGGCTGTGGTTCTGTGAATGCCGTGTGTTCTCTGACTGTATGTCAAGTTATCCCTTCCAATGCCTCAATATATGCAAAACACCAAGCTTTGCCCATAAAAATATCATGTGAGGTTTAGTGATAGCAACATTTGAAGGACAAGCTCTTGAGATGGGTACATGAGGTTTAAGTTTCCAAGCAGCTTCCACGCTTCCTTGTTTCATTAGAGCAGCTCTTTGCCTGTGGCTGGATGGAGAAGGCAGAGAGAAGAGCAATCAAATGTGTCCTGCTAGGGGATGCAGAAATGAGCCTGGCAAATACAGCACTGTCAAAAGCTTGTAGGAATTCCCATCAGGGTCACAGGAGTAGCTGCTTTCCTCTCCACAGTGAGGAAAGCTTGTGTCCAGAAGCACAGCTGGGTTGCAAGAGCATTTTTGCCTTGCACGAATAGTGTCAGGTTAACGCCACCTGCGCAACCTCAAATCCATGGGACGGCAGTGTGGTTGAAAACCTGGCCCTGTCAAAGGAATTGAAAAATGTTTTGACTGTTTCGTGAAATCCAGATTTTCCTGCTGGCCACTCGTGTGCTTTGTGGCCATGTTAAGGATAAGCTGGTGGTAGAGCAGGCCTCCAAGCCATGCTGTTTATTCACAAGTGGATGTGCATGTCTCTCCACACAAGTTATGCCGGTGCCAGGTCCATTCAACAGAAGTTGGAAGAAAGTTGGAATGACTTCTCCCTGTAGGCACTTGCTACTTCTCCCACCTTCGTTTATCTTTAAATTCAAGTGAGCACCTTGTTCTTTTAAGCAGTTTGCTTTCCAGCCAACATTTTGGTTTTCATGATGGTGAGGAGGCAGCAAAGATGCAGCGTTTGTTTGCTTCCAGATGTGTCCTCGGAGCTTAGTGTGAGTGTCCATTCTTAGGCTTCCCAGCAGCATGGGGAGGCGGGTGTTTGACAGGATTCCCATCTGTAGTGGCCTGTATCTCTCTGTGGCTTGCCGAATGGTTCTCTGCTGGTCCCTTCCCTGATGTTAAAGCCACTGCCTAGAGCTCAGCTGCTTCACCTCTTCCCCCAAATGTCTCTGCTCCTGTTTCACACCAGTTGCCCTAAGTGGGGTGGTTCACAAGACTTCACAGAATGCTCCTGCAGCCTCCTCCCCAGCGAGAAATGATTCTGCTCCCTCTGGAGTGTGAGATGCTGCAAGTGAGCGTCACCAATTGAAATGTAAACGTTTTCAGTCCTTTTTCTGCATTTTTGAGATTTTTTGCATCTGCTGGGGGAATATGGTTACCTGTTCATATACAACTGTCTTTTCAAGGCTTTTTTTTTGCCCTCCATTTCTTTTCCTTCTTCTTTCCACAAATGCTGCCATTCACGTGGGGCCCATTTTGTTGCCGACAGGCAGCGACTTTTTTGTTCTGAAAACGGAACTAAATTTCCTGAAGCCTGTAGCAGTGGCCTGGTTTGTCGTGCTCTTGGCCAAATCCGGAGCTAAGAGCTGACTTGGAAAGCAGCATCACTCCTGAGGGAAGGGGAAAACGGATCTCTTGGATCTCCTCTTCTCAGCGACGTGTAATCCCCATGTTTGGATGGTTTATGTTTAGGAGCACTGCAATGACTCCCAGTCAGGCACTCCAGGTTCTGGGTGTAGCAAGTCCCTGGAGATCCTGACCTCTGCTTTAGGCATGAACTCATGCAGATGGTGAATATCTGTTTGTTCTCTTCCAGAGAAGCTGACTCAAGCTGAGGCTTCATAATGGAACCGACAGACAACCAGAACCGTGACAAGAGGTAGGAATTAATGTGATATAATCTTGGCTTCCCAGGTGCTGTGATGAATGTTGTGATGGTTTAGAAAAAGAATTCCCCCTCCAATGCAAGAATCAGAATTCCAAAGTGGGACAAATGAAGTAAGGATTGTCCTGTCAGTGAGAGCGGCTTCAGAGCCCATTGGTATTTTCAGAGCTTCTGTTACAGACCCAGGCTTGGACGATGGCTGGGGTCAGGGCAGATTCTCTGCTGAACATTCTGAAGCCAATCTCTTACTACTGGAGCCAGGGCACACCCTTCTGCAGTTTGGGATGCTTTTGGCCTAGGAGTAGTTTCCAGCTTCAGTCTGGAGCAAAGCGCGAGTTGTGGTTTTTTGGGGTGGGGGCGATTTGTGCGAGTTTTGCTTCTTGTGGAACTTGTTTGAAGATGATGAGGACTGAGGTGATGTTTCATGGCAGACATTCAGTTTCATCTGCCTCTTTGAACAGCCAGGTTGTTGGGGTTTTCCTGGTGACACATCAAGTGTAGAGCAGCTGCAGCACATACAGGACTATTTTTAACTCTCCAGTGCTGACCTGTTTTCCCCCTGGAGATGGAGGGGCTGGGAGTGTAGAGTCCCCCTGCACCAAGGCTCCTAGGTGCTGGGCATGTTGGTGTTAAAGCCTGGAGGTGCAGTTCCCAAAGCTTCCAAAATTCCCTGACTTTAAGGGAGCTGTGCAGGGTTATGAGTAATGGCAGCGATCAGGTTTGCAAAGGCTTTGAAGAGCATCTTGACAAACACCTTCAATGGCCAGGCCAGACACGGGCAGCAAAGGTGTCTCCAGGGCTGGGGAGACTGGGGGATCTACAGGCTTATCTAAAAAGTCTGGGCAGTTCAATAGACAGCAGACCCATCTTCTCTGAATTTGGAATGCCATCCAGTGCAAAAACCTGATTTTTTTGTAAATAACAGCCCTTCGGTATGAGATGAGGCAGCTGTGCCTCTGCTCTAGGAATGATTAAACTTTCAGGAGCTGATTATTGCTGTGGTATTGGAGCAAGTGTCACTGCTGGGGCAGACCAGGCTCTCCCCTTGCAACCTGGGACACTTGGGAAGTTGGATTTGCAAAGAAGAATTTAGCAATTGTATGCATAGAGAAGACTGTGCAGTAGAGTAGAAATACATACCTGCATCCACTGTGCCTGCATGCTTTTCCTTCCCTGACGTCCATAAATATCAGAGCAAGCAGAGTTTCCCTCATTTTGCAGTAGTCTTTCAAAGGCCAGGGACACTTTAAAGGTTCTGGTTTCCCGTGATGGGACACTTTATTGGTGTTTTGTTGTGGGGCAGGTGGGATTGAGTACATGCATAAGTGGAAGAGGAGGAGCAGGGGGATTTGACCTGGTGTTTTCTGAATGTCTGAGATCTTCTGTCTAATTACACTGATGGGATGGCTTTAAATGCAGCTACATGATTTTCCAGGGAAGCAGCTTTCCAAATGCCTGTTTGAAGTAGAGAGTGAATTTCCAAGGTTGTTTATCAAGTGGCTATTAATAGAATATGAATAGAGGATTCTGTTTGACTCGCAAGGGGGGAGACTGGGGTGAGAGGTCTGCAGGAGAACTGGACTGGCAGTTTCTCCCATTAATCACTGCAAGTAGATTAGCCAGCTCATGTGCTGATCACCCCAGTGAGTGCTTCTGCGTTTGTTTCGCAAGGAAATGGAGGAGGGTCTTTCCCTTCCCAACCTTCTTGATGGCTTGTATCAGGAGTAGCAATCCCTGAGAAGGATGTGTGCTGTCCCCTGTGTGTCTCATTGCTCTGGGGCACAGCACATGCTGGACAGAACCAATCTGTCCACTGTCAGCTTCCTGAGGATTTTGACATTGCTTTGCTGCTGGACATGTGCCGTTGTGAGAAAGCCTCAGTTTCTGCATGGAGTAAAGCCAGGGGTTCAAGTGTTAACTCTCTTTTCTGTGTCTCTGTCTGAAAGCTGGAGCAACAACAGAAACCTGCTCTGCCTTCTGGAGCAAGAGAGGCGGAGGAGACAGGTGGCTCCAGAGGAGAAAGATCCATTCTTGGCGAAGACTCCCCTCTTTGCCAAGCCCTACAAGGTAATGGGAGTGGGGTGCAGGCTGGAAGGAGAGGAGGAAGGAGGCTTGGGGTGGGAGAGGGGAGCTGTGTCTTTTGCATGGGCTGCAGCCGACTTGAGCCCGATCCCTGCAAACACAGCATCTTCCCATCTGCTGCACCGAGTTTGCCTAATTTCCCTTGTGGGGATGCGTGGCAATTCCATGAAGATGCCGAGCAATGTCTCCTGCTGAGCTGGCTCTCTTGCTTGGGGTGTTTCTGACATTTCTCCCGCTCTGTTCTTGTGCTGCAGACCGATAAAGAAGATGAGCTGTCCAGGCGCATTAAGAACCTGCTGGGCAATGTGGACTCCAAGATGCTCCTGAGCCATGAGTCCTCTCTGATTCCCATATGGATTCCAAAAAAGCCCAAAATCAAGTCACAGACCCAGAGTCATAGGCCAGCCTCCAGTAAGACCAACCCATATGAGGACATAAGGAAAGAATCCTCACGAGAATCACTGGGCCTCCCACCTAACCCTGAGCCGAGCCGTGATGACAGTGATAAAGGTCACTCCAATCAGAGGTCAGAAGCCAAAGCTCCACAGTCCAAAATCCTTCCTGAGCCTGTCAAGGTGAGTGCAATCGTTGTTGTGTCTTGTCCAGACTGCTGTTGCCCTCAGAAGCATAAGGAGTCTCATTTTATTTGGGTGAATGAGAAATATTCCTCTTACTCTAGAACTGCCTTAGAGGAATTGGTAACTATTATTTCTGACTGGTTTTTTTTTTTTTTTTTTTGAAGTAAGGAAGCTTTTTGCACAACTTTTTAAATGCAGAGGTAGCCTGTGCCTTTGAAGACAAAGCTTAGCTGCTTCATGGTGTAATTCCATAAAGGGAGAAGACTGCACAGGCATATTTACATAACAATAATAACAGTAAGGATAAATAGCAGTAGTAGTAGTAGTAGCTTAAGAATGGAAAGAAAATTTCCAGACTGCCAGGTTCCAAAGGGAACACAGACATTTTTCTCAGAGGCAGAAGAGATGACTTTGGGAATTTCAACTGGTTTTCCACTTGGCCTCCATTATCAATTCCCCTTCAGATAGGCCTTTTGATCCTTAGTAGCATTTTATTATTAATGGTATTGCATGACTTTCTAGAGTTGGTGGTCACCACATGCTGCTGTGTGCATGTCAATTAGTAAAAAACCCCAACCAACTCCTTCTGCCTCCCTTGTTCCTGTTTCAGAAAAAGAAGCCCATTGATGTGACATCCACGGAAAAAGCTTGGAAGGTTGGTGCTCTTCCATAATCGATCTCTGTGTTTTCTTATGTTTTGCATGCCTTAAGGAAATGGCTGGGGAAAAAATGCATTGCTCAGCTCCTGTTCACTCAGCAGATGTTGCCCTCCCTGAAAGTGTGTTTTGGGGTGGGCTGAGGAGAAGTAGGGATAAAAGCTGGAGTTGTAAGATCAGCCTTCCTCTCAGTCTGTGAGCGTAACTCTTGTCTAGAGCAGTTCAAGAGCCGGACTGACAACTCATGCCAGGCAGCCAGAGCTGCTCCTCCCTCAAGCTGGGGGTTGCCTTTCCTGAGCTCCCCTTGTCCAAAGGCTCTGGACCTGCTGCCTCCTGTCTGGGCTTCCAATTTTCCATTTGGGAAACAAAGGGAAACCTGCCCCATGCTTCCAGCACGGGCTGTTACTGAGATGCCATTGTGCCTGGGAGTGTGTCTGAGTGGGCCAATGTGGCAGCAAACTTCTCTTTCCTCTTTTCCACTCTTTTCAGTAGGCTCTGTATTTGCAGAGCTGTAACGTATTTGAGCCAGAGGAGACAGATGAATGGAAAATGCTTCAGGGACTCACACTTTTGTTACAGTTGTCATCTCCAGTGTGATGTTTTTCACGAAGACTTGAAGCATGTCATCTCTGTGGAAGCACAAACCCCATTTTATCTCGATTGTCAGCAAAAGCATTATCTGAGAGTGTTAGACACAAGTGGGAGTGCTGAGAGTGCTGCTGACCAAGTCAGTTTTAGGTGGTGCCTACACCAGGCACACAGACATGCCTTTAAATCAGCTTGTTGCACTGTGCTGAGTTCCCTGAGCTAACCTTGCCTCCCCCTCTCCTCTTTGTTTTTGTGAACAAAACAGGTTGTGGAAAAGCCATCTTCTTCACTTGCTCCTCCAAGGTACACTTGTGTTCCCAAACCACCCTCTAGACCAAACAAACTACTTTTCATTTGAGGGGGAGAGGGGAAGAGGTTCCTGGTTTCCCTTGAAGCTGCACGCTTTGGTTTGATGCTATTCAGGGTTCCTGTTGAAAATTGGTTTCATATTTGTGGGGTTTTCAGGAAAGCTCCCATTAGAAATGAATAATCCAGGCATGCTGGAGTTTACCTATGAACCAGACTTATATTTCCCCAGGTGTTCCCTTCTTTTCTCCTCCTTGGCCCCAGTGTGTCTGTAGATCACATGGTTTTGTATTGACCAAGAATCCATCCTGAAATTTGTAACCCTTTATTGGAAATGTATCTTTTGGGGGTTCAGGCTTTCAGAAAGGCACTGGGCTGTTTTGGTGTTTTTGTTTTTTTTTTAAACATTATTTGGTTGAATGCAGCTTCACAATGTAGCAGTGAGATCCTGTTTACATTCTTGCCTGGCTGGGTGTGAGTTAAAGGTTTTATTATTCCCAGAGGGTTTTTTTCATACGGAGCTTTATTTTCGGAGCACAGTAATGTATTCCTCTGGCTTTCTCCCCTCTGCTCTCAGTGCCCAAACAGAGGGCTCAGTTTTTGAGTGCTGCCATGTCAGTGGAATAAGTAAGTAACCTTTCCCCCTGCTGCTTCCTAATTTTGTCTCCCTGTGGCCTTGCAGGGCTCTCCAGTCCGAGCACAAGAGGATGGCACCAGCACAGCCCAGCAGCTCGGAGTCAGAGAGCACCAGGGACTGCCACAGCTCCTCAGTCTCTGCACTTCCAAGAGCACCAGCACCCGAGGTGAATGCAAATCAAAAGCAGAGGCTGCTCCCACAGCCCCTTGCCTCACACTGTCTGCTGTCTGAGGGCAGTCAGGACAGGAGACCTTAAATACTGTCACTGTGCAGGTGTCCCCTTGAGACCTCTGCAGCAGCATCAGGCATTTCTTGCCCTCTGCTTCGTTTCCATACTTTGTCATTCATAAATCCTTCCTGGACATCTGGTGCCTAACCGGGCAGTGTTCCCCCTTCTCCTTTGGCATCACTGTCTAGCCCTTCTGGAGTTTCCACTCCAGGATTAATCCATTCTGCAGCTGAGAGGTGAAACTTTGAGTGCATATGCTGAATGATCCTTCTCTGCAGTAGGTGCCTCTGGGCGGTGGGCCCCTGATTTCTCTTCATGGGTGTTTTGAGTACTGGCTCTGTAACTGGAAAATTCCTTCTTTCATTTTCTGCTTCTTTCAGTCCTGTCAATGCCATATTTTCTTATACTGCTTGCTCTCAAAGATGAACCTGTCTTTGATAAAACGGTCCTCCAGTGCTGAAGCCTGGAGAGGGGGGAGGAGGAAGAAACAGTGAGGCTGCAGCCCTGGATCTGTGGTCGGTGTGCTGGATGTTCAGCATGGGAGAGGTGATTGGGCAACAGGGCTGGGCTGCTTGGCTCTTGGGAAGCATCCCAAGTGAGCTGTGCTGCATGGAGGAGAGAGATTCAGGCAGACAAAGGATCTTGGGAAGGCTGACCAGGGGGGCCTTTGGCTGAAAGCTCATCCCTCCCTCCTGTTTTGGGTGAAAGAAGAGCTGTGAGGACACTCCTGCCCTGCAGGGAACCTGACATTGAAGAGGTCTGGAGCAGAAGAAACTCTGCTGTTCTTCCCTCCTCCTGCTTTGAATTCCATTTGAATTAAAGTGTTTGGCCTCAGTTATAGTGAACAGCCACACACCAAATAGGATTTTTCCTGTGACCTCCCTGGACATCCCTTAGGAAAGCCATTTCTTCCAGGCCAGGACTTTGGCTCATTTGATGTCTAAGGCATGTGTCACCTGCGGCTGGGAATTCCGTATTGATGGCTTCTTTTCCTGGTGGCACGGAAAACTTGAGGCTTCCAGCCTGAATAGCTAAGCAGATCCAGTGCAGAGTGACTTAACCCACAGGGGATAACCGTGCAGGGAGTCGCTTTGCCTTCACAGAGACACTGAACGGCTCTGTCCTCTCTTCCCCAAAGCAGAACCTTCACTCTCCTGTGTCACCCCAGTCTCTTTAAGGCATCTTTCCAAATTAACTGTGAGCTGCCTTAAAAATACAGCACACGTGAAGCTCCGATGTATCTCTTGTCCTTCTGTGCCAGCTTTTACCTTTTTTCCCAGCACCTGAGCAAAGCTGTTTGTAAAGCCAACCTTCTTGTTCAGGTCTTTAAGAATCCCTCAACCCCAACAGAGAGCCTTGTATTGCCTGCACTGACAGACTTCCTGGCAGGGCCCAGTTAGGGAGTGTCAGTGTGCAGAAAGGAACAGGAATGTGGCATCTTCCTTGAAGTGTGTTTAAAAAGGAGTGTCAAAAAAATCCCATCCAAACAAACAAACAAAAAAAAAAAAAAAAAAAAAGGGCAAGTCAAGCTGTGTTCCTCTGCAGTTTGCAAAGTCTGGAGCCAAGAAGCAGAATTTGTGGACAACTCCAGAGCATTTCTATTCTCAGGTGGAATGAAGACGCCTACCTTGAAGTTGGCTGAAAACAGATGAAGAGTCTTCTCTATCTTGCACGAGCTCCATGTGTGGGTGCTTTCCTTGTGCCAGAATCAAATCCTGGCCAGAATCAAAGCAACCTTGCAGAGCTGGTCCATTAGCTGGGCTTAGTTTGAAGTTTGTGGTCTCTGCTTTAGTCCTTCAGAAAAGCTCCTGTGCCTGAAGGCCTGAACCTTTTTCTGTGTTCAAATGTTGTGTGTAATAAGTAGTAGGATGTCTTTCCAGGAGCCCAAGTGATGATGGTCAAGTGCTTTGCCAAGCAAAAGCTCGATCTTGGCAGGAGGATCCAGCCTGGAGCCAGCCCAAGTTACCTGACTGTTCTGAACTGGAAGCCAAGCAACAACTGCACCTTGCAAGGGTTGCATTTTGGTCAAAGTTGTTCTGGGGTTTTTTTTTGGGTTTTTTTTGTTTTGTTTTGTTTTGTTTTGTTTTTTTTCCTTCAGAAAAATGAGTCTGATTTCATTTGGGTGAATGACAAATATTCCTCCTTCTCTAGAACTGAACTGGGAATTTCTCTAGGATTGGGAACTTTTATTTCTAACTGTTTTTTCTTAACTAATGACACTTTTTGCTCAACTCTTTCACATGCAGAGACAGCCTGTGCCTTTGCAGGCCAAGCTTCGCTGCTACAATAGCAACTAAAGGAAAGTGATTTTGAATGAAGGGAGCACACTGCAGAAACAGACTTTCTTAACCATATTAAATAAAAGTCAGCAAAGTCAGCAATGGAAACGGTGTTTCCTGACTGCCAGGGAAGCCAGACATTGATCTTGCAGGAGGTGACTGGTGGTTTCAGCTCTTGCTCTGCCTGGTCTCTGTTCCTTACTGCCCTTCAGATGGAACTGTTATTCCTTATTAGCATTTCATTATGAATGGACTTGAAAGACATTTCTAGAGCTGTTGGACAGCAAATGTTTGCTGAGCGCATGCTTGTTTGGTATCAAGGAGTAAAATACCCAAACAAACTCACAGTGCTTCCCTCTTTCTTGTTTCAGCCCATCGTGCACATGTATGAGCAGTCCATTGAAGGAATATTGGAGGTGGGTGCTCTTCAATACCAGATCTCCATGGGAAAGCCGGTACCAATCCATGGGGAGGTGGATCCCTCTGACTCTGGGAAGCGTGAAACTGCCTCTGTGTCCATCAGCAAAACTCCTGTGAGCTTCTTCTCTCCTTCTCTTTCCAGGAAATGAGCAGCCCCCTGTCACCTCTCCTGCCACCTTTTCGGACACCTGCTAGAACAGAGACTTCCGAATTTCCATTGCAGGCAAAGGTAACCCTGCCCATTTTGGCCAGGGCTTCTGGTAAATTACAAGAGATCTCTCTGCTGAGCAGAACTTCAGTCTTGGCAGAAGGAGCCTGCCTGGAGGCCAGCCTAAGTTCTTTGACCATAAACAGTGTTGAGAGTTAGAAACCAAGCAGAAACAGCACCTTGTGTGGGGTTCCATCATACCATGCTCAAGGAGCAAGTTAGTGCCTGTGGCCTGTTAGTTTAGAGTCAGTTCTTCACAGGCCAAAGGCCAGACTTCTGGGCAAGAGTCTCTGGGCTCTGGGGAGCTGTGCTAGGACAGAAAGAGCCAAAAAGGCATCAGTCTTGAATCCTTCTTTTCTCTTTTGTTGGCAGCCTGAGCCATCAGCTTCTAAAAAGTGGCACCTTGACAACCTAATGACCCAGATAAAGCGAAGAGCAGTACAAAGAGAGGGCCCCATGGAAATTGCCCATGGGCATGGACGTGAGGAGGGTGTGAAGCAGGAGCGGGGCATCAGCAGCAATTCCTGCCAGCACCACTCCAAGGCAAGGGAGCCTTCTTACAAGAGCTGTGGCCAAGTGGCCATGGATTTCCACAAGACCTTTTCCCAAGTGGCCGAGGACACTCACAAGACCTCTGGCCAAATGACCGAGCATTTTCATAAGACCTCTGGCCAAGTGACAAAGGCTCCTCAGGAATCTCATGGTATGAGCACACCCAGCTCTCTAAAGCCTCTTGGGCACACCAAGGAGGCCTTGCCCAGGAAGATTGTGGGTATCAAAAGGCCCAGCGAGCCCCTGGAGCATGACAAATCCAAGAAAGTCCTGAAGCTGGAGAGCGAGCCTGGTCCGTTGGAGGTCAGAGACCAGTCCTCCAAAGACAAGCTGTAAGTCCAAGAAGCAGAGAAACCAAAACCTGCTTTCCGAAAAGGCCTGAAGCTGGGAGTGCAAAAACCCTCTGAGAACAGGAAGCACGAGGAGCCTGACAAGAGCTCTGCCCACGTGCCCAAGGTTCCTGACCAGAGTTGTGGCCAAGTGGCCAAGCCTGCCCACGAATCTGATGTTACATCCAAGCCCAGCTTTCTGAAGCCTCCTGTGCACACCAAGGAGGCCTTGCCCAAGAATACTCTGGGTATCAAAAGGCCAAGTATGTCCCAGGTACATGACGAATCCAAGAGAGTCTGGAAGGTAGAGAGTGAGGCTGGTCTTTTGCAGGTCACAGGCCAGTCTTGCAAGGACCAGCCCAAAGTCAAGAAAACAGTGAAGCCAAAAGCCACCGACAAAAAAGGCCTGAAGCCGGCACTTCACAAGGCCTCTGAGAAGAGAAAGGGCTCCCACCAGGTCAACACCAAAGGCTTTTTGGAGCCCAGTCTCCTGAGACATGCTCAGGAGTATGATGCCTTCATGCCCAGTGGCCACAGGCCTGGGGATTTGCACAAAGGGAAGGTGCCCTTGCCTCCTGGGGAGAAGAAGTTGTTCTCGCCTGCAAGGGAGGCAGACGTGAAGAGGAAAGCCATGAGGAGTCCTGAGGAGTCCCCCAAAAAGAAGGTGAGAGGGGCTAGAGGAAGTGGGTTTGGACAATGACCAAGGTGGTGTTTGAAAAACCCGTGTGGAGTTTCCCCTTCATAGGCTGGCAGTAGAGCCGTGATGCTTCTCCTCTAAAGGGAGTTCCAGTGTGTTGTTTTTTTCTGTTTTCAGCCAGAATCTATCAAACTGAGCTGTAGTGGTCTGTACTTTAGGTGAACTTCCAAGACCTGAGTGATTTTTTTTCCCTGTTTTTATTCTTGCTGCTAGAGGGAAGACAAGGGGGATACTCCCAGGAAGAAAAAGGAATGAGACAAAAAAATCCCAACAAAATAATTTCCGCTTTCAGCAAACAAAGGCTCCAATAAACTGAAGTGAGTATGCAGTGATGGGATGTCAGAAAGATGTGTAAATCTAAGTCTCTCTTCAGAAGGGAAAGATGAAGAACTCCTGTATCTCCTGTCCAGACACTCAAGAGTTTGCTTCTAACGTGATGTGCATTCTGCAGCTACAGCTGCTGCAGATTGGCCTTTACATGCTGGAAGCTATTGTTGGTTGGGGGTTTATGTATAAATTATGAATGGGATGGGATTGCTGTGGAACGCGTGTTAAGTTTCTTTTTTAGCATTAGTCTTACGACATGGTTATGACAATGGGAAGACAGTAGTAGTCTACATTTTTGGTAGCACACAAAGAACTTAATGTTACAACTTACTTCAAAAGTTTTTTGACTAATCACACAAAACAAAAGCATATTGATAGTAGTTGTATCTAACTACTAGCAGTACATGCATTTTTTGTTGAAAGAGGGTTTCCTTATTTTGAATGTAATTCTTGTTTGTAAGCTTTAAAACACAATGCACAAAGCTCTATTATTAAGCTTAGAACTTCTTAATATCTTGCTAGATGTACTTTTCTGTAGCTTAGGGCGGTATTCTAGGCAAGTGTTAATATACAGACTATTGTTCTATTTGTCCTTGTTTTTCTACTTCTTATATAATTTTTCTGTTGATAAATCTTACGGCTATTGCTTAGCTCTAATTGTAGTTTTGTTGTCTCTGAGGTCTGCTTTTTGTAGCTTTCCTAAAACTCTCTGATTTTGACAATTCCCACAGAAGCAACCAGTGCAGAAAGCCACTCTGAAGGTGTAGGTGAGTAAGGGTAGGGAGCCCTTCCCTTCTGACATCCTTTGAAAGCACAGAGGTGTCGGGGCTGATGACTGGCTGGGGGAAGGGATGTTCCAATCGCAGTAGGAATGGAAGAGCTTTAATTCTGGAGTTCCTTCCTCCCTTTTCCTCAGGGAAAATGAGCAGCTGTCTTAGTCATGCGCTGGCTTTTGGAGTGGGAAGGGTAGGAGGTAGTTTTGGGCAGAGAGGAGTCTGGATCGGGTCGAGGATGGTGCTGTGCTCTGTGTCAAATCATCCTCGGTGCAGCATCAGCTGAGCCAAGGCAGAGCAGCTGGAGAGCACGTGTGCAGTGACTAGGGACCAAAACACGGGAAAAGTGGGTGCTGAAAGAGGTGAGCGGACCGTCCCATACCCAGCAGAGTTAGGCAAGAAGTGCAGCCTCACACCTGAGCCTTCTCCCTGGGTTTAACTTCATTTCCTGCTCTTCTGATGCTGCGGTCCATGAGCTGGGATTCACTGCTTGGTGTGTTCTTGGAAACTTTGCGAAGCTGGCTAGAAAGGATGGAAATGAGCAGTGGTGAAACAGGTTGAGAGCTATTTGGGGCTGCTTCTTGCTGCCAGAATTCCCAGGTCATCCTGATTTCAGATGACCAGAAATCTGCTGGGCCACTGTTATTGAATGCGAAAGTCTCTGCCAATTCAAACTCCCTCTTATTTGTAGCCGCTCAGCTTTGGAAGTGATGTCTAATTGAGACATTGGCATGAATGGCAGGATACAGGCGAGCTTTTAAGAAATGCCTAGGTTATATGTACATCATGATCATGAATTTGCTTCTCTGGTCCAGAGCATCAGAAGATTCGTTCCAAACTGAGAGGAAAAATGTGGTGCTGCCAGCACTGCCGGCCATGACTGCTGCACAACGTGCACCAAATTCGACCACAACGACCCAAAAGAGACCCAGAACTGCGACTGATGACCTGGACCTGCCTGCCGTGGATAACCCTGCCATGAGCCAGGATCCTTTGTTTGCCAAGCACAGGAAAGTGGAGGAAGACCACAAGGAGCAATCCCAGGGCATCAACAGTGGTACCCAGGAGAGCTGGTGGGAGGATTCCTGCAACACAGGTGTGCTGTGGGATTCACTTCAGAAACATCCTCTCAGATAAGTGACCATTTCTGACTGTAGGCAACTGCAGTGGGTTTATAAAATAAAATTTTGATTTATTTATAAATAACCTGTGGGTGTGGCTGCAACCTGGGCCTCAGGTTTTATAGCATGCTGACAAAATTGTTGCATTTATGGGTTAAAAAAATCAGATTTTACTGGCTGTTTTTAAAAATTTGGCTCTTTACTGACAGCTGGAGGTATGGGGTCGAGGATGTTTTGTGGGGGGCGGGGGCAGGGCTATATGTTAGGCCAGACTGTGCACACTGATTAGCTGCCTTCTAATTGCTTGCTTTTTCCTGATAATTTTCCTGCTTCCAGTCCTCACTGCACTCTCAGCCATTGAACAAGGAACCTGCTCCTGAATTTTTCTGTGCTTGGGAAAAGTTTAATGGTACAAAGCACTGAGAGCTGCCAGGTGAGAAGCCAAGGTTCCATTTTGATTATTGGAGGGAGTGCTAGGAAAGAAGGCAAGAGGGGGAGAGCTCGTTGCATAGACTATGCCTGGGAGAAATGAACGTTTTCTCTGGGAATTTAGGAAAGCCTGGCTTTGGAATTGCTTTAGGCATCTCTCTCTGACCAGCTTTCTCTCTGTGGTTTTTCAGGGATCTGCAGGGGATGAGAAGAATCCTTTTCCAGTGACTTCTCTGCCACGTAAGGACAAGAGCAGACAAGACAAGACAAGAAGACCTGAAGTTAGAACAGTAAGTGTTTGTTTTACAGCCCTGCCTGTAGTTACTGAAGACACCAGACAGGGCTGGCCCTGTAGCCAGCCTGGCTTCTGCTTCCTCCTGAGCACTTCTTTTGGGAGCAAAGAGAGAGGGAGGGATGGGGGAGAGCTGCCCTTTCAGGGCAGCACCTGCTAAGTAGCTTGGCTACAGCTGAACAGCACTTGAATTTTTGACTTCTTGCTGGGCCTTTGATCAGTACTGGCCAAAAGGATTTCCTAGAGCTGCTGATAAGCTGTTTTTGATTGTACAGCTTAATCATTACAAATGTTGTGTTGTCCTGTGGTACAAGCAGTGGGGAATACTGAAAAGCTGTAACCTGCCATCCCATGGGGCCTTTGCAGTGTCATTTTCCATAAAAGACCAAGGTTTGTGGGCCCCTCTGGGCAAAGGGATGCATTGCCATGGTCTGCTGGCAAACTTGCAATAGAAAATAAGCACGATGTGCCTGGCTGAGTGGCTGGGAGGCTGTAAAAATCCTCTCCAGAAAGAGGCAGCTGCTGAAAGTCAAAAAGTTGTGCAGGTCCTCTTGGAGTAAAGTCACTCGAGTCATTGATTGTGTTCTGCCAGGTGTGCCTCTTGGATGAATCCAACCAAATGTTTTCTCTCTTCCTCCTTTTGTTCCAGAGTTTTCTGCTCTGGAAAGCCAAGTGACGTGACCAAGAGCTGGCCTGACCTCATACACAGAAGGAGACAGAATTTACAGTGACCCAGACTGGAACCAAATGCCTTAACTGGGTCTCCAGGATGTAAATAGTTCCAAGTTCTCTGTTCTTCTGAAGCCTTAGAAAACTTTGGTTTTATTTATTTTCTTTTTGTTCAATGCAAAGCACCTGCACATTACTTTTGTTTTAAATACAGTTGTAGATTTTCTTGGTTACTTTTGGAAAACTGTTGTGTTTTTTGAGGGTAATGCTTTTCTACCTTGCAAAAGAAGAGACGGAGGGTGGTACCTACTGTCACCCTGTTCTTTTGAAAGTTTTAAAGTTCTTCTAAAAGTTTTCTATACCTTCTGATGTTTACATATTTCTACTGAATTTTCTCACACTCTTCTTGTAAATAATGCTTGTTTTACATTCTTGTTTGTGGGTAGAAAGAATTGATGAACTGTTAGTTTAACCAGCGTGGTTGGAGAGGTGGCAATTTCATCCTCCAATACACTGTCACTTTTGGAATTCTATATCTAGTGGAGTCAGAAAACCAAATCCTCTCTTTGAGTTCTTTTCTTGCCCCTTTCACATCTAACGTCCGTGTGCGAGTTATTTCGTATCGCAGTGTGACACCTACCTATGAAATTACCTAGTGCAATGAATTGTCTGAATGGGCCCATGTCATGACGGTCTGTAAGTGTGTCCCCTAGGAGTAACTAACAGGACAATTTTCACACCTGTTGCTGACAAGGAAATCTGCACTCAGACTGTGTTACTGAGGGTCTTGCTCAGTTTCAGCTTTGACAGACCCAAGTTTGGGTGGCAAAATAACACCCAAAATGTGGCTGGAAACAGCTCCGACTTTCTCCTGTGCTGGAGGGGTGGGACTCGCAGGGAGGATTCCTCCTTGGGCTGCTTTTTGGCATTTGGCTTGGTGGGGATGGAAAACTGCAATGGGTCCTTAGGATTGCTTGGACATTGTTGTGAGTCTGAGAGCTTCCAGGGAGAGGAATCTCTTCTGATAAAGGAGGGATTAAGTGGCTGAATGTGGAACATAAGGCACATTTTGCATTTGGATATTTGCCTACAAGCACTGGTGGTCTCAGTGAGTGTCCAAGAGCAGAATCTGGTACCAAAGTAGGGCATCCTTCCTATGGGAGAGGACTCAGGACCCAGTGACTTAGAAACCTGCCAAGGGAACCCAAAAGGGAAACATGAGCTGTTTGCAAGCACTTCTCCCTTGCCAGGCTAACAGTGGAGGCAGCATCCACAGCACTGGTGTGTTCAGTTGACACCCTTCTCTACCCAAAGATTTCCTGGAAATTATTCCTGCAGTATGGCTCAAGGAGTTGTTTTTTTCAGAGAAATCACACTTCTGTGAAAAAAAAAAAAAAGGAAAAACCCCAAACCCTTCAAGTTTTTCAGTCACCTTTCAGTTGACTTTGATGGGCTTTGGATCAATGTTATTTATACAAGATATTTAGAAGCAAGTTCAAAAACTGTTAAGCAAGAAGTTTTATTTGCACAAGAAGTTTCATTGTGCCTCAAACACAGCTGAGCAGGTTCCTTTTCACAGTCATATTCCTCCATCTTCCCGCTCAAAAGTCACTGTATTGCAATATCAAAGCAAAGTATTGATAATGGTCATAAGACAGTCAATAAAACACGGATGCTTGATCTCAGTGAGAGATTCTGGAATCTTGATTTATCAACATGCTAGTCCAGTGTGTTGACACCCTTGTCTACACCAAGATTTCCTGGTGTGTGACAGCAGCATCCTGCCATCCTCACATCCAGTGGTGTGTCTGCCTTCGCCCTGATGCTGTCACATGCCTTCCCTATCTCTGAAGACCTGTGCGAGTGGGGAGAGAAGGATGGTATCCCAAAATAATTGTGATTACAAGAAAGAATTATCTCCCTTTTCCACATCATTTCATGATGTAGGAAGATGTCTGCACAGATTGAGCAGTAGCCACCTGTTTGCGGGTTTGAGGCTCAAGAAAATGAACAGGAAATAAATACTAGCAAAATGCCTACATTTCCCAAAGGAGTTTCTGTAGAAAGGGCTCCTGCCTGCAGTCATTCTGCCTTCTGGCCCTGCAGGACAACCAGGATCATGGCTGGGTCTTTCTGCATCTTCAAGGGACTGGCCTTTTATGTTCACACTATTAAAAGCCTTAGCGCCTCTCAGGGATAAGCTGCCCTAATGGGTGGAAGGAAGGTCTGTGTTCCCTTCTCCCCATTTTACCTATCAAACCTTATTTACTCCTTGTCCCTGGAGTTGTCCCTGCCCATAGCAGGAGGACTGGAACTCAACCATCTTTAATGTCCCTTTCAACCCAAGCCATTCTGTGATTCTATGAAATAACAGAAAATTTTTAAAAATCCATGGTATTTCAACCTGGAGCCAGGTCAGGGGCCTGCAGTGGGTTAGGAAAGATGCTCATTGTTTTCACTTGGGGCTATTCTAGGACATGAACAAGATGACTGTTTGACCTGTTCCTTTTGTCTGCCAGCTTTGACCTTCTGTTAGTGATGAAAACTTTAATTAAGGACAGTAACTGACCTTCTGCTCAAAACCAGTGGGTGTGAATCAGCACCGCAGACATGCAGAGGGGTGACTTTTACCCTAATGCCAAAGGGGCTGGAAATAGCAGTGCCCTGTGTGCCTTCAGCAGCGCTGTGCCGGCTGTTCCTGTGGCCATGGGCTTTACAGAGCTGTGCGTGGATTTACAATTTCTCCCAGTTTGGAATGTTGATTTGCACTGTCCTATTTTTTTTTTTCTTTCTTGGAAAATGCATGCAGGGGAAGACAATGTCTGAGCAATTCTTGGCCCATGTTAAGTCTTGCCTGTCAAGCAAATGTTTCTCATCGGCCCTGCCGCCACTCCCAGGAACAGCCAGAGCTGCACAGTTGCCTGCTTCTACTTGCGTTAAAATGCCACCAAGTGGCAGCCACACCAGCCTTGCAGACTGAGCCAGGGAGGAATTACAAATACAAGTTTCATCTCCTGGCTGGCTGTGCGCTATTTGCTAGCAGTTACAGTGGAGAGAACATGCAAAGCTTTAGAAAACAAATACAGATGTGGCAAAAGCAGCCAGCAAAACAATGTAAGCGAAGTATCTGGAACAGAGTACTTGGGTTTGCAAAACTCTCCACTGCAGTGATGCTGAAAATAGTCCCAAGAACAGTTTCAGCCTAAATAAGGACAGAAAGCCCTATCTGATTGTGGGAACAGTTTAGGGTTAAGAATTTCCCAGTCATTTGTTCTAATTAAGCTTGAACGGGCGAATTGGCTGAATTTTTATCAGCTGCTGACAACTTGTTTGTGAATTAAGCCTCGGTGTCATTTGATGTGGTAAGCCCATGAGGCTTACCAACACTGACCCTGCAGTAACTGCCTCCAGATCCCACCGTATCTGCAAGATCCTGGAGACAGGCAGGGTATCCCTCCTGGCTGGGATCATTGTTGCCTCCTGCTGCTTCTCCCGTGCTTGGAGGTCTCTGCCAGGGCAGGCCCGGTTTTCCACAGGGCTGCATCCCCCTCTGCAGGCAGGCGTTTCTAGTTGAAATAATTTTCCCAGCCGGTGTTCAAACAGAAGGGAAGACTGCAGTCCTTCTGATAGAAGTGCATGCATGTATTCGGTTTGTATTTTAAAAAATGCAAGTACCGCGTGCTTTGTCTTCTGAACTTTTCTGTTCTTAGCTGAGTATTTTAGCAGGATGTCAAATCCAAAGAGTTTTGCTGCCGGAAAGGCTCTATTAGGAATGAGATTCCGTTGGGAAAGAGGAGTATTAAATGGAGTTTGAAGCTGGGCAAGTATAAGCAAACGGACCACAATCTCCTTTGAACGTAAATAAATAAGGTGTGGGGGGTAGGGCCTCCTACCACTGTGTGGCTGCTCTGTCCCTCAGCATGGAGTGCGGGGGGAATATTCTTTTGTCGTCACTGTCCCCTTGCCAGGGCAGGTGGTAAATCACAACAGTTTTATGTGCAGGTAGGTCACTGCAGTTTGTCATCACAGTAATCCCGTATTTTTATTTGTTATACTTTGTCGTCATTAGCACATTTCCAGCAATAGAGATTCTAAAACCAGCTCTGTACAAAATGTATTTAGCTGTGGTGCCATCTCAGATTAACCATGTTCTGGGAACAGGGCTGTTCCTTGTAAACCTGCTTTGCACTTTTCTTGCCAGTCCTTAGGGATACACCTCCAGAGCCCTGAACAAGAGTGTTGGGGCGGGGGTATGCATTGAACTACAAATGGGATGCCTGTTTTAGGATCCTGCTCAGAGCTAGAACCATGTGACTTCCAACTCTTCCCATACCAGAGGCGGTGACCCCTTGTCAAAGACCTGTCATTTTAGGGTCAGATGTTCTTAGATTTTATTTGCTGCAGACTGTTCAGACCTGGCTGGGAGATGGCAGGAGATCAGACAAGAGTATCAGAACGATCCCTTGTGGCCTATTTTTCTTTCTGTACAAGCAGTGGTTATCTTCTCTCTTAGCCCCTCTTGGCTTTAGCTGGGGTTTAAAAGAAGCTATCTCCCAAACATCAAAGTTTATGAAATTAATAACGTACTTAAGAAATAAAATTGCTCGACATAGGGGCAAGTGAGACAGTATGGCACGTCGTGGTGGATGTGGAGGGAGGGAGGGAGGGAGGGAGGCAGTGGGGATGCTCTGACACTCCTGCCCAGGCACTGCCTGACCACAAAACCTGCTCCAGTATTTCTGAGAGGCACTGAAGTCTGTCCTGTGCACAGCTCATGTTCTCAATGCCTAATTAATCACAAGGTCCAAGGTTGTGTGGAGATGATCTACACGTCTGCGTCTGAGCTGTACCACGTGCCCACGTGCCATTTCTGTTTTAGTCCCATAAATTAAGTCACTCTGGAAGAATGCACAACACTCTGCTGCTTGGCACTCCCCTTCTCAGCTAGACGTGCCGTCCCATTTTTCACTCTCACAAATCTCCTGATGTCTTTCAGCAACTGCTCCCGTAGCAATAGGCTGTAGAAGTAAAAGCCAGCCACGGGCTGCACATTTCTGCTTGTGCCAGGTAAACCACATCAAACTCACCGTTGCTCTCTCTACTAGCCTTCTCTTCTGCAGCTGCCATCGAGTTCTCTGCATCTCAGAGCCTAAAGGGAAGCGCAAGAATTTCCATGGAGGGCTGCAGGAGGACTAGGTAGAAGCCCAGGAAAGACGTAAAAAAACCCGAGAGATGTCACAGGGCATACGTGGAGCAGAGACGCTGAAAAGCGGCAAAGCTGAAGAGCCTGGCTCAGCTTCAGTCCTGTGCAGATCATAGAAGGTGAAGAAAGAAGCAGCAGCGTATTGCTGGCCGGGGGGTTATGTACAAATCACAAACGGGATGGGACTGCTGGGGAACGCGTCTCAAGCTGCTTAATATCTAGCATCACTCTCATTACATGGTCATGACAAGGGGAAGATGCCAGCAGCTCATGTCCTCGACAGCAGACTGAGAACTCAGTGTAACAACCCACTGGAAAGCTTTTTGACCAGTCGCACAAAGCCAAAGCATATTGACAGTAGTTCTGTCCAACCACTATAAGCGCACGTACCTTTGGTTAAAACAATGCTCGCTTATTTCGAATACAATACCTGCTGGTAAGCCTTAAAATACAATGCACAGAGCTCCATTCATAAGCTGAGAACTTCCTAGTGTCTCACTAGATATACTTTTCTGTAGCTTAGGGAGTTATTCTAGCCAAGTGTTAATACACAGACCCTTGTTCTATTTGTCCTTACTTTTCTACTTCTTATATAACTTTTCTGCTGATAGGTCTTATGGCTACTGCTTAGCTCTAATTGCAGCTCTGCTGTCCCCGAGGCCTGCCTTTTGCAGCTTTCCCAAAACCCTCTGATTTTAAGGATTCCCACAGGGGATGCAGCAGGAAGCTCTTGGCAAAGCCCTTCTGACCCCGGGGGGCCGCAGCTGCCCTCAGGCTGTGAGGGAGAACAGCAGCAGCCTCTTGCAGCAGCTGCAGCCCCCGGCAGGTGCCTCCCGAGCCTCCTTTGCTCCAGGCTGAACACGCCCAGCTCCCTCACCTGCCCCTCGTCACACCTGTGCTCCAGACCCTGCACCCGCTCCAGTGCCATCTCTGGACATGCCCCAGCCTCATAGTGTGATCCCAAACCCGAGCCCACGATTCCAGATGCACCCTCAGCAGTGCCGAGTACAGGGACATTGGTCCTAAATCATAGAATATTCTGAGCTTGAAGGGATCCACTAGGATAGGTCCTAAAGTATGCCAAAAATTCTCACAGTGGAGTTCAAATGCTGGGAGCAGCAGAAAAAGGGAAGACATTTTTGATACCAGAGCATCAAACAACCCGAATTCATAAAATTAAATGAAGAAATAGGTTATGATGGAATAAACCTGATTTATGTATATATTGCTTTCCATAATTGTACAACTTGGCTTTATGCGGTTGGTTGTTAGCATTTGTCGCTTTCCTTTTCTTGAGTAGAAATGCAGCAGTTCATTTAAAAATAACACCAAGATGTACCCGCCACTGGCTGTGATGGAGCTCATCAATAATGGCAGTAATGCCTCTGGGATAAAAAAGTTAAGGGGAAAAAAAAAATAGATGGCCCAGATTGCAGCCAGAGAAGAGACCACAATGCCAAGAGAGAGTCTCAGGGAAATTGCCAGTGGGGATGGATATGAGGAGGGCAAGAAGCAGGAGGGGTCCATCAGCAGCAATTCCTCACAGCAGCACAGCGAGCCAAGGGAGCCTCCTCGCAAGAGCCAGGTGGCCAGAGCTCCTCAGGACACTCATCTGCCCACAGAATGCAACAGCCAGAAGCCTCCTGTGCACACCAAGGAGACCTTTTCAGTACTGCGAGGCCAGGAGGCAGTATGAAGTAAGTACCTTAGTGCTTAAGTGAGAGAGTTCCCTTAAGGCTTGGAAATCCAGCATTAGGCAAGGGAAAATGAGACATGGGATTTTATGTCCTTTAAAACCAAACTGAACATTTAAAGAGGATGAAGTGGAAAATTTTGTAGTAAAACAAAAGAAATGTGAAGCGAAATGAAAGCTCTGCTTTTATTTCCAAAGACTGTACAAGTTCATATGGAGCCATTGGGTTAGGTGGGAAAGAGGCCGTGCAATAGGCATCCTGTCTCTGACCAGAGCCTTTCTCACTTCAAATCCCTGAGGGCTCCCTCAGCGGCTCCTTTTCAGCTGCTGGGCAGGGCACGGGGGCTCAGTGGCACAGGGTCCTGCTGGCCCCCGCCTGGGGGACAGCCCATGTGCCGCTGCCAGGCAGGCCTGGGTTCCCGCAGTGCAGCGGGGGTGTGGGCAGGCTCCAGCAGGGTTCTGTGACCCGTGACCCTCCAGCAGGGTTCTGTGACCCGTGACCCTCCAGCAGGGTTCTGTGACCTGTGACCCTCCAGCAGGGTTCCGTGCCCTCTGACCCCCCGTGGCACCGGGACACCGCACCTGGAGACCGTTGGCACTCGGGCTCTGCCAACGGCAGAACCGTCTTCAGGCAGTGCCCCGCGGGCTGCAGCAGCACGGAGGGAGCGCAGCTCTGTTCGGGGAGCACTGCTTGGCCAGAAAGCCTGTTCGCAGCGCCTTTATTGCCACTGGGGAGCCATTCCTCGCCCCCAAGGCCAGCTTGTGCCAGGTAATTCTGCGCTTGGCTGCCAGGGTGCAAACAGGCCAGCCACGGCCGTCTCTGCTGCATTCCAGCGCTGGGCCCAAATGGCAGCAGTTTCAAACCCAGCCTCTTGCTCCTGCCTCTGCAAGCTGACAGCAGTTTGCTGGGAGTCGCTGACCAGGGAAATTGCCTTTAAGGCCTTCCTTATGCAAATATTTAGCATTGTTATTCTCCAGCCTGCAGTGGGGCAAATCACTTTCAGGTGGAGAGGGCAAGGTTGCAGGAGGGCTTGCTGCTGATTTAGCTTGAATCCTAAGTGTCTCTAAGGAGCAGGAGAGCCAGGCAATCCCTAGGAAAGGAGGGTGACATGGCAAAGGCCCCTGGGTTCTGCCCCATGTGCTGCCAAAAGGTGCCAGCACTGAGAAGGAGAGGCTTGAGGCCAGAGCCAGCAGATGTGTGGCAGGGGGAACTCTGGGCTTTTCCTGGGCAGTGCCTGAAGCAGGTGCTCCAGCTGGGGCCTGGGATTGCCCCATTGGGAGTGGGAGCAGCTGCCAGGGGCCTCTCTTACAGTTGAACTGTCGCAGCCAGGGACTCCAGAGGTAGGTGGCAAAGCTCGTGTGGAAACACCCACATCCCAAAGTGAAGCCAAAGCTATCGCTTTACCATGTTTCCAGTTTTAGGAATCAAGGCCATTGCAATTACAATGGCTCTGTCCATCCAGATTTGTTTATCATGTGTGTGTAACAACAGTGGCCACCAGAATATTTGAATCCCTCAAGGATAGGCTGGACAGGCCTTTGCGAAACCTGGTCTAGTGAAAGGTGTCCCTGGCCCCGGCAGAGGGGTGGAACTAGGAGAAATCTAAGGCCCCTTCCACCCTAAAACATTCTATGCTTCTATGGTTTTATGGGGCTGTGGTTCTGTGAATGCCGTGTGTTCTCTGACTGTATGTCAAGTTATCCCTTCCAATGCCTCAATATATGCAAAACACCAAGCTTTGCCCATAAAAATATCATGTGAGGTTTAGTGATAGCAACATTTGAAGGACAAGCTCTTGAGATGGGTACATGAGGTTTAAGTTTCCAAGCAGCTTCCACGCTTCCTTGTTTCATTAGAGCAGCTCTTTGCCTGTGGCTGGATGGAGAAGGCAGAGAGAAGAGCAATCAAATGTGTCCTGCTAGGGGATGCAGAAATGAGCCTGGCAAATACAGCACTGTCAAAAGCTTGTAGGAATTCCCATCAGGGTCACAGGAGTAGCTGCTTTCCTCTCCACAGTGAGGAACGCTTGTGTCCAGAAGCACAGCTGGGTTGCAAGAGCATTTTTGCCTTGCACGAATAGTGTCAGGTTAACGCCACCTGCGCAACCTCAAATCCATGGGACGGCAGTGTGGTTGAAAACCTGGCCCTGTCAAAGGAATTGAAAAATGTTTTGACTGTTTCGTGAAATCCAGATTTTCCTGCTGGCCACTCGTGTGCTTTGTGGCCATGTTAAGGATAAGCTGGTGGTAGAGCAGGCCTCCAAGCCATGCTGTTTATTCACAAGTGGATGTGCATGTCTCTCCACACAAGTTATGCCGGTGCCAGGTCCATTCAACAGAAGTTGGAAGAAAGTTGGAATGACTTCTCCCTGTAGGCACTTGCTACTTCTCCCACCTTCGTTTATCTTTAAATTCAAGTGAGCACCTTGTTCTTTTAAGCAGTTTGCTTTCCAGCCAACATTTTGGTTTTCATGATGGTGAGGAGGCAGCAAAGATGCAGCGTTTGTTTGCTTCCAGATGTGTCCTCGGAGCTTAGTGTGAGTGTCCATTCTTAGGCTTCCCAGCAGCATGGGGAGGCGGGTGTTTGACAGGATTCCCATCTGTAGTGGCCTGTATCTCTCTGTGGCTTGCCGAATGGTTCTCTGCTGGTCCCTTCCCTGATGTTAAAGCCACTGCCTAGAGCTCAGCTGCTTCACCTCTTCCCCCAAATGTCTCTGCTCCTGTTTCACACCAGTTGCCCTAAGTGGGGTGGTTCACAAGACTTCACAGAATGCTCCTGCAGCCTCCTCCCCAGCGAGAAATGATTCTGCTCCCTCTGGAGTGTGAGATGCTGCAAGTGAGCGTCACCAATTGAAATGTAAACGTTTTCAGTCCTTTTTCTGCATTTTTGAGATTTTTTGCATCTGCTGGGGGAATATGGTTACCTGTTCATATACAACTGTCTTTTCAAGGCTTTTTTTTTGCCCTCCATTTCTTTTCCTTCTTCTTTCCACAAATGCTGCCATTCACGTGGGGCCCATTTTGTTGCCGACAGGCAGCGACTTTTTTGTTCTGAAAACGGAACTAAATTTCCTGAAGCCTGTAGCAGTGGCCTGGTTTGTCGTGCTCTTGGCCAAATCCGGAGCTAAGAGCTGACTTGGAAAGCAGCATCACTCCTGAGGGAAGGGGAAAACGGATCTCTTGGATCTCCTCTTCTCAGCGACGTGTAATCCCCATGTTTGGATGGTTTATGTTTAGGGAGCACTGCAATGACTCCCAGTCAGGCACTCCAGGTTCTGGGTGCAGCAAGTCCCTGGAGATCCTGACCTCTGCTTTAGGCATGAACTCATGCAGATGGTGAATATCTGTTTGTTCTCTTCCAGAGAAGCTGACTCAAGCTGAGGCTTCATAATGGAACCGACAGACAACCAGAACCATGACAAGAGGTAGGAATTAATGTGATATAATCTTGGCTTCCCAGGTGCTGTGATGAATGTTGTGATGGTTTAGAAAAAGAATTCCCCCTCCAATGCAAGAATCAGAATTCCAAAGTGGGACAAATGAAGTAAGGATTGTCCTGTCAGTGAGAGCGGCTTCAGAGCCCATTGGTATTTTCAGAGCTTCTGTTACAGACCCAGGCTTGGACGATGGCTGGGGTCAGGGCAGATTCTCTGCTGAACATTCTGAAGCCAATCTCTTACTACTGGAGCCAGGGCACACCCTTCTGCAGTTTGGGATGCTTTTGGCCTAGGAGTAGTTTCCAGCTTCAGTCTGGAGCAAAGCGCGAGTTGTGGTTTTTTGGGGTGGGGGCGATTTGTGCGAGTTTTGCTTCTTGTGGAACTTGTTTGAAGATGATGAGGACTGAGGTGATGTTTCATGGCAGACATTCAGTTTCATCTGCCTCTTTGAACAGCCAGGTTGTTGGGGTTTTCCTGGTGACACATCAAGTGTAGAGCAGCTGCAGCACATACAGGACTATTTTTAACTCTCCAGTGCTGACCTGTTTTCCCCCTGGAGATGGAGGGGCTGGGAGTGTAGAGTCCCCCTGCACCAAGGCTCCTAGGTGCTGGGCATGTTGGTGTTAAAGCCTGGAGGTGCAGTTCCCAAAGCTTCCAAAATTCCCTGACTTTAAGGGAGCTGTGCAGGGTTATGAGTGATGGCAGCGATCAGGTTTGCAAAGGCTTTGAAGAGCATCTTGACAAACACCTTCAATGGCCAGGCCAGACACGGGCAGCAAAGGTGTCTCCAGGGCTGGGGAGACTGGGGGATCTACAGGCTTATCTAAAAAGTCTGGGCATTTCAATAGACAGCAGACCCATCTACTCTGAATTTGGAATGCCATCCAGTGCAAAAACCTGATTTTTTTGTAAATAACAGCCCTTCGGTATGAGATGAGGCAGCTGTGCCTCTGCTCTAGGAATGATTAAACTTTCAGGAGCTGATTATTGCTGTGGTATTGGAGCAAGTGTCACTGCTGGGGCAGACCAGGCTCTCCCCTTGCAACCTGGGACACTTGGGAAGTTGGATTTGCAAAGAAGAATTTAGCAATTGTATGCATAGAGAAGACTGTGCAGTAGAGTAGAAATACATACCTGCATCCACTGTGCCTGCATGCTTTTCCTTCCCTGACGTCCATAAATATCAGAGCAAGCAGAGTTTCCCTCATTTTGCAGTAGTCTTTCAAAGGCCAGGGACACTTTAAAGGTTCTGGTTTCCCGTGATGGGACACTTTATTGGTGTTTTGTTGTGGGGCAGGTGGGATTGAGTACATGCATAAGTGGAAGACGAGGAGCAGGGGGATTTGACCTGGTGTTTTCTGAATGTCTGAGATCTTCTGTCTAATTACACTGATGGGATGGCTTTAAATGCAGCTACATGATTTTCCAGGGAAGCAGCTTTCCAAATGCCTGTTTGAAGTAGAGAGTGAATTTCCAAGGTTGTTTATCAAGTGGCTATTAATAGAATATGAATAGAGGATTCTGTTTGACTCGCAAGGGGGGAGACTGGGGTGAGAGGTCTGCAGGAGAACTGGACTGGCAGTTTCTCCCATTAATCACTGCAAGTAGATTAGCCAGCTCATGTGCTGATCACCCCAGTGAGTGCTTCTGCGTTTGTTTCACAAGGAAATGGAGGAGGGTCTTTCCCTTCCCAACCTTCTTGATGGCTTGTATCAGGAGTAGCAATCCCTGAGAAGGATGTGTGCTGTCCCCTGTGTGTCTCATTGCTCTGGGGCACAGCACATGCTGGACAGAACCAATCTGTCCACTGTCAGCTTCCTGAGGATTTTGACATTGCTTTGCTGCTGGACATTTCTTCCAGGCCAGGACTTTGGCTCATTCGATGTCTAAGGCATGTGTCACCTGCAGCTGGGAATTCCGTATTGATGACTTCTTTTCCTGGCGGCACGGAAAACTTGAGGCTTCCAGCCTGAATAGCTAAGCAGATCCAGTGCAGAGTGACTTAACCCACAGGGGATAACCGTGCAGGGAGTCGCTTTGCCTTCACAGAGACACTGAACGGCTCTGTCCTCTCTTCCCCAAAGCAGAACCTTCACTCTCCTGTGTCACCCCAGTCTCTTTAAGGCATCTTTCCAAATTAACTGTGAGCTGCCTTAAAAATACAGCACACGTGAAGCTCCGATGTATCTCTTGTCCTTCTGTGCCAGCTTTTACCTCTTCTCCCAGCACCTGAGCAAAGCTGTTTGTAAAGCCAACCTTCTTGTTCAGGTCTTTAAGAATCCCTCAACCCCAACAGAGAGCCTTGTATTGCCTGCACTGACAGACTTCCTGGCAGGGCCCAGTTAGGGAGTGTCAGTGTGCAGAAAGGAACAGGAATGTGGCATCTTCCTTGAAGTGTGTTTAAAAAGGAGTGTCAAAAAAATCCCATCCAAACAAACAAAAAAAAAAAAAAAAAAAAAAGGGCAAGTCAAGCTGTGTTCCTCTGCAGTTTGCAAAGTCTGGAGCCAAGAAGCAGAATTTGTGGACAACTCCAGAGCATTTCTATTCTCAGGTGGAATGAAGACGCCTGCCTTGAAGTTGGCTGAAAACAGATGAAGAGTCTTCTCTATCTTGCACGAGCTCCATGTGTGGGTGCTTTCCTTGTGCCAGAATCAAATCCTGGCCAGAATCAAAGCAACCTTGCAGAGCTGGTCCATTAGCTGGGCTTAGTTTGAAGTTTGTGGTCTCTGCTTTAGTCCTTCAGAAAAGCTCCTGTGCCTGAAGGCCTGAACCTTTTTCTGTGTTCAAATGTTGTGTGTAATAAGTAGTAGGATGTCTTTCCAGGAGCCCAAGTGATGATGGTCAAGTGCTTTGCCAAGCAAAAGCTCGATCTTGGCAGGAGGATCCAGCCTGGAGCCAGCCCAAGTTACCTGACTGTTCTGAACTGGAAGCCAAGCAACAACTGCACCTTGCAAGGGTTGCATTTTGGTCAAAGTTGTTCTGGTTTTTTTTTTGGTTTTATTTGTTTTGTTTTGTTTTTTTTTCCTTCAGAAAAATGAGTCTGATTTCATTTGGGTGAATGACAAATATTCCTCCTTCTCTAGAACTGAACTGGGAATTTCTCTAGGATTGGGAACTTTTATTTCTAACTGTTTTTTCTTAACTAATGACACTTTTTGCTCAACTCTTTCACATGCAGAGACAGCCTGTGCCTTTGCAGGCCAAGCTTCGCTGCTACAATAGCAACTAAAGGAAAGTGATTTTCAATGAAGGGAGCACACTGCAGAAACAGACTTTCTTAACCATATTAAATAAAAGTCAGCAAAGTCAGCAATGGAAACGGTGTTTCCTGACTGCCAGGGAAGCCAGACATTGATCTTGCAGGAGGTGACTGGTGGTTTCAGCTCTTGCTCTGCCTGGTCTCTGTTCCTTACTGCCCTTCAGATGGAACTGTTATTCCTTATTAGCATTTCATTATGAATGGACTTGAAAGACATTTCTAGAGCTGTTGGACAGCAAATGTTTGCTGAGCGCATGCTTGTTTGGTATCAAGGAGTAAAATACCCAAACAAACTCACAGTGCTTCCCTCTTTCTTGTTTCAGCCCATCGTGCACATGTATGAGCAGTCCATTGAAGGAATATTGGAGGTGGGTGCTCTTCAATACCAGATCTCCATGGGAAAGCCGGTACCAATCCATGGGGAGGTGGATCCCTCTGACTCTGGGAAGCGTGAAACTGCCTCTGTGTCCATCAGCAAAACTCCTGTGAGCTTCTTCTCTCCTTCTCTTTCCAGGAAATGAGCAGCCCCCTGTCACCTCTCCTGCCACCTTTTCGGACACCTGCTAGAACAGAGACTTCCGAATTTCCATTGCAGGCAAAGGTAACCCTGCCCATTTTGGCCAGGGCTTCTGGTAAATTACAAGAGATCTCTCTGCTGAGCAGAACTTCAGTCTTGGCAGAAGGAGCCTGCCTGGAGGCCAGCCTAAGTTCTTTGACCATAAACAGTGTTGAGAGTTAGAAACCAAGCAGAAACAGCACCTTGTGTGGGGTTCCATCATACCATGCTCAAGGAGCAAGTTAGTGCCTGTGGCCTGTTAGTTTAGAGTCAGTTCTTCACAGGCCAAAGGCCAGACTTCTGGGCAAGAGTCTCTGGGCTCTGGGGAGCTGTGCTAGGACAGAAAGAGCCAAAAAGGCATCAGTCTTGAATCCTTCTTTTCTCTTTTGTTGGCAGCCTGAGCCATCAGCTTCTAAAAAGTGGCACCTTGACAACCTAATGACCCAGATAAAGCGAAGAGCAGTACAAAGAGAGGGCCCCATGGAAATTGCCCATGGGCATGGACGTGAGGAGGGTGTGAAGCAGGAGCGGGGCATCAGCAGCAATTCCTGCCAGCACCACTCCAAGGCAAGGGAGCCTTCTTACAAGAGCTGTGGCCAAGTGGCCATGGATTTCCACAAGACCTTTTCCCAAGTGGCCGAGGACACTCACAAGACCTCTGGCCAAATGACCGAGCATTTTCATAAGACCTCTGGCCAAGTGACAAAGGCTCCTCAGGAATCTCATGGTATGAGCACACCCAGCTCTCTAAAGCCTCTTGGGCACACCAAGGAGGCCTTGCCCAGGAAGATTGTGGGTATCAAAAGGCCCAGCGAGCCCCTGGAGCATGACAAATCCAAGAAAGTCCTGAAGCTGGAGAGCGAGCCTGGTCCGTTGGAGGTCAGAGACCAGTCCTCCAAAGACAAGCTGTAAGTCCAAGAAGCAGAGAAACCAAAACCTGCTTTCCGAAAAGGCCTGAAGCTGGGAGTGCAAAAACCCTCTGAGAACAGGAAGCACGAGGAGCCTGACAAGAGCTCTGCCCACGTGCCCAAGGTTCCTGACCAGAGTTGTGGCCAAGTGGCCAAGCCTGCCCACGAATCTGATGTTACATCCAAGCCCAGCTTTCTGAAGCCTCCTGTGCACACCAAGGAGGCCTTGCCCAAGAATACTCTGGGTATCAAAAGGCCAAGTATGTCCCAGGTACATGACGAATCCAAGAGAGTCTGGAAGGTAGAGAGTGAGGCTGGTCTTTTGCAGGTCACAGGCCAGTCTTGCAAGGACCAGCCCAAAGTCAAGAAAACAGTGAAGCCAAAAGCCACCGACAAAAAAGGCCTGAAGCCGGCACTTCACAAGGCCTCTGAGAAGAGAAAGGGCTCCCACCAGGTCAACACCAAAGGCTTTTTGGAGCCCAGTCTCCTGAGACATGCTCAGGAGTATGATGCCTTCATGCCCAGTGGCCACAGGCCTGGGGATTTGCACAAAGGGAAGGTGCCCTTGCCTCCTGGGGAGAAGAAGTTGTTCTCGCCTGCAAGGGAGGCAGACGTGAAGAGGAAAGCCATGAGGAGTCCTGAGGAGTCCCCCAAAAAGAAGGTGAGAGGGGCTAGAGGAAGTGGGTTTGGACAATGACCAAGGTGGTGTTTGAAAAACCCGTGTGGAGTTTCCCCTTCATAGGCTGGCAGTAGAGCCGTGATGCTTCTCCTCTAAAGGGAGTTCCAGTGTGTTGTTTTTTTCTGTTTTCAGCCAGAATCTATCAAACTGAGCTGTAGTGCTCTGTACTTTAGGTGAACTTCCAAGACCTGAGTGATTTTTTTTCCCTGTTTTTATTCTTGCTGCTAGAGGGAAGACAAGGGGGATACTCCCAGGAAGAAAAAGGAATGAGACAAAAAAATCCCAACAAAATAATTTCCGCTTTCAGCAAACAAAGGCTCCAATAAACTGAAGTGAGTATGCAGTGATGGGATGTCAGAAAGATGTGTAAATCTAAGTCTCTCTTCAGAAGGGAAAGATGAAGAACTCCTGTATCTCCTGTCCAGACACTCAAGAGTTTGCTTCTAACGTGATGTGCATTCTGCAGCTACAGCTGCTGCAGATTGGCCTTTACATGCTGGAAGCTATTGTTGGTTGGGGGTTTATGTATAAATTATGAATGGGATGGGATTGCTGTGGAACGCGTGTTAAGTTTCTTTTTTAGCATTAGTCTTACGACATGGTTATGACAATGGGAAGACAGTAGTAGTCTACATTTTTGGTAGCACACAAAGAACTTAATGTTACAACTTACTTCAAAAGTTTTTTGACTAATCACACAAAACAAAAGCATATTGATAGTAGTTGTATCTAACTACTAGCAGTACATGCATTTTTTGTTGAAAGAGGGTTTCCTTATTTTGAATGTAATTCTTGTTTGTAAGCTTTAAAACACAATGCACAAAGCTCTATTATTAAGCTTAGAACTTCTTAATATCTTGCTAGATGTACTTTTCTGTAGCTTAGGGCGGTATTCTAGGCAAGTGTTAATATACAGACTATTGTTCTATTTGTCCTTGTTTTTCTACTTCTTATATAATTTTTCTGTTGATAAATCTTACGGCTATTGCTTAGCTCTAATTGTAGTTTTGTTGTCTCTGAGGTCTGCTTTTTGTAGCTTTCCTAAAACTCTCTGATTTTGACAATTCCCACAGAAGCAACCAGTGCAGAAAACCACTCTGAAGGTGTAGGTGAGTAAGGGTAGGGAGCCCTTCCCTTCTGACATCCTTTGAAAGCACAGAGGTGTCGGGGCTGATGACTGGCTGGGGGAAGGGATGTTCCAATCGCAGTAGGAATGGAAGAGCTTTAATTCTGGAGTTCCTTCCTCCCTTTTCCTCAGGGAAAATGAGCAGCTGTCTTAGTCATGCGCTGGCTTTTGGAGTGGGAAGGGTAGGAGGTAGTTTTGGGCAGAGAGGAGTCTGGATCGGGTCGAGGATGGTGCTGTGCTCTGTGTCAAATCATCCTCGGTGCAGCATCAGCTGAGCCAAGGCAGAGCAGCTGGAGAGCACGTGTGCAGTGACTAGGGACCAAAACACGGGAAAAGTGGGTGCTGAAAGAGGTGAGCGGACCGTCCCATACCCAGCAGAGTTAGGCAAGAAGTGCAGCCTCACACCTGAGCCTTCTCCCTGGGTTTAACTTCATTTCCTGCTCTTCTGATGCTGCGGTCCATGAGCTGGGATTCACTGCTTGGTGTGTTCTTGGAAACTTTGCGAAGCTGGCTAGAAAGGATGGAAATGAGCAGTGGTGAAACAGGTTGAGAGCTATTTGGGGCTGCTTCTTGCTGCCAGAATTCCCAGGTCATCCTGATTTCAGATGATCAGAAATCTGCTGGGCCACTGTTATTGAATGCGAAAGTCTCTGCCAATTCAAACTCCCTCTTATTTGTAGCCGCTCAGCTTTGGAAGTGATGTCTAATTGAGACATTGGCATGAATGGCAGGATGTAGGCGAACTTTTAAGAAATGCCTAGGTTATATGTACATCATGATCATGAATTTGCTTCTCTGGTCCAGAGCATCAGAAGATTCGTTCCAAACTGAGAGGAAAAATGTGGTGCTGCCAGCACTGCCGGCCATGACTGCTGCACAACGTGCACCAAATTCGACCACAACGACCCAAAAGAGACCCAGAACTGCGACTGATGACCTGGACCTGCCTGCCGTGGATAACCCTGCCATAAGCCAGGATCCTTTGTTTGCCAAGCACAGGAAAGTGGAGGAAGACCACAAGGAGCAATCCCAGGGCATCAACAGTGGTACCCAGGAGAGCTGGTGGGAGGATTCCTGCAACCCAGGTGTGCTGTGGGATTCACTTCAGAAACATCCTCTCCGATAAGTGACCATTTCTGACTGTAGGCAACTGCAGTGGGTTTATAAAATAAAATTTTGATTTATTTATAAATAACCTGTGGGTGTGGCTGCAACCTGGGCCTCAGGTTTTATAGCATGCTGACAAAATTGTTGCATTTATGGGTTAAAAAAATCAGATTTTACTGGCTGTTTTTAAAAATTTGGCTCTTTACTGACAGCTGGAGGTATGGGGTCGAGGATGTTTTGTGGGGGGCGGGGGCAGGGCTATATGTTAGGCCAGACTGTGCACACTGATTAGCTGCCTTCTAATTGCTTGCTTTTTCCTGATAATTTTCCTGCTTCCAGTCCTCACTGCACTCTCAGCCATTGAACAAGGAACCTGCTCCTGAATTTTTCTGTGCTTGGGAAAAGTTTAATGGTACAAAGCACTGAGAGCTGCCAGGTGAGAAGCCAAGGTTCCATTTTGATTATTGGAGGGAGTGCTAGGAAAGAAGGCAAGAGGGGGAGAGCTCGTTGCATAGACTATGCCTGGGAGAAATGAACGTTTTCTCTGGGAATTTAGGAAAGCCTGGCTTTGGAATTGCTTTAGGCATCTCTCTCTGACCAGCTTTCTCTCTGTGGTTTTTCAGGGATCTGCAGGGGATGAGAAGAATCCTTTTCCAGTGACTTCTCTGCCACGTAAGGACAAGAGCAGACAAGACAAGAGAAGAAGACCTGAAGTTAGAACAGTAAGTGTTTGTTTTACAGCCCTGCCTGTAGTTACTGAAGACACCAGACAGGGCTGGCCCTGTAGCCAGCCCGGCTTCTGCTTCCTCCTGAGCACTTCTTTTGGGAGCAAAGAGAGAGGGAGGGATGGGGGAGAGCTGCCCTGTCAGGGCAGCACCTGCTAAGTAGCTTGGCTACAGCTGAACAGCACTTGAATTTTTGACTCCTTGCTGGGCCTTTGATCAGTATTGGCCAAAAGGATTTCCTAGAGCTGCTGATAAGCTGTTTTTGATTGTACAGCTTAATCATTACAAATGTTGTGTTGTCCTGTGGTACAAGCAGTGGGGAATACTGAAAAGCTGTAACCTGCCACCCCATGGGGCCTTTGCAGTGTCATTTTCCATAAAAGACCAAGGTTTGTGGGCCCCTCTGGGCAAAGGGATGCATTGCCATGGTCTGCTGGCAAACTTGCAATAGAAAATAAGCACGATGTGCCTGGCTGAGTGGCTGGGAGGCTGTAAAAATCCTCTCCAGAAAGAGGCAGCTGCTGAAAGTCAAAAAGTTGTGCAGGTCCTCTTGGAGTAAAGTCACTCGAGTCATTGATTGTGTTCTGCCAGGTGTGCCTCTTGGATGAATCCAACCAAATGTTTTCTCTCTTCCTCCTTTTGTTCCAGAGTTTTCTGCTCTGGAAAGCCAAGTGACGTGACCAAGAGCTGGCCTGACCTCATACACAGAAGGAGACAGAATTTACAGTGACCCAGACTGGAACCAAATGCCTTAACTGGGTCTCCAGGATGTAAATAGTTCCAAGTTCTCTGTTCTTCTGAAGCCTTAGAAAACTTTGGTTTTATTTATTTTCTTTTTGTTCAATGCAAAGCACCTGCACATTACTTTTGTTTTAAATACAGTTGTAGATTTTCTTGGTTACTTTTGGAAAACTGTTGTGTTTTTTGAGGGTAATGCTTTTCTACCTTGCAAAAGAAGAGACGGAGGGTGGTACCTACTGTCACCCTGTTCTTTTGAAAGTTTTAAAGTTCTTCTAAAAGTTTTCTATACCTTCTGATGTTTACATATTTCTACTGAATTTTCTCACACTCTTCTTGTAAATAATGCTTGTTTTACATTCTTGTTTGTGGGTAGAAAGAATTGATGAACTGTTAGTTTAACCAGCGTGGTTGGAGAGGTGGCAATTTCATCCTCCAATACACTGTCACTTTTGGAATTCTATATCTAGTGGAGTCAGAAAACCAAATCCTCTCTTTGAGTTCTTTTCTTGCCCCTTTCACATCTAACGTCTGTGTGCGAGTAATTTCGTATCGCAGTGTGACACCTACCTATGAAATTACCTAGTGCAATGAATTGTCTGAATGGGCCCATGTCATGACGGTCTGTAAGTGTGTCCCCTAGGAGTAACTAACAGGACAATTTTCACACCTGTTGCTGACAAGGAAATCTGCACTCAGACTGTGTTACTGAGGGTCTTGCTCAGTTTCAGCTTTGACAGACCCAAGTTTGGGTGGCAAAATAACACCCAAAATGTGGCTGGAAACAGCTCCGTCTTTCTCCTGTGCTGGAGGGATGGGACTAGAGGGAAGATTCCTCCTTGGGCTGCTTTTTGGCATTTGGCTTGGTGGGGATGGAAAACTGCAACGGGTCCTTAGGATTGCTTGGACATTGTTGTGAGTCTGAGAGCTTCCAGGGAGAGGAATCTCTTCTGATAAAGGAGGGATTAAGTGGCTGAATGTGGAACATAAGGCACATTTTGCATTTGGATATTTGCCTACAAGCACTGGTGGTCTCAGTGAGTGTCCAAGAGCAGAATCTGGTACCAAAGTAGGGCATCCTTCCTATGGGAGAGGACTCAGGACCCAGTGACTTAGAAACCTGCCAAGGGAACCCAAAAGGGAAACATGAGCTGTTTGCAAGCACTTCTCCCTTGCCAGGCTAACAGTGGAGGCAGCATCCGCAGCACTGGTGTGTTCAGTTGACACCCTTCTCTACCCAAAGATTTCCTGGAAATTATTCCCGCAGTATGGCTCAAGGAGTTGTTTTTTTCAGAGAAATCACACTTCTGTGAAAAAAAAAAAAAGGAAAAACCCCAAACCCTTCAAGTTTTTCAGTCACCTTCAATGATCCAAAGCCCACCTTTTGATGGGCTTTGGATCAATGTTATTTATACAAGATATTTAGAAGTAGAAGCAAGTTCAAAAACCGTTAGGCAAGAAGTTTTATTTGCACAAGAAGTTTCATTGTGCCTCAAACACCGCTGAGCAGGTTCCTTTTCACAGTCATATTCCTCCATCTTCCCGCTCAAAAGTCACTGTATTGCAATATCAAAGCAAAGTATTGATAATGGTCATAAGACAGTCAATAAAACACGGATGCTTGATCTCAGTGAGAGATTCTGGAATCTTGATTTATCAACATGCTAGTCCAGTGTGTTGACACCCTTGTCTACACCAAGATTTCCTGGTGTGTGACAGCAGCATCCTGCCATCCTCACATCCAGTGGTGTGTCTGCCTTCGCCCTGATGCTGTCACATGCCTTCCCTATCTCTGAAGACCTGTGCGAGTGGGGAGAGAAGGATGGTATCCCAAAATAATTGTGATTACAAGAAAGAATTATCTCCCTTTTCCACATCATTTCATGATGTAGGAAGATGTCTGCACAGATTGAGCAGTAGCCACCTGTTTGCGGGTTTGAGGCTCAAGAAAATGAACAGGAAATAAATACTAGCAAAATGCCTACATTTCCCAAAGGAGTTTCTGTAGAAAGGGCTCCTGCCTGCAGTCATTCTGCCTTCTGGCCCTGCAGGACAACCAGGATCATGGCTGGGTCTTTCTGCATCTTCAAGGGACTGGCCTTTTATGTTCACTCTATTAAAAGCCTTAGCGCCTCTCAGGGATAAGCTGCCCTAATGGGTGGAAGGAAGGTCTATGTTCCCTTCTCCCCATTTTACCTATCAAACCTGATTTACTCCTTGTCCCTGGAGTTGTCCCTGCCCATAGCAGGAGGACTGGAACTCAACCATCTTTAATGTCCCTTTCAACCCAAGCCATTCTGTGATTCTATGAAATAACAGAAAATTTTTAAAAATCCATGGTATTTCAACCTGGAGCCAGGTCAGGGGCCTGCAGTGGGTTAGGAAAGATGCTCATTGTTTTCACTTGGGGCTATTCTAGGACATGAACAAGATGACTGTTTGACCTGTTCCTTTTGTCTGCCAGCTTTGACCTTCTGTTAGTGATGAAAACTTTAATTAAGGACAGTAACTGACCTTCTGCTCAAAACCAGTGGGTGTGAATCAGCACCGCAGACATGCAGAGGGGTGACTTTTACCCTAATGCCAAAGGGGCTGGAAATAGCAGTGCCCTGTGTGCCTTCAGCAGCGCTGTGCCGGCTGTTCCTGTGGCCATGGGCTTTACAGAGCTGTGAGTGGATTTACAATTTCTCCCAGTTTGGAATGTTGATTTGCACTGTCCTATTTATTTTTTTCCTTTCTTGGAAAATGCATGCAGGGGAAGACAATGTCTGAGCAATTCTTGGCCCATGTTAAGTCTTGCCTGTCAAGCAAATGTTTCTCATTGGCCCTGCCGCCACTCTCAGGAACAGCCAGAGCTGCACAGTTGCCTGCTTCTACTTGCGTTAAAATGCCACCAAGTGGCAGCCACACCAGCCTTGCAGACTGAGCCAGGGAGGAATTACAAATACAAGTTTCATCTCCTGGCTGGCTGTGCGCTATTTGCTAGCAGTTACAGTGGAGAGAACAGGCAAAGCTTTAGAAAACAAATACAGATGTGGCAAAAGCAGCCAGCAAAACAATGTAAGCGAAGTATCTGGAACAGAGTACTTGGGTTTGCAAAACTCTCCACTGCAGTGACGCTGAAAATAGTCCCAAGAACAGTTTCAGCCTAAATAAGGACAGAAAGCCCTATCTGATTGTGGGAACAGTTTAGGGTTAAGAATTTCCCAGTCATTTGTTCTAATTAAGCTTGAACGGGCTAATTGGCTGAATTTTTATCAGCTGCTGACAACTTGTTTGTGAATTAAGCCTCGGTGTCATTTGATGTGGTAAGCCCATGAGGCTTACCAACACTGACCCTGCAGTAACTGCCTCCAGATCCCACCGTATCTGCAAGATCCTGGAGACAGGCAGGGTATCCCTCCTGGCTGGGATCATTGTTGCCTCCTGCTGCTTCTCCCGTGCTTGGAGGTCTCTGCCAGGGCAGGCCCGGTTTTCCACAGGGCTGCATCCCCCTCTGCAGGCAGGCGTTTCTAGTTGAAATAATTTTCCCAGCCGGTGTTCAAACAGAAGGGAAGACTGCAGTCCTTCTGGTAGAAGTGCATGCATGTATTCGGTTTGTATTTTAAAAAATGCAAGTACCGTGTGCTTTGTCTTCTGAACTTTTCTGTTCTTAGCTGAGTATTTTAGCAGGATGTCAAATCCAAAGAGTTTTGCTGCCGGAAAGGCTCTATTAGGAATGAGATTCCGTTGGGAAAGAGGAGTATTAAATGGAGTTTGAAGCTGGGCAAGTATAAGCAAACGGACCACAATCTCCTTTGAACGTAAATAAATAAGGTGTGGGGGGTAGGGCCTCCTACCACTGTGTGGCTGCTCTGTCCCTCAGCATGGAGTGCGGGGGGAATATTCTTTTGTCGTCACTGTCCCCTTGCCAGGGCAGGTGGTAAATCACAACAGTTTTATGTGCAGGTAGGTCACTGCAGTTTGTCATCACAGTAATCCTGTATTTTTATTTGTTATACTTTGTCGTCATTAGCACATTTCCAGCAATAGAGATTCTAAAACCAGCTCTATACAAAATGTATTTAGCTGTGGTGCCATCTCAGATTAACAATGTTCTGGGAACAGGGCTGTTCCTTGTAAACCTGCTTTGCACTTTTCTTGCCAGTCCTTAGGGATACACCTTCAGAGCCCTGAACAAGAGTGTTGGGGCGGGGGTATGCATTGAACTACAAATGGGATGCCTGTTTTAGGATCCTGCTCAGAGCTAGAACCATGTGACTTCCAACTCTTCCCATACCAGAGGCGGTGACCCCTTGTCAAAGACCTGTCATTTTAGGGTCAGATGTTCTTAGATTTTATTTGCTGCAGACTGTTCAGACCTGGCTGGGAGATGGCAGGAGATCAGACAAGAGTATCAGAACGATCCCTCGTGGCCTATTTTTCTTTCTGTACAAGCAGTGGTTATCTTCTCTCTTAGCCCCTCTTGGCTTTAGCTGGGGTTTAAAAGAAGCTATCTCCCAAATATCAAAGTTTGTGAAATTAATAGCGTACTTAAGAAATAAAATTGCTCGACATAGGGGCAAGTGAGACAGTATGGCACGTCGTGGTGGATGTGGAGGGAGGGAGGGAGGGAGGGAGGCAGTGGGGATGCTCTGACACTCCTGCCCAGGCACTGCCTGACCACAAAACCTGCTCCAGTATTTCTGAGAGGCACTGAAGTCTGTCCTGTGCACAGCTCATGTTCTCAATGCCTAATTAATCACAAGGTCCAAGGTTGTGTGGAGATGATCTACACGTCTGCGTCTGAGCTGTACCACGTGCCCACGTGCCATTTCTGTTTTAGTCCCATAAATTAAGTCACTCTGGAAGAATGCACAACACTCTGCTGCTTGGCACTCCCCTTCTCAGCTAGACGTGCCGTCCCATTTTTCACTCTCACAAATCTCCTGATGTCTTTCAGCAACTGCTCCCGTAGCAATAGGCTGTAGAAGTAAAAGCCAGCCACGGGCTGCACATTTCTGCTTGTGCCAGGTAAACCACATCAAACTCACCGTTGCTCTCTCTACTAGCCTTCTCTTCTGCAGCTGCCATCGAGTTCTCTGCATCTCAGAGCCTAAAGGGAAGCGCAAGAATTTCCATGGAGGGCTGCAGGAGGACTAGGTAGAAGCCCAGGAAAGACGTAAAAAAACCCGAGAGATGTCACAGGGCATACGTGGAGCAGAGACGCTGAAAAGCGGCAAAGCTGAAGAGCCTGGCTCAGCTTCAGTCCTGTGCAGATCATAGAAGGTGAAGAAAGAAGCAGCAGCGTATTGCTGGCCGGGGGTTTATGTACAAATCACAAACGGGATGGGACTGCTGGGGAACGCGTCTCAAGCTGCTTAATATCTAGCATCACTCTCATTACATGGTTATGACAAGGGGAAGATGCCAGCAGCTCATGTCCTCGACAGCAGACTGAGAACTCAGTGTAACAACCCACTGGAAAGCTTTTTGACCAGTCGCACAAAGCCAAAGCATATTGACAGTAGTTCTGTCCAACCACTATAAGCGCACGTACCTTTGGTTAAAACAATGCTCGCTTATTTCGAATACAATACCTGCTGGTAAGCCTTAAAATACAATGCACAGAGCTCCATTCATAAGCTGAGAACTTCCTAGTGTCTCACTAGATATACTTTTCTGTAGCTTAGGGAGTTATTCTAGCCAAGTGTTAATACACAGACCATTGTTCTATTTGTCCTTACTTTTCTACTTCTTATATAACTTTTCTGCTGACAGGTCTTATGGCTACTGCTTAGCTCTAATTGCAGCTCTGCTGTCCCCGAGGCCTGCCTTTTGCAGCTTTCCCAAAACCCTCTGATTTTAAGGATTCCCACAGGGGATGCAGCAGGAAGCTCTTGGCAAAGCCCTTCTGACCCCGGGGGGCCGCAGCTGCCCTCAGGCTGTGAGGGAGAACAGCAGCAGCCTCTTGCAGCAGCTGCAGCCCCCGGCAGGTGCCTCCCGAGCCTCCTTTGCTCCAGGCTGAACACGCCCAGCTCCCTCACCTGCCCCTCGTCACACCTGTGCTCCAGACCCTGCACCCGCTCCAGTGCCATCTCTGGACATGCCCCAGCCTCATAGTGTGATCCCAAACCCGAGCCCACGATTCCAGATGCACCCTCAGCAGTGCCGAGTACAGGGACATTGGTCCTAAATCATAGAATATTCTGAGCTTGAAGGGATCCACTAGGATAGGTCCTAAAGTATGCCAAAAATTCTCACAGTGGAGTTCAAATGCTGGGAGCAGCAGAAAAAGGGAAGACATTTTTGATATCAGAGCATCAAACAACCCGAATTCATAAAATTAAATGAAGAAATAGGTTATGATGGAATAAACCTGATTTATGTATATATTGCTTTCCATAATTGTACAACTTGGCTTTATGCGGTTGGTTGTTAGCATTTGTCGCTTTCCTTTTCTTGAGTAGAAATGCAGCAGTTCATTTAAAAATAACACCAAGATGTACCCGCCACTGGCTGTGATGGAGCTCATCAATAATGGCAGTAATGCCTCTGGGATAAAAAAGTTAAGGGGAAAAAAAAAATAGATGGCCCAGATTGCAGCCAGAGAAGAGACCACAATGCCAAGAGAGAGTCTCAGGGAAATTGCCAGTGGGGATGGATATGAGGAGGGCAAGAAGCAGGAGGGGTCCATCAGCAGCAATTCCTCACAGCAGCACAGCGAGCCAAGGGAGCCTCCTCGCAAGAGCCAGGTGGGCAGAGCTCCTCAGGACACTCATCTGCCCACAGAATGCAACAGCCAGAAGCCTCCTGTGCACACCAAGGAGACCTTTTCAGTACTGCGAGGCCAGGAGGCAGTATGAAGTAAGTACCTTAGTGCTTAAGTGAGAGAGTTCCCTTAAGGCTTGGAAATCCAGCATTAGGCAAGGGAAAATGAGACATGGGATTTTATGTCCTTTAAAACCAAACTGAACATTTAAAGAGGATGAAGTGGAAAATTTTGTAGTAAAACAAAAGAAATGTGAAGCGAAATGAAAGCTCTGCTTTTATTTCCAAAGACTGTACAAGTTCATATGGAGCCATTGGGTTAGGTGGGAAAGAGGCCGTGCAATAGGCATCCTGTCTCTGACCAGAGCCTTTCTCACTTCAAATCCCTGAGGGCTCCCTCAGCGGCTCCTTTTCAGCTGCTGGGCAGGGCACGGGGGCTCAGTGGCACAGGGTCCTGCTGGCCCCCGCCTGGGGGACAGCCCATGTGCCGCTGCCAGGCAGGCCTGGGTTCCCGCAGTGCAGCGGGGGTGTGGGCAGGCTCCAGCAGGGTTCTGTGACCCGTGACCCTCCAGCAGGGTTCTGTGACCCGTGACCCTCCAGCAGGGTTCTGTGACCTGTGACCCTCCAGCAGGGTTCCGTGCCCTCTGACCCCCCGTGGCACCGGGACACCGCACCTGGAGACCGTTGGCACTCGGGCTCTGCCAACGGCAGAACCGTCTTCAGGCAGTGCCCCGCGGGCTGCAGCAGCACGGAGGGAGCGCAGCTCTGTTCGGGGAGCACTGCTTGGCCAGAAAGCCTGTTCGCAGCGCCTTTATTGCCACTGGGGAGCCATTCCTCGCCCCCAAGGCCAGCTTGTGCCAGGTAATTCTGCGCTTGGCTGCCAGGGTGCAAACAGGCCAGCCACGGCCGTCTCTGCTGCATTCCAGCGCTGGGCCCAAATGGCAGCAGTTTCAAACCCAGCCTCTTGCTCCTGCCTCTGCAAGCTGACAGCAGTTTGCTGGGAGTCGCTGACCAGGGAAATTGCCTTTAAGGCCTTCCTTATGCAAATATTTAGCATTGTTATTCTCCAGCCTGCAGTGGGGCAAATCACTTTCAGGTGGAGAGGGCAAGGTTGCAGGAGGGCTTGCTGCTGATTTAGCTTGGATCCTAAGTGTCTCTAAGGAGCAGGAGAGCCAGGCAATCCCTAGGAAAGGAGGGTGACATGGCAAAGGCCCCTGGGTTCTGCCCCATGTGCTGCCAAAAGGTGCCAGCACTGAGAAGGAGAGGCTTGAGGCCAGAGCCAGCAGATGTGTGGCAGGGGGAACTCTGGGCTTTTCCTGGGCAGTGCCTGAAGCAGGTGCTCCAGCTGGGGCCTGGGATTGCCCCATTGGGAGTGGGAGCAGCTGCCAGGGGCCTCTCTTACAGTTGAACTGTCGCAGCCAGGGACTCCAGAGGTAGGTGGCAAAGCTCGTGTGGAAACACCCACATCCCAAAGTGAAGCCAAAGCTATCGCTTTACCATGTTTCCAGTTTTAGGAATCAAGGCCATTGCAATTACAATGGCTCTGTCCATCCAGATTTGTTTATCATGTGTGTGTAACAACAGTGGCCACCAGAATATTTGAATCCCTCAAGGATAGGCTGGACAGGCCTTTGCGAAACCTGGTCTAGTGAAAGGTGTCCCTGGCCCCGGCAGAGGGGTGGAACTAGGAGAAATCTAAGGCCCCTTCCACCCTAAAACATTCTATGCTTCTATGGTTTTATGGGGCTGTGGTTCTGTGAATGCCGTGTGTTCTCTGACTGTATGTCAAGTTATCCCTTCCAATGCCTCAATATATGCAAAACACCAAGCTTTGCCCATAAAAATATCATGTGAGGTTTAGTGATAGCAACATTTGAAGGACAAGCTCTTGAGATGGGTACATGAGGTTTAAGTTTCCAAGCAGCTTCCACGCTTCCTTGTTTCATTAGAGCAGCTCTTTGCCTGTGGCTGGATGGAGAAGGCAGAGAGAAGAGCAATCAAATGTGTCCTGCTAGGGGATGCAGAAATGAGCCTGGCAAATACAGCACTGTCAAAAGCTTGTAGGAATTCCCATCAGGGTCACAGGAGTAGCTGCTTTCCTCTCCACAGTGAGGAACGCTTGTGTCCAGAAGCACAGCTGGGTTGCAAGAGCATTTTTGCCTTGCACGAATAGTGTCAGGTTAACGCCACCTGCGCAACCTCAAATCCATGGGACGGCAGTGTGGTTGAAAACCTGGCCCTGTCAAAGGAATTGAAAAATGTTTTGACTGTTTCGTGAAATCCAGATTTTCCTGCTGGCCACTCGTGTGCTTTGTGGCCATGTTAAGGATAAGCTGGTGGTAGAGCAGGCCTCCAAGCCATGCTGTTTATTCACAAGTGGATGTGCATGTCTCTCCACACAAGTTATGCCGGTGCCAGGTCCATTCAACAGAAGTTGGAAGAAAGTTGGAATGACTTCTCCCTGTAGGCACTTGCTACTTCTCCCACCTTCGTTTATCTTTAAATTCAAGTGAGCACCTTGTTCTTTTAAGCAGTTTGCTTTCCAGCCAACATTTTGGTTTTCATGATGGTGAGGAGGCAGCAAAGATGCAGCGTTTGTTTGCTTCCAGATGTGTCCTCGGAGCTTAGTGTGAGTGTCCATTCTTAGGCTTCCCAGCAGCATGGGGAGGCGGGTGTTTGACAGGATTCCCATCTGTAGTGGCCTGTATCTCTCTGTGGCTTGCCGAATGGTTCTCTGCTGGTCCCTTCCCTGATGTTAAAGCCACTGCCTAGAGCTCAGCTGCTTCACCTCTTCCCCCAAATGTCTCCGCTCCTGTTTCATACCAGTTGCCCTAAGTGGGGTGGTTCACAAGACTTCACAGAATGCTCCTGCAGCCTCCTCCCCAGCGAGAAATGATTCTGCTCCCTCTGGAGTGTGAGATGCTGCAAGTGAGCGTCACCAATTGAAATGTAAACGTTTTCAGTCCTTTTTCTGCATTTTTGAGATTTTTTGCATCTGCTGGGGGAATATGGTTACCTGTTCATATACAACTGTCTTTTCAAGGCTTTTTTTTTGCCCTCCATTTCTTTTCCTTCTTCTTTCCACAAATGCTGCCATTCACGTGGGGCCCATTTTGTTGCCGACAGGCAGCGACTTTTTTGTTCTGAAAACGGAACTAAATTTCCTGAAGCCTGTAGCAGTGGCCTGGTTTGTCGTGCTCTTGGCCAAATCCGGAGCTAAGAGCTGACTTGGAAAGCAGCATCACTCCTGAGGGAAGGGGAAAACGGATCTCTTGGATCTCCTCTTCTCAGCGACGTGTAATCCCCATGTTTGGATGGTTTATGTTTAGGAGCACTGCAATGACTCCCAGTCAGGCACTCCAGGTTCTGGGTGTAGCAAGTCCCTGGAGATCCTGACCTCTGCTTTAGGCATGAACTCATGCAGATGGTGAATATCTGTTTGTTCTCTTCCAGAGAAGCTGACTCAAGCTGAGGCTTCGTAATGGAACCGACAGACAACCAGAACCGTGACAAGAGGTAGGAATTAATGTGATGTAATCTTGGCTTCCCAGGTGCTGTGATGAATGTTGTGATGGTTTAGAAAAAGAATTCCCCCTCCAATGCAAGAATCAGAATTCCAGAGTGGGACAAATGAAGTAAGGATTGTCCTGTCAGTGAGAGCGGCTTCAGAGCCCATTGGTATTTTCAGAGCTTCTGTTACAGACCCAGGCTTGGACGATGGCTGGGGTCAGGGCAGATTCTCTGCTGAACATTCTGAAGCCAATCTCTTACTACTGGAGCCAGGGCACACCCTTCTGCAGTTTGGGATGCTTTTGGCCTAGGAGTAGTTTCCAGCTTCAGTCTGGAGCAAAGCGCGAGTTGTGGTTTTTTGGGGTGGGGGCGATTTGTGCGAGTTTTGCTTCTTGTGGAACTTGTTTGAAGATGATGAGGACTGAGGTGATGTTTCATGGCAGACATTCAGTTTCATCTGCCTCTTTGAACAGCCAGGTTGTTGGGGTTTTCCTGGTGACACATCAAGTGTAGAGCAGCTGCAGCACATACAGGACTATTTTTAACTCTCCAGTGCTGACCTGTTTTCCCCCTGGAGATGGAGGGGCTGGGAGTGTAGAGTCCCCCTGCACCAAGGCTCCTAGGTGCTGGGCATGTTGGTGTTAAAGCCTGGAGGTGCAGTTCCCAAAGCTTCCAAAATTCCCTGACTTTAAGGGAGCTGTGCAGGGTTATGAGTGACGGCAGCAATCAGGTTTGCAAAGGCTTTGAAGAGCATCTTGACAAACACCTTCAATGGCCAGGCCAGACACGGGCAGCAAAGGTGTCTCCAGGGCTGGGGAGACTGGGGGATCTACAGGCTTATCTAAAAAGTCTGGGCATTTCAATAGACAGCAGACCCATCTACTCTGAATTTGGAATGCCATCCAGTGCAAAAACCTGATTTTTTTGTAAATAACAGCCCTTCGGTATGAGATGAGGCAGCTGTGCCTCTGCTCTAGGAATGATTAAACTTTCAGGAGCTGATTATTGCTGTGGTATTGGAGCAAGTGTCACTGCTGGGGCAGACCAGGCTCTCCCCTTGCAACCTGGGACACTTGGGAAGTTGGATTTGCAAAGAAGAATTTAGCAATTGTATGCATAGAGAAGACTGTGCAGTAGAGTAGAAATACATACCTGCATCCACTGTGCCTGCATGCTTTTCCTTCCCTGACGTCCATAAACATCAGAGCCCGAGTTTCCCTCATTTTGCAGTAGTCTTTCAAAGGCCAGGGACACTTTAAAGGTTCTGGTTTCCCGTGATGGGACACTTTATTGGTGTTTTGTTGTGGGGCAGGTGGGATTGAGTACATGCATATGTGGAAGAGGAGGAGCAGGGGGATTTGACCTGGTGTTTTCTGAATGTCTGAGATCTTCTGTCTAATTACACTGATGGGATGGCTTTAAATGCAGCTACATGATTTTCCAGGGAAGCAGCTTTCCAAATGCCTGTTTGAAGTAGAGAGTGAATTTCCAAGGTTGTTTATCAAGTGGCTATTAATAGAATATGAATAGAGGATTCTGTTTGACTCGCAAGGGGGGAGACTGGGGTGAGAGGTCTGCAGGAGAACTGGACTGGCAGTTTCTCCCATTAATCACTGCAAGTAGATTAGCCAGCTCATGTGCTGATCGCCCCAGTGAGTGCTTCTGCGTTTGTTTCACAAGGAAATGGAGGAGGGTCTTTCCCTTCCCAACCTTCTTGATGGCTTGTATCAGGAGTAGCAATCCCTGAGAAGGATGTGTGCTGTCCCCTGTGTGTCTCATTGCTCTGGGGCACAGCACATGCTGGACAGAACCAATCTGTCCACTGTCAGCTTCCTGAGGATTTTGACATTGCTTTGCTGCTGGACATGTGCCGTTGTGAGAAAGCCTCAGTTTCTGCATGGAGTAAAGCCAGGGGTTCAAGTGTTAACTCTCTTTTCTGTGTCTCTGTCTGAAAGCTGGAGCAACAACAGAAACCTGCTCCGCCTTCTGGAGCAAGAGAGGCGGAGGAGACAGGTGGCTCCAGAGGAGAAAGATCCATTCTTGGCGAAGACTCCCCTCTTTGCCAAGCCCTACAAGGTAATGGGAGTGGGGTGCAGGCTGGAAGGAGAGGAGGAAGGAGGCTTGGGGTGGGAGAGGGGAGCTGTGTCTTCTGCATGGGCTGTAGCAGACTTGAGCCCGATCCCTGCAAACACAGCATCTTCCCATCTGCTGCACCGAGTTTGCCTAATTTCCCTTGTGGGGATGCGTGGCGATTCCATGAAGATGCCGAGCAATGTCTCCTGCTGAGCTGGCTCTCTTGCTTGGGGTGTTTCTGACATTTCTCTGCCCTGTTCTTGTGCTGCAGACCGATAAAGAAGATGAGCTGTCCAGGCGCATTAAGAACCTGCTGGGCAATGTGGACTCCAAGATGCTCCTGAGCCATGAGTCCTCTCTGATTCCCATATGGATTCCAAAAAAGCCCAAAATCAAGTCACAGACCCAGAGTCATAGGCCAGCCTCCAGTAAGACCAACCCATATGAGGACATAAGGAAAGAATCCTCACGAGAATCACTGGGCCTCCCACCTAACCCTGAGCCGAGCCGTGATGACAGTGATAAAGGTCACTCCAATCAGAGGTCAGAAGCCAAAGCTCCACAGTCCAAAATCCTTCCTGAGCCTGTCAAGGTGAGTGCAATCGTTGTTGTGTCTTGTCCAGACTGCTGTTGCCCTCAGAAGCATAAGGAGTCTCATTTTATTTGGGTGAATGAGAAATATTCCTCTTACTCTAGAACTGCCTTAGAGGAATTGGTAACTATTATTTCTGACTGGTTTTTTTTTTTTTTTTTTTTGAAGTAAGGAAGCTTTTTGCACAACTTTTTAAATGCAGAGGTAGCCTGTGCCTTTGAAGACAAAGCTTAGCTGCTTCATGGTGTAATTCCATAAAGGGAGAAGACTGCACAGGCATATTTACATAACAATAATAACAGTAAGGATAAATAGCAGTAGTAGTAGTAGTAGCTTAAGAATGGAAAGAAAATTTCCAGACTGCCAGGTTCCAAAGGGAACACAGACATTTTTCTCAGAGGCAGAAGAGATGACTTTGGGAATTTCAACTGGTTTTCCACTTGGCCTCCATTATCAATTCCCCTTCAGATAGGCCTTTTGATCCTTAGTAGCATTTTATTATTAATGGTATTGCATGACTTTCTAGAGTTGGTGGTCACCACATGCTGCTGTGTGCATGTCAATTAGTAAAAAACCCCAACCAACTCCTTCTGCCTCCCTTGTTCCTGTTTCAGAAAAAGAAGCCCATTGATGTGACATCCACGGAAAAAGCTTGGAAGGTTGGTGCTCTTCCATAATCGATCTCTGTATTTGCTTATGTTTTGCATGCCTTAAGGAAATGGCTGGGGAAAAAATGCATTGCTCAGCTCCTGTTCACTCAGCAGATGTTGCCCTCCCTGAAAGTGTGTTTTGGGGTGGGCTGAGGAGAAGTAGGGATAAAAGCTGGAGTTGTAAGATCAGCCTTCCTCTCAGTCTGTGAGCGTAACTCTTGTCTAGAGCAGTTCAAGAGCCGGACTGACAACTCATGCCAGGCAGCCAGAGCTGCTCCTCCCTCAAGCTGGGGGTTGCCTTTCCTGAGCTCCCCTTGTCCAAAGGCTCTGGACCTGCTGCCTCCTGTCTGGGCTTCCAATTTTCCATTTGGGAAACAAAGGGAAACCTGCCCCATGCTTCCAGCACGGGCTGTTACTGAGATGCCATTGTGCCTGGGAGTGTGTCTGAGTGGGCCAATGTGGCAGCAAACTTCTCTTTCCTCTTTTCCACTCTTTTCAGTAGGCTCTGTATTTGTAGAGCTGTAACATATTTGAGCCAGAGGAGACAGATGAATGGAAAATGCTTCAGGGACTCACACTTTTGTTACAGTTGTCATCTGCAGTGTGATGTTTTTCACGAAGACTTGAAGCATGTCATCTCTGTGGAAGCACAAACCCCATTTTATCTCGATTGTCAGCAAAAGCATTATCTGAGAGTGTTAGACACAAGTGGGAGTGCTGAGAGTGCTGCTGACCAAGTCAGTTTTAGGTGGTGCCTACACCAGGCACACAGACATGCCTTTAAATCAGCTTGTTGCACTGTGCTGAGTTCCCTGAGCTAACCTTGCCTCCCCCTCTCCTCTTTGTTTTTGTGAACAAAACAGGTTGTGGAAAAGCCATCTTCTTCACTTGCTCCTCCAAGGTACACTTGTGTTCCCAAACCACCCTCTAGACCAAACAAACTACTTTTCATTTGAGGGGGAGAGGGGAAGAGGTTCCTGGTTTCCCTTGAAGCTGCACGCTTTGGTTTGATGCTATTCAGGGTTCCTGTTGAAAATTGGTTTCATATTTGTGGGGTTTTCAGGAAAGCTCCCATTAGAAATGAATAATCCAGGCATGCTGGAGTTTACCTATGAACCAGACTTATATTTCCCCAGGTGTTCCCTTCTTTTCTCCTCCTTGGCCCCAGTGTGTCTGTAGATCACATGGTTTTGTATTGACCAAGAATCCATCCTGAAATTTGTAACCCTTTATTGGAAATGTATCTTTTGGGGGTTCAGGCTTTCAGAAAGGCACTGGGCTGTTTTGGTGTTTTTTTTTTTTTTTTTTAAACATTATTTGGTTGAATGCAGCTTCACAATGTAGCAGTGAGATCCTGTTTACATTCTTGCCTGGCTGGGTGTGAGTTAAAGGTTTTATTATTCCCAGAGGGTTTTTTTCATACGGAGCTTTATTTTCGGAGCACAGTAATGTATTCCTCTGGCTTTCTCCCCTCTGCTCTCAGTGCCCAAACAGAGGGCTCAGTTTTTGAGTGCTGCCATGTCAGTGGAATAAGCAAGTAACCTTTCCCCCTGCTGCTTCCTAATTTTGTCTCCCTGTGGCCTTGCAGGGCTCTCCAGTCCGAGCACAAGAGGATGGCACCAGCACAGCCCAGCAGCTCGGAGTCAGAGAGCACCAGGGACTGCCACAGCTCCTCAGTCTCTGCACTTCCAAGAGCACCAGCACCCGAGGTGAATGCAAATCAAAAGCAGAGGCTGCTCCCACAGCCCCTTGCCTCACACTGTCTGCTGTCTGAGGGCAGTCAGGACAGGAGACCTTAAATACTGTCACTGTGCAGGTGTCCCCTTGAGACCTCTGCAGCAGCATCAGGCATTTCTTGCCCTCTGCTTCGTTTCCATACTTTGTCATTCATAAATCCTTCCTGGACATCTGGTGCCTAACCGGGCAGTGTTCCCCCTTCTCCTTTGGCATCACTGTCTAGCCCTTCTGGAGTTTCCACTCCAGGATTAATCCATTCTGCAGCTGAGAGGTGAAACTTTGAGTGCATATGCTGAATGATCCTTCTCTGCAGTAGGTGCCTCTGGGCGGTGGGCCCCTGATTTCTCTTCATGGGTGTTTTGAGTACTGGCTCTGTAACTGGAAAATTCCTTCTTTCATTTTCTGCTTCTTTCAGTCCTGTCAATGCCATATTTTCTTATACTGCTTGCTCTCAAAGATGAACCTGCCTTTGATAAAACGGTCCTCCAGTGCTGAAGCCTGGAGAGGGGGGAGGAGGAAGAAACAGTGAGGCTGCAGCCCTGGATCTGTGGTCGGTGTGCTGGATGTTCAGCATGGGAGAGGTGATTGGGCAACAGGGCTGGGCTGCTTGGCTCTTGGGAAGCATCCCAAGTGAGCTGTGCTGCATGGAGGAGAGAGATTCAGGCAGACAAAGGATCTTGGGAAGGCTGACCAGGGGGGCCTTTGGCTGAAAGCTCATCCCTCCCTCCTGTTTTGGGTGAAAGAAGAGCTGTGAGGACACTCCTGCCCTGCAGGGAACCTGACATTGAAGAGGTCTGGAGCAGAAGAAACTCTGCTGTTCTTCCCTCCTCCTGCTTTGAATTCCATTTGAATTAAAGTGTTTGGCCTCAGTTATAGTGAACAGCCACACACCAAATAGGATTTTTCCTGTGACCTCCCTGGACATCCCTTAGGAAAGCCATTTCTTCCAGGCCAGGACTTTGGCTCATTTGATGTCTAAGGCATGTGTCACCTGCGGCTGGGAATTCCGTATTGATGGCTTCTTTTCCTGGCGGCACGGAAAACTTGAGGCTTCCAGCCTGAATAGCTAAGCAGATCCAGTGCAGAGTGACTTAACCCACAGGGGATAACCGTGCAGGGAGTCGCTTTGCCTTCACAGAGACACTGAACGGCTCTGTCCTCTCTTCCCCAAAGCAGAACCTTCACTCTCCTGTGTCACCCCAGTCTCTTTAAGGCATCTTTCCAAATTAACTGTGAGCTGCCTTAAAAATACAGCACACGTGAAGCTCCGATGTATCTCTTGTCCTTCTGTGCCAGCTTTTACCTTTTTTCCCAGCACCTGAGCAAAGCTGTTTGAAAAGCCAACCTTCTTGTTCAGGTCTTTAAGAATCCCTCAACCCCAACAGAGAGCCTTGTATTGCCTGCACTGACAGACTTCCTGGCAGGGCCCAGTTAGGGAGTGTCAGTGTGCAGAAAGGAACAGGAATGTGGCATCTTCCTTGAAGTGTGTTTAAAAAGGAGTGTCAAAAAAATCCCATCCAAACAAACAAACAAAAAAAAAAAAAAAAAAAAAGGGCAAGTCAAGCTGTGTTCCTCTGCAGTTTGCAAAGTCTGGAGCCAAGAAGCAGAATTTGTGGACAACTCCAGAGCATTTCTATTCTCAGGTGGAATGAAGACGCCTACCTTGAAGTTGGCTGAAAACAGATGAAGAGTCTTCTCTATCTTGCACGAGCTCCATGTGTGGGTGCTTTCCTTGTGCCAGAATCAAATCCTGGCCAGAATCAAAGCAACCTTGCAGAGCTGGTCCATTAGCTGGGCTTAGTTTGAAGTTTGTGGTCTCTGCTTTAGTCCTTCAGAAAAGCTCCTGTGCCTGAAGGCCTGAACCTTTTTCTGTGTTCAAATGTTGTGTGTAATAAGTAGTAGGATGTCTTTCCAGGAGCCCAAGTGATGATGGTCAAGTGCTTTGCCAAGCAAAAGCTCGATCTTGGCAGGAGGATCCAGCCTGGAGCCAGCCCAAGTTACCTGACTGTTCTGAACTGGAAGCCAAGCAACAACTGCACCTTGCAAGGGTTGCATTTTGGTCAAAGTTGTTCTGGGGTTTTTTTTTGGGTTTTTTTTGTTTTGTTTTGTTTTGTTTTGTTTTTTTTCCTTCAGAAAAATGAGTCTGATTTCATTTGGGTGAATGACAAATATTCCTCCTTCTCTAGAATTGAACTGGGAATTTCTCTAGGATTGGGAACTTTTATTTCTAACTGTTTTTTCTTAACTAATGACACTTTTTGCTCAACTCTTTCACATGCAGAGACAGCCTGTGCCTTTGCAGGCCAAGCTTCGCTGCTACAATAGCAACTAAAGGAAAGTGATTTTGAATGAAGGGAGCACACTGCAGAAACAGACTTTCTTAACCATATTAAATAAAAGTCAGCAAAGTCAGCAATGGAAACGGTGTTTCCTGACTGCCAGGGAAGCCAGACATTGATCTTGCAGGAGGTGACTGGTGGTTTCAGCTCTTGCTCTGCCTGGTCTCTGTTCCTTACTGCCCTTCAGATGGAACTGTTATTCCTTATTAGCATTTCATTATGAATGGACTTGAAAGACATTTCTAGAGCTGTTGGACAGCAAATGTTTGCTGAGCGCATGCTTGTTTGGTATCAAGGAGTAAAATACCCAAACAAACTCACAGTGCTTCCCTCTTTCTTGTTTCAGCCCATCGTGCACATGTATGAGCAGTCCATTGAAGGAATATTGGAGGTGGGTGCTCTTCAATACCAGATCTCCATGGGAAAGCCGGTACCAATCCATGGGGAGGTGGATCCCTCTGACTCTGGGAAGCGTGAAACTGCCTCTGTGTCCATCAGCAAAACTCCTGTGAGCTTCTTCTCTCCTTCTCTTTCCAGGAAATGAGCAGCCCCCTGTCACCTCTCCTGCCACCTTTTCGGACACCTGCTAGAACAGAGACTTCCGAATTTCCATTGCAGGCAAAGGTAACCCTGCCCATTTTGGCCAGGGCTTCTGGTAAATTACAAGAGATCTCTCTGCTGAGCAGAACTTCAGTCTTGGCAGAAGGAGCCTGCCTGGAGGCCAGCCTAAGTTCTTTGACCATAAACAGTGTTGAGAGTTAGAAACCAAGCAGAAACAGCACCTTGTGTGGGGTTCCATCATACCATGCTCAAGGAGCAAGTTAGTGCCTGTGGCCTGTTAGTTTAGAGTCAGTTCTTCACAGGCCAAAGGCCAGACTTCTGGGCAAGAGTCTCTGGGCTCTGGGGAGCTGTGCTAGGACAGAAAGAGCCAAAAAGGCATCAGTCTTGAATCCTTCTTTTCTCTTTTGTTGGCAGCCTGAGCCATCAGCTTCTAAAAAGTGGCACCTTGACAACCTAATGACCCAGATAAAGCGAAGAGCAGTACAAAGAGAGGGCCCCATGGAAATTGCCCATGGGCATGGACGTGAGGAGGGTGTGAAGCAGGAGCGGGGCATCAGCAGCAATTCCTGCCAGCACCACTCCAAGGCAAGGGAGCCTTCTTACAAGAGCTGTGGCCAAGTGGCCATGGATTTCCACAAGACCTTTTCCCAAGTGGTCGAGGACACTCACAAGACCTCTGGCCAAATGACCGAGCATTTTCATAAGACCTCTGGCCAAGTGACAAAGGCTCCTCAGGAATCTCATGGTATGAGCACACCCAGCTCTCTAAAGCCTCTTGGGCACACCAAGGAGGCCTTGCCCAGGAAGATTGTGGGTATCAAAAGGCCCAGCGAGCCCCTGGAGCATGACAAATCCAAGAAAGTCCTGAAGCTGGAGAGCGAGCCTGGTCCGTTGGAGGTCAGAGACCAGTCCTCCAAAGACAAGCTGTAAGTCCAAGAAGCAGAGAAACCAAAACCTGCTTTCCGAAAAGGCCTGAAGCTGGGAGTGCAAAAACCCTCTGAGAACAGGAAGCACGAGGAGCCTGACAAGAGCTCTGCCCACGTGCCCAAGGTTCCTGACCAGAGTTGTGGCCAAGTGGCCAAGCCTGCCCACGAATCTGATGTTACATCCAAGCCCAGCTTTCTGAAGCCTCCTGTGCACACCAAGGAGGCCTTGCCCAAGAATACTCTGGGTATCAAAAGGCCAAGTATGTCCCAGGTACATGACGAATCCAAGAGAGTCTGGAAGGTAGAGAGTGAGGCTGGTCTTTTGCAGGTCACAGGCCAGTCTTGCAAGGACCAGCCCAAAGTCAAGAAAACAGTGAAGCCAAAAGCCACCGACAAAAAAGGCCTGAAGCCGGCACTTCACAAGGCCTCTGAGAAGAGAAAGGGCTCCCACCAGGTCAACACCAAAGGCTTTTTGGAGCCCAGTCTCCTGAGACATGCTCAGGAGTATGATGCCTTCATGCCCAGTGGCCACAGGCCTGGGGATTTGCACAAAGGGAAGGTGCCCTTGCCTCCTGGGGAGAAGAAGTTGTTCTCGCCTGCAAGGGAGGCAGACGTGAAGAGGAAAGCCATGAGGAGTCCTGAGGAGTCCCCCAAAAAGAAGGTGAGAGGGGCTAGAGGAAGTGGGTTTGGACAATGACCAAGGTGGTGTTTGAAAAACCCGTGTGGAGTTTCCCCTTCATAGGCTGGCAGTAGAGCCGTGATGCTTCTCCTCTAAAGGGAGTTCCAGTGTGTTGTTTTTTTCTGTTTTCAGCCAGAATCTATCAAACTGAGCTGTAGTGCTCTGTACTTTAGGTGAACTTCCAAGACCTGAGTGATTTTTTTTCCCTGTTTTTATTCTTGCTGCTAGAGGGAAGACAAGGGGGATACTCCCAGGAAGAAAAAGGAATGAGACAAAAAAATCCCAACAAAATAATTTCCGCTTTCAGCAAACAAAGGCTCCAATAAACTGAAGTGAGTATGCAGTGATGGGATGTCAGAAAGATGTGTAAATCTAAGTCTCTCTTCAGAAGGGAAAGATGAAGAACTCCTGTATCTCCTGTCCAGACACTCAAGAGTTTGCTTCTAACGTGATGTGCATTCTGCAGCTACAGCTGCTGCAGATTGGCCTTTACATGCTGGAAGCTATTGTTGGTTGGGGGTTTATGTATAAATTATGAATGGGATGGGATTGCTGTGGAACGCGTGTTAAGTTTCTTTTTTAGCATTAGTCTTACGACATGGTTATGACAATGGGAAGACAGTAGTAGTCTACATTTTTGGTAGCACACAAAGAACTTAATGTTACAACTTACTTCAAAAGTTTTTTGACTAATCACACAAAACAAAAGCATATTGATAGTAGTTGTATCTAACTACTAGCAGTACATGCATTTTTTGTTGAAAGAGGGTTTCCTTATTTTGAATGTAATTCTTGTTTGTAAGCTTTAAAACACAATGCACAAAGCTCTATTATTAAGCTTAGAACTTCTTAATATCTTGCTAGATGTACTTTTCTGTAGCTTAGGGCGGTATTCTAGGCAAGTGTTAATATACAGACTATTGTTCTATTTGTCCTTGTTTTTCTACTTCTTATATAATTTTTCTGTTGATAAATCTTACGGCTATTGCTTAGCTCTAATTGTAGTTTTGTTGTCTCTGAGGTCTGCTTTTTGTAGCTTTCCTAAAACTCTCTGATTTTGACAATTCCCACAGAAGCAACCAGTGCAGAAAGCCACTCTGAAGGTGTAGGTGAGTAAGGGTAGGGAGCCCTTCCCTTCTGACATCCTTTGAAAGCACAGAGGTGTCGGGGCTGATGACTGGCTGGGGGAAGGGATGTTCCAATCGCAGTAGGAATGGAAGAGCTTTAATTCTGGAGTTCCTTCCTCCCTTTTCCTCAGGGAAAATGAGCAGCTGTCTTAGTCATGCGCTGGCTTTTGGAGTGGGAAGGGTAGGAGGTAGTTTTGGGCAGAGAGGAGTCTGGATCGGGTCGAGGATGGTGCTGTGCTCTGTGTCAAATCATCCTCGGTGCAGCATCAGCTGAGCCAAGGCAGAGCAGCTGGAGAGCACGTGTGCAGTGACTAGGGACCAAAACACGGGAAAAGTGGGTGCTGAAAGAGGTGAGCGGACCGTCCCATACCCAGCAGAGTTAGGCAAGAAGTGCAGCCTCACACCTGAGCCTTCTCCCTGGGTTTAACTTCATTTCCTGCTCTTCTGATGCTGCGGTCCATGAGCTGGGATTCACTGCTTGGTGTGTTCTTGGAAACTTTGCGAAGCTGGCTAGAAAGGATGGAAATGAGCAGTGGTGAAACAGGTTGAGAGCTATTTGGGGCTGCTTCTTGCTGCCAGAATTCCCAGGTCATCCTGATTTCAGATGATCAGAAATCTGCTGGGCCACTGTTATTGAATGCGAAAGTCTCTGCCAATTCAAACTCCCTCTTATTTGTAGCCGCTCAGCTTTGGAAGTGATGTCTAATTGAGACATTGGCATGAATGGCAGGATGTAGGCGAACTTTTAAGAAATGCCTAGGTTATATGTACATCATGATCATGAATTTGCTTCTCTGGTCCAGAGCATCAGAAGATTCGTTCCAAACTGAGAGGAAAAATGTGGTGCTGCCAGCACTGCCGGCCATGACTGCTGCACAACGTGCACCAAATTCGACCACAACGACCCAAAAGAGACCCAGAACTGCGACTGATGACCTGGACCTGCCTGCCGTGGATAACCCTGCCATAAGCCAGGATCCTTTGTTTGCCAAGCACAGGAAAGTGGAGGAAGACCACAAGGAGCAATCCCAGGGCATCAACAGTGGTACCCAGGAGAGCTGGTGGGAGGATTCCTGCAACCCAGGTGTGCTGTGGGATTCACTTCAGAAACATCCTCTCCGATAAGTGACCATTTCTGACTGTAGGCAACTGCAGTGGGTTTATAAAATAAAATTTTGATTTATTTATAAATAACCTGTGGGTGTGGCTGCAACCTGGGCCTCAGGTTTTATAGCATGCTGACAAAATTGTTGCATTTATGGGTTAAAAAAATCAGATTTTACTGGCTGTTTTTAAAAATTTGGCTCTTTACTGACAGCTGGAGGTATGGGGTCGAGGATGTTTTGTGGGGGGCGGGGGCAGGGCTATATGTTAGGCCAGACTGTGCACACTGATTAGCTGCCTTCTAATTGCTTGCTTTTTCCTGATAATTTTCCTGCTTCCAGTCCTCACTGCACTCTCAGCCATTGAACAAGGAACCTGCTCCTGAATTTTTCTGTGCTTGGGAAAAGTTTAATGGTACAAAGCACTGAGAGCTGCCAGGTGAGAAGCCAAGGTTCCATTTTGATTATTGGAGGGAGTGCTAGGAAAGAAGGCAAGAGGGGGAGAGCTCGTTGCATAGACTATGCCTGGGAGAAATGAACGTTTTCTCTGGGAATTTAGGAAAGCCTGGCTTTGGAATTGCTTTAGGCATCTCTCTCTGACCAGCTTTCTCTCTGTGGTTTTTCAGGGATCTGCAGGGGATGAGAAGAATCCTTTTCCAGTGACTTCTCTGCCACGTAAGGACAAGACCAGACAAGACAAGAGAAGAAGACCTGAAGTTAGAACAGTAAGTGTTTGTTTTACAGCCCTGCCTGTAGTTACTGAAGACACCAGACAGGGCTGGCCCTGTAGCCAGCCCGGCTTCTGCTTCCTCCTGAGCACTTCTTTTGGGAGCAAAGAGAGAGGGAGGGATGGGGGAGAGCTGCCCTTTCAGGGCAGCACCTGCTAAGTAGCTTGGCTACAGCTGAACAGCACTTGAATTTTTGACTTCTTGCTGGGCCTTTGATCAGTACTGGCCAAAAGGATTTCCTAGAGCTGCTGATAAGCTGTTTTTGATTGTACAGCTTAATCATTACAAATGTTGTGTTGTCCTGTGGTACAAGCAGTGGGGAATACTGAAAAGCTGTAACCTGCCATCCCATGGGGCCTTTGCAGTGTCATTTTCCATAAAAGACCAAGGTTTGTGGGCCCCTCTGGGCAAAGGGATGCATTGCCATGGTCTGCTGGCAAACTTGCAATAGAAAATAAGCACGATGTGCCTGGCTGAGTGGCTGGGAGGCTGTAAAAATCCTCTCCAGAAAGAGGCAGCTGCTGAAAGTCAAAAAGTTGTGCAGGTCCTCTTGGAGTAAAGTGACTCGAGTCATTGATTGTGTTCTGCCAGGTGTGCCTCTTGGATGAATCCAACCAAATGTTTTCTCTCTTCCTCCTTTTGTTCCAGAGTTTTCTGCTCTGGAAAGCCAAGTGACGTGACCAAGAGCTGGCCTGACCTCATACACAGAAGGAGACAGAATTTACAGTGACCCAGACTGGAACCAAATGCCTTAACTGGGTCTCCAGGATGTAAATAGTTCCAAGTTCTCTGTTCTTCTGAAGCCTTAGAAAACTTTGGTTTTATTTATTTTCTTTTTGTTCAATGCAAAGCACCTGCACATTACTTTTGTTTTAAATACAGTTGTAGATTTTCTTGGTTACTTTTGGAAAACTGTTGTGTTTTTTGAGGGTAATGCTTTTCTACCTTGCAAAAGAAGAGACGGAGGGTGGTACCTACTGTCACCCTGTTCTTTTGAAAGTTTTAAAGTTCTTCTAAAAGTTTTCTATACCTTCTGATGTTTACATATTTCTACTGAATTTTCTCACACTCTTCTTGTAAATAATGCTTGTTTTACATTCTTGTTTGTGGGTAGAAAGAATTGATGAACTGTTAGTTTAACCAGCGTGGTTGGAGAGGTGGCAATTTCATCCTCCAATACACTGTCACTTTTGGAATTCTATATCTAGTGGAGTCAGAAAACCAAATCCTCTCTTTGAGTTCTTTTCTTGCCCCTTTCACATCTAACGTCCGTGTGCGAGTTATTTCGTATCGCAGTGTGACACCTACCTATGAAATTACCTAGTGCAATGAATTGTCTGAATGGGCCCATGTCATGACGGTCTGTAAGTGTGTCCCCTAGGAGTAACTAACAGGACAATTTTCACACCTGTTGCTGACAAGGAAATCTGCACTCAGACTGTGTTACTGAGGGTCTTGCTCAGTTTCAGCTTTGACAGACCCAAGTTTGGGTGGCAAAATAACACCCAAAATGTGGCTGGAAACAGCTCCGACTTTCTCCTGTGCTGGAGGGGTGGGACTCGCAGGGAGGATTCCTCCTTGGGCTGCTTTTTGGCATTTGGCTTGGTGGGGATGGAAAACTGCAACGGGTCCTTAGGATTGCTTGGACATTGTTGTGAGTCTGAGAGCTTCCAGGGAGAGGAATCTCTTCTGATAAAGGAGGGATTAAGTGGCTGAATGTGGAACATAAGGCACATTTTGCATTTGGATATTTGCCTACAAGCACTGGTGGTCTCAGTGAGTGTCCAAGAGCAGAATCTGGTACCAAAGTAGGGCATCCTTCCTATGGGAGAGGACTCAGGACCCAGTGACTTAGAAACTTGCCAAGGGAACCCAAAAGGGAAACATGAGCTGTTTGCAAGCACTTCTCCCTTGCCAGGCTAACAGTGGAGGCAGCATCCACAGCACTGGTGTGTTCAGTTGACACCCTTCTCTACCCAAAGATTTCCTGGAAATTATTCCTGCAGTATGGCTCAAGGAGTTGTTTTTTTCAGAGAAATCACACTTCTGTGAAAAAAAAAAAAAAGGAAGAACCCCAAACCCTTCAAGTTTTTCAGTCACCTTTCAGTTGACTTTGATGGGCTTTGGATCAATGTTATTTATACAAGATATTTAGAAGCAAGTTCAAAAACTGTTAAGCAAGAAGTTTTATTTGCACAAGAAGTTTCATTGTGCCTCAAACACAGCTGAGCAGGTTCCTTTTCACAGTCATATTCCTCCATCTTCCCGCTCAAAAGTCACTGTATTGCAATATCAAAGCAAAGTATTGATAATGGTCATAAGACAGTCAATAAAACACGGATGCTTGATCTCAGTGAGAGATTCTGGAATCTTGATTTATCAACATGCTAGTCCAGTGTGTTGACACCCTTGTCTACACCAAGATTTCCTGGTGTGTGACAGCAGCATCCTGCCATCCTCACATCCAGTGGTGTGTCTGCCTTCGCCCTGATGCTGTCACATGCCTTCCCTATCTCTGAAGACCTGTGCGAGTGGGGAGAGAAGGATGGTATCCCAAAATAATTGTGATTACAAGAAAGAATTATCTCCCTTTTCCACATCATTTCATGATGTAGGAAGATGTCTGCACAGATTGAGCAGTAGCCACCTGTTTGCGGGTTTGAGGCTCAAGAAAATGAACAGGAAATAAATACTAGCAAAATGCCTACATTTCCCAAAGGAGTTTCTGTAGAAAGGGCTCCTGCCTGCAGTCATTCTGCCTTCTGGCCCTGCAGGACAACCAGGATCATGGCTGGGTCTTTCTGCATCTTCAAGGGACTGGCCTTTTATGTTCACTCTATTAAAAGCCTTAGCGCCTCTCAGGGATAAGCTGCCCTAATGGGTGGAAGGAAGGTCTATGTTCCCTTCTCCCCATTTTACCTATCAAACCTTATTTACTCCTTGTCCCTGGAGTTGTCCCTGCCCATAGCAGGAGGACTGGAACTCAACCATCTTTAATGTCCCTTTCAACCCAAGCCATTCTGTGATTCTATGAAATAACAGAAAATTTTTAAAAATCCATGGTATTTCAACCTGGAGCCAGGTCAGGGGCCTGCAGTGGGTTAGGAAAGATGCTCATTGTTTTCACTTGGGGCTATTCTAGGACATGAACAAGATGACTGTTTGACCTGTTCCTTTTGTCTGCCAGCTTTGACCTTCTGTTAGTGATGAAAACTTTAATTAAGGACAGTAACTGACCTTCTGCTCAAAACCAGTGGGTGTGAATCAGCACCGCAGACATGCAGAGGGGTGACTTTTACCCTAATGCCAAAGGGGCTGGAAATAGCAGTGCCCTGTGTGCCTTCAGCAGCGCTGTGCCGGCTGTTCCTGTGGCCATGGGCTTTACAGAGCTGTGCGTGGATTTACAATTTCTCCCAGTTTGGAATGTTGATTTGCACTGTCCTATTTTTTTTTTTCTTTCTTGGAAAATGCATGCAGGGGAAGACAATGTCTGAGCAATTCTTGGCCCATGTTAAGTCTTGCCTGTCAAGCAAATGTTTCTCATCGGCCCTGCCGCCACTCCCAGGAACAGCCAGAGCTGCACAGTTGCCTGCTTCTACTTGCGTTAAAATGCCACCAAGTGGCAGCCACACCAGCCTTGCAGACTGAGCCAGGGAGGAATTACAAATACAAGTTTCATCTCCTGGCTGGCTGTGCGCTATTTGCTAGCAGTTACAGTGGAGAGAACATGCAAAGCTTTAGAAAACAAATACAGATGTGGCAAAAGCAGCCAGCAAAACAATGTAAGCGAAGTATCTGGAACAGAGTACTTGGGTTTGCAAAACTCTCCACTGCAGTGATGCTGAAAATAGTCCCAAGAACAGTTTCAGCCTAAATAAGGACAGAAAGCCCTATCTGATTGTGGGAACAGTTTAGGGTTAAGAATTTCCCAGTCATTTGTTCTAATTAAGCTTGAACGGGCGAATTGGCTGAATTTTTATCAGCTGCTGACAACTTGTTTGTGAATTAAGTCTCGGTGTCATTTGATGTGGTAAGCCCATGAGGCTTACCAACACTGACCCTGCAGTAACTGCCTCCAGATCCCACCGTATCTGCAAGATCCTGGAGACAGGCAGGGTATCCCTCCTGGCTGGGATCATTGTTGCCTCCTGCTGCTTCTCCCGTGCATGGAGGTCTCTGCCAGGGCAGGCCCGGTTTTCCACAGGGCTGCATCCCCCTCTGCAGGCAGGCGTTTCTAGTTGAAATAATTTTCCCAGCCGGTGTTCAAACAGAAGGGAAGACTGCAGTCCTTCTGATAGAAGTGCATGCATGTATTCGGTTTGTATTTTAAAAAATGCAAGTACCGCGTGCTTTGTCTTCTGAACTTTTCTGTTCTTAGCTGAGTATTTTAGCAGGATGTCAAATCCAAAGAGTTTTGCTGCCGGAAAGGCTCTATTAGGAATGAGATTCCGTTGGGAAAGAGGAGTATTAAATGGAGTTTGAAGCTGGGCAAGTATAAGCAAACGGACCACAATCTTCTTTGAACGTAAATAAATAAGGTGTGGGGGGTAGGGCCTCCTACCACTGTGTGGCTGCTCTGTCCCTCAGCATGGAGTGCGGGGGGAATATTCTTTTGTCATCACTGTCCCCTTGCCAGGGCAGGTGGTAAATCACAACAGTTTTATGTGCAGGTAGGTCACTGCAGTTTGTCATCACAGTAATCCCGTATTTTTATTTGTTATACTTTGTCGTCATTAGCACATTTCCAGCAATAGAGATTCTAAAACCAGCTCTGTACAAAATGTATTTAGCTGTGGTGCCATCTCAGATTAACCATGTTCTGGGAACAGGGCTGTTCCTTGTAAACCTGCTTTGCACTTTTCTTGCCAGTCCTTAGGGATACACCTCCAGAGCCCTGAACAAGAGTGTTGGGGCGGGGGTATGCATTGAACTACAAATGGGATGCCTGTTTTAGGATCCTGCTCAGAGCTAGAACCGTGTGACTTCCAACTCTTCCCATACCAGAGGCGGTGACCCCTTGTCAAAGACCTGTCATTTTAGGGTCAGATGTTCTTAGATTTTATTTGCTGCAGACTGTTCAGACCTGGCTGGGAGATGGCAGGAGATCAGACAAGAGTATCAGAACGATCCCTCGTGGCCTATTTTTCTTTCTGTACAAGCAGTGGTTATCTTCTCTCTTAGCCCCTCTTGGCTTTAGCTGGGGTTTAAAAGAAGCTATCTCCCAAACATCAAAGTTTATGAAATTAATAACGTACTTAAGAAATAAAATTGCTCGACATAGGGGCAAGTGAGACAGTATGGCACGTCGTGGTGGATGTGGAGGGAGGGAGGGAGGGAGGGAGGGAGGCAGTGGGGATGCTCTGACACTCCTGCCCAGGCAATGCCTGACCACAAAACCTGCTCCAGTATTTCTGAGAGGCACTGAAGTCTGTCCTGTGCACAGCTCATGTTCTCAATGCCTAATTAATCACAAGGTCCAAGGTTGTGTGGAGATGATCTACACGTCTGCGTCTGAGCTGTACCACGTGCCCACGTGCCATTTCTGTTTTAGTCCCATAAATTAAGTCACTCTGGAAGAATGCACAACACTCTGCTGCTTGGCACTCCCCTTCTCAGCTAGACGTGCCGTCCCATTTTTCACTCTCACAAATCTCCTGATGTCTTTCAGCAACTGCTCCCGTAGCAATAGGCTGTAGAAGTAAAAGCCAGCCACGGGCTGCACATTTCTGCTTGTGCCAGGTAAACCACATCAAACTCACCGTTGCTCTCTCTACTAGCCTTCTCTTCTGCAGCTGCCATCGAGTTCTCTGCATCTCAGAGCCTAAAGGGAAGCGCAAGAATTTCCATGGAGGGCTGCAGGAGGACTAGGTAGAAGCCCAGGAAAGACGTAAAAAAACCCGAGAGATGTCACAGGGCATACGTGGAGCAGAGACGCTGAAAAGCGGCAAAGCTGAAGAGCCTGGCTCAGCTTCAGTCCTGTGCAGATCATAGAAGGTGAAGAAAGAAGCAGCAGCGTATTGCTGGCCGGGGGTTTATGTACAAATCACAAACGGGATGGGACTGCTGGGGAACGCGTCTCAAGCTGCTTAATATCTAGCATCACTCTCATTACATGGTTATGACAAGGGGAAGATGCCAGCAGCTCATGTCCTCGACAGCAGACTGAGAACTCAGTGTAACAACCCACTGGAAAGCTTTTTGACCAGTCGCACAAAGCCAAAGCATATTGACAGTAGTTCTGTCCAACCACTATAAGCGCACGTACCTTTGGTTAAAACAATGCTCGCTTATTTCGAATACAATACCTGCTGGTAAGCCTTAAAATACAATGCACAGAGCTCCATTCATAAGCTGAGAACTTCCTAGTGTCTCACTAGATATACTTTTCTGTAGCTTAGGGAGTTATTCTAGCCAAGTGTTAATACACAGACCATTGTTCTATTTGTCCTTACTTTTCTACTTCTTATATAACTTTTCTGCTGACAGGTCTTATGGCTACTGCTTAGCTCTAATTGCAGCTCTGCTGTCCCCGAGGCCTGCCTTTTGCAGCTTTCCCAAAACCCTCTGATTTTAAGGATTCCCACAGGGGATGCAGCAGGAAGCTCTTGGCAAAGCCCTTCTGACCCCGGGGGGCCGCAGCTGCCCTCAGGCTGTGAGGGAGAACAGCAGCAGCCTCTTGCAGCAGCTGCAGCCCCCGGCAGGTGCCTCCCGAGCCTCCTTTGCTCCAGGCTGAACACGCCCAGCTCCCTCACCTGCCCCTCGTCACACCTGTGCTCCAGACCCTGCACCCGCTCCAGTGCCATCTCTGGACATGCCCCAGCCTCATAGTGTGATCCCAAACCCGAGCCCACGATTCCAGATGCACCCTCAGCAGTGCCGAGTACAGGGACATTGGTCCTAAATCATAGAATATTCTGAGCTTGAAGGGATCCACTAGGATAGGTCCTAAAGTATGCCAAAAATTCTCACAGTGGAGTTCAAATGCTGGGAGCAGCAGAAAAAGGGAAGACATTTTTGATATCAGAGCATCAAACAACCCGAATTCATAAAATTAAATGAAGAAATAGGTTATGATGGAATAAACCTGATTTATGTATATATTGCTTTCCATAATTGTACAACTTGGCTTTATGCGGTTGGTTGTTAGCATTTGTCGCTTTCCTTTTCTTGAGTAGAAATGCAGCAGTTCATTTAAAAATAACACCAAGATGTACCCGCCACTGGCTGTGATGGAGCTCATCAATAATGGCAGTAATGCCTCTGGGATAAAAAAGTTAAGGGGAAAAAAAAAATAGATGGCCCAGATTGCAGCCAGAGAAGAGACCACAATGCCAAGAGAGAGTCTCAGGGAAATTGCCAGTGGGGATGGATATGAGGAGGGCAAGAAGCAGGAGGGGTCCATCAGCAGCAATTCCTCACAGCAGCACAGCGAGCCAAGGGAGCCTCCTCGCAAGAGCCAGGTGGGCAGAGCTCCTCAGGACACTCATCTGCCCACAGAATGCAACAGCCAGAAGCCTCCTGTGCACACCAAGGAGACCTTTTCAGTACTGCGAGGCCAGGAGGCAGTATGAAGTAAGTACCTTAGTGCTTAAGTGAGAGAGTTCCCTTAAGGCTTGGAAATCCAGCATTAGGCAAGGGAAAATGAGACATGGGATTTTATGTCCTTTAAAACCAAACTGAACATTTAAAGAGGATGAAGTGGAAAATTTTGTAGTAAAACAAAAGAAATGTGAAGCGAAATGAAAGCTCTGCTTTTATTTCCAAAGACTGTACAAGTTCATATGGAGCCATTGGGTTAGGTGGGAAAGAGGCCGTGCAATAGGCATCCTGTCTCTGACCAGAGCCTTTCTCACTTCAAATCCCTGAGGGCTCCCTCAGCGGCTCCTTTTCAGCTGCTGGGCAGGGCACGGGGGCTCAGTGGCACAGGGTCCTGCTGGCCCCCGCCTGGGGGACAGCCCATGTGCTGCTGCCAGGCAGGCCTGGGTTCCCGCAGTGCAGCGGGGGTGTGGGCAGGCTCCAGCAGGGTTCTGTGACCCGTGACCCTCCAGCAGGGTTCTGTGACCCGTGACCCTCCAGCAGGGTTCTGTGACCTGTGACCCTCCAGCAGGGTTCCGTGCCCTCTGACCCCCCGTGGCACCGGGACACCGCACCTGGAGACCGTTGGCACTCGGGCTCTGCCAACGGCAGAACCGTCTTCAGGCAGTGCCCCGCGGGCTGCAGCAGCACGGAGGGAGCGCAGCTCTGTTCGGGGAGCACTGCTTGGCCAGAAAGCCTGTTCGCAGCGCCTTTATTGCCACTGGGGAGCCATTCCTCGCCCCCAAGGCCAGCTTGTGCCAGGTAATTCTGCGCTTGGCTGCCAGGGTGCAAACAGGCCAGCCACGGCCGTCTCTGCTGCATTCCAGCGCTGGGCCCAAATGGCAGCAGTTTCAAACCCAGCCTCTTGCTCCTGCCTCTGCAAGCTGACAGCAGTTTGCTGGGAGTCGCTGACCAGGGAAATTGCCTTTAAGGCCTTCCTTATGCAAATATTTAGCATTGTTATTCTCCAGCCTGCAGTGGGGCAAATCACTTTCAGGTGGAGAGGGCAAGGTTGCAGGAGGGCTTGCTGCTGATTTAGCTTGGATCCTAAGTGTCTCTAAGGAGCAGGAGAGCCAGGCAATCCCTAGGAAAGGAGGGTGACATGGCAAAGGCCCCTGGGTTCTGCCCCATGTGCTGCCAAAAGGTGCCAGCACTGAGAAGGAGAGGCTTGAGGCCAGAGCCAGCAGATGTGTGGCAGGGGGAACTCTGGGCTTTTCCTGGGCAGTGCCTGAAGCAGGTGCTCCAGCTGGGGCCTGGGATTGCCCCATTGGGAGTGGGAGCAGCTGCCAGGGGCCTCTCTTACAGTTGAACTGTCGCAGCCAGGGACTCCAGAGGTAGGTGGCAAAGCTCGTGTGGAAACACCCACATCCCAAAGTGAAGCCAAAGCTATCGCTTTACCATGTTTCCAGTTTTAGGAATCAAGGCCATTGCAATTACAATGGCTCTGTCCATCCAGATTTGTTTATCATGTGTGTGTAACAACAGTGGCCACCAGAATATTTGAATCCCTCAAGGATAGGCTGGACAGGCCTTTGCGAAACCTGGTCTAGTGAAAGGTGTCCCTGGCCCCGGCAGAGGGGTGGAACTAGGAGAAATCTAAGGCCCCTTCCACCCTAAAACATTCTATGCTTCTATGGTTTTATGGGGCTGTGGTTCTGTGAATGCCGTGTGTTCTCTGACTGTATGTCAAGTTATCCCTTCCAATGCCTCAATATATGCAAAACACCAAGCTTTGCCCATAAAAATATCATGTGAGGTTTAGTGATAGCAACATTTGAAGGACAAGCTCTTGAGATGGGTACATGAGGTTTAAGTTTCCAAGCAGCTTCCACGCTTCCTTGTTTCATTAGAGCAGCTCTTTGCCTGTGGCTGGATGGAGAAGGCAGAGAGAAGAGCAATCAAATGTGTCCTGCTAGGGGATGCAGAAATGAGCCTGGCAAATACAGCACTGTCAAAAGCTTGTAGGAATTCCCATCAGGGTCACAGGAGTAGCTGCTTTCCTCTCCACAGTGAGGAAAGCTTGTGTCCAGAAGCACAGCTGGGTTGCAAGAGCATTTTTGCCTTGCACGAATAGTGTCAGGTTAACGCCACCTGCGCAACCTCAAATCCATGGGACGGCAGTGTGGTTGAAAACCTGGCCCTGTCAAAGGAATTGAAAAATGTTTTGACTGTTTCGTGAAATCCAGATTTTCCTGCTGGCCACTCGTGTGCTTTGTGGCCATGTTAAGGATAAGCTGGTGGTAGAGCAGGCCTCCAAGCCATGCTGTTTATTCACAAGTGGATGTGCATGTCTCTCCACACAAGTTATGCCGGTGCCAGGTCCATTCAACAGAAGTTGGAAGAAAGTTGGAATGACTTCTCCCTGTAGGCACTTGCTACTTCTCCCACCTTCGTTTATCTTTAAATTCAAGTGAGCACCTTGTTCTTTTAAGCAGTTTGCTTTCCAGCCAACATTTTGGTTTTCATGATGGTGAGGAGGCAGCAAAGATGCAGCGTTTGTTTGCTTCCAGATGTGTCCTCGGAGCTTAGTGTGAGTGTCCATTCTTAGGCTTCCCAGCAGCATGGGGAGGCGGGTGTTTGACAGGATTCCCATCTGTAGTGGCCTGTATCTCTCTGTGGCTTGCCGAATGGTTCTCTGCTGGTCCCTTCCCTGATGTTAAAGCCACTGCCTAGAGCTCAGCTGCTTCACCTCTTCCCCCAAATGTCTCTGCTCCTGTTTCACACCAGTTGCCCTAAGTGGGGTGGTTCACAAGACTTCACAGAATGCTCCTGCAGCCTCCTCCCCAGCGAGAAATGATTCTGCTCCCTCTGGAGTGTGAGATGCTGCAAGTGAGCGTCACCAATTGAAATGTAAACGTTTTCAGTCCTTTTTCTGCATTTTTGAGATTTTTTGCATCTGCTGGGGGAATATGGTTACCTGTTCATATACAACTGTCTTTTCAAGGCTTTTTTTTTGCCCTCCATTTCTTTTCCTTCTTCTTTCCACAAATGCTGCCATTCACGTGGGGCCCATTTTGTTGCCGACAGGCAGCGACTTTTTTGTTCTGAAAACGGAACTAAATTTCCTGAAGCCTGTAGCAGTGGCCTGGTTTGTCGTGCTCTTGGCCAAATCCGGAGCTAAGAGCTGACTTGGAAAGCAGCATCACTCCTGAGGGAAGGGGAAAACGGATCTCTTGGATCTCCTCTTCTCAGCGACGTGTAATCCCCATGTTTGGATGGTTTATGTTTAGGAGCACTGCAATGACTCCCAGTCAGGCACTCCAGGTTCTGGGTGTAGCAAGTCCCTGGAGATCCTGACCTCTGCTTTAGGCATGAACTCATGCAGATGGTGAATATCTGTTTGTTCTCTTCCAGAGAAGCTGACTCAAGCTGAGGCTTCATAATGGAACCGACAGACAACCAGAACCGTGACAAGAGGTAGGAATTAATGTGATATAATCTTGGCTTCCCAGGTGCTGTGATGAATGTTGTGATGGTTTAGAAAAAGAATTCCCCCTCCAATGCAAGAATCAGAATTCCAAAGTGGGACAAATGAAGTAAGGATTGTCCTGTCAGTGAGAGCGGCTTCAGAGCCCATTGGTATTTTCAGAACTTCTGTTACAGACCCAGGCTTGGACGATGGCTGGGGTCAGGGCAGATTCTCTGCTGAACATTCTGAAGCCAATCTCTTACTACTGGAGCCAGGGCACACCCTTCTGCAGTTTGGGATGCTTTTGGCTTAGGAGTAGTTTCCAGCTTCAGTCTGGAGCAAAGCGCGAGTTGTGGTTTTTTGGGGTGGGGGCGATTTGTGCGAGTTTTGCTTCTTGTGGAACTTGTTTGAAGATGATGAGGACTGAGGTGATGTTTCATGGCAGACATTCAGTTTCATCTGCCTCTTTGAACAGCCAGGTTGTTGGGGTTTTCCTGGTGACACATCAAGTGTAGAGCAGCTGCAGCACATACAGGACTATTTTTAACTCTCCAGTGCTGACCTGTTTTCCCCCTGGAGATGGAGGGGCTGGGAGTGTAGAGTCCCCCTGCACCAAGGCTCCTAGGTGCTGGGCATGTTGGTGTTAAAGCCTGGAGGTGCAGTTCCCAAAGCTTCCAAAATTCCCTGACTTTAAGGGAGCTGTGCAGGGTTATGAGTAATGGCAGCGATCAGGTTTGCAAAGGCTTTGAAGAGCATCTTGACAAACACCTTCAATGGCCAGGCCAGACACGGGCAGCAAAGGTGTCTCCAGGGCTGGGGAGACTGGGGGATCTACAGGCTTATCTAAAAAGTCTGGGCAGTTCAATAGACAGCAGACCCATCTTCTCTGAATTTGGAATGCCATCCAGTGCAAAAACCTGATTTTTTTGTAAATAACAGCCCTTCGGTATGAGATGAGGCAGCTGTGCCTCTGCTCTAGGAATGATTAAACTTTCAGGAGCTGATTATTGCTGTGGTATTGGAGCAAGTGTCACTGCTGGGGCAGACCAGGCTCTCCCCTTGCAACCTGGGACACTTGGGAAGTTGGATTTGCAAAGAAGAATTTAGCAATTGTATGCATAGAGAAGACTGTGCAGTAGAGTAGAAATACATACCTGCATCCACTGTGCCTGCATGCTTTTCCTTCCCTGACGTCCATAAATATCAGAGCAAGCAGAGTTTCCCTCATTTTGCAGTAGTCTTTCAAAGGCCAGGGACACTTTAAAGGTTCTGGTTTCCCGTGATGGGACACTTTATTGGTGTTTTGTTGTGGGGCAGGTGGGATTGAGTACATGCATAAGTGGAAGAGGAGGAGCAGGGGGATTTGACCTGGTGTTTTCTGAATGTCTGAGATCTTCTGTCTAATTACACTGATGGGATGGCTTTAAATGCAGCTACATGATTTTCCAGGGAAGCAGCTTTCCAAATGCCTGTTTGAAGTAGAGAGTGAATTTCCAAGGTTGTTTATCAAGTGGCTATTAATAGAATATGAATAGAGGATTCTGTTTGACTCGCAAGGGGGGAGACTGGGGTGAGAGGTCTGCAGGAGAACTGGACTGGCAGTTTCTCCCATTAATCACTGCAAGTAGATTAGCCAGCTCATGTGCTGATCACCCCAGTGAGTGCTTCTGCGTTTGTTTCGCAAGGAAATGGAGGAGGGTCTTTCCCTTCCCAACCTTCTTGATGGCTTGTATCAGGAGTAGCAATCCCTGAGAAGGATGTGTGCTGTCCCCTGTGTGTCTCATTGCTCTGGGGCACAGCACATGCTGGACAGAACCAATCTGTCCACTGTCAGCTTCCTGAGGATTTTGACATTGCTTTGCTGCTGGACATGTGCCGTTGTGAGAAAGCCTCAGTTTCTGCATGGAGTAAAGCCAGGGGTTCAAGTGTTAACTCTCTTTTCTGTGTCTCTGTCTGAAAGCTGGAGCAACAACAGAAACCTGCTCTGCCTTCTGGAGCAAGAGAGGCGGAGGAGACAGGTGGCTCCAGAGGAGAAAGATCCATTCTTGGCGAAGACTCCCCTCTTTGCCAAGCCCTACAAGGTAATGGGAGTGGGGTGCAGGCTGGAAGGAGAGGAGGAAGGAGGCTTGGGGTGGGAGAGGGGAGCTGTGTCTTTTGCATGGGCTGCAGCCGACTTGAGCCCGATCCCTGCAAACACAGCATCTTCCCATCTGCTGCACCGAGTTTGCCTAATTTCCCTTGTGGGGATGCGTGGCAATTCCATGAAGATGCCGAGCAATGTCTCCTGCTGAGCTGGCTCTCTTGCTTGGGATGTTTCTGACATTTCTCCCGCTCTGTTCTTGTGCTGCAGACCGATAAAGAAGATGAGCTGTCCAGGCGCATTAAGAACCTGCTGGGCAATGTGGACTCCAAGATGCTCCTGAGCCATGAGTCCTCTCTGATTCCCATATGGATTCCAAAAAAGCCCAAAATCAAGTCACAGACCCAGAGTCATAGGCCAGCCTCCAGTAAGACCAACCCATATGAGGACATAAGGAAAGAATCCTCACGAGAATCACTGGGCCTCCCACCTAACCCTGAGCCGAGCCGTGATGACAGTGATAAAGGTCACTCCAATCAGAGGTCAGAAGCCAAAGCTCCACAGTCCAAAATCCTTCCTGAGCCTGTCAAGGTGAGTGCAATCGTTGTTGTGTCTTGTCCAGACTGCTGTTGCCCTCAGAAGCATAAGGAGTCTCATTTTATTTGGGTGAATGAGAAATATTCCTCTTACTCTAGAACTGCCTTAGAGGAATTGGTAACTATTATTTCTGACTGTTTTTTTTTTTTTTTTTTTGAAGTAAGGAAGCTTTTTGCACAACTTTTTAAATGCAGAGGTAGCCTGTGCCTTTGAAGACAAAGCTTAGCTGCTTCATGGTGTAATTCCATAAAGGGAGAAGACTGCACAGGCATATTTACATAACAATAATAACAGTAAGGATAAATAGCAGTAGTAGTAGTAGTAGCTTAAGAATGGAAAGAAAATTTCCAGACTGCCAGGTTCCAAAGGGAACACAGACATTTTTCTCAGAGGCAGAAGAGATGACTTTGGGAATTTCAACTGGTTTTCCACTTGGCCTCCATTATCAATTCCCCTTCAGATAGGCCTTTTGATCCTTAGTAGCATTTTATTATTAATGGTATTGCATGACTTTCTAGAGTTGGTGGTCACCACATGCTGCTGTGTGCATGTCAATTAGTAAAAAACCCCAACCAACTCCTTCTGCCTCCCTTGTTCCTGTTTCAGAAAAAGAAGCCCATTGATGTGACATCCACGGAAAAAGCTTGGAAGGTTGGTGCTCTTCCATAATCGATCTCTGTGTTTTCTTATGTTTTGCATGCCTTAAGGAAATGGCTGGGGAAAAAATGCATTGCTCAGCTCCTGTTCACTCAGCAGATGTTGCCCTCCCTGAAAGTGTGTTTTGGGGTGGGCTGAGGAGAAGTAGGGATAAAAGCTGGAGTTGTAAGATCAGCCTTCCTCTCAGTCTGTGAGCGTAACTCTTGTCTAGAGCAGTTCAAGAGCCGGACTGACAACTCATGCCAGGCAGCCAGAGCTGCTCCTCCCTCAAGCTGGGGGTTGCCTTTCCTGAGCTCCCCTTGTCCAAAGGCTCTGGACCTGCTGCCTCCTGTCTGGGCTTCCAATTTTCCATTTGGGAAACAAAGGGAAACCTGCCCCATGCTTCCAGCACGGGCTGTTACTGAGATGCCATTGTGCCTGGGAGTGTGTCTGAGTGGGCCAATGTGGCAGCAAACTTCTCTTTCCTCTTTTCCACTCTTTTCAGTAGGCTCTGTATTTGTAGAGCTGTAACATATTTGAGCCAGAGGAGACAGATGAATGGAAAATGCTTCAGGGACTCACACTTTTGTTACAGTTGTCATCTCCAGTGTGATGTTTTTCACGAAGACTTGAAGCATGTCATCTCTGTGGAAGCACAAACCCCATTTTATCTCGATTGTCAGCAAAAGCATTATCTGAGAGTGTTAGACACAAGTGGGAGTGCTGAGAGTGCTGCTGACCAAGTCAGTTTTAGGTGGTGCCTACACCAGGCACACAGACATGCCTTTAAATCAGCTTGTTGCACTGTGCTGAGTTCCCTGAGCTAACCTTGCCTCCCCCTCTCCTCTTTGTTTTTGTGAACAAAACAGGTTGTGGAAAAGCCATCTTCTTCACTTGCTCCTCCAAGGTACACTTGTGTTCCCAAACCACCCTCTAGACCAAACAAACTACTTTTCATTTGAGGGGGAGAGGGGAAGAGGTTCCTGGTTTCCCTTGAAGCTGCACGCTTTGGTTTGATGCTATTCAGGGTTCCTGTTGAAAATTGGTTTCATATTTGTGGGGTTTTCAGGAAAGCTCCCATTAGAAATGAATAATCCAGGCATGCTGGAGTTTACCTATGAACCAGACTTATATTTCCCCAGGTGTTCCCTTCTTTTCTCCTCCTTGGCCCCAGTGTGTCTGTAGATCACATGGTTTTGTATTGACCAAGAATCCATCCTGAAATTTGTAACCCTTTATTGGAAATGTATCTTTTGGGGGTTCAGGCTTTCAGAAAGGCACTGGGCTGTTTTGGTGTTTTTTTTTTTTTTTTTAAACATTATTTGGTTGAATGCAGCTTCACAATGTAGCAGTGAGATCCTGTTTACATTCTTGTCTGGCTGGGTGTGAGTTAAAGGTTTTATTATTCCCAGAGGGTTTTTTTCATACGGAGCTTTATTTTCGGAGCACAGTAATGTATTCCTCTGGCTTTCTCCCCTCTGCTCTCAGTGCCCAAACAGAGGGCTCAGTTTTTGAGTGCTGCCATGTCAGTGGAATAAGTAAGTAACCTTTCCCCCTGCTGCTTCCTAATTTTGTCTCCCTGTGGCCTTGCAGGGCTCTCCAGTCCGAGCACAAGAGGATGGCACCAGCACAGCCCAGCAGCTCGGAGTCAGAGAGCACTAGGGACTGCCACAGCTCCTCAGTCTCTGCACTTCCAAGAGCACCAGCACCCGAGGTGAATGCAAATCAAAAGCAGAGGCTGCTCCCACAGCCCCTTGCCTCACACTGTCTGCTGTCTGAGGGCAGTCAGGACAGGAGACCTTAAATACTGTCACTGTGCAGGTGTCCCCTTGAGACCTCTGCAGCAGCATCAGGCATTTCTTGCCCTCTGCTTCGTTTCCATACTTTGTCATTCATAAATCCTTCCTGGACATCTGGTGCCTAACCGGGCAGTGTTCCCCCTTCTCCTTTGGCATCACTGTCTAGCCCTTCTGGAGTTTCCACTCCAGGATTAATCCATTCTGCAGCTGAGAGGTGAAACTTTGAGTGCATATGCTGAATGATCCTTCTCTGCAGTAGGTACCTCTGGGCGGTGGGCCCCTGATTTCTCTTCATGGGTGTTTTGAGTACTGGCTCTGTAACTGGAAAATTCCTTCTTTCATTTTCTGCTTCTTTCAGTCCTGTCAATGCCATATTTTCTTATACTGCTTGCTCTCAAAGATGAACCTGCCTTTGATAAAACGGTCCTCCAGTGCTGAAGCCTGGAGAGGGAGGAGGAGGAAGAAACAGTGAGGCTGCAGCCCTGGATCTGTGGTCGGTGTGCTGGATGTTCAGCATGGGAGAGGTGATTGGGCAACAGGGCTGGGCTGCTTGGCTCTTGGGAAGCATCCCAAGTGAGCTGTGCTGCATGGAGGAGAGAGATTCAGGCAGACAAAGGATCTTGGGAAGGCTGACCAGGGGGGCCTTTGGCTGAAAGCTCATCCCTCCCTCCTGTTTTGGGTGAAAGAAGAGCTGTGAGGACACTCCTGCCCTGCAGGGAACCTGACATTGAAGAGGTCTGGAGCAGAAGAAACTCTGCTGTTCTTCCCTCCTCCTGCTTTGAATTCCATTTGAATTAAAGTGTTTGGCCTCAGTTATAGTGAACAGCCACACACCAAATAGGATTTTTCCTGTGACCTCCCTGGACATCCCTTAGGAAAGCCATTTCTTCCAGGCCAGGACTTTGGCTCATTCGATGTCTAAGGCATGTGTCACCTGCAGCTGGGAATTCCGTATTGATGACTTCTTTTCCTGGCGGCACGGAAAACTTGAGGCTTCCAGCCTGAATAGCTAAGCAGATCCAGTGCAGAGTGACTTAACCCACAGGGGATAACCGTGCAGGGAGTCGCTTTGCCTTCACAGAGACACTGAACGGCTCTGTCCTCTCTTCCCCAAAGCAGAACCTTCACTCTCCTGTGTCACCCCAGTCTCTTTAAGGCATCTTTCCAAATTAACTGTGAGCTGCCTTAAAAATACAGCACACGTGAAGCTCCGATGTATCTCTTGTCCTTCTGTGCCAGCTTTTACCTCTTCTCCCAGCACCTGAGCAAAGCTGTTTGTAAAGCCAACCTTCTTGTTCAGGTCTTTAAGAATCCCTCAACCCCAACAGAGAGCCTTGTATTGCCTGCACTGACAGACTTCCTGGCAGGGCCCAGTTAGGGAGTGTCAGTGTGCAGAAAGGAACAGGAATGTGGCATCTTCCTTGAAGTGTGTTTAAAAAGGAGTGTCAAAAAAATCCCATCCAAACAAACAAAAAAAAAAAAAAAAAAAAAAAGGGCAAGTCAAGCTGTGTTCCTCTGCAGTTTGCAAAGTCTGGAGCCAAGAAGCAGAATTTGTGGACAACTCCAGAGCATTTCTATTCTCAGGTGGAATGAAGACGCCTGCCTTGAAGTTGGCTGAAAACAGATGAAGAGTCTTCTCTATCTTGCACGAGCTCCATGTGTGGGTGCTTTCCTTGTGCCAGAATCAAATCCTGGCCAGAATCAAAGCAACCTTGCAGAGCTGGTCCATTAGCTGGGCTTAGTTTGAAGTTTGTGGTCTCTGCTTTAGTCCTTCAGAAAAGCTCCTGTGCCTGAAGGCCTGAACCTTTTTCTGTGTTCAAATGTTGTGTGTAATAAGTAGTAGGATGTCTTTCCAGGAGCCCAAGTGATGATGGTCAAGTGCTTTGCCAAGCAAAAGCTCGATCTTGGCAGGAGGATCCAGCCTGGAGCCAGCCCAAGTTACCTGACTGTTCTGAACTGGAAGCCAAGCAACAACTGCACCTTGCAAGGGTTGCATTTTGGTCAAAGTTGTTCTGGTTTTTTTTTTGGTTTTATTTGTTTTGTTTTGTTTTTTTTTCCTTCAGAAAAATGAGTCTGATTTCATTTGGGTGAATGACAAATATTCCTCCTTCTCTAGAACTGAACTGGGAATTTCTCTAGGATTGGGAACTTTTATTTCTAACTGTTTTTTCTTAACTAATGACACTTTTTGCTCAACTCTTTCACATGCAGAGACAGCCTGTGCCTTTGCAGGCCAAGCTTCGCTGCTACAATAGCAACTAAAGGAAAGTGATTTTGAATGAAGGGAGCACACTGCAGAAACAGACTTTCTTAACCATATTAAATAAAAGTCAGCAAAGTCAGCAATGGAAACGGTGTTTCCTGACTGCCAGGGAAGCCAGACATTGATCTTGCAGGAGGTGACTGGTGGTTTCAGCTCTTGCTCTGCCTGGTCTCTGTTCCTTACTGCCCTTCAGATGGAACTGTTATTCCTTATTAGCATTTCATTATGAATGGACTTGAAAGACATTTCTAGAGCTGTTGGACAGCAAATGTTTGCTGAGCGCATGCTTGTTTGGTATCAAGGAGTAAAATACCCAAACAAACTCACAGTGCTTCCCTCTTTCTTGTTTCAGCCCATCGTGCACATGTATGAGCAGTCCATTGAAGGAATATTGGAGGTGGGTGCTCTTCAATACCAGATCTCCATGGGAAAGCCGGTACCAATCCATGGGGAGGTGGATCCCTCTGACTCTGGGAAGCGTGAAACTGCCTCTGTGTCCATCAGCAAAACTCCTGTGAGCTTCTTCTCTCCTTCTCTTTCCAGGAAATGAGCAGCCCCCTGTCACCTCTCCTGCCACCTTTTCGGACACCTGCTAGAACAGAGACTTCCGAATTTCCATTGCAGGCAAAGGTAACCCTGCCCATTTTGGCCAGGGCTTCTGGTAAATTACAAGAGATCTCTCTGCTGAGCAGAACTTCAGTCTTGGCAGAAGGAGCCTGCCTGGAGGCCAGCCTAAGTTCTTTGACCATAAACAGTGTTGAGAGTTAGAAACCAAGCAGAAACAGCACCTTGTGTGGGGTTCCATCATACCATGCTCAAGGAGCAAGTTAGTGCCTGTGGCCTGTTAGTTTAGAGTCAGTTCTTCACAGGCCAAAGGCCAGACTTCTGGGCAAGAGTCTCTGGGCTCTGGGGAGCTGTGCTAGGACAGAAAGAGCCAAAAAGGCATCAGTCTTGAATCCTTCTTTTCTCTTTTGTTGGCAGCCTGAGCCATCAGCTTCTAAAAAGTGGCACCTTGACAACCTAATGACCCAGATAAAGCGAAGAGCAGTACAAAGAGAGGGCCCCATGGAAATTGCCCATGGGCATGGACGTGAGGAGGGTGTGAAGCAGGAGCGGGGCATCAGCAGCAATTCCTGCCAGCACCACTCCAAGGCAAGGGAGGCTTCTTACAAGAGCTGTGGCCAAGTGGCCATGGATTTCCACAAGACCTTTTCCCAAGTGGCCGAGGACACTCACAAGACCTCTGGCCAAATGACCGAGCATTTTCATAAGACCTCTGGCCAAGTGACAAAGGCTCCTCAGGAATCTCATGGTATGAGCACACCCAGCTCTCTAAAGCCTCTTGGGCACACCAAGGAGGCCTTGCCCAGGAAGATTGTGGGTATCAAAAGGCCCAGCGAGCCCCTGGAGCATGACAAATCCAAGAAAGTCCTGAAGCTGGAGAGCGAGCCTGGTCCGTTGGAGGTCAGAGACCAGTCCTCCAAAGACAAGCTGTAAGTCCAAGAAGCAGAGAAACCAAAACCTGCTTTCCGAAAAGGCCTGAAGCTGGGAGTGCAAAAACCCTCTGAGAACAGGAAGCACGAGGAGCCTGACAAGAGCTCTGCCCACGTGCCCAAGGTTCCTGACCAGAGTTGTGGCCAAGTGGCCAAGCCTGCCCACGAATCTGATGTTACATCCAAGCCCAGCTTTCTGAAGCCTCCTGTGCACACCAAGGAGGCCTTGCCCAAGAATACTCTGGGTATCAAAAGGCCAAGTATGTCCCAGGTACATGACGAATCCAAGAGAGTCTGGAAGGTAGAGAGTGAGGCTGGTCTTTTGCAGGTCACAGACCAGTCTTGCAAGGACCAGCCCAAAGTCAAGAAAACAGTGAAGCCAAAAGCCACCGACAAAAAAGGCCTGAAGCCGGCACTTCACAAGGCCTCTGAGAAGAGAAAGGGCTCCCACCAGGTCAACACCAAAGGCTTTTTGGAGCCCAGTCTCCTGAGACATGCTCAGGAGTATGATGCCTTCATGCCCAGTGGCCACAGGCCTGGGGATTTGCACAAAGGGAAGGTGCCCTTGCCTCCTGGGGAGAAGAAGTTGTTCTCGCCTGCAAGGGAGGCAGACGTGAAGAGGAAAGCCATGAGGAGTCCTGAGGAGTCCCCCAAAAAGAAGGTGAGAGGGGCTAGAGGAAGTGGGTTTGGACAATGACCAAGGTGGTGTTTGAAAAACCCGTGTGGAGTTTCCCCTTCATAGGCTGGCAGTAGAGCCGTGATGCTTCTCCTCTAAAGGGAGTTCCAGTGTGTTGTTTTTTTCTGTTTTCAGCCAGAATCTATCAAACTGAGCTGTAGTGCTCTGTACTTTAGGTGAACTTCCAAGACCTGAGTGATTTTTTTTCCCTGTTTTTATTCTTGCTGCTAGAGGGAAGACAAGGGGGATACTCCCAGGAAGAAAAAGGAATGAGACAAAAAAATCCCAACAAAATAATTTCCGCTTTCAGCAAACAAAGGCTCCAATAAACTGAAGTGAGTATGCAGTGATGGGATGTCAGAAAGATGTGTAAATCTAAGTCTCTCTTCAGAAGGGAAAGATGAAGAACTCCTGTATCTCCTGTCCAGACACTCAAGAGTTTGCTTCTAACGTGATGTGCATTCTGCAGCTACAGCTGCTGCAGATTGGCCTTTACATGCTGGAAGCTATTGTTGGTTGGGGGTTTATGTATAAATTATGAATGGGATGGGATTGCTGTGGAACGCGTGTTAAGTTTCTTTTTTAGCATTAGTCTTATGACATGGTTATGACAATGGGAAGACAGTAGTAGTCTACATTTTTGGTAGCACACAAAGAACTTAATGTTACAACTTACTTCAAAAGTTTTTTGACTAATCACACAAAACAAAAGCATATTGATAGTAGTTGTATCTAACTACTAGCAGTACATGCATTTTTTGTTGAAAGAGGGTTTCCTTATTTTGAATGTAATTCTTGTTTGTAAGCTTTAAAACACAATGCACAAAGCTCTATTATTAAGCTTAGAACTTCTTAATATCTTGCTAGATGTACTTTTCTGTAGCTTAGGGCGGTATTCTAGGCAAGTGTTAATATACAGACTATTGTTCTATTTGTCCTTGTTTTTCTACTTCTTATATAATTTTTCTGTTGATAAATCTTACGGCTATTGCTTAGCTCTAATTGTAGTTTTGTTGTCTCTGAGGTCTGCTTTTTGTAGCTTTCCTAAAACTCTCTGATTTTGACAATTCCCACAGAAGCAACCAGTGCAGAAAGCCACTCTGAAGGTGTAGGTGAGTAAGGGTAGGGAGCCCTTCCCTTCTGACATCCTTTGAAAGCACAGAGGTGTCGGGGCTGATGACTGGCTGGGGGAAGGGATGTTCCAATCGCAGTAGGAATGGAAGAGCTTTAATTCTGGAGTTCCTTCCTCCCTTTTCCTCAGGGAAAATGAGCAGCTGTCTTAGTCATGCGCTGGCTTTTGGAGTGGGAAGGGTAGGAGGTAGTTTTGGGCAGAGAGGAGTCTGGATCGGGTTGAGGATGGTGCTGTGCTCTGTGTCAAATCATCCTCGGTGCAGCATCAGCTGAGCCAAGGCAGAGCAGCTGGAGAGCACGTGTGCAGTGACTAGGGACCAAAACACGGGAAAAGTGGGTGCTGAAAGAGGTGAGCGGACCGTCCCATGCCCAGCAGAGTTAGGCAAGAAGTGCAGCCTCACACCTGAGCCTTCTCCCTGGGTTTAACTTCATTTCCTGCTCTTCTGATGCTGCAGTCCATGAGCTGGGATTCACTGCTTGGTGTGTTCTTGGAAACTTTGCGAAGCTGGCTAGAAAGGATGGAAATGAGCAGTGGTGAAACAGGTTGAGAGCTATTTGGGGCTGCTTCTTGCTGCCAGAATTCCCAGGTCATCCTGATTTCAGATGACCAGAAATCTGCTGGGCCACTGTTATTGAATGCGAAAGTCTCTGCCAATTCAAACTCCCTCTTATTTGTAGCCGCTCAGCTTTGGAAGTGATGTCTAGTTGAGACATTGGCATGAATGGCAGGATACAGGCGAGCTTTTAAGAAATGCCTAGGTTATATGTACATCATGATCATGAATTTGCTTCTCTGGTCCAGAGCATCAGAAGATTCGTTCCAAACTGAGAGGAAAAATGTGGTGCTGCCAGCACTGCCGGCCATGACTGCTGCACAACGTGCACCAAATTCGACCATGACGACCCAAAAGAGACCCAGAACTGCGACTGATGACCTGGACCTGCCTGCCGTGGATAACCCTGCCATGAGCCAGGATCCTTTGTTTGCCAAGCACAGGAAAGTGGAGGAAGACCACAAGGAGCAATCCCAGGGCATCAACAGTGGTACCCAGGAGAGCTGGTGGGAGGATTCCTGCAACACAGGTGTGCTGTGGGATTCACTTCAGAAACATCCTCTCAGATAAGTGACCATTTCTGACTGTAGGCAACTGCAGTGGGTTTATAAAAAGAAATTTTGATTTATTTATAAATAACCTGTGGGTGTGGCTGCAACCTGGGCCTCAGGTTTAATAGCATGCTGACAAAATTGTTGCATTTATGGGTTAAAAAAATCAGATTTTACTGGCTGTTTTTAAAAATTTGGCTCTTTACTGACAGCTGGAGGTATGGGGTCGAGGATGTTTTGTGGGGGGCGGGGGCAGGGCTATATGTTAGGCCAGACTGTGCACACTGATTAGCTGCCTTCTAATTGCTTGCTTTTTCCTGATAATTTTCCTGCTTCCAGTCCTCACTGCACTCTCAGCCATTGAACAAGGAACCTGCTCCTGAATTTTTCTGTGCTTGGGAAAAGTTTAATGGTACAAAGCACTGAGAGCTGCCAGGTGAGAAGCCAAGGTTCCATTTTGATTATTGGAGGGAGTGCTAGGAAAGAAGGCAAGAGGGGGAGAGCTCGTTGCATAGACTATGCCTGGGAGAAATGAACGTTTTCTCTGGGAATTTAGGAAAGCCTGGCTTTGGAATTGCTTTAGGCATCTCTCTCTGACCAGCTTTCTCTCTGTGGTTTTTCAGGGATCTGCAGGGGATGAGAAGAATCCTTTTCCAGTGACTTCTCTGCCACGTAAGGACAAGACCAGACAAGACAAGACAAGAAGACCTGAAGTTAGAACAGTAAGTGTTTGTTTTACAGCCCTGCCTGTAGTTACTGAAGACACCAGACAGGGCTGGCCCTGTAGCCAGCCCGGCTTCTGCTTCCTCCTGAGCACTTCTTTTGGGAGCAAAGAGAGAGGGAGGGATGGGGGAGAGCTGCCCTGTCAGGGCAGCACCTGCTAAGTAGCTTGGCTACAGCTGAACAGCACTTGAATTTTTGACTCCTTGCTGGGCCTTTGATCAGTATTGGCCAAAAGGATTTCCTAGAGCTGCTGATAAGCTGTTTTTGATTGTACAGCTTAATCATTACAAATGTTGTGTTGTCCTGTGGTACAAGCAGTGGGGAATACTGAAAAGCTGTAACCTGCCACCCCATGGGGCCTTTGCAGTGTCATTTTCCATAAAAGACCAAGGTTTGTGGGCCCCTCTGGGCAAAGGGATGCATTGCCATGGTCTGCTGGCAAACTTGCAATAGAAAATAAGCACGATGTGCCTGGCTGAGTGGCTGGGAGGCTGTAAAAATCCTCTCCAGAAAGAGGCAGCTGCTGAAAGTCAAAAAGTTGTGCAGGTCCTCTTGGAGTAAAGTCACTCGAGTCATTGATTGTGTTCTGCCAGGTGTGCCTCTTGGATGTATCCAACCAAATGTTTTCTCTCTTCCTCCTTTTGTTCCAGAGTTTTCTGCTCTGGAAAGCCAAGTGACGTGACCAAGAGCTGGCCTGACCTCATACACAGAAGGAGACAGAATTTACAGTGACCCAGACTGGAACCAAATGCCTTAACTGGGTCTCCAGGATGTAAATAGTTCCAAGTTCTCTGTTCTTCTGAAGCCTTAGAAAACTTTGGTTTTATTTATTTTCTTTTTGTTCAATGCAAAGCACCTGCACATTACTTTTGTTTTAAATACAGTTGTAGATTTTCTTGGTTACTTTTGGAAAACTGTTGTGTTTTTTGAGGGTAATGCTTTTCTACCTTGCAAAAGAAGAGACGGAGGGTGGTACCTACTGTCACCCTGTTCTTTTGAAAGTTTTAAAGTTCTTCTAAAAGTTTTCTATACCTTCTGATGTTTACATATTTCTACTGAATTTTCTCACACTCTTCTTGTAAATAATGCTTGTTTTACATTCTTGTTTGTGGGTAGAAAGAATTGATGAACTGTTAGTTTAACCAGCGTGGTTGGAGAGGTGGCAATTTCATCCTCCAATACACTGTCACTTTTGGAATTCTATATCTAGTGGAGTCAGAAAACCAAATCCTCTCTTTGAGTTCTTTTCTTGCCCCTTTCACATCTAACGTCTGTGTGCGAGTAATTTCGTATCGCAGTGTGACACCTACCTATGAAATTACCTAGTGCAATGAATTGTCTGAATGGGCCCATGTCATGACGGTCTGTAAGTGTGTCCCCTAGGAGTAACTAACAGGACAATTTTCACACCTGTTGCTGACAAGGAAATCTGCACTCAGACTGTGTTACTGAGGGTCTTGCTCAGTTTCAGCTTTGACAGACCCAAGTTTGGGTGGCAAAATAACACCCAAAATGAGGCTGGAAACAGCTCCGTCTTTCTCCTGTGCTGGAGGGATGGGACTAGAGGGAAGATTCCTCCTTGGGCTGCTTTTTGGCATTTGGCTTGGTGGGGATGGAAAACTGCAACGGGTCCTTAGGATTGCTTGGACATTGTTGTGAGTCTGAGAGCTTCCAGGGAGAGGAATCTCTTCTGATAAAGGAGGGATTAAGTGGCTGAATGTGGAACATAAGGCACATTTTGCATTTGGATATTTGCCTACAAGCACTGGTGGTCTCAGTGAGTGTCCAAGAGCAGAATCTGGTACCAAAGTAGGGCATCCTTCCTATGGGAGAGGACTCAGGACCCAGTGACTTAGAAACCTGCCAAGGGAACCCAAAAGGGAAACATGAGCTGTTTGCAAGCACTTCTCCCTTGCCAGGCTAACAGTGGAGGCAGCATCCACAGCACTGGTGTGTTCAGTTGACACCCTTCTCTACCCAAAGATTTCCTGGAAATTATTCCCGCAGTATGGCTCAAGGAGTTGTTTTTTTCAGAGAAATCACACTTCTGTGAAAAAAAAAAAAAGGAAAAACCCCAAACCCTTCAAGTTTTTCAGTCACCTTCAATGATCCAAAGCCCACCTTTTGATGGGCTTTGGATCAATGTTATTTATACAAGATATTTAGAAGTAGAAGCAAGTTCAAAAACCGTTAGGCAAGAAGTTTTATTTGCACAAGAAGTTTCATTGTGCCTCAAACACAGCTGAGCAGGTTCCTTTTCACAGTCATATTCCTCCATCTTCCCGCTCAAAAGTCACTGTATTGCAATATCAAAGCAAAGTATTGATAATGGTCATAAGACAGTCAATAAAACACGGATGCTTGATCTCAGTGAGAGATTCTGGAATCTTGATTTATCAGCATGCTAGTCCAGTGTGTTGACACCCTTGTCTACACCAAGATTTCCTGGTGTGTGACAGCAGCATCCTGCCATCCTCACATCCAGTGGTGTGTCTGCCTTCGCCCTGATGCTGTCACATGCCTTCCCTATCTCTGAAGACCTGTGCGAGTGGGGAGAGAAGGATGGTATCCCAAAATAATTGTGATTACAAGAAAGAATTATCTCCCTTTTCCACATCATTTCATGATGTAGGAAGATGTCTGCACAGATTGAGCAGTAGCCACCTGTTTGCGGGTTTGAGGCTCAAGAAAATGAACAGGAAATAAATACTAGCAAAATGCCTACATTTCCCAAAGGAGTTTCTGTAGAAAGGGCTCCTGCCTGCAGTCATTCTGCCTTCTGGCCCTGCAGGACAACCAGGATCATGGCTGGGTCTTTCTGCATCTTCAAGGGACTGGCCTTTTATGTTCACTCTATTAAAAGCCTTAGCGCCTCTCAGGGATAAGCTGCCCTAATGGGTGGAAGGAAGGTCTATGTTCCCTTCTCCCCATTTTACCTATCAAACCTGATTTACTCCTTGTCCCTGGAGTTGTCCCTGCCCATAGCAGGAGGACTGGAACTCAACCATCTTTAATGTCCCTTTCAACCCAAGCCATTCTGTGATTCTATGAAATAACAGAAAATTTTTAAAAATCCATGGTATTTCAACCTGGAGCCAGGTCAGGGGCCTGCAGTGGGTTAGGAAAGATGCTCATTGTTTTCACTTGGGGCTATTCTAGGACATGAACAAGATGACTGTTTGACCTGTTCCTTTTGTCTGCCAGCTTTGACCTTCTGTTAGTGATGAAAACTTTAATTAAGGACAGTAACTGACCTTCTGCTCAAAACCAGTGGGTGTGAATCAGCACCGCAGACATGCAGAGGGGTGACTTTTACCCTAATGCCAAAGGGGCTGGAAATAGCAGTGCCCTGTGTGCCTTCAGCAGCGCTGTGCCGGCTGTTCCTGTGGCCATGGGCTTTACAGAGCTGTGAGTGGATTTACAATTTCTCCCAGTTTGGAATGTTGATTTGCACTGTCCTATTTATTTTTTTCCTTTCTTGGAAAATGCATGCAGGGGAAGACAATGTCTGAGCAATTCTTGGCCCATGTTAAGTCTTGCCTGTCAAGCAAATGTTTCTCATTGGCCCTGCCGCCACTCTCAGGAACAGCCAGAGCTGCACAGTTGCCTGCTTCTACTTGCGTTAAAATGCCACCAAGTGGCAGCCACACCAGCCTTGCAGACTGAGCCAGGGAGGAATTACAAATACAAGTTTCATCTCCTGGCTGGCTGTGCGTTATTTGCTAGCAGTTACAGTGGAGAGAACAGGCAAAGCTTTAGAAAACAAATACAGATGTGGCAAAAGCAGCCAGCAAAACAATGTAAGCGAAGTATCTGGAACAGAGTACTTGGGTTTGCAAAACTCTCCACTGCAGTGATGCTGAAAATAGTCCCAAGAACAGTTTCAGCCTAAATAAGGACAGAAAGCCCTATCTGATTGTGGGAACAGTTTAGGGTTAAGAATTTCCCAGTCATTTGTTCTAATTAAGCTTGAACGGGCTAATTGGCTGAATTTTTATCAGCTGCTGACAACTTGTTTGTGAATTAAGCCTCGGTGTCATTTGATGTGGTAAGCCCATGAGGCTTACCAACACTGACCCTGCAGTAACTGCCTCCAGATCCCACCGTATCTGCAAGATCCTGGAGACAGGCAGGGTATCCCTCCTGGCTGGGATCATTGTTGCCTCCTGCTGCTTCTCCCGTGCTTGGAGGTCTCTGCCAGGGCAGGCCCGGTTTTCCACAGGGCTGCATCCCCCTCTGCAGGCAGGCGTTTCTAGTTGAAATAATTTTCCCAGCCGGTGTTCAAACAGGAGGGAAGACTGCAGTCCTTCTGGTAGAAGTGCATGCATGTATTCGGTTTGTATTTTAAAAAATGCAAGTACCGTGTGCTTTGTCTTCTGAACTTTTCTGTTCTTAGCTGAGTATTTTAGCAGGATGTCAAATCCAAAGAGTTTTGCTGCCGGAAAGGCTCTATTAGGAATGAGATTCCGTTGGGAAAGAGGAGTATTAAATGGAGTTTGAAGCTGGGCAAGTATAAGCAAACGGACCACAATCTCCTTTGAACGTAAATAAATAAGGTGTGGGGGGTAGGGCCTCCTACCACTGTGTGGCTGCTCTGTCCCTCAGCATGGAGTGCGGGGGGAATATTCTTTTGTCGTCACTGTCCCCTTGCCAGGGCAGGTGGTAAATCACAACAGTTTTATGTGCAGGTAGGTCACTGCAGTTTGTCATCACAGTAATCCTGTATTTTTATTTGTTATACTTTGTCGTCATTAGCACATTTCCAGCAATAGAGATTCTAAAACCAGCTCTATACAAAATGTATTTAGCTGTGGTGCCATCTCAGATTAACAATGTTCTGGGAACAGGGCTGTTCCTTGTAAACCTGCTTTGCACTTTTCTTGCCAGTCCTTAGGGATACACCTTCAGAGCCCTGAACAAGAGTGTTGGGGCGGGGGTATGCATTGAACTACAAATGGGATGCCTGTTTTAGGATCCTGCTCAGAGCTAGAACCATGTGACTTCCAGCTCTTCCCATACCAGAGGCGGTGACCCCTTGTCAAAGACCTGTCATTTTAGGGTCAGATGTTCTTAGATTTTATTTGCTGCAGACTGTTCAGACCTGGCTGGGAGATGGCAGGAGATCAGACAAGAGTATCAGAACGATCCCTCGTGGCCTATTTTTCTTTCTGTACAAGCAGTGGTTATCTTCTCTCTTAGCCCCTCTTGGCTTTAGCTGGGGTTTAAAAGAAGCTATCTCCCAAACATCAAAGTTTATGAAATTCATAACGTACTTAAGAAATAAAATTGCTCGACATAGGGGCAAGTGAGACAGTATGGCACGTCGTGGTGGATGTGGAGGGAGGGAGGCAGTGGGGATGCTCTGACACTCCTGCCCAGGCACTGCCTGACCACAAAACCTGCTCCAGTATTTCTGAGAGGCACTGAAGTCTGTCCTGTGCACAGCTCATGTTCTCAATGCCTAATTAATCACAAGGTCCAAGGTTGTGTGGAGATGATCTACACGTCTGCGTCTGAGCTGTACCACGTGCCCACGTGCCATTTCTGTTTTAGTCCCATAAATTAAGTCACTCTGGAAGAATGCACAACACTCTGCTGCTTGGCACTCCCCTTCTCAGCTAGACGTGCCGTCCCATTTTTCACTCTCACAAATCTCCTGATGTCTTTCAGCAACTGCTCCCGTAGCAATAGGCTGTAGAAGTAAAAGCCAGCCACGGGCTGCACATTTCTGCTTGTGCCAGGTAAACCACATCAAACTCACCGTTGCTCTCTCTACTAGCCTTCTCTTCTGCAGCTGCCATCGAGTTCTCTGCATCTCAGAGCCTAAAGGGAAGCGCAAGAATTTCCATGGAGGGCTGCAGGAGGACTAGGTAGAAGCCCAGGAAAGACGTAAAAAAACCCGAGAGATGTCACAGGGCATACGTGGAGCAGAGACGCTGAAAAGCGGCAAAGCTGAAGAGCCTGGCTCAGCTTCAGTCCTGTGCAGATCATAGAAGGTGAAGAAAGAAGCAGCAGCGTATTGCTGGCCGGGGGGTTATGTACAAATCACAAACGGGATGGGACTGCTGGGGAATGCGTCTCAAGCTGCTTAATATCTAGCATCACTCTCATTACATGGTTATGACAAGGGGAAGATGCCAGCAGCTCATGTCCTCGACAGCAGACTGAGAACTCAGTGTAACAACCCACTGGAAAGCTTTTTGACCAGTCGCACAAAGCCAAAGCATATTGACAGTAGTTCTGTCCAACCACTATAAGCGCACGTACCTTTGGTTAAAACAATGCTCGCTTATTTCGAATACAATACCTGCTGGTAAGCCTTAAAATACAATGCACAGAGCTCCATTCATAAGCTGAGAACTTCCTAGTGTCTCACTAGATATACTTTTCTGTAGCTTAGGGAGTTATTCTAGCCAAGTGTTAATACACAGACCATTGTTCTATTTGTCCTTACTTTTCTACTTCTTATATAACTTTTCTGCTGACAGGTCTTATGGCTACTGCTTAGCTCTAATTGCAGCTCTGCTGTCCCCGAGGCCTGCCTTTTGCAGCTTTCCCAAAACCCTCTGATTTTAAGGATTCCCACAGGGGATGCAGCAGGAAGCTCTTGGCAAAGCCCTTCTGACCCCGGGGGGCCGCAGCTGCCCTCAGGCTGTGAGGGAGAACAGCAGCAGCCTCTTGCAGCAGCTGCAGCCCCCGGCAGGTGCCTCCCGAGCCTCCTTTGCTCCAGGCTGAACACGCCCAGCTCCCTCACCTGCCCCTCGTCACACCTGTGCTCCAGACCCTGCACCCGCTCCAGTGCCATCTCTGGACATGCCCCAGCCTCATAGTGTGATCCCAAACCCGAGCCCACGATTCCAGATGCACCCTCAGCAGTGCCGAGTACAGGGACATTGGTCCTAAATCATAGAATATTCTGAGCTTGAAGGGATCCACTAGGATAGGTCCTAAAGTATGCCAAAAATTCTCACAGTGGAGTTCAAATGCTGGGAGCAGCAGAAAAAGGGAAGACATTTTTGATACCAGAGCATCAAACAACCCGAATTCATAAAATTAAATGAAGAAATAGGTTATGATGGAATAAACCTGATTTATGTATATATTGCTTTCCATAATTGTACAACTTGGCTTTATGCGGTTGGTTGTTAGCATTTGTCGCTTTCCTTTTCTTGAGTAGAAATGCAGCAGTTCATTTAAAAATAACACCAAGATGTACCCGCCACTGGCTGTGATGGAGCTCATCAATAATGGCAGTAATGCCTCTGGGATAAAAAAGTTAAGGGGAAAAAAAAAATAGATGGCCCAGATTGCAGCCAGAGAAGAGACCACAATGCCAAGAGAGAGTCTCAGGGAAATTGCCAGTGGGGATGGATATGAGGAGGGCAAGAAGCAGGAGGGGTCCATCAGCAGCAATTCCTCACAGCAGCACAGCGAGCCAAGGGAGCCTCCTCGCAAGAGCCAGGTGGGCAGAGCTCCTCAGGACACTCATCTGCCCACAGAATGCAACAGCCAGAAGCCTCCTGTGCACACCAAGGAGACCTTTTCAGTACTGCGAGGCCAGGAGGCAGTATGAAGTAAGTACCTTAGTGCTTAAGTGAGAGAGTTCCCTTAAGGCTTGGAAATCCAGCATTAGGCAAGGGAAAATGAGACATGGGATTTTATGTCCTTTAAAACCAAACTGAACATTTAAAGAGGATGAAGTGGAAAATTTTGTAGTAAAACAAAAGAAATGTGAAGCGAAATGAAAGCTCTGCTTTTATTTCCAAAGACTGTACAAGTTCATATGGAGCCATTGGGTTAGGTGGGAAAGAGGCCGTGCAATAGGCATCCTGTCTCTGACCAGAGCCTTTCTCACTTCAAATCCCTGAGGGCTCCCTCAGCGGCTCCTTTTCAGCTGCTGGGCAGGGCACGGGGGCTCAGTGGCACAGGGTCCTGCTGGCCCCCGCCTGGGGGACAGCCCATGTGCCGCTGCCAGGCAGGCCTGGGTTCCCGCAGTGCAGCGGGGGTGTGGGCAGGCTCCAGCAGGGTTCTGTGACCCGTGACCCTCCAGCAGGGTTCTGTGACCCGTGACCCTCCAGCAGGGTTCTGTGACCTGTGACCCTCCAGCAGGGTTCCGTGCCCTCTGACCCCCCGTGGCACCGGGACACCGCACCTGGAGACCGTTGGCACTCGGGCTCTGCCAACGGCAGAACCGTCTTCAGGCAGTGCCCCGCGGGCTGCAGCAGCACGGAGGGAGCGCAGCTCTGTTCGGGGAGCACTGCTTGGCCAGAAAGCCTGTTCGCAGCGCCTTTATTGCCACTGGGGAGCCATTCCTCGCCCCCAAGGCCAGCTTGTGCCAGGTAATTCTGCGCTTGGCTGCCAGGGTGCAAACAGGCCAGCCACGGCCGTCTCTGCTGCATTCCAGCGCTGGGCCCAAATGGCAGCAGTTTCAAACCCAGCCTCTTGCTCCTGCCTCTGCAAGCTGACAGCAGTTTGCTGGGAGTCGCTGACCAGGGAAATTGCCTTTAAGGCCTTCCTTATGCAAATATTTAGCATTGTTATTCTCCAGCCTGCAGTGGGGCAAATCACTTTCAGGTGGAGAGGGCAAGGTTGCAGGAGGGCTTGCTGCTGATTTAGCTTGAATCCTAAGTGTCTCTAAGGAGCAGGAGAGCCAGGCAATCCCTAGGAAAGGAGGGTGACATGGCAAAGGCCCCTGGGTTCTGCCCCATGTGCTGCCAAAAGGTGCCAGCACTGAGAAGGAGAGGCTTGAGGCCAGAGCCAGCAGATGTGTGGCAGGGGGAACTCTGGGCTTTTCCTGGGCAGTGCCTGAAGCAGGTGCTCCAGCTGGGGCCTGGGATTGCCCCATTGGGAGTGGGAGCAGCTGCCAGGGGCCTCTCTTACAGTTGAACTGTCGCAGCCAGGGACTCCAGAGGTAGGTGGCAAAGCTCGTGTGGAAACACCCACATCCCAAAGTGAAGCCAAAGCTATCGCTTTACCATGTTTCCAGTTTTAGGAATCAAGGCCATTGCAATTACAATGGCTCTGTCCATCCAGATTTGTTTATCATGTGTGTGTAACAACAGTGGCCACCAGAATATTTGAATCCCTCAAGGATAGGCTGGACAGGCCTTTGCGAAACCTGGTCTAGTGAAAGGTGTCCCTGGCCCCGGCAGAGGGGTGGAACTAGGAGAAATCTAAGGCCCCTTCCACCCTAAAACATTCTATGCTTCTATGGTTTTATGGGGCTGTGGTTCTGTGAATGCCGTGTGTTCTCTGACTGTATGTCAAGTTATCCCTTCCAATGCCTCAATATATGCAAAACACCAAGCTTTGCCCATAAAAATATCATGTGAGGTTTAGTGATAGCAACATTTGAAGGACAAGCTCTTGAGATGGGTACATGAGGTTTAAGTTTCCAAGCAGCTTCCACGCTTCCTTGTTTCATTAGAGCAGCTCTTTGCCTGTGGCTGGATGGAGAAGGCAGAGAGAAGAGCAATCAAATGTGTCCTGCTAGGGGATGCAGAAATGAGCCTGGCAAATACAGCACTGTCAAAAGCTTGTAGGAATTCCCATCAGGGTCACAGGAGTAGCTGCTTTCCTCTCCACAGTGAGGAAAGCTTGTGTCCAGAAGCACAGCTGGGTTGCAAGAGCATTTTTGCCTTGCACGAATAGTGTCAGGTTAACGCCACCTGCGCAACCTCAAATCCATGGGACGGCAGTGTGGTTGAAAACCTGGCCCTGTCAAAGGAATTGAAAAATGTTTTGACTGTTTCGTGAAATCCAGATTTTCCTGCTGGCCACTCGTGTGCTTTGTGGCCATGTTAAGGATAAGCTGGTGGCAGAGCAGGCCTCCAAGCCATGCTGTTTATTCACAAGTGGATGTGCATGTCTCTCCACACAAGTTATGCCGGTGCCAGGTCCATTCAACAGAAGTTGGAAGAAAGTTGGAATGACTTCTCCCTGTAGGCACTTGCTACTTCTCCCACCTTCGTTTATCTTTAAATTCAAGTGAGCACCTTGTTCTTTTAAGCAGTTTGCTTTCCAGCCAACATTTTGGTTTTCATGATGGTGAGGAGGCAGCAAAGATGCAGCGTTTGTTTGCTTCCAGATGTGTCCTCGGAGCTTAGTGTGAGTGTCCATTCTTAGGCTTCCCAGCAGCACGGGGAGGCGGGTGTTTGACAGGATTCCCATCTGTAGTGGCCTGTATCTCTCTGTGGCTTGCCGAATGGTTCTCTGCTGGTCCCTTCCCTGATGTTAAAGCCACTGCCTAGAGCTCAGCTGCTTCACCTCTTCCCCCAAATGTCTCTGCTCCTGTTTCACACCAGTTGCCCTAAGTGGGGTGGTTCACAAGACTTCACAGAATGCTCCTGCAGCCTCCTCCCCAGCGAGAAATGATTCTGCTCCCTCTGGAGTGTGAGATGCTGCAAGTGAGCGTCACCAATTGAAATGTAAACGTTTTCAGTCCTTTTTCTGCATTTTTGAGATTTTTTGCATCTGCTGGGGGAATATGGTTACCTGTTCATATACAACTGTCTTTTCAAGGCTTTTTTTTTGCCCTCCATTTCTTTTCCTTCTTCTTTCCACAAATGCTGCCATTCACGTGGGGCCCATTTTGTTGCCGACAGGCAGCGACTTTTTTGTTCTGAAAACGGAACTAAATTTCCTGAAGCCTGTAGCAGTGGCCTGGTTTGTCGTGCTCTTGGCCAAATCCGGAGCTAAGAGCTGACTTGGAAAGCAGCATCACTCCTGAGGGAAGGGGAAAACGGATCTCTTGGATCTCCTCTTCTCAGCGACGTGTAATCCCCATGTTTGGATGGTTTATGTTTAGGGAGCACTGCAATGACTCCCAGTCAGGCACTCCAGGTTCTGGGTGCAGCAAGTCCCTGGAGATCCTGACCTCTGCTTTAGGCATGAACTCATGCAGATGGTGAATATCTGTTTGTTCTCTTCCAGAGAAGCTGACTCAAGCTGAGGCTTCATAATGGAACCGACAGACAACCAGAACCGTGACAAGAGGTAGGAATTAATGTGATATAATCTTGGCTTCCCAGGTGCTGTGATGAATGTTGTGATGGTTTAGAAAAAGAATTCCCCCTCCAATGCAAGAATCAGAATTCCAAAGTGGGACAAATGAAGTAAGGATTGTCCTGTCAGTGAGAGCGGCTTCAGAGCCCATTGGTATTTTCAGAGCTTCTGTTACAGACCCAGGCTTGGACGATGGCTGGGGTCAGGGCAGATTCTCTGCTGAACATTCTGAAGCCAATCTCTTACTACTGGAGCCAGGGCACACCCTTCTGCAGTTTGGGATGCTTTTGGCCTAGGAGTAGTTTCCAGCTTCAGTCTGGAGCAAAGCGCGAGTTGTGGTTTTTTGGGGTGGGGGCGATTTGTGCGAGTTTTGCTTCTTGTGGAACTTGTTTGAAGATGATGAGGACTGAGGTGATGTTTCATGGCAGACATTCAGTTTCATCTGCCTCTTTGAACAGCCAGGTTGTTGGGGTTTTCCTGGTGACACATCAAGTGTAGAGCAGCTGCAGCACATACAGGACTATTTTTAACTCTCCAGTGCTGACCTGTTTTCCCCCTGGAGATGGAGGGGCTGGGAGTGTAGAGTCCCCCTGCACCAAGGCTCCTAGGTGCTGGGCATGTTGGTGTTAAAGCCTGGAGGTGCAGTTCCCAAAGCTTCCAAAATTCCCTGACTTTAAGGGAGCTGTGCAGGGTTATGAGTGATGGCAGCGATCAGGTTTGCAAAGGCTTTGAAGAGCATCTTGACAAACACCTTCAATGGCCAGGCCAGACACGGGCAGCAAAGGTGTCTCCAGGGCTGGGGAGACTGGGGGATCTACAGGCTTATCTAAAAAGTCTGGGCATTTCAATAGACAGCAGACCCATCTACTCTGAATTTGGAATGCCATCCAGTGCGAAAACCTGATTTTTTTGTAAATAACAGCCCTTCGGTATGAGATGAGGCAGCTGTGCCTCTGCTCTAGGAATGATTAAACTTTCAGGAGCTGATTATTGCTGTGGTATTGGAGCAAGTGTCACTGCTGGGGCAGACCAGGCTCTCCCCTTGCAACCTGGGACACTTGGGAAGTTGGATTTGCAAAGAAGAATTTAGCAATTGTATGCATAGAGAAGACTGTGCAGTAGAGTAGAAATACATACCTGCATCCACTGTGCCTGCATGCTTTTCCTTCCCTGACGTCCATAAATATCAGAGCAAGCAGAGTTTCCCTCATTTTGCAGTAGTCTTTCAAAGGCCAGGGACACTTTAAAGGTTCTGGTTTCCCGTGATGGGACACTTTATTGGTGTTTTGTTGTGGGGCAGGTGGGATTGAGTACATGCATAAGTGGAAGAGGAGGAGCAGGGGGATTTGACCTGGTGTTTTCTGAATGTCTGAGATCTTCTGTCTAATTACACTGATGGGATGGCTTTAAATGCAGCTACATGATTTTCCAGGGAAGCAGCTTTCCAAATGCCTGTTTGAAGTAGAGAGTGAATTTCCAAGGTTGTTTATCAAGTGGCTATTAATAGAATATGAATAGAGGATTCTGTTTGACTCGCAAGGGGGGAGACTGGGGTGAGAGGTCTGCAGGAGAACTGGACTGGCAGTTTCTCCCATTAATCACTGCAAGTAGATTAGCCAGCTCATGTGCTGATCACCCCAGTGAGTGCTTCTGCGTTTGTTTCGCAAGGAAATGGAGGAGGGTCTTTCTCTTCCCAACCTTCTTGATGGCTTGTATCAGGAGTAGCAATCCCTGAGAAGGATGTGTGCTGTCCCCTGTGTGTCTCATTGCTCTGGGGCACAGCACATGCTGGACAGAACCAATCTGTCCACTGTCAGCTTCCTGAGGATTTTGACATTGCTTTGCTGCTGGACATGTGCCGTTGTGAGAAAGCCTCAGTTTCTGCATGGAGTAAAGCCAGGGGTTCAAGTGTTAACTCTCTTTTCTGTGTCTCTGTCTGAAAGCTGGAGCAACAACAGAAACCTGCTCCGCCTTCTGGAGCAAGAGAGGCGGAGGAGACAGGTGGCTCCAGAGGAGAAAGATCCATTCTTGGCGAAGACTCCCCTCTTTGCCAAGCCCTACAAGGTAATGGGAGTGGGGTGCAGGCTGGAAGGAGAGGAGGAAGGAGGCTTGGGGTGGGAGAGGGGAGCTGTGTCTTTTGCATGGGCTGCAGCCGACTTGAGCCCGATCCCTGCAAACACAGCATCTTCCCATCTGCTGCACCGAGTTTGCCTAATTTCCCTTGTGGGGATGCGTGGCAATTCCATGAAGATGCCGAGCAATGTCTCCTGCTGAGCTGGCTCTCTTGCTTGGGATGTTTCTGACATTTCTCCCGCTCTGTTCTTGTGCTGCAGACCGATAAAGAAGATGAGCTGTCCAGGCGCATTAAGAACCTGCTGGGCAATGTGGACTCCAAGATGCTCCTGAGCCATGAGTCCTCTCTGATTCCCATATGGATTCCAAAAAAGCCCAAAATCAAGTCACAGACCCAGAGTCATAGGCCAGCCTCCAGTAAGACCAACCCATATGAGGACATAAGGAAAGAATCCTCACGAGAATCACTGGGCCTCCCACCTAACCCTGAGCCGAGCCGTGATGACAGTGATAAAGGTCACTCCAATCAGAGGTCAGAAGCCAAAGCTCCACAGTCCAAAATCCTTCCTGAGCCTGTCAAGGTGAGTGCAATCGTTGTTGTGTCTTGTCCAGACTGCTGTTGCCCTCAGAAGCATAAGGAGTCTCATTTTATTTGGGTGAATGAGAAATATTCCTCTTACTCTAGAACTGCCTTAGAGGAATTGGTAACTATTATTTCTGACTGTTTTTTTTTTTTTTTTTGAAGTAAGGAAGCTTTTTGCACAACTTTTTAAATGCAGAGGTAGCCTGTGCCTTTGAAGACAAAGCTTAGCTGCTTCATGGTGTAATTCCATAAAGGGAGAAGACTGCACAGGCATATTTACATAACAATAATAACAGTAAGGATAAATAGCAGTAGTAGTAGTAGTAGTAGCTTAAGAATGGAAAGAAAATTTCCAGACTGCCAGGTTCCAAAGGGAACACAGACATTTTTCTCAGAGGCAGAAGAGATGACTTTGGGAATTTCAACTGGTTTTCCACTTGGCCTCCATTATCAATTCCCCTTCAGATAGGCCTTTTGATCCTTAGTAGCATTTTATTATTAATGGTATTGCATGACTTTCTAGAGTTGGTGGTCACCACATGCTGCTGTGTGCATGTCAATTAGTAAAAAACCCCAACCAACTCCTTCTGCCTCCCTTGTTCCTGTTTCAGAAAAAGAAGCCCATTGATGTGACATCCACGGAAAAAGCTTGGAAGGTTGGTGCTCTTCCATAATCGATCTCTGTGTTTTCTTATGTTTTGCATGCCTTAAGGAAATGGCTGGGGAAAAAATGCATTGCTCAGCTCCTGTTCACTCAGCAGATGTTGCCCTCCCTGAAAGTGTGTTTTGGGGTGGGCTGAGGAGAAGTAGGGATAAAAGCTGGAGTTGTAAGATCAGCCTTCCTCTCAGTCTGTGAGCGTAACTCTTGTCTAGAGCAGTTCAAGAGCCGGACTGACAACTCATGCCAGGCAGCCAGAGCTGCTCCTCCCTCAAGCTGGGGGTTGCCTTTCCTGAGCTCCCCTTGTCCAAAGGCTCTGGACCTGCTGCCTCCTGTCTGGGCTTCCAATTTTCCATTTGGGAAACAAAGGGAAACCTGTCCCATGCTTCCAGCACGGGCTGTTACTGAGATGCCATTGTGCCTGGGAGTGTGTCTGAGTGGGCCAATGTGGCAGCAAACTTCTCTTTCCTCTTTTCCACTCTTTTCAGTAGGCTCTGTATTTGCAGAGCTGTAACGTATTTGAGCCAGAGGAGACAGATGAATGGAAAATGCTTCAGGGACTCACACTTTTGTTACAGTTGTCATCTCCAGTGTGATGTTTTTCACGAAGACTTGAAGCATGTCATCTCTGTGGAAGCACAAACCCCATTTTATCTCGATTGTCAGCAAAAGCATTATCTGAGAGTGTTAGACACAAGTGGGAGTGCTGAGAGTGCTGCTGACCAAGTCAGTTTTAGGTGGTGCCTACACCAGGCACACAGACATGCCTTTAAATCAGCTTGTTGCACTGTGCTGAGTTCCCTGAGCTAACCTTGCTTCCCCCTCTCCTCTTTGTTTTTGTGAACAAAACAGGTTGTGGAAAAGCCATCTTCTTCACTTGCTCCTCCAAGGTACACTTGTGTTCCCAAACCACCCTCTAGACCAAACAAACTACTTTTCATTTGAGGGGGAGAGGGGAAGAGGTTCCTGGTTTCCCTTGAAGCTGCACGCTTTGGTTTGATGCTATTCAGGGTTCCTGTTGAAAATTGGTTTCATATTTGTGGGGTTTTCAGGAAAGCTCCCATTAGAAATGAATAATCCAGGCATGCTGGAGTTTACCTATGAACCAGACTTATATTTCCCCAGGTGTTCCCTTCTTTTCTCCTCCTTGGCCCCAGTGTGTCTGTAGATCACATAGTTTTTTATAGACCCAGAATCCATCCTGAAATTGTTACCCTTTATTGGAAATGTATCTTTTGGGGGTTCAGGCTTTCAGAAAGGCACTGGGCTGTTTTGTTTTTTTTTTGTTGTTTTTTTTTTTTAAAACTTTATTTGGTTGAATGCAGCTTCACAATGTAGCAGTGAGATCCTGTTTACATTCTTGTCTGGCTGGGTGTGAGTTAAAGGTTTTATTATTCCCAGAAGGTTTTTTTCATACGGAGCTTTATTTTCGGAGCACAGCAATGTATTCCTCTGGCTTTCTCCCCTCTGCTCTCAGTGCCCAAACACAGGGCTCAGTTTTAGTTTTGAGTGCTGCCATGTCAGTGGAATAAGTAAGTAACCTTTCCCCCTGCTGCTTCCTAATTTTGTCTCCTGGCGGCCTTGCAGGGCTCTCCAGTCCGAGCACAAGAGGATGGCACCAGCACAGCCCAGCAGCTCGGAGTCAGAGAGCACCAGGGACTGCCACAGCTCCTCAGTCTCTGCACTTCCAAGAGCACCAGCACCCGAGGTGAATGCAAATCAAAAGCAGAGGCTGCTCCCACAGCCCCTTGCCTCACACTGTCTGCTGTCTGAGGGCAGTCAGGACAGGAGACCTTAAATACTGTCACTGTGCAGGTGTCCCCTTGAGACCTCTGCAGCAGCATCAGGCATTTCTTGCCCTCTGCTTCGTTTCCATACTTTGTCATTCATAAATCCTTCCTGGACATCTGGTGCCTAACCGGGCAGTGTTCCCCCTTCTCCTTTGGCATCACTGTCTAGCCCTTCTGGAGTTTCCACTCCAGGATTAATCCATTCTGCAGCAGAGAGGTGAAACTTTGAGTGCATATGCTGAATGATCCTTCTCTGCAGTAGGTACCTCTGGGCGGTGGGCCCCTGATTTCTCTTCATGGGTGTTTTGAGTACTGGCTCTGTAACTGGAAAATTCCTTCTTTCATTTTCTGCTTCTTTCAGTCCTGTCAATGCCATATTTTCTTATACTGCTTGCTCTCAAAGATGAACCTGCCTTTGATAATACGGTCCTCCAGTGCTGAAGCCTGGAGAGGGAGGAGGAGGAAGAAACAGTGAGGCTGCAGCCCTGGATCTGTGGTCGGTGTGCTGGATGTTCAGCATGGGAGAGGTGATTGGGCAACAGGGCTGGGCTGCTTGGCTCTTGGGAAACATCCAGTGAGCTGTGCTGCATGGAGGAGAGAGATTCAGGCAGACAAAGGATCTTGGGAAGGCTGACCAGGGGGGCCTTTGGCTGAAAGCTCATCCCTCCCTCCTGTTTTGGGTGAAAGAAGAGCTGTGAGGACACTCCTGCCCTGCAGGGAACCTGACATTGAAGAGGTCTGGAGCAGAAGAAACTCTGCTGTTCTTCCCTCCTCCTGCTTTGAATTCCATTTGAATTAAAGTGTTTGGCCTCAGTTATAGTGAACAGCCACACACCAAATAGGATTTTTCCTGTGACCTCCCTGGACATCCCTTAGGAAAGCCATTTCTTCCAGGCCAGGACTTTGGCTCATTCGATGTCTAAGGCATGTGTCACCTGCGGCTGGGAATTCCGTATTGATGACTTCTTTTCCTGGCGGCACGGAAAACTTGAGGCTTCCAGCCTGAATAGCTAAGCAGATCCAGTGCAGAGTGACTTAACCCACAGGGGATAACTGTGCAGGGAGTCGCTTTGCCTTCACAGAGACACTGAACGGCTCTGTCCTCTCTTCCCCAAAGCAGAACCTTCACTCTCCTGTGTCACCCCAGTCTCTTTAAGGCATCTTTCCAAATTAACTGTGAGCTGCCTTAAAAATACAGCACACGTGAAGCTCCGATGTATCTCTTGTCCTTCTGTGCCAGCTTTTACCTCTTCTCCCAGCACCTGAGCAAAGCTGTTTGTAAAGCCAACCTTCTTGTTCAGGTCTTTAAGAATCCCTCAACCCCAACAGAGAGCCTTGTATTGCCTGCACTGACAGACTTCCTGGCAGGGCCCAGTTAGGGAGTGTCAGTGTGCAGAAAGGAACAGGAATGTGGCATCTTCCTTGAAGTGTGTTTAAAAAGGAGTGTCAAAAAAATCCCATCCAAACAAACAAAAAAAAAAAAAAAAAAAAAAAAAGGGCAAGTCAAGCTGTGTTCCTCTGCAGTTTGCAAAGTCTGGAGCCAAGAAGCAGAATTTGTGGACAACTCCAGAGCATTTCTATTCTCAGGTGGAATGAAGACGCCTGCCTTGAAGTTGGCTGAAAACAGATGAAGAGTCTTCTCTATCTTGCACGAGCTCCATGTGTGGGTGCTTTCCTTGTGCCAGAATCAAATCCTGGCCAGAATCAAAGCAACCTTGCAGAGCTGGTCCATTAGCTGGGCTTAGTTTGAAGTTTGTGGTCTCTGCTTTAGTCCTTCAGAAAAGCTCCTGTGCCTGAAGGCCTGAACCTTTTTCTGTGTTCAAATGTTGTGTGTAATAAGTAGTAGGATGTCTTTCCAGGAGCCCAAGTGATGATGGTCAAGTGCTTTGCCAAGCAAAAGCTCGATCTTGGCAGGAGGATCCAGCCTGGAGCCAGCCCAAGTTACCTGACTGTTCTGAACTGGAAGCCAAGCAACAACTGCACCTTGCAAGGGTTGCATTTTGGTCAAAGTTGTTCTGGTTTTTTTTTTGGTTTTATTTGTTTTGGTTTTTTTTTTTTTCCTTCAGAAAAATGAGTCTGATTTCATTTGGGTGAATGACAAATATTCCTCCTTCTCTAGAATTGAACTGGGAATTTCTCTAGGATTGGGAACTTTTATTTCTAACTGTTTTTTCTTAACTAATGACACTTTTTGCTCAACTCTTTCACATGCAGAGACAGCCTGTGCCTTTGCAGGCCAAGCTTCGCTGCTACAATAGCAACTAAAGGAAAGTGATTTTGAATGAAGGGAGCACACTGCAGAAACAGACTTTCTTAACCATATTAAATAAAAGTCAGCAAAGTCAGCAATGGAAACGGTGTTTCCTGACTGCCAGGGAAGCCAGACATTGATCTTGCAGGAGGTGACTGGTGGTTTCAGCTCTTGCTCTGCCTGGTCTCTGTTCCTTACTGCCCTTCAGATGGAACTGTTATTCCTTATCAGCATTTCATTATGAATGGACTTGAAAGACATTTCTAGAGCTGTTGGACAGCAAATGTTTGCTGAGCGCATGCTTGTTTGGTATCAAGGAGTAAAATACCCAAACAAACTCACAGTGCTTCCCTCTTTCTTGTTTCAGCCCATCGTGCACATGTATGAGCAGTCCATTGAAGGAATATTGGAGGTGGGTGCTCTTCAATACCAGATCTCCATGGGAAAGCCGGTACAAATCCATGGGGAGGTGGATCCCTCTGACTCTGGGAAGGGTGAAACTGCCTCTGTGTCCATCAGCAAAACTCCTGTGAGCTTCTTCTCTCCTTCTCTTTCCAGGAAATGAGCAGCCCCCTGTCACCTCTCCTGCCACCTTTTCGGACACCTGCTAGAACAGAGACTTCCGAATTTCCATTGCAGGCAAAGGTAACCCTGCCCATTTTGGCCAGGGCTTCTGGTAAATTACAAGAGATCTCTCTGCTGAGCAGAACTTCAGTCTTGGCAGAAGGAGCCTGCCTGGAGGCCAGCCTAAGTTCTTTGACCATAAACAGTGTTGAGAGTTAGAAACCAAGCAGAAACAGCACCTTGTGTGGGGTTCCATCATACCATGCTCAAGGAGCAAGTTAGTGCCTGTGGCCTGTTAGTTTAGAGTCAGTTCTTCACAGGCCAAAGGCCAGACTTCTGGGCAAGAGTCTCTGGGCTCTGGGGAGCTGTGCTAGGACAGAAAGAGCCAAAAAGGCATCAGTCTTGAATCCTTCTTTTCTCTTTTGTTGGCAGCCTGAGCCATCAGCTTCTAAAAAGTGGCACCTTGACAACCTAATGACCCAGATAAAGCGAAGAGCAGTACAAAGAGAGGGTCCCATGGAAATTGCCCATGGGCATGGACGTGAGGAGGGTGTGAAGCAGGAGCGGGGCATCAGCAGCAATTCCTGCCAGCACCACTCCAAGGCAAGGGAGCCTTCTTACAAGAGCTGTGGCCAAGTGGCCATGGATTTCCACAAGACCTTTTCCCAAGTGGCCGAGGACACTCACAAGACCTCTGGCCAAATGACCGAGCATTTTCATAAGACCTCTGGCCAAGTGACAAAGGCTCCTCAGGAATCTCATGGTATGAGCACACCCAGCTCTCTAAAGCCTCTTGGGCACACCAAGGAGGCCTTGCCCAGGAAGATTGTGGGTATCAAAAGGCCCAGCGAGCCCCTGGAGCATGACAAATCCAAGAAAGTCCTGAAGCTGGAGAGCGAGCCTGGTCCGTTGGAGGTCAGAGACCAGTCCTCCAAAGACAAGCTGTAAGTCCAAGAAGCAGAGAAACCAAAACCTGCTTTCCGAAAAGGCCTGAAGCTGGGAGTGCAAAAACCCTCTGAGAACAGGAAGCACGAGGAGCCTGACAAGAGCTCTGCCCACGTGCCCAAGGTTCCTGACCAGAGTTGTGGCCAAGTGGCCAAGCCTGCCCACGAATCTGATGTTACATCCAAGCCCAGCTTTCTGAAGCCTCCTGTGCACACCAAGGAGGCCTTGCCCAAGAATACTCTGGGTATCAAAAGGCCAAGTATGTCCCAGGTACATGACGAATCCAAGAGAGTCTGGAAGGTAGAGAGTGAGGCTGGTCTTTTGCAGGTCACAGGCCAGTCTTGCAAGGACCAGCCCAAAGTCAAGAAAACAGTGAAGCCAAAAGCCACCGACAAAAAAGGCCTGAAGCCGGCACTTCACAAGGCCTCTGAGAAGAGAAAGGGCTCCCACCAGGTCAACACCAAAGGCTTTTTGGAGCCCAGTCTCCTGAGACATGCTCAGGAGTATGATGCCTTCATGCCCAGTGGCCACAGGCCTGGGGATTTGCACAAAGGGAAGGTGCCCTTGCCTCCTGGGGAGAAGAAGTTGTTCTCGCCTGCAAGGGAGGCAGACGTGAAGAGGAAAGCCATGAGGAGTCCTGAGGAGTCCCCCAAAAAGAAGGTGAGAGGGGCTAGAGGAAGTGGGTTTGGACAATGACCAAGGTGGTGTTTGAAAAACCCGTGTGGAGTTTCCCCTTCATAGGCTGGCAGTAGAGCCGTGATGCTTCTCCTCTAAAGGGAGTTCCAGTGTGTTGTTTTTTTCTGTTTTCAGCCAGAATCTATCAAACTGAGCTGTAGTGGTCTGTACTTTAGGTGAACTTCCAAGACCTGAGTGATTTTTTTTCCCTGTTTTTATTCTTGCTGCTAGAGGGAAGACAAGGGGGATACTCCCAGGAAGAAAAAGGAATGAGACAAAAAAATCCCAACAAAATAATTTCCGCTTTCAGCAAACAAAGGCTCCAATAAACTGAAGTGAGTATGCAGTGATGGGATGTCAGAAAGATGTGTAAATCTAAGTCTCTCTTCAGAAGGGAAAGATGAAGAACTCCTGTATCTCCTGTCCAGACACTCAAGAGTTTGCTTCTAACGTGATGTGCATTCTGCAGCTACAGCTGCTGCAGATTGGCCTTTACATGCTGGAAGCTATTGTTGGTTGGGGGTTTATGTATAAATTATGAATGGGATGGGATTGCTGTGGAACGCGTGTTAAGTTTCTTTTTTAGCATTAGTCTTACGACATGGTTATGACAATGGGAAGACAGTAGTAGTCTACATTTTTGGTAGCACACAAAGAACTTAATGTTACAACTTACTTCAAAAGTTTTTTGACTAATCACACAAAACAAAAGCATATTGATAGTAGTTGTATCTAACTACTAGCAGTACATGCATTTTTTGTTGAAAGAGGGTTTCCTTATTTTGAATGTAATTCTTGTTTGTAAGCTTTAAAACACAATGCACAAAGCTCTATTATTAAGCTTAGAACTTCTTAATATCTTGCTAGATGTACTTTTCTGTAGCTTAGGGCGGTATTCTAGGCAAGTGTTAATATACAGACTATTGTTCTATTTGTCCTTGTTTTTCTACTTCTTATATAATTTTTCTGTTGATAAATCTTACGGCTATTGCTTAGCTCTAATTGTAGTTTTGTTGTCTCTGAGGTCTGCTTTTTGTAGCTTTCCTAAAACTCTCTGATTTTGACAATTCCCACAGAAGCAACCAGTGCAGAAAGCCACTCTGAAGGTGTAGGTGAGTAAGGGTAGGGAGCCCTTCCCTTCTGACATCCTTTGAAAGCACAGAGGTGTCGAGGCTGATGACTGGCTGGGGGAAGGGATGTTCCAATCGCAGTAGGAATGGAAGAGCTTTAATTCTGGAGTTCCTTCCTCCCTTTTCCTCAGGGAAAATGAGCAGCTGTCTTAGTCATGCGCTGGCTTTTGGAGTGGGAAGGGTAGGAGGTAGTTTTGGGCAGAGAGGAGTCTGGATCGGGTCGAGGATGGTGCTGTGCTCTGTGTCAAATCATCCTCGGTGCAGCATCAGCTGAGCCAAGGCAGAGCAGCTGGAGAGCACGTGTGCAGTGACTAGGGACCAAAACACGGGAAAAGTGGGTGCTGAAAGAGGTGAGCGGACCGTCCCATGCCCAGCAGAGTTAGGCAAGAAGTGCAGCCTCACACCTGAGCCTTCTCCCTGGGTTTAACTTCATTTCCTGCTCTTCTGATGCTGCGGTCCATGAGCTGGGATTCACTGCTTGGTGTGTTCTTGGAAACTTTGCGAAGCTGGCTAGAAAGGATGGAAATGAGCAGTGGTGAAACAGGTTGAGAGCTATTTGGGGCTGCTTCTTGCTGCCAGAATTCCCAGGTCATCCTGATTTCAGATGATCAGAAATCTGCTGGGCCACTGTTATTGAATGCGAAAGTCTCTGCCAATTCAAACTCCCTCTTATTTGTAGCCGCTCAGCTTTGGAAGTGATGTCTAATTGAGACATTGGCATGAATGGCAGGATGTAGGCGAACTTTTAAGAAATGCCTAGGTTATATGTACATCATGATCATGAATTTGCTTCTCTGGTCCAGAGCATCAGAAGATTCGTTCCAAACTGAGAGGAAAAATGTGGTGCTGCCAGCACTGCCGGCCATGACTGCTGCACAACGTGCACCAAATTCGACCACAACGACCCAAAAGAGACCCAGAACTGCGACTGATGACCTGGACCTGCCTGCCGTGGATAACCCTGCCATGAGCCAGGATCCTTTGTTTGCCAAGCACAGGAAAGTGGAGGAAGACCACAAGGAGCAATCCCAGGGCATCAACAGTGGTACCCAGGAGAGCTGGTGGGAGGATTCCTGCAACACAGGTGTGCTGTGGGATTCACTTCAGAAACATCCTCTCCGATAAGTGACCATTTCTGACTGTAGGCAACTGCAGTGGGTTTATAAAATAAAATTTTGATTTATTTATAAATAACCTGTGGGTGTGGCTGCAACCTGGGCCTCAGGTTTTATAGCATGCTGACAAAATTGTTGCATTTATGGGTTAAAAAAATCAGATTTTACTGGCTGTTTTTAAAAATTTGGCTCTTTACTGACAGCTGGAGGTATGGGGTCGAGGATGTTTTGTGGGGGGCGGGGGCAGGGCTATATGTTAGGCCAGACTGTGCACACTGATTAGCTGCCTTCTAATTGCTTGCTTTTTCCTGATAATTTTCCTGCTTCCAGTCCTCACTGCACTCTCAGCCATTGAACAAGGAACCTGCTCCTGAATTTTTCTGTGCTTGGGAAAAGTTTAATGGTACAACGCACTGTGAGCTGCCAGGTGAGAAGCCAAGGTTCCATTTCAATTATTGGAGGGAGTGCTAGGAAAGAAGGCAAGAGGGGGAGAGCTCGTTGCATAGACTATGCCTGGGAGAAATGAACGTTTTCTCTGGGAATTTAGGAAAGCCTGGCTTTGGAATTGCTTTAGGCATCTCTCTCTGACCAGCTTTCTCTCTGTGGTTTTTCAGGGATCTGCAGGGGATGAGAAGAATCCTTTTCCAGTGACTTCTCTGCCACGTAAGGACAAGACCAGACAAGACAAGAGAAGAAGACCTGAAGTTAGAACAGTAAGTGTTTGTTTTACAGCCCTGCCTGTAGTTACTGAAGACACCAGACAGGGCTGGCCCTGTAGCCAGCCCGGCTTCTGCTTCGTCCTGAGCACTTCTTTTGGGAGCAAAGAGAGAGGGAGGGATGGGGGAGAGCTGCCCTTTCAGGGCAGCACCTGCTAAGTAGCTTGGCTACAGCTGAACAGCACTTGAATTTTTGACTTCTTGCTGGGCCTTTGATCAGTACTGGCCAAAAGGATTTCCTAGAGCTGCTGATAAGCTGTTTTTGATTGTACAGCTTAATCATTACAAATGTTGTGTTGTCCTGTGGTACAAGCAGTGGGGAATACTGAAAAGCTGTAACCTGCCATCCCATGGGGCCTTTGCAGTGTCATTTTCCATAAAAGACCAAGGTTTGTGGGCCCCTCTGGGCAAAGGGATGCATTGCCATGGTCTGCTGGCAAACTTGCAATAGAAAATAAGCACGATGTGCCTGGCTGAGTGGCTGGGAGGCTGTAAAAATCCTCTCCAGAAAGAGGCAGCTGCTGAAAGTCAAAAAGTTGTGCAGGTCCTCTTGGAGTAAAGTGACTCGAGTCATTGATTGTGTTCTGCCAGGTGTGCCTCTTGGATGAATCCAACCAAATGTTTTCTCTCTTCCTCCTTTTGTTCCAGAGTTTTCTGCTCTGGAAAGCCAAGTGACGTGACCAAGAGCTGGCCTGACCTCATACACAGAAGGAGACAGAATTTACAGTGACCCAGACTGGAACCAAATGCCTTAACTGGGTCTCCAGGATGTAAATAGTTCCAAGTTCTCTGTTCTTCTGAAGCCTTAGAAAACTTTGGTTTTATTTATTTTCTTTTTGTTCAATGCAAAGCACCTGCACATTACTTTTGTTTTAAATACAGTTGTAGATTTTCTTGGTTACTTTTGGAAAACTGTTGTGTTTTTTGAGGGTAATGCTTTTCTACCTTGCAAAAGAAGAGACGGAGGGTGGTACCTACTGTCACCCTGTTCTTTTGAAAGTTTTAAAGTTCTTCTAAAAGTTTTCTATACCTTCTGATGTTTACATATTTCTACTGAATTTTCTCACACTCTTCTTGTAAATAATGCTTGTTTTACATTCTTGTTTGTGGGTAGAAAGAATTGATGAACTGTTAGTTTAACCAGCGTGGTTGGAGAGGTGGCAATTTCATCCTCCAATACACTGTCACTTTTGGAATTCTATATCTAGTGGAGTCAGAAAACCAAATCCTCTCTTTGAGTTCTTTTCTTGCCCCTTTCACATCTAACGTCCGTGTGCGAGTTATTTCGTATCGCAGTGTGACACCTACCTATGAAATTACCTAGTGCAATGAATTGTCTGAATGGGCCCATGTCATGACGGTCTGTAAGTGTGTCCCCTAGGAGTAACTAACAGGACAATTTTCACACCTGTTGCTGACAAGGAAATCTGCACTCAGACTGTGTTACTGAGGGTCTTGCTCAGTTTCAGCTTTGACAGACCCAAGTTTGGGTGGCAAAATAACACCCAAAATGAGGCTGGAAACAGCTCCGACTTTCTCCTGTGCTGGAGGGGTGGGACTCGCAGGGAGGATTCCTCCTTGGGCTGCTTTTTGGCATTTGGCTTGGTGGGGATGGAAAACTGCAACGGGTCCTTAGGATTGCTTGGACATTGTTGTGAGTCTGAGAGCTTCCAGGGAGAGGAATCTCTTCTGATAAAGGAGGGATTAAGTGGCTGAATGTGGAACATAAGGCACATTTTGCATTTGGATATTTGCCTACAAGCACTGGTGGTCTCAGTGAGTGTCCAAGAGCAGAATCTGGTACCAAAGTAGGGCATCCTTCCTATGGGAGAGGACTCAGGACCCAGTGACTTAGAAACCTGCCAAGGGAACCCAAAAGGGAAACATGAGCTGTTTGCAAGCACTTCTCCCTTGCCAGGCTAACAGTGGAGGCAGCATCCACAGCACTGGTGTTTTCAGTTGACACCCTTCTCTACCCAAAGATTTCCTGGAAATTATTCCTGCAGTATGGCTCAAGGAGTTGTTTTTTTCAGAGAAATCACACTTCTGTGAAAAAAAAAAAAAGGAAAAACCCCAAACCCTTCAAGTTTTTCAGTCACCTTTCAGTTGACTTTGATGGGCTTTGGATCAATGTTATTTATACAAGATATTTAGAAGCAAGTTCAAAAACTGTTAAGCAAGAAGTTTTATTTGCACAAGAAGTTTCATTGTGCCTCAAACACAGCTGAGCAGGTTCCTTTTCACAGTCATATTCCTCCATCTTCCCGCTCAAAAGTCACTGTATTGCAATATCAAAGCAAAGTATTGATAATGGTCATAAGACAGTCAATAAAACACGGATGCTTGATCTCAGTGAGAGATTCTGGAATCTTGATTTATCAGCATGCTAGTCCAGTGTGTTGACACCCTTGTCTACACCAAGATTTCCTGGTGTGTGACAGCAGCATCCTGCCATCCTCACATCCAGTGGTGTGTCTGCCTTCGCCCTGATGCTGTCACATGCCTTCCCTATCTCTGAAGACCTGTGCGAGTGGGGAGAGAAGGATGGTATCCCAAAATAATTGTGATTACAAGAAAGAATTATCTCCCTTTTCCACATCATTTCATGATGTAGGAAGATGTCTGCACAGATTGAGCAGTAGCCACCTGTTTGCGGGTTTGAGGCTCAAGAAAATGAACAGGAAATAAATACTAGCAAAATGCCTACATTTCCCAAAGGAGTTTCTGTAGAAAGGGCTCCTGCCTGCAGTCATTCTGCCTTCTGGCCCTGCAGGACAACCAGGATCATGGCTGGGTCTTTCTGCATCTTCAAGGGACTGGCCTTTTATGTTCACTCTATTAAAAGCCTTAGTGCCTCTCAGGGATAAGCTGCCCTAATGGGTGGAAGGAAGGTCTATGTTCCCTTCTCCCCATTTTACCTATCAAACCTGATTTACTCCTTGTCCCTGGAGTTGTCCCTGCCCATAGCAGGAGGACTGGAACTCAACCATCTTTAATGTCCCTTTCAACCCAAGCCATTCTGTGATTCTATGAAATAACAGAAAATTTTTAAAAATCCATGGTATTTCAACCTGGAGCCAGGTCAGGGGCCTGCAGTGGGTTAGGAAAGATGCTCATTGTTTTCACTTGGGGCTATTCTAGGACATGAACAAGATGACTGTTTGACCTGTTCCTTTTGTCTGCCAGCTTTGACCTTCTGTTAGTGATGAAAACTTTAATTAAGGACAGTAACTGACCTTCTGCTCAAAACCAGTGGGTGTGAATCAGCACCGCAGACATGCAGAGGGGTGACTTTTACCCTAATGCCAAAGGGGCTGGAAATAGCAGTGCCCTGTGTGCCTTCAGCAGCGCTGTGCCGGCTGTTCCTGTGGCCATGGGCTTTACAGAGCTGTGCGTGGATTTACAATTTCTCCCAGTTTGGAATGTTGATTTGCACTGTCCTATTTTTTTTTTTCTTTCTTGGAAAATGCATGCAGGGGAAGACAATGTCTGAGCAATTCTTGGCCCACGTTAAGTCTTGCCTGTCAAGCAAATGTTTCTCATCGGCCCTGCCGCCACTCCCAGGAACAGCCAGAGCTGCACAGTTGCCTGCTTCTACTTGCGTTAAAATGCCACCAAGTGGCAGCCACACCAGCCTTGCAGACTGAGCCAGGGAGGAATTACAAATACAAGTTTCATCTCCTGGCTGGCTGTGCGCTATTTGCTAGCAGTTACAGTGGAGAGAACATGCAAAGCTTTAGAAAACAAATACAGATGTGGCAAAAGCAGCCAGCAAAACAATGTAAGCGAAGTATCTGGAACAGAGTACTTGGGTTTGCAAAACTCTCCACTGCAGTGATGCTGAAAATAGTCCCAAGAACAGTTTCAGCCTAAATAAGGACAGAAAGCCCTATCTGATTGTGGGAACAGTTTAGGGTTAAGAATTTCCCAGTCATTTGTTCTAATTAAGCTTGAACGGGCGAATTGGCTGAATTTTTATCAGCTGCTGACAACTTGTTTGTGAATTAAGTCTCGGTGTCATTTGATGTGGTAAGCCCATGAGGCTTACCAACACTGACCCTGCAGTAACTGCCTCCAGATCCCACCGTATCTGCAAGATCCTGGAGACAGGCAGGGTATCCCTCCTGGCTGGGATCATTGTTGCCTCCTGCTGCTTCTCCCGTGCATGGAGGTCTCTGCCAGGGCAGGCCCGGTTTTCCACAGGGCTGCATCCCCCTCTGCAGGCAGGCGTTTCTAGTTGAAATAATTTTCCCAGCCGGTGTTCAAACAGAAGGGAAGACTGCAGTCCTTCTGATAGAAGTGCATGCATGTATTCGGTTTGTATTTTAAAAAATGCAAGTACCGTGTGCTTTGTCTTCTGAACTTTTCTGTTCTTAGCTGAGTATTTTAGCAGGATGTCAAATCCAAAGAGTTTTGCTGCCGGAAAGGCTCTATTAGGAATGAGATTCCGTTGGGAAAGAGGAGTATTAAATGGAGTTTGAAGCTGGGCAAGTATAAGCAAACGGACCACAATCTCCTTTGAACGTAAATAAATAAGGTGTGGGGGGTAGGGCCTCCTACCACTGTGTGGCTGCTCTGTCCCTCAGCATGGAGTGCGGGGGGAATATTCTTTTGTCGTCACTGTCCCCTTGCCAGGGCAGGTGGTAAATCACAACAGTTTTATGTGCAGGTAGGTCACTGCAGTTTGTCATCACAGTAATCCCGTATTTTTATTTGTTATACTTTGTCGTCATTAGCACATTTCCAGCAATAGAGATTCTAAAACCAGCTCTGTACAAAATGTATTTAGCTGTGGTGCCATCTCAGATTAACAATGTTCTGGGAACAGGGCTGTTCCTTGTAAACCTGCTTTGCACTTTTCTTGCCAGTCCTTAGGGATACACCTCCAGAGCCCTGAACAAGAGTGTTGGGGCGGGGGTATGCATTGAACTACAAATGGGATGCCTGTTTTAGGATCCTGCTCAGAGCTAGAACCATGTGACTTCCAACTCTTCCCATACCAGAGGCGGTGACCCCTTGTCAAAGACCTGTCATTTTAGGGTCAGATGTTCTTAGATTTTATTTGCTGCAGACTGTTCAGACCTGGCTGGGAGATGGCAGGAGATCAGACAAGAGTATCAGAACGATCCCTTGTGGCCTATTTTTCTTTCTGTACAAGCAGTGGTTATCTTCTCTCTTAGCCCCTCTTGGCTTTAGCTGGGGTTTAAAAGAAGCTATCTCCCAAACATCAAAGTTTATGAAATTAATAACGTACTTAAGAAATAAAATTGCTCGACATAGGGGCAAGTGAGACAGTATGGCACGTCGTGGTGGATGTGGAGGGAGGGAGGGAGGGAGGGAGGGAGGCAGTGGGGATGCTCTGACACTCCTGCCCAGGCAATGCCTGACCACAAAACCTGCTCCAGTATTTCTGAGAGGCACTGAAGTCTGTCCTGTGCACAGCTCATGTTCTCAATGCCTAATTAATCACAAGGTCCAAGGTTGTGTGGAGATGATCTACACGTCTGCGTCTGAGCTGTACCACGTGCCCACGTGCCATTTCTGTTTTAGTCCCATAAATTAAGTCACTCTGGAAGAATGCACAACACTCTGCTGCTTGGCACTCCCCTTCTCAGCTAGACGTGCCGTCCCATTTTTCACTCTCACAAATCTCCTGATGTCTTTCAGCAACTGCTCCCGTAGCAATAGGCTGTAGAAGTAAAAGCCAGCCACGGGCTGCACATTTCTGCTTGTGCCAGGTAAACCACATCAAACTCACCGTTGCTCTCTCTACTAGCCTTCTCTTCTGCAGCTGCCATCGAGTTCTCTGCATCTCAGAGCCTAAAGGGAAGCGCAAGAATTTCCATGGAGGGCTGCAGGAGGACTAGGTAGAAGCCCAGGAAAGATGTAAAAAAACCCGAGAGATGTCACAGGGCATACGTGGAGCAGAGACGCTGAAAAGCGGCAAAGCTGAAGAGCCTGGCTCAGCTTCAGTCCTGTGCAGATCATAGAAGGTGAAGAAAGAAGCAGCAGCGTATTGCTGGCCGGGGGGTTATGTACAAATCACAAACGGGATGGGACTGCTGGGGAACGCGTCTCAAGCTGCTTAATATCTAGCATCACTCTCATTACATGGTCATGACAAGGGGAAGATGCCAGCAGCTCATGTCCTCGACAGCAGACTGAGAACTCAGTGTAACAACCCACTGGAAAGCTTTTTGACCAGTCGCACAAAGCCAAAGCATATTGACAGTAGTTCTGTCCAACCACTATAAGCGCACGTACCTTTGGTTAAAACAATGCTCGCTTATTTCGAATACAATACCTGCTGGTAAGCCTTAAAATACAATGCACAGAGCTCCATTCATAAGCTGAGAACTTCCTAGTGTCTCACTAGATATACTTTTCTGTAGCTTAGGGAGTTATTCTAGCCAAGTGTTAATACACAGACCATTGTTCTATTTGTCCTTACTTTTCTACTTCTTATATAACTTTTCTGCTGATAGGTCTTATGGCTACTGCTTAGCTCTAATTGCAGCTCTGCTGTCCCCGAGGCCTGCCTTTTGCAGCTTTCCCAAAACCCTCTGATTTTAAGGATTCCCACAGGGGATGCAGCAGGAAGCTCTTGGCAAAGCCCTTCTGACCCCGGGGGGCCGCAGCTGCCCTCAGGCTGTGAGGGAGAACAGCAGCAGCCTCTTGCAGCAGCTGCAGCCCCCGGCAGGTGCCTCCCGAGCCTCCTTTGCTCCAGGCTGAACACGCCCAGCTCCCTCACCTGCCCCTCGTCACACCTGTGCTCCAGACCCTGCACCCGCTCCAGTGCCATCTCTGGACATGCCCCAGCCTCATAGTGTGATCCCAAACCCGAGCCCACGATTCCAGATGCACCCTCAGCAGTGCCGAGTACAGGGACATTGGTCCTAAATCATAGAATATTCTGAGCTTGAAGGGATCCACTAGGATAGGTCCTAAAGTATGCCAAAAATTCTCACAGTGGAGTTCAAATGCTGGGAGCAGCAGAAAAAGGGAAGACATTTTTGATACCAGAGCATCAAACAACCCGAATTCATAAAATTAAATGAAGAAATAGGTTATGATGGAATAAACCTGATTTATGTATATATTGCTTTCCATAATTGTACAACTTGGCTTTATGCGGTTGGTTGTTAGCATTTGTCGCTTTCCTTTTCTTGAGTAGAAATGCAGCAGTTCATTTAAAAATAACACCAAGATGTACCCGCCACTGGCTGTGATGGAGCTCATCAATAATGGCAGTAATGCCTCTGGGATAAAAAAGTTAAGGGGAAAAAAAAAATAGATGGCCCAGATTGCAGCCAGAGAAGAGACCACAATGCCAAGAGAGAGTCTCAGGGAAATTGCCAGTGGGGATGGATATGAGGAGGGCAAGAAGCAGGAGGGGTCCATCAGCAGCAATTCCTCACAGCAGCACAGCGAGCCAAGGGAGCCTCCTCGCAAGAGCCAGGTGGCCAGAGCTCCTCAGGACACTCATCTGCCCACAGAATGCAACAGCCAGAAGCCTCCTGTGCACACCAAGGAGACCTTTTCAGTACTGCGAGGCCAGGAGGCAGTATGAAGTAAGTACCTTAGTGCTTAAGTGAATGAGTTCCCTTAAGGCTTGGAAATCCAGCATTAGGCAAGGGAAAATGAGACATGGGATTTTATGTCCTTTAAAACCAAACTGAACATTTAAAGAGGATGAAGTGGAAAATTTTGTAGTAAAACAAAAGAAATGTGAAGCGAAATGAAAGCTCTGCTTTTATTTCCAAAGACTGTACAAGTTCATATGGAGCCATTGGGTTAGGTGGGAAAGAGGCCGTGCAATAGGCATCCTGTCTCTGACCAGAGCCTTTCTCACTTCAAATCCCTGAGGGCTCCCTCAGCGGCTCCTTTTCAGCTGCTGGGCAGGGCACGGGGGCTCAGTGGCACAGGGTCCTGCTGGCCCCCGCCTGGGGGACAGCCCATGTGCCGCTGCCAGGCAGGCCTGGGTTCCCGCAGTGCAGCGGGGGTGTGGGCAGGCTCCAGCAGGGTTCTGTGACCCGTGACCCTCCAGCAGGGTTCTGTGACCCGTGACCCTCCAGCAGGGTTCTGTGACCCGTGACCCTCCAGCAGGGTTCCGTGCCCTCTGACCCTCCAGCAGGGTTCTGTGACCCGTGACCCTCCAGCAGGGTTCTGTGACCTGTGACCCTCCAGCAGGGTTCCGTGCCCTCTGACCCCCCGTGGCACCGGGACACCGCACCTGGAGACCGTTGGCACTCGGGCTCTGCCAACGGCAGAACCGTCTTCAGGCAGTGCCCCGCGGGCTGCAGCAGCACGGAGGGAGCGCAGCTCTGTTCGGGGAGCACTGCTTGGCCAGAAAGCCTGTTCGCAGCGCCTTTATTGCCACTGGGGAGCCATTCCTCGCCCCCAAGGCCAGCTTGTGCCAGGTAATTCTGCGCTTGGCTGCCAGGGTGCAAACAGGCCAGCCACGGCCGTCTCTGCTGCATTCCAGCGCTGGGCCCAAATGGCAGCAGTTTCAAACCCAGCCTCTTGCTCCTGCCTCTGCAAGCTGACAGCAGTTTGCTGGGAGTCGCTGACCAGGGAAATTGCCTTTAAGGCCTTCCTTATGCAAATATTTAGCATTGTTATTCTCCAGCCTGCAGTGGGGCAAATCACTTTCAGGTGGAGAGGGCAAGGTTGCAGGAGGGCTTGCTGCTGATTTAGCTTGAATCCTAAGTGTCTCTAAGGAGCAGGAGAGCCAGGCAATCCCTAGGAAAGGAGGGTGACATGGCAAAGGCCCCTGGGTTCTGCCCCATGTGCTGCCAAAAGGTGCCAGCACTGAGAAGGAGAGGCTTGAGGCCAGAGCCAGCAGATGTGTGGCAGGGGGAACTCTGGGCTTTTCCTGGGCAGTGCCTGAAGCAGGTGCTCCAGCTGGGGCCTGGGATTGCCCCATTGGGAGTGGGAGCAGCTGCCAGGGGCCTCTCTTACAGTTGAACTGTCGCAGCCAGGGACTCCAGAGGTAGGTGGCAAAGCTCGTGTGGAAACACCCACATCCCAAAGTGAAGCCAAAGCTATCGCTTTACCATGTTTCCAGTTTTAGGAATCAAGGCCATTGCAATTACAATGGCTCTGTCCATCCAGATTTGTTTATCATGTGTGTGTAACAACAGTGGCCACCAGAATATTTGAATCCCTCAAGGATAGGCTGGACAGGCCTTTGCGAAACCTGGTCTAGTGAAAGGTGTCCCTGGCCCCGGCAGAGGGGTGGAACTAGGAGAAATCTAAGGCCCCTTCCACCCTAAAACATTCTATGCTTCTATGGTTTTATGGGGCTGTGGTTCTGTGAATGCCGTGTGTTCTCTGACTGTATGTCAAGTTATCCCTTCCAATGCCTCAATATATGCAAAACACCAAGCTTTGCCCATAAAAATATCATGTGAGGTTTAGTGATAGCAACATTTGAAGGACAAGCTCTTGAGATGGGTACATGAGGTTTAAGTTTCCAAGCAGCTTCCACGCTTCCTTGTTTCATTAGAGCAGCTCTTTGCCTGTGGCTGGATGGAGAAGGCAGAGAGAAGAGCAATCAAATGTGTCCTGCTAGGGGATGCAGAAATGAGCCTGGCAAATACAGCACTGTCAAAAGCTTGTAGGAATTCCCATCAGGGTCACAGGAGTAGCTGCTTTCCTCTCCACAGTGAGGAAAGCTTGTGTCCAGAAGCACAGCTGGGTTGCAAGAGCATTTTTGCCTTGCACGAATAGTGTCAGGTTAACGCCACCTGCGCAACCTCAAATCCATGGGACGGCAGTGTGGTTGAAAACCTGGCCCTGTCAAAGGAATTGAAAAATGTTTTGACTGTTTCGTGAAATCCAGATTTTCCTGCTGGCCACTCGTGTGCTTTGTGGCCATGTTAAGGATAAGCTGGTGGCAGAGCAGGCCTCCAAGCCATGCTGTTTATTCACAAGTGGATGTGCATGTCTCTCCACACAAGTTATGCCGGTGCCAGGTCCATTCAACAGAAGTTGGAAGAAAGTTGGAATGACTTCTCCCTGTAGGCACTTGCTACTTCTCCCACCTTCGTTTATCTTTAAATTCAAGTGAGCACCTTGTTCTTTTAAGCAGTTTGCTTTCCAGCCAACATTTTGGTTTTCATGATGGTGAGGAGGCAGCAAAGATGCAGCGTTTGTTTGCTTCCAGATGTGTCCTCGGAGCTTAGTGTGAGTGTCCATTCTTAGGCTTCCCAGCAGCACGGGGAGGCGGGTGTTTGACAGGATTCCCATCTGTAGTGGCCTGTATCTCTCTGTGGCTTGCCGAATGGTTCTCTGCTGGTCCCTTCCCTGATGTTAAAGCCACTGCCTAGAGCTCAGCTGCTTCACCTCTTCCCCCAAATGTCTCTGCTCCTGTTTCACACCAGTTGCCCTAAGTGGGGTGGTTCACAAGACTTCACAGAATGCTCCTGCAGCCTCCTCCCCAGCGAGAAATGATTCTGCTCCCTCTGGAGTGTGAGATGCTGCAAGTGAGCGTCACCAATTGAAATGTAAACGTTTTCAGTCCTTTTTCTGCATTTTTGAGATTTTTTGCATCTGCTGGGGGAATATGGTTACCTGTTCATATACAACTGTCTTTTCAAGGCTTTTTTTTTGCCCTCCATTTCTTTTCCTTCTTCTTTCCACAAATGCTGCCATTCACGTGGGGCCCATTTTGTTGCCGACAGGCAGCGACTTTTTTGTTCTGAAAACGGAACTAAATTTCCTGAAGCCTGTAGCAGTGGCCTGGTTTGTCGTGCTCTTGGCCAAATCCGGAGCTAAGAGCTGACTTGGAAAGCAGCATCACTCCTGAGGGAAGGGGAAAACGGATCTCTTGGATCTCCTCTTCTCAGCGACGTGTAATCCCCATGTTTGGATGGTTTATGTTTAGGGAGCACTGCAATGACTCCCAGTCAGGCACTCCAGGTTCTGGGTGCAGCAAGTCCCTGGAGATCCTGACCTCTGCTTTAGGCATGAACTCATGCAGATGGTGAATATCTGTTTGTTCTCTTCCAGAGAAGCTGACTCAAGCTGAGGCTTCATAATGGAACCAACAGACAACCAGAACCGTGACAAGAGGTAGGAATTAATGTGATATAATCTTGGCTTCCCAGGTGCTGTGATGAATGTTGTGATGGTTTAGAAAAAGAATTCCCCCTCCAATGCAAGAATCAGAATTCCAAAGTGGGACAAATGAAGTAAGGATTGTCCTGTCAGTGAGAGCGGCTTCAGAGCCCATTGGTATTTTCAGAGCTTCTGTTACAGACCCAGGCTTGGACGATGGCTGGGGTCAGGGCAGATTCTCTGCTGAACATTCTGAAGCCAATCTCTTACTACTGGAGCCAGGGCACACCCTTCTGCAGTTTGGGATGCTTTTGGCCTAGGAGTAGTTTCCAGCTTCAGTCTGGAGCAAAGCGCGAGTTGTGGTTTTTTGGGGTGGGGGCGATTTGTGCGAGTTTTGCTTCTTGTGGAACTTGTTTGAAGATGATGAGGACTGAGGTGATGTTTCATGGCAGACATTCAGTTTCATCTGCCTCTTTGAACAGCCAGGTTGTTGGGGTTTTCCTGGTGACACATCAAGTGTAGAGCAGCTGCAGCACATACAGGACTATTTTTAACTCTCCAGTGCTGACCTGTTTTCCCCCTGGAGATGGAGGGGCTGGGAGTGTAGAGTCCCCCTGCACCAAGGCTCCTAGGTGCTGGGCATGTTGGTGTTAAAGCCTGGAGGTGCAGTTCCCAAAGCTTCCAAAATTCCCTGACTTTAAGGGAGCTGTGCAGGGTTATGAGTGATGGCAGCGATCAGGTTTGCAAAGGCTTTGAAGAGCATCTTGACAAACACCTTCAATGGCCAGGCCAGACACGGGCAGCAAAGGTGTCTCCAGGGCTGGGGAGACTGGGGGATCTACAGGCTTATCTAAAAAGTCTGGGCATTTCAATAGACAGCAGACCCATCTACTCTGAATTTGGAATGCCATCCAGTGCGAAAACCTGATTTTTTTGTAAATAACAGCCCTTCGGTATGAGATGAGGCAGCTGTGCCTCTGCTCTAGGAATGATTAAACTTTCAGGAGCTGATTATTGCTGTGGTATTGGAGCAAGTGTCACTGCTGGGGCAGACCAGGCTCTCCCCTTGCAACCTGGGACACTTGGGAAGTTGGATTTGCAAAGAAGAATTTAGCAATTGTATGCATAGAGAAGACTGTGCAGTAGAGTAGAAATACATACCTGCATCCACTGTGCCTGCATGCTTTTCCTTCCCTGACGTCCATAAATATCAGAGCAAGCAGAGTTTCCCTCATTTTGCAGTAGTCTTTCAAAGGCCAGGGACACTTTAAAGGTTCTGGTTTCCCGTGATGGGACACTTTATTGGTGTTTTGTTGTGGGGCAGGTGGGATTGAGTACATGCATAAGTGGAAGAGGAGGAGCAGGGGGATTTGACCTGGTGTTTTCTGAATGTCTGAGATCTTCTGTCTAATTACACTGATGGGATGGCTTTAAATGCAGCTACATGATTTTCCAGGGAAGCAGCTTTCCAAATGCCTGTTTGAAGTAGAGAGTGAATTTCCAAGGTTGTTTATCAAGTGGCTATTAATAGAATATGAATAGAGGATTCTGTTTGACTCGCAAGGGGGGAGACTGGGGTGAGAGGTCTGCAGGAGAACTGGACTGGCAGTTTCTCCCATTAATCACTGCAAGTAGATTAGCCAGCTCATGTGCTGATCACCCCAGTGAGTGCTTCTGCGTTTGTTTCGCAAGGAAATGGAGGAGGGTCTTTCTCTTCCCAACCTTCTTGATGGCTTGTATCAGGAGTAGCAATCCCTGAGAAGGATGTGTGCTGTCCCCTGTGTGTCTCATTGCTCTGGGGCACAGCACATGCTGGACAGAACCAATCTGTCCACTGTCAGCTTCCTGAGGATTTTGACATTGCTTTGCTGCTGGACATGTGCCGTTGTGAGAAAGCCTCAGTTTCTGCATGGAGTAAAGCCAGGGGTTCAAGTGTTAACTCTCTTTTCTGTGTCTCTGTCTGAAAGCTGGAGCAACAACAGAAACCTGCTCCGCCTTCTGGAGCAAGAGAGGCGGAGGAGACAGGTGGCTCCAGAGGAGAAAGATCCATTCTTGGCGAAGACTCCCCTCTTTGCCAAGCCCTACAAGGTAATGGGAGTGGGGTGCAGGCTGGAAGGAGAGGAGGAAGGAGGCTTGGGGTGGGAGAGGGGAGCTGTGTCTTTTGCATGGGCTGCAGCCGACTTGAGCCCGATCCCTGCAAACACAGCATCTTCCCATCTGCTGCACCGAGTTTGCCTAATTTCCCTTGTGGGGATGCGTGGCAATTCCATGAAGATGCCGAGCAATGTCTCCTGCTGAGCTGGCTCTCTTGCTTGGGATGTTTCTGACATTTCTCCCGCTCTGTTCTTGTGCTGCAGACCGATAAAGAAGATGAGCTGTCCAGGCGCATTAAGAACCTGCTGGGCAATGTGGACTCCAAGATGCTCCTGAGCCATGAGTCCTCTCTGATTCCCATATGGATTCCAAAAAAGCCCAAAATCAAGTCACAGACCCAGAGTCATAGGCCAGCCTCCAGTAAGACCAACCCATATGAGGACATAAGGAAAGAATCCTCACGAGAATCACTGGGCCTCCCACCTAACCCTGAGCCGAGCCGTGATGACAGTGATAAAGGTCACTCCAATCAGAGGTCAGAAGCCAAAGCTCCACAGTCCAAAATCCTTCCTGAGCCTGTCAAGGTGAGTGCAATCGTTGTTGTGTCTTGTCCAGACTGCTGTTGCCCTCAGAAGCATAAGGAGTCTCATTTTATTTGGGTGAATGAGAAATATTCCTCTTACTCTAGAACTGCCTTAGAGGAATTGGTAACTATTATTTCTGACTGTTTTTTTTTTTTTTTTTGAAGTAAGGAAGCTTTTTGCACAACTTTTTAAATGCAGAGGTAGCCTGTGCCTTTGAAGACAAAGCTTAGCTGCTTCATGGTGTAATTCCATAAAGGGAGAAGACTGCACAGGCATATTTACATAACAATAATAACAGTAAGGATAAATAGCAGTAGTAGTAGTAGTAGTAGCTTAAGAATGGAAAGAAAATTTCCAGACTGCCAGGTTCCAAAGGGAACACAGACATTTTTCTCAGAGGCAGAAGAGATGACTTTGGGAATTTCAACTGGTTTTCCACTTGGCCTCCATTATCAATTCCCCTTCAGATAGGCCTTTTGATCCTTAGTAGCATTTTATTATTAATGGTATTGCATGACTTTCTAGAGTTGGTGGTCACCACATGCTGCTGTGTGCATGTCAATTAGTAAAAAACCCCAACCAACTCCTTCTGCCTCCCTTGTTCCTGTTTCAGAAAAAGAAGCCCATTGATGTGACATCCACGGAAAAAGCTTGGAAGGTTGGTGCTCTTCCATAATCGATCTCTGTGTTTTCTTATGTTTTGCATGCCTTAAGGAAATGGCTGGGGAAAAAATGCATTGCTCAGCTCCTGTTCACTCAGCAGATGTTGCCCTCCCTGAAAGTGTGTTTTGGGGTGGGCTGAGGAGAAGTAGGGATAAAAGCTGGAGTTGTAAGATCAGCCTTCCTCTCAGTCTGTGAGCGTAACTCTTGTCTAGAGCAGTTCAAGAGCCGGACTGACAACTCATGCCAGGCAGCCAGAGCTGCTCCTCCCTCAAGCTGGGGGTTGCCTTTCCTGAGCTCCCCTTGTCCAAAGGCTCTGGACCTGCTGCCTCCTGTCTGGGCTTCCAATTTTCCATTTGGGAAACAAAGGGAAACCTGTCCCATGCTTCCAGCACGGGCTGTTACTGAGATGCCATTGTGCCTGGGAGTGTGTCTGAGTGGGCCAATGTGGCAGCAAACTTCTCTTTCCTCTTTTCCACTCTTTTCAGTAGGCTCTGTATTTGCAGAGCTGTAACGTATTTGAGCCAGAGGAGACAGATGAATGGAAAATGCTTCAGGGACTCACACTTTTGTTACAGTTGTCATCTCCAGTGTGATGTTTTTCACGAAGACTTGAAGCATGTCATCTCTGTGGAAGCACAAACCCCATTTTATCTCGATTGTCAGCAAAAGCATTATCTGAGAGTGTTAGACACAAGTGGGAGTGCTGAGAGTGCTGCTGACCAAGTCAGTTTTAGGTGGTGCCTACACCAGGCACACAGACATGCCTTTAAATCAGCTTGTTGCACTGTGCTGAGTTCCCTGAGCTAACCTTGCTTCCCCCTCTCCTCTTTGTTTTTGTGAACAAAACAGGTTGTGGAAAAGCCATCTTCTTCACTTGCTCCTCCAAGGTACACTTGTGTTCCCAAACCACCCTCTAGACCAAACAAACTACTTTTCATTTGAGGGGGAGAGGGGAAGAGGTTCCTGGTTTCCCTTGAAGCTGCACGCTTTGGTTTGATGCTATTCAGGGTTCCTGTTGAAAATTGGTTTCATATTTGTGGGGTTTTCAGGAAAGCTCCCATTAGAAATGAATAATCCAGGCATGCTGGAGTTTACCTATGAACCAGACTTATATTTCCCCAGGTGTTCCCTTCTTTTCTCCTCCTTGGCCCCAGTGTGTCTGTAGATCACATAGTTTTTTATAGACCCAGAATCCATCCTGAAATTGTTACCCTTTATTGGAAATGTATCTTTTGGGGGTTCAGGCTTTCAGAAAGGCACTGGGCTGTTTTGTTTTTTTTTTGTTGTTTTTTTTTTTTAAAACTTTATTTGGTTGAATGCAGCTTCACAATGTAGCAGTGAGATCCTGTTTACATTCTTGTCTGGCTGGGTGTGAGTTAAAGGTTTTATTATTCCCAGAAGGTTTTTTTCATACGGAGCTTTATTTTCGGAGCACAGCAATGTATTCCTCTGGCTTTCTCCCCTCTGCTCTCAGTGCCCAAACACAGGGCTCAGTTTTAGTTTTGAGTGCTGCCATGTCAGTGGAATAAGTAAGTAACCTTTCCCCCTGCTGCTTCCTAATTTTGTCTCCTGGCGGCCTTGCAGGGCTCTCCAGTCCGAGCACAAGAGGATGGCACCAGCACAGCCCAGCAGCTCGGAGTCAGAGAGCACCAGGGACTGCCACAGCTCCTCAGTCTCTGCACTTCCAAGAGCACCAGCACCCGAGGTGAATGCAAATCAAAAGCAGAGGCTGCTCCCACAGCCCCTTGCCTCACACTGTCTGCTGTCTGAGGGCAGTCAGGACAGGAGACCTTAAATACTGTCACTGTGCAGGTGTCCCCTTGAGACCTCTGCAGCAGCATCAGGCATTTCTTGCCCTCTGCTTCGTTTCCATACTTTGTCATTCATAAATCCTTCCTGGACATCTGGTGCCTAACCGGGCAGTGTTCCCCCTTCTCCTTTGGCATCACTGTCTAGCCCTTCTGGAGTTTCCACTCCAGGATTAATCCATTCTGCAGCAGAGAGGTGAAACTTTGAGTGCATATGCTGAATGATCCTTCTCTGCAGTAGGTACCTCTGGGCGGTGGGCCCCTGATTTCTCTTCATGGGTGTTTTGAGTACTGGCTCTGTAACTGGAAAATTCCTTCTTTCATTTTCTGCTTCTTTCAGTCCTGTCAATGCCATATTTTCTTATACTGCTTGCTCTCAAAGATGAACCTGCCTTTGATAATACGGTCCTCCAGTGCTGAAGCCTGGAGAGGGAGGAGGAGGAAGAAACAGTGAGGCTGCAGCCCTGGATCTGTGGTCGGTGTGCTGGATGTTCAGCATGGGAGAGGTGATTGGGCAACAGGGCTGGGCTGCTTGGCTCTTGGGAAACATCCAGTGAGCTGTGCTGCATGGAGGAGAGAGATTCAGGCAGACAAAGGATCTTGGGAAGGCTGACCAGGGGGGCCTTTGGCTGAAAGCTCATCCCTCCCTCCTGTTTTGGGTGAAAGAAGAGCTGTGAGGACACTCCTGCCCTGCAGGGAACCTGACATTGAAGAGGTCTGGAGCAGAAGAAACTCTGCTGTTCTTCCCTCCTCCTGCTTTGAATTCCATTTGAATTAAAGTGTTTGGCCTCAGTTATAGTGAACAGCCACACACCAAATAGGATTTTTCCTGTGACCTCCCTGGACATCCCTTAGGAAAGCCATTTCTTCCAGGCCAGGACTTTGGCTCATTCGATGTCTAAGGCATGTGTCACCTGCGGCTGGGAATTCCGTATTGATGACTTCTTTTCCTGGCGGCACGGAAAACTTGAGGCTTCCAGCCTGAATAGCTAAGCAGATCCAGTGCAGAGTGACTTAACCCACAGGGGATAACTGTGCAGGGAGTCGCTTTGCCTTCACAGAGACACTGAACGGCTCTGTCCTCTCTTCCCCAAAGCAGAACCTTCACTCTCCTGTGTCACCCCAGTCTCTTTAAGGCATCTTTCCAAATTAACTGTGAGCTGCCTTAAAAATACAGCACACGTGAAGCTCCGATGTATCTCTTGTCCTTCTGTGCCAGCTTTTACCTCTTCTCCCAGCACCTGAGCAAAGCTGTTTGTAAAGCCAACCTTCTTGTTCAGGTCTTTAAGAATCCCTCAACCCCAACAGAGAGCCTTGTATTGCCTGCACTGACAGACTTCCTGGCAGGGCCCAGTTAGGGAGTGTCAGTGTGCAGAAAGGAACAGGAATGTGGCATCTTCCTTGAAGTGTGTTTAAAAAGGAGTGTCAAAAAAATCCCATCCAAACAAACAAAAAAAAAAAAAAAAAAAAAAAAGGGCAAGTCAAGCTGTGTTCCTCTGCAGTTTGCAAAGTCTGGAGCCAAGAAGCAGAATTTGTGGACAACTCCAGAGCATTTCTATTCTCAGGTGGAATGAAGACGCCTGCCTTGAAGTTGGCTGAAAACAGATGAAGAGTCTTCTCTATCTTGCACGAGCTCCATGTGTGGGTGCTTTCCTTGTGCCAGAATCAAATCCTGGCCAGAATCAAAGCAACCTTGCAGAGCTGGTCCATTAGCTGGGCTTAGTTTGAAGTTTGTGGTCTCTGCTTTAGTCCTTCAGAAAAGCTCCTGTGCCTGAAGGCCTGAACCTTTTTCTGTGTTCAAATGTTGTGTGTAATAAGTAGTAGGATGTCTTTCCAGGAGCCCAAGTGATGATGGTCAAGTGCTTTGCCAAGCAAAAGCTCGATCTTGGCAGGAGGATCCAGCCTGGAGCCAGCCCAAGTTACCTGACTGTTCTGAACTGGAAGCCAAGCAACAACTGCACCTTGCAAGGGTTGCATTTTGGTCAAAGTTGTTCTGGTTTTTTTTTTGGTTTTATTTGTTTTGGTTTTTTTTTTTTTCCTTCAGAAAAATGAGTCTGATTTCATTTGGGTGAATGACAAATATTCCTCCTTCTCTAGAATTGAACTGGGAATTTCTCTAGGATTGGGAACTTTTATTTCTAACTGTTTTTTCTTAACTAATGACACTTTTTGCTCAACTCTTTCACATGCAGAGACAGCCTGTGCCTTTGCAGGCCAAGCTTCGCTGCTACAATAGCAACTAAAGGAAAGTGATTTTGAATGAAGGGAGCACACTGCAGAAACAGACTTTCTTAACCATATTAAATAAAAGTCAGCAAAGTCAGCAATGGAAACGGTGTTTCCTGACTGCCAGGGAAGCCAGACATTGATCTTGCAGGAGGTGACTGGTGGTTTCAGCTCTTGCTCTGCCTGGTCTCTGTTCCTTACTGCCCTTCAGATGGAACTGTTATTCCTTATCAGCATTTCATTATGAATGGACTTGAAAGACATTTCTAGAGCTGTTGGACAGCAAATGTTTGCTGAGCGCATGCTTGTTTGGTATCAAGGAGTAAAATACCCAAACAAACTCACAGTGCTTCCCTCTTTCTTGTTTCAGCCCATCGTGCACATGTATGAGCAGTCCATTGAAGGAATATTGGAGGTGGGTGCTCTTCAATACCAGATCTCCATGGGAAAGCCGGTACAAATCCATGGGGAGGTGGATCCCTCTGACTCTGGGAAGGGTGAAACTGCCTCTGTGTCCATCAGCAAAACTCCTGTGAGCTTCTTCTCTCCTTCTCTTTCCAGGAAATGAGCAGCCCCCTGTCACCTCTCCTGCCACCTTTTCGGACACCTGCTAGAACAGAGACTTCCGAATTTCCATTGCAGGCAAAGGTAACCCTGCCCATTTTGGCCAGGGCTTCTGGTAAATTACAAGAGATCTCTCTGCTGAGCAGAACTTCAGTCTTGGCAGAAGGAGCCTGCCTGGAGGCCAGCCTAAGTTCTTTGACCATAAACAGTGTTGAGAGTTAGAAACCAAGCAGAAACAGCACCTTGTGTGGGGTTCCATCATACCATGCTCAAGGAGCAAGTTAGTGCCTGTGGCCTGTTAGTTTAGAGTCAGTTCTTCACAGGCCAAAGGCCAGACTTCTGGGCAAGAGTCTCTGGGCTCTGGGGAGCTGTGCTAGGACAGAAAGAGCCAAAAAGGCATCAGTCTTGAATCCTTCTTTTCTCTTTTGTTGGCAGCCTGAGCCATCAGCTTCTAAAAAGTGGCACCTTGACAACCTAATGACCCAGATAAAGCGAAGAGCAGTACAAAGAGAGGGTCCCATGGAAATTGCCCATGGGCATGGACGTGAGGAGGGTGTGAAGCAGGAGCGGGGCATCAGCAGCAATTCCTGCCAGCACCACTCCAAGGCAAGGGAGCCTTCTTACAAGAGCTGTGGCCAAGTGGCCATGGATTTCCACAAGACCTTTTCCCAAGTGGCCGAGGACACTCACAAGACCTCTGGCCAAATGACCGAGCATTTTCATAAGACCTCTGGCCAAGTGACAAAGGCTCCTCAGGAATCTCATGGTATGAGCACACCCAGCTCTCTAAAGCCTCTTGGGCACACCAAGGAGGCCTTGCCCAGGAAGATTGTGGGTATCAAAAGGCCCAGCGAGCCCCTGGAGCATGACAAATCCAAGAAAGTCCTGAAGCTGGAGAGCGAGCCTGGTCCGTTGGAGGTCAGAGACCAGTCCTCCAAAGACAAGCTGTAAGTCCAAGAAGCAGAGAAACCAAAACCTGCTTTCCGAAAAGGCCTGAAGCTGGGAGTGCAAAAACCCTCTGAGAACAGGAAGCACGAGGAGCCTGACAAGAGCTCTGCCCACGTGCCCAAGGTTCCTGACCAGAGTTGTGGCCAAGTGGCCAAGCCTGCCCACGAATCTGATGTTACATCCAAGCCCAGCTTTCTGAAGCCTCCTGTGCACACCAAGGAGGCCTTGCCCAAGAATACTCTGGGTATCAAAAGGCCAAGTATGTCCCAGGTACATGACGAATCCAAGAGAGTCTGGAAGGTAGAGAGTGAGGCTGGTCTTTTGCAGGTCACAGGCCAGTCTTGCAAGGACCAGCCCAAAGTCAAGAAAACAGTGAAGCCAAAAGCCACCGACAAAAAAGGCCTGAAGCCGGCACTTCACAAGGCCTCTGAGAAGAGAAAGGGCTCCCACCAGGTCAACACCAAAGGCTTTTTGGAGCCCAGTCTCCTGAGACATGCTCAGGAGTATGATGCCTTCATGCCCAGTGGCCACAGGCCTGGGGATTTGCACAAAGGGAAGGTGCCCTTGCCTCCTGGGGAGAAGAAGTTGTTCTCGCCTGCAAGGGAGGCAGACGTGAAGAGGAAAGCCATGAGGAGTCCTGAGGAGTCCCCCAAAAAGAAGGTGAGAGGGGCTAGAGGAAGTGGGTTTGGACAATGACCAAGGTGGTGTTTGAAAAACCCGTGTGGAGTTTCCCCTTCATAGGCTGGCAGTAGAGCCGTGATGCTTCTCCTCTAAAGGGAGTTCCAGTGTGTTGTTTTTTTCTGTTTTCAGCCAGAATCTATCAAACTGAGCTGTAGTGCTCTGTACTTTAGGTGAACTTCCAAGACCTGAGTGATTTTTTTTCCCTGTTTTTATTCTTGCTGCTAGAGGGAAGACAAGGGGGATACTCCCAGGAAGAAAAAGGAATGAGACAAAAAAATCCCAACAAAATAATTTCCGCTTTCAGCAAACAAAGGCTCCAATAAACTGAAGTGAGTATGCAGTGATGGGATGTCAGAAAGATGTGTAAATCTAAGTCTCTCTTCAGAAGGGAAAGATGAAGAACTCCTGTATCTCCTGTCCAGACACTCAAGAGTTTGCTTCTAACGTGATGTGCATTCTGCAGCTACAGCTGCTGCAGATTGGCCTTTACATGCTGGAAGCTATTGTTGGTTGGGGGTTTATGTATAAATTATGAATGGGATGGGATTGCTGTGGAACGCGTGTTAAGTTTCTTTTTTAGCATTAGTCTTACGACATGGTTATGACAATGGGAAGACAGTAGTAGTCTACATTTTTGGTAGCACACAAAGAACTTAATGTTACAACTTACTTCAAAAGTTTTTTGACTAATCACACAAAACAAAAGCATATTGATAGTAGTTGTATCTAACTACTAGCAGTACATGCATTTTTTGTTGAAAGAGGGTTTCCTTATTTTGAATGTAATTCTTGTTTGTAAGCTTTAAAACACAATGCACAAAGCTCTATTATTAAGCTTAGAACTTCTTAATATCTTGCTAGATGTACTTTTCTGTAGCTTAGGGCGGTATTCTAGGCAAGTGTTAATATACAGACTATTGTTCTATTTGTCCTTGTTTTTCTACTTCTTATATAATTTTTCTGTTGATAAATCTTACGGCTATTGCTTAGCTCTAATTGTAGTTTTGTTGTCTCTGAGGTCTGCTTTTTGTAGCTTTCCTAAAACTCTCTGATTTTGACAATTCCCACAGAAGCAACCAGTGCAGAAAGCCACTCTGAAGGTGTAGGTGAGTAAGGGTAGGGAGCCCTTCCCTTCTGACATCCTTTGAAAGCACAGAGGTGTCGAGGCTGATGACTGGCTGGGGGAAGGGATGTTCCAATCGCAGTAGGAATGGAAGAGCTTTAATTCTGGAGTTCCTTCCTCCCTTTTCCTCAGGGAAAATGAGCAGCTGTCTTAGTCATGCGCTGGCTTTTGGAGTGGGAAGGGTAGGAGGTAGTTTTGGGCAGAGAGGAGTCTGGATCGGGTCGAGGATGGTGCTGTGCTCTGTGTCAAATCATCCTCGGTGCAGCATCAGCTGAGCCAAGGCAGAGCAGCTGGAGAGCACGTGTGCAGTGACTAGGGACCAAAACACGGGAAAAGTGGGTGCTGAAAGAGGTGAGCGGACCGTCCCATGCCCAGCAGAGTTAGGCAAGAAGTGCAGCCTCACACCTGAGCCTTCTCCCTGGGTTTAACTTCATTTCCTGCTCTTCTGATGCTGCGGTCCATGAGCTGGGATTCACTGCTTGGTGTGTTCTTGGAAACTTTGCGAAGCTGGCTAGAAAGGATGGAAATGAGCAGTGGTGAAACAGGTTGAGAGCTATTTGGGGCTGCTTCTTGCTGCCAGAATTCCCAGGTCATCCTGATTTCAGATGATCAGAAATCTGCTGGGCCACTGTTATTGAATGCGAAAGTCTCTGCCAATTCAAACTCCCTCTTATTTGTAGCCGCTCAGCTTTGGAAGTGATGTCTAATTGAGACATTGGCATGAATGGCAGGATGTAGGCGAACTTTTAAGAAATGCCTAGGTTATATGTACATCATGATCATGAATTTGCTTCTCTGGTCCAGAGCATCAGAAGATTCGTTCCAAACTGAGAGGAAAAATGTGGTGCTGCCAGCACTGCCGGCCATGACTGCTGCACAACGTGCACCAAATTCGACCACAACGACCCAAAAGAGACCCAGAACTGCGACTGATGACCTGGACCTGCCTGCCGTGGATAACCCTGCCATGAGCCAGGATCCTTTGTTTGCCAAGCACAGGAAAGTGGAGGAAGACCACAAGGAGCAATCCCAGGGCATCAACAGTGGTACCCAGGAGAGCTGGTGGGAGGATTCCTGCAACACAGGTGTGCTGTGGGATTCACTTCAGAAACATCCTCTCCGATAAGTGACCATTTCTGACTGTAGGCAACTGCAGTGGGTTTATAAAATAAAATTTTGATTTATTTATAAATAACCTGTGGGTGTGGCTGCAACCTGGGCCTCAGGTTTTATAGCATGCTGACAAAATTGTTGCATTTATGGGTTAAAAAAATCAGATTTTACTGGCTGTTTTTAAAAATTTGGCTCTTTACTGACAGCTGGAGGTATGGGGTCGAGGATGTTTTGTGGGGGGCGGGGGCAGGGCTATATGTTAGGCCAGACTGTGCACACTGATTAGCTGCCTTCTAATTGCTTGCTTTTTCCTGATAATTTTCCTGCTTCCAGTCCTCACTGCACTCTCAGCCATTGAACAAGGAACCTGCTCCTGAATTTTTCTGTGCTTGGGAAAAGTTTAATGGTACAACGCACTGTGAGCTGCCAGGTGAGAAGCCAAGGTTCCATTTCAATTATTGGAGGGAGTGCTAGGAAAGAAGGCAAGAGGGGGAGAGCTCGTTGCATAGACTATGCCTGGGAGAAATGAACGTTTTCTCTGGGAATTTAGGAAAGCCTGGCTTTGGAATTGCTTTAGGCATCTCTCTCTGACCAGCTTTCTCTCTGTGGTTTTTCAGGGATCTGCAGGGGATGAGAAGAATCCTTTTCCAGTGACTTCTCTGCCACGTAAGGACAAGACCAGACAAGACAAGAGAAGAAGACCTGAAGTTAGAACAGTAAGTGTTTGTTTTACAGCCCTGCCTGTAGTTACTGAAGACACCAGACAGGGCTGGCCCTGTAGCCAGCCCGGCTTCTGCTTCGTCCTGAGCACTTCTTTTGGGAGCAAAGAGAGAGGGAGGGATGGGGGAGAGCTGCCCTTTCAGGGCAGCACCTGCTAAGTAGCTTGGCTACAGCTGAACAGCACTTGAATTTTTGACTTCTTGCTGGGCCTTTGATCAGTACTGGCCAAAAGGATTTCCTAGAGCTGCTGATAAGCTGTTTTTGATTGTACAGCTTAATCATTACAAATGTTGTGTTGTCCTGTGGTACAAGCAGTGGGGAATACTGAAAAGCTGTAACCTGCCATCCCATGGGGCCTTTGCAGTGTCATTTTCCATAAAAGACCAAGGTTTGTGGGCCCCTCTGGGCAAAGGGATGCATTGCCATGGTCTGCTGGCAAACTTGCAATAGAAAATAAGCACGATGTGCCTGGCTGAGTGGCTGGGAGGCTGTAAAAATCCTCTCCAGAAAGAGGCAGCTGCTGAAAGTCAAAAAGTTGTGCAGGTCCTCTTGGAGTAAAGTGACTCGAGTCATTGATTGTGTTCTGCCAGGTGTGCCTCTTGGATGAATCCAACCAAATGTTTTCTCTCTTCCTCCTTTTGTTCCAGAGTTTTCTGCTCTGGAAAGCCAAGTGACGTGACCAAGAGCTGGCCTGACCTCATACACAGAAGGAGACAGAATTTACAGTGACCCAGACTGGAACCAAATGCCTTAACTGGGTCTCCAGGATGTAAATAGTTCCAAGTTCTCTGTTCTTCTGAAGCCTTAGAAAACTTTGGTTTTATTTATTTTCTTTTTGTTCAATGCAAAGCACCTGCACATTACTTTTGTTTTAAATACAGTTGTAGATTTTCTTGGTTACTTTTGGAAAACTGTTGTGTTTTTTGAGGGTAATGCTTTTCTACCTTGCAAAAGAAGAGACGGAGGGTGGTACCTACTGTCACCCTGTTCTTTTGAAAGTTTTAAAGTTCTTCTAAAAGTTTTCTATACCTTCTGATGTTTACATATTTCTACTGAATTTTCTCACACTCTTCTTGTAAATAATGCTTGTTTTACATTCTTGTTTGTGGGTAGAAAGAATTGATGAACTGTTAGTTTAACCAGCGTGGTTGGAGAGGTGGCAATTTCATCCTCCAATACACTGTCACTTTTGGAATTCTATATCTAGTGGAGTCAGAAAACCAAATCCTCTCTTTGAGTTCTTTTCTTGCCCCTTTCACATCTAACGTCCGTGTGCGAGTTATTTCGTATCGCAGTGTGACACCTACCTATGAAATTACCTAGTGCAATGAATTGTCTGAATGGGCCCATGTCATGACGGTCTGTAAGTGTGTCCCCTAGGAGTAACTAACAGGACAATTTTCACACCTGTTGCTGACAAGGAAATCTGCACTCAGACTGTGTTACTGAGGGTCTTGCTCAGTTTCAGCTTTGACAGACCCAAGTTTGGGTGGCAAAATAACACCCAAAATGAGGCTGGAAACAGCTCCGACTTTCTCCTGTGCTGGAGGGGTGGGACTCGCAGGGAGGATTCCTCCTTGGGCTGCTTTTTGGCATTTGGCTTGGTGGGGATGGAAAACTGCAACGGGTCCTTAGGATTGCTTGGACATTGTTGTGAGTCTGAGAGCTTCCAGGGAGAGGAATCTCTTCTGATAAAGGAGGGATTAAGTGGCTGAATGTGGAACATAAGGCACATTTTGCATTTGGATATTTGCCTACAAGCACTGGTGGTCTCAGTGAGTGTCCAAGAGCAGAATCTGGTACCAAAGTAGGGCATCCTTCCTATGGGAGAGGACTCAGGACCCAGTGACTTAGAAACCTGCCAAGGGAACCCAAAAGGGAAACATGAGCTGTTTGCAAGCACTTCTCCCTTGCCAGGCTAACAGTGGAGGCAGCATCCACAGCACTGGTGTTTTCAGTTGACACCCTTCTCTACCCAAAGATTTCCTGGAAATTATTCCTGCAGTATGGCTCAAGGAGTTGTTTTTTTCAGAGAAATCACACTTCTGTGAAAAAAAAAAAAAGGAAAAACCCCAAACCCTTCAAGTTTTTCAGTCACCTTTCAGTTGACTTTGATGGGCTTTGGATCAATGTTATTTATACAAGATATTTAGAAGCAAGTTCAAAAACTGTTAAGCAAGAAGTTTTATTTGCACAAGAAGTTTCATTGTGCCTCAAACACAGCTGAGCAGGTTCCTTTTCACAGTCATATTCCTCCATCTTCCCGCTCAAAAGTCACTGTATTGCAATATCAAAGCAAAGTATTGATAATGGTCATAAGACAGTCAATAAAACACGGATGCTTGATCTCAGTGAGAGATTCTGGAATCTTGATTTATCAGCATGCTAGTCCAGTGTGTTGACACCCTTGTCTACACCAAGATTTCCTGGTGTGTGACAGCAGCATCCTGCCATCCTCACATCCAGTGGTGTGTCTGCCTTCGCCCTGATGCTGTCACATGCCTTCCCTATCTCTGAAGACCTGTGCGAGTGGGGAGAGAAGGATGGTATCCCAAAATAATTGTGATTACAAGAAAGAATTATCTCCCTTTTCCACATCATTTCATGATGTAGGAAGATGTCTGCACAGATTGAGCAGTAGCCACCTGTTTGCGGGTTTGAGGCTCAAGAAAATGAACAGGAAATAAATACTAGCAAAATGCCTACATTTCCCAAAGGAGTTTCTGTAGAAAGGGCTCCTGCCTGCAGTCATTCTGCCTTCTGGCCCTGCAGGACAACCAGGATCATGGCTGGGTCTTTCTGCATCTTCAAGGGACTGGCCTTTTATGTTCACTCTATTAAAAGCCTTAGTGCCTCTCAGGGATAAGCTGCCCTAATGGGTGGAAGGAAGGTCTATGTTCCCTTCTCCCCATTTTACCTATCAAACCTGATTTACTCCTTGTCCCTGGAGTTGTCCCTGCCCATAGCAGGAGGACTGGAACTCAACCATCTTTAATGTCCCTTTCAACCCAAGCCATTCTGTGATTCTATGAAATAACAGAAAATTTTTAAAAATCCATGGTATTTCAACCTGGAGCCAGGTCAGGGGCCTGCAGTGGGTTAGGAAAGATGCTCATTGTTTTCACTTGGGGCTATTCTAGGACATGAACAAGATGACTGTTTGACCTGTTCCTTTTGTCTGCCAGCTTTGACCTTCTGTTAGTGATGAAAACTTTAATTAAGGACAGTAACTGACCTTCTGCTCAAAACCAGTGGGTGTGAATCAGCACCGCAGACATGCAGAGGGGTGACTTTTACCCTAATGCCAAAGGGGCTGGAAATAGCAGTGCCCTGTGTGCCTTCAGCAGCGCTGTGCCGGCTGTTCCTGTGGCCATGGGCTTTACAGAGCTGTGCGTGGATTTACAATTTCTCCCAGTTTGGAATGTTGATTTGCACTGTCCTATTTTTTTTTTTCTTTCTTGGAAAATGCATGCAGGGGAAGACAATGTCTGAGCAATTCTTGGCCCACGTTAAGTCTTGCCTGTCAAGCAAATGTTTCTCATCGGCCCTGCCGCCACTCCCAGGAACAGCCAGAGCTGCACAGTTGCCTGCTTCTACTTGCGTTAAAATGCCACCAAGTGGCAGCCACACCAGCCTTGCAGACTGAGCCAGGGAGGAATTACAAATACAAGTTTCATCTCCTGGCTGGCTGTGCGCTATTTGCTAGCAGTTACAGTGGAGAGAACATGCAAAGCTTTAGAAAACAAATACAGATGTGGCAAAAGCAGCCAGCAAAACAATGTAAGCGAAGTATCTGGAACAGAGTACTTGGGTTTGCAAAACTCTCCACTGCAGTGATGCTGAAAATAGTCCCAAGAACAGTTTCAGCCTAAATAAGGACAGAAAGCCCTATCTGATTGTGGGAACAGTTTAGGGTTAAGAATTTCCCAGTCATTTGTTCTAATTAAGCTTGAACGGGCGAATTGGCTGAATTTTTATCAGCTGCTGACAACTTGTTTGTGAATTAAGTCTCGGTGTCATTTGATGTGGTAAGCCCATGAGGCTTACCAACACTGACCCTGCAGTAACTGCCTCCAGATCCCACCGTATCTGCAAGATCCTGGAGACAGGCAGGGTATCCCTCCTGGCTGGGATCATTGTTGCCTCCTGCTGCTTCTCCCGTGCATGGAGGTCTCTGCCAGGGCAGGCCCGGTTTTCCACAGGGCTGCATCCCCCTCTGCAGGCAGGCGTTTCTAGTTGAAATAATTTTCCCAGCCGGTGTTCAAACAGAAGGGAAGACTGCAGTCCTTCTGATAGAAGTGCATGCATGTATTCGGTTTGTATTTTAAAAAATGCAAGTACCGTGTGCTTTGTCTTCTGAACTTTTCTGTTCTTAGCTGAGTATTTTAGCAGGATGTCAAATCCAAAGAGTTTTGCTGCCGGAAAGGCTCTATTAGGAATGAGATTCCGTTGGGAAAGAGGAGTATTAAATGGAGTTTGAAGCTGGGCAAGTATAAGCAAACGGACCACAATCTCCTTTGAACGTAAATAAATAAGGTGTGGGGGGTAGGGCCTCCTACCACTGTGTGGCTGCTCTGTCCCTCAGCATGGAGTGCGGGGGGAATATTCTTTTGTCGTCACTGTCCCCTTGCCAGGGCAGGTGGTAAATCACAACAGTTTTATGTGCAGGTAGGTCACTGCAGTTTGTCATCACAGTAATCCCGTATTTTTATTTGTTATACTTTGTCGTCATTAGCACATTTCCAGCAATAGAGATTCTAAAACCAGCTCTGTACAAAATGTATTTAGCTGTGGTGCCATCTCAGATTAACAATGTTCTGGGAACAGGGCTGTTCCTTGTAAACCTGCTTTGCACTTTTCTTGCCAGTCCTTAGGGATACACCTCCAGAGCCCTGAACAAGAGTGTTGGGGCGGGGGTATGCATTGAACTACAAATGGGATGCCTGTTTTAGGATCCTGCTCAGAGCTAGAACCATGTGACTTCCAACTCTTCCCATACCAGAGGCGGTGACCCCTTGTCAAAGACCTGTCATTTTAGGGTCAGATGTTCTTAGATTTTATTTGCTGCAGACTGTTCAGACCTGGCTGGGAGATGGCAGGAGATCAGACAAGAGTATCAGAACGATCCCTTGTGGCCTATTTTTCTTTCTGTACAAGCAGTGGTTATCTTCTCTCTTAGCCCCTCTTGGCTTTAGCTGGGGTTTAAAAGAAGCTATCTCCCAAACATCAAAGTTTATGAAATTAATAACGTACTTAAGAAATAAAATTGCTCGACATAGGGGCAAGTGAGACAGTATGGCACGTCGTGGTGGATGTGGAGGGAGGGAGGGAGGGAGGGAGGGAGGCAGTGGGGATGCTCTGACACTCCTGCCCAGGCAATGCCTGACCACAAAACCTGCTCCAGTATTTCTGAGAGGCACTGAAGTCTGTCCTGTGCACAGCTCATGTTCTCAATGCCTAATTAATCACAAGGTCCAAGGTTGTGTGGAGATGATCTACACGTCTGCGTCTGAGCTGTACCACGTGCCCACGTGCCATTTCTGTTTTAGTCCCATAAATTAAGTCACTCTGGAAGAATGCACAACACTCTGCTGCTTGGCACTCCCCTTCTCAGCTAGACGTGCCGTCCCATTTTTCACTCTCACAAATCTCCTGATGTCTTTCAGCAACTGCTCCCGTAGCAATAGGCTGTAGAAGTAAAAGCCAGCCACGGGCTGCACATTTCTGCTTGTGCCAGGTAAACCACATCAAACTCACCGTTGCTCTCTCTACTAGCCTTCTCTTCTGCAGCTGCCATCGAGTTCTCTGCATCTCAGAGCCTAAAGGGAAGCGCAAGAATTTCCATGGAGGGCTGCAGGAGGACTAGGTAGAAGCCCAGGAAAGATGTAAAAAAACCCGAGAGATGTCACAGGGCATACGTGGAGCAGAGACGCTGAAAAGCGGCAAAGCTGAAGAGCCTGGCTCAGCTTCAGTCCTGTGCAGATCATAGAAGGTGAAGAAAGAAGCAGCAGCGTATTGCTGGCCGGGGGGTTATGTACAAATCACAAACGGGATGGGACTGCTGGGGAACGCGTCTCAAGCTGCTTAATATCTAGCATCACTCTCATTACATGGTCATGACAAGGGGAAGATGCCAGCAGCTCATGTCCTCGACAGCAGACTGAGAACTCAGTGTAACAACCCACTGGAAAGCTTTTTGACCAGTCGCACAAAGCCAAAGCATATTGACAGTAGTTCTGTCCAACCACTATAAGCGCACGTACCTTTGGTTAAAACAATGCTCGCTTATTTCGAATACAATACCTGCTGGTAAGCCTTAAAATACAATGCACAGAGCTCCATTCATAAGCTGAGAACTTCCTAGTGTCTCACTAGATATACTTTTCTGTAGCTTAGGGAGTTATTCTAGCCAAGTGTTAATACACAGACCATTGTTCTATTTGTCCTTACTTTTCTACTTCTTATATAACTTTTCTGCTGATAGGTCTTATGGCTACTGCTTAGCTCTAATTGCAGCTCTGCTGTCCCCGAGGCCTGCCTTTTGCAGCTTTCCCAAAACCCTCTGATTTTAAGGATTCCCACAGGGGATGCAGCAGGAAGCTCTTGGCAAAGCCCTTCTGACCCCGGGGGGCCGCAGCTGCCCTCAGGCTGTGAGGGAGAACAGCAGCAGCCTCTTGCAGCAGCTGCAGCCCCCGGCAGGTGCCTCCCGAGCCTCCTTTGCTCCAGGCTGAACACGCCCAGCTCCCTCACCTGCCCCTCGTCACACCTGTGCTCCAGACCCTGCACCCGCTCCAGTGCCATCTCTGGACATGCCCCAGCCTCATAGTGTGATCCCAAACCCGAGCCCACGATTCCAGATGCACCCTCAGCAGTGCCGAGTACAGGGACATTGGTCCTAAATCATAGAATATTCTGAGCTTGAAGGGATCCACTAGGATAGGTCCTAAAGTATGCCAAAAATTCTCACAGTGGAGTTCAAATGCTGGGAGCAGCAGAAAAAGGGAAGACATTTTTGATACCAGAGCATCAAACAACCCGAATTCATAAAATTAAATGAAGAAATAGGTTATGATGGAATAAACCTGATTTATGTATATATTGCTTTCCATAATTGTACAACTTGGCTTTATGCGGTTGGTTGTTAGCATTTGTCGCTTTCCTTTTCTTGAGTAGAAATGCAGCAGTTCATTTAAAAATAACACCAAGATGTACCCGCCACTGGCTGTGATGGAGCTCATCAATAATGGCAGTAATGCCTCTGGGATAAAAAAGTTAAGGGGAAAAAAAAAATAGATGGCCCAGATTGCAGCCAGAGAAGAGACCACAATGCCAAGAGAGAGTCTCAGGGAAATTGCCAGTGGGGATGGATATGAGGAGGGCAAGAAGCAGGAGGGGTCCATCAGCAGCAATTCCTCACAGCAGCACAGCGAGCCAAGGGAGCCTCCTCGCAAGAGCCAGGTGGCCAGAGCTCCTCAGGACACTCATCTGCCCACAGAATGCAACAGCCAGAAGCCTCCTGTGCACACCAAGGAGACCTTTTCAGTACTGCGAGGCCAGGAGGCAGTATGAAGTAAGTACCTTAGTGCTTAAGTGAATGAGTTCCCTTAAGGCTTGGAAATCCAGCATTAGGCAAGGGAAAATGAGACATGGGATTTTATGTCCTTTAAAACCAAACTGAACATTTAAAGAGGATGAAGTGGAAAATTTTGTAGTAAAACAAAAGAAATGTGAAGCGAAATGAAAGCTCTGCTTTTATTTCCAAAGACTGTACAAGTTCATATGGAGCCATTGGGTTAGGTGGGAAAGAGGCCGTGCAATAGGCATCCTGTCTCTGACCAGAGCCTTTCTCACTTCAAATCCCTGAGGGCTCCCTCAGCGGCTCCTTTTCAGCTGCTGGGCAGGGCACGGGGGCTCAGTGGCACAGGGTCCTGCTGGCCCCCGCCTGGGGGACAGCCCATGTGCCGCTGCCAGGCAGGCCTGGGTTCCCGCAGTGCAGCGGGGGTGTGGGCAGGCTCCAGCAGGGTTCTGTGACCCGTGACCCTCCAGCAGGGTTCTGTGACCCGTGACCCTCCAGCAGGGTTCTGTGACCCGTGACCCTCCAGCAGGGTTCCGTGCCCTCTGACCCTCCAGCAGGGTTCTGTGACCCGTGACCCTCCAGCAGGGTTCTGTGACCTGTGACCCTCCAGCAGGGTTCCGTGCCCTCTGACCCCCCGTGGCACCGGGACACCGCACCTGGAGACCGTTGGCACTCGGGCTCTGCCAACGGCAGAACCGTCTTCAGGCAGTGCCCCGCGGGCTGCAGCAGCACGGAGGGAGCGCAGCTCTGTTCGGGGAGCACTGCTTGGCCAGAAAGCCTGTTCGCAGCGCCTTTATTGCCACTGGGGAGCCATTCCTCGCCCCCAAGGCCAGCTTGTGCCAGGTAATTCTGCGCTTGGCTGCCAGGGTGCAAACAGGCCAGCCACGGCCGTCTCTGCTGCATTCCAGCGCTGGGCCCAAATGGCAGCAGTTTCAAACCCAGCCTCTTGCTCCTGCCTCTGCAAGCTGACAGCAGTTTGCTGGGAGTCGCTGACCAGGGAAATTGCCTTTAAGGCCTTCCTTATGCAAATATTTAGCATTGTTATTCTCCAGCCTGCAGTGGGGCAAATCACTTTCAGGTGGAGAGGGCAAGGTTGCAGGAGGGCTTGCTGCTGATTTAGCTTGAATCCTAAGTGTCTCTAAGGAGCAGGAGAGCCAGGCAATCCCTAGGAAAGGAGGGTGACATGGCAAAGGCCCCTGGGTTCTGCCCCATGTGCTGCCAAAAGGTGCCAGCACTGAGAAGGAGAGGCTTGAGGCCAGAGCCAGCAGATGTGTGGCAGGGGGAACTCTGGGCTTTTCCTGGGCAGTGCCTGAAGCAGGTGCTCCAGCTGGGGCCTGGGATTGCCCCATTGGGAGTGGGAGCAGCTGCCAGGGGCCTCTCTTACAGTTGAACTGTCGCAGCCAGGGACTCCAGAGGTAGGTGGCAAAGCTCGTGTGGAAACACCCACATCCCAAAGTGAAGCCAAAGCTATCGCTTTACCATGTTTCCAGTTTTAGGAATCAAGGCCATTGCAATTACAATGGCTCTGTCCATCCAGATTTGTTTATCATGTGTGTGTAACAACAGTGGCCACCAGAATATTTGAATCCCTCAAGGATAGGCTGGACAGGCCTTTGCGAAACCTGGTCTAGTGAAAGGTGTCCCTGGCCCCGGCAGAGGGGTGGAACTAGGAGAAATCTAAGGCCCCTTCCACCCTAAAACATTCTATGCTTCTATGGTTTTATGGGGCTGTGGTTCTGTGAATGCCGTGTGTTCTCTGACTGTATGTCAAGTTATCCCTTCCAATGCCTCAATATATGCAAAACACCAAGCTTTGGCCATAAAAATATCATGTGAGGTTTAGTGATAGCAACATTTGAAGGACAAGCTCTTGAGATGGGTACATGAGGTTTAAGTTTCCAAGCAGCTTCCACGCTTCCTTGTTTCATTAGAGCAGCTCTTTGCCTGTGGCTGGATGGAGAAGGCAGAGAGAAGAGCAATCAAATGTGTCCTGCTAGGGGATGCAGAAATGAGCCTGGCAAATACAGCACTGTCAAAAGCTTGTAGGAATTCCCATCAGGGTCACAGGAGTAGCTGCTTTCCTCTCCACAGTGAGGAAAGCTTGTGTCCAGAAGCACAGCTGGGTTGCAAGAGCATTTTTGCCTTGCACGAATAGTGTCAGGTTAACGCCACCTGCGCAACCTCAAATCCATGGGACGGCAGTGTGGTTGAAAACCTGGCCCTGTCAAAGGAATTGAAAAATGTTTTGACTGTTTCGTGAAATCCAGATTTTCCTGCTGGCCACTCGTGTGCTTTGTGGCCATGTTAAGGATAAGCTGGTGGCAGAGCAGGCCTCCAAGCCATGCTGTTTATTCACAAGTGGATGTGCATGTCTCTCCACACAAGTTATGCCGGTGCCAGGTCCATTCAACAGAAGTTGGAAGAAAGTTGGAATGACTTCTCCCTGTAGGCACTTGCTACTTCTCCCACCTTCGTTTATCTTTAAATTCAAGTGAGCACCTTGTTCTTTTAAGCAGTTTGCTTTCCAGCCAACATTTTGGTTTTCATGATGGTGAGGAGGCAGCAAAGATGCAGCGTTTGTTTGCTTCCAGATGTGTCCTCGGAGCTTAGTGTGAGTGTCCATTCTTAGGCTTCCCAGCAGCACGGGGAGGCGGGTGTTTGACAGGATTCCCATCTGTAGTGGCCTGTATCTCTCTGTGGCTTGCCGAATGGTTCTCTGCTGGTCCCTTCCCTGATGTTAAAGCCACTGCCTAGAGCTCAGCTGCTTCACCTCTTCCCCCAAATGTCTCTGCTCCTGTTTCACACCAGTTGCCCTAAGTGGGGTGGTTCACAAGACTTCACAGAATGCTCCTGCAGCCTCCTCCCCAGCGAGAAATGATTCTGCTCCCTCTGGAGTGTGAGATGCTGCAAGTGAGCGTCACCAATTGAAATGTAAACGTTTTCAGTCCTTTTTCTGCATTTTTGAGATTTTTTGCATCTGCTGGGGGAATATGGTTACCTGTTCATATACAACTGTCTTTTCAAGGCTTTTTTTTTGCCCTCCATTTCTTTTCCTTCTTCTTTCCACAAATGCTGCCATTCACGTGGGGCCCATTTTGTTGCCGACAGGCAGCGACTTTTTTGTTCTGAAAACGGAACTAAATTTCCTGAAGCCTGTAGCAGTGGCCTGGTTTGTCGTGCTCTTGGCCAAATCCGGAGCTAAGAGCTGACTTGGAAAGCAGCATCACTCCTGAGGGAAGGGGAAAACGGATCTCTTGGATCTCCTCTTCTCAGCGACGTGTAATCCCCATGTTTGGATGGTTTATGTTTAGGGAGCACTGCAATGACTCCCAGTCAGGCACTCCAGGTTCTGGGTGCAGCAAGTCCCTGGAGATCCTGACCTCTGCTTTAGGCATGAACTCATGCAGATGGTGAATATCTGTTTGTTCTCTTCCAGAGAAGCTGACTCAAGCTGAGGCTTCATAATGGAACCAACAGACAACCAGAACCGTGACAAGAGGTAGGAATTAATGTGATATAATCTTGGCTTCCCAGGTGCTGTGATGAATGTTGTGATGGTTTAGAAAAAGAATTCCCCCTCCAATGCAAGAATCAGAATTCCAAAGTGGGACAAATGAAGTAAGGATTGTCCTGTCAGTGAGAGCGGCTTCAGAGCCCATTGGTATTTTCAGAGCTTCTGTTACAGACCCAGGCTTGGACGATGGCTGGGGTCAGGGCAGATTCTCTGCTGAACATTCTGAAGCCAATCTCTTACTACTGGAGCCAGGGCACACCCTTCTGCAGTTTGGGATGCTTTTGGCCTAGGAGTAGTTTCCAGCTTCAGTCTGGAGCAAAGCGCGAGTTGTGGTTTTTTGGGGTGGGGGCGATTTGTGCGAGTTTTGCTTCTTGTGGAACTTGTTTGAAGATGATGAGGACTGAGGTGATGTTTCATGGCAGACATTCAGTTTCATCTGCCTCTTTGAACAGCCAGGTTGTTGGGGTTTTCCTGGTGACACATCAAGTGTAGAGCAGCTGCAGCACATACAGGACTATTTTTAACTCTCCAGTGCTGACCTGTTTTCCCCCTGGAGATGGAGGGGCTGGGAGTGTAGAGTCCCCCTGCACCAAGGCTCCTAGGTGCTGGGCATGTTGGTGTTAAAGCCTGGAGGTGCAGTTCCCAAAGCTTCCAAAATTCCCTGACTTTAAGGGAGCTGTGCAGGGTTATGAGTGATGGCAGCGATCAGGTTTGCAAAGGCTTTGAAGAGCATCTTGACAAACACCTTCAATGGCCAGGCCAGACACGGGCAGCAAAGGTGTCTCCAGGGCTGGGGAGACTGGGGGATCTACAGGCTTATCTAAAAAGTCTGGGCATTTCAATAGACAGCAGACCCATCTACTCTGAATTTGGAATGCCATCCAGTGCGAAAACCTGATTTTTTTGTAAATAACAGCCCTTCGGTATGAGATGAGGCAGCTGTGCCTCTGCTCTAGGAATGATTAAACTTTCAGGAGCTGATTATTGCTGTGGTATTGGAGCAAGTGTCACTGCTGGGGCAGACCAGGCTCTCCCCTTGCAACCTGGGACACTTGGGAAGTTGGATTTGCAAAGAAGAATTTAGCAATTGTATGCATAGAGAAGACTGTGCAGTAGAGTAGAAATACATACCTGCATCCACTGTGCCTGCATGCTTTTCCTTCCCTGACGTCCATAAATATCAGAGCAAGCAGAGTTTCCCTCATTTTGCAGTAGTCTTTCAAAGGCCAGGGACACTTTAAAGGTTCTGGTTTCCCGTGATGGGACACTTTATTGGTGTTTTGTTGTGGGGCAGGTGGGATTGAGTACATGCATAAGTGGAAGAGGAGGAGCAGGGGGATTTGACCTGGTGTTTTCTGAATGTCTGAGATCTTCTGTCTAATTACACTGATGGGATGGCTTTAAATGCAGCTACATGATTTTCCAGGGAAGCAGCTTTCCAAATGCCTGTTTGAAGTAGAGAGTGAATTTCCAAGGTTGTTTATCAAGTGGCTATTAATAGAATATGAATAGAGGATTCTGTTTGACTCGCAAGGGGGGAGACTGGGGTGAGAGGTCTGCAGGAGAACTGGACTGGCAGTTTCTCCCATTAATCACTGCAAGTAGATTAGCCAGCTCATGTGCTGATCACCCCAGTGAGTGCTTCTGCGTTTGTTTCGCAAGGAAATGGAGGAGGGTCTTTCTCTTCCCAACCTTCTTGATGGCTTGTATCAGGAGTAGCAATCCCTGAGAAGGATGTGTGCTGTCCCCTGTGTGTCTCATTGCTCTGGGGCACAGCACATGCTGGACAGAACCAATCTGTCCACTGTCAGCTTCCTGAGGATTTTGACATTGCTTTGCTGCTGGACATGTGCCGTTGTGAGAAAGCCTCAGTTTCTGCATGGAGTAAAGCCAGGGGTTCAAGTGTTAACTCTCTTTTCTGTGTCTCTGTCTGAAAGCTGGAGCAACAACAGAAACCTGCTCCGCCTTCTGGAGCAAGAGAGGCGGAGGAGACAGGTGGCTCCAGAGGAGAAAGATCCATTCTTGGCGAAGACTCCCCTCTTTGCCAAGCCCTACAAGGTAATGGGAGTGGGGTGCAGGCTGGAAGGAGAGGAGGAAGGAGGCTTGGGGTGGGAGAGGGGAGCTGTGTCTTTTGCATGGGCTGCAGCCGACTTGAGCCCGATCCCTGCAAACACAGCATCTTCCCATCTGCTGCACCGAGTTTGCCTAATTTCCCTTGTGGGGATGCGTGGCAATTCCATGAAGATGCCGAGCAATGTCTCCTGCTGAGCTGGCTCTCTTGCTTGGGATGTTTCTGACATTTCTCCCGCTCTGTTCTTGTGCTGCAGACCGATAAAGAAGATGAGCTGTCCAGGCGCATTAAGAACCTGCTGGGCAATGTGGACTCCAAGATGCTCCTGAGCCATGAGTCCTCTCTGATTCCCATATGGATTCCAAAAAAGCCCAAAATCAAGTCACAGACCCAGAGTCATAGGCCAGCCTCCAGTAAGACCAACCCATATGAGGACATAAGGAAAGAATCCTCACGAGAATCACTGGGCCTCCCACCTAACCCTGAGCCGAGCCGTGATGACAGTGATAAAGGTCACTCCAATCAGAGGTCAGAAGCCAAAGCTCCACAGTCCAAAATCCTTCCTGAGCCTGTCAAGGTGAGTGCAATCGTTGTTGTGTCTTGTCCAGACTGCTGTTGCCCTCAGAAGCATAAGGAGTCTCATTTTATTTGGGTGAATGAGAAATATTCCTCTTACTCTAGAACTGCCTTAGAGGAATTGGTAACTATTATTTCTGACTGTTTTTTTTTTTTTTTTTGAAGTAAGGAAGCTTTTTGCACAACTTTTTAAATGCAGAGGTAGCCTGTGCCTTTGAAGACAAAGCTTAGCTGCTTCATGGTGTAATTCCATAAAGGGAGAAGACTGCACAGGCATATTTACATAACAATAATAACAGTAAGGATAAATAGCAGTAGTAGTAGTAGTAGTAGCTTAAGAATGGAAAGAAAATTTCCAGACTGCCAGGTTCCAAAGGGAACACAGACATTTTTCTCAGAGGCAGAAGAGATGACTTTGGGAATTTCAACTGGTTTTCCACTTGGCCTCCATTATCAATTCCCCTTCAGATAGGCCTTTTGATCCTTAGTAGCATTTTATTATTAATGGTATTGCATGACTTTCTAGAGTTGGTGGTCACCACATGCTGCTGTGTGCATGTCAATTAGTAAAAAACCCCAACCAACTCCTTCTGCCTCCCTTGTTCCTGTTTCAGAAAAAGAAGCCCATTGATGTGACATCCACGGAAAAAGCTTGGAAGGTTGGTGCTCTTCCATAATCGATCTCTGTGTTTTCTTATGTTTTGCATGCCTTAAGGAAATGGCTGGGGAAAAAATGCATTGCTCAGCTCCTGTTCACTCAGCAGATGTTGCCCTCCCTGAAAGTGTGTTTTGGGGTGGGCTGAGGAGAAGTAGGGATAAAAGCTGGAGTTGTAAGATCAGCCTTCCTCTCAGTCTGTGAGCGTAACTCTTGTCTAGAGCAGTTCAAGAGCCGGACTGACAACTCATGCCAGGCAGCCAGAGCTGCTCCTCCCTCAAGCTGGGGGTTGCCTTTCCTGAGCTCCCCTTGTCCAAAGGCTCTGGACCTGCTGCCTCCTGTCTGGGCTTCCAATTTTCCATTTGGGAAACAAAGGGAAACCTGTCCCATGCTTCCAGCACGGGCTGTTACTGAGATGCCATTGTGCCTGGGAGTGTGTCTGAGTGGGCCAATGTGGCAGCAAACTTCTCTTTCCTCTTTTCCACTCTTTTCAGTAGGCTCTGTATTTGCAGAGCTGTAACGTATTTGAGCCAGAGGAGACAGATGAATGGAAAATGCTTCAGGGACTCACACTTTTGTTACAGTTGTCATCTCCAGTGTGATGTTTTTCACGAAGACTTGAAGCATGTCATCTCTGTGGAAGCACAAACCCCATTTTATCTCGATTGTCAGCAAAAGCATTATCTGAGAGTGTTAGACACAAGTGGGAGTGCTGAGAGTGCTGCTGACCAAGTCAGTTTTAGGTGGTGCCTACACCAGGCACACAGACATGCCTTTAAATCAGCTTGTTGCACTGTGCTGAGTTCCCTGAGCTAACCTTGCTTCCCCCTCTCCTCTTTGTTTTTGTGAACAAAACAGGTTGTGGAAAAGCCATCTTCTTCACTTGCTCCTCCAAGGTACACTTGTGTTCCCAAACCACCCTCTAGACCAAACAAACTACTTTTCATTTGAGGGGGAGAGGGGAAGAGGTTCCTGGTTTCCCTTGAAGCTGCACGCTTTGGTTTGATGCTATTCAGGGTTCCTGTTGAAAATTGGTTTCATATTTGTGGGGTTTTCAGGAAAGCTCCCATTAGAAATGAATAATCCAGGCATGCTGGAGTTTACCTATGAACCAGACTTATATTTCCCCAGGTGTTCCCTTCTTTTCTCCTCCTTGGCCCCAGTGTGTCTGTAGATCACATAGTTTTTTATAGACCCAGAATCCATCCTGAAATTGTTACCCTTTATTGGAAATGTATCTTTTGGGGGTTCAGGCTTTCAGAAAGGCACTGGGCTGTTTTGTTTTTTTTTTTTTTTTGTTTTTTTTTTTTTAAACTTTATTTGGTTGAATGCAGCTTCACAATGTAGCAGTGAGATCCTGTTTACATTCTTGTCTGGCTGGGTGTGAGTTAAAGGTTTTATTATTCCCAGAAGGTTTTTTTCATACGGAGCTTTATTTTCGGAGCACAGCAATGTATTCCTCTGGCTTTCTCCCCTCTGCTCTCAGTGCCCAAACACAGGGCTCAGTTTTAGTTTTGAGTGCTGCCATGTCAGTGGAATAAGTAAGTAACCTTTCCCCCTGCTGCTTCCTAATTTTGTCTCCTGGCGGCCTTGCAGGGCTCTCCAGTCCGAGCACAAGAGGATGGCACCAGCACAGCCCAGCAGCTCGGAGTCAGAGAGCACCAGGGACTGCCACAGCTCCTCAGTCTCTGCACTTCCAAGAGCACCAGCACCCGAGGTGAATGCAAATCAAAAGCAGAGGCTGCTCCCACAGCCCCTTGCCTCACACTGTCTGCTGTCTGAGGGCAGTCAGGACAGGAGACCTTAAATACTGTCACTGTGCAGGTGTCCCCTTGAGACCTCTGCAGCAGCATCAGGCATTTCTTGCCCTCTGCTTCGTTTCCATACTTTGTCATTCATAAATCCTTCCTGGACATCTGGTGCCTAACCGGGCAGTGTTCCCCCTTCTCCTTTGGCATCACTGTCTAGCCCTTCTGGAGTTTCCACTCCAGGATTAATCCATTCTGCAGCAGAGAGGTGAAACTTTGAGTGCATATGCTGAATGATCCTTCTCTGCAGTAGGTACCTCTGGGCGGTGGGCCCCTGATTTCTCTTCATGGGTGTTTTGAGTACTGGCTCTGTAACTGGAAAATTCCTTCTTTCATTTTCTGCTTCTTTCAGTCCTGTCAATGCCATATTTTCTTATACTGCTTGCTCTCAAAGATGAACCTGCCTTTGATAATACGGTCCTCCAGTGCTGAAGCCTGGAGAGGGAGGAGGAGGAAGAAACAGTGAGGCTGCAGCCCTGGATCTGTGGTCGGTGTGCTGGATGTTCAGCATGGGAGAGGTGATTGGGCAACAGGGCTGGGCTGCTTGGCTCTTGGGAAACATCCAGTGAGCTGTGCTGCATGGAGGAGAGAGATTCAGGCAGACAAAGGATCTTGGGAAGGCTGACCAGGGGGGCCTTTGGCTGAAAGCTCATCCCTCCCTCCTGTTTTGGGTGAAAGAAGAGCTGTGAGGACACTCCTGCCCTGCAGGGAACCTGACATTGAAGAGGTCTGGAGCAGAAGAAACTCTGCTGTTCTTCCCTCCTCCTGCTTTGAATTCCATTTGAATTAAAGTGTTTGGCCTCAGTTATAGTGAACAGCCACACACCAAATAGGATTTTTCCTGTGACCTCCCTGGACATCCCTTAGGAAAGCCATTTCTTCCAGGCCAGGACTTTGGCTCATTCGATGTCTAAGGCATGTGTCACCTGCGGCTGGGAATTCCGTATTGATGACTTCTTTTCCTGGCGGCACGGAAAACTTGAGGCTTCCAGCCTGAATAGCTAAGCAGATCCAGTGCAGAGTGACTTAACCCACAGGGGATAACTGTGCAGGGAGTCGCTTTGCCTTCACAGAGACACTGAACGGCTCTGTCCTCTCTTCCCCAAAGCAGAACCTTCACTCTCCTGTGTCACCCCAGTCTCTTTAAGGCATCTTTCCAAATTAACTGTGAGCTGCCTTAAAAATACAGCACACGTGAAGCTCCGATGTATCTCTTGTCCTTCTGTGCCAGCTTTTACCTCTTCTCCCAGCACCTGAGCAAAGCTGTTTGTAAAGCCAACCTTCTTGTTCAGGTCTTTAAGAATCCCTCAACCCCAACAGAGAGCCTTGTATTGCCTGCACTGACAGACTTCCTGGCAGGGCCCAGTTAGGGAGTGTCAGTGTGCAGAAAGGAACAGGAATGTGGCATCTTCCTTGAAGTGTGTTTAAAAAGGAGTGTCAAAAAAATCCCATCCAAACAAACAAAAAAAAAAAAAAAAAAAAAAAGGGCAAGTCAAGCTGTGTTCCTCTGCAGTTTGCAAAGTCTGGAGCCAAGAAGCAGAATTTGTGGACAACTCCAGAGCATTTCTATTCTCAGGTGGAATGAAGACGCCTGCCTTGAAGTTGGCTGAAAACAGATGAAGAGTCTTCTCTATCTTGCACGAGCTCCATGTGTGGGTGCTTTCCTTGTGCCAGAATCAAATCCTGGCCAGAATCAAAGCAACCTTGCAGAGCTGGTCCATTAGCTGGGCTTAGTTTGAAGTTTGTGGTCTCTGCTTTAGTCCTTCAGAAAAGCTCCTGTGCCTGAAGGCCTGAACCTTTTTCTGTGTTCAAATGTTGTGTGTAATAAGTAGTAGGATGTCTTTCCAGGAGCCCAAGTGATGATGGTCAAGTGCTTTGCCAAGCAAAAGCTCGATCTTGGCAGGAGGATCCAGCCTGGAGCCAGCCCAAGTTACCTGACTGTTCTGAACTGGAAGCCAAGCAACAACTGCACCTTGCAAGGGTTGCATTTTGGTCAAAGTTGTTCTGGTTTTTTTTTTGGTTTTATTTGTTTTGGTTTTTTTTTTTTTTCCTTCAGAAAAATGAGTCTGATTTCATTTGGGTGAATGACAAATATTCCTCCTTCTCTAGAATTGAACTGGGAATTTCTCTAGGATTGGGAACTTTTATTTCTAACTGTTTTTTCTTAACTAATGACACTTTTTGCTCAACTCTTTCACATGCAGAGACAGCCTGTGCCTTTGCAGGCCAAGCTTCGCTGCTACAATAGCAACTAAAGGAAAGTGATTTTGAATGAAGGGAGCACACTGCAGAAACAGACTTTCTTAACCATATTAAATAAAAGTCAGCAAAGTCAGCAATGGAAACGGTGTTTCCTGACTGCCAGGGAAGCCAGACATTGATCTTGCAGGAGGTGACTGGTGGTTTCAGCTCTTGCTCTGCCTGGTCTCTGTTCCTTACTGCCCTTCAGATGGAACTGTTATTCCTTATCAGCATTTCATTATGAATGGACTTGAAAGACATTTCTAGAGCTGTTGGACAGCAAATGTTTGCTGAGCGCATGCTTGTTTGGTATCAAGGAGTAAAATACCCAAACAAACTCACAGTGCTTCCCTCTTTCTTGTTTCAGCCCATCGTGCACATGTATGAGCAGTCCATTGAAGGAATATTGGAGGTGGGTGCTCTTCAATACCAGATCTCCATGGGAAAGCCGGTACCAATCCATGGGGAGGTGGATCCCTCTGACTCTGGGAAGGGTGAAACTGCCTCTGTGTCCATCAGCAAAACTCCTGTGAGCTTCTTCTCTCCTTCTCTTTCCAGGAAATGAGCAGCCCCCTGTCACCTCTCCTGCCACCTTTTCGGACACCTGCTAGAACAGAGACTTCCGAATTTCCATTGCAGGCAAAGGTAACCCTGCCCATTTTGGCCAGGGCTTCTGGTAAATTACAAGAGATCTCTCTGCTGAGCAGAACTTCAGTCTTGGCAGAAGGAGCCTGCCTGGAGGCCAGCCTAAGTTCTTTGACCATAAACAGTGTTGAGAGTTAGAAACCAAGCAGAAACAGCACCTTGTGTGGGGTTCCATCATACCATGCTCAAGGAGCAAGTTAGTGCCTGTGGCCTGTTAGTTTAGAGTCAGTTCTTCACAGGCCAAAGGCCAGACTTCTGGGCAAGAGTCTCTGGGCTCTGGGGAGCTGTGCTAGGACAGAAAGAGCCAAAAAGGCATCAGTCTTGAATCCTTCTTTTCTCTTTTGTTGGCAGCCTGAGCCATCAGCTTCTAAAAAGTGGCACCTTGACAACCTAATGACCCAGATAAAGCGAAGAGCAGTACAAAGAGAGGGTCCCATGGAAATTGCCCATGGGCATGGACGTGAGGAGGGTGTGAAGCAGGAGCGGGGCATCAGCAGCAATTCCTGCCAGCACCACTCCAAGGCAAGGGAGCCTTCTTACAAGAGCTGTGGCCAAGTGGCCATGGATTTCCACAAGACCTTTTCCCAAGTGGCCGAGGACACTCACAAGACCTCTGGCCAAATGACCGAGCATTTTCATAAGACCTCTGGCCAAGTGACAAAGGCTCCTCAGGAATCTCATGGTATGAGCACACCCAGCTCTCTAAAGCCTCTTGGGCACACCAAGGAGGCCTTGCCCAGGAAGATTGTGGGTATCAAAAGGCCCAGCGAGCCCCTGGAGCATGACAAATCCAAGAAAGTCCTGAAGCTGGAGAGCGAGCCTGGTCCGTTGGAGGTCAGAGACCAGTCCTCCAAAGACAAGCTGTAAGTCCAAGAAGCAGAGAAACCAAAACCTGCTTTCCGAAAAGGCCTGAAGCTGGGAGTGCAAAAACCCTCTGAGAACAGGAAGCACGAGGAGCCTGACAAGAGCTCTGCCCACGTGCCCAAGGTTCCTGACCAGAGTTGTGGCCAAGTGGCCAAGCCTGCCCACGAATCTGATGTTACATCCAAGCCCAGCTTTCTGAAGCCTCCTGTGCACACCAAGGAGGCCTTGCCCAAGAATACTCTGGGTATCAAAAGGCCAAGTATGTCCCAGGTACATGACGAATCCAAGAGAGTCTGGAAGGTAGAGAGTGAGGCTGGTCTTTTGCAGGTCACAGGCCAGTCTTGCAAGGACCAGCCCAAAGTCAAGAAAACAGTGAAGCCAAAAGCCACCGACAAAAAAGGCCTGAAGCCGGCACTTCACAAGGCCTCTGAGAAGAGAAAGGGCTCCCACCAGGTCAACACCAAAGGCTTTTTGGAGCCCAGTCTCCTGAGACATGCTCAGGAGTATGATGCCTTCATGCCCAGTGGCCACAGGCCTGGGGATTTGCACAAAGGGAAGGTGCCCTTGCCTCCTGGGGAGAAGAAGTTGTTCTCGCCTGCAAGGGAGGCAGACGTGAAGAGGAAAGCCATGAGGAGTCCTGAGGAGTCCCCCAAAAAGAAGGTGAGAGGGGCTAGAGGAAGTGGGTTTGGACAATGACCAAGGTGGTGTTTGAAAAACCCGTGTGGAGTTTCCCCTTCATAGGCTGGCAGTAGAGCCGTGATGCTTCTCCTCTAAAGGGAGTTCCAGTGTGTTGTTTTTTTCTGTTTTCAGCCAGAATCTATCAAACTGAGCTGTAGTGCTCTGTACTTTAGGTGAACTTCCAAGACCTGAGTGATTTTTTTTCCCTGTTTTTATTCTTGCTGCTAGAGGGAAGACAAGGGGGATACTCCCAGGAAGAAAAAGGAATGAGACAAAAAAATCCCAACAAAATAATTTCCGCTTTCAGCAAACAAAGGCTCCAATAAACTGAAGTGAGTATGCAGTGATGGGATGTCAGAAAGATGTGTAAATCTAAGTCTCTCTTCAGAAGGGAAAGATGAAGAACTCCTGTATCTCCTGTCCAGACACTCAAGAGTTTGCTTCTAACGTGATGTGCATTCTGCAGCTACAGCTGCTGCAGATTGGCCTTTACATGCTGGAAGCTATTGTTGGTTGGGGGTTTATGTATAAATTATGAATGGGATGGGATTGCTGTGGAACGCGTGTTAAGTTTCTTTTTTAGCATTAGTCTTACGACATGGTTATGACAATGGGAAGACAGTAGTAGTCTACATTTTTGGTAGCACACAAAGAACTTAATGTTACAACTTACTTCAAAAGTTTTTTGACTAATCACACAAAACAAAAGCATATTGATAGTAGTTGTATCTAACTACTAGCAGTACATGCATTTTTTGTTGAAAGAGGGTTTCCTTATTTTGAATGTAATTCTTGTTTGTAAGCTTTAAAACACAATGCACAAAGCTCTATTATTAAGCTTAGAACTTCTTAATATCTTGCTAGATGTACTTTTCTGTAGCTTAGGGCGGTATTCTAGGCAAGTGTTAATATACAGACTATTGTTCTATTTGTCCTTGTTTTTCTACTTCTTATATAATTTTTCTGTTGATAAATCTTACGGCTATTGCTTAGCTCTAATTGTAGTTTTGTTGTCTCTGAGGTCTGCTTTTTGTAGCTTTCCTAAAACTCTCTGATTTTGACAATTCCCACAGAAGCAACCAGTGCAGAAAGCCACTCTGAAGGTGTAGGTGAGTAAGGGTAGGGAGCCCTTCCCTTCTGACATCCTTTGAAAGCACAGAGGTGTCGAGGCTGATGACTGGCTGGGGGAAGGGATGTTCCAATCGCAGTAGGAATGGAAGAGCTTTAATTCTGGAGTTCCTTCCTCCCTTTTCCTCAGGGAAAATGAGCAGCTGTCTTAGTCATGCGCTGGCTTTTGGAGTGGGAAGGGTAGGAGGTAGTTTTGGGCAGAGAGGAGTCTGGATCGGGTCGAGGATGGTGCTGTGCTCTGTGTCAAATCATCCTCGGTGCAGCATCAGCTGAGCCAAGGCAGAGCAGCTGGAGAGCACGTGTGCAGTGACTAGGGACCAAAACACGGGAAAAGTGGGTGCTGAAAGAGGTGAGCGGACCGTCCCATGCCCAGCAGAGTTAGGCAAGAAGTGCAGCCTCACACCTGAGCCTTCTCCCTGGGTTTAACTTCATTTCCTGCTCTTCTGATGCTGCGGTCCATGAGCTGGGATTCACTGCTTGGTGTGTTCTTGGAAACTTTGCGAAGCTGGCTAGAAAGGATGGAAATGAGCAGTGGTGAAACAGGTTGAGAGCTATTTGGGGCTGCTTCTTGCTGCCAGAATTCCCAGGTCATCCTGATTTCAGATGATCAGAAATCTGCTGGGCCACTGTTATTGAATGCGAAAGTCTCTGCCAATTCAAACTCCCTCTTATTTGTAGCCGCTCAGCTTTGGAAGTGATGTCTAATTGAGACATTGGCATGAATGGCAGGATGTAGGCGAACTTTTAAGAAATGCCTAGGTTATATGTACATCATGATCATGAATTTGCTTCTCTGGTCCAGAGCATCAGAAGATTCGTTCCAAACTGAGAGGAAAAATGTGGTGCTGCCAGCACTGCCGGCCATGACTGCTGCACAACGTGCACCAAATTCGACCACAACGACCCAAAAGAGACCCAGAACTGCGACTGATGACCTGGACCTGCCTGCCGTGGATAACCCTGCCATGAGCCAGGATCCTTTGTTTGCCAAGCACAGGAAAGTGGAGGAAGACCACAAGGAGCAATCCCAGGGCATCAACAGTGGTACCCAGGAGAGCTGGTGGGAGGATTCCTGCAACACAGGTGTGCTGTGGGATTCACTTCAGAAACATCCTCTCCGATAAGTGACCATTTCTGACTGTAGGCAACTGCAGTGGGTTTATAAAATAAAATTTTGATTTATTTATAAATAACCTGTGGGTGTGGCTGCAACCTGGGCCTCAGGTTTTATAGCATGCTGACAAAATTGTTGCATTTATGGGTTAAAAAAATCAAATTTTACTGGCTGTTTTTAAAAATTTGGCTCTTTACTGACAGCTGGAGGTATGGGGTCGAGGATGTTTTGTGGGGGGCGGGGGCAGGGCTATATGTTAGGCCAGACTGTGCACACTGATTAGCTGCCTTCTAATTGCTTGCTTTTTCCTGATAATTTTCCTGCTTCCAGTCCTCACTGCACTCTCAGCCATTGAACAAGGAACCTGCTCCTGAATTTTTCTGTGCTTGGGAAAAGTTTAATGGTACAAAGCACTGAGAGCTGCCAGGTGAGAAGCCAAGGTTCCATTTTGATTATTGGAGGGAGTGCTAGGAAAGAAGGCAAGAGGGGGAGAGCTCGTTGCATAGACTATGCCTGGGAGAAATGAACGTTTTCTCTGGGAATTTAGGAAAGCCTGGCTTTGGAATTGCTTTAGGCATCTCTCTCTGACCAGCTTTCTCTCTGTGGTTTTTCAGGGATCTGCAGGGGATGAGAAGAATCCTTTTCCAGTGACTTCTCTGCCACGTAAGGACAAGACCAGACAAGACAAGAGAAGAAGACCTGAAGTTAGAACAGTAAGTGTTTGTTTTACAGCCCTGCCTGTAGTTACTGAAGACACCAGACAGGGCTGGCCCTGTAGCCAGCCCGGCTTCTGCTTCGTCCTGAGCACTTCTTTTGGGAGCAAAGAGAGAGGGAGGGATGGGGGAGAGCTGCCCTTTCAGGGCAGCACCTGCTAAGTAGCTTGGCTACAGCTGAACAGCACTTGAATTTTTGACTTCTTGCTGGGCCTTTGATCAGTACTGGCCAAAAGGATTTCCTAGAGCTGCTGATAAGCTGTTTTTGATTGTACAGCTTAATCATTACAAATGTTGTGTTGTCCTGTGGTACAAGCAGTGGGGAATACTGAAAAGCTGTAACCTGCCATCCCATGGGGCCTTTGCAGTGTCATTTTCCATAAAAGACCAAGGTTTGTGGGCCCCTCTGGGCAAAGGGATGCATTGCCATGGTCTGCTGGCAAACTTGCAATAGAAAATAAGCACGATGTGCCTGGCTGAGTGGCTGGGAGGCTGTAAAAATCCTCTCCAGAAAGAGGCAGCTGCTGAAAGTCAAAAAGTTGTGCAGGTCCTCTTGGAGTAAAGTCACTCGAGTCATTGATTGTGTTCTGCCAGGTGTGCCTCTTGGATGAATCCAACCAAATGTTTTCTCTCTTCCTCCTTTTGTTCCAGAGTTTTCTGCTCTGGAAAGCCAAGTGACGTGACCAAGAGCTGGCCTGACCTCATACACAGAAGGAGACAGAATTTACAGTGACCCAGACTGGAACCAAATGCCTTAACTGGGTCTCCAGGATGTAAATAGTTCCAAGTTCTCTGTTCTTCTGAAGCCTTAGAAAACTTTGGTTTTATTTATTTTCTTTTTGTTCAATGCAAAGCACCTGCACATTACTTTTGTTTTAAATACAGTTGTAGATTTTCTTGGTTACTTTTGGAAAACTGTTGTGTTTTTTGAGGGTAATGCTTTTCTACCTTGCAAAAGAAGAGACGGAGGGTGGTACCTACTGTCACCCTGTTCTTTTGAAAGTTTTAAAGTTCTTCTAAAAGTTTTCTATACCTTCTGATGTTTACATATTTCTACTGAATTTTCTCACACTCTTCTTGTAAATAATGCTTGTTTTACATTCTTGTTTGTGGGTAGAAAGAATTGATGAACTGTTAGTTTAACCAGCGTGGTTGGAGAGGTGGCAATTTCATCCTCCAATACACTGTCACTTTTGGAATTCTATATCTAGTGGAGTCAGAAAACCAAATCCTCTCTTTGAGTTCTTTTCTTGCCCCTTTCACATCTAACGTCCGTGTGCGAGTTATTTCGTATCGCAGTGTGACACCTACCTATGAAATTACCTAGTGCAATGAATTGTCTGAATGGGCCCATGTCATGACGGTCTGTAAGTGTGTCCCCTAGGAGTAACTAACAGGACAATTTTCACACCTGTTGCTGACAAGGAAATCTGCACTCAGACTGTGTTACTGAGGGTCTTGCTCAGTTTCAGCTTTGACAGACCCAAGTTTGGGTGGCAAAATAACACCCAAAATGAGGCTGGAAACAGCTCCGACTTTCTCCTGTGCTGGAGGGGTGGGACTCGCAGGGAGGATTCCTCCTTGGGCTGCTTTTTGGCATTTGGCTTGGTGGGGATGGAAAACTGCAACGGGTCCTTAGGATTGCTTGGACATTGTTGTGAGTCTGAGAGCTTCCAGGGAGAGGAATCTCTTCTGATAAAGGAGGGATTAAGTGGCTGAATGTGGAACATAAGGCACATTTTGCATTTGGATATTTGCCTACAAGCACTGGTGGTCTCAGTGAGTGTCCAAGAGCAGAATCTGGTACCAAAGTAGGGCATCCTTCCTATGGGAGAGGACTCAGGACCCAGTGACTTAGAAACCTGCCAAGGGAACCCAAAAGGGAAACATGAGCTGTTTGCAAGCACTTCTCCCTTGCCAGGCTAACAGTGGAGGCAGCATCCACAGCACTGGTGTGTTCAGTTGACACCCTTCTCTACCCAAAGATTTCCTGGAAATTATTCCTGCAGTATGGCTCAAGGAGTTGTTTTTTTCAGAGAAATCACACTTCTGTGAAAAAAAAAAAAAAGGAAAAACCCCAAACCCTTCAAGTTTTTCAGTCACCTTTCAGTTGACTTTGATGGGCTTTGGATCAATGTTATTTATACAAGATATTTAGAAGCAAGTTCAAAAACTGTTAAGCAAGAAGTTTTATTTGCACAAGAAGTTTCATTGTGCCTCAAACACAGCTGAGCAGGTTCCTTTTCACAGTCATATTCCTCCATCTTCCCGCTCAAAAGTCACTGTATTGCAATATCAAAGCAAAGTATTGATAATGGTCATAAGACAGTCAATAAAACACGGATGCTTGATCTCAGTGAGAGATTCTGGAATCTTGATTTATCAGCATGCTAGTCCAGTGTGTTGACACCCTTGTCTACACCAAGATTTCCTGGTGTGTGACAGCAGCATCCTGCCATCCTCACATCCAGTGGTGTGTCTGCCTTCGCCCTGATGCTGTCACATGCCTTCCCTATCTCTGAAGACCTGTGCGAGTGTGGAGAGAAGGATGGTATCCCAAAATAATTGTGATTACAAGAAAGAATTATCTCCCTTTTCCACATCATTTCATGATGTAGGAAGATGTCTGCACAGATTGAGCAGTAGCCACCTGTTTGCGGGTTTGAGGCTCAAGAAAATGAACAGGAAATAAATACTAGCAAAATGCCTACATTTCCCAAAGGAGTTTCTGTAGAAAGGGCTCCTGCCTGCAGTCATTCTGCCTTCTGGCCCTGCAGGACAACCAGGATCATGGCTGGGTCTTTCTGCATCTTCAAGGGACTGGCCTTTTATGTTCACTCTATTAAAAGCCTTAGTGCCTCTCAGGGATAAGCTGCCCTAATGGGTGGAAGGAAGGTCTATGTTCCCTTCTCCCCATTTTACCTATCAAACCTGATTTACTCCTTGTCCCTGGAGTTGTCCCTGCCCATAGCAGGAGGACTGGAACTCAACCATCTTTAATGTCCCTTTCAACCCAAGCCATTCTGTGATTCTATGAAATAACAGAAAATTTTTAAAAATCCATGGTATTTCAACCTGGAGCCAGGTCAGGGGCCTGCAGTGGGTTAGGAAAGATGCTCATTGTTTTCACTTGGGGCTATTCTAGGACATGAACAAGATGACTGTTTGACCTGTTCCTTTTGTCTGCCAGCTTTGACCTTCTGTTAGTGATGAAAACTTTAATTAAGGACAGTAACTGACCTTCTGCTCAAAACCAGTGGGTGTGAATCAGCACCGCAGACATGCAGAGGGGTGACTTTTACCCTAATGCCAAAGGGGCTGGAAATAGCAGTGCCCTGTGTGCCTTCAGCAGCGCTGTGCCGGCTGTTCCTGTGGCCATGGGCTTTACAGAGCTGTGCGTGGATTTACAATTTCTCCCAGTTTGGAATGTTGATTTGCACTGTCCTATTTTTTTTTTTCTTTCTTGGAAAATGCATGCAGGGGAAGACAATGTCTGAGCAATTCTTGGCCCATGTTAAGTCTTGCCTGTCAAGCAAATGTTTCTCATCGGCCCTGCCGCCACTCCCAGGAACAGCCAGAGCTGCACAGTTGCCTGCTTCTACTTGCGTTAAAATGCCACAAAGTGGCAGCCACACCAGCCTTGCAGACTGAGCCAGGGAGGAATTACAAATACAAGTTTCATCTCCTGGCTGGCTGTGCGCTATTTGCTAGCAGTTACAGTGGAGAGAACATGCAAAGCTTTAGAAAACAAATACAGATGTGGCAAAAGCAGCCAGCAAAACAATGTAAGCGAAGTATCTGGAACAGAGTACTTGGGTTTGCAAAACTCTCCACTGCAGTGATGCTGAAAATAGTCCCAAGAACAGTTTCAGCCTAAATAAGGACAGAAAGCCCTATCTGATTGTGGGAACAGTTTAGGGTTAAGAATTTCCCAGTCATTTGTTCTAATTAAGCTTGAACGGGCGAATTGGCTGAATTTTTATCAGCTGCTGACAACTTGTTTGTGAATTAAGTCTCGGTGTCATTTGATGTGGTAAGCCCATGAGGCTTACCAACACTGACCCTGCAGTAACTGCCTCCAGATCCCACCGTATCTGCAAGATCCTGGAGACAGGCAGGGTATCCCTCCTGGCTGGGATCATTGTTGCCTCCTGCTGCTTCTCCCGTGCATGGAGGTCTCTGCCAGGGCAGGCCCGGTTTTCCACAGGGCTGCATCCCCCTCTGCAGGCAGGCGTTTCTAGTTGAAATAATTTTCCCAGCCGGTGTTCAAACAGAAGGGAAGACTGCAGTCCTTCTGATAGAAGTGCATGCATGTATTCGGTTTGTATTTTAAAAAATGCAAGTACCGCGTGCTTTGTCTTCTGAACTTTTCTGTTCTTAGCTGAGTATTTTAGCAGGATGTCAAATCCAAAGAGTTTTGCTGCCGGAAAGGCTCTATTAGGAATGAGATTCCGTTGGGAAAGAGGAGTATTAAATGGAGTTTGAAGCTGGGCAAGTATAAGCAAACGGACCACAATCTCCTTTGAACGTAAATAAATAAGGTGTGGGGGGTAGGGCCTCCTACCACTGTGTGGCTGCTCTGTCCCTCAGCATGGAGTGCGGGGGGAATATTCTTTTGTCGTCACTGTCCCCTTGCCAGGGCAGGTGGTAAATCACAACAGTTTTATGTGCAGGTAGGTCACTGCAGTTTGTCATCACAGTAATCCCGTATTTTTATTTGTTATACTTTGTCGTCATTAGCACATTTCCAGCAATAGAGATTCTAAAACCAGCTCTGTACAAAATGTATTTAGCTGTGGTGCCATCTCAGATTAACAATGTTCTGGGAACAGGGCTGTTCCTTGTAAACCTGCTTTGCACTTTTCTTGCCAGTCCTTAGGGATACACCTCCAGAGCCCTGAACAAGAGTGTTGGGGCGGGGGTATGCATTGAACTACAAATGGGATGCCTGTTTTAGGATCCTGCTCAGAGCTAGAACCATGTGACTTCCAACTCTTCCCATACCAGAGGCGGTGACCCCTTGTCAAAGACCTGTCATTTTAGGGTCAGATGTTCTTAGATTTTATTTGCTGCAGACTGTTCAGACCTGGCTGGGAGATGGCAGGAGATCAGACAAGAGTATCAGAACGATCCCTTGTGGCCTATTTTTCTTTCTGTACAAGCAGTGGTTATCTTCTCTCTTAGCCCCTCTTGGCTTTAGCTGGGGTTTAAAAGAAGCTATCTCCCAAACATCAAAGTTTATGAAATTAATAACGTACTTAAGAAATAAAATTGCTCGACATAGGGGCAAGTGAGACAGTATGGCACGTCGTGGTGGATGTGGAGGGAGGGAGGGAGGGAGGGAGGCAGTGGGGATGCTCTGACACTCCTGCCCAGGCAATGCCTGACCACAAAACCTGCTCCAGTATTTCTGAGAGGCACTGAAGTCTGTCCTGTGCACAGCTCATGTTCTCAATGCCTAATTAATCACAAGGTCCAAGGTTGTGTGGAGATGATCTACACGTCTGCGTCTGAGCTGTACCACGTGCCCATGTGCCATTTCTGTTTTAGTCCCATAAATTAAGTCACTCTGGAAGAATGCACAACACTCTGCTGCTTGGCACTCCCCTTCTCAGCTAGACGTGCCGTCCCATTTTTCACTCTCACAAATCTCCTGATGTCTTTCAGCAACTGCTCCCGTAGCAATAGGCTGTAGAAGTAAAAGCCAGCCACGGGCTGCACATTTCTGCTTGTGCCAGGTAAACCACATCAAACTCACCGTTGCTCTCTCTACTAGCCTTCTCTTCTGCAGCTGCCATCGAGTTCTCTGCATCTCAGAGCCTAAAGGGAAGCGCAAGAATTTCCATGGAGGGCTGCAGGAGGACTAGGTAGAAGCCCAGGAAAGATGTAAAAAAACCCGAGAGATGTCACAGGGCATACGTGGAGCAGAGACGCTGAAAAGCGGCAAAGCTGAAGAGCCTGGCTCAGCTTCAGTCCTGTGCAGATCATAGAAGGTGAAGAAAGAAGCAGCAGCGTATTGCTGGCCGGGGGGTTATGTACAAATCACAAACGGGATGGGACTGCTGGGGAACGCGTCTCAAGCTGCTTAATATCTAGCATCACTCTCATTACATGGTCATGACAAGGGGAAGATGCCAGCAGCTCATGTCCTCGACAGCAGACTGAGAACTCAGTGTAACAACCCACTGGAAAGCTTTTTGACCAGTCGCACAAAGCCAAAGCATATTGACAGTAGTTCTGTCCAACCACTATAAGCGCACGTACCTTTGGTTAAAACAATGCTCGCTTATTTCGAATACAATACCTGCTGGTAAGCCTTAAAATACAATGCACAGAGCTCCATTCATAAGCTGAGAACTTCCTAGTGTCTCACTAGATATACTTTTCTGTAGCTTAGGGAGTTATTCTAGCCAAGTGTTAATACACAGACCATTGTTCTATTTGTCCTTACTTTTCTACTTCTTATATAACTTTTCTGCTGATAGGTCTTATGGCTACTGCTTAGCTCTAATTGCAGCTCTGCTGTCCCCGAGGCCTGCCTTTTGCAGCTTTCCCAAAACCCTCTGATTTTAAGGATTCCCACAGGGGATGCAGCAGGAAGCTCTTGGCAAAGCCCTTCTGACCCCGGGGGGCCGCAGCTGCCCTCAGGCTGTGAGGGAGAACAGCAGCAGCCTCTTGCAGCAGCTGCAGCCCCCGGCAGGTGCCTCCCGAGCCTCCTTTGCTCCAGGCTGAACACGCCCAGCTCCCTCACCTGCCCCTCCTCACACCTGTGCTCCAGACCCTGCACCCGCTCCAGTGCCATCTCTGGACATGCCCCAGCCTCATAGTGTGATCCCAAACCCGAGCCCACGAATCCAGATGCACCCTCAGCAGTGCCGAGTACAGAGACATTGGTCCTAAATCATAGAATATTCTGAGCTTGAAGGGATCCACTAGGATAGGTCCTAAAGTATGCCAAAAATTCTCACAGTGGAGTTCAAATGCTGGGAGCAGCAGAAAAAGGGAAGACATTTTTGATATCAGAGCATCAAACAACCCGAATTCATAAAATTAAATGAAGAAATAGGTTATGATGGAATAAACCTGATTTATGTATATATTGCTTTCCATAATTGTACAACTTGGCTTTATGCGGTTGGTTGTTAGCATTTGTCGCTTTCCTTTTCTTGAGTAGAAATGCAGCAGTTCATTTAAAAATAACACCAAGATGTACCCGCCACTGGCTGTGATGGAGCTCATCAATAATGGCAGTAATGCCTCTGGGATAAAAAAGTTAAGGGGAAAAAAAAAATAGATGGCCCAGATTGCAGCCAGAGAAGAGACCACAATGCCAAGAGAGAGTCTCAGGGAAATTGCCAGTGGGGATGGATATGAGGAGGGCAAGAAGCAGGAGGGGTCCATCAGCAGCAATTCCTCACAGCAGCACAGCGAGCCAAGGGAGCCTCCTCGCAAGAGCCAGGTGGGCAGAGCTCCTCAGGACACTCATCTGCCCACAGAATGCAACAGCCAGAAGCCTCCTGTGCACACCAAGGAGACCTTTTCAGTACTGCGAGGCCAGGAGGCAGTATGAAGTAAGTACCTTAGTGCTTAAGTGAGAGAGTTCCCTTAAGGCTTGGAAATCCAGCATTAGGCAAGGGAAAATGAGACATGGGATTTTATGTCCTTTAAAACCAAACTGAACATTTAAAGAGGATGAAGTGGAAAATTTTGTAGTAAAACAAAAGAAATGTGAAGCGAAATGAAAGCTCTGCTTTTATTTCCAAAGACTGTACAAGTTCATATGGAGCCATTGGGTTAGGTGGGAAAGAGGCCGTGCAATAGGCATCCTGTCTCTGACCAGAGCCTTTCTCACTTCAAATCCCTGAGGGCTCCCTCAGCGGCTCCTTTTCAGCTGCTGGGCAGGGCACGGGGGCTCAGTGGCACAGGGTCCTGCTGGCCCCCGCCTGGGGGACAGCCCATGTGCTGCTGCCAGGCAGGCCTGGGTTCCCGCAGTGCAGCGGGGGTGTGGGCAGGCTCCAGCAGGGTTCTGTGACCTGTGACCCTCCAGCAGGGTTCTGTGACCCGTGACCCTCCAGCAGGGTTCTGTGACCTGTGACCCTCCAGCAGGGTTCCGTGCCCTCTGACCCCCCGTGGCACCGGGACACCGCACCTGGAGACCGTTGGCACTCGGGCTCTGCCAACGGCAGAACCGTCTTCAGGCAGTGCCCCGCGGGCTGCAGCAGCACGGAGGGAGCGCAGCTCTGTTCGGGGAGCACTGCTTGGCCAGAAAGCCTGTTCGCAGCGCCTTTATTGCCACTGGGGAGCCATTCCTCGCCCCCAAGGCCAGCTTGTGCCAGGTAATTCTGCGCTTGGCTGCCAGGGTGCAAACAGGCCAGCCACGGCCGTCTCTGCTGCATTCCAGCGCTGGGCCCAAATGGCAGCAGTTTCAAACCCAGCCTCTTGCTCCTGCCTCTGCAAGCTGACAGCAGTTTGCTGGGAGTCGCTGACCAGGGAAATTGCCTTTAAGGCCTTCCTTATGCAAATATTTAGCATTGTTATTCTCCAGCCTGCAGTGGGGCAAATCACTTTCAGGTGGAGAGGGCAAGGTTGCAGGAGGGCTTGCTGCTGATTTAGCTTGAATCCTAAGTGTCTCTAAGGAGCAGGAGAGCCAGGCAATCCCTAGGAAAGGAGGGTGACATGGCAAAGGCCCCTGGGTTCTGCCCCATGTGCTGCCAAAAGGTGCCAGCACTGAGAAGGAGAGGCTTGAGGCCAGAGCCAGCAGATGTGTGGCAGGGGGAACTCTGGGCTTTTCCTGGGCAGTGCCTGAAGCAGGTGCTCCAGCTGGGGCCTGGGATTGCCCCATTGGGAGTGGGAGCAGCTGCCAGGGGCCTCTCTTACAGTTGAACTGTCGCAGCCAGGGACTCCAGAGGTAGGTGGCAAAGCTCGTGTGGAAACACCCACATCCCAAAGTGAAGCCAAAGCTATCGCTTTACCATGTTTCCAGTTTTAGGAATCAAGGCCATTGCAATTACAATGGCTCTGTCCATCCAGATTTGTTTATCATGTGTGTGTAACAACAGTGGCCACCAGAATATTTGAATCCCTCAAGGATAGGCTGGACAGGCCTTTGCGAAACCTGGTCTAGTGAAAGGTGTCCCTGGCCCCGGCAGAGGGGTGGAACTAGGAGAAATCTAAGGCCCCTTCCACCCTAAAACATTCTATGCTTCTATGGTTTTATGGGGCTGTGGTTCTGTGAATGCCGTGTGTTCTCTGACTGTATGTCAAGTTATCCCTTCCAATGCCTCAATATATGCAAAACACCAAGCTTTGGCCATAAAAATATCATGTGAGGTTTAGTGATAGCAACATTTGAAGGACAAGCTCTTGAGATGGGTACATGAGGTTTAAGTTTCCAAGCAGCTTCCACGCTTCCTTGTTTCATTAGAGCAGCTCTTTGCCTGTGGCTGGATGGAGAAGGCAGAGAGAAGAGCAATCAAATGTGTCCTGCTAGGGGATGCAGAAATGAGCCTGGCAAATACAGCACTGTCAAAAGCTTGTAGGAATTCCCATCAGGGTCACAGGAGTAGCTGCTTTCCTCTCCACAGTGAGGAAAGCTTGTGTCCAGAAGCACAGCTGGGTTGCAAGAGCATTTTTGCCTTGCACGAATAGTGTCAGGTTAACGCCACCTGCGCAACCTCAAATCCATGGGACGGCAGTGTGGTTGAAAACCTGGCCCTGTCAAAGGAATTGAAAAATGTTTTGACTGTTTCGTGAAATCCAGATTTTCCTGCTGGCCACTCGTGTGCTTTGTGGCCATGTTAAGGATAAGCTGGTGGCAGAGCAGGCCTCCAAGCCATGCTGTTTATTCACAAGTGGATGTGCATGTCTCTCCACACAAGTTATGCCGGTGCCAGGTCCATTCAACAGAAGTTGGAAGAAAGTTGGAATGACTTCTCCCTGTAGGCACTTGCTACTTCTCCCACCTTCGTTTATCTTTAAATTCAAGTGAGCACCTTGTTCTTTTAAGCAGTTTGCTTTCCAGCCAACATTTTGGTTTTCATGATGGTGAGGAGGCAGCAAAGATGCAGCGTTTGTTTGCTTCCAGATGTGTCCTCGGAGCTTAGTGTGAGTGTCCATTCTTAGGCTTCCCAGCAGCACGGGGAGGCGGGTGTTTGACAGGATTCCCATCTGTAGTGGCCTGTATCTCTCTGTGGCTTGCCGAATGGTTCTCTGCTGGTCCCTTCCCTGATGTTAAAGCCACTGCCTAGAGCTCAGCTGCTTCACCTCTTCCCCCAAATGTCTCTGCTCCTGTTTCACACCAGTTGCCCTAAGTGGGGTGGTTCACAAGACTTCACAGAATGCTCCTGCAGCCTCCTCCCCAGCGAGAAATGATTCTGCTCCCTCTGGAGTGTGAGATGCTGCAAGTGAGCGTCACCAATTGAAATGTAAACATTTTTAGTCCTTTTTCTGCATTTTTGAGATTTTTTGCATCTGCTGGGGGAATATGGTTACCTGTTCATATACAACTGTCTTTTCAAGGCTTTTTTTTTGCCCTCCATTTCTTTTCCTTCTTCTTTCCACAAATGCTGCCATTCACGTGGGGCCCATTTTGTTGCCGACAGGCAGCGACTTTTTTGTTCTGAAAACGGAACTAAATTTCCTGAAGCCTGTAGCAGTGGCCTGGTTTGTCGTGCTCTTGGCCAAATCCGGAGCTAAGAGCTGACTTGGAAAGCAGCATCACTCCTGAGGGAAGGGGAAAACGGATCTCTTGGATCTCCTCTTCTCAGCGACGTGTAATCCCCATGTTTGGATGGTTTATGTTTAGGGAGCACTGCAATGACTCCCAGTCAGGCACTCCAGGTTCTGGGTGCAGCAAGTCCCTGGAGATCCTGACCTCTGCTTTAGGCATGAACTCATGCAGATGGTGAATATCTGTTTGTTCTCTTCCAGAGAAGCTGACTCAAGCTGAGGCTTCATAATGGAACCGACAGACAACCAGAACCGTGACAAGAGGTAGGAATTAATGTGATATAATCTTGGCTTCCCAGGTGCTGTGATGAATGTTGTGATGGTTTAGAAAAAGAATTCCCCCTCCAATGCAAGAATCAGAATTCCAAAGTGGGACAAATGAAGTAAGGATTGTCCTGTCAGTGAGAGCGGCTTCAGAGCCCATTGGTATTTTCAGAGCTTCTGTTACAGACCCAGGCTTGGACGATGGCTGGGGTCAGGGCAGATTCTCTGCTGAACATTCTGAAGCCAATCTCTTACTACTGGAGCCAGGGCACACCCTTCTGCAGTTTGGGATGCTTTTGGCCTAGGAGTAGTTTCCAGCTTCAGTCTGGAGCAAAGCGCGAGTTGTGGTTTTTTGGGGTGGGGGCGATTTGTGCGAGTTTTGCTTCTTGTGGAACTTGTTTGAAGATGATGAGGACTGAGGTGATGTTTCATGGCAGACATTCAGTTTCATCTGCCTCTTTGAACAGCCAGGTTGTTGGGGTTTTCCTGGTGACACATCAAGTGTAGAGCAGCTGCAGCACATACAGGACTATTTTTAACTCTCCAGTGCTGACCTGTTTTCCCCCTGGAGATGGAGGGGCTGGGAGTGTAGAGTCCCCCTGCACCAAGGCTCCTAGGTGCTGGGCATGTTGGTGTTAAAGCCTGGAGGTGCAGTTCCCAAAGCTTCCAAAATTCCCTGACTTTAAGGGAGCTGTGCAGGGTTATGAGTGATGGCAGCGATCAGGTTTGCAAAGGCTTTGAAGAGCATCTTGACAAACACCTTCAATGGCCAGGCCAGACACGGGCAGCAAAGGTGTCTCCAGGGCTGGGGAGACTGGGGGATCTACAGGCTTATCTAAAAAGTCTGGGCATTTCAATAGACAGCAGACCCATCTACTCTGAATTTGGAATGCCATCCAGTGCGAAAACCTGATTTTTTTGTAAATAACAGCCCTTCGGTATGAGATGAGGCAGCTGTGCCTCTGCTCTAGGAATGATTAAACTTTCAGGAGCTGATTATTGCTGTGGTATTGGAGCAAGTGTCACTGCTGGGGCAGACCAGGCTCTCCCCTTGCAACCTGGGACACTTGGGAAGTTGGATTTGCAAAGAAGAATTTAGCAATTGTATGCATAGAGAAGACTGTGCAGTAGAGTAGAAATACATACCTGCATCCACTGTGCCTGCATGCTTTTCCTTCCCTGACGTCCATAAATATCAGAGCAAGCAGAGTTTCCCTCATTTTGCAGTAGTCTTTCAAAGGCCAGGGACACTTTAAAGGTTCTGGTTTCCCGTGATGGGACACTTTATTGGTGTTTTGTTGTGGGGCAGGTGGGATTGAGTACATGCATAAGTGGAAGAGGAGGAGCAGGGGGATTTGACCTGGTGTTTTCTGAATGTCTGAGATCTTCTGTCTAATTACACTGATGGGATGGCTTTAAATGCAGCTACATGATTTTCCAGGGAAGCAGCTTTCCAAATGCCTGTTTGAAGTAGAGAGTGAATTTCCAAGGTTGTTTATCAAGTGGCTATTAATAGAATATGAATAGAGGATTCTGTTTGACTCGCAAGGGGGGAGACTGGGGTGAGAGGTCTGCAGGAGAACTGGACTGGCAGTTTCTCCCATTAATCACTGCAAGTAGATTAGCCAGCTCATGTGCTGATCACCCCAGTGAGTGCTTCTGCGTTTGTTTCGCAAGGAAATGGAGGAGGGTCTTTCCCTTCCCAACCTTCTTGATGGCTTGTATCAGGAGTAGCAATCCCTGAGAAGGATGTGTGCTGTCCCCTGTGTGTCTCATTGCTCTGGGGCACAGCACATGCTGGACAGAACCAATCTGTCCACTGTCAGCTTCCTGAGGATTTTGACATTGCTTTGCTGCTGGACATGTGCCGTTGTGAGAAAGCCTCAGTTTCTGCATGGAGTAAAGCCAGGGGTTCAAGTGTTAACTCTCTTTTCTGTGTCTCTGTCTGAAAGCTGGAGCAACAACAGAAACCTGCTCCGCCTTCTGGAGCAAGAGAGGCGGAGGAGACAGGTGGCTCCAGAGGAGAAAGATCCATTCTTGGCGAAGACTCCCCTCTTTGCCAAGCCCTACAAGGTAATGGGAGTGGGGTGCAGGCTGGAAGGAGAGGAGGAAGGAGGCTTGGGGTGGGAGAGGGGAGCTGTGTCTTTTGCATGGGCTGCAGCCGACTTGAGCCCGATCCCTGCAAACACAGCATCTTCCCATCTGCTGCACCGAGTTTGCCTAATTTCCCTTGTGGGGATGCGTGGCAATTCCATGAAGATGCCGAGCAATGTCTCCTGCTGAGCTGGCTCTCTTGCTTGGGGTGTTTCTGACATTTCTCCCGCTCTGTTCTTGTGCTGCAGACCGATAAAGAAGATGAGCTGTCCAGGCGCATTAAGAACCTGCTGGGCAATGTGGACTCCAAGATGCTCCTGAGCCATGAGTCCTCTCTGATTCCCATATGGATTCCAAAAAAGCCCAAAATCAAGTCACAGACCCAGAGTCATAGGCCAGCCTCCAGTAAGACCAACCCATATGAGGACATAAGGAAAGAATCCTCACGAGAATCACTGGGCCTCCCACCTAACCCTGAGCCGAGCCGTGATGACAGTGATAAAGGTCACTCCAATCAGAGGTCAGAAGCCAAAGCTCCACAGTCCAAAATCCTTCCTGAGCCTGTCAAGGTGAGTGCAATCGTTGTTGTGTCTTGTCCAGACTGCTGTTGCCCTCAGAAGCATAAGGAGTCTCATTTTATTTGGGTGAATGAGAAATATTCCTCTTACTCTAGAACTGCCTTAGAGGAATTGGTAACTATTATTTCTGACTGTTTTTTTTTTTTTTTGAAGTAAGGAAGCTTTTTGCACAACTTTTTAAATGCAGAGGTAGCCTGTGCCTTTGAAGACAAAGCTTAGCTGCTTCATGGTGTAATTCCATAAAGGGAGAAGACTGCACAGGCATATTTACATAACAATAATAACAGTAAGGATAAATAGCAGTAGTAGTAGTAGTAGTAGCTTAAGAATGGAAAGAAAATTTCCAGACTGCCAGGTTCCAAAGGGAACACAGACATTTTTCTCAGAGGCAGAAGAGATGACTTTGGGAATTTCAACTGGTTTTCCACTTGGCCTCCATTATCAATTCCCCTTCAGATAGGCCTTTTGATCCTTAGTAGCATTTTATTATTAATGGTATTGCATGACTTTCTAGAGTTGGTGGTCACCACATGCTGCTGTGTGCATGTCAATTAGTAAAAAACCCCAACCAACTCCTTCTGCCTCCCTTGTTCCTGTTTCAGAAAAAGAAGCCCATTGATGTGACATCCACGGAAAAAGCTTGGAAGGTTGGTGCTCTTCCATAATCGATCTCTGTGTTTTCTTATGTTTTGCATGCCTTAAGGAAATGGCTGGGGAAAAAATGCATTGCTCAGCTCCTGTTCACTCAGCAGATGTTGCCCTCCCTGAAAGTGTGTTTTGGGGTGGGCTGAGGAGAAGTAGGGATAAAAGCTGGAGTTGTAAGATCAGCCTTCCTCTCAGTCTGTGAGCGTAACTCTTGTCTAGAGCAGTTCAAGAGCCGGACTGACAACTCATGCCAGGCAGCCAGAGCTGCTCCTCCCTCAAGCTGGGGGTTGCCTTTCCTGAGCTCCCCTTGTCCAAAGGCTCTGGACCTGCTGCCTCCTGTCTGGGCTTCCAATTTTCCATTTGGGAAACAAAGGGAAACCTGCCCCATGCTTCCAGCACGGGCTGTTACTGAGATGCCATTGTGCCTGGGAGTGTGTCTGAGTGGGCCAATGTGGCAGCAAACTTCTCTTTCCTCTTTTCCACTCTTTTCAGTAGGCTCTGTATTTGTAGAGCTGTAACATATTTGAGCCAGAGGAGACAGATGAATGGAAAATGCTTCAGGGACTCACACTTTTGTTACAGTTGTCATCTGCAGTGTGATGTTTTTCACGAAGACTTGAAGCATGTCATCTCTGTGGAAGCACAAACCCCATTTTATCTCGATTGTCAGCAAAAGCATTATCTGAGAGTGTTAGACACAAGTGGGAGTGCTGAGAGTGCTGCTGACCAAGTCAGTTTTAGGTGGTGCCTACACCAGGCACACAGACATGCCTTTAAATCAGCTTGTTGCACTGTGCTGAGTTCCCTGAGCTAACCTTGCCTCCCCCTCTCCTCTTTGTTTTTGTGAACAAAACAGGTTGTGGAAAAGCCATCTTCTTCACTTGCTCCTCCAAGGTACACTTGTGTTCCCAAACCACCCTCTAGACCAAACAAACTACTTTTCATTTGAGGGGGAGAGGGGAAGAGGTTCCTGGTTTCCCTTGAAGCTGCACGCTTTGGTTTGATGCTATTCAGGGTTCCTGTTGAAAATTGGTTTCATATTTGTGGGGTTTTCAGGAAAGCTCCCATTAGAAATGAATAATCCAGGCATGCTGGAGTTTACCTATGAACCAGACTTATATTTCCCCAGGTGTTCCCTTCTTTTCTCCTCCTTGGCCCCAGTGTGTCTGTAGATCACATGGTTTTGTATTGACCAAGAATCCATCCTGAAATTTGTAACCCTTTATTGGAAATGTATCTTTTGGGGGTTCAGGCTTTCAGAAAGGCACTGGGCTGTTTTGGTGTTTTTTTTTTTTTTTAAACATTATTTGGTTGAATGCAGCTTCACAATGTAGCAGTGAGATCCTGTTTACATTCTTGTCTGGCTGGGTGTGAGTTAAAGGTTTTATTATTCCCAGAGGGTTTTTTTCATACGGAGCTTTATTTTCGGAGCACAGTAATGTATTCCTCTGGCTTTCTCCCCTCTGCTCTCAGTGCCCAAACAGAGGGCTCAGTTTTTGAGTGCTGCCATGTCAGTGGAATAAGTAAGTAACCTTTCCCCCTGCTGCTTCCTAATTTTGTCTCCTGGCGGCCTTGCAGGGCTCTCCAGTCCGAGCACAAGAGGATGGCACCAGCACAGCCCAGCAGCTCGGAGTCAGAGAGCACCAGGGACTGCCACAGCTCCTCAGTCTCTGCACTTCCAAGAGCACCAGCACCCGAGGTGAATGCAAATCAAAAGCAGAGGCTGCTCCCACAGCCCCTTGCCTCACACTGTCTGCTGTCTGAGGGCAGTCAGGACAGGAGACCTTAAATACTGTCACTGTGCAGGTGTCCCCTTGAGACCTCTGCAGCAGCATCAGGCATTTCTTGCCCTCTGCTTCGTTTCCATACTTTGTCATTCATAAATCCTTCCTGGACATCTGGTGCCTAACCGGGCAGTGTTCCCCCTTCTCCTTTGGCATCACTGTCTAGCCCTTCTGGAGTTTCCACTCCAGGATTAATCCATTCTGCAGCTGAGAGGTGAAACTTTGAGTGCATATGCTGAATGATCCTTCTCTGCAGTAGGTACCTCTGGGCGGTGGGCCCCTGATTTCTCTTCATGGGTGTTTTGAGTACTGGCTCTGTAACTGGAAAATTCCTTCTTTCATTTTCTGCTTCTTTCAGTCCTGTCAATGCCATATTTTCTTATACTGCTTGCTCTCAAAGATGAACCTGCCTTTGATAAAACGGTCCTCCAGTGCTGAAGCCTGGAGAGGGAGGAGGAGGAAGAAACAGTGAGGCTGCAGCCCTGGATCTGTGGTCGGTGTGCTGGATGTTCAGCATGGGAGAGGTGATTGGGCAACAGGGCTGGGCTGCTTGGCTCTTGGGAAGCATCCCAAGTGAGCTGTGCTGCATGGAGGAGAGAGATTCAGGCAGACAAAGGATCTTGGGAAGGCTGACCAGGGGGGCCTTTGGCTGAAAGCTCATCCCTCCCTCCTGTTTTGGGTGAAAGAAGAGCTGTGAGGACACTCCTGCCCTGCAGGGAACCTGACATTGAAGAGGTCTGGAGCAGAAGAAACTCTGCTGTTCTTCCCTCCTCCTGCTTTGAATTCCATTTGAATTAAAGTGTTTGGCCTCAGTTATAGTGAACAGCCACACACCAAATAGGATTTTTCCTGTGACCTCCCTGGACATCCCTTAGGAAAGCCATTTCTTCCAGGCCAGGACTTTGGCTCATTCGATGTCTAAGGCATGTGTCACCTGCGGCTGGGAATTCCGTATTGATGACTTCTTTTCCTGGCGGCACGGAAAACTTGAGGCTTCCAGCCTGAATAGCTAAGCAGATCCAGTGCAGAGTGACTTAACCCACAGGGGATAACTGTGCAGGGAGTCGCTTTGCCTTCACAGAGACACTGAACGGCTCTGTCCTCTCTTCCCCAAAGCAGAACCTTCACTCTCCTGTGTCACCCCAGTCTCTTTAAGGCATCTTTCCAAATTAACTGTGAGCTGCCTTAAAAATACAGCACACGTGAAGCTCCGATGTATCTCTTGTCCTTCTGTGCCAGCTTTTACCTCTTCTCCCAGCACCTGAGCAAAGCTGTTTGTAAAGCCAACCTTCTTGTTCAGGTCTTTAAGAATCCCTCAACCCCAACAGAGAGCCTTGTATTGCCTGCACTGACAGACTTCCTGGCAGGGCCCAGTTAGGGAGTGTCAGTGTGCAGAAAGGAACAGGAATGTGGCATCTTCCTTGAAGTGTGTTTAAAAAGGAGTGTCAAAAAAATCCCATCCAAACAAACAAAAAAAAAAAAAAAAAAAAAAAAAAAGGGCAAGTCAAGCTGTGTTCCTCTGCAGTTTGCAAAGTCTGGAGCCAAGAAGCAGAATTTGTGGACAACTCCAGAGCATTTCTATTCTCAGGTGGAATGAAGACGCCTGCCTTGAAGTTGGCTGAAAACAGATGAAGAGTCTTCTCTATCTTGCACGAGCTCCATGTGTGGGTGCTTTCCTTGTGCCAGAATCAAATCCTGGCCAGAATCAAAGCAACCTTGCAGAGCTGGTCCATTAGCTGGGCTTAGTTTGAAGTTTGTGGTCTCTGCTTTAGTCCTTCAGAAAAGCTCCTGTGCCTGAAGGCCTGAACCTTTTTCTGTGTTCAAATGTTGTGTGTAATAAGTAGTAGGATGTCTTTCCAGGAGCCCAAGTGATGATGGTCAAGTGCTTTGCCAAGCAAAAGCTCGATCTTGGCAGGAGGATCCAGCCTGGAGCCAGCCCAAGTTACCTGACTGTTCTGAACTGGAAGCCAAGCAACAACTGCACCTTGCAAGGGTTGCATTTTGGTCAAAGTTGTTCTGGTTTTTTTTTTTTTTTTTTTTCCTTCAGAAAAATGAGTCTGATTTCATTTGGGTGAATGACAAATATTCCTCCTTCTCTAGAATTGAACTGGGAATTTCTCTAGGATTGGGAACTTTTATTTCTAACTGTTTTTTCTTAACTAATGACACTTTTTGCTCAACTCTTTCACATGCAGAGACAGCCTGTGCCTTTGCAGGCCAAGCTTCGCTGCTACAATAGCAACTAAAGGAAAGTGATTTTCAATGAAGGGAGCACACTGCAGAAACAGACTTTCTTAACCATATTAAATAAAAGTCAGCAAAGTCAGCAATGGAAACGGTGTTTCCTGACTGCCAGGGAAGCCAGACATTGATCTTGCAGGAGGTGACTGGTGGTTTCAGCTCTTGCTCTGCCTGGTCTCTGTTCCTTACTGCCCTTCAGATGGAACTGTTATTCCTTATCAGCATTTCATTATGAATGGACTTGAAAGACATTTCTAGAGCTGTTGGACAGCAAATGTTTGCTGAGCGCATGCTTGTTTGGTATCAAGGAGTAAAATACCCAAACAAACTCACAGTGCTTCCCTCTTTCTTGTTTCAGCCCATCGTGCACATGTATGAGCAGTCCATTGAAGGAATATTGGAGGTGGGTGCTCTTCAATACCAGATCTCCATAGGAAAGCCGGTACAAATCCATGGGGAGGTGGATCCCTCTGACTCTGGGAAGGGTGAAACTGCCTCTGTGTCCATCAGCAAAACTCCTGTGAGCTTCTTCTCTCCTTCTCTTTCCAGGAAATGAGCAGCCCCCTGTCACCTCTCCTGCCACCTTTTCGGACACCTGCTAGAACAGAGACTTCCGAATTTCCATTGCAGGCAAAGGTAACCCTGCCCATTTTGGCCAGGGCTTCTGGTAAATTACAAGAGATCTCTCTGCTGAGCAGAACTTCAGTCTTGGCAGAAGGAGCCTGCCTGGAGGCCAGCCTAAGTTCTTTGACCATAAACAGTGTTGAGAGTTAGAAACCAAGCAGAAACAGCACCTTGTGTGGGGTTCCATCATACCATGCTCAAGGAGCAAGTTAGTGCCTGTGGCCTGTTAGTTTAGAGTCAGTTCTTCACAGGCCAAAGGCCAGACTTCTGGGCAAGAGTCTCTGGGCTCTGGGGAGCTGTGCTAGGACAGAAAGAGCCAAAAAGGCATCAGTCTTGAATCCTTCTTTTCTCTTTTGTTGGCAGCCTGAGCCATCAGCTTCTAAAAAGTGGCACCTTGACAACCTAATGACCCAGATAAAGCGAAGAGCAGTACAAAGAGAGGGTCCCATGGAAATTGCCCATGGGCATGGACGTGAGGAGGGCGTGAAGCAGGAGCAGGGCATCAGCAGCAATTCCTGCCAGCACCACTCCAAGGCAAGGGAGCCTTCTTACAAGAGCTGTGGCCAAGTGGCGACCTTTTCCCAAGTGGCCGAGGACACTCACAAGACCTCTGGCCAAATGACCGAGCATTTTCATAAGACCTCTGGCCAAGTGACAAAGGCTCCTCAGGAATCTCATGGTATGAGCACACCCAGCTCTCTAAAGCCTCTTGGGCACACCAAGGAGGCCTTGCCCAGGAAGATTGTGGGTATCAAAAGGCCCAGCGAGCCCCTGGAGCATGACAAATCCAAGAAAGTCCTGAAGCTGGAGAGCGAGCCTGGTCCGTTGGAGGTCAGAGACCAGTCCTCCAAAGACAAGCTGTAAGTCCAAGAAGCAGAGAAACCAAAACCTGCTTTCCGAAAAGGCCTGAAGCTGGGAGTGCAAAAACCCTCTGAGAACAGGAAGCACGAGGAGCCTGACAAGAGCTCTGCCCACGTGCCCAAGGTTCCTGACCAGAGTTGTGGCCAAGTGGCCAAGCCTGCCCACGAATCTGATGTTACATCCAAGCCCAGCTTTCTGAAGCCTCCTGTGCACACCAAGGAGGCCTTGCCCAAGAATACTCTGGGTATCAAAAGGCCAAGTATGTCCCAGGTACATGACGAATCCAAGAGAGTCTGGAAGGTAGAGAGTGAGGCTGGTCTTTTGCAGGTCACAGGCCAGTCTTGCAAGGACCAGCCCAAAGTCAAGAAAACAGTGAAGCCAAAAGCCACCGACAAAAAAGGCCTGAAGCCGGCACTTCACAAGGCCTCTGAGAAGAGAAAGGGCTCCCACCAGGTCAACACCAAAGGCTTTTTGGAGCCCAGTCTCCTGAGACATGCTCAGGAGTATGATGCCTTCATGCCCAGTGGCCACAGGCCTGGGGATTTGCACAAAGGGAAGGTGCCCTTGCCTCCTGGGGAGAAGAAGTTGTTCTCGCCTGCAAGGGAGGCAGACGTGAAGAGGAAAGCCATGAGGAGTCCTGAGGAGTCCCCCAAAAAGAAGGTGAGAGGGGCTAGAGGAAGTGGGTTTGGACAATGACCAAGGTGGTGTTTGAAAAACCCGTGTGGAGTTTCCCCTTCATAGGCTGGCAGTAGAGCCGTGATGCTTCTCCTCTAAAGGGAGTTCCAGTGTGTTGTTTTTTTCTGTTTTCAGCCAGAATCTATCAAACTGAGCTGTAGTGGTCTGTACTTTAGGTGAACTTCCAAGACCTGAGTGATTTTTTTTCCCTGTTTTTATTCTTGCTGCTAGAGGGAAGACAAGGGGGATACTCCCAGGAAGAAAAAGGAATGAGACAAAAAAATCCCAACAAAATAATTTCCGCTTTCAGCAAACAAAGGCTCCAATAAACTGAAGTGAGTATGCAGTGATGGGATGTCAGAAAGATGTGTAAATCTAAGTCTCTCTTCAGAAGGGAAAGATGAAGAACTCCTGTATCTCCTGTCCAGACACTCAAGAGTTTGCTTCTAACGTGATGTGCATTCTGCAGCTACAGCTGCTGCAGATTGGCCTTTACATGCTGGAAGCTATTGTTGGTTGGGGGTTTATGTATAAATTATGAATGGGATGGGATTGCTGTGGAACGCGTGTTAAGTTTCTTTTTTAGCATTAGTCTTACGACATGGTTATGACAATGGGAAGACAGTAGTAGTCTACATTTTTGGTAGCACACAAAGAACTTAATGTTACAACTTACTTCAAAAGTTTTTTGACTAATCACACAAAACAAAAGCATATTGATAGTAGTTGTATCTAACTACTAGCAGTACATGCATTTTTTGTTGAAAGAGGGTTTCCTTATTTTGAATGTAATTCTTGTTTGTAAGCTTTAAAACACAATGCACAAAGCTCTATTATTAAGCTTAGAACTTCTTAATATCTTGCTAGATGTACTTTTCTGTAGCTTAGGGCGGTATTCTAGGCAAGTGTTAATATACAGACTATTGTTCTATTTGTCCTTGTTTTTCTACTTCTTATATAATTTTTCTGTTGATAAATCTTACGGCTATTGCTTAGCTCTAATTGTAGTTTTGTTGTCTCTGAGGTCTGCTTTTTGTAGCTTTCCTAAAACTCTCTGATTTTGACAATTCCCACAGAAGCAACCAGTGCAGAAAGCCACTCTGAAGGTGTAGGTGAGTAAGGGTAGGGAGCCCTTCCCTTCTGACATCCTTTGAAAGCACAGAGGTGTCGGGGCTGATGACTGGCTGGGGGAAGGGATGTTCCAATCGCAGTAGGAATGGAAGAGCTTTAATTCTGGAGTTCCTTCCTCCCTTTTCCTCAGGGAAAATGAGCAGCTGTCTTAGTCATGCGCTGGCTTTTGGAGTGGGAAGGGTAGGAGGTAGTTTTGGGCAGAGAGGAGTCTGGATCGGGTCGAGGATGGTGCTGTGCTCTGTGTCAAATCATCCTCGGTGCAGCATCAGCTGAGCCAAGGCAGAGCAGCTGGAGAGCACGTGTGCAGTGACTAGGGACCAAAACACGGGAAAAGTGGGTGCTGAAAGAGGTGAGCGGACCGTCCCATGCCCAGCAGAGTTAGGCAAGAAGTGCAGCCTCACACCTGAGCCTTCTCCCTGGGTTTAACTTCATTTCCTGCTCTTCTGATGCTGCGGTCCATGAGCTGGGATTCACTGCTTGGTGTGTTCTTGGAAACTTTGCGAAGCTGGCTAGAAAGGATGGAAATGAGCAGTGGTGAAACAGGTTGAGAGCTATTTGGGGCTGCTTCTTGCTGCCAGAATTCCCAGGTCATCCTGATTTCAGATGATCAGAAATCTGCTGGGCCACTGTTATTGAATGCGAAAGTCTCTGCCAATTCAAACTCCCTCTTATTTGTAGCCGCTCAGCTTTGGAAGTGATGTCTAATTGAGACATTGGCATGAATGGCAGGATGTAGGCGAACTTTTAAGAAATGCCTAGGTTATATGTACATCATGATCATGAATTTGCTTCTCTGGTCCAGAGCATCAGAAGATTCGTTCCAAACTGAGAGGAAAAATGTGGTGCTGCCAGCACTGCCGGCCATGACTGCTGCACAATGTGCACCAAATTCGACCACAACGACCCAAAAGAGACCCAGAACTGCGACTGATGACCTGGACCTGCCTGCCGTGGATAACCCTGCCATGAGCCAGGATCCTTTGTTTGCCAAGCACAGGAAAGTGGAGGAAGACCACAAGGAGCAATCCCAGGGCATCAACAGTGGTACCCAGGAGAGCTGGTGGGAGGATTCCTGCAACACAGGTGTGCTGTGGGATTCACTTCAGAAACATCCTCTCCGATAAGTGACCATTTCTGACTGTAGGCAACTGCAGTGGGTTTATAAAATAAAATTTTGATTTATTTATAAATAACCTGTGGGTGTGGCTGCAACCTGGGCCTCAGGTTTTATAGCATGCTGACAAAATTGTTGCATTTATGGGTTAAAAAAATCAAATTTTACTGGCTGTTTTTAAAAATTTGGCTCTTTACTGACAGCTGGAGGTATGGGGTCGAGGATGTTTTGTGGGGGGCGGGGGCAGGGCTATATGTTAGGCCAGACTGTGCACACTGATTAGCTGCCTTCTAATTGCTTGCTTTTTCCTGATAATTTTCCTGCTTCCAGTCCTCACTGCACTCTCAGCCATTGAACAAGGAACCTGCTCCTGAATTTTTCTGTGCTTGGGAAAAGTTTAATGGTACAAAGCACTGAGAGCTGCCAGGTGAGAAGCCAAGGTTCCATTTTGATTATTGGAGGGAGTGCTAGGAAAGAAGGCAAGAGGGGGAGAGCTCGTTGCATAGACTATGCCTGGGAGAAATGAACGTTTTCTCTGGGAATTTAGGAAAGCCTGGCTTTGGAATTGCTTTAGGCATCTCTCTCTGACCAGCTTTCTCTCTGTGGTTTTTCAGGGATCTGCAGGGGATGAGAAGAATCCTTTTCCAGTGACTTCTCTGCCACGTAAGGACAAGACCAGACAAGACAAGAGAAGAAGACCTGAAGTTAGAACAGTAAGTGTTTGTTTTACAGCCCTGCCTGTAGTTACTGAAGACACCAGACAGGGCTGGCCCTGTAGCCAGCCCGGCTTCTGCTTCGTCCTGAGCACTTCTTTTGGGAGCAAAGAGAGAGGGAGGGATGGGGGAGAGCTGCCCTTTCAGGGCAGCACCTGCTAAGTAGCTTGGCTACAGCTGAACAGCACTTGAATTTTTGACTTCTTGCTGGGCCTTTGATCAGTACTGGCCAAAAGGATTTCCTAGAGCTGCTGATAAGCTGTTTTTGATTGTACAGCTTAATCATTACAAATGTTGTGTTGTCCTGTGGTACAAGCAGTGGGGAATACTGAAAAGCTGTAACCTGCCATCCCATGGGGCCTTTGCAGTGTCATTTTCCATAAAAGACCAAGGTTTGTGGGCCCCTCTGGGCAAAGGGATGCATTGCCATGGTCTGCTGGCAAACTTGCAATAGAAAATAAGCACGATGTGCCTGGCTGAGTGGCTGGGAGGCTGTAAAAATCCTCTCCAGAAAGAGGCAGCTGCTGAAAGTCAAAAAGTTGTGCAGGTCCTCTTGGAGTAAAGTGACTCGAGTCATTGATTGTGTTCTGCCAGGTGTGCCTCTTGGATGAATCCAACCAAATGTTTTCTCTCTTCCTCCTTTTGTTCCAGAGTTTTCTGCTCTGGAAAGCCAAGTGACGTGACCAAGAGCTGGCCTGACCTCATACACAGAAGGAGACAGAATTTACAGTGACCCAGACTGGAACCAAATGCCTTAACTGGGTCTCCAGGATGTAAATAGTTCCAAGTTCTCTGTTCTTCTGAAGCCTTAGAAAACTTTGGTTTTATTTATTTTCTTTTTGTTCAATGCAAAGCACCTGCACATTACTTTTGTTTTAAATACAGTTGTAGATTTTCTTGGTTACTTTTGGAAAACTGTTGTGTTTTTTGAGGGTAATGCTTTTCTACCTTGCAAAAGAAGAGACGGAGGGTGGTACCTACTGTCACCCTGTTCTTTTGAAAGTTTTAAAGTTCTTCTAAAAGTTTTCTATACCTTCTGATGTTTACATATTTCTACTGAATTTTCTCACACTCTTCTTGTAAATAATGCTTGTTTTACATTCTTGTTTGTGGGTAGAAAGAATTGATGAACTGTTAGTTTAACCAGCGTGGTTGGAGAGGTGGCAATTTCATCCTCCAATACACTGTCACTTTTGGAATTCTATATCTAGTGGAGTCAGAAAACCAAATCCTCTCTTTGAGTTCTTTTCTTGCCCCTTTCACATCTAACGTCCGTGTGCGAGTTATTTCGTATCGCAGTGTGACACCTACCTATGAAATTACCTAGTGCAATGAATTGTCTGAATGGGCCCATGTCATGACGGTCTGTAAGTGTGTCCCCTAGGAGTAACTAACAGGACAATTTTCACACCTGTTGCTGACAAGGAAATCTGCACTCAGACTGTGTTACTGAGGGTCTTGCTCAGTTTCAGCTTTGACAGACCCAAGTTTGGGTGGCAAAATAACACCCAAAATGAGGCTGGAAACAGCTCCGACTTTCTCCTGTGCTGGAGGGGTGGGACTCGCAGGGAGGATTCCTCCTTGGGCTGCTTTTTGGCATTTGGCTTGGTGGGGATGGAAAACTGCAACGGGTCCTTAGGATTGCTTGGACATTGTTGTGAGTCTGAGAGCTTCCAGGGAGAGGAATCTCTTCTGATAAAGGAGGGATTAAGTGGCTGAATGTGGAACATAAGGCACATTTTGCATTTGGATATTTGCCTACAAGCACTGGTGGTCTCAGTGAGTGTCCAAGAGCAGAATCTGGTACCAAAGTAGGGCATCCTTCCTATGGGAGAGGACTCAGGACCCAGTGACTTAGAAACCTGCCAAGGGAACCCAAAAGGGAAACATGAGCTGTTTGCAAGCACTTCTCCCTTGCCAGGCTAACAGTGGAGGCAGCATCCACAGCACTGGTGTGTTCAGTTGACACCCTTCTCTACCCAAAGATTTCCTGGAAATTATTCCTGCAGTATGGCTCAAGGAGTTGTTTTTTTCAGAGAAATCACACTTCTGTGAAAAAAAAAAAAAAGGAAAAACCCCAAACCCTTCAAGTTTTTCAGTCACCTTTCAGTTGACTTTGATGGGCTTTGGATCAATGTTATTTATACAAGATATTTAGAAGCAAGTTCAAAAACTGTTAAGCAAGAAGTTTTATTTGCACAAGAAGTTTCATTGTGCCTCAAACACAGCTGAGCAGGTTCCTTTTCACAGTCATATTCCTCCATCTTCCCGCTCAAAAGTCACTGTATTGCAATATCAAAGCAAAGTATTGATAATGGTCATAAGACAGTCAATAAAACACGGATGCTTGATCTCAGTGAGAGATTCTGGAATCTTGATTTATCAGCATGCTAGTCCAGTGTGTTGACACCCTTGTCTACACCAAGATTTCCTGGTGTGTGACAGCAGCATCCTGCCATCCTCACATCCAGTGGTGTGTCTGCCTTCGCCCTGATGCTGTCACATGCCTTCCCTATCTCTGAAGACCTGTGCGAGTGTGGAGAGAAGGATGGTATCCCAAAATAATTGTGATTACAAGAAAGAATTATCTCCCTTTTCCACATCATTTCATGATGTAGGAAGATGTCTGCACAGATTGAGCAGTAGCCACCTGTTTGCGGGTTTGAGGCTCAAGAAAATGAACAGGAAATAAATACTAGCAAAATGCCTACATTTCCCAAAGGAGTTTCTGTAGAAAGGGCTCCTGCCTGCAGTCATTCTGCCTTCTGGCCCTGCAGGACAACCAGGATCATGGCTGGGTCTTTCTGCATCTTCAAGGGACTGGCCTTTTATGTTCACTCTATTAAAAGCCTTAGCGCCTCTCAGGGATAAGCTGCCCTAATGGGTGGAAGGAAGGTCTATGTTCCCTTCTCCCCATTTTACCTATCAAACCTGATTTACTCCTTGTCCCTGGAGTTGTCCCTGCCCATAGCAGGAGGACTGGAACTCAACCATCTTTAATGTCCCTTTCAACCCAAGCCATTCTGTGATTCTATGAAATAACAGAAAATTTTTAAAAATCCATGGTATTTCAACCTGGAGCCAGGTCAGGGGCCTGCAGTGGGTTAGGAAAGATGCTCATTGTTTTCACTTGGGGCTATTCTAGGACATGAACAAGATGACTGTTTGACCTGTTCCTTTTGTCTGCCAGCTTTGACCTTCTGTTAGTGATGAAAACTTTAATTAAGGACAGTAACTGACCTTCTGCTCAAAACCAGTGGGTGTGAATCAGCACCGCAGACATGCAGAGGGGTGACTTTTACCCTAATGCCAAAGGGGCTGGAAATAGCAGTGCCCTGTGTGCCTTCAGCAGCGCTGTGCCGGCTGTTCCTGTGGCCATGGGCTTTACAGAGCTGTGAGTGGATTTACAATTTCTCCCAGTTTGGAATGTTGATTTGCACTGTCCTATTTATTTTTTTCCTTTCTTGGAAAATGCATGCAGGGGAAGACAATGTCTGAGCAATTCTTGGCCCATGTTAAGTCTTGCCTGTCAAGCAAATGTTTCTCATTGGCCCTGCCGCCACTCTCAGGAACAGCCAGAGCTGCACAGTTGCCTGCTTCTACTTGCGTTAAAATGCCACCAAGTGGCAGCCACACCAGCCTTGCAGACTGAGCCAGGGAGGAATTACAAATACAAGTTTCATCTCCTGGCTGGCTGTGCGCTATTTGCTAGCAGTTACAGTGGAGAGAACAGGCAAAGCTTTAGAAAACAAATACAGATGTGGCAAAAGCAGCCAGCAAAACAATGTAAGCGAAGTATCTGGAACAGAGTACTTGGGTTTGCAAAACTCTCCACTGCAGTGACGCTGAAAATAGTCCCAAGAACAGTTTCAGCCTAAATAAGGACAGAAAGCCCTATCTGATTGTGGGAACAGTTTAGGGTTAAGAATTTCCCAGTCATTTGTTCTAATTAAGCTTGAACGGGCTAATTGGCTGAATTTTTATCAGCTGCTGACAACTTGTTTGTGAATTAAGCCTCGGTGTCATTTGATGTGGTAAGCCCATGAGGCTTACCAACACTGACCCTGCAGTAACTGCCTCCAGATCCCACCGTATCTGCAAGATCCTGGAGACAGGCAGGGTATCCCTCCTGGCTGGGATCATTGTTGCCTCCTGCTGCTTCTCCCGTGCTTGGAGGTCTCTGCCAGGGCAGGCCCGGTTTTCCACAGGGCTGCATCCCCCTCTGCAGGCAGGCGTTTCTAGTTGAAATAATTTTGCCAGCCGGTGTTCAAACAGAAGGGAAGACTGCAGTCCTTCTGATAGAAGTGCATGCATGTATTCGGTTTGTATTTTAAAAAATGCAAGTACCGTGTGCTTTGTCTTCTGAACTTTTCTGTTCTTAGCTGAGTATTTTAGCAGGATGTCAAATCCAAAGAGTTTTGCTGCCGGAAAGGCTCTATTAGGAATGAGATTCCGTTGGGAAAGAGGAGTATTAAATGGAGTTTGAAGCTGGGCAAGTATAAGCAAACAGACCACAATCTCCTTTGAACGTAAATAAATAAGGTGTGGGGGGTAGGGCCTCCTACCACTGTGTGGCTGCTCTGTCCCTCAGCATGGAGTGCGGGGGGAATATTCTTTTGTCGTCACTGTCCCCTTGCCAGGGCAGGTGGTAAATCACAACAGTTTTATGTGCAGGTAGGTCACTGCAGTTTGTCATCACAGTAATCCCGTATTTTTATTTGTTATACTTTGTCGTCATTAGCACATTTCCAGCAATAGAGATTCTAAAACCAGCTCTATACAAAATGTATTTAGCTGTGGTGCCATCTCAGATTAACCATGTTCTGGGAACAGGGCTGTTCCTTGTAAACCAGCTTTGCATTTTTCTTGCCGGTCCTTAGGGATACACCTCCAGAGCCCTGAACAAGAGTGTTGGGGCGGGGGTATGCATTGAACTACAAATGGGATGCCTGTTTTAGGATCCTGCTCAGAGCTAGAACCATGTGACTTCCAGCTCTTCCCACACAGCAGAGAGTCCCAGAGCTCTTGCTGTAACCTGATTTCCCTGCTGAACACTTCTCCCTTTGGTGCCTGGCAGGTGCTGTGGTTAGTGTGGTCAACACGCATGAGTCACCCACAGGCTGCACCCACGGGTGCCACACTTTCCCACCAAGAGGAGAAATGCATCAGTTGTTGAGAAATATTCACTGCAGAAACAAAAAATACTCAATGCTCTAATGTTTCCCATCACCAGTATGCTCCAGACATACAACAAATGAGGTGCTTTGAAGTACAAATGTTTTATTGCAATATTTTATTATTTACAGTACCGTTCCTTTTGTCCCCGCGTGCAAAAAGTGCACCAAAGTGCAAAGCCATTTTGGTCAGTAAAGCCAAATGATGGCAACTTAACAGAAAAACACGACTGTGCCTCCTCACTGCTGCTGTCCTGCCTCTTCCAGGTCCTGAATACAGAGAAGTTTTCTGCTCTCCCTGGGCATTTGGAACAACCTGGTAATTGTGACTTTGGTCACAAAGGATTGTCAGTTGTTGGTCTGTTCAAGGTGATGCAGGAACAGGAATCTGCAGTCTTTCCTGCAGGACTTTACTCAGGATTCCAGGTTTGTAATGGCATAACAAGACATCTTTGTATGCAGGGCTATTACGTTGCTATCACAATTTTTGATGGAAGTACTGGTTTATTCCCAATTATCTTTCTTGCTGACTCTCTTTGGCTCATTTAAGGTTTTGAGGTTATTTATCTGCTCCCTTAAAAGAGCAAGTATCTCGAGAATGTTACCAGAGCTGCTTCTGGATACTGAAATTGGTCAAGTCTTCTAGAGTTGCACTTAAAAAGTTTTACAGAATACCACAAATTTTATTATGCATTTCCATTTTCTATAAAAATGGTGATTCAAACACCACTGAAGCCTACATTTTCACACACTATCATCTCAAAATAGGACAAATTATACTGGTTACTTCAGGAAGGACCTCTCAATAGAAATTCTCCTTTGGAAAGGGGGGTTGTAACTACAAATTTTATGGAAGACTAGAGAATGGCAGTAATCCAGTGGCTAAATTCAGGTCAATCTTTCCAGCTTTCTAACAAGTTTATTAGCTCGAGAAAGTACTTTGAAAGACAGTTTTCAGACACAATCCCTGCAATTTCCACTGCTGCCAGCATTCCCTTGGGAGGTAAGCAGTGAACTTCTCTGCCTCAGTTATCTCAGTGTACATCAGAGATGTTGTTACTTCTAAAACTAGAGACACCTTCTGTTACAAAGCTCTTGTACAATTGGGAAGCATTTAAGACTCCATTCCAGAAAATAAGTTAAAGGAAATGACACTCCAGTCCTCCAGAGAACATGTAGCAGGGCTGCTGGGGGAAGCTCAGCAGCAGTAGCTGCTGCTGCTCTCCTTACCACATGCCTGAATTACAGTTCAATATTGAGTCCTTGCAACAGCTGCCTCCAATGATTTTGAAATTGCAGCTTCTCAAAAATGGGATGATTGCAGTTCTTGGCAGGTTTGTTCCTGTGAGTCACACTTTTATTCCATGTTTTCACAGGCTTTCCTGTACCACTATTGATAGAAAGCCACCAAAAGCTTTACAGTTGCAGAAAATACCATTTTCACGAAGAAAATGTACTGGATTTATTCCTTAACCTACCATACAAAACACAGTGTTTAGAAACTCTGTAGTGCCTCCCTTGTTGCATTCCTTTGGAATTTAGAGGAGGCAGAGGTCACATGCAATCCACAACGTTGCTGGATCCTTGGCCCACATCCCGGATCTGGCTGCTGAGACAGGAGCACACGGCCACACCCGCCCCTGCCCTGCAGTGTGACACTGAGCCCACGAGTTCCCACCTACAGGAGACAAGAAAAATAAGTTCCTGCCCTGTCTGAGCAACCTGAAAGTATATTCTGTGCCTGAAATTCTATTACACTGCCTAGCTCTTCACTCTGCACAAAAATGCACCCCATTTAGTGCAAAATCAGACTGAAACGAGCAGAAGAATATAGATTGCTACTGAATGAAACGGTGACAAGGAATAGAGAGGAGCAGAGGAGAAGGAGGTGTTTAAATATGTACAAGACTGCCCTAGTGATATAAGCAGCATTGATAGCCATGGATATTACTCAATTATTACCAGGAAACAACACCTAGGCTCCTCCTGCACACTGTTTCTATGCCGCTGTGTTTTCATACAGGCAGATTTCCTTGTCTTACTAGGACAAACAAAACATTTGAAATTACCTGTTCACTACGGGATCAAATGCTTCCACTGTATTCAGGTACACATTGCCATTATGGCCTCCAACTGCAAAAATTTTTCCCATCAGTGTCGCTATGCCAACGCCACCCCTTGGAGTTGTGAGCTCTGCCACGTATTCCCATTTGTTACAGCGTGGGTCAAACCGCTCCACCGAGCTCAGGGGCGAGTTGTCATCAAAGCCACCTGCAAACAACCATCACAGGGTCAGCTTTTGGCACTGCTGGTGCAGGGGATATCCAAGACTGGCATTATCAGATCATTCTCAGCATTCAGGGGGTCCTGTCCAGCACTCTTCTTACCAGAACTTTACAAGCTCTTAAAAAGTAATCTTACAGCTCACCCTCTTCTCACTGCTCAAGCGTCACCCAGAGCAGTAATTTTCTTCTACTCAAGTTGCAAGGAGTCTAATTTTATTATTTTTCTCTCAGAATTCATTGTATTTATAATTTAACAGCTTCCCAATTGGAAGAGAAAGAAACCTTACACCAGCAAAATGATGGTCTCAAACTTATTTTACTTTATGCAAAACACACTCTAGCAGTGTTCTCAGATTACAGCATTGGCAAATATTTGAGTAGGGGAAAAAAATTTCGTATAAGACTTAGTGATGCATTCCTCTTACTGGGAAAACTGTCAGAAGAACATTTTGTTCAAAACCTATTTAAGCACTTACAATAATACCCAAGTCGGAGCTTTTTAAACTATCACTGTGGCACACCATCTTGGCATCTTCCTCTCTCAGGAAAGCAGGTAAATACAAGCTAGCACACAAGACAAGAAGCTGTGGAATAAGTGCAAAAAAAGCTACTGTTGTCTACACTCAGAACACAACTGGAGTTGTCTTTGAAAGCATGTGAACTTAAGAATCTTTTCCCAAAAGGAAACTCAAGAGTAGTGAGTCTTGAGAGGATTTTCTAATAAAGACATATTGTCCTGAACAATTAAATTTCTCCTGAAATGCGAGTTAGGAGCTGCTTTTCATTTCCTTGCTAACGTACCTTCGTTTAAGCATGCCCTGGGTGTGCTTGCCTTTTTCTCCTGCCCAAGAACACCAAGTACATGTCAGCTTTATCTGTTCCTGGCTCCTCTAGCAACAACAGCCTGTTCCAAAGCCAAGCACTTGGCAGCAGCAGCAGCACTACAAAATGCCACATCCCTACTCACCCACAACATACAAGCAGCCGTGGAGCTCACTGACACCATTCCCAGCCCTTCGCTGACCCATCTCTTTTACTTCTATCCACTTATCCAAGTGGGGATCATATTTCTCCACACTGGAAAGAGATGCTACACCATCATTGCCACCCACGGCGTAAACATGGTTCTGGAAAACAGTTGTACAAAGATTATTTGTGATGTAGTTGCCTTTATTCAGCTTTTCATTAGCAGTGTTAAAATTATACGAAAACGTGGTTTATCCACTTTCATTTAAGAATTCCAACAACAGATTTAATTATCTAACATAAATGCTATCTCTTCCAATGAAAGAAGCGCAGCAGTTTTGTAGTGTTGCATCTATTTTTCAGAGCACGAGGGGACTGAAGTAGAGCATGCTTTTGGTACCTTTAAACACAGTGACCATGACAAACCAGTCAGCTGAGCGAGATAGGAAGCACTATCCACGTCATTAGAATGATACTCCTCCCAGTACCTCAAATACTGTTGAAACAGTTCAATTTGCTGTGAGTATTATCCTAAGTATCCTCACTTTTTGCACAGGAATTTGATGACTAGAAGTGCTCAGACCCACCAGCTGCATTTTGTTTCAGACCTTGTGTTCTGCCTTGTGAACGCAGCTCTGAAAAGCAGGTGGGCTCCCCAGCAGTGACTCACCACCAGGGCTACGGAGCCGACACCTCCGCGGGGAGTGTTCATGGAAGCCACGGCGCTCCAGCGATCCGAGTCAATGTCGTAGCGCTCCACGTCGCTGAAGCATGTGTTGTCATCCAAGCCCCCGATGGCGTAAATGGGGCCGCCCAGGGACGCCAGGGCGATGCCTCTCCTAGGGAACCACAGCAGCAACACCTCAGTGCAAGTCCTTAACCAGAGGAAGCCACACTGCAAGTGCCATGGTACATGAATGGCACCTGTTTCAAACTAGGGGGAAAGAGTAATGGGAGTTTTAAAAGTGACGTTTATAGTAAATAATGTCACTGGCCCTCTGCACACCTGTGTCCTTTTGACTGAATGTCAACTCTAAGGCCAAGTCCTCCGCTCACATACCTGGATACACGACAATGTCCTAGATATGATTTCTCTATTTTATTAAATCTGAAGAAAACCTACTGGTTTTAACTTTGTTGGTATAGCTGGCTGCTACCAATTGAGAATGACTGGGGGTGATACTAATACATATTAAAAGACAAACCTGTGCTAGATATTAAATAGCTGAATTCTAGCAAGATTTAACTGGAGTTTCTTCCATTCTGGTCTTTTTTAATTGAGTGTTAAAATGGTTGTCAGATTTGTTTTTAATAAATCTACCAATACAATCAGTATTATAAAATTGAAAGTATGGTCTAGAATGTGAGCATTAAGTTTCTGCTTTAACCACCAAGCGAGGTAAATTACCATGTTACTGACAACATTCCTGTCTCATTAAAGAGGGAAGGTTCAGAGATACCGAGGCAGGAGCAAGGGAGGCACAATCTTTCTACAGAACAAATATTGTGGCAATATCCTGGCCTTATCTTAAATTGCCTCAGCAGATAACACAGACACCACTTCACCATTTTTCTCCACTAAGTATTCCAAGACCTCCATGAATGGGAGGAGTGGAGCTGAGAGGTAGGCAAGGCACAGCAGCCCTTTCATTTACCTGGGTATACAGTAATAAATGTCACAGAAATCTAGGGCTGATTGTTGCTGAGATTATGCCCTGGGGTGGTGGCAGGATGGAGGAAGTAGAGAAAGCCACTTTTAAGAGTCTGGGTCTTCTACTTTAGCTAGGTCACAGGTACAAATAGCTTTCGGATTTAAGCCATACTTATTATTTCACTCCTACTCATATGTGATGCTTTGAAAAACAACAAACAACACAAGAGAATGGAGAATTAGTGACATTGATTTAAATAACAGCAGAAAAAATGGTTACAGATCTGTGAGTCCAGTAACTCCTTAAAAGAATCTTAAATGTCAAGGCAAAAAAGAGTCCTCAATCTGACTTTCAGATTGTGTGCTTCTGGCCTTTTGTGTGAAAAACATAGGCAGCTATTTGTTTCCTGGTGTAGTATTTGATTTTTTTTATTTTCACTATGAAGTATTTCACTTCTCATGGTATGCTGGCAGTTATCTCACTCATTCCTAAAAAGAGCAAAAACCCACAGACCCAGTTCATCAGTTCCAAGTTGTTTATTGGGCACAGCAGAAAGGCCCTGGATACCAGAATGCAAGCATAGCTGCAGTAGAAGATGTCCCTGGTCCAGAAGCCACCTCCTCCAAAAAAAGAACAGAAGGGTGATACATTCATAGCATAAAGCTCCAAAATATGGGAAAGAAATTCCTAGAAATAGAACAGTTTGTAAACCCCCCAAAAAAGCAGGACAGACAGAATGTTTTTCAGCATCAGCAAGAAAAGGTACACCACAGACTAGGACTTGGAGTGTGGGACACATATACCTCTTTGTGTTCATTGATGCCTTCATCATCCACTTGTTTGTGAGAGGATCAAATACTTCCATGCTTCCTAAGTGTTCATTTCCATCATGTCCACCTACTGCGTAGACTTTACCTGAACACACAGACATCTTTTAAAACAGAGTTTGCTTGGCAACATTTCAGTTTTCATTTATATAATATCCCTGCCTATGTGGAGACAGGTCAAATAAATGTTAAAGTTTTAAAATGTTTTCAGTATCAGAGTTTTATATGCTGTACTCAACCAGGAATCTATTCTAATGTGAAGTTTTATACAAACCTTGAGATTATGTAAAAAAAAAACCTTCCTATAATTTAAGTACTGCAGGTCAAATCAGTTCAGACACATGTACCAGACTCTCCAGATTTTATATGAAGAAAAATTATCTTTGTTCTGCTGCAGCAACGAGGGGCTGCTAAGCACAAGAGAAAGCTACATTATTTGTGCTAAACTGCTCTGGACTGCACAGATCTGTTTTCAGACGAGGGAGACCCAAAAATAAAGCTAGGTCTGCTCTTGGAAGAGCTATGGTCTTAGTAACAGGATGGATTTAAGTAGGAAGGGAGCCAGTACGAGTACTAGCAAATTCTGGGTGACTGCTGTGTAAGGCCATTTCTTTATAAATGAATTTTTAAAAAGTAAATACCTATTTAAGGCCAGAAGTTCAGTTGGGCTGGGAGAAACCTTTAGAGGTCATCTAGTCCAGACCCTCTGCAATAAGCAGGGACATTTTCATTTTCAGGTTGCTTATAGCACCATCCAGTCTGACCTTGAACACTTCCAGTGATGGGACATTTATCACCTCTCTGGGCAACCTCTTCCAGGTTTTCACCAATCTCACTGTAAAAAACTTCTACATGATACCTTGTTTAAATCTACCCTCTCTTAGTTTAAAACCATAACCTCTTGTCCTATTACAACAGGCTCCACTAAAAAGCACGTCTTCATCTTTCTGGTAAGCTCCATTTAAAGTACAGAAAGGATACTTTCCAAGGTCTCTTTCCAAGTCTGAACAGCCCAATTCTGTCAGTTCGCAGTAATGTTTTTTCCATAAGCACAGTCTCAGATTGGCTCAGGACCAAACACTCCTTCAAACTGAAGACTAGCCAACAATGAAGCAATTAGTTTACTTCTTGTACAGCTAGTAAAAGTACCAACTCAGCAAAAGGAGCAAACAAGTCCCTTTTGCCTGGGGTTGCTTGAAAAGGGTTACTGACCTCCCACAGAGATCACACCCACATGCCTCCTCCTGCTGTTCATTTCAGGGCCAAAGAACCAGCTGTTCTTACTGATGGAGTAACACTCGATGCTGCGGAAGGGGTCACCTGATCCACCTCTGCCACCGACACAGAACAGCACACCTGGAGAACACAAAACACATTTCCAGAGAACTAGCAGGAGGATGGGCAAAAACAGTTGTATAGCAGAGTAAACTGAAAATTACATAGTTCGGGGGAAGTTGTATTTCACTTCAAGAAGCACAGTCATTGCCCTTCATAACTGGGTACTGGATTTTGACCTTTGCTTGACATACTGCTACGTCCAATCTATACTCTTGTAAAAACAATGCCTATTTTAAATATGCTTTTTGTGATTTGGCTTAAGGAGATAGATCCATTGTTTGTTAAATATAACAATGTATAAATTATGATATGCAGTCAACATTCATCACTCACTTTTGGTGTAGGTTAGTCAAAGACTTTAAAAGTTAGCTCAACCCTCAACACCAAAAGATAACTGTCCACTGTTTTCAGTACAGCTCTGAACAGATTGCCTGGTCATAACATACATAACAGCTCTGGTTTTAATACAGATAGAGGTAAAATGGAAAAATTATTAATGCTTTAAAGAAAGAAAATGACTGCTAAAGTTCTGCTAGGAAAATGCAGCACATTACCCAAATACCAGAAGTACATAATGGCTTTCCCAATTTTGCATTAAGTCATGAACAACCCTCAATATCAAGCTATACCTGTTTGATATCAAGACACCTGCACAGATGTGCTGCTTTTTCTCCATACCACTCCCTACTGGGTAACCAGACACACATTTAATTACCAGCAGTCTGCTTCCTTGGTGTTGTGCGAATGGAGTACTCAAAGTCAGGCACTGCCCTGCTGCTCAGGTGAAGGTGGTAGTTCCTTGCTTCATCCAGCAAATCCCTACATTTTAGATTCTGCTTGACAATCTCTTCCTTTGCCACAACACCCATAAGGAAACAAATGGGCAAGAGAGGCAGCCGTACCTGACACAGAAATGAACACAGTTGGAGAAAGTGGCTGAACTGCTGAGTGTCACCATGCAGCGCTGCACATGCAGCAGCCAGCAGCTGCAGAGCCAGCTGGCAGCCCCATGCTCCTCAATAAGGGGAGCAGCTCTCAGAGTTGCTCCAGAAAACAGCGATATGAACAGTTCTTTTCGGTGATAATGTTTGCTAAAACCAGTTGCGTTTCAGTCACAGTGGAGAAGTGCCCCTTGGCCCAGGCTGCGCTGAGGAAAGAGACAAGCTGCTGCCCATGCTGCACCTGCACCTGCCCAGTGTGATGCAGGCAGCACCTGCGGCTTTGCCAGGGCTTTATCAGGTTAGTCTGCTGTTGGGTATGAATCTTCAGCTCACTGCTATGCCAGTAGAAGAGGGCTTGTGCTAAAATGGTTCATTTTCTTTGGGTGGCAAGTCAAAAAGGAAACACTTAGTCACCATGAATTAAGTATCTATAAAGGAGGTATTGCTAGTACAGTAAAACCTTTCTTTAAGGCAGACTTGTCAGACTTCAAGCTTAAAAAAAAAGCAATAAATATTGACAGCTAATTGTTTCCTTCTTTAAATCCTTTATGCAATTTATTTTAGCAAACCTTTCATCTTTCTTTTTAAGACAGTGCAGAATACAAAGTACAATCAGAGGCAAAGGTGGGACAGATGTTAGTGAGGGGAGCTGAAGCAAATCTCCACCTGACTTCCTAAGGTTTGGAGTCAACATTGTCAAGCAGCTCTCAGTTGGCTCAACCAGCAATGGTGCAGAAGTCCAGTACCTCCAGTGCTTCTCAGAACAGCAGGATGGGGCTGTTATAGCACTGACAAGCATCTTTGTCCTGAAGCAAGCACATGTCTCTACCTGCTCTTCCTCACCTCCTTGCTTTCAGTCCCACTTCTTCCTTTATTTTGGCCCAGCTTATTTGAGGATACTTTAAAGCACCACTGTAGCCCTGCTGATAGGCTCCTAAGGTTAGTGACGTGGTAAGAACTCCAGGCTGTTAAATTCAGAACCTCATACAAATTCAAGTTCAAATTCAAAACAATGAAACCCATAAGGCTGAATATGACATAGATAATCACTGTCTAGAAGCCCAGGCATGTCTTCTGCTAGCAGTAATGTCCAAGTCAACTCATGTCTCCATATGCTCTGGCAAATAGCCAATATTTACAAGAAGGGGCTTACTTTTTCTTTGCTTGAATCTAGACTCTGGTTTCCATCAACAGAATACAACTGGTAATCTCTAGCATCTGCTAGCAAAACTGGGCAATAAATATAAATTTCTTTTAAAAAATCTTTAATTATATTGCCTGCAAGTTTAAGTATAGCATAGTAAAGAAGGGGTTTTTGTACCAAAAACCTCATGCTAGTCTAGATGGAACTGAAGGTTTTTGGAAGACAGCTAATAGACCATTGTGATCTTTTCCTAGGAAATGTGAAAAATTATTCATGAAGACAATGACAGCAGCACCTCAGTGGACCTCTCCTTACTCACATAATGCCAATATTATCAATGCAGCCAAATGCAAAATAATCAAGTTGGAGTTCAGTGACAACTAAAACTGCCCAGCCAATCCTACCTGCTAAGACTGATTATAAGGAATGTTTTGCAGCACATGGTATGCAAATTCTTTCCAGTACAGGCTCTCCACACCTGTCTCAAATACTGTGACACAACTTGATGTAACATATCTCTCTTAGTTTCCTTTCTTAGCCATGTAAGAAAACTCAACAGCTTTTCCTCCTTTCTTAAGTACAAATATATAACAACAAGGACAGCAAGCATATCAGGCTGTAAGAGTGGCAAGCCAAGTGAAGTGATGGATTTATATTCTCTCTGTTTTGTGTCAGTATAAAATATTTCTGCTCAACCACAGATGTAGCTTTTTGTTGGTTCCCCACCTACCAGCCATAAGCATAAAGTGAGTACTCTTCTCTCTACAGAAACAGAAGAATATCACTTCTCCCCAATATTCAAGCACTCTAACTTGCTTCCACTGTCAACTCCCAAACCTTAATACCAGATGAGGCACCAAAACCTAAGAACATTTTTCACCTTGAGATCTACCCAGGTACAAAGAGCTGATTACACAACTAAACCAGTGATGAGACAGGGACTTGGTGCCTCAGTCTGCCCTACCTGTGCAAGGATCTCATCCAGCCACATAGTGTGATGCTGTGGATTGGCCAGCAGCCACTTGATAGCAGCACTGTAAACTTGCTTTTCATTTTCAATATTCAGGTCACTGGAGGACAGGAGTTTATGGAGATGCTGTGGTGACACACTCACAAAGTCCTCGCACTCCATCACTTCTGTGAAATGTTCACAAGCAAACTGATCAGCCATGTCCATCAAGTCGATGCGGTTGTGGCTCTCGGCAAACGCCCTGACTGCCAGGCAGTTGGAGGGGTGGAAGTGCAGCTTCATGTATTCACAGCAGGCCTTTGCCACCAGTTCTACCTGCAGGATGCAGGCAGCATACAGGAGGGGCTGCACATTATCCACCGTCAGCGTGAGCCGCGAGGAGTATGCGAACTTCACCAGGTCCTCGATGGCATCGCCATCAAAGTCCCTGATCTCGATCAGCTTCTGCTTGGCTTCAGCCATTTCCGAAAGAAACATGGCTCGGAAGTATGGGATAACGCAAGCTAGCACCAGTTTGTGGCATGAGATTAGCTTTGAACCAACCTGAAAAAAGAACAAAAAAAAACCCCAGTGTTTTACTGGAACGTCAATTTCGGCTGTGAAAGCAGGAACAGTGAAGCTGAAATAAGAATTCTGGACTCCATATATTTTGTCCACACAAATTAACCCCATTTGTCCTGTATTTCTGACATTACATCCAAGTATCCTAAGGAGTAGCTTGGCCATGCAAGTAGAGTAAAGCTGTAACACAGGTAAGCAATTGCAGTGATGCACTGAACTTGCCTTTCTTTAAAAGCCTTATGAAATGTCCTTAGAAATATTCTAGATGCATCTTGGAGACAGGAGGAGACTGCTAGACACTTGTTTTATATGCACTCAGAGAATTTAAGGGGGGCAAATTAGAAAGGGACATTTTTAGACTACTTAATTTAGATTTCTGGACTTTTACTACTGTTGAAGAATTGATGTTTATAGAAGTAAATTCATGTAAAAACACAAGAATAACAGCTATTCCAGGGGTTATTATAAGTTAGCAATCACTTCAATATTTTTAGAATGTTTACCCACAAAAGACAGTGTACTCCCCATAAAGAAAAAGTATTTCTCAAAATTCTGATCAGAAAATGTAAAATAAGCTTTTCAGGTACAAAATTATAGAATTCCACTACATTAAAAAAGAATCTAAGTATTAAAGGTAAATGAACAATCCACCTCTTATTTGTGTTCCAGGAGTGCTTTCTTACAGCCTTTGTCACTCTGCACTAACCTAAAGGGATGGCTGGCTGACATAAGCAACCAGTTTACCTGATTACATGTTCATTTTCAGATGAAAGTGTTACAGAGAGCTGTTGTGCATTTAAGAAAATAAAAATATACTAAATTATAATGGATATTTTGGGGTTTTTTTCACTCTGATTCAATACTCAGTTGCTCTTACCTTTTTAAAGAGTATGATCAACACAAGTGTAACCTACCTGGTGAGTAGTGAGCTGACTACAGAGAGCAAACACACAAGAGTATGCAGATTAAAAAAGAGGAAAAGATGGATTGTTCAGTGTGATTACTTCAGATCATCCCAGAAGGAACAATTCAGACCTACCAAATGAACAAAAAGCAAACCACCAGGAGAAAAGCACATGGTATTCATCTGCCACTCTCCACCTTCTAACAGCCTTCTAAGACTGTTCATACGACAGCAGCAGGAGAGTAGGTGAAATTTCAGAATTTAACTTTTGGAGCAGAGGGAGTCTTCCTGTGTGCTCCCATAGCTTATCACTGTTACACCATCAGCACTCCAACTTACTACAGTACTGATACAGAAAGATGCTACCAGTGGTCTGCTGTACCAGGGAAAGCTCCCAGGCCATTCTTACCCTCAGACACTTTAATTCTGCCCATCATCCCACTCTCTAATTAAACCTTTCTTTTGAATTAAGTGGCTTTACTATGTTACCCAAATCTGTTTTATTTTAAATTACAGAATGGTTTGGGTTGGAAGGGACCTTACAGGTTATCTCATTCCACCCCCTGCCATGGGCAGGGAGACCTTCCACCAGTTATATAGCATGGTCTTGCTATTTTGAAATTAGAGTTCCCCTCCAGTTACTATCATAGCTTAAGAGCCAGCAGTTAAAACAATAATTGGTCTGACAAAAGCAATGCTCACTAACTAAGGTCACACAAAAGCAGAAAGTTCCATAGAGATCTGATTATTCTTACAACATGAGTGAGGCCTGAGCACTACAGGAAGAAATATATATCAAGCCCCCCTGAAAATTCTAATTCAAGTACATAGTTAGTAGTTACTTGAAAATCCCTCATTTAGGAAGCCATACAATAAGATGTATATCCACAGGTTGCTCTAGCCTTCACTGGAGGCCAAGTCATGTCATCTAACATTCTTAAGTAACCAAAATAGCTCCACACAGATCATACAAATGAACACTAATACAAGCCTAACTTAGGGAAAGTTAAACTGCAGCCCTAGTAAAGTGTTTTTTCCAAGGCAAGTTTCTGTAGCAGGAATATGCATTGAACTACGTTTATAAAATAAGAATTTCTGCCTTTTTTTTCCTTTCCAAGGGTAGGTGGAAAGGAAGGAAAGTAAGAATGAGGTCAACAAGAAAAGGGATAAGGAGGGTTGGTAACACCAGGGACATATATCTGTCAAGGATTTTCCCTGTTCATATCTAACAGTCAAAGTAGCAGGCTAACAACCTCTCCTAATGGCATCTGTCATTCATTCTTGGTTTAGGAACTGTGCTTCATCACCATTCCTTAAATAATTATCTTGAACTAGTAAGTTGTTTAGCTAAGCAATACTTAATATTCAAAGGTGCTGGCACCAACATCTATGCATGCTAAATACAAATTTATTGTCATCAAGATATAAGTAATATACAGCTGAGTTACAAGTAATGCCTTAAAGCAATGCTATGCAAGAATCATAAAATTTGCTTCCTCTCTCTCTTTACTCTTTGATCAGCTGTAGAACACAACTGTTGGGGTTTTTTTTCTTTCTTTCTTTGAAGAATGCTGGAAGTTAGATTTGTTCCAGAAATCTTGTTTGATGAAAAGAATTTAGCAAAACAACACAAAATGCAGATATGGAGGTAAAATTGGGGATGAAAGTATATTGAGAAAAAAAGAGGTTACAAGTAGCTGGAATCGCACAGTAATTAGTGACCAACTGTGGGAACTTGCTGAGAAGGCAAGTTGGATGAGCTCAAAATTGTGTACTTCCTCTCTCAGACTGTCAATATTTTAGGTGTTTAAATTTCAGCTGTAAACTTCCGAAATAAGGAAAAAAAACCTAGCATCTCTAGAGATGTCTCAGACCCAAGTGGTTCTGTTGTTTCCACACCCCTGCCAATATTCACAGCCAACTCCCAACACAGTTATCTGCAGCTTAATCTTCAGACTGATACATGCAATGGATATGTGACAAGTATCACCTTCAGTGTAACATCACAGAGCTCTCCAGCTTCAAAGAAGTGAAGAAGAGAGCTGTGAAAATCTTTCCAAGCCTCATTTGCCTCAAACACAAAGACATCCTCATCCCCATCACTGCTGGAAGGCTGAGTTTGCTGCTGCTGCCGCCTTTTTCCCTTTATCAGATGTTGTTTTGCCTGCTCAGGGACCATGGATTCTGAAGCCATTGGCTGTTGCTTCTGTCACTGTATCAATCTTCAAAAACTCCTGCCAAGATAAAATCCAGCCCATCAGGAGTTAGGTCCTAAAATTCAGTTCTGTTCATCTTCCTGTTTAAAAACACACACATAAAAAGAAAACAAGACATTAGGTAATGCTAGTACGTAACACTTCAATTACATTATAACACTACCTATAATCTTACTTGGGGAAGGTTAGAGATGAAGGGACCAAAAAAGAGACCCACAGCTAAGAATCCTATGTGGGTACCTTTAGGAAAAGCCATTATTTATGAACTTGTTGTCCACATTTCTTGATAAAGACATGAAAAAGAAAAGGCAAATATGTACCACAGAATCATAGAATTGTTTGGGTTGGAAAGGAACTTAAAAGATTATACAGTTCCAGCCTTCCATTAGACCATGTTGCTCAGAGCCCCATCCATCCTGGCCTTGAATACTTCCAGGGATGGGGCATTTGCAGCTTCTCTGGGAACCATTTTCCAGTGTCGCACCACCCTCGCAGCAAAGATCTTCTTCCTAACATCTAATCCAAATCTCTCCTCTTTTCGTTGGACCTGTTCCCATTTGTCCTATGACCACCTGCCTGTATAAAAAGCAACTCTCCCTGTCTTTCATAAGCCACCTTTAAGTGCTGGAAAGTACTCCAGAGTATACTGAGAAGCAGGACTCTTACACTGACTACCTTTGGTTTCACAGCTTCTTAGTTAATTTACGATGCATTCATTCTTCATTCTATGCTAAGAGTTGACTGCTATAATTCAGGGATTTCTGGTCATGGACTCTGGTGCTGGAGGAAGTGCACTGGCCACAAGAAAAAAAAATTCTTCTGCAATAAAAATTTAAGTCACATGTCTGAGAGCAGTACTGATTTTCCTTTTATGAGACTTTGGAAGTGTCCATGTCTCTTACTAAATTTACAGCTCTTCATGCATCAGTACTGGAGAAAAAGCAGGAAGTGGCCTGAGGCAACTGTACTTGTTCCTGCTGTAGGTCACAGGGTTGCTGCCAGCTCCACATCCTGTGTGGTGACAGAGCTGGTGGCTGCACTGAGATAGGCAGGTTCAAGTGAGATCAAACATGGAATATTTGCCTGTGGTGCTTTAAGCAAGGCAAGTATTCTTCCTTTAAAAGATATGTAAGAGAAAGATCTTACTTCTTCCAAAACTGTGAATTAGCTAAAGATATCATGGATGATGGCATCTTTACACATTTTATAGCAATGAATACTTTTTTCTGCTGAAAACTTAGCTTCATTATGGCAGATCTGACAAATTACTAAGGTATTATTCTAGTTCATTATGATATTTTGGGTCTCAAATTAATTCTCCATTACTGGTACTCATGTTTAACACACCCTTCAAAGAGGTCACTATAGCACTAAGATCTGAAGCTGACAGAGCTTCAGACACAATCTCCTGAGGTTATAAAAATTAACATGGACAAACAAGAGGCAAAAGACTGATGTTGAAATGCTGCACAGAGATGCTGAAAGGCATCATGTAAAGTAAGGTAAGATATAGCATCTCTAGCCAATGCTTGCAGGGAACTCATGCTTATTTTGGTCTTTGACGGACACTTTTGCTTCACCACTCCCTGCTTATTCACATCCAATCATTGCTACAGTGAGTTAAGATGCTGCTTTCAGACAGAACTGCCACTGACTGCTAAGTGAGAGTTCACAGTTCCCAAGTCATAAGGTTTTTCCATCTGACACATGTGCTACATTTATCTTCCTGCTTTAACTGCAGCTCCACAGACTTGCCTCATCTAGTCCGTGTCTCAAGGTAAAAAAGACTGATGTGTACATTTTACCTATTCTGGATATGCCACTGTTAACACCAACATAAAACCCATGAGTCTTAATAAAAAAAATCAGTGCTGTTGGGGTGAATTTTTTTATGCTACAAATGAACTAAGCAATAGTACAAAAGCCAGAGATAACTGATTTTAAGCAACGCTCTTCATATCTCATGCTCATAGAAAATAAAGGTCTTTGAGATGCTCTGAGCTCTTGCCAATAAGAAAAGACACTGAATGCATACTTGGATTTATATATTTGATGCATACTAAGTACCCACTTGATATTGCAGGGGAAGAAACTAGAAATTAACCTAGAGGAAAGCAATGGCGTTACTCACACACACAGCCATAGATAGGAAAATCACATCTATGAGAGAGTGCCCAGTATTATGATATCAAATATGTGTATGGGAACATGAGAACAAGTCAGTTACTGTTCCTCAGGTAAAGAGAAGTTTCTGCAACATGTTAAAAATTAACATGTGTAATATAACCTTCAGAAATATTCAGACAGCAATCGACTGACATACTTCAGCTTTTTTCTGATGGTGGCAGGTAGATTTTTATTCTTCCCCCAAGTCAACAATTCAGAAGCATCCTGTTTCTGTCATACACCTAGGTCATGCAAATATTTTCAGACATCTATCCCCAAATCTTCCACTATTCTTAATTACAGCATCTCACAATTTGAGTGTTCAAACAAATCATCTGCTATGGAAAGTACCAGCTGCAGCCATGTTTCATTTGCCAGAAAATACTGGTTTGGGCTCATCTTTAGCCATAAGCCATTTCTGTTCTCAGATTTTAAACTAAAAAGAAATAATTTTAGTAGCACTTGACTCAAGATACTAAATTCTGAAAATCTGAAGATCACACCAAATTCATGAAGATAAGTGTATTTCAACTCCACAAACCAAGAGAAGAGCCTTGACACATTTACTCCCCAAACCAACAGTAACTCAACAATAACACCCAACTGCGTGAGGTTAGTTTCATCCTGGGTGAATGCCACACACACACAGTCTTTCCTCTCTAGAACAAAACACTGCCATGGCCATTCAGAGCTGCAATAACATGCCCCCTTTTTCACCTTGACAATTAAGTCTTACAGCCTGCATACAGTCTAATATTTTGACGACATTAGGGGAAACGTGACCATCACAGCAAGTGACTGACACTAAGGAAACTAAAGGAAGTACCTCATTCATAACATCATCTATCACTCCTTGTAAACAGCTACTTGACACTTTCCATGAAGAAGTAGCTGTCTGAATAAAATAAAAACCAAACAAAACAAACAAATCCCACACATGTTTACAGCTCACCATCATTTGCTGAGTCAGCAATTTCCTTATTAAAGCTAAATATTTAGAAATACTGATGATGTCTGCTATTCTCAAGAGGGCAGCTGTTCCAGACCCCAACACTGGTCTGTGCTCTGGTCATCAACGCTGGTCCTCAGGCTAGGGACTGAGGATCTCCTCCTAGCTGCTCCTCAAACTTACAAAAACAAGAAAGGATGGGAGGTCAGAGCACAAAAAGCTATCTTACAACTGCTCCAAGTCAGACAACATCTGAATTCAGTAACATCTGAAAGTGACATGATTTTGACTCAGACATTCTAGCTAAATCTTAAACTGAATAAAGTGTAAAATTTCTCAAGTCACATTGAGTACTTAAGTTCAGTAGAGACAAAATACCTCCATTTTGAAGCAGAAAGAAATTGAAGGCAATAGGCAGTGGTAGGACATGAATAACATCGCTCTGTTTTCCCCCATTATGAAATTAAATCCCAGGAATTCTGGCTGACAAGCCAATCTGGACATTGGAGTACATGGCCTCCTTTCCCCTGTGAAGCACCTCGGGAGGAAATGTCCCAGAAAGAAGGGATCATCCTTATTCTTTCTCTGACACATGGGAGGAAATTACTTCAGTGTTATAAAACAAACAAAACCACGATTGCCACTGTAACAAAAACTAGGAAGTGTTCAGATAAGAGGTATTATGATACCTGTAAATCCAACACTCCTTACGGTCAGTGGTACTGAAGCTGGATAAAAGGTGACAGATGTGCAGGAGAAATAAAGGTACAGATGAAGTTTTCCCAAGTATCCTGTGTGTAATTTTGACTACCTACCCCCAAGATGAACTAAAATCACATCATGATCTGTGCAAAGAAGGGTGGTGACCCTCCCTCAAAAACCAAAAAGGCCTTTTAATTGAAAGAGACAAGAAATTTGCCTTTGTACATGTGGCTGTGTAAAACTAACTCGTCTAACAAAGAGCCTAAAATGCTCTCACTGCTACCCACAAGACCAGAACAGCAGAGGCAGCAACAAGATCTTCTCCAGTTTAATCCAGCTAACAGAGAAATTTGAATTGTTGCCTTGTGTTGTGCAAAGAAAACTTGAAGGTTCGGAGAAAGGACAGCTGGCAGAGCTAAGGAAGACACCTTAGGGAGGGAGAGAAGTGGGAAGGGCAGGAGGCAGCTGCAGTGCAAACTGCAGACAAGCAGCAGCTTTGGCAGGGACTGTGCCAGCAGCTGTTTCATTGCTCAGTCTAGCTACAGCTGCACCATCGAGAAGGAACACAGGGGGGAAAAACTCATAAGACAAAATAGTGTAGAAAATCCTCAGTTCTCTCCCATTCTCCCTTCTCATCTTTAACTCTATTAAAGATGATGTGCAAACATTATGCGAAACTGTTCAGATGCCCACACTAATTATATCAAATTAGACAAGGCTGGAAAACATGGCAACGTTCAAATTACATGCTGTACTACAACCCTAAGCCTACTGCACTTTTCAGCAGAAAATTATTTAACAGAAAGAAAAAAAAAAGTCAGAAACCACCCATCTAACCGGTTTAGCTTGTTTAAAACCACCAGGATTGCTTTTGTAGAAACACAGAAAAGTTTCTTAGACAACACTAATTTACAGTTTCTAAATCCTTTCAGCATTTCAAAGGTTCTTTGCAGCAAAAAGTGACATTATTGTTTTGTTTTACTTGTCACACAGATAGCTTAGCAACAGTGAAATGGGTACAGCTGGCACCATCTCTCCTAAGTTTGTATAATGAAAATCCCATCAGGTGCTGCAGACACACAAGCCATGAACAAGGACTGCTCTTCCTTGGAAAAATGCAACAGGAAAGGTGTTTTGTAGAGAATGAAAAACATAGATAAAATTTCATTTTGGAAAAAAATTCTTCCTGGCAGTCCTTTCATGCTGCTTTGAGACAGCTTCTTCCCAGCTCGCTTTGATTCAGTGCTCAGTGAAGTTCTCCTGAGGTGTAATCCCAGTTTCCATGAAACACCAGAAAGGCCACCTGTCTCCTGGGATTTACAGAATGACAAGTTGACAATTTTGCATCATAAAAAAAACCCCAAAACCCTCATATGCCACGATTTATTTATGCTTCACTTTTACTTCAGAACAACCAGCAAAATCACTCAGAAGTCACAAAACAGCAAAGCAGGACTCTGCTTTGAAGATACAGGGGTAACTAAGGCGTGGATTATTTATACAACGTAAACTTGGGAAGGCCCAAGAAATAGAACACAAAATAAAAACCACTGAAAATCAGTGCAATGGGAGCGTAGTGAAGTGCTGATGCATAGATACAAAATTTAACTAGCCTACTACATTCACAAGAAGACAGAACAGTCCCTTACCAAGGAGAGGCACTATGGTCTTCTCTGATAGAGCATATTAAAAATACCAATTGTTTAATAGTCTTCACAGCAGCATTTAGTTCTGCCATTCCTGAGAAGTATTAACAGAGAGTAAAATTATTTCTAAGTCCTTTGGCATCTTCCTTTATCCTGGATATGTAAATCAAGGCATGGTATCCACTAGAGCATTCCAGAAATGTAGCCAAACAATGCTTCCCATGCAGACATCAGTCCCTTCCTCCCAGGACTCTCTGCCTTAGCTGCCAACCATCATCACATTCTCTCACTTAGGGCTGAGATTCACAAAACAAACAGCTCAAACTATAAAGCAGTATCACCTTCCTTTTGTCCCAGAGCTGCAAGGCTCCTTCAAAATCTGAAATCAAGAGATGGCAGAGGTAATGCAAGACAAAAGGCTTCACAACCCAAGATGCTACAACCATTGTAGGAAATTATTATTACAAAAATCTGTTTGGTGAAACGTGCTGGGGAAGAACTAAAGCACTGGCTAATGTGATGCTGTGCTGCCTTGCACCAAATTACTGACAGTCATTACACAATGACCCTGTCTTGGTGTGACCACACTGATTACATTTGTCTTTACAAATAAACAGCCAACTACAAAACTGAATGCCAGGCTCCTGACATTGCACTAACAATTCAAAAAATAAATGAAGTTACGAGCACACTGCACAGAAACCCCATGCACAACCTTGCCAGGTAACAACGCAATCACACTTCTTTCACAGCACAAGTGGTTGCACAGATTACAGGGGACTCAGCCCAAACTAACTCAAAAACCTCAGACCACACTGCTTGAAGGTGGCTGAACCTTTTGCAGCTTAACCTCCATTTCCAGCAAAAACATATGAGACACTTCTGTTGTGGTTTCAATGTGACAACACTTGATGAGTTATTTTACTTGTTGTGGTACTTCTCCACGGTGTGATTTGTTTCTTGATTATCTTTGCAGAAACCTTTGCAAACATCACAGAAAGCCAGGTTTCTCTGAGTTTTGTAACGTTGACAAGTGTATGATATACAGGAATGACTAAGGCAAAGGAGGAAACACAGATAAATTTCCCAGTGGCCAGTAAGCAATTGTCTTGAGTGGAGGTGGGAAGGGGGAACCTACCAAAAGAGGAAGAAAAGCCAAGAGCTGAGGGAGCTGTGACATCTTAAATTCTTATTTATTTGAGAAGGGAGAACGCCTGAGGCTCTCCCCAGCAGCAACGGGCAATTTCCTGCTGGTTTTTTTTGGTTTTTTTGTTTGTTTGTTGTTTTTTTTTTTTTTAACACAAATATTTGTTCTGGGTTAAACTAAGTGACTACTCGTTATCCTTTACGAGATGCCTATAGTGAGCTGATTAAGGCACTACCTTTGGCTGTGGTCTCCACATGGAGCAGCCTGAAATGCGGGGACTCCCGGCTCAGGTAATTTTTAATTAACATTTATCTCCCTCTCGGACGCTATGGCTGCCGCATCTCTGTGAACGCCCCCGCAGCACAAGCCCCCCAGTGCCGAGCCCGGGCACGCTGCCGCCTCTGCGCTCTCCAAGCACAGCCCAGCCCCGGTAACCATTTGCACCGATTCCACCTGAATCCCCCCCACACCGGCGCTCGATCTGGCTGCCTGGCTCCGATCGCGGCGATCCCCGTGGGCGAGGACGGAGCCGGGCCGGCCCCGCGGCCCTCCCGGGAACGCCTCTGGCCCGTCGCGACCTAGCGGGGGTGCCCCGGGGGTCGGAGCCCTCGTTGGTGCTGCGAGGAGGGGGAGACCACCACACCGCCCGCCCCGCCGAGCCCGCTCCCGGGACCACTGAGCGGAACCTGAGGGCAGGGGGCGCGTTACATAAGGGCGGGGGAGCCGCCATGGCGGCACGAGGGACGGCGGGGGAAGGGCGCGGGGTGCGACGGAGCCCTCCGGTTGCGGGGGAACGGGAGGTGTGAGGTGAGGGCCGGGGTGAACCCCGCGGTGAACCCCGCGACCAGTGCCCGCCCCACTCACCGGCGCTGCCCCTGCCGCCGCCGCGGGTCCGGCGGAGCACCCGCCGCCCGCCAGGGGGCGCTGGGCGCGCATGCGCCGAGGGGCGGGGGTGGGGTGGGGGCAAGGCAGGGGCCCGGCGGCGCTTCCCGCGCGCCCGGGCGCCCCGATTCCCGGGGGAAGACGGTTCTGGCTTGTGGCGTGTGGGGGAAATAGATTGTGGAGAGCGCCAGTCGCTTGTTTTTTAAAAATCTTAAAAGTTTATTAGTAATAAAACAGTTATAAAAAATAGTAATAGAATTAGAGTAATAAAAATTTGGACAATGAGGATGAGGACACTACGAGACAATAAAAAGCAAAGAATTACGGACATCCGGATGTTTTTGGGCACTGAGCTGCCAAAAACATGCCTTGTGAACCAAGGAATAACCCTTAAAAGCAGCAGCCTGTTGCATATTCATGTACCTCATACATGATGCATAAATTCCTTGCAAATTAAGAATTTTTCTGGTTTTTGTCAACTTCTTCCCCTTAATTCTGGTGGTTCCATAAAGACGGAGAGAAGGTGGAAGAATGTTTGTCTTTTCTGATAAGGAGGCTGTAACTCTTTGTGTCCTGTTGCTGTTATCTCTGTGCGAAGAGTTTCTTGATTATCTTATTGCAGAGTTTCTATTTTAACATTATGTTACAACCTAGAACTATATTTAACACACTACTTAAGAGAATTAATACAGCATAACTTTCTAACATTATACATATAATGTTCATTTTCATATTTGCAAAAAGCCAATCACAAAATACGCATTTTTCGCATAGACTTTCCCGGTCCTTGGCGCATGACAGGGCTGATCTTCAGCGGGAAGCGGAAGCAGGCAGAGCAGCTGCTGAGAAATGCCATGATCCTGTACTCCCCCATTTAGTGCAATCTCCACTGGAATAATTTACCCCCTTCTTGAGGGGAGGCCGTGCGAGGAGTGGCTGAGGTCACTTGGTCTGTTCAGTATGGGAAAGAAGAAACTGTGGGGAGACCCCATTGAAGTTACAGCTTCCTCATGAAAGGAAGCGTGGGCGGCAGGCACCAAGCTCTTCACTCTCCTGAGCAGTGGCAGGACCCAAGGAAACAGCCTGAAGCTGTGTCAGGGGAGGTTTGCGTTGGTTATCAAGAAAAGGTTCTACCCCCAGAGGGTGGTTGAGCACTGGAACAGGCTCCCCAGAAAAGCAAGCACCAAGCCCAACCAAGTTCAAGAAGCATTTGGACAATGCTGTCAGGCACAGGGTGTGACTCTTGGGGATGTCCTGTGCAGGGCCAGGATTTGGACTCAATGATCCTTGTGGGTCCCTTCCACATCTGCATCTTCTGTGATTCTTTGATTTTTTAATACAGATCAGAGCGATTCTGCTTCAGATTTTGAAGGAACTGCTCTCCATGTGTTCAGAGAGAGAAGATGTAATACAGAGAAGGAAAGGCTATACCAGCTCCTTCCTCTCCACCTGTCCACCAGCTCTGATCTCTACAAGTGTATATTTTTTTAATACATATATATATATATATATCATACAGAGAGATACATACAGCCCCTCCAGTGCAGGAATACATTTCCCCAATACGTATTTTTCCCCTCATTTGATTTAGTCCCTTTGTGATTAGTATCTTTCTCTGCCTGTGGAATAATAAGTGTAAGCCTTGGTCCCATTTGGTCAAAGCTTGACTTCAGAACTTGAAAAGAATTGGCCAAGAAAGTTCCACAGGCTGCTAGAACCAAAGAAAGACCTTATGAAAGAAACAGATGCCCTGGGGAGTATGGAGTCTTCCTTGCACAAAAGCAAGCACAGCTTGCCAAGTGAAAATGCCAGTCACCTCCAGCCCCACAGATTAAGAGCCCAGTAGATTTCCCAGTTCCATACTGCAGAGCTGAAAGCTGGACTCCCACTGGATGCCAAGTTCACTTCTCCAAATGTGCATAAAAATGCTAGGATTTTGTTTTTTCCTGAATCCAGCACAGTTCTGCTGAAAAGCAAGAAGGTGTTTTATAAATCCATATTTATCTGAGAATGAGTGGCTGGAACTTTGCAGTTCCACACAAAGTATACATACACTGTTTTTAGGAGGAGATGCACATCTATTTAGGAATCTTTAAAGGCAAAAATGTCCAACTAAATAACACTTCTATTTGAGGTGGCCTGTTTGACAAAGACAGAACACTGTCCATGAAAATATGGGGATCATTGTTATTATCGCAAATATATCTGATGGGTTTGGGTTGTTATTCCACATCTCTGTGCCTTTTATTCCATAGAGGTCAGAGGCAGTGAAAATTCAGTGGCAAACAGCTGAATTAATTATAAGACATGCTTATCAAAAAATTGCACGAGTTGTGATCCACCCAGCACATTTTAGGTTTTGCATAAATACATCTCAGAAAATTCCTGTTTGGCAATGTATTTTTTCTGGTTTGTTTGTTTTTTGTGGTTTGCTTGGTTTTGTTTTTTTTCTGAACATAAAAATCTCAAGCAATCCTCCTCAAGTTCATCCGTATTTTTGAAAGGTACTAATCTGAATGTATGTGGCAGAGATGCTGCTTTCCATGTGGAGTTTCCAGAAGGCTGGAATTGTACAAAGTGATCTGTACAGACTTGTGTTTTGTGGATTTCCCCTCCCCTTCTATCACAGTGTACACTTATATCCCCTATTGGCCTCAGACTTTCTACATCATATATCCACAATGTCCAGCCAGGCAGCTGCTCTACTTCCCCAGACCGGTTCTCTTCAAGATGAAAGCCTGACACCTAAGAAGTGCCAAGGGAGGAAATATTACCTTCCAACTTCCTCAGACAAGTGTTGGGGATTGAAGCAAGGTCTGTGAAAAGGTAGAAGTCATCAGTTGGCAGACTGCTGTTCTACATGAGGAACTTTGTGCTTTTATTTCCAGCTTTGAGAGTTAGTGATACTGCTTGTAATGTATTGTGTCTCTCATCCAATGCTCCTGGAAACCACCAAAAAGGCTCCGATTGACTTCAGTCATAGTTTGATCAGGCCTTCAATCCACAAAGATGCCATTGTTTGGTTTTACTGCCACAGTGCTGCTCCTTCTCACACATACATTCAGATACATACATCCACTAAGTCCTCACAAGCAGTGCCTTACAGGGGCGAGGTATAATCCCTGATGACAGAAAGAGGTTACCTTTTCCTGGATATCGGCCAGCTTTGAGGCTGAATTCCTGGTGATCTATTGTGACTGCTCTGGTAAATGCTTTACCTCTGTTCTCTTAGTAAATGTAAAATAAGTATTAGTCTGGATTCTCTTAAAGCCTTGAGTTTAAAACTGTAGCTTTTTGGATTAGCAGTTGTAGAGACCTGTAAGACTTCAGTAGTTTATCTTCCTGCTCTTAAGGCAACAAATTAAAAAATATTGCTATTCTCTGATGGTAACAATTCTCAAAAGAAAAGAAAAAAAAAAAAAAAAAGAACCAACTGTGAAAACTTAAATAGCTGGATTTTTTTTGTGTGTGTGTTTTTTTTTTTCTCAGCTGTTTCAGAGGGAAAAAAGGAAATTCACTTGGTTCAAAAGACAAATCATGACCTGGCAGCTGAGAGACAGGACATAACTTTGGGTGAAAAAGATCTTTGGGTGTTGAGTGACTGTGGCTTTGTGTGCTAATCTCAGCTACATCAGCATGAGACAGATATGTCTACAAGGTGAAAACCCACAGGAGCATAAACACCTTCCTTGAGGAAGCTTCAAAGAGAAAATGAGTGCCAGGTAGCTCTGTCTTGCCAAGAAGGTGTCATGCACTGGGTATAGCTGTGCACCATGTTACTTGACAACTTCCAGAGATCCTGTGTTAGCTGCTGGATGAAGAACAATCCTTTCCTCAAACTTGTTAGTCCACAAATGCACTAACACAGCCATACCCACTGCCAGGCTCCAAGGCAGCAGGTAACCATGGGGCTACACATACATGCAAAGCATCTCTTTCTTAGTGCCTTTGAGCTAGCACTGAGGTAGCTCAGCACTGCACAGCACAGGCATTATCTACAACGGCCTTTAGAGTATTGAGGACCATGCTTTAGGATTTGTCTGCCTGTGATCCATATTATGTTTGTAAGCACTTGGGAAGATCCGTGTTTAATGTACCTGTGTATGGAGAGTCCCAGGTTTCATGACTTCCAAGGCATCAGATGTGTTGTGTGACAGGGTAAAATTGAAATAATCCATGTCTTGAAAAATAACTATCTGAAAAATCTGTGCCGCTGCTTTCTTATCTATAGGCCTGTAGCTTATATGGACTTTTGTCATCCTGCTGAAGGAGAGTGCACCTCTGTTTGGCATGTATTTTCCTTTTTATCTGTTCCCTGCTCCTGAGGAGAGAGAGCATGAACTGAGCTCTCCTGCCCCTAAATTGGTTACTGATTAACCATATGGATTAGGCACAAATCCTTGTGAGTCAGGATTTCTTTATCTAGAAAATGAACATGTGAACAGTGAGTATAAACTATGTTCATAAAATGATGCATTTTAATGATTCTCAGTCACTCCTAGTGTCACTTACATTACAACTGACCCATATAAAAGGAGTCTCCTTTCCAAGGTGTCTCCATAGTCCTGTGCAGAAAATCTCAGTATCTCAGAAACTGTTAGCTGTAACTGTGTCTCTGTTAATTAGTGTTCTGATTGATATTGGTTGGTTGTGTTTGGGTTTGTTTGGGATTTTTTTGGCTGAAAGTATTCATTAAATGCACAAGAACTGACCATAGATCTGAGTGACCTAAAAGGGTACTTCTAAGGAAATAACTAATTAATCTAAAAATTTTTTTACGCTTTTTATGGCCCATACTACATTACTTGCTATAAATCATGATGTAGCCTTCCTTCCAGACATTCATTAAAATCCCCTTAAAATTGTACTTGTGTTTAAAAGGGCTTTTGGTACAATTTAATGCTAAGAGAGAGAGGAGGATGGAAGTGGAAATGTGCCACATGAGCAGATGTTCAGCTGGGAAGAAGATAACATTAATGATTAGGCTGTGCAGCCAGAACTGGTGTTAACAGCACATGCATGCTTTAAGGGCTTAGAGAGCTGAGCTGTTAAAAATGGGACCACACTCCCGGTACTAAAAGTGATTTCAGCGTTGATTATAAAAAAGAAAGGCCTAAAGCATGGGGGCCCGCGGTTCGAGCAGGAGCGCTCCCGCTGAGGATGCTGCAGTGGCGGCACTGGGTCTTCTCAAGCAGCGATGTCCCCGATGTTCCAGGCGGAGTGGCACAGATTAACTGTGTCAGATGCCCCCTTTTTATCCTGTTTTTTGTTCCTTCGGATTGGTTTCTGTTGGGATCCTTCATTTGCATGAAGGTTTAAGGCGCTTGATTGGCCCACTAAGGTTCTGTCCAGGCTGGCTCGTTTTTGCCTGGAGTGGTGAGATGCACTTTACTTAGGTGTAATACGGTACGCTGAGTACCGTATTTCTTATAACTACCCTTTTAACCCCTTTTTCAATATAATAACCAAACTTTTTAACGGTACATGCTTAACAGTTGTTAACTATTTTACAACAGTTTCTAACCTATTTTTGACATTTATTAAGGTTAAGTTTTAGTGAAGTTGATTTTAAGTTTTGTTGATGTATACCTGTTTGAGTTATAAGATATAATTCCTTTGCTATACAAGTGAATGACATAAAGGCTGAATGATTTTTTGTTAAAATTTGCTCATTTAAATTACAAGATAGCGCTATTTTCTTATAGAAATAAGAACATTTTTGCTATTTTATTTTTTATAGGTAATACTGAAGAATGAGTAACAATTTTATGATTTATTTAATGCTTTCTTTTTTACTTTTTTGCTTTAATGTCATATATGTCTAGGAAAATATAACCTCTGTTTCTTAAGACAATTTCTACTGATATATTAGTAACCCTGATTATGTTAATTATGTTCATCTTATGATGTGAATTCACTGACTTTTTATAACAAGCATTACTTTATTCATTTGCTATTTGCCTATGGTACCATTGGCTAACTAACGATAAAGGAGAAAGCAAGCTACTTTACAAACCTTCACTTGTTGTTGTATAGCTACTTATAAGACATATACTATTTTTCTAACTAATCCCCCAGAAGGTGAAACTGACATATTACTAAGAGGTTTTTAAAATATACTAAAAAGACTCTTCCAGTTAGAAGCCTGGACCCAAGTCCTGGCCTTAACCAGTAGAGAAAATTTTCTGCACCAAAATATATTCAAGTAATTTTGACTTACCAAATTTGGACCTATAATAGCTAAACCTCCTTTTAAGGTAAACTTGGAAATCTTAGCCAGGAATGATTTTCAAAGCCCTCACTTTAAAAAATAAAGCTTGCCAATTACTACAGACTCTAAGTAATAGTACAATATTAAAGAAATTGATAATGCATTGTTTAAAATCACAATTCTATTTTTCATGTGCTACTAATTGTATCTATTATCTGGTTTATTTTTATTTAGTATAAGTTTATTGTTATGCTACATATTGTTTTGCTTTTATGTTACCTTCATGTTCATAACAAGAAACACACATGCTATTAAAAACCAAAAAATTAGGGGGGAATATAGCTCCTCTAGAACTTTACACTAATATTTATACTAAAAATTTTTGAAAGCAAACCAAGTCATATCAAATTGGATCCCTTACCCTCCTGAAACACCCTTGGAATCCCGAGAATTAGAGTTCCTGGGTTCTGTGAAAATGGATTTTTGTGTTAATTTTAAATACATGGGAAGGAATCAGTCTAAAAATGTTTCTTCCTATCGCCCTGTGTATAAGAATCAAAACTTTTGGTACAATTACACTTCTGGCAACCTTTCTAAATCCAGTAATGCAGCTGCCATCAGGGATGTTTTTCGTTTATAAAGATCAAGCTTAAGCCTTTTAGTGGCTTAGACTTTAGAATTTTTAAACTAAAATATTCTTTTTAGGATAGCTATGTATGTGTTAATTTTGATAATAATGGTATTAATCATGACACACTTCAATATGTGCAGAGATTAATTAAAAAGGCCATTAAACGAGTATTTTTGGTTGAAAGGAAAGGGGGAGATGTTGGTATGTTGGGGGACACAAGACAGATGATGGACTTTGGACCTGGTTAACATATGAGATTTGATAACAGGATGCATTGGCAAAAGTAAACGGAACTTTGAAAATTAGACCTAGATTGCAAGAAGATTAAATCAGACAGGTTTACCAGAAAAAGAAAATCTCATTCAATTCTGAAAGCAAGAGACATTGTTATATGCATAAATTTGCGTATGTGATTTTAACCTAATCATTGTAGCACACATTATTAGTCTCCCTAAAATAGTATATAAGCGTTTGTATTCCACAATAAAATCAGATTCTGATCACTGAATCAGTCTCCCTGTCTCTCTCCATCGCCAACAACTATTGTCACCAGATTATTTTGAAGCATTGAGTGTATGTTCCTGTTGCAGCACCAGTTTAACTAGAATGTTTCTTGAAAAATATTTTGATTGTGATCTTTTAGAAAATGATCAGCTACCAGCTGTGAACATTAAAAGGCTGAGAACATAGAGAGGAAATAGTTTGCACAAGAACAAGTTTAATCCTAGAAACACCTGTCTTCAAGTGTAAGCTTATTCATACTCTTTGCAGTAAAGCTACAATCCTACAATTCTCTTGGTGATGAGCTTGAACAAAGCAAGAGACCTGCTTGGGAAAGGAAAAAATGCATGGTCAGATAATAGATGCAGAATGAAAGGATCTGAGAGATTGAAGGTACCAAAAAGTTGAGTCAGAATTTTTGCAGACAGTTTTGCAACACTGTGAACCACCAGTGATCTCAGATGCTTAATTTCAGTAGAGTAGTAGTAAAAAACCGCAAAACAATACAAAACCCCTTCCTGAACTGCTGGGTTCGGGAAATGCTGTGCATTTAGAAATCCATGTTCTGAAATGCTGCCTAAAATTGCCTGGATTTTTATGCATACTGGTACTACCTGCAAGCATTAAAAAGTATTGCCCTAGTCATGACGCTGGGGCCTTGGTGCTAGCAGACAGTGGCACCAGGAGGTACAGCCCTGATTTTCTCTTTTAAGTGGCCTAGGTTTCTGCCAAGAAACACAGGCTGAGATGGTTCTCCTAACATTCTGAGTAGGATTCAAGGACTTCGGAAAAATGTGGCAGAGCCAGTCTCTGAAGAAGTACCCTCAGACTTTAGTAAAGACAGACCAGGTGGTGTGGGGTCTGTCGTTGTCGTTGGGCCTCACTCCCTGATTGGGGTGGCCCGGAAAGGTGGGAAAGTCCTCCAACCTGAGCTTCCAAAGAAAGACTCAGTAATCTTCAGTTGTCCGGTCTCAAGGTAGCTTATTGTATGTTATCTAAAAGATTTCTCCCTGAGCTGCTGCGGTCTGTTCAGCACTCAGGCAAAGGCACACTCTGACACCCAGGGGGCTGGTGCCCTCTTTTATATCATACATTACGTGTTAAATGTTTATGGTTTTTCCCCAATGCCTATTACCTATATTGAATAGTGACTTTCTACTCTAAACCAATCTGTGAGTGCCAACATCACCATGAACATGGAGGTTAGGAAGAAGAAAGAGGACAGGGCACACCCAAGTCCCTCCATCTTAGAACTTCTGACCCCCATGTACAAAACTCAGACCCCTCTGTACAAGGTCTAAAACCCCCCTGTACAGCACTCAAAAATTCTTCCTTTCACTTTGTGACTACTTCTACTACAATATCTAAACTTTTGTGATTTCTTGTTCTTCCTGCAAAGTTGGTAAATTGTTCCATGGATCAGGTTCAAAGCCACAGGGGTCTGTGGCTGCATTCCAGGGTCTCAAATGTTTCTGACCTGGGCCCGGTACATTCAAGAGTGTCCAAGGGACATTCTGGGTTCCGACAAGGTGGCAGTGCTGTGGGGAGTTTTAGTCCACGCCATTAGAAATTCTGTAAGTAATTCACCATTATGCCTCTTGTTCTGGGGAGCAGAGCCCCTATCACCCAGCAGGGCAGTCCCAGCCCTGCTGGCAGCAGCCCCTCAGGGAGTACACACTGCAGCTGGCACACAAAATCCCTGTGGGGCCCTCACTCTCCTGTGCTTTTTTAGAGCAGAACAGCTGGAGGGACAGAGGAAGGAGCTCCACAGGCCTCTAGCCAACATTATGGTGCTTTTAACTGAGCTGTTGCTTATAATGTCTGTGGGAGACTACGCTGACTCCAGCACAAAGATTAAGAAGTAGCTGCTTCCTACTTTTCTCTTGGAACCTGGTTCCCTGCTTAATTAACACATCAGCATTTGGGCCAGACCCCAATTGCACGACTCAGTGGTGCTGTAATTTTCCTGGCACAGGGCTCCAGTCAGTGCTGGAGCCAAGGAAAAGGAGGCAGGGAGGACATGGAAGCACCAACTCCAAGAGACATCTCAGCAGGAGGCAAAGCACAGGGCCAGAGTCACTAACCTGACTCATAAGGAGTCCTTAGGCCAGGGTGTGAGGTACCCCTCTTCAAATCTGGGACTTAGCTGTAGGTGGCTGCATGAAACCTACTCACATGGACTCCTGCTGGGCACCCACGTGTGACCAGAGCTTGGGCTAAGCTTCAGTTGAGTGTTGAAACCAGAAAGAGAACTGAGGAGCCTGGATTCTGTTATCGGTGTTCAGGAGATGAAGGCTTAAGTTCTTGGTTTTTGTCTGGTTTTTATGCCAAGCAGAAGACTCGGAAAATCAAGCAAAGCGGAGAAGAGCAAGTAGCTCTCAGTTGTGACAGGCCTGTCCTCTCAGAAAGAGCCCAGCATGTAGTTCAAAGAGCAAGAAGAAAAAACAACTTTCAGAGTAGACAAAAGTCACTAAGTCACTCTTCTCAGATTTGGGGGATGCCACTGAGGCAGGGAAAAGAGACTTACAAAATAGCTTACTGAAAATGCATGCAAATTGTACTCCTTTATCCTTCAGAGGTCAAAGCATGCTTATCTCAAATGTTTTGGGGGTTGGAGGGTCTTGGCTTTAAATACTAACCACATCTAAAACTCCTTAACTGACTTTTAACTTTTTGGATTTTTTTTAATTCTTTGAAATTTGCTTACCTTTTTCTTTGTTTTCTTTTTGCTTTCCCTATGAAGCAAAAAAATCCAAAGCTGGCAACTTGAGCTTCACTCACCCCGAGTGTCCTGTTACATGAATGTTCCATGAGCAAAAAGGAAACTATTTTTGTGCCATTAAGCTCATCAAGCAACTATTTGTGCTGATGGCAGCAAAATATTTACCTGTTGCCAGCTAAGGGCAGGAGGGGCTGGGTGGTGAGGGCTCTCCCTTTTCTAAAGAAAAAGAACCTTGGTTTACAGAAAGGCTCAGGTGAACAGGACAGATTCCAAGTGTGTCGAAGGTGGCAGTGCGTTCAGGCCTGCCTGGCATGGCTGTGGGCCAGCAGTGCCTGCAGCGGGTGGGAGTTGCACAAGTGGGTGCACAGTTTCTCTGTGCTGTGGAGGGGTCTCTGACCCGTGTGCCAGCAGCTGCCGCTCTCTTGGACCCCAGGCCAAAGACCTCCAGGGATTTCACCTCCTGTGCCATCAGAGCAGGCCCCTGGCTTCTGATGAGGAGCTGTGTGAAGGCTCATCTGGAGCCTTCTCCTGCACACCCTGCCCTAGCCTTGGCCCTTGTGCCTGCATGGGCTGCACTTGTGGCACCGAGTCATTTGTAGAGAAATACTGCACTGTTTTCATGAGAAGGGGTTGTAAAGATGTCTGGAAAGTGCAGAGGAGCAGTATGAGCAATGATATAGGGAAAGGTGTATTCCTTGATACAGTACCTTAAATGCATCTCTAGGACTTAACTATGACTTTCACTGCCAAGAGACACTGTGGTCCTTGCGTTAAAGAACAGCATTTATTCATATAAAGGCATACTGATGGTGCAAATGCATAATTGATAATCGTTGTAATTAGGCATGTTACATATACACCTACAAAAATATGGGAAATTAGGTGTTCATTAGAGCATTTTATAATTCAAAAATATAAATTGAGGTGAAAACAGGCTACCCACCTTTGTGGGCATCCTGCCTGCCTCAGCACAATGAGACAAATGAGATGGGATGTACATTAAAAGCAGCCCTTCTAGAGCTGCATCACTGCTTTGCTAACACTCCCTGTTATGCAGGTGTGTTCCAGCTGCAGGTGTGGGATGAGCCCTTAGGTGTGCCTGGAAATGGTGGCCTGCAAGCATCTGCCTGAGCTCTGTTCTGAATCAAGGCAACTGAACTATGCTCAGCACATGTTCTCTTTTCACTGGTGCCTCTGGGAAATGAGAATCAGTTCTTGCTTTTCACTGGGGGCTTCTCTGCCCAATGACTGCATCAAACTTAACCTCAGACATCTTCTTCAGAAGGTTCAGGGCACGTTCTGGAAACACCCTGAAAGAGACAGTAACATGAAATTAAAAGTGGGATAGAAACTTAAATTATGGGCAAAAGTGTCACTGCAGGTGAGGGAAGAGCTGGTCTGGCAGCAGAATGCATGCACACATAGGAACTGAGACTATGTATTAAACTGGGCATTATTTCCTAAGGACATGTAGCCCTTGTCAATCTCTGACATGTTTTAACTTAAATCCCACCCATCTCTTTTTATGACAATTCCAGGACAGTTATGTACCAACCATGATTTATTTAAGCTGCAATATTACTGCAGAATCCAGAAAGTTTTCATACTGAACACAGACACAAGTATTTGCTTTCTCTTTGCAAGAGTCCTTTAAAAGCAATTTTCCAGCATCAATGTCCTGAATTTTTGGTGTTGACATGGAGAAACAAACACTCAGGTCCTCATCTCATTCTGGGGCTATGCTGGGGCTGCTGTTTCAGAGAATGTGGTGGCCTGTAGAGCAGTGAAGCTCTGCACTGACACCAGTCAGCTCCTGCAAGTGGTTCAATGCAAAGGCCTGTGAGAGGGCTCAACCAAGTCTCAAGGTGATATCTGCTGTTGTCACTGTAAAGAACCACTGCATTATTAACTACCTTGTGATATGTTCTAAAACACAACTTAATCTTGAATCAGTTTTTACAAATTTGAGGGTGGTACACTCAGCAGGTTACAGTTGATACTTTTTTTTTGCCCTACTCACCTTTCAAGAAATAAAGCGATGCTCTGATTTGATGGAACGAAAACCATTTTCTGGTTGGCCACTATTCCTTCCATCAAAGCCTCTACGACTTCTTCAATCTCCAAAATCTTTCCAAGTCTACACAGGAAAGCAAACACATAAGAGCTGCAGTGATAAAAAGGGGTGGTACCAGCTGATCTAGGAGGCTTCACAAATGCAACAATTACATGGACAATTAAACAACAATTAAAGCAACAATTAAAGGACATTGCAGATTTTCTTTAGCCAATGATACAAACGGTTGTTATACAGCCAGTTGGAACAGAGGGCTAAAGCTGGGGATAATATGCAGTACCTTGATGCAAAGAAGGAAAGGCAGGAATGCAGAGTATTGAGAGTTACCTTGTACTGGGGTTTTTGACAAATCCAGTGTTTATAAAAACCGGACAAAGGCACGTTGTTTTTATTCCATCCTTTCCCAGGGCAGACAGCTCCTCTGTCAGAGCTTTATGAAATCCAACTGCAGCAAACTTGCTTGAGCTGCAGGAAGGGAGGAAGTACAAATGAGAAGGCAGAAATCCTATTTCCACCTTTCTACCACTGCAAATGGCTTAAACAATGATACATGTACAGTACAGGGTAGGATGCAAAAACCTCCAAACAATATATTCCAGCTGAGAGGCAGAACAAGGACTATATTAACTTCCCCTTTGCCAGATTGTAGTGCTGGCAAAGATATTGAAACTTGTGGAGTAATTGTGGAAAGCAGACAGGGTGTGTACAGGCAGACAAAACATAGAGGAAAACATCAGGAAATCTTACAAAACATTGAGTAGTGTGTGTCAATCGATGCACATCCCATTTTTCCCACAAGAGAAGATTTGTGGAAGGAATGCATCATGAATGTGTGATATTATGAAGGATGGGCAGGGTAGAAATGGAGATTAACCTTTGACTATTTATTGTAGCACACAGGAGCATCTCAAATCAACTGTGTCTGCTTTGAAATAGTAGGATACTATGAAAGCAAAATGTAGAGGAGAAAGGACCTGCCACAGAAATAGATGTGGGCCTTAAGTTTCAATGAATTCCAAAGAAATTAGATATCACATGACTATTCTTTCATACAAACATTGCTCACAATTCAGTCAGAGCTAATCACTTGGTACTTCCTGATGGAAAAGATGCAATTAAGATTTTTTTAATTTAAGCAAGCTGATTTCAAAATCACTTACCAATATGCCACCATGAAAGGAGTCACAAAATGACCTGCTGCTGAAGCCACCGTGACAATGTGCCCATAGTTGTTGTCCATCATGACTGGCAGGAAAGCTCTCGTGGTCTTGGAAGTCATTTAAACCAAGAGGCAAAATGCAGGGGACAGGAAGGAGGAAAAGAACATTGTTTTCTTAGGCATACTCAGCACTGACCCTCAATGTTATTCACTAGGTGGCCAAAGCTATCCCTAAAGCTACCCCAGATTCTCAGAGCCACAGAGATACCTGCTCTCTGACCAGTGGTGCAGCTGGCAACCTGCTCTCCAAAGGCTTCAGCAGCTGGCTATAAACAGGAGATGGTTTTCACATCTTTCCTTTGCTGCTTTTAAGGTTTCAGGTGTCAGCAGAACCCAGCACGTACAATAAACCACTTGTCAATCTATGGCTTCTCTTTCCTTCTGCCACAACAAGTACTGCTGAAACCCTCCCAGCCTGTCAGCCCCACGACACCTCTGACAGAGGCCTTCTGTGTGTGCTGCAGATGAGGCTGCCACCAGCCAGCTCACATCAGCAAGAGGCCATTCCAGTTTCCCAGCACACAGTCTGCTTGGGTGCCCCTGTGCTCTAACAGTTCATTTGGCAATGCACTGCTAATAATGGTTGGTCTAAATAAGCATCCTCACTGACACTCCCAAAAAACTGCAGCTAGAGATGGTGGCGGCCCTTACCCACATGTGACCCAGAATGTTGACTTCAAACATCCTTTCTATCTGGTGGTCCTGAGTCGAGAGAAAGTCGGCAGCTGTAATCACACCAACATTGTTCACCAGGATAGTCACATCCCCAATATCCTTCTTCACCTTTTGGAGAGAAACAAAAGCCCAAAGTTGTGTCTGTCGCTCAGGAGGGGGAAAAAAAAAAGTAAGGGTGGGGAAAATGAACCATAATTGAATTCTTAACGTTGCATCTTCAAGAGACAGGGAGATCATGCCACATTTCCAGATGTGGCAGGAACTCTGCAGTAGAGCCATGGAATCTGGTTTAGATCTGATTCTTCCCCATTCATTAATGCCAGTGTTGTTTATTGTGTTCCACAAACTGTGCACAGTTTGGACCGTGTAGTCACCATTGAGACCACGGAGGTACAGACTGTTTTGGGGCAGCTGGACCACAGCCATTACATTAAAATATTTCTTATGTTCTCAGTGCTGTCTGTGTTCCTTCAGAGGCTGGAACCCCAGAGAGCAAACTTGGCAAGAGGATGTGATATGCTGGAGCCTCCCAAATAGGATGAGACTGGCTGTGATCTTGGAAATGCTACAGCACTCTGTGTCCAGAGAGCAGCAAGGAGTGAAGAGCTTCCAAGGGCTTGCAGGATTTGTGAAATCAAGCATGGCTGGGAAAGCCTTTGGCCGCGTGCCCCTGTTGTCCCACCTTGTCTGCAGTGCTGTAGATCTCCTCCCGTTTGCTGCAGTCCACCACGAAGGTTTGAACAGTGGCTCCCAGCGTCTGGCATTCTGCTGCCGTCTCCTCGATGCCGTGCTGGAAGAGGCAAAGAGAACGACACCGTGCACAGCTGTCCCCTCACCACAGCTGAGCAGCAGAGGCTGAAGATGTCCCTGGATTGAGCAACCACTGCCCAGCCCCAGAACAGTTCATGGCTACCCAGGGAAAGAGCTATAGGTGTGGTGGTCGTTGAAAGAATAGGTATTCCAGATGGAAATTTTGGACTTTTGTAGACTGACTACCAGAAAGGAAATCAGAGAATCATGAAATGGTTTGTTTTGGAATGGATCTTAAAGACTATATAGTTCCAACCTCCCCTTGCAATGGGCAGGACACTAGATCAAGTTCTCCATTCAATCTGGCCTTGAACATTTCAAGGGATGAGGCATCTATAACTTCTCTGGGCAACCTGTTTCAGTACCTTACAATCCTCACAGTAAAGAATTTTTTCCTAATATCCAATCTATCCTCCTTTCTTTCAGTTTGAAGCCATTTCCCTCTGTCCTGTCACTACACGCTCTTAGATATACTCTCTCTCCATATTTTTGTAACCGTTCTTCATATATTGGAAGGTTGCAATTAAGTCACTCCAAAGCCATCTGTTTTCCAGGCTGAACAACCCCAATTCTCTTAGACTTAGGAATGTGGCAACAAGAGTGAGTTTGGCTTGGTAAGGCACACGTAACAGCAGAAAGAGGGCACGCAGTGCCTGTCACAGCACAGCAGGCGGCACTGCGAGTGTAAACAGAGCTCATGCAACACAGTCCTGGCTGACGCCCCGAGGTGTGGAGAGTGGCTCTATGCCTTTCTGTATTCACATGCTGGCTGTGAGAAGAGCCCCAGTTGCGTTGGGTCTGGCTGAGATGGAATTCATTTCCCCACAGCATCCTCACAGGGCTGTACTTTGCACTGGTTCCTAGGAAGGGGTTGATAATACACCTTTTTTTTGGTTGCTGCTGAGCAGTGCTGGTGCAGCATCATTGCTGTGTTCCCAACATTCCTTGCCCCATCAATAGAGGGGACACAAAGAGAAAAGCAGAGCAAAACTGACCAAAGGGATATTCCGTATCATATGACAGTTCAGCTATAAAAGCCAAGAAAAGGAGGAAGAAGAGGAGGGGCTTCTGGTATTTACAATGTTTGCCTTCCGGAGCAAGCACTCCCCAGGACGTGGGTGGTCATCTCTTGCTGATGGGAAGTAGAGAATAATTTTTTTTTGTCTTTGCTTCTGTGCGCACAATCTTTCAGCTTTGCTTTAGCAAACTGCTTTATTTCATCCTACAGGTCATCATTTCCCATGTTATTTCCTCTACCTAGTCCAGCTGAGAAGAGGGTATGATAGAGCAGCTTGGTGAGCACCTGGCATGCAGCCAAGGTCAATCCACAACAACTGTGCACAGGGCAAAGAGACTTTCCTTACAGGTTTGCATTTGACACACACACAGAACAGAGGCTTCCCTCTGTTACTGTATCAGCTCACTAAGCCAGGGCAGAAATGATTTTGCTGTTGTCTTATCCCCAGGTGCCAGAAAGCCATGCCAGTGGGGCCCAGTGCTGCGGTGTTTTGCAGCTTCAGGATACCACAATTAAGCTTCTTCTCTGACCCAGTGTTACAGAAACAGAAAGCCCAGCTTTTCATCCACCCTGTTGCACCTACACTCAGCACTTTACCTTGATCCCTTCTGAATGCCACGCTGCATGTTTGTATCTGCCCATCCTCCACTTGGCAAGGTCCTTTACGTGTGCAGCTGCCCAGAGGACAGCCGGGCTCACACACAGCCCGGCACAGCGATGCTGCTGATGAGTGCAGAGAAAACACATCTCCCAGCAGTGCACACAAAACACCCGGGGCTACAGAGAGAACAAGTGAAGGCAGACCTGCTCCTCTCTGCAAACAGCCTTCTGATCTTGGTCTCAGCGGGCTTTCTCTGCCAGCCCAGGCAGCAGCTCCTCCAGCAGCTTCCCGAGCACTTCTTTCCCTCTCGCAGGTGCTCTGCCGGATGCTGCCCGCTCCCTGCCGAGGAGCACCGAGTGACCGTGGGACCAGAGCCCCACATCCTCCGCTGCAAGTGGGGCCAAACCCTCTCCTGGCGCTCAGCATCCCAGCCGGAGGAGCCAAGCGGGAGCCGATGGGAGCGGGCTGCAATGGGCCGGGCGATGGGGGTGCAACGTGGTGCTGCCCTTCTTACGTCCCTAAATCTCCCGCGGACTCGGAGGTCACGGAGTGAGGACACGAGTGTGCCCATTACCTTATTGATGTCCCACAGAACCAGTCTGCTCTGGCGCTTGGCGAACTCCAAGGCAGTCGCTCTCCCGACGCCATGGCCAGCGCCCGTGATGAGCACCAGCTCCCCGCTGAGAGACTTCTTCCTCACAGGCACGAAGAGCTTCACAAAAGCCTCCAGGTAGGAGTAGAGCAGCGTGGCCAGGAACAGGAGAAGCTCCAGAAACAGATTCATTGTTTTCCTGGAGCTCTTTTGAGGACCGAACTGGACTTTAATCTCTTTTGAGAGGACCCGCGGGTTGTTGATTTACCTGCTGCCGTCTCAGTGCGCGCCGCGGGTCCCGTCCGCTCCCGCAGGATCCACCCCCGCACCGCCCGCACCGGTGGCTGCTCCGCCCCGTTGTCCCACCCTGAGCTCCCGGTGTCGCCGTGGTGGCGCTGGGTGAGCGGTGCAGAGGAGCTGCAGTCTGCACTCCAGTCTGCCCTCGCGGAACCCTGCTCGCCCTGCAGCTAACAGGACGTACCGGACGTGGATAAAGAAATGTGGCTTTTAGGGCGTTTTCTGCCCTCTTGGCTAAGGAAAACACAGACGATAGAGGTGTGCGAACCCTTCTGTGTCCTGTCATTGGTTTTGATCTGTCAGTTGCCGCAACTGTTCATTCTCTGCTTTGCTTGTCCCCACACAGGTGGCAGTGCCTTCCTGTTCCTCTCTCAGGCCCTTGTATCAAGGAAGCAGCAGAGCATGTTCTTGTTTGTCACTTGCTGCAGGTGGAAAAGGGATGGAAGTGGCAATAAAATTGTTCATCCAGTTTACTGACAAAAGCATCTTGAAGGTCCATTCAACTCTGTATTGTAATTCTTTTCAGTTTTTGTGCTTTGTGCCTGTTGAGTTGCTCAGTGCCATGAGGTCCTTAAGCAGTTTTATTCATGGTCCTTCTTTCCATTGCATCTCTATGCATGGTCAGCAGGCTTTGTCCCCCACCATCCTCTTCCAGGTCCCTTAAGGAAAGCTGAATGAGACAAGTCCTTTCAACTTCTGGAACTCCACAGGTGAGCTCTTGCCTAGCTGTTTGTCTTACTATGTCTTTTATTTAGTTATCCATACTCAGACCTTCCATCTTATGCTGCAGCTGCTTAGTTTCCATAAGTCCTTTAAAAAATGACATTAAATTGCATGAATTGGGATATTTTTATCAAATTTAGTCTAAATCACACAACTCACACTTAGACTCACTTGTATGTAATGGAGTATCCAGAACCTTAAGCAGAACAGGAATGCTTATAGGAAATATGAGAAAAGTACTTTCAGGTGTTTCTTCCAGCTCTATCAATGTAACACATGGCCTTTCCTGGAAAAGATTGCTGACCTTACTCCTTTACTTTTCAGTTAGAAAATCTGATGTATCACAGTCATGTTCATCATCTTATTTAAGGATATTTTTGAGCTGCTTGCGGGGGAAGAGTGAAGGGTTCACAAACATCTAACAACTGACCAAAATCGCATCCAGTTAAGATTACAGTTTTTGAAAAGTATTATTTTTGTCCTGGTGGTTTAGCTGCAGCTCACCTTGTCTGTGGGAGACTGGGTCAGTTCCAGCACAGAGATTTTGAGCTAGGCGCTTCCTACTTTTCTCTTGGAACCTGGTTCCCTGCTTAATTAACACATCAGCATTTGGGCCAGACCCCAATTGCACGACTCAGTGGTGCTGTAATTTTCCTGGCACAGGGTCAGTCAGTCCAGTCCTGGCACAGTCCAGTCAGTGCTGGAGCCAAGGAAAAGGAGGCAGGGAGGACATGGAAGCACCAACTCCAAGAGACATCTCAGCAGGAGGCAAAGCACAGGGCCAGAGTCACTAACCTGACTCATAAGGAGTCCTTAGGCCAGGGTGTGAGATACCCCTCTTCAAATCTGGGACTTAGCTGTAGGTGGCTGCATGAAACCTACTCACATGGACTCCTGCTGGGCACCCACATGTGACCAGAGCTTGGGCTAAGCTTCAGTTGAGTGTTGAGTCCAGAAAAAGAACTGAGGAGCCTGAGAGGCTTGGTGCCTCAATTCTGTCACTGGTGTTCAGGAGATGAAGGCTTAAATCCGTGCTTTTGCATATGTTTCTTTATGCCAAGCCGAAGATTTGCAGCCATAGAAGACATAGAACAGAACCACAGCCGCACACGGAGTACTGCAAAAGTTGCCTTTCTCAGTAATTCTGAGCTCTGAGACCCTGGACTAGATCTGGCAAAGCAGGAATCGCTAGTCTCTCCCCTTCCTTAGGAGCAAGTGTGCTAAGAAACAGACTCTGCAGAAGAGCACTGTCATGCCCTGGATGGATTTTTGTTCCAATTTAATGCTGCCATCAGTATGTAAATTATATACATGGCTAGTGGGAATGGTGTGCCAGGAGAAGCCAAGCATCTTGTCTGATGTGTCCTACTGAAGCCGTCCTTCAGGGCCAAGTCATCCAATGTTGACTTTTCTCCAGGGTCTTTTTAAGCTTTTTTTCTGTGGAGTCACTGGACTGTGACTCCTTTGAGCAAGGATTCAAGTCATGAAACAGAAGAAATGCGGAAGGTGGGTACTAAGAGGGACTAAGCTGGGTGGGAAGTTAAGAATGCTTGACAGTCATACAAGAGACAACTGTTAAGTACCTACAAATCTGTAAAGTACTGATTTAGCCCTTATGTTCCAGTGAGTGCTAAGCACAAACATTTCGGCTGGTATGCTGCTTGCTCTGACAGGTCTTTTGAACTTCTAAAGCATCTGTATTTTTAGACTTTTTGACTCCTCACTAGGTAAGAATAGGTGGAAGTGAACATAATCAAAAAGCCACAGAGATGTGGCTTCAAGTGTCTCACATGTTACAGGACTGTCATGGTAGCAAGAGGGCAATATGCAGCTCAAAAAGAAGCATTTGGCTTGGTTTTTAAATTGAAACCATGCCTAAGTATTCTTTGATTGGCTTATAACTTTTTTTATGTCCTGAATTTTGTGAACGCCCTTTTTGACTTTCCTGTCCCAGCTGCAGGAATCTTGCACTGTGAAACACAAGAGCTGAAGCTGGGAAGTGTCCTGTTACATGAATAATCCATGGGCAAAATGGAAAACAGTTGTATGTTATTTAAGCTGTAAACAGTGCTGCTACCTGTTGCCAGCTAAGAGCAGGAGAGGCTGAGTGGTGAGGGCTCTCCCTTTTCTGAAGAGCCTGTTTACAGAACAACTTGAAAGGCTCAGGTGAACAGGACAGATTCCAAGTGTGTCGAAGGTGGCAGTGCATTCAGGCCTGCCTGGCATGGCTGTGGGCCAGCAGTGCCTGCAGCGGGTGGGAGTTGCACAAGTGGGTGCACAGTTTCTCTGTGCTGTGGAGGGGTCTCTGACCCGTGTGCCAGCAGCTGCTGCTCTCTTGGACCCCAGGCCAAAGACCTTCAGGGATTTCACCTCCTGTGCCATCAGAGCAGGCCCCTGGCTTCTGATGAGGAGCTGTGTGAAGGCTCGTCTGGAGCCTTCTCCTGCACACCCTGCCCTGGCAGTGCCTTTAAGCCCTGGCCCCTGCATGGGTTGCACTGCCTGGCCCTGTACCTCACTGATCCTGATGTGGCTTCCCCATGTGCCTGGGGTTTGCCTCATCCCTGCAGCCTGGGCTGCTGTTTGGCAGACTGTGGCGGATCCTTTCAGCACTGAGGCACATGGTCCACTGGTGCTGGACCCGGTTACCACTTTCATTGCTGAGAGACACCTTTGGGTTAGAAAAATGTATTTATTTGTAATATGGAGTGTTGATGGTGCTAATGCATAATTGATAAATGTTGTAATTAGGCACTACATTACAAACAAGGCTGTATGATTTCAATAATCACATATAATTAATAATTTCAATAATTACAAATAATTAATAATACAATTGGATTATTAATTCAATAATGCTCATTACAAATGCACATGAAACTGTAAGTGTTCATTAGAGCACATTTTTTTTAAACTTAAAATTATTAAGTGAGATGAAACAGGCCACCCTCCTCCTCTATAAATTGCTTCTTGCAAGATGCTTTTGCTCAGGGAGGAGTCCAGATGAACATGTTGTCAGGCAATCCCTTTGCAGTCAACTAGGGAGCTGTGGGCAAACACAGGCTACCCACCTTTGTGGGCATCCTGCCTGCCTCAGCACAATGAGACAAATGAGATGGGATGTACATTAAAAGCAGCCCTTCTAGAGCTGCATCACTGCTTTGCTAACACTCCCTGTTATGCAGGTGTGTTCCAGCTGCAGGTGTGGGATGAGCCCTTAGGTGTGCCTGGGAATGGTGGCCTGCAAGCATCTGCCTGAGCTCTGTTCTGAATCAAGGCAGCTGAACTATGCTCAGCACATGTTCTCTTTTCACTGGTGCCTCTGGGAAATGAGAATCAGTTCTTGCTTTTCACTGGGGGCTTCTCTGCCCAATGACTGCATCAAACTTTGGAATGGTCATCTTCTTCAGAAGGTTCAGGGCACGTTCTGGAAACACCCTGAAAGAGACAGTAACATGAAATTAAAAGTGGGATAGAATATTATGGGCAAAAGTGTCACTGCAGGTGAGGGAAGAGCTGGTCTGGCAGCAGAATGCATGCACACATAGGAACTGAGACTATGTATTAAACTGGGCATTATTTCCATAGCTCTCATCAATCTCTGACTAACTAAAGTTCATTCCTGGCCTTTTAGGACAGTTCCAATGCCAGGTATCTATGGGCAGTATGTGAACTGTGATACTGCTGCAGGATCCAGGAAGTTTCAATATTGTACAGATGTATGTGTGTATTACATTTCATGCTCTGAAATGCAGTAGGCCTGTTGAACGATGAGATTTTAAAATTGAGGTGCAGTTTTCACTCCTAAGATTCCTCCTTTTAAAGAGCTTTGTCTCTTTATCCCCCTGTCCTAAATTATGACCAAAAAAGCAAATTTATTCAAAGTGCTTTAACAGCATCAGTTTTGACTTGCCTATGCTTCTGCAGACTTGCACTCTCAGCAAGCAGCTCTTGGAGTTGCAAAAGGTTTTAAAATATTTTTCCCACTGTCTGGAGTTTGGTTTGGTAAACAAGAAACTACAAAGTGTTACATGAGATACTATAGATTTAACTGAGAATCTAACTTAGTTGTTCGGATGTGAATTCCAGATTTGGAACTGAAGCTCTGGTAAAAAACCTCCTCAACAGAGCAGCTGCACTGGATAATTAAGTTGTGTGAGGGGATAAATCTTGCTTTACATAGCAGAGAGGAGTACAGCCCTTTTGAAGCGATGTTCTCAGCCTCTGTGGCCTCAGTGCTGACATAAAGAAACAAACGCTAATAAGCACCAGGTCCTCAGCTCTTTCTGGAACTTTTACTGACTCAGAGGTTAAAAGTTTGAACCTTGTATACTCAGGTAGTATTGTTTCCACATCCATTGTTTAAGTTTCCTTTGTACTTACATTTCAGAAAGCAAAGCAATGTTCAGCTGTGGTGGAACGAAAACCATTTTCTGGTTGGTCACTATTCCTTCCATCAAAGCCTCTACGACTTCTTCAATCTCCAAAATCTTTCCAAGTCTACACAGGAAAGCAAACACATAAGAGCTGCAGTGATAAAAAGATCTAGGAGGCTTCACAAATGCAACAATTACATGGACAATTAAACAACAATTAAAGCAACAATTAAAGGACATTGCAGATTTTCTTTAGCCAATGATACAAACGGTTGTTATACAGCCAGTTGGAACAGAGGGCTAAAGCTGGGGATAATATGCAGTACCTTGATGCAAAGAAGGAAAGGCAGGAATGCAGAGTATTGAGAGTTACCTTGTACTGGGGTTTTTGACAAATCCAGTGTTTATAAAAACCGGACAAAGGCATGTTGTTTTTATTCCATCCTTTCCCAGGGCAGACAGCTCCTCTGTCAGAGCTTTATGAAATCCAACTGCAGCAAACTTGCTTGAGCTGCAGGAAGGGAGGAAGTACAAATGAGAAGGCAGAAATCCTATTTCCACCTTTCTACCACTGCAAATGTCCTAAACCATCATCTGCCTCTTAGTTGCTCGGGTGCTGTTTAAGGTAAGAGCTAGGGGAGGGGTGAGGGCTGGTGCACCTCTGCGCTACCTTAAATCCTAACCTGTACCCCTTATTTTCACTATGTGCTCTCTAGCCCTCTATCCCTTTATTCCTCTTTCTGCTCCTTGCTATTTGGAGGAAAAACCCTCCAAATAATATAATCCACCTGAGAGACAGGACAGGGACTATTCTAACTTTGCCTGTGCCAGAGTGTAGTGGTGGATTAGATATTGAAACTTGTGGATTAATTGTGCAATGCATAGCAGGTATGTCAAAAACAGGGCACTTTAGTTGCAAACAGACAGACAAACATCAGGAATTCTTAGAAAATTGCAACTGAAGCGCATCAATCAATGAACATCATGTTCTCTCCCATGAGAGAAAATTCCTAGAAGGAATGCAGCCTGAATCTCTAAAATTAGCAAGGATGGGCAGGGTGGAAATGGAAATTAACCCACTACTGTTTATTGTACCACACAGATGTATCTTGTAACAGTTTTGTGTGACTTTTGAAATAGAGAAGCATTATGCAAGCAGAAATGAGGAACAACCTGCCATGGAAATAGGTGTGGGCCTGAGATTTAAATCAACTCCAAAAAAGGAAAACCACAAAATCAGTTTATTAATTTGGCAGTGTAATCCCAGTAAAATCCCTGGCTGAAAAGTTCTCACACTGCTGACAGTGAGTGACTCTCTAAGAATGAGTATTCCTGGGAAAAGATTGTTCTAAGGAGGAGTGTTCTCAGGGAAGATTGCTGCAGCTGTAGCTGCCTTTATAGAAGGCTGGATGTGATGCAGGATGGCAACACGCAGTCTAACAGGTTTTTGGTGCCTGCACTGGGATTTTCCTGACACGTTTCAAGTAGAAAAGTAATTTGATGTCATGATGGCAGAAGGTTGGGGGGGAGATCAGAAGGGAGGACCTCATGGTGGGAGGCTGTTATAGGACACCCAGCCAGGACAAACAGGCAGATGAGGTGTTCTACAAGCAGCTGGCAGAAGCCTCATGGTTTCCAGCCCTTCAACTTGCCAAATGTCTGCTGGAAATACAACATCAAAAAGGAAAGCAGCCTAGGAGGTTCCTGGAGTGTTTGAAGACAACCTCCTAACATAGCTGGTAAAAGAACCTACTGGAAGAGGTGCCCTGGTAGATCTGTTGTTTGTGAACAGAGGACTGGTAGGTGATGTGGTGGTTGGTGGCAGTCTTGGGCCAAAGGGACCACGAAATGTCAAGAGTTTTCAATAATGAGTGAAGTAAAGAGGAGCACCAGAACTTCCACCTTGGATTCTGATGGGCAAAACTTGGCCTTGTTTAGGACACTGATTGACAGAGTCAGTCCTGAAGGGTAAAGGGGTCCAGGAAGGCTGGATATGCTTTAAAAAGGAATTATGAAACATACAAGAGCAGCTTGTCCCCATGTAGCTGAAAGACAAGTGGTCAGGGAAAAAGACCAGCCTGGTTAAACAAAGAACTTAGGCTAGAACTTTGAGGAAAAAAACCAATGTATTCTCTCCAGATGGAGAGTCAGATGACTTGGGAGGACTAAAAAGATGTTGCAAGGTCATGTAGGGAGAAGATTAGAAGGACAAAAGCCCAACTAGAACTTGGCCTTAGACACAACAAAAGAGTTTTTTATAAATACAGCAAAAGGAGGGTCAAGGAATGTCTCCATCATTTGTTGAATGTAGAAGGTAGTGTAGTGATAGAGGATGAGGAAAAGGCAGAGGAACTTAATGCCTTCTTTGTCTCAGTCTTTAATATTGTCCAGTTGTCCCTCGGGATTCTCAGCTCCCAGAGCTGGAAGTTAGTGACAGAGAGCTGAGGGAAGGGCCCATAATCCAGGAGGAGATGGATAGAGATCTGCTGTGCCAATTAGACATTCAAAACCCTATGACCTCTGATGGGATCCATGCCAGAGTAGTGAGGGAACTGTTGAAAGAACTTGCCAAACCACTTTCAATCACCTACGAGTAGTCCTGGTTAACTGGACAAGTTTTATCTGGCTGGCAATTAGCAAATGTACACCCATCTACAAGAAGGGTTGGAAGGATTATCCAGAGAATTCCAGGCCAGTAATCTTAACCTTGGTTGTGGGCAAGGTTATGGAAGAGATCATCCTGAGTACCATTACAAGGCACATACAGGACAACCAGGGGATCAAGCCCAGCCAACATGGATTTATGAAAGGAAGGCCCTGCTTGACCAACCTGATCTCCTTGTATAACAAAGTAGCCCACCTAGCAGATGAGGGGAAGGCTGTGGATGTGCCTATCCAGGGTCTATCTAGACTTCAGTAAAGTGTTTGACACCATCCGCCAGAGCATCCTCCTAGAAAAACTGACTGCTTGCAGCTTGGGTGGGTGGACTCTTCAATGGGTAAAAATCTGGCTGGATGGCTGGGCCCAGACTGCTGTGGTGAATGGAGATAAATCCATTTGGCAGCTGGTCACTAGTGGTGTTCCCCTAGGCTCCACCATGGGCTGGTCCTGTTTAATTTATGGATGATGTGGACACAGGAATCAAGGGCACCCTCAGTAATTGTGCAGAAGACACTTGTTGTAGATGTCGGCGAACCCAATGGGAAGAATGATGATGTCTGACTTATTTCAGAAGGCTGAATGATTTCTTTATTATAATTATGCTATGATACATTAATATACTATATAAAAGAGGATACTAAAATCTACATGTTACTCTCTCTAACTCTCATATCTAACTCCCTCACAACTCGTGACCCTGTTCGCCAGAGTCCAGACACAGGTGGATCCAATTGGCCATCAGGCCCAAACAATCCACCGTGATCCAACCAGGCATTTGCTCTAGGTAAACAATTCTCCAAACACATTCCACAAGAGAAAAACAAGGAGCAGAAATAGAAATTGTTTTCTCTTTCACTTCTCTCTGTGCACCTTTATAAAAATCCTGAGAGAGAGAGAAATGTGCTTGCCACAGACACTGAGTTGATGTGCTCAGGGGATGGAAGGCTCTGCTGGACACCTGGACAGACTCCATCAGTGGGCTGAGGACACAGCTGCAGGAGGCTCAAGAAGGTCAAGTGTCAGGTTCTGCACTACCTGAGCTATGCAATGATACAGGCTGGGTGAGGAATGGCTTGGGACAGAAAGGGACACCTGAGTGCTGGTTGACAGCAGCTGAACCTGAGCCAGTGCACCTATGTGGCCAAGAGGTCTGATGGCACCCTGGCCTGGATCAGCCAGCAGGACAGAGAAGTGGTTGTTCCCCTGTACTGGGCACTGGTGAGGCCACAGCTCGAGTGCTGTGTCCAGTTCTGGGCCCCTCACTTTAAAAAGGACATTGAGGAGCTGCGGTGTCTCCAGAGAAGGGAAACAAGGCTCGTGAAGGGTCTGTAAAACATGTCTTATGAGGAATGGCTGAGGGAGCTGGGTTTGTTTAGTCAGGAGAAGAGTAGGCTCAGGGGGGACCTCATGGCAGTCTACAACTCCCTGAAAGAAGGTTGGATGGAGGTGGGGTCAGTCTCTTCTGCCATGCCTGCAGTAAGAGGAATAGAGGAAATGTCCTTAAGCTGAGACAGGGGAAATTCAGATGAGATATAAGAAAAAAACATTTTCAATGTTAGGGTGATCAGGCACTGGAATAAGTTCCTCAGGCAGGTGAGGCTGTCACCATCCTGCAGGTGTTTAAGAGGAATTTGGATCTGGCACTGGATGATGTGGTTTAGGGGTTACATTGGCAGTGCTGGGTGGAAGGTTGGACTGGATGATCTTAAAGGTCTCTTCCAAGCCTGATGATTCTATGATTCTATTTTTGTACTCTACAGTCAATGCCACAACGGCAAAAAGATCAAAAGTTACTCAGTACGGGTTTACTTGACAACACTACAACAAATCAGAAAAAATACATTCTAAGAAGTAGAAGGGAAGAGGATACCTTTTTTACTAAGCAAAAGTCTGCATTGGTGGGGAGAGAAAACAGGAGAGTCTTTCATTAGTAGATATGTCACATGACTATTCTTTCATACAAACATTGCTCACGATTCAGTCAGAGCTAATTACTTGGTACTTCCTGATGGAAAAGATGCAATTAAGATTTTTTTTAATTTAAGCAAGCTGATTTCAAAATCACTTACCAATATGCCACCATGAAAGGAGTCACAAAATGACCTGCTGCTGAAGCCACCGTGACAATGTGCCCATAGTTGTTGTCCATCATGACTGGCAGGAAAGCTCTCGTGGTCTTGGAAGTCATTTAAACCAAGAGGCAAAATGCAGGGGACAGGAAGGAGGAAAAGAACATTGTTTTCTTAGGCATACTCAGCACTGACCCTCAATGTTATTCACTAGGTGGCCAAAGCTATCCCTAAAGCTACCCCAGATTCTCAGAGCCACAGAGATACCTGCTCTCTGACCAGTGGTGCAGCTGGCAACCTGCTCTCCAAAGGCTTCAGCAGCTGGCTATAAACAGGAGATGGTTTTCACATCTTTCCTTTGCTGCTTTTAAGGTTTCAGGTGTCAGCAGAACCCAGCACGTACAATAAACCACTTGTCAATCTATGGCTTCTCTTTCCTTCTGCCACAACAAGTACTGCTGAAACCCTCCCAGCCTGTCAGCCCCACGACACCTCTGACAGAGGCCTTCTGTGTGTGCTGCAGATGAGGCTGCCACCAGCCAGCTCACATCAGCAAGAGGCCATTCCAGTTTCCCAGCACACAGTCTGCTTGGGTGCCCCTGTGCTCTAACAGTTCATTTGGCAATGCACTGCTAATAATGGTTGGTCTAAATAAGCATCCTCACTGACACTCCCAAAAAACTGCAGCTAGAGATGGTGGTGGCCCTTACCCACATGTGACCCAGAATGTTGACTTCAAACATCCTTTCTATCTGGTGGTCCTGAGTCGAGAGAAAGTCGGCAGCTGTAATCACACCAACATTGTTCACCAGGATAGTCACATCCCCAATATCCTTCTTCACCTTTTGGAGAGAAACAAAAGCCCAAAGTTGTGTCTGTCGCTCAGGAGGGGAAAAAAAAAAAAAATAAGGGTGGGGAAGATGAACCATAATTGAATTCTTAACGTTGCATCTTCAAGAGACAGGGAGATCATGCCACATTTCCAGATGTGGCAGGAACTCTGCAGTAGAGCCATGGAATCTGGTTTAGATCTGATTCTTCCCCATTCATTAATGCCAGTGTTGTTTATTGTGTTCCACAAACTGTGCACAGTTTGGACCGTGTAGTCACCATTGAGACCACGGAGGTACAGACTGTTTTGGGGCAGCTGGACCACAGCCATTACATTAAAATATTTCTTATGTTCTCAGTGCTGTCTGTGTTCCTTCAGAGGCTGGAACCCCAGAGAGCAAACTTGGCAAGAGGATGTGATATGCTGGAGCCTCCCAAATAGGATGAGACTGGCTGTGATCTTGGAAATGCTACAGCACTCTGTGTCCAGAGAGCAGCAAGGAGTGAAGAGCTTCCAAGGGCTTGCAGGATTTGTGAAATCAAGCATGGCTGGGAAAGCCTTTGGCCGCGTGCCCCTGTTGTCCCACCTTGTCTGCAGTGCTGTAGATCTCCTCCCGTTTGCTGCAGTCCACCACGAAGGTTTGAACAGTGGCTCCCAGCGTCTGGCATTCTGCTGCCGTCTCCTCGATGCCGTGCTGGAAGAGGCAAAGAGAACGACACCGTGCACAGCTGTCCCCTCACCACAGCTGAGCAGCAGAGGCTGAAGATGTCCCTGGATTGAGCAACCACTGCCCAGCCCCAGAACAGTTCATGGCTACCCAAGGTGGGTTTGCTGAGGGGGCAAGCATTTCAGCCTTAAATTTAGGACCTGCATGTAGTGACAACCAGAAAGGTGGCAATAAGTGTGAGTTTAGCTTGGTAAAGCAGACAGAGCAAGGCTGCAGAAAGGGGGCACATGGTGCCTATACAGCACAGCAGGCAGCACTGTGTGTGTAAACAGCTCGTAAAATACAGGCCTGGCTGACACCCTGAGATATGAAAACTGGCTCTATGTGTTTCTGTATTTGCACGCTGGGTGTGAGAAGAGAGGCGCCCTCCACAGTTCACAATGTATAAAGTTTTTCATTTCAGAATGACCTTTGATACACACAAGTCAGAAGCTCCCTGAAGTCATTAAATCAACCAGCTAAGCCAGAGCAGAATTGGCTTTGTTTTATCCCTGTTCCCAGGTGCCAGAAGGCCATGCTAGTGGAACATGTGCAGTGAAAAGCTCTAGGTCACAAACAGCCTGGGACAACTCAGCAGTCACCATGGTGGGTGACTGGGCAGCTGTCCCCAGCACCAGCTGCTGTTTAATGCTGAGAGCCCCCAAGAAGGAGGCCTTGTCAAGGCACTTGGATTGGAGGAACATACTCCTAAATCCTCTGGAATCCACAATCTCCCTTGATACTATATTTCAGTTCCTGCTGACACCCACGCTTACAATCTACTTCCCAGTGCTAAAGCCAGGTGTCGCTCGCTACTAAATTTGTACCTAAATTCCACCATTCCATCCAATGAACATGGACAATCCTCTGTTCCACTGCAGCCCTGTACACTTTGGGAGAGCGGTGCTATGCCTCCTCCCATACCTCCAATGTCTGGTCTTAGGCATAATGGGCACTACGAACAGACACTGAAAGTGTTCAACACTATCTTCCCTTTTTATCCATCCTCTCACTCAACTTGTCTCAGGTTCGGTATATTTTTGTTTGTGGAGGGCTGGGTTCTGTTTTGCAGCTTCATGATGAACTCCTTTGCTGACCCAGTGTGTCAGAAACAGGAAGCACAACCTCTCACCGACCCTGTTGCACCTACACCCAGCACTTGGCCTGGATTCCTTCAGAACGTCATGTTGCATGTTTGTATCTACCCATCCTCCACTTGCCACGGCATTTTTGCATTCCAGTCAAATCATCTGAAATACACCCGGGGCTACAGATAGAACAAGTGAAGGCAGACCTGCTCCTCTCTGCAAACAGCCTTCTGATCTTGGTCTCAGCGGGCTTTCTCTGCCAGCCCAGGCAGCAGCTCCTCCAGCAGCTTCCCGAGCACTTCTTTCCCTCTCGCAGGTGCTCTGCCGGATGCTGCCCGCTCCCTGCCGAGGAGCACCGAGTGACCGTGGGACCAGAGCCCCACATCCTCCGCTGCAAGTGGGGCCAAACCCTCTCCTGGCGCTCAGCATCCCAGCCGGAGGAGCCAAGCGGGAGCCGATGGGAGCGGGCTGCAATGGGCCGGGCGATGGGGGTGCAACGTGGTGCTGCCCTTCTTACGTCCCTAAACCCCCCGCGGACTCGGAGGTCACGGAGTGAGGACACGAGTGTGCCCATTACCTTATTGATGTCCCACAGAACCAGTCTGCTCTGGCGCTTGGCGAACTCCAAGGCAGTCGCTCTCCCGACGCCATGGCCAGCGCCCGTGATGAGCACCAGCTCCCCGCTGAGAGACTTCTTCCTCACAGGCACGAACAGCTTCACAAAAGCCTCCAGGTAGGAGTAGAGCAGCGTGGCCAGGAACAGGAGAAGCTCCAGAAACAGATTCATTGTTTTCCTGGAGCTCCTCTGGTGCTCGAGCCGCCCTAGAGCCGCCAGCGCCCGCCTCCCCTCCGCCTGCCGAGGCCGCGCTGCCGGCCCTCGGCGCCCAATCAGAGCGCGGCGGAGCGCGGGGGCGGGGCTGTGGGCGGGGCTGTGGCCGGGGTTGTGGGCGAGGCTGTGGGCGGGGCTGTGGGCGGGGCTGTGGGCGGGGCTGTGGGCGGGGCTGTGGGCGGGGCTGTGGGCGGGGCTGTGGGCGGGGCTGTGGGCGGGGCTGTGGGCGGGGCTGTGGGCGGGGCTGTGGGCGCTGCGACGCCCTGGGCGTGCGGGGCCCCGGCCGCGGCCGGGCGTGCCGCTGTGTGCGCTGTCGGTTCGTTTTCCGGCCTCCGCAGGGGAGGGACAATAACATGGGAAATGGAGACTCCTACCTTGGGATAAGGTAGTTGATTAAAGTAAAAGATATAGAAAAGGTTATTCTCTACTTTCCCCGCGGGAAGCAGGGGTTCCGCACGCACATCTGTCGCTCCGGAAGGCAAACACTGTAAATAACGAATACCCTCCCTCCCCTTCCTTTCCTTATGTTTTATGTCAGAGCGGACGTCATGTGGCGTGGAATAACCCTTTAGTCGGTTTGGGTCAGGTGGTCTGGTTGTCTTCTCTCCCAGGATTTTGCCCACTGATACGGCTGGGAATGCCGGGGACACAGCGCTGATGTGGGAGCGCTGCCCAGCGGCAGCCAAAACACGGGTGTGTTACCAACCCTTTCCTGAGTGCCAGTGCTCGTCCCGGCCCTGTGGGGGTGTCTTGGCGACGGAGCTCCGCCCCAGCCAGAGCCGGCACCGGGCGCTGCCATTGACGTCGCTCCCGTCGCCAGTGCGGGGCCAGCTTGTGCAGCGCGGGGCGGCAGGGAGCGGGATCAAGGGGCGGCATCCTGCAGCGGGCTGCTTCGCATCGCCGGCCCAGCGCCTCGGCCTGGCCCCGGCCCCGGCCCGGCCCCGGGGCTGAGGCGGAGGCTGCATCGCTCGCGGTGCGGCTGCGGCGGGGCCGATGCCGCGGGCGGCCGGCGCTCTGCCTCGGGCGCTAGCCGTGCTCTCGTTCTCCGTCCTGCTGAGCGCCCGGGGCGCTGCCCAGCGCCGCCCCGCCCACAGGTACGACGGGCTGTGGCGGTGGCGGAGCCGCGGGAGCTCGGATCGGGCCCCGGTGCCGCGGCCGGCGGCCGGCGGCCTGTTCGGCCGGGAGCAGCCGCCTCATGGCTCGGCCGAGATCCCGGGGCTGCCGTGCGCCCCCTGCCCGCCGGGGAGGAGCTTGGCCGGAGTGTGCGGTGTCCCTGTGGGGGAAAGGCAAGCGGGGCAGTCCCTTTAAGTGATGTAATTACTGGAAAGTACAAGAGCGGTTTTGCCCTTTCCCACGTCTCTGTTAAAAGTTTTTGTTGTGAACTTCAGGCGTTTCGTGAGTTGAATATTAGGAGAAATTTCTTCTAATTTCATTAGACGTGGGAATGGACTGCGCAGGGAGGTGGTGGAATCACCATCCCCAGAGGTGTTCAAGGAAAGACTGGACGTGGTGCTCAGTACCGTGATCGAGGTGACACGACGATATTTGTTCATAGTTTGGCTGTGATGATCTCAAAGGTCTTTTCCAACCTAATTGATTCTGTGAAAGAGCTGAGTCTATTCCACTTGCTGTAATGTACTTTAAAGACTGGGAAATAAAGAGCATGTTAAAACGTAATGAATGAGATGGGTTTTTTTTTTTCCTTTTAGTAATTTATCTGCAAGCTGTTGGTCCCATCTTCATCCTGTAAACATGTTCAACAGTTATAATTTGAAGTTCCACCACAGAAAAGCTCTCACGTCCCCATATCCAGGATCACACATTGAGCGCTGCCAAGTTCCTGAAGATAAAGTAGGCTGGCTGACTGAGTGGGAAGATTATAATCCTGTGGAGTACACTGCAAAGTCTGTTTTGGCCAGACCCAATTGGGCAGATCCCCAAATCAAGTGAGTGGAAATGTTGGCTCTTTTCCCCTGTGAACATGAAAGCAGGAAATAATCATGAATTGAGTTAACAAGATCATCTTAAGTGATGTTTGATTCTACAGTGATGTGTGAAAGTCAAGATTAAGGAAGGTGGTGGTTAGAGAACTGGGTAGTTTGGATTGTTGTAAAGGCCTTTGATACATGATTTTCCTGAACTGATGATTGAGATTGGAATAATGGACAGCTGTTGATGCTGTGCACGTGTTTCTGTTGTGAGCTAAATAAAAATCTATTTCTCCTTAAGAATTTGGAAGAACATTTTAGTGATACACGTGCTTGTTTATTCATGGTTGGAATGCAAGATGAAAAAAGAAAGTGTAATTGTAGGTTTTGAAGGGAGCGCTCTGACTCAGGAAATGTGAAAAGTTGAACTAATTACAGATTTTTTTTGTGACTGTGTAACAATGTGGGTGTCAGTTCTTCTCTCTCAAGTAATAAGGGATAGGAAAAGAGGAAATAGCCTCATGTTGTGCCAGAGGAGGTTTAGTTTGGATATTAGGAAAAATTTCTTCACCAAAAATTTTGTCAGGCACTGGAACAGGCTGCCTAGGTAACTGGTGGAATCGCCATCCCGGGAGATATTTAAAATATATCTGGATGTGGCACATGGGGGCATGGTTTAGTAGTGGGCTTGGCAGCGCTTCATTGAACTCGGTGATTTTAAGAGTCTTTTCCAACCAAAATGATTCTGTGATTCTACACCTCTAATCTTAACAAAAATACTTTTGAAACACTTTGTCTAAGTGAAGATTGAGAGAGATGCAATGTTAAATACTTTAATTCTGCACTTTTGCCTGCAGAGCTAAATACAGAGGGACTGTAGCAGAAAATGTTAGGACTTCATGGCCTCCTTTAGAAAAGGGAGGGCCTTCAACTCCAGTTCTGGTAAAAACTGCTCATCAACACACTCAAAGGAGTGTTGCTGGTCTGATGGCTGGCATACAAGCTTTTGTGTTTTGTAATTTGTCTCTATTAAATTCTATTAATTTGCCACACAGCAGTGAAGGTTTTTCTCCCAAATTCAATGAGAGAGATGGAGAAGTGGAGAGGAAGAGTCTGAATGGCTTGTATGTGGTCGAAAATGGGAGACCCCGGTGAGTGTGGGGTTTTTATTTGCATGTTCATTTCAGTGGTGTAGTTTGTGCTCTTACAGGTCTGTCAGTTCCAATACATGGTACCTGCTAGGACAAAGCCAAGAGAGAAAAGTGGAATCTAGTTTGATGAATCTAATGTGATGAATGAGAAAAACGTGTTGTGTCTCTTGCCCTTTAAAGCATGTATGTGCTTTTACACAAAATATGTGTTGCTGTCCTTCCCTTTTTTGTTATTTAATCTTGATTTGTGTTTTTTTGAGTTTGTTTTGGTTGGGGTTTTTTTGTTTGATTTTTCTTTTTTTTTTTTTTGTAGAATGTTTTGAATGTGGGGAAATAAATATGTTTAATATGTTAAGGGTTTAAAAATTTAGCAGAAAATAAACTCCCTTTTGTTTCAGCTGGTCCTCAGAGATCAGAGGAGCTGGGTGTGGCTGAGCTTAATTTCCAATTGGAACCAGTTCAGGACTACATGAATCATATACTGTGGCATTTATTTCAGCAATCCAGTGGGAAGGACTGGCCTCACCGGCAGAGGATTGTTGGGGCGCTGGGGACCAAACCATGCTGCTGATCCTATTGTAACCAGGTAAGGTGCAGGTAACTGCAAGGTACCCTGCAGTAGAGAAAAAACCCATGCATTTTGCTGCTTTTCTGCTTCTCTGGGCAGGATGTTACATTTAATGGCCCTTTTCTCTGTGTGTTTTCTATGTGTAAGCTCATTCTGCTTTTGTTATGTAAGAAACACTAACTTAGTCCATGATAGGAGGAGGTGGGATTAGGATGCTCTTTTTGTCACTGTATGCTTTGTTTTCATGTGCTTTTCCCAGCAGGATGTGTGTATACGTGCTAACCATTTTACACAAAGTATTCAGAAAAGATTGTGTGGTTTACAGAAGTGTGAGCTAGAAAGTGCCATGCTGAAGACAGAACCATTGTGGAAAATCATCCTGATGCATTTTACTTCTTCCCCTTTCCAGAAGGATGCCAGTGCTACTGAGTTACTTCCTTGAAAGTAAATGCTGGAATTGGGTTTATTTTTTGTTTAGACAGCTTTTTACTCTGCCTATTGGTAGTCCTTAGTTCTTCACTGAAGGCAATGGTGGCTTGTGGCTTTGTCCTGGCGCTGCTGCAGCTTGTGTGACTATTCTGTTCCAGCAGAAACATTCTCATCCTCTTAGTATGAATTAGCACAAGTGCAGCTCGGAAAGCTTTCAGAGGAACTGCTGCTACCAGCCTGGCTGCAGAAACATGCCTCATGGGCATTTTCTGCCCCTTTGGCTGAGGAAAACCTCAGTGTTTTGCCCTTGGTTGCGATCATGCTGGATGGCATTTGATTTGTCAGTCGCCCCTGACTGTTCATTCTCTGCTTTGCTTGTCACCACACAGGATCCAGTGCCTTGCTGTTCCTCTCTCAGGCCCAGGTGTCAAGAAGCAGCAAAACATATTCTTTTTTGTCATTTTCTGCAGGTGGAAAAGGGATGGAAGTGGCAGTAAAGTTGCTCATCCAGTTTCTGGCAAGAACATCTTGCAGTTTGTAGCCATCAAGAGGAGAGACTGTGGGGAGTGGGCCATTCCAGGGGTAAGGACAAAGCTTCAGAGGCAGCTGGCATTTCCCTGCTTTTGAAGACATGAGGCAGATATAGCACATGTGTGATGCAGGTGGATGTAATATACTAAGAGCTAGGAGTTTAAATGTGTAGAATCTGAGGGATAGTATTTTTTTGTTTGTTTGTTTTCCCCCTTCTAAGGGGATGGTGGACCCAGGGGAGAAGATCACTGCTACCCTGAAGCGAGAATTTGAGGAGGAGGCCTTGAACTCTCTGCAGAAATCCCCTGAGGAGAAAGCAAAATTGGAGAAGCAGCTCCAGAAGCTGTTCATCCAGGAACACTTTGTGGTGAGCTCTTTGTCTCTTGTGGTAGCCTTTTGAGCTGTGCATGTAACTCACAGTTGTATGGAACCTGAAGAAGTGCAGCTGAAATAAAAATAAATTGTGATGCTCATCTTCTTGAGGTGTAGGAAATTGAAGGGACTGTTGAAAACTCTGTAAGGGCAAATGTCTCAGAGGGAAAGAAAAAAAGTATGACTGATTCCACCTTGTTTGTTTTGACACTGAGCTTGTTCTGGTTTGTTTGGGGCCTTATAGGTGTACAGAGGATATGTGGATGACCCTCGTAACACTGATAATGCCTGGATGGAGACAGAGGCTGTGAACTATCATGATGAAACAGGTAAATATCTCCAGGCATGCTCTTAGTTGCCTTTTACTCCATATGTTAGTTTGAAATTGGGGCTGTTGTTGAGCTGAGAATGGCAATGAAATCAGGGGAGCATGAAAGTCAGGTGTAAAATATGGGACTAGATTATCAAATTGATCTGTTATCTCGGACTCCCATTTTTCACCTGTAAGATAAATCAATCTACTTAGATGCTTCTGATATATTCAAGCCAGAGACTTCATGCAATGACATTTCCACTGAATTTTGGATAGTAGGTGCCAGTTGTAAGTTTCACATGTCACTGGTCCTAGATTTATCGGTCCCCAGAAGTAGTGGAGATGGTGTATCTTTGGCCTGTGTTTCCAATACAGAATATAAGAGCATTTCCTTGGTTGTTGTCTATGAAGTCCTGAGATTCTTTTTAAAAACAGAGTGAAAACTTGGGAAAAAAAAGCAATTCAGAAGCCTTTATGCATCCCCTTTTAAAAACTAGTATTTTTTATTTTGGGGCCTTCTGTAAAATTTCTTTTTTTTTTTTTTTTTCATAATTGTATATGTTTCAGAATTCAGTTTGTTCTGTAGAATAGTATGTGAGAAAAGGAGCAGTCAAATATTAAGGAAACAAGCAAAAATCCAGGCAGATGTATTGGCTAAACTTGGGGTAATAAGAACATGTTGTCATGATGGTTTAAAGTAACTTTTCATGCTGCTGGTGATATCCTAGGAATGATGACAGGGTGTTAACACCATTTCTGCCATTCAGATTTGCCTCAAAATAGTGCAAGTCTGAAAAAGGTTTCCGGCACAGAATCAGTGAGAGATTAGTTGTTTTTTCTCTGAGAAGCCATTGAAGGTTGCTGCCTGTGAAGGAGCATTGTGGAAGGTCAGAACTAATAGGATGTGAGAGGGGAAAAAGCAGGAAGAAAAGATGCAATAGCATGTTCTAACTCTCGTTTTGTGAACAGGTGAGACGATGGATAACTTGCCTCTGGAAGCAGGTGATGATGCTGGAGTGGTGAAGTGGGTTGACATCAGCGAGAAGCTTGAGCTGTATGCGAGTCACAGCTACTTCATCAAGTTGGTGACTGAGAAACAGGGAGCCCACTGGAGTGAGGATCCTGGTTCTGAGTGCCACAAGTGATGGAAACTGGGAACTGACAGACTCTGAGAGGAGAATATGTTTTCCAGCCTTGAAACAGAAGTCCTTGTCATCCTCAGTGAAAATGCTGTGAAATGCAGCTGGGAGAAACACTGGACAGTGATAAACACAGGCTTTTTCAGAGACTTCAGATTGCTTCTTTTGATTCCTTATCTAGTGTGAAATGAGAAGAATGTGGAGCTCTTGCTTTGCTTTCTGGGCTTCATTATGTGCACCTGTTTCATAATGTCTGCAGATCTGCATGGCAGCACTTGCATTCTGACTGGTGGTAGTTCACAGGCTCTTTGTTTTTGCACTGATTCCTTTTCAGGAATATATATCCCTAAGGAATGAGAGACTTGTAGGATAACCTGAATAATGACTTAAATCAAGTGCTGAGTAATAAAGTGAAATTTCTTTTCTGAGTCATTTTATTTAACATATCTTTGCAGGAATTTTCCACTTTGAGAGATAAGTTTTCACATTCAATTTTTTTTAGTTTACAGTGTGGCTGGGATTCACATCTGAAAGTGTGACTGTGCATCTGTGTCAAAACAAAACTATTGGAAGATGAAACTTCACGACTGATTTGAGGAGCTGAATTTTGTGATTCCTTCTCTTCCCACGGCTTGCGGGGTACAGGACAGCTGTTGTGGAGACTGCATCATAAACAGAATCAGTGGAAAGAGCAGCCTTGAAGTATAATCTTGTAAATTGTGCTGGTTTCTTATCCTAAAGGTGATATGAGTAACTTGCAGTCAGGAGGCTGTTGGGAGCCTTCTATAGCATTTATGCTGCTAACAGGGGCTGCACAACAGTTGCAGACATTTCTCTCTGTGTTTTTAATCAATTGCTGTTAATTGTGTACTGGTGTCAGGAGTTGGTGACAGTGACAACTGAAAGTTGATGTTGAGACCTGAGGACATCAGGAATTTTGATCCGTGTGTTGAAGTAAGTTGGTGATAAATGCCATGGTGTGGAATTACTTTGTGTAACAGTACTGAGACACACTTATGCACTGTTGAGACATTATCCACATCCTGCTTAAGTAATTAATGGGTTTAGGACTTTCTCCTTTTCAACCCTACCCCTGCCTCCCAATTAGCTAGAGAAACATGGAGGAGTTATGGGTGTTTATGTGGGAGAAAATGGGACTCTTGCAGAGTTATTAGTATGTTCCTTTCAAAGGAAAAGGTAATGTCAAAAGGTATCAATTTTTCTTTCAATCCTTGCTCACCTCTTCCTGCCTATCAGATTTCTTCTGTGATGTGATGCATTATGCAGAGTAGACTCCCAGCAGTGTAGTTGGGTTTTGAAAGCATGATCCACAAGAGCAGACCCTTCTTAGAGAGTCGGGATGTGGATCTGCAGTCTCTATGTAGTTTTTAATACCCTGTCTTGCATCAGAAAAACACAAAATGTCATGAATCATGCCTTCTTCAGATGTTTTGGGTTATTAGTTTACTTCTCAGCTGATAAAAACGGCAGGGTTTTTTTGGTAACAACCCCTACTAATCCTTAGAGGATTGACAGGCTTGGCAGAGGAAATGTGTTATGGAAGGAGTGTTGTTTATTTTTCACTGGAGATATTCTGACTATAGTGATGCTGGAGGAGTACTCAGGTGATAATACTGAGAGTACTGAAGGTGCAAACTGAGAGACAGCATAAATTCTTTTTCCTGAAGAAATGGGAATCTGTGGATTAAAGTCATTACCTTTTGAGGCCAGCTGTATACTGGCAGTGTACTTGCAGTTTGAGAGCTGTGCTTTCTGCCACCTAACTCTGTGTGGGTTAAACAAAAAACAGAAAGAGCAAATAAGCAACAGGCTGCAGCCACGCTGGAAAAGCACTGTCAAAATTACTTTCTCCCCCAAGACATTTGAAGTCCCAGAGAAAGGATCTTTTCCAAATGGAACTAGCATAGAGAATGTGCTTTTTTACACGCCATCCAGGTTGAGTTATTTACACACTGCTTTGTAACATTGCAGAATGTGAAGTGATCAACAAGTCAGGTTTATGGAAAAAAACTGGCAGTGCTAGGAAGTAATCTCTGGTTTGTGTAAGAAGTTCTTGTGTTGAAAATAATCACAGTTTAATTCATTGTATCCCAGGGCATCAGCCTGGAGTTGGACTATGATTATCAGCCTGTGCTGCTTCCAGAGCAAATTAGCAGAGGGGGATGGGACTTCCACTATTTAAGCTACCAAAACAGCATTTCTGACTCCCATCTTCTTTTCTTTGGAGAGGTGACGTGGTTCAGGTGAAAGATGTTTGCTGATCATCCTTTGTAGGAATAGAATTTTGTGTTTTTTCCTTAAAGCAGCATATGCCTGGAATGTTTTCAGTGAAGTGCTTACCTTAAAATCACAAATTTATGGAGATTCAGGAATAATCTCATCATGTCCTGGGCTTTTTTATGCTTAAATTGTGCCTCTCGAGGAGAGCAAAAGATGGGCAAAGGAGAAATAAACACAATTTTCTTCGACAAAGTTGTGAGAAAAACCATATATCCAATAGACTTCTATTTTATTTGAGACTTCTATGCAGCGTGGTAAGTTGACAATACAGCAAATAAAGGAAACAGGTCCCATTTCAGTGAGTGATAAAATCTATATTCTATAATTCTACTGAAGAGTTTTGTGAACAGCTTAGTCATTAGGTTAGTAGTATTTATTGGTTCAGAAAGATCATGGATACATGTGGGTGGAAACACTGGCTTTTTAGCTATGAAGTAGTTACATTTTTCTGCTGTTAAGGAATGTAGAAATTTTCTGCACTTGGGTTGTTTGATAAGAATTCAGTGAACCTTATTCCACCATTTTCTTGAAAGCTGTTCAGGTGTTAATTACAGAAGTAAGCAGGGTTCATCAATTTTAGTGCAGTAGTGGGAGTCTGTTCAGCTGGGCTCAGAAAAGGAGATTTTCATTTATGTCCTCTGCAACAAAGAAGAAGAAAACATTATTAACATTTTATGCCAAAGAAACATTTTTATGCTGTATCACTATCAATAAAGTGACTGATGCTGTGAATGAGCAATCACTGGCAGAAGTATACATGTACTTAGATAACTCCTTGCAGCTTTAGTCCTTCATGACTGATAAAATGTTATCAGAAGAGCTTGAAAAATTCTGGGAAGAGCAAAGGTTCCGTGTGTCTGACTTCTGACTAGAATCAGCCTCCGCTTAAAATTAGGGACTTGCTAGTAGGATTTTGAACACATTTCTTCAGTCTTGTTTGGCCAAATGCCTTCTGTCCCATAACTCTTCTGGGATTAACCTCTGCTATGTTAACCCTTCACCCTTGTTGACCTTTTGCACTCTTGTTATTAGTGTTCTCTTTTTCCTCTCGGCACAATAGCCATGGGCTTCTGCTTACAATTTCTTTGCCTCAGACCATTGTTGAGGTCCGAGTAATGTTCTTGGTGGGAACATTCTGTCAGGTACATCTGCTTATTCTTTTAGGTTTACCTTCCTTAATCCCAAAGCAGTGGCACCATTCCTTCAAAGCGATGAGTTTGTCCTGGTCTCCATCGCACTCTTGGAAGAAACGGGTTATGCAGTGTTCCATGGGAACAAGGGAGGCTCTCAAGGGTGCGAGCTCCGAGTGTGTTAATAACCTGAAAGAAAGGGCAGGTATGGAGAGCTGCATTTCCGTAATAAATCAGCAGGATTATCAAAGCTGATCTAAAATGCTAGAAGACAACAACGATGGCTTTATCAGAGATGCCCCAATGGATTTTTTTATGGTGCTTCTGTAGTGAATATATCCCAGGTCATGATAAAGATGTCTAATACCTGATGAGCTAAAATGCTTTTGCTGCATGTTTGTTTGCCAACATCTTTTTTCCTAGAACAGGTATTACTTTTGTAGTAATTACAGGTATTGAAAGGAACAACTTGCTCACAACTCATCACTTGTGGAGTTTTGCTGTTAATTCTCAGGATATCAAGCTTGCAAAGTGCTTAACTGTGTTCTAAAACAGTAGGTGTGACTGTCCTGAGATATTGAAGGTCTGAACTTGGAAATACAGATCCCATCACTGAGTGATATGACCAAAAGCTTGAAATCTGAGTTATATTCTCAGAAGCTGGAAGCTTCCTCTGAACTGTGACTATATCTTCTCCTTAAACAGAGACCTCTGTGTTGTTAGCTGAAAACTGTGGATACCTCACTAATGGATTTTTGCTTCCACGGCTGTCCTTTGTACTTAGCCTGTTTCTCTTAGCTTCAGTAATAGCAGGACTTCTTCCTGGCTGAAAGCATTAGAAGGTATTAGGACACTGTAGAGCTTACAGTGTAATACATGATCATGCAAGGCAAGAAGATAGCAGATTCTGACCTAGGATATGACCAGGAAAACAATGAGGGAAAAAGTTCTGTGTTAGAGAGGGAGTGATACTGGCTTCTAACAGCCAAGGGACTGGTTCTGTATGTAGAGAATCCCTTGAGGTGTTTAGAAAAGTAAAACAGCCTGAGTTTAATCAGCAAATCAGAACTGAACCACAGATATTTTTTTACCTGTCAACAGGGTGCTGATCAAGCTGGTGAAACTGCCAGTGCACAGGATACACATACATGTGGTAATTTTTCTCAAAGTCGTGCAGGAGCAGCTCAACCGGGTGGTCACCAGCCACAAGGCGCTTGTTATTCTGGTAGATCTTTTTTACCTGAACTCAACATAGAAATTGTTATTTTTTGTTTTGGGTTGAAGATCTGTCCTGAAGAGAGCTATCTGGCAAGAAGATGTTTTGGAAAAATGAAATTTGTTAATAAAATACCCCTAGGGAAATGTGTTTTAGTGTTGGTGACCATATGCACCATGAAAAGCTTGCCTTAGGTAGTCCAGGACAATTTTGCTGCTGTCCATGTCACCTTTGGCAGTAACTAGAAAGGAAGTGGAATTCTTGTGGCTTAATTGTCCGACTCAGCTAAGGGGGGCAGTAGCCTCAGCTTGTTAGGAGATTAAACCAGTTTTATCACGTCTTCTGTCCTGAGGCAAGCAACGCGTGTTTTGGTGGCAAGTAAGCCATCTCAGAAGTCATCTAATTCATGCCATTTTGTATGAGATGTTCTGGGCTAGTCCATGTAACTGCATGATCTTATTTGAAAAGGATTGCTGACCTTATTCCTTTGCTTTTCAGTTAGAATCCCAGAAGTGCTCAGGTCACGTTCATAGTATTGAATAAGGATGTTCTTAAGCCAGTCCCGCATCCGGAGGGGAAACTGATCCACTTCGTAATCAGTACAGGGGGGGATGTCTATGCCAAAGAGAAAAGCTTTCATTAACAAGTCATCTGTTAAGTCCCCATTCGAGTATTTCTGAGATTTGAGATCTACTTCCAGTAAAAATTAGAATTGATGGAGCTGTTAATACATAAAATTTTGAATGCACCTAATGTGTTCAATTATATGTCTACAATTTTTTTAGTGCACATGCTCAACCAGTTGTGCAAGCCACAACCTTTTTATATCTGTGCAGCTTTTGAACATAGTTGTGCAGTGAAGCTCTAATCAGTCAGTTGCATGAATGTAGAGTATTTGACAGCAAAGGACCATTCTGGCTGGGAATGCACTTTCCTTCTACCATATGCAGCAGTCAAAGAGGTTGGAAATCAGTTCTGGCTTTTAGATCCTAACTTCTGCATTTGGCATCTAAGTTTGGTTGATGTTTTGTGGTTTTTTGTTTTCCATGGGGGTTTGAGATGGACATTTGCATTTATTAACTCTGTAAACAATGTTTTTCTGGTCAAGAATTTACAAAAATCTTCAGAAGCTATAGCAATAGGAGCATAAAAGACACTGCAGGGGGAAGATAAGGTCAACAACAAATTCGTGTAAGCATAGGAGAGATGTCTAGGTTTCAGATACTTTTTAACATGTTTAGGGTTTTGAAGGCTTTGATTAGCAGATAATTGATGCACAAGTGGCAGATTACAGGAAGAAGAGTAATTTAGGGCTGGCAGATGGGTTAAGGCTATTGGCTCTTTCTTCAGTTCTTCAAAGGAAAACAAGCTTACGTTTGCAGGAGCCCATATAGTCTAGGTGCAGCTGGCGTCCTATTTTTGTCCCTTCCAGTTGACATTTGGTGCCAAAGAGTTGACATGTGCCATCATAAGTCTTGTTATCCGTACCACAAACCTAGAGGAAGGAAAACCATCACCCCACCACTGTGTTGAGAAAAATCCTTGTCACTCAGAGGCATTACAGTAATAAAAGCATCATGTGGTGAATACCACAGGGAGTACATATGATCAGAAGTATTGGAATTAGTAGTTGTTGTATGAGGACTACTTGTCTATACTTGTACGCCCAGTTATGCAACACTTCAGTTTAAATTTATGGTGATATAGCCTCTGAGATGCTGTGGGATTATTTCACTGGATGTGTACTCAGCATGTGCTCTAAAACACCAAATGGGCACATAGAATTTTTAGTGACAGGGAAAAGCTGCAGTCCCTGAGACTGAGTGAAGCAAGTCAATTACTGTAGTTACGTGGGTTCATATTGCTCTCAAACCACACTTAATAAGTTTGGGTGCTTTATACTTAATTTTTCAATTACTGGAATCACTCAAACTCAGTTGCATGCTTTTTAGGGTATAGAACCATGCTAAATAATAGCAGGGGAATATGTTATCTTGTGAACACTTTAGGTGGCTTTTCCCAGTCCTGTGCACTGGGTGAAAAACTCACATGCTCATAGTCTTTGGTGGGAGGGCAAGCAGCAGGATCTTGGCAAATGCAGTGGGGTTCCCCCTGTTTGTCTGCATGACAGACTTTGCCTCTTTTGCAGTGGAAGTTCCAACAGGTGTCTGGCAGTCCTAGCAGGAAAGAGGGACTATTATGGGTGACGGGATAAAGCCAAGTGTTTGTCAGATACTACTGAGAGCCAAAGCAAAACACAGCCCAGTATTCATCAAGAAGTTCAAATGTATTTTTAAGTATGCATTTTTAAGTTTGTTATGAAGCTGGATCTTGTATTGAATAAAACAAGCCAAACTTTAAGTTAGGATTTTTATGAAACTTCTAGCAGTACCAGGTTTGAATTGGATAGGGAAATAATTTTTTTTTCCCCTAGAAAAAGCTGTTTGTTCTGTAGGGAGTGATGTTCACTTCCAGCTTCTTTTGGTGAAACATATACCATCCGTCTTTGCAGAATCAAGCACTGGCCTTTGTCCCACTCCTACTTGAATTCCAGCTGCTGTTCTGAAACTGAAAGCTCTCAGCGCAAGGTAATCCCCATTTCTGTATAACTGACACAAAAAATTGTGCACTGCCTACAAATGTTTTTCACTAATGAATTACTAAATCCAAGGGAGTATGGAAGGGATTCTCTGGGAACAGAGAATTAGGCACAAGCACAGTTCAGTCATGTGAAATCCTGTGCTGCAAAAGGCAGAAAAGAAATGCAGACCAGCAGATTCCCTAGCTGCAGAGAGTTGGGAGTTACATGACAGCTTTGCTTGGGGCTTACCAAGGGGAGCCTCCTCATTCCTGTTGCTGGCACTTTCCATCTCACCATGGGAACTGTTTGTCGTCTTAACCTGCACAGTCACAGAGGCATAAGCAGAAAGTTGTGGTAAATCTTGGGAAGAAAAAAAATACTTGGACTAATATTTTTTCAGGTCCAAATACAGAGCTGACTGAGGCACAGTTTGCTCTGTTTTCAGTGGAAAGAGGTTGCTATGCAAAATCTGTGAGAAGCGCATAAGGCCTCTGGTAGTATTATCATGCTCTTGTTATTTGGGGAAAAAATAGAGAAGAAGGTGGAGAGAGAGAGAGAGAAATGGGAGCTCAGTAAGACCTGAATTTCTTATAATTATTCTATGGACTCTAGTCCTGCCTTTCCAAGCTGTTCATTTTTGTGTAGTAGCATTTAAAATCTTTGTGAGAGAGGAGTGAACAGGCTGGCCTAGTAAGCTGGAGACTGGGTTTCAGGCTTTGCGTCTGTGTATCTGTATTTATTTGTGTGCTTCATTACACACCCCACTGCGTCTGGAGCTCTTCTGTGAATGGTGTTCACGTCCTTTCTGGTCCAATTCACCTAAATGCTCTGGGTGCAGCGACACAGCATGAACCAGAGGAATAGTGAATATAAGGGGAGGTGAGACTTCTGCATATTAAGAAGTCACCTGTTTTTCTCCAATGGGTCATTTCAATCATCAGGAATTTAAATTTGGAACTAGTCCCTCTCCCCCTTTTTGTAGTATTCAAGTTTTATTTTAAAGATAATTTACCTTATCTTCACTGTCCATTGAATTCACATTCTGAATGGAGCTACTCATTTTCAGTTGTTGCTTGTTGTCAGAATCAGGTGGCTCATGATCATCTTGTTCAGAGTGAGCAAGGTCTTTAATCTTGACAATTTGGTAATCCTCAGTCTCTTCATGAACTGCAGTGTCATCTTCAGTGGTTCCTTCCCCTTCAGACTCAGTACTGGTGCTCTCCTGGTCATTACTCTGGATTCTCTCCTCTTCCTCATAGGCTGTTTCTTTCCAGGTATTGCTGAGATATTCCTCACCATCAATGTCACCACTGTCGTGACCGTCATCATCATTACTGTCTTCCCTATCTTGTATTTTCACTACTGTGTCACGATCACTCTGATAGTTCACTTGAATATTGTATTTTCTCTCTTGACTTTGCTGTTTGCCATCCTGATATTCATTACGGGTTTTTTGAGAGAGGGGGATTTCTTCTTTATAGGACTTCTTCCTGTTCTCCCTCTCTTCTTCCTCTAAGTCAAATTTCTTGCTGTGTCTCTTGGTTTTCCGGGTTGGTTGGCTGGAATCTCTCAGGAGTTCATCTAATTGCATGCTGTTCTCATGTTGCTGTCTTTTGTATTGGTCACCTTGACGTGTCTGATGGTCTTTGTGCTTTGTGTCTCTGTAATCAGTTTCTTCATCCCATTTCTCATCCTCTTCTTCCATGCTTTCCTCTTCATCGCTTTCACTGTTTTTTTTGGACAGGCCAACAGCATTTTTGTTATATTTCCACATGTTACGCTCATGATGAAGGCTGAAAGCGCCCAATGGGTGTTCTGCGTGGCCTGGAAGGTGTGGGTTTGCTGTGTTCCCATGTTTCTCATGCTTCCTGAGCTGGTCATGCTCAGAACTGGACTGTTCTCTGCTGCTGCTCCCAGAATCATTGTCCTGGTTATCAGAAGCCAAACCTAGTTTATTATGCAGTACAAGGAAATCAGTGCTTTTCAGGCTGTTTTTCACTTGATGCTCGCTCCCAGTTCTTCCTTGTTTCCTAATGGCCTGGGGCTCATCCCTGTCTTCAGAGCCTGGTTTTAAGTTTCTGGGAGTAGGCAGCAAATCACCCTTGTCTACATACCCTGTGTTCTCTTCCTTTGAGGCTTCAGAATGAATATATTCACTCTTAAAAAAAATTAAAAGAACAGATTAATAAATCTCAGGATTTATTTGAAGCTGATGTGGTGTTGTTTTTGCCTTGTATTGCAAAGCATGGGACTGGCTTGATTTGTTTTCTTTCTATGTGCTCCTCTTAAACTAGCCCAAAGCATGACATTCAGAGCTGATCTGCCTTCTCTTTCTCAGAAAAATCTGTTTATCTGTGCCTTCTTTTATTGCTGGAGTTTCTGGGGAGGTATATGCAACTCTGTTTCAGAGACAGATGCATATGGGTGTCTTGTGAAGTCTCAAAATGCTTAATTAGTATTTTAGTCATAACCACAGGCATTTGTAGGCTGCAGTAATTATCACTTACCTCAGAGAAGGGGGATGTGAAACATAACTTTCTGCAAAGATAAGGGAAAAATAAGGGACCTGGGAAAAGAGGAGCAGGCAAAGAGAGAGTACTTTTCACAAGGTGTCATGGTAGCAATTCCTGAGAAGTGCCCTGCATTGATTTTATAATCCATATACAGATCTACTTTGAGTCCAATACATCATTACTTCCTGGCTGAAGTCACCAGGAACTATTGTGTGTGGTGACAATTATAAGATCAACAATAGATATTTGAGTACCCTTTTTTTTTTCTTAATCTGTCAAGCCAATAGCAAAAGTAGTACCTTCAGTGGAAATGGTTCAAATGCTTGAGGAGAAAGCAGGTACTAAAATGGCTGTCAGGTCTTGCTGAAGCAATTACCTTTCTGCTGCTCTGTGTATTTCTGAACAAGACGTATGGATGTTCAGTGTTGCTTATTGCTTACAACCATATAGCACCTGATGCTGATATTTCTTAAAGCTTTTGGGAGATTTTATTTGGGAAGAATGGTCCTTCTCACTTGGTCCATCCAAGTTGCTGGAATAGCTTTTTCCTTTAGTTTGACTGCTTGGAAACAAGACCTCTACTCACAAATGTTTATATTTATTTTATTTTTAAAGGTAGGATTGGAAATATTAATTTGATTATTGTAGATCAGCTATATCCTCTTTCCTAATGTCAAAGTGGTATCTTAATATTTTACAATTTTGTCTTTTGCCCAGTGTCCTTGCTGATGTGGAAATAGTACTGGGAACTATATTCACTGTATCAACTCCAACTCTAACTTTTTCAGGGGAAGATTGTATGTTTGCTCCAATCTAACAGAAATTCACTGTGGAGCTTTTTCAAAGTTCTACAGATTCAGAAAACACAAGGCTAAACAGTCTTTAAGATTTTCTGTTGCGGGTACCTGTGTTTGAAGCAGCAGTTTGAGAAAGATTTGGGTAATGTCTTGACAGGAAGCCTTGTCCTGCACCTGTTCTGCAGAGATGTGCCTGGATACAGCTTCCAGATGCTGCTTTCCGTTATACCTTTGTCCCCTGGGTAAAATCAGCTTTTAGAACTCAGGTGTTCGTGAAGGAACTTGGGCAAATTTCAGTTACTATCTGTGATTAGATACTGTGGGGGAGAACTGGCCTTTGATAGATGATGCACACACTTGGAACTGATGATTCATTGGCTATTGCACGATTTTGTTTTGATGCAAGTATCTTACGTGTGTTATTTCTGGTAGACAGCCGTAGGCTGCAAACTAATCTTTATACAATTTCCTCTGCTGGATACTTCATTAGGAAAAGGTAATTTTTTGTTTTCGTAGTCCAGATTGATATGAAAGGTATCTGGAAAACTGTACAGAGTGGGATATAGTTTATAATTAAAAATTTAAAAAATGGTTAGCATAAGAGTTGGGATTTTAAATCTCTTACTACAGAGCATGATCTAAGTTTAGTAGTTCTGAAACACCCAGTGGCTTCGAGACAAGATCCATTGTGTCTGAGTCACAAAGGCTCACCAGAACAGTGCAATAAAAAGGAATTTTTATTTGGTTCAGTCATGAATGCAAAACGGTTGGCTCCATCATTGGCACACATATGTGACACAGGGAGGGCTGGTGAAATCCTCTGTCTCATACATCAGGGCATCTGGCCTGTCAGTCACAGAATACTCTGCCAGGATAAGCTGTGTCTAATGCTCTGCACTGTGAATAATGAAACATATGGTGGCTAAAATTCTTACATATTTGAGACTCTGGTGTGATAAATTGAAGATTTCGTCCTCCACCTATACTGGAGCTGTGATAACAACAATTTTGACTGTCACTGGGGCTAATTTCTTGTACAAATATGGGTAATGATTATATGTGGGGATTCATTTAAGGTAATTTTGTCAATAAGTGAAACTTCCATGTTGAGATTTAGATTTTGTCCTGTTTGCAGTTGTTAATATGCAAGGCATGAAATACTTGGCACTGATTTTTGGGGTGAGAGGGCCTAAAGTTTTTTAACATAAATCAATTTGCCAACCAGTATGTGTGTGGTAATGTGTTTTTATATTTAAGATGAATAATGTAAGTTACTTCCTTTTATTTAAAGAACAAGAAGAGTACCTTTTCTGGAGTTTTCTGTCTGTGAGTTCTGAGCTTGTGGTTTACAGGATGGGTCTAAAAAAGACAAATCTATGAATATCTGCACATCCATAAGCATAGAATATTCTCAGAATGGGAAATTAGGTGCCTGATAATAATAGCATGATGAGGACTTACTGGAACAGCAAAAACTGGTCCTACAAGACAAATGAAGAGGGCTACAGCCTTCATGTTTTCCAGATCTTGTCGAGGACAATAGTTAATGGTACAAGGGTAGGTAGGGCTTAGAGGTTTCCTTTCTGCAAGAAACATGAAAACAAAACAAGTTAGGATTTGGGTATAATGACCTAGAAATGACTGATGGAAGCAATGTAGTGGCTGCTGTAACTTGTTAAGTCTAGAGACCCATAAAATTGTTATGCAGTGTCCTGTAAACTCAGATTTGAGACCAGTTAACTAGAGGACACTTTAGTCTCAGTTCTTTGACAGTGATTAAGCTGTAGGCTGTGTTCACAAACTCCAGTGGGTGTTACTGAGAGGCAGAGCTGTGAATGGACATAGGTTAAGTATTTAATTACTTACAAATAGTTATAAGTATTTATCCACCCCTATGAGATACCACTTTGTGAAAAATGCCTCTTTTATTGAACTCTGAGGCAGTGCCTGCTTGTGGCACCTCTATGGCTGAGGTGTCTCTTGGCTGCTCCCCTCTGTGTCTGCTAAGAAGAATTAAGTGGTTAATTAAGCAGAAATTCTGCTCAGCAGGTCTCCAAGCTCAGAAGTGCTGCCCAGGCTGCTTGAAGACTGGGTGCAGTCCTGCTTTGGATGCAGTCCTGCTTCTCTGTTCTCTTGGAAATTGTCACCCAAAGTGTATGCTTTTGGAAGATCCCTCTGTTAAACATTGTTCAATGTCATTATCTTTCCGTTAACGAAGATCAAAATACTCATTAGTGGGGCATATCTAGTATGCAATCCATTTTTCCTTGCAGTTAGTCTCCAAATTACCTCTTGATTAATTATCTGTTTTCTCTCTGGCATTCACAGTTAGTTGTCTAAGATGTTTTCAGAGGGAAAGGCAGAATACAACAAAAGCCAATAATGAGCATATGCAAAATGCCTCACTGGGCTGGATATGGGCAGTCACTTCAGATCAAGGCAAGTGTGGTTAGACTGAGAATTATGCAGACAACTTGTCAGAAATGCAGGGCAATAATCCAATTTAATGTAAAATGCTAAAAACTGCATACTGTGCTTTTTGAAGGCCTGGCAAGTGTCTGAGGAAAGAAGGATTTGAATGCTAGGTAGGGTTGATTTCCATTTCTTTCTGTTGCTGGTGAGCAACACAGACCTGGGCATGTCACTTAACTGAGTTTCCTTCTTTAAAACTCTCATTTGTCATATTTGTTTTGGTAAACTAGTTTGAGAGTTATAAATGAAAAGTTCTCTCTGTTGTGTTTTATTTATAATTGCAATTTTCTAATTTGGCTTGTCTCTGTCTGTAAAAGTTGCCTCTACCACCTTTGCTCAAATAATCAAAAACTAGTTGGACTAAATCTGAGTTAAGGTGGCAGGACAGGGCTTTTGTATTTTCTTTTTAACAGCAAGCCCTCAGCAGCCCATAGGAAGTATAAGTCTTGAATTAAGTATTTGGTCTTGAATAAGTATTAAATTATTAGGGAAGCCTGACCACACGGATTGGAGTGTCCTATGATGGATTGTGAGATGATATTTTTTACACTAACTGGGAAGGCACTTCATTCTTGCTTTAATTCCCAAATATGTTCTAAAAAGAGAATTTTTAAAAGCAGCTTTTGTAACACATAAGTTTAATAGAACTGTCAGAAAGGAATGATTACACAAGAAGCTTTTTTAAAAAAATATGAGCAGGGAGACATCTCCCTGGGAAAATGAAATCATTATTCTGTACAGGAGAATCTGTAGGAAGACTTAGCCAAAAGGTGAATAGGAAAATTTCTTGGTTTTTGACCAAGAAATTAGTAATTTAACAATACTATATCTTGGGTTATTGGGCAAGCAATGCTAACTAGGGGTACTGGGTTTGCATGGCAAGGAGGCTACAGGGCTGCTATTCTAATACTGTCAGCAGTCATTTGAAATACTAATCAATGACATAAATTTTTAATAAAAGTATAAGTGTGATACTTTTAAATTACAACTGGTACACCACATTCCTGTTTCCAGATGTTTCAAAAGCCCTTGTGAGGGCATGAACACATTATACAGGTAGAAGCTGGTTCATGTGTGCACACATATAAAACTGAAAGGCAGATTTTGAGGCAGATTTCTAATCTGAGTAAAAGAAGAGATCACAATTAGAAAAAAAAATGGAAGCGTTAAAACTATTTCACTCATTCTGTAACAGTAAATAGCTGATAATGAGAATTGATCCCTCTGAAGCTGCCAGTTTTACAGCTGCAAAAGCCATCAGGCATAAGTCCTTGCATAAGGACTTGCATGAAGCCTTCCGGGCAGAAATGCAAAAAGATCAAAACCAAACCAAAAGTATTTCAGGACAAGTTAAAACAATTTTTAATAAACCATTCACATTAACTTACTGTAATTGTTTAATCTCTTATGTTTCCTTTCTACCATTTCATTTTATTTTCTACTTATTTAGATCTTGCTAGATCTTGAGTTTTTAGAGTTTTGGTTTTTTGGTTTTTTTTTTTTTTTTTTTTTTTTTTTTTTTTTTTTTTTTTTTACCAGAGATCAGATCAAGTCACAATGAGCTGCTTTGATTTAATTTGATGAGGATCAAAATGAGACTTATTTATTAGGCAGAATTATTTTGGTATTAGTTGGTGGGTTTTGTCCTCTCCCAGATCCTACATTTCTTTCAGGGGCTCCTGTTTGGTACATGTTTTCACTAGGTCTACCAGCACATTTTTGAAAGGTTCCTCCAAGACCAGCCAGTGTTTCTCTCTCTTTCTTCTCCAATATGAGAAAAGAAGGTGAATCTGTCTTTTTGGCCTTGTCTATTGGACTAATTCCTAAACTGGTATTTCAAGAGACTGTTGAAGTGTTGGGAAATTAGGTCGCACCGTGGCTTTCAGCTGGACCACTGTACAGTTCCAAAGGAGGTGTGTGCTTTTCTTGGCTCTTGTTTGCCATAATGCTTTATTGTTTTGCAGCATCACTGGAAAAATAATTATTCCAGTGGTAAGATAAGGGTTATCTTCCTCAACACAGTAACTACACATTATTTTCTCTTACACAGGACATTTTCTGTTCTAGACATAAACATCTGAAATGTGTTATCCTTAAAACAGATGACACTGTATGAAAGCTTTTGCAGTAAGTAGGAAAAAGTTGCAGAGGGTTAGATATAAAGCATTCTAAAGTTTTAATTAAGAATAAAGAAGAAACAGTACCATAGCAGTAGAAGAGGTGCTCCTTGTCCTGCCACCGATGTACTGGAAATCCTTGAGTCTTGCAAAATGTTGCTGTTTTTCCTGAGATATGTTTTGGTGTCTGGAACAGACCCTCTCAGCAAGTGTCTTGTGCTGCAAGTGTCAGTGAAGGAGGATGGTACTCTTTGAGTCTTGGTGGAACAAGGAATCCTAGGCTTCCATGGGACGAGGTGGGGGGCAATGGGCTGGTGGAATTCTGCTGGATTAATTGAATCAGAAAGACAATTTAGTGCTCATGGGCTCTGGGCCAGTGGAGCTCAACGACTGTGTGGGAAAGACATATTTAGTGCTTTGCAGGGAGGGGAGCCAAAGGGAGCGGGTGCAAGAGTTTCTGCTGCATCAGCTGCTCCCAGAAGAGCTGAACCAAGAGATCTGCTGGGGCAGCCACACTGTTGGCTGGGGGAAAATGGAACATAGGGATGCCAGTCCCTGCTGAGCTGCCCGGTGTTGTTTCAGTATGCTGCACATGGTGCGTGTAAGCCTGCAAAAAGGTAGAAACTCTAAATTAGGCATGTAAAACCCAGTATTGGTTGGAGGCTCTTGCATAACTCTGAGGAGTTTGCTGTTTGGAAGCTGTTGCCATGGCTGTGCTGCCTGTCTGCCATAGCGACAACACAGAGCAAGCTGATGAGAGTGGAAACCCCCATGAGCCTCTGCAGCAGAGGCTTTGTGGCTTCTGGTTCTGCAAGCATCATTAAGTTGGTTTTTTGGGGGGGTTTTTTTGGTCATCTCATTATTCCATAAAATGCTCCACCTGAACTGGAATAGTTTCTGGGAGGTTGTCCAGAAATAGTGGAGGGGATGCACCAGTGTAAGAGCAAAGGCACTTCCAGTGATAAAGGCAGCAGATTCAGTCTCAAATTCCCCATTCTGCCAATATCCTCTCTTCCTAAAGAGGACACTTTGCATATTGTGTTGACATGACTGGAAGAGAGGTTGAAGCAAAATGAAATGAAGTGTGTGAATAGTAAGAACTGTAATGCAAATGCTGAAATTCAGTCACTTTAGATAATATTTTCATAGGTTCTTTTTAAAGTTACAGTTTTACTGGCTTCTCTTCTGTTCACCCAAAAAGGTAATAGACATTGGGTGTTGATGAAACAAAATACAGTGAGAAATGTACAGAAATTGACCATGTTTTATGTGGCAAACTGTGAAGTTTATAGCTTATAAAAAAATTTTAAAAAAATGAAAGAGCCTGAAATCAGAGCTGAGCCCTCACTCTGTAGACCAAGCAGAAAAAAATCCCTTTGACAAAAGCCCATGAGAAATTCTTTAAATCCTTTCCCCTTTTATCTCTGCTTCTTTGCCTGGAAACTAATTCATGCCTATTGGAGTTGAAATTCTGCTTGTCTGTCAGCCAGTTGGTGTCTGAAAGGAATGGGCATATTTCAGAACTTCCCATTTGTTTTTTCTTTTGTTGTGCATGCTGAAAAGATGATTGGTTTTATCTATTCACAGCTCTTTGTGCTGTGCTGTACCATCAGATTAGCTTCACAGGGTTATCAAAGATAAGTGGCTTTGCTGTGATTTTTTCAGTGTTCAAGATATGGATGGACTCTCAGCAGATAAACAAAAACTGTTCAGGTGACAACCCAGAAATTAGGACAAGTACAGCAATGTTATTTTTATGGTAGCTAAATATTAACTCTTTTTGTCATGAGATTTTCTGATAATGGCTATTAACCTCGCCTTGAAGTTCTTAATTCACAGAAAAAAGTGCCAGATTGAAGAACTGTGCAGAAACTGGAAGCAGAAATTTGTAGGAGATGGAAGGTTATTATTGGAAAACTGTATGTGATTTCTAAGCTTTGCCTGGTTCTGTGTTTAAACAGCGTTCTTGGGACTTAAAGGACAGTAGGGAGGAAACATTTTGTTTTTGAGGATATTGAGGGATTATACATTGTTTATCAGAGTTACATATTTACAAAATACTTCATTATATTTACATATTTACAAAACATGTCATTAAGCAATATTTTCTAGCTTTGCTTTTGATGACAAAATGCTTCAGTTGAGAAGATCCCTGGTTGTTTTCCGATGTCACTGGGAGGCCTGGGCTTGTCTTGGAGCCATCACTCCTAGTCCTCTAGTCCTCAGCCAGTCCCACTGTGTCAGGCAGTGTGCTTTTTGGAAACCTTTTCAGTGGTGGATTAGTAATTCTCTCACCAGAAAGAGGTGCTGTGCCATCGAGGTGAAGTATGGGGGGAAGAGGGGAGGCAAGCAGTTGCTGAGCTAAGTGAAAGGGAGGATATGCAGCAAACAATAAAGATAAAACATAGAAGAAAGAAGACAGATGTGTAGAGGGAGGTGAAAAAGTTTGTTTTATCCGTCTCACTGTGGCAGCTGCTAAACAGACACTTTAAACAAAGGAAGAAGAGCAAATCCTCAGAGGATCTTGCCTTACATTTAATAATGTGCCTGTAAAGAAATGCAGCAAAGATCTGTGGGTCTAACTGACTGTGGGGGAGACGGAATTAGGCTCAAAAGACATTTGTTTTTATTGGAGCTGTCTGCACTTCTGCATGCTCAGTCCTGCCAGAGGGTTCATATCTCTGCCCACAAGAGAGTGGTGTTGAGCCGTTGGCTGCCAGACCACGTGCCAGGGATCAACTTCCAGTTTTTTTAAATGAAAAGTAAATTTTAACATCAGCGCTCATTCTAATTTACAAATAAAATTTGGCTGTTCCATCAAATATGCTTTACCCCAAAAAGAAAAAGTGTAAGCAAGGTGGAACTCAAGTGTTTTAGTGTAGACAAAGAAACTGTGCAGGTATACTGGCTATTATATCAATGATATAATACCTAGCTGTGTGTCTGTGTGTTTTCTCTTTTTACTACAGAGGAAAAAAAACAGCAAAATGAACCACAAAACAACAGATAGACATGAAATAGTTTGAGTCCGATTGCAATCAGTGCTGATGTGTGTGTGCTGCGGAGTTCCAGGTGGCAGAGATCACAGTCTGCCAGGTGGTGTTGAGAGGGCTCTAAGCACATCCCTCGTTGCCTCTTAGCCATTAATTAAATGATCAAGAAATTTAGGGAAATCTCGGTGTAACTTCCTTAACAAAAGGTGCATCTGAAGCCTTTCATGAACTGATGATTGTATTAATTATTTAGATTCTCAAAAGATCACAGCCTGTAGCAACTCCCATTGGAAATGTTGCCAAGTACTTCTTGTCCTTTCCTACTGGAAATAATTTATAGGGTTCATGTGCACCATAGAGGCATTTCATGGGGAGTTTAATTTTCTTGAGAAAGGTAGAAAAACTGTTTGGAGACAGTGCTGGGGATAAGAGGGAGCTGAGTCCTCTGACCAGTTCTGTTCAGTTGTGCCACACCAAAGGAATACTGGAGGTGGGGTGCCTTCTATGCCTTATTTTTGGGGAGGCAGGAGAATATCAGTTGTGGCTCTTTAGGTATCTTATAATAGAGATTCTGCCCAGGAAGTTTGCCAAAGTATTTTTGCATGCTTTTCTTTCTAAATTAACTTATCTACCAAAAATAAATCACTGATAATTATAGTAAATATAATGTATAGATATGTACATAAACAAATATAAGTTATAATCTCTGGACTAAATAATATTAATACATTACTCCTTTTTTCTTTCATCAGAAGAAAGAAAGCTTGACTTCCTTCTAGAGGCTCCTTGTGTTGAATTTGGAATGAAGTTTTTTATACTCTGGAAAATGATTTTTTGGCACAGCTTTTTTGACTCTAAAGTCTGCCGTTCTCTAATATCTTTTTTGACTCCAAAGGCAATGCCTGGAGTCCTTTTGAGATTAGCAAGCATCTCTGGAGCATAATAATAAATGCATATGAACTGCTGGGGAGTATATTGAAACTGAGTTATCTCCCAAGAGCTTTTCAGTGAAAAATCTCACAAAGTGTGGCTTATCATTAAAAACTTCCAAAAAATCACAGAGACACGAAGTTAAAGGTCTTCCTATGTGTTCTTTTTGTGGCCTGCTACTTGGTCATTTCTGCATCTAAAATCAGGTTCTCTTGAATACAGACTACGTGGTTGCAATTTATCTTTTGCTCTAATCCAGGAGCCCTCCATCACCAGTGTTTTATTCCATACAGCAGTAGTTCTGCCTACTTCCACATAACAATTCCTTTACTTTATTACACTGAGTTTTCCAACCCTTCAGCAATCTCAGTTAGTCAAAACCCCGTTGTGGCTTTTTATTTCTTATTCTACCTGCATGAAATGCTGTACTGGATGCAATTCTGTCTGTGATTTTCATGATGCCTGGGAAGACAGGAAGTGCCAGGCAGAGCTCCTATTCCCTGGATGTATGGAATGATTCATGCTTCCTGGCGTGCGGAAAGCAACTCCAAATGGGGCTGAGGCTCCAGCATGGCTGCCCGTGTGCTGCTGCTATATCAAGCTTTGTCTGTGATGCAGTCAGGGTGTTAGAGACTCTCGTCCCTCTCTCCTGAGAGCTGCTGCTCTGGACTGTGTCATGCTTGACCACAGTGCCTGCATAGGTTGAAATTATATGTTTAAAAAGGAGGGAGAGAAATAAACATCTTGCCCAGCTAGGGAACATTTGAGTCCCGTTGGGGAGGAGCTATTTTAAAGCTCAGACTGAAAGATGGCTATTTTTGCCCTTCAGCCAGACAGACTCAGCTAATGGTCTATATTGTTCAAACTATTTTCTTGACCAAATTCTTAAAAAGAGGAATGAAAATGAGCAGGAAGAGTCCTTAAGCTAGCAAGAGGTAGACAAGGCTCAAACCTGAAGAGATCTTATCTATCCCCTTCTGTTTTTTGGGGCTGCAGAGGTGTGCTTTATTTTTATTGTTGTAGTGTGCATTTGCTTTAGTAATGAGCCAAAGAGATGAAGTTCAGTGTGAGGATTTTAAGAGCAATTCTGCTGAAGACACATTGTGCAAGCTGTGCAATCTCCACGTGCCTTTCAAGAGCAGGTTGTTATTTCACTTAATCATTTCAGATGCACAGCACGGCTAGAGACTTTCGGGGAAGCGTAATGCAGCAGGGACTGCTCACTGTGGCTCATCTTCCTTGTTTCTGATGTTCTGCTGAGCACTTGCCTTAAAACTGCCTGTGTAGATGGGTTTAAATCTTAGGGTAGGGGAAAAACAAGTTTTATATTATGCATGGGTGCCATTTCATTGGATTTCCAACCTGACTGCCCTGTGAAGTGGCTCTGCAGCTGTTTGGGAGCACCATGAAGCAAATAAGTGGGGGAAAAAGCCAAGTCCACTTGTGATGGGAATCTGATGTAAAAAGTGTGTCAATACACACAAAGCTGTTTATTTAGTGAGTGCTGTGATCTTTGGTGATGACAGAAGGGCAATGAAGGTGGTGAAGGGTCTGGAGCACAAGTCTGTTGAGGAATGGCTTAGGGAGCTGGGGGTGTTTAGCCTGGAAAAAAGGAGGCTCAAGGAAAACCTTATCAGTCTCTACAACTGCCTGAAAGAAGAGTATAGCCAGGTGGGGGTTGGTCTCCTCTCCCCAGCAACCAGCGACAGGATAAGAAGACACTGACTCCAGGTGTGCCAGAGGAGGTTCAGGCTGGAAATTAGGAAGAATTTCTTCACAAGAAAGGGTGATTGGACATTGGAGTGGGCTGCCCAGGGACATGGTGGAGTCACCATCACTGGAGTGTTTATGGAAAGAATGGGTGTGGCACTCAGTGCCATGGCCTGGTTGGCATGGTGGTGTTTGGTCATGGGTTGGACTTGACGATTGCTGAGGTCTTTTCCAACCTAAGTGATTCTATGTCAAGCAGCAAAGCCTTGGTCCATATGGAGACAAGGGTTGTGAAACACTGCAATTAATCTGTTCCTTGTTATTTCAGGAATGGCATGGTCTTAGCCTGGAGTGCCACTCTCTCCTGTCATGGTCCCGGTTCTGCTGATATTCCTTATAGTGTGTGACTTGTTTCAGCTCTAATGCTGGGTCTGTCTTCCTCAGGAATCAGGAAAATCCAAGTGTGATTTTGTACAGCTAAATGAGCCTGTCCTGCTCCTGGGCCTCTCTTACCCTGCTTCCAAGTCAGCATTTCAGAGAGCTTCCCTCGTCTCTGGGAGCTTGGGGACAGCAGCTCTTGGGGCATTTTGCCTTGGCTGAGGGCAACTAGGCATTTCCCTGAATCAGGAAGCTGCTTTTAGGATTTTCAGGGCACAGAAGAGTTTCGGTACCCTCCCCGTGGCATTGTGTCCCCAGTTTCTGGGTGACTGCTCCCCTCTTCCCTCATGTTTTTCCCATTGCTTCGTGCATCCTCAACTTTGTGCAACTGCCTGTTCCTCAAATAGAAATAAATACTGAGGAGAGTGTGTTATTCGTGCCAGCACAAAGGTTCAGGCTACTATCAAACCTGCCATCTGCGTGTGTGATGTCTCGCAGCCTCTCGAAAGACAAAAATGGGGCCGTGGGTGGGTGGGTGTAATGACTGCAATGTCTGTTGTTCAGCCAGCCAGGGGTTTAAAAATACCACTTGTGAATGACCTGATGAGAGTAGTTTTAGAAGGCAATCCACGCCCGGCACGTTTCACTTTTCTGATGGGAAAGATATTTGAAGAGGTGTTTATATCAAAACAAAATTTACTCAAGAAGAAGGGAACAGGACACTGAGGGGAGATAAATATCCGTGGTGGAGTGGCTGGTGGCTTTCACTGCAGTCCTAATGCCTGTTTGGGGTCACTCAGGGCACTGGATTTGTACTGGGCAGAGGGGAGTAAAGGGGCAATGAGATGGGTGAACTGGGAGGGCAGTAAGCTTTCCTGGGGGCAGCAGGGACCTTGTGTCAGGAAGAAAGGAGTGAGGAGAGAGAAACTCTCTTGCCGTAAGGTACCCCTCATCTCCTGCTCCCCAGCACTAGGAACAGAGAAGGCATTTAACATGGACTCCTTTCCTCTTTAGGCAAAGGTTTGGGTTTAGAGAAGGCTCGATGTAGTTGAGCTAATTTAGTTTGTGTCTGATCCTCAGTGAACTCCTTGGATTTTTATAGAGATCCATTTCACCTCTTTTGTAGGGGTGCCAAATCGCTTTTTGGGTGAAGACTTCCTGGATGATTCCAGATGGTCATGTCTGGTTATACTCTGGTATTCAAGATATGCATCACATAGTAAAACTTCAATTTCTATTTATTGAATTTTCTTGTTATTTATTTTTATTTAAAGAACTTATTTCTTTGCCATTGCATAAACTCCTGGTAAATTACACAGTGCAGTTACAAAAGTGTTCCCATTGTCTAAATGTCCCATTTTTACCTAAATTAAGTGATAGTAAAGGTGTAGAGCATTCTTTTGATAGGCCTTTTTGGGAGGGGGGGGGGCATTTTTCATTAAAAGGGTTTTTGAAGTTATTCTTTTAATCAAAGACTGGTTTTAATTTCCAAGCACCCTTCTCTAGTGCTGTAGCAACAACTTCCTGTCTGTATGAGTTATGCTAATTTCAGTGCTGAAAATCCAAAAATAGCTGAGGAGAGAGGAATCAAATTATAGTTTTGCCATGGGATGAAGTAGTGGGAGGAAAAGCATGCTGTACCTTCTTCCTGTGTGGGCATGGGTGCCTGTCTCCCTGTGCTCAGAAGGAAGCAGGACCCAAACTGGGAGCAAGCAAAGCACTTGTGTGGAAGTACCACCTGGCAGAGATCCCTGGCTGTTGCCTGCTTTGCCCCAGAAATTCATCTCCTGAGGTCCACAGCCATTGAAGAACAGATTGTGTAGAGCAAGATTTCCACAGCCACTATTTCATGATCTAATAGTTACAGAAAAGAAAGGAGAATAATTTGAAATATTTCTACATGTAAAATTCTTGATAATGCTATATATTTTCTAGTTTCTTTGTTATCCCCTAAAGGCAGAAGTTTCAGCCCAAGTTCTGGTGAGCTGTGCATCACTCTGGGGTCTGCAGTGCCCAGCCCATGCTCAACTCTTGCTCCCACTTGTCAGCCCCTCTGTGCTGCATCCCACACCTCCATCATGGAGCATTTCCCTGTGCTGCACCATGGGGATGGAATCATGACCATTAGCCTCTTGTTGGCTGTGGGACTGTCCTGGTACAACACAGCAAGGGCTGGGTTTGTAATGGGAAATGGCTTTTCTGGAAAAGATTACAACCTGAGTGGGGTTTGACGATGCCTCTTTGAGTGCACTGTTTGCATTAATGCTCAGCCAGCTCACACTGGCTTTGTTTTGGGGTTTGGTTTCATTGAAAGGAAAAAAAATGGGGAAGTGAATCAAACTGAAATGTTTATTCCAATTATTTCTCAGTTGGAGGGAACGGAAAGATTTGAGTTTACCTACTGGAGCACATTAGTCATTTGAAGAGATGATGGCTGTGGGCATGGGCAAGATTTGAACGTGGGCTGGGTGGTGAAGTGCTTAAGCCCACAGTGCTGAGAGGATTATGGGTGAGATGGGTCAGCTTTTGTGATTCTGGCCTGATTTCTTCAATAAGGAGGGCCAAGACCCTGGTGAAGGTAAAAGGATGCCCTGGCACATAAGCTGGGGTGACGCTTCCAGGGATCCTCCTGCGATCCCGTGTGGTTGGGCAGACAAAGGAAGTCCTTTCATGGCTTTGCATTCCCATATGGGTTGGTTCTGGAGGGGAGCCTGGTGGAAGACAGAGGTGGTGATGCCACTTCCTCGTAGAAAGCCACAAAGTGTACCATGTAATTACATCTGGGCAGAGCAGGGCTGCTCCCACAGCACAGTTACGTATGTGACTGGAGCAGGCAGTGCCGGAATTTGCAGACATGTCAGGAGTCAGAAATACTAGAAACCCTCAGGAACGGTTTTGTCAATAACTGAAGCCCCGAAGTTACTAAAAAAAGTTGGAGGGGAGCTTTGTGTTCCTTCTCCTGCTGTGGGATCGTGCAGGCAGGGAACAAGCAGCACATGTTCTTGACCCTGCTTCCCCAGACAGCACCTTGCTCTCATTTGTTTGCATCAGTCTTCCCTGCTTGCATATCAAATACATTTTCCCATCTTTTTGTTTGTGGCTGGTTATGCAAAATCAAATTCTTTGCATGAGGGTCAATGCTTTTCCAGTATTCATTTCTTACAAGCTTTTATTTTTAAGATTCCTGCTTCTTATCTCCTGTGCAATAATCTTTTGTGCATTCAGCATTCAGAATAAAAACACCAGTAATGAGATAGTATTCCAGCAGGAATAGTGAAGAGGAACTAGACTGAATCAAAAGGTATTGATTGGCATGTGCAATCACACATATGCAGCTGCTTTGAGGTGTACCATTGAATTCTACTGGAAGTTTAATAGAGTGTGAATGAGTTGTGTAAGAATTCATCTGTCATTTACAGCTGCTCATTTAAGGTGATTGGTATGAAATTACAAAGAACAACTTGGTGGGGGGCAGGGGGAGTGGTTAGGAAGTTATATTTATCAATAAATCAAACAAGGAAGAGTGTTAAAGTCATCACGGAAGAGTGAAGGCTGGATCCAGCCTTTATGACTGGTATCTGAATTGGGTGAATTGATTCCTGAGGGAATAAGTTGAAGGTCTCATAAATGTAGGTCTTAAAAGCAATCATCTTCAATTCCTACTGCAGTCCCTGTGAAAGTGGAGCAGAAATGCAGATCCCCACCTCAGGATCTGGGGTGGCTGCTGTCAGGTGCCATGGTGATGTTCTTAAGCTGTATTTTAGGGTGCTGGCAGTCAGCTGTGCACAGCTTCCCTGGGAAGTGCACACCAGCATTTTGGCTGCTGGCTGACTGCTTATACAGGTTTGTCACCAACAATCTCACATACTGTTTTCAGGAAAACAACTTCCAGTAAGCAATTCCAGATTTTTCTTTGTTTTCTGATATTCAGAACACTCTTATACGGCTTAAGCTTGGCCTACCCCTCCCCCAGTATTTAACGACCCTTTTAGGAGCCACAGAAAACAAAGAAATACCTCCTTAGATTTAATACTTGTTTCTTGCTGAAAAACAGTTTATCATAAGCATGTAGATTCCTGTATAGAGTACCTTCTATGGGATTTTTGTTGTATAGACCTTTGTGCAATATGGAATATTGTGGAAGATGTGGGTACAGCACTCACATACTATAGTTAATAAAAAGTTAGATCGTGAACCAAATGAAAGTCACCAGATGTGTGATGTGGTGTGCTTTTATTTTCTGTAGTTGTATTGCTTGAGACTTCTCTGGCTTTGTGGGTTGTTTGGCATTGCTTGGGTTTTGGTAGTGAGGGGTTTCAGGTTTGGTGGTTTTTTTTTGGTTTTGTTTTTGTTTTGTTTTGTTGGTTTTTTTTGTTTTTTTTTTTTTTTTTGTTTGTTTGTTTGTTTGCTTGTTTGGTTTTTGTTTTTGGTGTTTTTTGCCTTTTTTTATTCCTTATGTTATTTTTTTTTAAGTTACTAGGATTTTGAGGATTCAAATGTCCTTTGGAGGTATGAGCCAAATTGCTGATGATCTCTTGCTCAGAGCTGCACTTATGGTGTAAATTTTTCCAGGCTCCCAGGGGACTGTGATAGTGCTTCCTGTCCAGCTACAATGAGCAGCAATAGATTTAGCCCGAGTGAGCCATAACGACATGACCGCTCCCCAAGAGGGTCTGGCACTCCATACAGACATCTTCATCCCTCGAGCTGCCAGCCCTGTCCTGACTTCTCCCCCTCTGGGCATCCTGTGCCTCCTCATTACCCATTTGCACTCCTGCAGTGCCTGTTTCATACGATCATTTCCACCAGTCATTTCCTTCTGATGTTTTTTCCCCCTCCAACAAGAAAGTCACAGGGTGCTGTGACTCAGGAGACAGACACACACCTGACCTGCACAAACAGCACAACTGCCCCTGTGTCACCCTGAGCAGTTCACTGATGTGATCAGGGGCAAGGCTGGCTGGCCCCTGATCACTGCTATATTTATCTTCCTGAGAGCACTGACACTATGCTGCTTTCCAGATCTTTGCAATCCCACTTGGATGGGAGCAGGCACAGGGTGAAAGCTGCAGAAAGATTTTCATATTAAGGCTGTGTTATTGCTCCACTTCCAGCTTGCAGTTGACAAATACTTACTGCTCCCACCTCCCAAGGGGTTGAATTGTGAGCAGGAAATGATTGTAAAAGATATTGTACTCTGAATGAGATCTTAGGAGCTGTAATTACCCTCTAGTGTCTCTATGATTACTGCTGCCAGTGCTGAGCTACTGACAGCCCAGTGTCACTGGAGCTACCTGGTAGCTGTGCCAGCGTCATCAAAACAGGTCCCTGCTGTGAGGCAGAGCTGAGCATCTGTCCCTGCCCTTATTTTGACTGAGGGTGGCAAGGTGCAGTAGTGCCTGTGTGCAGGAAGGTGTGTTGGATCTGACAGTGGCCAGGCAGAAATGAGACATCTTACCCACGTGTGATGAAGTCACAGCCTCAAATTAGTGAATTCAGCCAAGCTGATGGATGAATATAGATTTACAGGACCTGACAATCCAGTCACAGACATCTGGCAGAGATGGCACAAAGCACCTGTCCAGCCATGAGCTACAGCTGCAGTAGGCATGATGTGGATAGCAGTTATTGCTCCATTTGGCAAAAGTGGCACAGAGCAGCTACAACACCTGTGAGCCTTTGTCCCAGCAGACCATCAGGACGATGTGCTGGCTTTGCTAGAAGTCATTGCTCAGAGTAGGATGGTAGAAAAATGCTGTAAGTAGACATGGATAGAGAGTGGGGCTGGCACAGGAGGTGGGAAGTGAGGGATTTTGTGAACTTGCCTCGCACAGATTTTGGGAAAGGGCACGGTGCATCTTGAGAGTAGGATAAGGTCGGCACCTCCTTTCGACAGTGTTACAGAGACTTCAAACAGTCTGTGATGTCTGAAATAGGTGCCTGTCATAGAGCAAATGACTGGTGCCTTTAAAGTGCCTTTTTTCTCTAGTTGTAGAGGAAACTCCATGGTGGACATGGAATAGGATTAATGATCCGAGCCCTGTGCTGACAGGAGGCCAGGGGAGAGGGCTGTTGGTCTTGTGCAGAGGTCTAGCATTAGCAGGTGCCTTGCTTGTGTCTGTATTTCAGGGCCTCTGGACTCAGGCTTCAGTGAGATGCTCTTTGCCAGCAAGGAGAAGCGCCAAATTTTAGAGGATTAGAAGAAATCAAGCATGCCTCTGTGCTGTGACAAACATGCTGGTAATTCCATATCCCAGCATTTGTAGCTGTGAGGCTTGCTCCCAGAAGGAGCTGGAATATCAGTGTTGCTCTTCAAACACCTAAAATGTCGTCATTAGCTACTGAGCTATGTGTCACGTTAATGCTGTGAATCGCAGACAATGTTTACTCAGGTAACAAAATAAAACTCTGTTATAACACCTGTCACCAGAAAGTGTGGGGGAAAGGGATTTAGATTTGGATCTGACCATAAGGTAGGAGCTGGTACTGAGTCTTTGGTTGAGTGCTGAGGACATGCACCTTGGGTCCTGCTCTCATCCTAGTTTTTCCTGCTCCTGTCATTCATTGATCCTTTTCCTTTTGATACTGCTGTCAAAACACTTAAGTCTACTCAGAAGAGAAGTGCACCAGCAACATTAATATTATTAAAATACCCTGGACTGGGAAAAAAAAAAAAAAAAAAGAAGAAGAAAAGAGGGAGCAGTGGTTTTTTGAACAGTATTTAGTTCTTTAGTTTTTGATGCTGAGCTGTCTTGATCAGTGGAGGAGAGTTCCTGTTATGTTCTTCCTCCCCCAGCTGGCTGGCTGTAGTGCCAGTTTGTCTTTTGGCTTTGGTGTCTCTTATCCCTCCTGCTGTCTGCATTCATTTCTTTCCTCCTCATGAACACTACGCAGTCCAGACTGTCAAACAGAGGAGTGATATTCCTGCATCTTCTTACCAGCCCTGCCAGTCTTCTAGTTTCTGACTTGGCCACATACTCCCTGGTAGTCTGAGGGTGCCAATTTTAGTCTGGCCAGGCTTCCCTCATCTTCTTTCCAGGGACTGAGCATCTTGGTAGGGTAGGACTTGGGGAAATGGCCACTGGCATTTAAAACACCCAACAGACAGCTGCTGCTCCCACCCTCAATCCATTTCTCACTTCTGATGTAACAACAATAATCCTTAATATTATTTTTTCTTTATAAGGTTAATTGTAAGGTTGCAATGTGTGGCCTGGGGTTTCCTTCCCTTGAAAAACACACGCACATCTGCTTGGTCAATCTGGCTAATGCCCAAGGATGATCTCTGGAAAGGATTTGGGGCACAGAGCTCATCGATGGACCCAGGGCTATTGGAGATTACAGGGATGTGGGTCAGGTCAGCATGCTGTCAGTGAGCATTGTTGAGTGTGCTGGTGCTGCGGGTGTTTTAAGGCCATTGCAAAGGAGGGAAGTGACCTTGGGGTAGTGGCTGGTGGGGGAATGGGTGACCTGTGTTATAAAAGGGCCAGGCATGCAGAGTTTGGTGTTTATCTCTTTCTTGCACCACAGCACCTGGACATGAGGCGGCATTAAATGCAGGTTTGACATTTAAAAAAACAAAAAAACAAAACAACAACAAAAAAAAAACCAAAACAAAAAAAAACATGGTAATTGTTAGAGGTGCTTAAAAAAGGTTGGCAACATGAACTCATATCTGGCTGGGGACAGGGGTATAATTTTGACACAGGTCGAAACTAAAATACATCCCACGGTATCTGTGGCAGGGGTCAGGTGGGGACCTGTGCCATGGGAAGAAGAGGGAAAACATCTGCTGAAGGTATGGGCACAAGAATGAGCGGCTTGATGGTGACCATCTTAAGGCCAAGGGGCTGTGGGGAAAGCAGTGGGGCCACAGTGGCACTGGGGCCTCCCTGCATGGAGCGCAGAAGGAGAAAAATTATACTCATCACATTCAGCACCTTGCAGTCCTCACAGGACAAACACACATGGACTGTGGGCTGGTAATGAGGGGGGGAACAGCAGGAGATTGTGAGGATGAAATTACACCCAGCAGCAAACTGACATGTCTGGTTTCACAAGATGCTCTGTCCAGCATGAGGCATGCCATCTGGATGCTGTTTTCTACAGCCTGAGCAAATTTAGATAACCTGCAATCTACAGAGCCCTGGCTCAATCCTGACCCTGCCCAAGTTTCTTTCAGTCATTTATTTCACAGTGCCAGCATCTCCTGTGAATGCTGGCAAAGCTGCAGCCCTGTCCATGTCCCCATGCCACATATTGTGGCCTGAGTTTTCCAGAGCAGAGGTTGCATCCCCTCCCTGTCCAGCAGCTGGAAGGAGCACTGGAATGCTACATCCAGTGCAGAGTGTGGGGTGCTTCCTATACACCTTCATTTAGTATTTCCCTTCTTCCTGGCACAAGTGCCCGTGTGGGCATGAAAATAAGACAAGCACTCTCCTTCTAGGCTGATTTTGTCCTCCTGCCCCAAGGTACGGGACAAGGCTGAGACCTAGCAGGGAAATGGTCCCTGTGGATTTCTGCACCCTGGCCCATGGCACAGGGCAAACTCCGCTCCCAAGGTTAGGTTGCACAGGTTAGGAAGATGCCATCCCTGGGATGGGGTCCAATGCTTGGCGTGGGTGACGCTGTAGTTGTTTGTGTGTGTCATGGCGGGAAGTGTGTGAATGGGATATATTTAGCAGTCAAAACACAGGGCCAGCACAGTCCGTCATTAACTGCCCTCCTGTCTCGTCATCCTGCAACCACAAGGAGCTTTTTTAGGGCCGGCGTCCTAGTGGAGGCCAGAGGAAGCGTGGGAGGCCAGTTCCCGGTGACACCTCCAGGCGCAGCAGCGCTGCCCGGTGGTGCCATTGGCTGCCCCTGGCCTGGGGCTGGCACTGGCCAGCAGTTAAATGCCTGCCTGGCCACCCTGGGACACACAGCCTGGAGCACTCCAACACAGGCGGCCGGTTCATCCCTTCCCCAGCACCATAGGAGACGCAGGCTTGCATCACACCTTGAGGTAAAGGTTTCTTTGGGTTGATCTGGCATTGCCTGGAGGGAAAATGACAACGTTTGGGAAAAGGGGATGAAGATTTCCTCACAAGTTTTGGTTGAAAGCAGGAGGCTTATCATCTGGGATGTAGGTGTTGCTTTGTCAGGGAAGAAATCAGAAGTGTGCTCATTCTAGCATGTTTTGGGTGCAGGATTATGTTCAGTGTGCTTAGTGTATCCCATAGGGATGAGGTGCTGGGCTGCTTAAAGAAAATGCTTGGAAAATGAGAGCAGAGGTGGAGGAAAGCCCCCACTACTTTATCTGCCTGCCAGGCAGCAGTGCTGCTGGGGTGCCCACCCAGAGGGCTCTGAAGATGCAGCTCTCTGTGGCCTTATCTCATTGGGATGCTCCACTTTGAAACATTGGGAGATTGGGAGGTGCAGCTCTGCAGCCCATGGTCTCACAGTGCTGCCCATCTGAGGTGCAGGCTCCTGTCCCAACCACTGAGCTCAGCTGGGTGGTGACATTACTATGTCCAGGGAACAGGAAACTCAGGAGAGCTTTCCTGCTCCTGAATGATGCTCAAACAAAAAATCTGCCAGTACATGGCTGGGTATTTCAAATGCCAAACTAAAGGGAAGTTTCTGCACAGGAGGTGCCGGGAGGTGGCATGAGGACAAATCCCTGGCTTGTTTGATGACATGCCAGGCCAAGCACTGTGATTTGGGAGGGCTCTGTGGGGCCAAGTTCCAGCCAGAGTCACATGCAAAGGCTTTGCTCTAGCCTGCAAATATTTCATTCCTTGTTGCAGGCACAAGGACCACAACTGACATGAGGGCTGCATTCCTGGTGCTGCTCCTCTGGGCTGTGGCCTGTGCTTACCCTGTAAGTACCCCCTGGATTGACACTCCCACCCCAAACCCCTTGGCTTTGCTCAGCCAAGGCACACTGATCACTGATCAAATATCTCCTGGATGTGTTTAGGTGCCTGGCCATGAACCCACCCACCCCAGCGCCCTGCAAGAGGTAAGCCACAAGTGCCCCTGTCCCACAGGGAGCAGCCCCTCAGGAAGCAAGTCTGGGATGGGGAGCCAGCACTGGGCAGGCATCCTTGGACCAGGAACCTGGGAGGGATCTGCTGCTTCTGTGGGTCTTTGACCTTTGTCTCTCTGCTCAGTCTTTTCAATCTGGGTTGGTTTCACCCTGTTTTGACTTGTCTCCCTGAAAAAGTTCCCAGTTCACCTGACACCTTTGCTGGGCTGGCCCTGAAAAAGTAGTTTCTATGCTCTTAACTAGCCCAGCTCGGGCTGCCCTTTTGTGGATGGCTACCATTTTATTTTGTATCTGCAGAAATAACTAAAGGGCTGAAGGTCAAGAAATAGAAAAGACTCGAGCTCTTGCATGGCTTGGGAATGAGGTCCTGCAGCAGTAGCAGTAAATGTGCTGTGGTTGGTGTTTAATAAACCAAAAGCACCATGTCATGTTTTGCCTCCAGGATACCACAAATGAAGATTACATCGGCAAGCTGGGCAACCACCTAGATGGTGGAGATGGCAGACATCCTCCTGCCAGTCCAGAGACAGGGGAAAATGCACTTGCCAGGGACCTGACGGGTGGCAATGCCGTGGATGAGGAGCTGGGTGAGATCAGTGGCCAAGATGTGGGAGGCCGAGCTGGGCAGGCTCAGCACGTGAACCAGGACCACAAAGACATGAGCGTCCACAATGGGAATGACCTTGGTTTCCTGGTGAGTGAGTGAGTGGAGAGGAATGTTTTGTTCTGCCAGGAAAGCTCCCTTGGCCCCAAAGCTGGCATTGGTCAAGGCTGTGCTTGGCTTTGCATTCATCTGTTTGTCACCTCCATAGGAGGTGGATGCACGTGACACTGATGATGCTGACAACGGAGACCACTACGGCACCAGAGCCAACGGGTTTCCCTCCCACGGCGGCGGGTTCCTGGACGAGGAGGACGACAGTGGGGACGACACCTTCGATGCCAATGGGGAAGAGGAGAGGGGTGAAGGCCCTACCTACGTGGCTGGTGCTGATGGGGCAGGGGAACACGAGCGTGACGCTGGCCGTGGGGATGCCGGGGCTGGCGTGGGGCATGGCGACAGCAGCAGCAGCAGCAGCAGTGAGAGCATCGGGGCAGACCACCGGCGCTACAGGATCTACAGGCACAGAGGGGCCAGCAGCAGCAGCCAGGAGGAGGAGAGCTATGACTTCCAGGATGAAGCCATGCAGGGGGATGATCCCTCTGTCTTCGATGCCCCAGGCAGCAGCTACAGGTTGCGCCACGCTGGCCCCCGTGCTCTGGGGAACAGTGGGGACAGTGCCCAGTGGGCTGGCTCCCACCACTGGGAGGAGGGTGACAGCAGGTCCCCCGAGGTAGAGGATGGTGACTCTGGAGAAGACAGCCCATCTGTGGAGAACAACAGTCAGTCAGAAGAGCCTGTTGACAGCCAGTCAGAGGAAAAAAGCTCCAGCCACTCCAGGGAGGATGGGGATGGGGATGGGGATGGGGATGGGGATGGGGATGGGGATGGGGATGGGGAGGATAGCTCCTCCAGGGAAGATGAGGACAGCAAGTCCAGGGAGAGCACTGATGAGCAGTCAGATGAAGAGCCAGGGGAGACCCCGGAGGTGGTGAGAACCTTGAATGAGCACAGCAACAGTCAAACATGGGAACGGCAGGAGGACTGGGATTCTGCTGAGGACAGGAATGTGCTGTCCACACCTGACAGTGAGTCCAGGGAAGAAGAGGGTGAACTGAGCAAGTCCAGGGAAGATGATGATGACCAGAGCCATTCCACAGATAACACTGTGGAGGAGTCAGAGGAGGATGAGAATGACTCTGTGCCAAGCACATCAGCTGAGAGCCCAGAGTCACCAGAGGACAACAGCAGCCCAGAGGACAACACAGGTGAGGACAGCAGGTCCACAGAGAGCGACAACAGCGAGTCCCAGGAAGATGAGGATGACATGGAGAGCCACTCCCAGGAGGATACCACCCGTGAGTCCAGCAGCCACGGGGATGACAGCTCCCTGCAGAGCCTGGAGAGTGGGAGCCACAAGCAGCGGCTGGGTGCCCTCCGCCACAGACCTGCTGCTGACTATGATGACAATGACTGCCAGGACGGGTACTGACCTGTGCCCCACGGCATGGGGGGTGTGGGGGGAGGAGGGGTTAATTTATTTGCCATATAGCCTGGTTGACTTCTTCTCAAGAAGGTGCTGTGGTTAAAACGGAGTCGGGTTTGCCAGGGCTAGGCCTGGGTATGCTACACAGGAAGTGAAAGGGTTGCCAGGCACAGGGAAAACACTGAACCATAGCAACAAAAGGTATTTTCTGTATCAAACTGGAGAGCAGCTGAGAGCTGTGAATGCCAGCAGGGTGATGCTGTCCACTTGCCCCAGGGGCACAGTGGTGGCTTGGCACTCCTGGGCATGCTGGGCAGGTCCCTGTGTTCACCCCTTGTGTTTACCTACCACTGCCCTAAACACATCTGCCCAGACTGCAATTGGAGCTTTCCATTAACTCCATGTCCAGCACATAAAAAGGAAAAGCTACAGCTGGTGTGCACACCTGGTTCATGGGCACAGCAGGATGTGAAGTACCACTTCAGGATGGGATGTATGTAATATTTTTATTATTTTGTAAGAAATGTACAGAACACATTATACTGTATCCTTTTTGCACTTGTATTTCAAAGCTGAAACATACCCTGTCGATTTCTTTAATCACCATTAAAACCACCAAACTCCACTGTAGTGTGGTTGAAGTGTTGCTGTTTTTTTCTCCTGGGTGTGTCAGGGGCTGCAGTTTGGGACTGGACCAGAAGGAGAGGGAACCAAAGGGCAGGACATTTGTGTGGGGAGCCACAGCATGCGGGGAGGAGGGGGAAAGCAAAAGCTGAGGATGCTCCCACTCCCTCTATTTCCAGGTGCCCCAAAGGCCACGCCTGCCCCTTGGTGAATCCGCAGTGGGGTGGAAAATCTGGCTGATGACCCCAGTGAGCTGGGCCTGAGGCTTTGCTATATTAGGGCCAACACCTCCTGCAATGTGACCAAGGGCTGTGCTGCTCTTCCTGAGGTGTTGGAAAGGTGTTCCAGGGCATGAGGACTCTTCTGGTCTACTGGCTCTGTGTGCCCATGGTGGCCCTGGTACCGGGATCCCTGCAGTAGAGATGCAAGTGAGCAAGGTAAAGGTGTTACCACGTGTAAAGCCTGTTTTACTCTATGTGACATTTGGTTGGGTTTTTCCGTCTCCTATTAGCAAGTAAACAACATGTTATTTAAAATCACATTATTTGAAATGCCACCCAGGCCCTTCTTCCTTGTTCATGTGTGCAAGACAAGCAGTACAACATGGGTTTCAATGCTGACAGGTGAAGCCTTGGGCTGTTGTGTCACTGTGCAGTTTTACAGCATGGAGTTGTGGCTCTGCAGGGGGCAGTTCCCAAGGGGCCAGGGTGAGTGGGTACACTCCCTTCAACTGTCAAGTCTCAGAGGTGTCACTGCTGAGCATTGCATTACCAAATTCAAGAACCAGTAAAAAAATGAAATATTTTTCTGCTACTTATAGCAGAACCACACTTAATTTGTAGCCTGTTTCCACCACTGTGAAGGCTGGGAGCTGAACAGCTCCTGTTTTTTATGGAAATTATGTTTTAATTTTCACCTGTGTAAACCTTTTTCTGCTTCTGTATGAGATCAGCTCTGAAACTTGTGGCTTCCCCATGCTGCTGCCTTGAGAATGAACCTCTTTCCTGACCCTTCATCCCCCTAGTCCCCACTTCACTGTGAATACCTCAGCTGTGACGTGGCCCTTATTTTTTGGACCCCTCGCATCAGTTGTGTGAATAGCTGGGGATACTGTGATGGCAGTGATGCCTGTCAGGGTCATGGGCATCGAAATTCTGGGGTGCAGCCCCTCCACTGGGGTGAAAGACAGCGAGCGTGGCTGTCTTGGGTTTGGCTGCAGCCAGAAGGGCTGGGTCACATCCCTGTCGCTGGGGTTTAAAGTTGTAGTAATGGCGTGCATGTTTCTGCTGGGCAGGCAGGGCTGGGAGCTCTCCCGTGACCAGCAAGCGGTGCTGCTGCTCAGACAGCGGCGACATTCTGGTGCCGCCTCTGTCACAGGGCTGGGTCACATTCCGGGGGCCAGCGGAGGTGAAGTTCGCGTAGGACAGCTGGTAGGGGTGGGAATGGAGCAGTTTCTTTCGAATTCCTCCAGGAAGAGGAGTGCAGCCCAGCCTGCGAGAAGGACGATAGAGACTTTTCAGGAGTGGGGTGAAACTGCTTCCTGCAAATTTGTCCATGACCCTGTGTCCATCCTCATCCTTGTGGGAATGGTGCTAGGGTGCACAGCAACCTGGCACAGCAGGGCAGGGGACTGCGTGTCCCCGTCCTCCTCACTTCATGCATGGAGAGCAAAACTGGATTGATTTGGGCTTAGTGTGAGCAGGAGGCAAGAGTGCCTTGCAAACAGGGCCGAGGGTATCCGGCTGTGTGTTCCTGGAGACGTGCTGCCACTGCACTCGTGTCCTGGACAGCAACGCCCAAAACCAGCCTCCCGCTGGCTGGCTGCTCCCCAAAAGCCAGGGAGCCCGTGCCAGAGCTGACTGCTGCCTGCCGGTCCTGCCAGGACAGCTTCCCACAGGACCATCCCTCCTGGGTATCGCCCTTCTCTGGGAAAACCTCCTGCTTGGCCGCAGGGAGGGAGCCACTCACATTGGGCCCGTGCAGGGATTTGCCCAGAACCTATCAAGGACATCTGCAAGGTTTTGGGAGAAACTGGTGGTATTGGACTATCCCTATCAAATGCTGTTCATCTGTGTAGGAGCAGGGCCCCCCTGCTTGATATCTGGAAGGGCTTGATGATGGGTAGGACTTCACAGGGTGAGGTTTTGGATGGACAGAGGGAGTGTGACCAAAAGATGTTCTCTGGGAGGACTTAAAGGCATTTTTAGGAGTTTATGTGTTTGATTTTTGTGTCACGGGTCTGTGCACTATGAGCATTGGAGGGGGAAACTCTTGCTCTCTGCTGTTGGGCTGGCAGGACAAGCAGCTGGGAAGGTCAGCCACAGGCTCTGCCATCTCTGGAGATGTTCCTGCCTCCAGTTTCAGGATGATTATGTGATGAAGTTGTCAGATTCATTTTTCCCAATGGGTTAGGCAGGGATAAAAAATGCCCACGTCAATGTATGCTTTTATTATCCACCCACGTGACATTCTTTGTGCATTGGGGGTGGCCTCCAGAGCTGAATGCAGCAATTTACCCAGAAATCAGCATTGGGTTTTAAAGCAGGTATTTTTGGATCCACTTGGGTTTTTGAAAACATGAGTCTGCATAATCTTAAAATAAAGGTTTCTTGTGTTGGGTTTGTTTTTTTTTTGTTTTTTTGTTTTTTTTTTTTTTTTTTTGTCCTTTCTAAGAAGAAAAAATTCTATTTTTACTAAGTAGCTGGTGTGGCTGAAGTGGTGGGAGGCGGCAGTGCTGAGCCTGGCTGTGGCAGCTGAACTCGGGGCAGCCATGGCATATAAGCTGTACTTCTTCAACCCTATTATTTTCCTGGATTTAGTGGGAGGAACACAGAGACCCCTGCACTTGCAGACCACCTCTCCATCCAGCAGTGGCTTTTTTGACGGTGCAGACAAATTTCCTGAGCTTCCCATGGTGACCTGAGCTCCACAGCTGGCTGCAGGGCTTTTCCTTGGCCTGTGTTTTTCTTTAGCAAAATGGGAGTATCTGTGGAAGAAGCAATGATAGAATCACAGAATGGTCTTGGTTGGAAGGGACCTTAAACACCATCTCAATCCAGCCCTCCTGCCATGGGCAAGGACACTAGACCAGGTTTCTCAGAGCCCCATCCAACCTGGTCTTGAACACTTCCAGGGATGGGGCACCTACTATTTCCCTGAGCAACCTGTTCCAGTGCCTCACCACTCTCACAGCAGAGAATTTTTTCCTAGTATTGAATCTAAACCTTCTCTCTCTCAGTTTGAAGTCATCCCCCCCTTGTCTTGTCACTACATGCCATTGTAAGAAACTTCTCTTCCTCTTTCTTGTAGGCTCCCTACGAGGTCTGATGGGATTGTCTCTTCTGTGCCTCCTGTGATGGAATTCTGTTGTGGGAACCAGTTCTCTCCAAGCCCAGGAGAGTTTGATTGCGTTTCTCTGCCCTTTTCAATGAGGAGGAAAAACCTCTGATGGAATCAGTGAGGCCATCAATCTGAACAAAAGAAATATCCCAGACGTGGGAAAACAGCCTGTGACTTCAGTGAAACCCCAAAATGTTACAAACCTTTTGAATGCTTGAAGGAAATTTTTCTTTCAGCTCCCTTTACTGCCATGTACTTTGATGGCAAATAACTTTCCTATCTCTGGCTCAGCCATGTCTTGGGAGTTTTCTGGTCCTCCCAGCACTGCCTCAAGGAGCCAGGCACCACAGGAGGGTACAAGTAAGGTGTGTTAGCATCCACCTGTACTGCATCCCCCCAACTCATGATGGAAACCTTAAAGCTTCAGAGTGAGCAAGTGGATTGCAGTTCAGTTTTTTTCCTGTTTCCTGAAATGCAAAGCTGCAAAGAGCTGTTGTATTTTAGCAGAAGGCATCAGGTTACTGAACACAGGGGCAGAAACTGCACCTGGGGGGCTGAGGCAACACCTGCCTTTTCTGTCCTAGACCTGATGTTGTTTCACCTGCAGAGCAAAAAGTAGTTTCATGACAGTGTGAAAACTTTGCAAAGCCACTTTTTAAAAAATGGAAATGAGTGCCTGAGTGTTGAGGTACTTTTTGCAGAAGGCACCTACTTCTCAATGTATTTAGGCCAGTTTGGATGGGGCTTTGAGCAACCTGGTCTAGTGGGAGGTGTCCCTGCCCATGGCAGGGGTCTGGGACTAGATGAGATTTAAGGTCCCTTTCAATTCAAAGCATTCTGTGATTCTGTGATATGTGGATACATACATCACTCTTCTGCAACTGATGTGTGTGCACAATAACAAATAACCAGTGCAAGAGCAGCAGTTCCTGCCGACACATGCAGCACACTCCGCCTGTGCTGCAAGTGGGGTCTTTTTAATGCCAGACACAGGGGTTTTACCAAGTTAGAGCAGTATGTGCAGTGGCAGGGAGGTAGGCAGCCATCACCAGTGCAGCGCAGAAGTGTGCTTCCATGCCATCCAGATGCCTGAGGGTCCAAGGACACTGATTTAACTTTGTTAGAGAGCTCAGTTCCCGAGCTGGGTGTGCAGGCGGTTGGTTGTTACTTCAGCAATGAACACAGGCTATCTTCCTGCTTGCCTCCTGAAAATACGGCCTTTGGGGGGGGTTTATTTGGCTTTTTCTCCTGAGGATGTGTTTGAGAGCTCTCACATGTGGGTGGAGGCAGAGACAGCTGGGGGGACCAAACCTGATAACTTGCTCTGGCTGATGGGGAGTTTCTTGTTCCTGAAAAAAAGAAAACAAACAAACAAAGAATCAGAGGAGATCCAATATACAGATATTGCTCAAAAACGTGAGGCCCTGGGTGGTGGCGAGTCTGGGATTTGCGATAATGCTGCAACCTAACCTCAGTGATTTGCTGGGTTTGGTTCCCAGAGTTCAGGGTGCTTCAAAGTGCTCACATTACAGAGCTGCTCCTGGCCTGCATTTTGCCAGGAAATAGAATTAATTTCCTTTTTCTGGTTTCTGTTCAGAGAAGAAGGAAAATCATGCAAAACATTCAGTTGCAGAGGGCAAATATATAAAGGTTGTGTACTGATAATGGAGACTGATACAAGGTGCATTTTAGATATTCTTCCCTCACACTTTTATTCTAAAATTGGACGCTGGCAAAAAAATAATGAGCTGTGTGTGTAGCTGATACTGGTTTGCATTTGTGTTTGTGCTCTGAGAGGTTGGAAAGCGAGCCATTCCTTATTCTTATGCTGTTGCTCCCTCTTCTTGCTCATCACTTCTCTCCCCAGCTGGTGACCGTGGAACACACACTCCTGTCCCTGATAGTATGTAGGGAGAGCTGGAAGCCAGGACAAGCTTTGCCTCAGGTGACCCCTATATGGGTTTTGGGGGTGCCCTGGCTGCTGAGCTGCATGGCAGGGGTGCCCCTTTCCCTGGCTGCAGCAGCACCTTTGTCTCTTCCCATCATGCTCAAAGTGTCCTTCTGGTTTTGTTTTCTTGACTTATTTTTGGCCCTGAGGTTTCCTTTCAGAATAGCTGCAGGGCATGGAAATAGGACGGTGTGGCCTCAGCCCTACAGTGTGCCTGGGTAGGGCAGGAGCACTCTGCTCTGCTCATTTACCGCCCTGCAAAAATAATAACTAAATTTGGACTTAGGAGCCATGTCAGCCTGAGCCAGACAGGGACACTCTGACCCTGAGGTCCTCAGGGGCTCAGGCAAGTACACCCAAACTGTACAGGGTGCCCTCGCTGGATGCAAGCTGCCGCACAAAGCTCAGGCCAGCAGCTGGTGCAAACCCCACCTTCCACTAGACCATGTTGGTTAAAACTCCATCCTTTGGAGGCAGATAAGTTGTTCTACGTTTTGTTTCCAGCAAGGTGATATCATTTCATAAAGATTTCAAAGCCTGCAATCACTTTTAATAACAGATTCCTTTCAGACAAGAGGGTGATTCCTCCAAGCCATGCCACCTTGGAGAGATGGAGTTTTTGCAAAAGCATTAAGAGACCAATGCTCCACGCCTGCCATGTGATTATTTTTAAAGTAATTTTAAAAAATAAATTTCAAATGAAAATGATTTGGATGTGCTGGCTGAGTTCCCTGCTGGTCTCCCACCATGGTGCTGGTGAGGTTGCTGCTGCTGGCAGCCTGCCTGGGCAGCACCCACTCCAGGAGCTAAACATAGGTGCTGGCTGCACAAAGCACTTCGGCACACGTTAATTATCCTGGTGCTTTTTAGGGATCTTGGGTGAAATATGTGTTTTTATAGCCAGTTTTCCATATTTTTTTAAGCAGCCTGGAGCAGAAGCCCTTTAATTACATTAAAAATTGCCTCCCACGAGGACTGTCTGTTCCCAAGCCCTGATGAAATTTTAAGCTCAAAGCCAGGCACATGCTCACTGCTTTCCTAGGCCAGGCAGCTTAGGACAGCAGGGGACAATGGGAAGCAGGGCTATCTCTGCTCTGAATGCCCAGCAGGGCAGCCCCTCCAGCTGCTCCAGTCCCATGGAGATGGGGAGGACATGGGAATCCTCACAAATGCTGATCTCTCTCTTTATCAGAGGCTGCTGCGTTGGCACTGAAGAACTGCATGGCTGAGGTTGGTTTTTTTTGGGGTTTTTTTTTTTTTTTGGTTTGGTTTTTGGTTTTTTTGTGTGGGTTTTCCTGGCACAAGGTGTCAGCTGAAAGCCATGGCCAACTCCAGGCCTCCCTTATAATTAGGACTCTTCACAGTGACACAAGGGGCTTTGAAGCCCATGGGGCAGCTGTGCTCTGCAGCCCAGGGGGTTGCATGGCGGGCATGTGGCATGGTCTGCTGCCAGGGGTGCTGGACCCTCGAGGGGCTATTGGGGGACCTCTCCGTCCCCAGAAACAAGTTATGTGCATAGTGTTCCATCAGCAGCTATCAAATCACCATCATGTACCTGTGCAGCCCTGTTCCTGCTGGGCTCCCCTGCATGTAGTTGAGGCTGGTTTTGCCCCTAGTTTTGAGAAGAAACATTCAGGTATTTCATGGCAAAGTGGATTTTTCTGTCTTAAATAACCACAGTTTTATCACTGGCTAAGCTGACCATTACAGATCTGCCTGAAGGCATTTATTTTTCAGCACCTCTCTTCCTTCTCTTCCTTCTCAGGCTGTAGGTCTGAAAGCATCAAGTGGGATTTGCAGCTCTCCTTGCCACTACAGGAAGCAAAGTTGCATTTGGTGAGGAGTAATTCCCTGAACTGCTGCAGCCCAGATGTGCAGGAGCTTAGGGGCCTTTGCTGAGGAGTGCAAGAAAAATCTGGGAAAGAAGGAGCAGAGGTGCACTGGAGAGCTGGGTGGATGAAATTCAAGCAGGAAATGATAAATACAGGTAAAGGAGAAAAGACATCCCTGCGGAGGTGGGTGCAGGGGGCAGCATCCACTTGCTGTATCCTGTCACCAAGGTCCCCAGTGTGATTTGAGTGCACATGTGGATGTGGTTTTTTTCATTTTCCCCCCACTCCCAGGCAGTTATTCTGCTTTGCTGGGGACATACACAGATTTCAGATGAGCAATGCCTGATTTTTGAGAGCAGGGGCCTGGGCTGGCCCCTGTGTGGGTCTGCGTAGTTTGCAGGGCATTAGAAACAAAGCAGACATGCATTTTGTAGCAACACTGTGGCAGAAATGGCTCTCAAAGGGGCACTGGTGACACCTGTATCTGAGTCCCCCTTTCTTTCCCTGCCCTTACCAAGGCCTGTGCAGGCATCCTGGAGAGAGATTTTTTTTTTGTTTTGTTTTTTTTTTTTTTTTTTTTTTTTTTTAGTGTTTTTTTTTTGGTCTAGCAGCTCTGCACAAGTGGCTGTGGGGCTGGGCCTTTGAGGTCGGTCTTTTTGTCTACTTGAAAAAACAGTGACAAAATTTCCCCAAAAGGGAGGTGGACACTCCCCAGGAACAGATTTCCCAATATTTATTTTAATTAAAACCCCAAGTGTTATTATACCTTGGCCTCCCAGCCGCACATCTGAGGCCAGACCCTCAATTAAGTGGCGCAGTGCAAACCTCGCTGGGTTTGGCAGAGGCATGGGGCGCTATGTTTGTGCACCAAATCTGCCAGCGTTGAAGTTTTGGAGGGGTTTTGGTGCATGCTGGAGAGCTGGCGTCACTCCGGACAGGGCGGTGACTGGCTTGGGGGGAGCAAAGCCAGACCTTATATCCCAGCAGGGCAGCAGCAGGAGGAAATCTGTGCTGGCTGACTCCGTGGATAGCTCTCCGTGCTGGGGCAGGGTAAGCTCGCTGCTGCTCTTCCCAGCTGCGTTGTGCGTTGATGTCTGCTTTTTGCAGGGAGATGGGAGGGTCAGCTTGCTGGCAGGATTGGGGTGCTGCTTTTAGTCCTTTCCTGGATCTGTGGCTTCATGAAGCACTTAGGTGGAGGAGATGAGCATCCAGAGCCTTGCTGTGATGTCAGAGAAACTTGTGGCCACTTGTTTTATAGCCTGAATTAAGCAAAAATAAGCAAACTTCAAGCACAGATAAATGTAATAATTCCCTACAAGCACAGCTGGTACTGGGTTTAGGCAGAGGAAGGGTAGGAGAAAGGAAGGTTAGTGGGCCTGACTGAACTCAGGGAGATGCTGGGAGTATTGTTCCCTGGGGGAAGGCTGGGGTGCTGCTGGAAGGATTGAGTGTGCTCCTTTCTCCTTGATCCAGGAGGGCAGGCTGTGTTTTGGTGCTTTGGGTATGCAGCTCAGACCTGCCCAGAGCTAAGTTCCCTCCAGCTAAGCTTGTGTGGGGCTCTTTGCATTGGTGCCTTGCCACTGCTATTTTTGCCAATGGCAGGCTGTGAAGCCAATTCTTTCCATTATTTATTTGCTTGTTTGTTTTTCCTCAGTGAGGTTACACTGTCTGTGGTGTAATTCCCAGGAGCACTGCTTCCTGGGCAAAGCCTAAGCAGATCTTGGAGCTATGGAAGGGTGGCCGCAGTGGGCAGTGCTCCCAGCTGCTCCTGTTGCATCTCCAGTGGGGCTTGGCTTTTTCTCCTGCCTTAAGGGCAATGGGGAAACAGGAATAAGTCATCCTTCTCCAGGAAAGCTTTGACTTCACTACATGGTGAAACTTGCTTTTCTGGTATTTTGTGGCTTCTAGAAAAAAAAAAAAAGTATTCATGGAAGTTGAGGCAGATCTTTAAAAGAAAGAAGAAAAATAAATAATTGGGTCTACGGCGGGGTTGGGTGACCTCACCAAGAAAGGCTGGAGGTCAGCTTTCTTCTCCCCACTCACCCATGTGGGTGATTTGTGTGGATGGTTTGGAGTGGTGTTGGTGCTTTCTAGATGAAAAGCAAGCCTTCCATGTGTTTTGGTGTTCCTAGAGACAGCAGCCATGAGGAGTGTCCTGGTGTTTGTCTGCCTGGTGGGGATGGCGTGCACCTTCTCGGTGAGTGCCAGACGAGGGGGGACTCCCGGCCTTGCCGGGACTGGTGTGGGGCATGTACCAACCCACCCTTTCCCTCAGGTCAAGAGCTGGCTGCGGCGACCCAAGCTGGATGACTCAGAAGAGAACGCGGTAGGGTCTCCCCCACCCTGCGTGCCTAGTCCCACACGGGGATGATCTTGAGGAAAAGCACATTTTGGTGTCTTCTGTACCCAAGATCCCAGACTGATGGGATTTCCCCCTCCTTTTCCTGGTAGGTTTTCAAAAGCCAGCACCGGCACTACCTGTACAGATACATCTATGTGTATTCCCCGCAGCGACGGTACCAGGTGGGTGCTTCTGAGGGGTTGATGCTGCTTCGGCACCCTCCAAATGCAGAGATTTTGGCCCAGATGAGATAGAGGCATGGTCTGTGCCCTGTTGGCATGGCCTGTGGGCATGGGCACAGAACATTGTATTCGTGACACCTCTGGGAACCCACCCACCCGCCTCCACCTTGGTTTTTCCTCTTCTTAGGGCAGTGACTCATCTGAGGAAGAGGGGGATGGCTCGGAGGAGGAGGAAGAGGGGGTGAGTATGGCAAACCAGCAGCCTGCAAAACAAATACGGGAATTTGGGAACTTTCTTTGGTTTTGTAGTCTCTGCTCATCAGCATTTGTGGTCACTGACTTCCCACAGGCTTGTACTCTGGATACAACTGGATTTTCTACTCTGGACCTTTTTTTTTTTTTTTTTCCCTGATATTTTCCTTTTGCTTTCTATTTTCTTCCTGGGCAGGGGTTGCACCAAACAACCCTGAGACAAATTCTCTGGGTTTCCATTTCCAGCAGCTCAGAAAGGAGCAGGACAGGCCAAAGGACAGAACCAGGGAGGTTCACACAAGGAAGAAGGTGCTGTTAGGAACTCCTCTTACCTTCCTCTTTCAGTCTGTTAACCCTATGGCACTGAGAATATCCCTATGGAAAATGCAGTTATGCTCTGCATGTGTGTCTGTGGAGTGACACAAGCTGATGCTATATTGGGAAAGTCAAATTTGTACCAGTCAGATGGTAAAGCTGCTCCTGTCTGCTGGATCACTGTGAGCTTGGGCACCTCTGTAGTTGTGAGAGCCAGCTCAGGTCCAAAATTAAATGTAAGGGGTTACAAAGATCTTTTGTGCCTTACCGGGCTGCAAATGCTCAAAAATAGTCCATTTGGTCTCAGGCACACAGCTGCTTTGAAATAAGGATCTGGTATGCTTAGAATCATGTGTGTCAGGCCTAATCAAGTCTTTTATTTTTTTCTTTTTTAAAAGCTATTTAATGAAAGCCAGGGAACCCCACTTTGAGGGCCTGTCAGGGCTTGGGATATAGCATGGGGTTGGCCCCTGTGCCAGCCCTGGCACCTCCCTGCAATTTGCCCCATTTTACCTGTTTCTCTCCCCTACCACTGCAATCTCTAGGGATAAATTGGAGCAGTGGGATGGGCAGCAAAAGGTGGAATTTCATTTCTCATGAAGAAATTAACTGGTATGCAGGAATGTAGCTGCTCTTTAGGTCTGTCCTTTTCATTTTGAGGGCACCAGAGCAGTGGCTGTTCCCATGCAGGGATCTGCCTTTACTGGCAGGGTGGTCAGCAAGACAAATTGTGCTGAAAGGCCCCAAGGTCAGTTATAGGTATGTAAAAAGCATTATAAAGCATATAGGTATGTATAAACATTATATTGGCTGCTGTATAGGGAGCATCGCTTCCACTGGCACAGCTGGCTGCACTGTGCAATTTGATGTCTCTCCTGTTGGAGAGGAGAGCAGCCTGGATTTTCTCTGCCAGCAGGTGCACCTGTATTTCAAGGTCTGAGGTGGCCCAAAATGCCAGGGTAGCCGTCCTTGGTCTTGGCACATGAGCAACAGGGGTTGCCCAGGGCAGCGATGACACTGACCCCTGGTCTCCTTGCCATGGCTGGGCTCATTTGCTGGTGTCAACAAGCTCCACCTCGCAGGCTGGGCCCTGGGTGGATTGCCCCACCAGTTCCTCAGTGTCTGCTCCAGGCTCTCTTTGCATTTGGGTTATTCCTTGCCCTTTTTTAGCCATGCACCCCACAGCTGATGCACCCCAGCTCTGCTGCTGATCTCTGGGGCCAAGTGTTGCCAATGGCTGATTGCTGGTGGAGTTTGGGCTCACGCCTGGCTTTGAGCCATCACGTTCTCACTGACCGTCCACACATGACATGCAGTGTGTCTGCATGTAGTGTGCCTGTGGCTTTCTTTGTTTACTGGAAACTGGGGGAGGCAACTTCAGAAGAAAACCTTTGCAAAGCAAAACGTGGAGCCAGAATGGAAACACCCGACTCCAGCCACCACCACATAATTGCACAGCTCCAGTTGCCCTGCTGCAGCTTCTACATTTCAGCCTGGAACAAGACCTGTGGGAAAACAGGGAACTCAGAGCAATGCCCAAATGCTCTGTGTTGGATGCTCTGTACCCCTCTCGCTGCTGGGAGGCCTGCGCTCCACCCCAGCTGCTGACCCCCTGCCCTGTCCTGTCCCTGTCCCTGTAGGAGCCATTTTATGCTGGCACCAAGACACCTGGACACCCCGCTGGAGTAGCCCCTGAGGACTGCCAAGGTGCACTGACAGGAGATGTCACATCCCCCCAGCAGGTGTAGTTTGGGGAGCTAGAGGGAGCACCCATGGGGAGGGGACTGTTCACTGCATGCTTGCTTGTACCCATGGGATGGCCTGTACCCTGTTTCTGCTTGAGGGGTTGCTGTGGAAATACCTATAGCTGGACCAAGCTCTGGGCATTAACCTGGGGTTGGAAGGGGTAGCCCAAAAAGACAGTCCTGCCATGCAATGTGTAGGGGGATGCTCAGCTGTGCCCATACCTGCCCCTTTCCACATGGAGCTGCAGCCTCCTGACCTTCGAGTAATGCTGTGCTGTCTTCCCTCTGCCAGGGCAAGGCCTGCCAAAGGATTGGGCAGAGGACTGCCAGCAAAGAGGAAGACTCTGAAAATGAAGACAGTGATGAGAATGAGGAGAAAGAGGAGGACGAAGTAGATGAGAATGAGAATGGTGTCAATGGCACAAGCACCAATACCACAGAGGGTATTGGACCTCATGGCAATGGCACTGTGGCGGCTGAGGAGGGCACTGGTGAAGCTGAGGAAGAGGAGGAAGAGGAGGAAGAAGAAGAAGAAGAAGAGGAAGAGGAGGAGGAAGAGGAAGCTGAAGCCACCACCATTGCAAGCACCACCAACGAAGAGGGTCTGACACAGGCGACCACTATGGATGATGGGGGACCCACAGATGTCACCACAGATGCCACCACAGCTGGGGAGCTGTGGGAATATGATGTGACAGCCAGGGACCACAGCCGGGGGGACGAAGGCACCACTGAGGGTGGGTATGAGGAACAGGATGAGTATGCACGCGGGGACAGCTACCGGGCCTATGAGGATGAGTACGGCTACTACAAAGGGCATGGCTATGATGTGTATGGCCAGGATTACTACTACAGCCAGTGAGCAGGGGGGACAGCCCTGCCAGCCCCAGCCACTCAGGAAGGTGCATTCGAAGGCTCCCTGGAGCCACCGCATGCCAGAGGGGATGCCAGGCATCTTGCCATGCACACTGGCTCCATCCCAAGCTTTTTTTTTTTTTTTTTGTATCTTGCAAAGTGAAATGAAATGAAATTAAATGAAATGAAATTAAATGAAATAAAGCAACTGAACTGAGCTTGTTGGTGACAAAAGGTTTGCTGCCAAATTTTCTGGGGTCAGTGGAGCAGCACAGTGCTTGGTGAGGGGCTGAGGGGCTACAGTTGCCTGTGATGCTTAGGGCTGAATCTTGTTATTCCAGCTCAGATGCACATGAAAGGAGGGAGGAACAGCAAGGCTAACATGGAAAGCTTCTGTAGAGTGCCCTCTGAATAATGAAAGGGTGCTCTTAGGGACACTGCTGTGAGGTTACAGCCACATTTTATGTAAAGTTGATGTGGATTTCTAATACGTGAGCAGTCATAACTTTTCTATTCCTTGGTAATGTGCCTCCCATGGCCTGACCACACACTAGGCAATCTCAGTAAGGGTAAACCCATTAATTTATCATTCTGTGCATCACTAGCTGTAGATGCACAGCCCTGTAATGAGGGCTTTGCTTTGTCCCTGCACCAGGCATGTGGGTGCAAAGCTGGGCAACTTGTATGTGTGTCTTGAACACCAGTACTGCAGCCCAAAATGTCCCTGTCACACAGCCTCATTCCCAGAGCAAGGTAGGGCTGTCACAGTGACGGTGGTGTACCCACTCCCCTCCTCCATCAGCGATGGAGATGCTTAGCTGGGAGTCCTCAGGTTCCCTACTCAGGGTCACTTCTCAACAGGAATGTGTCCCTGGCCAACTGGTGATCTGCATTATGGATAGGGATAGAACAAATCCCACTGGGTTCCAGGCAGATGCCACCATCTGGGAATAGTCATGGCCCTCATGCAGTTTATGGCAGGTACCGTGCTGCTCTTGCACTCCTAGGAAGGAAACCTGAGTTCAGCTCCTGATGCAGGTCCAACTGCAGAACTAGTCTATTCCTGCAGCAGCAAGATGCTGGCCATTGTACAAAACTACTTATGTATGTCAAAGCCCGGCTGCAGCTTCTGGGGAGGCAGGAGGTGCTGCTTGCAACGTTGGCAACCCTGGGGACAAATCCCTATGGTGGCACTGAGGAGCCCTGCACGCACCCATGGCTGGTGTGATGGAACACAAGAGTTCCATCAACCACATCCCCAGGGGGTGCCCAGATACGTCAGGGAACTGGCATGGACAAAGGGCCCTGGCACTGCCAGGAGCTGGGTCCCGTTCCTACAGGGCGCCTAGCCCAGACCCATGTGCGTCAACCCCCCAGGCATCTGTCAAAGGCTCTCCTCCAGGAGCCAAGGCACATGGGCTGGCTGCCCTGTGGGGTGGCATCCAACTGCCACTCCCTGGCTGGTAGCAAGGGTCAGTTTCCTGCTGGCTCCAGGATTTGCTCCTGCTGGAGGCTGGATGCTGATGGTTTAAGCATTTCTGGTGATAGTGCAGGAGTCATGCCAGCTCCCAGGGTTTGGGTTAGGGCAGAGTGCAGAGTGGGATGGGAGCTGCTGTCACCCCCACCACAGTGACTGCCTGAGCCAGGCTAGCCGCAGCAGTGGGAACCCTTCTTGGCAAGGGTGTAGGTGACCAGCAATGTCACCAAAAGTAGAGGTGGGGAGAAGGAGGGCTTGTACATCATGCACACCCTTGTAGCACTTCTTCGTAATGAGGTTGGGCTGAAAGGGACCTGTGCAAGCAGTGCATGGGAAAATATACTTTTTTTTTTTCTTTTTTGCCCCTCTTCTATTTTGCACTTGCACAGGTTTAGCCCAGAGGGGTTGAGGTTGAAGCCCAAAAAGCAAGTGTCAGAAGACACAGCATGGTGGTGGCTCTCAGCTTGGCCAACACTGCCCTTCTGTGCCAAAGGGCCAGGAGCAGGCCTGGCTCTGGATCTTGCCCTTCCATTTCTGCAGCCCTGCCAGCTTTCCCATGTTGGTCACAGTGAGCAAGCCAAGACCCACTGCGCACCCTCTTATCAATAACCAAGCTGGATGGGTGCCACACTAAGATCTGCACTAATCATTGAGCAATTTTGCCTTCAGAACAGATATTTATAAACTGTGCTTTCTGTTTATCCAGCCAGGTGGAACATTTGATAGCTGTCTTTTACCACAAACACATTTTTAGCTGGAAATTACTCCCCCTGGTTATCTGTGAGTGCTGCCAGAGCTGACAAATGTCCCTGGGCAGGAGCTGATTGGCTCTGTGCACCTGGGGCCAACTTTAAATTTCAGCAAAGTGGGCACAGGCTCCACAGTCTGCCCCTGGGACCTGCCTCCGACAGGAAAAGGTAATCTTCTTACCTAGCTGCCCGCCCCCTCTCTCTCTAGCCCTTCAGCTCTGCTGTCCCTGAGCCGGGCTTCTCCTGCTTTCACTCTGGGCAAGCCACAGTGGGGATGGGGACATCCCGATCCTTGGCTGTGCACATCTCTTGAGCTTACATTGCTTTTGTACTGCTGATCCTTGTCCATTAATTTCCTTCTGCTGTTTCCTGTAGCAATACTGGTGTGGCTTCAGTCACTGGGATGGACCTGCAAGCCCAAGCAAGGGTGGTCGGGTGAAATGAGAATTATTGGCCAATGGAGATATTGCCAGCTGCCATTTATTAGTGCCGTGAAAGCCTGCTGCTTTCTTAATTCGGATTTATGAACAGCTTAGCTTGCAGCAACTTTGGGGGATCATTTATGGCAAATATCCACCAAAGCTGCTTTGACAAAGGAAGTTAGGCAGTTTTTATAGGCGGTGTCAGAGCTCCCACTCGGAGCTGCTGGCTGTGCCCTAAGCATACGGTGAGACCACTGCCCTTGTTGCGAGGGATGCAAAGAGACAGGACAATGCCGAGGGCCACCACAAAGCCTGGGAAAAGCTGAGGTCACTGGAAAACCCTGTTGCCATGGGAGCTTTGGGATAGCAGGAGCTTTTAGGTTGCTGATAACCAGGATTATTGAGGACCACAAGTTCCAGGAAGACAAACTGCAGCAATGCTTCACTTTGTACCTCCAGGAGCAGCCCAAGATGCAAACATCCCTCGTCTGCCTGTGCCTGTGCCTGCTCAGCACAGCCCTCGCCACACCGGTGAGTATGGCTTTTCCTGGGTTCCCAGCATACTGCTGGAAGTGTGAGATGTGCTATCCGGTACATCTTGGCATGCTTTCAGCAGAGGGAAAACATGGGTTGTAGTTGTGTACACCACCTCTAGTGCTTGGGGAAGGGAGGAAGGTGAACAGCAGAGGCGAGCCCAGAAGAAAAAAAATATATATTAGCCCTGAGGTGGCTGAGCATGTCCCTTCAGTTTAGCAATCAGAGCATTGCACAAGTGTCTGTCTGGGTGGCTGTACCTCTTCTCCTGGATTTCTGTGGATCTGGGATCTGCCCGGTGCTTTTGGCCTGCGAACAGCCTGAGCCAAGCCACAGGAAGGGAGGTGCGGGGATGATGCTCATCTTACCTGCGTGGGGAACAGCGGTCAGAGGGGTACCCACAATTATTTTCCAGCTCTCCTAATGTGAAATTTTGAGAAATTTAACTAAAACCAGGGCAAACTAAGATGAATATAATAGGAGCCATTTTTGTCCTGCGTAACTGTTGCTCAGCTTACTAAATACACAGCTAGAGTGAAAGTCTGCTCCTAGAAAAGGCTTGCTTTTTTGTCAGGATAAGGAGGAGGGAAATCCCATCTTCCTTGAGATGGCTCCACCCATGTGTCTTTTACCCCCTTCCCCTATGTCTTTTACCCCACAGAGCAAACTCTCACAACCCGGTCTGTAGCAGAGCAACCGAGGGGAAGGCAATAAATCAGCACAGATTTGCTTTTCAGATAGGGGCACAGATGGGAGTTAATGCTATGCTGTGTGACCAGAGCTGTAATCCAGCCTTTGACACTGCTCATAAACAATGAAACAACCTGCGAATATTCAGTACTTTGGGGTGTGTTTCTGGGCCTTCAGCTGGGCTTGGGATGCTTCAGTGACTAATTTTTCTGAAATCAAAGAGAACTCCCCTCCATGGGGCTATCTCTCACTCTGGCATGTAGTGAATGCCTGAAATGGCTTTGTGGGGCTCACAGGATGCTACCACCAGTAGGTTCCCCAACCCTGAGGGATGCACTAGCCAATACTCACCAAAAGATGCCAGGATAATCAGGGAGAACTGGAAGCCTTGCAAGCATGTACAGAAACCCAGCCGTGAGGACACAGAGGTTGCTGCTCAGTAGCTCAGTAAACACTGGAAACTCCACCAGTTAACCAGCTCCGGGCTCTCATCGCAGGCAGATCCAAGCAGTAAGCTGGAGCATTCTTTTGTGAGCAATGGTGCTGTGTATTAAAAATGCTCTGTGATAAAATCCTCTGCAGCAGTCTCCAGGAAAAGATTATTTGTTTTTTATCAATAATACCCTATGAAAGCTAGCATGCAATTCAATCATGCTGTAGCAAAATTCATAATACTTTTTGGACCCTGGAAATGGGATTTTGACCTTTCCTACTACTGCTGTCTTTAAGTCAGCATCCCAGGTAGTGCCTGGGAATTTATTGGCTTATCAATGCAGTTTTCCCCCCCTTCCCTGAAGGTGGGAAAAGGTGGATGGTCAGCAGTGGGCACTGGCAGCTGCCTGTATGCTGAGGCAGTGTTTGATGCCTCAGCTCTTGCCTGTGTTTTGCTGCCCACAGGTGCCACCGCCGCTGCCTAGAAGAGCTGCTGGGAACTGTGTGGGACAACACCGGGTATGTATCCTTCTGCCATCTCCTGGGGCCTCAGTGGGTACTCATGGGACTCTACTGCAGTGCCAGATACAGAAAGGGAAACTCCTGCCTGCCAATGTAATTAATAAGAAAATGGTGGGTTTTGGTTATTTTCTTCCCCCCCACTTCAGATACTTCTGAAAAGCTGCAACGCCAAGCTTGGCTTCTACATTTTCAAATATGTCTACTCATTCTCAACGCGGAGGAACCAGACACAGATAAAGGTAAGGAGGTGGCCAGGGGACACTGCTGGCCCCTGGCCTGGCTGCGGTGCCCCCAGCAGCAATCCGTCCCCCTGACCTCTCCCTTGTGTGTACTGCACAGAAAGAAGAGGCCGACCACCAGAGCGTCATCCCCAGCCACCGGCTGGACAAGGGTAATGCCAGACAAGAGCCACCGGTTGGGTCAGCTGGGACGGCCCCAGAGCACAGTGACAACAGCAGCACTGAAGTGATCGAGTATGGGATTGTCTTCAAACCTAAAAACCGCAGCACCCCAGGCATCAGCAGGGATGGTCCCAGTCCTCACCCTGGCACTGGTACACGAGCGCGTGGCAGCGGTGGTGGCATGGGTCCCATCCCATCCAGCTCAGAGGGCAGCGGCGATCTGGATTTGGTGGTGGAAGCTGATGACGGTGTTCCCATTCTTCCTCAGGGTGAACACCCCAGTGAGGTTGTGGTGGGGAACAGGTCCAGTGTCAGGAGTGAGGATAAGGATGATGGTGCCCCCAGGGTGGTTCCGGTGGGGGGAGCCACGATTGCTGGGAGGGGGAGGGCCCCTACTACCAGAGGGGCAGGGGGTGAGGGCAGCGGGGAGGCCACTGTCTCTGGCCAAGGGCAGGAGGGTGTTAAGCAAGGTACAGGGACAGGAGGCATTGCTTTGTCCTCTGTCACTGAGAAGATGGAGGATGTCCTAGTGGATGCTGCAGGTGTGGATGAATATGCTTACGTCCCCGATTCAGACAGTGTCACTATCACCCGTGGGAGCCTGGGCAGCACAGACAGGGCCAACGGTTTCACCCAGTTATCTCCCGGCAAGGATGACGAGGTTAACATCTTCATTGGGAGGGCCAACATCCATGTGGGGGAGCAGGAAACCACCCAGGCTGGTGTCACAGTGGGTAGGCAGAATGGCAGCACCCCCTCTGTGGGAAGCAGCAGCCACCTCCGCAGGCTGGACGTCACTGCGGCACCCAGTGGTGATGAAGACGACAGCATCCCTGCCCGCAGGCAGCCTGAAAGACTGGCCACCACAGCCACCCCAAGCCGCGGGGACAGCGTTACCAGCAGCTTCAGGGACGGCCGTCTCACTGGAGAGGATGAGGAAGGTGCCACCACCATTGGTGTTGATAGAGGACTGGTAACCCCTGTCCCCCGGAGAGTCACTAGTGGTGACATTACCAGCCCCACAGTGGCCAGAATCCATAGGAAAGATGATGACGAGGTGAGAGGAGAGGGGCAGAAGTCCAAGGGGAAGCCAGACCATGTGGCTACCACGACCCCCCACTACTGGGGTGACATGGAGGCCGCTAGTACTGTCCCAGCCAAGGGGGCCAGCATCCGCCCGGCCGCTACCGAGGGGGACCGCACCACCCCGTCGGTGACAGCCAGCAGCCACAAGGCAGGCACGGGCACTGTGCTGGGCAGAGGAGGGAGTGGGGAAGTGGGGACAGCCACCTCCAGACCCTCCCGTGTGGAAGCACGGCCCGGGGCAGGGATGAGGGTCCGTCCAGGGGGAGCAGGGCTGGACAAGACACCCAGGATGGGCATAACACCATCCCCAAGTGGGAAACCCAGCGGCTGGGCATCGAGCGAGGCCCAGACAAGTGTTGGTGGCTACGATGGCGATGCTGGGGGCAGGTCTCATGCCACCAAAGCAGGAGCCAGCCCCGCTCCACAGGCAGGGCAAGACACGGGCAGCGTGGCAGCAGGCACGGGCCGGGAGCGGGGGCGAGGCGGAGAGAGCGAGACAGCAGTGCCGGGGACCAGGAGCGGCCGCCTGCCCGGGCACCGTGGCAGGAGGCCGGGAGCTGGGGCTCCGGGCACCATCGCGACGCTGGGCCGCAGCCGGCAGCTGGACCAGGTGAAACGCGCTGACGAGCTCCACGTCCGCGAGCGGGCCTTTTACAGCCTTGGCGGGGCGGGCGGCGGCCCCCAGGGCCCCTACCCCGGCCTCGGGAGCGCCGACAGCAGCCAGTCCTCCGAGGGGGATGGGGACAGCCACAGCGAGAGTGGACAGAGGGGACTGCAGCCCTCGGGGTGGGGATCCCCAGCGTACCCCCAAGGCCGCTGGATCCAGGGGCCCCTCTGAGGCACGGCCGGTATCCACCCCGGTAGGCTCCAGCGGCAGAGTTGGGGGGTCCCACACACCGCATTTTCTCCCTTGGCATCCCCGCTGCGGGCTCTGCTCTTGCCTGGGTGAGGGGCAGGTTGCTGGGGGCACACGGTGCTTCACAGCCCAGGAGCCAAAAATCACTGGTTCATGAGATCTGCTGTTTATCCGGGGGAGGCTGCACATGGCACAGCAGCAGGAATGCACGGGTGTGCTGTGCTAGACAGCCAGGGAACAGCAGCTTTGCTACAGGGCATAGGGTAGTGGTGTTTGTGCACTGATGCAAAGCAACTAAAGAAGCAGTGAGAAAAAGCCTCTGTCCTTGCAGTTTCACTTCCAGCCTACTGGAGAAATAAAGACATTTCTGTACCTGAGGATCTGCTGACTCTGGTGTTTGCAATGGGACTTCAGGCAGTCACTGCCACAAGCAGCATGCTGGGGGTGGGCATGGTCCCTGGGCATAAGAGGATTTCTGGCCCTAGCACATCCCTGGCCCTGCCATTTCTTGTGGGACTGCAATTTGGCCAACAAGCCCCACACATCCCTCCCTTGGGATATCAAACGCTACCAGAGCCTGCCTAGGGCCACCGGCGTCCCTGGGCTTGCTCTGGAGGCCCACAGAGCATCCTCTCCCTTGGTTCATCCACCTCCCCCAGCAAGAAGTCCTCATCATGCCCTCCTGATGGTACATTTCCTGGCCACACTGTCCTTCCAGGAGCACCATAACACTATGGCTGTGCCATCACCACTCCTGCCACTGGGCCCCGCACACAGGCCAGGCTGGGCTTTGACATGCTGGAGCCATGCCCTCAGTGGTGCTCAAAGTTAATCACTGTTTATGCAATTGCAGGTTGCTTTTTCTGTCTGAGAAGCTGCCAAAACAGGTACGCTGTTCAGCAGCGTACCGGAGCAAAAAGCACAGTGGGAGAGGCATTGAGCCTCGAGGAAAGAGGTATTGCCTCAGCACATGCTGAGGGGACTCACCACCCATGCTGTGCCCATGCAGGGAGCAGCCAGGAGCAGCCAGGAGCAGCCGCAATGTCAGTGAAGTACCCACAGAGTGCCTGCTTCCCTGCCCTCTGCACACCTGCATGCAAGGAAGTGAGAGATCCTGTTATAGGACACAGAATCACAGGATGGTTTGGTTTGGAAGGGACCATAAAGATAATCTAGTTCCAGCTCCCCTGACACAGGCAGGGATGCCATTCTCTAGACCAGGTTGCTCAAAGTCCCATCCAACCTGGCCTTGAACGCTTCCAGGGATGAAACATCCATAGCTTTGTGCAGCAACTTGCTACTTAGGGATCATTCATGGTTGATTCATGCTGGAACACCAGGACACTGTGTCTCACTGGTGCTATCAGTTACCACCAGCTCTTGGGACTCTGCTTTGCTACTGCTCATGCTCTCCAGGAGAAAAAGTCAAAAATTCCATGTGCCCACCATGGCCCCTACCAGAACATTAGGTCCTGGTGTCTCTGGGGAAGCTGCTCTGTGTAGCTTGGTCCCTGTGGTGCAGGGACATGGAGATTTAGGCAGTCTGTGGCAGGGATTTGCCTGCAACTTTCCAGGCTCGGGGCAGCATGCAGAAGACCCCCAAGGGCTCATGGACTTCCCATGCTGGCCCACCCAGCTCAGACTAAAAGGTGCTGCAGGGCTGCTGCCAGTCTGGGCAGGATGACTCACCCCTAGAATTGCCACGGCACATCACACCCTTGGATTTATAGACTATGGCAATGCTCTGGGGGTCTAGGGCTCAGCATGATTGCCTGGCGAATAAAGAGGGTGGTTTTGGGGTCTCACCACCGACAGGGTTGGAACTAAGGGGTTTGCAGACCCAGCGTAGCGCCCAGACGACTCTATCTTCAGTTCTGACCATACCCTGGTCCAAAGGATTAAGCAACATCCTTAAGGGCTGGGCACCATCTAGTGGAATAAAATGCCTGTTGCTGGGAATGTTTTGTGCCTGTTGAATGATGCCTAGTTCTGCCTGATGCTGGCTTCTTGTCCCACTGCTTCCCCGAGGTCCTGGGGAGCTCTGCCCGAATGGTGAGGTCAGGTATAAAGCTGGCTAGTTCAGGTATAACTGGCATACCAGCATTACCTCCTTGCACAGTTGCTGTGAAAGCACCTGGAATTTTTGTGCTGTGACTCTGGCTCTATGTCTAGGAGAGTACAGTGTTTCGGTACACTCACCCTGAGTCCCCTGCTCAGCATCATAATGCTGCCTGGTCCCGCTCTTTCAAAACTCACCTGCCAAATAGCACCAGAGGCCACTGAATACAAAAACTGCAAGTTTCCCTAGGAAAAGGTTTTCCCAGAGTATCGGAGCAAAGCAGAGAGCTGGTTTTTCCTTGCAATGAAGGGTGAGCAGAGGAGGGCTGGCAGGAAGGGGGATGGCAGTGTGACACTGCCCATCCCTCATGCTCAGACACCCACAGCAAGCTTACAGCTGAGCTAGAGGTAGTCACCAGGTCTGGGAGTGGTTCTTCTGTGGCCCTTCGCTCTTTGGCTCTGCTGAGCTGTGTGTTTTTGAGAAAAGATTTAATTTAGACTTTTAATAGATATACATTTACATTATGTTCCTTGTGTTTCGTGGGGGGGTTTTTGTTTGGTTTTTTTTTGGTTTTTTTTTTGGTTTTTGGTTTTTTTTTTTTTTAATCAAGGGCAGCAGTGATTTATCTATAGGTGTTTCTTCACTCTGGGAGAGCAGAGGCTGTTGCTGAAGTGATTTAAGGTCATTCATCCCACCCTGTAAGTGTGTGAACCCAAGTGAAGAGTGATATGTGCTGTCTGAGGGTACAGAACAAAAAATAAATTGTCCCTAAAATCCCAGCTACTCTTATGAATGCTAATTGTGGTCATGTGGCCAGGCAAGTATGCTATACACACTGCTGCTTCAGGCCAGTGAGGTTGCAAAGAACTGCTAAAAGGCTTTTTAAAAGGAGTCTAAAAGCCAACGATGCGTTTTGAGGAACCATTCAAATGGAATTTGGAACTGTATGTTTTCAGCTACAGAGATCAATGCTGGCTGTATGGAGGGGACAAGTGGTGCCCATCACAAATAGCCCTTCTCAGATGTTTTCTTGACTGTGGGGTGGTAGCAGGAACCGCCCAGAGAGACAAGGGTGCCTTCCCCGTTGTAACACCATGGTTTTTCAGAGGAGGGCAAAAGCAGACAGCCAGAGGGAGCAGTTGAAAGCACCTTTCAAAAGAGACGGAGCATGGCTACAGTACAATAATGATTCTTCTCCTCTCCTGCTGTAGTTACTCAGTGAGACCCATCTTCATCCCATGCCAAAGACCAGGGACAGAGAGGGACTGAAATACTGTGCACACCCCCAGCAAACCCTTCTTCCCAGTGCTCAGCCTTCCTGCTCCTAAGCTGGCAGCCAAGGCCAGGCAGCTGCAGGGGGCCTGAGTACATCCAGGTTTTTGGATGATGGAAGATGCCCCAGAGCCTCCATCCTTTGCCTCATTGCCATTGAGGAGGGTGCAAAGCAGCCCCAGCAATAAGAAACTTGGGTTTTATTTCTGCAGAAGAAGCCACACAGAACTGCCTATTATAAGGGGGGTTCAAAAATGCTTTTACTTACTCTGAGCAGTCTCTAATAGACCATCCACCAGCACATCCCTGTAAACATTTTGGAAAACATACTCTGAAGTCAAAACCATTGCTATAGTCAAGTAAAGGCACATTTTGACACATGGAGTAAAATGCAAATCTCAGTGACATAAGTAAAAAATATTATTAGCCAATATTACGATCTGTTTGGGGCTGCTTTTGGTAATCCTTGCTGATTTCCCTGCATCCTCATGGTGGCTTTAGAGGGACTGGTCTGCAAGGTTTCTTTGGAGAGCAATTGCCTTGCAGCTGGATACTTTGTTAAACAACATCCTATAACATTCCCCCTTCTTAAATTGCTTTTTGGGCCTTGCTCTGATCATCAGGGTACCCCTGATTTTGGAGAGTACAGAGCTGACAATCTCTGGCCAATGAACTGTGGGTTTCTCACTTCCTGAGGTTCTCTGGGAAAAAACTTCTCCTGTCAAAAAATCCTGGCAAACTGTAGCCATTGTGTGAAAATCCCAATGCTATTCCTCCAGGTGATTAATATACCAAGCCAGTCTGTCTGGGTTCAGCTTAGGCTGCTGGCTATAACTAATGTTTTAAGTTTGGGAAGTTGGTAGATACAAACTTCTTCTGTCATGAAACGGAATGGCAGGGGGTGTTTCAGAGATCTTACACCTTGCTTCAAAGCTGGCCTGCATGGGAGGAAATAAAATAGGTATGTCATTTTTTCAGCTTCCCTACAACGTGCAGAGAAGGGGCAGGAGTTTATCTCCCTCCCACACCACCAAGTGATAAATATTTTCAATAGTGGCATTAATTAAAAAAGTTTTGGGCCTTACAATAGTCTCCCAGCCCCCTGCTGCCATCGTCCAGCAGCGATGAGGAAGATCAAGTCTGACAGCCTTCAATGTTTGACTTACTGAAAGCTGACCCTCCTTTTCTTCAGTGCTCCCTCCTCCCTTATCCCTGTTGACACATTCCTGCAAAAAGCCATCCAATTCCACCCCAAAATACAAGTGGACCTGAGCCCACTCAGCCAACATCAGCTGTACCTGTAGAGTGAGTGAACAGTCTCCCTGCCTTAACGCATGGGATGCTTCATATGCCAGTAAATCCACTTGTGCTTCATCTCATTTTAAACACTCCTGCTTTCCAAAACTGTTCGGTCCAAAGGGCAGAGTTTTAGATAATAAAAATCCTGACGGAGATCTAATGCTTGAAATAAAAATGCTAAGGTGCTAGATCAATTCCAAATACACATTTAATATATGAATAAGTATTTTGTGCCAGGCACCAAGTATGAGAAACGAAGGATGAGTGTATGATGACCAAAACCAGCCTTTACTTCAATTTCCAGACACAGGACTGAGAAAAATGAGAAAGTTGTCCCCATCTATCTTTAAACACTCAACACTTTGCCCATTACCTAATAGCAACTGTTGTGTCAACAGAGAAATTATTTTAAGAAATGATCCTCCTCATGTAGATTATGAGCTGAAAATATCCATATGCTATCCACAGCACTGGATGAATTTCCACCATCCTCCCCACACCCAAGAGCACCCATGGGACCAGGGGCTGAGGAGCATCCCTCTATCCAGCAGGGCTGGGATGGATTTGCTGCTGCTGCTCTTAGGAGTGCCAGCCAAACCCTTTGAATGCAGGTCCAGTGGCAGACTGGCTAGAAGAAAAACTGAATTTTAATTTCACTTTCCTTGCTGTGTTGCCTTTCACAGCAGAGCAGGGTTTCAAGAGGAAGGTGCTGCCTCCAGGAGCAGAGCAAATCTCCCAATCCTCTTGTGAAATGCTCAGCAGAGGAATAGCTGAACACCTGAAAAATTAAAGACTTCAGCAACTTTAAATAAGAATCCAAATTGTTAGACTTCCACCAATTTAGAAAAAAATCCAACCCAACCTCAAAAGTCTCTTCATTTAATTTTAATTTCTATTTACTGGAAATAAAAGTTACAACAGTCTCATGAGAGTTTTCAGCCACAGACTAAAAATTATGGGGGAGCTGTGGAATGCCTGTCCCTGGAAGGCCAGTCTGGCTAGGGTACTGCACACCCTGATGTGGTGGACAGTGTCCCTGCCCGTGGCAGGAGATTGGAACCCGCTGATGTTTAAGGTCCCTTCCGTGCCAAAACATTCTGGGACAGCAGGAGGGTGCAAAGGCGGCTTCTGCTACCGTTAATGGAATGTTGCCACAGCCAAACCATTGCCACAAGGATTCCATCCCAGGGCGCCCAGGTGACCTGGGGTCCATTAAGGCAGTTGATGGATCCTCTGCTGGGAAGCAGACGCAAAGTGTCCGACTCCTCTGTGTAGTGTACATCTTCTCCATCCCCGGTGGGAACAGAAGGTGATTTGCTGACATTTATGAGGAAAACTCTTGGCTGACTACACAGGTAAGTGTAGACTATCTTTGAAAAAGGTTTCTAATGCTGAGGGGCTATTCTGTGCTTATGGCCCAGCTGCAGGTGTCTGAGGCTCCAGTACTGAACTTGTATAGAAACCGGTGACTCAGGGATGGGAATCCTGGAGCAGGGTTGGTATTTAAGAGAACAGGTATTCCAGATAGGCAATCTCTCTTCTCTTCTGGTAGGTTTGGAAGAGAATCATTCTCTGACCCCTAGAAGTCAGGGTTTTGTAGCAGCGTGCTACCTAAAGAAATCTAAGGGATCAATCGCTGTAGCTTCTCTGACATTCTTCTCTGGTGCCTGTCCCACTTACTCTTCCCGTGGTTTTAGGTCATGAAACACCATGAGCACAGCGAGTACTTTACTACTCAATGCAAATTCTATTCCTAAACCACATTGTCTGGTGTACTTCCAGAAAGGATTTAAAGAGTTTGTAGTAAATGCATGGTAACAGAAGCCTATTAAGACTTCATGTAACTTCGTGTTTTGGGAGACAGAAGATTTTAAATCTCTCTGGGTGCTAGCAATATTTCAGAAATGCTTACAGTGTGAACAGTGACCAGATAAAATTGTGAAATAGTCTCTTCATTTTCAAGCCTTTGGGACAGGCTTTTTCTTGGTGAGACAGCTGGTAAGAGATCAGGGGGACTCCTTTTCCTTGATGACATGTGCTCAGGGAGGAATGACTCATTGCACCATGTGATGCATATTCCAGCCTTTGCATGAGTGTTATCTGTACTCTCATGCTTTCATTGATGTTGCAAAAATGGGGGCCACGTTACCCTTACTCCCACAGAAAATGCTAAGGCTTTGCTCCCTCTTAGAATCAGTGAAAGCACTGTGGAGAAGCAGATGATTCTAGTCAAGCTCAGAAATGGAGCAGGCTACTGGCTCCTAGCACAGGTAGAGCTTCAGAGCCAGAGCCAGTAGACTTCGAAGAAAGTGGTACACTTTCTTTTGAGCTTGGTAAGGACAGAATCTGCTTCTGGAGGGATGGGGTCCACCCAAATGTCTGCATTTGCCAGTCTCTAGGCTCTTTAGTGGGGAAGAAGGGAAATGTGGGATTTTAGGAAGCACCTCATATGGCATCTGCAAACAGCAAGGCTCCCGACAAGCACATGGGTTTGTTACTGAGCTGTGATACATTTGCACTAGCGGGAGATGAAAGGTCCAAGTGCTGCTCCAGTACCTGAATGTCTGCTCTGAGCAGCTGGCAGTTGCCCCAGCTGCCACTACACAGGGTAGCAAACTGTTTGGGATCTCCCAGCTGGGAAACAGATAAGGAAAATTTGTCATTAGCTGTGCCTCGTCCCTCAAGGGAACCTCTACAGTATGGTACTGTAAAATCAGGAGACCTGCTATGATTCCAGCTTTAGTTTGTTTTTTTTTTTTTCCTGTGTGATAAACACTCCCCTATGTTAGATAAATCTTATGTTGGTGTGTACCTCCTGCAAGCTGCTGTCACCAAACAGAACTGTGTGAGGAGCTCAGCCACTCTTTCTCGTAGAGGACAGGGCTGGCAATGCTCTCCTGTGGACTGTTGAGAGCAAAGCTGAAGTGAAATGTTGGACACATTCCTGAAAAGAAGAGACCCAGGGCACAGATGAATCCTACCTCAGCCTGTTCCTCTGGTGCTGCCCATTTCATTCCTCTGCAATTTCTCATATTGATTCTAACATTCTGGTTTTCAGCTGGTGAGGAATTTATAGGTATCACAGCTGACTCTCCTGACTCTGAAGACATCAATCTAACTGGCAATGATTCTGACAGTGTTGTGGTAAGTAGTGGATGACACGCTTCTCTCCATCTCACAGCCAAATTAGTTTTCTCTTGTGCTGCCAGGCCTGCCTTCTGGCATCCAAATCTTCAGGGCTGAAACACAGGTCTGACTTACTTTAGCTATAGCTCCCAGTCAACCCCAAATGCACCTGTGAATGCATCAGCATCTCTGAGTATCATTTGCAGAGAGTGGAAGAATAATTTAAAAGACCTTGTTGCTCCAAAACTTGGAGAGAATGCTTAGCAATAATGGGTAATAGAACAGAAGGAGCCAATAGAACAGCTGAAGCTGTTCTGGAGATACACAAGATATAGGCCAGTGATTTAAAGAAAAAGGAAAGACGAGGACAGGAAGCATTTGACTTCCCAAATATGAAGTATTTAGCTGCAACATTGATTTGAGGTACTCCTGTCACTTAGGTACCAAGCACAACTGTAGCTGGCTGGGGTACACAGCGTTTATTACTCCAAGAAGTATTTAAAGTTTATGAATCCAGTTCTGGTTTTTACTCCAAGAAGTATTTTACAAAGATCCAGCCCACAGGGTAGTTTATCCCCTGAGTTTTGGGATGCCACTGCTGCCGAGCAAATCAGAAACATGCAGCAGTGATGCTGGCAAAGGTCTTGAACTTTATGGAAGAATCTGCATGTCCCAGCTCCAATTCTGCAAAAATAAGTGTGGGTTTGGGGTTGGATTTTTTTCTTCAGCAGCTGTTCATCTCATACAAAGCATTTGTGGCTATCACAGCTGAATTTGCCCATTTGTGAGAAAAAGAGGGAAAGAAACACTTCCAGCCTAAATCCAGTGAGGGAACTGAAACAGAGGAGCAGGGTGGAAGGTGTTAATGTGATTCCTAAGTTACCTCTATTTCTAACCCATTCTAGCAGTGGGAGCAGAACCAGCAGCAGCCACTTTCCAGAGCAGATGATAATTCCGCTGTGCTACTGGCAAGTGATGATGACGTGGAACTATGAGATGGTGATGGGTATGTGAGAGATAAAGTGTCTCTCCAAAGCCTGATTTCTGACATAGGGTAGAAAGAGCTTTTTTGTCAAGTTTCTGGGTTCTGCTTAATTCTGTGTGAAAACTTCAGACATAGAATATAATATATAGACATATATATAATGTGTATATATATATATTTAAAAATATATATATATAATAATATATAGACATAGAATATAATATTATCTCTTCCAGACAGGAAGAGAACTAAGTAAAAAAAATCCTAGCAAAATCCAGCAGGAACAGTTCTTCTCTGTTCATGAGGTCATTAATGAATATGTCTTACATAATTGCTTGGGATGTGCTGAAATGCTTGCAGTACATAAGAGTTTTTGGAATAATTGTGTTGCTGGGCTGGGGTGTTGCTAAGTCAGAGTAGGGGATGTTTTAATTTCTGACATTCTATGTACCAGTAACACTTGCTGTGTGGTGAAATGAATGGCTGCATGCTCTTTCTGGCTGTGTTCTCTCTAGTGCATGGTCATCAGGTACTCTTAGTTCTCCAAACTGGATGGATGAGTACTTAGAGGTAAGGATCCATGTGTTGTCATCATTTCTGTTTTGTGGGAGGGGAATGGGGCAAAAAGGGAACTGTACAGCTCGTCTGGCCAGTGTGAGATGCTGTGGGCAGCTGGCTCAAAGCACAGCCCTTGCATTGGAGCTCCAAGTAGCTCGTCCCTCCAAGTCACTTCTTGATGGTGTGCCCTGAGGGAGAAACTCCTGCCAAGGTGGCACTGGCAGATCTGTGGGTTCCTCATTCTTCTAGCAGCTTCTGACAGACTGCAGATAGATGAGTTCTATTTGCCTGGTGCCCATAGAGCAGCCAACTGGAATTCTTTCCTCCCAGCCCCTGTTGTTTGTTGTTGTTTTTTTGGTTTGTGTGTGTGTGTGTTTTTGTTTTTTTTTGTTCTGTTTTGTTTTGTTTTGGTTGGTTGGTTGGTTTTTTTTTTGGTTGTTGTTGTTGTTTTGGGTTTTTTTTTTTGGTTCATCTAATATGAATTTTCCTTTTTGGGGAAAATTGAGGGAAAGAAACACTTCCAGCCAACATCCAGTTTGGAAACTGAAATGGGAGAAGGGAGGAGGCTTTTCAGGTGGTTCTAAAGCTGCCTCTGTTTCTATCCTGTTCCAGCGGTGGGAAGAGAACTAGCAGCAACCTCTTATTTGTTCTTAGGGCAGCAGCTATTTGGCTTTTAATGTTCTTAACCAAAATTAGAGAACGATAGCCTAGCATTCTTGATCTGATCTGTTATAATTGCTTGGCTGAGCTGGTGGTGGTGTGTAACACCAGGGCTGCATACCAAAGTCTAATTGTATTTTCTTTTTTCTCTCTTCCCATATGCACTGATGCAAGCTTATTGAAGGTGAGTTTACATTTTAAAGTTTATAATGGAATTGTTATAAAGATAATCATTAGTTTTTCTGTGTCCTTTCCAACCATCTCAAACAGCAGGGATTGAAACTGCATTTAGCAAAAGGCAAAGAACAGTGCTAAAGCCTCTGGCTAGTGTCTTAAAGAATGGATCCCATCTATGTCTGATAGCTGCTATCAAACACTGTGGAAAATCCCCACAACAGAAGTTGTTGCACAATACTTATGCAGGAAGGAACTTTAATTAGGTGACATTTTCTGTAATTTTAATTGATTAGTGCTTGAATATTGTTACATGGACATGGGAGTTGCAGAGGTCATTCTTGCATGTGTATTCTGAGAATTAAAAAGCAAACAGCAGTTCTTACCCTGTGGGTGTTACGAGGCCATTAGAAATATATCTCCTTTGAACTATATGTGTTACAATTTTCAAGTTACCCATTAGTAAGAATTGTGTGAAAGAACTTCCCTTTATAAGGCAGATTTGTTCACAAATAGTATAACTCTGTGGAACATATGACACTGAGACTCTCTCAGGTAACATTTTTAGCTGTACATAGGGTGAATAGAGCAAATGTTTTGTGTTGGTCTGTAGCAGAATAGTCACAATGTGTGGAAGGGTTCAGCCTCAATATAGGGAAACTAGTTTATTTAAGACTGATTTTAACCCAGCTGAATAGGGTCCATTTCAAATTGGAACCATTACAGACCATTTATAATAACTCGTTTAAATGATAGTTCTAAGGAGAGAGAGTAAATAATAAATCTAACTTACTGAAATTAAATTGCAGGGTGGGATCAACGAAGAAGCCAGCTGCTGTTGGACAACTCTGTTCTGAATGATGAGGAGGAAGATGAAGCAACAGATAATGATGTATCTGTGACTGGTTCAGCATCTGAAGAAAGGGATTCATCAGAAGGTGAAACTGGAAGTTCAGAGTATGTATGACTCATGATGTACCAGACATAGAATTTTGCCTTTTGTTTTTCATACAGACAAGACTATGTTTTACTGCTGTGGCTTGGCTTATCTTTTTAATCTTTACTCACTCTACTTATTTCCCTTTTTCAGTGATGACCACATGCCATGCTGCATGATGATCAAATGATACCATTTTTACTTTTGGAGAGGAAGGGAGCCCAAGGCAGATGGAAAGCTTTGCACACAACCTTAAAGACGAGTTTGGGAGTATAGCAATAGAGGGTGATTAGGCACAGGCCATAGCTCACAATACATTACATTTTCTTTTCATGCCAGGCTCTAGTAGTGCCATTAGATAAGGAAATACTTTCATTGGTATTGATGGCTTGACAGCAGACAGACAAATTCTGTGCAGGTTTTAATAAAGCTGCTGTGCTTTGGATTACTGGAAGGCAAGATAAGAGAGAACTTAATATAAAAAAGGCATGATTTTTCCCTTTGATCTCAAACTCCTCCGTTACAGCATGTGCCTTCCTGTTCTGTTTAGGTGATGCTGAAGAGCAGCACTTAATGCTGAGCAAAGTCCTTCTTTCCAGAGCTGTCTGCAGTGTTACTCTGTAGTGTCAGGCCTTGTTCCATTCTAGAACTAATACTTCCCAGAGGACAGCTCAATGCTTTAGTTAAAAAGCTGTTATTGGTGACCTGTTGGACATAAATGCTGCCCTACATAGACTGCCCAATGCTGGAGGCTGCTGATGCTTCAGATCCTAGAGCACGGTGCCTGACTGCATCCTTCTCCCAGTGAAAACTAAGATGCTCTTGCCTTTGGGAGACCCACGCTCATTATTACATACAGCAAACTGAGAGAGTTTAGGATATGCAGGCTTCTCCAAAGGAAATGTGTCATGGCTGCTCAGTGCAGCTGGAGATTACATGACATTTTATGTGCCAGTGACCCTCAGTGCAGTGACATAAACAGCTGCATGTTCTTTCTGGTTCTGTTCTCTCTAGTGCTTGGCCAGTAGGTACTATTAGGTGCCCGATCTGCATGGATTTTTACCCACAGGTAAGGACTCACCTGTTGTCATCTTTCCAGCTTTGTGGGAGGGGAATAGGGAACAAGGGGAGCTGCACAACCAAGCTGGCTGATGTGGTATGCTGTGGGCAGCTGGTTTGAAGCACAGACCTTGCTTTGGAGCTCTAGAAGTTATTTCTTGTTGGTGTACGCAGAGGGAAAAACCCTTGCCAAGGAGGCACTGCCAGACCTATGTGTTCCTCACTATTCAGCAGTAACTGACAGATTGCAGATACTCCAAGTCCTACTTGCCTGCTTCCAGTAAAGCAGCTAACTCAAGTTCCTTCTTGTTGTGATTTCCTTTCTCCCAGATTGTGCAAAGTGGACGGCTGATTTTGTCAACACTGTGTGGCCATGTCTTCTGCAGTCAGTGCCTCCCTTCTGCCCTTCAGCCTGCCAGCTTTTGCCCAACCTGCAGGATAGATCTCACTCCAGGACAACACCATTCCATTTATATATAAGTACTTATATTTTTCATGACAGTCTTAGATGGATTTGGGGGATAGGTGGTATAATGAGTTTTTTTTTTCTATGTATATATAGTTTTTGTTGCATAAAGTTTTGTTTTCTCTGAATTGAACTATAAATAATTTTTATTTTATTTAAATATAATCAAGTCTGCTCATCTATGTTGGATTCTGCTGGTAGGCAGACATTTCTTTTAACAGGTGGAAATAAAACTCCTGGTTTGATCAGTCAGAAGTGCTTGTTCTTTTCATCACACTATAGTAATTGATTTTGGGGGGAAAATGCTGAAGGCATAAACTTTGTAGTTCTTGTGATAGCATGTGTTTTATAGGAGAAGGGAAACAGGTACTGCTTGGGGTGAGAAGTCTTTTGTTTCTTAGGACAGACCCAGCTGTCCAATTTTGCTAAAAATGCCATTATTTCAGTGCTTTGAAGGTTGAAAGAGCAGCAGGTTGTGCACACATCCAAAGACAACTATTTTCTTTGAGAATAATTTGTTTGTATTCATTGTTTATGGCCCAAGATGCTGCTTGTTTTGTCCCTGGTTACAATGTTCTATTGATGATTGTCAGCTGATGACAGGAGCACTGCCAGCTTCTGTGAAGCTGTGCTGCTTCTAAAAAGCCTATAAGCTTAAGGACATAATTGCTTCAATATAATTGCTTTATTATAACTGCTTCAATATTGCTTCAAAACCAGTGCACTGTTCTAGCAGTTACAGCTACCTAGCTGTAAATAATTCTGATTAACCCCTTTTTTGAAAACATCATTATTATTGCAACCAATTTAAATGAATAATTCATTTTATTTTTATAAATATATTTGTTTTGCCATCCTTTGTGCTGCTGGACAAAGTTTTATAAAGGCTCAATTACCCCTGTATAACCTTTTGGACATAAACCATTGACAAAGTCTGGCTCAAGACTGGATCCCAGACTAAGCTCTTCTTTGAGGAATTAAAAAAGCAAGGGGGTTCTTCCCACACCTTTTGACGTAAGGAGAGGGCTTCTCTTAATAAACTTTGTCTGAAGCTCCCACTCTGCTTGCAACACAGGTGCCAAACCCCCACTGTTGTCTCAGGTATCTCACAGCAGCTGTGGACAAGTCCTTCATACCTGTGTTTCACCTCTGGGAAGATGTGCTGGAGAAGCCTGCTGGCCACAGATCCTGCAGGCATGGCTGCTTTACACACTCCTCCTACCAGAAACTTGATCCAAGGACAATTTCTGGCCATGAAAATACATGTTTAAGGAGGGATGGCAGCCCGACTTGGCTTGCCTTGTAAATAAACACCGGGGTGTGTAATGCAATAGCACGTATACTTGGCCCCAGCTGGGCTGTTTCTCTATGCTGTGTTGTTTTGGTGTTCTGGATCAGAAATCTGTAGGTTTGTTTTTGTACCAGCCACTCAACCACTAAACTGCTTAACCTTCTCCTCAGTCAGCGTCTTGGAAAAGCCAAAGACAAGCAGCTTGGGCAGCATGAAAACATGAGCAGCAGACGGGTCTGAAAGCAAAAGGAAAGCTGTAATTTACTGGAAGGGAAGGTCCTCTTTAAATTTACAGAAAAGAAAAGAAAAGAAACCTAACAAAAGTATGTAATGATTGTCTGGCAGGGACCAGGGGATGCTGCTGCGAGAAGTGGTGATGTGGATCAGCTATCAGATGTTAAACACATTTTGTCTTGGTCAGGTCATAATCCCATATCTTTGATGAGGAGCATCTCTTCCTACTACTAAAACTGCAGAGATGCTGTTAGAAAAGCAAAAGCTCAGCTTGAATTTAATTTGGCCAGAGATGTTGAAAACTGACAGAAGAGGTTCTTTAGATACATAAACAACAGGCAGAAACCTAAAGGAAATATTGGCCCTCTGTTAAAAAGGAGAGGTGAGTTAATCACCAGAAACACTAAAAAGGTTGATGATGAGGCAGAGTTTCTCAACATTTCTTTACCTCTGTCTTTGCCAGCACTGCTGCTCTCCACCTTGGGAGAAATTGGATAAAATAGTTGCAGTTGGCATGTATTTAAGTGGAGTCCTGATGGCAGTGTAGGCTGCACATGCCAGCAATAACAGGGGCACCCTTAGGCAAGCTATGGAAATTCAGAGCACTGCATTTAAGTTAACACTCAAAATTTTTGTGCAGATCGTACCAAGCTTCAAGGCAGGGCTTGCAAAGTTGATTTCTTTGGGATAATATATTAATTAAGCAATCAAGCTCATTAAAGCTGAGTTGATGCAGGAGTACAGACACTGCCAGAGCTGCCCCAGCAGGGACCACTGCCACAGACTTGTGCAGTAGGCTGTGTGGTGCTGGGGGGACAAGGAGACTTGGGGCCATGCTTTTTCCCTCTGCTTAAGCTTGGCCTCTGATAGACCAGCTCAGCCTTATGAAGTGGATTTCACTTCATTATTTTGCTTTCTCTCCCCCTTTTCTCTCAGGGTCTGTGTGTCAGGATGACCCCAGGATTGTAAAAGTCCTTGTTTCCCAGCCTGTGCAGCCAAAGAAGGAGTCGGGATGTGTAGGGCCAGCTTCTCAAGGTTGTTTATTTTTCCTTATCTATAACATTCTTTCTCTGACCTGCTGAGCTCTGTCTAGCAAGAAGGCCATGGCATTCTGTGTGTCACCTCAGGCGGTGTTTACGTTTTATACTCAAAATTACGTGTGCTATGTTTACAATAACGTGCCAATACCCATCATCTATGTTAGACAGTGTGTCTGTACCTTAAACCAATAGAAAAGTGTCACCATCACAGCAAGACATGGAGGACAAGGAGAAGGAGAAGAATGCAAATCCCACCCCCAAATTCCTCCATCTTGTACCCCTTAATCACATTCTAAAAACCCCTAAATTCTACTTTTTCACTCTGTGTCAATTCAACTACCACGCTACTCAAACACTTGGAGGTTGTAATTCCTCATACAAAGTTTGCAGCTTTTTCCACAGGCTAAAATCAAAGCCACAGGTGTTTTTGACTTCATGCCAGGGTCTCCAAGCCCCTGCCCCCTGTCTCGAGACAGCCAGGACAGCCAGAGGGATGTCCTGGACTCCGGCATTTTCCAGTCCAGTTTCCTCAGTTACCTGTGCTCAAATCTTTCTCCCAGCCTTCTAGCTTTTCTGCCCTATTGGCATTTCCCTCCTCATTTCCCCACTGCTGTTTATCCAGCCTTGCCTTTTCCACTATGTATTTCCACTCTGGTGTTTCATTTTCTCCTGCTCTGCCCTCTGTCAGTGTTCACCTTCTCTGTTCCAACCTGAGTAAGCTGGTGCTAGCTCCTTGCTCTGACTGTCCACAATTCTCAGTCAAATGAAGTCGAGGGACCCCTTAATGAAATTCCTTGGATATCAGTTTTGTGCAATAGTCTGCTACTCATTGTATCTGGTTCTTTTATGCTTGCAAGCTTAATTTTATGCTTTTTGAAATGAGCCAGAACAGAAGTGAAAGGAAGATGCTGTAGGGAGGGCTGTGGGAGAACATCAAGAGACCCAGTGCTGCTGTAGCTTGGCATATCTGGGAGTCTCCTTTGCTGCCTGGAAAATTTTTGCCTTTATTCCTGTTTATCATTAATGCATCTGAATAATAATAATTAATGCAAAGGAGTGGTTCTTGCTGTGCAAGAGCTCCCTGTAACAGTAAGTAAAGGGTAACTCCCATTAAAAAAGTAAATATCTGCTACAATGGTGATGAGAAAGTTGATGTTGAAGACCTGTAGGTTACTTCATACAGGTCCTGACTCCACTTAGCAGGGAAAGGTCCATGCTGCAGCTAAGGAGGGACCCTTCTGGATGAGTTTCCCTGGAAAAACTCCCTGGGTTTTGCAGACAGCTCCTGTACCCAAAGTTTCTGAATGTAAATTCTGGATTTTATTCTGGAGGTAAATCATTAACAGGCAGGGAGGGATGTTGGTCTCCAAGCTAACTTCCCAAAACTAAGTTGCTTGAAGTGAGTCACAATCAGATGATGATGATTTTGTCATCTCATTTGGACCCAGTGTCTGCTGTGGCCTCCCAGCTCTCATGGGTCACTGGAAAAAGTCTCTGACACATGCCTGGGGGCAAGATGGGATTTTCTGTGCAAGAACTGGGGAACAATTGCTGCTCTCAGCACTTCCCAGCAATGAGTAAGTGCTCCTGGAAATGAACGGGTGTCAGGAAACTCTGCCTTTCTCTGACCTCCCTGTGTGCCTACTCCCTTACTCACCAGCTGGGGCTGTTGGAGGTACTTTAAAAGTCAAAAGAATGTTTAAGGTAAGATGCTGTGATACACATGGTCTAACATGTTCTTGCCCTCTCCCATCAGAGGAGGATGTCTCCACTCCTTGTTTCCACCCTGCACACCCTCCCTGTAAGCACTGTGTGCTTTCCCCTGCCTCTGTGTTGTCCTGCCTGCCCTAACCAGTGTGTCTTACTAAAGGGGCTTTGTGGAGGTGTGCTTGAGGAAGGTGGGGAAGTTTTAGCTTCCTGTTTGCAGAGCCAGGAGTAGGTTTTCAACAGAAGTTATGCTATACCTTTGCTATTGCTTACTTAGTGCTGCCTGGCTCTGGGACACTTAAAATAGAAAGCCAGTTCCCAGAAAAGAGCAAAGCATCGCTGTCATCACTGGAAAAACGAGTCTGTGTCCTTTCTCCATGCAGCTCAAATGCTGCCCAGGCCTGGGTTTTCAGAGCTAGAGAAACCTCCCCCGAGTTGGGAGGTGGAGGTGTTTGTTGGACTTGTGTTTCTCCACACGGGCGTGTGAAGGGAAGCTGCAGGGCGTCTGTGTCATCCGGAGGAGTTTTGTGGTGGGGGAGAAAATTTAATTCTTTCTACACTGGCTGCGGCATCCACTTCCAGAGGGGGAAAATCAAACGGCTGATGCCCCAGGGACTGAGGTCTGTGGCCAGGCACTATCCTGGGTCATGCTGTCTGGGCAGGCTGCCCTGGCACACCTGACAGGAAGGGAAGGTGCTGGTGGGTTTGGCATAGCAAGCTCTGCACCACACTTAATCCCTGAAAGTCCTGCTTGTTTAAAGGCGTGAATAGTCTGATAGTTCATGGTTAACTAGAAAATGAGATTTAGTTAATAAGGTATGCATTAGAACACCAGTGAGATTAAATCACTTGACTTTTAATGACAGCAATAAAATACTTTGGCCCCATGGTACAAAAGCCTCAGTAGCAGCGGGTGTCAGCCTTGGTTTCTCTCCATGGTTTCAAAGACCATGCTGTCAGCGACAAAGTGACCAGTACACAGCTTCATGTCAGAGCCTTATCCAGGGCACGGTAGAGGGGAAGGGAAGGGAAGGGGACCCCTTCCTAGGGCTGCTGGGCTCAGGAGGCAGAGCTGTGCAGGGCTTTGACATGGACTTGCTGTATCAGATTGTTTTCAAAACAGCTATTCTGCTTCTCAGGGTTTGCAGGAGAATTCCAATAGCCACAAGGACCACAGAAAAGGTTTTTAAGGGCTCAGAGATATAAGAAATGTAAGGGCACAGGTCAAAAGCTAACATTTTCAAGAGCAGATAAAGCCCTAAGGCTGTAAACAACTCAGTGTGGGACAGCTGACTGTGTACAGGTGACAGTCTAGAACAGCTACTGTGATGTGCTCTCCAGGAGATGAGAATCAGCTGGCAAAAAAGAGGTATTAGCTTGTTTGCTTTCTCTTTGATCCTCCACTTCTGCTAACCAATCCTTTGGTGTGACTTGTATCAGAAGGGCAATAGTGATGTTATTTCTTACTCTTTCTGCACTTAGGATTTGTATTTCCAGAGCCTGCTGCCAGGGCCACTGATGTGTCAGCCTGCCAGGCACAAAGAGGAGGTTTTGTCAAGGTATGTGGCATGGCTTGCTCTGTTTGCCTCCCCTTCTTGGAGAAACCATACAGGAATTAGTTTCCAGTTTCTAGCAAAATGCTGATATAATTCAATTCAGTTCATATAAAAGCACTTGCTGTTAGCTACTTGTGTTCTTCTGACACTGTTGGATATTCCATGTTTGTGTGCCTGAGAAGTACTTTTACTTGGAGTTGTTCTGTCTTGCAATGGAAGGCTGTCACTAAAGGCTCCCAGAAAGGCAAAGCTTGTACTGGAGAGATGTTGTCCAGTGACCAGTGTGAGTTTCACCCCCTCTTTTTTACAAGTAGAGCTCTGCTGAGGCTGGACCATGCTCTCATTTCAGTGAGCAACAGAGAGCTTTAATACGCTTTGCTGCAGGGACTGACGCACCTTGCTGATGTGACAGACAGAACATGATTCATAATTCATCAGTCTGGCACTGGAATGCTGCTGGAAAATTCCAGTTTAAAAGTTTTACATGGCACTGAAACAAAGCAGTCTGTCACACCTCTCAAGTTGCTCAGAATTCAAGTGCATTTCCTTGTGTTTGAAACAAGAAGTGGAAATTCAGACCTCAGCTCCTTCTGAGAGTCAGGCTGATTCTCCAAAGCCTGCAGATGTTTGGTCTGAGAGATGGGCACCTGCAAGAAGCTACAAGCCAACAGAGCCTGTGGATGGGGGTAGAACCCTTGCACACAATTCTTTGTTTAAAGCACCTCCCCTCAGTGATTGGCCTGACAAATTTTCTGTGCCTTTTCCTGCTTGTTTTTCCTTAAGAAGTCTTTCTGTACCCCCTGACAAGCTATGGGGAGAACTCTGTGTGATTGTGAGCCTGTGGCAGTCCCAGTGACCACTGTCAGATGAATGCTAAAACCAAGCTGTGCCTGGTACCCTCACCCTCCTTTGCACCTGCTTGCCTGCATTATCCACTTGCCCAGACAAGGACCACCCAGGCCATCAAGGTCCCGGGTTTTAACAGATTAATCCTCTCACAGGTTTCACAGACAGAGCCAGAAGAGTAACCTGGTTCTAAAAGCTTACTGGAAGGGTCAGGAGTCTGGGAAATCCTTGCTGGTTTGATGGTAACCTGGTTCTAAAAGCTTACTGGAAGGGTCAGGAGTCTGGGAAATCCTTGCTGAGCAATAGCTGTGAATGTTATATTCAGAACGTTATGTTCATTATGTTCTATGTATGTGACAGAGCAAGTCATCAGACTGAATGGGCCAAAACATCATGAAATACTGGGGACAGTTTTTGGATTCCTGGTTTTTAGCAGGAATTTGATTCAAGATCTTCAGGGTTTGTGAAGTGGCCTTTGTGCAATTACCTGGGAATCAAAATATTTAGTCATCTTTCCAACTCTCCTTCCTAACACCTTCCCAGCAGGATGGGGGTACCTTCTGATATCTATCTCTCTAGGTATGCTATCTTCTCATACCTAGAAAATTAATTTTAAAAGTATATGCTGTGTGTATATACCACTCATGCTTAGTCATGTGTGCTCCTAAAGACTTCTAATTCAGAATCACAGAATGGCTTGGGTGGAAAGGGACCTTAAAGACCATCTTGTTCCAACCCCCTGCCAGGAGCAGGGACACATTTCACTAGACCAGATTGCTCAGAGCCTCATACAGCCTGGTCTTGAACAATTAGATGGGGATTCCAAAGTTTCTCTGATCAACCCACTCTGGTGTCTCACTACCCTTACTGTAGACAATTTTTTCCTAATATCTAATCTAAACCTACCCTCTGTCAGTTTAAAGTCATTTCCCTCTTGTTCTTTATGTCCTCTTGTAAAATGTCCTTCTCCAGCTCTCTTGCAGCCCCCTTTAGGAACTGGAAGGTGCTATAAGGTTTCTCTGGAGTTGAGTCTTCTCCATCCTGAACAACCCCATCTCTCTCAGCCTGTCTTCACAGGAGAGATGCTCCAGTGCTCTGATCATCTCTGTGACCTCCTCTGGACTCCCTACAAAAATTCCATGTCCATCTCATGCTGGGGATCCCAGGGCTGGATGGAACATTCCAGGTGGGGGACTCAGCAGAGTGGAGTGGAGTGGAGGGGCAGAATCCCCTTTCTTGACCTTCTGGCCACACTGCTTTGGATGCAGACTTTGCACTTGGCCTTACAGAGCTTCATAGGATTTCACATTTCAAGTCTGTCCAGGTCCCTCTGAATGGCATCCCTTCCCTCCAGTGTGCCTATTGTACCACACAGCTTTGTGGTGTCAGCAATCTTGCTGACTCTGCACTCAATCTTATTGTCCATGTGTGCCACAAAAGTGTTAAACAGTGCCTGTCCAAACTGACCACTGAGGGATACCACTCATGACTGGTAACCAGGTGGACAATGAGCTGTTGATTGTAACTTTGCATGCTGCCATCCAGTCACTTCTTTATCCACTGACTGGTCTATCCATCAAAACCACACCTCTCCAGTTTAGAAACAAGGATGTTGTGCAGGACAGTGTCAAATGCTTTGAACAAGTCCAGGTAGATGATTTCACTCTTCCTTTATCCATCAACACTGTAATGCTCTTGTGGAACACCACCAAATCTGTCAGGCATGATCTGCCCTTAGTGAAGCCATATTTGCTGTCACTAATCACCCTCCTTATTTTCCATGTGCTTTAGCATAGTTTCCAGGAGGATGTGCTCCAGTATCTTTCCAAGCACTGAGGTGGGACTGACTGGTCTGCAGTTCCTCAGGGTGCAAATTTGTTGCCTGCTTTTTCCCAGTGATTTATTTAGCCAGGCCACTTGTGCTGCAGTGTCTTGTTTTATGGATGGAGGACAGAGTATTCACTTGTATATTCCTGTAGTGAATAAAGGGGATAAGAGAGAAAGCAGCTGATGGTTTTTTAAGGTCCACTGGCCCAAAAAAGATTTATAGGAATGACTGTAGAGCCCACATCCAAACAAATTCAGTAAATAAATGCCTACTTCTACTAGTGAGGGTTTGTGCTGATGGAATGTAATTTTTCACTTATGTTTAATGATTCACCTGGCATGGAGAGCAGGGGAAAGTAAACCATTTGTTATTTCAGTCCTCTGTTTCCGTCTTGGATTATACGTTTTGCATGTGGGGACATGTTGCAGGGAATTGCCTATCTGGTTAAAGTGACCTCCAGGCAGGAGGTGACTCACCAATGCTTCCCTAGACTGCAGCCATCCAGTCCCACTGTGCCACACTCCATTGCTCTCAACAGCTCCTGGGGCTCAGCTGTGTACAGGTTAAAGTGCTTTGCCACCTGAAGAGCAAGTGCAAACACGCAGTGAAATGTGAAGATGATCCTGTGTTTGGTCAGGTTCTTAGGAAATGCTTTTGCAGAGGGAAGTCTGGCTCATTTCTTTGACTTCAAAAGGATATTCCACACCCTTGTTTGAGCTGTGTGTGAGAAAGAATCAAAGAATAGTTTGGATTGGAAGGCACCTTGAAGGCCATCTAATTTCAATCCTCCTGCCATGGGCAGGGACACATTCCACTAGACCAGGTTGCTCAGAACCCCCTCCAATCTGGCCTCGAACACTTGCAGGAATGGGGCTTCCACAGTTTCTCTGGTCAACCTATGCCAGTGCCTCACCACCCTTACAGTAAAGAATTTCTTCCTAATAGCCAATTTAAATCTGGCCTCTGTCAGTTTAAAGCCATTCCCCCTTGTCCTATACCCTTGTAGAGTTAGTCTCCAGATTTCTTGTAGGCTCCCCTCAGGTATTGAAAGGCAGCAGGTTTGTCAGAACTGAGACACTTTTATGTAAGTTTTAACACAACTTGAAATCAGACCAGGCTTTGCCATGTCACACAGGATCACAAAGCATGTGCGTATTCTGGCATATGTTCAGCCTTCAGAAAACTGCATTTATAGATTGGAGGAAACAAGTTTCTTTGGGTGAGCTGACCATCATTATAGGTTACGGCATCCCTCCCCAGACCACTCGCTTAAACAGGAAGGGAGAGAGACATCTGCCCTGTCTTCAGTTTGACAAACCAAACTTGTTGCAGTATTTTGCTGCACAAAACCATAGCCCAAAATAACCCCATTTTCATGTGTCGGTTTATATTTGCAATTATGCTTTGCAACAGGAAGAAAACTATGTTAATTACATTTTGCAGAAGAAACATTCCTCTTGTGCTTTCCTAGAACGCCTGTAGGGAGATTGCTATGTTGAAATAAAAACCCAAACAAATAAACCAATAGCTGTTTTCATTGGAGAGTGCAATTTCCACCTTGCTGCTTATTAGAGTAGGGCCTGTGCCGTTGACGAGATTTTCTGGAGAGTAAGAGCTGGAAAACCTGTACAATAATTGCTCCTGCTGGGTACAGGCCCTGCATGATGACAAGGTGTCCTTAGGATGTTGGGAAAAGCTTTTGCAGAAGAAAGAGCAATAAGAGTACATTGTATTGCATTGAGAAAGGCATGGGGAAATATTGTAATTTCTAAATGTTTTTCAATACCCATGTGTTTCTAATCCATTTTGCATCAGCAGTTCGGGTACTTCGGCATCTTGCCGTTTTTCAGAGTTGATCACTGGGAGAAGAAATAGTATTTCCAAAAAGCCAGGAGATCTCTGATGGTGTGCATGCAGCCTAAAGGAGCTGGGGAAGCTCCTTTAGAAGTCACAGACAGGTTTGCCATACAGTGTAACAGACTTCTTGGGCAGTAAAATCTGAAACTGAAGCAAGGTGAGAAGCCAGTGCTCTGGGGGGGCTTTCCCAGCTGTGAGCATAAGGATGCTGGCAAAACCTCACCAGCATTGCCATCAGGCTTATCTCTGTTAAAATCAGATTATAACTTGTGAATACCAGGGTCTGGAATAGAACTGATAATTGTGAGCCAGGCTGCTGTGTTTATGTGTGGCTGAATTGTGTAAATGGCCCCAATAATCGGATCTCTTCTCTGGCCACAAAAGACAACGGGAAATCCAAAGGCCTGTGCATAATTTAATTCTTAGAGTTACAGCTGGGTGGTATAGGTAGTACTCATCAACATGACTGTACAGTGAGCAGCTTTAAGAACAGAAAAACCCCAGTGCAGGAGGAATAACTACATTTGGGCAAATGCAAGCTGATTAGCTCAGTAGTATATGAAGTTTGTCCTTCAGTCTGATGTGTGCAGGGGGATTAGACTAAAAGATGGACTGTTTAATATTTTAAAATCCACAGGGCCTCATCATCTGGTTTGTATCATCTGTACACTGTGGTAACTGACTTTTCTAGTCTGTCTGTATTACCAGTTCAGGCCTGGGAGAGCTGTTGGTGTTCCAGGAAAGATCTCCTGGTACTGACCTGGACACCTGGATAGCTCCTGCAGCTGTTCAAATATGGAACAAGGGAGACCATAGGCTTGCCTTTGCCCTCTTTATAATTGCTAAGCAGGGAAGAAGCAGACAGGCTAATTTGTCAGTAGGCCTAATCTTTGTGGAAGAGGAGCAGCCCTGCTGTCCAAAGCTTCAATTTGCAGCCTCTGTTTAGCCCATGTATTTAAAAGAGCCTCTCTCTTTCCCTGCCTCCAGTGTGTATGTGCAAAGAGAGCTGCTCTTCACTAGAGTCTATACAGAAGATTTCCTTCTGGAGAAAGATATTTAAAACCTACAGACAGTGAATACAATTACTTGGCTGGGGTTTTTTTTTTTGCTTTTTTTTTTTTTTTTCTATTTTGCCTCTGTATTTTTCCTTGATATCCATGGTGATAAAGATAGGAAATCAATGTGTTAAAAGAAATGCTAGTACAATTGGAGTTCAGAGTGAGCTTTTAGTATCTCTTAGGCATCTATGCCTCATCTCCTTTGTTAACAGTAGCAAACCAGGAGATGATAAACAAAATGAGAAAATAATTTTTACATCAAGATTTAGAGTGGCCTGCCTTTAAAAAAAATATTTAGTAGTCTACCACATAACAGGACCTGTTAACTATTTGATCTCTAACAGAAAGCCTGTGCCCATACAGCAGCTTTGCAACACCAGAGCCGTGATAATTGTTATTTTTGCTGAAAATTATCAAAATCACATGCTATAACATCAGTATGGGAAGGGGAGGTATGGTAGACATGAAGCTAAATGAAAGGCTACTTAAAAAAAAATCTTGTTATGGTAGTTTGCATTTCTTATTATTTAGATGCTATGTTTTTTAGTTATTATTGGAAAATCTACATTATTCCTACCATCTTAAGACCCCAAACAAGCCACTGAGGGTGCCTTGTAACTTGCCTGTGAAGAGCAGTGTTACACCCCAGCAATGACATTGCTGGCACTGCCCAAAAGAGAGTAATGGATAATATTCCCTGGACAACCCACCTTCTATTGCCCTCGCTCTGAGACTTGGTCCTACCTTTCCTCTTGTAAAAATCTACATCCAATGGGACTGTCACACTGCTCTCTCTCTCAGGAGAGCAGCTACTTAAAAAATAGGTAGGATGAATGAATCTGCTGACCTGAAAGACTGGAAGGTATACATACAAATCCCCAGTGTATCAGCCTGGCTTCTTTGCCTGGAGGAGAGGAAAAGTAGACCTCCATGACCATGAACACTTGTTGAAATTAAGCCTTCCTCTTTCTGTCTTTACTTAAGCCTGAATCAGAAGACTAGGAATAATCTCACTGGGAGTTTCTGTGATCCATCACTCTCCTTTGCTGTTGATTTTTCAGCGGAGGGGTTTAGAGAGCCTGGATAATGTAGCTGTGTAATATGCCCTTGCCTAGGGTAGAGCAGAGGTAGGATGTGTCAGGGATGTGGCAAACTCCTGTAGGATGTGACTGCATTGGTGCCAATGAAGTTACAGGTACCAGAGTTCCTATAGTGCTCCCTTCAGGGACTGGGTGCATAAAAATGCTTTTCAGCTCTGCAGAGGGCACAGAGTTATCTGCTGGCAACCTGCACCCTGAGATCTGTGTTCTCCAGCCTGTCCCAGCCCACATGTCACTGCCCTGTTGCTGCCCTGCTGTCTGAGGCAAGACCAACTCAGCTCCAACCAGCAGTCAAGCTTCCTCCTTTTGCCTAATCAATTGCTGAGATGAGATCTAGTCTGTGTTTCAACAGCAGTTATTTTGGGTGCAGCAGATCAAGTTTCTCCATACAGAACGGATGTTCCTTCCCAAAATTGCCTGTCATCCACTGTGTTCACATTTTCCATGGGTGAGAAGAAGTCATTTGACTTCTTTGTGATAAACAAGACTCCATGAGGAAAACAGCAGTGCTGGCTTTTTATTTATTGACTGGTAATGTTCTTCCTAATGCAAAGAGCTCTGATGCTGCATATCCTCCTCAAGAGTAAGTTGCCCTGTCAGCTGCCCCTTCTTATTGTTTGATTCAGATCCTGCTGCTTAACTCAGTTTCTTAGGCTTCTCTTTCCTCTGGTTAATGTATAGCTGCAGTTTGCATCCTGCTTTGTGTCCATATGCCAACCACAGTTTGCCATTTATTCTGACAAATTTATAGCTACACACTCAACCAACAATCTGTCTAGGTAGCCAGTATGAATTATGTGCAAAATGCTATTTCCTAAATCTGGATGTGATTATCTCTCAACTGTGTATTTCTAAAATAGCATCTCCCTTCCAAAGAGAGCTGGTAAGCAAGGAGGGAGAGCAGGGATTTGCTAAATGTGTTTGTGCTTCTGTGCTTAATGAAAAGAAACCTTTTTCCCAGACACTTGTATCTGAACTATTCAGTCTCAGACACTTGTATCTGAACTATTCAGTCTATCAATTTATCCTATTTTCTTGGAAAATTATATGTTTAAGAAAACATCCCCTTTGATTTGCTGATACCTGTCAGGTATGAGTTATTACTGCATATTTCATTAAAAAACCTTTCAAGTTTAAAAAAATGTAGTATGCAGAAGACAAGGAGAAATTGCTAGGTCTGAGTGATGTTCTCTATTGGCACTTTTGTTGCTTGTTGTACAAGAGGTGGCGGCCCCAGTACTAATTAAAAGTAGTGTACTGACATGTAGGAGATGTTCTGGCTTTCCAAGCCAGAGCCAAAATGATTCATTGCTGCAGTGGAGAAGATGGTTCCTGCAGAGCTCCTGCCTGCATAGGCTTTGTGGGAAAACAGCCTTATCACCTCCAGGCTTAAGCAAGCTGCGGAGAATCTCTCCATGATTCAGTCAAGATGGGAAAGGCCCTGACCCCGGCCTCCTGATTTTTGGTTCCCCCACAATATCAAATCAGCTTCTTGGCCAAACAACTTCCTCCCCAAGCCCAGTCCCCAACTCTTTAATTTCCCTTCACCAGGCCCACAGATGGGTTTTTCCTCCCACTCCACCACAGTGCCCCCACACCCTGGGGCACAGTGCCTGGGACCATGTTTGCTTTCACACTGACTCAGTTCTGCACCCGTCCCACCTCAGACCACAGTGGCCCTGGGCTGAGAGTTAAGAAAACTGCTCACAGCAGAAGCTGACACCAGGTCTCTGACTGGTTTCTGATATGTAGCAAAGCCTATGTCTGAGGTCAGGTTTATTGACAGGCTCACAACATGCAAACAGCACATGCTTCCCCTGCTCGAGACCTTCTGCAGAAAAGATGCCTTGTGTACAGATAACCACAGGTATGCAGAGTGGAATCCTGGGTTGTGCAATGCCTGGCACCTCTCCAAATTATCTGTTTTGCACTGGCCTCTTCCAGGAGGCACTCAGAAAGGGTGTCTTGCGCAAGGTTGGTCTCTGGGATCAGTAGCAAACTTTTTTGGACTCAGCTCCTTGCGCTGTGATCCTTGTGCGGCCGTGTATGGAAACGTCACGTGAGCTCAACATGGTAAATGTGGAATGCAAAATCAAGGCTGCTGTGTGATAAAGACTCCCGGGATGCAGTCAGGACTCTCACGCTCATCTCAGTTATGCACAGGGGCAGCATATGGAAGAGTTGGCCCACCATCTCCCTGTCTACCTCTCTCTGTCTGGCTGTGCTGTGATCCACTCTGCTTCTTGCAGCAAGGGGTTCTCTGTGTTTTAGCAGCAGAACTTTGTGGAGATACAACAGGAGGGGTGCTGAACCCTTCCTGTTGTGCCCTGCCAAAACTCCCCACACTTAGGAGAACAGGCATCTCGTGACTTTCCAAGTTTCACAATGCAGAATGAGAGGATGCTGTTCTTTCCATATCCATTCTGCATATTCGTATTTTCCCATTAGGGTCCTTTCTCAGTAGAAGCAGAAAATTTTGCAGTAGGATCAGAACTGAGCAGAGGGGAGAGAAGGAAAAAACTTGTCACAAAATCTTTCCAAAATTTCTCAATAGGATCAGAAACAGGGAACTGAGCGGGGGGAGAGAGGGAAACAACTTGTCACAAAGTTTTTCCAATACTTGTCAGAGAAGCAATCTTCTCTAAAGCTCTTTCCTACTATCAAATTCCCCTCAGCACTCAAACTGTGAGCCCTGAGCTGGCAATCTGATGGTTGCTGTTTCATGAGCATATATGGGATTTAAGCACACACATAATCTCACCTCACACGCTTTCCTTCATCCTGGATCGTTATATCTGCAGCAGTGTTCAGGCTTCAGATTGAGCTCAGCTCCCATTGAGGTGAGAAAGTCTCATCCTCCTGTTCTCAAAAAAATTGCTCTTTGAGGGTTACATACATTAAGAAATGGTACAGTTATGAAAACATGGTGTACACCATAAATTCTTTCACTGGTCGTTCTTGTTACTACGAGTACTTCAGACTGCTATTGTGTTTGTTATTTTCCAGTTGAAACAAATGCATGTCAATTCAGAGCTGAAGCACAGCCACAAACCCAGCACTGAAATGCTGGTGTTTAGCTCTTCACACTGGTAACTCTGATGACCTGAAAATAATGAAATGTTTCTGTGCTAGTTTAATTCCTGCTGCTACATGGACTTCAGTATTAAAATGCATTCATTTCAATGGGGAAAAAAATATGGACTTTTTTTCTAATTGGCTGTAAAAGTCGAGGGAGGGGACATCAGTGGTGCTCCATTTTAGCAAGTTCTAGACAGCTGGACTGTATTTATGCTGTTGCAGGAGCATCCACTTGCCTCTCTGAAAGGTGGGATCTGACTGAGGCTGGCAAGCCTCCAGGATTTGTGAGACACAGCTACATGGCAGTTTCTCAAATATTAATTTTTTTTCTTCACTTTCCAAAGCTGTTCCTAAAAAGCCATTTGAAAATGGGAACAGATAGTGACTAGTCCCAGAAGCCAGAGACAAATGAGTGGGCTCTCTTTGAGTAGAGGGGAGATAAGGACAGACCAAAAGACTGCAATGTGTCAGACGCTGGCACTTTCTAGTATTGCTGTCAGCCTATCGTAGCATTGTTTCTCAGAAAGTCTGTCCCAGTTTATCACCTACTCTAGCTCTAGGTCAGTGTTGTGCCCCGTTCTGCAACTCCTCAAGGAACTGGTAGGGCTGATTCTGGGAAAGTGACTTCTTTAATTGCTCCAACGGTACAAAGGAAAAGACATACAGCTGTGCTGCAAAACATGTGTTATCAGGGTGCCCTGTTCACACACATAAGATGCAAACCTCTGTTGTAATTTATTTTATCAAACAGATCTGACACCCACATCTCTTCTGCATACCAAATATTCTCCTGGGCCCAGACACCATGTAGTCTGTGTAGCCTATTTAAGAGGCAGAGGGCTTTTTTTTTAAGTCTACCCACTGCTATATGTAAGCTTTTCCTCATTTTTGGAGGTTTAATTAGGAAGATGTAATGGCTTTGGGAGGCATATTGGTAGATACACTGAGTTTCCAAAGGTAATTTTATGGTAGCAATATAAGAAAATTTTGCTTTTAATCTGTCTTTCACAGAAACCTTTCTTTACTAAGTCTGCTATTCCTGGAGGTATTCTAGCTGCAAAACAGTATTTAATAGCATTCTTAATGCTGCCAAAGAAAATAGCCTCTCTCTTCCAGCCTTAGTCTTTGCCATCCAGTCTTTGTTTATGTGCACCTCCAGACTTGTTTTTTGGTGAACAAAACTCAGGGAGGCACTGATACAGCTTCTTGACAACACAAAATGACAGCCTAACCACATTACCAGCACAGCCCAGGATGGAAGGAATTGTGGTCAAAAGCTTTGTTCGACAGGACAGACAAGTAGAAAATGTCAACTACATGCAGCAAATTACAGTCAGAGTCATGCTCTGCACAGACCCTGACAGCTCTTGAAAGCCAGAATCATACACTCTCCCACCTGTACAAATTCAAGCAAGCTGCTTCTGCTGTGCCACCAGCAGTGAAGTGTTCTCTCCAGAACTAAGGATTTTAATGTGGGAAGTGAAAATGGTGAAAATTCCCCACTTTCTGCCCTGCTTGTTCCTTATCTTTGAGACAAAAAGAAGCATAAATCCTACCAAGGCAAAGGATTTCTCAGCTAGATGAAATGATTTACAGGAGGAATAACCACATAGTGATAGGCATGAGACAAGTGCTAAATTTACTACAGCTCTGTACAGGCTAATCTTGCATAAAATGAAGACATTTATTAATAGCCATCGCTTCTCATCCTGCTTCTGGATTACTGCAAAACATCCCTGTTGTTCCCTAGTTCTTACAAAATCTACCATATAGTGGATTGTACAGTATGTTTGGCAACATACTCAAAAACACTGTCATCTCCCAGCGCACTGGAAGACAGCTGTTTGCCAGAAACAGCTCCCTGAGGGTCACACAGCGACTCTGCTGGGACACAAGAGTTCCAGTTTCTTGCAAAACATTTGCCTTGAGGTACCACAGTAATAATTGACCTGTACAGGAATGTCTGTAACAAACTGCAGGAAGGCTCTGTTTCTAATGGCTCCATCAGCACGACTGATAACTGCTGCTGAACTCGGTGAAACAGGCTGTTTACATCATGTCTATTTTCCTGATGGTCTGATACACAGTAATACACCATCATGCAGATTGCAAGGATTGGTTTTGGACAGACAGAAGCTCTAGAGGATCTTTGAGCATAACGTTGTTTTTCAGTTCTGTGTCTCTTGATGAATGGCTTGTAGGGAAAGTAGGTTTTTCAGGCTTAACATTTAATCCAGGGTGTGGACAGGAGAGCGGGACACAGCACACCCAGTCCCACATCCAGTGGTGTGAGCCGCTGGCTTCACTCTGCCTCTGGTTTTGCTCTGTCAGATGGAAGTAGTTTTTTGCTGATGGTCAGGACTGGTGCTTGGCTACCTAAGGGCCTGGCCTGCGGCTCCCTGGAGTCAACAGCAGTGGCCTTTTGAAGCCGCCCTAGTAACTAAGTAAGTATTGGCTACCGCCTGATGCTCAAACCAACACTTCCAAAGAGCACCCACTTCCAGCTGGAGTCCTGTATCTGCATTCAAGGCCTTCAGCAAACTGGTTTTCAGCAGCACTGAGCTGCAGATACAATGGGAGATGGTAGATCGGTCTAAATCTGCATAAGAGCTTGGTGCTGAAATCCCAGTTGCTGGAGGCTTTTTTGGTTGAAAGGTCTTTCCTGAGTTAGGATATGACAATGGTCTTATAGCTTCAAAAATAAAAGCTAGGACAGTCCTCGCTCAGGTAGGTCCTTACAGTCAGAACTACTAATGATATACTATTACTATGTTTTTATCCACTTCTCCCACTGGGATACTAGAACACTCTCTTACATACACTAAGTTGAACTTCCAGCTGTTGCTGATCTCAGCTCAAAAATATAATCAGCTAAGTCTGTGTGATGATGTAATGGGGAGGTGCTGAGCTAGCATGGGTATGTTACTCCTGATGTCTCCAAACATGCCCCAGAAGTGTCAGTAAGCACAGGATAACTGGTAACAGGAGCTGCTACAAACAGTTTTCTCTTGTCTGCTTGGCTAAGAATACAGCAAACATCAGTGGGGTGTCACAAATGAGAAGCGAGATAACCACCTTGAAACAGTTATAAATATTCTGCCTTCTAAGAGGGCTGTTTGGAATGTTTTCCTGTGCTTGAATGACTCCTCATTGTCCTTTTAAAGAAACACCACATGGAAGAGTGTCTGAGAGTCCTCCAGCACATCCCAGCTGGTGCAGAATCAGTCCAAAGCTATGGACATCCAAGGGAGGCCACAATAGATCTGTCACCCATCAGCAGGGCTGATGCACTGCTCCACAGTAGGCATGGAATTTCATCCCATGATGTCCTTTGCTTCCCAGTGCCAGTCATGGCACTCCTCATGCTGGAGCTATATCTGTGCTTTTTTTTTTCCTTTTCTTTTTTATTTTTTTTAATTGAAAAATATCTGGCATCTGGTCCCTGAAAAGAGTTCTGAAATGGATTTGGTGCATGAGACAGCTGTAGCAGGTTGATCAAACCACCTGAGAAAGGAGCCAGAAGGAATACAAATGAACAGAAAAGGAGTAAGAATTCCTCATGATTCCTCATAAGGATGCACCAATCTTCTTTAATTAGACCACTGGCTCTTGTACACCTTTACAACCAAGTTGCTGGATGCAGAATGCCTACCAAGACAACTAGTACTACTATTTTTTTTTTTTATTTTTTTTTTACCCCGGTAGACCAAAAAATGAAAAAGGCCAAATTCTGCAATATCTTTGCAATTCCTGTTGCACCATGTATGCCCTGGAGAGCAAGTCTACAATTCTGTGGAAACATTAACACCTCTTTAGTGAATTTTATGCTCAGATTTATTTCCTCCAGCACACATTAGATATTCCTACCCCCTACAGAACAGGGTACAAAAGTTTTCTGGGAAGCTGGGCTGTGGCTTTTCACAAAAGTAGAACAGACATGCCCTGAAGCCCTCCTACATGATACCAAACACTGCATTCAACAGACTTGCTGGTTAATGATCTGCTCATAAGTAATGTTTTAACCTTAGAATGGTTTTTGTTTGCTTCAAAAACCACAAAGCCAAAGAGGAAGTGTAGGAGAACGTGGGCAGGACAGTGGCCAGGAGCCTCATGACCTCATCTTTTTCTGCCACATGGGGATTGGTGGCTGTGCTTGGGACAGGACTTAAATTCCCGGAGCTCAGAGATGTCAGGCAGCAAGTGACGAGGTGAGAAAGCCAGAGCTGCTGGGAGCCAACTGGTTGGAGCTGCTGCTGGGATCACTAAAAGTGCTTTTGTCGTGGCTGACTCCTCCAGCACCAGAAAAGGTAATTTTTTTTTTTTTGCTTTTTTACCTGACATGTGCAATCCATCTGCAGCTTTAGACTAGGAAACACTGAGCAGATCTTTGAAAACTGCTTCACTGGGACGGGATGTTTGATATTTCTCTGTGGAAAAAGGTGTGCTTTTATAGGAGCAAGGTTGCTTTAGCAATGCCAGGTATTACACATAATCACAATTTTAAATTTGTGTGCTGATAGATGGTGGGAGAAGGTTACTGAAAACCCTGCCACTGAATCATGCACTAGAAACTCAGAGCTGGTGCTTGAACACAGAAAGCTTTCTTCCTCATGTAATCACTGCCTGGCAGTGTCCTTGTTTTTCCTGGCAGGCTGAGGGTTCACGCTGCACAGTCCTGAGTGGATGGGACAGTGAACGGGACACAATTCTCAGTAAAATTGCAATACCCCTATTAGAGTGTCCTGTCTCTGGGCCAGCCTTACTAATGCATTTTAAAGGTCCCAAGCAGCTTTCTTTCCTGCTGTGACTTACCAAAGTTTTGAATTACTCTTGTTCATCAGTAAATCGGTTTAAATTCTCAGGGATGTTCCTTATTCTGGGAACTTGTCAGTAAGCACTGAAATTTACTGTAGCTCTCCTAATTTCAGCAGGAATCAGTTATTTATTGAATTGCTAAAGCTGCAATGTGAGCAGCTATGGGAGTGGCCATTTCACCTATCTCTTGTTTGGAAGCACAGGTTATTTTGTTCTAACTTCTGGAGAGGGAAATGCAGGTCTATCAATAAGAGCAGTCTATATTCATATAAACTGACTTTACTCAGCAACTCAAGTTAATAACCCTAAATACTAGTTTCAAAATAGCTGACAAGACAATACAAATTGTTTGCCTTAACCTGCCTCTTTTCCAAAACAACTGTGTTAAGTGAATGAAGATAAACCAAAGCTGGTTTTTATAACAGTTTTTCACAGAGCTTTTCCTTTGCTTATGCAAGTCAGTAGGCAACAGGAGTCAGTTCACCTTTTCAGTGTGGTTTTTCTCACCACTGCTCAGCTCTTCTCAGCATTCAGTTTCAAAATTCTTGTAGATTTTTGAGCTGCTAAATCATTACAAAGTGGGTGGGAGGTGGTGATGGAGGATAGAAGAAATAAAATTAGCATGGGCAAGTTGAATCCATGGCAGGGACCTGGTCTAGGCATAGTGAAGTACACCAGGATAAAGGAAAAGCCTATAGCATTTTTGTGGTATTTTACTTTATTGACTCACTGTTCCAAAATATTTTCTAGGTAAAATATCACAATGAAGGTGGTGGTTCTGTGTTTATGTCTTATCAGCATCACAGCTGCATGGCCCGTGAGTAAATCACAAACACTATCCCCAGCACTTGCATTATTTCCTTTGCACATCAGTGAGAAACACTGATAAATGTTTTTTCTCTTCCTTCAAGGTGGTTCAATCCAAGCAGCATGCCATTTCTGCCAGCTCAGAAGAAAAATATGTAAGCTCATTTTCTCTTTCTGTTAATTTTCTTTGATAAGTACTTTTTGATTTTTGTTTGTTTTCCTCCAAAACACATTTTCTGGTACTTGTTCTATGATTGTAGATGCTTGCAGAACATGCCCTCACCTGGCTGTTATAAGCCAGTTTCAAAGCAGAGAGCCACTGATGTCCACAGACATTTTCCTGTGTCATGTGTCTTGGTTGTGGACTTTCATTAGTTCTATCTCCAGACCAGCACTGGAAATCTTTTTTCTTAATGAAAAATATGTTAGCTGTTAATTAAAAAGAAAAAGGGACTTCAGTATGGCAAAATTGCTATAACCCCTACTGGTTATTGTGGATCAGATTACAATATTTGGTGTTGGAGGAGCATCTTAATCCAATATCCTATTTTTTTTTTTTTTTTGAGTGATGTAAGCAAACTGCATTTAGTCTTGCTATATAGCTCTTGAATTCATTCCCCATTGCTGTTACCCTTGTAAAATCAATTCTTGGCTCTGAGAACCAACTACTGCATTTAGTTTCGAGTCTTCATGAGGTGAGAGATAAATCACCCTCCAGAAATGGCCTAAGAATTAGCAGAAGCGATGATTGTTAGATATAACTCCAAATTCCACTCAGTAAAAACTAGCTGGAGAAACTGATCTAACTTGCTCAGGCTCTGCCAGTGAGAGAGGCACATCTATCTATCTTTTGGGTACAATGTTCATCTGGGATGATGGCTTGTAATGAGTCCTCTTCCTACTGCAATGAAGAGCTGAGCACACATCCCATACAGAAGGACTATGTACTGCAGATGCCACATCTGCCTGAAAACACAGGTTGGGATGCAGCAGTTTTGCCTGCTCCTTTGAGGATTAACCCCTCCCTTTTATTTTCTCTTGAAGGACTCCAGGGACCATCACTTGCACAGATATCACAACGACAACGTGAATTCTCAGTCTCAGGAGAGTCAGCAGCACCCACAGAGTGACCTGGCATCATCTCAGCAGGTACAGGCACCTAACTGGAAGAAAAGGCAGAGCATCTTTCCATGCCAAGATTTGCAAGTTATGATTAAGTGCTTAAATAGTCAACATGCAAATCAGCTCCACTGTATGTGCCTTTGCGTACTAACATTGAGCTTTGTGTTGCTTTCAGACCCTTTACTCTTCAGAAGAAAGCATAGATGTCCCAGAAAAACTGGTAAGTGTTTTGAAGGACAGCATGTCAGCTGAGTGCTGTAGGGCAGGCAGTGTGGAACAGCTCTCATTTTCCTCACTCAAGTGTGGCTCTTGCAGTAACATCTCTCCCGAAATAAAACAAAGCTCCAGACAGGGGGAGGTGAACTCAGTGCAGTGCCTGCATGTAGCTCCTCAACAGTGCCTATGTCCTGGTTCAATGGGACAGGTACCAGTCTGCACCTCTCACAGCCATCTTCATTTGCTTAACGTGTAATAAATGTTTTCCAGCACTTTCCTGATGTGTCAAGCAAGAGCCATGAAGATGTGGATGATGATGATGATGACAATGATTCCAATGACACGGATGAATCTGAAGAGGTTGTCACGAGTTTTCCCACAGACATTTCAGTAACTGAACCATTCCCCACTTTCCCTTTCACCCGGGGAGACAATGCTGGCAGAGGTGACAGTGTGGCCTACAGGATGAGGGCAAAAGCTGCACTGTTGAAGTCTATCAAACTCCACAAAGCTGCCAAAAAGGTGAATAGCACTAACCGGTGGTGCCCATGTTCTTGGAAATGGGGAGTGAACTTGAAAATGGACATGGCATTTTATGGGAGTTGGTTTTGAAAACTGGTATGGGGAAAGTAGGCATAAGTGAAGAAATGCATTTCCTTTCTCTGGATACCACAGATCAGGGGTCTCGATGGCTGCCAATGCACTGGGGCAGGAGTGCAGCCTGCTGCTGCAAGCTGTGCAAAACTGCAGTTTGCACTGTCATGATATACTTGCACACATGAAATCTGAGGCCAGGAGCAAATGAGAGTTTCTCATAATGTGAAAGGTTCGTGTAACTCCATAAAACACCAGAGTATCTCCAGGCAGAGGTTCCTCATGCAGGCTTTGAGCGTCCCTGCAGTCCGAGCAGCCTACTTTAGTGCAGTACTTGGCGGAGTAGTTGCTCAGGAGTGACAATGGCTCTTATTCTGCTCTCTAACACAGCTCATCTATGATGCCACTGAAGAAGATGAGAGCGACATGGATGCAGACAGCCAGCGCTCTGTCTCCCGGGAGAATTCTGCTTCCCGTAGGTCCCTGAGGAAGCACGCCAGCAGCGTGGTATGGTCTGACCAGAGCCACGGGCGGGACAGCAGCGAGCAGGACAGCGACCCCAGCGACCGGAGCTTGGAAACTGACAGCCGGCCCAAATCCGACAGCCACGAGGCACAAGGCGACAGTAGCAAGTTTGGTGTCAGAAGGGACGGCCTCTCGAGTGTGGAAAGCAGGGAGAGAGGGGACAGCCACCCGAGTGTGGAAAGCAGGGAGAGCCTGGACCGCGTGTCAGCTGAGCTCTCTGACGATATCAGCAGCCAAACGCTGGAGAGTGCCGAGGATTCTCAAGATCGTCACAGCATCGAAAGTAACGAAGTCACCCTTTAAAGGGAGATAAAAATAATATTTTCCTTCTTTTCCAATCCCAACCTAAGAGAAGCGGGGAGTAGCTTCATTTCGGGGAGCTGTTTGTTAATGTAGCTCGCGTGGTGACTTTTGGGGTTCGGGGCGGTCCATGGTCCCTAGGGCTGTGCTAGCGGAGGCTGTGGGACACGGCGGGCGAGCGTCGCCCCTCGGGCACGCTGCTCTCTGCGCTGCCGGGCGGTGTTTTGCTGTAATGGGGCGTAAATAAAATCTCAAAACCCTGTACCTGCGTTACTGTTCACTGGGGCTTGGACCGGGCGGGGGGAGCTTTAGTATTTCTTCTGAAAACGACGTGAAATGGCTGTTCCTCACAAATTTAACCAGTACAACCTCTTCGCGAGGCCTCCTCGTGCCTTCGCCGAGGATGAGCAGGATCCAAACACCCAGCGCCGGCCCCGGCACCGCTACCGCAGAGGCGGTCCGGGGCTGCCCCGCAGAGGAGAGGGAGGCGTGGGAGGAGGAGAAGGAGGGCGGGAAGGCGGTTCCGGCCGCCGCTCCCGCCGGGAGCAAGGGCGACTACATCTCCCTCTGTACCCCGGGCTTTCCGCCGGAGGGCGGGGAAGGGGCGGCGGCGGCGGGGCCGATGGCGGGCGGCGGCGGCTGCCGGCGCGGGCGGGAGCAGCTGGAGCTGGAGCGGCTGGGGCAGGCGGCGCGGGCCGGCTCCTGCCCGCCGTCGCCGCCGCTCTCCGCCTGCTCGCGGCAGGCCTGGAGCCGGGACAACCCGGGCTTCGAGCCTGAGGAGGACGCGGCGGCGGCGGCGGCGGCGGCGGGGCCGGTGCTGGAGATGGACGTGGAGTGGGGCAGCCGAGCCGCGTCGTCGCTGGGCAGCGGCGCGGGGGGCCCGGTGGGCAGCGGGCGGCGGGCGCGGCGGGGCCCCGCAGGGCGCGGCAGAGCCGAGGGGCCGGGCCGCCTCCCGGGGCCGCCCGACGGAGCCGCGCCCCGCGGAGCGGCCTGGGCCAAGCGCCTGGCGCGGAGACTGCGAGGTGAGAGAGCCCCGCGCCCTGAGCCGGCTCCTCAGGCGCGGGTGCCGCTTCGTGCGCGCTGGAGAGTTGTTTGTAGTCGCTCCTCTGTAGTTGCCTGTCGTCCGCCTTTCCCTCTGCCCGTGTCCTTCTCCATCCATCCGTGCCTGTGTCTCTTATGTCCCCATCTCTTCGTGCGCATCTGTCTTCCGATCCCCGTGCCTGTTATGTCCCCCAGCACATGCAGATGCGCCCCCATCTCGCTCCTTCCTTTCCCCACCTCTCTGCCTCCCAGGTCTTATTCCTGGCTGCTTTCCGTGCAAGACACTCTCGCGCAGGGGAACTTTAGGTTGGACATTAAGAGGAATTTCTTCACAGAAAAGGTGGCATTGGAATGGACTGCCCAGGGAGGTGGTGGAGTCACTGTCTCTCGAGGTGTTTAAGGAAAGACTGGATGTGGTACTCGGTGCCATGGTCAGGTTGACATGGTGATGTTGGGTCATAGGTTGGACGTGATGATCTCCAGAGGTCTTTTCCAGCCTTGGCTTTCTGCCCCAGCACCACGTCTTTGGAGCAGAATGCTTGTGCTTCTTTCTCAGCAATACCCCATTCTATAGAAGAGGCGGTTAGGATGGCATGGGGCACTAGAGTGGGCTGCTGGGAGGGTGTTTGAATCACTTTTTTGCAGTATTGTGCAGTGCCTTGGTGCTGCCCTTTACAGTCAAGTGCTGCCTGTTGCCACACAGCTCGTGACCAGGGACAGAGTTGGAAGCAAAACTGGGCACACATGAAGTGAACATTTGAGGTGTCATTAGACGCTTATTGCAGTAACTCCCTGCTGAGCTGGCCTTGTACAGGGTTGATTTGACAACAGCAGAAAGAATGCTGGATGGGGAGTCCTTTAGATTTAAGGTTGTGGGAGCACATTGAATAACCCTCCTTTCTTTTCAGAGATGCTTAAAATGTCAGCTTCAAACTACAAGGATTTTAAACAGAGCATTGGTTTAAGTGTTGGGTAAAATGTTTATAGTTATAAAGCTGCAGAAAAAGCAAACCATACTTAGAAAATAATGATTCTTCTTCTGAACTGTGAATTTTCTGAAGTGGTAGATAGTACTGTTACTGGCTGCCATGGCATCAGTGGAATTCTCAAAACAAACTTGACTTTAAGCAAAGATTTATACCTTCTCTGATTTTCATGTGCGTTCAAAGACTGTTTGCTGTAATGATTTCTCTAGCTTTGGCTGTATTGCACCAAAAGAAATCCCTCTTGAACATTGCAATATCTTAGTGGTATGCAAGTCAGACTTGCAGAGATTATGGAATAGACTGTGTTTTCTTTTTAGCAGATTTTATTGGGACCGTGTTCAATGACCCAAGTCACTTCATGACAAGAAACCAGAATGACCAGGAAAAACTACCAGTAATAATTGTGTTGTGCATGAATTGGCACTTTTCTGTTTGGAGTCTCCAGTGGTGTGTTTGTTTTAGTCCATTGCTGAGATATGTAATTTCCTAGGAAAAGAGCTGCTTCACATGGAGAAAGTTAAGTCCTTTTTATAAAAACTTTTACAAAGTTTTTATAGTTCAGATGCTCCCTTCATCTTAGTTGTTGCCAAGAAGAAACCTGTGTATGTTTTTAACTGTGGTGAAGAACAGCAGTGTTTGTACACGAGGCGAATGTGAGTGACCTGGTGGTGACCTGGCAGGTGTGGCTCCTGTTCCATCTCTGTTGTGATTTGTGCAGTAGTACTCAAAACAGTTTCTGTTGATTCCTGACCTCCTTCTATAGGCAAGTGTAGCTGAAGTTGCTGTAGTCGACAGATCCTTTTCTGGCTCTTTGATGAGAATGCTGCCATAAATTCCTGGGCACAATAAATGTCTGGGTGAGACTCCGGTGCTGTGGAGGTGCTGCAGGGAGCTGTAACAGTGAGGTTCAGATAGGTAACACCTTATCTGAAGAATGGGATCCCTGTGCACAGTTAAAGGGGCTGATTGCAAGCCTGACATTATTATAGGGCACTAGAAGGATAACTGTGGGTTTACTATTAGAAAGAAAACTCCACAGTTCTTTTGACATTCCATGGATATCCTATTAGTATCTTTGAAGACTGGAAATGCTGAATTCAGTTTTATTTCAAGGACTGCAGGAAAGTTGGCATAAATTTATTTAATGGAATTCCATCTCACTGGTCAGAATTCAACAAGAGGGAGCAATCTTTTGGATATCACAAGTGATAGTGTCACCATGGCAAAAAAGGTGCCACTTAGTATTGAAGGATGTTCAATGACAGATTGCACTTTACTTGCTGTGAGTTATGAAAGAAAAATGCAGAGACGATTTAAAGTATTGGGATTTTGGTAATTGCAACTGTTGGGGAGACAGTAACAGGAGTTACTACGTGAATAGAACAGACTATCAGTAGTCGAGGTTTTTCTTTATGTGGATTCTGTTCAGATTCTAACATGAGTGTTTGTGAAGTGCCTTTAGTTCCTCTAGTTTTACAGATCTCTTCAGCAAATATCCCAGATGCTGAGAGGAGAAGAGGGGCTGATTATTCTACTCTGTTAAGGAGGAAGTTACCAGAAGTTTTGATGGGTAAAAACAAGATTCCAGAGCCAGCTTGGAAAGATAATCCTGCTATGTAGAGCTGTACTTGGTCACCCAGTGCTGCCATGTCCTCATGTGTGTCATCACTGATGTGTGTTGGCATTTCTCGAGAGGTTTTCTTAGTTATTGTTACGTGAAGGTACAAAATGCCCTTCCCAGTCACTCATTAATTGATACTTTCATGAAGACTGCTACATACAGAATGAATTTGAGCAACTGTTAGTTGCAGATTTATTTGATAAAAATACACAGATTCTGTCAAAGAGTTGAAGAATAGCAAATGTATATAAGAAAACAAAACAGTTTTGTTGCTTGCAGCAGATGTCAAATCCAGCACTGCTAGTCTAATATGACAGAGTTTGAGTTTGGAAACTTTCTGCCTCTGCTCACCACATTTCTTATTGGTGAGTAATGTGCTGACAGCCGGGACTTGGCTTTCTCGCCAGCTTAGCTCACTGGCTTTTCCAGCCTTTTCTTCCTCTCTTCCCTAATGTCTTCCTGCCTTTCTTAGGAAGGTTGCTAGTGCAACGTAGTGCTGTGCTAGAGGCTGAATTTATTGAGTTATTATTATTAGTGACTCAGTAAGTGTTCTTGGATTTGTGTTTTTGTCTTCAAGAATGACCTAATGGGGAGGATTTGGGGTTCAGTATAGTAAAGTTGCAGTCTTTATCTGCACATTTTCAAACTTGGCCTTAAAGAACAGCTTTGAAAAAGCTCTCTTATTTGGGGGCTGACACTAGGTAAGGCCCCAAGTTACAAATTAAGCCATGTGAACAGAGATTAATGCTGAAACTGTTAGTGCTTGCTGTGCCTATGCAAGAGCAGTTTCCAGGTTTATGTCACAACTTAAAAACGTGGTAGCTGAAAGGCTTCAAGAAACATTTAACACTTTTTTTTTTTCCTCATTTATGCAGGTAGAGGGAAGAGCTTCCTTATTCCCATCTCTGTTAGCAAACAAAGGTCTGCAGCAGCTTAGCCCATTGTCTTAGCCTTACAGCAGTGGTTGCAGATTGGCTGAACTCATGCTTCATTGTCAGGTTTATAATGTGTTTTGGCTATCCCTTGTTACTGTTCCATTTCAAATTACTGTGGTATGTTTGATGGATCCAAGATTTTTCCTAGGGAGTTTGAGGTTGCTACATTTCCATCTACTGGGAATGTAAAGGATGTTTTGAAAGGTTGGCTGTTTAAAAAACCTGAAAAGGATGGAAATTTACTGCAGTTCTGTAGGAGTGAATTTTTAGTTTTAAATGCTTTTTCACTGATCAGAAACTGAGGTCAAATTGCCTTGCTTTAAGTTTAAATGAAGAGAAGCTCCATGAAGGGAACAGTCTGAGCAACAGGAGCTATTCCCAGCTTTTTTTCTTTTCTGTACTAGGCATGGGAAATAAGGATGGTGATTGCTAACTGCATTTGTTCCAGGTGGTTGTTCCTTTTAGAGAGTCCATTTAAAAGATCCTTTTGCTTTTCTGTTCTCCACTTGGACGAGATCACCAAAGTTCAGTAGCTTCTCTCCCTGACTTTTTGGGAATGTCAAGCATTATATGAAATGAGGAACAGGCAGAAACAGTTCAGCTGATGCAGTTGCTCAAGCTGACAGCTAGACTGGACAGCAGTTGCTCATTTAGGCTGCTACTGATGTTTAATTGATAACTGTTTGTTGTGCAGGGAGAGAAACCATGCAGAAATGCTCACCAACATCCCTGCTGTGTCTCTTGCTTATCTGAGAGGGGAAGGTTATGATATGGTGTTTTAAAAATAAGTTTGACTCAAGTATCCTCCTTTTATGTAGAAAATTAAGACTGCTCCTAAGGGCTCAGTAATGAATATGCATTTTCATTCACTAAACAATGATTTGCATGTTTAAAAAAAAACATACCAAAGCAGTGCATTTCCATGTCTTGAAGGATGGCTGTCTGTGCATGTCTCTGTATCCTTGTATCTGTTTTCATACCACGTGGTTCTAAGCGACAGCACTTCTGCAGATCTTCCACAGATTCTGTTAGAGTTCTGCTAACTGTTCCTAAATTATTATGGTATCACATTGATAGTTGACACTGCCTCAGGCCTCATTCTGTCTGCAAACAAAGCTCCTCGCTTAAACTTAAAATCTACAGAAGAACCTGCAGCAAAACAAGGTTAAGCTTTCAACACCACTTACTATGTCACTTGTCTATCTGTACCAGACATCATTATATATATCTTTTTCCTTTTAAGGTCTGTGGGGGACCAGACTCATGGAAGAGAGCAACACCAGCAGAGAGCAGTACTTGAAAAGTATTTTACGGGAGCTGATCACGTACATGGTTTTCCTTGTGGTCCTGTGTGTCTGTAAGTATTATTCAGCACCAGTGCATCCCATTCTACACTGCCTGCTCATTGTGATTCCAGAAAGAAGGTTGTTTGATGTAGGAGAAGAATTAATACAGAGGTAGGCAAATACTTAGAATCAAATATTTCTCTCTTTTCTGTGCATGGACTGTTGCTTGAGACTGAAAATACTGCAACTTTCTGCACATTAACACGTTTAGAATCTTCAGGCAGGATGATAATAGACTTGTTCTTTGTTTTTAGAGAGCATTTTTTATTGTAGTACCACATTGCAGTGTAATACTTCTGCTACACTTTTTGAAATCACTGAGCAGAAATGGTGAATGAAGAGGGAGAGTTAGTCATCCAGGACAAATAATTGAACATTTGAAGTTCATCAGCAAGGTTATGTACAGATCACAGCTGGAGACAACTGTGGTTTGTGCCATTTGTTGTCTTGATACCATATAAAGTATCATAACATAAAGAACACAGAACATAGTAATGTTCGATTTACAATGCAAGAAAGAACTTCTTGTGGAGTTACAAAATACCTGTTTTCTTTGTTTGCTAGGGAGAAAACCAACAAAATGTGTACATTAAGTTAGTGTATCTTTAGAAAGCCAGCATGTTTCAAGTCTCCCAATTGTTAGTGTGAGCAGTTCTGCCCTAAATGGCTGAAATGTTGGTGACTCTTGAGTTGACATTTATGATCAGTTGTAATACAACAAAGTGATGTTTTAAATTTTTGTGAGGGGGAATCTCAGAGTGAAAAAGCAAAGGCAAAACTACACTGGTAAACTGTCTCTGAGAGCAAGTCTGCTCTGCTTGAACGTAACAGAATTACTAAAAAGCCCAAATTTTATACTATTTACATGACTGTTGTACTGCAGGCATGTTTATATATTAAATATCATGGTTTTTTCCTTCCTGAGTAATTTAAGAATGCTTAGAGCAGGTTTATGAACAAAGCAGTGCAAGGGTGCTTGTGGCTGGCACACTGTAGCACCAGGAGAAGTGTTGCAATGAAAGGCCTGCCTTAATGTGAAATTTGTTTCAGCAGGAGAAATTTGACTCTTAACAGGCTGTTAACTATTTGTTTTGCTACAGAAAAATATTTTTTGCTAACAGAATAAAGGAAAAAGGTAGTTTGTTAAATATTTGGAGATATTGCTAACTTATTAGTATTTTTTAAATATCCTTTTTATTTTTCACATAAGCAATAACTGGAGGTCAGTCTGGTCTGTGGCTTCGCATGCCCTAGGAGAGTGCTTCCCAGTGCAGGCTAAATGCTTGTGGGCATTTCTTGTTCTCTTACATTTTGCAGAGTGCATGTCTAGAGAGAATTCAGGTATTGCTCAGTCACGTGAAACATTCCATGTGCGCAGCAGAACTCTATTAAAAATAGTTCTTACTCTCTGGTTGTTAAGGGAAACAAAAAAATTATAAATTTTAAACAATTACCAAAACTGGCAGTGACTGTTCAGTGTAGGCCTAATCTTTCAGACTTCTCTGAGTTTTAACCCTAGAGTGGTTCAAGTATTTACAGGTGGTAAAAATACCTATCGGCAGTGGAGAGATGGGGACATCTGAGCTTGGATCAGAAGCCAATTTTATTGAGAATATAAGGCTTTTATATATGGTTTTACTGGTATGGCACTTATATGAGGTTCTATTTTTGGTAACAATTTCCCATTAGTTACACATTCTTCATGACATCATGTCACCTGATAACATTATCTTATCACAAAAGTTTCACAACATGTCTCTTGGTCACTTCTTGCCCAGGGAGAATTTATCTGTTTGTCTCCCCTAAGGTTTCTGCTTGATGAGGCCTAGAATATCAGGCTCCTTTATCAGTTCCATTGTACCCTCTGTTTTATTCTCCATAAATACCCATGCCAGAGACTATTTCCTCAACCCATCTTAGTTTTGTACATCATTTTATAATTTATGCTCTGTGACCCTCAGCCATATCCTTGGTCCTGTGTGAGGAAAAGGAGCAATACAGTCATTTATTTTCTGTGGGGAGTTTCTCTTAAAGGCACTGCACATCTGTACTGGACGTTCATTGCCTAATCCACGTCATTCCCAGTGCCCTAGTACCCTGGTTGACTGTCATTATCTGCTCAAGCAGAGCATAGTTGTCCTGAGGTCTTTGTGCCATCTGTGCCAGTTCTCCAAGCATGCCTTGGATAGCACAAGCCACCTAAAAAGGCACTGCCTGCCTCTCTTCAGGCTGCTGAATTGTGCCTTTGTTTTCCTTGAGGTAGATGCTTCTCAAGGAAATGCTTCCAATGCTTCCAAATGCTTCTCCTTTGGTAGAAGCATTAATAATAGAATGAGGTGTGGAAAGGAGAAGAGAGTATTATAAATTGATTGATCAGTCTACCTTCACTGCATTTTCTGTTTTAGTCACAGTTAACAGATAAATGATGCTTGGTGTGGATTTTGTTTTGGAGCTTAATAGTTCCACTTCAAAATCTGTACAACTACAACCTGATGTATTCAAAACAAATAAAGGTTTGGTGGAGGTTTTTTTGTTTGTTTGTTTTCTTTTTTTTTTCCTCTTTCCTTCATCCCTTTATCTCTCACTCCTTACCAAACCTTCTGCAGTGACTTATGGGACAGTGAGTTCCAGCATGTACTATTATACAAGGGTTATGTCACAGCTCTTCCTGGAAACACCTGTGTCAAAAACGGAGAAAACTGATTTCAAAACTTTGTCCACAATGGATGACTTCTGGAAGGTAATCTAAACCCAAGTTTTTATATCTCTGTTGCTGTGGTTCACTGGTACTGTCATGAACCGTAAATTGAACCTTCAGAATAGTATTTCCTAACGTGCATGAAAATCCATGTGCACAATGTCAAAGCTATAGGACAAAGTAGGCCATTAATATGTGAAAATTTAGAGCTCAAATAATGTTGGTGGGGCAGAGTAGGGCAAGTTTGTGGGATGTCTTTTGAGGGCAGGTAATACTAAAGTCTTATGTCAGAGAAATTATTAACTGTAATTCTAACACTTCTGTGGAATGAAGATCTACAAAAACAGTGCTGGCAACATACAAAGTGAAATTCTGTCATCCTCCCTAGTTCACAGAAGGCCCTTTGCTGGATGGTCTTTACTGGGAGATGTGGTACAACAACAAAACCCTGGCAGAAAACAAAAGCTTCATTTATTATGAGAACCTGCTCCTAGGAGTGCCTCGCATTCGGCAGCTGAAAGTCAGAAATGGTTCCTGCTCCATCCCTGAAGATTTAAAGGAGGAAATCAAAGACTGCTATGATGTCTATTCTGTAGCTAATGAAGATACTGCTCCTTTTGGACTCCGGAATGGAACTGCGTACGTAGCATTCCTGTAGATACATGCTCATTTTTTATATACTTGTGACTCATTTTTCTATCTTGATTTTACGGTGTTAGTCAAAGGACTTTTGTAACTTCTTTCTCAGAGGTTACATCAAAACTTTGTAGCAAGGACCTCCTGAATTAAAGCATAATTAATAGCTAATAAATGTTTTTTGGTCAGGTTTTGTTGGTGTCTGTTTTATTAATTGTGAGTTGAAGGTGGAAAGACCAGTGTGCTCTCTTTCACTTCTGAACTAGCTGGACATACACCAATGAGAAGGATTTGAATGGCAGCAGTCACTGGGGCTTGATTGCCACATACAGCGGGGCTGGTTATTACCAAGACCTCTCAAGGACCAGAGAAGTGACAGCTCTGCAGATTGCTAGCCTGAAGAAGAATCTGTGGCTGGACAGAGGGACCAGAGCAGCCTTCATTGATTTCTCTGTGTACAATGCAAACATCAACCTGTTCTGCGTGATCAGGTATGAACAGAACCACGACAGTGTTCAGCTGCACAGTGTGGGTTGTAGACTTGGGGTTTTCTTGTGATGACTTTGTTTTGGGGACATAGGTGAGTGTATGTTTTGTGTAAATGGGACAGACAACTGAAGTGTCATGCCTCCCTGTCAAAGAAGTGAGACTCCTCATGGAGTCTGTCCTGGCTTTCAACAATGCCTTGGGTGCAGTTTGCAGGAGACCTTTCTAGACAGTTGGCATATTCAAGTAAATACATGGGTATAGAGCATCAGCCTTTGGTTTAGACAGCATGAAACAGGCAGAGATGAAAACAAAGTCTTTCTGTCTCTGTTTCCTCACTATTCCTGAGAGGCTTTGACTTTTAGTCAAAACTGAGTGTGGTCACTTTTACAACTGTTGTGTGGTGTGAAAAATTGGAATCATATGTAGGTTTGTTTCTATTATTTAGATAATTATACAAATAAACCCAAGTGTCTTTTAGTAGTGCTTTTCATCAGTTCTGATTTAATTAAATTCCTTTTTTCTTTGCCTTTTTTTGAATGCAGGTTGCTAGTAGAGTTTCCAGCCACTGGAGGCCTGGTTACATCTTGGCACTTTCAGCCTGTGAGGCTGATTCATTACATCTCCACTTTTGATTTTTTCCTGGCAGCCTGTGAAATGTCTTTCTGTCTTTTTGTTCTATATTATATGGTGGAAGAGGTCTTAGAAATTCACATACATAGACTGCGCTACTTCAGAAGTGTTTGGAATTGCCTTGATGTCCTTATCATTGTGGTAAGCAGCCTTTGTAATCAGGCTAAAATTGCTTTCTAAAGTGCACTTTGTGGGAGACATTAATTACTCAGTGTTCCTGTTGTGGTTTTAAGGTACAGGACCATCATTAGGAGGGATACTTACAGACTATGAGGCTATTCAGTCTGAATGTGACAATTTGAGTCTGGGTTGCAATATTGGTATGTTTCACAAAATTGGTTGTTCTCTCTTCAGTCCTTTCAGCCTGGTGCAAAATTAGAGTATTTGTCCATCATGCATTTTCATCTTTTGTTTATATAGATGTGGCTTTTATTGGAGGTGACAAACTTGCCCTCCCTTCTACATAGCTGGTACAGACTATTGCACTGACTTTCAAGTAAGAAGATCATCTGCTTTAAAGGAGTGATTTGCATTTCAAGGAATGGGACTGGGATTTGAATATGTTTGCAAAGAACCACAAGGAGATTTATCTTGGTATAAGACTCACCAGCTAATACCAAGTTTGAAGAAGTGCCTCAGAATTGTAGAATGCTAGCAGCTGTCTAGGTTAAGTGGACAGTGTTGCACATCAGTAATCTTAGTGCACCAGAAAATATGAGCTTTGGATAGAAAGCTGCATAATATAATTCTCTCTGGATTTAGGTCAAGCTGTGCTTACCAAAAGTATACAAAGCCAGAAATGCTGAAACAGTTCCAGTCCCATACTCGTTTTGTATCTTCAGTCTTGGATTAATCAAAGGTTTCAAGTCTTGAAGCCAGTATTTTTAATCCAGGGAAATCATATTTGCATCACAGTGCTTTGTAAACGAAGGGCTGCTTAGGAGGATGTTTACATGAACTGTGTGCTGTTTTTTACACTTAATGGTTGGGCAGGGATAAAATGCTTTGCTGTTAAGTCAGTGAAGAGTATTCAAGTGTGAGTGTAAAATTCAGTTCACACAAGAGGTCAGAATTCTGTGTTTATGCCTTGCCTGAGGGGCATTGTTTAAATGTAGGATTATGTACTTATGACTCTCTATATGTGGCTAAGTGTTCACTTACAGTAATGACACATTTGCAGAAGTCAAAGCAAGAAACCTCTGTGGTAAAACTGCAGCTTCTCTGCTGTTACTTGTTCTGGGTGATACTGCTGAGTCTGTGCTCTGGAGAAACTGTAGTACCTTTTTGGCTACTGCTGTCTTTATGCTCTGTTGTTCTTTTTCACCTTTGTCTGTTTGAGTTGTCATATTCCCTTCCTTACATTTTCTTCCTTACATTTCATTCACTTCTTAGAAGTGACAATATCACTTCTATAATCCTACTAGGTGCCACTGTCATCTTGTTCTTCACAAACAGTGGCGATAAATGATTTGTAAATCTTCTTACTCCCAGACTATTTGTCTGTAGTCCAGGACTATAATGGTTTTACCGTGAAATGCATGAAGTTTCTCATATCTTAACTTTATCTTACATAAATGTCTCAAACAAGTTGTTGTAAAACCCTAGTTACCTTTTGTAAATTTGTGTGTTTCTTTTGTCCTCAGCTGTCTGTGGTAGCTATAGGAATTAGCATCTATAGGACATCAACTGTTGATATGCTCCTGAAGAAGCTGCTGGAAGATCAGAACTCATTCCCCAATTTCGAGCCCTTGGCATACTGGCAAATGCAGTTTAACAACATTGCTGCAGTCACTGTGTTTTTTGTCTGGATTAAGGTAATTCAAGACACACATCCTTATTCTAACATTAGAGTGTAAGCAGTATTCTGAGTTTCATTAGACACATTATTTGAGGTTTACTCATGTTTCTCTCAAAGTCAGTCATGTGAGAAGGTCAGAACAGTAATAACTTCTTGCAGATGAAAAGCTAAGTTGTAATTTGCCATAGGTGTAGTCAGCTCTTGTTTAGGTCTAGAAGACGTAGTCAGTGCTTGTGTTTTGTCAGCAGACATGTTAAGAAATGTGTTTATTATTCCTCAGTTGATAAGTCAGTTATCAATTCTTACTGGGTACTGCTTTGTCTCCAGCCATGTTCAGTAAGACATCTCATGTAAAAGAGTGGAGAGCAGTTATGTTAAGAAATTGTCTTCCTTCTCTTTTCAGCTTTTTTCTTTTCTTTTTCCTTTTAACAGCTTTTCAAATTTGTTAACTTCAACAGAACGATGAGTCAGTTATCCACCACGATGTCTCGCTGTGTCAAGGATGTAATTGGCTTTGCCATTATGTTTTTTATTATTTTCTTAGCATATGCTCAGTTGGCCTATCTTGTCTTCGGCACTCAAATTGATGACTTCAGCACTTTCCAGGATTGCCTGTAAGTACAGGTATTAAAAAATGCAAAGAAAATTTTGGTGCATTGGTAAATCAGAGGCAAATCCTGTGACATCCATCTAAGCAGATAAGCTGAAGGCACACCACTGTTGATATAACCTGGTATTAAACACATTTTTATAACATTTTTATCTCAGTGTTATTGCTGTCAGAGCAGTAAGCTAAAAATGGCAGGGCTGTGATATGATTTTTACAGCAGTTGGTTACATTCCTAGACAAAGCAATGACTCCATGTTCAGTGGTTAAATGCTTCCTGAAATGTTGGATGTATAATAAGGCTGTGTTCCTGACAGTGTTCATAGTTGTTTGACTCAGAGTCCATCTTAGCCAAACACAAAATTTATAAGTATCTGGAATCCAGGAGAGAGAGAGAGAGAGGACTTAATATAAGATTGCAAATCAATTTTTCCTTGGTTGATTTGGTGCAGCATAACCTGATTGAAACTGAAGCAATTAAGAGGTTGTTCAGTCACTGATTTCCCCTGCTCCCTTGCACTGGGGCAGTGTTGCAAGGTTTTTCTTGCAGAGAAGTGAAGGAACTGGAAATATGCTGATGGTGCCCTAAATTGCCAAGCTTCTTCTGGCTTAGAGGGAGAGAGGGTTGGGGTTGTATGTGCGTGAGGAAGATGGGAGTGGGTCTCAGAGCTTTACAGTAGTAATTGTTAGTTTGTTCTGCTTCCTGTTGTGACCAAAAGGGAGAAGTAACCCTCATGGTTTTGTTCTGTGCATGGCACCTGACTGTGAGTTGGGTTATGCCTGTAGATGTGCTTGATGAATTGTTTTTGCAGTCCCTGATTAAGTGTTACAACAATGCAGATCTCTCTGCAGCCTATCAGACACACTGCTAGAATAAAATAGTTTGAGAATCCTTGCACAGCTCCAGTAATATTTTCTTCAACTCCTGGATGTGTTTTGTTTTTTAAGATTTACTCAGTTCCGCATCATTTTGGGAGACTTCAACTTCACAGAGGTTGAAGAAGCTAATCGAATTTTGGGACCCATTTATTTCACTACATTTGTGTTCTTTATGTTCTTCATTCTTTTGGTATGTACACTTTGTTTAAGTGGGGTGGGTCAGTGGCTGTTTTTGCATCACTTGTCCTTTGATTCCTCCTGCTACTTTTGGGACTTTTTCTGATAATGATGAGTGTATGGCCCATTAAGGGGCCTGACTGCTACATGGCTGATCACTACCCTGTTTCTTGTTTTTCCTCGTTTAAAATTTATTTGCATAGTATGTTTTTCGTCATTCTCATGTAGTGCTCCACATTGTGGTTTTTATTATTATTGTTGTTGTTGTTGTTGTTATTTTGATTTCTAAAATCTAAATAGTGCCTGGTTGGCAGACACAGCAAGACTGTCTCTTTTGGTGAAAAGTAGCTGTACTGTTCCATGCAGTCTCTTGGTTCATAAAGTGCTCTAAAGTGTGGCTGGCTGTGTTTAAAACAGCCTTGTTCTTGCATGCCACACATAGCTTTGCCTGCTGCAAGAACATGGTTCTTCAGCAGTCCTGTATCATCATAATTTTTAGTGTTATTTAGTGACCCTCATACTTAGTGCAGCTTTTTGTTACTATTTGAGATGAGGAAGAATGGCATTCAGATTTTATTTGTGGGAAAATACTTCATCTTGGATGTTCACTGGTAAGGATGCAGAGAATTGAAAGTGTTTTGTGAGGAATTTAAGTGTTTGGTGAGATGGACCAGGATTCAGTGGGAAAATAACATATGTGTCACTTATGTGCCAAAGGTTCACATAAAGCAGGTTTCCTATTTGCTTTGTAGCACCTAAAGCATTCCAGAGGAACAGTCTAGTGTCCAGCAAGGGAAAGAAATATCTTTTTTCTAAGGGGCAACAGAAAAGCACTAGAAGGTGAAGTCAGAACAGGTTATCCAAAATACTCACTGTAATTTGTGTGTTTTTTAATATCACTTTGCCTGAACAAAATGTTGATGCAAGTCCCTTGAGACCAGTCTGAGACCAGGAAATTAAGTTAGGGAAGATGGGCAGAAAGCACCAACTCTTAAAGCTGGGCAAAATAGCAGCAAAAAATAGCACAACAGTGAATTTTCAAGTTACCTCTTATTTCTCTGGTGTTGGGCATGAATGCATAAAGATACAGCACTGAAATATGGTTCCAAAGCATGTTTTTTAAGTCCATGAGGAAACAGAGGATAACACTGCCTTTCTACATTGAACATGCTAGTAAACTGAGTAACTCTTCTTGAATGTGAATATGCAATTTGTAATTCAGTCATGTTTCCTCCATGTCTAGCAGGAGCCTTTCAGTGATGACAGCATGGTCTGATTAAGTTACATGCTTGGCACAGGGTTAGTGAGACCAATATTTTCTCCTTTCTCTGAACAAGAAGGAGCTCTTTCCAGAGTTGGGTCCATAAATGCCAAGTGCCTAATATTAAGCTTTTTGATTTTATCTTCAGTTTGAAATGCAAGCAAAGCTGTAACTAGATAAGAACCTTTGCTTTGTGCTGGTTATTACAGGTAAATAGTTAATTTGATTCCTCAGGCATTTTTGTTGCCAGTTGCCTGGATTAATTCACAGCTGTTGCCTGTGTAGGTTTCGCCTTGCAGGGTTTACTGCCACTGCTGTGTGTAGCTGTGAACCCTCTCTGGAAAGTAATTTTCCAGTTATGATAATAACCAGTAATGTTGACTAAAATTTGTTATACTGCCGCACATCATACATATTTCAATATCAAGCTCAGTTTCATTTTAAACAGATCACCATTTTCTTCTGGCCTTTTGAAACAATATCCATGTTAAGGTCTGCACAAGAAGGTCATAGGAGTAGTAGGGCTTAGTCTTGTGGAATTTGAAATTTCAATATTTTTGTTTTCTTTTATGAACAGAACATGTTTTTGGCCATTATCAATGATACCTTCTCTGAAGTCAAATCAGATATGGCACAGCAGAAGGCAGAAATGGAATTGTCTGACCTTATCAGGAAGGTAAATGTATTGCTTTGTTTGCTTGACATCTTATTTCTCACATCTGAACTTATTTCATAAAATACTATATAAACTGTACAAAGTAAAGCTGGCAGCAGCTGGTGAGAGTACACATCTCAGATAAAATAAATTCATCTGAGCTGAGTGTAAATTAAATGAGTGAAAACTTCCCATCACCATGTGTTTCAGTCACGTGAGACTTTGCCTTGAATGATCACACTGAACACACTGAATGAGATTGTGCAGTAGCTGATTTCTGTAATCAATAAAGTTGTTAGAAATCTCATTTCATGAGAAACAACAAATTTTACTTTCTCTTTTAGGGCTACAACAAAGCCATGATCAAACTTAAATTGAAGAAAACTACTGTTGATGACATTTCAGAAAGTCTGAGACAAGGTGGAGGAAAACTCAATTTTGATGAACTCCGGCAGGATCTCAAAGGGTAAGGGAGTTGTTACTTCTTACCTAGTATAGTATGCCCAGGGACTTGTGATGTTAATTTTTATGTGATTTTCCTCTAGCAGAAGCACACTGATGTGGATAAAGACACACACCATAGTGTTTTTCTCTGCATTGTGGCTGGTGTTGGCATCGCATACCAGAGAAAAGTTTTTGGAGCTCTGGGGCCCAGCCTCCTTGAATTTCTGTGTTTTGGGGAGAAAACCACAGAAATCTCTGAGGAAGCAGAGACCTAAGGCCTTTGAGGAAATGGTAATGTTTCTGTCAGACCACTGCAGAAGTTTGTGGACAGTTGGGAGTCCAAGGCAAGGGTACAAATCAAGGAGTTAAAGAAGGGTGTTGCGAAGGAGAAATGTTCAATGTAGGGAAGATTGGTGCTTTAACTAATGAAGGGTAAGGACTCAGGGGCTTTTATCAGTGTTGTGAATCTATAGGCAGCACTGGGATGTCTTTGTCTTGAGGTTGAAAGTCTGTTTGAAGTGAAATGTTTTCTAATACACAGAATTCTTTCAGCATCTGATAAATGGAAAGTGAAGTGACTGCTTTTACTGCCTTTTCAGGAAGGGGCACACAGATGCAGAGATTGAAGCAATATTTACCAAATATGATCAGGATGGGGACCAGGAATTGACAGAACATGAACATCAGCAGATGAGAGATGACCTGGAGAAAGAGAGGGTGAGCTCAGCAATAGGAGTGGGACGCCACCAGCACTGTCTGCCAGTCTGCTCCCTGTGCTGGTTTCCTCCCTCAGAAAAATCCTCTTGTCTCCCTTCACTTTTGCAGTCATTCGTGGCTGTCCGAGCAGGGTTGTAAAAAGGCACAAGGGAACTGATAGAGGAAAGGAGCTCTTTGACCTTGACACCGCCATCCCCCATGTACAGCTGAAAGGATTTTATATCTTCTCTCTCTTTCTCTCTGGCTTGTGTTTTCACAAAGGAGGATCTGGATCTGGATAGGAGCTCTCTACCACGTCCTCTGAGCAGCCGCAGCTTCCCCCGAAGCTTGGACGACTCTGAGGAGGATGAGGATGAAGACAGCGGACACAGCTCCAGGAGGAGGGGCAGCAGCTCTAGTGGGGTTTCCTATGAAGAGTTCCAAGTGTAAGTTTATCCTTCTGAGGGGGGCAAGTCTGCATGTTGGGTGTTGGTTGGTTTTTTTTTTTTTAATTTCATTTTGAGTTTTCTTCTTTGGGTTATATAGTATTCTCTCCTTTATATTAATCAAATTATTCATAAAAGCAAGTGTTAGTATTTTATTGTGCATAAGTCACTCCTTTTAGTAGCTTTCAAATAATATCTGAACTGGAAGTCCTTAGAGGGCCTCATGGGAGTTGGTTAGAATATAGAAAATCAGAATAAACAAAAAGAACCCAGCAACAAAACCCCTGTCCTTAAAACCTTGTCATTGAAAAATCAGAGAAAAGGGTCATGTTACAATAATGCCAGAAAAGACTTTTCTGTTTTTTTAAGTAGTAAACCCTTGAGTTTATTTTAGGTTCAGTGAGAGCTTTAACGGTTGTTTTTAATAAGATTAAGTTACTCATGAGTGTTTATTTTGTCTGAAGTGATAGATCTCCTTATTAATTAATTACAGCAACACTAGCTGAATAAAGAATTATGTAATTGGTGTCCTTAGCAGACACCTGACTTTTCAAACGAAGACACTGGAACCAACAAATTTTCATGATGATGCCCTAAGAGCAGTGAAAGCAGAGTGCAAGATGTACTTTTTTTCCCTATGTGCTTTGCCCCTGTTTTACTTTCTTGCTCTGGTGTACCTTGTCCCTCCTGGATGGTAGGACCGGTTTGAGGGAAGTCAGAGGCACGCTTGGATAACAGTGATGTCTCATCCTTGTCTGCTCTGTGTGTTGACATGCTGGAACAGTGCTGAGTGGGCAATGTCTGAGTCACTGAAGCTCCCACTTGTTGTCCTCAGACTGATGAGGCGGGTGGATCGCATGGAGCATTCCATTGGCAGTATCGTCTCCAAGATCGATGCTGTTATCGTGAAGCTGGAAGCCATGGAGAGGGCCAAGCTGAAAAGGAGAGATGTGTTGGGAAAGCTGTTAGATGGAGTGACAGAGGTAAGAAACTCACTCTCTGTGGTCTGGTCACAACCTGCATGTCTTCCTTTCTGTTGGCACTTCTTCCTGCTGACGGGCTTGGCAGGATTGAAGGAGTGGTGGTAAAGAAGAGGTGGGTGCTTTGGCAGTAGGTGAGTGATTTCAGTTAGGTGTTAGGAAAACACAAAATTTAAAGCATGAAATTTTGGGAACATGATTCAGGATTCAGATATGACAACACATCTTACAGCAACCCTGTGTCACCATTTAAACCTGTGATCTGGACAGCAGTGGTGTTCAGTAGTTGCTGAAGCAGCTCCTCCATCCCTTGGTGTCTGTTGGGATTAATACAATATTTTTGTGGACTAGTCTGTTGGAGTCTATGGGATTCAGCCCAGACTGCTCTTATTCTCCTTTGTTCCTTCTGGGACTGTGTGTGGCAGGTGGGAGAGGTCACTTTTGTCACCAGGGTTACCTGACTTCTACTGCTTCCCCTTTCACTCTCTCTTTCCTTGAGGGCCCTTTGGAGGTGGCCAGTGGGAGAAATGTGTTGTTTCTGTAGATGCTAAAATCTGTCAGGTGGAATACAAGTTGTGCTTTCCTAGGTGGCAAGCACAGGGTGGTTTCATCCCTGGAAATAAAACAGTTTGCTGTGGGAACTGTTTCCTCATTAACCTATGGAAGTACTCAAGTGGTATAAGAATTTCTTGTGGTTGTGTAGGGTTTTGCCTAGACTTCAGTTTGGAAGCTGCACTTTCAGCTTGTGTCGTTTAATGTGTTTAGGATGAAAGGCTGGGCCGGAGCAGTGAAATGCACAGGGAGCAAATGGAGCGGCTGGTGCGAGAGGAGCTGGAGCGCTGGGAGTCGGACGACACGGCCTCCCAAAGGAGCCATCGGCTGGGAACGCCCCTGGGACTGAACGGCCAGCCTCGCTCCAGGAGCTCCCGGCCGCCCTCTTCCCAGTCAGATGGCGTCGATGCAGGAGCGGGAAGTGGGGGCAACAACATCCACGCGTAGCTTGAGCTTTGTAGGTGATCCCACGTGTTTCAGGTCAGTATTAAGCTAGCAGATTCCCCAGCATGAGGAGATCGTTCTGATCAGACCCCTGAGGACATCTTTCATTGGTGGGAAAAAGTCAATATTCACTCCAGAAATCATTTTCAGGCCTGTGTAAGCCATGTGTAATGCCAGCAGGGAGGGTGTCACCCTTGGAAACAAAAATGCAGGAAACTGAATGGATAGCAAATGGGACAAAATCTACCAGGACAGAAATCTGATTCCACAAAAATACTACTGGGAACACTTGCACGAGGGCAGCAAGCTTCAGACAAAATAATGTCTAGTGGCAGGCATACTAAGAGGCTATTAATTTTCTGCTTCCTCTTGGAAAGTACGTTTTTTAAAGGCTTTTAAAAGCAAATTTTAAAATAATACGGCATCAGTTTGTCTTATTATAACAGCTGACAGATAAAACAGCACTTTTTAAAAAAATGAGTTTCTACTTGTCTTTCTGAGTTATTCTTGGTATACTAGTATTTTACTTAATTTAAAATATTTTTTCCTGTTTTGAGAGGTACGTTTCTTTAAGCAGCAGAAAGTGCACTTAGTTTGTACAACTGTAAATTACATCATTCTGTGGTAGAAACTGAATGCATTATAATTAGCATTTAGCAAGAAGTATTTGAGAACTGCCTCTTCACACCCAACTAGCAATAATTTTCAGCTATGTTGCAAAGTGTCCATTTTTTAAATATTTTTATTAAAAGATAGCATTTTATGCTATCTTTTGACAGGGAGGGGGGCAGAGGTGTTTCTGACAGTTGGAAAAATTTGATCTTGTGCCATGTGAAGGTCTAATCACATCTCAACTATGTGGTCCATATTTACATTTAACTAAACTGCTTGCAAAATGATTAGCTACATTTCCACATAGACTTTTCTGCCGAGGTGCAACACAGGATTCCTTTGGGAAGGTGTTTGTATTATAATCACTGTTTTTTAGTATTTAATTCCCTCTGCTTTGTGTCACAGAAGCTTTATTTTTGAAAGGACACGCAACATTGAAATTCTGTTGATTTCCTATAGAGAGCACCAAGGCAGTGTTTGCAGTTTTGCCTAGGAATGTCTCCATATATGGATTGCTGGTTTAGGAGGGAGGCTGTCAGTTGTGCTTTTTTTCCTGAAGATGGCACTTGTCTGGTGTTTAAAGACTGAGAGCTGGTGAAAAAGATAATGGAAAGCTACATAATCAACCACATCTCAACTGTTAGTAGGGTATATAGAGGAAAAAAGGCCAGTTAAACAAAGTATAAGTGTCATGTGTTATGTTGATGCCTTCTGTTTCAACAAGCAGTTGATATCTCTTCATTCTTGTGGGAGTGCTGCTTAGGCAAAACTTCCATGTTCCACATATTCTTGCAGTGGCATTGCCTGGATGTGCAGTGGCTCAGAATGCCTTTCCTGTAACCAGAGAACTTGCTAAAACTAAATAGAATTCACATCTTTCTCTTTTTAATTTTATGAGAAACCATACGCACAGAAACCTAATTAATGTAAGCTGGAAGAGGAGGAAATTCAGTACTGGAATTTCATAGTAGCTGTGTCTCGGGAACAGAATCATGTAGGAGAGCAGGTTGTGGTTCTTGTGTGGGTTAGTTGGTCCTGTATTGGGAAGAAATTCATACCCTTTCACAAGAGTCCTCATGAATTTGCAGAAACAGTGCACAGCACAGTGGGTAGGGCCTTTGTGTAGGATGAGGGTGTTCAGATTAAGCTCTCTCTTGCCTTGATTGAAGGGTTTTACACCTCAGAAACCTTCTGAGGAAAGCTTTTCAGTGTTGAACTGCATGTCTGTCTGTAAACAAACAGACCAAAAAGAAACACCAGCTGTACACATGGCCGTCTGCTGTGCAAGGAAAGTAGAAAATACTATACCAAAGCAATTTAAATATACAGAGCCTTGTCTTTATATTTGTATCCAAAATGTGTCTTTCAAAATGTAAATTCAGTCACTCAGTTCACCTTTCATTTGTACTATATGTTTATTATGAAAATGTTTGCATTATTAGCTGTATTTGTTGGGGTGTATTTCTGTAACATGTCGTTACTTGATAACAAACTTCATCTTGAAGTGCAGTAAGTTTCCATGGGGTACCCATGTGTGTTGACAGTGGGTCTTGCAGTAAGTGCATTGCCACTTGATAAATGTTACAAACATTTTATTGATGCATTTTTCAGTTTTAGATTATACTATCATTTGTCACTTATTACAAAGGTACAGTTTTTTGCATAGTAATGTACAGTGTTTGGTCTTATTAGGAAGCTGTTAATTATGCAAGTCTTCTACAATGATCAAGAATGTATTGATCTGTAAAACTGAGCACTTTACTTCCTAATAAACATTTTATATAATCTGCAAAGCAAATATTCTGCCTACACTTGGTTTGTTGATAATGGAACATGAAGAATCCTACATTTTATTTGTGTTACTTTTAGCTCATATCTTATTCTCAGATTACCTCATAAAGAGAGTAGAGGGTGTAAATGAACCCAGTGGACTGGGCTGATCCTACTGCTTCATTGCCCAAACAGTTCTTTGTTAACACTTTATTTCAGATTTGTATTTCTGCAAATGCACAGGTTTCTGCTTTCTGCTATTTCAGACAGCAGCTCCCACTGCTAGTAACTGTCTCTTCATTACTTGCTGGGTAATTTAAGTTTTTTTTTTTCTCTATTTCCCTTTTTCTCCCCTTGTTTCAGGAGGGAATACTGCAGCATCTGGAGGGTTTGAATAGGCTCCCATGTAAAACCCATGGTTCTCTCTGGACAGCTGTATTAATGAAACTGTATTAAAGAAAATGGAATTATTAACGTAAATACATCTCAGTCTTTAATGAAATACATACATACTGAATTTGTTAAGTATATTAAGCCTTTAGTCAGTGCACTATAAAAGTCACAGTGTGTGGGAAGTGGGAACTTTGTTTATTTATCTATTTATTTATTTATTTAATACTATGTGAATGCTGTAACATTGCTGATTTTGGAAGGTTTCTTCAGGAAGTGCAGTTTGAGATGCATATTTGGAAAAAGAGCTTTTTGGAGTACTTCTTCCATGTCCACAGGCATTACTTGGATGTCTTGTATAGTCCAAGATTCTTCTTCAGTAAATCTAAACAAGAAGAAACACTTGGTGAAAAAACTGAGGAAAATGGATTAAAAGGTTATGATTAAAGGTCTGCAAGAAATTGTCACTTGTATAACAAGGACTTCCAGGTTTTAAGCACTGATCATGCAAAAGAGGTACAGAAAGGTGGAGTGACAGCTTAATGGTTCAGGTGACAGGTTGACATTCACAAGAGTTGTGTTTTATTTGTGTCACCTCACACTGCTGCCTTAACACACACACTCAGCTGCTTCCAGCTTGGATCAAAGGGCTGCTACAAACATGCTGCCTAATCACCAGTAATGCTAAAACACAAGTTTTCCTTGGATTGGGGATTCTGGCAGCTTTTCAGCTTTGTAAGAGAGACTGAAACTGCATCCCAGGAGGCAAAGAGCGGCAAACTTGTGCCTTCTGTAACAGGCCTGAATTTGGATGAAGTGTGAGAGCAGATTTCCTACAGCCAGGTTTTCAGGTGTTTTGGAGCAGGCCTACCAGCAGTGGGGTGCCAGGAAGGGAGCAAGGAGGACTGGGTTTGTGTGGTTCTCAAAAAGTCATTACTAATAAATGCAGTAAAATTGCCAAAGGACCAATCATGACAGTTTGCATCAGCCACAGTTTTGCTGGTGACATAAAAAACATAATCAAAAAAACCAAATCAACAATATTCAACTCATACAGAGTTAGAATTTGTTTTAACTCCTGTTCAGGTTTTAAGACTTCTAGTTTTGAAAAAAATCATTTCCAGTGAGAAGAGTTAGGCTTTGTTTTCTGGGAAGTCACAGTAGAGGTGTTTTCGAAATAAAATCTTGGCACAGTCAAAAATGCCTGTGTGTGCTGCTCAGGCTGCTGCTTTTCACTGTTGCATGGAGAGTGGTGTGATGTGGACTCTGAGAAACACTCAAAGGAAAAGAATGCTCCTTTCAGGCTAAACCTGAAATTACCAGTTCATTCTGAAGTCTGAGGTAAGCACACTTTTGTACTGCCATCGTCTTTTCCTGCAGCCAAGGTGGATGCTGTCAAACTGAGTTCCCCAACTCCTCAGTTTTAGATGTCTGTGTGCAGAAGATGCAGCCATGAGAAACCTTGTGCTGCAGAAAGGTGGACCTGGCAAGCACTGGAAAGAAATTTCCATTTCTCTCAGTGTTCCTGTGATGCCACAGCTCTGTAATAAAGGCCACCTGTGTTTCCTGGCTTAGTTATTTGAAACAGTTAAGTGAAGAAACAGGTTTGACAAGGGCTTTAACTGTTTTAACTAGTTGTAATTTCATGCCCAGCAAGCAGTGGACTGGGAGAGGAAAAGCATTTATGTTCAGGAGACTTCTCCCTTTTTTTATGGCACAGGAAGATGAAAAAGGTCTATCTGACAGGAGAACTATTTTTTAAAAAAGAAGGGAAATATTTAGGTTGAAAGAAGTCATGTTTAACCTGTTCATTTAGGTTTAAAGAAGTTGTTCATGCTAATAATCACAGATTATTTAGCAAATAGAAGTGTGTCACATGGAAGACCCAGGGGAGCAAACTCCAGGAGTCTTTGTTGGCATTGCTGTTATTTACATTATCAGATTATACTCTCTCCTCCTGCTTTGTACCTTTTGTGTAAAAATACACGGCTGAACACAAAGTGAGCACTTGCACTTCCCTGAATGTTCAAGAGGCAGCAAGTTGATGCTTATAAAAATGGCATTTACCAATTAATATCAGAAAGGTAGTCACCTTTTTTTTTTAATTTTCTAAATTATGACATTCTCTTTTAGAAGATCATTTGTATACAGTGTGCAGAAAATCTGGCACTGTAGCAAGGAATACTGAAATTTTTCATCCAGGAAATAAAAGTTTGAATACTTTTAGTGTTTATCAGCATCCCAGAGAAAATTTGCAAACTGAAAATAAGTAACTACAAATCCATAACAGGGGTCATTTGAATACATTTGACTCACCTTGGGCTGACGCTGGTGTGTATTCACAAAAAATGTCCATTGTGTTTCCTGCAGTGCCTGTCTCAGCCCTACAGAGCAGTGTGTTGCATCCTCAGAACTTGCCTCTGTGCCCACTGGGACAGTGGAAAAGTAGTCAGAAGGCAGGTGGCTATTTCATAATACTGGGGGGTGAGGGAGTAATTGCAGTGTTGTGTTCTTGAAGAAGTTCAATAGACTGTCAATTGCACAAAAAGCTTCTGCATCACTTCCCTAAATTTTCCTCCTATTCCAAACTGTGACACAGGGTGACTAAGATTTTGGCAAAGCAGCTTTCTTGAGAACGAACCAGACATGACCCAAAACCTTATGGAGGCAAAGATTATTTCTCTTGAAGTATGAAGAAAATACAAGAAACTGGAGAAGCAGAGTTCACTTATTTTAGTAGGCTGGGCTGCCCTTGAGTCTATGCATCTGTTTCCACATGTAAAGAAACTGTTGTTTTGAGCTTTTAATCTATAACTATTTAGTCTCTGAAGAGATAGACATACATAATTTAAATTTTTTTTGTGATGTTGCTATCCTAATTGTTTTCTTTCTTCCTTCTCAGTGGATATTTTCATTATCAATACTGTTTGACAGCTTCCAGTGTCCACCTAACATAAATTCTTTCTGTCTTTTATGGTATTTTTTCAATTCTTGCTCTGTACTGGAAAAACACAGAATGGTGAACCTTTTTATTGATTTATTGTCTGTTTTAGTGGGGTGCTACTCCACAAACACATTTCTCAATGCCTTCTGGAAGACCCAAATGAAACAAATGTTTTTCCTCACAGGTGGTTAGTTTGCAGCCTATAAGCCTCTTATTTTATCCACCAGCACAGAAGTCAAGAAAGATGATGCTTTTACGCAGCCTAAAGCATCCAGCCAGTGGTAGTGGTTTCATCAGTAAAACATGTAGGCCCATGGTGAGAACTAGAGGGTCAGCAAGCACTCAGACGCTTGTTAAATCTTTGCTTTTGAACAAATACAATTTATAAACCCTTGGTACACTGTGAAAAATAAGTCAAAATCCCCAAGTCAGTGTCATTTGTGTCATTTGAAAAGTCAGCAGCCTATATCAGTTGTCCAAGTATGTGTATTTTCCATACTGTCTAGTCTTGGTTATCTCTTCACAACAGAAGGTTTCCCCTTAAAGAACTGTAAACTTGTAAACTTTGTAAGTCTTTGTAAACTCCTGGCAATGATGCCATGTCTCACAAATGATGGCACTGTCATGGTATATGAGTCAATGGAGGCAACATTTATTTATAATTTATTTTATTTTATTAAATATTTATTTATTATTTATTAAATAAATAGGAAAATAGAGGCAAGGAGTGATTTGTCCTGTGCCACCTCCCGGGTAAGTAACCAAGCTGAAATCAGGCCAAAGAGATGACAGCAGTGTCAGCCAGGATCCACACAATTTTACAGACACCAAGGAGATGCTCTGTAGTAGATAATGAGCATCAAAAACCCACACCAAACTTCATTTTTCCCTTTCCAAAAAGAGCAAGAAAGACTCAAAATAGCCATATAAGTAAGTGCTCCCTCTCTCCAAATGACTGAATTTTAGAGCAAAGAATTTGGCCATAACAAGATCTTTCGGTCAAGACTGCAGGTAACAGGTAGACTGCTTTTGGGAGCAAATTAATAACCTATCTCTGCGGAGCCACTATAAAACAGGGCATTACAGTGAAAGCTCTGGAAATGATCAAATGAGTTACGGACAACAGCTAGAGGATGCTCCAGAGTGAGAGCTTGGAAAGTGACTGTCAGTAGAAGTTGAAAGTGATGCTCATGGCAGATTGTTTGATGTTACCTTGAGCTCTTGGACCCTGAGCATCAGCAGTTTCCCTATAGAATAATTTCACATAGTTTTTCCACTGTTTTCTCTCCAGGAATTATCAATAGCAGAAGAAAAATGTGCCCTTGTCAAGAACGGGAAGCTGCCAGTGAAGTCAGACCCAGGCAAAGAAGACAGGCACACAGCAGGCTGAGCATGTCACTGCAACATGCCTAAGAAATAGGCAATCCTCCAGGGGTTAAGTCCCCACCAAGCTCTGTGCCACCACACCTGCATTGCCTGAGGCTGCAAAGCCTCCTCCCAGTCTGAAGTCATGGGCATCTCTAAGGAGTAAGCTGAGGATTGGGAGGATGTCTGCAGCACACTCTGTCCTGCACACTTCAGATACCCACCAGTCTGTGTTTCATCCCAAACCCAGGGAAGCAGGAGCTCAGGTCTGAGTGGGAACTCCCACTTCAGAAGAATAACAGATTTTGAGGCCTTTTCTCATGTTAGTTCAGCAGCCAGTTTCCACAGCTAGAGAAGGGACAACGGGAATAGCCTGCCTTCCTGTTGCACTGTTCTTTTAAAAGTTTTAAAGTTCTTCTAAAAGTTTTGTATGCCTTCTGATGCTTACATATTTCTACTGGAGCTCTCACGCACTTTTCATACAAATAATGATTGTTTTACATTCTTCTTTGTGGGAGGGGAGAATTGATGGACTGTTGGTTTGACCAGTGTGGTTGGAGAGGTGGCAATTTCATCCTCCAATCCACTGTCACTTTTAGAATTCTATATATTGTGAGGTCAGAAATAAAACTTGCTTCCTTTCATTCTTTTGATCTTAGTGTGCGTGTGTGAGTTATTTCGTGCTGTAGTGTGACGCCTTCCTCCACCGGTACAGGGGTGCACCCACAATGGGCTGTAGTGTCCGCAGAGGACATCACAAAATTGGTGGTATCACAAAATTGGTGGCAGGAGGGAGAGCAGCAGTACAACAACGCAGCCTGTGAGCATTAAATAATTTTTCTGGCTCTACTGGTCTGCAAAGGCAGCCTAGGAAGAAAAAGCAATTTTCCAGTTGTTTTTCTTTGTGGTGCATGGAAGGGTGCCAAAGATGTCCTTGAGCCTCTTTCAAACCTGCCAATTTCTTCCCAGCTTTACAATGTGTTTTTATATAAACTGTTTCTCTTGGAAGATGTCTTAGGTTGCAATGCAAGATGTAACCAAAAGTATGTATTTCCATTACCATCTGTTAGAACCAGGTGGGCAGTTTGCTTTATCTCTTCCATGACCCATCCTCCCTCTGGGAGATATCTTCTGTTAATGGGCCAGTGAGTGTCACTGCATGACTGATACATCATCCCACTGGGAGATGTTCCGCCCAGGGGGAGGAGCCAAGCATTCCTACCTGGATATAATCTGATATTTGGAACACCACAGGCAGCCTTTTCCCACTGGATTCCCAGAGGATCAACCTTTTTTTCCACTGGATTCCCAGAGGAAGACCAGGCCAATCTACACCACCACTGGATCTTCACAGGAAAACTCCACCCTTCTACAGGATCCCTGCTCCAACAGAACCACATCTGTCACTGCAGGAGGAATGCAGCCACCATTTCAATCAGACTGCCACCAACACCCTGACCCACAGGGTGTCAGGGTGTATTCTGACTGTCTCAGTGTTTTTGTACTACTGCATTTTCCTTTAATTTTCCTATTGAATTTTAGTTCTAACTTGGGATCCCCCACTGGTTTGCTTTCAAACCAGCACAGAAGGCTTTTTGGAAAAGTAGCAGAGGGGAAGGATCTGAGCTAGTCCTACTGAAAACCAAGTGGCTGTTACTAAGACCATGAAGCATATCTTGGGTGTTTTGTGTGTTTTTCTCACCCCTTCCCTAAATCCCAGAGACAAGGACAAGAGCTGCCTCTGCACATCTCGGCTACTTCTTTGAGAAATGAAACGTTTCTCTTGCCTCAGGGGAAATACACCAAATAGCAGCCTTCATACCCATAAGTGTTTCTGATTTTACAAAGGCAGAAGGCCATTTGCAAGCTTTTCTCATGTATCACAAGAGGTACATGAAAGATGGGCCTGTTTTCTCCTTTGATTAAGTGTCTCTCAGCCCTCAAACCTATTTATGTGCAGGACAAGCCAAGGCACACACAAATAAGTCTAACCCACCACACATTAAAGGACATCATGGAGGCAAAGGGCCATTGGACAAGTGATCTGGGCAAAATCCCTGACAAAATACAGGTGGTGTCCCAGGCTTTGGACAAGCATGAGAGGGAAGGGCACAGGGACAAATGCACCTGCTAGCTCCACTTTCTCTCCCCATCCCACCACCCTGCTGGCATTCAGAGCCCTGCTACTCTGGGCATAATTGCATTGCAAAATATCCAGATCCAAGCCCAGACAGCCTTCAAATATTACTATATGGCTCCATTTTATACCGTATCTTCCATAAAGCAAGTTGTTATTTTTCTGGTGATTCACTCATGAGCAATGGGCAGATGTTCCCATTTGATGGTAACAGCCATAAATTGACAACATAGACATATCAATTGCATCTCCACAGCACCCAGATACCGACCTCAGGAGGTTTTGTTGTTGTTTTCCTCAGCATATCAAGGATATCTCTTTTAAAATAAAACTAGCTTGTTGGATGCCATGGATGGTCTATTTCTCCAGCAGCAAAATATCCACTCTGTCATCAGAATCTGAGTTGAAATCAACCCAGAAAGACAATGTTAGTGCAATGATGACACACTTTAGAGGAGTAAATCATTGCTTACCTCACCACAAGAGTGGTTCATGCTGCAACGAGTCACCTCTTTGGAACAGGTCTCCCTATACTCAGCAGCATGGCTCCTTTCCCTTCCTACATGGGACTATGCATGATCCCAATGTATGCTCCCTTTCAAGCACCCATGGATATTTGATGCTCACCTACAAGGGTTGCATAATGGAGGCAATACATCTTCAGCACAGAAAAATGACACTCTGAATAAGAAGACTAAACCAAATCATCACTTTAAAAAAGCAAAGCAAAGCAAAGCAAAGCAAAGCATTGCTTTGCTGCAACCAGAGCACTGTGCCAGGATTGATTGCATACAAGATGACAGCTCTGTATGGACTGTCTGCTGTATTATTCTAAATAAATACCCATTCATTTTGGAGCCTGTATTATTGCAGAGCATAGATTATATCTCAGCTACACAGTAAATATCCCAGTGTCTTTTCCCAACAAGCAAATGAGTTTTGCCTCACATTACACGGTTTTATAAACAAGAGAAGGAAACAGAGAAACACCAAGAGATGGGAAGATTTGCAAAAAGTTCAGCTGATAGCTGTTTCCATGAAGGACATGCTAAAATTTCAGTGAGTAGATGTTAGAGGGCGGTCGAGGCAGGGGAGGCAGTTACAAAAAGCTTGTCCTTGCTTCTGGAAGGGAGAAAGTTCTAAAAGCTTTCCCGAGGCCTCCAGATGTCAGAGAATAAAGCAAACCATTCTGGTTTCAGAAATTTAGTGCTTCATGATGACCAGTTCTACTCAGGCATGCTGCAGCCTTCAAAAAAATCAAACCACAGCAGTTTAAAAGGCTGCAGATTGCAAAGTGAACATACTGGGAGAAATTTGGCTTGTCTTTATTTCCTTCCCACTCTCTGCCTGAGGCTATTCCTGCATCCCCCAGGTTCAGCAGTTCCCTGCTTATGTACTTTGACAGCAAAAGAAATATCCTTTTCCCTCCTCTGTGCTATTCAGTCTCTGGTGGTTTGCAAGGACTCAGGCTTATTTGTTGAATGCTCTGCTAGCCTAACACAGATGATGACAGCTCCTGAAAGTTCAGTGACAAGAGAAAAAGATAAGAGCATCTTTAATCAGTCTTCCATACATGAAGGAAGGGGTGACACCCATGCTGGGCCATCTTTACTCACAGATATAGGCTGAAGGAAAATGTCACTTCCAGGATTTACAGAGGATGAGCACTACTGGAAGTGTTGCATAAAAGGATGGTGCTTGCATCTCCTCACCTTCCAGGCAATCTGCTGCCAGGGAGTTTGGTGGACAAGGGGCATGCTCCTCTGAAAAAAATTAAAGCTTCTAGCATTAATTCTGCCTTGGAAGGACTGGGAAGCTCAACATTTCCTCACATTTTGACTTTGTGAGTCCAGATGAGTCTGTAGATGTGCAAAAAATAAAATATATTTGCCATAAATAGTCAAGATGTGGGGTTGGGGTTTTCCCTCCTTTTCCTTTTCATTCCATGGATTGCCATATCTATGGAAGAAGCATAAAGAAGAGGCAAACACATCTATGGGAGCCAGCTCAGAAAAGATCTTCACCCAGATCTAACATTTTGCACTGCCCTCGATGCCCACAGCTTCCATCATTTCTTCTCCAAACTGAACAAGTAAAAACCTTTCAGATAGGTTTTTTTAAGGTATGTCAAAAAGAGAACCATCCTCAGTTTTTGTATGCCCTCTTCAAAACAAATAAATCCCGTTTCACGGATAAGGAGGCTGTTTTTTTCAGGGCTTTTACAGATTGGATCCAAAGCAACCCTGTTTTTTTCAGGGCTTTTACAGATTGGATCCAGATAGAACTGAAGAATTGTGGAAAATCGAGGAAATCAACCAGAATTGCAGCTGCTGGAGCCTTTGCCTTGCCTCCTTCCCCAGGGAGGCCTCACATATGTGGAAAAACAGCTCTAAAAAGCATCAGTATTGCTTGCTAATGTTGGTAGCAGAGTATAAAGTGGAAACAAAAGCACCATTTTTCTTTCCCTCTCCTTTTTTACATTTTCCTTCACTTCACCAGCAGGGGAAAAGAATTCCCTATGCAGGCACAGAAAAAGTTAAGATAATCAAGCAATTTTCCATCTTCAACCAAAATGATGACTTCTGCTTTGATTATAAATTCCAAATAAAATTACTATTGTTCCATTTCCTTTGGATGCATTACAAAAAAGCAATTGCTGTTTTTTGGTTCAGTCTGTAACCACTGATGCCTTTTGACAGCTGACCTAGGACAGAGGATAGAGGGAGTTAAAGAATAAAGTAGGGAGTTTTTGAAAGGTATTTATTATCCTCAGTGGATTCACCTTGGGCAGCACAAGAGCCCAGCCCAGCCATGATGAACCCAAAATGGCCACAAAATGGATGACCATTCTCTCACTTTTATAAGTTCTGGTCCATTTGCATATTGGAGTTAATAGTCCAGTTATAGTTTTAGCCCATGAAGTCCCATCCTTCTTGTTTTTCTTTCTTCATTCCGACGTTGTTTATGCTCTTAGGCCTGAAATCTGGATCAGCTGTCCTTGGTCCCCAGCTAGAGAAGGAATTGTTTTATCTACCTACTCTGTGAAGAGAGCTTTCTATCCCCTAATGTGAAACCCAGACCCACACACTAAAGCAGCACAGAATCCAAAAAATGTAAAAGCTAAAACCTGAGCTAAAAATGTAAAAGCTAAAACCTTCTTTCCCTATGCATTATTTTCACTCCAGGTCTTTCCAGACACCATTCATAATTAACTGATATTTAGCTGACACAGAGCTGATCTTTCCATTTCTCTTTAGGTTTAGCAGAGCCCTACAGACCATGGTGAGGAGGATTTCAAGCAATCACATGGTTTCCTGTACCCTTGGTCTCTATTTCCCCTGCAGGAGAACGCTGTTAAGGAAAGACAGGGCATCAAACCCTGTGCTGGCAGCACCTTTCAGCTCCATCTTCATATGGAGCACATCCTCCCAGCCCACAGATGGTATCTATGGCTCTGCTGTGCCCTTACCAAGATTTAAGAGGAAAGAAGAGGCAAGTTCAGAGGTTGCATGGCTCATGATATGGTTCTGTCATGCCAATGAAAGTGGAATAGGAAAATCGTGCTAAGTAGATGCTATGAGAACAGGGACAAATTGTAGCAAAACAACGTGAGTGCCTTGTGTAAACTACATGCAGTTTAGAAAGAGCCACAAAGTTTGCATTAGATGAAGGGTTTTCTTTGCATCCCAATAAACAAAAATATAAAGGACAACATACCTCCTTGCTAAGTCTGCCAATGTCAGACAGAGGGTTTTGGTACCTGTCCCCCACCCCAGTTTGGATGGTGCTTTGAGCACCTGGTCTAGTAGAAGGTGTTGGAACTAGATGATCTTTAATGTTCCTTCCAAGCCAAACAATGTTGTGATTCTATGATCATCCCACCATGAGAGAAGCAGAGTTGCTGAAGAAATCAATTACATCAGATATGCCCAGGGATGCAATCCAAGGCCAAAAGTCCCACCCAAGGCCATATTGAATGGACAGGACTGCTTGGTAGGTTTGCATTTGGGCAGCAGTGTTGACTATTTCCAAACTTCACAGTGTGTGTCAGGACATCCAAGGGTGCTCCATGAGACCTGCTCGCCCTCTTGCTGTGTGTATTAGCCAAGTCACAGGAAAATAAGAAGCGACACACCACAAATGCTTTCTGCTCTGCACCCAGGGTTGATGTGTGACACAGTGAGAGGAGCAGAAATAGTCCATTGTTAGGCAAGGAGAGATACAATACCCAGGTGAGACCTGGCATGGCAATGTGTTACTATGCTCCATTTCCTGCCAAACCCAAAGGAAACAATATTCCCAGTTATTGCGATCCGGTTTAAACCCAGAAAAGCAAAGAAAGCTAAGTCTCTGTGTATAAACCAGAAAGAACTCTGAAGGTTCAGAATATACCCAAAAATGAGATTAAAACCAAACGAGGTCAGATGTTGGTGCCAAAAAAATTGATTCACCACACACCCAAAGCCTCTGTCCCCCCACCCTTTGGTTCGAGGCTCTGTTCGAGCCTGACAGCTGATAGCCCTGGGGCTGTTGTCTCCACCCTGAAGGTAAGAGGCTTGTGCTTTGTGAATGTCCCCATCCCTGTGATGCCTTGAGAGTCTCCCTGGAATAGAGGCTAGACCGTGTTAAAGGAATAAAGGAGGGATTTATTCAAAGGCCTTCAAAGGATACACCTTGGGCAGTACAAGAGCCTGGCCGAGGCTACACCCAAAATGGACAATGGGTCATGAGTTTTCACTCTTTTATAAGTTTTGGTCCTTTTCCATACTGGGGTTAATTGTCCAATTACCGCTTCAGGTTATACAGTCCCATCCTCCCAGATTGATCTCCTCAGTTTGCTGTTGTTTGCACTTCTTGGGCCTGAAACTGCAACGGTGTCCTTGGTTCTCGGCTGGAAAAGGATTGTTTTGTCTAACTAAACTGTGAGGAGAACACTTTGTATACAATTCAGTTATATACTAATGCAGTACAGAATCTGGAAAATAGGAAAGCTAAAACTTAAGGCATTACCTGAATTTGTTACTTTATCTTATCTTCATCAGGGAACAGTGTATACCTCTCAGAGTCCCATTCAGGGTGTGGTGGTATTCTCTGCAGCTTATGTTAAAACTGTTTTGAAAGTCCTTCATGAAAATGTTTAAGTAATAAACTATCATATTTCAGTCTCTGACACCAAAGTAGCAAAGCCCAGCTGTCCATGCTCTCTTCCTAGGTAAAATCTTTAAGGAAGCAAATTCTGTAATTTCAAGGACATCTGTGAAGCTAAACTCACCAGAATGAAATAAAAAGTAGAAAAAGCCAGATTTGCCTTGTTCAACACTGCCTAAAGTGCTACTCATATGTGCAGTAACTAGCTGGCTGAAGCATCCTTTGAATTGATTAAAAAAACTAGAGCAAAAGGAGGATGAGGAATGACATAATGCCACACATGAAATATTTCTTCTTTCCAATTAAGACAACACAAACACAAGGGTTAATGTAGCCAGCAAATACTGCCCATTGCATACACTTAATTGCTTTGTAGTCTATTCATCCTATCTGCTTAACTAAAGTGTTAATTAAAACTCTCCTCAGCCCAGATATTTTTTTTGTAAGAAACTCCAGAAACTTGGTGAAAATTGTTCCTTCATGTCAATCAGTAGATTTTGTTCTTATTTATTCTTGTTTTTGGTCTGTGTCCCAAGAGAAAGATGTAAACAGTCAATCTCACCACATGCACCTTGCAGAGATAAGGACAGACAAAGAGATGGCCACTAGACCCCTGTGCCTTCCTTGGAAAAGGCTCTCAGGGACCTCATTTTCTCAGGCAGTACTGAATTCCTCTTGAGAACTTTAGAGAGGAACCTTCTTTTGAACATAACTGAAAATATTATTTTCAGCCCCTTACACCTCCCCCCAAATTACTTTCTTCCCCCTTCCCCTCCAGTTAAATCATCCATTCTGTCAACTTCTTAAATTCTCTGTAAAGACAGGGACATTTAGAGCAGGAAACCTGAATTTGTGTGGATACAGGGCTGCACCTGAGAGAGCAGAGATGCAGAGTGCAAAATGCTGGCAGGGAGATTGTGGCAGGCACATTTCTCTCCCTCTCAGGATTTCTTCATAGAGGAGCACGGAGGAAAGAAAGAGAAAACAATTTCTATGTCTGCTTCTTGTTTTTCCCATGTGGAATGTGTTTGGAGAATTGTTTACCTGGGGTGATTGCTTGGTTGGATTCTGGTGAGGATTGTTTGAGCCTGGTGGCCCATCCAACCCACCTGTGGCTGGACTCTCAGAGAGGGTCACGGGTTGTGAGTGAGTTAGATATGGTAGTTAGAGAAAGTAGGTATGTAGTTTAGTATCTCCTATAAATAGTATATAGCATAGTTATAATAAAGAAATCATTCAGTCTTCTGAGCTGGAGTCACACATCAGCATTTCTTCCCACCGGGTTCACTTGCATTTACAATAGGAGATCACCAAGGGTCACTCGCAAACAAGGCTGAACTACTACCCAGCAGAAATTCATTTATTCACCTAGCAACAAAAGCAGAGGGCTCACGTTGCACTTGTCTGAGATTTAAAAAACTGAAATTGTAAGCAAGGTCGGGCTCATGGGGAGTTTCTGACTGCTGGAGGGGCTGCCAAGTGCCAGCTGAAGCACACCAATGTGTGGAAGGAGGCAGTGGTATATCCTCTCCTTATAATTACACCTGTGACAAGTCACTCTGCAGCTGCCACTGTATCAAAGTGCTTGCTGGCAGCCCCAGCTTTCCCACCAACTTCCAGGGTGAGCCCAGGATCTCTGCACTCAATGAAGGCAGCCCCAAGCTTTGTCTCAGAGCTACCTGGCAGCTGGACAGTAACTGGAAAACACATAATAGAAACTGCAGCAAATGCCATTTGAAAAAAATAAATATCTGTGATGTCCCAGCATCCCCCACCCCATCACCCAGACTCCCCAAAGCCCCAGTATCCATCACCCACAGTGAAGGAATTGCCACCTCTCCCTGCAAGGGGCTTCAGCAGGGCATAGCCACATCCTCAGACTGAAGATATGCAGCACACAGCACTGATGCTGCAGGCAATAAATAAGTGGCATTGCAAATAAAATGTGCCATCATCCATAACCCTAATTTCATATTTGATTATTATAAATATGTAACTCTTTTTCTTTAACCAAAAATAAGCTGCTGCAGAGTTCACCATCTATCTCAGTGGAAGTCACTGAAGGATTTGGAGACGATGTGCTGGAAAAGATGCAATGCTCACCAATCCATGTGTTTTGGAAAAGCCCCTGCTTTGCCATACACCTATGCATGTAGCTGTGGAGTCAGGCCAGCTGTGCTGTGCTCAGTGAGCCAGCTCAGACCAGACACCATTAAGTTAAAGTAATGCAGAGTTCATGCTGAAAGCTACAAAACCATATGCAAAACCCATCCATGACCTGAAAACATCAGGCATATGAGTTTGTGAGGTTTTCCCATTCAAACAGGCAAGGGCTGTGTTTATTTCTTGTCAAATCCCACTGTTTCCTAGCTGAGGAAATAAATATATGCAGAGTTTTTGTAAGCAAGGCCAGCTCTGCCCTTTGCTTGACGCCTCACCTGGAGAGGCAGTGGCATTTCATTTATCCTGCTTGTCTCAGAGTTAATTTTTGCAGCAGCCAGGAAGGGCATAGCCCTACAATTGTTTGATGGTGCCTCATGCCATGGACATAGGGTGGTGCTGTTTCTTTGGTGGTGCATGGTCATATCACCCTGGATTCCACGAGGTGAGTGGTCACATGTTGATTGGGCACCCATCTGCACACTCTGCTATTAGTATTGTTGTTAAAGTTTTTCCTATTTCTTTGCTTTTTCTAGTAGATGGTTCTTACCTCACATTTTTGTGCCTCCAGTTCTCCTCTCTATCCCACTGCATAGGGAATGGGAAGGAAGCGAGTGAGCAGTTTGTGGTCTGGGGTGCTACAGCAGGAACACTAAATGTGTGATGAGCAATCACATGTAAATAGTTTGCCTATATTTTAACTCTGTTATTAGGGTCCTGTTGCTACTCTTAATTTTCTTATTCCATTGCTGTTTCTGGTAAATTGCTCTTATTTCAGCCTGTGATCTTTAGCTTTTTGTGCCTTCAATTCTCCTTTCCATTTCATCACAGGAGTAGCAGAGAGAAAGTGAGCAAGCAGCACACGGTCTGGGGCGTGTCAGTGGGAACATTAAATTGGGGAACACCGTTCTAAACCGTATCTCAGGACCTGGAAATGGAGTTGGTCTTCATAATGACTCTCAGTCATTTAAATGAAAGCGAAACACAGGAGATACTGTTTCTGAGAGAGGCCATAACAACTGAGAGTGGTACAACCACGCTGTTTCATGAGGACAATCAAATGGCAATTTCCTACATTTACAAGAACAGTCAGTATAGCAATTACAGAAGGTTTGGTGATAATGTGAACTTGGCTACCACCAGCAGCCAGACAGGCTTTCAGTCAGTTGTAGCGAGTGCATTTCTCTTCTTGCATATGTCTGCCCTGCACTGTAAAAAGAATAAATGCTTCCAGGATTTCTATATCCTGACAGCAGCCCAGGATGCTGCCCATTGACAGTGCCCTAAAAGCCCAAGTTGGAGTGAAGATCAGACCTTTGCTTTGCTAGACTTTGGATCTTCAATGGCACCACAGGAGGGATGCTCAGTTAGGTCAAGGATTATGAAACAGCCTTTCCCCTCCAGGACACACATTCAAGCCTTGCTGGATTTGCTAATGATCAACCACCCCGGCTTCACTACATTTGGAAGCATGTTTTTTGTTTCACAGTTGCTCTGTGCTGCCTTGCTGCTGGACTAGGTCACTGGGCTGCCTCTGAGTTGCCTGGACAGTCCTCCCACCATGAAGTTTAGTGCCCAGGGCTTGTTGTCCATCTCAGGAGGAATTTTCTGCTGACCTGGACTCAGCTCAGTGGAGGGGAAATGGATTTAGTGTTGAACAAGGTCCTAACTTCTTGAGGTGAAGGGTCTTTCACAGGGCAGTCTCTGCTCCCTTGCAAAGGACGAGTTATTCAAAACTGCCCCTTGTCCATCCAACAGACAGAAACAGTGAAATTACCCCAGAAGTATCTTTGGGAGTTTTTTAATATCACATTCGTGGATCTATTGCATGACTCTTTCGCTGCACTCACCTTGTCCATCACTGAGTGCATCCCTGCTTCATGTCAAGAGGCCAAGGATAAAATATCATTTAAACAGATTCAGCAGGATCCCAGAAGGGTCCTGGGCAACACACCAAACAGCCAAGAGATAATAAAACCAGTATTTCTTCAGGCCACTGCTGCCTTGGAGCACTTCTCTGGCATAAGTCAGAGCCAGTCACAGGCTGCCTGCTCCATTCCATACACCCAGGAGCAGGAGACGGAGGTGGCACATGCTCCAAAAGCCAGGTCTGAGCTGTGGTGACACAATGAACCCTAAGGCGGTAAAGCACCAAAACAGGCTGAAGAGAAGGTGGGGGAGACTGACACATGGCAGGGAAGGGATTCAGAAGACAGCCCTGAAAACAGGAAGCATGCCTTGACAAGCAGAGCAATGCTTTCACCCTGCAGGGATCAGCTCCCAGTCAGACGTTCTCTGCAAACTCTCTTCTGGACTTAGAGCTACAGAGTCTGTTAGGGAGAGCCCTAATCAATCCCCTGGTAACCCTGGGATAGAGGGGAAACTAGAACTTCTTTCAAAAAAAGAAACTAGAACACAATAAAGGCAGAAAGTACAGCTGTTCTGTGAGAAAAACAGCAGATTCACACAAACTCCAAGGTGTACCCATGGAGGAAAGAGAACCTTTCCATGTCTTCTGAAGCTGCCCTGGAAAGACAAAAATCTATTAATAATTAAATCTATGTTTGATGCAATTCAAGTAGGGAATTCACAAAGGAATTTGCTATTGAATAAGCAGTTCACTTTTGCATGGTGATAAACCTAGGCACAGCCCAGGTGGCCTTTGCCATGACTTGTTTTCATTACCTCGACAAAGCAGCCCCTCCGGTGCACAGCCGGGGAGAGGACACAGCCCAGCCGGCCACCTGGGAAGTGGCCAGTTCCCAACCCTTGTTTTCGTGGCTGAGAGTTGGCAAAAACCTGCCTGGACCAGGGCAGAGGGGTCAGGGGCTGCTCAGCCACTTGCATCCTGGTGCCCTGAGGTCAGGGTGGCTGCAGACGGCATAAGAAGCCGAAAACTCCAGCAGATGCCCAAAAGGGAGCTTCCAATTTTGTGTGTCCAGCAGCACCAAGAACTTCCCAGACTGAATTTCAGGCTTCCCAGCTCCTGCTGAGGCTGGTCAGAGCTGAGCAAAGGCACAGGGTCCAGGTGGGGTAGAGGGCAAAGTCCCCTAGAGCCCTGCCAGCAGGGTTACGAAAGCCATTGCAGGCCGGTAACAGGGACACTTGCACAACCAGCAGGGCCAGTGACGCAGACACGGCTGGCTTCTGGCCAGGGCTGGATGGCCACCAGGAGGTGGGAGCTGCCTGCAGTCCGACCTCCAGCAGCCCAACCAGCGTGCCTCCACTGAGCACACCCCCAGGGGAAAGTCCAGTCCTGGGCTTGGCTGCCAGCTCCATCATGACAGTCCCTTTCCAATTACAAATTTACTGTCTGGAAACTGATGACTGGCAGGTTTCTTTACTGAGGCATCAAGGTACCATGAAACCAGGGTAACAGAGTGTGAAAAATAAAAGTTGCATTTACTTCCAAAGATGAAAACTAGCATCATTTTACATGACAATTGCAGTGCCCAGCCACGGGTCCTTGGCGTCCCTATTTCAATACCACAGTTCATCACTTTGCTTTTCAACAGGAGCCCAGACAGTAACAATGAATGAAAAAATGATGTCAAGAAGACTGTCCTTACCTTAGCCTAAAATATGCCAAAGCAGTCATTGGAAAGGAGGATGGATCTTCAGCCCCTTGGAACACATGTCAGAGAGCAGCACTTGCAGATCACCTCTGAATGGGCACCAGTGACAATGAATGGTGCTACTGCACAGCCTCAGACCCACTCCCGCTGCCTCTCCATGCCTGTGTGCCAGGAACTGCATCACCGTCAGAAGCTCCACAGGGGCAGCAGCTCCACTGCTTTGGACTCTGGAAAGACTGTGCAAATCCCAGACTTTTCAATGGTGCTCACTCCACTGGCCTCCTGTTTGTCTCAGGGCTCTGAGCAGAGGCAGGTGAAGCATTCATGCATCACAAAGTGTTCCAGGTCTTTCCAGCAGGTCAGGAAATGGTAGCTCTGCCAGGCCTGACCTTTCTAAGGACCCCTGAAAATCATGTCACCATCCGATAGCTGCTCAAAAGTTACAACCACATCACAACATCCTAAATGGAAAATGTGTCCATTTCTGTCTCTCAAAACGCAGACTAATGGCTGAACGAAATGTTTGCTGAATATGCTAAATGGAAATGAATGATCCTCCCCTTTTTCAGGTACAGATGAGTATTGCATCCAAGTGGTTGCACTGGCTCCAAGGAGAGCTATTCACTGGCTCCCTTCAAAGTCACTAATACACATAGAAGGAAAATAAAATGGCTTTGCCCAAAAAAGGCATATAGCAGGTCCTTGGAGCATAAATAAGTATTAAAAACATCACAAAGTGTCAGAAAGTTGATTCAGAGAGGTACTGAGCAAGTCAAGACAAAGTCTGGCTGCCTCATGTAGAAGTCTTGGAAATTTTGATTCCACAGGCAGACACCTCTTAGAAGGACACCTATTTCTAAACACAAAGTACTCTATTCAATCATCCCCACTGTAGTGTATATTCATATCTGAGATGAAGTGACATGCATGTTTCTTTAACAAGATGTCAGAAGTGTCACTATCATTCCCTCTTCCTTAACTGCCTGGAACACTTTACCATCTACTAGCCAGTCTTGCTGCTGGGTAGCAAGACAGATACTGGGTTCAAGTGGCAGAGATCCATGTTGTGAAATGCTTTAGCGACTGAAATGCTAGACTGAAATGAGAGCTGAGGGCTTTGGAAAGCTATCTCGGCTATCTGTGGCAATGCCACCTGTTTTAAACACCTAAATATCTGCCCTACTTTACCTCAGGTGAAGTTTCAGGGCAACCTCCCTCAAACCTATCACGATACCTATGGTTTGCCACTAGTGCTGGCTCACAACTTCTTCCCAGGTGCCCAAAAGCAAACTGAGGCAGGGAGGGGAGATGCAGGCGAGCACTCCCAGCCTGCTGCCCAGGAAGGGAGGAAGCCTCACAGCAGGTTAATGGTGGGGAGGTGAAGGGCTCCTGGTGACATGACAGGGGCAAAGGGCATCCTGGGGGGCACAAGGCATCCCACAGGAAAGCATCCAGCACTCCAGGTGATGGCATTGCTCATGGGAGAAATCAGGTGTTGGGATGTGTGTGCACCAGGAAGTTCAAACCCACCATGCTCACGGCCATCTGTGCTGTGCGGAATCTCACTGCCACTGACTTTCTCCTGTTAATCCACTGTGACACTGCAGGATTGCTGTCCATCCCCCAGAGATGGCAGCTTCAGAGCATGCTTTTCCAAGCTGAAAATGTCGGCATTTAGAGCAGCAGGACCAAACGTTGCACAAATGCCTTCCTGACACAGGGATAACCAGCTGGGAGGGAGTGACTAAGGAGGTGGAAGGATCATTATCCTCAGATCATTACCAATTCCAGGGAAGGGGAGTTTGAGGAAATCATTGCTTTTAATAGATGCTGGAAAAACTTCACTCAAAGCCATATTTTTTAGTTAGTAACAACAGCTTGATGGTCCAGAGATGTTCACAGCATTGAAAAGGATTAACAACCTGGGCAGGATGTTTGAAACACCAGCATCTCCAGGGTAAGACCAGGTCAAAAAACCTAAGAAAAAAGCATTTCTCACAGCCTATGCACCCTTTCACCTGGACCCTTTTCCTCCATTTGCTCACTTCCCAGCTTGTGGAAAAATCAGTCAGATGCACATGGGATAGCTGAGATCAGTTCCTGAAGAAACTTCTTTTTACTAAGTCATGTGCACCTAAAATTAATCATACCTTTTGTGTATTTTCAGAAGGATTTTATTTTCCACAGAAGGCTAGTAGGGTTTCTGAATCACCCCCAAGGAATGCCAAGCAATCGCTGATTCATATTTTGGAGCTAAATCACCACTCTTCCCAATCCTGAGAACAGGGCGGTGTGTGTGGAAAGCAGCTTTACCAGGGACTTCTTTTTCTTTTACAAATGCCTTTTTTATTGTCATGCAAGCTTGGGCACACTAATTGGCTAAGGAAAGCCAACACTCAAAAGAGCAGAGAAAAACACTTGCAGTACAGCAGGAAGCAGGAAACGTTCTGTCCTTCCTCCTTGGAGATCACATGAAGAGGTGGTTTGGCCGAATCCCAACTGCTTGAGTCACCAGAAAAAAAAATTAATAACAAACATATTGCACAGCCATTCATTAGTTACTTAAGGACTGCTAAGCTCGCTAGGTGGTGAGCAGCTCCAAGAAATCTGCTGGAACAGGAGGTGAGGAGGATGAGCAGCCAGCTCTGGGGAAAATACAATGTTTTTTTCCATGGGGCAGGAAGGCAGAACAAAGAGCCATCAGGATAAGATACACCTGAATGCCAGCAAATGCCTGACAGGAGCTGAGGACTTGGAGCTCAGAGCTGGGCCCAGCTGCCTCATCCCTGAGCAGGACACAAAGCCAGCAGCTTCCCTGTCTCCAAGTCTCTAATCTGTCAGCAGCAAAACCCAGGCTACCTATCCCCTTGGCCACTACTGTCAGGGATTTTCTTTGCCAAATCCTGACAGAAATGGCAGGGCCATTGGGACAGTTCATGGATTCCTTGGATCACCAACCACTCTTGCCTTCCAGATGTATCTAGTCTTCTGAAAAGGGAAGAAAAAAACTGATTACAGAGGTTCATGCATGTCCCAGATTGAGAAGCAATATGCATTCTATTTCCATCTGTGTAGCAGCTGTCTTCTGTTAAGTAAGCAGTTTTCCTTATCTCTTTCACAACCAATCCTCTCAGGGGAGACATCTGCTGATAAGGGGCCATTGAATGTCACTGTGTGACTGATAAGAGCTATAACATCCCATTGGGAGATGCTCCGCCCAGAGGGAGCAGCCAAGCATTCCTAACTGGATATAATCTGGGTTTGGGGACATCAGAGTCAGCCTTTCCACAGGTTTCCAAGAGGAACAGCAGGGGTTTTCCACTGGACTTTCAGAGGAAGACTACACCCTTCTACAGGATCACTGCTCCGACAGAACCACATCTGCCACTCCAGGAGGACTGCAGAAATTCCAATTTGGAGTGCTACCAACATGCTGGCCAAAGGGGTGTCAGGTTGTATTCTGACTCTGTCTGTGGTTTTTCCTTTGTATTATTGCATGTATTTTGTTTCTTTTCCCTTTTCCTAATAAATTGTGTTTCTGACTGGGAGTCTCTCACTGGTTTTGCTTTCAAGCCAGAACAATGCACAACAAGCATAGAAATAAACTCTTAGTCACAGGTTTGCCCTTCAGATAAGGCTGCCCAGACTTGAGAAAAGACAAGCCCAGTCAGGTGCAGAGTCCTGCAAGGAACCAGGGCTCCTACTCTTGCATGGCAGTCAAGCCTCTGTCTCTTTGTGTATTTAAAGTGGAAAGGATATAAATCAGAGCTGAGAGATCTTCAAGGAATGTTCCAAATGCTTGAAAGCAGAGAAATCCAGGCTCCAGCCTTTTCCCTCCCAGGCTCTCCAGCTGCTTCTCCCCCATGCTCCCTGCATTCTCTGCTGAGGCCAGGCTACTTCACTTTACAGAAAACAAAACTGGAAAAGTTAGTGGGCTGATGATTACCTACCTGTTGTTTAATTATCTTTCTTGGGGTTTTTAGTTTGTTTGAAATAATTTACATGAGAGCATTTTGCTTAGGGAGGGCTAGATGAGCCTACACACAGCCAGGTGTAAGTTTAAGCTCCAAGATCTAGGACCCACCTTTGAAAATACAGCTGCTTTATAGATGTGTTTTTGAAGAGAAAAACAGCATTGAGAGAAAAACATCATCAGCAGAGGGCTTGTGAGACTATCACAATCTATGCTTTGACAATCAAAAAGGAAATGAATAACAAAGACAAACAGATAAGATCACAGATGAGAATAACAGAATTAGCACAAGCCTCCAGGGATGAAACTGGGATGCAATCAGTCAGAGCCAAGAGGGTTCAAAGCATCAAAATGGTACAAGGGATCAAACCTAGCTCTAGAAATAAGACAGAAAAGTCTGAACAAGGAAGCAAATCAAGTAGAGGATGGGTAGAAAGAAAAGCTAACTCCATGATCCCAGAAGACTCTAGATATTCTCCCAAGTTGTCTCTGAACCCCTAACAAGTAGCCTTCTAAAATCCAGGCAAGAACAGTGGTACCATGTGATGAAAGAAAGACAAACAATGCACCTGCCTTCAGAGGGGAAGGAAGGTTCCTTGCACTATGAAAATTTGTGAAGAACGACCTGACAATGACAAATGTGGCTGGAATGGAGAGTAACACAAAGAAAGACAAGCAAATTTGTGGTGGGCTGTATGCAGGAGACAGTGGTGGAGAGCTGGGGCAAGGAGAGGCTTGAGGAGACAGCAATAAGAAAAGATTTACAAGACATAATGTGAAAGAAGCATGGGGGTTTTTTTATAGGGGAAAAATAAAGACCAGGCCCATGAAAAGCAGTCTGCAAGATTAAAATACTGCTAGAACAATGACAGGGATCAACCAGTATTGCCCAAGTCAAGATGCACTTCCTGCAATTGGGGAAAGGAGGATCAGCTGTTATGCTTAGGAAAGAAAAGCACCTATAAAGTCAGAGATCTTACAACATGCCAGTGGAAAAGACGAGTCCCATCTTTCTGATGGCACCTTGCATTCGCTTCCAGCCCTGGAGGCAAATTTAGTCCCTGGACAGGTCAGAACTCCCTTTCCCCTGCACCCAAAGGCATGCCTACATATGTGCCCAAAACTAACAAGAGTTTTCTGGGAGCTCAGCGAGGTTGTGAAATCCCCTTCACTTGCAGCTTAGGACAAGGTCACATGTCACCCACAGAGGCAGCTTACAGGTAATTCCTCCTGCCAGCACAAAGAACAGAGGTAAGATCCTCTCCAAAACCTGACTTCTGCTTGGCAGTGGAGCCCAGCCTGTGATGCTGCTGAACTGAGACAACTCTTCTGAGGTTGCTCTGGAACGGTCTTTTTTAATGCTTGCACAAATATTTTGAGGATCCCCATTCATTCATATTGATCAGTTCCTGAACCATCTGACAGTTGCAGAGGTGGGTTGTTGGCTCCATCTGGTTAATGTGGCAGGACTAGAAGCATCCTTAGCCTCCCCAGTGCCCCTTTTTCTGGGTATCCCCCATCCTCTTGTACGGTTGGTGCAGTGGGCTGCTGGGCCTTGGGAGCCCACCAAGAGAAGAATGCCCCAGCAGCCAAACAAAACCTTCCATTCTGATGATCCTCGAGGTCTTTTTCCCACCTAAATGATTCTACTATTCTCTCTTGTCTCTGGAGGATGGCTATAACCACCCTAAGCCCAGCAGGCAGCAAGATGGAGAAAAAAAACCTTGACAGCAGGCACTGGAACACCAAAACACAGGGAACACAAGGATCAGCTGCTGTGCCCTAATGCCATCTTCCTGGCAAGAGAAAGCCCGAGAAAAAGAGGGATGAGCCAGGGGTGCTTAAGCAGACCCAGGTCTAATGCCATGCTGCCAGCTTGTCCTAGTTCCTGCAGCAGCATCCCTCACAGAAGGCATCTGCCACCCCCAGGCCCTCTTGGTAGTTTATCAAACACATAAAGAATCAAGTATTTCTGGGGATTAAAAAAAAAAAAAAAAGGAAAAAAAAAAGTCACATTTTCAGAAGGAAGCCTGTTCAGACTAGCTGCGGGCACTGCCCTAATTTCAGCACAGGAATTTTGGGCTGCTCTTGGCCTGACACAGGGCGCTGGAGCAAAGAGGACACGGGAAGCAGAGGGGAACAAGAAACAAGAGCACCCAGGAGAGGTGCCCCCAGCTCCCTATCCCCCTTATCGGGGCTTGCTCCCCTATTTTCCCCCTGTGAAAAATGCATATTATATGCCCCTATGCAGATAGTTACTATATGTATTATTTTATATTGATTAGAAGTGCTGTATCAACATTTTAATAGTATGGTAAATGTAGTTTTGTAGTTAAAATGAAGCTTTAGTAGTTAAAATAGAAACTATGTATGTGAGGGTTTTTTAAAGGAATGAGATACTCGCTTCGAGATAACAGTCACAGAACACCTAAATCTTCCAGAGAAAGGGAATTTATGGTTTTCTTATCAGAAGCAGCTAATTTCTTCAGGCCTTGCTCAGACTCGAAGACGCCGGGGGAATTAAAGGAAGCAGTTGACATACAACAGAGAGAGTTTCTTGTTTTAAATAGAATGTATGCATAACCATGAAGTATATATATGAATGAATATGCAGCAGTGCATGGTTTTAAGGGTTATTCCTTTGTTCACAAGGCATGCTTGTCGGGGCTTAAGTGCCCGAGAGCATCCGGACGTCCGTAATTCTTTGCTTTTTATTGTCTTGTAATTGTCCTAACTCTAAATTTTTATTACTCTAATCGTATTACTATTTTTATAACCATTTTATTATTATTATACTTTTAAAATTTCTAAAAACAAGTGACTGGCGTTTTTCACAGCCCCAACCCAGCGCCTCGCAGGCTCCCACAGGAGCCCAGGCACGCGCGGGATGCTGCGCTCGGGGAGTGTCCCGCTCTCCACGCCGTCCTGGGGACGTGGCGGGCGCGGGGAGGGGGATGCCCGTGGCATCACGGTGCCTCTCCCTAGCGCTGCAGAAACCCGCAGCGGCGGCTCTCGGGCTCCCGCGTGTGCCGAGCCCCGCCGCTCCCGGCCGGGCGGGGCGGCCGCTGCGCCGTGACGCGCGTGGAGCAGAGGGCGCCCCTTGCTGCCATCACCGCCGGGAAACCTCCTCCGGGCCACACCACTCCGCGGCGGGTAGGGGAGGCGGGAGCGGCCACGGGGCGCCTTCTTCCCATCGCAGCGTCCTCCGCCAGCGGCAGCGGCAGCCGCGGGAGGGGTCACGGAAAGCGAGCTCGCTGGTCTTGGCGGGCGGGCTCGGTGTGCGTGCGGCGGTGCTGGGAGGATTTGTTCGTGCCTCGTCACTCCCCTTCTCGAGTGAGGGTGGTAGTGCCCGCTGTGCGCGCCGCGCGGGGCGCCGCCGCCTCTATAAGTGCGGCCGCGGGGCGGGCACGCGAGCAGCCGCGCCGCCGATCCCTGCTGGTGCCGCCCGATCCCTGCCGGTGCCGCTTCGTCCCGTCCCGCCGGGAGCATGTACCAGAGCTCCGCGCGCTGCCTCTGCTCGGCCCTTCCCGCCCTCTGCTGCGCTCCCGCCGCCGCCTCGGCCTCCCGCCTGCCGCTGCCGCGGCCCCGCTCCCACCCGCCGCCGGCCGCCCTCGCCGCCCCGCGGGCAGCAGCGGGCGGCCCGCCCGCCCCGGGGACGCCGCCCCGCGCAGGTGAGTACTGGCGAGGAGGGCGCCTAGCCGCTCCGGGAACCGCGCGGGGTCACAGCCGGGCGGCCGGCGCCGGGCGGCTGCTGTCGGAGCGGGATCTGGGCTGTCCTGCCCACGTCAGCGTGTTCCTTGTCCCCTCGCCAGCCGCCTCTCCGGGACTGGACCGGCCCTTGGGCTCTAAGGCAGCGGCCGTGGCGTTCGCCCACCCGCTGCGAGAGGGCGACATCCCGCAGCATCGTGGCAGGCGCTGCCGGACAGCCCGCCGGAGCTTCAGGCGTTTCTGGCTCCGTGTCCTCCATGTGAGGGATGGGGCACCCTCTGCGCCCACACTTGGGCTGGGTGCTTGGAGTAAACCCAGGTATCGGTGGGCTGACCTGTCTGGTGAGACAGAGCGTCAGTGTCCACATGCCGCTGTCGGGAACCTGCTCTCGGATAGCCGAGCTGCCCTCTTTAGCGCTGCACTTCGTGTAGGGTGAGCTTGACTCACAGTGGGGTCTTTTCCACTCAAGACAATGCGTGGGAACAGCCCAGGTTATCCTCTGGCTGGCAGCAGCAGCCATCAGGTCCCTATATGCCTGTACTGTTAAATAATAACACCCCGTTCTTCGTTCCCCACACGAGACTTGGAAAGCGCCCAGGTGCCCTCGTGTGCCTGTGCGGACACCACCTTGGTGTGATGCGCCCACCGCATCCCCGTGGTCGGATCCAGCCTTGAGCCACTTCTGCTGACTCTGGCTGTGGCTCAGAGTGCCTGCCCGGAACCACTGCTGCTGGAACCTGGGGCAGCAGGGCAGCAGCCACCATGCTCCAGACTGCTGCTGTGCCCAACTTTTTATCATTGAATGGTTTGGGTTGGAGGAGATCTTAAAGGTCATCTGGTTCCAGCCCTCCCTCAATGGGCAGGGACACCTCTCACTAGACCAGGTCACTTAAAGCCCTGTCCAAGCTGGGCTCGGACACTTCCAGTGACAGAAACGGCTACAGCTTCTCTGGGCAATATGTTTGAGGCTGTATTACATATCTGGCATGCAGGAAGATCCACTTTGGCCTACTGCCTTCAGCTGGGGTTGGGTTAAAGTGAGTTCGTTCCCTGTTGCTGCTGTTACAGGAGTGTAAAAGCCAGGCTGTGGCAGGGTGCTTCCGTTCCTCCTGCTGAAGCTAGGCCAGGATGCCATATGGCAGGATTGAAGTTTCATGGCACTACAGGGGAAGAGGAGCACATGCATCTGAGAGCTGGCAGAACCAAGCTCATGATTAATAAAGCACTCATGAAGATAAAGGTTTCCAGAGCTTGTGCCAAGTACTGGTTCTCTGTATTACTGGAGGCAGGATTTGAGGTTCCCTCTTCTTTCTGGTGTTGCCTGTTGAGAACAGGCAGCTTCTGCCTTGCTCCCAGATGAGGTTGTACATGTATATGATACCTTGGTAGCTTAGATTTTGTCACATGGGGGTGTGGTGCCTGTCAAGTTGTTCCTAGAAATGGGGTTCCAAGGAGGGTGTTTCTAGCTGCTGCCAGCCTCTGGGGCTGTGGAGGCTGATGCAACTCCAGAGTGCAGGTGTGTGGAGTCATTCACCTGGCAGGGAAAGCCTTGTGGTAAACAGGGTAGGGCTTCTGGCTGAAAGTGGTGCTGCGAGGTATGACCTGAAAGGAAAGGAAATGAGAATGTTGTTCACCTTACCCAAAAGGTCAGGGCCCAATACCCTTCTGCAGCCCTCATCTCTGAAGCAAAGTCCTTAAAGTCTTGTCTCTGATGGCTTGTTGCCTGAGATCCTAGAAGTTCATCTCTTCTGTGCTGGATGATGCAAGAAACCTTCCAACTTTATACCCTGTTCTCACATTTAATTCACAGTTTGAATTCTTCCCTTGCCTTTACTATGCTGAAGTACCACCCTTGCTGAGGGGAAGGAACTTTTTGATTTGGAGCACCTTGAATAGTAATTGCTGAGTTGGTATTCCCTGTTACATAACACCAAGAGAATCACTTTCATGTTTGCTCTCCACATGCTACAGTGCAAGCTCAGAAGTCTGCTTGTGCCTCTGCCCCCACCAGCACCACAGCGTCAAAGCTCTGGCAGCACACATTATCCCAGCAAGTTACAGGTCACTTAACTTGCACTGTAAGATTTCAGGGTGCTGACATTGTACTTGTATTGTACAGCTGGACTGCTGTGGACATGGTTCAGCATTGCAGAAATAACAAAATGGATTCTGCATTTGGAGTTTTCACGTTCAGGTTGTTGGTCTGGCCCCTGTTGTGCAGAACACCTCAGTCTGTGTTACCATGATTTCAGCACTTTGGGTACAAAGAACTTGTGCAGACAAGCAGTCATCTTAAGCTGGAATCTTCTCAAGGAGCCCCCTCCTTCAGCCAAGAACTTTCAAGCCACCTATACCAGGACTGAAAGTGCTTAATTTACAGTCCAGACCCACTCTCACACAATCATCTCTGGGTCCTCAAAAGAAGACTGAAGCTCTTTTTCCTTCCTGAGACAAGACTGACTTTAAAAGCTGTCAGCTCAGTTCTGGGCCATAGTACAGGTTAGTCTATGCTTTACCCATAAAGAGCTGGATACTCTATGATCCCAAGGATGATGAGATTTAGACAATACTCTGGATTTGCTTGCAGCTTGGCAGGTGGAGGCTGAGCTTAGCCTTGATCCTGCTGCAACAGCTGTCAGCTGCTCAGGGCTTTGCCAGCAGACCTTTGACTCCAGCTGTGTTACACCTACCTTGTCCCTTTCAACATCGTCCCTCTGACTCAGGTCAAGCCACAGGCAGCCTAAGAGCTTGCTAATGGCTTCTTGGAGGGTTATTATTTCCCAGTGTTCCTTTGGAGAGCCCCACATGCTCATCCATGGCATGGCAGGGGCTGTACTTGGCTGCTGGCAGCAACCCTGATGCAGCAGAAAACACTGTGCTTATCTCCAGTTGCAGCACTTAGCCATGGGTTGTACCTGTCCTAAAAATAGGTGAGTGGCTCCCTGTGGAGTATCTATTAAAAGCTCTGCTGATTTCTTTGGGTTTCTACATGGCTGCCTGGCAGCCCTGGTTGTGTGTAAACTGTACCCTTCTGTATCCAGCACAGAGCGTGCTTTCATTCCTGCTCCCACTCCCCTCACAGCTGTGTCAGGGTCCTGCTTAGGGATTTTGTGTTTTCCCTCACTATTAAATGCCACTTCTTCTACTTCAGCAGTACTTGGCTTCTTGAGAAGAATTGTAAGACTGCAGAAACTGAAACACTACGCATAGCTTCCCTGGTAAGAAGTGTGTGTGAGCTCAAGATCACATCTCAGTTTGAGGAACTCCTATTACTTTAACTAAAAGTAAGGAGATGAGGAGAAACATCCTATATTTAATCTAAATTTCCATTTCACAGCTTTCTTGGAACTGTTCCACAGGCTTACACACGCACATTAAAGCAAGTACTTTTTAGTATATTTTAAAAGTACCAATTTTCCTGAATACAAGGACGTGAGGCTTATACTGGAGAGTCTTTCTTTTCTTCCCGAGTATGTTTATTGAGGGTGTCCATCTTACTGCCTGCCCCTCTAGCCTGTCATTATTGTATGTCTGTCACCAGCTCTTAAAATTGTTAGTGCAGTATTTCATCTGAGTATGCAACCAAATCTGCCTCAAGATGTGAGCACAAGATGACCATTTCATCCTCTTCCTTTTTTAAGTAACTCAAATGTACGAATAAACCTACTTGAAAACCACCGTGGGCCAACAGCAGTGCAACGCTGAAGTTCTTTTGCTTAAGATTCCCTTTGCAAGCGGCATTCAGAGTAAATAAGTTGAGACAACAACAAAACTCTGTCAGGGTTGCCTCTTATGCAAGTTGCTGTGGTGCAAGCACTGCCCTTCCTGCCTATGTTTGAAGGAGCAAAGCCCTCCCTCCCTGAGATTGGGTTGGAGAGCTCTCGCACACACGGTGTAGAAATACCACAAAATGTGCATAAGCCAAAGGGCAAAACAGAGCAGGGGCACGCGTGCATCCTCGTTCCGTGGCAGCTGTAAGCCCGTGTGGGATGAGGGGACCTCCCTGTAGGAGACAGAGGGCTGGGTGAGGGCCAGCTGCATTAGCAGCGAGAGCTGGAGACAGCAGCCTGTGGGCAGGTCGTGTGGGTAAGATGGCCAAAGGAACAGGAGGTGGCTGGGGCCCAGGGAGGACTGCTGGGAGTGCTGGAAACTGCTGGGCTGGTGGGGCACAGCACAAAAGAGTGAGGAGATAAAGGGAGAAAGGAGGGTGGGGGGAATGAACATAGGATGTGGAGCTGGGAGACACCGCCTTCTGACTCCACATCCTGAGGTCTAAGCCAGCAGAAGCATCTGGCTGCTTCACGCTCATGACAACATCACTGCTTTGGGGATAAATGGCACTGATCAGAGATTCCTATTAAATACTAACCTGAGAGTTAGTCAGGTTAACTGGAGTCTGCAGCCTGGAGGCATCCCAGATGGACTCAGGGTGCCAGGCCATACAGAGTACCGTCTCCAGCAGAAGCAAATGCTACACATGGAATAAGGAGCAGGCAGCATTTGTCCACCTGCTGGGCTCTCTCCTCTGTGAACAGGGAAAAAGTATGCTCTATTGTTTTTTCTACAATATATGCAGAGTTAATCTTAGCCCTGCTAATTGTGGTTGAAAGACTTCTTTGATGCCTTAGAAGACAGCAGCATGTCTTAAACCAGGCTGTTTGCAGGCTGCAGCCCCTGGTGACAGGCAGAACATGAGACTGCACAGGACTAACACCATCTCTGCATCATTACTTTGTCTCAGACTCAGGAACAGGCTCCTGCACAAACCACCAATAGCTGGCACTGCAACAAGGTACCCAGGTGAGGAGGAGAGTTGTGGGGGACCATCTCTAACACACTTTTCCCTTTGCAGCGTGTTCCATGGGAAACAGCACCAGCCGGCTCTACAGCGTGCTCGCCAAGACGCTGAGCAGTGGTCCTGTAGCCCAGCACCAGGACTGCCTGGAGCAGCTGGACTCAGCACAGCTGGATCCTATAGACCCCAAGGATTTGCTGGAGGAATGTCAGATTGTTCTGCAGAAGCGGCCACCCCGGTTTCAGAGGAACTTTGTGAACCTGAAGAAAAATACTGCCAGTAACCACCGCCCCATCCGGGTCATGCAGTGGAACATCCTCGCCCAAGGTAGGAGAGGCTTGTGAGCTCAAGGTATAAGCTTGAGATCAAACACAGCGATGAAAACCCTGGCAGAGCAGAGGGAGAGGAGTGAGATACAACTGAGGGCCAGGGGGAGTATTTTGAGCACTTGAAATAGTGGCTCTCCTTCTGTCCCATAGGAAATGAAAAAAAGGGTCTCTCCTTGCAACCCTGATGCCAAAGGTAGCCCTGAATCCCTGTCTTAACTGAACATAGCATATTCTAAAAGCTGTGATCCATCAGTTTTAGATGGTTGTTAACCCCAGAGAAAACTTACCCTTTTCCTAAGTTTTATTTGTAAATTTTCTCTTCGGTTTCTGATTACCTTATTGTTGAAGTATCCATAAGTTCAGATCTGCTACGGGAATTCTTAATGCTTAAAAATAATTTTAACTGCTAGTTTTGAATCGAGGATGTAAGTTGATGAGTGCAGCAGCCTCATCTTAAAATCTTTTGGAGTGGGAAATTTCCCTCATAGGGACTGCCTTAACCTTCTGCAGTTAAGTCAGTTTTAATCCACTTAATTTTATTTTGGCTTAAGCTGCAGCAGCCACATGTGGAAGTACTTGCCCATGTGTAGTGAGCAGAGGGGAAGAAAGTCTTAATATATCTTTTATCTGTAAAAGGAACTTAATTTTTTTGGAGTGACTCCAGTGACTTGAGAAGGGGTTCTCACACCTGCTGGAAAATCTAGTACCCTTTAAGTCACCACATGTAAACTGATAAAACCTGGAGGATGACAGGCTGTTTCAGCTATTGGTAACTTCTGGGTTTTTTGTTTACCCTCCCTGCTAATTCCAGCTCTCGGGGAAGGCAAAGACAACTTTGTTCAGTGCCCCATGGAAGCTCTGAAATGGGAGGAGAGAAAGTGCCTCATCCTGGAGGAAATCCTTGCATACAAGCCTGACATCTTGTGCCTTCAGGAAGTCGACCACTACTTCGACACCTTCGAGCCACTCCTCAGCCGCCTGGGCTACCAGTGCACTTTCTTCCCGAAGCCGTGGTCACCTTGCCTGGATGTGGAGCACAACAACGGGCCGGATGGCTGCGCCTTGTTCTTCCTCAAGGAGCGCTTTGAGCTTGTCAGCAGTGCCAACATCCGGCTGACCGCCATGAAGCTGAAGACCAACCAGGTGGCCATCGCGCAGACGCTGAAGTGCCACGAAACCGGCAGGCTCTTCTGCATCGCCGTCACCCACCTGAAAGCCCGCACGGGCTGGGAGAGGTTCCGCTCTGCTCAGGGCTGCGACCTCCTCCAGAACCTGAAGAACATCACCCAAGGAGCAAAGATCCCCCTGATCGTTTGCGGAGACTTCAATGCGGAGCCAACCGAGGAGGTCTACAGGGAGTTTTCAAACTCCAGCCTCAATTTAAACAGTGCATACAAGCTGCTGAGCCCCGATGGACAGTCGGAGCCCCCCTACACCACCTGGAAGATCCGGCCCTCTGGAGAGTGCCGGCACACACTGGATTATATCTGGTATTCCCAGCACGCCTTGAATGTGAACTCAGCCCTGGGCTTGCTGACTGAAGAGCAAATTGGGCCCAACAGGCTGCCCTCATTCAATTACCCTTCCGATCACCTGTCCCTTGTGTGTGACTTTAGTTTTAATCAGGACCCTGACAGGCTGCTGTAATGTCTTGGAGTGCCACCTGGTATTACAGTGTTTGAGCTCACCGGTCTTCTAGAGAAAACCTTTGAAGCTAGATGCTGTTGAAAGATGAGGAAATACTGTTGACTAACCATTATTTCAGGCACTTGTTTGGAGTTACACTTGCTGTTCAGCCCTCATTAATGTGCAGCCTTCAAGGGAGGAAGAAGGAAGCTGGTGTTCTCGTCATGCTCTTCCTGCTGCGTCAGGGCTTGAAAACTACAAGGCAAATGACTTTATTCTTTTCACTAAGCCCACTGTTTTAAGGATTTAATCCTCTAATGAATGTGGAGGTCTTAGTATTTAAATCAAAACACTTGTGTTTGTAAAACATCTTGCCCTGACAGCATGCTGATTTTATTTATTTCATGTTAAGCTTCTGCAAGTACCAAAGGGAGTGAGGTTCGACTACCCAGTGAGATTATCTTAAATCTTTTTCTGTTGTAATATGAAGGAAGTTCAATGCAGTTCAGACAAAAAGCTAAGCTCATAATAGTGTGGCCTTGTCATTTTTCCATGACTTGAGATGACAAATTTGTTAGTAGTGTGAGGAAGGACCCCTCCAGTAAGAGCAGGTGAGGAAGGAGAGGCTGGCGAGGAAGGAGAGGCTGGCTATGACCTCGAGTAATACCATCACTTTTCCAGAACAATGTGCATGTATCTGTCACACACATACAGCCTGCAGGCTGTACAGTGACTGTTCCTTCATCTCTTCTGTGCTTCCCTCTGGAAGACACAGCTAACTGGGGACTATTTCTTCCCCTGCTTTGAGTATTACTTTTCCAAATTGTTTAAATTTGTAGTCTTGTCAATCTTGCTGTTTCAGTAAAGGGCCAGTCTTAATATTGAAAGATTTTCTTTTATTTATCTTCAGAATCTAAAGCGACACTGGAACCTGTTATAAGATAAAATTTATTTATTTATTGAGAGAATAAATAAATCTGATTGGAAATCATAGAGTGACAGTGTTCAGGAGCCTCTTCCTGTGACCCAAGGAAACTGGCAAAGCATCTGGGCTATAACAGAGGTGTGTTAGTATAGTGTGTTAATACAGTAACTCCTGTGGTTGCTCACTGGTGACAGAGGAATTGCATATATGGGTTGCAAACATGCCATTATGCCATAAAATGGCATAGGAAGAGAGGGGGGAAGAGGGACAACAGTTGGAGTTGTGCTGACATTGAGATAGTTGAGGAAGATATGGCATGACAAATAAAGCAGTATTTCCATGTGAAGTAGGGTGCATAGTAACTCTTAAATGTTCCAGGTGTTTATTAATAAAACTCTTTGGAAAAAAGTAATAGTTCAGCTGCTGTCTTTCTCACTCCGCTGTCCCGAGTTCCTGTTCCAAGGAGGTGACCTGTCTCAACTAGTTTGAGCTTCAAGTTGGTGCTGATGCTTCCCCTTCCAGACCTCTTTTCCCCCACCTCTAACCCTAATCTCAGAATGCCATGGCTGCTTTGCCTTCACTGCACACACTCTTTCTCCAGCTTGGAATGTCCAAATTTCACAAGTCTGAAGGGAAGGGAGTTATGCTTAGCTGTTGAGCTGCTCACTCTTCTAGTTAGAGAGGAAACCTACACTGTATTACTGTAAATATTTGCCTTTCCAACAGCTGTGTGCAGCTACAAACCTGCAAAGCGAGGTGTAAGAATTCCTCCCTGAGGGCTGCTAAATGTGCAAGGGAAGGCTGGCCCCTTACAAGACGCAGCTGTATCTGCTACTTTCTTCTAAAACCTCATGTGAAGAGAAGTGCCACAGGTGTGAGCTTTACACAGCCCATAAATTACTACACTTGCATTGCTGAGAAGGGAAATACAGAGTCTGGTGACTGGAAGTCCCAAATTCCCCCACAAACACGCTTATCAGGCAAACAAATGAAGTGCTGTTGTGCAGCTGTAACACGCTCTACACATGTTCCTGACGCTTGCAGGATGAGGGCAATGGTCTGCTTCCAAGCAGAGGCTCCTTTAGCCAGCCTGGGATTTGTGTGGATTTGACTTTGCCCAAAGGAAAGGATTTTACAACCAAGGAGACATGGCCTTGGTGAATATGCTTACCAGGCATATGCAACATGCCAGCACCTCCTTTGGCTAGAATTTCAGAGCAAATTGTGTCCCTGGAAGCCAGAAGGGTGGCACTCTTGAGGGAGATTGTGGGCAAGAGATGCAACACTCTCAATGCCCCACAAAAAGACAGACCTTTGAGTGTTGCTGCCATGTTTCATACCAACTAGACACTGACAGCTTCCTTTTTAGGGTGCTGGCTGCCCTCAGTTGTGCAGAGGGAGTTAGATGCAGTGCTTCTCCTTTACAGTTATTTTCTCTTAAGACCTTCCCTCAAATGGTCTTGCAGGGAGGAGCAATGATACAAGTGCCTGTTAATTAACATCTGTAGTAGTCATCTGCAGCTAAACACTTCTAAAATCAACACCACAATGTAGACCTATAAGATGGTATCTTTAGTAGGTCAAACCCTTGCTCACCTACCACAAGAAACTCACACTAGAAGCTGGAGCTTCCATCCAGACTCCTTTTGGCAGTTTTCTTTCTCTGGAAGAAACTATACTTGTGGTAGAAAGCCCTGACTTGAGAGCAAAGATTAGGTCTATATTTAAAAACAAACTAAACCAATAACCACCCCACTACTCCCATCAAAAATGAAATCGCTCCATGATTTCATTTCACTTTTGTATAAGCAGTTCCATTTTCCTCAGGCCAGTCAAGATGTCCATCAGTGTGGCACCATTCCCACTGCCAGAGCACAGAGCCACAGACCTGACTGTGGAAGGCTTTTTACCAGCAAGAACTGAACTGTCACAGCTGCCGAATTCCCATTGTAATAGTGGAGTATATGGTATCTGTATGATTCTTAAGACATTTTAATTCATACCCTTGCTTGCAACACTAATTCTCTTAAACAAGAAATCAAACTGTTGAGAAAGAACATGATTTGTACTGCCATCCACTGCCAGATACTGCCAGCACTGCAGAACCTCTTCTGAAGTGGAAAGGGCTGGGATTCTTCTTTCATCCTGGACATGTTACAGTAGATGTTTGCTGCTTCAACTCCTTAAAGGGTAATTTTGAAGACAAGGTGGAATAACTGAAAATGCTGGGGACTCTTCCCATCTCAAGGCAATCCTTAATACTGTCCTACTCAGAAAATCCCTGCTACAGCACAATGTTGAACCCTTTCTGCTGGATTTTAATAAAAAAGTAGACAGGCCACAGAAATTAACTAGTAAGTTCTCAGACAGCTTCACCCTTTTATTCCAGTACATGCTATAATTTATTTTGCAGACAGACTCTTTTGGAAAGCTTAAATGGATTGTTGCTCTTGCTTTGTTTTGTGCAGCAAGAGACAAGCCTGCAGCACTGAAATACTTCTGCCAGCTATAAATATCACTACACTAAATATTTTTCAGAAGAAGCAGAAAGGATTTTTTTTTCCTGTGTAGCAGTATGACTCTTAACAATAAAAAATGTCTTCCAAGCTCTTCTTATGAAGGTATGCCTTATAAGCACACCAAGGCTAAAGAAAGGCTACACAGATCCCTTGCTTTCATCTTGAATAAAGCGTGCCTTAGCTTTAGCAGTGACACTTTTTCCTCACTCTCAAGCAAGCTGCAGGAAGAAATGACCCACTTGTTTAATTTGCTGAGAGGCAGAAGCTGTTGCAAGCTTATTAAAACACTCTCTCTCCTGGAGAACAGTTAGATTCCAAATACATAGTGTCATTTGGATCTTCCTAATAAGCTTAACACATGCTATTTGAACTGTCTCTACAAGGCAGAATTGCACTTAGTGTGTTCTGGCAGTAACGATCTTCACATGTAGCTGAGATCCCTGCTGCACATGTCATGCTGAGTACCAACTTGAGGCTTCAAGCACCTCTCCATTTTCTCCTCAACTTCTGACTGCCCCTGGCTCACTCATCCCTGATCACCTCAGATGTAACTCTCCAAAACCCTAAAGCTGATGAAATCAATTAGCAAGAGGATCCCAAGAGCTCAGGCTTCCCTCCAGCACACTTTATCCAGACAACTTGAGATGTGTCAAGGGCCAGACCCCTTCACTGGGAAAGATGTGCAAGAGAGAGCTAACAAACACAGTTGTCTCTGGAATGGAATTCCCCTTTTGACTTTTCTTATTTTTGATACTCAGATATTTATCCTGAGTTGCAACTCACAGTTGAGATGTTTTTTTCCCCTGTGGATTACACAGCATCACCCTTTTCATTCTATAAGTTAAAACAGTGGGTTTGAAAAATAAAAATATTTTTTATCTGCAAAATCAGTGGTACCAATCAGTGTGTATGTCTCAATGCCTTCTGTATAAAGCATACTCACTTCACACAAGTTTCATTCTACCCACACATCTACAAGTTACTGCTTGCCAAGGATGAGTTAAGCCTGGACCCTTCTACATGAACCACCAGATTCAGATGTAAAAGGGAATCCCGCTTTCACACATGTACAAAACAAAAGGTTTTCCAATGGGAATTCAAAAGCCTGGGAGTATAGCTAGACACTAACCATTTGAATATTCTAGTGTTCCTTTCATCTGTTTCAGATGTTACAAACCTGACCAAAGCTCCCTCATCCTGAGGTCACATGCTGCAATACCACCACTAAAAACATACTTATTTACAGAATCAGGTCAAGTCCTCTTTCCATTTCAATTACATCAGCGCATCCTCACACAGACTGGGATTCTCACAGCACTTCATGAACTTCAGGTGAGTGTCCTCTGGCAGCCAGTATCATGTGCCACTCACTGGTGGCCAGAGGAGAGAGCCAGAGGGCCATCGCCGGTTCCATGGCAAGACGCAGCACCGGCAGTGTCTCAGAGCTGGCTACGAGCTGTCTACCCCACCAGGAGTGGAGCTGGCTGCATTCATTCCTCTAGTTTTTGCCATTACATAATGAAGTCTTGGCATTACAAGAAGGTCATCAGCTGGAGATCCTTATCTATTTCCAGGAAGATAGTTTGTCCCCATTTGACTTCCAGTGTATCTAAATTAGGTGTTGGAAAGGTCTTAATTACAAATACTCAACATAGATATTTCATACTGAGATACAGCATTTCTTTCAGATACAATCAAGTAACAGCCATTTAGAATAGGGTTTCTTACAGACTAGACTTACAACAGCACGTTTAAAAACACTTGCTTCTCTCTTCTTGGCTTTTGGCTCAGATTTGTACCACCTGCCTCTCTGTACACTGCTCCATTTCCCTTTGCAGAGAACGTTACTGCCTCTCAGACTACCAAATTAACTGAGTGATTGCCCAACTTCCCCTACTTCCTTTTCCTACCTCTTTATTAGGAAAAAAGTCATCTTCTCTCTCCATTTCCTTGTGTGAGGGGTCTTAGTCCACTACGCCATGCCAGAAACACAGTTCACATGTAAGAACTTTTGATTCTTTGGATTGCTGCAAATGGAAGGGATTGCTGCCTTATATAAGCAGCAATCTTTTTTATCTGCTTCAGCTTCATTTTGTTCTGAAACTCCACTTCCCTGCTCAAGAGGATGAAAAAGAACAGTTTTTCCAGAAGTTTTTCATAGTCCCCCCAGTGCTGGCCTGGCTGTGTGGAGCTATTTCCACTCTTCTTACCAGTTGAAAGGAAGAATGGGCCTTGGTTCTCAGCATGCAAAGTATTTAATTCTGGTGTCTTTCAGCATTACAAAAGACCTCAGTTCCAGACAGCTGTTAAAATTGCTCCTCCAGGCATGAAGTTAGATGATAATTTAGACTTGAATTAAACTTCAAGATTACCCAAGTTCCTGCCTTGAAGACTTTTCAGGGTCTATCACTAGGAACTGGGGGTCCATTGGGCACCTGACTACCCACAGCCTGATGTGCCAGTGTGGTGCCCCTGGACCAGGCTAAGCTACACTTCAAGCCATGCACATGGACTGGAAATATGGAGCCAATATCTGGTATAGCTGGCGGAGCAGTTAGGTAGCTCACAGAGCTCATGTGCACGCTCACCATCCTGAAAACATCTAAGAACTAGACCCCTGCCAGAAGTTACCTCACCAGCTACAGCAAGCTTCACAGGTATTTAAACAAATAAGTGAGAGAGCTGATCAACCCTTTGAAGCAGGTAGGAGTCCCAAAATTTCATACTGTATTGTCTATATTAGGATGAATGCCTGGAAGATTTCAAATAGGAAAAGAAGGTTAACAGGTTAGCAGAAAGGAGAAGGAAAAAATAAACAGCACACCAAACACCATTAAATTTTCTTTCTGTATTTCATTAAAACCTACTTGAATACACTTTGAAACAAGAGTACAACAAAATAGAATATACTTCAAATGTTGAATATACAAACTATTATAGTTCGTTCTGAACACTGGTACTTCCCTCTTAACTTCAACTAAAAAAATTTACAGGTTTAGAACTACCTGACAAAAGCTCATGCTGGGCGTGACCTTTGAAGTGAGAGTAGAGCTGAAACTGAAATGTATGCACAGATGTCAAGGCTAAGTGAGAGAAACAGGCATGGTACAGCAGAAGGCAGAAAACCTGCTGCTACTTTGTCCATGATTAAGAAATTTAGACAGACTTTTAACTACCATACAAAATATGTTACATGTAACTCTATAACAATACTGTGCTAGGTACAAGGTTTTTAAAAAATTTGTTTTAATAAAAAAGCTTTACACAAACAAGCCATTAGCTTATTTCAAGAAAGATAACTGAAAATCAGTCTAAGGCTTTCAATTTGAATCTGCTTAAGCTGTATGATACAAAAATCCCTCTAGGTCTCTGTCTTCTTTTAGAAGCTCTTTAATCTCCTTTATTTCACTTCCTACAATACCTAGTAGCATAGATTTTCACATAGCACCAGTTGAGTACTGTGGGCACACAGTAGTAATCGCTGGTATGCACATAAAATGCATCAGATTTGCCATTTGTGTAACGAGATTTTCCTCTCCCCCTGAAAACTAAAAACCAAGGCAAACCTCTCACACAGCTCTCTCTTAGTGTTTCAGGTCTTAGTGTAACTTGGTAACCGGTAGCGTAGTGAAATTGTTTGGTCCCTTTTCAGTCCCTCTCTCTTTCCTTCTCCATAGGTTCAGTTGTTTCCCAACTGAAGAGGCAGTTTTTATCAGCGTATCACTGTGGTTTAGTTCCCACTGAAACACGGGAAAATAATTTTTTTTCCAGTAAGTCTTCAACATATGCATGTTTATTGACATTCCAAAACTCCTTTATGACTTGGTGGTGGCATTCACATCCCTCCCCCAATTATGTCAGTATATTCAAAACCGTAACAGTTAAAAGTCCATGCTGGAAGAAACCTATTCTTCATTTTTCACACGTGATGATTCCTTCTGTTTTCACTGTTACAGGAAGGGCAATAGCTGAGGGTGTACTAACGACCACTACGTGGGTTACAGTCTTGCCTCCCTCCGCTGGCTTCTCCTCTTTTACCAGCTGCAGTGTTTTCACTTCACATTCCTGTTTCAAAGCGGCTGTGTCTGATTTAACTTCTGGACCTTTGAGAACTGCACTAATCACCCTGGGAGGAGTCTGGCCAGAGGCCTGCTGAGCAGGAACCGACAGTCTCATTACTGGTGTCCCATGAGCTATGGACACGGGGGTTAGTGCTCTAACAGCCAATGGGGCTCCCACAATGTTGATACTTCCTGACCCAGACAGGCCCGTTTTTGTTTGCAACTGACACTGCGTGAGTTGCGTGGCAGGGATCGTGATGATTTTGGTAGGCTGCATTGTGATTTTGTCTCCATTTTCAGCAGAGGTTGGCATCACAGTAGGGATTGTCTGGATTACTACCTTTGGAGTTGTTGCTGTGGTTGGACTTGTGTTGGTTATTAACGGTGACCCGGCATTTACTGACTGCACTGCCACAGTTGAGATTTTCTGTCCCAGAGAGGTCATGACGACGGGCACTTGCATCGCCACACGAACAGTCCTACAAAATAAATGTGTGTGTTTAGGCCAAAACACAGGGCACCACTACAGATGACAACAAGGACAGACAGTTCTAAGAGAGACAGGTTTTTAACTTCTAAAAACCCAAACCAAACCAGAACAAAAAAATGAAAAAGCCAAACCAGCAAGCAAAAAACCCAACCCCAAACCTTCTGCACATCTAGAGATAGGATTTTGGAAATTTAACAGCCCCATTAACACAAACCTGGGAGCTGTTGTTGCTGGGACAGTAGCAGTGGTAGTAGAAGGATGAGATGAGGATGTGTCATGAGCTGGTGAGGCAATATTCACAACTCTGGTGACTGCTTTTTCTGTTCTGTTACAGCTTAACTGAGAGGAATTTTTTCCTCCACGTGCAGAGGTTGCTGCTTTTAAAAGGTTTTCTGCAGATAAAGACACTCTTTCCAGGGATTTTTCATCTGTAGGCATTGACAAATCTTCATTGCAGGACTCACTTTTGTCATCATCTATGACAACTATATTTTTTGGCATCTCCTTAAACTGATACACAAGCCTCTGTCCCTCAACTTTTGCCAGAATTCCTCTTTGATAGTAGTATCTGCAAGGAAAGTACAATTTAGTAGTAAGCAACACAGTCACAGATTTTAAAGAAAACCTCATTCTGTGCTAACAAGAAAACCTGAAGTAATTACAGTAAAATCTACAATGGAAGAAGGTATGGAAATAAGCTGTTAGAACACACTGGCAAATTATCTGAAGGATCTACCTGAAAAAAACCTTACTTTTCAAATACATACTTCAGGAATTAAAATTGCAAAATTACTGGTATCATAAAAAGTTACAAGGACTGCAAGACTGAAAGCTAAATCTGCAAAAGGGCAAAGTTTTTAAAATTTCAGAACCTTTATCTTTCTACGGGCAAAATTAAGAATCAGATTTTAAACTGTAGTAGATAACTTAAGGATCTAAGAGTTTTTACCTCAGAGCTCTTCCCATCGTCTCATAGTTCATGTCAGGTTTGTTTTTGTGTTTTCCCCAGAGTTTGGAGACAGCTTTTGAATCCACAAGTTTAAAGATTCCTTTCTCTCTCTGAGTCCATTTAATATATCGAGGACATGTATTTTTGTCCTGAAGGAGGTCCAACAGGAATTCCCATAAGTACGTTGTATTTCCTATCATCAGAAAGCATTTTTGTGTTAGAAAACCATGTTTAAAGACAACAGAAACTTCTCCATATGACGTGTGTTACAAGCAATGTTACACAGAGGATGTAACCTGCACATATTCATTCACTCTGTTAAGTTTAATGAAGTTTTTAATCCTCAATTTTAGGGAACTAATCCCTGGGGTTTTACTCCTTAGAAAGAGAATGTCTAGGTCGACCACCAAATGCTGTAGGTCAGAAACAGAGTTTTTGCAAAAATATAAGTGGGCTTCATGATTAGAAAGCAAACAGGAACTTCAAGATAAGAAATAAACTGTAGGACCCAATTAAATCAGATTTACAGCTGCCTCACTTTGCACCAGAAAGTACCCAGAATGCACAAAGGAAGGAATGCCAACAATGGATCCCTTTCCAAATGTGTACAATCATCTCTCCTCCTCCATGACTTAACTCTGATAGTACTAAACTGTAGAATAATTCCTGATTTTCCAAAAACATGCTGCATATGAAATAGTCTACCTTTGCAAGTGATTTTTTAAAATAAGTAACAAAAGTTAAATCCAGTCAACAAAATATTTTGCAGGACATAAGAAAAAAAATTAATTTATTCCAGTTGTAGTATAAAATACGGAATGAGATATTTCATCAGAACAAGAGACATATGTAGGTCATTAGAAAGGGCCATAGAAATAAAATAAATTTAAAAGAAAGCTAAAAAATCTCTTGAAAACCACAGAGCAATACCATCTCCCACTTTATAAAACAAGAAGCTATAGAGCTGAATTCACCAGCACAAAAAGGAGAACAGAAAGAAATTCAGGCCTCCTTTTTCAAATTATTTGTCCAGGAAACTAGGACCTGGGACAACTGGAAAGTACTGCTCAGGTAAGAGAAAGCTGTAATACTAAAATCTGAAATAGAAAGAAAGGTAAGGATTTAAGAAGACTACAGAAAAAGGAAATAATTAAACAAGTTGTATTTTTAAATACAGCAGATAGAAAATCTGTCATCTCCACTGAAGTCCATTGCTACACCAAATCTAAAACAACTGTGGGCACTGCAGGGAAGTTTAATTAATGTTTGCACTGGTTTCCATGAGCAAACATCTCCATGAAGTCAGTCCCACTCTTCCTTGCCCTATTGACAAACATGACGACTCAGGAGCTGTAGCCAGATAAGGAATTACGTAAACAGCAGAGATCTTGCTTTCAAACAAATGTCAAAATAATAGTGGAGCTGACCAGTGCACACTTTCAGCCAGCATGTTGCTACTCCACGTCACTAACCTTTGTCACTCCCAGCCATAGCAACATCTCAGAACAACTTTCAGTGCACCAAGTGGAGGCAAGATCCAGGTTTTTCACCTGTAGCCAGGGAAGAGCTGATACACTGCACACCACCCCAAAGGTAACCTGTGAGCAAATGTCCCAGTCTGTGTTCTTGCTGAATGAATAGAAGGGGCGTGGAGTCCAAGAAAGGAACCTCTATTTATCAGGAGAAACATTAGGAAACTAGAACTCTTCTGCACCAATTCTCCATTCAACCAATACAGAAACACATCACCACATCATTTGTTTTTCTCCTTAAACTAAACTGAACCTATTGGTCAAGGAATATATTCCACTGAAGTTTGTCAATTAACTAAGAAATCTTATTTGCAATCTTATTACCTTTACTTCTAACCATCACCTTTCTAAATGCTCAAATGCTGCCTCTACTTGAAAGCAAGTCTTACAGCAGTAGCTTAATAAATTATGTGTGTAGCACTAAGTTGATACACAACACAAAAGACATCACAAGTCAATAACAACAAAGTAAAGCAAATAAAAAATGAGAAAGCTATTAACTGTGGAGAGTACTAGAGGAGACCCCTAGAGCATGCATCCTTGCACTAGATGTTGTACAAACAAATTTAAAGACATTGAATAAAACTTTAATGAAGTCAATACAATCTCATCAATCACATTTTTAAAGATATGGGCATTTCCCATGATACACTGCTAATTTTTAAAGACACAATGAATGGAAAAATATACCTTTGCCTTCTCTAGGTTTCTTCTTTATACCTAGATCTGGAGACCCATCAGATAAAGCTGATTGCTGGGTCTTGGGTTTACGGCCAGCTGCACATAATACATGGGGAAAAAGAAGTATTAATCATATGCAGAGTAAAATTTTATAGTTTGCCTTTGCTGAAAAAAGCAGTTTGTATATTTCCCCCCCTGCTGTTTCCTCGCTACAGGTAAGGATAATCTAAAAATACTCTAATTCTTAGATTACTACTGCACATCCAGTGTAATTATCATTTAGTTGCTTACTTCATAGGCAGATTTAACTCAATTGCAGACAAGTTAATGTGCATTTTTATTAATTCTAAGACTCACAGATCTTGGATTTGTATCATTTTATCACTACATTGCATTTGTTTCCCTCTAAATTACAAGTAAAAATATTCCATCTCAGCATATCTGGAAACTCTATTCAATCAATGTTCCTAAATTGTATTGATGCCTCTAACAAAACTGCTAGACCAGAGACAGCAACCTTACCAGGTGCCAACTTCTCATGTGATAGCACAATGCTTAGAAATCAAACACTCTTCTGAATTGTTTCTCCTCCAAGACATGCCAATTAGGCAGGAAAGATAAAAATTTCACAAAGATCTTATGATGATTTTGTAAACTGATTTATATATTTAAGTTAGTATTTACCTTATTGCTTCATTGCATAAACCCCAAGTCTACTGTCTCACCAAATACACCCACATTTCAGACAGCAGTGGCAACCTACCACAAAAGTCCTCTTTGAATACTCTATCCTTCCTCCACTTGTGCTAAAATACACAACACAGAAACCATCTTCCTTTATGGCTTGTCAAAGCCCATTCTCCTGCTCCCTCTTTTTTCTTGATGCAGACCCATGTTTCTAAGAACTCACATTTCAGTCTCCCATCAATCTGTTTGTATGAGCAAAGAGATCAGACCATCCAATCCATCCTCCCCTGTATCAACTGCACCATCCACGGCAGTGGACAACAGAAGTAAATTTTTGAGATTGCTCCTATGAAAAGCCATATGTACCCTTTTTCTTTTTCATTGGTTCATGGATATCAGGGGAAGTTGGAACAGGAGATACATCCATTTGTTCAGATTCCTCTGTTGATACTTCCACCACAGTTTCTGTGATCACATCAGGTCTCATGGCTGCATGGATAAATTCTGGTGTGGACACACAAGGAGGGACAAAAACTTCCACTACAAGAGAAGAAAAAAAGAATATCTGATTAAGTTTCTACCTGATTATTTTAATGTATCTTACATAAAATTATTTTAAAGAAAGCATATGCAACAGTGTAGTAAGGTTCTGCTCCAAAATCCTGTCACCTTGAAAATCAATCCAGTTCCCTAAAACATGCACACTTGTCAGTAGCTTTAGGCAAAAACAAGTACCGCCACCAATATTCTTCAGAACTAAACTCAACTTTAATTTAAACAAATTAGACCTTCATCTTTGATCATTACTCTGATCTCTACTTCCTATTTTGTAGCTTTTGCATTTCAGTTTGACCATTATTTCATCCAACATATATTAAGTAACTTCAGAAGGGACATCAGACATTAATCAACATTAAGGTTTGGTTTTTCAGACTGGTAACACTTTGCAACACACAGTTTTTGGGTATTCTTTCTAAAATAGAAAGATGAATAGAAACACTTTTCCCTTAAAATAACTCTTTATTTCAGCAATTTAAAATGTCAGATTCACAGAACCCAGAATGGCTGGGGTTAGAAGCGGACCTGGTCCAACTCCCTGCTCAACCTGTGCCACCTAGAGCTGGTTGCCCAGGATCCTGTACATTTTAATATTTCCAAGGATGGAGTCTCCATGGCCTCTTCTGGTCAATCTGTGCCACAGCTCTGTCACCTGCACTGTGAAAAAGTATTCCATTATGTTTAGGGGGAAAGATTAATTTTAAATATGTCATTACTCAGCTATCTCTTCCCAACAACCCCTCTCAGATAAATGATTTAATTTGTAAGTGTACTTGTTGCAGGGTGGAGAAATCACGTAAAACTCCAACAAATCAGTAGTTTTTAAATATGCAGGCAAATGTTTTAAACAGCATATAGCTCTCCACAGAAACAGGTTTCCCGTTTTGCTTGTTTTACTGATTAGTAGAAGGAGAAATGGCTCCCAGAGTAGACTGTGGCTGACATACCAGGACTCCTGGCATCTCTCAGGCAGGTAGGAGACTCCATATGAAGCAAGGCCTCTGCAGCTTCAATTGTCTTATCTCTGCAGTGCACATTACTGCCATGAACTGATGCTTCTACTGCAGAAGGATACAAAAAAAGTTATGAGAACAGGTTACTTATAGAAGTCCACATGTATCCCTGTACAACTATACTTCTCAATCTTTAACATGAAAAACACAAGATTATCAGATGTCTTCACACCTTTTATACCTGCCTGTCAACAGAAATATTTAGGGAAGACATAAGACAAGCAGAACTGACACTGTCAGTTCCTAGACAAGATTTCTGGTTCACAAGAAAGCTACTCATTTCCATGAGGAGTTCAAGAGCTTACAGAAAGAGACTGAGATTTGTCTTCTGCCTTCAAATTAATCAGAAAAAACAGGTTGCAATTAGGATGATTACAAATTAATGATTACAAATTACTGCAGAGGAACAGAGAAGTAGTACCATATCCAACTATTATCCCATTAAAATCTAAAGGTCACGTCTTCAAATTTTCAGTCTATTGGATAAATATATACATATACATGTCTATGTATATATACATATATATATGTAAATACAAGACTAGTTTCCAAAACATACATCCTGTTTTGATGTCTGACATTAAAAATAATTTTGAGTTCATTTTAGCAGGTTGGTTGTTAAAAAAACCACAAAGCACAACAAACAGTATTAAGGGCGTGCTTTATGCAAAAACTAAGGGAAGAAGATAAAAACAGTTCTTTTTTCAAGTTCTGAAAGTTCAGGAAAACTAATTAATCAAAAATAATGCAACTTCAAGAGAGCACAGTTAAGTTTGATACAGTGCAGGTCACAGCACCCTGAACCCAGCAGGAACACTGAAAAAACCCAGTGTACCATGTAGAACTACAATTCTATGCACAGCTAACTCCATATTCCTCGCCCTTGTAAAGGTTTTGAAAAGCGGTGACTGCAGAAACACCTGTTGCCCATTATCCACACTCTGGCCAAGGTAGCTGTCTCTCTTCAGTTGCTCTTTCCATTTATGGCCATCTGCTCTAAGCTGAACCACTCCAGCAAGGCAGCCAGCAACCAGGAGATCTATCTTTAGCCTAGGCAGAGTCACCTATCTCTAGTATCACAGAACTAAAGAGGATTTCGGAATAATTCTCTACAAAAACTTCAAGGCACGTATGCTGTTACTGAAAGCAGAAACAACTCAAGGTTTGTTTAGTGAAAAGCAGGGAAACGTAATGCCAGAGTTGCTTCTGACTTAAGGAAACACCAGATACACACAGATTCCCTGCAGGCTCACCAGCACATTGCAGGTTTTTTTCAAATGCGGGGATTAAAAACTTGAACAACCTACTACCCAGCAGATTAACCACATCAACCAGAAGCTGAAAGTGGATGAAATGTGGAAGATGCATAAACGCAAAACTACAGGTGACAAAGTTCTTCCTGAACCAGCCTGCTGCTCACCTGCTGACTGGCTGATGGGATTCCCACCACAGCCTATTAGCTATGGCCTGCGATGCTATTTAGAGAGCTTTATCTTTTGGAACAGTAGATGCCTGTTAAAGCTGACATTCCAACACTGCTTCACCCCAGGCTGCGAACAATAGAAGCTTACCTAAGAGCACAGGAAAATCAGGAAAGGGTCTTTATTTCGCACTGTTTCTTGGATAACCAATGGCAACCAGCACAAACTATGCACCATGAGCCATTTCCCCAGCTGCAAACCCTGCATGCTCCCCATGCTTGGCCAAGTGTTTCCTTCCCAAGCAGCTGTTTGGGCATATCCAAAGTCAGAGGCTGACCACCTGCACTGTAACAGACCAGCCCTCCTGGAGCAGGAAACCCTCTGACTAAACATTTCTCTTTCTAAATAAAAGTTTCAGTTGCACAGAATTTGATTACTAAGTTTCCCTCATCTACCTGATAAAAATTTTCATTTTCACTGATTATCAGAATACAGGAACAATATTCAGACAGTTGATAAAAAATGTATAAATTCTACAACACTACTGAAATTAGAAAGTCCAAATCAGTATTTAATGTGTTATTATTCTAATGCATGCAATAAGATTCAAAGCATGTCAGCAAAGCTTCTCCAATCAGATAGCTGCTTCTGTGCCATTAGGTTCAGTATACAAAGGAGTTTTGTAAAGAAATTCAAACTCATTTGACAAATTTCCTCCTAAATGCTTAAAAGTATACAAAATTTTCCTACAGAAAACAGTTTAGATGCTGCATCACAACCAAGAGGTACTTAGCAGAGGGCAGGAACCAGGCAAGAAAGACAGCAGATAGCCATCTATGTACTTTTCCAGTACTAGGATATTCTGCTGAAAGATCAAAGTTGAGGAAGAGGAAATACAACCAGCATTAGGGACTAAGACTGCAAAACTGTAACAGCAGAGCAAAGGAGCCCTAAGCAACCCTTCAATTTCCAATAAAAATACACTATCTACTCCACAAAAGCCTCTGACTCTTGAAAAGACACACTTCACAGATGCTTTTCCAATGGGAGCTACTTGGGACTCCACTAAAACTGTCACCTAAAAAAAAATCAAGCAAAAAATAGCAACACTTCTGGCTTTGGCTGAACAACACATGCTGTCTGTCTATCAAGACAGTTAACAAAGTAATCTAAGATTGCCAAAAGGACAGCTATGAAAACATTTACTAAATTCAGTTCTATTACCAAGTTTCAAGTCCTCCCAGATAACTAATTCTCCTTTACCCAGTACATGGTTTTCATCTTAGAGGCTTTTGTCTACCCAGTGAACACCAGGAGCTTGCATTTCCTCACAGGGAATGTTTACTGCACCAACACAGTGGGAAGAAAAAAGGAGAAATTTGTATCCTAACACAAATTTATGTAAAATATCTTCCTGACATGCTAGAAAATGTCTAACAGAAGACAGCATGTCAGAGTGCTCAGACAGAAGACATGATGCCCCAAAACCGCTAAAAAAAGAGATAAAAGGTGAAGTGGGGGAACAGGCTCTCTCAGAGAAGGGGTGGGACAAGAAAAAAACAAGCGGCTCTTCTTGCAAATGACTAGATCAAGTGTCATCAACTAAATTACACTTGTATCACAACAGTTCTCACAAAAAAAGATGGGTGGAAAAGCAAAACAAAAGGAGTAGGATTCCACAATTAAAAAAGACAATTTTCCACGACTTTGCTACACAAGTATCACATTTCTAACCAAAGACTGAAGTGTATCGCCCATTTCTCTAAAAATGCCCAATTCTATTTCTATTATATTTATGCTATCAACTATATGCAAGACCCCAAAACTAAAATAGACTGTATTGTTTCAAACAATACAAGATGTAGGTCTGTTATATTATACAATCATTTCAGAAAGAACTGTCACTTGCCCAAATGAAGCAAAGTAGTTTATGTGGATGGAAGTAAATTTTCCATACTTTGGTAACTGAGTAACATGAGAACTGCCATTTACTGATCTAGAAAACATCAGAGCTAAGACCACCACTTATCTTCCATTCTTTAAGATCAAATCTCATCTTACTGCTTTTATGAAAGAATGAGTCCTTGGCACATTATTTTAGAATATTTAATTTAAAATTTTTGATCTATTTTTAGGAAAAAAAAACTCAGGAAACAAATTCAGATCTAAAGTGTAAATAGATAACAAGGCTAGTTGATGTCTATCTTCACTGTTGGCCTAATGTTTGCTAACTCCACTTTCTACCCAAATAGTGTGTATAGTAGATTATTCAAGGTTCTCAACAGCTGTTACGAAATACTAACCATGGTAATTAAGTCTGAAAGAGCTGTACTTTGGATTTACAGAAAAAAATGGCAACATATTCATTTGGTAACAATGCCCCCCCCTCTTTTAACACAAGGCTAACAAAATTAATGAAAGCAATTTATGAGACTGAAAAAATGGACTGAAATTTTCAAAATGGTACACTTTTGCACTGCACTACAGCCCCACACCCCCCGCTTTAACCTGAAGTGCTATCAACGTCTGCTTTTACAAGGCCAACACTTAACTGTAGCACCTGCAACAGCCTACTCTTTAATATTATCAGGCAACCAAAACAATATTTTAATGAAGAATTCACAATTCCAAGCATGGAATTCAGTAAAGGGTGATTACCTATACACAAACAAACCTCATTAAAGTTTACTGGCATTTACGTGTTTGTTTTATTTCAGCATTTTAAAACAGCAGTGGAAGTTAGTAACAGTGCTTAAATGACATCTTAATTAAAAGCAGTTGAATTGCCTCTATAGGTAATCCCCAGGAATCTTTCTGTATGCAAAACTTGACTGGAAAAGAAAGCATTCTTCAGTTTACTGCTTGTTTTATGACGGACATTTATTCAGAGAACAAAAACCAATTTCTTGGGTTTTTCAATATTTCCCTAAGCCTGCCTCTGTTTGAGACTCTCAGTTGCACACAATTTAAGGATGATGCCTAACCCACTGCATAAAGGCAAATCAAAACAAAGATGAGAGCAACCATCTCAAAACACTTGTTTCACTGTGAGCCATATGTTATCAGCCCAATATTGACAGAAATATTAACTACAAAGCCAAAACATATCTTTGTAAAGTCATTTAGGAGTTGTTCTTACAACTGGCAATTAAGATAACACTAAGCAGTAACAATTTTGGTCCGTCTTACTTCCCACAGTTACTAAACACTGAAGTTTTGTCAACACTGAAACCAGCAGCCATGGGAAAAAGCAACATGTAATTATTATAAACCCTTAGGATAAAGAATTCCTCACTTAAATCCATGTGGTATCGACATACAAAACTAAGTAAACAGATATGGTGTATTGATAGTATGATGACGGGAACACTAGACATGCGTAGGTATCACTGCAATACAAATATGGGAAAAAAGGAATGAAATTGGTTTGGCTAATGAGACCAGTAATGACAAAAGACATCAAAAAGAGCAATGCAAAGGTCATTCATCATTTATCTAAGGGCTCACTCTCAAGCAATCTAGTTACAGTGACTTAAGGTGTTGACACAACGATCAACTACTTCAACGTTCTCTATTCACGGACAATCAAAAGTAAAAAACAACTCACTGAAATCTGCAGTAGTGAGAGCTGCAGAAATGAAAGCTGTTCTACTGGCAAAGTCAAGCTACTGCTCCATCCTAGACCCAAGTGTCAAAATGCTTAGGACCTACTCCCCTTCTGTTATGCAGCAGAACAGTTCTTCACTGCTTTGTAGCGGGGATTTTTATCATGTCTGGGGTGTGGGTCACCCTCCTCTGAAAAAATCCTGGGTATTTTTCCACATTAAGTAAAATAAACGATGATGATTATGTGACCTGGCCCTTTCTGAAAGCATATCTTAATGCACTGATAAACGACAGAGTATATCTTTAGGCCTGTAAAAACCCACTGCCATGTCAATGCAAAGCCGGTATTAAGCTTGACTCTCTCTGAAAATTCATGTGCAGCTACTGCACAGTTCATTACCTATAATGCCATACACTGTACTGTTTATGGTTCCAAGGACTGCTTTTAGAAGTTGACCTTTACGCTGTAAAGGCAAAAATAAAACCAGATCTAGTACAACTTCGGTGGAGAGCTGAATGCTTGACACGGCATTTGAGGTTTGGGTCAGTTGTAACCTTGCTCATTCTCCGGGGCTTTACCACACTTTAAAACAAATCCCGCGATCACTGGAGTATCCTGTTGTCAGACAGATATAACGAAACGGAAAGAGGCCAAACCACGCAGGACTCTGAACACAACCCCGAAAAGGCGCTACAGCCTCGGGTAAACGGCCCATGCCCCGGCAGCGGCTCGGCCCGGGGGCTGCAAGATCTGACGGTGCGGAGAAGCGGCCAGAGAAAGCGCGGCACCTGCAGGGGCCGGCGGCGGACAACGGAATTCCCGCCGCCTCGCTCCTCCTCAGCCCGCCGCGGCCGCGGGGCTGCCCGGAGGAACGGCCCGGCCCAGGACGGCGCATCCTCCCGCCCTTCCCCCGCCCGTCGGGGGCGCCCGCAGGCAGGTGCGGCCACGTGCGGCGGCGGCGCGGCCACTTCCGTGTTTACAGTCGGCTTCCCTCCGGTGCCGCGCGCGCCTCCAGCGCCGCGCCGCCACTCCCGCGCCCGCCGCGCGCCCATTGGCGGCCGGCGCCCCCCACCCGCCGGCGGCGGCGGCCCCTCCCCCGCGCGGGGCCCCGGGGGAACGCGCCGCTTCCGCTACGCGGCGCGCGTGGGGGAGGGGGCGCCACCGCCCCCCCGCGCCGCACACGTGGGGCCGCGGCCCTGCCGGCGGCGCCTCCTCCCGCCCCGCCGCCAGAGCGGAGTTTAAAAGGGCACGGGGGGCAGGCACCGGAATAGCGGGGGACGCGCGCGGGGGTGCGGTGCCCGGGGAGGCCGGGCCGCGGCCCTGCGTGCGGTGCGCGGCGGCACTCGGCCTGCCCGCTGAGACAGCGTGGCGGCAGCGCTCGGAGCGAGGAGAGGGCCGGGAAAGGCGGGAGGACAACAGCCTCGCGCACTTCCTGGTTCTCGCCCCAGCCTCCGAACCCCCGCTAAACTCCTCCGCGCGCCCCGCCGCAACTCCCGGCGGTGCCGCCCGCGCCGGGAGACAAGTGCCGCGGGCCGGCCGCTACCAAGGTGATCACTTCCTGATTGCCCTCCGTTGCCTCCCGCTCGCCGCCGGAGCGCGACGTGCGCCGCGTCTTCCCTCCACCCTGGCCCGTCCCCGCTCCCGCCCCGCGTCGGCCCGGTGCGGCGCAGCTCACCGGCCCGAATGAGGAGGTCGAGCTGGTTCGTGGGCCCCTCATGCACGGACGCCGCCATGTTTACGCTGCCGGAGCGGCTTCACATTGACGGACGGGCGGGCGCGCGCAGCGGCCGGCGGCGAGGCGCGCTCCCGCGGGCGGGCGGAGCGCTCACCGCCACGGCGCGCGGCGGCGGGAGCGCTTCCTGCGGGGCGGCGCGCGCGGTCCTTCCGCTGCCCGCCCCAGACAGGAAGTGCCGCGCCGGCTCCCGCCGCAGCGCGGGGCCGCCCGCGGGCGGGGGGAGCCGCCGGCCGCCCCGCGGTGCAGGCAGCGCTTCCCCGCACGGCTCCGGAGGCGCCCGAGGGCAAGGACGCAGCGCAGCCCGGCCGGCCCCGCACACCTTCCGCTCCATCTCTCCCAGCCCTCGGCCATCCGCACCTCCGTGCCCCGGGGACGCTTTCTGACCGGGGCAAACCGCCTACCGGTATAAGCCGGACAGTCCTCACCGAGGCGACCGCTGACGCATTAACAAGATTTCTCCTTGACAAGTCCCTGGGGCGCCTATGTTAGTAACAACTTGCCAGAAAAGCTCCGTGCCTTCAATCCACCTTATCTCCGTTAGAGTAACAGGGCTTATTCCAGTTAGCCAGAGGTCCCGTCCATCCTTCATCTCTGAAAAGACTTGTGGGGCGAAAAAAAAAAGTTTCATTGCCCTCTTAATTAAAAAAAAAACCCAAACCACTACCACCACTTTTTAGGGTTGCATCCTCTCTCCCCAGAAGAACACCTGTCTCAGTAAGGCCACAGCATTGCCTGCCAGGCTCCTGGATAGAGGCACCAGTCAGGAGAACATGCTCTCCACACTTCCTACCCAGTCCATGCGCTAATTACTCCCAGGGTAAAACTTCAGAGCTGCATGAAAAGAGCAGCTGCACCAAGACAGGCCAAGTATGTCTCACACAGAGCTATGCATAGAAATTATACGGAGGAATTCCTTCATTAACACCACACACCTGAGTAGGCCTACATTGTTAAGCCAAGAATCTAGCAAACGCCTGCTGCCTACAGTGCCTTCCTTGAACACGTCATCTTCACAGCTCCATTAAAAGAAGGTGACGGGATCCAGCTGCAATACACAATCTCTTCCCCTTTCAAGTTTCAGTAGTCCTAGGACCTAGAGCAGAAGGAACAATTTAGAAACAGTTTTCCCCAGCACCAAAATCACAAAATAGTATCCAGCAAAAATCAACTCCAGCTGGTAAATTCAGTGCTTCAAACTATTGACAAATCCTACTCGTCCACTACAACTCTCAAGACATTATAGGAATACATTTTCATGACTGTATTTATACTTAATGTTTCTAATACACAAATAAAAAATCAGGCATTTTGTAGACAGCAGTCATCCATTCCTGGGTGTAAGGAGTTAAATTTGTTCAGTGCCTCATCAGATAAAGAGCAAGACCTGCAAGCAACATCATTCACTCTCACATTCATGAGAGAGGCCATGATATCTAAGGGTAGGTCTGTGCTAAAATTTTGCCCATCAAGATTCTTCCACAGCCAGAAGCACGGACAAATAAGGCACCTAGCCATCTGTGAGGGCAAAAAGCTCTCATGCAGATCCAGCTTTGCCAACAGCAGAGTGCTCCTGTCAGCTTTTGTTATTCAGAGAGGTGGAAAAGCAGTACTAACAGAAATTCCTCCCATCAGCATATTTCCACTAGGGGACTCTGCTGTATTCTCCAGCAGAAATTTTCCTAGTGAAGACAAGCCCAAGGACAAGAAAAGGCATGTTAGGTAGGCACACACTTAAATGTGCAATAAAATTTATTAGCCGTTCATTAGAACATCCTCAGATTGACGTGGAAGCCTTACATGGTGTCGTTTAGCAACACCATAGCTTCAGCTTACAGACAGAGTACTGGAATAACCATGTAGTCCTGGCACTTTGTCCTGTGTACCTCCTGTTGTTAAAAACTGTAATCTACCCACATTTCAAGCAATAAAACACAGTTTAAAAGTTTGTCTGTTTAGATCCAGATCAAAAGCTGTACTGAGATGCTAAATGCCTTTGAAGATCCACAGCCATATCAATAGGAGCTCACACTACCATACTTTGGAAAAGGTGCACGCATCGTTTTTTCCTTTTTGGATTGCTGTGTAATTCAGTGAGGATTGTTTACTGATTTCAAAACTGAACTGTTTGACTCATACCCAATAAAGTTTTGCCTGAGATGTATGGACTCCTTGAGTAAGTGCATGCAAGTAATCGGCACTGCGTAACTTTTGACAAACTCCATAGGTCAAAAATGAAAAAAAAAGAGAGTATTAAACATAAAGTTCTTGGTTTAATACCAGTTTCTTAAGTAGCGTTTATTTACTACTGCAAGCATAGACTTAGCACACAATGTTTGCCAGTGCACATGAAACGGACTTGAACAGCTGCACAGAAGTGCTCTGATTCTTCCCTCTCTCTGATCATACACAAGAGAGAATATCACTGGATGCCCAAGGGATTCCAATCACTTGAAAATGAAAAGAATCTGAGCCTGTGCACTTTCAAGATTAATAACCAAAAAGCCACAACAAATTATGAAGTGACCTTCATAAGGTCACTTATATAGATAAGGTGTGCATACCTTATCTATATTAGTATTAAATCATAGCACTGTCTTTAAGGAGGAATGCAACATTCTCCAAAAGTCCTGCAGTTTGATCTGTTTAAATTATATTATTTCTAGTATTTTACGAATGCTGATTGATTTGTCATGCTAATAAAATCTTATTATTGCAGGGGAAAACCAGACAGTGAACAGGAAAAAAGTAAATGTGCATTTAACTTTTGAATCTATTTCAAAGCCTCCTTTCTAGTCTAAAAAAGAGGGCTACAAAATCTACTCAGTGGGTGGCCCACTGAAGCAAGAAATACTGTAATGGAACAGGGGCACAGGAAATTGCAGAAATTTTATTTCTCTGGCATGAAAAAAGTAAAAAAAAATGTAGAGGAACACATTTTGGACCAGCATCAGTCTTTGTCAGACAGAAACATGTTTATTTGTTTATTTATCCTAGTTTATTGTTGAGGGGTTTTTACTTGTTTTTACTGACATTATTGTAATTTTTTTACGTGCAAGTGCAGCTGTCAAGATAGCCAGGTAGACCTACATGCTACATTTTCCAACTGCCAGGAAAAAAACCAAGTCAAAATGTTTAATAAGCTGGAAAGTTAACATTCAAAATTATGCTTCTAGTTACTACATTCCTGTTTGTCATAAGCTCTAAGTAACTTCAAGATAAGTGAATTGTATCTCCATTCTTGTATAAACACAGGAGTAAAATATCTATCAGGTCATGCTTTCTTGTCAAGAGATATGGACAACTTTGTTCACAATAAAGGAAATGTATCACTTCTCTGCAATATACACTAGTTAAAACTCATTCAGATTCTTTTGAAAAACCGAGAGGCAATTAAAAAAAAAAAAAAAGCAGCTGGAAGTGACTAATTGCATCCAAAACAGCAGATGTAAATTCAAAATATGAAAAACTGGTGGGCTTCATCAGATTTGCAGACTTGGATTGGGACAGAATCATCAATTATCTTAAGCATATCCTTGAACAGTCCTCAAAACTAATAGAGCATTTAGTGCTTATAGAGGAATTGTCATTCTCCACTCTCGCAGTCTCCTACGCAAAGTTGTGTTTCCTACAATTCCCACAAATATTATGAAAACATTCTCTGATAACAGACTAGTTTCTCTTGGAAAACTACTTCACAAGCACTGTAGCTTAAAATGCTAAAAGTACAGCCTTCCAATGGCACCTTTTCCTTCCACTGACAGCAAATAATTAACAGAAAGAAAAAACTGTGTGCATTTAATTACTTTTAGCCCCAGAGGATTCCAGTTGTATTCTAGTAAGACAAAGCTACCTTGGGAAAAGGCAATTACCATAAAGCACTTGCTTATTCTTACAGAGGTGAGTTGTTTGAGCGAACTTAAGTAAATAGAGGGTAGATGGTAATGTTTTTGTGTGCTGGTTTGGCATGAATTGATTTGTGGTGAAGAGGGAAAACGTCAGCCACCCAAGGAGCTGCTAGCTAGAGCAAAACCAATCGCCGGCTAGCTCTGAGAATTAGCACACTGCTAAGCCAATTAGCAAAAAGCTGATCACGCCTCTATGATAACATATTTAAGAACAAAAAAAACGCGGGAAGCTGTCTTGCTGCCTGCTCGTAAACGGGTTGGGGAGGCTGGCTGGGCCCCTGTCCCAGCGGAGCCAGCCCGGGCCCCATGCCAGAGGGGGCCACTAGACCATGTCCCGGCACAGCCACCAGGCCATGCTGCGGGGCCATCCTGGCACCGGGAGCAGCTAAGCAGCCAGGGTGGCGCCGCACGGCTGCACTTGTCTCGGCACGGCTCGCAGTGGACTTTATTTACTTAGCCTCTTTTAACCAGCCGTGCTGCGGACAGAAAGACAAAAGCAGTGGTGCGGTTTTTCTTTTCTCGGCGTCCTGCGTGAAGAAAAGGCACGGAGTGGAGCTGGCAGCCAGCGCGGCTTGTGCAGCGCTGGCAGAGACCACATGAGCAATACAGAGAGAAGCACGCTGAGAGATTCCCCAGTTGCGGGGCCTGGACAAGATCAACCTTTCAGCGCTGCAGAACTCTAGAAAAACTTTTCAATTGATAGAACCTAAGAACAAACAAACCTACGAACACCAATTCTCTCCCGAGTCAGAGAAAAGGATAAGGTGAAGACACGTGAGGACAATATGGTGACACTAAGGTCGCTGCGAAAGAGGGAGGGGGAGGAAGAGGTGCTCTGGACATCGGAGCTGAAATTCTTCTGCAAGCTGTGGTGAGGACTGTAATACAACAAACTGTTTCCCTATAATTCGTGAAATGCATGCGGGGATGCAGCATTCATTCACCCACAGCCCATAAGAAAAAGGCACTCGTGCTGGAGCATGCGGATGCTGAAAAGCTGAGATTGGGTGAGAAGCTTGAACAGAGAGAAGGAAAACACTTGCTTTCAGAAACAGAGGAAGAGGACCCTCGCTTTTATACTAGAACAATTTATCATTAAAAACTGCACCCCATAAGCCAAATGGCCACAAAAAGCAGCTGTGGGAAGACTGCTTTGCCCATAGGAGGGACTTCACATTGCAAGCTGGTTCCGGGCGGACTGTTTGCCGTGAAAATTAAAACCGTGTTGGAAAAGTTCAGAGAGAACTACTTCCTGTAGGAAAGAGCCCACAGCACAGCAAGAGACTCCTCTCCCTTAGTGAACTGAAGAAAGACTTTTAGACTGACTAAAAATCCTACGTTTTTTCTCCCTGTGCTGTCAGAGGGAAGGAAAGAAGGGTTGGGAGGGGAGGATGAAGGTGTTTCAACTGTTTATTTTTAGTTCTCATTATCCTCTTTCAATTCTTTTAATAAATTTTTCTTTATACCTTTTAAAATTTTAAGGCGGTTTTCCCTTAAAGTGTTTTTGTCCTAATCCTTATCTCACCCCATGAATTTTCTTTCCCCCTCCTCTGCTTAACTACAGCAGAGGAAAATGAATAAATTATTTTTGTGGGTGTACTGGCATTTGGCCAGTGTCAACCTATCACAGTCTGAGGGCAATACTTGCAGTCTACACAAGATATTGCAAATGATAACAAGAGTAAAAATCCTGAAATGCCAACCACTTCAAAAAGCTGCAAGTAATTTCAGAAGTCCAGACATGTCCTGTCCCAAGTGCCTAAGTCATCTAATAATTTTAAAGTTACAGAAAGGTCAGTTTTGCCCAGGATCCTAAAGAAATTCCCATCTAATATTTACAGAAGTAGCTGCTATCTTCAGCAGCAGGCCATCACTGTTGATAGCTATTATTGCATTGCAAAGGCAACAGTACAAAGAAGCATTTTTAACAGTTAAATGCCAGAAAACATATAATAAGAAGATGCAGCCATCTATTTTACCAGCACATCAACATAATCATTACCATCCACTGTGGATTTGACAGTAAAAGATATCCAAATAACAAAATAACCACAAAGTGTCCCTGGAAGACACAGGGAAATATTGAGGAAAGTGGTCCATGACTATGCCAAAGCTCGTTTTCTTGACTACATCATCCAAAGTCTAACAATACCAAAGCCAAGTGTCTGTCACAATCTGCATCTTTGAGTGAACTCAGGGTCCTGATGTCACTATTCATACAGCAATTAATGATTCCAAACAGAAAAAACAAATGTATCCTCAGGATTTGGCACTACCTCTGACAAACTGAAAAAGAGTTAATCAAAATAGCAAGGGTCTACATTCCAGTATTACTACTTGTGCATGCAGAGTAAGAAAATTCAGCTGTCTTGAAAAAAATTTAAAAAAACAAACTACCAACATACAAACAATCAATATTTACACTTCCCTGCTTTATAAGGAAATTCCTTCTTTCTAGGGCAGTCTATTAGATGAAGGTAATTTGCATAGCGCTCTATATGATCTTACATAATTAACAGTATTTGAGACTGGTAATAGGCTGGCATATAAACTATGCCACACTTGAGCAATTTCTCTGTCCCAGATTTTGAAGTCCTTAAGGCTTGTCTGATAACAACAATCATCTATTCTATAAGTCCACTCAATGTTTTTAAGGACTAAATGTCCTGCTCAAACACAGCTTTATCTCATCCTACAGTTTGCTGTCAACTACAATCTCCCTTTTCATATGCAGATCACCTTTAAAAATGATTACTTTCAATAGCTTTTCACTATCTTTTTGATCAATAAACACCACTAACTCTTATGCACTCATATCACAATGGCTTCGGATGCCCCATTGCATTCTAATTGCAAGGTATAAACCCTCAGATTTTTCAGCTTACATTAGTAAAATGTTGTGGCTGTGTTTTCACAGTAACAGCCTACAAATTCTCACTCCCAGCTGCAACTGGAGTAGGGAGTTTAGAGAAGAATGCATATGAAGTCCAACCCATAATGTCCCACACTAGCAAACTGTTGAATTAGCCTCACATCAGCCTCAGAAAATAAAAATTATGCCTGAAATGTGTAGTTAAATTAGACTTTATTACAAAATAGTTCATCTTGTAGCATGCTTTCAGTATGAATAGAGCACTGAATGGTACAAGGCAGAAACCTGAAATCTAGAATGAACTGGACACCACAACCCAGCTGTTACCATTATGTTAAAATACTATTGTCCATGGAGCAGTTGTAGAGCTCTTTTCCTTAATTTCTCAGAAAAGAGAACACCAATAAAGATGTCATAAAATCTAAGTTGCAGTTGCATTTTGTTTCTGAATTAAGAATGTCACTGAAAACAAAGATGTATATACCCTTGGCATAACTGCCCCAAGCACTACACAATAGCACATGCAATAGGAGGGGAATAATTTTGCCTTACTGTCATCAACATTCAACAACTAAAAGTGCAATGGATTTCTTGGCAAAATAAGGATTCACATGGATGTAGCAGCAGTAGCAACATGGTGTGTAAAATAAAATTAGTTGGCATCCAAAGGACAAACTCTTAACCCATTAATGTGTAGGAGGCATCTAAAATTCTTGCAGTAGAGCAAGCAAAGTTTCATTTTGTTTATCTAGCTAATAGGCTTCATCTTAGCTCTTTGAGCAATGTCACAGCTGCAGCTGGTCTGAAGCTGCACAGGTAAATCTGGCCATAACTGAACCCAATTCGGCTAGCCTAGGTCATTCTAGAACAAAAGCAAACAAGTCCCCAGGTGAGGCAACGACAGGTTGGATTTGAACTCAAACAGGGAACCCCAGCCAATCCCATCAGCCCTGAATGCAGACGTATCACTGGGCAGTGAGCTGGGCGGTGCTGAGACCCGGACTAAGCAGTGGTTCAAGCACAGGAATTATGAGCCCCCTATAAAAGGGGGCATCCATGGATAAACCCTAGCTGTTGTCGCATGATCTCGGTGTGTTCAGTCGTGTGCCTGTCTCCAAACTGCAAACCTAACGTAATAGAGGAAGACAGCGCCAACTTATAATGAGAGTTTAATCAAGTTGTTAGAACGTCCATACTCTTTTTTGGTGTTTTGTAGTCAGCATTGTCCTCTAGAGCAAATGGTCTCTCTGCATGTGTAAAGTTCTCACTGAGCTGTCAGTGTAAGGAAATGAAATTCAGTCAATAGGGTATGTCTGCACTAACAAGAAATACACCAGATGCTTGTGTTAACTCATTTTTTCTAAGAGGCAGTTTAATGAAATAATGTATGGCCAGAAAGAATTGTAACACTGTTTTATTTATCCCTTACACACACAGACCATAGATGCAAAAGTTAGATTCTAACCGGATCTAATACCAAGTTCTTAGTAGATGATATTTAACTGATGAAAATTTATCTGAAAAACCACAGACTTCACAGGCTCAAATTTCTGTAAGAGATATTAGAAGGAAGTGGTTTTAATTGTAATAAGGGAAGACATATAAGGACAGAAAGAAGAACAGGCAGTAACTAAAGACTGGACATAGAGATGCAAACCTGATTCCCATGGGGATAACGGTGTAACCAGTAATCTGAATTTTCCTCTGAGGAAGATGATTTCCCTAAACTATGGGTTTTACTTATCCATTTGTTTTAACTGGGGGAGAGTTAAGCCTGAACTCCCTGTTGATTCAACATCCTCCCTCCTTAAGAATGGCTATCAATATACACGATAGGTTCAACTGAACTTTCTGGTCTTTGTAGCCCAGTATTTTTCCATCCTGGAAAGGGTCATTTTCAGATCCACATTTTTTTCATGCAGGTCTTCCACCCCGCTGTGGCAGTAACAGTTTTAGAATCAAAACAGACTTTCAACTTTTACCACAGGGAGGATTTCTGACAGGACATGAAATTAAAAAATCTGGTGACAGTTCACAAATTGAATGATACTTCAGCTTCTTGAAAACAGTAGTTTTGTCTCTTCTTTAATCTTAAAGCTGCAATGAAAAAATAAATCCCAAACTTGTACTTGGTGCTTTGATGATTAATAAAAAAAGAAGGGGGAAAATACTATTCATATACAAGATGTTAGAGTTACTAAAACAATTAAATCAGGGTCTACAGTAGCAATACTTAAATACATGTCTTGGTTAACTAAAAGAGTAGGCATCCTCCGTGTCCAAGATCTGCCGACCATGACTGTGTTACCTTCTGTACTGCTCCTACGGCAAATTCCAAAATTAGATTACCCCATTATAACCACGTTACAGGTTCTGTGTGGTGACAAAATAAACAGAACTGTAGCAATTGTTAACTTCAGACACACTGCTTCTTTAAAGAAAGCAGCTTCTGGTATTATGTAAACTACAAATGTTTTGTTGAATAAATCCTAAAACTGAAGGGCTAATTACTTTTAGGGGAAAAAAACTGTGCAGGAAATGAAAGCCAATAGACTATGAGTATTATTAAAAACTTGTTAAGAAGGATTTGTCTTTTATGATATAAACATGTTCACTCTTGCAGTAAACAAAATTTTAAGGCTGTAACTCAGTTCTCAGTGATTTAAAGGTACCACTCCCAAGAATATCAAACAAAAACGGAAAGAAATTAAAAAACTATGTCAATCTAAAGATTTTATTTCTCTTTCCAGTCATTACAAAAGGCACTCACTACTTCCACAAGGAATGTCATAAGGTCACCTGAAATGACCCAAATTTCTATATTTTGTTTTTTCTAGAAAACTTCCTTTTCCATTCCAAGCAATAGGCATATTTTTCTGGAATAAAAACAATGAACCACTAAGTCTTTCTTGTTTGCTAAAAGACACTTGGGTTTTACATCTGTAGTTAATGGATTAATTTTACAGTTAAAGGAGTAATTATAAACAATGATCCTTGATTAATGAATCAAGATAGATTAGTGGGAAGCAGTCTGATGGGGGGCAAAACCCTCCATACTCCACTAGAATTAACTAAAAATTCATAAGTACTTATAATGATCATATAGCATATTTTATTTGAATTGTGCTTTCATAAATGTGAGAAGTTTTTAAATTAAAAACAACATTGCAGACCCTGATTCTGCCCTTGGCTCAGCACTGATTGTCCTTATAGGCAACACAGTTTCAAATCCATTAGTAGAATAGCAAACCATAAGTAGAATCATTTAGTGAACAGTACAGATCATCTCTTTAGTGTCCTAAGTAAATTTTCCCAGAGCAGCTTCCCTACAACATTTTTCACACAGGGTACTGATCCCTATCTCTAGAGGCTAGAATAATGCTATATTTTCATAAATTATGAAGCTTTACATTAACTGCAAAGTGGCCCGAGGCTATTTGAATGTGTGTTGTAATGGTATGAACCACATAAATCAGTAGTCATTGGAATTGCCAATGAACTGTCACAAGAAAGGGAAAAAAGGTCCATGGCCAACAGGAAAGATACTGATAAAGGAGGCTGTATTATGTGAAAAGGGATCCTTTTCAAGTACTGCCAAGGATTCTTTAAGATGGGTTTTAGTATTTACCATGCTGTCTGTAGAATCTAGAACCACCAAAGGTATTAAGTTTACTCATTCTTGGTGCAACAATGATACATTTCTCAAATAACATGAAAATTTTTGTAGCAATTAATTCTGTCATTTATGAAGCAGGATCTATTCAGACTACTTTAGCAATAATAGATTTTTCTAAGATGTACAGAAATCAAACTGTTGCACCTCTCTAAATTGGGATCATTAGCATAATAAAGGCATGTACTTCAAAAATTAGCACCTTAAAATGCTCTTTAAACATTATACCTTGTTTATTGCCTTAGCCTGCTTTCTCATTAACAATTACCATTGTTACCACCTCTCTCCTACATTAAATTGCTACCTACCCACAGCCCACTATCTCTACTACAAAATTAAAATTTAAAAACAGCGCACTCAGATTCACTGTCCTGCGATTCATTGCTAATAACGGTGCATTACCAAAATGAATGCTTCTCAGGGCTTTCATATTTTCTCTCTGCCTATCTTACCTCTCTGTATGAGAAAAAATCCAGAAAGACTCCTGGATGTGTCAAAACATGTCGCTCACAACACATGCCCCACAAGACTGCCTTCCTCCGAACAGCCTAAACCAAGCACTCCTTTCATCAACGCTGGGCATTAGTTCTGTGCAAGGACCTAATACTACTCACTGTCATGTATAATTACACCATGAAAACCAGACTTGATTAATAGGTGCATACACTACACAAATAATACTTAAAAGATGGACTGTAGGAATGGGTGTGCATTCATAGTCTTTAAAATCTTCATTCATTTTAATTTCTCCTCCACTGTTTATTGGTTTTTCACTGCTTATTAATTCTTAGATGAAAACTGTTACAACAAATAAATATTTGAACTGATTTAAATATATCATTATCTTATCATACTAAATTTTTAAGAACATATTAATGTCAAACTGAAAAAGAGGCAACACAGAAAACATCAACAAACTACAAGCAGTCAAGACATATCTCTTACCATCTCCAGCCATAGACACCAAATTATCAGATCAACTGATAATTGATAAATTTTAAGAATATACTTTCAAATATCAAGGCTTGGAAGCACCCATGTCCCTTTCTTTGAACAGCAGCTTACATAAAACTATTCCTATCAAAGAGCTACAAGTTTTTAATTGTAATTTCCCCCAGTTTATTATGGCCATAAAATTATGCTTAAAAACATAAGGAGTTCATTTGCAGCAGCTCTTTATCCTAAAAGAGCTGTTCTGTTAGCCATTAATCTACAAAAATTTTACTAGAAACAGCATATTTAATGTTTAAAATACAACTTCTGAATACAAAAACCTTTGAAGTATAAGCTCTTAAAGGTTTTCAAATATAAACTGAAGTTGTAAAACTCAGTTTGGGAAGAACACCCTCACTTCTCACCTTATTCTTAAAAGTTTTGTTACCATAGTCAAAAATTAAATTTAAGAAATACATTATTTCATAACTTCTCTTTACATTTATTTGTTTAACTTCTAATTAACATATTTCTTTCAAACACATTTCAGTAAACTGTAAGTATTATCCCAAAACCTGCATCCCAAGTTCATGCTGACCTTGTGAAGTTCATGCCTGCGATTTTTGCTGCAGAGCTACAGGATAACATCCAACTTGAGAAGGATGTATGAGCAATTACATCCACTGTTTACTGAGAAATCTGCACTGAAACATGCCTAATCTGATGGGAATGCATATAGACTTCATGGGATGCCAAGTTAAGCAGCTGAGACAGTCTCTCACCTTTATTTTGCTTTCCTGACATCATGAATTTAAACTCCAGCTCTAAATTAGGCAGCTGCAGGATAGGAGCATAAGCTACCAACGTCAAATGGGTTTCACCAGTTACATATGGAGGGCCCAAGAGGACCTGTCCTTCGGTTGCAGTTCTACATACTCCCTACCCCAACATTCTGCTAATCCAGCAGAAATTTAACTCAACAAAAAGACAAAACAGTTGAGGGTTTCCTTGCTATTTTTCTTCTTGCAAAATTAGCATAGAGAAGTATGAGAAGCAACACAAGAGAGCAAGAGGGAAGGACAGCAGGAATCACAGCCCAACAGTCAGAGGTTATTAGACTGCTATAGCAGCACCACTTTTGTTTCCACAGACACTTTAAACATATTTTGGTGCCCCTCAGAAAACGCAAACCTGATCATGTTCTGTCGAGAGAGGGTGCACAGAAAGATCTGTGCTTATTGCTAAACAGTTCAGCTTTCACAGCAAAGCTCCACTCCTTTCTTCATTCCTAACTTGTTATTTTATAGATAGATGTGTTAAATTCAATCTATTAGGCTTTTTACCCGTAAAGGAACTCCATTCCCCATAGCCACCCACTCCTGCAACCAAACCAGCAATAATAAACTCTTGCACCAAAAAGGCAGGATAGGAAGGGACAGACAGGAAGGGGCAAGAAATGGAAGATGGGGTAACTAGAGCCCTGCAGTCCCTATTTCCAGCTGTCCTGCAGTTGTGTGGCTCACACACAATGTAAAACTGAATTCTAACCAGCTTCCCAGCTCAGCCAATTTTTAAGAACTCCAAGTCTGGTTGTCTAGTAAAGTCCCTGCATAAGTACATAGCAAAGACATAAGTGAAGATCTGCCTGCTCATGAGGGAGGAGACACTGTATTACAATGCAGCATCCTGAATGTAATGGGACATTTTTACTTGCCAGGGTAATCCTGTCACCAATGAAGCCTAAGCAAAGATAAGCTTAGAGGAAAGAGATGTGAACCCATGTCAAGACTTCCATCCCGTGGGTAGACACATTCCTTGGGGATTTCTAAAAGTACAAAAACCTCATGGAAGAAAAGAATTAAGTAAGTCTACCTGTTTCCACAGTTTCAGTCTCAATTTCTTGTTCCTCTGCTACATCTTGCATCAGGTAAGTCTCATCATCATAAACCAGGACCTGAGCAGCGTAACCCTGTTCTAGTCTGGCACTAGGAACTGGCTCCACAACCACTGCTGGGAATTCAGAGACAGGCTCATTTTCCTATAGAAAAGGGAAAAAAAAAAGGAAAGAAAAGAAAAAAAATGCTCTAAATACTGCACTACTGAACTCTATGTCAATGTTTTCCTCTTATGTTCTCAAATTCTTTAAGAAATAATGATGATAATTTCAAATATTTTCAAAGGAAATTTTCTTCCAAAGCAAGAGATTAAAAGAATAACAGATTGTTATCAGCCAGTAGAGGGGGCTTTCTAAATCTCAAAGCTTTCCTGAGTTTAAGGAAAATTTAAAGCACCAGACAGTTTAAGATATTAGAAAAGAGCACCCTTTCTAATGAAGACACTCAGCTGTGGGAAATCTTTCTCATCCCTCTGCTTGATGAAAGGTAACAAAGGCTTTGACTATGCACTGCAAGGTACCTACATCTGACCTGTGTCTTTTGAACACATGCTTTGGGTTAAATGCATAAGTTACTACAGAAGAACTGACTACTTCAAAGCCTATATGCTCACCTCTACTTATTTAAGGATCAAAATGTCTGTAAAAGCATATATAATCAATCAGTGTTGCAGAAGTAGAACCGTGCCAGATTATCTTTATTAAAAGCTACAGAAGAGTAGAATATATTTATTATTTGATGATAAGAATGCAAAATACAGTAAAATATGCTGTGCTGGCTAACTTTAAAAGATGTCTATGGATTGTTCTGCTCAACTTGTTCTATACTTCACATCTGAGATCTTTAAAGAAAGCTTAGTATAGAATATAATTTTGTAAACCCAGTCTACTGTTGTACTGCAGACTTCAAAACTTCCTGCTTCCACTGCTGTGACAACAAATTCTTCCACTAAAAGGTATTTGAAAAATGGCTGCACTCTTACTCCTTACACAACAATCTCAGGTCCATTTCATTTGTCTTCACAGCAAGTTTACAGCAAATTTTCTTTCAAATTAAGATAAAAGGTTTCAAAGTTTGATAGTAAATAAGTGCTATTTACTTTTCTAACCTCTTGATTTTTTATTTCATTGCTGTCAAACTCCAGGGCAGGGCCTCCATTGTCAATCACTACTGATGTCATGGTGCATCCCTCGAAGATTCTTTGAGAACTGTTATCTCTCTTGAAGATACTAATGCTGATAACCTCAGGATATCAAAGGCTTGAATTCACAGTCCACTGCTCTTAAACAGCTAGGCAGAGGTTGCTGAAACACAAAATAATTTTAAGTTATTTGCATAATTTATACTAAAGTCTTCCAGTGTTTCTGAAATCTCTTGCATACATCAAAATAGGGCATCAGCAAACACTGAGATCAGTGCTTTATAACAAAAGACAGAACATTTTAATAAAATCCATCCATTAGAAGGCTACAACAATCACTGAGGTCTGCAAGAAACCAGGACCATCTAATATGCATTGAAGAAAGAAATCATCATCAATACTCCAATGGGCAAACTCAATGAGTCTGCTTTTCAATAGCAGGAAGCTGGTTTAAACTAAACTAATGTTGCTTGTTTGGATTCATGCAGGGTAACTGGGCTTCCTACAGGCAAGGTTACACTAACAAAAATTGCAAATGCTGATCTCCCCAGCCAGACGCAAACTAAGCAAGGAATAAGCACAAGATACATATCAAAAGAAAGAATAAATATACACAATTTAGAAAAAACAAAATAAGGCTTTTTTTGCTCACATAGGCAGTCCACTTTACATGATGAAGCATGACTCATACCTAACTATATTTAATTTGTAACAGCACAAACCCCCCCGAAGTTACTACTTTATTTTCCATTGTTTCACTGGTAAAGGTAGCACCACTTTTTGATGAAGAAGAAACCTAAGACCTCCTCTGCTCCTCAAACAAGAGTCAGGCTGAAAAGCCTTTAACAGGCATCCCTTGGAACCATATACACCTGTCACCCTCTAGATTTTTAGAAAAAAAGACTACTCCTTATGTATCCAAGAGTCTTTAAATTCAAAAATACGTAAAGTAGAAAAACAATTGTTTATGAATACATGAAAAAAAAAATCAATCAGAAGAAAAAAACATCCATTTTAGTGCAAAACCTTTTCTTCTTCTACAGTTTTCCATTTATATACAGAATAGAAATACAGCCAATGAGCCATAACCCAAAATAGAAATCCAAAGAAATGAAATTGCAGTTTAATTTGGAAACACAGACATTCTAACCTGTTTCAAACATCAGCATTATTCCTGCAACTCAAACTCACATATGTGAACATACAGTGCTTCATATGGTACCTCTGCTTAAGCACATCACAAAGCTAGTTTCATTCTCATGCAGAATATTAATGCAAGCAATCAATAATAATAAATATTAATGCAAATAAACAAATACTAGACCACATCTACTGTATATTTATATTTTACTTACTATAATCCCACACAGGTGGCCAAATAACTGCCAAATTTCAGTAATTGAAAACACCCAATACTGTTTACAAGATCAAGGTTCTCTCAAAAACATGTTATTTCTGTCTCCTAGGTTACAAAAGGTTTCAGTTACTTTTATGCTGATCTATCTCTAGGTGAATCCTCGATTTCCTATAAAAATGTAGTTAAGGCGATGCAGAAACATAAATGATAATCCTCATTTTCCAGCTGGGGCAGATATCACAGTAAGGACCTTACAGGGTATACAAAGTATACAAAGTATACAAAGTATACAAAAGAATGTGTGAGATGCTAAATCTCAGCATTCATTAAAAAATGGTATCTTCAGACTGAATACGTGGAACAGTCCATCAAGGTACTCAAATTCATTATATAACAGGATTTGAACTTCATACTGACGTTCAGTCAGCAATGTTTTCAAAACTCTGCCAGAGTAGAGAAAACAACAAGCCCACTCATCAGCAAGTGAGAAGGTAAAAGAGTTTCAGTTCAGCCTGGTTTGGAAGTTCTAAGTTAAAGCAGACACTCAAACACAAGCACACACCTACATATATGCTAGATTCTCACAGACACAGCCCTTTCTCAAGGAACCAGCATTTTCTTTCTTCCCTTTCCCTAAAGAATATGTCTCTATGGGAGACTTTTTGCTTTTCCCTGAAATTGCTGCAGGACACTGAATCTATTCCCCATCCTCTCTCTAGCAAGTCCCAACTCATTAGATTCCTGTAAAAGGAAAATGCTGCCTGGTCACTTCCAGGAATCAGCTCAGAAATTCACATTTCCCAAGACTAAGCCAAAAAGGCCAAAAGACAATTAGACTCAGATTCTTAAAGTAAGAGGTGATTCAGGTTTGTGAGAGACTAGGCTGTCCCCAGCGATACAATTAGCAAGCACAGAAGCTGGTTCAAAGTACAACTAGTTCTGAATTACAGAACAACCTGCAGAAGGATTAAAAATAAAAACAAAAAATGCACACTACAAATTCAATTCCTCTCTGGATAGATGCTCACAATAAAACAAAATACAGAACAACATCAGAGGAGAAAAAAATTAATTTAAGATTTCCAAAAGAAATTACCAATCATGTTGTTACAGTTCTGACATCCACTCCTGTTCTTCCCAATAATGGAAAATTCAGAGAAAAACTAGTTCTGAAACATTTGGAAAACCCTTTATAATCACAAAAACATCCTTGCTGTTATTTTTATACATGTCTCATGGGAAAACAAAAATAAATCTACATACTCCCATCACCAAATAATAAAAAATAACCTAACGCTAACCCCAACCAAACTAAAACTTCTGAATCTTGAATACTTTGTGCCCACAGCAAGGAGTTTCTAACTATTTACCACAACAAAGCACACAACAAAGACTCAAACTGTCTGTAACTTTCACTGGTCAAAAGAACCAATTAGAGCAAGTCTTCAGAGGCTACAGGGCACTTGCAATAAAGGCTGCAAAATATCAGTTCATTCACATATTGAATAGTACATTTATCTAACCTACATTATATATCCAAGTGTGTGCCTCCAAGAAATCCAAACTGTTCTCGTATGTTTCTGGCAGAAAGCTTAAAACCACAGCAAATCACAATTGTGATGAACACATCCCAGTAAAAACAGTATCTTAACCTGATTCCCCTGTGCATAACCACCTATCAAATTAACAGGGAAGCAAACACGCAGCTTAGCAGAATAAAAGACAGCAATTGAAAAACGGTGTAGAAAGGATGGTAGAGAAGGTCATCTCTTCTAGGCCAGACTTCAAGTGAAGTTATTTAGGACCGATTTCAGAACAAAACTCTAAATATAAGTCTGCAACTAGCTTTAGCACACTGTCATTTTAACTATAAAAGAAACTAGCCAAAAACACTCTCAAAACACAATGCTTGAAAAAAAGATGCCCACACATGAAAATAAGACAAACACACAGAAGTGGGCAGCAGTGACCAGAGGCAGCTGCTCCTACAGCACTCAGAACCACCACAAGAGTACTTGGAACAACATCCCGTTTTATTCCGGTCACATCCTAAATCCTGAGGAGAGTTTTATGCAGATACCTACACAGATGCAACCTGCAAGTGCAGGACTCCAGCTAGCAGTAGCATCACACACAGCTTTTTTTTTTTTTTTTCAAAACAGCTTTCTTTTGGTTTAATTTAAAAAAAAAAAAAAAAAAAAGTTAAGTAAGTTGGCTTGAAAATTAAGTTAGTTAATTTTCAGAAATACACCAAGCCAAGATCACTGCAGAATCCCATTAAGAGGAACAAGGCTTCCTCAGGGCTCTAAGATGTTCTTTCATAGGCAGAACCTCAACACTCTGATACATATAAACTACAGCATACTCTGTAAAACATTTCATGTAGACTGAAATGTCTTTTTAAAGATGTTTTCCCAGTTCTGGATATCTGATTCACACTGGCACGTGCAGAAGAATTAGCAAATTGGCTTTCTTCTTCTGAAACTCAACAAGTCTTAAGAACTGAAAAATTAAGTTACTGAAAAGCTTTTTCAGTCTGAGCAGAAAAAGCTCCTAAGCTTCTTGCTAAAGTTTGTTGCACAGGTTATATCAACATTAGGATACAAAGTAAATCTTTGCATCAACGAGGTCAGTGGAGCATGCAATCCATGCAGTTTACACTGCCTCACAATTTAGACCAAGCACTAAAATTCATAAAACACAGACCAAAATAAGGGATGGGCAAAGTAGTCCTAGCCACACCATACTTCATAAGTTTTCATCCAAAAAAGCAGTAAATTTATTCCTGAATGCACAGAAACTATTACGCTGGATCAAATTAATGATGCATCAAATCCAGTAAAACACTAGACCTCCTTTCATACATATATCATTTGATAAACTGAACATCCAAAGTTTGCTCTGAGACCTCAATAGCTAAAGCTGATGACCCCCAAAACATGTAAGTGTATAATCACTTAGAAACTATTAAGGTTCCGCAAAAAGCTTTGTGGCTTCAGCAGGCTTCTTCTGGACCTTCCTGCATCTCATCCTATTAGCAGCCTCTCTTCCCACTGCTCTCTATTTAAAGATACCTTGTAACCTTCTCTTCCCTCTGACAGAAGTCTCGCATACTTTCCTTTAACTTGTACCTCTCTTTCCAGTGAAGTGATTGCTGGTCCTTAACAATCATTTCCACACCCCCACAAACCAGAGCAGGGAGGAATTATTCATCCCTTTACATAAGAAAGTAGCAGAGACGGTTAAGTTAAACGGTGAGGATGCAGGTTTAAAAAACAAACCCCCAACACACACTCTAAAAGGAAGCAGTGTGTAAAAATTCCATAATTAGCTTTGGCAGCATATTCTAGAGGTCAAAAACTTGTAAGATTTAAGTTAGACAACTTTATGAAGGTAAAGCCCCTGAGTTGCTTATGAGACTATTGAACATAAAGATGCGTGTAAGAGTCTAAACTTCAGGCACCTTCAGAACCAGATACTACTGAAACCTGAGAGACGAAGAGTATGTCACTGATGGCACCACACAAAAGAACCATCTTTTTCCCAGCACCTTTCTGAAAACAGTTAATCCTGTCCACTATAGGAGATGGAGTGATAGGAGAAGGAAAAGCAATAAGGACTAGACCCAGAACCTGTTTTTAAACTCGCAGTAAGGTTGTGCTGTCTTGGCTAAAGAAGTTAAATGACAAAAGAAAAGTCACAAGAAAGGTAACAGTGACCAGCCATAAGCGGTGGGGAGCAGGCAGAATGAAAAACTGAATTATTCAAGTGGGGAGAGACAAGAGGGAACACATCCAAGGTAACAGATAAGCACGAAGTGGGCTCACCCAGTACGACGTTTTACAGCCGCGGTATAATGAAAAGTACGCCCGACTTCTGCCGCTTATCCGCGGCGCAAGCAGCGCAGGGCGCACAGCGATCCCAGGGACGAGGCACGGGCGGGGCGATCACGCATGACAGCGAGTGTCCAGCACACCCGGGCTGCCATGTTCTCCCGACGCCCCGTGTAAACAAGGCGCTGCCCCTTGGCGCTGCCCCAGCCGCCTCCCCGCTCCCAGCACAGCCCGGCCCGGCCCGGCCCGGGAGGCCACGCTGCCTCGGGCTGTTTACGGTGACAGCGCCGGGCACCCCCGCCGCCCCCTCCGGCGGGCGCGGACCCCGCGGGGAGCGGGACGGCCCCGGCTGCTCCGCCGCGCCCCGCGCGAAACCGAAAGTGTTGCCGCGGAGGGCGGTGGGTGGGAGGTGCCGCCGGAGCGGCCCCCGGCCCCGCCACCTCGAGGCCGTCCCACACACCCCGGCGGCCTCCCCCGAGCCGAGACGGCCCCGAGGCCCCTCGGCAGGGCAGCTGCCGCCTGTCAGCGCCCGCCCGCCGCGGCGGCGGCGGCAGCAGGAGCCGACACCGCGCCCTTACCGTGGCCGTGTGCCCGGAGGCCGCGTCCGTCGCCCGCCCGGGCCGGGAGTAGGAAACGTCGCCGCCGCCCGGGTAGAGCCGGGCCGGGGCCGGGCCGGGCCGGGGCCGCCCCGCGCGGGAGGGGCGGGGGCGCAGCGCGCGACCTGCCCGGCCCGGCCCCCCCGCCCCCCCGCCGCCGCCGCCGCCGCCGCCGCCGGGCGCGCGGGGGCGCTGCGGGCATGCGCGGCCGCTCCGCGCCTGCGCGGGGCTCGCCCGGACCCGGGAGCTCCGCGGGGAGCGGGAGGGCCCGGAGCGTCGCCGTGAGGGAGCGTCCCCTCATCCTTCCCTGCTCCCGGCCGCCCTGTCCCCAGTCGAGAGGAGCCCGTGTTCGGGACGCAGGGAGCGAGGCTGAGGGGAGCGTGCCAGGGAGGCGCTGCCCCTCCGCTGTGCCGGGGCAGGTGCCTGCGCCCACACCGCGCTCCGGTCCCGCGGCGCGGGGCTGTCCCGGCAGCCGTTCTGCTGCCCTGCGCCCGGGTCTGGCCAGCTGCGGAGCCTCCGGCGTGCAGAACCAATGCCAGGCAGTGTCCTGTCAGGGCAGTGCTGAAATGCTGGCCCCCAGTTCTACCCCGCCGGCCCACAGAGCGCATGGGTCAAATTCGTAATCTTTTTTTGTTGTCTCCGAGATGCACTGTCAGACTCTGCTCACGAAGCAAGTATGCATCGAGACTGCCTTGATCCAGCCTGCTCTGAAGTTTTGAACATAATTGGTCTTCTCCTTTACAGTCAACCATTAATGCCGTTCTTTGGCATTTCACAGAAATAAGCGGAAGAGCTTTAGCTGGAGAGGAGGCGTTACGTTTTCATTACAGAGAGAAAGAAATCCCTACATTGTCAAGGAGATTTTCTGCGAGGAAAAGCCACTTGCTGTAAGGAGCTCTAGGATGATGGTTTTGTTCAGACTGATTTGGGTCCCCTATGCCTGTACGTTGCAAGAATTTAAGGATCTCCCTTCCGACAAGAGCCCAGCCCCTGCGACAGGCAGCTCAGTCACACACATCTGCTCCTCGCCTCCATCTGTGTGCAAAAGTACCTCTGCTGTATCTCAGTTTCCATCTGACTATCCACATCTACTGCTCCTTCGGCACTCTGTGCATCTCCTGCTTCACCAGCTCTGATTTCCAGTCTTCAGCTTCTGCCTTATGCATGTTACCGCCCACTGCTATGCTGCTCTGGCTCCTCTTCCTTACACATTTGAACTGAATATTTCTTCCCTCTGCATTTTTAGGGCATCAGCTTTCTTTCCTAAGGAAATTAAATCTTTCAGGGGTCTTTAGGCTCTGGAATCTGACTGACTTTTACAGGTTACATACAATTTGAGTTTTCCAGGAAAATAACATGGGCAGTTACTTTACTCAAGGATGTCACTGACATCTCCCTGAGATTAAAAGTAGCCCTAAAAATACCAGTCCTGTGCCCTGAAGCATGGAAACATTAGTGATTCTTTCTTTCCAGAAACATGTCAGGCATTACTAATAATAGATGGTGCAACCAGCAGCCTCTTATGTAAGTGGCCACTACCGAGGTGTAAATTTAAATGAGCTGTGGCTTTGTAGTAAAGCACATACCATAGCAAAATTGAGCTTTTACCACACACTAAGCCTGCCAGATATGTACTAAGGCATACTCTTTGATGTTGTCAGTTACAGATTTTGCTCCTAGTTTATATTAACAAAAAAAAAAAAAAATCAGTTGTCTGCTCTTTATAAGGTTAGAGGTATCACTTTTAGGTCTTTTATTGGCCTTTAAAAACAAAACTCAAATTATATGGGGAAAAACATTGTCATTTATTAACAATACATCTGACATCCATGTTGCTGCTAGAAATTACAGTATTCAGTGTTTGCACATTAGAAAATGTAATTATTCTAATAGTCTAGCATGTAAATTGTATCAAAAACATATCAAAGACGTAGAGTTAAAATCTCATTAATAGTGGATGATGGAAGATAGCAGATGACAATTATGAAATAAATGGAAGAAAAGAGCATGTCAAGAGAAGGGTGGGGTATTGGGAGGAAAAGATTAAATACTTCCTGGCAAAAATTGCCTTGTTGGACTGGAAACACTGGATGGGAATTTTAGCCCTCAATGACAGTTTTTTTGCAGTCTGTGTTTTGGGATGACTTTATGATGTTTGTATCCTTAATCATCTGTTTTGTTTATACTGGATATTAAGGTTTTTTTATACTGGATATTAAGTTTTGTATTTTTAAGACTGGTTCTGAGAGCAAAGGCCGGGAGAGAAGAAGCGTGGAGTTTGTTATCAGAAACTGCACTTGCTCCCCACATCCTGCTCCTGGACTGTGTTGTCTGCAGCACAGACAGACGGCAGGAGAGAGCTCTCCTTTGCTTTTAGTTAGTTTTTAGCTAGCTGAGGCAGAGAAGTTCCCTGGACTGTGGTTTTTATTTTTCTGGGACCTGATCAAACCTGCTCTGGACTGAACACCCAGAAGAGCAGTGGCAGCTCTCACCTGTGGCCACCCGGCCGGGCCTGGGCCGCGGCATTTCCAGCGCCAGGGGACTGATAACAAACTGGGTGAGCTGAGCTACAGCCCACCAAGGGGACTTCCTGAGTTTGTCATCTCTTCAGAGCAACAAGAGGTTTTATTGTTTAATATGGTTCATTTTTTGTGCTGGTGAATGCTTTGCCTGTCAGATAAACAGGCTTTTCTTCCACTTTTCTCCAAGGAAATCTTTTTTCCCAAACCAGCTGGGGGAGGAGCTACTTAAATCTGCTTTCTAGAGGAACCCTTTTAAAGGTTTTCTCCCAAATTTGTCCCAAACCAGGAAAAATACAATTTTTGGCGCCCAGCGTGCGGTGTGCGAAAGTAGAAAAAAAACCTGTACTGATTGCATTTTGGCTGTACTTACTCTGTATTGGAATAAAGCAGTCAGTAGCCATGTTGCTTCAATTCCTGATGTCTCTCTGAGTGGAAGCCTTCATGCATTTCTGGTCCCTACACTTTTTTGAGGTTTTAATACCTTTCTGGTCCCTAGTCTTATTTTCTTATCCAGAAATAGTTCCAGTATTGTCCCTAACACGTAGCTTTTACAGTGGAGGGGCACGAATTAGAATAGCTATTTTACTGGGCTCAGTGATCATGATGTATAGGGAGTTTATATAGGTAGTGGAGTCTGTTCAAGATATGTATGGTTTATAGTTTCTTCATCCTACCCTGTGTCCTTATTTTCAGTAGCATGTTTTGGGGATTTATTAGTAATTGCACCCAGTTTGTTAGAGGAGTAGCAGGGGATGAGGCTTTCCAGCCTTTCCTATCCTTCTTCTCCTTTGAATCTGTTAAGTCACGTTTTAAGAATGTTCAGTTTCCCGTGAATGTTAAAGAGACCACTTTCCTGGTGTTTAATCTTGTAACCTTCCTTTATATGGTCTACAGTTTGTCTAGAATGAGGGCTGAGATGTCCAGAGGAGCTGATGAGACCCCTGACCCAGAAGTAGACCCAGGCGTGGAAAATCCTTAGTGGTGTGGGAAATGGGAGGATATGGACCAAATCCTGAAGGAATTTTCTGACCCTACCCTATAGTCTGGGACCTTCCATGTGAACAAATTCAGAACCCAGCTGAGGTGGGAAAATACCTGAAAGAGAAGTGCCACGATGACCCTAAGGAGAAAAAGATCATTGCAGTGAGCTGGGCCCTGGCCTATGCTTATCACACACTGCTGGATACTGTATCTCGGGGTCTGTGTGTCAGGATGACCCCAAGATTGTAAAAGTCCTTGTTTCCCAGCCAAAGAAGGAGTTGGAATGTGTAGGGTCGGCTTCTCAAGGTTGTTTATTTTTCCTTATCTATAACATTCTTTCTCTGACCTGCTGAGCTCTGTCTAGCAAGAAGGCCATGGCATTCTGTGTGTCACCTCAGGCGGTGTTTACATTTTATACTCAAAATTACGTGTGCTATGTTTACAATAACGTGCCAATACCTATCATCTATGTTAGACAGTGTGTCTGTACCTTAAACCAATAGAAAAGTGTCACCATCACAGCAAGACATGGAGGACAAGGAGAAGGAGAAGGTCAGGACACACCCAAATCCCTCCAGCTTGTCCCCTTGAACCCCATTCTAAGAACGCCAAAATTCTACTTTTTCACCCTGTGTTAAATTCAACTACCATACTACTCAAACCCTTGGGGCTTGTAATTCCTCATACAAAGTTGGCAGCTTTGTCCATGGACTAAAATCGAAGCCACAGGTGTTTTTGACTTTGTGCCAAGGTCTCCGAGCCCCCTGCTAGGGTCTCGAGACAGTCAGGGCAGCCAGAGGGATGTCCTGGACTCCGACAACTGTAGGGCAGCAGACAGAGGCAGGGGGCAGGGAGATAAATAAGCAGCTACTCCAGTCACTCAGGCTGCAGCCAACACCCCAGCTACTCAGGTTGTAGCTAAACCAGAGAGTGAGCCTCAACCAATGGCTGTTGCTCCTACCACGAGAGGTGGAAAACACACAACCAAAACCGATCAGCCAGTGGAGCATGATGATCTGGGGGAAAGACCCTCAAAGGCAATTACTCACACAAAATCAGAAGTCAGTATTGAGTCCTTTTCCCTGAAGGACCTTCGTGGCCTAAGGAAGGATTGCACTCGACGACCTGATGAGTCTATAATTAGTTGGTTAGTCCATCTTTGGGATGCTGCAGGCGAGGCTACAATTCTGGATGGCACTGAAGCCAGGCATTTGGGATCCCTGTCACATGATCCTGTCATCGACCGAGGAATGATAAGGGGGCTGACTCTCAGAGTCTCTGGGCACAGGTTCTGGGAAGTGTGGCACAAAGATACCTGTGTGCAGACGATCTTTATATGCAGCAAACCCAATAGAAAACCATAGAACAAGGGATTCAACACTGGAGAGAAACGGCAGTAGCAGAGATTGTCATCTCAGAAGACCTAAACGCTGTAAATCCAGACTTGGTACCATGTACATTCATGATGTGGTGAAAACTTGTATGACTTGGGCCACAAGAATATGCTTTTGCTTTAGCAATAATGAAGTGGGATGACAGGGAGGAGACCGTGCTCGATATGGCAAAGAAGCTCCGAGCATATGCAGATGCTGTACATGGCCCAACACATGCAAGAATCACAGCTGTGGAAATATGTCTGCAGAAATTAGAAGACAAGATAGAGGTGACTCACAAGAAACTCAGAGAAGAGATTAAAGAAGACCTTGTCCAAATCTCAGCAATACAGATCAGAAGTTCTGGTACCAAAAACAGATGTCACCCAGATGGGGAGAGAAGGTACACCCCATAAACTGAGCTGTGGTTCTTCCTGTGTAATTATGGAGAAAATAGAGGAGATAAGATGGAAAATCTACTGCTGTTCTGGCATGACGGGTGCTTGAATTGAAAGACAGCAAGACTCAGAGAGGAAGTTCCACCTAAAAAAGCAGCTCCAGTTGCCCATAGCCAAACTGCCAGGTATGATGATGATGATGACATATCTGATGCCCTTGAAGGAACCTTCCAGACATATGCCCAAGGAAAGAAGGATAAACAGGTTTAGAGAGGCCCTGCCTCTAGCCAGGTAGAGGCGAGGGAAAACCGTGTTTTCTGGACTGTGTGGATTTGTTGGCCTGGCACATCAGAACCACAAAAATATAAGGCTTTGGTCGATACTGGTGCGCAGTGCACATTAATTCCATTGAGACATGTGGGAGCAGAACCTGTTTCTATTGCTGGTGTGACAGTGGGTCACAGGATTTTACTTTAGTGGAAGCTGATGTGAGCCTGACTGGAAATGAGTGGAAGAAACACCCTATTGTGACTGGCCCAGAGGCCCCATGCATTTTGGGCATAGATTACCTCCAAAGCGGGTATTTCAAAGACCCAAAGAGACTCATCTGAGGCTTTTGAGATAGCGGCTGTAGAAACAGAAAGCATCAGAAATTGTTATACCTGTACAACAAGAATGTTTTGAATGGTGCTTTACAAATAGCATACCACTACAAATTGCTTTGCATAACTATATAGGGCAAATTACCTATTACTTACCCAACCACAAGCTATAATGATTAAGCAAGACCACTGTGTTGTCCCTGAAATCACTGAACCAACCATGACTGATAAGGCTTCCCACCATTTTCCAAAGGGTTTGCCTGTTTAGAGGCTGTAATGTCAGTGGTCTCCTTCCCCTTCACGTGTCCCAGCTACCTCTTGCACATGGCAGGTGTTAATGCTCCCTGCATGTGTACAGCCCCTTTAGTATTTTTCACCCTGATGCCTTGTGAAGGCTGACCTAGAACAGAGGCTAGAGGGACTTAACAAATAAAGTAGGGATTTATTAGGAGGCCTCAATGGATCCACCTTGGGCAGAACAAGAGCCCAGCCAGGGCTACACCCCAGGTGAACCCAAAATGGCCACAAAATGGACAACCGGTCACGGGGTCTCACACTTTTATAAGTTTTGGTCCATTTGCATATTGGAGTTAATTGTCCAGTTACAGCTCCAGCCCATGAAGTCCCATCCTCCTTCTTTTTCAGTCCATGTTATTTATGGTCTTAGGCCTTAGATCTGGATCGGCTGTCCTTGGGTCCCCAGCTAGAGAAGGAATTGTTTTGTGTCCCTACTCTGTGAAGAGAGCTCACCATCCCCTTATATGAAGCCCAGACCCACACATTAAAGCAGCACAGAATCTGAAACATATAAAAGCTAAAACCTGAGGCATCAACCCCATGTCAGAAAATGGATTTATAACTTATGTTGAGGCATAAGTAAAAATTAAATTGGTTTCTCTCAGTAAACCACCAGAAAACCATGCTGTTTCAACACACTGTTTAATTACCTGTAGTTCAAGGAAGTAGCAGGAATAACTCCAGCATAGAAACCTACAGTTTTAGTCCTTTTCCCACTCCAGTAAAGCTGGAGGAGGCAAAATCTCCTGCAGCATCCCAAATAAAGGAGTAACACCCAGAATGCAGGAGAATCCAATTATGCATGGTGATGCTTGATGCCTGTTGCTTGGGAATGGAATTAACTCCCATCATCCTGCACAGCCTCCATCTTCTGCAGCAGGTGAGCAGGGCAAGAAAAGCACACAAGCAATGCCTTTCCAAAGAACAGAATTATCTGTGTCACAGCAAGTATGGCACTCCATGGAAATGTGTGCCAACCCATGGGCAATGCACAAAGTGAGCTCCAATGTCCTTTAACATAAAATTCCTTCTGTCCCTCTTTGTCCCCTCGCCCTCTATGTGCCTCTGTCCTCTCAGCTCTCCTCTCACTCTTTCCTAACCACCCACAGGGAGAAAACAGCACCTACAGTAGGTGATTGCAGCCACAAAAGTGCCGTAGAGCTGCATCATATATGTGCTTATATGCTGCCAAACTCTACAAGTAACTTATTTTAGCTACTGTTTTCCTCAGCTGGAACTGTGTGTTCCTCCCACTTGCCTGGTAAAGCAGAAGTTGGGGTGGCTAATTGGCTCAAAATTTTTGACGGAAACAGCCCACCAGGTGAGGAAAAGAATCACGGCACATTTTTTGCTGGGTTGGAATTTTTTGGGTTTTTGTCTTTGTTTTGGGTTTTTTGTGGTTTTTTTCTTTTCCAGAAAAACAGATTAAAAAAGTAGTATCACAACATCAAAGCCTGTTCCACAGACATAAGAAATCTTGATTAAAGTATTTCACTCTCGGATTTTCCAAGTGCTGAGTACCAGCTTGCAGTTTGAATTATGATTTTTAATGGTAATTGTCTTGTGTTTTGAAGAAGCAAATGAAAATAAAATTGAAATTCTCTACCTACATCAACACAGGCAAAAAGCAAATCTGAAATTGTTAGATGGACTTTGTCATCTTCAGAATGTTCAGCTTTGTGAACAGCTGCCAGCAGCAACAGGCTGTCACCCCTCAGAGAGGTGAACTAGAGGGACTAACTGGCACTAGAGGGAGGTGAAAATGCTTGGCAACTGTTTTCACAGATAGCTGCTGACAGCAAAGGAGCAATGTGCAGTTTGAATAAATTGTGGAATATCAAGCTTTGCTCTGGCCTGTGAAGTGCATTCTCAAGACCAAACCTTTCCTCTGATCTCCTTTAGTCTTGCATTATGTCTGTGCTCTGCTGTGGCATTGCTCTCCTTAATGATCCATCTCAAAAATATCTTTCAACATTTTCCATGGTTCATCACAGCCTTTGTGTAGCAACTCCAAAATTCACTTTTTCAAAGTGAAGGACAGAAAAATTTTCATTTATATGGTATTCAGACTCCATACTAACAAGACTGAATCGACAATGGCCAGACCTCTGTGAATTGCAAAATATCACTGCTGTTACTCTAAGATATTCAAGTGCTGAAGCAGACCATGCTGTGATGCATGTCTCTTCTTTTTTTAATTAAGAAAACCTAAACAAAACAAAAGCAAAAAAAGAGGAACTCCATCATAAAGCACATGTACGGGCTATATAGGGACACTCACAATTTTTTTCGAAATTGAAAGCATGAAAAAAACCTACGTTTTGGAAACCATAGCTTGTGATTCAATCATTCAGGCAGCTGTTCCAGAGGGCTAACATGTTTTGCCATGTACCAGAGCAGTTCCAGAGTTAAAGAGCCATTCAGAAAAGCCTACCATTTCAGAAACCCTACTGTTAGATGCAGTTAAAATAGCTTATTTTACTTGTAATTAATGAAAATGAAGAAATAGAACATTTAAGTGCATTCATCCATCACAGCATTTTTAATCTACAAGATAAATATAGACTCTTATCCAACAAAATATCAGTCTAAAATTTTTATTCCAGTAGCTTGGTCTACAAAAATTGCTTTTAATCACAGAGGCTTTATCCTTTAAGCAGAAGACTGTGGTTTGTCTTCTTGAAGCTCAGGAGCCTGCTTTTGCCTCTGCATTATTCCAGTTATTCCTAAGTAGGTCCAGGAGCAACAGGCTATATCTTTGTTGGAACACTATTATAATTTGCTTTATGATGGGGGAAGGAGCATGTGTTGCTGCTTTGTGCCATGGGTAGGAATGTCACAATGCTGTCGTTTCCCTTTCAACCTTTTCCAAACTTCTTCTTGAAGAGAGAAGAGTCAGACACACCTTATGCAACACACTTTCTATATAAATAGTACATAATATACCTTATTTGGCTCTGGTTTAGAATCATTGCCATTCTGTGATGGCTGCATTGGGGTCTCAGATGCACACTTGTGCACGTAGCACATGAGGGTTAGGAGCACAGTGGCATCCAAACTTGTTATTTATAATAAATGTATTTTTTTATGAAGCTAATACTGAGAAAACAAGATTGTTTGGTTATTTGGTTTTTTCTTAGTCCCTAAGAATGCCTGTCCATTTGAACACCTGTTGCATAGCCCTTCACAGGAATTTTGCTCTCTGTGTGCAAGTGGTTAGAGACAGGCTTTGCCATGGCCTAAAGGGCTTGTGATTTGTACCAGTTTGAAAGTTTCTACCAAACTTTCATGTTGTTACACTACCAGTATATGCTACTGCCAAGACAGAGCCACACAGAAAGAGCACGGCAAGCTGAATGAGATTTGGGAGGAGCAGAGCCCAGCACACCCAAGGCAGGAGCCAGCCACCACTTATAAAGTACCTATGGCTACTACTTGCAAACAGGTTTTCTTCCCAAAGCAGGAGCCTTAAAATGTTTACTCCTGTATGTTACTGTGCAAGGAATGGTAGCATCTGAAATGTTTATGCAGGGGGAAAATTAGGTCATGTGCAGCCAGATGTCCTATGCTTACAATCACAAATGCTAACTCAGGAGCAAACAGGTTGTTATTTTCCCTGTGATCCAATTAAAAAATGCTAACAGGTGCTTTTGTAATATTTTGACTTGATTTTGAAACCTTTTGCTTACACTTTAGCTTGGAATGTTACAAAGCTGTAACTACGCACAACAGTTCGGACCAAAAGTAAGGAATCAATGTTCCTATCAGGACAACAGAGACATAGAAGGAGTTCATATGGCATGGTTTAGTTAAGTCTACTGCTTCTCTTAGCACATGTATTTAGGACATGCTGAGTGGCTTGGCTGGATGCTACTCTCTACAGCAGAGTTGTTCGTCACAGAAGCGTTTCTCTAGGCAACGCAAATCATCTCTTGCAGCACTGAATAATGGCCAACGTGTGGTAGGACAAACTGCACAGTCTTCAAGGAAGAGTATGAGGTTTCACACAGGAATCAGCTGGTTGATTGTCACAAATATTTGCATTAAACTTTCCAAAGGTGTCCACGCTGCTTACTGGGGAAAAAGAAGAAAAAATCTGATTTAGACGAAACAACGACAAAAGATGTTTAGCAACAGACACCAGTCAGCAGGTCATTTTCTTTGCAAACATTCAAAGCACACTGTGAACTTGACTGCAGGTTACCAGTTAACTGAATTGCAGAGTATACACAGCACTGATGTGTAAATCATGCTTATCTGACGGCTTATGGAAACTTGCTCTGTTGCACCAAAGCCCAGTTTCAAGGAATCCCTCACGTTCATCCACATTGCTCAGGCATAAGTGAATTCCCTTGCATGCTGGACTTCTACAAATAGTTACATGCTTAACTTTAAGCACAGAGTAAACCAGTTGTATTTGCTGAGATTACTGATACAAGTGGTTCCATAGCAGCATCAATCTGGACCCAATAGCCACACTCAGTAGAATGGCTGCACATATTTAGTCAGGCATGCTCTGAGCATTAGCTTAGGGCTTTATCTGAAGATGTAATCCATTACTACTTCCTCTATCCCTTCGCCAAATAATCAATAATTTTTTTAAAGTTTACTACATAGAGATTTGATTCTCACATTAATGTTCTTTTAATTTAATTTTCTTTGCCTCGAATTCCTTAAAAAGTATAATGTCTTTTAATGCAAAGTCAGAATGCAGTGTGGTTCTAGACTTGTAAATTGGTCAAATGACAGCTAGTAATCTTCCAGCACCAAATAGTAAAATATTTCATAAATCATTTTCCCCCTGCCAACAAGATCAAATTGAAAGTCAGTAAGAGTCTTTGTAAACTTGCGTTGCTATACTCATAAAAAGTAATTTTTTTTGTCAAAAAGAGTCCAAGCAGTTTAAGTGCTAGTGCTTAAGCTAGTGCTTAAGTTTAAGTTTGAGTGAACCTGTACAGTAGTAGGAGATTATCTATTTTTTCATCTATTTTCAATTTGTTACATCAAAGATGTTTCCTACAGCTTGCCTTCCATGCCAACCCCACCCTTTTGAGTTACCATCTCTGCCCTCATTAATTGAGTCAGCTATAGAGGGTATTTGTTGTCTAAATCAAGATCTGGAATAGCAAAAATTTCTAGGGTTGTCAGATGTTTACAAGGAAAAAAAAAAAGATTCCTAACTCAATTGCCTTGTCTATATCACAGCATTTGTGTGTTCCAGAGCAGAAAGAATTTCTTGGTTATTTGGTTTTCTGATGTGATACCCTCTGGTACCCTTAGCTTTCAAATTGAGTAAAAATAAAAACCTTGAGAGGCACACGCTTGCAACTTTTCTGACAATAAAAAAATAAATAAAGCCATGTGAGAAAGACACTAGCAAAATAGAAATAATATTATATTCAGTATTTTTCACTAGCACAAATTGAAAGTGCAGAGAGATTAATAATGAAAAAAATTATTTAAAGTAAAATAGTTCAGGGGACTACTGCTTTATTGTATAGAACAATAATCCAGAAGCCCAGTAGCCACATATAATTGAAACCAGATATCCAAAGAACATTTTTTGCTTGGAAGAAAGCTACAACTCTCAGATCTTTATCCAGTTTGCATGCGACTAAGATAAAGCTATGAATAAATACACAGCGCGACAATTTATATAGGATTTGCTCCCTAGCCTCTCTAAGATGCCGGCAGTGGTTCCCAAAAAATAAGAAATACTTCAATATAGTTCTTTTTTGTTGAGAGCAGCAATACAAATTCACCATAACAATGCATGTGCATTTACCACATGCTGCAATTGCCATTAACTGAGAACAAGAGATAGGTGAAAAGCAGAAAACTATATGCTGCAACTGTACTGTGTACCTTTAGGGCTCCTTAGCAACTTCTTCAGTTGTCTTCTCCTCCTCAGAAACTGCAAATGGAGACAAAACACCAATGAGAAACACTGGAAATTATTTATTCAATGACAAATAGTCAAGTAAGTTGCTTCCCTTAGTCCAAATGATCCTTGGACTAAAGGGATAGAACTTTCAAAGCTGTATTAGGTATGCAGACATTTTTCCTTTTAGCTTTTTAATTCTAATTTTAAAAGAGTTTAGAGGCCAAACTTCTAAACTCCTGCTTAAAATCTCCACAGTAATGACTTTAGCACACATTTTTCTTTGCATTCAATTACATCATTCAACTTCAATAGTAATATGAGATTGTTTACAGTTGCACCAAAGCACTGCAAGCTTTATTCATACCACATGCACTTATATTTTTCTTTACAACAATGCAATTTAAGAAAATTCTGTCTTTCAAATCAAGACAGATTATGAAAAAATGTGCTATATGCAGCACAAGGAGAATTTCTTGTTCTTAATGAAGTTCATATCCAGCCACTTACTGAGCAGGGCACTGAGCTCACCACACTGCCACGATCAAATTTAGCAACTTACTTCTACTGCACCACACCTATTTCAAAATTAGATTTTCTGCTAACACTCTGATGCCAAACACAGCCATCATGGGCAGCCACACTGCATCACCTGAGTTCTGCATGCCCTTGCAGCTGGTTCAGTGCACACAGCCACCAGCATTTCACAGACACAAACATTTCAGACCCAGCTGGACTCTTGCACCCTCTGAAGTTTGCCACAACTCCTCAGCATCGTTGTCCTGGCTCTTTGAGTCTGTGTCAGAAATCTCTTGAGCTGCTGAGGCTATTCCTTCCTTGTCACTTTCTAAGTTTTCCTCATGGGCAGAAGAAGCTGCAACATTCAAGACTTTACTCACAGTTTCTGTGAAGCTGCAACATTCAAGACTTTAATCAAATTAGAAAGATAATTGTCTTCTCTTGCCATTCACCATCATAAATGAGGGTAAGCAACCAAGGCTCACAAAGCATGAAGTACCTGCCCAACATAAATGCTTGAAGTAGCTGTAGACAACAGGATCTATCCGATTATTAAATTTTATCAAGCAAATAAAACTTTGCAAATGGAATTCCAGGGAAAGTCTGCCTCTTTCCAACCCTGGAGCAGAAACCTATAAACTGTAGCTATTTCCACGTATTTAGGCATTGGCAAATATTCTATATATATTATCTCTTGCAGATACTGTTGCTTTGTTTTCTGATTTCTGTCAAATTCATAGGACATTACATCTACACTCCACATAACCTTGGAAAGAGACCATGGTTAGTTTTAATGTAAGAATATTCTAGCATCAGGCTGAAGATTCAGGCTGCAATGGCCAACTAGCCATTTTTCAATACTCCTTTAAGCATAAAGCAATCTGTCTCTATAAAAAGCCTGTAACAGGTAATATTAAGTAATAGGCAGTCTCTGTACAGATACACTCTGCAGGAAGACTGAACACATCACCCAGCAGCTGCATGTTAAATTTTACTTCAGTAAATTCTCTCGTGCCCTGTTCTTCTAAACTTCCTGTGAGAGGTCTTCATCATCCCACTCTTTAACTGCTCAGTAGGAGGTTTGTCTCTTTCTTATTTCATCCTATACCAAGCTACATGTCTGTTAAACATAGTAAGTAAACAGCTTCTTTAGGAGTTCAATAAATGCAGCAAATAGGAGTTTTAATAGAGCTAGCATCCCATATCTTTCCCCAAATATCACCTTACAGCCTGTTAAATACAGCATATTCTGAACGTCAATTATTTCACTTTACTTTTCAGAATGCTTTGTGGATTTTGAAGAAGCAACAGAAAAAGAAATGCTCAGGAATTGGCACTTTGCCTTTATAGGGGAAAGCTATGCAATAGAAATAGTACATTTGAAATTTGAAATTTTAGATATTTTACAGCAAGCAATACTTGATGTAATTCCATATATTCAATATGGTAACAAGCTGCTAGGTTTCACTTTGTAACATCAAACATTCAGCTTATATTACCAAAAGTTCTTTCTCTGGCTGATAGTATTTGATCTTTTTTTTTTTTTCTTTCTTGTGACTGTTTTAATTTCTTTTGCACTAAGAAGAGTAGATCAGTAGGCAGCTAGAGGGAGCACCATGGTCTTTTCTGCTTTTTAACAAAACCTCATTTCCTTTGGATGGGAATTGTGTTTATTTGTGGTCTACATGAATACCTGCCTTAAAACCAAACATTAACCACTTGTACTGAAAAAAATGTCTCTGGTCTGAATTATTCCTTATGACTATCAGAAAGGCAATCTAATGCAAAAAAATATGGATTCCTCCCGAGGTGTTGATCCATGTCTCTGTGGAGTAGCTGTCAGTGCCTAAAATACAAAGGGTCTTGTGGCAGGCCTTGCATTTTGAAAACCTGTGTCTGTAGGATGGGTGTAGCATGTTTATATACAAAATCGCCCTTGGTTAGGGCACTAATCTTGTACTGAAGTGGCTTTCCCATCCGTTCCTTGAGCACATGTGGCTGGAGCCCCCTCCCAGGTGCCTTTTGGAGAAAAGAAACATGGCAGCAGCTGGTTGTCCCAATGCATATGCTCATGGCAGCTTGCTCTGGGTCGCTCTCCTTCAGCCCTTATGTTGAGCAAAGTCTCAGACTGGCTGATGAAGATCATCTTGGCATTGGTTCTTTGTCATATTGCATCCTGTCCAAGTGCCTTCCAGCGTTCTGGATTAGGAGGCAGTCTCCAGCCTCCTGATGGCTACCCTGAGCATTCATTTGACACCAGCACAAATCTCAGCTTGTTTTTTGGTGGTTTGGACACGTCTTGGAAGAAACTCTCTGTATTCCATTCACAAGGCCAACATGATTTTCTCTGTCCAAGGGAATTGCTGCGATCCCAGGGCAAAGCCAGATGAATGACGCCCTGGCAGGCTGAGAATGAACCCCCTGCCTGTCTCAGATTTGGGACTGTCCCGTGGGGTCCTTCTGCATGAGGAACATCAGACATACTGCCTGAGGCCCTCACACCCTCCCCTACCCATCAGCTGGTGGCACAAAGTGTTACGAAGTTTAGGTATTTCTCCTTTGTGTTTCCTTGTTTCCCAGTGCTATTCACATCCTCTCTCTCTCTCTCTCTCTCTCTCTCTTTTTTTTTTTTTAACTTAATCTGCATGCATTTCATATTTTTTCAATCCAGTTTAATCTCTTGCAATTGCTCCATGTAAAATCCTGCAGTAACACCCTATTTTATACAAGATACTTTAATCTCTGCCTGGTACAATGGTGACTCATTTTCTATAATCCTTGGATGAAGGATTTTCTGTCAGTTCAATTATTGTTAATAAGCCTGTCATGAATCCTGCAGAAAATTATGGATGTAACTGAAATCACTCCTAACTTGTTAGTTCAAATATTAAGATATTAAGCTTCTTTAGTTTTTCAAAATATTTGTAGAGGAGTTACAACATCTTCCCTTGGTTCTGTGTTGTTTCCTGAATGATGATTAGTTTGAAAACCTGAAGTCCCTGCATTTCTTCATGCAGTGATGATAATGATCCATTTTGTCTATTTATGCCAGATTTCTTACAATTTCCACAGGCTGTAAGTGAACAAAATAATCTGAATTGTGCAACTGCTTCTCTGCAATGAGGACATATGGTATTTAATATAATGCTTTCCATTGAATGCCCAGCTGCTTTATTATCCTTATAGAACAATACCAATCCAGCTCCTTGACATCTTTACCAAAACACCCACTTGCAGCATTCCTGCCAAATGGATCTTCCTCAAGGGATAATTCCATACTGACCCATACAATTTAAAGCCTGCCAAAAATTATTTCATTTCCCTTCATACCCACAAAAGTGGGGCTCATTGGGCTCTTTCTTAATTCTCTGGGGGTAACTTCCCCCTGCATAAACATATCCTTCATCAAAAGCACTGGAGTTAAATGGCTTCACCATTTTCCTGCTTCATTTGGTGTGCTGTGCTTCCCACCATCCTAGAAGGATATACTACTCTACAGAATATACAGAATATTACTCTACAGTATACAGAAGATATACTTCACCATTTCATACAAGGCATTATATTGATAGCAAAAAATCTCAGCCTCTGTGTATATTTTTTTCCTGAAAAGCTGATTTTTTTTTTCTTAAGCTTTTTCGCTAGTTATTTGCCAATTTTCAGTTTTCTCCTGGGATAAGTAGCTGTATCCCAGTATTGCTGGCTGGCTTTCTTCAATTTTGCCAAGCATTTACATATACCAGAGCACTTACAGGTCTGAATTAGGACCTTAACTTTCCTGTGATTTCAACAAAACACAATATGAAAGAACTTAAAACCTTAGAGGAATCAAACTAATCACATTTACTAACTGAAGTCAAGGGGCTTTGCACATTGCATCAACAGCTGTTGCCAAAGCACTCAGAAGGATTTGGACATACCAGGGATTTTGAGGGCAGGCATCCCCAAGGTTAGTTAGAGCCACAAACATACATGCACTACACAAGCATCAGTGTATAACATCCGTGCAATATCCATTGCTGATGCATAACAGGGAATCCCAACCAAAATACTTTCTGCTCCTGCCCAGGATAGCTACAGGCACTCCCAGGCAGTCCTTAGCTCCTCTGCTTTGGGGTATAACCATTTGGAGAAGAAATTCATCCTCCCAAATTGCACTTGCAGGAACAGAACATGACTGGGCAACATTACACATGCACCTAGTGCAATACCAAACCATTTCTGTTGTGGAAACACATCTGGCTTGAGTTGAATAAATACAGAACAGGAAATTGATTTTACAGACAAAAGAAATTTGTGGGTTTGTTCTGAAAGCTTGTGTTTAGTTGTTTGCTTTTTTTTTTTTTTTTTTTTTTTTAATAAAAGCAGGAGATTTAAGACGCTCCAGTATCTTATTAGCACCATATCCAACATTTCACCTAGAAATGTCATTTTTAGGCAACTATCCCTATCATTTCAGTGGGGAAAAAAAATAAAAAACACCAAAAACTGCTTCCTTTGTAAAGTAGTAATTCTTGCAGTCTTTAAAGACAATTTTTACAAGTGCTGAATTTGCAGCCCTGAGAGTGGGTGCAGAGCTATACACTTCTGTGCACTTACAGTAGAAAACAGTTTAAATACAGGGTGATTCTGCATGCTCATGATGGTCAGCATGAATTGTGTGAATATTCGTGAGCTCAGCAGAACAGAGTGGCAAGATAAGCAGGGACTTGTGTGCCCTGTGTGACTGACTCATCTTTGCTGCAGCTGATAATAAAAAATAACACGCACAGATTGACTTTCTCCTGCTAGTAATAAAGGAAACCCCATGCAAGTGCATTGACTTCCAGAACCCAGATCCCACTGCTTGCATAGCCTTTTCTCCAAAAGCCTTCAAGCTTTTAAAACAAGCTTTCCAACTTTCCTGGGGCAGTTTTTATGCAGAAACAGCCTGGAGTTTTGTCTGGGATGTAAAGCTCTAGTGCAAAATTTTGCCAGCTCACACTGGCCAAATCATGTCCTGCCACCTAGTAGAAAACATCATATAAGATGACCTTGAAGCAAGGAGGTGGAAGAGATACAAAGTAATTTGTGTATTATATTTTTTAATCTTACTGGATTTTAAATTTCTACCTTGTATTTTTAAGTGGTTTTCTAAGTATGTTTTCCTTATTTACAATAGAGATGAAGAAGACAGCTGTTCCAGATTTTAAAATGAAAGCTGTACTCAGTCTTTTCCTTGCTTGGGGGAGGTGGGGATTCCTTCCAGCAGGACAGAAGTTTTATAATGAGATCATACAAGATAACCCTAGCCTTGTCAGGAGTACTGCCTGTATTTCTTCCCTCAGTTTTGCATTTCCTTACCAACACATTTAAACCTAACATATTTTGATTCTAATCCTAATTCTTTGATTCATTTAAAAGTGATCTTTCCAGCTAGAAACAACAACAAAAAATCTAAACAGGCACTGGTATCCTGCAATTTTAAAAGATATTTAAAAATACACTTTTCTGAGTGAATCACTCTACTTGAAGCAGTATCCTTCATGTGATGATTTTTTTTTCTAGGCAGTCAAGAGGAGGCTGGTATCTGTAATGCCAAGCACCAGGTTCAATTCATTTGAAAATATTCTTTGCAGAATAATTTAGTTTTATAAAGCTAAAATAACACAAGTTAGCCAGTATCATACAAATGGAATCCACCTGGAGCATGCAAACCAAAGCTGAAGTAAAAAACAAAGCTTTGATATTTCAAGCAGCCTGTAACATAACCAATGGCAGACACTAATTCCAAAGAGGGAGGAGGAGGGGGAAAGTCAAATTTAATTGTGAAATTAGAAACAGTATTTTATTTACAGCCTTTTAGAGACCATCTTACATTAGAATGTTTACAGAAACCTTCCTCAGTCAGGTCCATTGAAGGTCTCAGGATGTCCCCTGAAATGTTAAGAGAAGCAGAGCAGAATATTCCTGGTACATTTTCATAGTTTAAAGACCTGCTAATGGAAAACTGGCAGCAGAGTAGAACTGACTTTTAAAAAGTCAAATTCTGACACGTTGGAAAAGCAATTCAAGAATTTATTTGAGAAAACCTGCAAAATAGAGCACAAGAAGCAGGGGTACTTGGCTCACTCAGATTTAATCCGGGGAGAAGACAGCAGTAGCAGCAAGAAACTGTGATTCCCTTTCATCAGCCTTAGGGAAAATGGAAAGGGAAATTGTTCCAAATCCTGAGGTGGTGATGACAACTAAGGTTCCCTTTCATGCTGTCCTAGGTTGTAAGATATGTGTGTATTCTATTTGCCATCTGTTAGAGGTGGGGCAGTTACCTTCTGTTCATTGAGCAGTTTGCTTTATCTCTTCCATGACCCATCCTCCCTCTGGGAGATATCTTCTGTTAATGGGCCAGTGAGTGTCACTGCATGACTGATACAATTACATCATCCCACTGGGAGATGTTCCGCCCAGGAAGGAGCCAAGCATTCCTACCTGGATATAATCTGATATTTGGAACACCACAGGCAGCCTTTTCCCACTGGATTCCCAGAGGAGCAGCTTTCTTCTCCACTGGATTCCCAGAGGAAGACCAGGCCCATCTACAGGACCACTGGATCTTCAGAGGAAAACTCCACCCTTCTACAGGATCCCTGCTCCAACAGAACCACATCTGTCACTGCATGAGGACTGCAGCCACCATTTCAATCGGACTGCCACCAACACCCTGACCCACAGGGTGTCAGGTCGTATTCTGACTCTCTCAGTGGTTTTCTTGTACTATTGCATCTGTGTTTTAATTCTCCTAGTAAGGAACTGTTATTCCTACTCCCATATCTTTGCCTGAGAGCCCCTTAATTTCAAAACTATGGGAATTCAAAGGGAGGGGGTTTACATTCTCCATTTGAAGGGGGGCTCCTGCCTTTCTTAGCAGACACCTGTCCTTTCAAGCCAAGACACATGCTGTAACCAGAAGCCACCTGTCACCCCAAGCATGGCTGGCTTGGGTTCCACACCTTCACCCTCTGTTCATGGGGGCTCAAACCACATCAGTAGGAACAGGGGGAAATAATAATCACTAAGGCAGTTTGGGACAAAATAGGCAAAGCTGTGCAGCTGTCCCCATAACATGACCAAGTGCTTCAGGTGCCATTGGCCAGGAAGATCCAGGGAGCTCAGCATGGAGGGCTTGCAGATGTCCACCAAGAACATTCCATCACCAGGAATGTCACTCAGGACCATCTGAAATGATCTCTCTCTCCTCTCTGGCAATTTATTCAGTGAACATTTAGGATTCCAACCAGCTACAGCAAGTTACTTACTGCTTGGAAAGGAAAACAATTTACAACTAAACATTGGGCTTAAAAAGGAAAAAAAGGTACTGGGTGGTTGACCTAATGCCTCTCTACAATACTGTGAAATCAGCACTTGAACTCCACACAGGAAAAAACAAACTTTTTAGTTCCAAACAGAGTCAAGGAAAGAACAATTTTTTAGAAAAGCGCTGATTATTTTTCAGTCTGATCGTTCCTATCCTTGAATGCACAGGATAGGAACTAGTGGCTGGCAACTGATGAATTCTTTGTGAAAGCACCCGGGCCTGATCGTGCTGTTACTCAGACACAACATGAAGGTGGCCTCAACCTCAGCCCTCCCTCACTCAAGCCCATGGGCACCAGGAGTTTAGTCCCTCTGACATTCCAGCTATTCCATAGGATGAACACAAATCAAGGGCTCAGAGCCCAAGGTCTTTGGGAAACTGATGAACAAAGGAAAGCTGGGATTTCTAACAAACCTGCCACTACACAAATATGACACATTTTCCTTTTTGCAATCCAGATAAAAAAATCCATGAGGTCCAGCTGAAAGCCTAAACCATGGCATTATGAAGCCCATTATTAAGAATAAAAATTTTCATCACTCCATACAGAAAGAGAAACATGTTCAATCAGCCAAGCACATCACAGATTGTTTGTGCATGATGTAAGCCACTAGTTCCCAAGAAAAGCCTCATTACTTCATACTAATGACCAGAAGATTCCCTTGAAGATAGTTTATCCTACAATTGAAGATTAAAAAAAGATTCAGAGATGCCTATAACGGTCACAATAAAAGCATAACAGTGCATGTCACATTAATCCTATTATAATACCTCATAAAATTTCTATCCTATTGTAATACCTCATAAAATCCTATTATAATACCTCATAAAATTTCAAGAATATTGTTTTATATTCTGTAGCATGGAATTGTAGCAATGAGAAGCAACTCACATTGTTTGGTTTTTTGTTTGTTGTAAACATGGAATAATCCTTAGATACTGATTGGAATGGATCACAAGGAAAACTAGCACAAGTTAATATAAACTGTGTGTATGAAAAACACCCTAATAATGCGATTTATTAAATCCAGGAGTTCTAAAAGCCTTCTAATTAAGACATTTTGTTTAACATTCCTCACACAAAGTAATGCACCAAGTTTTATCCACTTACAGAGTTTTTTAAGCAGCAAAGTTTTTGTTTGAAAATGATGTTTTTCTCTGCTATAGGAAACATTGCCCAGAAATTAACTTCAAAATCCCCATCATTCCCATTCTGGCTGGAACTGCCACCACAGGAAAACAGTAAGGGGTGCCTGTTGCCGTCTTTTCTCTAAAGTAGGAGACTAACTGTACTCCTTTGGTTGTTATATTTACAGGAAAATTTCAAACACAGGTAATACTATGTACAGTAAATTAAATGCTAACAGATTTTGTTGTACAAAGTGAGTTGTTGCTTTCCAATTTAAATACATACAGTTATTTTAAGGGATTTTTTAAGTCTTGACAATGCACTATTAATACTAGTAAAAGCAGTACATCTATTTTCTCAATTAATAGTGACATTCATTTAGGCATTTTTATTCACTGTATGTCCTTCTACCATTTTTGAGAAGCTACTTCCCCCCTTGTTCTAGAGTAGACAAATAGGAAGACAGTTATTTTAGGCAGTTGTCGCCCACATATTTGTTTGCACTCAGCTGGGAACTTCTAGGGTTTTTTCCATTTTACCAAAATCTTCCTTCCCAGCCCAGTGCATGCTGCAAAATTCTTTTTGTCTAAGCTGATCAAAAATGAACAGACTCTCCATGTACCAGCTGGGGTCTTCAGACGCTCACAACTTTTACAGAATTTTTTTTCTAAATATTGGTCACTTTCTTCCAACATAGATTTTCCAGTTATGCTATGATGACTCATCTAAAACTCAGATTTATGAAGGAAAGACAGGAGGAAGAAGAAGAGAATAGTGGCTGGTGTATGGTGATCAGAAAGATGTAAGATAAGTGCAGCAGTCCAAGAGACAGATGAAAGAAAGTGATAAATGTGAATCAAAAATACCCAGCAGAACTTCCAGATACAGATACTTCCCCCATAGGATAATATTTACATAATTCAACTTCTTAGGGCCTAATTTAGCTAGATCAGTCTATCATAATCAGTAAGAGAAAAAAGTCCTCATTCCTCCATCTCACACACACACATGCCTACAATGATGTGTCTGTTCTACTAAGCAACGTCATTCTGAAAGCCTCTGAATAAGTATAAGCAACTGCAAATCACTCTGAGGACTCTTCAGTAATTTTCTAAGTCCTAACAGTGTCAGCACACATAGAATTTGGTAACGTAGCAAGCCAAGCCACTGTGCACTGATTATATCAGGTGCTTTTGTCTGCTTGGCATCACTGTATGATGGGGTCAGCAAAAGTCCTGTCCCAAAAGCAGCAGCTCCTGTCCAGAGCAGCCTCTGTTTGTTTCTCTAGGCTGCAGACAACTGCCATTGCAGTGTGTTTGAAGCTTAGCCTGGAAAACACTGGCACATTCACACACTAATCCTCCCCAAACCCAGTCACTCAGTCAAATGGCCTTGAAAATAACAAACAGAGAAGAGACCATGCCCTTCAATACTTTCAAGATTAGAAAAAAAAAAAAAACCTATGCTAGAGAAGTCAAGAAGAAGTCTGGAAAAGCACAGTTTGGGGCTAATTGCTTCTGTTATTTCAGTAGATAATGCCAAAACCTCAAGTCTCAATACCAGAGTTGGAGAAGAGTTTATAGTGCCAACCCAAACGCCAGAAGTCACAGATGCAACAACCTTGCCTAATCCAAATGGCAGTTTGCCAATCGGTGAATTTTAAAGCATTTGGTTTGTCTGAAGAAAAACTTAATTTATGGTCCCAGACACAGAGTACACCAGAAGGAGAACTGGAATTTAACCAGCATCAGACAGTAACCAAGAGTGACAGCTCAAGCAATAAGAAGGTAGAGAAAATTAGAATTTAGAGGAAGTTAAAACTTTGGGAACAGAGTAACATAGTTCAGTACTTATTTTGGTAACAGTATTTTACAGAATTCTAGACTGGAACTGCGAATTGTAAATTGCTTAACTTGAGGCAAGGAGAACATTCCAGGCAGGTACAATTGTTAACTGTCTGAAATGAAAATTACCCTGATTAAGTAATAAACATCCACTTCCAAGGCTGGGTTGGTTTTTCATCTGTTTGGTATCTGTTTTGGTTTGGGTGGGGGTTTTTTTGCACATCCATGTACAATGATACATTTACATTATCTGTACACAAGAGCTGGAGACAAGCATTCCTTCACAGCTTGCACTGCCAAACATTAGAGAAAGCTTAATAGATTAAAAGAAACAATGGCATTTGAAAAAGCAGAAGTTCACTGGTAACAATAAAAATACTTACACCTTCATCTGCAGAAGTAACACCAAGTTGCCAACAAAACTACTTAAAGTTACTTAAATACATACTTTTTTCAAAAGTTCTGAAAGAAAAATCCTTCTCTACCTCAATAAAAGTGGAGCTTTGCTATTTTTTTTCTTCTAAATGGAGATAACATGAATGATAAGGATGATTAAATCCAAGACTGAAAGTTATATCCAGAAGGATTTTAATTAGAATTTTTTTAAACACAATAGCTGTTGGCTGCAAGTAGACAATGAACGAAGTGGTACAGAGAAAGCAGAGAACTTTTGCAACAAACCCCCATCTTCTTGTGAGCATGATGGCAATGGAAACTAGTTCTTACATAGCTTAGAGGAAAGGGCTGCTGGTTCAGGCCTGTGTGTCAGACCATGTGCTGCTGGTGGCCTTCCTTGCCACGGTCAGGAACTACCGGGAAGAACTGCCTGGGGAGCCCTGCTCATCTTCTGCAGGCAGCACCAGGATGAGGGAGCAGGGAGTGCATAGGTGACCTGGAGCAGAAGCCTGTCCAGCCTCCCAGGCCAGGACTTGGGTTACACTGGGTGTAACCTCATGTGAACCATGGGGAGGTCCTCAGGGTTCACCACCCTGGTCACACCTGTCAGCAGCAGCTGTTCACAGCAATCTGCACTGGGGACCAGTGGCACAGGACAGCTATTCTTAGGAGCAAGTCATAACATCCCAGGAACACCCAAGAGATCAGACAAGGAGAACACTCCTTTGCTTCAATTTCTCAACAATTTTACATCCCAAAGGTTTGTTTCTGCTAGCTTTACCACCCAGCCAAGAATAACCACTGCAACAAGTTTTGGTAGGGGGCACCAGGGATGACCCTCAGTCTCCCTTACAGCTTTCAGCATAACAGAAGTCTGGTTCTAGTGCTGTTTCCTCAGTAACTATGCTGCCAGAGATACTAGATCTTAGAAACCAGTAATTTCCAAAGAGCCGCTTCCAGAAAACACCAGCAGGAACTAACAATTACAAGCCATATTTCTTCTTATCAAATAGTGATCACTAAGTACATGACGTCAACATGTCCAGAATTAGATCCTCACACTTAATCACAGAATCATTACAGAGTGGTTTGGGTTGGAAGGGACCTTAAAGACCATCTCGTTTGAACCATCTGCCAAGGGCAGGGATACCTTCCACTAAACCAGGTTCTTCAGAGCCCCATGCAACCTGGCCTTGAACACCTCCAAGAATGGGGCATCCACAGCTGCTCTGGGAAACTGTTCCCATGCCTCACCACCCTCACAAGACTTTATCCCTAATATCTAATCAATTTATGCACCATGTTTCTCAGGGAAGATCCTAGCTTCCCTTTCTCAGGGAAGAGCCTCTTCAATAAAATGGCAGAAATATTTACCATACAGAAGATCCTACCTTATCCAACAATTACCAGTTCTTCGTAGATAAGCATTGTGAAAGGAATACATGACCACTTCCAGACAAAAGCAAGTGCTTATGAAATTAAAGAGAAATTTTGCAGTTGCTCTATAGAGCAAAGAAATGCTGCAATACATTTTTAAACATATCTCCTAATGGCTCTAATTCACCAAATTTAAGATAAAACAGACTACTTCCTTTCTAAATGAAGTGGTCTACATATTCCATAGAAATGGAAATTTTTAGGGCTCTAGGTATTTTAACTACTACCTTATAAATATTTCTATATGTAAGCAGTAATAATCACAGACAAGGTACTTACTTCAACTTTCTATAAACTGTATTACAGCAAATCACGCTAAGTATTGTTTTAAAATGTTATTTGTAATAGATTGTTCAGAGACAAGCACAGGAACTATTCACATTTGAGTTAAAATCACATTCATATCTAGACCTTTCATAAAACTCAGCAATTAGAAGTGCTGCACTATTTCTCAAGTTTATTTGTTAAAAAGGCAATTAAGATGCATCCATTCCTCACTGGAGTCCCCAAGGAAAAAAGTGAAAATCATTCAGAATCTGCTAATGCCTTTGACGGTACTATTATAAACGCCCTTAGATTAGCAGGCAAAATACTTTTAATCTCAGTTTGATCTGTGTTTTAGAAATATCCTCTCAAGATCAGCGGTAACAAGAAAAATTTTAAAAAATACTTAAAAATCCACCAAATTAAATTATAATCCTGCATCTTGTGCATTTTATGGATAGTTTTGCATTTGTATTACTGCAATTGTTTTTAAAGGACAATAAACCAAAATATTTCAAACACCCTGACAGCTCAAAATACTGAATGTTTTGCCACTTACCAATTTCAGTGTTTAACAACAATTCGATGTTTTGTTGTGTTGTGAAAATGTAATCTAATATATCCTTAGAATTGAGACCATGACAGCATTTTCTTTGCTATGCAAGATCCTGTTTAAGTTACATTGATAGAAGAAATATAATTGTTCAGTGAGAATATCTTTGGAATGGCTAATGAACTGAAGTGTTTAGATTCCTTAGCAAACCCTTGAGAACTAGATCACTAAAACAGCTGTTTAACTGATCACATTATAAGCTCAACTTAATATCTTAAGAAATAGGCTGGGGTAGTAAAACAAACATTTGACTCTACTTGTTTTAGACAGTAACTCTGGTGCCAGAGGTGGGATACTTCCAGAGACACTGATTAAATAAACTTAATTAGGCTCATGATATGTCAGTGTTAATGCCTGAATTAGTTTTCACTGCAGGACAAACTCCATTAGGAACACTGATGCTCGTTCTTAATGTTCTGTAAGAGGCAGAGCTTTAGAACCCACAACACACACTCACACACTCAAAAACTACATTAATAAGTTAACCTTGAACTGCAGCAGCTTCTGAATTAGCAGCAAGTCCCAAATTAGCAGCAGCTTCTTGCTGTGCTTCCTCCACAGCATGGGATACCTCTGGAGCCAGTAAGTCATTCTCCCCTCCAGCTTCTGGGGATACCCCAGAAGCCTCATCCTGTGCTCTGGGTCCAGCACTCTCATCCTGTGCTGCAGGTTCAACAGCAGCTGCTGCATCAGCTTCTTCCGTGGCCTTCTCTGCTTCAGTGACCTCATCCACCTCTTCTCCATCACCTTCTAAGGATTTATTCAATACAATAAAGAGAGTAAAATGCATGCATGCAACAAAAAATTCACCAGCTACTTTTTATCATCATCCTCATTTAAATTTGAAGTGGGAAGCTAAGACTTGGGATCAGAATTAACAAAAATATCAATAATTAACCCCTCATATTGCTGATGTGGCATCAAAAAACTATGTTTTTTGGTGAGGAAACCATATTCTTAATTACTGAGTTTCATAACATGTTTCAGTGTGATAAGAAAAGAAACTGTGGCTTAAAGCAAGTGTTGGGGGTGCAGGGAAGGATAACAAAGGACATTGTCAAGTGTTGCTTCAAACCACTCTGCTGAAAGGGCCAGTGATGGTACACAAACAGGTGCCAGAGGGAGTATGACTCTGTGGAATTACCACGTGGGGAAGAAGACATTTGGTCTTATACAAATAAGAAAATAACTTCCTAATTTCAAGTGGTCAGAGCTCACTTTCTTAAGATATATGACCACTTAGGACTGACTATTTTCTTTTTATAACTCACAACTCTCTTTTAAAGACTTGTTTACAACACTCTGGGTCCAACTCCTTAGAACCTGAAAAACAGTGTTTCCCAGCCATGCATCACTTCAAATTCAGCTGAGACAAGTGTGAAAAACTAACAGCACAAAGCAACAAAGCTGCTCAACCACCATGCAAACATGCACTAACATCAAGTTCACAAAGGAAAAGTTACACACCAACTGTTAATCAGGAGTTCACCACTAGAACCAACTCACCATGTGAAAAAAATAGAACTGGAAATAAGTTTGTAACACAGTGTAAACAACGTGAGAATTTTTTTAAAAGAGCTTAAAGAGACATAGTCAGAGTTTGTTTGATTCTTTTGTATCTCTTTAAAAACTAAAGAGATCAGTTTCCTTTCTTGGTCTTCTTATGCCAGTGAAAGCCTATAATTTTGTGTTTAGGTTTCAAGACAAGTGCATTCATTGCTCAGTAAAAATCAAAACTGTGTTATGCAACCTGATCATGTCCCTTTAAGAAAACACTGTTAAAAAAAAAAAAAAAAAAACTTAATTCATTACACAAAGAACAAGCTAACAGCCAAGATCAGCATTCAGTACATTTTATTGGACAGTCAAATATAGAGTGCATTAATTCAGAACAGCCAGCTTCTCCATCTCAGAACTGCCTTCTACAAAGCAGATTCAGTAACAAGCTCAATATGGTTTGGCCTTGCAAACATAGGTAGCTCTTTTAAAGTCTCACACAAATGGAGCTTTACAATAGGAGGTACAAAGTCATCCCAAGGTAGGCTGCAATGTACTCAATGGTAAACGATTGTCCTTTGTTTGTATTTAACTTCCTCAGGTTTGGAAAGAGATTTCCCTTGTGTCTGGAAAGTGTAAAAGCAGAGCATAGATTAGAAAGTCTGGAAAGTGTAAAAGCAGAGTATAGATTAGAAAGATTGAATCAGCTTGCAATGAGTTAAAAAGAAAAGTCTTAGCCAAAAAAGAAAGAAATCAGGAACAATCTTAAAGGACAAGAAAAACAAATGGAAGACAAAACTCAGTATTCACTAAATAAGCAAGGAGAACATCCTGCAAGCTGAACATCATTGTACATCTCAAATGATGTCCCAGATTTTCTACTGCTACTTTGAGTCAGTCCCTTATTTTTAGAGTAGCTTTCAGTTAAAAAGAACCACAGAAAATTTGCTATCAGATCTCTTTCTAAATGTCTGTTATCATTTATTAAAATATAATTAAATATAATTTCAACCCTCTAATAAACAAAGAACCCTAGAATGATTCCTTCTCTTGTTTGGACAGACTTATTCGCTGCATATAGTTCTCTGTAATAGACATTTTGTGTTCAGGCATAAGGGGAAAATTTTCCCTGACATGAGAAATCACAAAAATCCTATCAAAAGAATCTCTGATCAGCTGCTCTCCAGCATTAAGTTCTTCCATCTAGAAAGTTCTTTTACCATAGGCAGCAAATATGCCATGAACATGCTGCTTGGCATACTGCTTTTCTATCCACCACTTCATATAGTTACCAGCTCTGTTTTAGAGTTTATTTTAAGCTTGATTTAATATGCCCCCAAAAAATACTAGAATACTTTGAGAACAGAATTTTAACTGCTCTTATCAGCAATGCTTACTGTGAAAAAGTATAAGGACTGACTCTAAAGAATGCACAGGGAAAGAAACTGCAATGGCACTTCTGGGAAAAGCAATACTATTCTAACACTCTGTGACAAGATAAAAACAAAAATATGATTATGCAGGGAATGGGAGAAAAAAGGGGAGGAAGAGGGGTGTTAACTCTTTTGAAAATGCACACAGAGGATTCTGTAGGAAAAGTAAGAACAGAACTGATGCTCGTTCTTAATGTCCTGTTCTTTTGGGTGTACACAGCTGGGAATGAAGAAGGATTTTTAAAAGGAGCTGATTCAACAGTGCTTTTGTACTGTGAATTGGAATTAGCTACTCAGAAGTCCAACTAAAAACTCTGGGTTGAGCATTTATTCAGAAGTCAAATGTTGAAAATAATACAGGAAACAAGTTTCAACTGTATTCTCTGAATGGCCTTAGAAACATTTTGGACGTCTTACTATCAATAAAAAGGGAGGCAGCAATCATCTGCCACTGGTTGTGACATATATGTGACTTATTAAGCAGCAGATGATGGGATGTCTGGAGAGTACCCAAGATCAGTTGCTGAGCTCTCAGGACTGCAGGTATTTCATTCCAACATGTGGATAGGCCAGGGCCAAAACTCAGTACCTTGCAGAAGTCCACCTCAGGAGAAAAGAGGGAATACACTGACATCACTGGGAATATGTTGGAAGGTTTGCTTAATGCTTCCCCGTTCTCCCAACTATGGCAGTCAGAAGGTAATAAGGGTAATCCTTACTTCTGCCCTGAATAGCAGGAGACCAGGTCTCTAGGAGAGATCTACTTTGGTCCTCGTTACATTTTCTATTTTAGGGACAAAGAAGGATTGCAAATTGTGGCTAAATTCTCAGCATTTATTTAAACAATTGAGTTTTAAAACTATACTGTGTTCAGCTGCTTTCTTTTTTGGAAATTAAGGTATTTTACTACTTTAAATCTTAAGATCTGTAATTTTAATGTTCTGAAACTAAAGCATGTGTTGTAGAAGTTCAAGGCTAACAACTTCTAAAGAAATAATTATAGAGGCAGACAATTTAAACCATGCTCTCACACTGAAAACAAAATTTAAACTTGAGATACTTTATTCAAATCTATTCTTTGTGTGTATGTAAATATATTAAATCAATTCCCTAGAAGTCAACTTTAAAAACAAAAAGGAAGAGCTTCAAGTGCTCTGGCTTCAATACTATATTTATTTTTTTAAATAACAAGCAAATAAAAATATATAAAGATCCTTAACAAATTTTCCTAATTGCTTTTCCTAGCAAGACCATGCTTGCCAACATTCTACCTTTGACATTAATGCTATAACACTAATTGATGTAGACAGGGACAACATTCCATTACAAGTATTTGAACTAACACGGTCTAATTATTCGAGCATGAAGAGCTAAGTAAGGATTTGCTATACATTCAGGTAATGCCTGCCTTTCATTTAACCCCAAATTAGAAAAGACAAAATCAGAGTTGTAGGAAAAAATTTTGATCCAAGTTACAATATTTTTTTTTAATGTAGGCTTTTTTCCCCTTATTGGACTGTATTTCCTGATGGCATGTGGCCTGAAGCCAACCTGTTGACTGAGAAAAGATATTATCTTCTCCTCCCCACTGAAAATAAAAGAACAGAATTGATTTTGACAGCATTATGTATTCAGTCAAGTTTCATTTAGCTTCCAGTAAATCAAATACCAATTATACAATTCACACATCAACTCTTTCCATTCAAAGAGACTCCGCAGGTGGATCAAAGACCAGATTCACTGCCTGAACATTAAGGCCACTACCAAAATTTGTGCAGCAGCAGCAGCTTTGTAACAGAACAATACTGCACAACCACCACTGTCTTCACTCCCACTCACACAGTTCAGACAAGGACGTGGACAGTGCCAAAGCCTGATTAGACAATCCAGAAATCTGTTCCAAATCCTCATGTACCCAGGGAACAAGAGAAAGGAGCTCAACTCACCCTTCTTTGCCCAAGGATTGCTTTTCTGCCCCTCGGCTCTCTCACGAAGAATATTTGAATGTTCAACAAACTTGCTGCGGGATGAACTGACTACTCTGTAGGCCTGAAAGGGAATTATACCTGAATTTATAGCTACCTCCCTACAAATTTACCAAACAAATGAGGGGAGAGGGAGAGAAGGGATTTTAAGCAAGTGCTACTGGCCCATCTTAAAATGCACATAAAATTTATCCTAAGCAAGGTTAAAAAAAAATAACAACCTGCTATAATAATATATTTATGTATTTCATATTTCTCCATTGTTAGAAAGCAAATACAATATACCATGCAGCTTTTGAAGTGCTGCGGTGATTCAGGAATTGAAAACAGTTTTTTAAAATATAATTATGTTAAGATTTCTATTTTTGTAATGTGGTAAAGATGTGACAGGAAGAGAATATGTTATGCATCCAGAAAGGCAATCATACATGTTTGATATTTTGAACAAATAACTACTTACCATTTAAGAGGATTACTTTGTGGGACAGGGAAATATGTACCTCTCTGGGGTGTGCTAGGCACTATCTCAGATCTTGGGGGAGAGGGCTAGAAGTAAGCTATAGAATGGAGGATTTAGGGATGTGAAGCACAGAATCAGATATATTTAGAAGCAGGGAAGAGAATGGTTACTGTAAAGCTTAACAAAAGCAGATGCTTACAAAACTTCAACATGCTTTCTTGAAGGAACTAATGCTGATATCTTCTTTTTTTCTGTGCTCAAATTAACAAGGTTTGTATCTTCCCCTTGCAGCTTCAGATTGCTTATTTCACATCTGCCTTGCCCACTTTGAAACATTACTAATGTTTCTGGTTGACAAGACAAGGCAAGGGGTTAGAGACAGGTGCCTTACTCAAACTTTGGACACATTCATTTCACATAGTCTTAAATATGCTTTCCACTAAGAGTGACTACTTATCAAAGTAACAGTAAAATAGGCAAGCAATAGGCTTTCACCTTTGCTAAATTCTCTTAAGCTGATTTCTAAGTTAGGCTGCACTTAGCTATATGCTACAATACCTACATTTATTGATGGTTTGAATTTTGACCATACTCTTTAACCCAGAACACACCTTATACCATGCTGGCTCAGAAAGCACAAACAGCTCCATCCCCAAACACTTACATAAAATAAACCACCAAAAGCAGCAACACCAGCAAGGAGATAGATCATCATGCTGTCTCTAGAAGAGCCAGGAACACTCCCAGATGACATCTGGCGAGGAGGCACTACAAAAACCATTAGGTAAGTTGATGTAAAGTGCTGCTAAAATATGATCACAAAAAAGAATTATGGAATCTGAACTTTGTGTGGGAAAGGATAATTCAAAAAGGTTATAAAACAGATGTTGATGTATATTGATGTATCCTAAGACTCAGTAACACAGGGTGTGGTGCTCCATGGCCGAGCTCTTCCTAAGAGGCGTTTTTCTGTGAACTGCATTGTCTGCCATCAGCTTCCAAGTACTGGGCACAGTCTATATAGACTAATGAATGTTTAAAAAAAAAAAAAAAATAGGAATGTAGAAAAGTTCCTGGCTAGAGTAGGTAAAATAATTATCTGTCCTTATTCCTTCTGATCAGTAGAAGTAATGAATTCTCTCTTCAGGGTAATAACGGGGAAATTTTAAAAAAGCTTTTTTCATTTGAATTCATGTTCTTTCATTCTCAGACTGCTGACACTTTGATACATACCATCCATCTCATGAATTGGCCAACAGTGCAGAGAGGTAGGATTACACAATTTTTTACCTGACTGCATACATATTAACTCTAACAGCAGTGCTACCCATTCATTTATTATAAACTGATTCTCACTACAGTCTTGGATTCATCTGTACACCTCAAAAAGAGACCCATGAAAAACAAACGTAATTATCCTGGTCAACAAAACTTTCTGTGGAATTTTGTGACTTGATCCCAGATGAGAAATGTCTCGTTGAAAAAGTGCTCATGAAAAATAAAATGGCTCTGAGCATTGCAATTGACAGCTGCAAAAATAATCGCGATGTCAAAGCATTGCCATTGTGTGCTAGGTTATGTTTAGCATCATGTCTCATGACACAATTCTCAGACTCCTCTCCAATAGCCGGGCATCCTAATGGATTTGCATACATTTACATTTTTGTTCAGCAGCTGCGTGTCCTTAACCTTCTCCCCCGGGGCTGCTAGGTATAGCAGGCTAGTGATCAGCAAGCTGCCATCGCCCAACACGCTGGCAGAATTTTTTTTGCCAGTGGTTACACAACCCCTGATGCGCCAAAAGCCATGGTTGTGGCGCACCGGGGCCGCTCTCGTTCCCTCTCGGGGCCGGCAGCCCTGGAGGCACGGCCGCTCCGGCTGCTCTGCCGGCGGGTATGTATGTACCCCGCTATTTTATATGGAAGGGAAGGCAGCAGCGGGCACTGTTTTGTCACGGGGCGGGGGCAGGGGGTCCCGGGCCAGCTCGGCTGCCCAGCGGGTCGCGGCGGAGGTCCGAAGCAGCCAGTGCCGGAGCCCAGGATGACCGAGCAGCCGTGTCCGGCGGCCGCCCGCCCGCGCCGCACCCGTCCCGGCCCCACGTCGCCCCCGCCCGCGACCTTCGCGCATCCCCTCCGCCGCCGCCACCCTGTCCGGCCCGGCCCGCGCCCCGTCACGCCATCCCCGGGGCCGCTACCCGGCCCCGGCCCGGCTCCGCGGCGGCCCCGCGTACCACGCTGCTTGAGGCGGCTGGCGGCGGCAGGAGCCCTGCTCAGGCGGGAGGCCAGCGCCTGCGAGGCGGCCCTGCAGAGGGACATGGTGCCGGAGCAGCGGGCGGCGGAGCGGAGCGAAGCCGACTCTCAGCCGCCCGTCGTGGCGGGGATGCGGCGGCAGACACCGGTCCCGCCTCGGGTGCCGCGGGGGCGGGTCGGGCCGCAGCCCCGCCCCGCGCACCTGGACGCCGCTCCCGGCCGGGGGGGCCCCGGGGACGGCGCGGAGCGAGCAGAGCCCCCGCTGCAGCGGGAGGGGGAAGCGGCTTTCTGGAGCGCAGGGCCGGGCGCTGCCGACACCGGCCTGCCCCACGGCAAGTAAACGGCTACTGGCGTTCGGAACCGGCTGCAGCAAGAGCCGGGATAATAGGGATGGCATTGGAGAGGGAAGATAGGGAGGAACTACTGTTTTCCTTTAAAAGGAATTTCTCCAAGAGGAAAAAAGAAATTGAGAACTCAGCTAAATTAACGGCGAAGGGCACTCGGCTTAAGCACCGTGCCAAAGGCATTGGGTGTTGGCAGTGGAACACTCGAAATGAATCGCTGCTCTGGGATCATGTCGACTGTCACAGTCGTGGGCATCTCCAGGTCAAACCTGTGCAGCTATCCTTGTCCTACCTATATGGTTAGGCAGTAGCCCTGTTTCTCCTCCTTTCTCTATACTGAGCTTCTTTGTCCCCTCAATTATCATCTAATGCCATATTCTGCCGACTGCCATGATGCCATTTTTCCAGCCTTTGTCCTTGACTGACCTTGATGCACAAAGAGAGGGCAGAAGTGTTCAGAAGGCAGTGCTCACACCCAAGACTGACATGGGCTGTGCAGTACGTCCCCTCTGGGCACCTTTCAGGCATGGCCAGCTCCCAAAATGCTCACAGGAAAATGCATATTTTAGCATTTATACAGATCCTATTCTTATATTTGCTTATTTTATAAATTTAGCAGTGAAAGTGATGGCAGAGCAAGACTACTCTGGAGTGTTTACTGAACTTCATCTGAACTGATGTTTAATTTTGTAATGTACCTTCCAGAATAGCAAAGACCGTTTTGAAAATAAGACCGATAAACTATGAAACAGAAATGAAAACATAAACCAACTTCAAGACCAGCAGAATGAAATATTAATGGCAAAGAAAGTAGTTTCAGGTTTCTTCTAGACTTTATAATTTATTTTTAATCATGCACATGAAATGTATGAACATACAAGTAATTAGGTGACTTTTCACGTCTTCTGTGCTCATTTATTTGTAGGACAGCAACCACATACACTTGTCCCTGTAGTGCACATCTCTTTGTGGTCATGTCATCAGCCTAAGAAAGAAAAGAAAAAATTCTTAGCAATAAGAAAAATAGATGTGATCTCATAACATCCTGCATTCTTATCTGAAGAGGAATGTTTATGGCGAAAAACAACCATAGCACAAGCTTTTCTATAGTATAAGGATTTTTTTTCATGTGTCACATTAATTGCTGTGAGGCCACAATCGCCAAAGACTTCCTAGCTGGCAGAAACACAAATTATGTTTTTTATACTGAAAAGGGACAACGACCACATACACTTTGCCCTATAGTGCACCTTTACAGGCATTGACTTTACATCACTTTTTGTGTACTATAGATGTGAAACTGAGAAAAAAACATACCCCATTGTATATGTTAATATAAAAAACAAGATGAAAAGATAAGCTACCATTAGTCACTCTTGTTTCCTTGCCATTTATAGGGCATTCAATTTACAACCTTTATTTATTGTAGACACTGTAAGAGATGTGTTATTTTCTAAGAGTTTGCATGTTCAAGATAGAAAGCTAAGAGGGAACATACACACAAGTGAACATGTGAAAATACAGATCAGCCACCTTATCATTTTAAACCTGGGAATGATTTAAAATAATAGCAAAAGCCAAAATGCAAAGTACTGAGAAAAAAAAAAAGAAGACTATAAGTCAGTTCAGTATCTTGATTCCTAAAAGATGTCAAAGATCATCAGAATTTGTGTTCAGCTAAGTCAAAAGCATTCGTATGTGCATACTTACTATGAGCATTCTGTACACTTGTGTCCTCTCGCTTGTTTTCTTCTTTCATATTCCATTACATCTTCATTATGCTGCTTGACAAGCTATAAAAGAGCAGCATATTATACACAGCTATACAGTTCACAGCTGGATCCAGACAACAAAAAGAGTTTTACAGAATATAAAATAAATACCTGTTTTCAGAATGCAAACCTGTATGTAACTGGGATCATCCAGAACACAACATATGTAAATTAACAACTGAAAAAGGTGTGAAAACAATGCCCGTAGGACAAACATTCTCTCCTGACCAGATGGGGGAGGGGGCTTCCACTGACAATTAATTCACCACTCCCAAAAAAGGGGAAAACGCCAAAGGGAATCCATCCCACTCTGAAAACACTGTCACCATGGGGAGTGCTGTTGATCCTACACGATTCTTCCTGAGAGCTACTACACTCTGCTTGCTTTAACACCATAAAGTCTATGACTTCTCTGAAACAGAGACTATCTTACATCTGCACTTTGCTCAGGAAAAAGCGGTCTTAATCTATCGAAATCAGCTAAAACCACTTTAACCAGCTGAAAAGTATAAGAAGAGAATGCATTGGTAGTCTGATAAACATTATCTGGGCACATCCCTAGATCTTCTTTCTTTTTTGGAAAGACCATGGGAAAAATAATACCAAAGCATTAATCCAAGAGGCTTGAAGAATTAATTCTGTTGTGGATGTTTTAAGTTTGCAACAGAGAGAAGAAGATTAAGAAGTTGTTCATTTCTTAAAATAAGAGCACAGCATAAAGCTGGGAAAATATAAGTAATGAAGATAATCATGATTCAAATTTGACACCTGCTATGACCATCCGTTAACCCAATAAACTCAGTAGGTTGCAGTGACTGCATTCATACCACTATTATGATTTTTAAGGAATAGTTACGTTCAACAAAAGCAGATGAAAACACTTACAAGAGCCCACAAGACAGCACTGGTGCCAAATGCCAAGCCAACTCCCAGCCAGTTTGGTTGGGCATTATTTGGTTTTCTCACAACAAATGCAGAACGAGTAAAAGCTAAAAAGGCACAAGATTGCAAATATATTAACATTCCTCAAGGTTAGACTAACAAGTACTTACTGACATTCATGCAATCAGGGAAAACAACCAAACCACAACACAAACCCCAAGTGAATGCAGTGATGAGGTTGTCTCCATAACATTGTTCTGGCCTATCTATTCGTAGGATCCCCGCAGCATACGCTCCCTGATCCGCGAGAGCGGGGACGGGGGCGGGGGGGAGGGAGGGGGCTGCCAACTACTCAAAAGCAGTGATTTTTGCCCTTTCCCCGGCCACAATAACTATTCCTCCCCGCGTCTTCTGCTCTATAAGGATGCCTCTCACTGTCCCCTGCCTAAAGCCCCCAGCCCCAGGCCTTCCCCACCTCCGATCCCCCGCTAATCAAGCGCGCTACGGCCACAGCCTTCCTGCTAAGGGCCGGCACCACCGTCGCGGCGAGACATGGTGAGCCCTCCCCCCGGCCTCCATATAATACCAACATAAGAGAGATAAGCAAAAGATTAAAAAATAACTAATGGGCACCGACTAAAAACAGTACGCGGACAGAAGCTACCACCGAAGCTTCCTCTAAACCCGGAGGCGGACTGGCTGGCGGGGACGCCGCCGCCTGACCAGGCAGCACAGGTCCCGCGGCCCTAGGCCAGCGGGCCGGGGCAAAGCCCACCAGCCTGCCCCGAAGGGTGGCTCGTCCCGCCACCGCCGCTCACCGAGGCTGGGTGGTGCTGCTGCCGCCACCAGCCGCCAGCGCCTCACCGCCCTCAAGCCCACCGCCATCTTGTCGACGGGACCCGGCTCCGCCCGCGGGGGTGGGGCCACCCCGCCCCGCCCGTGCCCCGGCGCCCGGGCGGGCGAGCTCCGCCGCGCAAGACCCGGCGGACCCTGCGCAAGCCCATGGCTCCCCGCTCTTCCCCGCCCGCCGCCGGCACCGGGCAGCGGCGCTGCCGCTGCGGAGCCACCCCCGGCCGGCCCCGGCTCCGCGGCGGGGCCCACACCAGCGGCGGGGCGGGGCCGGCGCGGGGCCGCGGCGCATGCGCGGGGCCGCCGTGACCCGGCTGGGGAAGCGCGGCGCTGCCATTTTGGCGGCGGCTCGGCGGCCGCTCGGGACCACGTGAGCGCGCCCGGGGCTGGCGCGGGGAGCCCGGCGCGCGCGGCGGCCGGAGGGGCCGGGAAGGACCGGGAAGGGCCGGGCCCGCGGGCGGCAGGCGGCGGCAGCGGCTGGAATCCAGCGGGGAGGCTCACGGCGGCGGCGGCCGAGCGGCGGAGACGGGACGTAGCCCGCCCGCCCGCCCACTCAGTCTCCTCCTCGGAACCCCTCGGCGGCGCCGGAGCCGGCGGCGGGGAGGATGCCGTCTGTGAGCCTGCCGCCCAAGGAGAACGCGCTCTTCAAGCGCATCCTGGTGAGTGGCGGAGCGGGAGGCCCGGGCTCGGCTGCGGGGAGCGGGTCGAGGAGGCCCCAGCTCGTAGCCCGAGCCGGCGGGGAGCGGAGTCCCGGCGCCACCGCCCCGGCCGCGGCTCCTTACGGCTGGGGCAGGCCGGCCCCAGCGCCGCCCGTCACCCGCACCGCGTCCCGCCCGACTGGGGCAGCGCTGGGGCCCGCTCGCCCACCAGGTCCCGTCGCTGGCCGCGGTGAGGCACCCCGGGCTCCGGGAAGTACCCCGTGGCCGCTTCATTCATCGCTCGCCGTTGCAGCCGTTGTCCTGCCGAGCCACCCACCCTGGGTTCGCTTTTTTTTTTCTTTTTTCTTTTTTCTTTTTTTTTTTTTTTTTTTCTTTTATAACTCATTGTTTTGCTGTAGGCAATAACCATGTTTGTTGGTCGGTGAGAAGATGGCTTTCGAAGGAGGAAGTGGAGAAGGATGAAGGTTTTGAAGTCTTCCCGAAGTTTAATTTGCAGCCAACTCCTGTGGAAATTTGTCAATCGATTTTGCTGGGTGGCAGCTGGCATATGGATGAGAGAACGTTCAGTGTAATTTAGGCAAGAAGCCTGGTTTTCAGAATGAGGTTGAGATTGTCTACAGTCCAAATACCAGCAAAGTGGGCCCAATTCAGCTACATCTTAAGGAACTTGTTTCAGCTTTCATGCGGTGTTGCGGAAACATTGTGTTTCTAAGGACTTGGGTTGAATTGGAAGCGTCTTAAGTTTGTTAGTGAGCAACTTCAGTGGATTTATTTAGAAGATTCTGTATCTAGATCAAGCTGTTTTCTCTCAGAAGAAGTCGATGTTGTCTAAAAATCTCATGTTGTCTTTCAGAGAAACTTACGCTACTATTTTGAGTTATTCCAAAGATCAGAAGTAAGATGAGTACTGTTGTCCTTTTGGAGCAGCAGCACTCTTAAGGTTCTGTAAACTTCTGCCACTTAAGTGTGAGGGATGTGTACAGTCTTCTGTCACTTCTGTTTCCAAAATTTTTTTATGCAAATGGAGCATGGAGAACTAGAAAGCCCTTTGCACAGGCATGTGGCCATGAGACATGCAGTTTCAGTCAGGGTTAAAAAGTAAATATGATGAACTATAAATCTGATTTCTGCTTTGAAAGATTCAGTCATGCTTCCGAGTTGGTATGACCTTGTACTGAGTATGTAGTTTTTCATGTGTCATGGGCTGGGAAAGACCTAGCCTTGCTGCTCGGTGATCCATCCTCCTTTGCATTGAGGATGGTTTGTGTGATTACAGGGCACACTGAATCAAGGAGCTTGTCCGTGTTGAAATCTGAGCGGGTTTGGTTGGTTTTTTATTTCTGTTTTTTCTTTAATTTTTCCCTTTGCTTGAATGTGTCTGAGTGTTTGTGTGGAGGGCAGGAACAAATAAGGAAAAAGGGTGTCTTTGGAGAAAGTGCTGGCTCAGCACCCTTGCGTTCATAACTTGATTCAGACTAGAAAAGGTGTGCCCCAGTGCAAGCAGATTTCTGTACGCTTTTTTTTAAACTGCAGATCTTTAATAAAAATCGTGGCGTTTGAGGTATCTGGATAGGCTAAAAGCTGTTGTGTCATTGTGATCTTTTCCTGTGTCTCACAGGGATGAGCCTGTGAGACAGATGTGTAGTCTGCCTTGTGATGTGGTATCTTTATAACACGTGGTGAATAGAAAAGGCTCAGAGCTGGTTTTCATCACACTGAAAATTATGCTAATGAACTACTTGTATGCCCTTTTACAGATAATGACCCTACTTTGTGAAGTTTTGGTTATGTGTTTGACTTGAATTAGTGAGGTATCTTTTAGGAAGTCCTAAGTGCAGGCCATAAGAAAAATTACTTCCCTTCTGTGCCTTCACTCTTCTCTTCACACCTCTCTCATCCTGCAGCCTCTCCTCATTCTACACATCTTTTCTGAAGACTGTAGCACTTCTTCCTCTGCCACCTTTTGTAGTGTTTGGTGGGAAGCTGAGCAGCAGTAGGAGGAGTTGAGGTCTGCCTGTGCAGCTCTGAGCCCCCTACCAGGAATGAGGTGGTCCTGGGTAAACACATGCTGCCTCCTGGCCCAGCCAGGCCATATGTCATGTTCAGCATACCTGGATGAGGTTTTTTTCAAGAGATGCTTTGGGAAGTGGCCCAAGTGTTACTGAAAGGATGCAATACCTTACAGATATGTAATTACTGGTACACAGGCTGTTAACACAAGTATAAACCCATTCCCATTCTGAATTTAATGGAGATAATAAACACAGGAGCTAAGGGGATAACTGCCTTGTGTTTTTGCAAGTGAAGCATAAAGTTGGGTTTTTTTTCAATCTGTTTTGTGTGTGTTTTCAATTCCTGAGGCCTCATTTCTATTTTTTTTTTTTAAGATCTATACCTGTAACACAAATGTTACCAACCTGCCCAGCTTTGCATGGCAAAGGGCAATAATTAGCTTTTAGAGTTTGGTTTTTTTTGTTTGTTCAGTAGTAAGCATCTTGCATGGTCGGTACCTTTCTCATGTGTATAGGTTTGCTCACAAGCCAGCATTTCCATTTACCTGACAAACTGACAAATTCTGAGTTCAGAAGTGTGTACACTTTGTCTTTGCCTGTTCAACACACTGTAACTAGACTAACCTCTTTTAGTCACTTTACAGGCATGTAGAGTTTCTAATAGAAACATTTTTCCATTTGAAAGACATGTTACAATTCAGAGTTCCTGTAGTACAGCAGGAAAGAGATCTGCATAATTAGCTCGAATAAAAAAAAAAAAACAAAACACCCACAGGATTAGCAATGACTGTTCTCCTTAAACTTGCACTTCCATTAAAAAAATTGTGTAGTTCATATAGTTTTTATAGTTTTAACTATTTGCTATTAGGTCTACAAGTAGATGTTCTTCTGCTCAGAGATTCTGAGGAATTTAGAGCAAAAGTGGATCTCAACATTTGAACAGCTAAAATAATTGAGTCCTTATGATTCTTTTGAACACATGTAATTTCTAGGCAGTCCAGAAATTACTGGAGAAGAATTCAGGTGGAGGCAGGTGAAAGGATAGAATAGTAAATAGAGCACAGTAATGGTTAAGTTGGGATTTTGGTACAGAGAAGGCTGGATGCACTATGAAGTAATGGAAAAAGTAGTGTACTCCATTTCTTTCTCCCCCCACCCCCTTTAGTATCAACTATAGAACTAGTAGTTGTAGGAAGTAACATTGACTGATTTTTAATAAAATATAACTGATGAATATTCCTTAACCATTCCTGGAATTTTGCCAAATTATTCATCTGCTGTATCTGGTCAGGTACAGTTCATGAATGATGTTCACTTTTATTTTACAAATCCCAAAGATAATACTCAATTAAGGTTTTTTTTTTTTGGATGTAAAAGTTAAATATATTTATTGAAAAGGTATTGAAGAAAAATTAAATACAGAGCTGTTAGGGGTGCCATATATTTTGTGGAAGAGTTTTTTTCAGTCTCTTGAAACATCAGGATGAAGTTCTTGAAGTTCTGGCAGACTAAAGTGGTGTGAGTATTTTTCACCATGTGTAGTGAGCTTAGAGGAAAAAAGTCCAAGTATTTCAGAAGTGAAACGTGGTTGTATTTTATGTTGGAAACAAGCAGTGCAGCTGTGTGTGTTCAGTCCTTGTTTAAACAGTTCCACTGGCTCACAACTCTGTTTTGTGCTGTAGAAGTAGTGTACTGAGGAAGAAGATGCTGTACTGGACTGAGCTGCTGGATACTGCATTGTATGAAGATCAGAGTTTCCCTGTTCAGGACTGGGGGTTAGCCATGGCCATTCTGACACATGAAAGCTATTAATCTTTCATCTCTACCAGTTCCCTTAGGTGCTGTGCAGGCTTGATTGGGCGTGGCCAGAACCCGTGTGCTCCAGCGGGGCATTGCAGTAAGCAGGGTGTCTGCTGTGGGATGGGGACATTTCCCTTGCAGTGCTTGAAGGCATTGTCTTTGAGCTGGTGGTCTTCCTTTCCATGCTGGCTTTGACAAATGCTCTACTAAGTGATGTAGGAGCTTCCTGGTGATAAAAAGCCTGTTGAACAACCTCTCTTCCCTGCCTCTGCTGTAAATATGCCAAGTCCCTCATACTGGGCCATCTTCCTGTTTCTTCATTCCAGAATGTGCTCCCTGTCCTTGCACTTTGAAACTAGACAGACCAGTGTTTCTTCTTTACTAATACTTTCATCAGCATGAATCCTTTAAAAATATTGTTCTGTCCATAGAAATTCAGGTGCTGACTTTAAGATTGCTGAGGTAACAAGACTTGGAAATCTCTTAAGTCATCTTAATTCAAGAATAAAGACTTGATTTCCAGAATTTCACTTTTATCAGTAACCAGGGTAAATTAGTTTGTTTGCAATCATTGTTGCATTTGCATGGCTATACAGTAATCAAGTATGCACACCACTGGAATTTTCCCATGTATTGTCTTTCAGTTGAAATGCAGAATTGCAAACACAGCTCTTTCAATAACTTGTCTGTTGAGATGTCAGTTTGTTTTTCTTTGCCAAGAGGAATACCCTGCTTGGTCAGTAGTGGTAGGAAGAGAAATGATACCTTGGCAGAAACATTGGAATGGAAGTACAAGATAGACTTGCTGCTTTAAGCAGAATCGCTGATCTTATTTTTCAGAACTATTTCTCAAAGCTGCTTAAGAAATTAATTACTGTTTGAGACATTGAGAATTCACTTGAGCAATACATGTTACTAAAGCCTGTTCATGAAATTAGGCCATTTTTTGTCACTGGAGCTGTCAGAAATTGTAGAAACATGATTCACTGCTGTAAATTTCTGAGGAGCAGCATAATTTTACCTGTTTCGCTGGTGAAAATAAGACTCATTAACAGAAACATCCTCAGTAGTAAGGTTATAGCCAGTCTTACATTGTTATGGCTGTAGATACTCTTAATTGAACCCGAAGTGGTTTTAACTGGGGCAAGAGAGTTAATTATTTATATGCTATACTACTCTTTATTTTGGTTAGATTTTGATGAAGCTGTGTTTATTTCTGTTTTTGAAAGGTTTTCTTAATGAGATTTTGTTGATTGGACTTTATCTGGATGTCTCAGGTTTAAATCTCATCTGCAACAGCACTGTGTCAATGCAATGGGAGTGGGCATAAGGAATAATGCATTTTCTGATTTTGCTGATGGGGAATTTGGAGAAAATTAACTATTATTCATTGCCACCCTCACTTTTAAAAGTGAGGTCAGTGAGACTTGTTACAGGGATTTCTGTTTGCTTATGTGATACCACAGAATTAAGTTAGCAAACCTTGTAATGTTGAAGAACAACCTTTCTTATCTTAATAGACCCATTTAACTATTTCTCAATGCTCAGTGCTACCAGACCTCATCTTGCATACCTCAGTGCTGAGGGTGAGGAGTACTCTAGGTGTAATACATAGGTAGAAAATGCTAGAAGCCTCACTGTGCATCTTGGATTTTGTGAGATATATGGAATACTTCAGCTCAGGTCTGAGTCCAGATCAACCAAGGCTCCTTTGGACCTTTTTATGCCAGATCTTGGAATTTGAATTGATACACTTTGTTGTTTCAGATGGTCATTAAAAACCAAACATATCCTGTGCATACTGGATCTCTTGTGAGGCACAGTCAGTTTCTTGATGGGTTCAGGGGTGAAGCCTGAATGTAGGGATTCCAGGGTCATGAACAGAAGTCAGCATATTTTAGTTGACAGGGCCAAATTCATGGTAATTCTCTCCAAGAAGATATTAATGTAAGCAAGTACAGGCCAACAGAACTGATGTTGAATAATGGGTTTTTCCAGCAAGTCTGTCTTCAGTAAGTGAGGATTTCTAGTCCTCCAGAAGAACTGTAGTTAACTATTTGTCAGCTCCTGTTTCCAGCTGAATTTTCTGAAGTATAGGAATGAGACCAATTCAAAAGCATAGACATAGCATAGATTATTTTTCTGCCTTAGTATTAAGTGAAAAGGTACACATATTTCTTACATTCTTCCTAACTAATTTGAATTTCAATTTTTTCTTTTCCTCTGGTTGTATGCTACCAAACACTGCTAGTTAGGAAGATATTAGTGATTTCCAAAAGGTAAAGCATGCTGTGCAGAGGAGGATTTATTAATCCCTTGAACCAAGCAATTGCTGAAGCTGTTACACTGAACAGTTCAATTAATTAGCACTTCAGAGCAGTGAAAGAGGATAGTTTGTTTCAGTTTGACAGCAGAAAACCATGCCAGTTTACTCCAGAGCTTTTCTCAAGATTTGTGTGGTTTCTTCAGTCCTTGGGTTTATACATCTTGTGTTTGTCATGAAATTGAATCAGTGTGGAATATCTTTTGCCTGGAGTTGCTGAGCTGTTTGATATGGTTAGTGCTCAAAGAACCCACAAATTCATGGGGAGTAGTAGCTCCTACTGCTTCCAGCTTTCAGCATCTTCTTTACTACATTTAGCTTGAATTAGTGCACCTTTGTGACTTGACCTGATCTCATTTACCTGTAGAGAGAAGAATTGTGCTGGAAAACAGCCTTGAGCTGCCCAGCACCTGAGTTTACTATCTCTTAAGTGCTGCCTCTGAACCATGCTGGAAGAAATAGATAGACTCAGAGTGGCAGATGTGCATATCCTGCGCTCTAAGTGCACACCTCAGGTAATGCAAAGGCCAGGGATTCCAATGCTTCCTTCTGCCAGAGATCTCACAGCATCGAGGTTGCCAGTGTTGCCATGGGATGCCCCAAGTGTACATCCATGACTGCCACTGGGAGAAACCAGGGGGGTCCCCTAAGAGTACACTGCTGTCGTTGAAAGGGTTTGTTGTAGAATCATAGAATAATTTGGGTTGGAAGGGACCTTTGAAGGTTATCTAGTCCAACTTCTCCTCCACTATGGTTCGGCTCTAGCCTCAAAACCCTAGGGAAGAGGACAGCAGTGTCAAATTTGTGAGTTGTTTGGTTTGAGCAGCCCCTTCTTATTTGTACTTCTTCCTGGGGACTTGCAAGTAAAACGTTCACCTGTGCCCATGTGTCAGTCAGCTGTCCTGGTAACTCTTGTATATGATGGGGAGTAGTCTGCAATACATTTCCTTTGGCAATTATACTGGCTATGTCACTTGCTGAAGGAGAGGAGCTGAGTACAGAGAACTACAGAGAAATTCAGTTTGCAGCTCTGATGTCTTTTGGGGCTTAATCCCAATTTTGGCACTCATTTGGTGAAGAAAATCATATTCTTCAACTGGTCTGTCACAGCACTGACTAAATTAGGATGTTTACTTTTACAGCATTATTTCTGGGTGAGAAGTGATTTCCTGTGGGGGGTTTGGTGGGGCTTTTTGTTTGGTTGGTTTGGGTTGATTGTTTTTAAGTATTGGAGCATTAGGTAATTTACATTCATTTTACTTCAGTTAAATTGTAGATGTAGGGTGCTAGGTTGGAGTAAAAAGTGTGACCTGGTAAAACCCAGAGTCTTAGAAGAGAAAACGGTTAAAATGTCTTCATACTGTTTTTTTCTAAAATTCTGTCTCTTTAATGGAAATTGCACACTATTTTTGGTTTCTGTTCAATTTTAAAGGGCATAGCAATTGGTAATGTGATCCCATCCCACCCACCTGGTTCTGCTATATCGATTTGATTCTCACACTGCTCTTTCTTGTGCTGATTCAAGTAAGAATAAAAAGAAAGCAGTTAATAATGCCCCAGTGCTCCCACTTGTGAGCCTGGGGAGTAGATGGTACTGTCTTGTCTTTGATAATTACTCTTGAGGAAAAACCTCTAGTCTTGCATGCTTCCAGGTGAAACGAAAAAGGTGGCTTCTCCTTTATGTTGGTCTTCTGTGACTGTCTTCATCTTGCTCATGAAACACTTTAGGGTCTGCTTCTCACCTGTTTTATCAGCTGCAAAATCCAGGCTGGATAGACTCTTGTGAGAATTTTTGTTTTGCTTTATTGATGCAAATTAATTTTAAAACACTCTTGAATCAGCTAGGTTGTACCTATGTATTGATTCTCAAGTGTCCCTGCTTGAAAGGGAGTTTTCTGCTTTATGTTGTGATTGAGGTGATTCTTTGTGTAGGTTGAGTGGTAGTTGGTGGGTTTGATGCTGGCCAAATGCCAGTACAACCACGAAAAATCATTCATTCTCCTGTGCTATAGTTGAGCAGAGGAGGGGGAAAAAACAATTAAAAAGGAGTTCATGAGTTGAGGTGAGGATTGGGAAGAAGCATTTTTAAGGGCAAAACAGTCATAAAACTTAAAAATGTATAAATTTAAAAAGCTATTAACAGACTTTTAAAAGTATAATGAGAACTAAAACCTTTAGAACACATTTTCCCTCCTCCAGCCCTCTTTCCTTCCTACCAACAGTGCAGGAAGACAAAATGTGGGGTTTTTAGTCAGTGTGTCATTTCTAAACAATCTTTCTTCAGTTTGCTTAGGGAGAGTAGTCTCTTTTGTTATGCCATGGGGCCCTTCCCACAGGAGACAGTTCTCTGTGAACTCTTCCAATGTTGTTCCAATTTTCACAAGTAGCAGTCCCACCAAACCTGCTGCAACATGAGTCCCTCCTACGGGCAAAGCAGTCTTCCCACAACTGTTTTTCCATGGGCCATTTGGTTCATGGGGCACACTCTTTTAAGGATGAATTGTTCTAGTATAAATGCTAGGGTCTTTTCCTCATCTCCAGAAGCAAGGGTTCTTTCTCTCTGTTCAAGCCTCTCACCAGATCACAGCTTTTCAGCGTCCACATGCTCCAGCGCACGGATCTTTTTTGCACAGGCTGCCAGTGAATTCTGCATCACTCCATGCAATTACTGAATTATAGGAAAACAATTTGTTCTGTTATAGTCCTCATCATGGCTTGCAGAAGAATTTCAGCTCCGATGTCCAGAGCACTTCTCCCTCTCCCTCCCTCTTTTGCAGTAACCTTAGTGTCACCATATTGTCCTCATGTGTCTTCACCTTTTCTCTGACTCGGGAGAGAATTGGTGTCTGTAGGTTCATTTGTTCTTAGGTTCTATCAATTGAAAGGTTTTTGTAGAGTTCTGCAGCACTGAAAGGTTGATCTCCAGGCTCTGCATCGGGGAATTGCTCACCGTGCCTCTCACTGCTGATCCCATGGTCCCCATTGGCACCATGTGAGCCACGCCGGCCACCAGCTCCTCTCAGCACCTCTCCTCATGCGGGGTGCTGAAAAAGAAGAGCTGCTGCCACCACTTTTGCCCTTCTGGCTCAAAGCAGCTGAGCAGATAAAGTTCATTGCAAGGCATGCTGAAACAGCAGCAGCCACCCTGGCTGCGCTAATCTCGGCTGCGCGGCCGCTCCCAGCTGCACCGGGTGCTCCTGGCGCTAGCCTCAGCCATGGGGCTGCTCGCTCTTGGCGCTGAGATGGGCCTTGGTGGCATAGCCCTGGTGGCCACACTAGGAAGGGGCCCAGTGGCCCCCTCTACCGCCCCTCCAAGGAGAAGAGGAAGAGGAGTAGCATGTCTTTTTTCCTTCCTAAATATGTCATCACAGCGTGTTGCTAACTTCTCTAATTGGGCCAGCCAGTATGTCAGTCGTCAGAGCCTTTAGGAATTGGCTCTGCTGGACATAGAAGTTTCGAGGACCTTTTTTATTTCAGAAATACAAAATCTCTAAAATGCTCTTGTGACAATGTATATGCTTATACTGTATATAAAAAAAACAGTCCTGAATTAAATTTGGATGGAAGTAATTTCTGCTATTGTAAGCAGCTCTTAGTGCTACTGTAATCAGTAGCGTGGCCCTTGTATAACAACCTTGTGGTTACCTTGTTCAAGGATCCATGTCAGTGTTCACTACCTGTAGGTTTGGCAGCAAGGTTTAGAGAGTAGATGGGAGAAGATTCAAAAATGTAAAGCTGGGGCAAGGGGGAAACAAACTCCATGTAGCTGTGAGCTGTGACTAGGTGTAGGCAAGCTGTAAATATTGGGAGTCTTTTCACCTTTCTTCATGGCATCCACCGAAGAAGAAATGTGGAGGAATTTATTCACATTTGACACAGTTAGCCATGTGCATGTGTAAGGCATCTGCTGGCCAGAGGTTGAGTCTGCACAGATGCCTTAATACAATTTAGAGAACATCAAATACAAGACCTCCTTCCACCTCATACTCTGATTTCTAGAGAATATGGGCCATCTCTTTCTTAAAATTTCTGTGTCAGTCTGTCTAGTAGTTGCTGTGCGTTCTGATCCATTGAATAAATACTTGATGGTGGGGGAAGCGATGCAAATGCAAATTGTCACTTACCTCCTATGATTTTGAAGGAGTCATACTTTGCCTGCCTCATCTTACTAATTCTTTGTACAATTGTATTAAAGCAAGTATTATTTCCTTGCTATAAAGATGGAAAATTAATTGTTAAGGGGTATAAAAAGAATCTTGGTGTGTTTAGAATAGGTTGTCATTCTGGCCACAGCATGTATAGAAAAGCTTGTTAGATATTTTAAAAGATCTGGTAACTTATTAAACTAAGAACTTTGAAGGGCAGGAAATGTGTAATAAATTCAGTACTGATGTAGAGTCAGATTCTGTTCTTCTGAAGCATTAGCCTTCTTAACCTTACTCTTTTAAAGTTTAGCTTTTATGTTTTCTCATTGATGATGTCACAAGTTGTAGCTGCAGCACTTGTCTGTCAAGCATCACAAGCACGCTCTCCCTGCTAGCTTTGAAGTTTATATGTGCAGGAATTTAGTTTGGTGCAGGCAACTGTGCTCTTCTAGCCATCTCTGGAACAGAGAAATATGTTACTTCTGCAGAACATCTGTCCTAAAGCAAGGGTTGGAGCTCTGGGAATGACTGCTGCAAGCTATTCATGTGGGAGGAAACAAGCTACCCAGATGAATAAAATTCCTGTTTCTGGAAAGCCTGTATATTTATGTCTCAAGAATACTTGACATGTCCCCATTCCTGCTTCTGTGATTTTTTTTTTTTTTAATTTAAATTGCTCATTCTTTTTTCTTCTCTTACTCAGAAACTACATACTTGCTTAGGGATCTTCTTTCCCAGGTTGTGTATATATATTTTCTGTCTCCTTTTTGTTAAAAGATTTTTGTTTGAATTGTCTGTTCCTTGAAACTATAGGTTCACTGAGGTTTGTACCAGCCATGGTTGCAATATGCTTCTATCCTGACTTTCTTCTGTCTCATTCACACCTTAATTTAAGCTTGTTAGTCCATAATCTCTCTGGAGAATGAGTTAAGTATGTGCACAGCTTCAGGCAGGGGAATCTCAATGGTGCTGTTGGGCTCGCTCTGAGGAAACAGTCTCTTCTTTCCAAAGAACTAAATGTGACCTCAATTTCATTAGTTCCCTTCCTTCTATTATCAAAACATACAGTGTGTTCATAGAACACATATACAGAATAAGGAAATTCATAAAATAACACAATTTGAAATGTTTGCATTAACAGAATGAAATAAACTTGAACGTATTAACTAGAAAACTTGGTGAAATTGTATACAGGAAATCATTCCAACTTGTCTTGATCAACTAACCTGTCAAAGGAAACCTTTGGTGCTTCACTGGGGAATATACATAACTATGTCTATATACAGAGCTGTACTCTGGAGATACAAGTATATCCAGATTGTTTGCTGATAATTTGTTGTCCCTATCCAAGTAGTTTCTGGGTTATGAAAACCTTTCTGGGTTATGAGATGTAAGTGAATATAAACTTGTAAATCTTTCCTCCATGAAGCCTAACGGAAGAATTAGTTAAAATTCTCAGTGAATTTGCTCTCTTCCAAACTGCCTTGCATTATAAGCTCTGTATCACCCTGGAAAATTTAATGTGCAAATACTTCCTGTCTCTAGCATATATCCCATATGACTTTGCCTAAACTTCGAGGTGAGAGCCCGGTTGTTAGGGTACATCAAATGGAACCGTTTAGAGACAAGATGTCACATTCATAGCCAGCATCTGAGCAAGCTGTACTCAAAGCCCCAGAGTGCCCAATCTGCTTGTGACAGTGCCTTACACTGCAGACACATGCTTCAGTTCCTGTGGCTGCACCACTTCTGTGACAGGTTCTGCCGCTTTCACAACTACCTGGGTGGGGGCAAGTGGCGGCTCTACTTTTCAGGGAGGAGGCCTGGCTGGTAACATTTATGACTGATGGTTTCAATTAAAAAAAAAAAAAAAAAGCAAAAAGAAAGAAGTCTGTCAGCTCTGACTAGTGCTGATTATAGTGACTCAGCCAGCTACTTGAAAGCTGATAATGACAATGGCTGGAAGGTGTAAGTAATACCCAGTCAAGTTTAATAGGGGGGAAAAAAAAGTTGCCTGTACAGATTTCCTCTTACCTAACCCTTAAAACGTTCTTTTCCTGTCCTTGGTGAACAGAGGGAGTTGTATTTTGGAAGTGTTCAAAGTCAGGGTTGGATGGGGCTGTGAACAACACGGTATAGTGAAAGGTGTTTCTGCCCAGGGGAGTGGGTGGGTGGAACTATATGGCCTTTGAAGGTCTGCTCAAGTTAAAACCATTCTAATTAATTTTATTGATCTGTTCCTCTTTGAGTACATCTTGCTTTCTCTCTCTGGTCATCTTCCTTCTCCCTCCTTTTCCATGAGAGCAATTCCCTTTCTCTAAGGGTGATGACCGTGTAGGGGGAGCAAGATAGCTGGTTTGTGATGCATCTTGGTCTTCAGTCATATTATTTCAGATTTATGACTTTAATACTAGAAAATAATAATGCATTAAGTGTTTTGCCATTTTTTTACACCTTTGAAATTTATTGTTGGTATTTCCAAGAGGAAACCAGACACTAAACAGCATCTTTCATTATGAAGAGCAGCATAAAACACAGAAATTGTAAATATGCCATTTTCTTTTTTAAGCATTTCCCTTAACATTCATGTAACTTTTAAAAGTTTTATTTTTAGTACCTTCTGCTTGAAATGAAGACCTTGGGTCTACCTTTCCTAAATATTTTTGTTGAGAGTGGTTTGAGGACATATGGTGTCCATATGTGCTTATGAATGCTCTTGGATAATTACTTTGGAGCAGTGTGAGGAAAGATGGAGTCCTGAGCAACAACTTCTTTAGAAGGACTTGAAAACTCTGAGCTGTACCCAATTTTTACACCCCTTTCCAGCATCCTGCCACCAGAATGAATCAACCAGAGTCAGTAAAGTCCTGTTATGAATGACTTTGTAATTAATAACAGGATTAATAGGATTTGGGTTGGTGCTCAGTCAGTGTGTGCTCCTGTACTCGTGGGCTGATAAATGTTTATTTCATTACAAAAAATTGAATGCAAGAGGTTCCAAGCATTTGCCAAAGTGACCTGAAATGTATGACTTGGTGTTTATAATGTTATTTCTTTTGGCTTATATTTAAATATGAGCACAAGAAGTATATTTACATAAATAAAATACTAAAACTGGTTTTTAAAGTTCATGCTGTGTGCTGTTGTGCATTGCGGTCACCTCACATAATGAATGAGGCTCAGACAAAAGAGTTGGACTAAGAAAAGAGCAGAGGAATGTTTAAATTTCCTGGATGGCAAGATAATGTTACTGTATACTAGTTTTGAAAGTTTGGATGTATGAGATACATGTTGTAATGAAACTCATCATAAGAGTTTGCTTTCAGAGGTAGTTGAAGCCAAGTTCCAATGATTTATGTGTCTTTCCAGCTTGTATGGTTGTTGGAGGTTGTCTCGTGGTTTCTATTCAGGGTAATTGGCCAAAGTGGGTTCAATGCTTACCAGTGTTACAACATAAGGTTTGCTTTTGTGTTAAGGGAGAGTCGCATCTCTTCAGGCACTTAAGCTTCCTGTAGTGTCTTACTTGAGAATCTGCTGTATGATAATATGTCTTCACTTATACATTTAAGCTCATGGTGCTGCTAACATGTTTTGTTTTGTTTTTCCTGTCAATGGAAAGAATTTTTAAACACGGGAAGCTCAATAAACAGGATTCATTAAAATATTAGTATATTTTCTAAAATCTGTAGCTGTACTGATGCTTCATTTCAGCCATGCGTAAATACTTCCTCTCTAAATTTTTTGAATAAACTTTTTTTTTTCAACAGAGGTGTTATGAACATAAGCAGTATAGAAATGGGCTGAAGTTCTGTAAACAGATCCTTTCCAATCCCAAGTTTGCAGAACATGGAGGTAAGTTTTCAAATGGCATGTGCTCTCTTTTTCACTGTACTTAACAGTGGACTCATTCTTTTAATGTTTTATACCCCTTCACTGTTAACTTTTTGCCCATAAAGCAATATGAGCATCCAGAAAGGTGTATTAAGCACTTACTGTTGGTAAGATTTGTCCTTTTAAAGACTGATCTTACTAATAGTCAGAGCTTCCAATTCTTTATCAGTCAAGTCTAAGATTCTTGGTGCAAGTTCCTAGTACAAGTATGCATTAATCAAATCACTTTTCATGGGAAATTGATATTCACTCAGATAAAAGTGGAAAACAAAAGGAAGAGGCTGAATATTGTTCAGTATTCTGTCAGCTCTGTGGGCTGCTACTTTTCTGAAGGAATATTCATATTTTAAAAGAAGAAAAAGGTGTTTATTCCTTAGCTGTATTTTTAGTCAGCTCTTAATACTTAATGAAAGTCTCTTCGCACTATTCAGAAATGCTTTGTGGGTTTTTTGCAACTACTTTGGTATTGGGTGGATGTGTAGAAATATCAAAATTGTGAATAAATACTTGAGTAGTTAAAAAATATCTCCAAAAGCTTGTAGAGCAGAAAGGTTTAAAATAAAACATTACTTCATATTTTGATGGAAGTAATATAAAAGAGTTATTGCTGTGTATGATATATTTAAGCGAATAATCTGACAGCAGAGTTTTCCATGTGAGAAAAGAATGAAATCTTGATAGTGAGAATTGAATCTAAATTTGCATTTATACTATGTTTAGGGTTGCTATATGAAGCTCAAAACCTGTAAAAATGAATAACCCATGAAATGAATAAAAAATTAAATAACTTAGTCAATATTTTTATTTCTTTCTTAGAAACCCTGGCAATGAAGGGACTAACATTGAACTGTCTGGGGAAGAAGGAGGAAGCTTATGAACTTGTGCGCAGAGGCCTAAGGAATGACTTGAAGAGTCATGTCTGTATCCTTTTTGAAACAGGGCTTTTGCTGGAGATTTGAAAAGGTTGATTTCTGCATATACTTGATTTATAGATTAGCAATAAAAGTCAGTTTAAACTTCAAACTGGAAGTTCAGAATTTTCAGTTTCCAATAAGTGTTTTGTCTAAGCTATCCAAAGGGCAGATGCTTTGCACTCCTTACAGTCACAGTTGGGCTTACATGTTATTCTGGCATGCATTTGTGTATTTTTTATCATTAGTCTGCACCTGTAAACTCATGGTGGGCATTTAAGCATGTGATTTGCTTTGGAAGCATGAGTAGTTGCCATTACATTGTAAAAAGACTGGTCATATACTTAGAGTTCAAGTAAGCCTAATAGTGTTTTCAGAGATCTTGTTACTTTATTTCCTCCCTCAGTGTGTGAGAAGTAACATTTACAGCATATTATATTGACTGTGTACATATAACTGGCAAAGTTTCTACAAAAAGAATTGTAATGTTCCTGTCCATTTATAAAACAGTTTGAGAGCTTGTTGCCAGCTGTTCTGTCGCTGCCATGTTGGAGCTCATTTGTCCCTGCTCAAATTCAGTGGAAGCCTTAATACAGTTTTCCAGGCTGGCATGTCTATGGCCTTCTTCAGAGGTCAGACAAGAAGTATGATGAAGCTATCAAATGCTATAGAAATGCACTGAAATGGGACAAAGACAATCTTCAAATCTTGAGAGACCTTTCTCTGCTACAGATTCAAATGAGGGATCTTGAAGGTTACAGGGTGAGTATTCATGCTGCATTTAATTACCATTTAAGGAACTGCAGCAAAGGTGGCAGATTGATTAATGACGCTTCAAAAAAAAAAAAAAGTTAAGTCCAGAGGTTTAAAACTATATGCAACTCTTTCACTTAATGAAAGTAAAAGCAGATATGCTACTGAGCAATTTCTATAAAATACAGAGATTTAATGGCAAATTAAATTGTGCGTTTTTAGCTCAGTGCAGGATTGCTTGCCTTGTTGTTGTTTTTTTTGTTGTTGGTTTTTTTTTTTTGTTTTGTTTTGTTTTTTGATGCTGTATAACCCAGCTGTAGATAATCTCCAGTCTTGTTCTTTTCTTGAAAGTATTCCTGTAGGTAAGAGGCAGTGTGTTCAGAATGTGACTTTCATTCAGGCAAAGGAGTTTGTATTTTTTAATAACTTTGTACTATATATCCCTCCACCTTTACTTCAGTGGCCCTGTTTCCTCTTAGCAGCAGGTAATAACAGAACAAGCAGTGTGCTGCGCGAAACATCGTATTTTGGTCCCTTGCCAACTTGGCATTAGTGAGTGACAGCTCCATTTTTTGGTCAGGTTTTCATCTTTCTAGGTTTCCCTTGCACATCTAAAGTGGTGTTATTTAAAACACACAAGTCGGTCTCTTCATGTAATACTTCCTTTTCAAATTAGGGTAACATTAGTATACCCGCGAGCAAGTTCTGTGCTCAGAGTTGTGTGGAGCCATCAGCTAGCACAGGTCCTCAGAGAACTTATTCCTGAGTCAGGACAATTCTTAATCACTGATTTTTTTCATATTAGACTTTTTCATTTAGAAATTTGGTTCCGCTCTTGCCAAGACAAGATAACTAAAACTTAGTCTAGGTACCAAAATGCACATTTGCAAAATGTGTTTGCAAATTTCTATTTTCTTGGCCTCTGGATAAATGTGAATACAAATTTTGTGATCTCTGAACATAAAAGTAACACATGGTTACTGAATGCTTAGAAGTCAATAGTTCGTGGCTAATCATATGCTGCTTTCTGAAGAATGTGAATTTGGTCTCAAAACTGGGAATAAGATTGTGTTTTGGTTGGGTTTTTTTCCTTTGCTTTAAATTCCAGCTTCTCCTACTTCGAAGTATTTTGAGTGATCATCACTCTATTAAAACAGCTGTAACTAGTTTTAGTTCTTTGGTAATCCCTACTTTTGACAGTTTAGGCATTTTCAATAGGAAGTAACTTTTTTCCTTTAAGTTAGGGTGAAAATGCCTTTCAGCAGTCTATAACAAAACAAGCTACAGCATTTTGCTCAGATTAAAATTGCATGATACCAAGCAAATCTGTTGTCTTTTCCAGCTGTAATTATCTTCTTGCCAAAGAATAGGGATGTGTTTGCATGACCTGTATTGCCTAAGAACACTTCCAATTATTTAAATACATATGTACTTTCAAGGTTAATTTGAAACACTGGTAAATGTTCCTGCATTTCAAACCAAGTATCCTTAATTACGTTCTGTTCATAAGTGGTTAGACAGGAAAAGCATGTGTGTCATACATTAATAAAATTAGTCTGACTCATCAGGATTTGGTTGGACGTTATTTTGTGAAGGCTTATTTTTATATTCAGTGAACACCATTGCAATTCAAAGTTTATTCTTTCTCTGGTTAATAAAATGCATATAGAAAACTATTTCACAGTGACTTCCTAAATACTAGAATACTGAAGGCAGAATATTGCCTAATGGATTCTACAGAGTATCAGAGTAAAGTCAGGAAAATTAGCAGCTACTTTTTTGCAGGAAACAAGATACCAGTTGCTTCAGCTCCGACCTGCACAGCGAGCGTCATGGATTGGTTATGCCATTGCTTACCATTTGCTGGAAGACTATGAAATGGCAGCAAAAATTTTAGAGGAATTTAGGAAGACACAGCAGGTAAGAGGAGAACATGAAATTGGTATATGGAGTGCTGCTTAAGCCAAAAATAAAACATTCCTTTCATGATGAGAAAACTTCATGCGGTTTCTTTAGTTGAATGAATTTGATCCCAAATTTTAGAATTAGAATCTAATTCTATGATCTAATTCTGATCTATGCCCTGTGTGTGCCTTTCCTATATAGACATCACCTGACAAAGTGGACTATGAGTACAGTGAACTGCTGCTTTATCAAAATCAGGTCCTCCGGGAAGCAGGGCTTTATAAAGAAGCTTTGGAGCATCTTTGTACCTATGAAAAACAGATCTGTGATAAACTGGCTGTTGAAGAAACGAAAGGTAATCACTGACTTTCTGAAGATACATTTAAACACATAACATACAATGGGATGTCTGTACTGTCTGCTTTTCCCATCTTTTGGAACTCAGATTTGTTTTTAGCTTAATTTATTTAATTTTGCTGTTGTAAGGGACCACTTGTCTCGCAGCTTATTGAGTCCCTGTCATGCTCTTGTCCCAGGTTGGTAAGACATCAGTGAGGTACAGACATGCTGTTCTGAAACTTTTAAGCTAACAGGTGTTTCAGACAGGAGATCCTAAATTGATGTCCTGAAGTTCTGTCTGAGTTGTGTACCCAGACCTGTGTTGTTAGAGCTTTGATAGTGGCCCTGACAAGGATACCATGTGCTGAAAAGGAAGAATCATCTTTGGTACAGCAGAAGGCTTTTAAATGTACTCAGTCACCCTTAGAAATAGGCTCTTTAGTGAGGCTAGCATAGCTTCTGTTGTATTATTATAAACCTGGTGTATAATACTATAACAGATCAGTACAATAGTGTAGCTTATGTTCCACTGATGGAATTGCATGGAAAAGTTCATTTTAACAGCTCTATTAACAGGTGCACTTCTTTAAAGCATGCTTTGTTCTTCTGCTTGATGCTTGTACAGTCTTTCTGTGAAACTGCCAGTCTATTGGAGGTACTGCTTGTTCTTGGCCCACACTGGAATCTGTTTAGATGATTGCTTAAAGTAAAGAGAAGAAATCCTTTTACTCTAGTTTGTTCATGCAGATATTGTAGCTAGTTCCCTATTTCCGCTAATAGTAATCTCACTGTCCTGCAAAAGGAACCTAGGAATTGAGCAGTGACAGTATTATGGGAGGTGTGGTGCTTCCTCAAGGAGATTGATTGCAGATGACTCTCCACGGTAGCTGAATATCTTACTTGCTTTGCATATAAAAGGAGATGGATATAGAGACTCCAGTATCACAGATCATTTTTTGAAACACAGTGGTGGGACTTTTGGGGGTGGGAGTGGTTTTTTTGTGACTTTAGTTTTTTTATCTGAAGGATCTTTTGACATACTTTATGTTCTGTGTTGATTGTTATGTGACATACAAAGTGTTTGAAGGTCCAAAGTTTGGGGTGAAATAGATTTTTCAAATAGGGCTTCATTAGAAATAAACCTGAGACCAAACCACAAAATCCCTAGGAAGTTACCAGACAAAAGTATGGAAATACTCTTTGCAGTCTGCATACTTTCAACAGGGTACAAATGACTGATTTTTTTGGGCACAGCTCCCATTGTGTTGTTTGAACTTGCTTGGCTGCTGTGTATTCTCTGGACAAGCATTGTAATAAATGAGTGTGTGTAAATTTTAAGCACACATGCTAAAGCTCCTGTGGCTGAAGTACTACTGAAAAACACTGAAACTTGTGTTGGCATTTGCTGCTGGTAGATAGGAAAAAATTAACTTTCACCTTAGAGAAAGAATTTAAGGTTTATTTTCCCAATTCTGTCATTCTCAGTGAGTAAATTATTGATGTTTTCCTGGGCACTAGATTGTGTGTGTAGTCCTCAAGTTACTCTAACTGTGGAAAGCAGCATATCTTGACAAAATTTCATGTTAATTGTGTGACATAGGGAAGAAAAAAGGTAGATTTGCATTTTCCTCTTAAACTGGGTAAAAAAATCTTGCCTTAGTCTAGAGTTAGATTGTTCACTTCTGGTGTGTAATCTGTTCATGCCTAACGTTTGCCAATAGCAAAGCTTTGTAAAATAGTTTTCCATTGTGAAATGGGAAATTTACTCTTGCTGCAGGTCCAGCATTTATAAAGATGGTTATACAATTGTTAGACCTAATCTTTACATTATCAATTTTAATTTGTATTGAAGTATCATGAAAAGGAAACTTGTTTGCATAATCTTGACAATTCATTCATCAAATCAATGGCTTGATTAAAAACACTGAAGTTAGTTTCAAGAAATACCAGATTGAAGAACCATTCTCTTACTTGCAGCTCTGCAATTTGTTTGGTTTTCAAGATGCTGTATACATCAAATACCACGTGTCTTCTGCAGTAAAAACTGCACTTAAAGTAATCAGTCACTTCAGTAAGTGAGAAAAAAATAACAAACCACTTGCATTTTGCGTTAAATTTTCAAGTAAGTTTCAGGAATTAGTAAGATTGGAAAATCTTACTATAATTTCAGCTATTGTCAAAGTAAAAGCATATCTGTCAGGTAGTTTGTAATGCTATATGTAGTGCTTATTTTTTCTGTGAAGTTAGAATCTGTGTGGAGTTAAGGATTATCTGGTCCTTTACTGTAGAGTGATAAATGTTACACTGCTTTCGTATCTTATTAGCTTGATTTAAAACGTCTTGTTTTTCACACAGGAGAACTCCTGCTTCAGCTTGGCAGACTTGAAGAAGCAGTTGAAGTCTACAAGGGACTGCAAGAAAGAAATCCTGAAAACTGGGCATACTACAAAGGCTTAGAAAAGGCACTTAAGCCGGGTAATGATTTGATATCTTGTAATAAATAAGCTTTTTCTGCATATTTGAAATTAATATGTGTATGAAAAGCTGGCATTGGTTTAAATACTAAAACTATTATTTTGAAAGTCTCCAATTAAATTCTGCTTTTTAGTCATAGTGTCTACATACTGTCATAATGCTGGGGTTTCTTAAGATAAGACAGGAAATACTTCTTGCATTGTTGTTACCTTGTCTTATCTAAAATCATAAAATTGTAAAAATGCAGTAGTCTTTGCATGTGATTGAAAGAACAGAATTATTTCTTAGATTACAGTTTTAATTTTGCATTTTTCCTTTACTGCCTCTCTTATCTTAATCTTATGTTGTGGCTAATACAACTGAATGGTCTTCTTTGAAGGTTTTAGAAAGCAATAAGGCAGGAGCTCTTTTTAAGATGAGAGATAAGCAGTTAGTATTCTAGTGCTGGAAGAGGAATTAACAGATACTGTGTTCCTTGGAGTCATTCAATTCGTTAGTTTTAATTAAGAATAAGGAGGAAATTCTGTCCTTTAGGAAAGATATAGCTATTATATATATTATGTTATAGTTTCTATATATTCTGATTCTTTTTTACTCAGGTATAAATCACTTTCCCTGCCCCCCCTTTCCTTCGTGCCAGAATGGAAGGGGAAAGTAAACTGTAAAATTCTCTTCCAGCTAATATGATGGAGAGACTAAAGATCTATGAAGAGGCCTGGACTAAATACCCAAGGGGACTAGTTCCAAGAAGATTACCATTAAACTTTTTGTCTGGTAAGTGCATTTTTTGCTGAGCAGGTAGTGACCAACACTTCTGTTTCTAAGAATATAATTTAACAGGATAAACAATCTGCAAGTGATGAGTAATGTCTGGTAAAACAAAATCAACAGGTCTTTTTCCTCTCAAGGTGAAAAGTTTAAGGAATGTCTGGACAAGTTCTTAAGGATGAATTTCAGCAAAGGTTGCCCACCAGTCTTCAATACTTTGAGGTCATTATATAAAGACAAGGAGAAGGTAAGTGTTCTAACCAGTTTTTACATGTTCTACCTCATAACTGTGGTGTATTGAAGAGATGAAGGAAACCATTTTTCTTCAGTGTTCTCTCCATCAGCACCGCTTTAGATGACCTGATATAGTGGAGAGAAAAAAGAAGTACATATGTTGTGCATACATGTGTCAAGTTGGTAAATGTAGAAAACTTAAGATTTAGTAATTCTAAGCTGTATAAGTGTTCACCAAGGGAGGCCTGGTTGTAATTTGTTAAAATTAGACTGAGATTGGGTACATTCTCAAATGTAATGTAATTCAGGATATTGCAGAGTTTTCTTATCAAAATAACTAGTTTGGGTAACACCATGTAGCTCAAGTTGAAATAAAATATTATCTGGCCCACAGATTAATTTTTCTATGTCTCGTCTTGCATGTGTAGGTGGCAATCATAGAAGAGCTCGTGATAGGTTATGAAACCTCTCTAAGAAGCTGCAGGTTATTTAACCCAAATGGTGAGTGCTGAGACTGTTGGGCTTCATGGAAGTAGTGCCGGGTTGTAAGTACTGTGTGTTCATTCAGAGGTGGGGAAATAGGGAGTGGAGAAACAGAGGTGATATGGGTTTTTTCTGCTTTTCCCCTAACACAGAACTGAACCATAGCGCTCAAATATGAAGTCTGTATTCAAAATACAGTCACTTGTTCTAAACTTTTTTCCTGGATCTATGAATTCAGTAATCTCTTCACAGTTTTGAGTTCAAGTATGCTATTTTCAAGACTCAGGTTTATCACTGTTCAGTAAACTGAACTTTGAATGCTGTGTCAAATCTGTAACTACAGAAATGCCAAACAAAAGGCAATATACTGATAGTACATCTTCAAGAAGAGGTGTCATTTTGGAGCTCTTGGTGGTGACTAGGTTTTGTGTTTTTGGAGGTTTTGCATATCTGACTGCGCTAAGCAAATACTTGGAACAGAGTGCACCTCCCTTTGACCCAAAGTTGATAACCCTTTTCCTGAAAACCACAAAAGGAGAAGGGAGCAGTAGATGTCTAGGTCTTGGATAGACTTAAAAGCTCATGTATGTACCTGGAGCCAGTTGTTTGAAAGCTCTCCTAGGTATGATAGAGAGGCAGAATTAACTTCAGTGGCTGTGCTTAGAGCATTAACTTCAGTGGCTGTGCTTCTGGTGTGTTGTTTTAGTAATAAACTGAACAAGCAACCTCTCTCCATTTTACTCCTGCCAGATGATGGTAAAGAAGAACCTCCAACCACTTTACTCTGGGTCCAGTATTATTTGGCTCAGCATTATGATAAAATTGGACTGCCATCCCTGGCTCTAGAATATATAAATGCTGCTATAGAAAGTACTCCCACTTTGATAGAACTCTTCCTTGTGAAGGCAAAAATCTATAAGGTAAGTTTGGCTTTATTCTTAGTGACCAAAGGTTATTCATTTGTTAGGAATTCTAGTGAGTTTCTAGGGAAGGGTATTGTTTAGATACTTGAGATGGGATTTTCTGCTACATATGAAAAAGCCACTATGTAGGTTTCTAACTCAATATGGGAGAAATGTACAGCAAAATGTGAATTCTCTGTTTAAAAATCACACAGTTAAATTAGATTGAGTCTTTCATCTGCTCTTACCCCCTGTTTTTTTAGCTGCTTAAAACAATTTCTCAGGGTGCACTATGATATTGTATAAGAATGGAATTATCCAAAATGGTTCTTTAAGCATTTTCAGGAAAAACATTCAGTGCTAAAAGACCAGTAATTCCATAATGAAGGAAGGTATTTAACTGTTTTTTTTTTCTTTCAAGATCTATTGCTTTTGAAGTAAGCTATTTATTTTTTAAAAGTGTAGAAAAAACCCTACTTAGATCAAGCAGTGAGTAGATAAAACATGCATATTTTATAATTACTCAATCTGACTTAAGTTTCTGTCTTTATAGCATGCTGGAAATATTAAAGAAGCTGCAAGGTGGATGGATGAAGCTCAGGCTTTGGACACAGCAGACAGATTTATCAACTCCAAATGTGCAAAATATATGTTGAAAGCAAACTCCATTAAAGAAGCAGAAGAAATGTGTTCTAAGTTTACACGGGTTTGTTGCGCTTAATTAGAAGTCTTTGGAATAATGTGGGCCTACTCTGTCATATTTAAATTCTGTTTCAGAGCAACTATGGTTGCTTGCTTCAGTTATAGTAGTCCATAGCAGGGTTTGAATTAATCTTGGGTAAGCATGATTCCATAGGAATAAGTGAAAACTCTACAAAGCTTGGATTTGTAGAGTTATTTTGGTTATTTTTGCTAGGTAGGAAGAATACATGTTTTAGAGAGAATTTCTGAGAAAATAATTTTTTGCACAATAATCTTTGGGTTTAATGTTGATTCTGTAGGATACTTGAAAGATCTGTTAAAGTTGTCCATGACTCTTTTTTCTAACGGTAGTAAGTTGGAGAATTCAGATGTCTCTTGGAACATAATTTTTTGTGTGGCTAACAGCTGAGAGCCTTTGTGAGGTGTCTGACTTCTGTGAACAGCGTTTCATCCCCAAGTCCTTGTTTATCAATGATGAAGGAAAGCTGCATGTTACATCTCTTATTTTTCCATGTTCTTACACATGATTGGTTATCTGGAAGAAAAATATTGTGTTATGGAAATTGCATCATTTCATGCAGCACTTTTTGTCCCTGCAGTAGTCCCATTTTGATAGGTTTGATGGTCACACAGGTTAGTTACTTTTTAAAATGTCCTACTTTGATATTCTTTCATAACTGCAAGTCAAAACAGCACAGTGAAGTCTCTCCAGACTACTTGTCAAATTACAGTTTTGGAATACTGGCAGTGTCATTTGTGTGTTGTCTATGGGGAGCCAGGCAAAAAGCTGTTGGGATCTACCTGCAAAAGTAAAGTCTTTCCTGTTTGTTTGTCCCATTTTCTCTTCTCTTAAAGATCAGGAGAAACCTGGAATGTAAGGTTGAATGGGAGAGAAGGGAGAGTGGTGTTCATAAAGGAAACCTGAAGGATCTTGGGAAATGAAGGCTATGTGCAGGCAGACACGAGGGGAGGGGAAGTTCTGTTTTATATGTGCTCAGTAGCTTTATGTTTGAGTTTTGATGCAAACCCACTATGAATTTAGGTTAATTTGACTTCCCTCAATGCTTTAAGCAGCTCTAAGATGATGTTAAAAAGGAAGCATACCAGTTACCCAAAACTGAACTTGAGAAATATTGAACCAATTTGATGATGTTGCTCTTTAGAATCTTATTTATCTCCATTTGATTTTATATCCAGTGCTCAAATACAGGCTTCTTAATTAAAAAACAGTAATTAGAGGAGTCCTGGATTGAGCATAATGAAAATGCTGTCAGAACTGGCCCTTTTTCCTCATTTTCAGTTGCTTAAATCAGGCTGTTTTGAACACTGCCTTTCTGTTTCATTGCTAAGTTCTGTGGATCTGTGCAAGTATATGTAAATAGCAGATTTGAAAGACAACTGAAGTCCCGTTTTTTGAACCAGAAGGTGTCAAAGATAAGTGTTCCTTTTGCCTTGCCTTACTCTCTAGTACTGATTGCATTACAAATAATAATCTGCTACTGTGAGGATGCTTAGCTCAATCATCAGTTCTCTGAAAGAAGCAGATGGCAATTTTAGCTGAGGGGAAAAAGAAAATCCTGCAGGTGTCAGTGCCTGGTTGTGGACTAGAATTTTTCTGCCATTTTTCCATGCTGCCATGTGTTACTTATGTGCACACAGTATTAAAAACACTGAATGAAGGTCTCTCCTAATCTAAAGATGAGTTACTGTCACAATGAAATGGTCACTGCATGGCTCTTCATTGTGTCTTTCTGACTCTTCCAATACGTGTAACAAAGATGTTTATATTTGTATTTTTGTATTAGTCAACAAAGCTAATCAATTTTAACTGTGGCATTTCCAACTTTCAAGACTTCAGTTCTGAGATTTAACATTCATTGTCTTTATTTGTGCTTTTAATTAGGACAAGATAAAAGGAATAGCAGCCGATGAATCCAGTGAGATTTATTTTTTGTATAATGCTGTTTTTGCTTTTAGGAAGGAACCTCGGCGGTAGAGAACCTTAATGAAATGCAGTGCATGTGGTTTCAGACAGAATGTGCACAAGCCTACAAGGCAATGAACAAATTTGGAGAAGCACTTAAGAAATGCCATGAAATTGAGAGAGTATGTATTCAGCTCAATGACTTAGATTGAAAAACACTGGTTTAAGTTTACTGTACTGATATGTTACTTTTCTGAGCAGTAAGGATGCCTTTCATGTAGCTGCAGGAGGGATTTCATGTTGGTTGCTGGCAAGTTTGTATAGTTGCATTTCCTCCTAAAAGTGCCATTGCAAACTGTGTATTATGAAAAGATTTTATAAAGTTACTAAAAGATCCAGATGAGAGGAGAAAACTGTCAAAAATAATCTTAGTTCTGGCAATGTACATAATAAATGGGTATTTAGATACAAGTGAAGAGTATGTGCACTTTAAGTCCAAAAATAAGTGGATGAGCTGACAAGCCCATCCTTAAAGGACAGATCTCAGTTACTATTAAGGCACTGTTTTAGAGGTACACAATAAATGTTTAAAATATTACCAAAAATATTAACTGTCTTCTCCTTTAAAAAAAAGCAACAGTTTAAAGGAAGCTATTGCAAAAATAAAGACTTCTTAAAGTAGAAATTTTATTAAAAAGGGGGGATACTTGCACATTAAATGTAGATATCCATAGTGAGGTAAACAACAAAATTTGGATGCACAACTTTAAAAAGAAGCAGGTATGGATTTGGTTTTTTTAAAGCACAATAAAGTCTAGAAGAAAGACCAGACAGCTGAGGGTGTAAAAGAAGTGCTGAAAGAGCAGAACTTAGTGGGAAACTGTGCCTCTTTGCAGATAGAGAGGTGTTAGGGGATTTCAGCATTGCTGCTCTTTTGCAAGGAGGACTCAGCTCTGGAATATTCTCTGATTTGAAAAAAGTGATGTAAAATTATTAAAGTAACCTGGTCTAGTGAAAGGTGGCCTTGCCTATGGCAGAGGGTTGGAAACAGATGATCTTTAAGGTCCCTTCTGATCTACACCAGTTTGTGATTTGCCAGGACTGTGTTTTATTTGCACAAATCCTTTAAATAAATTAGTGTAAGATTTTTTTGTGTGTGTGTAAAAACCTATTAGTCTTGTAAATTGTCTTGGGTAACAGAAGAGGTCGGCAAATAAAGTGATAACTTAAGCCACAAAAAAAAATTTCTAAGGATTTAAGTCACTATGTTTAATTTATTTATTGGATTAATTGAAGGTGTCGTAAAGTTCAACAGTAAGATGAGCAAATATGTTGAATTCAGAAACCATCATCAAAGCTTTTGTTAAGAAAAAGCAATGCCTTCTAAATCTTTTAGAGGGGCCAGTTATGTGAAGGGGGCAGTCTAGTTGATAAAATGTGTTCTGGTTTTCAGAAGCACTTTTTATCTCATACTTTGCACCATAAAGGAACTAAACTGTCTCAGAAAAAGTAGGGAAGTTGATCTCATGGATTTAATAGCTGATTTGTGGCTGGGAAAACAGTAGGAGCAAATCATCAGCTTTTGCAAGAAAAGTAGTTTATGATGGAGATTACTAAGTCATCTCTATAGTCTTTATTATTTCATCAATAGACGATCACAGAAACAGACTGAAAACTGCAAGGCCAACACCTGCTCTGTCTCAGTACTGAATGATTGAGCAGCCCATGAAATGTAGTGTTCAACAGCGTAGTCAGTGACGAATTCTCTGCCTATGCATAAGTAGTAAAATGTCTTACAACAATTATTGCTGCTCAGGAATCCTTAAACCATTACATATAATGCTGCAAAAACTTCTGTGCAGATGTGGAGCAGCAGTCAAAAGGACACGTGAGGAATTAAAACTCGAGTAGTATTTTCTTCCATTATGTAAATCTGTCACACTGTTTACATTTGAGTGTCACACCTTCTTAAAAATGTGCTAGTAAAACACCTGCTGTGGGGTAGCTTCCAAAGGAAGAGACTGCAATTAGCTTGTTGTGCTTACTCTGCTATCCTGAGCTTTGACAAACAAAGCTGAGTTTAGGATAAAGTTACGTGAGATCATAAGTACTTGGAGAAGTTAAAGACTTCATGACTTAATGACTTTTCACTGCTTCTCAAACAGAAACAAAGGGACATTAGATGGTGTGGAAAGCAGAGCTTGAACAGAATAAAGTACTTTCTCACATCATGTCTCATTTAAGTGTGGGATTCATTGCCATAGTATTTAGTGGAAATCAATATTATAGTTTTGAATGAAAAAAAAACTGGAGCCGTTCATAGAAGAAAAGCTCCTCAAATGATGTTTGAATGCAGTGGCTATAAAACCTTTGTCTGTTAAACTGGAAATTCTTAGACATTAATATATTGATATAGTTTGGATCTGGGCTAAGATGCCTTCTGTTCTTTTCACCGTGATTTTATTTTTGGAGGGTTTTCTTAAATGTTTCTAATAGTTAGGTTGTATTTGTCAAACAGTAGGCTTTTACTAAATTATTATTTTGAAAGTCCAGGTTAGTATCTCATTGTTAATACTTACTAACTAACGTTATGTTAAATTGTGATAGCATTTTGTAGAAATCACGGATGACCAGTTTGACTTCCATACTTACTGTATGAGGAAGATCACCCTTAGGTCTTATGTGGATTTGTTAAAACTAGAAGATGTGCTTCGACAACATCCCTTCTACTTCAAAGCAGCAAGGATTGCCATAGAGATCTATTTGAAACTTCATGATAATCCCCTAACAGATGAAAATAAGGAGCATGAGGCTGATACAGGTATTCAACCCTCAGGATTTATTCATCATGCAGTTTCACTAATTAGTGGGTATTTTAGGAAGGTCTGGCATTCGTTATGGTTGTCAACTGTGGTAGCCAAAACCAGATTTCTACACAACTCAAAGTTGGCAAATTGCAGCTTGGGCTGCATGGTAAAGTAGATGTTCTGCTGGAAATTAAACTAATGTATGTTCTTATTGTGGTTATTACAGAACAATGATGGGTTTGTAGTGAGAGTTGTACTTCTTAAGTACAAATGTTTGTGGTATGGAATGACTGCAAAAACATGAATTCTCATGGTGGTTTGTCCATGGAATAGGAGAGTGAAGCAGATGTGCTTGGTAGTAGCTTTTTAAGCATTTTATCAGTGTGTAGAAATTTCAGTAGGTAGCAACTTAAATTTTATCATCTCTTGCTTCTGATGTAAAAATAACGTTTAAATCATGTATTTTTTTCCCCTCTCATTTCTGATTCGAGAGCAGCTTAAGCAGTTTTGGCTTGGGGCATCTCAAATGGTACATCTAGAGGATCCTTTAAGAGGAATTTGTCAAATTTTAGTATTTTTCATCTCAGTATACTATTTTAATTTCTGTCCCCTGATTTCACTAAGGAATTTGTGAATTATGAAGCATCAGCATAGACTATAAAACAATCTATTCATAGTAAATAAGCTTTTACAAAGGTAATGACAGCACTGCTCATTAGTAGATATGGTTTAAAAAAGGTGATGTTGTCTGACAACTGCTTGATGCTGTTAATACGAGACATCAGTGTTGTGTGGTTTTGTCCTTTGTGTGTGTACAGCAAATATGTCTGACAAGGAGCTAAAGAAGCTACGAAATAAGCAGAGAAGAGCCCAGAAGAAAGCACAACTGGAGGAGGAGAAGAAAAATGCTGAGAAGGAGAAGCAACAGAGAAATCAGAAAAAGAAGAAAGATGATGATGATGAAGAAATTGGAGGACCGAAAGAGGAACTTATCCCTGAGAAACTGGCAAAGGTGCTTACCAATGTAATAATAAAGTCTTAGAAATTACTAGAAAAATTGTAGTGAGCACACATAAAACTTAAAAATCATTTAAATAACTTATTAATTTTTTTGGTATGGCATTTCTTCACAGGCACCATTTTAAAAATAATTCCTTTCTAGGGATAGTTCACTCTTTTATGCCCCCTGATATTCTTTTGTTTGCACAGTCAGTCTGTGACAGAGGAGACACTGAAGCACAGAATGCTTTAACAAGATTTGTTTGCATATGTTTTGAATGGGGGGGAAAAAGATTAAAGAAGCTGTAGTAGTAAATAGTAGACTAGATTGAGATGGATTTAGAGATCTGGATTACGAGCTATAGCGAGATATAAAAGGGAGGTGACTCAGAAGACTCTTCTTTTAGGAGAAGTTATACCTGTAAGGAGCAGGAAAACACTCAAAAAATGTGAGGGAAAGATAAGAAAATTATAGAGACTGGAAAAATTAATTTATAACAATAGTAGTATAAATTGCAAGTCTTTATAGATCCAGTATTCTGAATCTATATTCATACTGTTCACAGTGAAGTGAGTTTTACTTGCTTTTGAGGGGATATTTGAAAGTTGAGTCAGTGAACTTCACTCTGTAGCCAGGAAATATGACTTAAACTTGACTAGTTGTTAAGAATATTGCTGGTATTTCCATTGTTCAGTTCAGGGGTTGCAAGAAGCAGAACTAATTGCAATGCTAGTCAAGATGGAAATGCAACAGCATGTTTTGATATTGAGTTCTGTAGTAGAGGGATGTCTTGACATAGCCATGAAAAATCTAGCCAGTCCCCAAGATTATAAGGAGTAATTGCAGCTGCATAATGCATTTCTTTGGCAAATCTAGTTATGTCTGTAATTTACAGATGTCAGTATAATACAATTCCAAATTCAATATCACTATCATGATACAGACACTTCCAAATGCAGTTGGTGCCAAAAGACCATTTTTCACATAGCTGGTCACTTGCAAATCGTTTTCCTGAAACAGCTGCCCCTGGACTTGTTTGGATGTGTATCTTTGGCACTACAGGCATGGCTTTGAAATGAGGTTTTATAGGTTCCAAATAGTTATGTGCACAATGTGTATGTAAAATCAGCAGCACATAGAAGTGATGCGAGTGTTTTTTATGACAGATGCTGTAGTTAAATTTAGCAGGAAGGTGTCCATTGCAATCTTCAACTCAAGTTACTTGCAACAAAGTGTGTCACTTCAACAATTGCTGAATTGGCACACAGCAAAATTCGTATTTGCTTCTTAGAGAGTAGTTTCTATTAATAAAAAAAAAATATTAAGGACAACAGACAGTTCTTGTTTGAGTAATCCCAAACCTCTGCGTGCAAGATACTTGTCTGTAAAGAACCCTTGCAAGAATTAATTTGTGTGAAAGCTATCCATTTACTGGATTACACTAGCAAAGATGAGGAGACCTTTTTCAATATCTAATTACTTCCAGCTTGCTGTTGGTATTTTGGCTGGGACTGTCACCATGACCTGGCAGCTTTTAGGAACCTGTCTGAAGTTCACATGAGCAGAATACCATGGGTGTTTTATCAGTCAATTACCATCACCTCTGGCCCGTGTATGTAGGTTGGTGTGGGCAGCCACACTGCCCTTTTCAGTGCAGGTTCAGCTCCAGTTGTGTTCACTACTGGTGTATGATAGAAGGAAAAGATTTGTGTCTCTATAGCCCAAAGTGATTTGTAGCCATCAGAAAGCAAATATTTTGGATTTTATAGTCTGTGTTTAGACATTGAGTGAAAGTTGCAAAATTTGTAACAGAAGAGGTTCTAAACATCTTATGCACTGCCTTAGGAGAGAAACTCTCTGATGTGACTCAGCAATAGCTGGTTTTTGTTGTAGTTACTGGGGTTGAACTTTGACTTAGTTGTGTGTCACTTCCTTGAATCTGTAGGTTGAAGCACCTTTGGAAGAAGCCATTAAATTTTTAACACCACTGAAGAATTTAGTGAAGAACAAAATAGAGACTCATCTTTTTGCCTTTGAGATTTATTTTCGAAAAGGTAGGTGAGAACACTTAATGAAAGCAACAATTTGTGAATTGTAAAGGTGTGTGTTGGAACTTAAGCAGCAATTATTGATGAGGTGTGAGGAGCCCATCCCTGTCATGACACAACTTTTCACTGGACCAACACTCCAACAATGAGCAGTCTGTGAAAACCAAAGTGTGAACATTTGGTGATTATCCACTTAATTCACTGGTTAAATAGATGCATGTTATTAAAAATAGCTTTTGCAGCACACTTGGCTGTAAATTCTTCTGATCATTCTAATTTCAAACACTAAATACTCCTGTAACACAATGCAGTGATTTCCTACCACAGGTTTTTGAACACTTGTCAACACTTGGGTTTTTTTTTCCAGAGAAGTTCCTTCTGATGCTTCAGTCTGTGAAGAGAGCCTTTGCTATTGATTCTAGTCATCCTTGGCTTCACGAGTGTATGATTCATCTCTTCAGCAGTGGTATGTATCTGTTTGGTAGGACTCCATCTGTGTGCACTGCCAGGTCATGCCAAACCTGCAGTCATTGGTTTTTAGCACAATTATTTCAAAATATGTAAAGCATGTATTAGAAAGCTGTTTAAACAACTGATTCATGCTAAAATTAAGTATGATTATTATGACTGCATCTGGATTTAGGAGTCTTTCCAGTATTGCTAGGAGTTTTTAAGACTGTGACCAGTATGTGAAGGCTGAAAGAGAGAGGCAGTGAAGAAATGGAAACTGCTGAGTGAGGAATGTGGCTTTTCTGCTGACAGCCTGTGTCAGCATGCAAGGAGAGGGCTTAGAATTCTGTCCATATTGGTAAGAGTTGGAAGAAATCTCTCCCTTCCCCTGCCCCAAAGGTCACCTTTTCTGGTGGGGGCTACAGAGTAGACACATTTAAGAACAGACCTGTATGACATTAACCTTTTGAGCCTAATAGGTTTTAATTAGTAAGGGGGAGAGTATATCAATGTAAAAAAGCTCTGACTTTTTCTAAGTATCAGTTAAGTGCCACAGTTAAGCTTCTTCTAACCACAATCAGTATTTATCTTTTCAAATTTCATCTTCACCTTCATGCATCTTCTTTTGAGATACTTTCCAATTATATTGGTAATGTAAACGTGAAAAATGCTAAAATAAATACATAAATCATATTTTATTGTGATTACCTGTGCTCACCTCAACTTCTTTTTTCCAACAGTATCTGAAAGTAAGGATCTGCCTGATGCTGTTAGAACAGTGTTAAACCAAGAAATGAATCGGCTTTTTGGAGCAACTAATCCAAAGAACTTCAATGAAGCTTTCCTTAAAAGGAACTATGACTCACTGCCACATAGGTTATCAGGTATTTTGCCTTTTTCCTTGTTCTGCCCTACTTCTTCATTTTCTGTGCTTCTCTGGCAGTGTTACCTCAGTATCAGCCCCAGTGAGAAAACAATCACTCCTTTCCTCTGGAGTGCTTTTCTTCTCTACTTGTGTTTTTTTGACAACATGATTGCCAGGTTGTCTGTGGTTTTCTTTCATTTTCTCTTTGTGCTGCTGAAATGCAAACCTCTACCCTATTGTTTCTAATGTGTGCAGAATGTTTGTTTTAATGCTTTGTTTGCAGCTTCCTTTCTACCTGCTTAGGTATCAAGCTTTATGCTCCAAGTTGGTTCCATTTTGAACTACTGCTGGAGAGTTCAGTCCCCTCTCTTCCTCATATTATCTCTATTTTATGTTTGTATTTAAGATGGTTTTGGTCATCCACTGGGTGATGAGTCTTACTTTTCCTCCTGTAGCTGCCAAAATGATGTACTATTTAGACCCTTCCAGTCAGAAAAGAGCAGTGGAACTGGCAATGACCCTGGATGAATCCCTTATTAACAGAAATCTTCAGGTAACGTATTCATAAATTGTAGACAACTTCTGTTTTATCTGTGGGAGCTTTAAGCAAATTTTGGAGGTAAGAGGAAGCTGAAATAATTGCTGTGCCTTATCATAAAGAGGTTGAGTTGTGAAAGAAAAGGGTGTCAGGTTCATCTGAACTGAAATATTTAATATCCTTTTTGCACATTTAAATTAATTTAGTTTTCTGACAATAGGAACATAGCAGCAGTGGAAGCCATATTATTGCTACAGGTAATGGGAAAACTTATTAAACTTGAGTGAATTCACAAGGCAAAAGAAAAGGTAGCAGTTTGTCTGAGCTTTGGCTGTCACAAGGGCAACTGTTCACAAGAAAAGGAGTGGCACAAACTCTGGGAAGGCTTTCCATGGTCAGCTTCCTGCAAGCTGTGGGAATTACCATAGGTTTAAGAAAAGCTGCATGTGCACAGTTCTGCCTTAGTGTGTAGTTAAGTGAAAAGCTCACCAAATTTTGAGTCTTTGCTTCATTTTGGTGGTCATGGAATAATCTCCCTATGACACTGCCTCCATGCCCCTTTCCCCATTCCCCCACCTTCATCTGGGGGGACTTGTCAGTTCTGACTCTCAATTTACAGTAGTCTGTGCACCCAATTTTTTAGATCTACTGCAAGTAAGTTTGATAAATGTTTACTTTAAAATTATTCTTTTGTGGACAAAAAAATGGAGTTTTCCAAAAACACATCTCTTAGGAAATACTGTGGCTTCAATAGAACTTTAATTGTAAAGAATTTTAAGCTCATAGCAGAATTTTTGGACCAGACAGAGGGGGGGTAAAAGGGACAATAAAGGACAAATTGCCTTGATTTGTTGACTTCTTTAGGATGTTAAAGATTCAAATCTTTTCTCTATTCTAGCTGTTGTAGTATGGGACACAAAACTTATGTCTTTTATAGTCTAAGTACCTATTTAGCATTTTTCATAAACTTGTCTTGTTTGAGTGTTGGTTTTTGGGTTTGGGTTTTCTTACTGTTAGAGTGGTCTTCAAAGAGTTTAATCTAGATTATCAATAGATTTAGAAAACAAAAATTAATTTGCCTTCTATTTGCTGATTTTTGCCTGTGAGTGGGATTCTGGGAATTGGACTGGGGAAAGATTAAATGTAACCAAAAATGCTTGGTTGGTTTGGAGGTGCAAACTTGGTAAGACTAGAAGAAGCTTTTACCAACTCCACAGTGCATAAACATCCTGTACAGTGCATTGTGATACAGCTGAAATTGTGGAGTTTAAGCATGTTTGGTGCCAACACGAAGGAAGAGTTGGACTTCTACTGAGCTTCTAGATGAGAGATTGAAAGTGCCCTAAAAATGGAGGATCTAAAGGAGTCTAGGTGTATGTTGAAAGGCATTTTTGTGTGCAAAGAGATCAAATTTATTATTTTCATTGTTATAAAGACCAGCTGTCTCGGAGCACGCTGCAGCCATAAAACCAGATATATTTGACCTTTGGTGGTTGCCAGTGTTACAAAGAGCGAATGTGAGGAAAAGGGGTTGTTGAGGAGAGCTCCATAACCCTACAGCAGGAGGACAGAACAGTTAATCCCAGTATACAGAAGAAATAAAAACTGTACTGAATGTCAGAGGAGCAGGAAAAGACTGCCTGGCTGTGCTAATGCCTGCACACAGCCATGGGCAGGTGTTAAATGCTGCCAGGCTTTAGTGGAGCTCAGTAGGTTAGTTTCTCATGGTTGGAATGCAGGCTGAAAAAAATTACACAGGAAATCTCCTTTTTCTCTTCTAAATCATGACCAAAAATGGACAAGAAACTGCATATATCTGAAAAATGTGGTAATTTCAGAGTAATTTGATTTGATTGAAAGGTATGTTATGTGTTGCTGGAATGGTCAGTGTGTCCCAAGAATGGTGGGGTTCTTGGTTGCCAGTTAGCAAGAATGGGTTTGGTTTTTTTTTTAGGAAAATAAGAAACAAGTAGCAAATTAGTATTTCATTTTACAGGTAAGATTTCTAGCTGTGTTTTAGATCCCTTTTTAAACTGCATTCTTTCAAATCAGACTACACTGGTATTTCATGTTGTGTTTCGTTAAAATGTCATTTGATGTTGAAAGGTGTGTGAGCCTTGGAGCAGGTCTGTGTCAGAAATACTATTTTAAATTTGTCTTGTAAGATTATTCTTGTCTCAGACAGCAGAACTGCTGTTCGAAACCTGTGTTGTGAGTGTTCAGCTGAACGTTTAAGAAACCATAACACTTCTTTATTTTTCTCTTTAATTAGACTTGTATGGAGGTATTAGAAGCTTTATGTGACGGTAGCCTTGGAGACTGTAAAGAAGCATCTGAAACTTACAGAGCAAATTGTCATAAGCTTTTCCCTTATGCTTTGGCTTTCATGCCCCCTGGATATGAAGAGGATATGAAGATCACAGTTAATGGAGATAGTTCTGCAGAACCTGAAGAACTGGCCAATGAAATATGAACAACTTTATTGCAAAAAAATGACGTTGGACCATATCTGGTGTATAATATTTTTGTCACGCACCTGCTGAATTGTTCTAACTTACACAAAGAACAGAAGGAAAAAAACCCCGTTGCCTTCAAATAGTTTTACTTTTTTTTTTTTTATCCTGCTGACAAAGTATATATATAAAATATCTAACATATTACTGGTTATAGGTTGTTTGGTTTCTTAAAAATTAAAAGCTGCTAAAATTGAAAAAAAAAAGAAAAAATAAACAATCCTTTTCCTCACCTACCCACCCATGTTTTTAAACTAATTTATATGAGACCTGGAGGTGTATAGCCCTCAGAGCAGGTGTGTGGCAGAAATATTAAATTTAAATTTGTCTTGTGAGATTACTGTTATCTCAGACAGCAAAACTGCTGTTTTAGCACTGGATTCTTTCACTGAGCACAAAGAGTTGATGGGGCTTTAGCATCTGACTGATTTTGATACGGGGGATGATTGTGTCCATAGGAAGTATGCAATGTGAATCAGAATATAGAGAGAAACCTGCAACGTACTTGTTACATTGGGGTGCTTGGACATACGGATATCAACCAGAATTAAGAAACATAGTGTGTTCAATAAGCTTGTTGTGTCTCTGAAATTCACTTTACACGATCAGTTTGGTGTTCTTGCACCACAGTTTTTACCTGAAGGAACCAGTTAAAATGGCCTCTCTTGGAATTAAACTTAGGGTGGGGAGGGGAGAATGAGCACTGCTGTTCTTGAGATGAACCTATCGGCATAGGTTAGCCAAACTTTTTAAAACTGTAATGCAAGAACCAAATAAAGTTACGCACTGTGATGTGGCACCAATTAGAAAGATGGCATGCATTTTTCACATAGAGTGAAAACAAAATGAGAACATACTATGGCTTGAAGTTGCAAAGAGGAAAACTCCTGACTACCATTTTGACTGATCAAGAGACTAATAGATTAAAACCTCAGCAGGCCTTGTTCACGTTATGCAGAAAAAAAAAAAAAGTGCTGCAGTTTAGATACCTCTGGAACTTTTCCACAGTGTCACAGGTTTGTAATACTTGAAGCCCTACATTTCTAAGAATATATTTCTTGCTCAGTTGTTTCAGGCAAGCCCAAGACTTTGTAACTTTTAAGGGGCCCAAGATTTTTTTTTCAATAACAGACCAGCTTCTTATTCCTGCAGTTACAGATGTAATTTCCTTTGTCAAACATAAGGTACCAAATATAATGCAATAAAATGTTTTGAAAAACAACTGTGTGAATACTCAAACCAATCTGTGTTGTACTTTGACAGTGAATGGGTTTGCTGGAGTACAGCTCAGGGCTGGCTTACTGTGCTGTCCAGTCATGCTAACAGTGTCACTGCTGATGATGGGTGGTCATTGAGTATAAAGTGCAAATGCATTCTGTGTAAATACTGAATGTCTGGGACGTCCTATAACACAATGCTTTGCTACTTGGCTTTTAAGTTCCACCTGTGTTAGGATGAATTTTGTTTCCAAGTCAAGCTTCAGTCTATAAGTCTACTGTGTTAATAATATAGATAAGTACTCAAATGTTTTCTTTTGTAGGCTCATCATATAAAACAGAACAGAAATAAACTACAGCTTACAAAGTGAGTGCCTTCTTTGCTGCAGGAGTTCAGTTACAGAGTATCTGTTTTGTGGATACACAGCCTTCCTCTTCCACTTAATGGAATTCAGTGATTGACATGTACAGTTAAGAGATCCCAGAAGACTTATGGGGGTTTGTAGTTTTTTATCATTCAGAACAACAGGCTTTTCTTTGTTGTGTCTTCAGCTCCACTTTCTTTTCGCGGTTATCCTATCCTGGTGTATGTTTGCAGTATAGTTCCCGTCAGAAGTGTGGGTTTGCTGTATTTGTATATTTAACCTGCTGGGCTTTTAGGGACTAAAATACCTACAGAGCCTTTAACTGACTCTAGTATTGCTGTCTTGATCTCAGTTGTTTCTGCAGCCTGAGATACTTGGACTGTATGTCTTCTGCAACTCCTGGAGATGGTTCAGTCTTGCCTACACAAGCTGCAAGCTTTTGGCCTTGCCTCTTGAGTACTGCTGCCCATTTCTTGGCTGCTGATGCTTAAGCTGGAGGCAGATAAGTGCTTGTAACAGATTGTGAATTGCATCAAGCAAATTCTTTTTTTTCCAGATACTGGGGGTTTTGGGTGTTGCCTATAAATGGGATTATTTCCTTTACTTTTTCACTGCCTGTTTTTGTATTGAAATGGATGAACTAAAAGCTGGAAGTTACTCACTATCTTTCATTGTGCAAATGGGGGAAAGGATGCTTCAGTGGGCCTTCCAGAAGTCTTCATCTACACATCTATTTTGATTTCCCTAAAGACACTTGATAACCTTGCTGAAAGACATACACACTGCTTCAGAGATGGTGCTTTTGGATTAAAGAGGTTACTCATCCCCTTCCAGAAGACTGCAAGGCCAGGACAGGAAACTAAGCCAAGAGTTTGCCTGAAAATGGAGGTTCTTTAATTGGCAAAGAAACTGTTATTCCGTCATCTTCACATCTGTCCTGTTAGATGCAAGGCTGACTTTTGAGGAAGAGCTTTTAAGAGCTGGAAATGAAGTTGAAATCCAGTGCAGTGAGTCTTCTTTGGTAGCACAGAGTGCTGTGCTGCAATGGAAGCCTTCCTTTGTGTGCTGAGATCCAAAATTGTAATCACTGGTGCTCGGCTGCCAAAGCAGGTGAGCAGGGGATACAGTTGTGGTCAGTGACCTAGAGCATTAGCATGACACAATTTTGTTTGATTCTCCATGATTTTCACTGGAGAAGGAGAATGTCGCCATCAGTGGAGCCACTGGTGATGACACATGATACGGGTATCTTTCCTAGGGGCAAAAAAAGTTCAGACAATAAATTTTGCCTAGATAAGAGAAGATAGTGCACGTTGCATGAAGCAATGCCAGAGTTATTCATGGGCTTAAATTGTAGGGAACTGGAAGTTGTGGTTTTCCCTGTGATGGTGGGTGAGGTACTTGCTTCCTCCATGTAGAGACCAAAGCATGCAGGCATATGTGTGAACAAGCAGGTAAAAAAGCCTCAAACTTACCTATTCAGTAATCACGTTATTTGCATATTAAATGCCTTAAAAGCTATATTAGACTTTTTTTTTTTCTTTTTCTTTTTTTTTTTTTTGGTAGTGTTCTTAATATTTGCATGTTCATGGGGGAAGGCTTGTCCTGATGCGTGCTGTGTCAGCCTGAACACAGAGGGAAGTTTGTCACACAGGTTTTCCCCTAGCATGGGGAGCAAATTCCAAGTTTCCTAGGGAACTCTAGGGCTAGGTGAGGTGTTTATGATCAGCCTGTTAAATCTTCCTTTAGCATTTGGATTTGCAAGGTCTGGAGGTGCTGCAGCCATAACAGTGGACTCTGGAAGTTGGTGTAGATACTCACAGATTGAATTGTGTTTTCCCTGAAAGAAAACACCCATGAAGGCAGGGGGAGATCAGGCCTGAGGAGCAGCCAGAGGTGCACATACTATTTCAGTATCATGTGAGCAACATAAATAAGAAGAATTAAGGTCTCTGTCTAATGTGATGCCTTTGGGGGTTGGAGCACTGCTGCCATCATTCCTGCAGCATTCACATGTTGTTGCCACAGTTCTGTTTTGGATGTGTATTACTAATGCCAACGAAACCACTTGATACCATAATCCAGCTCAGTAGACCCAGATAAAAATTGTATTTTTTCCCTTTTTGTGATTGCTTTAACTGTTTTTCTAAGTGTTCTGTACAGAGTATCTAGCTAGCTTTGAAATATTTTCCCCTAAGGAATTTTGCTTTACAAATGCCATTTTTACCGAAGTGTAATGTAAAATAGCTTGAACTATGTGGAAGTCAGAGTTACGCTCATGTGGTAACACAGTGCTTTGGGGTCCTGTGAAGGAAAATGGTGCAAATGTAGTGTAATTAGATGGTTGTATGAGTAATTGATTTGAGCCATCTATAAACTCATTAATGAAAGGTCAAGTTCCAGTTGGAGGAAGGTGGTTGCTGAGCCTGGGGAAAGGCTCTTGCTTCCAGGAGCCTTCCAGTTATCAACTGTCCTGGGATGAAGTGAGGCACAAAGGGTGTATGCTTCTATAAAACCTCTGGCCATGCCGTCATGACTATATTTCCTGGAAATTAAAGCTGCAGTCTACAAACACTAATTTTTAATGGCTGTGTTGGGCAGAGACACTTTCCAGGAGCATACAGCCAGCAGTGGGAATGGCAAGGAGCAACTGATAGAGCGGCTCACCAAAAGAAGACGGAAGTGAGTTATAAGGAGGTGGCATAATAGAAATTCCATTTTAGATTAAATATAAAATGGCTTTTTTATTGCTAGGAAGATGACTGGAGCTGTAAATACTATAAATGCAGTCTTCCCATGCCAAGGAAGCTGCAAATGTGTATTCTGGTGTGGTACAAGAAAAACCAGTAGTATTTTGACAAAGACTAGCTTTGTATGTTAGTCTTCATGCAAATTGTGGCAGAAAACTGGAAGGACAAAAATTGTCCATTTTATGAGAGACAATATCAAAGAGTTTGTAATATTGCAAGAGAAGAGTTGCTACAAAATCTAAAGCATCTTAGAACAGCTTCCCTAAGATGTTTCTTTTAATTAAAAGTGTTAAACCTGCTAACTGTTCATAATGAAAGACAAAGAAGTACTTTCACAAAATATTTCTGCCTGGCACTGCCCATTCAATATCTACCTCTACTAGTCCTAGTCTAGTTTGGTTACTGCAGAATTTTAGCTATTTAGCATAAAACATATGAAAAAGTGTCATTTACCTGGTTGGTGAATGTATGATGATGGATAACATTTAGTTTTAAACTGTAATGCAATAAACTACAAAGTTAGTCATTAAATCCTGTTGTTGGTTCAGTGCAGCAGCATATTTATTGCTTCATTGCCGATCCGTTCAAAAAAAATCTTAATTATAAACTCCACCAAGTTACTTGCAATTGTACTGGGATTTGCTTTCCCTTCCAGCCTTCCTAACTGGTTAACAATGTTGTACTGTGTTTTTATGCTCTTCTCTGGTGGTAGCAAATATCAAAACTAGCAGGAAGTCAATCAAAGAATAAAAATGCTGAGTTCTGTTTGTAAATGAGTACTAGTGTTTCCTTGTAGGGTTCAGCGTCCTCCTTGGATTACAGCTTTGTAATAAAGGATCCCTCAGCCAGTTCCCTTAATTCCCCTTGTCTTTTTCTAGACTGATCAGCTGTTGATGGGGTGCAGCTCTCAAAAAAGGAAAAACAGGTCTGTAGGAAAAGGCTGTGACTCCCTTTGGAGTCAGGCTGGAAAAGAACCACCTCGGCAAGGAGCTGTCTGTCCTAGCCCAGAAACTAACTGTATGTACACCAAAAAAACCATCCTTTGATCTTTTAGGCAGTAGCCAATATGGGATTTGGATAAATGGGTGTTCAGAGGCAAGCTGAATGAAGAAGCATTTGCTCTTTTCCTCAGATACAATTTTTAGTGATTAAATAAAATAAGGCTTCTCTTCCCCACCCATAAGCCTTCCTGATCCCAAAGTTTTCCTGGTTCAGTATCCCAGAGTATCTTGTGATTTTAATCAATTAGCTTGCAAAATAATGTGATGATGCTGACAAATTGTAGTAAAAGTAGCTAAGCAGACTGCTGATAATACTGCAATATAGGAACCTTCAGTGTGTTGTGCACCTGGCATTTCAGATTACCTAGAAAAAAATGTTCATTAATTACTGTGTGTAATGAATAACAGCTCTGATTAACCCTGGCTGCAGGGAGTGCTAGGGCTGCAGCAGTTGGCTGTGGATGCCTGCAGGGAAGGTGGCTGTGATCCTGAAGGGATGGCAGCAGCATCCTCATATTCACCCCTTTGGGTGGGAAAGGTGGGCTTGTTGCAAGAAGGGCTCCTTTGCACAGATTGTGCCCTACTGAAAACCACCACCCCTAAAAAATAGCATCCCTTCCTTGTCCACGTTCTCATAACTTCATTGTTCTTCTGTGGGAGGGAAAGGGCATTTGTGCTGGGAAACTGCCTGCCTTGAACTTTTCACCATTTGAAACTGCCCACTCCCATCAAGTATAAAAGGTCTTCCTACCTTGTCATGCTTTTGCAATCTGTTCTGAAGGCCCCATGTGCAGTAGCAGAAAAACAGCTCTCTGTGGCCCCTCTTGTCCCTCTAAATGCAGGAGTGCATGCCAAGTGCCCTTTATTCCAAATTTGCTTTCATGGAGCAAACCCAAGGGATGTGTAAATGCCTTTTCTTAGAGGGAAGCAAATGGGGAGCAGTGATGTGGCTGTTGAGTGGATCGTGCAACAAGACTGGCATTTCCATGGTAAATGCAAGTGGTGGGTTTGTGGGGGCTCTTTCAGTGTCTGATATTTTCTCCTGAACTTTCCAAAAGCAAGAGCCAAGGCCCCATTCTAAGAGGATCACAGAGATGTCCCTGAAGATAGGAACAGTTTTGTTCCCCTGCATGTAATTTGTAAGATTTTATTGCAAAAATATGAAGCTGTAAATCAGACATTCCTTATAATCTATGAAGCTGCTTTTATTAATTATTTGCTAATTTTTCTTACAGTTGTCTTTATAATCTGCAAGAATTTTTATTAAATTTTAGGAAAATTTTGGCTTCTGACTGTTTACATCGTGCATTTCAAGTATTTCCTTTCCTCACTGGAATCATCAAACATTCACAATTCTGCATCTCACTTCACTTGCAGTGTCAGTCAAATGTCTTAGTGAGATGTAACTGTTTGAGCTGGGGGGAAAAAAAAAACCAACAATCTTTGCTTTATTGAAGAGTGAACTTGTTTGTTCTTCTGAATTCTTGTTTTGTCACCTGATGGGCACCTTTTCCACCATGTCCTGTATGTTCTGTTTAATACTGCAGGACCCTGCTGGCACTGAAACCATCCTGCCTTTTTTAAATTATTGACAGGTACAAAAATTGCATACAACCTATGTAAAAAACGTATGGTGACCTAAATTTACCTAAATGGAGGAAAAGCCTTGTGCTGCAGCTAAGCTGAAGCTGAGGAGGCAAATTGAGCTCAGTGCTAGGCTGCAGGCACAGGCTGTTGCCAAGTGTTAAGAAGAGCAAAAAGACTGAGGCCACTGGAATAAGTAATAAACAAGCAGTATTTATCCTTATTTATAAGGATTATACTCTGAATACAGTAAAAAAGTGTATAAATCTGATATCTGAAAGGACATCTTAGCAAACCATCAGGAAAATAAGCTTTTGTCTCATACCTATGTATACGATCAGATGCATGGGCACCATCTGTTTTGGGGATTTTTTTTTTCTTTTTCTACATACATATAAATTGTTCTTGCTAGTGAGATCAAAGTACTTTCCATAGCACGAATACATCCTAGTATTTGCTTTTGAATATTCCCTCACCTGTGACCCTCTCAAAAAGCAGATATTTGTGGCTGATACCTTGAAGACTGAGTGTCCTGGGTGCAGTACCAGTGGCTGCTATGGGGATATTTTGGATTTGTGCTGAACACAGGGTTGATAACACAGAGATGTTTGTGTTATTGCTGAGCAGGGCTTACACAGAGCCAAGGCCTTTTCTGCTCTTTGTGGTGCCACACTGGAGCAAGTTGGGGGTGCCTGGGAAGGTGGGAGGAGACACAGCCCAGACAGGTGAGCCCAACTGACCAAAGGGATATTCCAGACCATGCTCACTATATAAAGTGAGGAGAAGAGGGAAAGGGGGCACATTTGGGGTCTTCCCAAATGTATTCGTTTTGCACGGCCTGGTTTTTGGTAGCAGGGGGGCTTTTTGGTAGCAGTCACAAAGGTGACTTCTGTGGAAAGCTCCTGGAAGCTTCCTGCCATGTCCAGCAGAGCCAGTCTCTGATGGCTCTCAAGATGGATCTGCTGCTGGCCAAAACTGGGCCAAGGACAGAGGCTGGTAACCCTTCTGTGATGACATATTTAAGAAGAAAATCAAAATAATGTCACAAGGTATTTCTCCTAGTCAGGGAAGAGGAGGAGGTGAGAACATGTGAAGGAAAACAACATGGAGACACCAAGGTCAGGGTAGAAGGAAGGGAAGGAGGTGCTCCAAGTGCTGGAGTTGAGATTCCTCTGCAGGCTGTGGTGAGACCACGGTGAAGCAGCTGTGCCCCTGCAGCCCGTGGGGATCCATGGGGAATGCAGAGATCCACGGGGAATGCAGAGATCCACAGGGAATGCAGAGATCCACCCACAGCCCCTGGGGATCCACAGGGAATGCAGAGATCTACTCATAGCCCGTGGGGATCCACTAGGAATGCAGAGATCCACAGGGAATGCAGAGATCCACCCACAGCCCCTGGGGATCCACAGGGAATGCAGAGATCTACTCATAGCCCGTGGGGATCCACTAGGAATGCAGAGATCCACAGGGAATGCAGAGATCCACCCACAGCCCCTGGGGATCCACAGGGAATGCAGAGATCTACTCATAGCCCGTGGGGATCCACTAGGAATGCAGAGATCCACAGGGAATGCAGAGATCCACCCACAGCCCCTGGGGATCCACAGGGAATGCAGAGATCTACTCATAGCCCGTGGGGATCCACTAGGAATGCAGAGATCCACAGGGAATGCAGAGATCCACCCGCAGCCCATGGGGATCCACAGGGAATGCAGAGATCCACCCGCAGCCCATGGGGATCCACGGGGAATGCAGAGATCCACCCGCAGCCCATGGGGATCCACGGGGAATGCAGAGATCCACCCGCAGCCCATGGGGATCCACCCGCAGCCCGTAGGGGAGCTGCCCTCACCAGAGTGGGAGAGCCTGGAGGAGGCTCTGGCCCAGTGGGAGACCTGGTGGAGAGAGAGGGCCCTGCGTCCAGGCTGGAGCAGCCTGACCTTGGAGGACTGCACCTCGTGGAAGAGTGAGCCATGCTGAAGCAGTTGTAGGAGGATTGTGTGCCTGTGGCAGGGACTCACATGGCAGCAGTTTTGGGAGGACTGCTGCTTGTGAGATTTGGAGCCACGCTGGAGAAGTTTGTGGAGAACTGTCTCCCCCACAGTCTCACAGGGGATGGACTCCTCTCCCAGAGCACTGGAAGAAAATCTCAGTAATGAACTGACTAAGAGACTGCCATGTCTCCCTGAGCTGTCGGTGGGAAGGAGGGAGGGGCTGGAGGGAAATGATATTTTAAGGGCTTATTTTACTTCTCCTTATTCTCCTCTGATTCTGTTAGTAAGAAATTCACTTTGCAACCTTAATTTGAGCCTGTTTTGCCCTTGAAGTGTCTCTCCCAGAACATAACTCATGAGCCCTTTGTTAGCTTTTTTCTCTCTCCTCTGCCCGGCTGTGGCAGAGTGAGCGAGCGACTCTCACGGGTGCCTGGTGTTGGGACAGTGTCACACCACAACACCAAGTTACATGCTCAGCTCTCCGGAGATGGCTGAACAGCTACCTGCCCATGGGAAGCAGAGAATTCATTCCTTGTTTTGCTTTGCTTGTGTGTGTGTGGCTTTTCCTTTCCCTATTAAACTGCCTTTATCTCAACCCATGGGTTTTCAGGTTTTTACTGCTCTGGTTCTCTCCCCGATCCTTTTGGATCTCTGGGACTTGGTGTCAGCCTGGGATGAAACTGTGACAGTATGCATTTTTATTCCATGTCTTAGCTGAAATCACAGTAGGACTATGCCCTGCATTACAAGAGTGAGCCTGGGAAAAGGAGGAAAGCTTAGTCTTGCAGAAATGAGTAACAAAACCACACCCTGAGATTAAACTATTGGAAGAAAAACGTGTTACCAGATAATAAAATGCATAATATATCCTTACTTTAAGGTCTTGTGAGTCAAGGTCTCAACATGAAGGCAAATCACAATACAGCTGGGTTTGTTTGCTGCCTGGGGATGATTTATTGGGGCATTGGTGCACACAGGTAAATATAGAAGCCTCGTGGCATTTGATGACCCTTTGGGACATGCAGACACCCTTAACACAGCATGTACAATGGCAGCGACAGAGAAAGCAGGGAAGCAGTTTTTGGTTGAACACCCACTCTGCTGCTCACTGGCAGCCTGCAGCTCTGCTGTCACGATGCTCCCTGCTCTTTCTGATTCCCCTTGGATGAGCCATCCCACCAGGGCAGAGGGCATGCCCAGCACCCGAGCCTGGACGTGCAGGCAGTGCTGGGGTGTGTGAAGAGCCCTGGCTGCTGTGCCGAGCTCTTGATGCAGAAGTTACTGAGTTGTCACATCAGCTATGCAGACAGGCCCACAGCTCGCTCCAGGCTTGCAACAAGGAAAACATCCAAGCACAAACTAGAAATGGGAAAGGTTTTGTTGTTTTTAATTTTCAGAAAACTTTTTGGTTTATAGTTTTAACAAGAATAAGGGCATGGAAGTGAATAGGAAAGGCACATTCTGGTAACTGGCAGTAAAGCAGCTGTGTCAAAAGATAGATTCCCGTATCTTAAAAAGCTGTTCTTTGCTGCTCCAACGTTTCTGCCATCTGTATTTTGTCATAAAGGAATGTGTTGGGGGAGGGGGGTTAAACTCTCCTTAAAACTTGCAGAGTCAAGTCTTGCAATAGTAGAACTTTTCCTTGCAAAAGCAAAGGACTTTTTCCTGCAAAAATGGAGGATGTGAAACGTCACACCAAAGCCCCACAAGAAGTCAGAGGTACAGTATCTCTGGAAAACTTTAAAAGAAGCTTTAAAGAGACTCTAAAGGCATTTTTAAACTACTTGTCATTAAATCACCTGGAAGCTTTTTGATCAGAAAAAAAACCAAGTAAATGAAACAGCCTTAGACTTACACTTTTCCCCATAATTTGTTCCTTAACTTAGAACCTAGTAGATGCAATTTTTTGATATTGAACACTCTGCATTTTCATGGGACTAACATGCTAAAATATTCCTTCAGGAGACAGCAGAAATAACTATTCTTGAAATGCTAAGCAAGTCCAGAGACTTGCAACTATTTTCAGAATCCCCTTTCTTGGAAAATTCTACATCTGCTAAATAAAAATAGCTGTGAATTTAGGCTCTTATATGTTCATTCACTGAGCACATCTGAAGAGTGCGTTAAAAGTACTTGTCCTTGCAAAAGAAGAAAACCAAAAGCTTTTATAGAAAGAAGCATTTTTAATTTATTCTGTGATGATAAATAAATTCAATTCTATTTGCTGGTTTCCAAATATATTAGAAAGGAAAAGGAATATCCAGAAATAGTCTGTGCTGGATGAAATGTAAGGATCTAATCAACATCTTTATTCCTTCAAGTATAGCAGCAGTGATGAAATTTCCAGTACCACACTGAAATAGCTCACATAAAAGCGTCCACATCTGATACAAAATTTAAACTCTCAGGATTAAATGAGGTTATTTACTCTAAGTCCATTGTTTCAGGGGGCAGCTGTATTTCCAGTGAAGGAGATTCTGTCTGTCTCAGGGCTAACAAAACAGCCACTATGGTGGCTGTTGGCAGCACCGTGAGGCAAATTAACTGGCAAGGTTTTCGGGTGCTCATTTAAAAATAGCCGAGTACTTAAGCCTAGGAATGCTCTCAGCCACTAGGTGGGGTGTTGATTATGCCATTTAAAGTCCTGACTGTTGAAATAAAAGAAGTTAAGAGCTGTTGAAGAGCTCAGATCTAATTCTGATTCACTTTGGCCCCCTGGTATAACCTAGGACAAAGCTGTTGGCCTGTGAACAGCTGTTTAAACTCAGCTTTTTGCACACTAGGCAGAGCCCAAATCAGAGTACTCCCCACTACAATTAGCATTTCTCTACTTCTTCGATCATTGGGCTTATAGAGATGGGGTTATTTCTGCTTCCTCTCCTTAGCCAAAACACATTTTGCACTCTGGGTGCAAGAAGGAACAATTCTGTGCAAGGGACAGAAGGAACCTGAGGATGGCACAACCTCCTCCCCCTACCCTTTAATCTCCCTTCGATAAAATTACTCCTCTTCTTTGACACAATGAATTATTTGAGAGCATAAATGGAATCACCCTGTCTCAGAAGAGGACTACAGGGTGGAGGAACATCTCTATAGTCTTGGGGATTGGTCCGAGATGGAAAGGGAATGCCAAAAACTAAGATGGGCACTGTAACTGAAGTTGCTCTGGACTCTGGATATTTTAATGCTTTTTAAATTTAGTCTAGCCTCTTGTTTTTATATGGTAATACTGGGTTGCTCAAAGCACTGTCCTCCAACCACGTGACAGTTGATCTGTAGGATCTCAGGATGATTTATTATTTGTGCATGCAGAAACCCCAAGTGGTCAGGGGCACGTATACCAGCGTAAAGAGGAGGACTCTCAAAGGCTATTATTAGGTATCTGATCCAAACCTTAGGAATTCTGGCTAGCTATCGGTTTGCAAAGCCCCTGTTAGGGTAACAGTTCTCTCAACTACTGTAATCTACATTTGCTTTTCAGTGTAGGGGTTAAACTCTTTAAAAATGTTTGCTGGTGAACATTGTTTAAACTTGATGATCTTACCTCTCACCTGTGTTGAGAGCTAACAGATTGTTAGGGCAACGCCACACTTCCCTTCTTGAGAGATACATCAATCCTTTCTAATTCCAGTGTCCTTCCCTGCCAGGCATAATCTGCTTCTCGACTGTAAATGGCAGCAGCAGCACAGCCAGGCTGGACTATTGTAAATGCAGGTGAACCCGGTGGGAAGAAATGCTGACGTCTGACTCCAGTTCAGAAGGCTGAATGATTTCTTTATTATAACTATGTTATAATACATTAATATACTATTTAAAGGAGATACTAAAACTACATACCTACTTTCTCTAACTACCATATCTAACTCACTCACAACCCGTGACCCTCTCTCAGAGTCCAGCCACAGGTGGATTGGATTGGCCATCAGGCTGAAACAATCCTCACCAGAATCCAACCAAGCAATCACCCCAGGTAAACAATTCTCCAAACACATTCCACATGGGAAAAACAAGGAGCAGAAATAGAAATGGTTTTCTCTTTCTTTCCTCTGTGAAAAAATCCTGAGAGAAAAAAGAATGTGCCTGCCACACTAGAGCACAGCACTTCTACCATTTTACTTGGTCCTGGTGAGCCACACTTGGAGTGCTGTGTCCAGCTCTGGGCTCCTCAGGACAACAGAGACATGGAGCTCCAGGAGCTGGTCCAGCAGAGGGTTATGAAGTTGTTAAGGGACTGGATCACCTCTCCTGTGAGCGAAGGATGAGGGAGCTGTGTCTGTACAGCATTGACACAACTGAGAGGGGAGTCTGGGCTGCAGCATCACACCACAGGCTGAGTCACAACATCATCACAGTAAACCTTCCCCACAATTACAAACAAGCCCTCACACTCTTGGTCTTCCCCTTTCCTACTCCAGGCCTTTGGAGTATGTGACAGCAATGCAAACATCTCATAAATGCAACTCCCTGTGGATGCTCCCTGTGTGTCAGGATCCCATTACTAAGGTTCTTAGAAATGCCTCTGCCCGAATTAAGATGCAAAGGAGATCATATGCCAGTGACAGCAGCATGGGTTTTATTTGATAGTAAACATAAAAGAGAGAAAGAAATAGAAAATAGGTGGTGGTGGTGGGGGGGGGGGTGGGACAGAAAGAGAGTAGCAGGGACACAATAAGGAAAATGTCACTACTCCATGGATCCCAACAATGCTCCCTTGATCCTCTCCAGCTGGTCTTCTTGGAGATAATGATTTTTTCCCCCCCAAAAAGCATGGAATCTGATGGGTTAATATCTGCTGAGGCCAGGTAGGAAAATCCAGGCACCTCCCTGGGGGCGGAGTTTGCCATTGTCCCTTACAACAGATTCTGGGTTTTTTGCATCACCTGCAGTCCTGTGGTGCCAGGTTTCAGGAATGACTCGGGGGGCACTTTGGGAAGCCTTTCATGGATTAAGACACCCCCTCAGCTGCCTCTCACGGGAATGTCCCATTGGAGGTTCCACAGCCAGTTTGTGGAAGGGGGGATGGGTTCCGTGCCCCTGAGCACGCAGGGGCAACACACCCAAACCTCCTCCCCCTCCATCAGCTGGGGTCAAATCTGGGCAAACCTGCTCCTAGCAAAGGGGTCTGTGGGCTACGGCCTCTCCCACCCCGAAGCAAGCCAGGGATGATTCTTAGCAAGGCAGGGATATTCTTAGCAGGGTGGCTGCCTTTGGCTCACATTCTTTTCCTTGTTGCCTCATTTGTTTCAGGTGATTGAAGAATGGGTTTTCCCTTTATCTAATCTCAGTAGTTTGACTTTCAGTGCAAAGTCCCAGTGAGGTATCTTCAGGGAGGCTTCTTTGGTTGTAGTTTCTTTACAATGTTTTTGTTATAATGAGCAAAACTTTATATCAATGTTTGAGGCATGAACTACTTCAGTCTCAGACACCATGTTGTCTGCAAAAACTGGATGTTACCTCATGTCCAACAAGCCAGTAACTAGTCGAGAGACGTGATCTGTTTCAGATTGCACAAACCTAGTGCTCCATGATATTCAACAGACAAGTACCCCAGCTCTCAGAACTTTTACTATTTATACATTTTAGCAAAGTCATTAGTGTTCATTAGTTACAAGTCACATGATTCTCCTACTGATCCGTGTTCTGTCTTCTGCTGGTCAATGGTTCTCTCACCTCTCGTGCTAATTAACCCCGTGCTCAGTCTCTCTCCTTTGTGGCCGGTGGGTTTCTGTGTCGCTGCTCTGTGAGCTGGTCGGGATCTGCCCCTGCCGGAATTGCCTGTTACCCACTGGGAGCCGATTTCAGCACAGTTACTGAGCTGTCTTCATTGCTTTCTTCCTTATCTTGGGAGTTCTGCCACATGTCCTTGTGCCCCCTACATTCTGCACTTTTGGTGCGCACTATGGGACATCCGCTTTGTCCACAGTGGTACATCCTTCTTCCCGAGCTTTGTTAACCTCCCCTGGGTCTGAGAATGTTGAAGCCTGTCCAGTCCCAAACCCGAACAAGGCATTTCTACCAACAAATAATTTGTTTTTGGAGCACCTGGCCATCACGTAGATCTTCCTGGCAGCTCTCTGTTTCACAGACCTAGTCTCCCTTCTCATTGATTAGGATGGAAGGCAGACAAAAATCAAGCAACCATTCATAGGAAAATCTTACATACTCCACGTGAAAAATGCATATTTTATGATTGGCTTTTCACAAATATCAAATGGAATACTATATGTATTATGTTATATTGATTAGAAGTGCTGTATTAACATTTTAATAGTATGGTAAATGTAGTTTTGTAGTTAAAATGAAGCTTTAGTAGTTAAAATAGAAACTATGTATGTGAGGGTTTTTTAAAAGAATGAGATACTCGCTTCGAGATAACAGTCACAGAACACCTAAATCTTCCAGAGAAAGGGAATTTATGGTTTTCTTATCAGAAGCAGCTAATTTCTTCAGGCCTTGCTCAGACTCGAAGACGCCGGGGGAATTAAAGGAAGCAGTTGACATACAACAGAGAGAGTTTCTTGTTTTAAACAGAATGTATGCATAACCATGAAGTATATATATGAATGAATATGCAGCAGTGTATGGTTTTAAGGGTTATTCCTTTGTTCACAAGGCATGCTTGTCGGGGCTTAAGTGCCCGAGAGCATCCGGACGTCCGTAATTCTTTGCTTTTTATTGTCTTGTAATTGTCCTAACTCTAAATTTTTATTACTCTAATCGTATTACTATTTTTATAACCATTTCATTACTATTAAACTTTTAAAAATTCTAAAAAACAAGGCGCTTTTTCACACTCCACGCCTCGCGACATCCGGGCCGCCCGGACGGGCGCGGGGCCGGCCCTGCCCGCCGCAGTCCCGGCCCTGCCCGCCGCAGTCCCGGCCGTTCCCGCTGCTCGGAGACTCCCGAGCGGCTCCGGCTGCCGCTGCCGCTGCCGCCCCCTGCCGCCGGCAGCAGCGGCTCTCTCGCGAGACCGGCCCGCGGCGGCGGCGGGCGGCGGCTCCGCCCCCGGGCCCGCGATGGCGGCGGGAGACGTGGAGTCCTCGCTGGAGCTGAGCCTGACGGGCTCCGGGGCGCTGCCCGGCGCGCTGCCCCCCGCCCGCTCGCGCATCTTCAAAATCATCGTCATCGGGGACTCCAACGTGGGCAAGACGTGCCTCACCTACCGCTTCTGCGCCGGCCGCTTCCCGCAGCGCACCGAGGCCACCATCGGCGTGGACTTCCGCGAGAGAGCCGTCAGCATCGACGGCGAGCGCATCAAGGTACCCCGGGGCCCGGCCCGGGCGGAGGGGCAGCGCCTGGCACCGCGCTCCAGCGGCCGGCGGACGGCAGAGCGGCGTGCCCCGGGCCTGGCAGGGGCTGCGGGCCTCCGTCACCGCCGGGCCCCGGGAGCTCGGTTCGGCCGGTAGCCACAGCAGCTCGGTTCGGCGGGGTCGCGTCGCCCGCAGCCGCGGCTGTGTCTGCCCTGGCGCTGTCCCGCCGCTCGGCCTTGCTGCTGTCGGGAGGGTGGGCGCGGTGCCGGTGTCCGTGACGGTGAACCAATTCCTGCTGTAGGCCAAGCCTCCTCGCGGCTTTTGTCAAAGGCTGATCGGTACTTTACAGGGGGCTTGTGTATAGATCTCTGAGCAGTAGGCTAGTCTGGCTTGTCCCTGTTACCAGCAGCGTCTTGCCTCTGAGAAACTCTGCGTCTTTGTTCAGTGGACACCACAGCTGTTTTAACTTTCAGCACCACAGAGCTATGTAGGTGCCACTGTTACGATCATTGTGCGCTAAAAATATTAGGCAATTGAATATTGTTCAGGATTGAGCAGTGTGCTTCAAGTTCTAATTTTTAGGATTCTGTCAAGTTTGCTGTGCGATGATTGTAACCATTACTTGCAGAATACTCTGTAACAGCTTACAGGTGCAGTTTGTTTACTAACTGTTTTAAACGGAATCCCCCTCTGCTTTTGTATTACAGTTTGTTTCCATGGGGAAAGCTCAGCTGTGCAGAAAAATGAAGTTAGCAGTAGTCTCGAGCTTGTACTTGGGCATTTATTATCATCAGGCATTAAAGCTACAGCTTGCAGTTATGGAGCTGAAAGCTATAGTTTTTCCTTGCTTATTTACTGATTAAAGAAATAATGGAGGATATATAAGAACAGGAGAGCCAATTTGCTTTCCTGCTCATGTGGGATTTTAATCTCATATCATTTTTCAACTCAAAAAGAAAGGTGAATAGGAGTTTTTGTTGGTGGCTTTTTTTTTTTTTTTTTTTTTTTTTAGTAAAACCACTGACTAGAATTTCTCTGACAGCTGAAATTTTGTACTCCTTTGTCCGGACAGAGGAAAGACCTCCTGAGGGATGTTGTCTTGTCAGCACCATCTTACTCACTGTCATTGTCATCACGTCTGAATGATGCCTGGCCTTTGTTGGAGAGAAGTGAAGAACATAGCACAATCCACAGCTCTGAGATGCTTCACATAGGTTAATGTGCCATTCTCATAGATATGTTTCTGTAGATTGTTTTGCTGCATTTTTGAGAATGTTATCTGTAAAAGAAACCAGTTCTGGTTGAGGAAGGTGGAGAAGTGAAGGAGGCTCTTCTGAGACACGTTGTTTCATGCAAGTTCTTTTTCAGCATTAAAGGAGTACATTCTATCCTTATGGCCAGGACCCCAGTTCTTCGTGGGAGTATTGTCAAGTTTGAACTGATTTTGGGTGGTTTTGGCAACTTCTCTCACTCCTCTTCACCTTTATCACTTGTAGCAGTCAGCTCCAGCAACACCAGTTGAATCAGGAGAGAGAAGCTCTGATGAACTAAATTATTGTAGTCCTTGCTGTGCCCTGAAGAGATTTTTTCCTCTTGCGTCAAAGTAGGTTATAAAGTGGTGTCTTCTCCCTTCCCCCAGCCAGCTGGATGGTTCTTTCTTGTGCTCCTACAGCAGTAACTTGTTTCCTTCACAGCTGGAAAAGTGCTGTGTCATTGGCAGGAACACAAGCACAGTTCTTCTTGCTGACTGTCTCTCACACAGCGATTGTGCAGCCTTCCAAGGCATAGGAACAAGTATATTCCTTGTACAGCAGGCTGACAGCTTCATATCAAACACTGATGCCTAAATGTGATGAGTAAATTAAAGCTTTCAACAAATGGATTTGCTGCTTTCTAAATTTTCCTCTTCCTCAATTGATCTAAGCATTGCAAATTGAAGAAAACAATGATGTCAGTCTTCACTGACCTACATTAAAAGAGCAATGCACAAATGAAATTTAAATAAGAAAGTCCGAACAGCATGTTCTGTACCTTTGAACTATTCCCAATTTTCTCCCTTTTTAAAGGAGACATAGCATCAAGGCCAGTTATGTTTTTACCACACATACAAAGTGAGTCCTTGTTTAGAAAAGAGCCTTTCTGGACCACAAGACAGAATCAGAAGGTGGGGTGTGATAGCTGAGTCAGTGTATTTAATATTTTTTATGCCATTTGTCTTTCCTAGGGAATGTGACCAAGTGATTCTGTACAGTTTTATTAGCTGAGTTATGCTGTTAAACCAAACATTCAAACTGCGTATTTTAAAGGGTTGTTATAAAAACTGTGGTCCCTGAAGATGGGTGTTACTGGACTAACAGTGAAATAGTAATCTTAATGTTACTTCATCAGTGCACACCCATTAATGTGAACATTTTCAGTGTTGTTTTTCAGAAGAGAAAATACTTGGGGTGAGAGGCAGAAATGGATCCATTTCCTCAAGTTCACCTTGAACAAGGGAAAAAAGAAACTTCTGAAGTGTGCAGTTTTCAACACTGGGAAAGGGATTTACCTCTCAGTGCAAATGACTCAGTTGATAATGCCCTTCAAGCTTGAATGCTGCATGTAAATGAAATTTTGGAAGAGCTGTAGTTTAAGCCTCACTTGCAAGTTATGTAAACCTTTAATTTAATTTCCCCATCTTTACCCAAGGCTGGCAGTACACTTGCAGATCTCTGCTTGACTGAAGCATGACTGATTTCTGCTCTGTGAATAAGATGGGGAGAGAATTGTAAGCTCACAGCTGCCTGTGAAAATCAACTCCCTCCTTAAATTAATTTGATATAGCATTTTCCAAGATTTATCTATATGATTCCTTAACATAATATTGTCTATACATAGGATTGCTTCAGCCTGCACTTCTTTTTCCTAATTTCTCAAATTCATGAACATTTTCTATGAGTCTCCTGACTTTATGGTGTTTTAGAAGTGCACAGAAGTGGGAGTTTGCCTCACCTGGGTGTGTGACTGAATCTTGCCCAAACACAGGTGCCTGTTTAGTCTGACTGTGTAGATTCATGGAGATGCTGTCAGTTGTGTGTAGAGTGTAATACCATTGGCAAAAGGTGGGGGTTTACTCTAACATGAGACAGATTGCAACTAAGTACCATTTAATGGGATCAGAGCCAGGGAAACTTGCCTTGCCTTTCCTAACAATCATAGTGACCCTTTCAGAAGCAGCACACGGGTCTTTCTAAGTGTCTGGATCAACAGCTGCACAGAACTGGACTAGGCTACAAAAGCCAAGCTGCTCTGATGTTCTCATGATGTTCTCAGTTCCCCTGTTGCAACCAGTAGCTGCCATTCCCACCTGCTCTAGTCTGAGTTTTTGAGGATGGATAACCAGGGTTGAACATAATGTTGCAGAAAAAGTCACACCATCTGAAACATCTTTTATTTCTTCAGTGTGTCACATGACTGATTCATAACATCCTGTGATTGACTAGTGGATCTGGATTGTCATCCACTTCAGTAATTTCCAACCTGATGAACCCTTTGCTTAAAGAAAAGGTCCTTATTGTCAGTCACTGGTGTCAAGACTTTGCATCTGCTTCTATTCAGTTTCGCTGTATTTCCGCTGTTGTAGCTTTCAAAACAACTTTATATGATACTGTAGTCCTGTCTATCACTGATGCATCTTCTTGCTCTTAGCAGATTTCCCTTGCACTTGGCCTTCCTTTTTTCTAATATAAAAAGTCACTGGTTAAAGTGGTAAACAAGACAATTTTCAAGATACTTGCAATTTCTAAAGAAGTTTTACTGAAACATTTGGATCAAAGGAATGCAGAGCTATGGTAAAGGGATAACGATTTCAACAATTACATAGTGGCTGTGACATTCATGAGAACAGATTAAATTTCAAATTTATCATCATTGTCTGCAGAACATTTAGTATTCCTTGAGTTCTGAGTCTCAAGGAAAACTCCTTTCATTCCCAGGGACAAAAACCTTTCTGCTCAAAAGCCAGAGTACTAATCAAACTGCCTCAGCCATCAGCGAACAGCTGTACAAGACAGACAGGAAGCTAGGACTTGGCTTTTCCCAAGAAATCAAATGTCTTTCAGATGTTTCATTATCACTAAGGTGTGTGTGATAGAGCCACACCCCAATTTATTTCTGACAGTGTACAGGTAATGCAGTGTTGTAGGTGCAGGGGTTCTGACTGCTGTGCATTGCTGTTCTTATCTCCTCAAGAGCAAGTTTGGGTAAACATTACCGTCCACAATTCTGTAGCATTCTCTACATGTCTGAGGACTCCAGGCTTCCATTACACAGGATGATCAATGTATTTAAGATTTCTGTTAGTCGTTGCTTACAGCTGCTTGTGCTGCAAAGCTTGTTTATTTTGTTTCAATCTGGACCCCAGAAATTAGAAACAATTTCAGTTCTTCTGAATGTCTTTCTATTCTGACTATGCTTATAGCGCCTGTGTTCAGTCTGGTTTGGGTAGAATGGTGTGTACCTGGAAATGATAATCACTTATTAATTTAACAGGAGGTTTATACTTTTCCTTTTTTTTTCTTTTTTTAATTTTTTTTTTCTTTTATGCTTGCCTTTATACTACAAACCATAGTATGGTCCCAGGTAAAGCACTAAATAAGCAAGTTACACGTTCATCACAGGAGGGTTTGATTCCAGCACACTGCAGAGAAAGATTTCTTTGTCCTGTTTTTGTTGGTGATGTTGAAATCAAGCATGGTTTGATTTCTTCCCACCTTTACGTGGCAGTTAACATCATGATAACAACAAAATTTTGGGGAAGATGAGATTATTTTTGGCAATAACAAAAATCATGTCAGCTGAGAGTTGTATTGGGAAGTAATGCATATTTAAGTTTCGAATAAAAGTGCTATTGTTAAGACTTCAGGATTTATTTTTATAAAAATCTTTAAAAATACTCCAGTAAACTTTCAGAAATCTGTATTTTCTCTCAAGTGTCATCATTCCTCCTGACCTCACTTGTGAGAAGCTTTGAAAGTCAAAGCTTCTGAAATTGTGTGAATGCAACGGTTTTCTTCAGCACCAACTTGTCAGTATGATTAACTCAGAAGAGTAGATTTCTGTGGTCATGTAACTCTTCTCACTCTGGGTAATTTGTGTTATTTTCCAGGATGAGTAGTAAAACATTTTTTCCTCTCCTTCTCTTTCTGTTTTCAGATACAGCTATGGGATACTGCAGGCCAGGAGCGCTTCAGGAAGAGCATGGTGCAGCACTACTACAGGAACGTCCATGCTGTGGTGTTTGTGTATGATATGACAAACATTGCCAGTTTCCACAGCCTGCCATCCTGGATAGAGGAGTGCAAACAGCACCTTCTTGCCAACGATATACCACGGATTCTGGTTGGAAATAAATGTGACCTGAGAAGTGCTATTCAGGTGCCCACGGACCTGGCCCAGAAGTTTGCTGACACTCACAGCATGCCATTGTTTGAAACCTCTGCCAAGAACCCCAATGACAACGACCATGTGGAGGCCATATTCATGACACTGGCTCACAAGCTTAAAAGTCACAAGCCGTTAATGCTTAGTCAACCCCCAGATCATGATGAAATACATATAAAGCCTGAACCAAAACCTATCACATCCTGCTGGTGTTAGGTCACATTGTCACTGGCTTGTGACACCTAGTCTTGTTTGCAAGTGCTTCAAAATTTTGATCTTTGGCAAAGTTACAGGTTTTGGTAGCAACTATAGCAAATCTCTTTGGCACTTTAATGTGTTTTTTATTTTAATTTTTCCTGGTGTAGATGTGCCCATCTTATGCTCTTGCACTTTGTAATTGTACTTTCTGAATTACTAAAGTTTCACTATAAATATATGGGAACATGCTCACTTTGTCAAGTTTTGACAAAGCAATACTAGTTGAGCTCTTGCTGCCTGAGGTTGTTCTCATCACTTGTGGTAAGATTATAACTAGTGCGCCAGTTTACTAATTCTTTTGGTTGCTACTTGTGTTGGAATAATGTAGGAGAAAAAGCCTTTTGTGACAACCAGGGAACTTGGGTTTTGGGTCAGCAGGCGGGGAGATTTTTGGCATATGAAGGAATATTAGGTGAAGAGTAGGAAATTAGAAGGCAGGTACCTTTTTATTATAAAAGCAAAAAAAATACAGGTCTGTCAAAGTTTGGGCTGCCAGTGTTGGTGCAAATTGCTAGGTTTTGGCCTGTCATTCCACTGTGAACTTGGTCTGTTTCTTCATGGCAGTGGCAATGGAATTGACTAACTTCTCCCTACCTCTAGACAATTATTTGATACTTAAAACTTGATTAATTTTTCATAATTAGCATGCAATACCAAACTATGTTATGTTAACCCATATTGTGGAAAGTACTGTAGCGCAGGATTTGGGGTAAAATTGGGGCTCTATCCATGCGTTCTCTGATCTTACTAAAATTAAATTATATATTTCTGAGTGTGGTGTATTTGAGTTGAGTAAGTAAAAGATTGGGTGAATTTGGCAAAAGCATACTGGTTTTCAAAGATAGGGTTTGCAGGGCTTTAAGAGAGCATGAGTGCATCTCAGATATCATGAAAAGCCAACTTGATAACATATTTCAGGAATGGGAATGCTTAGGAATATGCTACATTCTTAAAATATTTCCAAACACAAACTAAATTTGGTCTTGAAATATGGAGTAAATCTACCAACTACATCATCTCTTAGAGATTTTCGAGGGAAAACCTGCATGTATAATGTTGTGACTCTATGTAGGGCATCCTTGGCATTACTAATGTGAGCTAGTAGGGGTTAGATGAGGGAAATTCTTCCTCTTGGACCACCTTTTTCTGTGTTCTCATAGTTGCAACTGCTTTTTTTTCAGATCTGTCTGAAGAGCAGTTTCTTAATAAAAATGGTGCTAAGTTGCACACAGCTGCATAAAGTGAAATGTAAGCCATAGAATGCAATCTATGGCTTCATTCACGTGCCGTGTCAAACAGTGTTTTGTGACTGAGCTTTTGAAGTATAAATGAAGATTTTTTTTGTTTTATTGGCAATGTGTAGCTCGTGTTGCTTACTGGAAACTCAATGGAAGGGCTAGTTCAGAAGCTGCCACCCTAATGATTGCGTTAGAAACAAACTACTGAAACAAGATACCTGTTATTATGTAAACTATTACAATTCTTAAGATGTACTTTCCTTGCAACTTATACAGAAAAAATGCATTGACTTTTTTCTAGATTTTGAAAGAGCATTTAATTTGGTCTAATATGATTAAGATGTTTAAAAAGAATCTAAACAAAAAGTAGTACTTTTTCCTGTATAAAGCTGCTTCAATTGTGACAGTATTTTTGCTTAGGAAACATTTGTAAAAGGAAGCTTTTGTATTCACTCTGAACCTTACATTACTAGAATTTACAGTTTTTTCAGAAACAATCACCTTTTTAACACTAGTGTCCTTAATGATTTCTTTAAGAAAATTATTGATCTTAAATTGATGTTTATGCTATGGTAAGTAAATATGGTTTACAGTCCTGTTGGACAGATTGTTTTTCACTCATGTCCTTAATCCTTTTTCTGAGAAGGATCCTTCTTAATTATTTGTATACTAAATATGTCAGCAAGTTTTCATGGGTTTGTTTTGTTTTGGTTGGTTGGTTTGGGTTTTTGTTTGTTTATTTGTTTGTTTTTAATAAAAATACCCCAGAACTAAGAATTTTAAAGTCAGTCAGGTTGGGGGTTGGGGTAATAAAATCATGCAGCTGCAGTGTTACTGTTAAATTTGATCTGAAACACCTGCACATCTATTAAGTTTTATTTGAGTTATCACACCTTGTAAATAAGGGCCCCCATGTCATGAAAATTGTGTGCAAATGGTGTTCAAGTGTGTAATTCCATGTTCAGCACAAAGCATGTTTTAATGGTTCTGCCATGGAGGCAGTGTGGTCAGTAATGCAGGATTCAGTGTTGCTCCCTGGCTTTCAGTGGTGATGTTCTGCCCACAGGATGGATGTCACAGTACTGAATACTTTGTACGTGTATTTTCACTTTACCAGGCTGTAAAGTTGTGTTCTTTTGTATGTGTTGGGGGCAGGCAAGGCACAAAAAAACTAATAAACTGGCTTTGCCACTAACTGTTACCACTTGTTTTCAATAATTACAATATAAATGATAATATAATTCCATATGGTTAAAAAAATGCTGCGAGGGAGTTAAAGGAGTTTCTAGTTTCTGTCTGTGTGGGTGACAATTTTTGCAAAACAGACTGTCACAATACATGGACTACTGTCAGTGCTCTCTTGCAACGACTGGGTGATTTTGAGGCATCTGCAGCACCCACCTGGTGATTCAGAGGCATGTTCAGTATTTATTTCAGATTCCAGAAGAATGGGAAGTGAAACAACAGTTACAGAAATAGCGATTACTGACCCTTGGATGTAAATCAAGACCCTAAAGGAGTCTTCTCCATTACTCTTCTTCTAGTCTCATCTTATTCAGAAATAAAACCTCTAACTTGTATAAATTTGTTGAAAGTCATATTTCTTATCCTCTCTGTATTTTCATTTCACTAGAATATAGTATAATTCTAATACTCTTTTTTTCCCCAGAGTCCTACTTTTGAGGTCATTGACTGATGTTGCTTAACATTGCAACTCCCAGATAAATGTAGAGCCATATGTTATTTTAAAGTAATATTAATATTACTTTTAAATGGCAGTCTGACTTTTCTGTGGAAATCAACACAACACCAACACATAATCTTAAATCTAAAGTAATAAATAACATTAGAAGTTGTCATTATTCTAGGACTCACAAAAAAATACCACTGTTCTGAGGATGTCTCTGAGGATGTGGGATTTTTTTCTCCTTCCTCTGTTGGTGCAGGGTGCCCAAAGGAGGCCTCATTTATCCAGCTGAATGGCATCATCAGTGAGGGCTGTGAGGAGGCATTGAGAGAGGAAGAATGGCTGCTGGTTTCCAGGGATGTTCTGGGACTCACTGGGCTCTGCACAGCCTCCCACCTGCCAAATAGAAGCACATGCTGAAGGCAGCTCCTTGTAGTTCTGGAAGCTATTTCCAGAGCTCAAAGAAAGGCAAGTGAGAGCTACTGGTCATCTAGGGACATTCCCTGAGGTGCACAGTCCCTGGGGGGATGTTATTGACATGTATTGTTTTCTGCCTGGCTGATTCATCAGTGCTTCATGTGAGTCACAAATCACTGAATCCTTAGCTAATCATTTGAAATTAATGGAAAACAAATTTCCCAATACCAGCAATACCAGTGATCATTAGAAAAAAACCCAAAACAGAGCATAATCCTCTCCCTGGCCTGCATTTAACAAATATGCTGCTCTTATTAGGAAGACATTCTTCCCTCTGAGGCTGGTGAGGCACTGGCAGAAGTTGCCCAGAGCACCTGTGGATCCCCCATCCCTGGGAGTGTTCGAGGCCAGGCTGGGGGAAGCTCTTAGCATATGAAAACTAAGAGTCATAAGACTCTGATCTTAGCTCAGTACTTCCTTTTCTATTATTTTTTGCTGTTTGCACTGCCCCTTTGGAAAGGTCACAGGCAGAAAAAAGACTGGTGAGAGGCAGTATGCTAAACTCCCTCTTTCTGAAAATACCTAGTGATTTATTTACTGCTGAAAACATCACACTGGGCCTCTAAATCAGCAGTCATAAAGCAGAAGCTGCATTTGCAAACCATTTATCCTCTCCAAAGCTTGGTCATCCCCACATCCTTCACATTTCATATCCACTCCTGTACAGGAAAACACTTTAAATGCTCAGGGGGCTTTGAGGTGCTCCTTGCCCTTCATAGTCCTCTGTCCCTCAGACCTTTCTTCAGTTAAGGAAGGGCAGACAAAGAGGAAAAGACAAAACTGACCCTAAAATGCATGAAACAGCTTTTCTATTTACTTCAAGGTATTTTTAACACACTCAAAATAGAGACAGTGAAGAGCTTCTGCCTTTAGCAACCAAAGATTCAGCTGTAGATTAAGAAAAGCATGTGCTAATCAGAGAGGGTTTTCAAGTTCCTGTGGATCCTCATGACTACCCTGGAGTGCTAGCTTCAATTCTGAGCTAATATCTGAGTCACTGTGATGCTGCTGTTAAAAAGCACAAATGTTGGCAGCCCTTGTCTTTTGCTTCAAGGCTCACAGTGCTTTTGTCAAATTGCATCTGACCTGAAAGAGTTGATTTCAATACTTTCATCTGTCATTAGTAGGTACATTTAATTTATATGCATGATGATAGTAGAGGGTAAATAAAGATATATAAGATATATTCTATCTGTATATCTAAAATGATGGCCAGAAAACATGTATATTCACATCACCGTAGGCATGCATACTTTTGCATCATAATGCAACATTTGGGGGAGTGCTGTGTGGAATTCCAACTCTTTTTGATGTGTGATACCTGACACTGGTGGGATTCCAGCTCTAGCATCTGCTTTAAGGCTCCAGCTCTCAGGCTTTATGGGTGAAGAACTGTTGAATGAAGCAAAAACTTGGGTCAGTTGGGGTTGGGAGGCTGCCTGCATCAGACAAAATTAGAAACACAGAGGCAACTGCTATATAAGATGTGCTTAGAGCAAAGACTTTGGAAGCTGAAAACACCATCTGTCATCCTGAATCAGTCTTATGGTTATTGGGCAGGGGACAAGGGCTTAGCAATATCTGCATGTACTGTTCCACCATAAACATGACATATAATAACAACTAATATTGACTAAAGAAGAAAGTGATGAGTGTAGTTAAAAACATGTAGTGGACAGAAGGCAGAGGGTGAAACATGAACCATGAAACAAAGTAATTTTAAATGACGATGATGTAAATGGGAAGTCAATGAAAGAGAACACACATTTCTGTAACTTTGAAGCTGTAACTACCAAGGAAGGAAGGAAGGAAGGAAGGAAGGAAGGAGAGACATCACTGCAGCAGCTCAGAAAGTGCAAGTGAAATTGTGCAGTTTGATAATGCGCTTGGGTTGGACGGACCTGAAGAGGTGCAGGACAAAGCACTTCCTGTTTTTATGGAGAAGCACCTAGGGAAGGCTGGGAAATTCTGTTTGCTTGAATGGGCTTCCCTCCTCAAGTTAGAGATAAATTCAACAACTTTTCTCCATACTTACACACTGTTGGTGCTGGAGAGTCATGGAGTCATATCTCAGTTTGGAAGGGACCGATAAGGATCAGTGGTTGGACTCAATGTATTAAAGGTCCTTTCCAACATAAAGAAGTCTGTGGTTCTATGATCCTAGGCAACAGGAAATCACACAGTCTGACTCCAAAAAATGCATACTGGGTGTCTTATATTAGGTGGGGTTTCTACTGAGGATTTAAAAAAAGGAATATTCCTCCTGTCAGCTGCAGGCAAAATACCACTTCCTGTTTTCAGAACATATCTGTACTTTGATTAATTAGTACCACTCCTGTCCTTTCCCAGCTCTTTTAAGGCTCTCTTCTGTAGTCTGCCTTTCCCTTGCATGTTTAATGAGCAAGACCCACTCAATGTTCCCCACTCAAAATATTTTAGGCCAGTTCATCTACCTACAGTGAAGATTTACTTCAATTTCCAACTACTTCATGCAAAAACAGGGTGGGCTATGGAGACACACAACTGTGACTTTGTATCCCCTGTTTTCTCAATGCCCTTTGCCAGCAAAGGGGAAATACATTTGTTCCCAGCAAAGGCTGCCCTGACCCTGAGCACAGGGGAGGAACTGCACCAAACATATATCTATGAAAAATAAAAATTCAGATAGAAATAAATAAATATAAATATATACGAATATATATATTTTTTTTTTTTAATCCCAGACAGGCTTGTCATCAAAGAAGTGTCTGAAAGGGTTCCCTGATTCTCACCATGATGAAGATCCCTTTTCTTTCCCTCCTCCTCTGCACCTCCTGCCCCTTCTGTTGGGGAAATGACTTCAAAAAATTCTTTGCCCTTAGTTGAACATTAACTTTCAGAATCAGCTTCCCTGATTAACCTTCTGATTACACTGGGTGATTAACTCTGGCCACTGCTAATGGAGAGGCCAGCAGGCTCTGCCTTTACCCACCCATGGATGTTGTATGCCTTGTTCTGTGTGCCAGGGAATAGGGCAATGTTTGCCTCAGCCTGCTCGAGGTAAAGAAGTTTTTTTGATGTAAATGCCTTGTCTTTGACTTAATACAAGCAATGCTGACACAAGGTGAGCACAAAATGCTTGGGTCCGTAACGGGGGTCCATAACTCCACCTGACTCCCACCAGTGAAAGCTGGGGGTGACACAAGACATGGAATATCCCTGGAGATGCAGGCAGGCTCTGGGAAGGTACTGTACCTCACATGCAGAATGGGCTGCTAAATATAGCACTGGAAACTGCAGTTAGGAATATATTTGCTGCAACACTATCCAAAGAGGAGAAATATCAGACTTATAATCAGTTTCCACCAATTTCCATTTTGCAGCTGTCATTTTTCTGGAAAACCCCCACTTTGGTAGAAAGAACTGTTGAAATCATGTGTCTATGAGTGACCTGCAAGAGTTGCACCACTGGAAGAACTGTGCAAGAAATAAGCCATCTTATAGCTACTGATAAATCAATTGCATACGTTTTTTTTATTCAGCAGCATAAAGCATTCTTCTCTTTTACAATCTAAGACTTTAGTATGTGCTGCTGAGGCTGTTTCACAGCCAAACAAGTACCTGCCACGCCTGTCACTAAATGCCACATCAAAGGCTTCCAAAGCCAGGCTGGGTACTTGGATTGTGTCCCAGAGCTGTGCCAGGAGGACCTGACCTGCAGCAGCCATGGTGGCAATGCCACCCTCATCCCAGGAATTGTGCGCTTGAGCTGATGGAAACAGCACAGCATTTGGAAAAGGACTGGTGGCGTGTTGCTCTGCACGCTGCCAGTAAAAGCAAATTGCCCTGTTCAACCAGCAGTCAAATGCTGTTGAATTATGCTCAGTACATCACACTGCAACAACTGGTTATGGAACGGCACTTCTGAATGGGACCACAACTCCCAGAAATGATGCAGAGGCTGAGCAGTGCACTGTAGCAATGCAAAATCGGTTTTAGACTGACCAGAGCCATGCTGCTGTCAGCTATTAGTGAGCCCAATACCCTCTGAGGGTGTCTGACATTCTTTTAATGTACAAGAACAGCAGTTTGTGTTAAACAAGAAGAAACTCCCCAGCATTTCATTGCAGATGGTGTGGAGCTTTGCCAGAAGCATCTGAGGACAGGGAGAGCAGTCACACTCGATGCTTTGATGCCTATTGACAGGCCCTATTTCAGAGGAAAAAGCACAGCATCCCATTTTGAATCACAACATTTGAATTAATGTATTAAAGCAATTCAAACATTAACACCTCCAAATGAACAAGACACCAGCTGTGTTTTGCTTGGAATAGGAGGGGATTGGACTAGGTGATCCCCAGACATCCCTTCCAACCTCAACCCTTCTGCGGCTCTGCAGGCAAGGTAATGAAGGTATTTAGAGCCAAAGTCAGGAAGAATTTGGCTACTGTGGCATACAATTAAGTCTCCAGTTGCCAGAGTAGGACCTGCAGGCCCAAGCACCCAAAGATGGGGACAGCTTCCCTGGCTGAAGCTGGGCAGTGGAGGAAGCAATGTGACCTGAGAAGGGCTGTGGAGGGAGCCTGGTGGTTAGGGCTGCTCTCTTGATCTGAGATATTCCCAGACATTAATAATTTTAATGGGTAAAGTCAGCAACAGATACACTTGGCAAGCACCTTACACAGAGGGGCGCCAGAGTTCACTGGGACTTCCTCAATATGAGGCTAAGAGTATTTCTCTGTTCCAGACTACAAAAAAAAGCTGTAACATCTTCATAGAATCATCACAGAATCATAGAATTGTTTGGAAGTGACCTTAAAGATCACCTCATCCTGACCCCTCTCCCGCAGGCAGGGACATATTCCACTAGACCATGCTGCTCAGAGCCCCATCCAGCCTGGCCTTGAGCTTTCAGTGATAGGGCACACACAGCTTCTCTGGGCAATCTGTGCCAGTGTGTCACCACCCTTACAGCAAAGAATTTCTTCCCAATATCTAATCTAAACCCACCCTATTTAGTTTAAAGCCACTTAGGTATTGGAGTCCCTTTACCAGCATTATGAAAAGAACTTCAGTCTTTAGAGAAAAAAATAAATCAAGAACAACTCTTCTCTTGGGATCATGAAAGGCACCTTACTTGCTGTAATTAGAGGAGTTTGATATGAGATCATTGCTGGAGTTCCATGCCTCATGGTGGGTATGACTTATCTTACTACCCACTTGCTCAAGATGGGAACTTCTTTTCCAGGCCCTGTTCAAATGCTGTGTTAATCTGTATCATGGGTTAAGCCATCTACCACTCCCTGCTCAAGGCCTGCAGGTAAGATAAACACTTGACATTCACCTAAAAGTGAAACATAAAGTACATATGGGAATTCTATGTACTTCAGGAGACGACATGACCTGACTGGAAGCTGTAGTTACTTGATCTAGAGGACCAAGAGGTCCCCTAGAGGAAATACAACAAAACACCTTTGTCCAGATCTGTAATACATTTTAGCAAAATAGGCCCTAAAATAAGGATTTATTTTAAATTTTCAATCTACAAAGTCAAAATAGGAAAACTTGAACTGAATTTAGAGCATTCAAGTTACTTCATAAAAGGAGCTACTGCAGCTCCAGTTCCTGCCACACTCTATAGTTACACTTCAGTGCTAAAACTAATTGTACTAACACATGTACACCCCACAGAAGCCACATTTTGACAGAGGTACCTGTCAAACTTTACTTGCCCCCATTTCTATCAAGAAGAAAATGAAAACACTCTGAAGCTCAAGGATGAAGGGCATCCTTCATTATCATCCTAATAATTCATGCAGTAAGAAGGAGAAATCGAGATAGCATTTGAAGAAAAAGGAATTGTATTTAATATTGAAATGCCTAAGGCTAGTACTGCTGCACAAATTATATGATGAATTCTAGTGAAATAAGACATGATTTAAGTATAAAAGCCGGAGAAAAAAAATGCTCTCACTTTCCAGAAGCAATGAGGTGTTTTCACTATACAAAGTCTGAAAGTTCAAAATCACCTGCAGATCTTTCCCTCTGCACTGTGATCTCTGCTCAGTGCTGGGCATTCACTAGTTTGCTCTGAATGTGTTTTTCAAAGGGCCAAGGAAAAGTGCCTAACCGTCTTTAAAGATTAAGAACTTATTGCATCTCTCTTGCCACGTTTGAACATAATGGTTGGCCACTTTTTCAAGTCATTCTGATATATGGTGGAGGTTTGGATGTGTCTTCTTCTACATCCTGGGCTGGAAACCGATCAGTGAAATTAAAAATTCTCCCCCCAGGGCCTGTGGGAGAAAAGAAAGCAAAAACCATTAAACGTGGTATAGACAGACGTTTGCACAAAATCCTGAGTTCCTTTTGATTATCAGGATTTTGGTTATCAGGATTGTAAACCTTATTCAGAATGCTCCTTCTTCATCCCCGGTGATCATCCAGATACGTGGAGGCAAAAGAGTTACTCACTTTGTACAGCACAAATCATTTCCACAGCCTGATTTTGGTCCTCACTAGGCTGCAACCATTCCTATGAAAAAAACCAGCACCATCAAGTACCTCACCTGGAAATTCGTTCAAGAATATACACCTGAACTTATTTGAGATGTCTGTGCAGTCCATGCCTCCTAACACGTTTTAGTTTGAAAACTTAAAGCAGCCTCATGTTACCTACCCTGTCTTTAGTCAGAACAGCTGCCTTGTGCCCTGCACCCTTTAATTCCTTACCAAACCAAATGGCTGGATGTACATGTTTAATAACACAGCATCAGAATTGCTCTAGTAGAGAAGCAGTTGGTATTTATTTATTTACTGTGCTCACTTAGCAGAGATGCCGTGGGCCCCATCACTTGAGGTAGGGTCCTTATGAATGAGGAGTAAATTACATATGTCAGCACCCCAACACTTCACACACGGCACTGGAGATACTTTTATTGCTGAATTTGAAGTTCCAGCATGTAAGTACCAGTAAGTCTTTGTAACGCTGCGCCAGAAGCAACTGGTGGCTTAAAGATGAGAGGAACAGTTTTTGAGGATAGCAGGAATTTATGGGAAATGGGGCTACAGTAGCTTCAGCACAAATGGTTTGGAAAATAGAGATAACTTATATTGGCTCTTACATGAGACTGTAAATAAGAGGGAGATTTTTTTCCTTTAAAGGAAAAAATATAAGAAATATAAAACCATTCTAATATCCCACCTAATTTCTTAGAATTCGCTCTGCATGACTGAGGTAGGGGCTGAGATTAGGTTTATAGGAGAAAAACACAGCTTCTCCCTGGTTTCTTCCCCTCCCAGCAACATTCAGTAGAAATAAACTTGTTGTGCCCTGGGCTCCTCACTCACCATCCCAGTTACACTGTCATAGCAGGAGCAGCAGGGAAGGCTCCGGCATCCCAAGTAAGCCATGGCCAGCACAGAACAGGCACTGCAGATGGACACAGCCAGCATGGCTATGTTAGCACCCTTGACAACTTTACTGAGTATGAACCTCTGCAAAAATGAAAGGAGATGGTAAAGGCATATTCAAAAAGAGACACTCTCCACCAAAAAAAAATCTAATCACAGCAAGAATGCTGTGATTGCATGATAGGAGATTGATTCATAGTCAGTGTTATTTAAGATTTTTCTGTGTTCTGAAAAACAAACAAAGTATGAACCTCAAACAGAGCAAGCAGTGAAATAAGGCTTCTGATTAAATGTGAGATGCTATGCAGTGGCATTGCGTTTGGAAATAGCTTTGACAATGAGTAAAAACCTGAGGAATGGCTGCTCTTCTTCACACTGAATATGAAAGACATTGTTTTGCTGCACTGCACCTTATAGCAGCCTGACATTTTGATTTGTTCTGCAATAAACTAATGACCAGCTTAATCCCTCTGAAATGCCTTTACTCCCACAGCCAGCAATTACTTGTAGACTGGAGATACAAAAGGGCTTCATTCCTTCTCTACAGCTTTACTGTGGAAGATACACTTGAACTAACAGCAGGTTTAACCAGCTGACCCTGTAACTGCTGTAACTTCATCACCTGAGGTGCTTGCTGGAAAGATCTGAGCCTTGCAACCACTTTCTCAAACCAGGCCAGGGATACTCTAAGCACCTTTCCCTGAGCAGCACCAGTATTTTTTCATGGCTCAGCCCACACCACCCCTTTGCACTATGAAGCAAAAGCAGCCAACCTGACCTAGTGTCACCCCTCCTAGAAGTCTGGTTCTGTTTGTAAGCCACATCTGGCACTGCTTGCAGATTAAGGGTGGCATGTTCCCCAGTAATAATCATGGTATCTATACTTACAGTATGGATAACATGGACTGGGGCAGAACTCAGCTCCTCCTCTTCACCATAGTTCAGTGTGAAGGAGCTATAAACTATTACAATGAAGATGGCAACACAAGAGATTATGGAAGCAACTATCAGTACATTCACCTAGACAGACAGAGAATTTTAGTGAGAAAAAGAAGGGGAGCAGGAATCAAAGCTGTCCTTGGGCAAATACAAGCATTACAGATAGCCTTTGACCTACCAGAACACTGCAGCATCCCCAGCAGCAACAGTCACTTAGAAGCCAAAGAGAAGTAGAGGTTTTCATAATATTGAGTTTCTGAGTTACAGCTGAGTCCTGAATATTAATCAGAGGTGCTACTTAAAGACCTCTAATTTGCATACAACATCCTCCCTTGGACTTTACACGGCTGGAGAAACCTACCCAGGAAATGCAAACCTCTTAACTCATTTCCTATTTTAGTGTACACAGCGCTCGACAACATGAAGGACAACCAAAAGAAAAGCATTGAAATCAAGTGTTTTTACAGAGTGTTGCTTTTTATCAGGCCCAATGCCTATCTGCTGCAGCAGAAAGCAAGGTAACACTGCCTCCTTCTCTTGGTTATAAAGACAGCAGCTTTTGTGAAGGTAACTCAAAGAAATAAGCTCTTAATTCTGCAGGAGGACCAGTCAAGCTCATTCCTTACTCAAACTGTTTTTGATTGCCCCAGCATTTTGCCCCTTCCCCATACATACACACAAACACCCATCTGCCCCTCTAGCTTACAAGAACTGGATTCTTCCTCCGAGAGGAGAACAAAGCCAGGACTCCTGGGACTCCCATCACCTGCAGAGCATAAAAGGAGATGGTTGCTTGGGAGACTAGTATCAGATTCAGAAGATAAACTGCTACAGAGTAATGAAAAGTAATGAAAAGCGTTTTCAAGGCTTGGATCAGAGTAACTGCTGCATCAGAAATGGGAAGAGAATTGCTCATTTCTTCTGTTTTCCTCTGTAGCATCTCCTGGATGCAGAACATGGCTGACATGCATCTTGCCCACTTGCTACCCACACAGCCTTGCTACTGCTGACCAGAGCTTTATGGGTCGGGCAAAATAATGAAACTGATTGAATAAGTCTGATTTAATGTGCTAAAAACGCACGTTGCTTTGCCAAGTCCATATGCATCTTGTAAAGGAAAGAAAGATACTAATGAAAGGAGATAGGCAGCCTCTGCACTGGAGAGAGCTCTTCAGTGTAATTTCCTTGCAGCATGGCTCAGCAGGGTAAATCAGGGTGCTGAATGTCAGGGAGCAGGGATACCTCTTGCCCACTCCTCACTGCAGTACCAAAATTAGGGGCACTGTGCTGTGGGACAGAGATCAGCACCCAGATATTCATCTACCTGAACACAGGATGATGATAATCTTTGGTGGCCTCTCTGTGGTCACTGTTCTTCTGCAAAAAACCCCTATCAATTGTCACTATATCCCATTTTCTACATTATCCAGCAGAAATGTATTTAATTTAGTTCCTTCAGAGGAAAGTCTGCCTACACTCTTCTGCCTATATCACTGTAAGGAAGCTTTTATTAACTGAGTTCAAAACATGAAACAAGGGAAAAGCTGGCAAGAAATCTTGGCTTCCCTCCCACCCCCAATATGAGTACTAGTAGGTAGCAGTGAAAAAAAAAAAAAAAACCACTGCAAAACAAAGCATAGAAAATATAGTAGAAGTTTACCATGCCAGCCCAAATTGGAGCTCTGGTTTTGCCCAGCTGAGACTCTGTTCTGAAAATGCCATCTATGAACCCACTGGTGACACAGACGGTGCTGAAGGCAATCTGGAACATCCCCAGCACGACCATGTTCCTCTGGTTAAAGATGAAATATCGATACCGATCCATTCTGCTCTGCTTCCCACATAAACCCCTGAACACGAGCTCTGGCGAGCTGCACCACGGCCTTCCAGGGTCGGAGAATGGCTCTTCCTAGGCAGGAGAGAGAGAAGGGACAGGCTCATCAGCACCCCGCGGGCATCGCTGGTGCGCAGGACCGGCACCAGGAGCACAGAGCTCACTCCTCAGTGTCCCAAATCAAGCGGCCTTTTGGGGAATCCCCGGGGCTGCTGCGTGCCCCGTGTCTGGGACACCATTCCCGACGTTTCTGGAGCGGAACGCGCGATCGTCACCTCAGAGCCCACGGCTGACCTCCTCCCTTCGGGGTTTCTGCTGCCCGCAAGAGGCGCAGGGGGTGCCCAGGCTCCCTCCCGCTGCTCCCCTGGGGCAGCCAGCACCGAGCCCCGATACTCCCCGTGGTTGCTGCCGGCCATCGCACGCCCTCTCCAGGAGCGGCTCCAGCTCCAGGTGTCTCCCGTGTCCTCCCGTGTCCCCTTGTTCCGTTCCGATCCCGCCGGCCGGGAAGCGCCGCGCCCGCTCCGCCCTCACCTGCAGCGGCACCGGCCCGGCCGGCGCTCCCCGGGCAGCGTCAGGAGAGCTCCTGCTCCGCGTCCGGGAAAGGAGTTCCGGGCCTGAGTCAAAAGAAGCCGGCGAGCCCGGGAGATCCTGTGCCGTGCCGTGCCGTGCCGTGCCGTGCCGTGCCGTGCCGTGCCGTGCCGTGCCGTGCCCCACGCAGGGACGCGGCTCCTCCGCCCGCCCCCTCCCGCCTCGCCTGCAGCCGGGAGCGGCCGCCCCGCCCCGGGCACCCTCGGGCAGCCGGGACGGGGCATTCCACCATTCCACCCATCCCTTCTCCACAGCAATTGAGCCTTTTTTTTTTTCCCTGCCGCTGTAAGTGCTGCTTCACACGGTATACATTTGCAGTACTGTGAGCTGGGGAAAGTGGCACAGGTTGCTCAGAGGTCTTGTTGGATGCAGCATCCCTGAAGGTGTTCAGGGCCAGGCTGGATGGGGTTTTGGGTAACCTGGTCTATTGGGGGGGTGCTCCTGCCCATGGTCGGGGAGCAGAACTAGATGATCTCTAAGATCTCTCCCAGTCTAAGCCATGTTGTGATTGTAAGATGCCATGAAACTCCGTACATCCTGTTAATGCCTTGTATGCTCAGTTCTTTAGATTGACAGGCAAAGGTCCCCCTGGCACATCGGCGCTCACACTCTGTTGTGTGCTGTTCGACAGAAAAGAGTTTGGCAGTACCGTTGATACAGCATGAGCCAGTGGGGGCCCAGGTAGCCAAGAAAGCCAAGGGCCATCCTGGCCTGAATCTGGGATAGAGTAGGCAGCAGGACTGGGGAAGTGACCACCCCCTTTACTTGGCATTGGTGAGGCCACACCTCAAGTGCTGTGCTCAGTTGTGCGCCGCCCACTTTAAAAAGGATTTTCAGGTGCTGGATTGTGTCCAGAGAAGGGCAACAAGGCTCATGAAAGGTGTGTAAAACACATCTCATGTTTGAGGGAGCTAGGGATATTCAGTCTCAAGAAGAGGCTCAGGGAGAACCTCATCACTCTCTACAACTCCCTCAAGGGAGGCTGTAATAAGGTGGGATCAGTCTCCTGTTGTGTCTGCAGAGAGAGGACCAGAGGAAATGGCCTTAAACTGAGACAGGGAAAATTCAGATTACATATTATAAAAAATTTTCACTGATAGGGTATTAAGGTGTTTGAATAGGTTTTCCAGGGAGGCAGTGGAGTCATGATCCCTGGAGGTGTTCAAGAGGCATCTGGGTGATGTGGTTTAGGGGTTACAGGGCCAGTGGGAGATGGATGGTTGGACTGGTTGACCTTGAATGTGTCTTCCAACCTTGACGATTCAACAATTCTATGATTCTAACAATCCCCCAAGCACCTCCAGCCAAATCCTAAAAAGCACACCACTAAAACCTGCCTATCCCTGCAACATTTTTAAGAAATCAGCTCACAGGTCAGGTATAATTTCTTTACATAAACCCACTGCACCCCCACAGTGTACTGGGTTATTACACCAGCGCAGAACTGGAACACAGCCAGGCTGGGTGAAGCCAGCACATGGCACCATCCACAATCCCAGGGTCATCTTCCACACAGCTTGCAAACGCACACCCATCATCTTCCCAGCCCATCATGACTGGGAAGGTTCAAGTGGCAATGTCACTTGTGTATCCTTGCAGAGAAGGGAGGGCGCAGTCTTTGTACACCTACACCCAGCACAGGCAGCAGAGGCTCAGTTACCTCAGCCAATTGTGATCACAGAGGAGGGGAAGGCAGGGCAGGCACTGAAAGCACCACCCCCTTCCTTACCACTCACCCAGCAGGATGTGTATATGGAATTAGGAGACAGATTACCTAGCTGGAAGGCACCCTGCTGCACCTTCCCACTGCCTCAGAGGAAAATACACCACATTTTGAAACAACACTTTGATGACACTTTGGGAGGGATGTTCTTCCGTACCACAGTACAACTGAAGCTCAGGTTATGTGCATTGAAAAAGAAAAGCAGCAGAGGTGACAGAAAAGACCAACAAGTGGTGTCAGATGTTCATTCACTATTTACATAACGTGGCCTAGATGTGTGTTAACTGTGTGAAATCCTGCTCCTGTGCATCAGCAAAAACTGTGGGCACAAAGGACACAAGCAGGGGGAGAGGTCAGAGGATGCCCAAAACTGTGACACAAAAATAACAAGGGGAGACACTGGTTTTCTGTTGAATATTTTATTTTTGCATTGCCTTCATAGCGCAATTAAAGCAATCTTTAAAATTCACTTATTACAAATGTTTGTCAAGTCTGTTTTTCCCCAGAAACACTTCTCTTGCTTCCTTGCACATACGCCCAAACACACTATAAAAACCCCATTCATAACATGAAAGGAAGGGCAAATATCATTCATGTAAACATCTTTCTTAGAGTTATCCATTTTTTAAAAGTCATGAATAAACTTACAGATGTTCAGTAAGGCTCATAGTTCGAGTACAAATGTCATAAAACACCTATCAAGAACTGTACACAAGTTGAATACTCTGGGGTTAACTGTTAACACACGTATAAGCTTACCCCAAAGATTATTCTTTAGCACTTAGTTCTTCAGAACAGAGACACCCAGTAATTATGGGCTGAAGATTATTAAAATAGCAGAAGGCCCAGCAGAAACTGTTAAGTAATACACAATGTTAGTCTGGTTCTTAGCTCAGAGTTAAACTTGTTACAGCTGCAGTAGGAAAAGGTTTCTAGAAGGGAATCTACAGGAAGGAGGGATGGGTCCTTTGTATGATATCATGAAGAGACAAGCTGAGAGGTACGTCTTGAAAATGTGACTAGCCTTGCTACTGCAATTATTTATGGTGGCTGCATGTAATGCTGCATAAGTACTTCCCCAAATAGCAGAAACGACCATTTGTAATTGTAAGGATGATTTGTTGCATCTCCCCTACAAAAAAAAAAAATTATCTACTTACTGGTATTCAATTACACTTGCATCTTACAAAAAGACATCCCTTTAAATCTGGTTTAGATCTTACTGGAACTTTTTTGTTTAAATATTCTTTCTACCATGAAAATATTTCATACAATTTCATACAAACATCATTTTACATACAAATGTTAAAACTTGTGAAGCGGGTCTTCCCACACTCATGATTTTATGGCTTGAATGTTTAATTGCTTATAATTCTTGTACAGGTATTTCTCCTAGGGGAAATAAAGAGTTACAGTAAAATGGTAAAGAGAAAAAGGGCAGGAAGTTCTACTGCCCCAAGACAGAGGAGGGTCCACTCAAGACAGAGTGACCTTAGTGTTCAAAACCTTTCCATCTGGGACAAGTAAACATGCACTTAAACTTCCACCTTTTTTATTAAAAAAAAAACCAACAAAACCCTTATTAGACTGCTTAGAAATTCTTTGTCCAAAAATACAGTTCTCATGTTTCCATTACATGAAGCAGAAGGAACAAGTTCACTGCAGGTGAAGCCCATTTCCACTCGCAGATGAAGCTGCTCCCACACCTGTTTTCTTTGCTTGGATGCCCTTGGCACACAGCAGTGCAGTGGAAGTGAGGAACAGGCAGCACCCCAGCATGTAAGAAGATACTTCAGTACCACTGTTTCCAAAGCAATTTGGTTTTTTTAAGTGTTTGGAGGTGAAGCCCTCAGGCACCCATAGCTCCAGCAATTCTGCTGGGCCACAGGAGAACAAAGCAGCAGATACTCCTCGGCTCTGTGGAATGTTACCTCATCACAACAGCAGCGTTTCCCTAAAGACCATCAAACTGAGTGAAAGGACACAAATCACAGGTCTCTGGAACAGAAGCAACACCTCTGCACCCCTGGCACAACCCAAGTGAGGAGCACTGGTTTGATTGGAGGACAAGGGCAGACAGCTGGGAAGGAAACAAAAAAGCATCAATTTCCGTAATTTATGAGTTTCTCTTACCAGATGGGATGTTGGCTACTCTGCTCCTCCAGTGCCTGACAGAGGGTGAGAAATCTCCGACAGAGCTTTTGCTTCTTGTAGCATGTTCCTTTCAGCTTCTAGCAACATGCTACAAGACCCCCGGGGAAAAAAACCCACTGCCATCTGTGTGCAACACTTCCACATCTGGAAAAGCTGTGCCAAGGAGAAGCCTGCCTAGTCACTCCCAAAACATGCAGCCTCACTCCATGGCCTCCCAAAGCTGCCAAAACCTCCCCAGGAGCTTCACCTGATTAAAAGCATGGGCCATCCTAGGAGGTATCATGGTAACTGTAGAAAAAGTCCAAAAACTCTCACAGTTGAAAAGCCATTTCCATGTATTTAATTTGACTTTTTCAGCAGTCAAGATTTACAGGTATTTATTTAGGGTAAGTATTTTATAATTACTATTTTTTTAAAAAGGGAATAAAAAGCCTTTTCAGGTTTGTTAAAAGAAAATCAGGATCCCCAAAAGTAAAATTATAGCACAAGACTCAACTTCAGACACCCCCTCCATGGCCTAAGCCCTTTTCCTTCTTATCCAGTGGAGTGACCCCAGCAGCAGGCAGCTCTCAGCTGCAACTTTTCTGGCTCTCATCTCCAAGAGCAACCACTTCCAGAAAACAAAGCTTCTGTATTCTTGGTAAGAAAACCCTGTGCTGCCATCACAGGAAGATCCTCTTCAGATTTTATTTTTTTTTAAAGAGACAATCAGCAGCCTCTAATACATGGTGATTCAGGCTTCTCATAAAGGAGCTCAAGTAACCCTCCCATCACAGAGAAGCCAAGTGCAGTACTGCAGACCAAAGGCAGATTTTGGGAACTGATCAGTACCTGAAAAATCCAGCAATTCCAGGTTTTCCTACGCTATTCTTTAGTCACAATGGCTATCCCGAGAGCCAGCCGCTCACTCAGGCTCAGCTGACAGGCATCAGCTCTCCTCCCAGCTTCTGTACCCACAGGAAAGGTCTTTGGCCAGACTCTAAGAAGTGGAGCTTCTTATTGCATATTCACCAGTAGTCAGCTGCATCCTACAGACCCAAGAAGATTTCTGTGCAAGGTGATGCTTCCTCTTCCCCAAATGAAAACCATGGCTGGGTGTGGGTCTTGTGTCTATGGATGTCATCACACTACCAATGAGGAGCTTTGTGAAGCTGGTCTTGCTCTCTAGTGAGCCCCAGAAACTGAGCTGCAACACACTGACCAAGTTAAGGCATTATTTGGAGTTCTGTAACTAACCTGTGTTTGAACCAGGGGATGCCAACTCACACCTCTGAAGGACACACTGAGCTCTTTCACCACCCAGTGGCAAAAGCCATCTCCACTCTAACAGACCAGGAAGAGAGAGAAAACAAAGAAGAGTTAAAAGGCTTGGTCCTGAATCAAGCCAAAGCAGCTCTGTAATCACAACTTTTTATAGCAGGTTGGTCTCTAAAGAAGGGAGCTATAGAAGGACCAACAGATTTTATAGAGCTGAGAAGGATAGCAGAGATAACAGAGACAACAGCCACAGCTGTGGCATGCTACCTACCAGGCTACACACATGTATAAAAGCATCTGCTTGACTCTCACCAATTTTTTTCAGAAGACACAGGACACCTCGGTGCCTTTTTTCCCCTAGAATTTCCCTATTTTAGGATACAATTCTTCAAGCCTGATGCACAAAGAGCACCTATATTCTATTTATCTCAAAATCAGGCAACATGAAGACTGATAAATCTATTAAAACATAAGCAACTCCAGACAGGAGATTAGCAGAGGAATCTGAGACTGATCAGAAATGAAGGCAAAGGAGCTGTAGAGATCAGAACATTTTAAACACAATTGCCCAGTGAGCAATGAGAGGCCAGCAGTCCAAAGCAGGTTATCAAGATTGTGGAAGGAGTTACCATCCATTCCCAGAAGGGCTCAGTCACATCTTCCCTCTGCTCTTTCCTGCACCCAAACTCAAGCCTCAACTTTGCAAACTTCATGATCCCGGCACAATAATTCCCAAGACACGCGTAAGAGCTCCCTACCAGAGGCTTTCCTGCAAGTGGCTGATGACCTAAAGTAATGACCCATGGGCAGGTAGGGACAGATGAAGTCATGCCCATCTCTTTTTGAGAATCATTTAGTGAAGCTGAGCAGCTGACTGACCTTTGGCAACTCTCCATCACCTATGAGGTTGGCCGTGTCTCTGCACACTCAGGTGAGTCCCTGACCTGTCACCTCTGCCGTGGACGAGACGCGGAGCTGTGACCTGAGTGTCCAGCACAAGGAGATGGGAGGTGTCACAGCTCATGTGCAGATCACTGCTGAAAGAGTGTCACAGTACCCTGAGCCTGCTTGTCCCCCACCTCAGCACATGCACAGAGCAGCTTCTGTGCAAACTGAAATGATGAGGTGATGGAAAATGTTTGTGAGCAGCCACAGGGACTAAGCAGAGCCCAGGTTGTTATGAGTAATTCCTAACCTTCCACAGATACCAAGGAAAGGATTCTCAGACTGCACAGAACAGCAGCCTCATCCTTCTACCTGCAGGTATGCAACACATTCTCCCTGCCCAGCTCCCCAGACAGCCAGATGCCTCCAACAGTTCAAGCAAGCAACCAAAATGTGTTGCAACAGAAAGGTAGGTCTGATTCCCAAATCATTTATGTTACATATATACAAACTTTTTAAAACTACAAACATTTCAAGAAAGCGTTGCAAATGCATGAGTTTTTCCAAAGCTGCTAAACCCAAAAGAGAACATCAAAGTCTCAGAAAGGCTCTAGTATCCAGACCAAGACAATACATGATTTCTCTCTTACACAGCATTACGCAAGCTCAGTACAGTATCTAAAAAAACCACACATTTTCCCTAACCCTGAAAAACCCCAGAACATAGCCCTGCAGATGAATATTCACAAGCCCCCACTGCTGGCTGCAACAAAGCTATGGATTGACTGCTGTTTATAAATATAAACATTGAGTGATGTTTTTACATTCATTGTTTGTCTTTCAAAAACAATATTTTAATATCTTTGCTTTTTAAAAAAACCCTTATTTTGATACCTCATATTATATTAATTCACTGTGTCATAAACCAGAACTACTAGAAGATGGCTATAAGGCTATGTTGTTCCATCAAGTGAACATCAAGTGAAAAGATACAGCTCTCCTTCACCAAGGACTACAGCCTGCCCCCAGATACGTGCACCTCCTAACAGAGAATCCATGGGAGATCCAAGCATCTTTTGCCTTGAGAACTGGCCACTTGAACAGGTGAAATACACAAACCAACTCATGAACACGGATGCAAGTAATGTGCTTGCCTTCCAGAACAAGTACTTCTGGAAGTCTTTCAACAGCAAGTCTGTTTTCTCCTTTTCACAAAATCTTCATGCAAAGAACAGCTTCATTTGCATGTTATAATAATAAATTAAATAAAATAAGCCAGCCGTACAGGCTAGATAAATATTAGGTTTAGACATGTTGCTATACTATTTAGAGAGCCACAGAGACCAACACACAGCACTCTCACATACACACACAAGCCTTTCCACTAGTTAGAAAGGATTTTCTCCTGCAAAAGAGGATTTGTAGAAAGAACAATGTTCAGACAAGAGGAAAGGGGAGTTAAAACCCAGCCTCCTATATGCTAATAAATAAACTGCTCTATTGCAAGATTCAGATCAAAGGTTTTAAAAAGGCAAAATTATGCTACTATTAGAGAATATCAAAATATTACTGTTATCATCACAAGTGGCATATATGCAAAATGCAGTTGCACAATAATGCCTAGGCAGGTAGAGAGCAACACTAAGTCTGCCAACTAAAAGTGAACAATACACCCATTTTTAGTTTCTTTCTAGTCTTTTGGCATCTTTGCATATGGTGCAAAAGCAGAAGCTACCAAAGAATACCACATCTTGTATAGAATATTAAATTATTTTTTCAGATAAGACTGGTGCAATGCTAGCTTATTTTTAAATCTGCTATAAGTAACACAGTCAAACCTAGTTAGTATCCAAGGAACTTATCTCTTAACACAGAATGCAAGGTTATGATGCAACAGCATGAACAATCCCTGGTTGTCCAGTCTTCAGTATAAAGGTAGTGCATAGATCCAAGGTTCTGTTTCAGTTTGCTGAACGGAGAAGGCGCTCCCATGTCACTTTTGCTGGGCAGCCTGGAAAGCTTTCAGTTCCAGCTGGTACCACTCTGGTGCTTCAGGCCCATTCTGCCCCACAGGGTTGTGATCATACCCATAAGCCACTGTCAATTCCTCATCCTTCTCTACAGCCCTGATGGTACGGATACACTTGATGGGCCCAAAACGAGGATGAACAAACCTAGGAAAAAAACATCTTTGCTAGGCTCAGCTGTCAATTCGCATACTCTGCCAGCCCATTTTACAGTTCCGGAATTTACTCACTTCAGAGCAATACTGCATAATCTGATATTGAATTAGCAGATTTGAGTCAACCTTGTAAATATTTAAGAATATGAGCAAAAATATTGATTTATCAAAGCACTGGTAGTTCAGCAAATACACTGCAGTTCTAGCCAAGCTAGGATTTAGAGAACTGTGATGATGCATTTTACAATCAAGAAGCAACTCAAAGATCATGACAAAACCAACAAGTTGCAAACTTCGAGATACTCCATGGTAAGTCCCAATACACATCAAGCACCCATAATGCTAGTCCATTTCCAACTCGGCTTAGGTGAGCAGAAGCTCCTTCAGTGCTTCAACTCTTTACTCCCAGCCCACCACTGGTCCTCTTCCAGCTGCCCAGGGACCTCCTGTGAGCCCAGCCAGCCAGGCTGCAGCTTCTCCCCTAAAACAAAGGGCTGTACTTACGGCTCATAGGTGCAGTTAGGAGTGAAGGAATGGTTGGCCTTATGCCCCAGTGAGGCACAGTACTTGGCAGCGTGGTTGTAGGGCTCTGGCACGTCTATGACCGTTTCATCATCCAAGGATATTGTATTTCCATTGAGGGCCCAGTCTCTGCTGTCTACCTAAGTTTGCAAGGCAAAAATCCAATGTCTGTGTGTAGGAGGGGTCAACTTCATCAGCAGTTTAAAAGCCAACATTCAAAATATATGCAAATAAAGCTTTTCATGGGTGTACGCCATTAAAAAGAACAACCCACACTTTTAAAATCTATACATAGGTGAGCATGCACTTTCTTTCAATTAAACTCCATCATGTTAAATCAAGGGTGGGGAGGTAGTGGGTGTTAGATCCTACTATGAAAAGAAAAGTTCAGGAGGAGCAATGAAAATTCAGACTGACTTTTTTCTTTTCTTTACCTCCTGGTGTGTAATTCGCACTCCGTTATAGAAGGACATCACTGTACTGGCTTCTGCTGCTATTTTTGAAAACAATCCTTCTCCAGCACTGGAAATGAGAGAGACATCCACATACACCCTACAAGAGGAACAGGGCATGGAATCAGTAACTGGCCGCAGTTTTAATTTTCAAGAAGCACAACACTACTGGGATAAAGCCCAACACTTCAGTATAACAATGAAGCTAATAACAACAACAGCAAAATAATAATAACAATAACAATAATAATTATTATTATTATAAAAAACTCTTAACTCCTTTCCTTCCTCTCTTCCATATGTTCTCTCTATTTTGTCAAAACTGAGATTTAGTGGGAAGTTTCGGCTGACTTGGAAAACTTTTATTTTTTTTTTTAAGTGCCAATCTGCTATTACTCCACAATGATGGCTTCAATTCAGGAACATCCTCAATAACATATCAGAAGCCCAGAAGTCCCCACCAAGCTGGGGTTGCTGGTATGTACATGCACTGAGAAGCAAGAGTTCTCAAGGTGATGCCCCACATCTTCAAGTACTCAATGCAAATTAAAGCAAGCATTTTACTAATCACTTATTTAGATATTTCAGGCTATCAGAAAGTGCCTACAGTTGAGGTAGGAAGCCACACAGGGATTCCATTTTACAAAACTTTACATATCCTTCAAGTTTTAGATGAAAAAAGGTTTGTAAAATTAGGCCCTAAATAGGTAACAGTGAAGAAATATGGGGAGAAGAAAAAAAATTACCTCTCTGATTCATAAGGATCAGGAAGAAGGGCATTTGTAGAAATGCAGGATGAAGTAGATTTGTCAAAACTGTATACTGGGCCTAAAAAAATTCAGACATCAATGAAGGAAATAAATTAATTTGCAGTACTGAGAGTATGCAATCCTTAACTTAACCAAGACATTCAAAAATTAAATTCTAATGGCTGCAAAAAATGCTACACTTCCAAAAAAAGGTATTAAACAGAACTGCGCCTGTAAAAAGCCTTAAGTGAGACTTATTTTTCCCCCTCAACAATCTAGAGTAATAGTACGAACACAAAAAGATGATACATATGTTCTTTAAATTACCAACTTGTAGAGGAGGACTGGATACTCTTTCAAAACTCACCCTCCTAGTGTCTCTAAATACAATTTAAAAGCAAAACAAAACTTAAAAGGATATATTCAACAGATCACTTAAAAAATCCCCAAAAACTTCAAATATGAAATATTTTCTAGTCCAGATCCTGAAGAGACTTCAGTCAGAAGATAACATTTAGTAATCAGAAAGCAGTCTTGCTACAGTCCTTTATTTTTTGCCATTAATAAGCAACTTAGTGGTACAGCTCTAATTATATTCTTACATCCTTCTCCCAAATGCCAGAGGACTATCTTGGACATAGATTAAGAAGAAGGTGGAAATAAGATGGGAAAAATCCCCACAGAACAGAATACTACAAAGTTTGATATAAGGCCTTTGCCCCTGGTATCCAGGATCTCTTCTGGACAAAGGCAGCTTCCCCCTGAGTGTAACCTCATCTTATTTACAAAAGCACAACCGTACCCTCCCACAAAGTAAGTATTAAGTTAAATTCTGACTTGCTATCATAACTGAGAGAAAATAAAACTGTCATGCATTTGCTTGTCAATACCTTTTCACTGAGCTTTACATGCCTATTTCATATCAAGTGAGACAATTTTTGCTGGCAGAGCAATAAATGCATTAGCAGTCCCTGCTTGTTACCGCAGCTTAACCCACACTCCTCCAAAACATCACAGACACCTCAGAACAACAAACCCACTCCAGAATAATAAGTTCAAGCCACTAGGTGGAGAAGGCCCCACCTTATGCCCGTGCACTTCACAGCCACTTTCTGTCAGCAGGATCAGACACACAGTACGGTGCTGGTGAATCAAACCATTACACAATGACTGAATCTCGTTCACTAATCCTAATCTCAGCCCAGACACGCAGGTGCCAGAACATTCACATTACAAACACTGACTTGCACAAACCCAGCTGACAGAGCTACAACCAAATCAGGGCCTCGCTCTCCTCTTGCAGTTACTTCACTGCAAGAAACACCGGAGCTGAGGAGGTAGATGCACCACCATTATCAGGGTGAATGGAGCACGTTTTCCATCTGGTGCAGAGGGTAGCAGGATGTGGTGACAAGCAGAACTGTGCCCATGAACACAGGAGTGAGAGAAGGGCTGTGAAATGCACTTGGGACAGGACCACACAGGGGGCACTTCCCATCTGTTTCCATGACAAAGATCATCTTCCTCTCTGCCCAACTCTGTGACTTGGAGAAAGGGCCCCTCACTAACAGCCTGAGTCATGACAGCCAGTCTCAAGTGAGGAACATCACAGGAATCAAGCTGTCTGCAGCAAAGGGCTGGTAGCAGGAATACAAGTTTGTGTTGGCTGAACTTACTGCCTGGAACTACTTCAAATTGAGGTTTCCCATCCTCAACAGCTGTCAGAGTTGCCAATTTTGCTTCTATCATTTCTCCATCTATGAACCTTCCAGAATATGCAGTCTTTCCATCAGGATACACATAGGCTATTTTCTCTCCAGTCATCTCCCCGTCTTCATTCACTTCTCCCACAAGGCTGCCTCCATCCTGAGAGCACAGGCAAGAAAGAAAAGGCAAAGCATTTAATTATACTTTACTGTCCTTAATGCCTAAGATTTTTATCTTTTTTTTATTTTTCATGTATTTGTAGTTTTGTAGATTGCAAATGTGTGGCTGTAGCTTCTATTACTTTTCCTATCCTGTTCCCCTATATTTAGGAACAATATGCTAACCTTCTAAACACATTCCTAAAATATTCTTTAGTCTTACCCCAAGAAGAGTACCAACTACAACAACATTCTGTTTTCCAACCAGAATCTGGACTTAACCTAACGAAAGTGGGACATAAGAAGCCTGGGGACTGCTTCCAGTGGGGCAGAACCCGAGGAGTTATTACCTAATCAACTAACCTTTTAACTGGACAATACATGATAATAACACTAATCAATAAACCTTAGAAAATGGTGAATTTACTGTACCATGTGTGGTTTTCACCATACTGAGTACCTGACAGCTTTCAAGTAAAAGTCTGCTTTTATACTTGCTCTAATGTTGTTGGGAAGATCTATTCTATTTTCTAGACAACATCCAGTAAATGAAAAGGGTTTTCCCCAAACTTTTAAAAATGCATCAGTAAGTTCAGATGTGAAATTATGAAAATGAGGGAGAAACAGACACATTAAGAAGTTTGATGAAGTCATTCCAGTTAGGATAATAACGATTTTCTACGTTGTTCCGAATAGGCAAAACCCAAGGTCTTTCCTTCCATGTGACACAAATATTCCATTTCACTTGGTGGAAGTTTTATGTGTGCAGTGTGCAAAACAAGGACCAAAGCCACACAGATGTCCAAGTTTGATTACTATGATACTGTGCTGGAGGAAAAAAAGATTTAATGCTACCTTGCTAATTCATGGTACCTCTAAAGACTTGAGCCTATGAAGGAAAAATGATTTCCAGAGTGCCCCCCAATGTCAGGTGGTAATCAGTGAGAACATCTGTTTGTGGAAAGCATCAACAGCAACACTCTTCCTCTCCAAAGTTTACACATTTCAGCCCTGGGCTTTGCCATCTGTGATTTGCCTGCAGCTCAGGTTAGATCTATTTCCAGAACTGCAGAAATGAGATGCATATATTACCACAGGTCTAACCACTTCTTGGGGGTTAAGATTTTTCCTTTTGTTTCTTTCTCTCATGTTATTTTGTCCAATCTGTTGCTACAAAACAATAAACTATGGATACTTAGAGAACAAAAGATGTGGCTGGGGGGAAGAGGAGGGGGAAGGGTGTAGCTGGTTACTTTTTTCACCTGGCATGGGGGTGTTCTTTGGAAGGCCAAAGATACTGAGGGGGTCATATTTTTTTCCATTCCAAGGGAGGTTCCCGCCTTCCTTAGCAGACACCTGTCTTTCAAATCTAGGCACCACCTCAGGTATTTATTTCAAAAAAGACAAGGAAGCATCAATAACACCCTGGAGCAAGACCAGCAGGTGTGTTGTGGAAACAAACTGATTTATATCAAGACCACTGAGCACAGGCTCTATTTCAAAGAGACACCATTTTGTTCACCTCCAAGGATGAAAGAGTTTCAAGCATGTTGTAATAGAGAACAATGAACCTCAAGTCTGGGAAAAAAAACTGCGCACATAGCATCCTGCACAGAGTCATGAGAAAACAATTGGTTCCATGGCAAAGGAGGTTTTTGGAACACCTTGCATCCCTTAGTCTGGCAAGATAGTAACGGTAAACAACCTCTAATTATCAACATTTCCAAAAGGTACAGCAACACTTTGTCATCTGGATGATGAAGCAGGAGATACATGAAGCGAATGGTCAGCTGTGTGTATTTTATACACTAGGACTGAAAAACTTTTGGCAGCATACACCAAGCGTTTGCTGATCCTAATACATGCTTAATGGCAACAGTGAAAACCAGTAAATAAAATGAACAGACAGTGTTGGTAAGCATTTAGAAATCAATCTGCAACTAAAGCTTGTGCCATATGTACAGAATTAGACTGGGTTTTGACCAGCAGCTTAATTACATGAAGACATTACCCCCTTCTTGGCACAAGGTAAGATTGAAAGATTCAACTCCACTGTGTAAGACTTAATAGGAATTATATTTTTTTTAAATTTTGCATCAAAAACTCCCTAAAAGCTATACAACAGTCACTGCCTTAACTAGCATGGTTACAAAAGAACATCAAAATTCAAAAATATAAAATAGTGGCTTGTTTAACTAGCAAATCACTTGTCCACAACTCCACTCAGAGGCAATAGCTCTCACACTAGTTACATCTGATGTGTTAGGCAAAGCCAGACTTCACACAATATCCTGTGGAGGCCTGTGAGCCCACAGCATGGAGAACAACAGTGATCCCCTGGAGAGATGCACCTTAGGCTCCAAGCATTCCTCACAGCTCAGGGTGAGGAAAGAAGTTCCCCCCATGGTGCTCTGCAGCACTACGTTCATTTGTCCCAGTTCTGTCCTCCCCTTTGGCCTGCTGGCCTTCCCCCCTCCTTTTACCCTAATATGTTCATGTTCTAGCGAGTTCTCCACTCCCTGTAATCCCACTGGTGTGTAACCCTGCCCATCCACCCTGGCATTCCCTACCGGTCCCTTCCCTGTGTACTGCCCCTGAGCCCTCAGACCATTGGATCCCTGATGCTCTCCTCCACCCCCTCTTTCCCTAGATTTATACCCTGGACCCTCCTTTCTCTTTGTCTTTGGCCCCTGGACCCCTTCAGCGTGGCCTGAAATAAAGCACGTTGGAACTCCATGCCTGGACCCTCATGCGTCTTCACTGCCGAGCTGCTGTGTGTGTGTGTCTGTCTGTCTGTGCTGGTGCTCTCCTGGCTCCTACCCCTGGCACAAGACGCTCTCAGGGAAGGCTGCGTCCACCACCACCGTGGACGCCAACAATATCCTGCAGAAACAGAGACAAAGTCTTTCCCCTCCTACCTTAATAAGAGCAGCAGGTTGCAATAACTGGCATGGCTTCCATGCTCCTCACCTGCAGCCAGCATTACAAACTGGCAAAATCCAGCCTTCCCAAAGAGATAATGCATAAGTTATTAGGCATCCTATTTCTACGTTACATACAAATTATATATAAATGCACTTCCAAGGGGCTGGGTTTCCTGGAAGATGAAAATGGTGGTGGGCATCTTGCAACCTCACTGAATCTCATCTATTGGGCAAACATTCAACACCAATATCTTTTTAACTTTGTGTTGGACTACCCAAAGGCAGAAGGCCCAGATCTTTTACCCAGCTCCCTGTGTGCTAGTTTTTGGATAGTTGGGTCATGGTGGATATTTCTTTCAGCTGGGGAGAAATGAAAGGTACATAATTCTACAATAAGGAGAGCAGGTGGTCAGGTTTACCGGGTAATAAATCCAACAGATTCCATGTCGGATGTTGTCTTTATACTGCCCTTTGAATATCAACCGCCCGTCACTGTCGTACTCCTGGGCTGGGCCGTTCAGCTCTCCATCCAAGTAGGTGCCATGAAGGACCACTCCATCCTCATAGGTGTAGATTCCCTGGCCTTGCAGGGCATCATCAACGTAGTAGCCCTCCAGGGTGCTGATGAAGAGAGAAAGAAAACAGCAGTGGAAAACTGTTCACCTGTCAAGAGGTGAACCCAAAACCTCAACACACTGGAACACCAAGGTGAAAACCAGAAATTTATTTCTGTGGAGCTCCAAAGGCAGAAAACAACTTACAGCACCCTTTCATCAGAGTGTGCTGCACAGACACAGAATCACTCATCTCAATCACATGCCTGGAATTTTCTGTAGGCTGGAATAGTCAGCGAATGGACACTCCTGGTCAAAGAAGGAATTCTTGCTCAAGCAGGCTACTCTCACATTAGGATTTTCTACCTGCTACGTGTGGACCTTCACTGACATGTCTCTGGAGAGATGAAATTGAGCTGCTGTACATGTGAACTATGACAGGGAATTAACTGCAACCTGCCACAGTTCAGTGTCAGCTCCCCAGCAATACACTTAGCTGCTATTCGTACAGGCCCCACTAAAAGCAGCCATTTTTCACATATTTCTCTTAAAATTGAACACAGCCTGTGAAAAAGAACTAGTGCTGCACTTGGATTCAAACAAAGAAACATTTCATTTTGGTTTTGTCTTGCAAACCCTTTACTATCACCATAAAAGAGGATCTATTCAGATATTTCCTTCTCATGCTAGGATTAGCATAAGGGAACACAACCTGTTTAGCTTTTACTTCAGCACACTTAGCTAACAGCCAGCTCTCAGCATACACATATTTTCACTGCATAATTCTTTTTCAGATGCAGACATCTGAGGTATAAGCTGAAACAGTGTCTGTGAGCACATGACTCTACATGTTTTACCACACAGATTTGCAAGAGTTGTGAAAGGAATGTTTTTCTCAGAATTCACTTTCTTGCTTCTAAAGCTTCATACTCTGTTTTTATGTAACTTTGGCAAGCTGGATGAGGTTTCCATGGGAAAATATATTACAGTAAAAGCCTCAGTGCACACCAGATGCAAAACAAGAAGGGGCAGAAAAATAATTTTACTTTACAGTGAAATGGATTTCTTGATCCAGTTGCTACAGAACTGCACAGATAGGTCCGGCACTACAGCACATGGAACAATGAGGGAACCACCAGAAATCAGTGCCCTTATTTATTATCTATAAATGATGCCACTTTCCCCTCTAATTTACCACAGATCACTAGACCTTAATTCCATTGTAGTGAAAACACACATAGTGTGCACATGTAGGATTACTCCTTAAAAGAATCAGCCACCCCCAGTTTATGTAGTCAAAAATCCTGTCTCATTACCTTTAATTGCACTAGTTGAAGTTAAAACACTGCTAAATTACAACAGTACGTCAGTCCTGGAAAGAATATATTTTCTTTTACTTTAACTCAAACTTTTATGTTTTTTCTCTTTTTATTGAGCTCCAAACAGTGACCAAAAGATCCATCTCATCTAAGGAAATCAAAAGGATGATACCTTAAGAAAGAAGTCTCTGTCCTTCAAGCCCACCTAAAAGGTCAGATTCAGAAACTTTTATGCTGTTCAGAGTTTCTGAGCTATTTCCACCCTGCTCCTCACTTCACTTTAAGTTCTCAAAGTATGGTGTCTGCAGCCAGACACAGCAATTGCAACTAAGACTTGACCAGCACAAAGATGAATAAATAGCTTCTGTGTCTTCTATAAGCAAAACCTTTTTAATACAAACCCTGAACTAGCCTGTATTTTCTCTGGTTTGCCTCTCAGATGATCATACTTCTGACAACATAAATCCTACCACAGTGAAAATTTATCAGATGTACCATCTTCCCATTATCCACTATGCCTTGAAGGGATGGAAGATACTTCTTGTCTAGCAATTAAACCATTTATATGAACTGGGGGTGGGGGGAATACTTACTCCAAGTTAATATCTATAGAGACTGATCCATTTATCTCTCGCTGCCTCTCTATGGAAACATGGAAAACCTTTTCCCTAAAAATAATAGTTTTCTACTGTGTTCTGGGAGATACCAGTTTACAGGAGTTTCCAATTAGGGCAGAAGGGCAGCTCCAGCTCTGTGCCAAGCACGGCTCTCATGCCTGCCTTTATAGTCCAAAGAGTTCTGCAAAGTACACTCCAGAACCACTGGCACCAAGGGAAGTTCAAGTCCACAGTCCAAAGCAGGGAGTATGCCAGAGGGCAAACCTCTCTCTCTTAAAGAATATGCTGTGGTTTGTTGCATTTTCTTGAAGGGGAAGGAAATAAACAACTGATATTTCATTCCAGATTTCCATTCCCTTAAATAATCAAAAGGAAGGGCCAGTTATTCCAGTAAAGGGAAAAGCCTCCTTTACCAAACAAGGCAGCCAGGCAGCCAGTCCTATTCCCCAGTACTCAAAAAATGAGAATGCTGACACTGCAGCCAGTCCTGTATTTGACAGGACTCAGCTGCTCCCCAATAACAGAGGAACAGCAGTACAGCTGTCAGCCTTTACTCAGCAGCCTGCCAGGGAAACACACCCACGAGTCCTGAAATCAGCTTTACTGCACACAATTCTGCAAAGGGAGAGCTGTTTTGAGACATTTTTGATATTTATTGCTCATCTTCATGAGCACTCAGCCTTGTCCATGGCACACTTAATGGAAACAGCATGTCCTGTTTTATGCCAGGTCATTCTTACAACATGTCATGATTCCTGAACAATCCATTTCAGAAAGCAACTTAGTCTTGCTAGCTGGGTGTAGCTAGATAAATGATTAGCTACTGCTAATAATTCAGTAATTAGCTACTGCTCAGTTAAGGCTGCTTTAGCTAACTTCAAATATATAACAATTAATAAAAATATCCCATTTTCCAAAACCACATTGCAGACTATTTTTGCATATTTTCATTCTTCTAGTTCCTAAAGTCATCAGTGGCCAGCTAATTCAGTTTTTTAAGGGTTATGAAAATTGAGAGAGAGGAAAAAGAAGGAAAAAAGAAAAGAGTTGGCAACACTCAAGCAATACAGAGAAGGCTCAGCAGCAACCTGACTCTTCCCACTAAATGCTGCCTGTATCCTGGATTACATGGAGGAGCAGCCCTACAAACAAAACAGCAGGTCAGTTCCTCTGACTGTACAATCAGCAACTGCTCTGCTGAGATCATCCACCAGCACAGAAACATTCTATACATGTGTCCACAGAGATGCTGTCTAACAACTTAAACCAAAACTATTTTAGAGAACTCAGCTGCTGGGCAGTACTGATTTTCAGTTACTCAGAGAAGATTTAATAAGGCCATTACCAACAACAGTGAGGATTTTTCTTCATCCAAGCTTAGAGGCCTAATCCCTTTCTACATAACTGAATAAATATATTATCTTTCTCATGAAAAAAAATACCCCACAATCCCCAGTATGAAGCAAGTGCAAAGGCAAGTACAGACAAGGAGTTGACTCACTGAGACAGCACAATACCTCTGATCCGGCTCAGAATTTTGCTGAGCAGGAAGAGAGTAGACCCGGCATGACTGTCAGTTTAACAGCCGCTATTCAGAGTGTCACCAACAGCTGCAAAACCATGAAGAATCGTATCATTTTATACATTTGCTGCTCCCTTGGAGGAAATTCTGAGCAGCTGCAGACAGGAATGCTGCAGTGGTGATGGGGGGAAGACTTACAAGGTGTTCGTAATGAGGATCAGAGAAGAAAACACATGCACAGGCACAGACTAGCCCGATTTCACTGTCACAATTCCCAGCGAAAAGAATGGAAATGACAGGGGGTTTTCTGAAAGTAAACCAGGCCACAAGCAACTTGCAGAGGATGAACTAGAGCTGCTAACAAACCTGTATTTAACTCAGTCCTTTAACTGATAAACAATTTGACAAAACGGAAGGCAAGCCTCTCTGTCAAGATCCTATGTCTGTGTGTGAGGGCTGGGACAGGGAGCTCTGGGTCCAGTTGCACTTTCTGTGTAGCTCTGTAAGGCAAAGAAGTCCACCTGAAATAATGAACTTTGTTGTTCAAGTCATTGTCAGCATGGCTTTCAGTAGTTTTGACCTCCTCTCATTTCTTATGATTTCTATTAAGCTCATAACTTTACAGTGCTAAAAGAGCACACACCACTTCATTGTCCCTCCAGGAAACAACTAGAGGCACCTCATTACACACAAAGCCACCACAAGAATGGCTACAGCAGCAGCAAACTTTTCAGCAACAGTTTTTAATGGGAAATCTTATCCAGAAACTCAGCAGTGTACCATCAATGTAGATTAGTTTTGCATGGCTACAAGCAGAAGGAAGAATACAGAAGAAAAATCAAAGAGTCAGAGTGTACCTTCCATCAAAAAAGAAGAATTTGCCACGGCCATTCTTTTCTCCATGCACAAAATTTCCTTCAAATCTGTCTGTCGATGAATAGGTTACTGTACAGAATCCATGTGGCAGCCCATCATCATCTAGATGCCCTGAAATAAAATCCAAACAAAGAGCAACAGAACACATTAATTATTATGCAAGATTTTATATCTGCTCTCATTATGTAGCTACTTGAAATGCAGTAGCTCCCTAGTACAAAACAGTAATTCAGATCATTACTGTTAGGAACGGTGATCAGACATTCTGTATAACTCAAGTCTGTACTTGTGCAACACATAGCTTTAAATAAAAGATAAGGATAAAAGAAAAGGGTTGAGAGACAGGAGAGAGAAGAGAGCAATAAGCAAAACTGCTTTCTGAAAGAAACAAGGTTTAGATTATTCTAACTTGTATGAATATACATCTTTAAAAGTATAAAATTCTTTATCTAAAACATATATTTACTGGTGAGAACAGGAGAAGAAAATGATTGACTTTTTCCTTTCATAAACACAAGCCTTATGCTAATGTGGGTGTGCCACTGTACAGCTGTTTTTACAGGAATTTAAAGAAATAAAAGTATGCAATACCCATAATGCTGTGCCCTTGCAATACATCAGTCAATGTGGTATTTAATACTTTAAATGCTGTTCTCCAGTGTCTTTCCCAAGTGTTCACTTTATATCCTGTTCCTAGCCCCAGCCATATCAGTTTTCCCTATTACAGCTGTTGCACAGAGGGAAAGCAGACACAACACACTTGGATCCTCACCTGCATGGTTTGTGTTTTATTGAGCAACTCTACCAAGTTAAAGCATAATAAGGCTCCTATTGCATCTCTAACTGCCTCTTCAAAGCCAAAACAAAATGACAGAGAAGTGTTTCAAACGATGATTATTGCCTGGTTTAGCTGCGTGAGCTCTGGCTGCAGAGCTCAGCAGGGCTGCTCTCAGGACAGGGACACACCTGAATGGGTGCTAAAGCTCCCACAGCGACATTTTACCAGGTATATATTTTGCATGAAAACTGTAAAATAAATAGCAGCTAGTCTATATTTATGTTCTTCCATGCTTCTAACTAAAACATTGCCTCTGATTCCTCCAGTCTCCTGGTGCTGCAAACACAGCCTACTAGAGATGAGAGTGTATGCATCCACTTCTGCAGGCTTTGGGTCAAGCTCTTCCCTGACCAAACTTTCCCTAAACTGAAAAGGTTCATCACACATATGGAAAGGCAGAAACAAACTTCAGTGTGAAGGGGACTGATTTACAGCCCAGGCTAATGCAGGCAAGAAAAGGCACTTCAGTATTACCAGACCTTGAGCCTGGTGGCCAGAGAGGGAACAAGCTGTGCAGGCTTCACTGAGTATGGAAATGCACCTAGAAAAGCGTACAGGAGAAAACAGCGAGGAATCTGAACTCATCCAGGAGCCAGGATTCCCTCCCTCACCCTTCCCTTGCATGCTCCACCAAGTTTCTCTCGCACCTGCATGTGACTGCGTTCTCACTTCAAGTCCCTAGTCCAAACTAGATTGAAAACAGTTAAAAGTTCAAGAAGCCAGAATAACCAATCAGGCACTGCTTATCAATTCACAGTGAGAGAAATAACAGAGTAAAAAGAGAGAGCAAAAGGTGGAAGGAAAAAAGCTCTATCACAAAAGGCTTTTAATTACTTTGAAGAGGAACTCTTTAAACAGAAACTGTTCCTTCCAAGGAGAAGAAAGGTTTTTTCCCCTCCCATTCTGTCAGGACACCTCCTTTTTGTAGAAAGGACAAATTTTAGCTAAATTTAACCAAATATTAATAACCAATTAAACTAAAAGGTCAGTAACATTTCTGATGTGGACACCTCTTTTATACCAAAAACTATGTTAACACATATAGTTTTAATTAAAAGCCTTTTAAATTAAGTTTTATCAATATAGAATGGTACATTGGTGTAAATTAACAAGTCCTGAACAATACAATACCAGTTTCCCTGTCACTACAGGGGCAAAATTTTATAAAATGCTTGGATTTAAAAAAATACACTGATAATACTGGTACATTTTACTTCTTTTAAAAAATACCCAATGCAACAACAAACTTTTGCAACTTTTTTCTCTGTGACTATTCAGCTTTGTCAAGATATTGCTGGAATGCAAAGCCCAACACAAAAGCTGCCATGCCTGTAGAGAGAAAACATGTCAGGCCTTTTACACAGTAGGATACAGAATACGTTGGAGATTTAAAATGGTCAGCTTTGATCCAGTGGCCTCTATACAGGGTCTTAATCTCAGCCACAATACAAAGAATCCAATTATTCTAATGTGCTAGAAGCTTCCCCTTATTAAAAAAAAAAACAAAAAACCATGCCCCCACCACTGCAACAAAAAAAAGAAACACAGTCTCTCTTAGTCAATAACATGTGACAAAACTCAATTTCAAGTTTCATAACATAAATACAACTTTTTTTTCTGTATGGCTGAGGCCTTTGGCTCTAATTCTGTTTCAAATTAAGTCAACAGAAAATATCCTCATTATTTCATGGGGAGCAGTGCGTTCCACTTTCCTTTCTCACCACTCTCCTACATTTGCAAAAAATAAACCCAAAACGTCTAAACATATTTTAAAATTATTGTAAAACCTCTCTTCTGTTGTTGCATTAAGGGTCTCCCAAGACTTCCTCTTAAGCTCAGAAAACGAACTTTTCAAGAAAAGGAATTACCCTATTAGGGGTTAGTTTGCTACGGAGTCACTTACTGAAACCACTGATGAACACAAATCAAAGATAAAAGCCCTTTACTGTCAGTATCACTATTACTTAACAGATGACATAGAACCATCAGTAAAAAATTCTGGCCACAAAGATGCCAGATGGATGTGTGGGGGATCACAACAATAAACCTAACTCCCCCCCCCTACAAAAGTAGAAGTGTTGATTTCTGTATTTCTAACTTCCTTTGGGTAAGTGCAAAATCCTGTTCACCCCCAAAAAGCATCCTACTTCTGTCTCACTCAAAAAAACCACAGACATTCCTATACAGTGCTGAAAAAAGATGCTTTTAAAATGTGTTTCCTTAGCCCATGGAGATGCCAAACAATTCCAGAATAGAGCAGAACACTTTACCGGTGATAAAAGGATGAAAACTATGATTTCTTGCCCCAGACAACTGCAACCCACAGATTTGAGGAGCTGGCAGGAAAAGGCAGCGGAAAACCACATCTGTAAGGACACAGGGCACACCTCATCCATAGCAGAGCCTCGCTTCCCTCAGAACCCTTTGTGTTCTACGCCACAAAGCTTCTCCGGCTCCCACACCACACACCTCGACAGTAAATCCAGCTCCGAGCAGCAGCTGCTCAGCTCACATCTGCTGTCAGACTAAGCCGCCGTGCAAGACAGACAGACAGACACCTTCCCTGGAGCAACTCGCTTTGCGGCCTAATCCTTCTGCCCGAGGAGACACACGGCCCACGGGGCATCGCCTGCACCTTCGGCAGCTCTTGCTCCCTGTCCCAACGGCCGAGCAGCCTGGATTGCTATTCCCGGCAGGACCACGGTCCCCCTGCGAGGAATCTTTGGGGAGCCGGTGCTTTCCCACAGAGGGAGATGCCATGCTTTGTCTCCCTGCTCCCAGACGCCTCACGGGATGACAGCGTGCTGGGGAGCTGCATCGCTGCCTGTTAAGGTTTCCATCAGTAATTCACTTCCAGAGGACATGTGCCTCTGGGTGTAGAACTCTTCAAGGGTTAGCTACCCACACGTGACAGGCGAACTGCACAGAGGGTGTGTATCAGCTATAAAGTGGCCCACCCCACTCCCATACGGACGGCTCCGGCCCTGCTGCCCACGGATATGGCAACAGTGTCTTCTTGGAGTCGCTCTTTCTTTTCCCTTCTCCATTTGCACGTCTGCGACTGCGGCCCTGGCTCCCTGGGCTCTTCTCAAGGCTGGGCATCCCCATGTCCCTCAGCCGCTGGGGGAAGGACCGGGCACCGGCCGCACCGCCCAGGGAGTACGGGCTGCCGGCCACCGCCCGCACGGGGACACAGCAGCGGCAGAAACACACGGCCGCGACTTATTTTTGACAATAAGAGCTGAGCAGCCGCCATCCCCGCGTCCGGGGCGCGGAGCCTCCCGCTGCGGCCGGAGCGCTCGGCGGCGGAAGGCACCCGAAGCGCCCGCCCGGTAACGGCGCCAGCGCGGCCCCGGCTCCCCCCGGCCGAACTCCGCCACGTGCGTGGCCCCGGCCCGTCCGTTGCATAAGCCCCCACTGATGTCATGCGCTGCGCCCGACCCCGGGCGCCCAGCTCCGGCCGCCGCCGCCGCCTCCCCCGCCCCGCGCCCCTATAGCTCCTGCAGCAGCGCCCGGCGCCGGCGGGCCCCGCTCCCCGAGCCGTGGGACACGCACCTTCCACGATCTCCTCCAACGTCTCCTCGTCGCTGTCCATGGCGGCGGCGGGCGCAGGCAAGGCGCAGCCGCGGTGGCGGGGGCGGGCGCCCCACGCCCCGCCTCCGGCACACTCCCGGAGGAGGGGCCTCGCCCCGCCCTCAGGGCGTGCCCGAGCGCGGCCACGGCGGCCACGGGGGCGCGGCGGGAGCTGCTGGCCGCGCCCCTCAGGGCGATGGCGCGGGGTGGTGGCTCAGCCTCGGGCCGGGCTGCTTCCCTATGGCCCCGCGTACGGCACCGAGGACGCGAGAACGCCAGCCCGCGCAGCGCTGGTCCCCCAGCGCATTCCGTGCTGTCCACCCGTCGGCCCGCTGGCCCCGACTGGCGTTGCTGCAGTTCACCTCACAAAGCCGGAGGGTCCCCAGCAGCTCCAGGACGCCCCTTCTCCATTGCCACACCAGGGACCGCTGACCTGCTGCTCTTACCACAGAATCACAGAGTATGGAGAGCTGGAAGGGATCCATTAGCATCATCGAGTCCCACTTCTGGCCCTGCACAGCGACATTGATTTACTAAAGAAATACGGATATTGATCTAGTACTGATATTCAACTGTGACAGACAAAAACTCTCTGTTTAAAGTTAGAAAGTGTATGTTTATTGTGATGCCAGGCAGCGTGTGGGATAGCTCCCAAATACACACTGCACCTTTCAAATTATTACAGAGTCCTTTTATCCATACAAGTATTGAATACCCAAAATACAAATGCAGATTCATAATTTTGGTACATCCCATTCCTCACTTTGTAGGCTAATCGTTTCAAAAGCTATTAAGCATGCGTAGTTTGTTCCTTGAAATGGGTCGGTGGTCCCTTTCATGGGGAGGGGTCCCAAAATGAGGAAGTAAATGAAGTCTTCCTCATTCTGACCTTTCTACCTTTTCAATGCAAATATGACAAATGAACCTTGGTAGAACTCCCATTCCCTGTTTTCAATTGGTTTCAGAACAGAGGAGGCCCACAATTGTCTTATGTTCCTAAAAGCTATTTGTCAGTTTCTATATCCTTCATTACAAACCCAGCTAACTAAACATCATGTTGACAAGCAATCAATTATTAGTTAACTACTTACACTTAACTTCATCAAGGCCTACTCATTTATTTTAATTAACTCTAGTAAGGCTTATCTCTAACTAAAATCTTAGCTCCTCTAAAATCTCTAAATCCCTCAAAGTTTATGTTTCAACATCACAAAGAATCCCACTCCGTGCCTGAGAGCCCTTCTTGAACTCTGTAAGGCTTGGTGCTGTGACACTTCCCTGGGGAGCCAGTTCAACCTGCTCAACCTCTGAGTGAAGAACCTATTCCTGACATCCAACCCAAACCTCCCCTGACACAGCTTCAGGCTGTTTCCTTGGCTCCTGCCACTGGTCAGGAGAGTGAAGAGATCAGTGCCTGCCCCGATGTTTCCCCTCCTGATGAAGTTATAACCACAATGAGGTCTCCCCTCAGTCTCCTCTTCTCCAGGCTGAAAAGACCAAGTGACCTCAGCCACTGCTTATACAACTTCCCCTCAAGGCCCTTCACCATCCTCGTGGCCCTCCTTTGGACACTCTAATGGCTCCATGTCTTTTTTACATTGTGGCACCCCAAACTGCCCCCAGCACTGGAGGTGAGGCCGCCCCTGTGCAGAGCAGAGCAGAGCAGAGCAGGACAATCCCCTCCCTTGCCCAGCTGGCCATGCTGTGCCTGATGCCCCCCAGGACACAGCTGCCCTCCTGCCTGCCAGGGCACTGCTGACTCAGATCCAACTTTCCATCGACCAGGACCCCCAGGGCCCTTTGCACAGCGCTGCTCTCCAGCCTCTCCTTCCCCAGTCTGTCCCCCAGTACATCCAGGGCTGCCCCATCCCAGATGCAGAATCTGGCCCTTCACTTGTTGCACTTTCTACAACTGGTGATTGCCCATCTCTCTAATTTGTTGAGGTCTCTGCAGGGCTTCTCTGCCCTCAAGGGAGTTGACAACTCCTCCCAGTTTACTATCATCAGCAAACTTAGCACTCCTTTGAGTCCCGCATTAATGAAGAAGCTGAAGAGCACGGGGACAAGGATGGAGCCCGGCAGAACCCCACTAGTGACTGGGCACCAGCCTGATGTCACCCCATTCCCTGTAATCCTTTGTGCCCGACCTGTGAGCCAGTTGCTCACCTGTGGCATAACACGGTTATCCAGCTGTGTGCTGGACATTTTGTCCAGAAGTATACTGTGACAGACTGTATCAAAAGCTTTGCTGAAATCCAAAGAGGTTATGTCTACTGGCTTTCCTAGATCAACTAGGTGAGTTGCCGCGTTGTGGAAGGAAATCCTGTTGGACAAACAGGACTTCTCCCTCATGGTGCTGAAGGATTTAATTCACAAAACACAAAGAATCACACTCTTGGATCTCAGTGTTGCAGGAAGGGTGACATCCCCAAGCAGAGGGTGCAATTTTGGAGCTCCAGGAGATGTAAGGATGGTTCTTTGTCACTGCCATGTCTCAGTCTACTGCAGGGGCCTTCCTTTCCACCACAGTTGGACAATATGCAGGTATCAGCTTACAGGAAAGGCAGAGTGTTTCTAGGTCTTCCAGACAGCTATCTTGGGAGTACAGGAATTGTCTCCATCCTACTGGAGGTGACCTAGACAGTCACAGCTCTGTGAGGAGAGACTGATGGAATGAGGCTTCTTCAGCCTAGAGAAGAAACAGCTTCAGGGGGACCCAGCAGCATCCCACCAGCACTTACAGCAGTGCTACCATGAAAACAGGCTTGTCACAGTGCTCCACCAGAAGGACAAAAGACAATGGGCATGGCTGAAAACATGACCTAAGACATGACATACAGAGACATTTGCTCGCTGTGAGAACAGCCAAGCAGTGCAGCAGATTGTCCAGAGAGGTTCTGCAGTCTCCATCCTTTGGGGCATTTAAAGACCGACCCATTAAAGCCCCAAGCAGCCTGACCTGACCTGATCTCAGAGCTGCCCCTTCTGTAAGGAGCAGGCTGTAGTAGGGACCTCCAGTGGTCCCTTCCCACCCAAAGGTCTCAGTAAGTCTACACTGAGTCAGCCACATGCTGCCAGGCAGTGCTGCTAAAGGCAGGGACTGCATCCCACCAGGAAAAACGGGACAGCTACAACTTTACAAAACAAAATAATTAGATATGTCTGCAGAAAGAGAGTCTGCAAATCTTTGAACTAGAATAATGAAGTTAGTATTTGACCTAATTGACATGAGGACTTATTATTCTCGAGAGCTTTGGGGAGGATTTGATTTTTACAGAAAGTTTAAGCAGAACAGAAGGGCTTGCCTCTGATCATAGGTGGTTAATTTAACTAAAGAACAGTCAGTTTTTGTTTAGGAGAGAAGATTTGTGGTTTAAAGCCCACCTACTTGAAACAATTCTGATCTCAACCCTCCCAAAAGGAAAAAGTAAATATTGAGCACAATATTTATGCAAAATACCTGTTTTGTTTCCGTGAGTCCCTAAAGAGATTAATTCATAATCAGCACATACACAGTGTTGGAAGGGTGATGTGCTTAAGCTACGAACATTACTAGTAGTCAGAAAAGAGATGAGGCTGTGGGGCTGGAGCTGAAGTAGGTATCACTTTTACTGGAAGATAACAAGAGTTCAGGGAATACAATAGAAAGCAAGGAAGAGGGCATGCTGTGACTTACACACACAAAGTGCAGACCAACAGGACCCTTAAACACAGTAGTGTGGTAAGTACTCATGGGGATATGAGGCAGCAGGCATTCAGACTAAAAGGCCAAAAGACCTTTTGGCCAAAATTGGATAATAAAAATGCTGAAGTTACAAGTTCTCCAAATACAGGAAATCCTCCTCCACGTGCAATGTGCCTAGCTCTGTGCACAAGTTCTTCTCCTGCCTTTATCTGCATGACCACATACTCTTCTTTCAGATGGTCCATGCCTTGCTCTGTGATTACAGTGCTGCCTTCTGCCCTGACCATTCCACATAAAGCCTCAGGCCTTGCTTATTTTATTTGCTACCCTCCACTGCATACAAGGGTGACAGTGGTGAGAGCTTCTGTGCTTCCCTCTCCATGGCACCCAGCTTCCTCCCACATTAAATAACATATTTTTGCAGCATTAGGCATCTTACCCTGCTGCAGCAGGAGAACAGGCTTGGGCTGAAACTAATAAAGTGTCCAATAAATATCAAGTGCTGGATTGTTGTCAAGTGCTCTTAGCATTACACAGCATCTCACATGTTCAAAGTGTAATTTGCATTAACTTCAAATGCAGCTCTAAGAGCAGCAGAACACCTAAATGAAAGTGATGGTAAACACACTGTTTTATCATTTAATGTTGGATATTAAGAAATGGGGGAAAGTTTAACATCAAACTAGGAAAAAAAACAGAGGATCCAGAGATTTGCTATCTCTGAGGTTTTGGAAGATTTTTGCTGGTTTTAAATCAACAGAACAATATGTGTCATCATCTGCCTTCCTGTCCCTTCCTTACAGTTTTCCCCCTCTTTACTCTTCTGATCCTTTTCCCTCCCCTCAGCACTGAGCCTGGCCAGCTCTCTCCCAGGCTCCCAGTGTGCCAGGCTCAGCTGCCCATTCTGCCAGAGCTCAGGTTCTGCCACCTCATAGCAAATGGCTTTTGGCATCTCTAAGTAGGACAAGCTTTATTGAGACAGAAAAGGGAATGACTGCTTCCTAAAACTACTTGAAATGCTAAAATAAGGAATAACCCTTTGTACACTCCACACTGTTGCTTATTTAACCTGCAGTCTGTTTACAAAATAATCTGTTTCTGGAAGGACAGTGCTTGAAGGCTTAAATCAAGGCAGAGTGGATTGTTCTTTGCTGATTCCTGACCTGTTCCTTCAGACATTTGTAACACAAAAATGGCTCCTCTAACACATGAAAACTTTTTCATCTCTTTAACAAAGCAGCAATATAATTTACTAATCCAATTTACATTTAAAACACTGTGATTTATTCTTATTGCTGAAGTTGGTTATTCACTGCTCCATTGTCAGACTCATTGATATTTCTGGCCAGGGCTGTAACAGCTTGGGTCTCTGCTGAGGGGCTCTAGCATTATGGATGTGCTATTATTAAAGTTGCAACATTAGCACATGTAGAGGCAGCCATTCATCTCCTGTTTTGATAGAAGGCTCCCAAATTCAGGGCTGCTGCGGATGGTCAGGCCCTCAGGGCTGTCTGGGTATGACCACCTTGGGACAGAAAGTTTTTCTGGATAGCTGGACAGAAGTTTCCTGGTTTTCTGCTGTGGGAGGATCAGAACTATCCCAAATAATGCCACAAAACCCTGTGCTTTTAAAACCCCAGAAACAGGATAAGTCAAGAACTATGTTATCAAACCCTAGGAAATGCAAGACTGAAAAACGTGTCCAAGCTGTTTATCTGGAATGAACACTGAACTATTTCCTTGGGAATGTTTCACTTGATAGACTGACAAAGCTTCAGCTTGAACGCCCAATTTTCAAGACACTTCTTCATAGCTGGGTTAATGGAGGTTGGGCTGTTTATTCATGAAGCCTGAGCCTCTCTGCAGATAATTTGTTGTATTCTGACTCATGTCAGTGTTGTTTTTTATTACTGTATTTTAATTTTTTTTCCTAATAAAGAACTGTTATTCCTATTCCTATATCTTTGCCCGAGAGCCCCTTAATTTTCAAAATTGTAATAATTTGGAGGAAGGGGGTTTACATTTTCCATTTCAAGAGAGGCTTCTGCCTTCCTTAGCAGACACCTGTCTTTTCAAACCAAGACGGGAGTAAACTGTGAGAAAAGTTTTCAGTGCAAAGCAGAGTTTGAACTTTTAGTCCATAAATTCTCATGGCTGATCAGTGGAGAAAGTATTGTGTAAAACATAAGGTTTGCTTGGTGTGTGCATTTATACTGTCCTCTTCTGTAACATTTGAAATTGCCTGCCATGCCTGAGATTGAAGAAGTTTACCATATTTCCCAGCCTTTTGAATATACACATTACCTAGAAGCTATTCTGTTTTCTAAATCAAATTCAATCCTAATGTAATGGCCAAAGAGGCTCTGCCTCCGCTGGATGAACTCCACAACCCACAGCATGTTGTCAGTAGTGACGTTTGAGCTATACTCTGTTCTCTTGCTTAGTCTGGGAAGCTTGTAGTACTCTTTTCACAGGCCACAAGACTTTAGATGGGAGTAAAATAAGAAATAAGGTAGATGGAAGCATAGCAACTCTGGTGGAGACCTCTCTCCATTACAGGGAATGCCTGTGTCTTTTTGTCTTCACAGCATCACATTTACTAAGTTCACTGGTGGTTCTATGCATCTGATTTACAGCAAATTGTATCACATCTAGACTTCTGAGAGAGGTAAAGCAAAAGCCAGTGGGGTAGCATGGGCACCTGAAATTCAAGTAACAACTAGTTTGAATCCAGTTTTCTCATCTGCCAATTAATTAGTGGCTGGCTCCACACAGTGGTTTCTCATGTAATTTCTCTGAGTAGGGGTTTGATATTTGGTATTTTCTCTCTCAAAATAACATTGCATTTGCTTTCCAGTGATGTGCCATTTGCAAGCCTGAACAGTCTTGCAGCCTTTGCCTTTGCAAGCCTCTGGACAGTAATGCAGTGAAAGCTGGCTGGAGTCCTTCAGGTCACTGCCAGTCCCACTTGTGGCTGGAGAGATTAAGGATTAGAAAGATTATTGTGTTACTGTGCACATCACTGAGTTTAGTGTCAGGTGTCTGCAAAGACATTGGGTAGCATATCAGTGAGTGAGTTTGCCCTTTATTACCTTAAGGGTCCCTTGAGATTTCTTATTTAAAAAAAAATAGCAGAGAGATAAATGTATGGAAATATTATACCAGCCCAAGTCAGTGTCTGGCACTTAAGAAATAATCATGCACATCCCACAGCCTTGGCTTAGAGCTCATATGGCAGACAAGCTTTTGACACATGGTTATTGAAAAGTACTTGATAGTCAGAACTCTTACTTCATTTCACTCTCTGGGGCCTTCTTCCTGGTAGGAAAAATCACACAAAAGTTTTAAAACCTCCTTTCTACTGCAGCTGTCTTATTTTCCTCAACTCTCTTCTAGCTAGCAGTGACTGGAGACATATAAATTTATCCTTCATGCTCCTTCAGTCCCACAACCGTGACTAAAGATCTTGAGAGAGTGTGTGTGTGTGTGTGTGTGTCAGAGAACATACCTGCTGATGGGATGGAGCCACGGACCTGCACTTCTAGGGTGCTACAGTGCCAAAGATACATCTTTCACAGGCAAACCTACCTACCTACCTACCCCTAATTGAACTCATCATGAGCCATTTTAAAAGCAGAGGGCTAAAAGAAGACTAATAAGGCACATACCTTATCTTTCTTCCCAGCTTCCAGCTTTGTGGATGACCCTTTTTCTGCACAGCACCTGCCTGTTGCTCAGCCAAGGCCTGAGTTGCTTACAGGGCTGCAGCACAGCTCCAGATGCAGAGTGCTACAGTTTAATCCCAGCACTTCAGGGAAGAATCCCTGAAGAATACAGAAGAATCCCCTGGTAAAGGAAAAAGGCCAAAGAGACTCTCAGACCTTGCTGTTTGTTTGTTTCTACAACGCCCTTGCCAATATTTATTTGCCCAGTTGAAAGTGAAGATTAATTTTCAGCACTGACTGAAGACTTTTAAAGCTAAAAGTCTGCTAGATCTATCTGCTAGATGGATCACATTTCAGAAGCTGTGGTAAATGAGAAGTTTTCCTGTAAAACCTTTGTTAGCATGTGTGTGCTGCACACAGCTGTGATTTTTTTATGACCTCATTCATCTATGACCCCCCTGGGCTACTCAGAGGTTTTGATTTCAATTGTGTAAGCATCTTTGTCAGCCTGAGAGGAAGCCAAGCTGATCCACACAAATAATGCTGGATCCACACAAATAATACTATAAAAAGCATGACTAAATTCAAATTAGAAACTTTGACACTTGTTAACAACAAGATGAGTTCCTGTCTGCTTGCAGTTTTGCAGTCTGGTCTCTCTGAGGGATATGCAGAGTTAATTGTAGCTTTCCATTAAAACACGATTCAGTGACTGGTACCAATTATAATTTCTGGGAATGATTGCTACTTCTGGGACCAGCCAATGAGAATGGAGGTACTGATGCTCCTCTGAAGGTGCCAGCACATGTGATTGCCTTGTGCCAGCACATGTGACAGCCCCAACAAATTCTCTCCTTGCACTAAATGTCCTGCTGTTTCTCAGAAGATGTGTCATGATGCAGAGCCCATGAGGCTACAGGTGCACTGAGTTTTTCTCATCCTTGGCCTGTCACTGCATGGACCAGTTGTAAAAATAAACAAGGCAATGCACAGTTGTTTGAGAGGGCAGTGAAGAAAAAGAGAGAGGAGAAAGAAATAAGATTCCTTCTTCCTGAGGATGTATCTCTAATGTATAAAGGCAAACTCAGTCAAGACCTGATGTGGGGGATGAAATCTTGTCTGACTAGGTTGTGTTAACACTTTCACCAGACAGTGCTTGCCCTCTGGAGACCCAGCTGACAAGTTTGCAGTGGCACAGCAAGACCATGGCGTGGAAACAATGGCTGTGTATGTGCATGGCCATGGAGTGGAGTGTCATGTAAGGAATCACATCTGTCAACAGATACTGCAGCAAGGAATAGAATGGCAACCTGATGTCACACAGGATGAACAATTGGCATAGTTAATCTGTACATGTGTACAAGCATCTGAATACTACTCTTTGAAGCTCTTATCTCTACCACAGGGATTTTTAAGAATCTGTCTCAGTTGAGAAGCAAATGGGGATGCTTAGTAGTTGCATCCTCTATTGATATAAATAATATGCCATAAGTGTGTCCATGAAACATCCCAAACATCTATTCCTACAGAAAATCAAATTTTCATAACCCTATCCTTTTAAGGACAGCTGATGATAGATAAAAGTTGTATACTCAGTTGTGCCACTACTTCATTTTAAGTTTTACAGCATCCAAGTGTACAGTCTTAAGCTATTTATCTCTACATATTTCCCTCCCTTTTCACTGATCTTCAAAAGGACCAGTCTTTACAGAAGGTAGTCTGGCTTGCTAACAAAAGAGAAAGAAGGGCAAGGTTCAGTATAGTGCAAAACTCTCTTAATCACATCCTTTCAATTCATTGATGTACAGGCTGTTCAGATCTCAACAGAAAGAAAGTAATTTATTCCAGACATTTGTAGAGTCATGGCTAGCATTTAAAATGGTGCTGCAAGAAGAAACTAAGAACCTGTAAGTTTCCTTTTAATCTTTGTTCTAGAAACCCATGTTAAAATGCACGAGAAAGTCTGATGTATACACAGGCACTGTCATATGGGGGTTCTAATTGCAGCTGTGAATCCTCACACTGCTTGGCTGCAGCTGTGTTCACAGAGCCCATGTGAAGAGCTAGATTTGTTTGTTTTAGTCACCAGCACACCAGTCAGGTAGAATTATCACTGCTTAAACTCTCTGTGCTGCTCAACAGCACACAATTTATTTGGCATCATATGGAAGTGGGAACTGCTTTTGCCCTCCCATTGCTCCCACTCTGAGGTAGCCAAGGCCTTTGAGCAAACTACTTCACACCAATCCATCTTGGGTAGACTTTTCCCTGCCAGTTTTTTCCTTCAATATTCCTGCCTTGTTTTGACATTGTTGGGGCTGTCCTGACACTGTGCAAACCCACAGTTAATGTAAGGTCAGCTATGCCCTGCAACAGCAGAAAACTAAAGCCACTGCTGTGAAGCAGCTGTGCACGCTACCTGCTGAGAGCACTCGCTTCTTTCTTCCTACTAGTGATGCTTCCAGATGCTGCTGCCAACTTAGCACTAAAATGTTTTATATGTACACATCTAGTGCTGATAGAAGGGCTGCATTCTGAGAAGTTTGCACAGAGAGGCATGCAAAGAAAAGACATTAAAATAAGCCCTCTGCTTAGAGTACCTCTATCTTGTTAACAACGACATCCACACATCCACCTGCACAGAGACAGTGCTCAAAATAACTCAAAATTTGGGTTAACTCGCAATTAAAAATGTAGATGGCAAATCCTTTCTTCCTCTGAAATGCCAGGTTGGTGGTATCACTGGACCTGAGGGCAGACAAAATGCTCCTTTGATGAAGGATATATTCTAGGCTGTGTGACAGATCCCCTAGAGATCCAGCTACAAGGCATTTCAGGCAATGCTTTCCATATAATTTTGCCCTGATCCAGGTCTACTTAACTGCCATTGATGTCTACTTGTGCAGAAGTAAATCACTTCTAATATTTCTATTAAGCCTGAGCTTAACCCTCCTGCAAGCCTGAACAAAGTCTTGAGCTTGACATGCTTCTCACTGGAAAACTATTATTCTCTCTCTCTCCATACCTCACATGTACTGTAGATGTGAAGATGTGGGATCCCATTCACATACCTACTTTGAAGATAAATTAATATCTGTAAAGCATTGAGCTCCTCAGCCATGTAATTTGAAGTAAGTATTGCTAGAATATTAGAAGCTCACAGCTTCTTTTTCTGCAGACCCACCAAAAGAGCACAGAAAGATGGCATAGGCAGATGCCCACCGAGGGAGCTCCAAACCTCTGCTGAGCTTTCACATGCTGCCAGTTTTACCTTGGTCTGCCTCAACCCATTAGTTGCCTGCTACCATGAGCTCACCCAAATGCTGCCCTAATACCCTCCCGTTCTGAAAGCTTAGGGCCAGCCCTAATAATTCTGCAGGGCCAGTGCATCAGGCAAAAGTAGCAGTTTAACTCATCAAATGATCTGAGTCATTCTCCATGTATATCCTAAAAGGATTATGACCATTGCTTGTAATTGCTTGTAATAAACAGGCACCCATCTTTTCCAAAAGATTGACTTCCATTGCTCATGGGTGAGGTAATCTGCGCAGGTTTATATCATGCTCCTTACTTATGCCCAGCTCAATTTTAAGATGGCTCTCCTTCCTCCAAAAAGCTCATAAAATGCCTAGCTCTCGTCTTTATTTCTGAAGTTCCAGTGTTAGACAGATGCATGGCTCTCAGGGTCTGTGTTGTCTCTGTGTGTCAGGATGACCCCAAGATTGTAAAAGTCCTTGTTTCCCAGCCCGTGCAGCCAAAGAAGGAGTCGGAATGCGTGGGGCCGGCTTCTCAAGGTTGTTTATTTTTCCTTATCTATAACATTCTTTCTCTGACCTGCTGAGCTCTGTCTAGCAAGAAGGCCATGGCATTCTGTGTGTCACCTCAGGCGGTGTTTACATTTTATACTCAAAATTACGTGTGCTATGTTTACAATAATGTGCCAATACCTATCATCTATGTTAGTGTGTCTGTACCTTAAACCAATAGAAAAGTGTCACCATCACAACAAGACATGGAGGACAAGGAGAAGGAGAAGGTCAGGACACACCCAAATTCCTCCATCTTGTACCCCTGAATCACATTCTAAAAACCCCTAAATTCTACTTTTTCACTCTGTGTCAATTCAACTACCATACTACTCAAACCCTTGGGGCTTGTAATTCCTCATACAAAGTTGGCAGTTTTTTCCACAGACTAAAATCAAAGCCACAAGTGTTTTTGACTTCTTGCCAGTATCTCCAAGCCTCCTGCCAGGGTCTCGAGACAGCCAGGACAGCCAAAGGGATGTCCTGGACTCCAACACATGGCTACAGGAAAAAGCTGTTTAATGTACAAAATGCAAGGCAACAGGCTTGATAACCCCTGGAGCAGGAAGAGGGCTCTGTTGGCATGGAAGGAGCTGTTCTGGGGTGTGGAGGTAAGAGTTCTGTTAGAAAGGCCACTGCACAAATATGGGATATGGCAAACCCTGACCAAGCAGGAGGGGTAAGTCTATGCACACCCTATAGGCCAGCTTCCCCTGGCCATTCTTTCCTCTGAGCATGCTGTGATACAGGTAAGGAAAACATTCTTTGATGCACCTGTCTTCAGCAGAAACTTCTGCTAAAATAAGCAAGGAAAGTTGGTGTCACTTGTGGAGCTCCTGATGTCCTTATTAGGGTGCAGATGTTCCATGCTGCTGGAGGCAGTAACTAAGGGCTGCAGATCTGCATGCCCAAGGACCTTATTAAATTATACTAGAACCTACATCCCCCTCAGTAATCAAGGCTCTGCTGGTAGTTTTAATTGCAAACTCTCTTTATCATAGGTTAATAACTTAGCTGTAGGCTCTCAGTCTATGGCAGTAGTCTTGGAGCATTTTGTTTTTAAAGCATGTGCTATTCCTATGGGGTTTGTTTTTGAAGCACAGAGATTGCAAAAAGTAGAAGAAACGATTAAAAAAGATATACTCAAAAGGTCACTAGGCTCACAAAATGAAAATCTGACCTGTTTATTTTCAGTATTTTTTCACCAACCAGTTACTGTGCATTTCAGTGTTGTTACCTGCTTCCCTAATATCACAGTGGTGCAACAGTAAAGTCAGGCTACGGAAAAAAAAAAAGAGCTAGTGGATAAGCTGTCACACGTTGCCATTCCTATTAAGTCTTTTGCAATGTGTCCACACATTTATGAGGCAGACAGACTTTCAAATACCAAATTAATGTGACCTGCCTTGCCCCCTGGCCCCCTCTTGCTTCCTGGCTGCTTTTTGCCTTCACTCACACGAGCCCTCACAGGCAGAGGACAGAAGTTGCACTCCAGCACATGCAAGTTGTTGTGACCATTTCAGCTGTTTTCCTAAAGTCTTTTGGGGTCACTGCTTTTCCATCCTAGGAGATTAGGCGTGGAAGGTCACAAGGCATTTCTGCAGCCATGCAACCGTACATACACACACACACAAGTGTGCTTCTGTGCAGTAAGGATCAGGACTAAAGTATTTAAGGGCTCAGCCTAATAAGCTTTGGAGATTCCCTAAGTTATGGTGTGTCTGGAGGGTGCTAATTTTTCAACTCCTAGGAAGTGCCATAGCAATTACAGGGGGAAGGTTTTATTCAAACTAGTGGTTTTGGTTTGTGCTAAATCTCAGTATTTGCCTGAAATATTTAATAGGAATAAAATTACCTAAGTGTTTTGCAATTGGGAGTCAGTAAAAGCAGTAGCATCTAATTAGTTCCTGTCACCAGAGGGCATTGGAGGACAAGCTGATTTTTAGAAAGCATGAGCCCTGTCCCTTCAGTCAAACCAGTAAATAGTAATGATGCCAGTGAACCTGAGACCTCCCTTTTGATAGTACAAAAGGAGCAACTTTGGCAGAAGCACACAGGGAATGGGGCTCTGGACTGGCCCCATGCAGAGCTGGGGTCTGAGGAGCATCTCCTCACTTTTCCCCCTGCAGCTATGCATCCGAGGACGAGCTTGAGCACAAATCAGGAACAAATGGTGCTTCAGAGATGGCCGTGCTGTAGTGTCAACACTTGGCAATCAGCCTCCTGGGCCCCAAGTGGGTTATTTGGAAGACAGTGTGCAAGAGAGGCAAAGTGTCTGGTGACCTTCCTCCTGGAAAGGAGGAGCTGGGGAGCAGATTTGAACTATCATTCCATGGCTCCCCAGCCCAGCCCAGCAGTCTTGTAACACACCTACAGCATACATGGAGCCTGTATGAGGCTCTCCTAGGCTCCAGCAGGTTCCTTCTAGCTCCTTGTCTGATCCATTCAATTCATTTCTATGTCAAATATAGGCTCAGAAGTTTACAGCAGGAGAGGATTTGCTTAGACTGCCTCACTTGACTCAAGAGTAGTTCTTCAGATTAGCAAGGAAATAAAACCTGAGCCTGGAAAGAGCAATGGGAAGTAGTTACTTCGATGCCAGAATGGATATTTCAGTTAGCAGAAAGAGATGCTGTCCATTAGCATCAAACAAGGAGCCTGTCTGTGCATTATAAACACTTTCACATGGGAGGGAGCAGGCCAAGTGACCCTCTTCTCTTATCACTGTATAATAATGATGCTAACTTCTAAACTACAGCTTTGGCAAATTTATGCCCCATGTCAGAGCCCTGAAGGGATTGCTGGTTTCAATTAGAGAGTGGATACTGCTGTGTAGGAGGGTCAGCTCAACACCCTAATAATAATATTCCATGTTGTCTCAGGTAATGGATTAATTTGGATTATAGTTGACTACCTTGTTTTTCCTTTAGATGTGTCTTTCTTTAAATTCCAATTTTTGCCTCACTTCATTCTTGAAATGTGCAACCACAGGCAAGAGAAAGAGGGAAAGCAATGGGCTGTATTAATTTATTTGCTGTCTTAAAATCAATGCCTTGCCAACTATACAAAATACAATAATCAATGAATGGATTTTTCCAGTACATCACATATTCAACAGCATGTCTGCAGTCCAAAAATGCTAACTTGTTCATTTCTGTTTAAAAGAAGGCAGGTGGTCTCAAAAAAATGAGTATTAACATTGTCACATTGACATTGTTTTGGATCATGGGAAAGAAACTGCATTAAACCTTTATAGAGAAGTTGTCCATGAAGTTTAAAAGAAAGTGGATCTGACATGAATTCATTACTTGTGTTGATACCACAATATTATGGTTGATAAACCAAAATTTATCCCATTATCTTTTCTATACAAATTACCTTATTCAAAGTTTATAATCTGGAAAGGCACAATTTTTCATAAATACTACATCCTTGATATTTTTATATAATAATTAGAACAAAGTCAAAAATGCAAAAATAATAGATTTAACAAAGAAATATATTTATTTGAATTCCTGTTTTTTTAGCACTGATCTTAATACTTTCACTAGTGTGCTTTTAGCAGTAAAAATGTTTCAAGAAGGCCCAATTTTAAATTTATTTTTAAACTAAATTTTTGTATTTTAAAGTACATTAAAATATTTTTCTCCATGTAGAATTATTGGTTTAATTTCAGAATAGACAAATGTTTGTAATATTAACCTGTTTTGCCCATTTAAGAATTGGGCCCTCCCTTTTCTCATTCAGGGAAATGTGTGATTTAAAGTGACAAGTAAAATCTGAACGAAAATCTTCAAATAATGCTAAGCTAGCTGTTCTGGTTTTAAAAGACAGGTGTCTGCCAAGGAAAGCGAGAATCTTCCTGTAATGGAAAAGATGACCCCCCTCCCTCCAAATTATTATAACCTAAAAATCACAGGGCTTTCAGGCAAAGATATGGGGAAAGGAATAACAGTTCTTTACTAGCATATATATACACACTGTCAAAAGCGCCAATCACTTGGTTTTTAATTTTTTTAGAAGTTTAATAATAATAAAATGGCTATAAAAATAGTAATAAAATTAGAGTAATAAAAAAATTAGAGTTAGGACAATTACAAGACAATAAAAAGCAAAGAATTACGGACGTCCGGATGTTTTAGGGCACTGAGCTGCCAAAAACATGCCTTGTGAACCAAGGAATAACCCTTAAAAGCAACAGCGTGTTGCATATTCATACATCTCATACATGATGCATAAATTCCTTGCAAATTAAGAACTTTTCTGGTTTTTGTCAACTTCTTCCCCTTAATCCCGGTGGTTCCATAAAGACGGAGAGAAGGTGGAAGAATGTTTGTCTTTTCCAAGAAGGAGGCTGTAACTCTTTGTGTCCTGTCGCTGTTATCTCTGTGTGAAGAGTTTTTTGATTATCTTATCCCTTTTCTTGAGCTAGTAAAAGATATCGTACATTGCATATTTTCTATTTTAACATTATGTTGTAACCTAAAACTATATTTAACACACTACTTTAGAGAATTTATACAGCATAGTTTTCTAACAGCAGCTCAGTGCCCAAAAACATCCGGACGTCCGTAATTCTTTGCTTTTTATTGTCTTGTAATTGTCCTAACTCTAATTTTTTATTACTCTAATTGTATTGCTATTGTTATAACAATTTTATTATTTTTAAACTTTTAAAAATTTAAAAACCAAGTGACTGGCGTTTTTCACACCAATACACGCTCAGATGAGAGTTCACAGCAGCGCTGAGCCCCTGGGCAGGAGAAGTCCAGCACCAAACACCACAACCATCGCCTCTCCAAGCCGGGAGAAGACTGGACCACCTCCAGCTAAGAAACTGCCAAAACCACACTGCTTCCCCGCCCCCCTCCCCAAGACAATTTGAAGGGTATGCCAAGGTATTGTCTCTTAATCGACATCCATTTGCCGTTTCCATGACAACAAATGGGAAGAAAATTCCTTGAAGAAACCTAGCCAACACTAGCAAATACCAAAAAAATTAAATTTTAATGAAGAAGTAACATCACAATAGTGACCATAAGAAATTAAAAGTGGACAGATTTCCAAAATGATCTAAAATACTTTTGTTTCCTTTTGAACATTTCTAAATCATGAAGAATGCTGAAACTGTACAACTTGAAGTACATTCTGATAGTCTCTGTCCACAGTCACACTGTGGTTATTTTCAGGTTATGAGTGTTTTATAACACTGCTTATTCAGTCATGCCCATGGATTGTAATGCACCCATAGCTCTACTCACCAGGGCAACTAAGCACAGTTTATATGTTGATGCACTTGAAAGTCAAGATAGTTAATAGGAAATGCTACTTCCCTACCTGCATCTCCAGATTTTGTCAGGTAGGCATTCCCCCACCAATTTATTTATTTATTTATCGCTCTGTTTATTTTCTCCAGTCATTTTTCTTTTAGATTACCTAAGCAAAGCTTCCTAAAGGAACAGTACCTATCAGAGAAAATCGACCAAAAGTTGAGCCTTGGTCTTTCTCTAGGGGAACGATGGGTTACGAATCTTTATGGGTTCTGTCACATATTTTGAAAGCAGCAAGTAAATTTGCCACTGGCAGACTTTCGATCCTTTCTTGCTTGATCCTTTCTATAAGACACATTGACAAATAAAGTGTTATCATGTCTGAAGTGTCATGGGCAAGGACTCCAATGTGAAAGCACCAATAAGAAGAGGAGAGCAAGGACAGGAGCACCTTACACATGTTATTGATTGCATGAAGAAGAACCAGGCCACTGAGATCCAGGACTGTGAAGACTGGTTAGGCATACGTAGAAATGGGACATTATATTTCATATTGATGCAACACATATTGATGCAGTTTTCCCACATGCATCCTCTTACTCCTCAGAAAAATAACTAATGGATTTTACAAGATATGGGGCTTTTTTTTCTGTTAGAGGAGTGAGAGAGTGGAATGGAAGGAAATATGATTGCTATGTACAGCAGGGACAAGTGCTACACCCGCATCTCAGAGGCCCTGGATCTCAGTGGAAGATACTTATAACTGTCTCTGAAGAAGATGAAAGTAGTTCTTATGCTGAGAAAGGGAACAAAAAGCAAGTCAATGCCACCTATTTCTACATTCCCTGTTTCAGAGCTAGCTAAATTAACTATATCAAGAAACACTTGCCTTGTTCAAAGAGTAATAAGGCCTTTCTGCAAATGGAATGGCTTTTACTCTAAAATCTGGTAATTTATCAGCAGTTTTCTGTACTCTGCAATATTATCTCTCTCTGAGTTGAGAAAGGCAAGTCAGTCAGCACAATATGATAGATGATTCAGACAGGGACCAAAGTGAGGACAGGGAAATTTCACTCCCTTGTTACCTGGTTTAATTCTTGCGAGCATCCACATGAGACTTATCAGGTTATGTGTTGAACTGATACTGCTCCAATTCTGTTTCCACCAGAAAACACAAGGGATTTTCAAGATGGATAAGACTGAAAACTACGCCTGGCAAGGCCATGCTCATTCAAGGATTTCAAAACACTCTTCAAATCTCTTTTCAGAGTTTCACAAAACTCCTGATTTGCAAGCTATGGAACCCAACCAGCATCCAGCATGTCCACAGCCACAGCTGAGTAGGTGGAACTGGGAAACTCTCTCAGATCTCTGTCTGGCTCTGGAGCAGTCTTAGAAAAGGGTGCAGGGTAAAATCGGTGAAGATTCAGGAAAGAAATGGCTGACAGTGGGTCATTACTGCAGATCACTTCTATTCTGGTTTGATTTCAGAGAACTCCCTCCTAAACAACCAACCTGCCTAGGCTAAGTGTGCCTGATTTGGAGCTTGTTTTCTTTCTCTGAGGAACAGCAGGTCCACAGTCTCCTCTTCCTTATCTACTGGTGCAATCTCACAGAAATGCAAGATGCCCCTTCCTTGCAGGTATGTAGTGCCTTAGAACTGAGCCTTCATTTCTGTGAAGGACTTAATTTCAAGGCCTTTCAAAGGTCTTTTAATTCCAAAAAGACATTTCAAAAATGCTGTCCTCAATAAAGCTGGTTGTGAGAAGTCTAGATCTTGAAATGGATTCAGGATCACCACCTAACTGCTTTTAGGCTGAGATTTGCAGATGTATCTACTACTCAGTATGAAGATAAGTGGGTGGATGTCGTGCAGGCAATATGCTGCAGAGCTGTGGTCAGGAAGCATCTCTGCATCCAATTCCAACTGTTCATAAATACACAGACAGTAACTAAATGTCTAATAAATAAACTAAATAAACTAAACTAACTGTCTAAGTAGCATAGTAACCAACTGACTCTGTGTGACAGTCACTTGCTGACAAAACCACAAACCTCTCTTGCCAGCCAGGCATCCTGAGTTCCCAAAGCAGTAATTTCGTAGAATAAAGCAGTGGCTTCTCCTCAGGAAATTCCGAGAGTTCCCGGGGCAGAAGGACACACCAGTAGTTCTGGCATACCCCAGCAGAGGGCAATGGCAGATACACAGCTGAGTTTGGCACTGCAAAGCACTCCTACAATAGAAAACTAAGTTTTCCCTTGCCTGCCAGATCTTGCCACAAGCTCGGGAGTCGCTTGGCACTAACAAATAGAATAAATCCTATCTAAAGCTGAATCAAGGCCCAGTAGAAGACCTGGCAGCATGTAATTAGCAGCAGCATGCAGGAAGCTCTCCAGATCTGCCCTGAGTGACTACAGTTCGTTAAATAAAGAAAGGCCTCAGCAGCATTTTCACTGTAAGATCACAGACACATGTGGTCTGGCTTTCTTACTGTGCTCGTTTGGAGAAAATGGGTAAGTGAAGCTGTGTGTCTTCTTTGATGCACCCACAATTGCAAACCAGAAAGACTAAGCTGGAAGTGGTGAGTGTGGAGGAGGAAATGGCAAACAGGAACAACCCTGGCAGCTTTATCTGTGTTCATGGAAGCATTTTTGTTCTGAAACCTCAGTGTTAGACCTAAAGTCCTCCTGAAGGTGACAGAAAGTGATCCAGAGCAGATTTTTTTAGGTATATGTGCACCTAAACACAAGAACCACAATTTGAGGTAGTTAAGGCAGACTTGCTTACACTGGACTTTTTCACTTCTGAATGTAAAACCTTGTATGTCTCAATTTGGGGCTGAAAAATAGAAGCATTCAGAACTAGGACCACTTTTTAAAAAGCACCAATAAAATTGTATGTCACATACACTGAAAGGCAGTGACCATCCATTAATTATGTAGGCATGCTACAAAAGCATAAAATGATAATCTGTTTTGACCCAGGAAGGAAGTGAAGAAATGTTTACAAATCCTTTCATGACAATAACCATAAATAACAAGTAAACAGCGACAGAAACAACTGCTTCAGTAATATTGCTGTCATTTGTTGTGCCTGCATCAGCAGACACTGCAAGGGAAAATCACTGTTGGAGGAGAGAGAAATAGGTTGCCAAGCAACACGAGACCCCATCCAGGGCACCCCCTCCCCTGCTCAGGAGCAGACAAAGCTTCCCGGTAGAACTGCTCTGAAAGCTGAGCTGGCTTCCATCAGGAGAAAGTGGACATGTTGTGGGGTGAGAGAGCAGGAAAGGGGAAGAGGGCCGAGCTTCCAGCTGGCCAGGTGAAGAGACCAAGGGAAGAGATAGCAGTTGTGCCAAGGTGGGTTAAAGAAAAGAGCCGAGGGTAGACGGGATAGACAGAAGCCAATCCAGGATGAAGAGGTCAACCTGGGAATGTGGCTGCTTCAGTAGCACTTGGATCAAATCCTGGTCCAGTGTGGAAGGGTTGGACGTGAGTGGGGCTTTCCTGGCTGGAGAGAGAGATGGAGGAGCATGGTAGAAGGACTCTGGAGAGGTTTTATTGTTTTTAAAACATGTCCATGGAAATCTGGCACTCACAACATCAGCTACTTGGGTTATTTTTCTCAAGGGAGCTGACATCTAGGCCCTGCATGCTCTGCAACCTGCCTGATAGGAGCATGAGAGTACTGGACTGAACATCATGAACCAATTCTTTCCTGACTTATATACAATATTGATGGAGGTGACATAAGGCTGCAGAAGGTGCAGTTCAGGAAGAGTCCAAACCTCTGACTATTACTGTATTTAATCCTTCTGAATCTGCTCTGCTGCTGCCATCATGCATGAGCTCATCCCCAGAGGATGGGGAATGACAAATGAGGATCAGTTGTGGTAACACTGCCACAAAGCAGGGACTCTGGACAGCCAGACCTTAAAATGAACTGGATAAAATGGACTATTTGTTCTTCCTCTGAAACTCCACACAAAGTACATATGAAAAGACATCAGACATGGATTACGAATAATATTTAGGAGGCAGAAAGAGAGAACAATTGAAGAAGTAAGCATATTTTCTTCCTCTTTCACTTGTCTTATCGTTCTGATAAATTTAAAGCTGAGTATGATCCAGTGCCACACAGACCCATGTTCTTTGCAATGTATTGTTGAAAAGCAAAGTAAATTAATAAACTGCAGGGCCCACTACTGTTACTGCTGTAGCTAAACCGATGTTGATACACGAGCCAGCCTCATAGATTGCAATGCATTGATTTACCCTATAAACATTTCCAGTGAAATATATGAGAGTTCAGGTATGCTTTCCCTTCCACCCAGAGGAGCCTCTCTGTTCTTCAGAGCCTGTCTTCTAGGAGGTGTTCAAGAATAAAAGATGCTGCCCTGCCACTTATGACTGATCTTCAAGAAGTTGCACCCCAGCACAGGCTGAGCATTACCCTTGGCAAAGCTCTTTTCAGCTCTTCCAGCGTCAAAAACTGAGCAGCTCTGGCAATGTAATTCCATTAAAAGTGCTTATTTGATCAGTGTGGTTTCATGCTTAAAATGCTTTTGGTTTCACTACCCCAACCATCTGCTCTTTCATGACAGCAGTTCTGGTCGACAGCAGCTTCTCGTGAGAGACGAGACAGCCTCTTTGGCACTGTCACCAAGAGGCAATAAAATACCGCTCTTTCCAAACACGACAGACTTATGTCGGGTCAGACACCACCAGTGTCTCTGAATTACAGGACATTTCAATGCTCAGAACCTCTGTTCCTGCCTCCTTTTATGTCAGTCTTTGCTGGATTTTGCATGTCCATCACCATCTTGAGATTCGCATCTTCTGAATAAAGTCAGAAAAAAATAGAACTTCAATGTCATCTGGCCTTAAAATGTTTAGCCCTTGTGGTTTTAACTTTTCAAATGACCAGCTCTGTGAGAGTTTTCCTTCACATTTATCTGTCAGTAAGGTGACAATACTTTGAACACTTCTGTACTAGCTCCTAAAAATCACAGAGACTGTGTGGTCAGAAGTCAATCCATACTACACCAAGAACTGCAATTAAAAGGCTTAAATCAGCAATTAAAGAGTTACTAAGCACAAACATCAAACTTCTGTTATTACAGTATATCTACTCTTCCAATCTTTAGAAAGGACAATATTAACACCAAAGAAAGTAAAACTTGGCAAGCTAAAATAACCTCTTTAAAGCCTTTTTTACGTTAGCCCTTAAAATTAGCAAGTTTGATAAAAGGCAATGAAATATCTCACTTTAACATCAGCTGTAGGAAGTCAAAATAAACATTATACTAGTTTTGTTCCAGCAGTCTTATGGGATGGTAAAGGCTAATGACATTAAACTTTCTGTTAGTTAGGTGATGAAAAAATGTCCCTTGAGAGAATCTTTTGCCTAGTCTTAAAACTGCGCTATAAGCTATAGGAAGTGTGTTCCAGGCAGTACGATGAGGGGAGGTATTCCTGTCTCTCATTGTCAGTTGTTTTACCCTTTGAACCAGCCTGAACAGTTCCTTTCTGTAGGCTGACTGCTTGTGGCTGTTGTGCTGTCCGTCAGAGCCTACGTCATGCACGTTCAGCAAAACCTGTAAATCAAGAGTAGGGACTGCACAAAGCTCTGCTCCTCCCTCGCGTGTCCCACACCAGCTGCTTCTGAGGGGCACTGCTGGTGATGGACACAGCCCCTTTACAAAAACAGAACAAAAAGGCTTTGCTGCCAAAGAGGCTGCAACTGAAATCTAAAGATAAAGGAACAGCTGAATCCACAGAGGCAAGAAAGGCTGGTTTTGTTCTTTCCACGCTTTCAAACAGGCAAGAAGTAGGCAGGGCTGAACTTTTCCAGGAACAAAACCTGGCCGTAATTTTGCACTCTTATTTTGAAAAGCTAATTTGTTTTATTTCCGGGGCAGACCTTTGTTGCTATGCTGAAAAGCACTCTGAGTCTCCCACCTGTTGGTTTACCTTATAGCTCAGTGAAGCGCTCTCTCCCATACACGCATCCTGTTGGCACACAGGAACTGCTGGGAACATGGCTGGCTGATCAGTTTTGCTCGCAGCTGGCAGCTGTCCCTCTTCTTTCCACCTTCCAGCAATGTAAGAAAGAGCTGTGGGCTGCATGGCTGGGGTTTCGGGAGGTTTCCACTGGTTCTGAAGTATGGGAATTATTTTATGAAAAATGGGTTGCTCTGCAACTTTAATTTCTGAGAAGTCCTAAAATTTTTCTCACCAGAGCATAGTTTACTTTTCCCTCTTGGATAAACTAATTTGTTTTCAATACTCTTTTGTTTGTTGACTTCTTGGAACCATACTATTATCAGAGCTTCTAACTAGCTGTAAAGTTACCCCAAAGCCATGTTTTGTCTTGATTTGAATCTTATTTAGGCACCTACACAACTGAAAACCTCAAAAATGAGAGTAAATCAGTGAAATCAAATACACCAGTACTGGACTGAAAGTGCTGTAAAAAAAATGCTTCCAGTAACAAAGACACATCCTCAGTATCTGAAATGAAACAAGAAAGCAAATCTTTACATCAGGCAACAAAATTATCAGATATTACATCTTATGTTCTCATCATTACATTTCTTTAAGAGGTAAATGGATTTATTTTATGCTCTGCTGATATGCCTCTGAGAACCAAGGAACAGGCTGCCCAGGGAAGTGGTGGGATCACCATCCCAGGAAGTGTTCAAAAGGCATGTGGATGTGGCTCTTGGGAATATGGCTTAGTGGTGACCATAGCAGTGCTGGGTTAAGGGTTGTACTCAAGGATCTCAGAGGTCTTTGCCTACCTTAATGGTTCTGTTCTATGATTAGAAGGGGGAAGTCTGAGAAGCTCTTTTTGCTGTGCATCAGTCTAAAACTGCAGTATAATTTTTAATGCTTGGCATTATTTTCTTTGAAACATGTTGATTCATATAGTTGTGTTTACACCAGGGAACAAGACACATTTTGAAGGCATTTGTGCTATTCTAGCATGAGATTTAGAGCAAGTTAAAAAGAATTATTTGCCTTTTTTTCTGAAATAGCACTGCCACCTTATCTAGCAACCCACTGATATGGCTTGATTATTTGTTTATTTGTTCTCAAAGTCTCAGCTACTGAAACAACATTTGTACCCAGCAGAAAGAAAAAGCTTGAGAATGCGACCCTTCCAGTTAAAAAAACCCAAAACAACACAACAGAAGGCAAATAAAAAGCACTGAAAATTTACATCCTCTTTTTCTGTCATCAGATCAGCTCCAATATACCCTGTGATCTTAATGTTTCTATCTGGTGGTAATGCTTATCATCAACTTCTGAGAAAGTTCAGCTTGCCTGCCTTGAATTTTAACCTGAAAGTGTGAAGGATTAAAAACAACCAACCAAAAACGCAGACATTATTTGGAAAAGTATCTTGAAAACTCAATGGGTTCTACAGATACTGACATTGTGAAGGGAGGTGAAAAATATGTTCTTCTTTATGATGGATAACCTGTATTAGTTAATCTTAGTTAAAATCATAGAAAAGATTATATAACCTGGAGTTGCAGTTACACTGGCAATCTGACTTCAAGCCCAAAGAGAAACTTGCGCAAGAATCTGACCAGCTGACCTGATTTAAACTACCACAGCTTTCCAGCATGGGTAACGCGACACAGATTAGTTCATGGGAGTTTGGATGAATGTTGTGAAACCAGAACTGCAAGCACGTGTTATAACCAGTTCATGTAAAGGGAGCAGCCCAACCTGTGACCTTTTCCTGGGAACTAAATACAACAGGCAGAGCACTCGGTGCTCTGTTTGCTCTTCTGTTTATTCTTCTGAGCCTCCAGTCCTGTCTTAGAAAGGTGCTAATGGTCAATACCACCTCCCTGGAGCAGTGATGGAAGTCAGGTTTCACTTAGCAGCCATCAGAAGTACAAGATGAAGTGTCTCAGAACCAGGAGTTATTCAAGGAATCAGGTCAGTTGAAGATTAAGTTGTACAAGAAATGCTCCAGGTTAGAAAGAAGGAACTGAAACAGTGCAGGAACTGGTTTCCAGTCATGAATCTAGTTTTAAACAGTTGAGATTTGCTTGAGAGGTTAGTGTTTTATAGACTGATGGGAAAACAAGAGAATCCAATGAAAGAGCAGAATGAATCCCAGCCATTGATACAGAAAAGAGCAGGGACACAAGAGCCCCACTACTCATCTAATCTGAAGGATGTCTCTGAACTAGCTACCTGAAAATTATTTTTAGTAATTCCAGGACCTAGGAAGACATTATTAAAAAGTAATTGCTTTGGTTGAATTGATTGTTTTTTTACAAGTTGTTAGGCCAGGCCATGCACACTAATATGCACTGTCATACACTGTGATACAGGCAGCAGCTTCTCTACTTTTTTAACATATGAAATGTTTGAGAGTAATGGTCGTTGAAACATTTGTCTCCTTTGTCCCATGTTTTCGGAGTAAAGGTATTGGCTCAGTAACCAAAAATGCTACCTGAAGATGAATACCAAAAAAAAAAACTTACAAAGGCAAGTCAAGCAGGCTTTGTAACTACCTCAGTCATATTTAATTTAGCCTGTTAGAATTGAACAACTTGATACAAGGGGAAGAAAAAGCTATGTAAACCTTTACTTACTCCTGCTGCACTGCTTTCTTGTTAAGCCATCAGCACAAAATGTAAATTTGGAGTTACACTGCTACTTCTCATTCACCGGGGGGAACTAAAAGGCAAGTCCTATGCAGATAACAAAACCCATGGTGATTATTCCTCTCCTGCAGAGTTTTCACTTACCTGGTTGGTATCTGTCTTGTTCTGCTCACCAGGCTCACCTGTGGATGACCATGTGGATAACCAGTCACCCATGTCCCTCAAACCAGAGCCTTGCTGCCCGAGCAGTAGCAAGGGTAAATGGCATTACAGCTGAGGCCAGGGTTATACCATGGCCTTGGCGATTTGCTTTGGTTAACTGTTCTGAACTAACAAAGATGATTTGGCCCTACAGTGTCTTAATCTTCTTATTTCCCTCAATTAGTTTATTTTGTCCAGTATCCATTCAAGGCATTAAAAAAAAAAAAATAAACTGCTTTGGATGCAGTAAGCTGCCTTGGCTTGCCTTAGTTCCTCAGTAGAAAAACCTGGTCCCCGACTGTATGTATGACTTGAATGGCTCTGTGCTGTCAGAAAATGAGGATCACATTGCTGGCTAAAAGTGCCATTGCACAAAACATTACAGCTCACCTACCACTTTGACCAATCCCAAACCTGTGGGACAGCAGGAGGTCTTTCTGGATACAAATACAAGGGATCCTGTAGATGGGCCTTACAGAGAGATAGCTGAGCTGCCCTGACTGTTCTATGGAGAGAACGGTTAAGAGGTCACTTGAGCATGGCTGGTGATTACTTAGGAGAAGACAGATGGGAAAATGCTTTTTTGAGTGTGTTGATTTGGCACAGACAATTTTTTTGGTAGCAGGGGAGGGCCACAGGAGTGGCTTCTGTGAGAAGCTGCCGGAAGCTTCCACCATGGCCAACACAGCCAATGGCTCTGAAGAGGGCCTTGCTGCTGGGCCAGTCAGAGAGGTTGGCAACACCTCTGTGAGGACATATTTGGGAAGAAAATCAAAACATCAAAAGTGCAGTTTTTTTCCAGGGGTGGCAAAGTGCCGTTGCTGGGGCCATCAAAGCCTTGCCTGCTTGGCCGCCCCTGCCCAAAACAGCGCCGGTGCTGACGCGGCTGCTGCTGCTGGCGCCACGGTGACAGGGCTGCCTGGCTGGCAGCGGAAACATGAGGAGCAACTCCCCGGCATGGAACCTGGATGAGATCAACCTCTCAGTGCTTTTGGATCCTGCAGGAATCTTTGAATTGGTGGAACTTGTTGGCAATGGCACCTACAAGCAGCAGTTTGTCTTCTAGTCAGAGAAGAGAAGGAAGTGAGGACATGTGAGTCAAAACAACATAGTGGCACCAAGGTCAATGGAAAAGACAAGGAGGAGATGCTCCAAGCATTGGAGCAGAGATTCCTCTGCGAGTAGTGAGGACTATGGTGGAACAAACTGTCTCCCTGTAGTGCATGAAGTCCGTGGGGGATGCAGAGATCCACTCGCAGCCCGTGGGAAAAGTGCTCACACCAGAGCGGGTGGGTGCCAGAGAAAGCTGTGATCCAGTGGGAGACCTGAATGGAGAGAGGGCCTCTGCTGCCAGAGACAGAGAGAGAGCCCTTGCTTCCAAACTAGAGCAGCCTATCCTTAAAAGACTGCATCATGTAGACAGTTTTGGGAAGACTGTTTGCCTGTGGCTGGACCCCCCAGCACAGGGGAGAAAAAACTCCTCTCCCTGAGCAAATAGGAGATCTTGAGTGACGAACTGACCAAAACTCCCATGCCTATCTCCCTGTGCTGTTGGTGGGAAGGAAGGAAGGGCTGTGAGGAAAAAGCTGGTTTAAGGCTTATTTTACTTCTCATTATCCTCCTCTGACCCTGTTAATAATACATTTACTTTATACCTTTAAATTTGAACCTGTTTTGCCCTTAGAGTGTCTTTCTCCCAGTCCTTAACTCATGAACACTTTGTTAATTTATTTTTTCTCCCTCTCCTTTGCCCAAATATAGCAGAAGAGGGTGAGCAAATGGCTCTCATGGGTGCCTGGCATTTGGCGAGTATCAAACCACGACACTGGGGCCAAGGGAAACAAGGTCACAAGCCACAAGGCTACGATATCAGAGATGCACAGGGCAGCACCACTATTATTTCCAGCTGTATTTTAGTGCCACTGATTCCACAAGGGAATACAGACGGTATTTCCTAGGCTCCCCCCTTACACAAGTGTTTTTAGTGGGCTCAGGTGGGTGCCTGGTTTCTGGATCCAGGTAGACTGGGTACAAGGTAGGCAGTGACCTTCTCATACAGGGTGGCTATGACATGGCCACGAAAATAATAATATTAACTCCATGTAATAGTAATATTAAACTCCAGGTACCCAGGTAACTTAAAAGGCAAACAGGGTGTTTCCTAAAAGCTCTGCTGCATACAGCAAATTGCCATGTATTTCCTTTTGTCCCTGTGATAGCCTCTGTTCAGCTTTCAGAGGGAGGCTTCTGCAATGAAGGCATCAGTAAAATGAGGTATTCATATACATGTGAGATGTGTTCTTATAATGCTGGTCAGAAGTGTAGAGAGAGTGTGTGATTGGTTTGGGAGTTTTTGGTAGGTGATTTGATACTTAGTCACTGTGCAGTAAATAATCTCTTCTTTTCATGGCACTACCTCTGTTCTAAAAAGTACTTTTTACAAGACAGGAAAGTACTGTCAGCTCCAGACAGCAGAGGAAAAACAGCATAGGCCTTCCAGCTGATAGCTCTCAGAGGTGTCCAGCAGATCAGGTGGAGACCAAGGAACATACTACAGCCTCCTCAGTTGCAACTCTCCCTGCTCTTTCCAAGAGAGTGAATTTTGAGAGTCCAAGACAGATGGAAAAATCAAGCACTATAAATTATAGTTAAACAACTTAAATAAGGCAGCTACCAGATCTTTGTTTCCAATGCTGCCCAATACTTCCAAGCCTCATAGCTCTTAATGTCACTAAACAGAAATGTCCATATGTCAGTCAGAGCAGCGGGGCAGTGACCTCCACCAGTGCAGTTTGATTTCTGAGACACCACTGGGGCACTGCAGTGTGATTAGGCTGTACCCCAGGGCTGTGTTTTTCTAGGATCCAGACGAGGCACAAGGATATTTAAGCCATAGCTAGTGCAGCAAATGCAAATGCAAATGCAAATGCAAATGCAAACACAGAAAAAAAAAATTCTGAAATAACAAATTTCCCTCTTCCCCATGAATCACAGAAAATGCTGAGTTGGAAGGGATCCACAAGGATCAATCATCGAGTCCAACTCGAATGTCACTCTTGAAGATAAAATCTAAACTTCTGTAAGGAGAAACTAGTTTGTCTAATATTGGTCTTTCTTTGGAAAAAGCTGAAGAACAATGACCTCCATTAAAAAAAATTAAATTAAAAAATTATGTGTTAGAGACACAACTGATCCAAAGGAACTGTGTCATGTGTGAGCCCTTATTTTGGCTTGCAGGTCATTTTGCTTGGCTGGTGGGGAAATTAGGAATGAAGCACAAGGTCATGCCCCTGGCTGTCACTGGAGCTCCAGAATTTGACAGAACATTTCATGCACACTAAATCTAGAGATCATTAAGATGATGGCAGAGAATAACAATTCAGTCCAGAAGAGAAACAAAAACTTTCTCTTAAAAAGTCAACTTTTCTTTGCATCTTTTACTAAAAAACCAACCAAGCAACCAACCAACAAAACAACCAGATGGCTTTTCAAATGGATCAGCTATTATTTTAATAATAATGGGGTAAGTTCAGCTCATTTCAAAGTTGCTGCTCAAATTCTGATTAACCAGGCAATCAGATTATCCAAACCTAAGTGGGGTCTGAGATCCAACAGATTGTAACCTAGGGAATTCAGGTGTTCTGGATCTAGAAAGCTGTGCTGTCAGTTCTTGGGCTGTGGATAACACCACAGATGAAGATGAGCAAAAAAAACCTGTGTCTGCAGTGGATAATGGTGGAATATCCTATCTAAGAAGACTATTTTCTTAAAGAGCTTCAGTTTTTAGAGGGCTTCAGTGATTAACTAATGACCCCGTGCAAAATTAGTTATATTTATTTCAAACAATCTCATCTGCTGTAACTGTTGTTGTAGTGGATAACAATAATGAGACATACTATGCATTAGACAACTTGTTAGACAACATGATTCATTAGACACAGAAGTTTGCCTAATTCCTTAAAAAGAAATTAATTCAGAACCACTGAGAAAAGACACATGAGCAATATATTGGTGGGAAAACTGATGTTCACAAATAAAGTTGTTATGGTCCTTGCCATAAGAAAATCTACAATGTGCTATCTGTGGCTTCATAAAGGCAGCTGGCCTCAGCAGAGCAATCCAAATTCCTCTGGCAGTCCCAGTAATGCTGACACACAAAACTTGCATACCAACAAGTGTGGAGATAAGTGATTAACATCACATCAATGAACTGGAATTCCTGCCTGTCTCTGCTGCACAGCCACTTGATTGAGGATTATTTGGCCTATTTATTTCCATGTAGCTGGGATCCAGATTCTTTGCCTAAGTTTAAATGCCAGGAAAATATTTTAAACAGCTTGTATCAGAGATTTCAAAAATGAGAAATTTTAAGAGTACCTAATGCTGGCTTGACTGTACTCCCACTGGATATGACAGCATTAACCTTAGTGGCAACAAAACAAGGCCAAAGATGACTCTTCTTGAAAATCCCACCCATAGTTCTTTTCCTTTCCAGACTAACATTCCTTCAAATTTATTCTGCAGACAAAACTGTGTGGAGTTTTACCCAATATTCTGGTCTGGCCTCTGGACTGCAGGATGTTTTTCAATCAAGGTAAATGCTTTCTGCTTTTATTTTGGACTGACAAGTTTTGCATAACTTTTTAAAATGTTGGGATTATCAGGAAGTAATTGACTGTAGACATCTTTTCCCCTGCTTGTAATTAACACAGCCTTTCCTAGAAGAATGCTCAGTGACACTGAAATCCCCATGGCATTTCATAGAGCCCCACCAGCTTTCCCTTCTCTCTCCAAACTAAGGAGCTCTCATAGAGTAGAACTTGTGACAGTTATTATTAACCCTTTCCCAGCTAATATTTTAGAAGCATGAAGTCTGTGGGCTGCAGAAAGGATAACCAGCCCGTGTCCATCAGTCCTCTCCTTCCTAAACAACTTCTCCATTTTCTCTCTGCTCCAAACCAGTAATTTTTTTGTTTGGAGCTTTCTTACAGTCCCATCTCCACTGTAAATCCACTGTAAATCCAAAGAAGCACCACTTAAGTCAACAAATCGGATATGAAATAATACACGTGCTCATAGACAGACACTTGAATCAGGGAAGATCACAGTATCTAGCCAGCAACACAAGTGCTGTCACATGTAAGAAATGAAGGATTATGATAACCTTCCCTTGAAGTAATGTTTCAGCTATGTCCCACAGGTATGTTTACAGGAGTTAATCCAGCACACAGTGAAAGCTGTCCTCTGGAATACACACACAGAGTTTAAAACCACAAAATTAACAAGCAGTGCTTAGTCCTGGAAAATAGAGCTGACCTCCATACCCTGCTATCAATCAAGTGGAGGTGACTTTATAGTCTTCCCTCAGGGAGGTCAGAAAGCTAACTTCACTACAGCTTCCTTCCATGTCCTTGGATAAAAGCTGCTATATAAATGCAAAGCAGGTTATTAACAACATAAATAGGATTCTCTTCCCAAAACAAACACTCCCCCTTAGCACAAACTGCCATAATAATACAAAATGACAGAGCCAGGTCAAGCCACAGTGCTCCAACCCACTTTCCTGTTTCTGGGATAATCACGAAACTGGGGAGGATAAGGATTCCTGTCAGGTCCTGAGATGTCCCTTTGAAGGAACAGCAGCTTTTGGATATTTTTGGGCAATCCAATATCCACCCCTTTCTGTAAACTTATATGAAGAGCCTCTTGCAGTGACAGTGTAAGAATACATGTATCTCTTTTGAATTATTCTTTCCCAAGATAACTTCCCAAGTTATGGGTAGCTATAAAAATTTCCAAAGCAATACAACTAGAAAACATAACTAGAGTGGTTAACTATCTGCAATCCTCATTTTTTAGTTTTCTGACTGTTTCCCCCACCATATTAATCTTTTCTTTCTTAGAATTAGCTTCCTTTTGGGGTATGTTGTACATGTTTGCCCGCTACAAGTACTTCCATGGTTATGTCCAGTCCGTGGAAGGAAGGTAAGAAGTTACCAACTGGATGCAGGTTACCAGCTCCAGGCTGTGGTCTGAAGCTGGGCTGAGAGCCAAGGACTGGCAGTGAAAAGTGATTATAATTGAATGCAACATGTGTCAAGTGTCAGCAATGGGTCAGGAAAGCCTCAGGGAAGAGGGCCGGGTGTTACAGGAGAAGCCTAGGTTAGGCTGTGCACGTGCTGCAGGCCAGGAGAGAGAAGAGTTTTGATGCTCACCTTGTGGGCACATGTTTGTGCTGGGTGCAATTTACAACGACATTCATAGAGATCTGGAAACAGAAGCACAGCTTTGCATATCAGGATTGCTTTAGGATGGGAAGCTGCTCATGCAAGGCTTGCACCATGCCTGCCTGTCTGCTAGCTGCATTTTCACTGTTTGTCACATTAAGACCTTTTCTCTAGCCACACAAATTGCACTAAAGGAAGCAAAAAAATCTGGCTTTGTAGGCTGATGAAGCTTCACCAAGCAGGTAAGAGAACAGGGCTCCATATAAGCATACATTATTGAAGGTTGAGTGCACAGCATCTCCTGATACGAATTCTGCTTTGACAAATATTGGCAGTATGCCCTCCACTATAAACACTGAAACACATGGTTTGTTCCATTTCACTGAAGGCACTGCACTGTCTTCTGTGTCCTGATCTAAGGCTCTCTTCTACCACCTATCATCAGTCATAAGAAGAAAACAGTTTAATACATGCTTGTCATAAAATTAAAAGACTTGCAATGTCTTCTAGAGGAAGATACAAAACAATCAGACTATTTTGTAGTGACTAATCCTGCAGCAGCAGGAAGACTGTCCTACAGGGCTATTTTCCATGGCTTGTGTACTGATGTTCCCATTCTCCTTCACTACAGCTCCACCAATCCTTTACATTCTTTGGAAGGGCTGCTGCTGGGGAGAAGGGGGAAGCTTTTTTCCAGAGCAAATATGTGGAGATAGTTTCATATCTCCAAGTAAGAGATGCAATAATTTAAATAGTGCAATGAACACCAGCTAGAAGCCTTGCGACTTCTAAGGAAGTTTGGGGAACAGAAACACGTAAATAAATGAACAAGCAGAGCATAATGTACTTTTCTTTAATCAACAAATGAAAAAGTCCTTTGTTCAAGAAATCTTTGCCATGCTTTACTTCAGTACTCTTAAAATAGGTTCAGCCTCTCAAGGAAATTGTAGAAGAGTAGATGGCTTCATTATTAGACAGAGTCACACTTTGGTGAAACTGATTTTAAATCAAACAGAGGATGTTAAAAGCCAGCCTGGCAGCCCTGGGAAATAGTTTTGCTCGAAGGCCTGCTAGTTATAAAGACAAACCTGGCATGCATCCTCAAAGAAGGGCTAAGCTAAAGATAATTTTCATGCTCCCCTGAAACTGAGAAAATACTTCAGCATTTTCATCTAGGCATGGCATGCCTAGAAGGGCTACTTATATCAAGTCTTTAGGCACCTAAATCCTAGGTGAGATCCTCAGGCTTTTCCTTTCTGGTCCAGAAATCCATCTCCAAGCCATAGTGATCACCAGTAGCCGATCTCCCAGCTCAGCAGATGGTACCTGCCCGATAGATGTGGATGTAAGAGATATGCATATCTTTCCCTCAGTTCCTGAAGGCTTCTTTCTCACACTCCTACACCTGGAGTTGCAATTAGGTGCTCAAGATTTTCTGTGGCTTCACCAACAGGTCTTCATGTCACAGGATGAGGTAGCCTCATCCTGGAGCCAGTTCTTAACTTCCTCATGAAAATTCAGAAACACTGTGGAAAATTTTCCCTTACAGAGAGTATTAGGAATCTCTTGTCTCTTGCAAAAGTCATGCACGGGAATGGTTTATTACTAAAACCCCGCAAGACAGTGTTCCAGCCATGGTCCTTTCTGATTCCACAGACTTCAACTGTTTTGGACCAGTGGTTTCACTATAACATAACATGAACAGCTCATAACAGCTCATAACTCTCTGCATTTTACTTTAAAGTTAACAGGGTTTTATTTGAGTGTGATAATTCTGATTTGTTTGATAATCCTGGGTGCAGCTGGTGCAGCTGGGATTGTCAACAGCTTTCTGGATGAATACCTGGACTTCAGCATAATGGAGAAAGTCCATAAATTGCTTTGAAGGTGCTTGTTAAAAAATAAATAAATAACGTGCCTGAACCCCAAAAAGATGATAAGCTACACATGAATAAAACGTCAGAGCTCTTTCCTAACAGCACATTGCAATGTAAAATGCATGTTTTTTCCTGAGCTGTTAACACTTGTTCCTTTCCCTACACTCTTGGGAAAATTAGTAAGACAGAATGTCATGTCACATCTACATTTGCAATTAAATGTTCTCTTTCCCTGTATACTATTGCAACCCCACAAACAAATACCATAAAACTAAACCCATTAATTTACTAAGTAATTTAGTTGCAACTGGCACTTCAAGCATCAGCCCATCTTACCCATTGTCCTTCAGTTTTGCCAATACTTCTGTATCTTCCAGCACTGCTCTTCATTTCCCTCAGCTGTGCCTTCTATTTAGTGCAAATGTAAAAACACTTCCATGCAATATGCTGCTGCAAGATCCCCATTTTCCAAGTATATCCAATCCTACTGCTGTATAAGCATATATGGAAACACTGCTTCAGAAAAATGTTTAAAGCTTCACTTGGCCCTAAGTGTCTACAAAGGACTTTTGGGTTTTATATGTTGGAATGTGCTTACAGCTCAACACATTCTTGTGGAAGTGGGGCCCTCCTTGGGCATGTCCCAGTCTTCACAGGAAACCTCCAGAAGACAAGCTGTGCCCAAAACGTGACACTTGCAAAGGGGAGAGCCAGCACAGACAAAAAGAAGACACAGATGCTCGTGTTACAATTGGATGCACTGCATTGTTTCCCACCGAGGCACAGATGGCTGGGGTGTGAGAAAGGCTAGACAAACATTGCTGCATTCCCAGGGAATGACCACAGCTCTGGGAATCATAAAGTCACAGTGAAAAGTAAACTGACTTTAAAATCAGTTTTCTGCCAGAAGAAGGGAAAAGTCATGGCTTACCACTGTGAGCTCAAAGTACGCCAGTGACCAATTTAAACTATGTAGAAGAACAGAGATGCAAGGCCATGCCTGTTTTGGCAGCTCCTGATAATTCAAATTATTTAGGCAATGCTGAATATACTCATGAGAGAGCCAGCAGACATAAATTTACCTTGTCATGCCTCTGAAGACACAATTTGGCCAAAAATGCTGCACATTTATAGTGGTGTTCAGTCAAATCTATATAATGAACATGTTTATTGTCTCTCCATAGTGTAGTGAGGTTGATAACCAGACCACAAGATAATTGAGACGTGGATTAGATTCATAATAACCCTTCATATTAAAAAGGTGGACACGTATGGACACATGGCAGTGGGGCTGGAACAAGATAAACTTTAAGGTTCCTTGCAACCGAAGTCATCCTGTGATTTTATTAAGTTAGCTCATGATAAAAAGACACAGCCTAGTGCCTGCAGGTAGCAAAGGCTGAAATGGTATTGAAAACCATAAGATGAAACACGTACAAAGATCCAAGACCCAAGTCCGACAATGTTTGTTGAGGGGAAAAGGAAGGCTGGAGCTGACACAGCTGCAGAAAGGGTGGCTCTCCATCACCTACCTTCAGGGAGAAAGTACATCAGGGCCAGATTTAACAACCACAGAAATCATCAGAAATGCTTCCACTAATTTTCTTTCCATGGGCTGAAGTATAGAAAATCCACCTACCAACCTGCCAGTGATGCCTTCAGCCAGTCACAGTGTTGGAGGTTAGGATTTATCCTTTTCTTTTTTCTTTGTCTCAGGGAATTTTCTCCCATTTGTTACCTAAGAGATGGTAATGATACTTAAGAGACAAAAGATGTGCCTGTGAGGAGGAGGGGGAAGGGTGCAGTTTGCTACTGTGGTTGTGGTGCCAGGCTGCTTTCAAACTTAGACACAGAGGCAGCAAGAAACACTGCTGCCAGAACCAAAATCTAGACAAAGGGCCAAACTATGTAACAGACTTGAAATACAGACTCGGGGAGGTCCAAAGGCCATCTACTGATTCAATTAGGTCTTTCTTTGCCTCTGAAATGATTCCAAGCTTACCTGTTGTAGTGCTTTGATCTCTTCTCTTCTCTTCTCCTCCCCTCCTCCCCCATGTATAGACAGGCCATACATGTTCAACAGATCTACGTGCAAGTTCCTAAAGGCTTCTGACAATATAATTCTCACCCTGCTGTAGTGGTAGGTGATAGGAAATTGCTCTAAGCATGTGTCTTTATCCTTCTCCAGTTTTCCTGTTTTCTCCAGCTTCTATGTCCAGCTACATATTTCCCTTCTTCCCCCCTACCTTGTCTCTGTCTTGTCTCCTCCCCTGGAAGCACCTCCCCACTCCCTATTTTTGCTGCCAGCACAGAATAAACACAAAAGGTTGGATCTGCCACCTCTAACTGACCCAATTAAGGACCAACTTCCCTGTAGCACCAGGCGTCTCCTCAGAGCACAGGAAGCTTTGGTAGCCCACCTTGCTGGAGAAAGGGGCAGTGTGGCAGGAGGTGGTGAAGCACGTCCCGTCCAGCAGCTCATTACAGCAGTCTGGGCTCTGCTGCACAGAGACAGCTGCTGGGGCTGCTTGGGATGTTGGGATTCACTGGCTGCTGAACCTGCTGGAGCAAGAGGGGCATCCTGGGATAGGCCATACCCAGTCTGTTACTGCTGAGGTCTAACACTTGTAACTCCACCAGGTGCTTTGATGCTGCCATACAGAAAATCCAGGGCTGATTCAGACCTGCCTGCATGCTGCTTCCCTCCCCTCCATGGAAGACTGCTCACCGAGACGCAAGAGTGGGGCAAGACATGATCCTTATACACCAGGTATATGACTCATATAACCATCTTTTATTTGTTTGGTTGGCTTTTTGTTTTGTTTCATTTGTTCTTGTTTTGTGTCTTTTTCTTTAAAAGCAACATCAGGTATTTTTCTATGTTTTCAGACTCTGTACAGGTCTTAAAAGGAAATAAGCAATGCTTAATGTACAAAGTAAAACCAGAAAACTAGAAAAATCTGAATAAAATGGAGCAAGTTGCTGTCAGGGATACAGTACAAATTAGTAAATAGATGTCATCTGAAGTGCAATACCACTGCAGTAAGGATGAGTCAAGGAATGAAATAAAAATACTCTATTTTAAACAAACAGTATATATATATATTTATATATATATATTTATATGTATATATTTTACAGATAGTAGACCCAGTGATATCTGTAGAATTGTAAAAACATATTTACAAATGACTTTTTTTAAAACATTACATATACATCAGCACCATAGTAAGAAAGAAAAAAAAACCCCAATCAACCCAAATCTAATAAAATCTGTTCTCTAGTACTTGATCCCAGTATGGAGCATTTGGAGGAAGCTTTACAAAGACAACAGAGACTCGTCTTGACCACCATTTATCATCAAGGCCTGTATCTCCCCGATGCACACCGGCTTGCATTGGCTGCTGTGTGGTGGATGTGTGTTTCTGAATTCCCCTTTCCCACCTCCGTGTTGAGAGGTGAGCCCTGATTGCTCTCACCCAAGGCGTGGGTGCTGTGCTGTCCCCAGCACCATCCCCTGCCCAATAGGGTGGCTGCCCCCCAGCCCTGTCACAGCTCTGTCACACATGTGTGTGCCCCATGCTCACGCTGACACACGTGGAGCCACAGCACCCTGGTCCCTTCAGGGTGCTGCTTCTCCCAGAGTTTGCCTATCCCTTCCATTCTGACCAAGAGATGCTGACCCACAAGGTGAACCAAAAACTTTGGCTGGTGCTCCCTTTCACTGAATTAGGGCTCAACCTGGCTCCTACTGATGGAGCAGGCATGCTAATCATGCCCATCATCCTCAGCAGGAGCTGGAATTGGCCCTTGTGCTGTATTTTAAAAAGGGGTCAGCTAAAAGAGATGTGATTAAAACCATTTTAAAAAATGTAGCAGTCAGGGCAGGTTGGATTGATGGCTCACCTTTAGCACATTAAAAATGCAGCTTGTCCTGCTGCATCGCAGCATTTAGAACAGGTAATTCCCCCCACTAGACAAGCCCAGCAAGGGAAATTGCTCAAAAGGGAGCCTCAATGGCACACTGACATGGTTCCAGACTCATTTGCTCTCCCTCTTTAATGTGATGCATGTCTGTGCTCCACGGGGAAAGGCAGGACATGAAACTGCCAAGTGCCAAGGCCCTCAGCCTCCATGGAATCCAGGGGCTTAGCACCTGGCATGGCAGGGCCCAGGGAGAACTGCACAAAAGGAGGTGATTAGGAGCTGGGGAACTGGGACTGGCACTAGAACACTGCTGCAGAGCATGACTCATGGCTCTCAGAGGCCAGAGGGTGCTAAAGCTCTGGACTGTGGGTCATGTTAACATTTTTATATGCATAACTATATAACCTGATAAGCAGCTCTCAGCTGAAAACACTGATAAGAGGTAATAGGTTCCAGAAAACAGCCTTCAACTGCAGTTTGGGAACCCTGCTGTATACACTCAGAATGGCTGGTGACTTCAGTGTTGTGTGAGATCTGTCACAGCTTCATCACAGGGCTCCTCAGCACTGGTCCAAACAGTGGAGATACTGATACATCCCTATTATCTAAAACCTTATTTGGGCAGATTAGATATTTGTAATATCAATTATTTTACCCACTCATGAATGTTCTTTTCTGTAGTCCTTCACTGACTCCTGTTCTTCAAATACTGCAGTGAATTTTATTCCAACAAACCAGAGAGATTAGACCAAACATCTGTTTAAAACTGAACATATCACATCAAGAGCCCAGACATCCTGAGGTAATACTACATGGCAAACCCGGGCTTTTCAAAAGAGGAGGAGAAAGTCTTCCTGTGTGCCAAACCCTCACTGTATGTTTTCTCATGCCTGTTTTCTCCTCCTTTGCCTGGCTTTTTGTAGCTTGCCTGAAAAAAAAAAGTGCAGCCAGCTCAGCTTGCTTTACACTGAAGGAACAGGAGGGGAAGGGAGTGAACTGAGAACACCCTGGGGAGGAAGGAGAGGGAGGGACCAGCTGAGGAGCTCTGCTAATGTCTCTTGGTACCTCTCAGCCCTTCAACACCCCATACAGCTGGGCCATGCCAAGTGCCCTGACTTGTACTATTTCAAGTCTCAAGGGGACTAAGCAGTTCATTAAGTTAACCCACTGCTAGGCTGCCTCCAGCAGCAGTCACATAATCAATCTGCCCTCACAACACTGCCAAATTTATGTTCTTCTGCGCTTGTAGTGGGGTTTATCACTCTGCAGTGAAAACAGTGACCTCCCTGTGATTGCTGAGGTTTGTCATGTGAGTGTTGTGCATTCCCTTAGGACAGCCCATAGCCAGCCCCATCGGCCTGGCCATGGCTCTCCAAGACCTACTTGCCCCTGGGGTTAAGCCCGTTTCTGACCAGGGCCTGTGCAATCGCCCCTGAATATCTGTAGGCTTTGCTCCCAGCTCTTCCATCTGCTTCCCTGGCAGCTGCAATATGCACAGTCATATGAGGTGGGAGATACCAGGACCACCCCTCACCACTGCGCAATGAAGCCTTGTTTGAAGTGGGGGAAGAATGAATCTTCCCAGCCAGATGCATCAGCTGGCTTTTCCAGTTTCTCCATTCTTCCTCACAAATACACTGAGTGGGCGCTGCCACGCAGCAGAGATTGCTTGGTGACAGTTTTGGGATGCTGATGTTTTCATCATCCCCTGAATCTTCCAAAGTTGGCTACAGATCAGCTCGGTTTGCACAATTAAAAACAAAAGAAAACAAAATAACCCCAAACCAACTCAACACAAACAAAAACCAACAATCCAGGGATGAGGAGAACATCTGACTCCCTCTTTGCTTGTTCAAACGTAACAAAATGTAACCAAAGCTCCAGACTATACAATCCCATTCACTGGGGGTTTCCAAACAACTCATCCAGTTCTTGAATCCACTCATCCCCTGGTCCACTCTTAATAATGGAGTCCACAAGGTCTGTGCCCTCTGCTAAACTGGAGAATGACCCCCCTGCTCCTCCATTACTGTAGTTATAAGATATGTCCTGAGTGGGATTCCTCTCATAGGCCTGACCTTGGCTGCTCTGAGCAAAGGTGCCAGCTGGCATTTGCTGCGTTGGGGGCTGATTGAAGCCTGACATGGCAGGGACCCCTTGGCTTATTCCTGGCATCAGCATTGGCCTGGCCTGGCTGGCTGCCTGTTGCCCAGGTAGTGGTTGCAGCAACTGTCTCCCCAGCGCTGGGTTCACGGCTCTCACTGTCCCACTTGTGTCCACAACTGTCTGATTGAGCCCCTGTGGGAAGTGCTGCTTGGACAGCCGTGGCTGCCCAGATGGCATCGCATATGTGGTGCCGTTGTTGAAGGGCCCCATTTCACCACTAGTCCTTCCAGGTATGCCTTGCAAGCCTCGCTGCTGCCAGTTTTGTGTTCCTTGAGGGACAGTCCCCATCAGGTTTTGAAGTCGTGGTGCTTGTGGCCTTGGCAACACCTGGCCCACAGGTCCTTTCATCTGCTGCTGATGCTGGGGAAGAGCAGAGTTTACCAGCATGTTCTGACCAAAATTGCCAACCATTCCCACTGCTTGTCCAGAGGCAGGCTGCCTCGTTCCCTGGCCCGTGCTCTGTGCCATGTTCATGCCACTTTGGTTAGGGTGCTGCAGCATTTGGCTCATCCCTGTGCTTATGCTGTACATTCCTGGCTGGCTGGAAGAGGCGTTGCTGTAAGGAGTCATGCCCATATCCGACTGGCCCGCAGCGGTGAGCAGTGTGCTGGGGGTCTGGGAGGGACCCATGGCCATCATGCTCGCGTTCTGGGCCATCATTCGGGATGTTCTCATGCTCTGGAGTGCTACCTGGTTTCTCACAGCCACTATATCCTGGGGTGAACCTGCACCAAAAAGGGAGGAAGGTAAGAAAGAGCCCACAACACTGTAAATCTTAATTAACACACTTTTCCCTAAGAGAGAAGCCGTAGGAGCATCCTCAGCAGCACTTATCTTCTTCAGCTACACCTAATTCAGGTTCTAGCAAGCAAATGGAAAAACTTCCACTGGTCTTCTTCATTAGCAGCAAAACAGCTGAACTTCAGTTTACCATTTGAAGCTCTCCTTTAAATATCTCCATTGTCTTTCAAAAGTAAGCCTTGAAAATGGAAATGTCAGTCTCAGAAGGCCAATCAATTCTTTTAATAGCTCAGGAGGCATTAATGAATGGATTTTCTATAGCATTGCTACTGATTAATTCTATGGAAAGAAGAAAAATCAGGTTTTTGTGGACATTTAAAGCAGGCAGAGTGTATTAGTGAATCAATACTATAAGCACATTTTACTTCACCTTAGGCCAGTGATGGGAACCCAGAAAATCCTAGCCTTGTTAAATTCCACACTGTGACAGATAACTTAACCATGCCTGTGTCTTACTTTCAGGGGTAGGGGGGAGCTATTGATTTCTGGGAAGCCAATATGCTCTATATTTGCTATCTTTAAATAAAGACAATTACCTGGAGCTCAGATTATGCCATGGGTTCATGGTGGATTTGAGTCACCACCAAATACAACAGTCAGACTTGAGTCACTAACTAAATAGTCAAATTCTTCAGATTTGAGTCGCTGACTAAATACAACACGGCAGGTGAAGCTCAGAGTGTATGAGGCACACAATTGCTCCAGGCTCAATTGTTATTAAATGCCAGGTGTAAATATAAAATCATTGCTTAGGACTTCAAAACTGTACAACAGAATCTGAATGTTCTTAAATCAGCCCCTATTTGTTGTCCCTCAGTGGCAGACAACATCCCTGAACATCCATGGGGAGTGGAGACACTGGTCTCTGTTATTGATGTTGGCTTGGTTTCCATGAGAAACAGGTGGATAAAGGAAGCAACATTTCTATACATGTAATTCTATTACAGAGGATGGCTACAACTCCATTTTCTGCAGCATCACAAGCTTCTGGTGGGTGCTTTTAGCTCCAGCACACAGCTAAATGAAACATTTTGTAGCATGAAGTGAGACCATCTGCATCTCACTGGAACAGGCCACATGTAGTGGCAGCTTTTACTTTACTCATGCTATCAAACTGCTTTCTTAATGATTGGCACTGGGGTTCCCTTGATTTTTCTTAACTTAGATCAGCTCCTTTCATGATTAGAAGGTCTTTTTACGATGACTCCAGCAAGTGCTTAAGACACAGATGTTAAAATCTTAATGCATCTTTAGCTATTTTTTAATTGAAAATGGCAGTTGAAAAGCTCCAAAGGAGTCACTAACAGCAAGTGGTTCACATGCTACTTTTGTTAACTACTGTACGTGGCATAAGTGACAGGAGATCAGACAAGGAGTAGTTAAAAGAGAGATGCAACAGATTTCAAGGTTTTAGGCCACCTTCTGGTCTCATTTACACATAACCTACTGCACTGGATTACATTAATGTGACTGAAAAGTAAAAAATGGTGAACTATTTAAATTAGTTCATTTATGAAAATGAATTCCTTGCTCTGTCAGATTAGCCTAAGCTCCCTTTATTTTAAATAATACATACAAAGGCAGTGTTTCAAAGAAGCATGGAAGCATGAATGCAGGGAGTGTATGTGTGCATCTCAGTGTGCATCTCAGCTGTGCACACACACTTCTTGATTTTGGAAATGAATTATTGGGGAAAAAAGTATTTTCATACAGAACTTATGGTGCCAAAGAAAAAAATGAGGAGGTGATTAGAAGAAGCCACCGTGATATAAGCCAGCAGAAGATGTGGCTGCCTGTTCACATCCTGGGAACCAGAATAGCAATGTGAAATGTCCAGAACTGCCTCCCTTGTTTTCTGTTGCATCTACATGATATTATCATGAATATAGAGCATAAGTGTGTGTTTGTTTCATGTCTATACAGAAATCATGGTTAGTGAAGACATTCAGCTGATGTTTTTCATTTAAAAAGCTCAGAATTAACTTCTTTTCCTAAGCCAAAAGGAGTGCACTTACATTCTTCAGTTACCTGGGAGCACATCAAAATAATACTTGTGCTTTTTTTGAGGTCATTGAAAAAAATCTATATTTACATCTCAAATATTTTACTGTGTTTCCCACACCTGACATTTATCAGTCCCTTCTCCAGGTAAAGATGACCCCGCTTTTTAATTCTCTGCTTATCGAATTAGATAAAGTGAGGAATGAAAAAGGGGCAAAACCAAGATAGAGTCAGAAATGCTAGCAGGGAAAAAACCTCATAAGTGTAGAGGTCAACAAGATAAATCCATGAATGAATCCATGACATCTGGATGTTAAAGAGGCAAAACAAATGTAAAAAAAAAAGGGGGAAAAAAAGGAAAAAAATTAAAAAAAAAAAAAAGAAAAAGCAAGCAGTTTTCACTGAAGGGTGCAGAAAGGAAAATGTAAACTTAACTGAATATGCAAACTTGGACATTCCTCTTTGGTAAAATATGTAGTGCATGCAACAGCCTGTATTCCTGTTCTGCTACACTGCTTAAAACCTAGTAGTCACAAACTGCACAAGCTTTCATACATTTGCTACCTTTTGGGCACTGACTCCAAAACAGGAAAAACAATTTGATTTTTACCTTGGAATTGATTGACCTGTTGCACTGGATATGGGCTTCGCTGTTGATGCAGATGCTGCCGAGGCAAATGTGACTGCTGCTGCATCTGCTGAAAGTGAAGGACAGAAAGAAAGCAGAAGAGATGATTAATTAATTAATGGGCTGGTGGCAAAACTGCAGAACTTGCAGTGGTTTTTATCTGGTGAGGTGTTCTGGAGAGACAGGCAGAGTCATCTGGAGAGTCCTCCTCAGAGCACTTGGGCTACTCAGCACTCAGACTCTTTTTGGATCAAGAAGGAACATGCTTTGAGGCCAACATCATCACTACTTACTTACAGACATTTCATCCTGACCTCTACAGCATGAGCTTAACTGTCTTCAGGCAGAAAGGAGAGGGAAGGATGTGAACTAACTTTGCTCACCTAGGCCTAAGGGCAACTGTAGACAAACCTCAGACCTGCCAAGGTCCAGAGGTTTGTGCTCGTGGTGCAAGACTTTGCTCCACGTCTGCATTTATAACACTCAGCTGCAAGGATTACTGCATCCTGACCCAAGCACTGCAGCCTTGGAACATTCCTGAGCCAAAACAGAAATGGATTACTAAGGCACATTTCCACTTGTGCTTCAGTGAATGATATTTGAGGAGTGGTGACTGCAAAACGCTCCCTTGATCCAGACCACGTTGATCCTCTGTGGTTGTTTTCTACCAATACTTGTGAATATTTTAAAACAGAATCAAGGGCTGATTATAAAAACAGAGCTTTCAGATGATGCAGTGTACTCAGCTAAGGGCTGAAAGGGCATGTCTGGGAGCATCACCTGCAGCTGTACAAATACTGTGTCCAAAACCAATGATGTGTAACAAAGGTATGAGAATGGCAGAGATAGGAAAGAAGGAAGTACTAATCCCTGCATTCATAAGTATCAAAAAGAAAGAGGAACTCTCGTTAGGCACAAACTACCCCAAAGCTAAGAGCCTGAGGACTGTGACTTTACCATTTTTCATCTCTGAAAAGTGTGTCAGCACACTTGACAGCCTCAGCTTGGTGGTCTTTTAACAATTTTAGGCTTGCCTTCAGCATCCAAGTCAGTGGCTCTTGGCTTTATGCATTTGAATTGGCCCAATCCATAGGATGCATCACTGCATCCTCACTCTCATGCACTTGTTCATGCTTCAATCAGTTCAGGCATCTTTATCCTAAATATTTCTAGGAGCATCCTTCCGGTTCACTGAGAGTAAATTTTTCTGTTTCTCAGGAGTAGTAAGAGAAAGGGGGGGATGCAATCTGTATTTCTGTGGTTACATGGCATGCATGTGTTCTAACACAAATTTAAGCAGATGGTCTTAAGCTGTTTTTCCTTAGCAAGAGAGGAGAAGTGAAGCTTAAAGCAACTACTGACTTACCAGAGCATTATCTAAGTAACATTAGGGAGCTGCAACTTTAAACTTGGGCATGATCTTGTAGGAACTCAACAGTGTGACTTTCCACTGGCTTTTTCTTGGGCTGCTTTAAAACTACACCTGAATTAAGCACACACCACTGTTCAGACTGCATAATTTAGCATGCATATTGCAAAGCCCAGGAGTTCAGGAAGCCAGGTTATAGCTCCAATGCAGCTCTTCCACATTGCCACTGCTAGAGGTGGTTTTACTGTTCTCCCACTTCAGTCTCTGGTTCTCCCCTTGCTGCTGTCTCTCCCTTGTATGATCTAATTGCTCCTACTGGCACTCAATAAACCAGATTAAGGAATTGGTCTGGGTAAATAGCAACATTTTTCTCTAAGTCTTCTTTTAACCCATGTCCATTCTTTGTCCCAGATCACTCTGCAGCTGTGCACAGATTTTGCCAATGGAAGACCACAATTAGAGCTAGGGGAGAGGACCTGTGACCATAACTGCAGCCGAGTCTGCTTCTGCTGGACTAAATGCACCATGAGATGCCAGGTTAAGAGCTAACTTTTCCAGTGCCTAAAATCCAATCTGACTATTGGAAACACGGTTAATATTTGCCAAGCTAATGGCAGGACTGATACAGTTGCCTCTTCTTTGACAGCCACTGCTGAAACACCCTGACAGGACCCACAGAGAGAGAATTCCCAAATCTAGAAGGAAGGGCTGCTGCTGCACTGTCTGTAGTGCTCATGCTCGTCCCAGCATGCGCTGGAGACAGATGGATACCGTACCTGCTCCGCTAAGATCTGCTGCTGCTGCTGCCTCTGCTCTCGGAGAAACTGTTGTTTCTGCTGCTCCATCACATGGAGCTGCGCTCTCTGCTCGATCAGCATCTGCTTCATGATGGCTGCCTGGGGCTGGCTCCCAAGGAAGTGCCCCCCGGAGCTGGAGCCTGCGACTATGCTGCTGGAGCCCGCCGGGACAGAAGGCTGCATGGCCCCTGTGGGCCGCGACAATCCCAGCTGGTGGTCCTGTGCAAAGAGAGAGGGAATGCCTTGTTACTGGGTGCTCTACAGGCCAGGGAAATTGCAGCTCACCAAGCTGAGGAGGCACAGAGGCTGTGGGTGAATCCTGGAGCTTGGAGAAAGACCGAGCCGTGGACTGCTCCCCACAGGGAATAGGTGCCTCTTTTATCTTGGAATTCAAAGCCCCTCAGGTAAAGCAGAAGCGCTTTATAATTAATTATTAGTGAAATAATGAAGTTGTGAGCGAAGTTTTTTCATGCTTCAGAGTAATGTTTTTCTAAACTCTTTCTCCCTTCTCAAGGAAGTAAGTATATTTTCCTTTCTGTTTTCCTCTCTTCATAACAGCAGTTTAACATAGCCCCCTCCCTGGACTGAGGAGCCAAGGTGTTAGGTGCACCCAATGAATAGCGGGAGCTGGCAGCACTAATTCTTCTCCAGAACCTCGGGATTTAACTCCGTCACGCATCTATTCAAGATTTCCATCCTGCAGCACTGGACCAGCGTGTGTGGCTGGGAGGAATCAGGACAAGAGCCTTCCCTGCACACAGCCCACTCCCTCTCCACGTTCTAAATCCAGTTTGCTGCCTTTTAGTGCTGGGAAAAGCACCGACCAAAGGTGGGGAGGGAAATCCCACCCCGCGTCCCGGTGGAAGAACGGGATTAGGGCCGGGCTCAGGTGGATCCCGTCAGGGATTAGGGCCGGGCTCAGGTGGATCCCGTCAGGGATTAGGGCCGGGCTCAGGTGGATCCCGTCAGGGATTAGGGCTGGGCTCAGGTGGATCCCGTCAGGGATTAGGGCCGGGCCCAGCGGCGCCTTGGCGGCGCTGCCGCTGCCGGCAGGTGGCGCTGCTGCCCCGCGGCCCTGCCCGGGCGGAGCCGAGCGGGGCCGGCCTCTTCCCGGGGCCTGCGGGGAGCATTCCCGGGACTCACTGGGCTGCGGCCCCCGAGCCGCCACCGCCCAGTCCCAGGCTGTCCCGCAGCCAGGGCAAACGGGACTCCCGAGGGGCCCAGCTCGGCACCACGCCGCCCTTGATGCCGTATTTGAAAACCAGCGACTGCGTGCCCGGTCCCTATCTCGGGTGTTAAGAACCCGTAGAACCTCTTTAGTCATGAATAGAGACGACAGGTCCTTATTCAGGGTGGGGTTCAGATTCACCTGCCTCACGTTTGAGTTATGTCAGTCACTGTGTGATCTGGGCGTACAGAGAGGTGATCTTGCAGCACCCGCCCCAACCCAGTTAGGGAAAGGGTTAAGTTCAGTGCTGGAGTGTAGCTTGGGAAATGAGGGTCAGCCTTTCTGCATGAAGCCAGGTTTTCAAGGACCCTCCTGTGAAAATAACAAATACAATTTGTCCACATCTCTACTTTTCACTGATACTCCCTGAAGGGCTCTGCTGAAAGGCAGCTCTCCAATATTTAGGTTCTTTCCCCTTTTAACATCTATATTGGTTTGAAAGTTCTCTCCCTGTTCCTCTTTCCGCTTCTCTCCCAGTCCCATCACCCACTGCACTTTGCACTTTACAACCTGGTCAAGCACGGTCCCTGCATCATCCTAAGGACCAGGGCTGCAGCAGTGCTGGGTCTCCCCCAAGCTGGGGTCAAGGAATCACTAAGGATCCCTCAGCTGCTCCTGCACCGACCCCTTCACCCACCCCTGTCGCTGAACTCCTGCTTTCTTTGCCTTGGGGGTACACACACATTTATTGGTTGTCTCCAGCAGAGCTGATGGCAAAAGCCTTTTTCTACCACCCCCTGGCCCTCCCCCGGCTTCTGATGAAGTCATCAAGCTACCAGTTGCATAACTGATGCACAGGACTATCCTGTGTTATACTGGGATAACGGCCAACTGCTTCCATTTATAGACAAAAGCAAGGCCACGCTGCCAGATAATGGAGCCTTTGCTGCAGCCACTACAAGATGAAGGAAAAGGTTGGGGGGGGGAAACACCAGGAGCCGAAGGGCATGCTGTGAAATCCCTTGGAGCTTCCTCTGCGAGCTTCAGTGCACAGCTGCCTTTGGGGCTGCAGCCCAAGTCCTCACTGAATTGCCTTAAAAAAAAAAAAAAATCTTCCTACAGAACTCCTGTCCTGGCTCCTAATGCACACATGGGTATAGCTGAGGGACACACTCATCCCACACAGAAAGCGCTCCATTTGCTGATGAATTATGTTATAAATTAATTCTGGAGTTTAAAAGGAAGAAAGTTTTGGAAGGAGCCCCACCAGGTGACGTGAGCCCGGTGAACTGTGCAGCAGCTGAAGGAAATACGAAGATTAGCACACAGGTGTCACTTCCAGTGTTGCGTGTTTAGTCATTTAGAGGTACATCATGAAAACTTCCTGTTTCTGTTAAAGTCAGGCCTTCTTCATTTAGACCACCCTCCTGCCTAGAACATTTCTTCTCCTTTCCTTTTGTTTCATGGCAAAAGCTCTTTCCAGCTGATGATGAAGGGCCCTTCTGAGATCACTGGGAGCAGCCCTGGGTTGTGTGTCCTGAAAATAAGAGCACAGCCCAGGCAAAAAGTGTATGCAGGAAAATGCTCCCTAGCACCTGGGAGCAGAGCTCTCTCCCAGAGCTTTAGCTCTGCAGCCTGGCACTGCTGCAGTTGTCCTCCGAGGGCAGTGTGTGGAGGTGACACCTGGCTATGGGCTATGAGGCAGGGAATTGGGGATGGAGGAAGCAACACTGGCTGCCTCTTACAAGCCATGGCAGCTCCAGACCCAGAGGCAGTCTCACCACAGGAGCTGAACACCAAGTCAAGCAGCTCAGGCTAAGTGCAGCACTTTCACACTCACAGAGCTAAAAAACCAAACTAATGCAAGCTTCACTGACAACCCTCTTTGCTTCTGCTCTGCCTGACTGTTCCCTCACCCTCCTACTGCACCCTGAGTCTTCCTGCCTCTAGACTTCCTGCTCCTCCTCCCATTTCCTGCTATCCCTTTCTCCTTCCTACACCCTCTGCCCAGCCTCTGCATTTTCCTTTCTCCACCAACTGGCACTGCTGTCTCTTGCTTCGCTCTCCAGACACCCCCATCAGCACCCAGCCTGTAGCTGCATTCCGCCCATGCTGGTCTCCCCAGTGGCCCATGCGCACAGCTTGGCTCACCCTATAACTCCCAGGGATCTGCAGCAGCAAGGGGACGGCCCAGCTCTTTCCCCCAGGGCCCCGTGCTCATGTGTGCATGTGTGTACAGGGGTGCTCTGTGGGCAGGTAGTCCCTGAAGAGAGTGACACGGTGCCTTGGAAGGGGAAACACAGATTGTGTTCTCAGCTTGTGATATATGGGAAAATGGTACAATGTGATTTCTCAGTTTTTCACTCTGTCTCTTTTTAACACCACCCAAAGCCGCTGTGTGCTGCTCTCAGGCTGCAAACAGCTCTCTCCTGCTAACAGTGGCTCGAGCAGAGTCACAGGCATTCCAGTTGGGAACAGTGGTGCTGCAGCTCTGCTGCAGGGTCCTCACCGAGGGACAGGTGAAGCCAAGAGCTGGTTACATAGAGGGAGAATGGTGCCAAGGCCCCTCAGCTGTGACACAGAGCAAGTTCAAGCACAGGCTGGCCCTACCTCAGCCTCCCGGGAACCCTCCTGCCCCTGCAGCCTCAGCTGTCCATTTTTAAGGCAGCCCAGGACAGAATTAAGAGCTCAGCCCCTGGGAACAAAAGCAGGTATTGCAGGAGCCAAAGAGCTGCCTGTTCACAGAGCCAAAAAGCAGCCACTGTTTCCAAATGGTCAGCATAACACACCTGGACAGGTTTGTAGGTTTGGACAGGTACAGGGCATCAGGTAAGAGAACTTGTACAGGGATCTGACTGCTCACTTAATGCCTCCGCAGCAGTTGCCCCCTGTGGATAATCTGATCCTTAGTTAAGCAACAGGAAGATAAATCCTCTGTCCTCCCAGTGTATTTCCAGGGCTCTACTGGAGTGATGGAATACCCTGCAGGAGCTCAGAGTAACACGTGCGATATGTACAGTTCTGCACAGTAAAAGGATAACAAAGGGGAGTGGAAACAAGATTTTCCTCTTTGTCTCAAATCTTATGTGCCTCTTCTTTATCATGCAGTGATTTATTCCTTCCACATGTCATTCAATCCCCCAACTGCAGCTAAAAGCAATCACACAATTTCCTTTCAGACCAAGCAGAACAACCACCAGCTGAAGCCCCAAGCACCAGGCGGGGACACCCAAGCCTGCCCATTATCCCTCTGTGCACAGACTGATATATTTGGAGGAGCCAGCTCTGCTCCTGCTGAAGGCCAGGGGGCCAAAGTGGCACCTCAGGGAAAAGGGGGCTGTTCCGGGCAACTACTGGCAGAAATCAACAGAGGATGGATATTCCATGTCTGGGAGCAAAACGTTGCCCAACAAGCTGTGAGAAATATAGGCTGGAAAGCACAGTTGTGGATGTGTAAAACAGACAAACAAACATAATTTTCTGTGCCATTCTGTGGCATGTGAGCGAATGGATATTGAATAAAAAAGCAAATAGAAGCCAGGAGGTAACTTATCCTGCACACTGCATCAGAAGAATGACACTAGAAAAATGTATACAATCAGACATCTACATTTTAGAGTCAGAGCAGAAAAAGTAGACAAAAAAATGATTTGTGGCAGAAAATGCCTGCCAGCGAGTGACTTAAAGAGCTCAATCCATTTAGCTTACCACTAAAAGAACAGAGAGATGCTTTGACCATGGTGGATAAAAATACCTTCATGAGGGAAGAAATTCCTTAAAGAGCTCTTTTATCCAGCATAGAAGGCAAAACCAGATACAAGGACTGGAAGCTGAAGACGGATTGAAATCAGAAAGAAGAATCACATTTTCACCCTCCGATTCCATTACCCATCAGAAAGGCAGATCTCCACAATGGGATGTCTTCAAGGATGTATGCCTTTCTGGATAAACACAGCACTAGTGCAAAGGAATGGGTGTGATGTGCGAGGTGATGTACAGTGCTGATGAACAGCACTGTCTGCCCTCACAGGGCTCTGTACAGCCCTGAGCTGCTGCTGGGGACACGGGCACTGCCTGCGTGTCTCTGTGTGTGTGCGGCTAGCTGTTAAGAAGGGGGATCTCCAACCTATTACTGGGATTAAAAATATTACTCCATTTCCATACACTAGGTCACAGTAAAACATCATCCCTACCCAGTGTTTTCAGAGCAGCCTGAAAGTACATTCCTATACTCCCTCAGAAATATTTCTATTGAATTCCTTGTAATGTTGTGACTTATTGTGTCTTGCAGGGATCTTAATCCTCTCTCTAAATCAGACTGCCCACAGCAAAACCACCTTTCTCAGAATGGTACCACCTGACAGACTGAGGGAATTAAAAATCCATTAATTTCAGACTTCTGGGGGTGTTTTTTGCCTCAGAAAAAAAAATGTATAGGACAAAGGGATGGATATGCTGGTTCAAAACTCCAGCTCCAGCAGCAGGCTCAGCAGAGCAGATTGCTTCACCTATTTCTTCTGTCATCCAGCCTCAGGGAGGGGCTGTAAACCTCTCCTCTGCCCCCAGGTCCCCGGTTGCCATGGTCTTTCATACAGTATCTGAGCAAACAAGATCCCTCTGATGTTTGACACCAGACCTCTGCATGCAGCCAATTTGTTTTCCTTTCACCTCTCTTCACCTGTATCTCTCCTCCCTGTGTTTTCCATACAGTTTATTCTGCCCACAGAACTAACAGGATCTGTTAGACTTTGGTGTATTTTTGTTTTCTTCTAAGAATTTTCCAATGTCTTCCTTTCTGGTGATGACGTAGGTAACAAAGGGCTCTAAAAGAGGCAACTGTTTTTCTAGTACTGTTTAAGAGCTAAAGGCCAGCAGAAGTTTTTCTCAAAGCCTGTGAGGAGAAGGGCCTTTTCTGGCACCTCCCCATGCACCCACTTCTGCTCCAGCCCAGGGGTTCCACTCCACAAACCCTGAGCACAACAGATGGAATTCAGGAATGGAATGATGGGTTCAGGAATGTAGCATTTCAACAGAACACCACTGAACTTAACCAGCTTAATAAAACCAGCCTCATTTCCTCTTTTACAAATAACAGCTCTGGTGATCTCTCCCTTCTCTCAAGAAAGAAACCTTGGCAGAGGAAATCACTCCTGCTTTCAGTTTCATTTACCCCCACTTTCACCAGTATATCATAAGAGCATGGTATGGAGTGTAAGGGTATAATAGTTGGGTTTGTGCACTGAGAAGTATTCATTTATCTCAAATAACTCTTATCCTTGTACTTGTAATTTTAATTGGTATTATTAATTCTAGGAGAAAAAAAAAAAGTGGATCAGCTGAAATTCAAAACAAAATACCCTCTTTACATCCATGTCTTAAAAAAAAATAGGAGAATTAAGCACTGGCCTCCAGGCAAAGCTGGTGGCAGGGAGGGAAGGAGGGTGAGGATTTGAAGAAACACTGAAGTGCCCAACCTTATATTTTAGGCATATTTGAAGGCTGTAATTTTCCCACTCAAAGACTACTGCATGAAGCTGTGCCATCATGGCATTCCACAGTGTGTCCTACCACTCCGAATACAAGAGGGAACCTTCAGGGAGCAAAAGGCAGGAGGAGGGAGTTGAAAACCTGGCCCATGCCAAAGCTTTTCAATGCCACATCCCTGCTGCCTTCTCCCACAGCTGAGGGCTTCCATGGATACAAATCAGGCCCTTAAGAGGAGCTGTGACTTGCCATTTCAGTGCCAGCTCAGCTCTGTCTGGGTAGATTTCCTGGGACTTTAGAAACTGGTCCTGGAGAAAAACCAAGTGAGAGCTGAGCTCATGGAAGCCATTGGACCCTGAAGCTGGTGCTTGATAGAAATTTTCCTGCTGCAGGTTTCAGCTTAAATCAATGCCTCCTTCAAGCCCATCCTGGAGCAGGAGGGAGGAAAGCTAATGTGAAGCATAAGGATAATCACGGCTAGAGAGCTTCTGCAAGGAGGGAGAGAAGAAAAATGGAAGATGAAAGCAAGCAAATGGTTTAAACAAACACTCACACAGGGCCAATGAAAAGGGGGAAAGAGGGAAAATGGCACAATAAAAATAAATGATGTAAGAAAAGGAAAGCTTCTAAGCACACACAGGGAAAAATACGGGGCTTGGAAAAAGCAAAAGTGTAAGAAAAAGATGCTGTAATGGAGCTCTCTAGAAGTTAACACTACATTATCAGGCAGCCCCTTTCCTTCTAATGGCCCGAGCCTGTACCACATTATCACCTTGGACCCCATGGAGCTCACTGGTTGTTGAGGTATTTTGAAGAGCCTGGCTCTAGCTCACGCCTAGCAGAAGCTGCCTGAAGTCTCCTGTGGATGACTGCAGAGATTTTTTTTTTTTTTTTTACTCTAGCTGGAATTTTTTTAAACTTCCTTTTCGTTGTTTTTTTTGAGCATAAACAAAAGGTATTTTTTTCCACACTTAAAGGTGTTTTTCAGATCATTTTCTCTGTGCTGTGATAAACTAAATCTTTCATTTTTAGAAATTCCAACTTGGCACTTGTGTTGCTCCTCAGTAAGCAGTGTGTAATTTGCCAAGCCTGAAAGGATCCTGGCTGAGAAATAAACACAGTGGGCCATATGCTCTCCTTCCCATATGCAGAAGACACCTTACCTCAGAAATTGGGAAGAAGCTGCAGTCACCCCCATGGTGTTGCTTCTGCTGCGGGAAAAAAAAAAAAAAAAAAAAAAAAAAAAAATCTCCACAGAAAAATGTATGGCAAAGGCTTTCACAAAGTAGCCCTGTTCCTGCATGGCTCCAGGGACCTGTCCTGCGCTGTGCCTGATTCTGTGACTGGTCTCTGGCCTGGCAGGAATGAGGGAAGGGGTCAGGCAGCCTGTCCCTGGTGTTTGCAGTACAACTGCACTGTCTTCCTGGGTATTTCCCAGCACAGCTTCTTTCTCTTCTTCCTCATTCACACCGTGCCCTCAGGAGAGGGAGATCACACACCAGCAGGGTCAAGGGAAGTGAGGACTTCCTTCTGCTCTGTGCCCATACAGGACACAGAGGGAGAGTGTACCTTGGATACACAGTAACTCAGATCCCTGGTGGGCTCCAGCAGATTATGAGTGGGACTGATAAAGGCATTGGTGCTTATGAAGAATGTTCATCTGTTGTCACCAGAGGACACAAGGAAAAACGACGCACCACAGCTTTGGTCACCATGAAGAGACTAATTTATTTTTTCTGACTCCAATCATTTATAGTTCTCAAAAGGTGCCAGTGGATTGGAAGGTGAACGTGCCACCTCTCCAACGACACTGGACAAACTACCAGTCTATCAAATTTCTCCGCCTCTATGAAAGAATGCAAAACAATAGGTTATTTACAGAAAATTGCGTGAGAAAGTTCTCTACAAGAATGTAAATTCAGAAGGCTTTAGAAAATCCTAAGAAATCAGGGCGACAATCTGTACCTATTCATGCATAAATTCCACGATCTTCCTCTGCCTGACAGTGACTTCAAAGAGCTGGAATAACTCCCTTGCCTTGTTTGAATGTGCTTGTCTTTGCAGCCCCTCTGGAGGTGGGACTTCCATCTCAAATCAAGAGCCAAATATTTCCATAAGGTAGCCAGCAGACCCAAGGGAAGTGGTCCAGTTGCCTGGCAAAGCAACGGAATCTTTGCTGTGGTTTCACACAATTAGCTGCTGATAAATCAAGCTGGTTGGGATGGCACAACCAGGTGTAGGATTTCATTAGCTAGTTCTTTTAACATCCTTGAATCCAAGCAATCCAGATCACCTAGTTCCAGCACTTGAAACTCTTTTGATTTTTCCTCCCTCTTGGATGCTGTTTTTGCGTTTCCATTAGCCACCTGGCCTTTACTTTGACACAGTCATCTTACTCTTACTGAAAACTGAGATAAGGCATTCTGATTTGGGCTATGCCTAGCTTGTCTTAAACCTCAACATGTCCCATACTGTATGGCTCCCTCTGTTTATATGACTAAGGAAAACCTCACAATTGAATTGATTTCCTATGCAAGGCCTAACTCAGCTCAAGTTTTAGAAGAACTGACTTTTTCCCTAGACTTCCAGGTCTCTAAGGAATAGCTTGCTTTGCTGATCAAGCCTTTATTAATGCTATCTGAGGCTTTCTAGATGGCCTTGACACCTCTTAAGCCTTACATTTCCTCTTTCTTTTTTTTTTTCCCCTCCCTCCACAACATGAATACTTTTTCTGCCTCCTTCTATGCTGCCATCTTTCTAATGCCTACTTATCTTTGCCATCTAAACTAGTCCTCCCAGTGCAACCCCAGCTGCCTTTTTGCAGCCTTGGACTCACTTCTGAAGCCCTGCCTTTACTGGAGACAGGTCTTTGCACAGGATTGTGTTGATCTCTCCCATGACAGACTTAAAGCAAGCCATGATCTCTCTTTACCCTCACTTCCCATCCTGCCCAGCTCTCTTCTCCTGGTCACAGAGGAAGCGGCCTCATCAGTGGTCCCCAGCCCTTATTCTTGCCCTGGCAACCTCACTGGGTCCTCTCTTCTCATCTCTCTTGCCCTCATCTGCCTTCTCCTTTTTTATATCTCACTCTCCTCTTGCTCTTTCCCATTGCAGCACAAACACGCTTTATCTTCATGCTTAAAAAAAAAATCCAAACAACCTTTGACTCCTAGTGACTCTCCAGCTCTCACTCTATCTCTTTTCACTGTCAGCTCTAAGCTTATTGAGTCTGCTGCTGCTGATTTTTATGATTTAGACTGAGTTTAGGCTCCATCTCCAACAGATTCTTCTTCAAACAGGCTTTCACATCTTTCCTGTCACAGAACCAGAATCAGAGAGTTTCTAATTTTCTTTGTCTGGCTGCAGCTCTGCACTCCGCCAGGCTCTCTGTCATAGCCTGTCAGCTCCTTCTGGAAATCTGGTCCTCCTATCCCAGTGCTCCTACTTGACTCCAACACCTTCCTTTTCTTGCTCAGGGTTACTCAGACTAGTTCATCACTGCTCACCCTCCCACCTGCTGCTGTTCTTTGGCTCTGTGTGCTCCTTCCTTGTTTCCTTTCCTTCTCCCTCGGGTCTCAGAGTAAGTTCTCCCTCTGTACACATTCAGGAACCTTCTCTGAACCAGTGACCTGCCTCTCTGTCCCTGGCCACTTCCCATCTGTTCTGACTAAATTCATGCCCTGCCTCTGGGATTATCTTGTGGATATCTGTCAGCTCAAGCTCAAAGTAGGCTCCCATCTTACTCCCTAGGCCTGCTGTCCTTCCTGTTCCTTCAGTCCCCGTGGCCTGGCTGTCACTCAGTCCATGGCCTTGTTGTTATCTGTGCTCCCATGCTCTGTGCAGTCCCACAGGCAGGCTCCCATTGCCTCACATCCTGACACTTGCAATCTTACCCTGCTTGTAGACTGCCCAAGTTCTGCCGTCCTGCTCATTTTTTTTGCCAGTCATCCTGCCTGTGCCATCTCTCTCCTTGTGGCCCTCTCTTCTATTCCCTTTACTCTGGATTTCCACACCCTTCCCTGCTCTCAAATTCAGCTGCAGCATATGCCACCACGCACACCATCTCTTTCACTGCTGAGACTTTCTGTCACCCCATCACAACCCACTCTTTTCCACATGTTACATTTTAGCTGTAAGTGCCTTCATCCTTTCCTCCCTGCTGGATCTCATTCTTGGGAGGAGACTCTCAAGATCACACAAATCTGACCCTGAACCGTGCCCCAGTATAGTTATATTTGTAGAAGTTTCTGTCTCCATGATGTCCAGAAGTCTTCTGTTTCCTTGTACTCCCTGGTGTGTTTGTCTCCCTGCATTATCTCTTATCTTACTCTTAGGTTAGAAGTATTTGTGGGGAAGGAAACATATTTACATCCTGCATCTGAAGAGAGCCCAGAACAATGAGACTCCTAAACTGGGACTATGGCTCAGAGGTGCAATAAATAGTGTGACAAATCCAACTTCAATCTGCATACAGCTAAATACACTATTTTATATTCTGTAGGTGTGAAAACACCATTATTTCCGTGTGCCCTTGCTTCACTACTTCTTCTCTTAAAGAACATAATATAAGGATGAGCTATCATGTGCTGAAAAAGCCAGGAAATGTTAAGTTACAGTTCCCATGGCAATTGCAACTCAGCCCCCTCCTGTGCCGTACAAAGGTTATCACCATGTACAATAACAGGGGATGCTGAACACATGCAAAGTGACCAAATTACTGTTGTGGCAGATAACCAGGTCTTTGAACTTCTGTGCAGGTAAAATCTTAGGCATTTACTGGACTTTTAGCATTTAAGTCTGGAAATGTGAAGTCCAATACGCTATAAATAAAAGTCAGAATTATGTTGTATAGCAAGTAGCTGGTGCTGGCTTAGAGTCCTCTTTGAAAAGATACAGCTAATGGCAATAAGAAATATTTTCATTATTTTATGAGCTCTGGTAGCTGTCAACTGAGAGAGGAATCTGCCGATCAGAGAAATCTGGGGAGACATCAGTGTGTCAGAACAAGTGAAAAGACTTGACACAGAAGGCACATTTTTGTTGAGCAATTTGCATTAGCACTTCTGGACAATTCTACATTTCACATGCAATTCACAAACCAACAGCAGCATTGCTAATTGGTGCAGTTGCCAGTCAACTCTGGTGCCTTGTTTGAGCTATCACTAACGGGAATGAGGACTACAGTCTTTCTTCAGAAAAAAATGCAGCAATTATTTTCCAGACTTTGAGTTGCGTTCCCCCTGCCCCCACTTTCATCCTTGTAATTTCATTATCTCAGTAACTTTAAAAGGGCATGGAATAGAAAAATGCAAATCTCAGAAAAGTCCTGCTGGAGTTATTAATTAAAAACGCCACTGTTTGCAAAGAATGATGCCCTTCATTAATACAACCTGCCATCACTGTGAATTTGACCATGTCTCAGGGTCCCAATGCAAAGCTGTTTGTGTATCTGAAAAAAGCCCCAGTAAGTGGCAAAGCACTGGTGACTCAAATCCCAGTCAGCAAACCAAGGCCAGGCTCTGCAAAAATCTAAATTGCTGATGGAATGACAGAATCTCTCTGCTCCCTCTTAGGTGATATTAGAAGTTATTTAACTGAAAACAAGGCAGATCTCCCATCCATCATTCTTTATCCTTTGTAAAGTTGAGTCTCCTGAGAAAAAGAAAAAGCATCCATAATGCAGCTATTACCACTGCTCAGAATGCTCAGGCAGCTGCGGCTCAGCTGAGGAAGGTTTGGCTGACTCATTTTTGTAAGTTAGATGGCTATTTTTAGGGAACATTTCCTTTAGGTTCCTACAGTGCAAAATCCAAAGGAGCTAATGACATTGGCAGGTGCCTAGGTTGTCGGTGACCTCTTCTAGCTGAGCATTCACATTTCCTTACTCCTTTTTTTCATAATGTATAGTGAAAAAGGAAGCAACCTACAATTAAAGATCTTCCAAAGCAGCTTTGATACCTTTTCTATTCAAATGCTCCACGAGAAACCAATGTGCAATAGCAAAAAATGGAACAGCACGAAAAAAACTATACAGATGTACCTAGAGCTAAATAAATCTAAATCCGAAGAACTTGGTGCTAATGGCGTATTTTGGTTGCTTCTCTATGGATGAATAAGTATCTGTGATGCACTTGCATTCTGACCCTGATCTTTCTGCAGCTGCAAGAATCCCATCTTCTTTCTTGCTTCCCTTGAAATCTTCTTTGCTGCACCCTAAGGGTCCAGCCTGACTGTTGTAGAAGTCACTAGCAAAAGCCACACCTTCTCCGCATCTCCCAGCTGTGCTCTCCTCAGAAGGAATAAGAAAAGCTACGGTAAAGCCAGGAACTCCCAATCATGATCACGAGAGGTCTGTCCTGGACACTGATGCTGCTTTATTTTCTGCAGTGAAGCACAAAGCAGGTTGTTGGGCAAACTCCTGTAGTACAACTTTCTGGTGTAAGTACCTCTACTTGGGCCTCCTTCTGCTACACACCTGTGTTACTGGCACAGCAGTCACTTTTCCCTGCAACTAAATCCTGATTTGGAGGCCAAATTATTCTGAGTCTGACTGCACATTCTTGGTAATCAGTGCTATGCACACCCCGTGCTCCCCAGGCTCAATCAGTGGGTATTTGGGGAAGCAGGGGCTGGGAGCTCTGTGTGTGCCCTGTCCCAAACCAGGGTCCCTCTCTGAGCATCCCACCAGTGTCCACTTGGTGAACCATGGAAAAAGGGAGGCTCTGAAATCCCCAGTGATATGGGTTGCCTCCTTCCTTCCAGCTACTTCATCCTTTGTCTGCACTCAAAAGACTTTGCCCAGAGAGCTGATACCTCAAATCTTTCACAAAGCAAAGCCAGCAGTGGCTTTGTGAAACCACAGGCTGTACTTCCCAATGACAGAGCAGGGCTCCAATTTACCAACACATGGTGTGGCTGTCAGCTGTGAGTCTACAAAAACTGCAGAAGAGAGCTTTGGATCTCTTAATACCTTATTTCTGATATGTGGAGGGACTGGGGAGTTTGCAGCTTCCCACCTGCTTAAATATAATTCACTACAAAATATCAAGCAGATGCATTCAGTCCTTTGTAGACGTATCATTACCTTATGTGTTCATGTAACACACATCTGTAGCATGCTGGCAGTACACCTAGTTGGATGTGTGGGAGATTCCTAGGTTCAAAGTCTCCAGTGTTTCTTTTGTTCTCTAATGAATCCTTCTTTTGTTTAGCTCCACCTCCCCTTAGGTTGTAGCTGTAACTCTGTCATTAGCATCTGAATTTTTTTTTCCTCCAAAACTACCTACAACACTGCAGTAGACTGGGTACCTAGTAGGAAACACCTAAATGAATCACAATTCTTACTTCAGACAGGTTTAACAGGTCTGGGTCACTTTTCAGCAGCACTGTTGCTTCATTAGCAAACTTGTTAACCAAATATTCCCCCTAACACCATGTGAGGTGAGATTCCTGTGCTATATTCAAGCTGGTAAGCTGAGTTAATTATGTTTCAAATAAAAGATGCACTCATCACTATGAGGAGTGTCACAATTTTTGTGAGTCTCTGAAGACTTTCATCTGCTTCTTAGTGTCCAAAAATCAAAGCACTCACGCATCTCCATGGTAGCATCTCCTGATAATGTTGACCTGTATCCTTTGGGTGCAAACATTTTGTTGAATTTTCACTGGATTTCAACCTAATTACCCCATACCTGATTTTCCAGATATTATGTATGAAAACACACATGTAAGAATGAGATATCTCTGGCATGCAGAATGGCAGCTGTGGTGTCCATCAGAATCACCATCCATCTTGGTGCTGGCATCTTTCTGGGCTTCACCAAAAGCTACCCACCAGTTCTGGGGAACAAGCAGCTGAAGATGCTACTAAGGATTTACTACCAGAGAGAGGCACAAAGACAGAAAGTCTTTGCCCATTTGGCTGTGAATGAAATGCAGTGGGGGTTTTACTTTTAGAAAAATGCCAACTTTATATCCACTGAGTTACTGTGCTGACGCAGTGGGCTGAGTCCAGATCTTTCCAAAGTTGCCAGGCCTCTTCTCCAAGACATCCTAGGGTCTGCCAGATATGGCCAATGCTCAGGGTGTGATCTGGGGCATTTCCTCTGTGAGAAATCTGGCGGTCAGGCAGGAAGGCCACACCACTGGTGGAAGTGTTGGGACTCTCCAGTGCTGTGCTGCTTTTACATGTCATGGGCATCTCTGCCAACTCAAGCACAGTGCTCGCACTTCCATGTCCTGCAGCCAGAATACCTGTGCACCCTCGTAAGGCAGTTCAGCTGTATAAAAAGGATTTGGATTCTTAGCACGATGACACATGTCTAACTTTGCCAGACATCTCCAAACTGTAACAGTCATCAGACTTCAGTGTTCAGTTTGTCACTGCAAAAACATTGGCTCTTTAACTAGCACAACACATCAGCAATGTGCATTGTTGCCCTATACTCATCAACCAGAAGTATTATTTTTGTTTAACTGTAGAGTGGCATGTTTTCTTTGCTGGCTTCCTTCCAAATTATTCTGTTACTCTGAGCTGAGGTAGTAGTGCGTGTTTTTACTGCTTACACAGAGACATTTCTCTCTTAACAGATATAAACACACCGTTGCCTGAAAAAGGCACGGTGATAATGCTCAGGAAGAAAACCCCAAGCATAAGTAAACCTCATTCTTCCTCTCCCTGACATTTCAGAAACAATCCTTCAGCAAACTCCAGCTGCTTTGGCTAGCCACTAAAAACAGTAAAGATGCAAGCCAAGGCAGAGCCACAAGCCTTCAAAAGCTGCTGGGGGAAGCGGTACAGGAAGCTCGTGGAGTGGCCCTGTCTTCCTGCTGTTTGTCCTCACAGCAGACTGTGAACCTCGGTCCTGTAGCTCTCCACAGTGACTGCAAGTGCAGTGACAGTCATAGTTGTCACCTGGAAGCACTTCAGGTGCTTCCTTTTGAAAACCAAACATCTCCACACTCACACAGAGAAAAAAAAAGCCACATGCATATGCAGAGGATGAAAGCTGCTGTGTCTTCAGTAGGTGCTGGGCATGGACACAGCTGTTTGCAGGAGAAAATGACTGAAGATTTATAATGGCAAAATCAAGGTGCACAACCTGAAGGACTAATTAGCTATATTTCATTCCCACAAAATATTTCCTTATGATCTAAATTGTGTGGCAGTAATTTGGCAGTTTGGTGATTGTATGTGAAACAAACAATGTATGTGTCTCATTTCCAGGTTTTTACTGTTCTTATCCCTCACTAAACTCGGACTGCTTCAAAATTGACTTTCTCAACTTTCTTTAAGGCTGTGGCCTTATAAAAGTGAAAACCTACAACATTGTTTTGCAGCCAAAGTCTGCCTGGAGGGTAAAAACCTTCCTCTGCAATGGTCACACGGCATTTTCTAGAGGTGTACAAACGATAAACACAGAGAAGTCCAAAGATTGGTTAAATACCAAAACAAACTTAATTGCCTAATTAATTGAACTAGACCTCACCTCCTCCAGAATGACTCAACCTGTTCAGCACTGGAAAAGGCTGGTGTTGACACTGCCCCTGTTTGTCCGGCTGCATATCAGCTCAGGAAAGTATATTTAGCTCCAGGGCTCTTGCAGGATTGCATCTCGCAGCTCTGCAGGAAATCTCTGGAGTCAGAGCTAAAGATATCATTGCACACTTGGAAATTCATGGCCAGCTGTAAAAGTGGGGCTTCAGTGGTGGTCAGAGTGCTCAACAGCCTCCTTTCAAATGAGTGAGAAGGATGAATAAAACACTTCACTGTGCTGGGTTCACGGCAGGCAGGGTGACCCAAAATAGCAACAGCTATCTCTTGCTGGGATAAGGCTGAATTGATACATCCTGTTCCCAATCCCATGCTCATGAGTAGATGGGAAGGGGAGAAGTCTGAGGAGAGAGAACTGGAGACTAGTGCTGAACAAGCACACAGAGATTTTTTTTCTTCCTCCTCTGAAGCTTTCAGAAATTTTAAGAGTTGTCAGATCCATTTCAAGAGAGAGAAACCATAAAAGAGAACACACATCTAACACAGGCTTTCTTTTCCATAAAGAGTATCTTCACATGGATTGTGGAAACAAATTCCAGGGCAAGTGTACAGACAGAGAATCCCGTCAAATTCTTGTCCCTGATGTTTTTAAATGGCATTTTGCCCAGTGCTGTCATGGTTCCTGAACAACCTGTCCAGCACTGGGCAAGCACAGGGCACCTTGGCCACAGTCTCACCTACTGCCTCGGTCTTGGAGAAGGATCAGGCCCCTTGACTTCACCACAGTTAAGGCATGAATACAACACAGAACCTTTCCCTACTGAGATAATGAAAAAGCAGGATGCAAAACCAGCTCCTAGTTTCTGTTAATAAGTGCTTTCTTACTCTATCTTGTAATTTTTTCTCAAGTGATGGCTAGCTGACTGTTTCCATTTCATCTCAGCTTTGGGAATGCTCTGTACTGTCCAAGTAATTCCAGTCAGCCAGAGCACACCTCTCTTTGCTCTGTGTGCTTATGAAGCAAGATCAAAAAGGAGTAAATGTAAACAAGTTGTCCCTCCTTGAAGAGCTCCTTGGGATCCAGAGTATTCTGTCAATAGCAGTGTAAGTAATACTGCGGCCTTAGGGTCCTGCACTCTGTTGACACGGGAAAAGAAAAGGAACTTATTTCAGAATCTTATTTAGATCAACCTATTTTCTTTCAGGCAAAAAGCCTAGGGTGCCACCTTGCCTACAACTAACTGGTCTCCAAGAACAGATAAATTTCAGACAGGTCATTAGCTGGTGGAAAGAGGGCAGGTAGGTGTATGCAGCTTTAGGAAGTGTGCAGGATATGTTTTTATTAACCCTACACAGGAGAAGATGTTATAAGACTTTTTTTTGGCAGTCTGATATATTCACAATGCAGATTTTGGACAAATCACTACTGTGCCTGATGCCTTAGCATCTCCACCCCTAAAGAACAGCGACAGTTCCTCTGATTCCAACAAACTGCCCCAACCCCAGCAAAGCAACAGGATCTAGGGAGCAACAGTGCCAGCATGCTTTAGTTACACTCTCGGATAAAACATTTTCTCCAAATTACAGCTCAGAATTGTATTTCTTGTCTGCATGCATCTAAACAAATCAACTGGGAAAAAAAGCCTTCCTCCAGACTCAAGAAAGAAAATTAATTTCTCTATCCTATGTGATTTCTACTTCCTTTGAGCAACATCACTAAAAACATAGCTTAAGGAGAAGGCAGAAGGACAACAGGATTCTTGGCTAAAACTGAGGGATTTTCCGTGGCCCAGGCACTTCCAGCTTCTGTGGATTCTGAGACAAACATCTCCTTCTATCTTTCAGGGTGAGATGGAGCAGCAGAGCCCCATGAATTCATCATGGTGGTAGGGAGCTGACAGCTGTGTGTTCCCCCTTCAGTAAACTGCTTCCCCTTTGTCAGGTGTCACTTGAGTGCTGCATAATACCAGGCACACACCCGGCCCCTCCTTATGGGCACCTCTGCCATGCCACAGCGAGGCTCAGTCGCTTTCGGAAGATTTAAGGGAGGATGTGGAGGTAAGGGCCAAGGCTGGCCGTGGTTGCTACTCTGGGCTGCTTTCGGCAGCACTGATGGCTGTGGTGGTGTCTCTCAGGCTGTGCTACACCACCAGCACTCACTCACTGCTGTGTCCACTGGAAGCAAGGTTTAGTGAACAGGAGACCCCCCCCCACAAGCCTGGAGTAACCCCAGAGATTACCCATGAGGGGAAGAACTGAGGGAGGTATGGAACCCTTCTGCACCAAGGCTCTGGTCCAGCTGCCAGAGCATGTTCCAGGGTACGAGGCTGCTCAGCAGCCTGCTCTCCTGGGGTGGCTCTTCAGCATGGTGACAGCTCTGCAGAGCAATGCACCATGCTCCCAAAAAGTTGCCATGCCAGGTCATGACCTAAGTGGCAGACAATGGGAGTGGAGCCACAATCCCCCGACTATGCACCACATGCTTAGAGTGCAAAACCTGCTTTCGGTACTTAACTGCTTTGGTGAAGCTGTCTACACCTTCTATTATGCAATCTGCTTTGAGCTAGAAAGGCTCTCCTTGCACAATCCCGGCATTTCAGACCTGCATTGCCAGCAGTGCTCTCTAAGGGCAGTGTTTAGAGAAGTGTCACGTACCAACGACGGAATCACAGAAGGCAGTGATGGAGAAGATCAGCTAGCCCGTCTCTCAGCTCCCATGAGGACCTTTTAGTCCAACACACTGGAATTACTGTAACGAGAAAATCTTGCAGCACATCAGTGCTCCTTAACAAACAACAAAAAGCCTGGGAAGAGGAGGTGATCAAGAAGTTTGCGATATATGCCCATTAGCAGACAGGTCCTTCTAGAGATGGCCTGGAGAGTGCTCTTGTTAAAAGCCAATTGGATGAGTGACATTTAAAAAAAAAAAAGGGATACATGTGTCACTTTTCCACAGCTTCCCCCTGGCTCAGTTCAGACAATTATGGCATAACTACCAGGGTTAAGCTGAAGCCTTCCACTGTGTCAGAGTATAAGATAGAGAGGGACACTGTCAACCTCTTTGAGTATTGAAATCTCATTTGCAGGAAGGGAAGGCATCCTCTGCCAGCTCTTTCTTTCACATCTGAAAGAAGAAACTCAAAGTCGGTACAAAGGAAAAATGTGGTGGGTGTTTTTTCCCAATAGCCTTTACCTGTGGTCTTTCATTCACATGGCTGCTGGGAGAGGAGCCTCCTTAGAGGCTCTCTGGAGTAAAACTGCCTTGCCATTTCACAAAAGGGGAATGTTGTCTTCCCTACACGCCTCCTCCTGATGAGCTTCATCAGAAGCTTTCCAAGCTAGTTTCTGTCAGAGCCACCAACAAGCCACAAGCCTGCTGGGTCCCAGCCCAAGGAGGGGGTGACATGCCAGCGGGTACAGGCTGCACTGGCAGTGAAACCAAATCCCTGCAAGGTGCTACTTGACCACCCTCCCTGACGCTGCCACTTGGCACTGAGAGGAAATCTGGGAGCTTAACTTTAACCAGAGATGCCTACTCAGGCATCAGATACCTCTGAGTTTCAGTCAGCTCCAAAGTGCTGCTTAGGCTTGGCAAACACATCCCAACGGGAAGGTGAGAGGATAGGTAAGAAAGTGATCCGCAAGCTTCCACAGCCTGGGAGTGAAATGCCCTATTTACAGTACTGAAGGGGATAAGAAAGTGGTCAGGCTTCTAATGAGTTGTGCCATACAATCAACATCAAGCTGTAAATACCACTGGAAGATGCATCTCCCTGGCAATCACTCCTTCTGCAAGAAACTTGCAGAATGACAGGATGCTCCTGGTTTCTGGAGTGCTGCAAATCTCTGTGCTGGAGCTCTCTTATGTCTCAAAATCAGGAACTCATCTTGCCTTTCTCCACCAGAGAGTTAAGGACACAAAGTACACCTGCAGCTGGTTCTGCTCCAGATGTGAAACTTTACATCCATGGAGTAAAAAAAAAAAAAAAATACAAATAAAAAAAATATAAGAGCTGTAGTGAGACATTCAATCATCTGTCTCTAGGAATCCAGGTCTTGGGACAAAAACCAACAGACAAAATCCCACAGTGTAACAACATTACCACTTGACTTATACATGGCCAGATTCCAAAAAGAATAAACAGAAGAGACACCATTTTCCCTGAAGGCAGAAACTTAAAGAAAAATAATTTAGAAATTCATTAAATTTATTTCTGGAGTTGCCAGTGTAACAAAATATTATGATGGCATTTAGTTATGTTCAGATTGGAAAATAGGTTTTGCTTCTTGCTTAATACCCATTTCCTAAGGCTTTTCCCCCCAGAGTTTAAGTGGCTATCTGGAGCACTACAAACAAAGAAATACAAGATGCACCAGCCCTTTGCTTGCCCAGAAACCATTATGAGATCCTGAACGTATTTTACAGCGGGGATAATATTGTCAGTGTGTTGTGACACGTGCAGAGCGTTACTGCTTCTTCCACACACGTCTCATTGCTTTCAGAGCAAAATTTGTTCTTGGATGCTTGCAGAGAGACCATGCCAAAATCAATGGATATGCTTGTACACTTTCAAATATCAGGTTTTGGCTTCCTGGGGCAAAAGTTTTTGTTGTTGTTTGGTTTTCAGCAAAGACCTCTTTGCAAAGGCACAGGGAACCACCCTTCTGCAAAACAACAAATTATGAGTGTTTCCTCAACCACACACATGCTCTGTGGAAACTTAAGAAGATTCATTTGGGAAAGCAGGGATGGACTGCACCAAGTTCTGGAAGGAAGTGTTTATTTCTTATTTTTCTAAATGTTAAATGATCTGCCTTTCCTCCAGGCCATGGTACACATTGCATAGCTTTAGCTTTAATTGCTGTCCACATACATCTCTGCTTGTGAGGTTCACGTGATTACCTCACTTCATGCAGTATATCCCAGATTTCACATCATAGGAGATGTGGCAAGAAGCAGTAATCCTTCATGAAGAAATAACACTTGTAAGGAATTTTACTGTGGTGCCCACTTTTGATGCAAAGAAAGAGAAGGGACAGCTGGCTGAGGGAAGGGGAAAGAACAAATTTTTACCTTCTGGGGCAGCAAAGCCACAGTAGCCTCTGTTCAAATCTTCTACATGATGTTTCTTTATGCTGACTGCTCTCCATCCATTCTCAACAGCTCCCTGTTTTAGTGTATGGCCCATCCTTGCTCTCTTCTACTTTTCAATATTAGTCTGCAGCAGCATGTAAAGTGCTCCAAGATTCTCAGCCTCAACATGTTCTGTTATTCAACAGAAACATCTGTTTTCAGGGACTTTACATGCAGGCACACATATAGCCCTCTCCTTCACACCAGCATCTTTTCTACTGACCCAAATGAAACTTGTGTTGTACAAACCAGTTCCAACAAAAGTCAACAATTTTAGATTGCTCTTGTGGTTTGACACTGGCTAAATGCCAGGCACTCACGAGAGTTGTCTGCTTACCCTCTTTGGCTAGGTAGTTGGGCAGAAGAGAGGGAAAAAAAAGGAATTAACAAATGGTTCATGAATTGAGATAAGGATTGGGAGAAAAACACTCTAAGGGCAAAATAGGTTTAAATTTAAAGGTATAAAGTAAATTTATTATTAATAGAGTCAGAGAAGGATGATGAGAAGCAAAATAAGTTCTAAAAGCAACTTTTTCCCCCCAGCCCCTCCCTCCTTCCCACTGACAGAGGAGGGAGACAAGGTGTGGGAGTTTTGGTCAGTTTGTCACTCGAGTTCTTTTTCTGTTTGCTCAGGGAGAGGAGCCTTTCTTCTGCTATGCTGTGGGGTCCCTCCCATGGGCAAACAGTCTTCCCGAAACTGCAGGATTGGCTGCTCTAGTTTGGAAGCAGGGGCCCTCTCTCCATTCAGGTCTCCCACTGGATCACAGCTTTCTCTGGCACCCACCCACTCTGGTGTGAGCACTTTTCCCACGGGCTGCGAGTGGATCTCTGCATCCCCCACGGACTTCATGCACTACAGGGGGACAGTTTGTTCCACCATAGTCCTCACTACTCGCAGAGGAATCTCGTTTCCAACGCTTGGAGCATCTCCTCCCTATCCTTTTTCCCACTGACCTTGGTGCTGCCATGTTTTCTCTTACATGTCCTCACTTCCTCCTCTTCTTTGACTAAAAGAAAAAACTGCACATGTGCTGTTTTGCTTTTTTTCTTAAATATGTCATCACAGAGGTGTTGCCAACCTTTCTGACTGGGCCAGCAGCAAGTCCACATTCAGAGCCATCAGAGACTGGCTCTGTCGGCCACTGTGGAAGCTTCTAGCAGTTTCTCACAGAAGCTACCACTGTGGCCCCCCACCTCTCCTGCTACCAAAAACCAGGCTGTATCAAACTAACACAATCACAGAGATTGCAACCAGAGTGAAGATAGTAAATGAGCCAGTAACACCCAACTATTGCTGTCACTAGAAAGTCTTCACTTTCACCAAAAATGCCTCTCAGAGAATCCCTACCTACATAATTTCAACACTCTGTAAACTGCTTAAGTAGGTTTCTGATGCTTAGCATTTTTATGTCTACTATACCAACAGCCAACACTTTTTTCTGTAGAAAATGGGGTTTCCCAGATAAGGCCATTTCAGGATTTGGGGTGCCAGGAGGAGCTGGACAGCTCAAAGTTCTGTTGCAGTACTGGGCTCATCTGAAGTAATAATCTCGCTCATAATTCATGTTTGTAAACATCCTTAATCACTGGGTACAGCGTTAAGCCTTTCAATAAGTACCTGTGTCAGAAAACAGAACTGTGCTTGTATTCAGGTCCAGGCTACTGAAAGTTTCAGCAGCCAGATTGGTTAGGAAAAAAAGCCCACCAGCATCTATTTACAGATCCACATACCCACCAGCTGGATTTTATTTTCATCCACAGTGGGATCTTCCATCTATATAGCCTTTGAAATATGAATCTGAAACTTTATGCCAGAGGATAGAATTCAAAATAATTTGTTACCCAGTGTCATGCTCTTGAGTTTATTTCAACTATTTTTCCTTAACTGTGCTAAAATAATGAATAATAAATACTGGTGGCAGCAGCAGCAAGAGCAGATGAAACATCCAAACCAAATCCAAGCTACAAGTAATAAAATTTCTCTCCTTCTCCTTTACTTTCTTTTCCCATTTTTTCCCAAGGATTCCACTGTCACTGTTGTGCACTTAATCTTTTGCTTTCCCAGCTCCTTTCTACCAAGGGTTGTGAAGGACTGTAAGAAGTCAGAGGATTTCACATCAGTCCTCCACTTATTTTAGGTACTGACTGCTCCTGAATTATGTAATTAAATCCTAACAACTGGGTAAGGAAGAAGATGCCCCTACCAAACTTTGCTCTGAAATACTAAATACTAAATCTGTGAAATGCTAAATCTATGACTTCCAGACAAGGTGCAGGAAGTGTCCTGTGGGATCTCTGTGCCAGGCTGGTTTCTGGATCTTCATTCCCTAAAACAAGCACAGTAACAATTTATGAGTTCTATAAGTTGACCTGGTTAGTGTAATGTTTACAATGCAAATGTAATGATTTTGTTAATGTTAATGTTTCATTAACGGATACCAAGAATGAAACAAGTTGTCCTGACAAGCCATCCATGAGTGATCATGGGTCTGCTTGAGAGACAAAACGTGCCCTATTAGCACTGCAGGTCTGACCATCTGCCTCTACCCAGATAACAAATTATTTGGGAAGGACTCCACACAAGTTAGAGGGGAATAAGAACAAAACCAGGAAGTTCAGAGAGGAACTCTATGAAAAAGAAAAGCATTTGCTGAGGAAGGACAACTGAGAAGGACATCTGCTGGGATGTCCTGAAAAATCTACTGGAGGTATCATCTGCTGGGCAGGCAGCATGGGCAGTGTGCATGGACACCACTGATTTAAAATATATTTAATCACAGGGACTGTTAATAAAGAAAACTTGATTTGCCTCTGGCCATGTGCTCCTATGAGGAAGCCAAACAGATTTGTCCAAACTCAGTGCAGCTGACCACAAGTTAGTACTTACAACCTACAGCCAGTGTAGGAGTAGGAAGTTGTCAGACATGAGACTGGGGAAAGGTAACAGCTTGATGCCCAAGCCTTGAAAGGCAGACTTGAGAGCGTCCAGGAAGGAAACAGAGGAGTTCCTAGTTCTGTCACTGTTGCAAGTCTTGTTTGAGATTTGGAAGCTTCAAAGAGTTAACTTTCATTACAGTCTTCCACTTCAAAAATGTACAAGAATTAGTGTGAAGGATCTGGAGGAAGGGAGGTGCCAGTTGTCATTTGGGGCACATCAGGGGGCCAGAGCCCTACCTTAGCCATTGTGTGTGGCTTTCTTTGCACATTAGTGTCGTAGGTTACAATGTAAGATGGAACAAAAAACCAAACCAAACCAAAACCCAAAAAACCCAACCAACCAAAACAATAACAAAAGAAAAAAAATAAACAAAAACAACAACAACAACAAAAAAAACCCCTCCAAAACCAACCAACCAACCAACCAACCAACAAACAAAAAAGTATTCTATCACCATCTCCATAAGCTGTTAAAACCAGGTGGGACAGCATTCTTTATCTCTTCCGTGACTCATTCCTAATAACTATAGGGGATTTCTTCTGCTAATGGGCCATCAAATCTCACTGCATGACTGATAAAATTACACCATCCCCTTGTGAGATTCTCAACCCGGTGGGAGGAACCAAGCATTCCTACCTGGATATAATCTGAGTCTTGGAACACCACAAGTAGCCTTATCTAGTGGTTTCCCAAAGGACAAGAGCTACATAACCACCACTTGACATTCAGAGGAAAACTCCACCCTTCTACAGGATCACTGCTCCAACAGAACCACATCTGTCACTTCTTGAGGATTGCAGCCACCATTTAATTGGACTGCTACCAACACCCTGACCTACAGGGTGTCAGGTGACTCTGTCAGGTTAAGCCAGTGAGGTTTTTTTTGTATTTATTTTCATTTTCCTATTAAATTGTAGTTCCGACTTGGAGTCTCCTACAGATTTGCTTTCAATTATGTACAATTAGGAAAGCTGACAAGAGCAGCTTTACTGGTGAGTTGTATTTTTTTTACCATGACAGCAGTTTGGAATCAAGTTACCCTTTGAAGCTGACAAATACAGACAATGAAAATACAAGTTCTGCTGCCCCTTGCTCTCTCACAAGTGCTTTTCTCTGTAGACAAACAGACACATTTAAAAATTAAGCAAGAAAAATTGTCCTGTATTTGAATTTTATAATCATCAAGCTAGGGGACTTGTGCAAGGGCATTTTGTTTATCAGAACTAGATTCTTGACAGGAAAATTCTAAAGCTGATTGATTTCTTTAAACAAAAAAGAAAATAAAAGAAAAAAAGTAACATGCCTGTGCAGCAGAAATTATAGAGGCAGTCCTTCAGAGCAGGCAGCAAGAGACCTGGCAGTTTTCTCTGGCTGTGTAGCTCAGTGTGACTAACATGACCAAATGTCAACACATGCTCCCTAAACCCTCAACCAGCCTAATCTAGGAGGGACTGTCCTTGGCAATGAGGAGCTCCTTAAATCAAGGATCCATCAGTGTGATGGATGCACTGCTCCAAGTGACGTGGAGCATGGCCACGCTGGGTGAGCTGACAAACAGCCACCCAGGGCTGATTAGACCTGCCTGCTCCTCTCTGGCATGGCTGCAGTGCTGTATCCAGGGCTCACAGCACAGAAATGTGCTGTGGAGCCCAAGCCTGCACTGGATTCATCCTCCTGCCTGAAGTGAAGGGCTGTAAGAACCACTTTGCCTCTTCATTTGCAGTCAGGCTTTGCTTTCCCCTGCTGAACAACTACATCCCTGCCTCCCAGCTCTCCATGATGGGACAGCCAAAATTGACAGGTTGCTCTGCAAACAGCACAGAGGGGAGCAGGTCTCAGCTGCCACTTGCTGCAACTGCCAGGGAGTGTTTGTTGGGGTGGCTGGTGGCAGAGCTCTGCATAACTGGGAGTGAATGTGCCTTTCATGCCTTTGTGTACAACTGAAGTGCGGGACAATGAGAATGGAAACATTTTTCCTGTTCTTGACATCCAACTGCCTCCTGGAGGATACAGTCTCCACCAGACAGATGGCTAATTTCTTTACCCTAACCTCCTCCTCCAGCACTCCAGTGTTAGTATGATGTTCTGCCCTGGAGTGAAGCCCTAATTGCTGTCAAATGTTCAGAGACAAAAGTGGTTGTCTATATATCATTCATGCAAGTGTTGTTACCAGGGTGTGAATTAAACAGCAAAAGCCACTTGTCAATTGACTCCAACCTGAGCCATTTTGCTCAAAACCTGGCTTGCGTTTTAAAGGATCAAGGTTGACGATTTTTATTTCAGTGTAGGCAGGGACTGTGTGCACCAGAAGATGCCGCATCATTCACTGAAGGACCCTCAGCTGCTCTGCCTTCATTAGGCTTACAAAGGACATGGGGTGCTCTTTCCCCTGATCATTCAGAAATCCTCCCATGGAAGAAAAATGTTCATTTTCCTTTGTCCTCACCAGCTAAACCCAAGGGGCTGTTCAGCATGAAATGCACACTGAGCACAAAGCCAAGACATAGAGCTCCTCATTTGTCTCGCTCACGTATAAGACATATTTTTGGGACCAACGAAGTTCTTGTTTCCCGAAGATGTGGCTACCATTGAACAGACAGGTAATACTAACAGCCAGACAGTGACAGTCAGCTATTGGGAGGCTGATTAGATGCACATTTATTGTCTAATTATGTTGTGTGACAGCACAGGCTGCTGAACACCATTTTAACATGCAGAGTAACACCTCAGGAGGCTCTTCATTATGCATTCAGTGGGCTATTTTCAGACTAAACAGCATGTCAGTGGCTGTGTTTATCCTTTTCCACCTGGGCAGAGGAAACAGTTCAATGTTCCTCCAGGGAATTAATACATATTACAACCCACACGTTCATTTTCCTCAACAGACAGAAATGGCCAGACATATTACATGCTTCCAGAAAATACTGAGGTCCTGACAAAGAGGGATTGCTGGGAGAAAAAATGAGTTTGAGCAGAGATCCTGAATTTAATGGAAGCCAAATTCCCCAGGATCAGCATGAGACCCTGCCTGCTTTCCCCCCACACTGAGGTATGCATGCACAAGTGGAACATGGACATGCAGAGGCTCTTGTGCAACAGCTTCTGACAGCACTGTGAGAGGGGAATGCTTTTCCTGGGTCTGAAGGTGGTGGTGGGAGTCCTGCGAGCCAAACCACATCGGTGTCTGCCCTGGAATGCTGCTGGGCTGAGAAGGCAGCATCTGCAATGGGGCTCATGGGGGCCTTCCCCCTCTCCCTGTCTCTTTCCCACCATGATTTACTTCCACTTGCTGAGAATACTTCATCTCATACCCTTTAACAAATTCTACCGGTGGCTTCCTGGGAATGGATTCATTCCCATGCCTGTAATTCCACAGCAGTGACTGAAAAATGAACAAATCAGTATTCTTCATCTTCTTTTTCTTCCCTTAACCCACACAGCTTTGATAAAGAATGGTACCTGCAAGAAGCTACTCTCCCCAATCCTTGGATAACATCTGGTAGTTTTCCCAGACACAGCAAGGCCATAAAAATGTTACAGGATGCCCCTGTGTTTTTGGCTTATAGAGGGGAAGGAGGCAGGAAGAAGGGGCGAGGGAAGGGTGGTGGGGCAGTCGAAGCCTTATGGCACCGAGGGCAGGTCTTCTTGGAGAGCTCACAGCCTGGCACAGAGAAGAAGGTGCAAAGAGGAGCCTGAGCCCTGAAGGCAAGACCCAAGTCTCAGCCCACCATGTTAGGCTCCCAGCAGGGATTCAAGCCAAGATGCTGACTCTGCCATTTATTTATTCCCAGATTTTTAAGCGGCTGCTCTACAGTACTTACCAAGTTTGGCACACTCTGGGCTCAAAGCAGCTTAAGATCCAAACAGAGCCACTGCTAATTATATACCTCTAATTAAACACAGAGACATGGTGGGTGGTTCTTGTAGTCCCTGAGGTGAAGACCACTGAAGCTCAGAGTCTCTTGGGGAAAGCTCTATAGCCCTCTCATGCCCTCACATTCCTCCTGAGGTATTGGCTTCCACCCATTGTCCAGGATAGGATGCTAGGTTGGGATGCCAAGTCGATGGGCTCAGGCTGGTCACTTGTCAGGTGCTTAATGTTGTCATTCCCCACTCCATTTTCAGGACACAGGCGGGCAGCAAAGGAGGAAGCAACACGTATTCTGTGAGCAGCTCTGACATGGGAGATTGCGAGGTCAGCGGTCCCTCCTCTCCACTAGTAAAACTAAACCCAACTTGAAATGAAAGAGTGTTTATTAAAATTGACATTTCTATGGTGTCTGCCCAGCTGATTAGAAGTAACAGCTGTGAAGCCAGCAGTGAAGAGGCCTGATATCCCAGAAGCTTCAAGAACACTTTATATCCTGCTTTATTACTGATTTAACAGCCACATGAAAAGATTTAGAGTCAAGTTTCTGCAGACTGAGAGGAGCACACAGCTCCCCATAAGCACCTGCAGCACCTCTCTGGGACTGGGACACACACCAGGAATGGTCATGTGAGCATCCATGGGACCTAGGAGGGTCTGCTGGCACCTGCAGAAGGTGGAGGTGATTCCCAGCTGCTCCAGGTTGGGCAGTGGAGGATGGAGGTGCTGCTGGTAGCACCTCAGAGGCAGGTATGCTCCTCCTCAAAGTGATGGCAAAGCACATTTGGGAAGGTTTTCTGTGGCAGGGGAATATTGAATTCATTATGCTTCAGGGAAAAACTTAGAGGTTAAAATGAAATGGCAGCAGGTGCATCTAATAAGATTACAAGGTTCCCCTGGGATGCACTGGGATAGCAGTTTCACTGTGTATTTCAAACAAGGCTATACTGTTGAAATCAACAGGATTTCAGTTGCAAAAGGCAAGCTAATTGGGAATTCAGTTCCTAATTATTCAGGTATAAGGCATAACACAGCCAGAGATGTGCTAAAATAAAATCTGCTTGATCCAAGTTAGGAAGAACAAAGTGGATGTACCTCCTGTGTACAAATGTGTGAGACCTGAGTACAGAGATACAGGTGGAAAGTACACCTTGCAGAGATTTCTGTACTGTCATTAAAAAGACATTACAGTGAACACAGAATGAAATATATAATGCTAAAATACCATTTACATTCTGAGGCTTTCTCCTTTAATACCTTGCACAGCCTCAGAGGAGGGGCTAGATATGCCAGCATATCACCCTGAACTAGCCAAGCAGTTTCCAGATCTGTAGTTTACAGAAAACCTTATGCAATGAACTGAAATAAACCTTAGACTTCATTTTACTATCTCTGTAAAAAAATTAGAACAAACTGTAATTCTGCCATGTTGCATCTAAGCAGAACCTGTACAGCCACCTCTCAGATGTGCTTATTAGGCAGAACTGACAGCCTGAATGGAGGAGATGCTCTGAAGATCCTACACAACCCTCAAATAAATCTCTCAATTTCTACTTGTGCCAATCAATCTGGCTTTCCAAGTGTCAGCTGGTAACACATCTGTCAGCATCCAAGTGCTGCAGTTACAGGGTAAGCTGTATTCACAGCTGGAAACTTAGCTTAGTGATTGCTTACACTTAAGTAAAAGATAGCCCTGGATTATGCATTTCACACAGTAGAGGTTAAAAACATGACTGGGGTTTGCGTAAATGTCAGTACAATGTTTCTCTCTGACCCCAAGCACATACGAGGTTGCCTGTAGTAATGTTTTCCCTCATTTCCACCTTCTGTGGAACTGCCCAGGAAAAAAAGGGGAGAGCTCCCACTGCAGCACAGGGTCTCACCTGCACAGCTTATAGATCCAAAAGGAGATAGCTTTAACTGTAAAAAATCCTATCCTATTCTCTGTGGGAAGCTTCCAGCTTTAGCCTGAGAGCATACACTTGCTTACCTTTCTATCACTACACTGACTTGCATGCTGACAGCTGCTATTAATATCAACACAAGGTGTCCAAGTCCCCCTGGGATCCCACCAGTACTCATGAGCCTGTAGGGGTCAGGTTTAGAGAGCATCTCTGAATGCTCCACCTGACGAGAGGGCAGTGAGGTAGACATTTTAGCTGGCTAAGTAGAAATGTGTTCCTCAAGCCAGCTCCAGTGGAATAATGTGCAAACCAGAGCCCTAGTAAAGTCTACAGGAAGATACAAAGACTATTTTAAAATCCAGCAAGTAAGGAAACAACTTTACCGTGACTCAGAACACTTCAAGGGGTCACAATCCATCAGTTAACAGGAATGATCACACATTTAACTGTAACAGAGATGCAGACTCTTCTACACTTTCAGTGAAGGTTTCCTAGAGCTTTATTCACAAAGGAGTACTCAATTTAGCTCTCTGGGAGGTAACTTCAGCAGCCTGGGTCTCATGGGGGAATCTAGCCCGATTTTCTGGACAGCCATCCTACAAAGCAGCATCCCTGCATTTAGCAGTGTAACAAAGGAAACACCTGGCAGCTGGCCCTGGGATAGCTTCTGGAGCTGCTAGGGGAGGGAGAGACAGGCCCTCTCTCCAGGCCATCCTCCTTTTCCCTCTACTATGGGAGTACTGGGAGCTCCCATAGTGCCTCATCCTCCGTCTCTCCCCCAGTGAGATTGGAACCACTGTCTCACCATCAGCCAGAGCTGGTGAGAGATGCCAGTGATTAAATGTAGCTCTCGGTGAGGCTATCCAGAGGCTGGAGCAGGGAGCAGGGACAGTTCACCTCCCTCTCCCATGCCAGCCCGCAGGATCATTGAGCCCGTCTGCAAGGGTGGGAGGGTGGCTTTCGAGGTGACAGTCCTCTAGTGGCACAAGTGTGTCCTAAGTGACACAAGGGTTTCATCACCTCTGTCCTAAGGGCTCCAGGGCAGGAAATCAGTCCTTCCCCATCACACCACATGGGAACTGCCAGTTTTTCCACCCAGTCAGCAGCTTTCTTAGAACTGCGACCCACCGTGAAACAGAATGTGGATGCTGATGTTTTAACACCATTTTATGATTTCTAACAGCTTCACCTCAAAGGCAAGGTGCTTTTTAATTCTGGTTCATTTTTAAACAGCAGGAAATGTAGTTTAATACATTTTACAAAAGTGGTACGAACAGAAAAGGAAAAATGTAAGCAATTGGGAGAATAAATGGAACAGGAGAATGTTGTACCTGCAAGACAGTGCATACTTTTCATGCAGAACTGATTAGAATGAAGCAGAGGGTTTAAGAAAGCAAAAAGTGTGTACTAGAGAATAGTAGGATGCCACTGTTGACACAGAGGTCTTTATCCCAAACTACTTCACTCTTGGCTCTTTACCTCTTTGTGTCCCAGTTTTCCTAAAAGGGAAATCAACTGCTTCCTTTCTGACAATTAGGAGGATAACCCCATCACTAACTGGTGCTGTTGGCACATCTTCTGGTGATGACAGAGGGGGACTGGGCCAGGAGGGCTCCCCGAGCTTGGCCCAGCATGTGCAGGAATCAGGCTAAAATCCCTGCACTCTCCTGCAGCATGCAAGCTCGCTCACCTTCCATCTGTCAGTTAGCTCTCCAGCACTGATGGATGAAGCTGGGGCTGTGTCCATCCCACTACACCCCCCACCTGTGTGGCAGGGAGAGCTTCATTGCTGGAAAAGCCTCTCCTGCACGGCTGCAGTCCATTAAGGCAAACTGCAGTCTGTGCCAGTTCACCTTAATGTGCTGGGCTGTGAGCTATGGCTGCTCAGGAGCTGATTCAAAAATGATTAAGTGGCTCTTGCTCCAAGGGCAGCTACTTCGAGATCAGGGATGGATGACAGCCGGGCACAGCAACTTCCTTCACTGCTGCACGTGAGCTCACACATGTTTCCAGGCCAAGGCCCTCAGAAGGAGGGAGGGTGACTGAGGGACTTACCACAGTCTGGTTCAATACCTGCCAGGTACGTACGTGTGTGTAGCACACGCGTGGGTAAGGCCATGTGCCGTACCTTTGCAGTTGTTCTCCCATACACCTTAACTCATTTCCGCCCACAAACAATTTTCCCACCCATAAACTATTTTTTTCTCTCTGTTGGAAGTGCCAGTATGTTTTTAAACAGAGGGAGGAGTGCCCGAAGGGCATGGAAGTGGCAACCCAAAAAGCGAGGGATGCTACTGGCTCTGAGAGCCATTCCCAGAGCTCGGCATTTGTGGAACCTGGGAGTGAGCAGTAGGGGAGTGGACAGTGAGCACACATTTGTCCCCTCTTCTCAGCCCAAAGACTGTGCTGGAAACAATACAAGCAAGTTGTCTGGGAGACTGACTCCAGCTGCCAGTCAGCCATGCTGGCTGCACTCCTTTGTTCCTCAGTCTTTTTCTTAGGGCCCTACTCAGAAAGAGACTGCAGCATGTGCTCAGCAGCTGGGCTCCATGCCCACAAAAAAGGAAGGGAATGAGATGTCTGACACCCTGGCAGAGCTGCTTGTTTGTGGCAAGGGAAAGAGGCCATGTCAGCTCTGGCTCTGCACCAGGAATGGCAGTGGGCTTCCCCTGTGGAGATCAGCAGAGTAAGTGGGTGCCACAGAACCGATTTGTGCAGGTTGTATTTCAAAGATGAATTGCTGAACAGCAATACTCACCTGCAAGGCAGCAGGCAGGGCTCACCCAGAGAGCCAGCAGCACACTTACGAGATGCTGAAAGCCACCACGTTGCTGCTCCCACGGCAGTGGCTCTTGTGCCACCATGCAACTCTGCTGCCCAGCTCACACATCCCTCCCATAACCCAGAGGCTGCTCCAGGTAGGTTCCAAGAGGTGGTGGGATCAGGGGAGAGGAGTCCAGTCCAGTGTGGCCCAGTGGCAGAACAGGAATACAAACCAGACCTCCAGGCTCCCACTCTGCTCCTCATGCCCGTCACCTTTAGCTCCCTTGTTCATATGCGCTGACTCTATTTTATATATAATTTACATTTTTATTCTTAGCCGCAGCGATGCCGCCAAAACTACTCAGACCACTGGGGTTTGACAAACCCTTAAGAAAAGCTTATTTTGAAGCAGCAGTTGCAGATTTATACTAAATATGATAACGACTACACCCTGCTGCTTCTACCCTGAAAGCGAAGGATTGAATCGCGCAATGCCCTCTTCGTGGAGTTTGTGGCTGGTAGCCACTCCTGTAGTGCTGCTTCAGATCCCTGTTATTTTATTATCCCTGTCTTTACGAGTTCCCAGGGAAAGTGCAATCACAGCTTTGTGGCTTCCTGGAGCAGCTGTCCCCCTGCACTGCTGCAGCCAAAAAAGCTGACACCAGAGCCTGGCACTCTGCTTTTTATTGCCGTTCTACTCCTAATTGGAGCAAAAAGGAGCATGCAGAGTCATGTACCAACCCAAGGAGATATTAGCTAATTGAAATTGTGCCTCACTGCACTAAATGCTAGTCACTTAAATCAATCTCTTCCTTCTTCCCCTCACCTCCATCTCATTGTCTCCACCTTCCCTGCGCCTTCATCCTTCCCTCCCCCTCTCCTTTCTCGGCCCCTCCTTCCCCAAATCCTCCCCCACCGTCTGACTTTTAATCCCTCTAGGGCAATTAAAAGCAGGACCAACAACAAAGGGAAGGCAACAGGAAGCCCTATTATTCATCCTCTGCAGCACATTGTCCCCTCGGGTTTGCAGCAGCCACCCCTGCTGCAGGTAGCTGGCCCCCAGGCCCTGGGCAGGGCTCCCCACGAGCTGAGGTACCCGGGATGCTGTGCAGTGGCTGTGGGTGCCTTCCCCCCTCCCCGCACCTAAGAGGCACTCGTCTTTCTCAGAGCAATTACCACAAATGATTTATGTGGCCAGTCAAGAGGGCCTGCCAGGGTTCTTATTTCATCTCTGAGAAAAGGAACTCTGCTGGAATTTTATCAGGGAGCTTGGATTAAATTGACAGCTGCCTTTTGTTTTGTTTTTAAAGACCTTCCCTTCAGAGCACAGTATTCTGCCTGGTTTTTGGCGGGTGGGGGGGTGGAAATCCAACACCATGCAAGGGTACAAGCCCCTCCTTTAAGAGAAAAATCCATTTACTTCACTCCATATATATTTTAAGTGAGGCCATTTTTAAGGAGCTGACATCTGCAAAGTGATCCCCACTCCCACTGACTTGAAGCAGCATTTTATTTCACTTCACTGAAGCCACGAAGGCACTGCGCACATGCGGGAGACACGCCAGCAGGCATGCAGCTACGCACAATCATCCAAAAATGTGCCCAAAAAGGCACATGCATAGGCAGAAGGCATAGAGAGGCACACAGACAGAGCTGATACAACTCCAGGCACTGCCAACAGCAAGAGGTATTAGCAAATATTTAACCAAATCAGCTGCCTCTTGCCTTCCTTTGCTTTAGTGGCTGCTTCTTACACACCCTTTGAACAGATTTTAAAGCATTTGTTCTCTAGATAACACAATTTGGGCTTTGTATATATATTTGGGAGGCAAAGTCTAGCACAAGGACATAAAATTATTGAAGATGCCAGCAAAGATTACAGCATCAATGGTAAGAGGTCTAAATATATATTTATTGCCTTAAAAACAATTCTGGGTTTGATACAAAGCAGCAGTCTTTCTCTGTACTGCAGGGTGATATAGAGGAGGAGAAGAGTATGTTAATTCTGTATTAAAAGAAGTGAATAGGATTACAAAACAGAGATGAGCAGTCCAATAACAATGCTAAAAAGGTGCAGAAAGAGGATGCAGGATGGTAAGGTTCACACAAAGGAGAGGCATGTCTGATGGCAAAGGACTCTGTCAACCTGAAATCCAGGCATTTCACAGACATAAGCTACAGTATTTTCAATAAATTTACCTACCCAGATGCCTGCTTTCGCTTCTGTTTTTTTTTTCTATTGATGTTTTCTTACTTTCAGATGATTCTCTGCCTGCCATCACTTTGCAGAAGAGCTAAATATGCATTTGGGGGGATGGAAAAAGCTTGGACACCAATGACAAACGTGCATTGCTCAGTGCACCAAGACATTTGATAGGGGAAAAAATAAAACCACTGGTTTGCCTCATACTTTTTCTTCTCGACACTTTAGATTTTACCAACATCAATAGTAACCCTAACTGATTTCAGAAGAAGAAACATTTAAAAGCCAGCTGGCATCCTTTTAAAACCTTCAAGCTTCACATGGTTTTTGCTACTACGTCCACAGACACTGCATTCAAAAGATGCTATTTCATTTATCACAAAATGGCCACATTTTCTTACTCCTTCCTGCCTCCCGCCACTATTTTTTCTCTAAGTGGGCATGTTTACAGAGACTTGAGAACTTCCAGCTCCCATACCTCAGGAAAATTATCTCCTTGCTATAGGCTATAGCTGGCAGGAATGCGCCGCTCTCCTCAAGGCAGGGGAGAATGCTTTGGTGTTCAAAGACCAAGCTGGCAACATCTTCACCCCCAATCTCTTATAATGATTGCACCAAGACCAGTCACTTTTCCCCGCCTCTGGTCACATCACTTGGATAAAAGAGGAGAGCTGAGTACTCTGTTAAACAAAGAGGGTTATGTTAATTTTATGCTAATTAGGTGTATCAATGCAGCCCTGCTATAGAATTACTTCCCTCTGCCCAGGCCTTCTTCAGCTGCAGAAAGGATGACGGGGGAGCTGACAAGGCACAGTAAGGATGAATGCAATGCAGAGAGTCCAGCTGCACTCAGAAAAAGAAAAAAAACTCTGTTACTTTTGGTGGGTTTACTCTCTTTGTGGCTCCATTCCCTTCCAGTGCAAACCCTTGGCAAGGCTGCCAAGCTCTCAGCCCCAGAAATAGCATGTCAAGTAGCAGAAAAACCAGAGGGGAGGGGGAGATGCAGATAAAAATAGAGAGAAATGTTGATTGCATTGTTACTGCTTCAATTAAGCTCAGACACTTCAGCCTGATGAGTCAACAGCAATGACAAGAGGGCACAGACAACAAGAGCAACTGCAGTTCAAACCAGTTTATCAGTGCAACTAATGTGGAAAGACCTGAACTCCCAAGCCAGTCACTGTGACAGGGAAAGGAGGAAGTGCTCTAACATCATCCTTCCTGCACCAGTCTGACAACAGCAGCAGAAGGCACAAAAAGACAGTGATATATAATAAAATAACAGAATAATGACTGGGCAGGAGAGCTGATGGCTTGGGCCAGAGCAACCCTCCTCAGCCCAGCATGCAGCACTATAAGTGGGGCAGTATAAGTGGGGCTCTGGAGGCCAACTTGGCTTGTTCAAATGTAGTCATTGTCTTCTCCAGGGGCTTAAATCACACTTGTGACTCTTTGTGTGTTTCAGCAGCGGTGGCAGAGACAGGGAAGTAACAGATGGGTATAATTACAGGAACCAAGGCACAGTCCCTTCTCCCTCACCCCATGTGATGCACATTTTCTTTATGAGAATAGACTACCTTGCATCCCCCCTATGAGTGAGGGTGATCCAACTTCCTCCCCATACCACCTCTGTTGTTGGGTGCTGACAGAGCAGGGATTTTGGTCAGGGCAGCGGTGCAAATACAGCGTATGCTGAGTGAGAGGGAGGACCAGTAGTGCTACAGAATAGTAGGTTGGGTGGGAGCAGCCACCAAGCAGCCCCTATCGGTCCCTCCCTGAGTGTCAGAGGACAGACATGGGGCTGAGGCAGGAGGCAGCGGGGTAGAAGGCGGGCAAAAACTCTCAAATAAGCTTTTCTTGGGGTTGTCTGTGGTGTCTGTGTCACCCACTATGTAAAGTCACCTCCAAAAAGAAAGGAAGAGACGCAGTTGGTCATAACTTCAAACAGTCTGTCTCTCAGCCTTGCCACACCAATCCCTGGGAAATGTTCACCTCTCCCTGTGAAGTGGTTTACAACACATATAACATCGGCATTTATTGCACCATCTGCCAGCACTCCTCTTTTTACCAACCCCATCAAAGGAACGCTGAGGAAGTCATGTATGGAACCACTTATGACCAGCAGCAGTGCCATAAAGCTCTGCTCTGCAGCCTGGGCTGCCTGGCTTATCCCACCATGTCCCAGTTCAGGCATTCATTCCATTCTTGTCCTGTCAGTACAATGTAATGTTCTCACACTTAGAGGTTTTGCTAACCCAGTGTCCCATCTCTGACCGTAGCCAGCCACAAATTCTTAGGAAAAGCTAACAAGCTTCCTAACATTCTTAGTAAAAGGAACAAGGATGGATGCACAGTAAGCTGGCCCCTGGGATCCCTCCCAGCACCCAGCAATTAGGATCAAGAGCACTCTGTGCTGGTGGCTCTATAGATCTAACACCCTTGTTCTTTTCTGCAAAGCTCTCCTTGGTGCATTAAAACAATTCCTTTTACATACAATCTCTGCAGCAGCATGCAGCAGGGAATTCTGCATATTGTTGTGTTGTGCATCAGTTGATGTTGTGCAGAAAAACAAACAAAACAAACCCAAAACATTCTTCTGCTTTAAGCCACTCCTGTGCTGCTGAAATGCACCAGAAACACTACATTATCATGCTCTTTTTCCTTGACAATGGGGAAATCTCACATTTGGGGCAGTTCCCTGGGTACCCAGCTGTCTCCTGAAGTTCCACCCATGTCTCCCTTACAGAACAGCTTTTCAAGTGATTCCCACCTCTTTGTCACTGACTAACCAGCCACTGACTGTGGCAGGGATATGCAATTTTAAGAGGGTGCTATGCCTAGGTTAAAAACGTCCCTTTTGAACCTAGAGGCCCACCAATCTGCATGGTTTGGGCGTGCTGTGCCTGGTGGTATTTGAGAAAGAAAAGGTGCCAAGCCTCTGCCTCCTTTGTCCAGGGGAGGAGGAGCCCAATTAACATGGGGTTCACTGGGGTGGCATTTGGCAGGAGGCTGGAAACAGGCTCTCTGGCATAGCCTAGCACAGCCTGTCACTCCACTTCCAGTGCCTCCCACGCCAAAACTCACACCAGAGTTTGCTGAGCAGGGCTAACATCACTGCAGGAGAAAAGAAATGCCATGGTGAGCAAGGGTGCTCACCATGGGAATAGTAAGTGCACCTGGGGATCGCTCTTTACCTTCCCAACTGGGGCGGCATCCAGTTGCTGAAAGGAAAAGAAGTACACGTGGAAATACTCAATAGCACCTGAGGTGAAAACCTGCACCCCCCACTGCACCGGGAAAATCCAGTTATCTGCTCCCGAGACACGGATCAGTCAGAGAGGAAGGGGGCTGGCACAGGATTAGGGAGAGCAACATTTGAAAGGCCTCAGATCCTGTGTTTGCACACAGGCGGGGCCAGATCCAAGCTTCACAGTCTTGCTGGTAACTATTCATCAAAACATTTGCACTGCCAATTTGGACAGCATTTGTTAAAAATCTATGTTCAGTTCACAAGGCTGGCACCGAACTGTCCACATAAATGACTGAATAATCTCTTTTCTTAATGCTCTCTCTCAGCATTTAGGATTACTTCATGCCAGACGCACCACTGAAGGCAGGAGGGTTGGCATGGGGGAGGAGGAGAGAGGGGACTGCTCAGGGGAAGAGCCCAGCCGATATTCATTCTGTTTCGTTCCCCTGTGAGATCCTTTCCACCACACTACTGAGCACAACACAATTAGTGAAAAGGGCCCATTTTTCCTCCAGGAGCCAAGGTCCCAAAAAGGTACAGCTTCAACATCATTAGCAGTTCATCTTCTTAAACCTCCGGGCAGCCCCTAGGCAGATCCCCTCACGCAAACCCCACACTCCTCCCCCTTTTTGGTGTCTGCTTATCAAATTAATGAAGCACATCTACACTGGAAGGTCTTGAGGCAGAAGACAGCAGCTTAACCGTGATTCAGTACATGTCCTTTCCCCTCCTCCTCTTTATCAAATAAAGCAAGCAGAATTTCCTACACTTAAATGGAAGGGAGGAGGAAGGAAGGAGGGTAAGGGGAGGGAGACATTTGTCTAATAATTCCCAGCAGAAGGAGATGTCCGTTTACTTTCTTTGACTAAGCACTTGCATATTAAAAAGACTCGGTTCCTTAGCGGACAGGATTTATCAGTGCCACATTTTCTACTTAATAGGCCAGAGCTGGCAATGCCTGCTCCAGGTAGCTGGAGACAGAAACAACTTCATGTGACCTTCCCCTTGCCCTTCTCTGAGTCCCCTCTGTACAGGGAAGCCAGTAGAGAGAGCTGAGAGCCGAGGGCCCTGTGGTGGGGAAGGGATGCTTCGCGTGCCTTAGTACTAAAACGAGAAGACCACTGCAAAACAGTGAAAGCACAGCAAGGCTCCATTAGCTTTCTTCCATTCAGTGATATCCGGAAAGGCAATTTCCAGCTTTAGATAAAAACACATAAACATCTTTCATCATGTCACTGACCTAAATATAGATGATTACTTCAAGGCAAGAGAAATTAAAAAAAAAAAAAAAAAAGCCCTATTGTTATACCTTCAAAAGCTATGAAGCTCTACAAGCAGACAGCAGTAAAGAAGAGCAATAGATAACCACTCAGATGTAAAGAGAGAGAGAAAGGAATACACGTTCTTGAACGATTGTCCTGATGGACCATTATCCTGAGCCCAGCTTTCACATGTCCTGTGACACAGGCCTTTTCCATGTCCTCCTGGGCACTTGGCTGTCTCCTGGGCTGCCTCCTCCTGGCACCCAGAGCCTTTCCCTGCTGCACAGTACAGCAAGCAGGACCTTCGCTTTGCTGGAGTTCAGATTCCCATTAATCCCACCTTAACCAGGCCATTACACTGCCCTAAAGGGTCAGGCCATGCTTTTCAAAGGTACATAAAGTTGTCTTTGGGCCTAGGGACATATTTTGAAACATGTAAAATCTACACAGGAACCAAAGTAGTGCCAGACTCCAGCAGCACTTGAGCATTGTTATAAATGAAAAATGATCCAGCCAAATTAAAAAAATAAAAAGAATTTATTTTAGCAATAGAGATCTAACTTAGCCAGCCACACGGAAAAGGACAGTGCCGAACCCGGGATCGGCGCTGGGTGCAAGACACAGAGATCAGCCCCAGCAGAGGTTTCACTCTGTGCCCCCACACCACCATCCTGGTACAAGCGATTTTTTAATAGGGAAAATTTTGCCTGAGGCCAGGATTTCGGCATTCAGTCCTTTGTTTCATTCAAAGTCCCATAAGTTGATGAGATTTCCTTCTCGGGCGACAAGGCAGAGAAATTCAAAGTCTGGTGTCGTGGAAACTCGTGGAAACTCTTGATGAAATTTACGGGACCAGAGTATTCACATGTATCGGCCCGGGGGGATGTTCCTGATGGTGATCAGCGCCTGGGTGTCTCCATATCGCCTCAGATGAGGCCCATCTCCTGCCGAGCTACATCCCCTTGCTTGTAAATCAGGTTTCAACACACACTCAGTTTTGCCTGAGAAGGGAGGCTTTTAATGCCAAGGGTACATCCTAACAATTATTTAATATTATATATATATATAATGCAAGAAAAAGGGCGCGAATTATACCTGTTACATATAACAAGCATGAACCTAGGAATGCTTGATTGTGTTTCCTCCAGGGTCAGCCTCACGTCAATGCAAGTAAGGTTGCATTGCTCTTGTGAAGGATAAGTGGTTTTGCTCTCAGTACCTGTGCTGGTTTGCAGCAGCAATCCCCAAAACCATAGTGCCAGGGACCCACCATTAACAAGCTAGAGGGTCCCTGCCAGAGAGTTCCAGTAACACACACCCTGGAAGCACAGGGATTTGCAGGAAAGCTCTTTCCACTAGCACAACCCAACATTAAACATCACTGACAAGTCATGATTCCCCATATTTAATGCATGTCCTACCATTCAGAACCACAGCATCCCATTTTATGACCCTCACTGGTATGTGCTGGGGACGGAATTGAGTACTTAATTGCTCCCTGCCTCAGTTTACCCCATCCACAAATGGTACATTGTCAGAGTATACAGAAAAACAACTACCATCTTAGGATGCTGTGTAAACTGTCATAGGTAATTGCAAAGACAGATGTGCATTTGGTGATCAGCTACTGTTTTTTTAAAATCAAGTAACATGCACTTAAATCCTATATGCAGCCTTCTAGTACGTTACAGCACCTTCCAGTACCTAAGGGAGAGCCTACAGAGAGCTGGACAGGGACATTTTACAAGGGCACGTAGTGACAGGACAACAGGGAATGGCTTCACACTGACAGAGGGTAAGTTTTGATTGGATATTAGGAACAAATTATTTTCTGTGAGGCTGGTGTGGCACTGGCGCAGCTTGCCCAGACAAGCTGTGGATGCCCCACCCCTGGGAATGTTCAAGGCCAGGCTGGATGGGGCTCTGAGCAGCTTGTTCTAGTGGAAGGTGTCCCTGCCCATGGCAGGAGTATTGGAATGAGACGATCTTTAAGGTTACTTCCAAAGCAAACCATTCTGTGATTCTGTGATAGCCGTTGTCACGGTTCCAACTCAGTCTTCCTTCTGCTGGGTTCGGGGGGAGCTTCGCCAGGGAGAAAGGGCTTTGGAAGCATGAAAGATATTGTTTACACAGTAAAAAAAAAAAGTCATTCTTGTCAAATAAACTGTGTACTATTTTAAAAGGAGTTCAGTAGGGATAATTCATTGTCATAAGCACTTGCTGCTGTACAGTCTCTTCCGAAGTGTTGTGCAATTGTCAATGATCAGGGATTGACAAACCACTTTAAGCTGCCAGAAACTGCCTATGTTTATACCCAAACAGAAACTCCCTCTATCTCCCTAACAAGACCATCCTGCATTTGCAGCAATAGGCTTGGTTCTTCTGAGACAAGGCAAAAGAAAAGCTCATCCAATCCATTGTACCTGCTTTGCAATTTTACTGTATTGCAAAGACATAACGAACCTCAAATTTTGCCTCTTGAAAGGCAGGGACCAGATGAAACCAGCCACAAATACCATGCAAATATCAACTTCATTGCAGACCGACCATACAGAGTAGAATATTGACTGAAACCCAAGGAACCCACAGGACCTTTCTTATTAAGCAAGTTTGGAAAATCACAACCAATGACCATTTTTTTTCTCTCCCAATAATGTGGGTTAAGAGTACTTTCCATTAATGCAGCTGAGATGAGTGTAGAAAGGAAAAAAAAAAAAAGCCAAACACAAAGGAAGGAGCTGGAAGCAGATAGCTCAGGAAAGTCCTCCTTGGGAGACACGAGGTTTGCAGAGAGCCAGGACCGACAGAACTCCATGGAAGTGTTCCTGCCGGTGTGAATGGCTCTTCCAGAGAGAGACACCTGCACGCTCAACCCCACCGGCAGATCTTTGGGTCAGTGGGTTTAGTGAGGTCATGGGCCTGGGCTACACCTGTGTGCCTTGCTCTCTTCACTAATTGCTAGGCAGAAATAAGCCCTGGCCAGGAATAGCAGCACCACAAAACTGTGTCACAACTCTGTATTTCTTGACTCATAAAATGCCTATTACTTAAACTGTCAGAGGAAGCTAAAAGCTACACTCTCAACTCCATAGCATAATTTGCTTTATTATTTTTTTCCAGGGGAAATGCACACTCTTGCACTAAAAGCTACTCCTCACGTCTCATTATGTGGTCTTTGACTCAAAGGAATCTGCACTACAGTGTTTGTAAAATTTGCTGCTGCTCTGATAAGACTCAGAAGACTTCTCTAGCACAGTCAATCTTGTGCACACACCCAGAGGACCTGAAAGACTACTGGAAAAGCTCTAGTGCCTTCCACGATGGATACTCGCAGGGCTGGTGAGTTCTGTGTTTCCTGACTTTCAGGCCAGCATGGGAATTGCTCAGTGCATGTGTCCACACAAGTGAAAAGAGCTTTGTGGTAGGGTAGAGAAACCCGCTGCGTGATGATTTGCTTTCAAGGGCAGGCACCAGCTGGGTTATTATTTCTCTCTTGTGTTTCACTATGGCTATTCTGAGATGTACCCATGAAGCTTCAGCCCAATCCCAAATTTTGGTGTCCTTTAAAATCTTTAATCAACCACTCCATGGGTTGAAGATGGCAGCAGGCCAATGCCTTTTCCACAAAACAGCAGAGGACTATTTTGGGTTATGATACTGCTCTCTAGTTTCCACACATCCAGTGTATTTACACACATCACCGTGCTATGTTTGCCTCTTTATCATTTTAGCTTGAGGTAAAAACTTAGTCCTACCTACAGAAAATACCTACTTTTTGCCATCATCATTGAATGTATCTCACACTATTAACACTCAGAAGATAAGCAATCTGAAGTTAAGCTTGCTGGGTGAAACCAGGGGAACTAATGGGAAACTTCTCATCAAAACTGCCCTGGGGAAACAATGTGTCTCTTCAGGAACTTTGTGTGAAAATAAACCATAACTGCATGCAAGCACACACACACAGAGGCAGAAGGACTACCTACATGATTTGACTATGAGCGTTCTGACACACAAACGACGACAATACCCAGAAGCATCAAAAACACAATCATGTGTTTTCTCTAAATCTCCTTCCTGTCTGTGTCACCATTAGGTTTCTTCTGATAGTAACTGGTGCCTGGTCATGGTGTTTAGCTCTTCCATGGCTTGGCTGAGCTGTAAGTGGAGCCAAATTCAGCATTGGAGGCCAAGAGCCAGCCTGGCCCTGTGGGTGTCTTTGCCCCCTGCCTTGGTGTGGAGCACTGGCAGGAAACCCTCAGCAGGAGCAGCTAAAGCAGCACAACTGGAGGTCTGCCAGCGCTAGGATGCACAGGGTTCAGGAGCTAAAGGAATGGAAAAGCTGCATAGATATAGCCTGAAAGTACGTATCAATACTATTAAGGGAGAAAATTCTTTGAATTGTAGCATCATAGAATGATTTTGGGTTGGAAGAGACCTTAAGTTTATCATCTCCTTCCAGCCCTCCATGTACAGGGACACATTCCACTAGATCAAATTAAATGTATCCATTTTCTGTACTTGACCAAGACAAGCATGCTCTACAAAATGTGCAGGTTCTGGTTTTGCCCCTTTTAAGTTTGTACTGGTGGTTGGATTGCAGTTCCTATCTAAGTCAGATGGGCACCTTTCTGAGAATGGCTGTGTTTGTTGTCAGCTTGTGTGCATTATCACATTGTAACCAATCCAACAGTCTATCTCTTATGTAAAATATAAATACTAATTTGAGGGCTCAGGGAGAACAGCTATTTTAGTTTCAGTTAAAGAAAGAAGAAAAAAAGAAAGGAGGAGGCTGGGCATCATAACAGTAATTTATGATTTTACTGGTGTATTATCATCGGGTAATAAGAGCAACTTGAAACTGCCAATTATCTCATAAGAGGGGTATCACCTTTTCTATTTTGAATGACTCCATCGATAAATGCAGGTTCTGCTTGCTAACAATCCATCACATAATCAGTGGCCTTACAACAGGAGAGACCACATAAGAAAGGGAGACAAACAAACCTGCAAACACACAAACACTTGATGTGAGCTGAGCCCTTGGCTTGGCAACAGAGCGAGGGGAGGGGGTGAGTGGGCTGGGAGGAATTGCCTGCAGCAGTCGGCAGGTCACACACACAGAGTGTGCAACAGCAAACTCAGTTTACAAAGAGACATCTGTTCCATTACTTCGATGCATTGTGGCTAATTACATCCTGGCCCATCTGTGAAATGACAGCCACTTATTCTCCAGTGAACCATAAAATCTGTACATGTTCAGTGTGGGCAGTGGGGAGTAAGAGGAGTGCAGGGGAGTAGGGGAGGGGGGAGGATGGAGAGGGGAGAACAGGAGAATGGCACCAAAGCAAAGCACCAAGAAAAAAACATATATCTTATTCCTGTCTGCTGTCAGCCAGGAAAGGAGGAACTCTGGAAGAAAGGCCCTAACAAAGCACTGCCATTTTGATGCAGAGCTGCAAAACTTGCTCTAACCCAAAGCTCCTCAGTCCCCATTTTTACATGTGTAGGAGAGTGAGATATGCCAGCAGCAGAAATTATTCCAGGCCTCCATGCCTGTGCTTTACATGAGGATTTCTACAGTGTTTCTGCCATCGCTGCTTATATCATCTCTACCTGCTGGTCACACAGCTTTGTTAGAGGCTATTATCCTGTACATAAATCTAAGTTTAGGCTCAGAGGAATTAAAACCAAGGACTTATCTCCCACCATCTCCAAGAGATTTTTAGAAAAATGAAAGAAACTGTGAGAAAATTAATGTCACCTCAACTTTTCTACATGTAACAAAAAGAACCTTGCATTCAGTCATGACTGCAAGCCCCCAAGTTACATAAGACAAGGCACGTCTTATTTCCATACCTAGAGTAGATGAGCCAAAGTATGGCATTCAGCACCATACCAGATAAGAAGGGTTAAATCCTGATCCTGGTAAGTTTGCCAGGAAACCTGAAAACTTTTCAGTAAAGTTGTGTCAAATATCAGCCGAAGGCTGCAAGGATTTGACAGCAAGTTTTGTTAGGGGAGCGTGGCTTGGCTTGAGGCTAGCGCAGACCTCTTACAGCAGCAGCTTCACCAGTAGCTATCAACAATTGGTGACTTCTGATCCCACACCCAGCCACAATCCTGCTGCACAAACCTCTGCAAAATTCCCTGTTTTGGTGGCTCTGCTGAACAGGGCTCTGGGGTGGTGGAAGTAGCCAAACTGTTACGAGGCAATTAAAAACTGGCTGTGGGGTTAAGAGCGGGGCACAGACTAGAAACAGAGCTGGGTTGCTCAGTGCTAGCTTGGTAACTGGGGGAACTGCTTTTGTTCCAGGATTTCTGGTGTAGAAGCATCACTTCTCAATCATGCAATGACTCTGTGTGGGTTTGGGCAGAATTTGCTCAGTGTGATGAACTGCTCACTCCCAAAACGTCAACAAAACTAAGTGTACAAGGAAGGAGGGTAAGAAGGATTGCTCATATCATCTACAAGCCAAAGCTGTGGAAATCAGATGGAGTCTAACACCAGTATTGCAAAAGCCACAAAGTAAAGAAAGCTAGGATGCTTTGGGATGGGATTTCTTGCATTTGGCCAAGGGCTAAAGGAAGATATTAATCCATCTTAATCCCTGACTGAACCATATCCTGCAGGTGTTACAGCTACCTAAGACAGTCAGGTCTAGAGAGGAAGAAAAATGCAATTAATCTAGGTTCACTTACATGATACACAAACAGATGAAAAACAAGGGAAGCACTATAGGAGGCTGGCTTGTGTTCATAGCCTAAAGCAAATCCACCTAGGCTGAAACATCAGGATAAATAGTGTGAACTTGGTGGTTTTGCTCCAGCTTTAAAACTGGCCTCAGTAGCTGTTGACAAACCAATATAATAGGGATGAAAATGGATGATCACCTAGTGTTGGGAGCAAAAGTAACTGGAAAATTTAATGTTTTTTTCATTAAAATGTTCACCACTTCCTCCAACCTTTGGTCTGCACTTTGTTGATTCTCCTTTAAACATTCTTTTCTGATGAAGGCTTCAACATTTCTTAAGGCCAGAATGCACATTGAAAGTTACCTTGCTTATGACACACAGGTCAGAGACCCAGGCAGTGAAGAAGCTCAAAGCTTGTTGTGGTCAAGCAGGGATCCTACAACTCAGCCTTTTAGGGAGCGCTGTGGTCCAGCTGGGGGCCTTCTGCTGGGACATAGGGATGCTGGAAGAGTGGTGTCTCTAGGACAATCTACTTGTCCTGCGTGAAAGCAGCAGCAGCACCTGAGCTCTGTGTAGTGCTTTTGTAGTGGGCAGGGTGGTGGTCAGGATTTTGCAGAGTTTTTCCACAGATAGATGCAGAAACCCCTACACCCTTGAGCTCTGCTAGTGGTTAGCATGTACCATAGTTTGTGAATCCTAAAGGTAAAGCACAGCTCTTCCGAAGCACCTGCTTTGACTGAGAAATTTGAAGTGGCTCAGTCTTACTGTACTTGACAAAACCTGCAAAACTATTGAAAGGCAACTCATTGGTGTCAGTCTAATTTATAATGGATGATACATCCATTTTACCAATTTCACTACACAACAGGCAATTGGAGAAGGCAAACCAAGGGGAAGGAGAGGGCTGACTGAGCTGAATTCAATCTTGCAGTGGGTTCTACTGCTGGAACAGCTGGTGCTTAGTCTATGGATAAATAAAGGATTTAATTTTCCATGGACATCAGGCTGCCTTTCCTCACCAGCGCTAAACTCAGCCCCACAAAGGAAAAGATTAACAGAAGAAGAAGCTCACAGTGTGAAACTCTACAAAGAGCTTACGGGAAGGATTTGTAGTAAATTAATATTGCTAGCAACCATACAGTTCCAGAGGCTCACAAGCTTTTGGTGTAAACTGGTTTAGTTGGTTCACATGTTAGGTGTAGGATCCAGCAACCTCAGTTGCACAGAGGGACCTCCTTTCACACTGCCTTAACAATGAACTTGGTCTCAGCCAAGGTTTTGTTGAGGTATTGACCTCTCATGTCTGATAATTCATCTGGGAGTGATGGCCAGCACAGCAGCTTAGCCTGCTCTCGGGCCTGAAGCCTTAATGTTCTACAGTAGGTTACCACAAGTGCAACTTAATGAGCATCTAGAAAACGTATCAGGTGTGGATCCTGATCATTCTGATCTGGAAAGATTAAAAGAGATATCCCCTCTACTCTATTTTCTTTTTCCCTTACCTTTGACATTGACTATGGACACCCAAGGTGAGTTTCTCCTCTCTTTTCCAGCAAAAGCTATGGCAACTGGAGAAGAGAAAATGGGTGACATCACAGGAGTCACAAGTAAAAAATGAAGCAATGGCAGAAGATGAGGTTTTTAATCATTCCATTTAAAATGCTGCTTCCCCCTGAGTTGTGTGGTATGAATTCTTCCTCATATCTATTTCAAAAAGAACTGAAAAATTTGTAACAAAGGACATCTGTTCTGTAAATGTAAAACTTCCAGCTTTTCAATAAAGATGAAAAAATGTCTTTGAGACTTTCAGGAGTTTCTCTGTCAGAAATCCTTGAGGCCTATACAGCAAAGTGAAAGATACCTGCTTTCTTTCAGAATCCACCCCTTCTCCCCTAACTGTTGCCTGTTGTGAAATTCTTTTCAAGACATTTTCTCCACCTGTAAAACAAAGGTGACCAGCTGCAGTGTTTCAAAGATATGGATCTATGCTTCCTCTTTACCCTCTGAAGGGTAAATTCTTTTAAAGCAAGGGAGGTATGACTTTGCAAAAGCTGAAAGCATTCCCAACCAGCAGCTGGAAAGAATAAAGTGCTGAATTCCTCCCCTGAGAACTCTGCCTATTCACAGAGAGATGCCACCTTTCTGAGCCTTCCTGGTTATAAACACCCCCCACACTTCCTGAGTTGCTGATGCTTATCCCTAAGGTAGGGCAGATGCATGCACTGATTTTTCTTATCGAAGAAGACAGCAAGCCAACTGCTAGTTATTCCCCCATTACCTAGTTACAGTCCTGCTACCAAGGTGATTAGAAAGCAATGCATGAAGAAACCAGCTGAAAATAACTAAACAATCATTTTACCTTAGTAGAAAAGACTGGAGGGGCATATTTGTCTCTACATTTGAAGGCTGACTCAAGCAACATTTGAACTGGCTTTAAAATATTAGTTGCTAACCTCTTATGCTGGCAGAAAGCTGGTTAGCTTGGGCCTTTGAAAGTTCAGTATAAAAGGGACAGAGGACAAAAGAAAACTTTGGGAATATGTATTAATTAACAAGTCAGCAGGGGAAGGGTTTTTGGTAAATGAATGCCATGTTCACTATGGAAAACAAAACCTGGAAGAGGCATTGAGAATATTTGTGCACATACACAAAATATACAACAGGGCTGCTATGTGCATCACTGCTTGGAACCCTGCAGTCAAATGCTGGGTGTTCTGTTCACAAATGCTACCTGTAAGTAAATCTGGATAGGAGCTGCTTCTGAAAATGTAGAGGAAGGCAAATTGCACGTACTTTAGAGCTGCACACAAAAATCACAAGTTCCAGATGCTTCAGAAAAGCCATCCCAGGGAACAAATGAAACACAGGCACGAGCCCTACTGGCAAAACCACTTCACATGTGAGCTTGCATGAGAAGGGAAGAGGGAAGGAGAGGGCCTATATTTTGGCAGAGAACAGGCTCAGCTTTCCTTTTCATAAGTACACATAAACCCAAACTTCAAATAAAACACCTGTCATGCAGAGCTGACTTATGCTTGCAACCACATGGCATGAAGTGATGCCACATACTCAGATTTATTTGCCCAGCAGCAATGGTGGCCAATGGTCTAACAGGAAGAGCTTAGCCACTTGGAAAGCCAATCCTTAGAAAGCATAATTTCAAGGTATACAAAGCATTTAATGTTATTCAAATAAACCTACTGTGGCTGTGGTAGCTTGGAGGAAAAGGCTGTGTTTAATTCTGATGTGCATGCTGGGAAATGGTAACACAGCTTCAGGACATCTAAAGAAGAGCTCTGCCTCTCAGTCCTTGGCCACTGAGCTTGGAGTTTCAGCTTCCAGAGTATAACACCCAGTTAATGGAATGGCCACTGGCATAGTAAAAATCATAAGTTGAAGTCCCTCTGTGGCTCTGGTTTACAGTTGCTGCAAGTGCTGATTCCTGGAGATGGAAGAATATGTAGCTGGATCTTGAGTGCAGGGGGCTGCTGAGGACATGGATCCCAGGACAGTGGCCCTGGCCCTCCTGACCAGCCACAATTAGCAGTGTTTGCTAGTGAGAGACCCAAGCCATTAGCTGGCATGGAAACTTACTCATCTGTCCACCCTTTTGAAAGGGATGGTCCCTACAGGAGAAAGGTTGGTGTCTGGGATCACTCAGGGGAAAATGTCTGTTCTTTAAATGGTGTCCTATCAATAAATCAACATCCAAATCCCCGAGTTTCTTAACCTCTACAAACACAAACACTCAGCAAGTATATACATTAAAAAATTATTCTGAATAAAAATTCCTCCCCCTGAGCCCCAGCTTTCCAATACCATCTCCCTGGTTAAACTTTCCCTGCCCAGACTGTCCTGTCTGTCTCTGTTTTGTTGTTCCCATAAGTCCTAGGGTGACTTTATGATGCTCATATCCCCATTTGTCTGTTTAGCCCAGAAATAAGTTTTGTACCTTTAAGACTGGTTCTGAGAGTAAAGGGGGGAGAGAAGAAGCGCGCAGTTTGTTTCCAGAAACTGCACTCACTCCTCCACAATCCCCCTCCTGGACTGTGCTGTCTGCGGACGGACAGACAGACAGCGGGACAGAGCTCTCCTTTGCTTTTAGTTAGTTTTCAGCTAGCTGGGACAGAGAAGTTCCCTGGACTGTGGTTTTTCTTTTTCTGGGACCTGCTCAAACCTGCTCTGGACTGAACACCCAGAAGAGCAGTGGCAGCTCTCACCTGTGGCCACCGGGCCGGGGCTGGGCCGCGGCATTTCCAGCGCCAGGGGACTGATAACAAACTGGGTGAGCTGAGCTACAGCCCACCAAGGGGACTTCCTGAGTTTGTCATCTCTTCAGAACAGCAAGAGGTTTTGTTGTTTAATATGGCTCATTTTTTTGTGCTGATGAATGCTTTGCCTGTTAGATAAACAGGTTTTTTCCACCTTTCTCCAAGGAAGTATTTTCCTGAACTGGTTGGGGTAGGGGCCGCTTGAATCTGCTTTTTAGAAGAACCCCTGCAGGGGTTCTCTCCCAGATTTGCCCTAAACCAGGGCACCATAGTACATTATTTGTTGAAATAAATATAGAGATAAGTCTGAGCAAGACAGCCAAGACAGACAGATTGAAATAAATTCATCACTCATGGGCTCTCAAGGGAAGAAAACCATGCATTTTTTCTAAATGATTATTTCTGAAGCGCTGAAGGAATGGCTCTATCACTAATGAGGCCAGTGCTCCATGACTGCTGATTATAAATGACCTAAAAAGATACAAGGGGATGGTGTATGTATGTACAGGGGGATGGGAAAAGGGATGAATTGTTCTTCCTTAGAGTGTGGATTTTGACTCCCTGGGCTTCTCAAAAGTCTGAGAGCATTTGTAGTTCACCACAAAGGCAGACCTGGCATAGTTAGAGCCGCACAAGGAAGTTTGGACTGCAGTCCTGGGCTGTTCTAACAGGTAGACATACAATTCCTCTCCTCCCATGGTAGGTCACCATCTACTCACTGCAATAATAATTAAAAAGGAAAATGAGTTCTCTCAGTCCCCCACGGGTCTAAATTATAGGGCCTGCAGGTTGATACAGGCAGACTTGAGGCTAAAGCAAGGAATAAGATTGACTTATGTCTTCTCTCACTCACTAATTCCCATGGAAACAAGAAACTCTTGACAAATGACTCAAATATGCTTGCAAAAATCTTACTAATATGTTTGGTTGGCTACCTTCCCCCACGCTTTCAGACTGAATGATTACAGGTGCATTACACATGCAGCAATCCCAGGGCAGCTGATGGTGGAACAGAACAGGATGGCCGCATGGAAAGGAGGGCCGGATGCCAGCCACAAGCAGGAAAATTAGTAATGTGAATTCAGAGAATAATAGCACAGTTTGGCTATAAAAATCTGCAGCTTTCAGATTCCTAGCAGTATTATTTATATCACATGGTATGTAGAAGTGAGAGCATTTAGAAGTAAAAGATATCTCAGGAACAGCCCCGATATAAAATATGACTTGAGGGTACTGAGAAGATGGGGATTACTTATTTATTTAATGGCTTGGTTTATATACAGAAATTACTCAGGACACCTTGGAGAGCAGACATCTGAAAATGAGCTTCTGCAGAAGCTCAGACAAAAGAGTCCTGACAAATATTAAACAGATTCTAGTCACATGCCACTGCCAGAGGTTTCCTAGTTCTTTGTGAAGACTGTCCATTTTTTGCAGCAGCAACATCCTCTTGCCTGACCTGAGAGAATCTGGGAGACGCAGCTTTGTTTCCACCAAAAAGGTTCCAACCTGTGTGTAGATTTAGGGTAGTAAATGGGAACATTCTCAGTGCAGAAGCTCAGAACAGGGCCCCTACAATTACCTATAGTCTCTATTTCAGCTGACTCAGGCAGCTCATCACTAATACTTGCTGCAGTCTCAGTGGGGAACTCCAGAAGGTTTTCTCCCCCTCTTGGGAGACACCCTTTTCCTGGAGCTTAGGATCACTCACTGATCTCCTAACAGGTACCCTTCTTTACAAAGATGGAAAGCCTGCATAGACTTGGCACGGCTGCTAAATCTAGGGGTGGAGGCAGGGAAGAAAAGTTTAAATAAGTTTTCCTCTTTCACACAGGTCTTTTGTCACAACCCTTTATAGCTAATAACCCTTCTGTAAAATTTATAAGCCAATTACAGAACAGGGAAATAATTCACTAATAGCCTATATAAGATGGTTTAGAAATCTTGTAGGAAAAAACTCCGATATATTAAATGCCACAGGTTTCAGAAGCAAATGCTGTAGGTAACACTTTTTTTAAGACTTTTCAGTTCAGGAGTCCTAAATCTTTGCAAGATCTGTTTGAGCCTAGCCACTGCCACAGCTCTTTCCTCAGAAGCATCACTACTGGAAGCTGGGGCCACCAGCCAGCTGCACACAGCCTGTGCTGGAGCCTGTTTCCTTTTCATCTCTCAAGGCTTGCAGACAGAGTTACCTTCCCTATCCTTGTGTAAGTCAACCTACAGATAAATGAAGTACCTCGTTTGCTTTTCCAAAAGCCACTATTTCATCACAGAAAGTAAATCTGACAAGCAAGTGGAGATCATCCACCAGGCTGCACTGTCTCTCTCCCTCTTGCTTGGAGCAGAGAGCATAAAGAAATCAGTCCAGATGCTGTATCACTATCATTTCGGAAGTTCTCTAATGAATCTGAGCCCAGGTTGGAGCTTTAAAAGACTGCAGTGGTTTGTCAGCATAAACAAACAAAACTAGTGTCATGTCAAGTGGTAACAAGGCCACTTCTGTTTTTACAAGCATCATGCACTTAGCAGATAAAAATTAGCATCCTGTCCAAGCCACCACAAGTCGCCCTTATCACCGGCAAGGAGAAGCAGTGCCCCTGCATGATTGCTGGTACTCGGGGCCACCGATAGCAAGTCCAACTCCTTACAAGCTGTCCCTTAGTATGATGAAGAGATTAATAACCACCACACAGGGGGTTTTATCTCTTCTTTTTCCTCCTCTTGGTCCACAGACCAAGGACCTTGGTCCTCCTCTTGGACACGGACCTCCTAATAGCTTTCTGGGACTCCTTTAAGTAAACACAACTAATTACCCTGCACAATGATACCGTGGCTTACAGACAGCTAATTACATCATGGAGGGTTTTCTTAGCATGTACGTTTCTTTGCAGAGGGCCATGTCTAACATGAAGCAAATTAATTCAGCCTTTATGCCATCAGCTGGTACAAAAATGACACTGAATACACAGCAGACCCAGATCCCACAACTTTAGCAGGCAAGCTCTCCCAGGAGGCTGAAAAACAGCACATGGAGTACCCATATTCCAGAACATGTGTAGCTGTGTGGCTGCAAGCCTCCTGTGCAGTGACTGTGGTGCCATGGCACAGACTGGGACTGTTGTGTAAATAAAACTCTGCTTTTCTTCACTCACATTTGCTATATGTTGAACAGACAATCACCACTTGCTATGCCTTATGCCCTGACTACACGCCTTGCTGGAGGAATAATGGAAATCCTTGGCCAAAAAAAAAAAAAAGCACAGAACTGAACAGATGGGCAAGATGTAAGAAAAGATACATTGGGAAACTGTTCAACCAGTAAGAGATGAAGAAAAAGAGAAGTTAAGCGACTCACTGTATGTTATGTGAACAGCTGTGTTAGAGGCTGGAAACAAACTTAGGATTTCCTGACACCCACTCCCTGCTTAGACAGGGATAGCACCAAACCAAAACAATTTTTTTTAAAAATAGACTTTGCAGACAGATATCTAACTAACAATACAGGTTCATATCAAATTATTCAAAGTGAATGTGACAGATTGTCTTTTTGTGCTCCTGCAAACCTAAAAGACTTTGTTCTTTAAAGCAAGATACTGGGTGAGAGGATTTTTTAAGGTGTGCAGTTCCCTTCCTTCCCACTCCCTGCACAAACAGCAAATGAAAGCACTTGATTTGCAAGCATTTCTGGACAGCTATATCATACAAAGCAATAACTCCTTCTCTTCAGGGACAATATCCTGAAAGGATGAAGCAAGGACACCTCTCAAACCACGCTCATAATGATCCTTAGCATTAACAAGAGTTATATGCATAAAAAGCAGCATATATCTTACTAAGCAGGTGAGAGTGGCAGATGAACTGATAGAAGAGGGCAGAATACCTTATTCACAGCTATTAGGTGACTGGTGAAAATACCTGAGTAGAAATGTATGTTCAATTATACATGTATTCAACTCTCGGACATGTATCATGACCACCTACACCTCTACGAAGAACACGGTCCTTAACTTGCTGTTTGAGGACCATTGAGTCAATGGTCTTCATAAGAAAAAGATAGCCTTTACAAAGGGGCTTCAAGCATCTAACGAAAAATGTTTCCTGCAATTCTCTAAGGCTCTACCTTTCCCTTCACACAAGAGGATGATTTTTACAGGGAGCGAAATGAACGACGAATCACAAGCTAGCTGTAGAACTGTAGCAGAAACAAGAGGCAGAGAGATTTCTCAGGGACCAGACTGACCTTGATGAGCAACTCCAGATAAAAGCTACAGTCCTTGGTCTCCCACCATGATTTTCAGAGGTGGGTCACTTCAGTTATATCTCTCCCTGTAGCAACAGACAGCTCTAGCAGGAACGACACACTCTCAGAGGGCTCCCCTTTACAAAAGAAACCATTAGAAGATGACAGGACAGGCACAGAGAATTCTGACATGAAAGTCAGAAAAAAAAAAGGCATGAATGAAACAAAGAACAAGGCTGCACTGGCTCCTGGGTTCCTCAGCATGCCCCTGCAGCATGATGCCATGGAGATGGGATCTCCTGCTGTAGGCCAGTGGAACAGCAGAAGACTTTAGGTAGAAAGTGGCCAAACCAACCTGTTGAGAACTGTGAAATGTTAGGCACAAGGAGGTCTTTGTTACAGTTATCATCATTACCCACCTTCATTTTGTACTGCCCAACTCTGATAATTCAAGTGACAACAAAAGAAGAATGGAATCCGAACGAGTTGATTAAAGGATAGAAAAACATGCCAATCCTGAAATAGAACTTCTGCTCAGAACCATCTTCTCTTCCTTTAAGCCTCTGATTTTCAGACCAATTTAAAGGAAACTTTATGTACCTCCACAGCAGCAATACCCATGACCTAGTTAGTGACTCCCAAAGGAAACGCTGAAGTTTCTTATAGCATTTTTGTTACTCTTATGCAAGGGAGATTAAAAGACCATCACAGAACAGCCAACCCTGAACTTTTAAAAATCAGGAAGCAAATGGCTAAAATCATAGAATATCCTGAGTTGGAAGGGATCTACAAGGATCATAAAGTCCAACTCCTGGCCCTGCACAGGATATCCTAGGACTCATACCTGTACCTGAGAGCACTGTCCGTCCAAACACTCCTTGAACTCTCTCAGGTTTGGTGCTGTGACCACTGCCCTGGGTAATCTGTTCCAGGCTCAACCACCCTTGGGGTGAAAAAATTTCTTCTGATACTGAACCTCCCTGACTCAGCTTCAGGCCATTCCCTCAGTATTTTCTCTGGTTACCAGAGTGAAGATATTAGACCTCATTATTTCTTCTCAGCATCATGTTTTGTCTTTTTCTCCTTTGCCCATTTTGGCAGGTGCCAGGTTCAAGCTTTCCTTTCCTAGAAGATGCCTTTTCTAAAGCACAAAAATGAAGTTGCAGGATCTGAGACCTTCCAAAGAAGGCACCAAATAAAACTCCATGTTAAAATGTAAGCTGGAGAACATGGATTGTCTTCTGAAAGCATGGTTCTCACTCATCAACCCTTCTGAGAGACAGGAATAGGCAAGAGTCACATGGGAATTTTGGTCTCTTCAAATTAAATCCCATTGCCTGAGTCCCCAAGGCCAGTGGCTGCACATGGAAAAAAGGGGAGAAAAAACAATTTCACTCAGTCTGATACCATACTCCTGCTCTACTCACCCTGTGTTAACCTACCCATTGAGGTTATTGGGGTAGCAAATCATGTAACACATTGATTTTTAGCTATTTTAAGTGAATATAGGATTCACATGTGCATTTTTCCTTCAAAGAATGAAGTTGCAGAGGGCACAGCAAGACACATTTTGTTATGTGAAAGCAGTCTGTAAGTGGAACGGACAACCTTTGCTTTCTGATATTATAGACAGAGGCATGAAAAGAGAACAGGCTCCTGGTGCCTCCACACATGCAGGTGCCCCTGAGTGAGTGCAGAGATCCATGCTCTGATCACAAGACAGCACTGAAGGATGTCAAAACTGCCAAAGAGCCCCATGCCTGCAGGCAAGCAGTGATTTCCCTCTGCCTTTAAGACTGGTATCTTCAAATTTATAGCCCAAACAGGAGTCCAAAAATGAGCAACACACTAAAACTTTCTTCCAGAAAAGAAAGTTCCAATAGCTTAACTGTGTCTGAACCACAGGTCACCTCCTGTGTGCAGCTGCACAGGGAAACCAAATTCCCCAGAGGATGCAGTTCCACATGGGTGATTGGCATATGTGATGCTACCAACAGGCAACTTGAAAATTTGGCATTTGTTCCACGTTTTAACTCCTCAAGCTTTAATACTATAGGAGTCATACTTCACAAGCCATGATTCTTGGGGGCAGCATACAATTTAGAGAGGGGCTCTGCACCTTTCCTTTCCTCTTCCCTTTCTCTTCTGGATTTTGATACGGGATTTTAATTATTTTCCTTCCCTTCCCCCCCTTCCCCCAACCCCCAGCTGCTTTAAGTTGATACAGGAGAAAGTAGAGGTCACAGGAAGAGTGAAGACACATAATCTAATTTTCATTTTGTCCATTAATCATGCACAATTTCAGCCAGCCATTTAACAAGGTGGAACTCTAAAGTGATCACTCTCTAGAGTGATGGGGGAAAATTCACTCTGATTCCCATTGCTGCTCCACACTCCTGTTCATGCTGCACAGAACCACCTCTCCTTCTTGCAGGGAAAAATGGATCTACATGTCCCAAAAAACGTATGCTGTCCTGGAAGTCTTCTCAAGGGCTTTTTACTATATTTAAAAGTGTCGAGTTGAAGCTATTGGTGCTTCATTTGTGGGTGGCTGGATTTTGTGGAGGTGTGGTTCAAAGCAAATCAAATAGGAAGCTTTCTATTTTAGTACATTTTGATATGGAGCTGTACTATTGTTACACATTATTCTAGCTCACAAATCAGAAAGCCTAGAAGCAGTTCTGTGTCTGCACCCCTTATATACTTTCTGCTATTTGCCAGACTCCCAGCTAGTCAGGATCGAGTCTCCTAAAGTGAGACAATTCTGGAAATTACAGAGATGTGCACTAGTCACATGTAAGGTCAAGGAGACTGGATGTATCGGGCCTTGCACGTCCACAGGTGAGGCAGAAAAAGGCACCTTCTTTCTCCGCTGGAGTTTGATGAGTACTGCAACATTTGCCACTTTGCAAGATGATGTCTCAGCCCCTCTCTTTATCTCACCTTTGTTTAATTCTTTGGCAAAATGACTGTAGTGTGCAGAGGGGAAGAAATCCTCTCTGGTTTAAGAATAGTCCTTAGCAGCTGTGTTGGGAGTGAGGACTGAAGAACCCAAGGAGAACTGCAGCAAGTCACACTTCTCAGTGATTGTCTATCTGTTCAACAGGAGGGACCTGGCCTCCTTTCTATGTCTGTGGATGAACTCTGGACATCTCAGTTACTCCATGCTCAAGGAAGCTTCTGTATTTCACAAGGTTTCTATGCCAGCTGTGAATGCCCCAGTCTCCTTCCACTCACTGTGATTTTGTCAGAGAAAGAGAGCAAAGGTTTATCCTGAACTTTGAGGTAAGAGACTCATACCTCCCTTAGAGGGGAAAAAATGGGTTTTCCATACCAAAAAGGCGATAAGCCTGAGAAGTGTTATCTCTCTCAGAGGCCACTCAAGGGCATCATTCAACAGAAAGTAAGAATCAGCACTACATTCCTTCGCCCTTTCAAGGTTTCAAAGAAACAGTGGGATGTTAAAGGAAGAGGAGTGCAGGTACACAGAAGTAGGGTAAGATTTGAGTATGTCAAAGACTGAGTTGCTGACAAGCACTATTTTGGAGAGACCCTGAGCAGTTCAGCTCTGCAATGGAAAAGGCATTTGCCAAGACAGCATTGCCACTCTGGAGTCTTCTGCTATGCTCTGATGACAAGGAGGTGCTCATTGACTCTAGGGAAAAAAACTGTCCTGCAGTTGGCTGTCCATCTTTCTCAAAAAAAATACAACCTTGTTTCTAGGAAGTTTCTCTAGTAAGATCAATGACTCAAGTAAAGAGGCGGTGATTCCTAAGCCAAATTGTTAAGTCCCCAGAACTACAGGGATTTCCCAAAATGCCAGTGCTATATCATCCCTGACACAGGCTATGGAGAGGTGTCATGGGGACCAAAAGCCCTTTTAGGGCAACTCTGATAGAAAAAGGGTGACAAAGAGGGGAAATGAAAGATTTATTACATTTTGTTTCCCAGTTCTGAAGGGCTAACAGCCAATGCCTGTGAAACCAGGAATATGGGAAGAGTAGCAGGGATTATATTTATCTGTCAGTGTTTCTAATAAAATTTACCAACTGTGGAAGATGTTTGGGCATTCTTTGCTAGTCAAACCAAAATTATAAAGATACAGAGAGAAATTTTTAAAAGAAGAAATGAGAATTAGAGACTCAATGACATAACTGCACTCAGTTTCTGTGGGATTTGGGAGCGTCACCACCTTTTTGAAAACTTCCCTTTGCATGTGAAGAACACAGCTGGGTGAACCGAAATACTGCACCTGCTTGTCAAGAGTATGGAACAAGAACAGGCAGACTGGCTCGGTTCTTATGATTCTACTATCTTAAATATTAGTACTCCAAAATAGAGTTATCGTGAAGTTCAGGAGCGATTATGTGTAACAATTAAAAGAATTTTCACAACACCATTTTTGAGCAAGCCCTCTGTATTACAAGTAACTTTATTAGCTGCTGAGCCAAACTGTATTTCACAAGGCAAAAACCCGATCAGGCCACATTTGCCAGGTGAGTATCATGTATTGTTTCCTTTTCAGGTGCTTGATCTGAGAGTAGCAGCACAGAGTTGAAATTGTGTCTGCTTGGTTTGATTTTTCCTATTTGTGTATGTTTTCAGTTTTTACTGAAACTATATATTGCAAGCAACCCCTGGATGCACAACCCCGCCTCTCCTAATAGAGGATGCACAACCCCGCCTCTCCTTTCTACTCTGACAGGGGCACTCAACAGCATGAAATAATCCCCTTCAATTTATGAAAGAAGTTCCCAGTCTCTGAGTTTTAAACTATTAGTGATCAACACTTGCAACAAAACCCAATATGGGTACTCTGTGAACAGCCTGGATTTTAAATATTCACTACTGGAGGTGGCTGTTTGCCTGGGTGTGCAGGAATGACCAAGGGTGCTCTGGTTTCCAGGGACACCACCAAAAACAAGAGGGGATTGTGTAAGTGGACTATTTCCTGGTTTAGTTGTTTAAATTAGTTTCCTCTTTTCCCCTATCATGCATTGTTCTAAGCAAGAGGATATAACTGCTTGCAGGAGGGAAACAAGAAGCAGATGATGCAACAGAAAAGCAGAGACAGATATGCACAGAGGCCAATTAATTTTTTTTTAATTACACCACCATTTGAATGCAAAATGCAAAGAGAAATAGCAGTAAACACCAAAGCTTGCTTCTAAAGTAATGAATAAGCCCAAAAATATTTCAAAAAGATTGTATAAAAAAAATCTGACATGTGCCTTTTAAATAGATGAAACAGTTCAGCTTCGGAGTGACTGAAATACAACTTTGTCATAGCTTTAATTTTGTACTTGGATCCAGATACTATTACAGAAAATATTTGATAGCAAATAGAAAAAAAAAATACAACAGGTCCCCATTCCTGAACAATATTGCTACAAAACATGTGCACAGAATTTGAAGAACAACATCAACAAATACTTTAAATCCTTGTCTACCTTTTGCAACTGAGCCAGGACATCTTCTTCCAAAATAAGCCTGAAAGCACTTTTTCACTTTTTAATCACGTGTTGAGATTAGACATTTTAGATTTGTGTTTTTCTCCTGTACCCAAATACTTCCTTTGAGGGAAAACAAAAGTAAATATTAAAAAAAAAATTTGAATTAGTATGGTAAAAAGTCAGTGATGACCACCTTTTTGTTGATACTGGGAACATTTTGCCATTTTAAAGTTCAAGCCTAACTGAATGCTTCTGAGGCATCCAAAACTGCACCAAAAAATTATGGTCCTACCCTATTAATTTCTGTTTTCCAAGGATTGCTGCGAATATCATGTATTGGAAGACATGACCTACTTCCTGTATTTTCAGAGAATACAAATAAGGAAGATCTCATTGCTAAATATATTTTAAAACCAGAGGAAAGAGGGGGGAGTCACAAGAAGTAGGGCAGAGAGGTGGGCTTGAGTGAGGTAGAGGTAGTTTGCCAGAGAACACAAAACATTCCTGGTTTTCAGTACTGATCATGACTTTTCTTAACAAGGGCACAGGGTTCATGTAAATGTCAAGCCACTGGCAAATAAAATAATGGCATTGTGTGTACTCCCCTCTCTTCTCTGGAAGAAGAATATGCCTTTGCACAGTGCTTGGCCACCTGAAGCTGCCCCCAAACTCTGCTGGCCAGGGGCTGCCTGTGCTGGGACTCAAGGGAACCACGGCTGCACACCAAGCCTCGGGATTCACTTCTGTCATTAAAGGATATCAAATTTCTGTGTGCAGAGGTGGCTCTTGTATGAATCTGAGGCTTAGTTTGCTGTAGGTTACCTCCTGGGGTCCCCATGTGAAAAAGGCTCCAAAAACACCCCTTGGGTACCAACTGCTGCTGCTTCTGCTCCAGTATTCTGCTCTGAACGTCAGCACTTACTCCCCAATTTAAAAGCCCCACAGCTCTGAAGCAGTGTATGACCTGTTTCTGCAGTAATAGACATGAACTTCTCAGAACAAATTATCAGAGGGAGTATACACCTTCTCCACAAATCCATCTCAACACTGAAGCTCTACTAAACACACTCTGTTCCCTGCTCAAACTACATGGGTCTGATTTTCTGGCACAGGATGAGGTAGGATTTTGCAGCTACCAAAGCTGAAAGCCCCAAATGCAACATGACTAAGAACTGAATTGCCCTGTTTCCAGAGCTAAGGCAGGCTCCACATGCTAATTCTCGGCTAAGCCAAAGCATGGGGCTTTGATTTCCTAACCTCAGAATGTTATCTGGCTCTGGTGTAGGATTACTATTAGCTCTGTACATCTGTCCTTACAGTAGGGTCACTGTCACACCATATGTCACTTGAACAACCTTTATTTTTTCTAGATTTTTGTCTTTTTTAAAATCAGTGTTCATCTGGAAGAGCCTGGATTCCCTTGGCTTTCAAAATCTGCTTTGCATTGCTAATGCATGAAGCTGTAGGCTAAGTTGCATTAGTGAGACAGAGAAAGACACAGAGAGAGATACTAAAAACCTGCTAAGACATAATGTTTTCAGGTGGCTCTTCTCTTCAGTACTTACAAAACAAAACCCCAACCACCCAAACAAAACATCAGAGAAGATTTATTCAAATTCCATTTACCAAACCAATGAGCACATTTTTTTTTCTGAAGTGCTTCTGCATAAGTTCATTATCCAAGGAATATTCCTGACTTGCGGCAGTGTAACAAGAGAGAGCCTGACCTAGAAAGAGCAGGTCAGGCTCCACATGGAAGCCATCACAGGGTGGCAAGTCACAGCTTCAGTACATGCAAGGTATGCCAATTTTTTGATACAGGAGGAAAAAAATCCTGCAAAATTCATGGACACTTAATTCTCCCTCTCCCCTCTCTGGTACTGTAGTAAGAGAAAGGGTCATCAGTCTCTAGATTGTCACTCTCTCAGACGAATAACAAAAGAAAGAAATCAGGGCATCTGAAGGGAGAAATTAAATGGGTCATCCAAGATCAATGGCCAGCCTTCTGGGACATTATGAGCATTTTATACTTCTACAGGACCTTTCCTCCCCAAGGAACTCAAACACCTTTCTAAATGATATACTGATCTCACATGAAGGCTGCATCCAGTGAAAAGGAGCAGAGAAAACCATGTCTATGCAGGTGGTCATACGACAGCTCCCGTGCCAGAAGGAACACAGGAACACCCACAGGAAATGCAGGTCTCTGCCCCAGAGGTTTAATAAGCCTGGACCCGACTGTGTAACACAGACCTGTGCAAGGCAGTGTAGGGGAAAAGATTACCAAAACACAGGGAAATCAGCAGGAAAGAGAAAAGACATCCATAGCTTGCTTCGGAGGGAAAGATATCAAGTCAAACCACATATATAAGAAGCAAATGGAAACACTCCAGAGCCACTCAGAAACAAAAGCAGGACCTGAAGAATTGTACTGAAGCAGCAAGGGAGATCCCGGGCACATTCCTGTTGTAGAGGAAGACAACAGGGCTTTTTCTACTAGCTTAAGAATGAGCGAGTCATAGCAGAATTCAGACTCAAGATGAAGATGCTGAAGAACCTGTCTCTCACTGAAAACCACAAAGGTTCCCTGCCTCACTTCTGTGCCTCATCTTCGACTGCTTTTCCAATGAAAAAGTTCACGGTGGAATGCAGACAAAAAAGGAGCATTAGCTACATCCCTCCCAGGGTTCCCAGTGGATTAAAGGTGCTCCTGCAGCCCGGGCTCAAACTGGTCAGAACAAAAGTGTCATTGGAGAGCTCACGCAAAGAGCTTTCAAACAAATTCAGCCACACTCAGACGCAAAGATACATCAAGTATAATCTGTTATTGTTCCACTGAGACTAAATCCTTACTTAAGCCTCAATTTTTAAAAATTAGTCTAAAAAGCTTATCTTCTTGTGCCTCTTGTATTTCCCTATCTCCTTGCAGTCTGCGACATCCAGGTGTGACTGTGATCTTCCCCATGATGGGATGGTAAGACACAAATGGCACAGGAAGAGACTACAGGTTGACCTCATTGTCAGATAAAATCCATTATGTGTGATTAAAACTTAACAAAATGCAGTCACATTAAAAATTACTATCATGAAGTGCACCATGATTTACTGACTGAATGAATGAGAAATTTATCTGAATAAGATAGTCCTAGCCCTCCTGCATTGGCAATGCATGATAAATTGCTGATTGTGAGAAGACCATTGCTTGCTGTTGGATGACTTACACACATTGATTTTTCCTAACAACGCTAATTATCGTAATAGCATCTCCACATATATTACATAAAGTTTCCTCTTAGCAAGCAAAAATTATTTCAGGTCTTCAGGTCCCAAACTGCAAAGAATAAAGACGGAAAGGAAGGATTTACAAACTACCTCTGTACCTTTTATTATGCAGATCAAAGGTCCAACCCACTGGATCTTACTTAATCTTGAAGAGATGGGAACAACATTCAAGAAAGCACAGGCATTGTGCAATGAAGCTGTGATCACAGTGGGTTGTTTTTTGCAAAGTTGTGATCTAATTTTGTGAGGCCAAAAAAAGTCTTTGAGAAAGAAAAATGCAATTCCAAAGAACAAGGGGGAACAAACCCCGCACCATTTCTCCAATTTCATTAAGATGCACAGGGGCAGACTGTGCAGTCCTTATGTAAGTGTGCTCCCATTGACTAAGGTTGTGTAGGTGAGAAATATCTCACTAAGTTGAAAAGGAAAAGCACAGTCTATTAATAGGAAATTAAAAGTGGTGGAATATCTAAGAAAAATGGAGGAGAGAGAAAGTGAGACCACGTATTGTATTCTCAGTTAACTGAAAATCCTATTTATTGACATTAATGTTTTGGGTTTTTTGACCCAGTACACTGTACTTAAAGCAGAGAGCAGACACATCAGCTGAAAGAACAATGCCAGAGTACACCCAGGAGATCTCCCAGTCTGTGCTGGCCACTCCACAGCTGCTGTATGCTATAGGAAGCACAAAGCTGGGAGCTCTGCTTAAGTTACAGCTCTGACATTTCCTCTCTACTCTGACCTGTGCTGCCCAGAAGCCAGAGCCCTCTTTGGCACAATGCTTGCCAAGTAGCTGGGAAGCAGAGCAGGCAAGCTCCAGACAGGTGAGTGGATAATAAGGCATAAGGGTTCTGTTGGTCTTTATCCACCTTTCCCGGGCCAGCTGCAGTGGGAAACAATGCAGGATTGCTGCAACAATGCAGGATTGCTGCAACAATGCTGTATTGCTGTGCATGGTGTGAGCATTGCAGCTTTTACTGAAAGGCAGAAAAGCTTAGGGGCCCTGTTCTTTCCTCAGGCTGCTTTCTCTTGAAGGGCTGCCCTGGTACCTGTGGTTTTCCCCCTCCCTGACGCCCAGTCATTGCCAAGCTGGGGCCTTTTCCACTGCTCCATTAGCACAAAAATCCCAGGCTTTCAGTACATCTGACACACTGTCCATCTCCAGCCAAAGCAGGCTTCTGCAACTGTGCCTGCAGGTGACACCCGCGTCCCTTTCAGCACTTTCAGCACTTGGAAAACAGCCCATCCCTTATGTAACCTGAGTCAAGGATTTTATTTTATTTTATTTTATTTTTGGGTTGTTTTTTTTGGTAGCAGTTTTCACTCTTATCCGCATCTTGGGAAGGACTGGGGATGTAATCCCCCATGCTGTTTGCAAACCAGGTGCAGGAACAGGTGAATGCAAAGGGAAATTTCTAGAGCAGCACAGCTGGTGAGTTCTCTTGTGTCAGGGTGAGAAATCCCTGACATCTCCCACTGACACCCAGAGCTTCACCCACTTCAGACACACAAACTTTTTGGTACATACAGTTTCCCCATTGTGTTGTCTTTTACCTGGGGGATGTGAGCAGGTGCTTGGGGAAATACAGAAATGATTCTCCTTGATCCTGGACTAGCAACCCCCATGGAGTCAGATGAATAAAGTGAATACATCTTCAGACTCACCACATACACTAAATTTTCCTATACATCCATGTGCGTTGTGTAGTTTGTGATACACATAGGAACTATTCCAGAAATGTCTTAAAAGTCTTTAAATATTTCTGTTCTCTGCATGTGTCTGTGAGAACAGTGAAGTTGTCTTTGAGTAATGGGACCAGTTTCACATTATATGAAGGGTTTAAAAGTTACTCTCCAAAAAAAAATAACTTAAAATTGCCCTTCCATCTGTAAGACTGCAAGGGTTTGTAACCCTAATTTACTGCATTCTCCTGCCATAGACAAATCCTTTAGGTGTGCATGTCCCTGGCCACTTAACAATAGAAAATTTCTACACATTTAGTTTTGTTTTAGCCATCTGTGATAAGGACACACTGCAAATAATCTTGATCCAGTGAAGCTGTTCCATAGTCTGCAACACTGAAATTCTGGTGGAGATGGATTAGCAGTCAGACTGCAGGTATAGAGGCCAAATTTATCTCATGGATTTATCTCATGGATGGTGCTACTACATTAGTGAGATTTTAGCTGAGATTCCTCAGTTCTTCACCTGTCCCAGGACTGGTTAAAAAAACATTTAATATGACAACAAATATTTCATACTATTTCCATCTGCCAGAGGTATACAGACCACAGAAAATCATGGTGTCTGCAGGAATTTCCTGTGCACTGTGACAATACCAAAAAAAGGTCCTGTGCTATTAAATGGGTAAGGAGGGGAAGCAGAGAGATAAAAGCTGGATGAGGGGAAACAGGAGGCAAACTTAAGCAGGGAACTTAGACAGAGAAAAAGAAAAATGGCTTATGGAGTAGCAGGAGAGAGAAAAGAAGCAGACAAATAAGATAGGACAGATTAAAAGCAAAAAAATCCTCCCCAATCTGCTGGATTCAGAGGGGAAGGAATACACACTGGAAAAATAATTCCAGTGGAATTGGAAAGTGCATCTTGGGCACTGTCAGGAATCTTGCTTTCTCTAGGCAATACCATGTACAAAAATGAATTTAAAATTCAGATTCTTTTGGGAATGTTTACTCTTCAAGGAATGTCACGTCACAAAAGGAGAAGTCATCTCAGGACAGACCTTACACTCTCTCTGGGTAGACACTTTCAAAACTTTTTTCTTTCTGTTTTATAAAGACATTGACTTCCCCCCAGTTTCTCCAAACAGCATATGGAAACAAAAAGCATCTTATAGGTTTACCTGTTTTTCAAACCAGATTTTAACCAGAAGTGAGAGATTCTACAGAAGAGTGCTAGCATGAGCCAAAGACAAAGCTTCTGGAGTAAGTAATCAGCTTTAATACTGCCCAAGTGTGAAACAGAAGTGAAAAGGAGACAGAGGAAACATGATTTTATGACAGTACTGCTAAACTTCGGCTTGCTTTCCTATGAGACACTTGATCCTCTCTAAGCAGCTCCTCTCTTGCAGTAGAGGAAGAGCTGCTAACAAGCTCCCACCGGGTGTAAATGAGGAAGCACCTGTTTGGAAGATGTGTTGCCACAGAATGGGTGGTTTTGTCCCGATGTGTAAGATATGCTTGCAGGGTAATGCATACAAAATGTTCCTCTCACACATGAAAAAGGGGCTCAGTGTGAGTGGGAGGACTCCAGAATGCAACAAGAGAACAAAGAACACAGGGACACACAGATCGGTTCCTCTTCTTATTAACACGTTTGGCTGTCGCAGACAACACTAAGCTGGTGAACATTAACATAAAGAGGGCAAGCTTCCTATTGCCTGTGAGGAACGAAATCTTTGCCGAGAGAGCAGAAGCCACATTCTTTAGCAAATTAGATGCATCAGCTGGGATTTGGCAGAACCTCCTGAGCCAAGGACTCCGAATCTGCACTTAACCACTTCCTTGGACAGTCTTTCAAGAGATATTAAGTGTTCCTACTACGGACACACACACATTGCAACATTAGGAAATCTTCCTGGAGGGAACACACATACCAATAACATAATGCTTCTAGGTAGCATAAGGCTTGATTATTTCAAAATGTTTTGGAAAGCATCAGAAATAGGATCCACCTAGATAAAATGAAAGACAAAATAGGAAGTCAGAAGTGAGAGGCACACCTTGCTGCTGATCTGGAACATCCTAGCCACCCAGGGAGTACAGACTGACCATCAGAGAGCACTCCTTCACACAGACACAGGTTAGGTAGATGTTGAGCTCAGAGCTTTGAATGGATTCTGACACTGGTCCTGGTATCACTGCTCTGGGATCAGGTGGCCAAGCCCTCTGCTGAGGCACAACCAGGCTGTAAGTCATATTGCTTTAGAGAAGGGATAAAAAAAACTCCTGGTAATATGTGTCCAAAAAGCCATACTAGCCACAAAGGAGTATGTAAACACAAGTTTTGAAAGGGCTATTCGTTTCCACATGTAATTCCAGAAAGCACAGTGACATTCAGAACACTTCTGAGCTACAGTCATGAAGTACAGTAAAGAAATCTGAGCAAAAATGAGCCTCTAAAGATGGGACTATTACTTTTCCTTTGAAAATATGAGCGTTACTTGGTCCTAAGTTCCTAGCTGGAGCATTAGTCCGTACTTAATGATGTTCTTCTCAAGCAAAAGAGCTGAGATATATTAATGCTCCTGGGACAAACAAACTTTCAGTGCCATCAAAATGTTCTTGGGGGTTCAGGGGTGGAGGGAGGATGTTTAAGGAACACAGGGATTACAGCCGAGTAGGGGATTTTCTTTTTCTGGCAGTGCTTAGTCTCCCAGACATCTCTCTGTGTCTTTCTTCCTCCTCTGCCATTCTTGCACCTTGTGGGGCAGCACAGATAATTGTGGACACTCCAGCTGTGGAATTCCTGTTTTTCAGACCTTCACAGTGCTACCCAAAATGAAGCTGTTACTGTGTAATCTTTAATTGGCTGCAACACCTCTGAGGTGGGCACTGCCTCTTCTGACATGTGGTTCTGACACCCTCCACAAAGCCTCACCAGAGCAGAAATACCTAGATTTTCTTCCCTCACAACATTGAGGTTTTTTTAACAGCTTGATCAGGTGCACAGGACTGCCTGAAGAAGCAGTTAGGAAAGGATTGCCACGTATTCCCCCATTCACAAAGGAGCCCATTTCCCCATTACACTGGTAACTGGTGATAGGTACGTGGGGCTTTTCATCATTTTCTCCCCGTTCCTCCCCCCGATGATGTCTGTTTACCTGAGTGTGGAGACATGACCAGGGAAGAAGTCACCTACACATTAAAAAAAAAAAAAAAAAGAAGATTGAAGAAAAATAAAGAGAAGAACAGGATGGAGGTTGCTTTTAAGATAATCACAATCTAGTTCAACATAGTATTTTGAATTAGAGGATACCCTATAACCTTCATCTATATTGATTGATTATTTGATAAATTTTCTTTGCTGCAAGCTCCTTAACAGAGAGAAATCAGAGCAGAAGGAGAACACAGGAAAAGAAAAGGAGGCCCCTGGCAGAGCAGGCTAGGTGATCACTGTGGAGCAGAAACTGTATGAAACCTGCTTAACTGAGTTAAGCAGCAAAGACTTCCCATCCTTCATGCAGTAAAGAGAGCACAGGGGAGGATACTGCTTAAGAATAAATCCTGTTGCAAGAATATTTCTATATGTACAATTAAACTCTTCCTGAAATACTACTGAAAAACTGAATTTCAAGTTTGCTTGGAATTAAATCTCAGCTTGTATATGCCCCTACTATGGAGGGAGATGGAAGAAGAGATGGAAAGAGTTAGTTTTTAATCCAGTCTCTTGTTCCCTTTACAAAGGGTGGGAAAGACAATGGCACTATGCTTAAGTTGAAAAATGAACTCCCAGACTACCCAGAAAAGGCTTTCCTAGCAAAGGCATTTGCTAATAATTTGTTTCCTCCAGAACAGAATAGTCAAAAGGCAATTTTAAACCTAATGTCGGCAGAGATACATGAAATGACACTGAGGCTTAGAAATGCTGCTGAGGGTGGAAATGCAGCCTGAAAGGAGACAGTTTATTTCAGTTCTTTTAATCAGTACAGAGAGCAGTAAGGGCCCCAGTTCTCAGTAATCTAAAGTTCATTGTTATATGCCTGATGAAGGCTAATCATTCATTGATTTATGCATTTATATTCAGATCTTTAGAAATTATAAGGACAGCCCCACCCACCCCCCTTTAAATGGATATTTATCTGTGGATATAAGATAGGTCTGAGTGTGTTCAGATCCAAAACAGTGCCAGAGAAAATGGGTGGACAACTGCAAAGCCTTCCCTTGGGCTTTCCAGCAAAGCCTATTCTCTTCCAAAATGAGTTGCAAGACTTGCCTGGCTCCCACTACCAGCAAGGGAAAGCTGACCACCAATCTCATTGGCTAGCATGAGCTCTGGAAGATTGGGCAGAGAAGGGAGATATTCCCTGTTCCTCTGAAAAAGAGATGAAGTAGAGAGATCTTCCCGGTCCTGGATCTGTACTGTTAAATCTGGCCAGGACCTGCTGCTGATTTTACCACTGCTGCAAACTACAAGGCCCCGTAATTCCACTGCACTCACAGCCCTCTTGCTTGTGGCAAATGAAGGAAATTTGGTACACGCTGAGCAATTACTTCACTTGTGTGTTCAGTATGGACTGTAACTTGGAAACAATGTAATTTCCTTTTGTGATGTGTATTTTCTAAAAGGACTATGTGACACCATAGAAATACAAACACAACCAAAGGGGAGCTCCCAAGAAAGAGGTCTGGAGCTGCACCAGAACCTTAGGGTACAGTTGGGTAAAAGAACAGGTTGGATTGAAATGGGGGCACGGAAAATTCTCAGCATTACATTATCTTATCATTATAAGATTCATAATTTCAGATGTTTTCCCTTCACTTTACTATTCTGAGCCAAAAATGGAAGGAAGAATCAAAGCTTTACTCTAAAAAGCAAACTCCTGTCCCAAATGGATACAGAACAGCTGGAAGTCAAGAATCCTAGGAGTTCAGAAAGCAGGAAGATAACTACTACCTTATCCCCAGTATGTATTAATTTTATGAGCTCATGATTTTAAAGCAATTTTAGAATTTCTGAATATTTCCATCCAGCAGTGTTGTGAGGCTTGACTTTTGTTTTAGGCATTCAGACTTCTATATTTATGAATTTAAACAGAGGAATATATATTCCTGTAAAATTAAGGTCTGATTAATGTTTTTGAGATGTTGAGAAGCAAATTGGCAAACCTAGGATTTGTAAAAGGGAAATGAATAAATACAGGGGCAAGAAGAATTCTAAGTGTCTACACTAAAGGAAAAGGTAAAGCTAAGGACACATATGGACTTAGAAAATTTACATGAGGACAAATCTAAAACTCAAATATGATCTAAGTGCAAGCTATGATTCAATCTGCATCATGGCTGGGTATTGCAAGATCCCAGACTGGAGAAAAAGGAATCAGAGCAAGTCAAACCAAAATGCCCAGACAGAGCAAGTTCTGGCAACCAGTAGTGAGGTACTAAAGGCTAAATAGACAAAGTACTCTCAAGGATAGGAACCTTACCCTTCGTCTTTGGAATAAGCCTTTTCTCAAAATAAAAATGGAAAGTAACAACATCTAACTTATGACCTGAACTCACTGTCTACGTGAAAACAGGACAGTTTATTGGTTTGCAATAAACATGGAGAGTTACAAAGGCCCGTGGACAAAAAGAAGTTTGTCATGGCTGGCATTGCTGGAAGCAGGTAAAATGGGTCATGAGATTGGAAAGCTAAAACTGATGATGCTAACTTGCACTTTCCAGAAAAAAATGGCACAGAAAACCCACCAGGAAAGGGTAGCACTCTATGCAAAAATATGCTGCTACTGGCTATAGACATTTCAAGTGCTTCACAACTGCAGTTGTAATGAATAAAATTGAAGAGGAGTTGATTGGAACACATTAAATCATTAAACTTTTGGACCTTGCTAAATAACAGGACAAACTGTTCTTTACATAGCAATCTAGATTATGTTGGAAGGAAAAGTGTAAAGAAAAGAAGTAAAATATAGGACATTTAATATACACTTTACTTCATGCAGTCAGTAATACAAAATATCTGCTTCTAAAAATAACATAGGACATTTTCTTTACAAATGTTAATAATACACACTATAAGTCTTCAAGAAACTTGACAAGAGGAAAATCACACAACAATGCATTTTTATAACTCTTAAACAAATGGAGAAGTTTCTATGAATCAAAGAGTTACCACTACAACTGTGTTTTATAAAATAGAAGAGACCAGTTATTCTGACACACTCTCTAGCAAAGCAATGGAACAACTGCTTTCAGCTCTCTACCAGCAATAACTTGGAGGATTTAACAGTGAATACTGGTCAGCATGGTTTCAGGAGAGTAGTTTTCACCAAAGAATTTCAAAGAATCATAGGGTTATTTAGGCTGGAAAAGAATCATAGGGTTATTTAAGCTCTAAGATCACTGAGTTCAGCCTTTAACCCAACTCTGCTCTTAGGGCCACACATGTGCATGTCTTTTAAATACCTCCAGGGGTGGTGAATCAACTACTTGCCTGGGCAGTCTGATCCCATTTCCTTAAAACAGGATGAGGGCGTTAGTTGAGGCATGGGAGCAGTGCTCTTATATTTTGCAAGGTTTAGGCTGGGAAAAAAAACTTGATATTGAAGAAAAAACATTGCCAAAAATGAAATGAACAAAGTTTGCGTTACATTAATAAGTACACATCCAGAGGTCACAAAATGAGGAATCACCAACAAAATTGGTTTTGAGGATTATGCCACAGAGATCTCAGCCAAATGCTATCCAATGTTTGTTTCTAGTGATTTATGCTAACATGGTCTTCTTTACAACACCATGGGCAGATGACAGCATGCATGGTAAGAAGGCTAGGCTATGTTCCCAAATTGCCTGGTAAGATGGTCAGAATCCGTCTGAGCATGTTTTGTTAACCCATCTGTCCTTAAAAGCCTACCAGAGACTGATTTCCAGGGAGCACATTTGAACTTTTGTAAAAGGCAGGCGCAGCATCTAAACTCCAAATCAAAGCTTTTGTGGAAAGCAGTGTCTGCAAGTCAAACATAGCACAGACAGGCATTCACTATAGCTCTACAGGCTGCTCAGCAAGTGATCCTCACTATCTCCTACATTATTTCCATTCCAGCCTGTTTCCCCGAAAATCTGGTAAGACAGTTGTTTCTCTGTCACCATTTCATGCAGTGAATACAAATCTTTCTTCTTTACTTCCAGGTAGGCTTTTGAAAAAGGCCAAATTCCAGAACATCAACAATCTCTTTGTCTTACTAGCTCAAAGATAACCATCAAAAAAGTGTAAAATCTCTTTTGCCATTTCCAAGAGAAACACTCCCTTTCACTTCTAAAGGACAATGATGATTATGTTTTGGAAATGTTCTCAGGACACAGGTCTCCCTTTACCTTTGGCATGCAAAACCAGACTGAGCAGATGATGCATCTTGAATATAAAAGATTAAAACAAAGGACAGATAATTAAATATGAATATATGCTTGCAGGATGGTGTCATTTCTCTCCTTCATTCACATCCCTACAATTTTAAACAAAATAACTAGTGGTTTCATTAGGAAATAATTGCAGCATTCTCACAGTCCCATGCAGGCAAATAGCTGCAGTCTAGTTTTACTTTTCTTACACCCACGGAGAATTCTGTTTTGTTTTGACCTCTCATTACTTTCCCTCACACACTTGGCTCCAAACATCACATTTTGCCCCAGCTATTCAGCAGTTATTCTTTAGGGCTGCTTTTTTTTTTCTTTTTTTTTTTTTTTTTCTTACCATTATGCATTCATATAGAACAGCTGGAACCAAGAAAAAGCACAATTAATTATTCCTAAATTTCCCAAAGAAAATGTTTTTACTTTTCCTCAGTTTGAAATTTTGGGTTGAGGAACAAGAGAAAAATTGTCTCCCATAAAGCCTTGCATACATCTCAAAAACTTAATGGAACATTTTAGCTTAAACAACAGTGTAATTTTTGAGAAAGAGGCAGTTCAGGTTTTCTTCCTTTTATTTCTAAAATCCTATAAAAAGTCTAAACAAAGCCACTGTTGCATCTTGGTGGGGAACTGATTTGTCTTATTATGACGTGAAAACCAGAAGAGAAGAGGACCTCCACCCCTCAAATGCCAAGCAAGATACCAGCCCTGTGAAAATCGACTTGCTGGATTAGCCTATGAACCCCAGCTAAGCAAGAATGGAAGAACCACACAGAAAAAGCAAGAGCAAAAAAGGGCAACACCTGCCACACAGTCACAAACTAACAATTGGGTTTAGGGCAGATCAGGGTACATGGAGCAAGGCAGAGAGCAAGGAATTCCAAGTGGGAGTCTGACCAAGTGGAGAACAGTCAGGTATGAGCTAATATTAGTAGGAAAGAGTCTTGATAAGGTAGACAAGTCAGGATCCACAATGAGTTTTGCTGGATATAGATGGGTCAGGATCTGCCTATGATTTTAACACTCCGTTCCAGAAAAAAATCCCATCAAAATTACCTTCAGGCCACCTCTGGAAAAATCCCTGACTCAAAAATCCAAACCAGTATCTGCTTTGAGTAAAAACACCCCAACCAGTGCTCCTGTAAAAACAAGGTATAAAAACAAGAAACAAGGTATAAAATAAGATACAGGACTTAATGGTTCAGGGCACATGGGTCGTTCAGCAAGAGTGTGTTGAGGGCTACAATGCCAGTATCAGTCCTGAATCTCCACAGCAAAGCAAAGGACTAACACATCTGACAAGAAGAGTCTCAATACCCACAGTGCACAGATCCTTCAGAGAAGTCCTACTTCTATTGGATGGTAGTTCTGCTAGCTAGGCTGCTGATTTAGCACTCTGCCTGTCCAACCACTCGCACAAATATTGAGAGGAAAGGCTTCTTCTCTTTGCAAGAGTAGGCAGTGATGCTCAGCATGCCCAGGACACAAGCCCAGAGCACTGACACATTAATCAGAGTCATGGACAGCTGACCTCCACCAAGCATTTGCTAAGCCCCAGCTGGACTAAAAACAATGGTGTACCTCACTAAAATACACTCAACAACTGAAGCAATGTGTTCATGTAAGAACGCTACTCATTACAACAGAAGTATCTCAGGCACAAATGGGTTTGAATTAGCACATGCACAGAACTAAGCCATACCTAAATTTCACAGCAGTGCACAGAAAATAAGCCAAGGCACTTATGTACATGTCAGATGATCTCTAATCAGCTTTTGGTTCTTGAATATGCCCTAGTAATAGTAACTTGACATTATATATATAATGTAACTTGACGTTGAAGTATATGGTCACTGCTAACTATTAGGTGCAATAGGTAGATTCTTTTTCTCCTTAAATATAATTTGTTAAATCGTTGTGATTATTTAACACAAACATACGCTTTTACAAATCTCTATCAAACCCCAAAGCTACAATGAAAGTAAAAACTGTGAACTGAAAGATACGTTCGCTTTACATTCAGAAATGTATTTCAAACTGAAGAGTGCAATATTCTTATTTTTCATCTGTGACTATCAGCATGTAGTAAGTTGTAGAATCAGATAAACTGCATCAGTCTGTGTTTAACTTAAGAGTATCAACATTTTTACCACTTTTGCAAAAACAGTAAGTTCCATCAAGCACATCTCACAATAATAAGCTTTCTAATTTTCCACAGGAAAATGCTTTTCAGGGAAGCAGGAGCCAAAGAAGGAAAAAATACATTACAGTTAGAAACTTATTACTTCAACCTTTCTCACCAAAATAAATCCCTTCAGTGTAGGCAAGTGGGTTCCACAAGTAGTAAAGGGACCTTTTGATGTCTACACAAAAGCAAGAAGTCTCTCATCCTGGATGGATCAATAGATGTGAATTGCCCATAATGTATAACAAACTATGGCTCTGCCTTAAGTTTCTTCTTTGTACGTCACAGAAATGACTTAATATCTGGAGTTGTCTATGGAAGAACGTCTAATTCTATCCAAATATTTAGTTTTTCCTACATTAAAAAAAAAAAAAAGAGGAACTGAATGAGATTAGATATATGAAATGTATGAAACCTCAGCTACCCATTCATATTGTGGAATTGCAGAGAGATATTAACATTAATTTCTTGACTTATGAAATGGAGGAGATGGCATTAACTCTTTCACACAGGCAGTTCATCCTCTCAGCTGTTTGATGGGTCTTTGAGTTCAGCAGATTTAACAAAAGCAAAAGAAAGAAACGACAAAGCATTAAGCAGCATGACCAAGCATCCTCTGCCTCTTAATTACAAACTGATAAATCTGCAGCTACAATTACAGTCTGAGTTCTATGTCATTATTGCAATATTTCTCTGGATAAACCTTCCCCAAAAGAAGAGGCTTTAGATCACCTATGTCTAATAAAATAGGCAAGCAGAATTAATGTAAAAATACGAACCTTTGTGCTGTCACCATACATCCTGAACCAAAACCAGGAGGCAGATGAACATTTCTTTTTGTTTTGCAATTAATTTTAAATAATATGTGATGTGCTCTGACCTGATAAAGCTCCTACTTCTCCTTATTGGTTGATCTCCAAACTCCATAAGCTGAAGGAATGACAAAATTTGCTGTATTTCTACATGTATTACAGTGTGAGTCACAGTTAAACCATGCTCAGAATGAAGTATTCCTTGTAGGTGGTGTGGAAACAGCTAATTTGGTGAAAAGCTGTTATGCTAAAATGATCAACCAACAATTCTATAAGTGTATTATACACTATAGGTGGATATCAGACTTCTTGATGTGCTTCGGTGGCACATGACTTCTGTGAAGACATCACTTACTTTGGGAATTGATTATTAACTTGAATCCATTTTTAAACTCTCAATACAACATTTAGAAAATTTGTTCTTGAACCTTTCCATGACACCAGCGGGGAGATCTTTCCAGGGGCTGCACAACTAAGAATATCCTGCTGACCCAGGAGGTGATAGGGCATTGATGTAACTGCTGTTCCAACTGGTTATTAACTCATTACAAAGTATTCCCCAAGCCTGGCAACTGCTGCACCGGAGCTTAGCATGAATACACGTGAGACAGTGATGCCAGTGATGCTAAGCTAACATGGCTTTAGCCTCTTTCTGAAAGACAAAATACTTGGGGTTGCTAAAGACCACTTGAAAGTCCCAGAATAAACCGTCTCATGTCATCATCACAGTCCAAGCACAACTTAAAGCATCCTGTTCCTACTTTTTCCAGTCAAAACCAAAGGCAATTGGCACCCAAAATGTTCTTCCTTTGCTCCCAGAGCCAAAAAGCCAAAGATGCTGTTTAAAACTGGCTTGATCTCTACCCCAAGAAGAAGGGACCAACTACTCCATCTTTTTGGTACAATGCTAACTACACTCTGGAAATTAAGCCATGCAGGGGTTTGGGATCCACAACCACCAAGTCTTGCATTATGGAAGAAAAGCAAATAAACCCTCCAAGGAAGAGTGACTTCTGACCCAAAATTTCCCAGAGTGGCCCTTAAGCACTCATCAGAAGAGGCACAGGGAAAGAGCAGTTAATGAAGAACACATCTAAAGTATAATGCAACATAATTTCAGTTGTTTCTTAAGATAATCAGGCTCCAATACCACATGAAAAAATCCAAGAAGCATCTGCAAAGACATTCCATGATTTCCAGGGGAAGGAGGAGGCGAATGGAGGAGACTGGACAAAGAGGTGTCGGCCTCTGTGTTGGCCGATACAAGAGGCCGATTGTACAAAGCCTCTTGTTGCCCACGTGTTGTGCACTCACACTTACCTGACCAAGGGCGGGGAGTGCTGCATATGCCATGGGCTGATTTATCATTCCTTTCTGCTTCATGATGAGCATGCGTTTCTGCTCCTCGCTCAGGTGTGCCACTTGAGCTGGCATCTGCGTCTGCTGGGACTGCTGCTGCTGCTGGATGTACGGCATCATGGTGTTCTTCCCGGGATTTGCCATTGCTGGGCTCATCATCTGACTCAACTCAGTATTGAAATGGGTCAGAGGTTTAGTGTTGCCATAAGAAAGCATATTGGGCTGTTTGCCCAAGGAGTTTGTGACCAAATTATTTGGCTGCTGACCAATCATGTTAATGTGATTTTGAGGGAGGTAGTTATTAATTGTGGTCTTCTGGGGATTGTTTGCCATAGGAGGCACTACAGGGTTTTGGTTGTTAAAGGCTTGAGAATACATCATTGGACTATTTGGTTTGTCTGCACTGAAGGGTCCTCCGTAGGGACTAGATGGAGGCCCCACCGGTGACCAGCTTGAGGACTGATTTGGATGCTGTTGCTGCTTCTGCTGCATGAGCTTGGCTCTTTGCTGCTGCTGGGCTGCCATCTGCTTGAGTTGCTCAGCTGGGGACAGGTCAGCACTAGGCAGGGTCACTGGCCCAGGCCCCGATCCTGCCACGGCCGATGCTGGGTTCATCAGGAAGCCATTTCCAGAGCGCACCTGTGTCTGTCCGGGAGTGTGGGCCTGACTGGGAGTCTGAGGGGACTGGACAACACAGTTTGCTGGTGATCCAGCAGGGACTGGGGCCAGTGGTGCACTGGATGCAGAAGCAATGCTGGAGCCTGAGGAGATGTTGGAAAATGGAGGACCAGAAGAAGATGGTCTGACCTGGGGAGACCCTAATGGGACATGAGCAAATGGAGAATGGGATGGATCACTTTTTACGCTCGCGCTCTCCTGAGTCTCTGTGGTAGGCCTGGGAAATTCAGGCTCCTTCTTTTCTTCAAAGTCTTCATTGAACAAATCCTGTATATCATCTTCTGGGACAGTGTTCGCCAGCTCATCTATGAGCTCCTGCCACTCCTGATCATTCAGGTTAATGTCTGAGAAGAGCTTGTTCTGATTTGAAAGAGATGTTTCAGAAGTGTCTATGCAGTTGGAGTCATCCAGAGGCTCTTGCTTTAGTTCCTTGTTGTGTAGGATGTTAAAACTATCATCCAGCTCGTTGCAGCCATTAACAGGGAGCTTTATCTCAGAAAGCCCACCATTTTCACCCAAGTCTTCTAGACCACTCCTGTGAGTTCCACTGTTCTGCAGGAGCAGAGGAGCTTTCATGTCAAGCTGGTGAAGAGGAGAAACAGCAGGCAAAGGCAAATTAATGGGCAAGCTGTTGATTGCATCAATGCCTGGCACATCCTTGCGTGTCCGCTTGCTGGTTGGAGAAAAGTTCCCATCACAAACTCCATTCTGCTGCTCTCCATTGAGAGGTGAACGTGCGCCTTCCAACTTCCTTTTGACTGTCTCTTGAAGCTTAAAGAAAACAAGAGGAAAGAAAAAAATTAACCATTTGCAGATGCAAAAGAAGTGCTCTTGGGCACTGTGACAAGATGCTCCTCATCAAGCAAGTTTTAAAACTTATTAGGAAGTTTCTCTGATTTCATTCTTATGCCTTGATCAATTTGATAACACAGTCTTAAAGCCCCCAGACAAACAAACACTTCCCCCTGTCCCAAACCAAACCTTCCCTTGACTGGGAAAGCAGAACTGTAAAATATGTCTGTGCTTTCCAAGCTGAGTCTGTGCTAACTTCCAAAAAATTTAGGCAGCAAGTTGACTAATTCAACATTTTAGTGCCTAGTACAGGAATGAGATTTAAACAGTGTTCCTAACAGTGAGAAGTCTTAAAATGGAACAAAAAAAGAGAAAAAAGGAATCATTACAATTTTTTTTTATTTGTTGGAAGTTTCTAGAAGCTTCTTAAAAAAAATAACTGCAATATAATTGATTGACTACTTATACAGAAATGTGTCGTTGACAAAAAAAAATTACATAGTTTCATTTGATTAGCCCTATGTTCTTGGCTGACACACTGAGAATCACTTTTAAGGGAGAAAAAAAAATATCCACCCTGGAAGCTAGAAGGTGCTTTGCATAATGTTAACTCAATCAAATAATTAAAAAAAGGAAACCAGCTATGTGCTAAGAGCTAACATAAACCACAAATACCTAACAGAAATAATAGCAAGACAAGTCTACAGAAAAACAAATATATTGGAACACAAGAATTTTATAAAAAAGCATGTATTAACATCAGCTTTAAGTCAGGTTATAGAAGCATGGCAAAGAACTGTAGCAAGCAGCAGTCCTCCCCACTCACACCCAAGTGGAGTCCTTTACTTATGTACGAGGCTAAAAAAAGCATCTCTCTTCAGCTAAGGCCAGGAACAATAGTGGGGAGGGGAGGAAGCAAAGAGGTCACAGCTCTAGCAAACGCCTTCAGGACACACTTGCATCCTTGATACTAGAACAATGGAAGATGAAATACCGAATGATTTTATCGGTTTTTAAAGTATTCTTACTGGTAGGAAAGTCGGCAATATGCAACTCCCACCCCTTCCCCAACCTAGAGGTCCTCAACCTTCTTTCTTCTCATAATCCAGATCCCATTTATTTCTCCCATCCCAGAGGGCTGATTCCCCTTTCATCCCATGTGTAAGACAGGCAAGCAAATCTGTATCTTGCCTAGGTTTTGGAGGGAGTGGTTCTGGGAAGGCTGTGCCCTTCTCCTGCCCCTCAGGCCAGCCCAGCCTCTTTCAGCACACAATGCAGAGGGATGTGGCCAGCACAGGCATTGCTGCAGCACAGCTGAGCATGCATGGGGCTCCAAGATACTATGAGGCTGCTCTTCTGCAGAGAACCATGCAGAAAGGCAAGGCTATGAGTCTAAGCAGACCATCAACTCCTTGATTTGCACTGGAGCAGAACAGCTTTTTAATGTAGGAAAATAATTAAAATGTGAATAAGAGTCCCCAGCAGGTCACTGTTGGCATAAGTGACTGAGTCTTTGCTGCCTGTTCCACCTTGCACAAAGCCAGTGTGTGCCAAGCCTCCCACAGGCAGAAATTTCTCCACCTTGTGGCTTCTGTGGTGCCACATAGACCAGCTGTTCTGTAACCACAGCCTCTGCCTCATGGCTGGTCTTCTCTGGTGTTTGGTCTTAAAATCCTGAATTTGGAGAGTTGTGGATGTTCATCTTGGAGATGAGAAAGTTCTGGGTAGACCTTTATAGCATCTTCCAGTACCCAAAGGGCCCACAAGAGAGCTGGAGAAGGACTTTCTACAAGTGATAGGACAAGGGGTAATGGATTCACACTGACAGAGGGTGAGTTTAGATTAGATATTAGTATGAAATTCTTCCCTGTGAGGATGGTGAGCTGTTGGTACAGGTTGCCCAGAGAAGCTGTGGATGTCCCATCCCTGGAAGACTTCAAGGCCAGGCTGGATGAGGCTCTGAGCAACCTGGTCTAGTGGAAGGTGTCCCTGCCCATGGCAAGGGGGTTGGAATTAGATGATTTTTAAGGTCCATTCCAACCCTTCCTAAATTCTGTGAATTTATGCCTATGCAGCACTGTAGCAGCTGTCCATACCCTGAGTCTCTCCCCTCCCCAGTTTCTGGAGATGAGGGAACAGGCACGGCCAGTGGTTTGCACCAAGAAGTTCATCTTCCTGTGCTGCAGACTGTGATGGGGAACTAGCCTGCAGTAATGTGAGCGTCAAGACGGCTGTGGGCATGTTTCGGGCCTCCCTATCAAGTCCCTGTCACTCCATTCCCACTCCTCTCCCAAATGCAACAGCTCTTGTCCCCATGAGCTCCACAGATGCAGGTGGAAATGCACACTGTGCCACTCTCTCTAGATTAAAGCCTGGCACAGTCAAGTTTAGCAAGCATAGGCTGCAGAGCACAGAGCCCTGCAGGAGAGAATCGCCTTCTGTCCACACCTTCGCATCTCTCTGTGCCACAGCAGCAGAGCTCTGCTAGCAAGAGGTGCTTGCCCAGAGGGGGTAATTGCCTCAAACTGGGCCAGTTAGCAGCCATGTGGAAAGGAGGTCCAGGACCGGTGTGAAGGATCAAAACCAGATCCCACAAGAGGACTTACGGTATGGCTCTCACCTCGGCTGCCTCCCTCCCCTAAAGCCCGTGTTAAGCTGAACATCGGTGTGTGGCCTTACAGCTAGCTCCCTGCTGCTTTTCGAGTCCTGTGTCTGCCAGGCTGCAGAATCCTACAGCTGAGTTGCTTCCACTGATCTTTATATAACCCTGGATCAGACCCTGGAGACAGGAAAGGATGGTACAGATGTGGTAATGGCACCGCTTCACAAGTACAACAGCACAGCTCCAGGGCAAGAAAAGAAAGAGCACAAGCTGGCCTCAAGTGCAGGTGTTCAGTTGATATAATGGGCTACAACAGCATATTTAAATATTGCCCCTAATGGGCCACTCACACAATTTACAGCTGAAATCATTCATTTCAACTCCTAAGCCATCACACTGCAAAGTCATTATTGCCACATCAGAAAAACATTCCCCAAACAGCAAGCAGATTCAAGACCAAGCTCAATGGGAGTGCACAGGCAAAACCAGGATTTGAAGAAATGTTCAAAATGTGTCATGGCCCTTTACCCCAAGTTCATATTGACCAAATGCTGGGCTAAAGTAAGAACAGGACCTGGTGGCAGTCTTCTCATCATGAAGTAAAGTTCCTATAAGGAAAAGACGGGAAAAAAGTTTGTCTTAATGACAAGGCCAGGACTAGTGAGAGTGATTATCTCCTGAGGAATACAAGTGAACTGACTCCATATGCTTTGCAAGTTTGAAAGAATACTTTACAAAAATATTGGTAAGAGTGATATGCTTTTACATGGTTTCACACTTTCAGGTTTTAAAACATTTACCATTTTATCCTGAATCTATCATCTTATTTGTATATGAAAGTTTACCAAAAGAATCAAAACTATCTAGTGGCAAATAACCAGCCCTAAAAATATCAGTTCCAGAAGTTTCATCATGTGCTGGAGCTTTGATGTCCCCCCTGTACAAATAGACAGTGACTTCAGTGAAAGTAAAAGCAGGCCCAGTATATAAATATTCATAATCATGTTTATTATGTATTATAACAAAAAGCAGCTTGACATGAAAACTATTTTCTATGAAATATGAAATACACAGAAGTTGTCCCTCATTGCAAAAAGAAATTAAATTAAACCTATTCTAAGTTGCTACCTCCACACTGTTCTCCTTCAGAGACTTTAGGGTCTGGGGGGTTAACAGACACTGATATTTTTATTGTCTTTGTTCATTGAAAAACTGTAGGTAGACAGAGACTTAACATAAGAGGTTTGTTCGAAGGCAACATGCTGGGAACAACCTTTGCAGGTGGGGAAGCCCCTTGATTCCAGCATTTTGGGGGAGTTGGAGCCATTACAATAAATGCATCTCCTTTTTTTGAGGTACGACACAGAAATACTCTTATCAAATGATTTTAATGAAAACTTTCCTTTTCGTATCTTGATTTCATTCCCAATCACCATATTAACTCTTGAATGGTTTGAATATCCTACACTGAGCATACACTGGCAAACAGTTTACCACAAGCAGCATTCCACAGTGTCTTAGACTAAAATCCCAGCACTTCTTCTTCCCTCTATAAACACAGTCCCTGAAGTAAAATAGCACCTTTTAAAGTACCCTCCCTCTCCTCCTTAGTACACAGTTTGTGCATGTTTTATGGCATGTGTTGTGAAGATATTAGCAGGAGCTGAGAGATTTATGTCTAGGAACAGAAGATTGTTGACACATAGAATAAAAATTAAAGGAAAATACCAAAATCAAAGGAAAATATTGAAATAAAACAACCCCCTTTCAGCTTCATAAGCTTTTAGTTTTAGTCACAAAAAGTATTTGGCTGATGAATTTCCATTTCACTGCAGTTTTCTACCCCAAAGCACAAGAGGGTGAAGCAGGACTCTTGATTCTTTATATGCCTTTGAAAAAAACTCCAGTTGAAGAGTGAGAAAAGGTCAAATATTGGCAGGTTGACTTTTTAAATGACTTTCAGTTGGAGGAGAGGCAGGGGGACAGAATCTGTGCACGCAAACACACACCAACCCAAACGGTCTAATCCAACCCATCCTGAAATCCTCGGCTGAGCTGCTCGGATGTGCCGTGACAGACCCAACAGATAAACAAGAGTGTGTGGAGGCTGTCGGCAGGGCTTTCATCTGTGAGGAGAAGCTGCTCCGCTTCATCTCACCAGCAGCAATTCATTTTTCACAAGAAACGAGACAGAGGCACTGTCGTTATAGCAACAGCTGAGCCACTGGCAGCCCATCCTCCATGCCGGAGCTGCCTTTGGTGGGTGGCTGTTCCAGTCGCGCACGCGGAGCGACTCAGGCTGTGGCAGCAGAATGTCCTCTCATTGCTCCTTTAAGAGAAACCATACAAAAACCAGAGGGAGGTGGGGAAGCCAAGAGGCTAAATTCGCTCTACGCCAGTAGAAGCTGTTCACAGGGTCTAACACAGGTCCACTTCTCTGTGAGCCCCCAGGAAAGGAGGCTGATGGCACTTTTGCAGATGTTTCTGTGTACCAGCTACATGTAGCCACTGACTTTCCTCTCCCTAGGGCAGCTCCAGCCACTTCAATACAAGACAAGGGCAACAGTTCTGAGACCTTTGGTCCACTTGGCTGCCCAGCTCTGCTGGAATGTGCCCTGCTCTGGAGTTATCTTTGTTCCCTGTGGGAAAGCAGAGAAACTAGCCAGAGCCCAAAGTCCGTCTTACTCAGAGGATATGCATGTTTACAAAAAACAAGGGTTATTATCTTCTCCACGTGCTCCTCTGTGACTCTTTCTGTTAAAAATTGATCTTTTAACCTCTTCATGTTCAATCAGTCTGGCCCATCAGCCATCATGACCTTCAGTTCCTTTCCATGAAAAGAATTCAAGTCTTGGGCCTTCCTCTAGGGTTTCTACTCTCCCTTCCACCAGTGTGTCTGTTCCTGAGTTTGCCCCCCCTTTCTTCTCCTAGAGCTTCTATAGAAAGATCTTGATACTGCGTACCTCCAACAGGGAGTACTTACCATGAGCTCTGCCAAACACCACCCCAATTCAGCAGTCTCCAGCCTGCACCCTAGAGACTGAGTAAAGTTTGCTACTTAATTTCTTGTGCTGCACTTAAATCCCATCAACAATTCAGGAAGTGTCCCAGAAGTGGCTATGAAGTGACACTAAGCAAGTGGATTTGACATGACAGCATCTAAGGAATAATCAGCACTGCCATTTGCATGCCAGAAATTCAGCTTCAACATTTGAAAGGATTTTTGCACGCACCTCCTTGCTGTATCACCTCTGACGCTGCCATTCAAAAGTCAATGTTGCCAGAGTGCCACCGCCTGAGGTACAGCCACATCTTGTCACCAGTGTTTTAAGTCCATAGTAGCTCCACAGTAGCTTCCCAATGACACTTGCAGTGTCCTGCAGAGGTGGAGCCTTTCAGAAACCTCTGCTGGAGCTGAAGTCAGACAAGCAGCCAAGCAACATGAAGGTGAGTTACTGGTCACCACTTCCTAAAAATGAAAGTATTTCATGCATCCATCCACTCCCCTAATATCTTAATTTCTCCATGCTGCTGAAAGCATGGCACTGATGCCTCACTGGATGAAACCTGATGTAGCAACTTGATTTTGGAGCACAATTGCTAATTTAAAGCACATGCTGTGTTTCTCCATGCTAGGCCTGGCTGCCCAGCTCTTGTTGGCCAGGGCAACGTTTCAAATATACAGGAAATTTGCATATATTGTGAAATCTGTCTGAAGTTGGTAAAATCTCATCCTGCCAACCTTGTCTGTTCACCTCTGAAGGCTCATAGAGTAACCTCTGCCTCAGGAAGGGGGTCAGCCTTCCGCCCCTTACCCTGCAAAGGACTGCTGGGATCTCTTGTCATCACCCTTGTTTTTGCCGTCAGTCACCAGAAGAACGAAATACCTCCCAGTAATAGTAAAATGATGAACAAGGCACTGGGTAAAACTACAAGAGTGAGCAGAGAGGAAAACAATCCACTTCCTCACATTTTAGCCAATCGGACAGGAAGGGGTGCTCTCTGAAGAGTGAGAGTAAAGAGTCATGGTGACTCTTGGATGCAAAGCTGGCAGCACAGCCTGTCAGGCTCCCAGCCACCAGTAGGAACTGGATCACACTGGGAAATCAAGCAGAGAACAGGGAAGAAGGGTAGCAAAAAAGGCACTGCATGAGAGCAGAATAGCAACAGCACTGGGGAAGTCAAACCACGCAAATGCCCTCAGTCAGCCAGGTAAGCATGCTGGTGTGGGCTAAAGCAGCTTGAGAAAAGCTGAGTGCAAAGACATTGCACAGCAAGTTTAACTGAACTTTAGAGCACAAACTTTTTCATGGATGGAATGTTGTTATTGCTGTCAAAGAGCCTTCCTGCCCAAGTGTATGATCTACATGGTTTACTCCTCTTCAGATCTATCTAATTGAATCCTGCTTTGGCCCAATGGGGTAAACACTGGCAAAGCAGTCACCTCATTGCAGTGCCAGCACTGCTCCATTTGTGCAAAATCTCAGGAAGGTGCTAAGAGCCTATAAGCTGAACTACTGAGCTGGCAGTGCCTACTCCTGCCTCTCACACCCAGCAGCCGAGATCTACTCTCTCTGAAACTGTCCTTGCAGATGGCACGAGCTGCATCTTCAGGGTGTGTTATGAGAATTTAGTCAGGAAACCTCCAATCGAATTGTCTGGGAGTTGTTCTGATAAGTCTTCAACCTTTCCAATCCCCTTTGTATCTGGATGGAAGAGAGGGTAATGATAAAAAGCAGACACTGAAGATTATTAAAGCTATGCTTCCCAAAGAACTACAAATCAGGATAGAAAAGAAATGCAGGAACCTCTTGTGTTTCAAACTAAGAAGCAGCAAAACAACACACCTAGTGTTGTTGCACATGCACCATAGCTACTCAGTAGCTCTTTAAACTGTGTATGAGACACTAGGAATGGCTTCCTGGGAAAAATCTTATCCCAGTTCATCCTTGGATGAGCACAAGTAGAAGGCTAGTGAAGTATGCTGATGGCATCCTGCCTGCCTAGCAAAGAGGTATGTGGGACATGAAAGCATTCCTGTCCTCTGCAAAGGAGGAGCAGCTCTGTGACACAGCCTCTGCCTTCCTTGTCATTAAGGCAGAAGTAGCATGTGAGCTCTGTTCCTGACTTCAGAACTGACAGAATAAAACCTTGTCTAACTGATGTAAGGGAAAAGCTCTTCCTATGCTTAGGGCAAGCAAATTACCTTCCAGCTGTGTGGATATTCTCAGTTCAGTCAAAGAGAAAAAGAGAAAGATTTCTACCAGGCTAAGCCTGGGAAGAAGTCCAAGAGGAATGTAAACAATCTGTTATCTTGTTTTCTGTTCATATAGTTTATAGATGTGTTCTGCCACACTGACCTAAGTCCACTGTACCAATCAGGTGAAGTGTTTTTACTCTAAGACCAATGGAATTAATGTTCATGATGTTCTCTGTAAAAGAGAGAAGTGCTTTTGAATAAACATTCATTCGCCTTCTAAAGTCATACGAGTCATTTCGCCCGTCCCTGGCTCAACAGCATCACAGCTGCATGCAATATACCACCATGGCACAATCTACATACACAATATATTACTCCAGACTATTCTCAGAGAAACTCCAAAGAACGAGCCAGAAGAGATGGTGAAGGTGTGACAGTAATCCCCTGATGACACCATAGATTTCCATGGCCCATGAGTTTCTATTGGATCTCTTTTACTACCGAAGCCTGTCTAGTGCATGATCTCTAGAAGACAGATACCAAACTGACAGAAGGCTGAAATCAGAAACGGCACAGTTGTCTTCCATTCACATCACTGGTGTTAATTCCCAGCACACAGCACCTCATGGCAACAAAGCTACTTATTCCATAGGTGCATGAAGCAGCACCTTCTGGTTCCTCAAATCAGTGTGGGTTAAGTAATTCCAGGGATTCTTCCACATGACTAAGTTCAAGTTCATGCTTTCTGAAGCAAAGTGTTTCATACAATTGGAAAAGGAAGGAAATGAGAGCCAGATAGTCTATACACTGTACCTGTTCAAGCCCACACATTTTAACCACCCTCATGAGGTAACATTATAAATGAAGCTTCCACTTGAAAATAATTTAAATATCAAATTAACAGATTTCCACAACTAAGACATTAAAAGAAAAATCTTGTGAATCAGTCATACTGTGCTGCAAACAAAATGGTAAATTTAGCCTCCTTTTTCCCATCTGTTCCCTGAATAGGCAGCTTGGCCGAGGACATAGGTCAGCTGAAGATTTCTCTGCAAGGACAAATACCTTTAAAGGAGTACAGGTTATCTAAGTATAGATTGAACAATTAATGATACAGTAAGAATTGCAAAGGAGACCCAGGTATGGGGAAAGGAGAGGGAAACTAATGCTTTGCATGGTAATTAATTCCCGATTTTTTTCTACATTTGAATTGTTTGCATAGTAATGAGATATGTCTTTTGGGGAAAGAAAAAAATTCTACCATGAGACAGATGAGTTTGGAAATAAATTAATGCTAAGCTACTGACCATTTAAAAAAATAATAAAATCAAATAACTAAAAATCCCAAAATAGAAAATATGTCAGAGACAGCTTTTTTCTTCAGACAAACAATTTCCTGATCAGCAGAATCAGCTTGATCCATCTCTAGGAAAGAAGATCAATGCAGGAACTGGTTGTTCATCTTGACTTTGCATATCTCTTTAAAAGAACACAGAAAGCAGAAGTTCTGAAAGACTCCTGAACAAAACCCATGGCTCAATCCTGAGAGGTGCTGAAGCCCTTAGGCCCACAGGACCACAGAAAGGTCTGGTCTGGAAGGGACTTTAAAGAGCATCCTGTTCCAACACTCCTGCCACGAGCAGGGGTAACACCACAGACCAGGTTGTTTAGGACCCCATCCAGCCTGACCTTGAACACACTCAGGGTGAATCCCATTAAGTGCACTAGGAATTACCTAATTTCTTCTGCATCCAAATTTCTTCAGAGATATACACTACGTCTGATGGAACAACTCCTCTTTGCATTCATTTTTTGATTTCAATACAAGTTATAGCAAGTACTGAGAAGAAAAAAAAAAAAAAAAAGGCAGGATCACTGAAGATCTGTGAAGACTCAAGGAGTCAAAGCACAGTATAGGATGTTCCAGATGTGTTCTGAATTATTCTGAGCACAGTTTGGGAGCTACTTGCCATGGGCTAAAGGCCAGACAGCACTGAATAGCAGTTTTGCCCTAAATATGGCCAAGTAATCCATACAAACTTTAGCTCTTTGTGGCCTCAGTACCTTCACATCAAGCTGACCTCAGGTGTCACAAAGGCACACAGCACAACTAATGGAAAAGCACATCTGGTCTCCCAGCTCCCAGCAATTACCAGAGTCACAGGCACACAAGACTGGACCTGCTGTGTGGTGTGAACTGCAAATGTACCATTTAAGTCTACTGATGAAGTGCAAAGAAAAAGATTTTAAGCAAATGAAGGCCCTGATTCAGCACAATATTTAACACATGGTTCACCTTGAGTATACTAAGCAACTGAAAATACAAAGAATGGTTTATGCAATAGATGACAAGATCAGACCAAGATCTTTGCTCAGGTCCTACCCTCTTTATTTCATCCACATCAGCTACCTCCATCCCAGGATAAACCTCCTCCTCTCTCCCATCCTACCCTGAATATGCATACAGTGTAGTGCTGAACTCATGGCAGCAATGGCAGGAAGATTCCCAAATCCCACAGGTGTGTAAGGCTTTGAGATCTCTCCACACAAACCAAAAAGGATAACCAGGAGAAAGGTGGGCAGTGTTCTGCCAAAAAAGGTTACATTCCCAGTTAGTTGTGGCCATGCACCACATTACAACCAGGCACTTTTCTCATTTGTGTATTTTGAAAACAGCCCTCCAAGGGAAGGAATTGCAACTCATAATGCTATAGATGTCTGTACATTCCCAGTGTACACAACACGGGTTTTTTCTTATTTTTTCCTTTTGATGTCAGAAAAAATTCTGCGGTTTTTTCACACAAGTGCACACACACACATGTAGTCACTGCCCACTCACATGGGTTTTAATCTCAGCAATCTGTGCATACTAAGCATATATTAGCAGCTAATTAAAATTAAATTAAATTTAGACTTCAAGTCCCATTCACCACTGCAAGTTTGTGCCCTTAACAGTGCCAAATAAGTGCAAGACAATAAAGCACTTGTTGTTGTAGGTAAAGACTAAGTCACAGAGAACACTACAGTCCTTTCCTAAACCCCCTGAAGGTCTGAAGCACTAGACATCATCGTTTACTGCTAGATAAGCCATGATAGAAATGCATTATAAGCCAGTGTGAATTAATACCATGGACTTCCACTAATCTTATTTTTCTTTTTAAAGGACTTCCCCCTCCCTCCTTTTTCTCCTATTGTAGGAATGGTAAGCCACCTAGTACTCAGTGCTTTTAATTTGTTAGTCTGAAGATACAGTACCCTTGGTCTATTACCAGAATTATGCGGAATTTGGTCTCAGAGAAAAAACTAATTGTGTGTCAGCCCTCCTACCTCCCCCCATCATTTATGACTTAAATGCTGTCATTCAGATGCAAACATACATTAAATCCCTAAATTTCACTTCAGAAAACAGAGCAGGGAGTTGCCTAAAGCTGTATATTAAGTCAGTGGCAGGGTTAGAATTGGACTCAAATCTCTCAAATCCGGTTCCCAGCCAATGGAAGTACAAAATACCTTATATCTTGTCAGATCAATGTGTTTTTATGTCTCCTTTTCTTCTTATTGAGGAAAAACAAGGGGTGTGTACGGGGAGCTATGAACAGGACATGGAGTCTGGGAATCCCTGCAAGCACCATAAGAAAGGTGCAGGCAAAACCAGGTCAAGTCAGTCCAGTCTTAAGAATGCAATTCATGCCCCCTATACCAGGCTGAGATGGAATGTGATAAGTCGTGCTCGTGAAAGTGCCTTTTTTTTTTTTTTTTCACTGACCTTAAAGGGAGCCTTGGTAACTAGTGGAAAAAGACACATCCACAGTCAAACGCCTCCATCTGGACCTTCCCCAAGCCACCGTTACCACCCAGTCACAATTAGGGCACTAATTACAGGCTACTGCTGTTGACATCTGTGCTTAATGAAGATTTCTGAGTGGGTTGGGTCTTTCCCCCTGTTTCATTTCCAGAGGCTTCAGTTTTGTTGTTCCACTAAACTCTAAGACAATCAGCTTGAAATCTTCATAGCTTGGCCTCTAATAATGATACTAGATTTACTCTTTCTCGCTTTGCCAAGGGAAAGAAGGTTGTGCAGCCCCAGGTTCTTGCTTAGTAACTAACTTAATGTGTTCAATCACTTCTAGGTTATTTAAGAGAGGCAAGGAGAAGGGGAGAGCTAGCAGGAGGAGCTTCGGTTGGAATTGCAGATAAACAGTAAGTAGTGTTACAACCGTGATGTTCTAAGCAAGTCTGTAGAGAGGGGAAAAAAAGTATTTGTAATTAGACACACAGGGAACCACAGACAAACTTTGGGGTAAGCACGCACATCCTCCTTCTTTAATGACAGTTATAATAACCTTAGTGACAACTGTAACAATGAACAAACATGCTAAAGAAATTATATAAAATCACGTAGACATTGAACATATAGGATTGTGTGCAAATCTGCTGTATGATAAAGTTTCACATAGTACAAAATTTGTTGTTAAAGGAAATTACGTGGGAAGCAGGTTGAGGTTTTTCCTAGGGTTATTTCCAAAACTCCTTTATTTTTCCTCCTTCCTTCTAAGCTTTTCAAAACAGTCAAATGAAAATAAAAGCCTGGCAATTAGCATATTTCAGAATTACACTAAGGGCCCAGCTTGAAAAGGCACAGCTGCCTGAGACTGACTTTTTTCAATGCCAGGTGGATGATATGAGGCCAAGAACAACTTTGAATAGTGTGAGTCTTGATGGCTGTAGGATTTGCAGGAGACTATGATTTCATTGTATCCGGGGACATAAGTCATTACTGTTTTCTTTCTTTTTTTTCCCTCAAACTCAAAAGCTTTCTGATATTGCCAAACTCCAAATTCAGACCTGCAATAATCATATTAGAAACATTCAACACTGTAAACACAGAGGATTTTCCTGACTCATCAGTAAAGTAGTGGCAGCCTTCTCCTCTCCCTGCTAATGAGAAAGGACTGCAGTGCCTGGAACTAAAGCAGGTATTTTTCCCATTGAGTGTTCTCAATGTCTCTCTACAGCAGCATAACCTACCAAAGAAAGTTTTCTCTGTACAAGGCATGGAAATGCTACCAAACGGAGAACTACGAAGTGGGCCCTGGGTAAAAGGCTCCCTAAGGAGCTGCAGGGGAACACAACAGGTCGCAGCACCCTGCTTGGGAGTGTTGTCTCCCCAGGTAGCTTACTGGATTCAGACTCAAAAGGATTCAGACTAAACCACAACTGCAGAGATTCTCCTCTTGGTCCCTGCACAGCAGGGCTGCAGACAGCCTGTGTGCTCTGGCATTCCTGGCTCCAACCTCTCCTAGTTAAGGTGCACATGCAGGAGTCCCCCCTGGGGATAACGCTGCTCTTGTGCTGCTGCCTAAGAGCTTCAAGTGATCCCTGCCTCCTCGGCTTTCCCAGTGCTCTGCTGGAGCCCTGGAGCTCTCACCAGGGTGGCAGCAGTGACCAGAGGAAGCCTCAACAATTGAGTGGCAAGGTGCCATCGCAGATCTGTGCAGTGATGTGAGGCTGCAGGGAGCTGGGTATGAAATGTGCAGCAGGCAGGTGGGGAACATTTGCTCCCCCCTTGCACAGTCCCATCATTTTCCCTCTCCTGCTCCAGTTCAGATCTCACAGCCTCATAGTGTGAGCCTTCTGCAGCCTCAAGTTTTGTGGCTGCAGAAGGCAAGGTAGCCTTAGGACATGAGCCTTCCTTGTGACAGCTACAGGGCCTCTGCTTGCCTGCTGCACGCTCATATTCTGCAAACAACTTCTCCCCACCTTTCCAGCTGCTTTCTTCCCAGCTCTGCTGGTGTTTACGGTCTTGAATAAAGCCTCGAGGAAAACTGACCTCATTAGCAGTTTCCTCAAAAGGTGAATTGAAGCAGGGCATTCATCTCCTCCAGCAATTTTCAAACTCACATGAAAAGCGTGAAAGGAGACAAAGCCTAGGGTGGCTGCAGGAATTCCATCTACTGCCATGAGAGGAATTTGCATAACATGTCCCCCATATGCAGTGCAAACAAGAAGCTTCTGCTACAGCTGTTTTCTTGGCTTTCCTCATTTCACCCCACTCTTCAGGAACAAGAAGAAACCTTCTTCACATATACAGCGGGCTGCAAAAGCAAACTGTGTACAGATGGGCTCAGCAAGAGGTTCTTAGACCTGGGATGGCTGGAAGATGTGCCAGGGAAGGCTGACTGTGTGCCTGCTCTCTTTCTTACACTCTACTTGCTCAATGAGAGGACACTGGGCTAAATGTCCCTTTGAGATGACCCAGTACAACTGTTCCTATACCCAGGTGTCTGCAGAAGAAATGCCACTTAAGAGATCTTTACTGAAATAAAACGAACAGAACCCTCCCTCTACAAGATATTCAGTGTTCTGTTATGAAGCATTTTAATGATAATATATGATTTTACAAAGCAGCAGCTATACAATGCAATGTGGTAGAAACTCATTTCCAGTAGCCCCTAAAGAAAGACAAACTGGTGCAAAAGAACAACCTTAATCCCTTGCTTTACTGCTTTTTGAATGTGGACTGAATGCCAGATTGTGGTCATCTGATCATTAGATAACCAACTGACCATACTTTCTCCTCTTCTCCTGTTCATTCCCCACCTCCACCCAAAACTTGCAGCTCCAACACAACCGAAGCCTACCTATCTGATTTTGGATTTTGAAAAACTGTTATTAGAGTTTGGAAGACAGAAGGACTGTGATAACTACCACACTAAACATGAGGAGGCATAAGTAAGCAATTTTAGCTGTTAGGAACTCAACATCCTTTCTAAAGAGAACTCCCCTCACTAATATCCAGTCCACACAATGTAATTAAAAGCTGATTTTTCATATATGCAGAGTATCTATTTCACATGGAAAGTGAAAGCCACAGATGACCAAGAGCCTTGAGGCCAAAATCTTCAATGTGCTGAGGCCCCTGAAACAAATGGTGATGTCCTGTTCAAAAATTAGGTTTTGCTAGAGAACAGACCAGTCACATCATAGATAAAAAGTCACAGAACTGATAAAAGTCACTTAAGGAAACGTGAATTGTCATGATACTCAAAATGCATTTTCTCTGCCTTGTACGTATAATGGGATCCTCTCCGAAAATGAAATCTAATAGAATTTAATTAAACAATAAAATCCTTAAATTTTAAAAAATATAGAAGAATAAAAATATGGAGATCCTAGAAAGGCAAAGAGACTATTTTTTCTTTTTCCTAGGTTTCCTTACTTTTCACATATGATGCTGTGACTCAAATTAACTCCACATAAATTCTGAATATAAAAAGATCATCAAATTAAATTTTTAATAGAGAAGGAAAAAAAAATCAACCTCATTGACAGAACTTGAACTCCATTCCTCAGAATGATTAGTTTGGCCACTGGAGGGCTCCAATATTGTTTCATAAAAGCAAAAAAAAAAAAAAAGTTTACTAGGAAGAATAAACACATAACAAATAGCCTGGGCAATAAAGTTCAAACAAAATACTCAGTCTGAACCAAGATCTATGGGCTTGCAAGCATTTTGTAAGAGTCAGGACTAATTTACTGTTGTTTTGCTCTTGTAGCTTAAAAGGATTTGAAGAAGAATGATTTTCCTACAGTTTGGCTATAAACGTCTCCTCCAATACACCACTTATTAAAATGGTTTTTGTGTGTTGTGTGCAATCGCAGAATGAGTAGATGTCTGCAGGAAAGCAAAACCCATAGGTCTTCCTAGGATGTGCTAGTAAAACACTTCTTTGTGAAAGGACAGTGCTGCAGAGTACAAAAGAAGCACGTTCTCTGTCCCTCTCATGACTCCAGTCTTCCCAATGAAAGTTTACCGGGATAAATCAGGCAACTGAGCAACTGGAAGCACAGCGGGGTGCTCCCACTACGCGAAGTCTTTGACGGTTCTTCTTTGGATAAGCCATTGTTGAGAGCTGCCTTTTCTTTTTTAAGAGGATTTATATGTTCAGGTACAGAAAGTTAAGGAATAACTGGCTCTAAAACTAATGGGTCTTTTCCCAGTAACAGGGCAGTCAAGATCTTATCAGAAAAATGCTACGTGGTCCTGCAGAAGCAAGTACAGGCACTGATGTCAGTTGATAAGCTAATGACTGCAGCTTATCAGCTGATAAGCTAATGACTGCAGTGCTCCAGTTAAGGATAAAACAAAAGCTATTTCAGTATAGAAGCATGAGAAAAAGTATTTTGGACATCATTCTACCTATAAACTTATGGAGGGAAAAAATTCTAAGTACCCTCTGGACTCCCTAATCCTTTCAGTTGGGGGTGGGGAGAATTAATCCGGGGCTGAGATGTTGAATGTTGGAGGTTTCACACTGAGCCAAACTTTACAATTGACTTAAGCAAGCTGAAAATAAAGAAGGTTTATTGGAAATACTGAAAGATGCTAGTGGGTGCTATGATAAGCCCAACTGAGCACTGTTCTTGTTTGATGAAGTGCACCGTATTTGGCTGATGCACAAAACATCATGGTTTGCTGGCATGCACTATTTTTTCTGCCTCTTCAATGTAAAGGAAAAAAGAAAGAAAGAAAAAAAAGCTTGCTTAAAATATCCCTGCTGCTCTCCTGTAGCCCCTTCCTCCAGCACATCACACATTAATGCCAATCTTCTGGGAGACCGCAATTCGAACATAATGAGATAGTAATGAGCTTTGCACATGTCCCCAGTTCCAAGTGCTCCCCCCCTCCGCAGCTCATTTCCCACAAACCTACAGAGATGTTTTGCTTGTTTTCCTGACACTGCAATTGTGACTCCCCCATCCTGCCCCCCCTCCCAGCAAAGCCCTGCTGCACCCTTCCCCTTAAGCTGCCAGCTCTAAAGAGCACCAAATGGGCTGGCACTGTCTTGTTTCCTGGACTAATGGATGCTTGTTTAAACACTGGAGCTGTTTGCATTGCTGCGGCTCACTGCATGTTAAACACAGTCCTCTGAAACCCTATGCCAATCCAATAAAGGTATCAGCAGTTCAGCGTGGGGAGGCAATTACTATAAAGTCCCAAGTGTGCCTTCTAAGCTCAAGGAAGGAAAATTTGATTGAACACTAAAAGCAAAATCTGATTTCGGTTCAGCATCACTAGGAAGACACGAGGTTTCACTGCAGCCTGGCCTGTGGAGGGCAGGAGGAAGTCAATGGGAGAGCTGGGAAGAGCAACTGCACATTGTTAAGAGGGCCTGGTAGCAATGCTCTCCTATCCCCACAGAGCTCCTTCCCTCTTCATCCACATGCCAAGTTGTGCTCTCTTTCCTTCCTGCTCCCACTTTTTTTTTTTTTTTTTTAATTTTAAATTATATGCTGCCAATTTTGTTTCATCCTTCATTGATTCTTGAAACAATTCTTCCCCTGGTAAAGGTCCTTTCCTCTGTACAAAGTTACTGTCATATCAAAGTGGAAGTGTTACACAGGAGCGGCTATGACAGAGGGCTGATGGTAACCAAAAAAAGATCTGTGCTTCATTGAGAGATGAAAAAAAATCCTAACCTTGGACTAATGATAGTCAATATTTCAATGGATCTGCTCTTTACCTGGTTGGGGGCAGAAAGTAAAGGGAAAAAGAAGATGCATTTCAGTTCATTTAATACATAGAAACAAAGGTGCTTTAAAGTGCTCTACTTCCTTTACTTTAAAGTGAAAGATAAGGAGAGGAGGTAGCAAGGAAATGTTTTCCTTTTATATTTTATATTTTTTCGTTAATTTTAAACAGACTCTGTAAGATGACCTCACTCTGACAGCGGCTTTGCAAATGATATGGAAATTTTTCCAAGCTTTTTTTTGTGGCCACAGCTACCCTCAGGAACCTAGGAAAAGGGGATTTGCCACACCAGATGAGGCCAGCAAGCCAGAAAGCTTGGCATCCTGCCCCAGCTGTGTTCCACAGCTCCAAGGCTGTGAGGGGCTAAAACTTTCTTCTCCCTTCCATGCTGCAGGGAAGGGACTGTGTGTACAGCTGGGAATCAGGAGAAAAATCTTTGAGGGTGAACCTGTCCTCCTCAGAGCTGAGTCCCCAATACTGTGGGCCAAGTTTGCCCTGTAGAAGGGCACGACTAGCAGAACACAACTGGCACCAGCCCATGCCCAGAGTTCCTGACCAATGCCCCACCAGGGCTGGCATCTGGCTAATGGGCTTAAGGATCAAGCTGTCCCTTCAAAGCAAAGTTCTCACCGGTCAAAAATCCAGTGTGATGCTAAGAAGTGCAGGCTGAAAGGTAGAGGGTTGTGCCAATTAGCTAATTACTGAAGGATGAATATCATCTAACTGCCATCACTCCCACTGCCAGGGAGAAACTGCCATTCTCCACGCTGCAGCAAGGAGAACAGGGAAAAGAAGCATTGTCTAGCTTTGGAAAGGGCTGTCTGCAGGGGAGACTATTTCTTTATTTATTTTCTTACAATTTAAGAAAACAACTTTTGGGGGCAGGATGGAGTTAATCCCAAAATCTCACCTTTCCTGCTCTAGAATTAGTCTTAGAGCTGCAAACCCCCTGCAGACTACAAACTCAGGGCAAGCAACAGGATGCCACAGGCAGCCTGAGTACAGCTAGTTAGAGAGTGACTGCCTGACGGGTGTTTTGACAGGAATGAGGAGCTTTAAACCAAGAGGGTAAAAGTGCTGGGAACCATTTGTTTTGTTTTGTTTATAAAAAAAAAAAAAGGGGAAAAAAAAGCACAGTAACTTTCTTATTTTCAGTTTTACAGCAAAACACAAACAAACAAACAGCACTTGTTTTTGCTGGTATTCCATGCCAGAGCTGGGGCAGGGGGGATAATGAGCTGGAGACATAATGTCTAGGTAAAAGGGGAATCCTTCCACACACTGCTCTTCAGTTAGGGCTTGGAATTTAGAGATTTCATTTCCGTACCTTAGAACAGATTTTGTTACTAAGAAGACAGGGCAAAGAGCACCATTGTCCTGGGTGGATCAATGCAGCAGCCAGAGCCTAACCCAGACCAAAACAAAAGCCAGGCTGTCTTGAAAGCATCACACCCAGATATCCTCAAGATGTTATTGTCACATTCTACGTGACTCCTTCACTCTCTTGAAGCTGAGAATACAGTTTATGTGAGGGCTTGAGAAACCCACTCACCTACTCACCAGTGGTAAGTGGAATGATTTCCTGAATGAGACTGGGGAAGGATGTGGCTCTTAAAAACATCAACTGCTGCAGAATCTAGCCTTTAACTTGAACAACACAACAAGAACAAAAACCCCAGCCCATGCGATTGCATAAATAACTTCTAAAACATGACCATTGATGTGCTTGTGTTTCTCAGCCTGCAGACAGGCTTCTGCTGTTCCCAAGAAGCTGCACTGTCAAATCAATAAGACTCATTAAGGATAATCAGTACCCTATGGGCAGCAGCAAAACTGCCAAGAATCCTGCCAGTTTTGTCCCTCTGCTGTTACTGGGAAGCTCTGATTGACAAGAAAGGTAGATTTCCCACTTGCTTACATTCAGCAGTGAGAGGAAGTTGCAGATGTAGTCCTGCAGGAAGGTCTAACCACAGCATCCCACAAGGAATATCAGTATTTGCTCCAGAGAAAGGCTTTGCAATCTCACAATCACCTCCACATGTGTCATCCCACTGAAACACGGGATGAACTGTTCACTGTCTCCTTTTGCATCCTGGTATGCTGCTTATCCTTGAACTCCTCAACAAGCTTTCCTGCCTCCTGACACCCCACTGTGCTGGTGAGTTGATGATCTTCAGCTCCCCAGCTTTGAGATGCACGGGGAGCTACACCATGAAAGACAGACTAGGCTGTTAAATAACACAAGGTGTGGTGGAGGTTAATTTCATTCTCTTAACTCTAGCACTGCAACTAGAGGATCTGCCACCCACTGTCTTCCATGAACCACTGAGGAGATATCTTGGGAATCAAGGAAGGGACTCAGTGGTCCCTTCAGCTTGTTCAAGGTCTGCCTCGCCCCAGTTTCCATCTCATTTCAGTGACTTCCAGTTTTTGCTTGTTCCCTTCAGCCTAGAACCTCCTTGGGCACTGAGCTGGCCCTGGACCACAGAATACATGCTCTCTGACACACACTAGCACAAGTGACAAAATAGATGTGTAGACAGGGTCACTGAAGATGAATCCCCAAGGAGATTTTAATTTCAGAATGAAATTACTACCAATTTTTAAAGTTTCACTTATTTGAAGGCATACATTTACATAGTTTTTACTTGTTTAAAACATATTTCACTATTTGATTTGAAATGGTACCTCTGAAGAGTTCCTTCTTTGAGATATGACTCCAGGAAATGCACAAAGAACACCATAAAGTTTAAAGAAACAAGAACTTCCTCCTTCCCATCCCCTTTTAATAAAATGCATCATGACAGCATAGTCATATATTTACAGTTTAAGTTGATCATTCCTCAGAATAAAATAGCTTTATCCAGGAACCTAGAACCTAGGTTTGCACAATGGAGATAGTTTCCTATTCATCAATACTGTGGAAGAAAAGTGTAATAAATTGCTTTACATCCAATGTCTGTAATCTATTTAGATAAAAAAAAAACCTGAACACGCTTATAATTCACACTTTCAAGAGAAATAAATGGAAGGATTGACAGAGACTACATTTGTCAGGAGAAAAACCTAGGGGAAAGAAAAAAAATCCTCTGAGTGCTCCTCAACCATAGTATCATCTCGTCAGAAGATGCACAGGGTGACGCTGAGGTAAAGGAAATTGAGAAGATTCCATTTCCTGCAGGGAAAATCTGGAGGTAGTTACAAATTCAAACCACCACAGGTAGACCAAGTGCTCTGTTTGCAGTCCCAGGCCTCCATGGGAAGCACTCAGTTACAGGCGAGAGCGGGTGAGCTCCGCTTCCGTGAAGTGGAAAGGCAGCAAGAGAAAGTGGAGGTGTGAAGAGTAAGGAGTGGGGGTTGTCACTTCCAATCTTGGTTCCTAGGTCCTGAATAGGGCAAGTACAAGCTCCACTACAGAACATACACTTACTGGCCTGGGAAGTGGAATTTCAGGTTGTCAGTTACAGAAACAAGAGAGGAAAAAAAACCCCAAAACACCAGAAGCAACCACCTATATTTTCATTTCCAGAACAGTTCAAATAGTAAGCGTGTCTCAGCTACACATATAGAGGAGCCAGGTTTTGAAAAATGCCAAGTATCAGATTTCTGAACATGAGACTTTTGCACATAAGTACCTTTGAACAGGTACCCCAAAACTGAAAGACATTTCTGGAGATATTTTTTGTTCCTGCCAGTTCACATCAATAGTCACTGGCTTGAAATCAGCAACATTAGACTGGCATTCACTGTCACTAACCACACAAAAATCAGCCACATAACAGTGCACAAAAATGGCAAGTCATCAGTTGTATTTCACTTAAGGTACCAAATGAGAATGTTATGATATGTCCAAGCATAAAAAAAACTTACATCAGGAACTGCTGACTACATGTGATTTTGGTTAGGCTCTTTAAGAAGATTAAAGAATGGAGGCAAATTAGGTGCTATTTGCACTTTGCAGAACACCCCGAGAGTGGCCCAGGGGGCAGAATTTGGAAAGCACTCTAGTGATTGATGGGCCTTGTGTTACTGACAGACAAGGGAGGCCGGTTTGGTTTCAAACAGCAGAAAATATCCCCACTGTTCGTCATCAGCCGTGTCTCACATTGGAACCTTTGGTGTTGTATCTCCTCAGATTCCTGCAACTCACAGTACAGCATTAAAACAAACTGAAAGCAGTGGCAGGTTCCCCTTAAAACGCCTCACTGAAATAATTTCTAAAGTGGATTCTGGTACTTCCCCAGATAAAGTCTGTGACAGAGCCAAAGTGTTTCACTTGCAGTGATGTTGAGGACTGGGCATGGCCAGCCTTTGCCATAAGGACTGGATCTGGCCTGCAAGGTAGTTTTTCTTGGTGCCCATGTCAGCAGGGCAAAGCAATTACCATTTTCAGTATGCTTCTGGTGTCTTGAGCACTGCCAGCAGATTGAAAGGATTTGCACTCATAAAAAGGATTGCAGCTGATCTGGGTACCAGGCCTTTTTCTACCAACTGAATGGAACAACTGTCCTCTTTGGCCTGAGACACCAGATTTCTAGATCCGACAATGTAGATTTAAGGTCATCCAGTAGTGCATACTTTCTCTTTTCTCTATGGCATATTTAGATAATCAGAGGAATGGTTATTAGCAGTAACAATAAAGCAAATAAATCAATAAATCAGAATAATGCAATTCCAGTAACTGGCAAGGGTAACTTCGGGATCAAAATTCAGCTATCAATCTAAAACTCAGCTTTCAAAGTAATTTTTCAGAGGCCATGCTATTCATAGACAATTTATACTGATGCCTACAGGAAACCTCACCCAGCTATGGGACAGGTATCCAATCCCCTCTAAGTCAGTCCAGCTCCACAGTAGCCCACAGAACTCCAGCTTACACTTCTTTGGACATGCTGTGAGAGTGTTCTTATATAGGAAACACCATGGCATACCTCCTTTCCAATAACAGCTTCCCTCCTCTCTCTGAGCTCACAGGGATGTGTGCTGATGTGGATGCAGGGTGATGTATGAGAAAGATCACTACACATTTCAGCTCTCTGGTTAATGACCCAGTTTGCATATGTTCCACTGTACTTCTGCCTTGCATCTGTTTCACCCAAGGAAATCCTTTAGAAAGCTTCTAGAACAGGGGAAAAAAAATCCAGGCAAATATAATGTTTCTCTTGGCACTTCTGTATTAGTGGCCAGGCTGATAGTTCTGCCTATGGAAGTGACAAGATTTGCATTGTTTGGCCTTCATTTCTCTTTCAGAAGAAAGCACAGAAACTATCATTGGCAGTGTTGTACAGACTGAAAGAAACATTATAAATCTGTCCAAAGCTTTCCCTGGAAGCTCTTCCAGTAAAAGTTCAGGGATTATTTTCTTGCAATTTGGACAAGTGATCACTCCAAACCAGAGTTTCCAGAATTTAAATAGTCTTGAAATTAATATAATTCTGGATTATGATCCACACTTCACATAAATCCCCTACCTGAATAACAGCTGCAAATCAAAACCACAACAGACATCATGGGTACGCCAAGTGAGCAGCCTTCTGGGCTGCCTGATTTTGGCAGCTAATACCTGCAGAAGCTTCTGTCTTCCTGCTCCTTGTTGAGCAGAATGACCTCATGACGGGAACCTGGCAGATTTTGCAAGTAACACGTGGTGTTGAAGACTCGGATCCACTAGGAACCAGGTCCCTTGTGTCAGCTGCAACCCAGCTATGAATGCCACAAATTTCGGGAATACTTGAGTTGCATTTTTCCTGCACTTTTCCTCCTTCCACCCTGCCTCATTTTGATTACTTTGTCTTCCAGGACTTTATCTTCATTCCAGCTTACAAAGCATCTCCTGCTGGTGGACTGACAAAAAGAGAGCCAGTAACAAAGCAGCCTAATATTGTCTTAGTCAGAAAATTCTCCTTGGAAAAATAAGTGACAGGAGGGAAACCCCATGGAGCATGAAGGCTGTGCTGATGTTAGCTCTGCATCTCCAGCTCTTCTTGATGTTTATTCCTGAAATGTGCTGTTACTTATACAACAGGAACATCAGCCAGCACTGATTTTAAGAAAAGAGAGAAAGGAGAATGTCTATTTTCTTCTCTTCTTCATTTAGCTCCCATGGCCAGCCCCTACCTGGACCAGCTCTCTTGTGTCTGGGGCTCTGCCAAGAGGCTGTGCCCTGGCTCAGGGCAGAGAATACCCTGCATGGTTGTCCTGACATTTACTGGGCCTTTGCCCAGCTATTGGTGGTTTACCCCATCACATGTTATATATTATATGCTCCACGATGTTTACAGGCTGAACAGCTAAATATTTGCCTGATCTAATTTACTTTGGGTAAATCAAACTTTGGGTCTGATCAATTTACTCAGTAACAGGTGACTCCTGACCCTTTGGGCCTTTCTGCTTCCCGAGGTCCATGATGGGTGTGTTGTGAAACCAGAGCCTGGCTATCACTGCGTTAGGGTCTGGGAAGAGAAGATAGAGAGCAACTTTTAAGCCAGACCTGCCATAATTGTCGTCTCAGATGGAAAGACTTCCACCTCACACTGAAGTTTCCAGCACTACTGCTCATAGGAGGAAGGAGGCAGACAGAGCAACATTCTCTCCCAGTGCTTCCCTGCTTCTCCTTTCCACCCATCCACAATTCTCAGGGGAACTGGAGAACAGATGATCTCAAGGTGACTATTTTCTTCTTGGCCATTCCTGCTAGACCAAGCCCTGAGGTGCCAGCAGTAACCTCACAACGAACTAGCACTATATTTAAGAGAGAATGAACAGCATTGATGCAGCTCTCCTTAAAGGAGCATACTAGTACCTTGACTAGGAAAAAAACTAGATTAAAAAACAAATATCACAGCCTCCTCACTTAAAACTACATCTGATGCAGGGTTGTTACAGGACCTTTAAAGAGAAGAGATGGGATTGAGAGAGACCAACAGGAGGTAAAAATGTTCTGTATATGAAGCCCTTTGCCTAGTCTGCTTCAGTAAGTCAGTACTTCTCAGCAAAAAACAGTCAAATTCATGGAAGTGCCTTCATGGAAATAGAACAGCCTATAGCATAGAAACTCTGCTTTATAATGTACTTAATGACCTGGGGAAGGTATTACTCAAAACATTTATTCTCTGAAGCTACATGAAATCAACCATTTCAATCCCTTCTTCTCCAAAAGCTTTGGTCTCTGTGGAAGAGCTTTTCTCTACACATTCCACAGAAAGACAGGACAACCAGTCTCCTTTTTTCTTGACAAATATTCTGCTAATCCTTACTAGTTTATTCTTTTTATCCACAACAATCAGATTGTTATGCAATTCCTAACTGCAGCAAGAATTGCATAAAGACTAATGCCTAGATCTCACTGACAAAGGATTTTGACATCTTAGATTATCTTTAAAGAAACATAAGCACAACAGAGTTGTTCTAGGCAAAATATTCATTTTACTTTGCCAGATGATGCTTAGAATAGATAACCAAAGAACTGGAATGTCAGAACATGACCCATAATTAATAAATTCATATCAACAAATTCTTTTCTTCACAGTGCAAAGTACTGCTTGAGCCAAGAGTCCCACATCACAGGGAAAGCAGGGACAAGTGAGGTTTATTTGTTCAACTTGCAGATAGCAGCTTGACTCATGCGAGTTTCTAGAAACGGAGGGACCTTCAGTATTTCAAAAAGTGAGGAAACTTTTCATTCTTTCTATAGGAGATGAGCACCCTTCTCACAGGGGGGCAGCCATGATACCCTTATAACCAAGAAACACAGCACACAGGCAAAATACCACCTCCTGCTCCTGAATTATTTAACCCGTGCCCAGCCTTTGGGATTGTTTATTATTGTAGCAGTAATTTTCTAGTAAGTTGCTGGAATGTCTTTGAGAATGTCTTTGGCTTTGGCTAAATTAAAAATGTTTTCAATTAGTATTATTTCCAACTAGAGTCTCTCTCTTTTGGGATTTTGCAAATGGCACCTGTATATATTTTCTGCTCATTGGGTAACCAGTCTCAGTAGAATCCTTACACCATGTGAGAGTCCCATGGGAGCGGAAAATAGTTTACCCTAGATAGATGAATTTATATCATTACATTATAAAAGCTTTTGCAGAAAGAATACTTTCTACCAGGTGTCAAGCTTCTATACCGTGTAATCTATCATCACATCTCAAAGACATCTGGCCAATTATTTTATTTTCCTTTTAAAAAACAAGGAGGTGAAATAAAAGCAAATTTAACATTTACATTACTATTTGTGGAACTGAAAAGAATGTTTTTTCCAGCAGGTTATGTCCTATTTACTTTTTAGTGCAATATGTTGACAAAATAAATATTTTCTAGAAAGATTCTCTGCTACCATTTAAAAATGGAGATTTTCCCACTTTATGACAGCTTTTATCAATGTTAAAATTATTTTTTAAAAAGGTGGGCAGATGCTGCTCACTTTTAATTACTTAGTTTCTTTGGGAATATTTTCCTAGGCGCAGACTGAATTTGGGCTTTCAAATTCCTTTGTTTGACTGGACAGGTCAGCATACCTTGGCCCTGCTTTACTTCCCCCCCACATCTGATGAGTGCAAAACACCGAAAGCTTCTCCTGCAGTAGAATGGTAACAGCAGCAATGCAGATTTCATGGAGTAACTCTGATGCGAACTCAGTCCTGCATCGCATTTGAGAACTTTCTGAAAGGTGCCAATGCAATTTAGGCTGTAATCCTTATCCTCAGCAACAGGCAGGACTATGCAAATTGTGCTGGCCAAATAAGAAACATCTATCCCTCGACATAGCGCTGTTCAGGGAGAGGTCGAGTTTTTTATGCTGCTTAAACTAAAACTCTTTTTATGCTCCTAAACTAAAATTCCTTCCTGCCACAAGTTACCTTGTATGCACACACAGGTCAAGGAGACAGATAACTCCTCTGAATGAGGGAAAGAGTCCGTAAGAAAAAACAAACACAGACCACCCAGTCCCCATTTCCCCCAAATCTTCCTTGTTTTCTGTTTTCTAAACATTCTTCTCTGCAGCCTTAAGATCCTTTGCTGTTCATGTCCAACACCCACCCCAAAAGTTCTTGATCACCACCACACCACACAACACTACTCCCTGCAGCAAAGCATGCTGCAAAATGCATCCCAATTCCATGATAAGCACAATAGACTCCTTAGAGCTTGGCAATTCTTGTAAGCAAATAGCAGCTATCTCTTAAGGCAGGGAGGCTAAATCATGTGCACCTTTTCATTGTTTTTGGATGTAAAATGTGCTAAACTTACCAGTTTTGCAATCCCCTAGCAGCTCCCTATTCATAAGCAGCAAATATGGATCCTTAAAAAATATGAGCAGATAATTTGCAGTGTAATAAAAAAGTGAATTGCAAGTTGCAGGAAGGGGGAAAAAGTAAAAAGGAAGGAAAAAAAGGCAACAGCAACCAGCGACAACTTCCTCCTGACATTGATTAATTTCAGCTGGTGAGAAGTGCCATGCTGGGAACCACACAGATACTATTGCTGGTTTTGTCAGAGAATCCTTCTCAAGTTTTACCTAACCCATTTAAACTCCTGCTGCTGTTGCAAAAGCATCATAAAAATAGCAGCAAAACTGTGCTTTCTGAAGCAAGCAGTGCAGAAAAATATCCTTCACAAAAGCAAAGTTTGCAGCATGCTGTAATTAAGCTCCCATCCTGACAGCAGGAGCATGGAGTTTCATTCCAAATATAGCAGAAGGCTCTCCGATGTACAAGCCCATTTCTAATGCAAGATTTCCAAAATCAGTCAGTATATGCCAGCCTCCTCCCAGGAATTCTTTAAGAAATATTTGGGGTTCCAGTGCAGGCAACTTTACAGCAGTAGTCTTTGGTGTCAATAATTTTGGTTGGTTTATTCCTTGCCTGCACACTGCTCAGAGCAGGGCATCCCCTACTCACAGGCAGGAAGGGCAGCCTCTGCCAGATCTGTTGGCTCAAGCAGGCGGCAGCACACACACAACACAAAGACAAACCCCCCAAACCCTTGATTTTTTCCCCTAATATTGATCTCTATCCAGCTTCCAGCAACTGCTTCTCATGGCATTTTACCTTGAGCTGGGAAGGCAGTAAGGACTCCGTCAGCTTTGGATTGTCTTTCTTTAGTTCAGTGCAAAGCAGAGATTTAAGCCAGCTTGGACTAGCTCATACTAAAATGCAGCATGTCTAACAGGCATGAATGAGATCACACCAAATGTAAACTGAGTTTGGAAACCATCTTCTTAATTAGATATTCCCGATGTCAGGAAAATAATGCATGATTTCAGAAGTTTATGTCCAAAAAGGAGACACTGGAGTCATGCAACTTTATTTGAATAAAAGGAGAGGCCATGGGGCATAACCCTGGGGTCTCTCAAATTTCTAGAGGATACAGCCTCCTCTCCTTTTTATCCTGATTTTCCAGCTGCATTTCCCTCTCTCTTTCCCTATTGGTTGATGTAACTTGAGAGGTATAGACTTCCTGAATTGCCTAATACAGACTCCCCCCCACCCCTTCCAATATGCATTCCCCCCCCACCCCTTCTTTTTCTTTGTGTCTCTGTTCTTTTTCTCCAAGTCCAGGAATTTAGCATGGTCTTGGGAGAGCAACAGTCTGTGTCAATTAGTAGGATTCCTATGGAATTTATGGAATTTATGGTTACTCCTATTGCTTTTTTCAAATATCAGTATCTGGGTTTATCTACCTGCAGGCCCACAGTTTGTTTGTAAAGACACCTCTCTCTCATTCCTTTCGTTAATACAGATCAGCTCTGAATCCTAACTGCATCATCGGATGGCAGAATAATTAATAATTTCCACAAAGAAGCTGTCTTTTAACTCTGGAGAAATGGAACTCTATCCTGTGTTTTGTCTGTGTTTCTGGTCCAGCTTTCAGGTCTTCTCATTTGCATCCTGCACCATTTCTGGGGCAAAGGAAAAAGGAAGGAAGCTCCAGTCCATGGACTGCCCATGTCGCTGGAACTTCTTGTGGGTGGGTAAACGGCTATGGGTGAGAGCCTCTGAAGAGGTGGACATAGCTCTGATGTTTGACAACACCAGACAAGGATGAGTGTTTCCAAGAAGGTGTGTGCTATGACTGTTTTGGACAGCTGCAATGGCTCCCAAGCATCTGGGTAAACTAAAAGAATAGCAATGTACTCCTAGCAAAAATCCATTTTTGATTGAGTCCAGCCTGCTCCTCCTTGAACTCTGTAAGCTCAGTCCAGCTGCTGGCAATGGGTAGCTCAAAGCTGGGCTGTGGGCTTTGTGGCCAATTCCCTGGACCTGGGCAGCACCTAAGCAAGCTTAGCAGAAGCAGAATCCAGCTCCCCACCTCCATCCCTGATGGCTAACTATGCTAAAACTACAGGAGAGTTGCAGGAACATGGGTATACCCTGGACATAGTGGGATGTGCTCAGGTACTTACAAGAGAAGCATGTTTCCCCAGTCTATGCTGCCCTGGATGAGCCCAAGGATATAACTTTTTCTGCCCTCCCTTTCCCAGCATTTAATCTGTGCAAAATTCAGACCTGCTGCAGTGCACAGCATTTAATTACTGATCTGCACACCTTCCTGAAGGTGGGCACAACAGTGGCAGCACAGAGCATCAGACCCTGGGACATCCCAGGCTGTCTTGTGGATGGATGGCCAAATTTCCTGACACACAACCCAGGATCCTGCATGCCTATGGCTGCTGTTCTTGGAAGTCTTAATATTTCTGCTGTTCTTTGCAGCACCATGCAGGATGAACCTTTCTCCTACTGCATATACCAGAAGTCACATGGAAAAGTGAGCAGTGCCACAGCCTGTATCCATGTCCTTTAAAAACTGTATTTAGTAAGAGGCCACAGGCTGTGTGTGGAAGCTGTGAACATTTAACAGTGAGAAAATCCACTGTTTACCCAAGGCTGTTTTCCTTGTGGTCGTTTCTTTTTTTTCAGTAACATGCATGCATGCTCTTGGTGTTTACTGTCAGCAATTTTCAATATGCTGACATGGCTAAAAGTGACCACAAAGCCAAAGCAAGCAGGCAAAGAGGATAAGCCCAAGTAGAACTGTCAGGAGGCACAGACTCCAACTTTGCAATCCTGCAGCAGTAAAGACCAAGCTAATCTGGCTCTCATGGAGAAGAATTGGATCCCTGTGTCACAATGGTCGTAGCTTGTGTGAGGGAGGAAAGAGCACAGCAGTACAGATCACACCACCTGCCTGTCCTCTGAGGCTGTGTCTGGAGAATCAATAGCTTTCCCAAGCAGGGTCTGACATTCCAGCCCACAGGATCAATTCAGAGCCGTGATTTCATAGCTACTCTGCTGCAAATTCCTTGCAAATCCCAGCAGGGATTTAAGAGCTGTCCTGAGAGCAGAGCCATGACCTCTCCTTACTGGAGGCAAGATCTGAATTTCCTCAAAGTGACATTCAGCCTTTTTCCTGGGCTGTGGCACACCCACCACCTTCTGCTTACAGATACAGCTTCAGGTGAAACAATACAAACAAATTCCACCATGGAATTAGGGGACAAAGGGAGGCCTTTAAAAAAATACCTGGCACCTGATAAAATACCCACCCCCAGCAAACACATACAGCACCCTGATACAAGTGCTTGAGGGTTAGAAACAAGCTTCTGTTCATTCATTAAAAAAAAAAAAAAAAAAAAAAAAAAAAAAAAAAAAAAAAAAAAAACCCATATATTTTCCAAGGCCAGTAATTTATGAAATTTTTCAGGATTAGATTTTTCCACCCTCACAGCTGTTTTCAGTCCAAGATATCAAAAAGATAGATATAACAATGATTAACATTGTCCATTTTCCCTTGTCCCAGTCCCAGGACTTGCAGATTTGGAGCAACTTCTGTGCACATATGTACCAGAGGAGCAAATAATTATTTTTATTAATGTCCTCCATAATTATGGAGAGTAGAATTATTTATGAAGCATCTACTAAAATATACAGAGAATCTTTTACTTTTTGAGGAACATCTGCATCAATGGCAAAGAGAAGGAAAAATGAGAAATGCTGGGTTCATGAAGGCTTCCCAACATTACTTCAGGCATTAGTCCAGTAAAGTATAGTGAATATAGCCCACTTTGTAGTGGACAAGGATAGGTGAGTTCTCCAGAGAGCTGCTTGGATCCTCTAACTTAGTTCCTGCTCCAGAAATGCCTCTGGCACTCATGAAAACAACCAGGATCTACCTGGTTTTGACTGATCAGCACAGCAGTTGTGTTCTTTATTGCTTTGTTGCTCAGCCTCTTTTTTATCCCTTCCTAAACTGCAGTAAAAACATTCCCCCAAACTGAAGCCAGCAGGGCAACACAATTACAATAAGACTCGCAAAATATAATCATTTGCATATCCGTGACTGACACAGAAGATCATTAATTAGGCATTCTGAGTATATGTATATATGTATAAATTAGCATCTATTCATCATTTAGACTGTAATAGGTTTTTTTATATCTGAATATTAACTATGTAGGAAAATTACTAAGTTTTCCACGGAAGGGCATCCAACAAGAAATTTCATCAGCAAAAATAAAATGAGGATTACAAAAATAATCAAAATAGTGGAGTGAACATTGAAGAATCTGACCTTGGTAGTGCCTGTCCCTGCTCTGTTCCACCTCACTTGTTGCAAGCTCTCTGCTACCTCTCTCACTACCCAAGCACATGCATCCCCAACAATTCTTTATGGTAGGAGCATTTCAGCAGTACTATTTTTGACTGAATTCAAAAGGCAATGTAAAAACCTTCAGGATTTCACACATCTGCTATCCACAATCCCTACACCTCATTAAGATTAAAGAGGACACAGACTGAGAGCAGAGCTTCTAACTCCCCCACTAGCTTGCAGAGCTCCCAAAGACACACATCTTGCACCAGTGCAGGCTAATTCTTACTGGGGAGAATAATTAGAAGGAAACAGGACTTTTAAATTTTTTAAAAAGCTGGATGTAACCTCTTTGCAGGGAGTAAAAGACACTTCAAAGACTGCACTTTCGCAAGTGAAAGAAATCTGGTGACTTTGGAAGTATGAGATGACAGCTTGAAAAATTACCAAAGCTTACAGCTCTTGAACAGAAATAAACAAGGCAGGAATGTTGGTAGCATTTATAGGCAAGACAGAAACTAATGAAGATATAACTGCCAATAATAATATTAACAAATTTTGCTCAGAGCTACAAAATGCACAACGGGTAGACAAAAAAAAAGATAACAAGGGGATATCAGGTGGCAAAAGCAGAAGCAGCTGTTTTGCTGTGCTGCTTTACCCTTTCCAAGCATCTGGCCTGTGCTTTTAAGAACACTGATGCTTACAGTCAACCAGTGAAATGGAAAACCAATCGAGAAATGGAAAATGAACAGAAACAGCATCCTCCAAAGGGTAGATATTTATCTAGCAGAAAACGAAGATGAACTTCATAACATGGAAGTTCTTACTGGGTTGCCTATCTGGGATCGTATTAGTAAACACAGAAAATGGAAAGCACACTAGCAAAAGAGCAAAGTGTGAAACCTCTGTTTTCCGTTGTTATTTTTCCGCTTCCAAAGTAGGGATGACTGATTGTTCCTTGTCCATCACAGTGGTGGCTCTTATGTGTAACGATTAGGCAGCAGCTATCCCAGCATCTTCTGTATTGGGAGAGATGGAAAATCCCTTATCACATTATGTAATTTAGTTCTGTGTGATATCATTGAGAACTGTGCAACTGTGTGACTGATACTTCAGTCATTTAAGCTGGACAATGAGATTGAGTATCTGGGAAAGAAAAAAAAAGAAATTTAAAGACTATCTGATTTTTTTAAATGCAGGTTTCTTTGTGATTTAAGTTTCCTCAATTCAGCTAAATTTAGATTCAAGGATAGCAAACACAAAGTATGTAGTCTCACAAGCCCTCCTCATTCCTCCTACTCTTTGACTTCATCAGTGTGCAAGCCCACTGACCTTGCTCAGCATCTCTGCCCTACCCTATTATTACTATGATATCACCTTTAAAATATGGATATTTTAAAGCACATACACATATCCAAAGGAAGCAAAACTGGTAGCAGCATTTAGTGGTCTAGGTTTCTTCTCTTCAACGTAAAAAAGAAAAAAAAATGTAGGAAGGAAACTCTGGCTTAATTTTCTGCCTTTCTGCAAATGTAAATCTGTCTGTCATACATCATCTCTGCATTTTGGGGTTTTTTTAGCTCTCAAGCTCCAGGTCTGATCTAGACAGTTGTGGAGTGCTGACAGTTCCCACTAAACACACAGAAGAATGACTTCAGCTTTGCCAGAATTAAGCAGGGGTTGGGTACAGCTTTCTAAAGGCCCTTCAAAACAAAGAGAAAGAACTTGTGAAAGAACTTTTCTGCATGCCAGCTTTTGAGTGCATGCCTGCTGAGCATGATCCCTAAGATCACATGGCTTATGAAGGCAGGGAGAAGACAGGTCACAGCTAGGTCTTGAGGTCAAACAAAGTTGCACTGAGTGCTATGTGGATGAAGGTCATAGAGCATCATAGATAAGATAACAACATATAGACAAGCAAAGATCATTTCTCCTGGTGTCAAGACATCATTTTTGACCACCAAAACTAAGAAGATCATTTACGTGAGAGCTCTCTGTGCCAAGAAAATCCACCCACCAATCCAGACTAATACCTACCAGGCAACAAGCCATAGGAACCACACAAATAAACCAGAAAATTCAACTATGTAGCAAAATGAAAACTGATGAGGTGAACAGGCATAACTTGGACCAGGTGGGTCTTTTCAAATGTTGTGATTAAATATGAACAGAATAGGTAAGCGTAGTCTACAGCATCCAGTGCTCCAAGTCGATTCAGAGAAGTGAAAGGTTCCTACTTCAGCCTTTAATGAAAGAGCAAAGGCAAGTCCAGCTCGTGGCCTTGCAGATTTTATCACAAGGACCTGTTCTTCTGTGCTTCAGAAACTGATAATGATCTGGGTGAATGGGCGTGAACCCCTGAAAGAAGGAACCTTCAAAGATAGAACAAAAATCTTTGAGGCTTTGACAAAAATAAAGCGCCTTCTGACAGTTTGGGACAAAACCATCATTGAAAGCTGAACATAATTAAGGCATTTATTTCAAACTCTTGTATCATCCACTGGCTATAGGAAAGGGATTGATTTCTTGAAAAAGACTGTTCTGGCAAAAGGATGAGTGCCAAAAGGGTAAAAAAGCTCTATCAACATTTACATGGAAGAAATGTACGACCTGTGGTGTGCCAGGCCACAGCTTTTCCTTTTTTTTTTTTTTCCTTTTCTTTTTGGACAATGCTCTCAGGCACATGACTCTTTTGGTTGTCCTGTCCAAGGCTAGGAGTTAAGACTTGATCCTTGTGGGTCCCTTCCAATTCAGAATACTGTGCGATTATCTGATTTTCTTCAGAGACTATTAAACCATTCTCATTGCTGCAGCAAGCCTCCTTCAAGAGTTTGGGACAGACTCTACTCCAGGCCAAAGGAGTTGTCTCAATGGCCCACCACAACCCAGACCTCATTCACAGTAGAAAGCCTACAGTGCATTAACTCTTCTGGGAGACATCATCCTGAGAAAGAAAACAGACTAAAAGAAAATACAAGGGAACCACCTACAAGGGTCCAGTAGCATCAGAGGAGAAGGTAACTCAAAGTCTGAAAAAAAAAAAAGAAACAACCCATGTCCGTTTGCTTGCTGTCTCTTGCCAAGTACCCTTTTGTGAGCCTCAACAACCTGAATTTACCAGAATCTTGCTCTAGCTAAAGCAACACTAGTTATACAACTTGATCTTAATTGAAATATTTGGTGCCTGCTGATATGTTCAAACAAATTCACCAGATCTTGATTATGCACTGGCAATTAAAGCCATTAAGTCAGTAGACAGACAGCAGGTTATTTCATTGCTATTTGACAAAGCCAGCCAACGTTCTTTCCCCCTGTCTATGTGACAGCACTGTAATTAGCAGTAATCAAATACTATTTGTGTGAGGTGTTATGAGTCTGCTTCCTTAGCTAGCAAGATACCTCTGCCAACTGCAGAACACAGAAACCTACCTCTGATCAGACCATGCACAAGATAGAATAAGGGGAAGAAAACAATGAAACAGGATGAACAAAAGATGATTGCTTATTTCAGGCTGAAGGAGTTCTTGAAAGCAAGATTAAAAATTAAGAACATTTTTTTATTTCTGCAAGCAATATATTAAAAAAAAGTTAAGCTAAATTACAAAACCATGATCAAGGAATATTGCAAAATAAAATAATAATTAAAATTATATTTAGCATTTATGTATTCCCTGCTTGAGGAATGCATGCAACTTCTATTAGATTAATGGGCGTTCTCCTCATGCATCAAGCAGAGACTAAAGCCTAATAGTGCATTACGTTTTCAAAGTGCTGTACAAACATTAACTAATTAATCCTCATAACCACCCTGCATGGTAGGTAAGTGATACATGACGTGTATGCCTGAGGAAGCCCCAGAGCAAGACAGCACCACTCTGTGCTCTTCAACACAGACCAGAAATTAATCACATTTATGCTGCACTGAATTCAGATGCATTCTACAAGAGCAAGAGAGGGAGCCGTGGTGAGCCAAGTTCACTGAAGCCAACAAGAAAAGAAGTAAACTACAGCTCTCTCTCTCTCTCTTCCCTCCTCCCTGGCTCTGGTGGGCCACTCTTGACAAGCGCAAAGTATCAATGCCCACTGCTTCCCATTTAAATTTCTGGTGGGGGAGAGAGCTCTTGAACGCTGGCAAGAGAAAGGAAAAGATCCATAGGAGCCTCATCATTGCAGACTTCTCCTCTGTCAGAACCACTGCCTTTGATATCTTGATCTTCCCCACTTTCTGCTACTATTCTTCCTGGCAGGCTTTCTGCCTTCAAAACCTTTAACTAAATCTGTATATCAAAGTTGCAACAGGACCCCAAGAGGAGAAGCTCAGCCCACAATTTGGGTACACCTGAGTGATTTCTCTTTAAATAGAAATCTAGCAGTGAGCATACTTCATCTTTCCCTGGTGAAGAGACACTGTATTCTGAACACCCATTCTCAACAGGCTATAGGCAGGTGTAACTTCACATGCAGAAAACTGCTTTAATGCCATGTAAAAAAGTCCCAGGACATATATGCTCATATTTTATAAATATTACAAGACTACACAGCAGTACATTGTGAGAGAGCGGGGGTGCACTTGGGGACACAGTTTAGCAATGAACACAGCAGTGCTATATTAACAATTAGAGTCAATGATCTTAGAGATCTTTTCAAACCTTACTGATTCTATGACAAATGTTAAATAGGGATCAGTAGGGATAAAGGAAAAGCAGACCAGGTAAGTACTGAAAGAATTACACTGCACCATTCTCATCACTATTCTGCTTTCCAAAACTCACTCAGCCCAGTACATACCATAGTGAAATGGTGCAGCAGCAGGTGCTCTGGCAAACTAACACAAAGACATTAACCATGTTCAAGTTTTCCCCAAAGTCTTGGAAGCTCAGTGTCAGAGTTGAGGCCACAGATGAAATCCATGGGTCTCTGACAAGATGGTCTTCTCCATGGAGAGAGGCCAAGATCAACCTTCCTTTCTGCACATGTGACCCTGATCTCAGCAGCAGTCATGGGTAGTTTTCCATGGTTGAACTTGCCTGCAAAGTGACGTGTGCCATTTACAAGCCCAGAGCAGATGGGTGCTCAGGCAGAAGCATGAGGAGGAACAAAAACTCACATTCAAGAAATATGCTCTTAAAACTGTGCTTTATCATCCTTTCATGTCATATCAAACACATGAACAGACGGTATGAAATACGAGAAATTTTCTTTAAAGAATGATCAGAGTTTTGTTTAAAAGTCATTCACATAAATTATAATTCATATGCCAAATCTTCAGCTAGAGGTGGTGCTCAAAACTGGTTCACCCTGACTGCCTTAGCATGCAGGGTTTGGGGGTTGGATGGCAATGGGAGCTGCGGATGGCTCAGCTGGTGTGTTTGGTCTTTAAAGATAGAAACACGTTTGAAAGATCCTGTTTGCATTTGCCACAGGCTGACTAGAAAGTTTACAGACACATATCCTAAATACATATGTACTTGCATCACTTTGCCATATCAATGAAGTTTCAATAAGACCATGTGTAAATCTGCTTTGAAAATGAACTTTCATGTGCCCAAGAGCTTCCTGGACAATAAATGTACTATGGCACAAGGAAGAAGCAGTAGTGACAAAAGTGAAGCTCCAGATGCTTGGGATGGAAAACAGATATGAATTTTGGCTTGAACAACTGAAAATTGAAATGAATTTTCTGGGTAGTGCTTTTTTTTGTAAAAATCAGGTTAAGACTTTCCAAATTTGTGTGTTCTCAACTGCAGACAGCTGAACCCAATGTGGATTACAGTTGACTTTTTCTTTATTTAATATGATTCAGAATCCTCTGTGGTAGCAAACACAGCCTTTGCCCCAGATGTGTGCCCCAGCACTGGCCAGTTTTACCTCAGGTGATAGACCAATGCCCCTCCTAACATAAGGCAAGCACAAGTCTGCAGGAGATAGCATTTACTTTGTTCTGCATTGGAACTAAGAACTTGCATATTATTTTTAGCTGGTTTTCTTTCAAGGGGGAAAAGGTTTTCCCAAAATCTTGTCTTGGTGAGGCATCCACCTGTAAGCATAGGGAGCAGAAGGGCAGCCTCCTAACCCTGGAAGCTTTTTTACATGCTTGAAAGCCTGCTGTGAGCTCTGCCCTTACAGCTCTCAGTTTTAGGGACAAGTGTTTGCCAGCAGCTTACTCCACCCTCCCCACCCCAGCCAGGCCAGGGGATCCACCTTGCCTTTCCTGAGTAAATGGAAGCCGTGAAACAATCCTTGCACACAACTCCTGCAATGCCAACTTCACACTGCCCTGCCTTGGCAAAATGAAGACAACTAAAGGAAATTTCTTGCACACCTTCCCTAAACGTGTTGTTAGATATGGAGAGAGAGAGAACAGCACAGAGAAATGAGAATGTGAGAAACTGGTCTCATTTCAAAGAAGCCCTCCCTCTCAGCTAGCAAATATTCAGCAAATATTGTGACCATTTAATTTCTATCCTCTCTCTTCCTCTCAGTCAATAACTATATAATTCCATAGATGTTGAGGAAATATTCTCTGATCAGCTGAAATTCAGTATAGACAAATGCAAGGTAATGTGCATGAAGAGCTGCAGTTTCCTCATACCTGCTGATGGATGTTATCTTAACTGCAACTGCCCTGGAAAATTCTTCAGCATTGCTGTAGGCAGCTGAATGAAAATACTTGCTCTACACAGAAGCACAAGATAGTGGCAAAGAAACAAAACGAGGATGAGAGAATGTGTTAATACAAGGAAATTAAAAAAAAAAGTAAAAGGGTAAGTAAAGCTTTCATGAACACTCCTAACTCAAATACTTCTGGTCTCATTTCAAAAAGAATACATGTTATTACAGGCATGGAGTAGTTTACATCTGAGGAAGGATTTTAGAGATTGTAACTATCAGTTTAAAGAGAACTCACGTCAGGACTCTCATGATAAAAACTATGTCCAATGGTACATGCTTTAAGGAAGGTCTAGCTCCCTTTTTGTTATTATTTTCCTAAACAGAAATAAATGAAGACCCTGACATTAAATGAAAACACATCTAAAGTGCAGTATGATTAAAAATAATGTCAATGTCTTGTTGAGACATACTCTTAAAGATTTGAAAAAAATATTATATGTTTACAGATAGGGAGATTTATAATTTTGCTACAAGTTTACATAGGTTGTCTACCCTTCTGCATCAGTCAAGGGAGAACTGAGATAACCAAGGAGAGGAAAAAATTCCTCCTTGAAGATGTGCTGATTTGGCACAGCCTGGTTTTTGCTAGTGGGAAAAAGCCACAGAGGTGGCTTTTTGAGAAGCGGCTAGAAAGTTCCACCATATCCGACAGAGTCAATCTCTGATGGCTCTGAAGACAGACATGGCACAATTAGAGAGGGTGTCTGTGATGACATATTTAAGAAGAAAATCAAAACAGCACATGCGCAGTTTTTTCCCAGAGGCGCCGCCACCAGGGCCATCCCAGAGCAACATGCGGTGATGCGCTGCGGCCGCCTCCTTGTCACTGCCCATGGCAAGCCTTGCCTGCTTGGCTGCCCCTGCCCAGCCGTGCTGTGGGCAGAAGGGCAGGGCTGGTGGTGGCTTTTCCTTCCCAGCACCTGGCATGAGGAGCGGCGTTAAACAGCACCGGTGCTGCCGCGGCCACCGGTGCCACGGCAGCAGGGCTGCCTGGCCGCTAGCAGAAACGTGAGGAGCAGCTCCCCAGCGTGGAACCTGGATGAGATCAATTTCTCAGTGCTTTGGGATCCTGCAGGAATCTTTGAATTGGTGGAACTTGTTGGCAATGGCACCTACAAGCAGCAGTTTATCTTCTAGTCAGAGAAGAGAAGGAAGTGAGGACACGAGAGGCAAAACAACATGGTAGCACCAAGGTCAGTGGAAAAGAGGGTGAGGAGGTGCTCCAAGCACTGGAGTCAAAATTTTCTCTGCAGGCTGTGGTGGACCATGGTGAAGCAGGCTGTCCCCCTGTAATGCATGAAGTCCGTGGGGGATGCAGAGATCCACTCGCAGCCCGTGGGAAAAGTGCTCACACCAGAGCGGGTGGGTGCCAGAGAAAGCTGTGATCCAGTGGGAGACCCGAATGGAGAGAGGGCCCCTGCTGCCAGAGACAGAGAGAGAGCCCTTGCTTCCAAACTAGAGCAGCCTATCCTGCACCCCGTGGATGAGTGACCCACGCCACAACAGTTTTGGGAAGACTGTTTGCTTGTGGGAGAGACTTAGGGAATCGCAGAGAAAAGACTCTTTCCCCTGAGTGACTAAAAAAAGATCTTAAGTGACAAACTGACCAAAACACCATCATGCCCTGTCTCCGGAGGGAGGGAAGAGTTGTGGAGAGGGAAAGGGTGTTTTAAAGGCTTGTTTTACTTCTCATTGTCCTCTTCTCACTCTGTTAATAATAAATTTACCTTTATACCTTTAAATTTTAACCTGTTTTGCTCTTAGAGTGTCTTTCTCCCAGTCCTCATGACAACTCATGAACCATTTGTTAATATTTTTTCCCCTCTCCTCTGCCCAGTTGAGAGCAAGAGAGGGTGAACAAACAGCTTTTGTGGGTGTGTGGTGTTTGGTCAGCATCAAACCACGACAGAAGGCCTCACTATAGCATCTCTTGGGACTTCCAAAGTGCTTATGCAAACTGAACACCCAGTTCCTTCTGAGATCCATGGCAATCACATGCTGAGATCCCACAATGCTGTTGACCACCCGCTCTTTTCCTCCAAACACAAACCCACATCCTGAAACATCTAAAGCTATGCCTATATAGGGTCAGAGACAAGCAGCAACAGAGCCTGGGGAGCCAGACAGCTCTGAAAGTAGGAGAGTCCAGCTCAGCATGGGCTCTGTGGATGATCAGTGGAGGACAGGAGGGACAAGTCTCTGCCTCAAGCCACTGAACAGAATAAACTCGGCTGGATCACCTCAGTAAATCCTGTGCTGGGGCTCTGCCCACTGCTGGAATGGCTGGAAAGCCAGGGACCCCAGTCCAACTCCAAGGACAACCCTCTTATTTGGTAGGTCACACAGCTTCTGTTTGGGATGAATGTGACACATCCACGTCTCCAGATTCACAAGCAACATGACAGGCTTCCTGTTCAAAGCCAAGATGGAGTTGCATCAGATATGACTTCGACTTGGTTTTCAAAAAGGCCTAATTCTGCTCTCACATGAACTTTTCACTAATGCAAATGAATTAACTCCAGCTATATGCTAATACCACTAAGAATACAACTCAGAAATCACAGAAGGCTATTTTCAGGATTTTCTTTTATTTCATGAAAGACCCTTAACTCCCCTAGTCTTTCAAAGTAAGCCAAAACATTCAGATGTTGCTGGTACAAACTGCGTCATACAAGACGCAGACATAAAGAGTAAAACAAGTGCTATAATTTAACATTCAAACAGTCACTGCCCAGCCCCTATGTATTGTTGCAAATGAACAAAAGTTTAGAAATGACTACTCTTTCCAGAGGAAAGGACAACCCTGCACCTCCCCAGCACGTCCCCCCTGCCCACCCACCCCACTCCACCTCCCCCCACCCCCCCCGGGTGTCTTGTTTTTGTTTTACAAATTGCATAAACCGGTCTCATGGTTTGTGCAATTACAACAAGAATGTATAAATGGAGCTGCTTGGCCTAGGGAATTTCTCCTTCCACAAAGAAATCCAAACCACTGATCCTTGCTTGTTTGTTTGCTTTCAATGCTACTGATGGCTTCCCGTCACAAATCCTTTCTATCTTTTGCCCAATTACTCATGTACAGAGTTCCCCAGCTCCCCTCTGAGCTCCACTTCAGCACTTTCAGGTATGAGCTGACCACAGGAACACATACAGGAGAGTCTCATTCTGCAAAGTCAGTGACCCTTCCCCATTAGTCAAGGCCGATCCTGCCAAACTGAGCACTTTGCAGGCCTGCCCTTCTAGCTCGGGTTTTGCAGTAAACCGAAACCTTCCCTTCATCTCAAAAAGGATTCCAGAAAGATGGAAGTCTAAGTTCAAATCTCTGAGGAAAGAAGCCAATTTACCCTCCCAGTGGACAGAAACCAGGTTAGCAGACTTGGGCTCCCTGGTTGCAGTGCCTGAGCATGTACAAGGGAAGGAAACTCATCTCCTGTCCCTTTGCGTGACATTTGCCTCATCAGAAGTGCCCAAGCTACCCAGAACACAGCCCTCCTCATGGACACTGAGGGCTTTGCTGGAGCATGCAGGAGCAATGTACACAGTCCACAGGGGAGTCTGAAAGGATTTCTACAGGTTGCCTGAGGAGAAGGAGAGGTGATGTTGCCAACCAGCACATACTAAATTCTCCTTAAAGCCCAAGACCGTGTTGTGGGGACAGAGGCTTCTATTACTCTGGGCAGAGGTGGTGTGACAATATTCTGTCCTATGTGATGGCAGTCACTGTATTCTTCTTCCCCTTGCACTGGGAGTGAGAGCAGTCCATATTGCTCACTGTTCTCCAAGATTTACAAGCACAAAATTCCAAGCACTCTTTCCTTCTGCCTGCCTCCTTCCTCCCCCGCTCCCTTGCCTTTACACACACAGAGTAGACATCCCCTCCTCCTTTCCATTTACCCTGGGTGCCTGCATGAAGCTGGGGAGCACATCTGCACTGCAAGCCACAGCTGCTCATCACACCAGGCTCTGCTCCGACTCACGGCAAAGAAAGTTTCAGTTCAAAGGGTGGGAGGTGAAGAGATGAAAAATATCTGGCAAAATAATGGGATTAACATCAGCAGTACTGTGTAAATCATCATCTTGCAGGTGTCTTTTTCTACTCACACCAGCTTAAAGTAATAAAGCAAAGCACAAACAAGACACCTCCCCCAGCATGAGTTTCATTAAAGTAACGCAACTCCCAAGGCAGCCCCAGCATCAGTCCATTCCTGTCCTAACAGAGTTGCAAAATTTTACTCATCCACTCAAGGCAAGTCATATTTTTATTGACAAGTGAAATAAGTAGATTTTTCATTATGTGTTCCACTAAAAGGCTGACAAATAAATCTTCCTACAATTATCTTCCATAGTAGTTTTGCTGCTCAGTGTCAGGAATATTTAACAGGTATTTGAACGCATTTGTTTGTGTTCATACAGAATTGCCTTTTTGCACACCAATGAAAGTCCAAGTTTTTGTTTCAGCCGTACTTCATCTACTGATGTGCCCTATTTAGGAAGAGCAAGCTTATTCCAGAGGCATGTAATGGAACAGTATCAGTCAAACCACCAACATTTCTTAGAACACCCTGCATTCATCTGCTCTTCTCCTGGAAATAAAAAAAAAAAAAAAAAGAGAAAAAGGAACCACTATCAAAGAAAAACAAGAGACTGTGTTCTCATTTCTCTATCTCCAGTGTGCATTTGGAATTCACAAAGATCACTGTACAACTTGCAGTTGTGCTTTAAAAGGCAAGCCCACAATTTACATAAATTAATTTTTCGTTTCCAGCAAAATGTGTCCTAATGACTGAAATTCTTTCTTGGTCATGCTGTAGAACAAAAATATTTCTGAAAGGTTCTTCAGCTTTCTGTGCCTTCCTGTTTATAGACAGATTTCACCAGGAAATTACCGCTTCAGATATTGTGACTTTCCTCTGCTCCCAGCTATGCACCTTAATATACACCTTTAACCCAGGTGCAGTCATATTCCGAAGGCCTACATACTTTTAGAATCTAAAATGCAGTTTTTCTCACTTAGAAATAAAAATCTATCTATTCAATTTGATTCTCTAGGATTCTCTTGTACTGCCATCCAAGTTGTCGTGGTTTGACATGGAAGTGATTTTTTCAGGAAGTTGGGTCAAACCAATCAGTGGTCAAGTTTGGATACTGGCACCTGAAGTGACCACTGAAGATAGGGATACGCCTCTGAGAACACAGGGGGTTAAAAGCAGGAACTCCCAGCAGCTCGCTCTCTTTGGTTCCGGTCAGGGTGCTGTGCAGACCTCCCCTGCCCAGCCATGGGGCTGGGTGGGGGAGGGGAAGCCATGAGGCCTGGTCGAGGTGAGCCGAGGGGGCTGAAGGACTGGAACCGAGCCAGCTCCTGTGGACGGAGGGGTGGAGAGAAGTGGAGATGTCTTTGTCATTCCCCTCCCCAGAGGGAAGAGACAGAGAGTCCGGACGGCACCTGTAACTTTGCCGGCGCAGAAGAGAAGGAGGTGGGGGGAAGGCACCCAGCCTTGGCCTTGGGAATCGGCTGCTGGGCAGAGATTTCAGCCGTCCAGGGAGTCTGAGCTTTTAACCCTTTCCTGAGAAATGAAGGCTTTGTAAAATATTACTCCTCCTTGATTTGAAGTAGAAGAGAGACAGTCTGGGATCCGAGATGATGGAAGAAGAAATTCTTGAGTTGGAAGGAGATGATGGAGTGGCTTGTGGCTGGACTTTTCTTGTCAGCCGTAGACTGAACCAAATTCTCCTAACAGAAGCTGCACTTAGGGGGGTGTGTTGGTGTGCCAAGAGACCTGTTTCAGTGATTACCAGCAGAGGAGTAGAGAGAAGGTGTGGAGAAGCCCTCTATCTTCAAGGAAGAAGAAGAGGAGAAGAAGACCTCTGTTCTTGGACCCTCAGCCCCAGGGGAAAATGGGGGGGACTGTAGTCCCAAAATGAGAAACTGAACTGTTGTCTCTTTTGGTTCATGGCAAAGCATCCTTAAAGGAGCCCTATGAGCAGTCTGTCCATGCCCAGTGGTGAGAGCACTGTGACATGGAAAGGAGAGTGTCACCATGGCAGATTTTCTCCGGGTGGTTGCCATGTGTGACATGGAAACACAAGGGTGGCAATTGTGTTTCCCGGGGAGTCTGTGGCATAGGAGAGACTCCTGTCTCCCTTGAAAGATTGAGTATTTGAATATCTGAAGGGTGGCAACTTGATCAGGATCCTGGGTGGTATCTCACTGATGAGTTTGTTTGGAAATTAGGTGGGAGGAGGAGGGGTGTTTTGGAAAGTCTTCATCCAGGATTTAGTGTTTGTAGTTTTTATAGTAGTAGTAGTTTAATAAAGTTCTTTTCTTTGTTACTAAGCTTGGGCCTGCTTTGCTCTGTTCCTGATCACATCTCACAGCAGTTATTTAGAAAAGTACATTTTCATGGAGGTGCTGGCATCGCGCCAGTGTCAAACCATGACACAAGTACGTATTTTGCTACCTAAACAGAATTAGTCAAAATAAAAATCCACTCCAGGGCTTAACTACCATCCAAAGATTATTTTTTGATCCAGCTCCTTCAGAGAATAAAGAGTATAAAGAGGATTTAAGCACAAAACAAGCATAGTCTCTCTGTTGCTAGTGGCAAGGAAAAGAAAACACAGACAGCAAATGTACTGCCTAAATACAGTATGGAATAGGTTCCCTCTAACCAGATCTGTGCACTCACACAAAGGCATCTGCCTGCAGAGCTAGCACAGGCACCAGCCAAGGGCTATTTTAAAAGCGCAGCTTATGGAGCATTTCCTCACACCAAGCTGAAAACCCTGGAAAAGGACACTCTGGCTGGCACATCTTCAAGTATACTCTGGCTCCAGCAGCAGGGCTCAGTGTGAAATCCCAGCCTGAGGCGACATGCCAGCATCATTCTGTGGCCACCCTCTTGGCTGGACACAACCCTGCCGGTATCCCTGCTGGGTGCCCTGCTGCCACCTTCCACTTCAGTGCTGCCTGAAGCCACCAGGAAGCCACTCCAACACTCTGGCTTTATCCTCAGCCAGTTGCCTTGGCCAGCATGCATGGCCAAATTTAACCTGCTTTCACTGCGTGCTTGGAAAAAGGAGAATTTTTTTTTTTTTTTTTTAAAGACAGGATTGTGCTGCCTCCATTTCGAGAGCATAGTATCAGACTGAACTTTAGAAAAACTCCCCCGGGACTGCTCAGACTAGGGAAAAAAATGCTGTTTCCAGTGAACTGCCTACATTCAATTGATTACCACACTTTACTGCCAATATAGAAGCATTTAGTCCCTCTCACACAATACCAGCGGGTCAAGGAAATGTTACAAACTGAAACATCATTGCAAACATAGCTTTACTAGGCAGGTCTTAAATGAGCCAGAGATAAAAGAAGCTCTGTTTTGTTACTAGACTTGAGCAGAGGGTTATTTGTAGGGATGTATAATGTCTTTAATGGCACCATTTATTGCTCATTTACATGTATCGTGTAAACATCCAGCCTCTTACCTGGGTGCAAAGATAGAAATTTCAGTGCTTAACTGCAGATGTGTGAAAAGCATGTTAAAAATGCCCTTCCCTTTCTTGTTCCATTGAATGTGGCTCTTGGGTTAAAAGAATGTGGTGATTGCAAGGATTGATTAATTGTATTAATTTGAGTTACATGCCAAGATGCACTGTGCAAAATTCTGCGTTGCTTTAACTCCCTACAGTTCTAAGTGTAACTACTTTAGACAAAGTCAATCAATATCTTTTCTGCCTGTATTAAGATGTTTCGTTCTTGGAAGACCGCTGGTTTATATCACAGTCTCATGGCTGAGAGTGAGCCTGATGGGGCTACAACCACTAAGGACTTAAATTTTTGGATGCTCGTAGTCCCTAAATTGCAAGGCAATTTTCACACAAATACTTTAAATTGAAAGAGCATGGGTTTAGATTAGAAGTTAGAAAAAAATTCTTTGCTGTGAAGGTGATGAGGCACTGGAACAGTTTGCCCAGAGAAGTTGTGCATGCCCCATCCTTAGAAGTGTTCAAGGCCAGGTTGGACGGGGCTTTGAGCAATCTGGTCTAGTGGGAAGTGTTCCTGCCTGTGACAGAAGTGTTGGAAAGAGATCCAGAGATCCATCTCTGGATTAGCCCCTGCTAATCCAAACCATTCTATGCTTCTATGAATGACAGGGCCCTGGGACTTCACCCCTACCAATACTACCTGGCAGAGGAAGAAGCTGGCTGAGCAGATAAATGACTAACGACCTGCATCTCTCCTCCCTTTCCCTCCTGCAGCCTGTGATGCTGGCTGCACTGCTCCCTTTTAGGCAATGTTCACATATTCAAACCGCTGCAAGAAATGAAAACCCCTTGTGTTTACAAAGCATGTGCTTCCTGCATGAGTTTGCTCTGTCCCTCACACCTCTGTTCTTGTGAAGATCGCAGCTGCAATATAAAATATACTATTTTTAACTGTTCAGGGATTCTTCTGCCAGGGCTGGCCACAAATAAATTAGAGGAGGGGTTGAAAGAGTGAAGAAAAGCCTTCTCTTCCTTAGAGCCTGCAATAGAAGCGAAAGAAGAAAGACTGTTCCTTCTTCCGCCCATTCCCAACATATACATTCCTGTCTCTACAGTTCCTAGGATGTGATGTTCATGTTCCAGTAATGAAGATCACACACTGTCAGGGACTGAAAAGTTTCATGCCTTAAACATGGTTATGAAGGAGTTTTGCCCATTATAGCAAAAACTACATAAAGAAGCTACAACCACAGAAACCCACCCCTCCTTAAAGATTCCTGACTGGAACTTTGGACTGTGAGTTAAGTCTGGATAAGATAAAGGCGACATACACTATTGTTCGATCACCTCAGGTCTAGGGAGAAACAAACAAGGCAGAGGGAAAGGAATGCATCCACAAGAAAGCCAAACACAGCAGAGAATCATCCTTGGCTGGGTTTGGGGTAGAGGAGACCACAGCTCACAGAGGCCAGGTTTGCACAGATAACCCCACCCCCTCCAACCCCCCTCTCCTCCCTGCAACCAAGGGTGAGGGGAGGAGGTTTCAGATAAGTGGCATAACCTCTGGTTAGAGGCAGTGAACACCCATCCTCCCTTACACAAACCAGCCCAGCTGTGAAACCCCCAGTCCCACAGGCCACATTCATGGGCAGCTGAGGGGGTGTGTCCTAATTTATCAAAGACCACCAAAGCTCTCCCCAGACTCATTGGTGAGGCCTTGCACCACAGCACTGCACATGATGCAAAGTGATGCAAAAGATCCAGAGTCTGCTGCAAGAGACTCTTAAACTGCTTTCCTCCCCTACCCACCCCCCAACCCCAGCAAGGTACCTGGAAATTCCCACCTGGCTTGACCATCTATTAATCCATTCTGTGCTTCTCAGAAGACCCTCACCACCAAGAAGACCAGCTGGAGGATCATTAGGATGTCAGTGGGATCCATGGAGTAGTCAGATTTTCTTTATTGTGTCTCTGTCACTCTCTTTCAGTCCCTCCACACTCCACATCTTTTCTTTTTCTTTCTCTTCCTTCTTCTCTCTCTGTTTCTCATATTTTCTATTAAATAAAACCCATACTATTGACTTTGGCATATGGTCTCTTTTGTACCTTAATTTGGGCACAGGCATTTCTAACAACTTAAAAAACCGGACTGTCGTACTGTAACACGCACATCTTCATAGCAAGCACTGGCCCAGGAACTGATGTGGACTTAATAATGTACATCCACAAAAGCCTTTTGACCGATGAGCCTTTTTCTCATGAAAAACTTCAGCCGCTGAGGAACCCAGCAGTGCTGAAGCTGTCTTCACATCGTCATGCTGCTCCTGCAAACCCTAAAGCTGAGGCTATGGAGGAGTTAGGAACATCCAGTCCTATCCAAAGGAAGTTATTACTGCAATTATCACCAATGCCAACCAACCCTAGTGAACCCTCCCCTGTCGGAGTCCAGGACATCCCTCTGGTTGCCCTGGCTGTCTCGAGACAGGGGGCAGGGGGCTCGGAGACCCTGGCATGAAGTCAAAAACACCTGTGGCTTCGATTTTAGCCCATGGAAAAAGCTGCCAACTTTGTGTGAGGAATTACAAGCCACAAGGGTTTGAGTAGTGTGATAAGTGAATTGACACAGGGTGAAAAAGTGGAATTTTGGGGCTTTTCAGAATGGGGTTCAAGGGGACAAGATGGAGGGATTTGGGCATGTCCTGACCTTCTTCTCCTTCTCCTTGTCCTCCATGTCTTGCTGTGATGGTGACACTTTTCTATTGGTTTAAGGTACAGACACACTAACATAGATGATAGGTATTGGCACGTTATTGTAAACATAGCACATATAATTTTGAGTATAAAACGTAAACACCGCCCGAGGTGACACACAGAATGACATGGCCTTCTTGCTAGACAGAGCTCAGCAGGTCAGAGAAAGAATGTTACAGATAAGGAAAAATAAACAACCTTGAGAAGCCGGCCCTACGCATTCCAACATCTCCTTTGGCTGCACGGGCTGGGAAACAAGGACTTTTACAATCCTGGGGTCATCCTGACACACAGACCCTGAGACTCACCCTCCACTCGGATGCCTCAGGGGAAACCCCAGGACCCCGAGCCCCTCCAAAGGAGCCTATCCCAGCCCTGTTTGGGAGCTGGGCTGCCACTGCCCAGCCCCACCACTTCTCTGCCACTCTTTGGGGGTTTTTTTACTATACTGTAGCACTGCACCTGGTGGACACACCTGCTGGGTGTCTGCCTGCTGGGACACACCACGGCTCCAGTTATTTATTTTCTCATATCTTTGCCTGAAAGCCACTTAATTTCAAAGTTATTATAATTCGGAGGGAAGGGGGTCATATTTTCCATTCCAAGGGAGGTTCCTGCCTTCCTTGACAAACATCTGTCTTTCAGACTGGGACAAGCATAAACAGCTATGCACCCATGTATGAACATACTAGGCCTGTTTCTCAGGTTCCCTGGCTCTCCACTTCCTTGTCCCATGGCACCAGTAATGCTCCTGGAGCTGCACAATGGACTACAGCAGAGTGCTCCCTGATTTGAACTCACTGTCCCCCAAAATAGGAAAGTTTTCAGCTGAACTGCTCCTGAGTCTGATCTTGTGAATGACAAACAGTGGGAATAGAAAGTGAAGGGCAGGAGATACGCAGAGGTGCCTGTCTCACTTCCCCAAAGCCTCATGCTGGATATTAGCAACTGGAACAACCTTGACCTTAATGTACTCTTTGCCCCAGTACTTGAAGCATTAAACACAACAAATTTCTACCATTAGCCTTTTTTAGAAACCACACCGCTCACTGCCAAAAGAAGAACCTCATCCTCATGGTCACACTGAGTCAGGTTCTATGGTATTATTTAAAGATAAATTACACAAACCATCAGCTCAGCTCTGTGTCATATTACAAAACTGAGTTCCTGAAATTGCGTTTGGTCATTGTTTTTTGTTTTTTTCTTAAAGGCAACAGGCATCTGCAGAGACTCCCTGAGTGCACTGAACTGTGTACAAGTGCCTCACCAGCCAAGGACAGTTTCTTCTCTTCCACAAGCAGTCTCACTGGTATAAGTGGAATTATTTGTTCAACTGCAGAGAATGCTATTTGACAACAAATGTGTCCTTCCATGTCAAAAAAACCCAAAACTAAAATGTATGACCTGAAGAGCTGGTAGGAAATTCTCTCCTTACAAGGATGTGGTGCATGGCAGAAACAGGGAGATTTGACATGAAGATGTCTGCCTATGATTTGAAAGGCATTTTCCAAGACTAACACTATACCAATTCCTGTGTGGATCAGGATCATTCCTGACTGAAGTTCCAGTTCAGGAGCCTCTGACACATTTCAAGTTCTTTCTTATTCAGGACAGCAAATTCACTACATGGTTAAACAAACATGTGCACAGAGGCAGAGGACTGAGCAGGTAATAGCAAGAGATTTACTACCTCATCTCATCTTTAAGAAATGACCTTGATCAAGGTCAAAGATTTTGGAACCACAGAGAAAAAACACACTGTCAATGCCCCTATGGTGCCAGTTCTGTGAATAAAGGACTCCAGTGTTCAGTGCTGTCATTTCTGTAGCAGTTATGAATGCAGAAAAACTCGACTTATAAATAAAAAGCCCAAAGATGCCATAAGAATCCTCAAGTCTCCTAACATTTCAAACAATTAACTACTACCTTAACTTTAAAGGTTGTAATTGACTACTGGTTATTTAAAATTTATCTTCAAGCTCTGCTTTTAAAAAAATTGTTTTTCCTGTGAAAAATCAATAATTCCATCTGAATCGAACACATATTAAGAGACCTTGCCATCTTCCACTGCAGTGCATTAGCAGAGATCCAGGTTGGCTTCCTCCCCCTTTTCTGCTCATTACCATCAGTTTTGAGAACTGATTAGCTGTGGTTGTTATTCATTAGTCACATCTCCAAAATCTGAATTATAAACATCCCTGTGAGGTCTTATCCTAATCAACCTATTTTGAGCCTTGCAATTAATACTAACACCAGAAAAATAATTGAACAGTGTACATTTAAAGACACCGCCCCCCTTCCCACAAAAATCCAGGCTTAGATATGCATGGAAAGGAAGACTAAAATGAGACCTACAAACTGCCATTGCTGCTGTAAATCCTTCTTCCATGTTCACTGCAGCCAGTTCAGCTGGCTAATACAGGTGACATAACAGGTACACAGTAAATACGAGGCAGCCATCAGTGATTTTGCTGATGGGGTCAGAGGTTGCACAGCTGATAGATCTCAGGAGGACAAGAACATGCAGGCATGACAGATTAAGTGACTGCCATTGGCTGTGTACTTCCTCTGAACACTCAGCTCTGGATGATAATCAGTTACTTGGGGTTGCTAATGATACTGATCAAAGGCACTTAGCACTCGGCAGCTCGAGGGTTACCACCCTGACACCACAGGCTACCCACAGACAAGAGGGGAGAAGAGGCTGGTACCAGAAAAATCCTCAAAGTCAACAAGCAAACCAGCTTGTTCCTTCTTTGCCACCCTGCTCAAAATGATAAAACAAATATTTGCTTAGGACTAAGTGTATTCTTTCCCATAAAACAATACAATTTGGAAATGCTATGGCAATCTGTAAGGCCAGCAGTTCATGTGGAGGGACCCCGTACTGCTTCAAGAATGATCTGTCACAGGAAACTAAGTGTATTACCACTGTACATATTGGCTTCCAGAGGTCTGTGTAACAGGTCACCTGTCTCCTGATATTACTTCCCAGGCTTGACCTATGATCCAGGGTGATTTGACCTCCTCATCATTATCATCAGCTCAAGATATTGATCTCTTCCCAACTTTTACAGACAGGGAAAGTAAAAATTTTGCCACAGGTTTCAGAGGAGTGTAAGACTGGAGCAAACATTTCTTAGTTTGTCTCAGGCATCCTAAACCACAACTCCTTTTAAGGATTAGGACAGGGGTGAAGGTTTGGGGTTTGCATTTTAATTTCTAGATAACTAAGACCTTGTTCTACTGCTTTAACTGTAGAGGTTATTTATTCCCTATTCCTATACAGAAAAAATGATTACTTGCACAGACACATAATGCCATGTTAGGAATAACTAAAATTATACCCTTAATTTTAGGGGACTATACCGTCCCTTTAAGGGGCTAAACCAAAAGTAATGCTCTGACAGAGGAAATCAGTTCTTTAACTGGCAATAAAAGCAGACCTCATGTCCTGGATGGTCCTTTGCTCTCAGAACTGAAATTCTGGGCATCTGAAACCAAATTTTCATCACTTGGGAATTAGCCTTCCTTCTGTTTTAGGGCAGATAGTCCCACAGCAACACTGACTGACCGTATGGATCTGTGAGCAAAATGGAACACACTCAAAAATGTCTTTACAAGTACAATGTATTTAATCACCACAAGAAAAATAAATTTTGAAGGAATTACCAAACAGAACCATCTGAAGAGAATTTGCAGCAGCTAGTTCTGCAGATAATTCTGTACTCCCTAGGAACCCTTTCCCTGAATGCAGAAAATTAACTGCACAAAATGTCTTACTTTTCAAATAATTATAAACCAGTAAATTAATATAGTGCAGATCTGTACCACTGAGTTGTTTTTGCAAACTGGGTGCCAAGATTCCTCCTCATCTGTTCTGGGGCTACCTCATCAGTGAGCAGCAGCCTGGGACATAAGGCAGTGTATTCCAAACCTGCTTGAACAGCAGCGGGGAGTTTCAACAGGCAGAATGCAAGAACTATTGGGATTTTTAGCTAAAATTTGCTCATTGTGCATAGAATGAAAAGAAGAATCCTCACCACAATGCACAGTGAGGTGAACTCTTAAGAAAGAAGCTTGTACTAAGAGCCCTGCTTAGGTAGTAATTATTCATTACCAAAAAAGCAAAGTAGGCCAGCAATGACAGTTAATCCCTTCTTTCTCTCCCTTTTTCCTGCAGAAAGTTGTGAAGGAATCCTTTAGATTCCTTCAGCTTTAGAGGCATTTAAAACTGCCAGTTTTAAAAAGCTCAGTTCTAGGGCTCAAGATACCCCAGAAGGAGTATCCTTTTTCCAGAAGGGAAAAAGCTTTTCCTTTCTCCAAATGTTCCAGCCTTCCAGTAAGTGCTGCCTGAGGCCAACAAGTTCAAGACATAAAGCCAGTCTGCTGGGGAAAATCAAACTTGGTCTGCACAAAATGACCTTGTGCAGCAGCAGGTTCAGCACGGGGTATCTACAATTCAATCACATCCCTCCCTCCCCACTACTGCCTACAATAATGACTGGGCTGACTGAAAACAAGCAAACTGGGGCTTGCCTTAGAAATTATAGGCAAAAGGGAGATTTTCTTGCTGCCCTCAAGGAATGAGAAGGTGTAGTCAATCACTTAGTGGACCACATAGAGGTAGATAGAAGGGCAAGACATTAATTTCAACACAGGAAATTGCAATTACATATCAGCATAAAGGTTTCCAGTGTGAGTAGAGCCAAACACTGGTGCAGGCTCCCCAGAGAAACTGTGGAGTCTCCATCGTTGGGGATACTCAAAGCCCAATTGAATACAACCCTCAACAACCTGAAGCAGCTGGCACAGCTGTAAACAGTGGCTGGGCTGGTTGACCTTCAAGAGCTGCAGCTACTTGATCCTTATTCCACAATACAAGTTTTAAGAAAAGAACCTACATAGCTCTGGGGATTTCTTCTTGCTTTTAGCTGTGGAATACAGCAGGACAGCACAGCACTGGAAGGTGAGAACAGAGAATCAAGCACTCTCATTGCTTCAATTAATTATTTCAATTGAGGATAATGAAGGCACAAGGGTATCTTTGTTTCTGCTCTATCTGCAGGGCTGCACAGGTGTGGACACCTTCAGTTGTTATAGTGGATCCCAGTATGTGGTTAGGGTTTACAGGCACTCCCAAAACAAGCATGAGTTTGTGCCAGCTTGAAGGACGTTAGTCAGGTGCTTTTTACTAACATAGAATGCACTCATTCCAACATATGCTGTCACACATTCAAGGAAAACAAAAACCGAAAAACAGAACACCAAACAAACAACAACTCTGTGCTCAATTAAAGTATATTAAAAGGCAAAAATCAGGGAAACAAATCCTATCCTCGTGAGAAGACATTAAACCAATGAGGAATGATTTCCCAGTGAGCCTGCTAGCCACAAAATTCCAAAAACACACCAGAGAGGCAGCTACTTTAATGCAACTTGCTAATGCCATGCATTAAGTGATTCTTGTTCTTACAGCCTGCTCCATCTCAGGGGTCCTTTGAGCCAATTACTAGTAACCTGCTATTGCATTCCATTAAAGAATTCAACTAAAAAAAATGCAATAACCTAATCCTTTCCTGCAACAGACTCAGTCTACTCATTCTCCTCGCTACTCCACATACCCAGGAAATAAACAATATGAGAAACATCAGCATTTTCTCCACAGTATTAAGTATAGAGATGCATATGTCAGGGCCTTATATGCCACAAATATTATCTTTGATAAACTGGTATTTTGAGCAAACATTTCAGAAATAATTCCTATCATTTTAAGTCCTCCAGAATATTCAGTTTACCAGGTCATTGCAATTCTCTCTTCCCTCATTCATCTGGATGCTCAAATGCAGCTCTCAAAAAGGTGCCTCTCTTATCTTTCCCTGGGACTGGAAAACTAATTTTGCATATTGAATCATTATTTGTTTCCGTGGATGTCTCTGGGTTCCTCTGACAGCTTTATCTTACTGATGAGCATAAACGTTTTCCCAAAAGCTACTGCCAGACTGCCCTCACTCCCAGACATCACAGGATGTAGTTGGCAGAATCTGTCAAATATTACTCACATGGTCTGAGGGATCTAAAAGTCACAATTCATCATTTTGAAAACACGGCTGATACACAGCATCTTAGCGTAGGTCCACTTCACCACCAGCACACAATCCCTTCCTGCCTTTTTCTTTCTCCTGGTCACCATGGGAATTATTAATTTGAAAAACAAATTAGAAAGTAGCAGTGATATGACTTCAGTATTTCTGAAAATGAGATTGCTTTTCTCCTTCAGATTCTGCCACTACTCATGTCTAGAAACCTTTTGAAGCATAAAAGAAAAAAACTAAAGGATGTTTATTATTTAAAGTTTAATTGGAATCTTGTAATGGTTTGGGGCTTCTATAGAGACTGCTTATGCTGGCATCAAAATCTGACTCTGGAATGTTCATTACCAGCCACCAAACCCTGTGTGTAGGCTCATGTACACACATACAATGCAGCATTGATAAGCCTTGCTACCACACTTTATCTTCATGGGTGAGAAGATCAAGTGGCTATGGCACTTGAAAATTATCCAGGGTATAATTTCTAGCAAAGACAAACACCATGCTGATATCAAACCTGCACTGTTGTGAACAGCACACTGACTGACACTTGTGTGTCATCATAAGACGCTGCCTAAATAACTATTTTTTTAAAAGAATTAAGCAAAATTATTCAACATGCCTTCTCTTAGGCTTTTGCAAGCAGTAGAAGTGTTCGTGTGTACACTTGTGAGCTGGTGCTTGCAGTGTGCCTGCAGTTTTGGCATTACTGGGTGGCACTTTTGAACTGAAGATGAAAACTTCCTCCATTTAAAATTTATAGCCTTTGCTGAGGTTCATCTCAAATGCAGCACCACGTCACCTGCAGGGGTGTACACCCAGCCAGAATACATAGCCTCTCATTCCCAACAAACATAAACATCAAAGCAATCAAAACTAGAAACTGAGAAGCTATTTCTCTTCTTGTATTGCCAGGAGTGCTTTTTGAAGCATGTTTTAGATCAGGCCAGCATTTCTGAAACACAACCTGCTCAGGCTGGTCTATAGGTGCTCCAAGACTCAGGAGCCCCACAGCAGCTATGGCACACACTGGGGTATTCCTGTGCTTCATGGATCTTTGTAGGTAGTCAGAACTGTCAGTTCATCTAGCATCATCTGCATGTGTCATTTTCCAGATGGAACCAGCCAGGATCCAAGCCACTTCTAGGCTCAGTTCCACTGCAGTGTTGCCCAAGTCACAGGTCTGACTGGGTGCTTCATCTACCTCACTGCAGTCAGTGTAGCGCTGAGAGAGCAGGGCACACATATATCCCTGTCTGCATTTCCCAAAGGATCTGTCAGTGAGAGATATTAAGCTGTCCTTGCAAACAAGCAACTACTGATACCTCACGACCTTAGTCTGCAGAAGGTTACTTGGCGTGGCTGCAGCTTTAGAGGCATTTTTCAATAGGCCATTTTGGGATGCAGCCAGATCTTTAGAAGGTCCTGTAATTTCAATAATGAAATTAAAACCATAATTTAGCAGTTGTGGGACTGAAGGAAAAGAGATGTGGGGCTAAGTAATGCCTGCTCACATTTTTTTCTTTATGACATCTCTCAATCTACTAAATAAAAATCACACAATTCTTCATGCTCAAGAATGCAAATCACAAGCCCAGCTTCTTGATAAGGCAGCAAGCATAAAACTGGGAGTCTTAAAGGGATATATATAGCTAAATAGAAAATACTACTTGTTCTAGAAAAATTACCTGAATGCACTGATTTCATCTTTGAATCTAGTGTTTGCCATGCTTAGTGGATTGGGACTGGTGTATTTAAACCAGCAGAATCCACAGAAATATTTTCAACAAAAATAGTAAAATTAAAAAGCTGTTTAAATATTAGATAGAACATTTTGGTCCCAGACAAGACTAGGATACTTTTGAGAGATCTGGGAATAGACAGTGGTTAGGACCTCATTTCTACTGAAAAGAGAAAAAGAGAAACAGGGAAGAAGGCCCTTCTTGCCTTATGTGATTCTGAAAAACCTTCCCTTGAATCACACATAAATTCAGTGGAGGCCAAATCTTAAGATCAGCTTTTCATGCATGGGGTTTATATGGACGGCAAATTCTATATATGCCAAAGGCCTGACAGAACATATCTGGCCCCAGCTCAGCTTTGCCATCAACCGTAATTTAAATGTTAATGCAAAGAGTCAAAGTTCTTCATTAAGAAATCAAACTTCTTAATTTCTAAATTCCAACTAATGTGAATTTTAACTACTGATTTATAATCCCATGTGTTCCTTCAAAGAACAGGAATGAAGAATGAAAACCAGATCTGCACCAAAGCCTTGCATAGAAAGAAAGCTGGAAATGACTGCTGTACAGTCACAAATTATATTACTAATGTGGTCTGCCAATTTCACTTGAGTCCCACAGCTGAGGCTTAATCACATCTTTGACACAGCTGACTTGCTAGGATACAATGAGACCTGTAGCTAATAGCATTACTTCAAACAACAAACAAACAAACAAACAAACTCCTGTATTCCTAACATGATTATAAGGAACTCCCATATATTTTACACGACCTGCATCTGCTTAACCTGTTCTGAGGCAACATCACAAGACACAGCCTGTTTTGTGTCTTTATGGTGGGAAGGGATCAGACAGTGCTTGCAATAGGCACTTTCTGCTGCTCTCAAATGCTCTCTTGGTTTGCACTGGTATTTAACACAGCAGCAACAGAGAGCGGGATGATTTTGTTTTTATTTTTAACAAGAGAAAACAAGATACACTAGATAGCACAATCACAGCTAGCAGTGAGGACAAGGAGCAGATAAAAAGAAATAGACTTAAGCACTGTGCCTAGCTTCCTAACTGGTGTCACAGAAACTCTCAACCCCAAACCACTCAGTGCTGGAAAACTGCATCCCAGCATGGCCAGTGTCAGGGAGGTACCAGCTGTCTGGCATCTCCCCTGGCACCATCATATCCACAATCTACCCCTTGTTTGTGAGCTCCCTAACCTTTTTCTGTTAAAACCACTCATCCTTAGGAAATACAGAACACTTAACTAAGTTAACTGAAGCCAACTGATTTTTAGCTGAAGTGAGGGCTCCTGAGCTCAGCAAAGTGAGTTCCATCAGCCCTTGGGAGCCAATCAGGCAAGGGAGCATTGCCAGGAGCATCCCAAGGGTGTCAAGCTGCAGGAGACAGTCAAAAGACTCTGAGAGATCGTGGGGAATGAGAGGGAATTGGTCAGCTGGTTCCAAGCCCCTCGGGGAACAACAGCCTCCTGAGGACAGGCCAAAAATTCATATCCCTGCACACATAGAGGGGAGGTAGGGCATTAACACGGGATCTTGGGCAGTGATGGGGGGTGGGGGGGGGAAAGCCTACAACAACAAAAGGAAGAGAAAAGGAACTACCAAAAGGAAAGGACTTCCTTCACAGTCAGACATTCCCACCCAGCTGGAAGTGGCCACGTCCACTGGAGTGCCCAGTGGACATGGCCACTCAGTGCCACTTCGTAGCTCTGCAGGCTAACGAGGCAACACCCATGCACTGAAAGAACAGCCAGAGCTAAGCAGAACAGCCCGACCTGCTCCACAAATACAGAAATTAACAACAAGTTTAAGCAAGAAAAGGCAGGGTGAGGGTAGAGAGTGATTAAGAGGTGCAGAGGCTCTAGTCTCAGGTCAGCCTGAGCTATGCTAGATGGAAGTGTGCTGCCTCCTAGGAGCCTGGATTAGGGATGCTACTGGCCCATCTGACAAAGAAATACCCTCCTTGGGTCAGGAGCTTGCTGCACTGGTGAAGGAGCTTTAAACTAGATTTGTCAGGGCATCTATCCATCCCAATCTTGCCTGGAGCAGTGCAAAGGGATTCCAGATGCTCCGGTGTCCTGAGTTACAGAAGGAGACTGTTAATGTGGGGTGTAACCAAACTGTGTATTCTACTCCCATCTGCTGCCATTTCTGACAAACTGTTAACGATGGGTCACTCGCAGTAGCTGCCCAGTGCACATCTGACACCTCAGGCTACAAACTGGGTGTTAAAAGAAATAAAGAAGCGGCAAACCCTCTGAGGTGGGGTCTTTACAAATGACTCAACCATGATAACAGCCTCAGGGAAGCACCAGCACAGTTACAGCCATTCTGAGGGTGGGGTGACGTGTCTGCCAATGGGTCATAATGGCTACAGGGCTCCAGCGTAAGGGCCAGCTGTAACTTAGACCACCAAGGACTCCCAAAAAGACCCTATGACTCACAGAATTAAATCACCCCACTGTGAAACTCCCCACCCCAGGGAAGGTACTGAGCATTCCCACATGACCTTAAATAACTGGGAACTTGGGACACCACCACTATCACCATTCAATGAATTGAGAAGAGGACCAGAACTTCCACAGGACCACTGCTTTTGACCAGACTGCAACCATCACTTCAACAAGACTGCAACCCCTGCTTAATCAGACTGTGACCACCAGAGTGCCAGGTTGTACTCTGTGGGTTTAAGCCAGTTTTCTGTGTACCATTGCATTTATTGTAATATTTTTATTAAATTGTAACTCTGGCCTGAAATCTCTTGCAAGGTAATTGTGTGGAGTTCATTTATCCTGCTAGTTTACTTTCAAACCAGTATATCCAGCCATCAAGTTGGCTTTACCCAGGACCTGGCTCAGATGCTTGTACACAAACCTACATGGTATGGGCAACAAACGCGAGGAACTAGAGATGTGCACACACCTGCATGGGTATGATATCATTGGTATCACAGAGACATGGTGGGATGGCTCCTATGACTGCAGCACTGGAAGGTGCTAGGTTTTCTAGGAAAGACAGGCTAGGGAGATGAGGAGAGGATGTAGCCCTTACGTCAATGATCAGCTGCAAAGTATGGAACTCTGTGTGGGGAAGGATGAGGAGCCAGCCAAGTGCTTGTGGGTCAAGACTCTTTTACTCTTATGACCACCTTGCCTCCACCACTAAGCCTATGCAACACACCTGAAGATGCAAGCACCGTTTGAACCATTTCCTAGATGGGTACCATTTTCTAGATGAAGTCTCACTTCACCTTATCAACTTCTGAGCAGCACTCAGAGTAGGTGTCACACCCCCCTTTTCTTACCACCCACCCTGCAGAATCATGCTAGACACTGAGGATGAGTTCCTGGCACTAAGGTCATCAAATTGGCACCACAACTACCTTAGGTGGGAACAGGGTTTTTCCCCAAGTTGGATCAGTTTCTTTCTTTCTTAAATTAAGGCTTGTACCAAAAGACCTATGTCGAACTAGTATTTTGGTTGCATCCATTAGAGTGACAATTCTTAATTTCAGATGATACTTCTTTTCTATTTCTGAATTTTAATTAAAAATACTTTACTAAAGGGAGTCTATCTGATCCAATCAATGTCATTGTAAGCCCAGAACCTTCTCCTCATTATTAATCAGAGAGACATCAGACTTCACATGTATGTCAAAAAGAGCTCATTTCAATGCATTTCAGACAACACAGGTATTTCACAATGGGTTTATGGTTGCGTTCTTTTCTTTATTAACCATAGCAGATAAAGTAAATGCACAAAGGCAGCTCTCAAAAAGAAAAATTACAGAATGCTTTTTGGGGAAAAAATATCCCCACAATTGCTGTTCCCTAATGTGTTACTAAAGACACCATCATCCCTCATCCCTCCAGAAGTGCCCTTAATTAAATAAGAATCTATTAAAAATACAGTGTCCCTTTGTGTAAACTCCCACCCACACCCTTCTCGTTCAATTTTAAAAGTGATCTATTTTGCCTTCTCCCTGTCTAGAAGCTCATTAGAAACAGCCCCCTCTGCACATATGCACCACGAAACAGATTTGGAGCATGACCGACAGAAGGAAGGGAGAGAAAGAATTTAGAAAGTGAATTAAAATAGTAGACCCGCAAGACAAGAAAGCCACTGCAGACAAAGAACACCTTGTACTCACAAGGGAACAGGGAAGGCTGAGACATGAATGCTGGTACCATGGGATTGAAACAGAAGCTGTTGCTTAACTTTGCAACAGAGAGGCAGTGCTGCTTTAGCTGAATTCAATTATCAACAATAACCAAGGCAAATCAGACAGATCTATCACTTCTCTTTCTCTGGGTGGCAGGAGGTCCCCATTAAACATACCTTAAACTTCAAATGGAGGCACCAAGTATGGGCAGCACCATCACACACACAGTCAGTACCTGCCAAGTGCTGGCTAACGCCCGTGGGATCATTCCCTGCTGCTCTCCTTCCTCAGTCCCCAGTTTCAAACTTTACCCACCTCATCTGTTTACTGAAAAATCCAAGCTGGTGAATCCAAAAAGAACAATAACCTGTTCCCTCTCTGAGAGCTAAAAGGTAACAAAATCAGCAACCCACTGGCAGCCTATTTTTCTGTCCATTTTCTATTACAGAGCTTTACTTGAGGAAGTAACTCCTAACAGTTTACTTCAAAAATGACTTTTACATCTTGTAAGAATTGTTCCCACCTTATGTAAGACACCCCAAGTAGCAACAGGGCATTTGTTAATGGCAAGCTACTCCAACACAAAATTCCCTTTGAGCTTTAGTCCATGGCTGCACAAATGATAAAGTACCGAGTAGAAGAGAGCTGGAGAGGGACTTTTTACAAGGGCACGCAGTGACAGGGCAAGTGGGAATGGCTTCACACTGACAGAGGTCAGGTTTACATTAGCTATTAGGAAGTAATTATTTACTGTGAGGGTGATGAGGTACTGGAAGAGGTTGCCCAGAGCAGCTGTGGATGCCCCATCTACCCTGGGTGTTCAAGTCCAGGCTGGATGGGGCTTTGAGCAACGTGCTCAAAGGTGTCTCTCCTAGCCCTTGGCAAGGGGGTTGAAACAAGGTGATCATCATGATCCCTTCCAACCCAAACCACTCTGATTCTGTAATATTTCCTCAACGTTTCTGACACCAGAAGGGGTCTGAAGGGAAGAGAGATCACATGAGCCCTGGGGTGGAGACGAATTGAAAATCCAGGAAAATATTATCTGGGATGGACACAAATTCAAAACGCAGTAAATTTGTCTGCCTTAATGAGAGGAGGGGTTGAGAATTCATATTTAACCTTCATCCTTTGCTTAAAATATCTGCAAAGAACAATTTGAATTCCAGGCTTAACCAGGACCTTTTAAACAACTCTCCAGATACACCTGCCTAACAGGTGGCTTTACTCTCCAGACAGTGGATCCTGCACTGATCTCTGAACATAAACCTGCACCTCCTGATACCTGAGCTGTAAAATTATATGAGCCACAGGCTTTTTTCATTTTTTTCTTTTTTTAAATACACAGTTGTTTCTGAATGGATTTTTAAGTAGCAGCTTAAAAACCAGCTTTTTTAATACAACTGCCCAGCACAGTTGCCTGGCAGTCACTTCAGGACTGTGGTGGGAACATCCTCTTGTCAGTCTCTTGGAAGGCTGTGCTTGATGGGACTAAGAGAAGGGATCCAAATTGAAGTCCACATCTAAGAGTGACTGCAGTGTTTTTTATTTTGGAATGTTTTACTAGATTTACTCCTTCAGACATGAGGGATCTATCCTTCACCTAAATTAAGATGAAATTTGCTCCAACACAAATTTTCATTATCAGACATTCCTGTCCAAGACCAGTGCCTTCAGATGATGAAGTGTTTCATTCAGGGAGACTCCTAGGAATTTCTTTGCCTATGTACATAGAAAAAAGGGATGAAGCCTGACAAAATGTTTTACTGACCTGAAAAAAAAGAGTATCCAGAAAAGATTTTTTCTTCCCCCCAAAAAAATAAAGAATGGTTCACCTTATCCTGTTTTCTGTAGTTGTAGAGTCACTTCCTTGCTGAATTTTCCTTTTCTTGTGAGAATTTTGTTGTTTATGATTGCAAGGCTCACACTTGTGAGAGAGGACAGGCAGCAAAAGCTCAAAACAAGATGCAGGAACCCAGGAGCAGTCACCAGATGCAGTCACACCAAAGAGCAACCTTGTTTAGATTTGTAATAATGCCAACAGATTAAGCAGAACTGTGACAAGAAGAACAGACTCAAAGCAGTCAAGGAGGTAGCTAGAGTTTTAATAAATCCTTTACCTATCTTAAAAGTGGGAGTGTGGGACTATTTACATTATTCCAGCATGTAAAACTGAGACAGGAGCTTGGAAATCAGATGTTTTATGTTACTGGACTGCTCCTGGAAAACCACATGGAAAGACAGCTTAATATTTTGAAATTTTACTAGTCAGCTCTTGGTTTCTAATGCATTTTCCTGGAAAGCATTTTAAAAATGACAGTAAACAAAAAAATTATTATCTCAGGTAATTGTGTGAAGCAACCCCAAGTTTTGCATTTAGAGCTATGGGATCTAGGTCTACAGAATACTTCACGTTTTGCCACACACAGTTGTTTCAAATTGAAGGCTATACACCAGAAGCTCACTTTCAGCCTTTTTGCCTCAGACAGGCTGGGCTTAAACCACTGCACTGCTGGCAGTTTGGGTTCACAAAGCACCTTGGCAGGTTCTACACCCAAGTGCCCAGCTCAGCTGGGTGCTTGAGGGAAGGGACTGCCCTGTTCCTGCTGCAGTAGCACTCCAGGTCCCCTCCCTACCACCTGTCCCTGACCCCATCTCCTCCCCGTGGAGAGTCCCTGGCACTCAGCTGGATCAAATAATCGGCACCATCAACTAATATCTCACCCTGACATCTGACAATGCTTTTATCTGGATCTGGGAAATGGCACAATTTCTCATTTCTCCAGTTCTTATCTTGACCCACACTGACTGCATTCTGTCCTGGGCTCAAATGGAACTATGAGAAGCAAACATATTTGTGACTGACTAACACAGCCTTATGCCTAACAGCTACAAAGCAAGTCTCCTTGTGAAAGAAATACTGCAGAATCAGAAGCTCTATCAGTAAAGCAAAATATTTTGTTTAGTCCTTTGTAATGAGGAAGAACAAGGAAAAGGAAAGAGTCAGAAAGTATACAATTATTAAAAGAAACTAATATGTGCAATTTTATCAATGCCCTCAAGATAAATACAATTTTATTTCATCAGCAGCTTAAAATAAAGGAGACTCTGTTTCCAATGTGTATTTCTACCACTATCTTCAATAGGAAGGAAATAAAAAGAAAAGAAGAAACGAAAACAAAAAAAAAAGCCTTTAAAGACAAGTTTTGCCCTTTGACACGCAGACCTGTTACTGCACTGATTCTATCACAGAATCCAGCAATATGCTGAGTTGGAAGGGACCCATCAAGGTCATAGAGTCCAACTCCTGGCCCTGCACAGGACACCCCAAGAATCACACCCAGTGCCTGAGAGCACTGTACAAACACTTCTTGAACTCTGTAAGGCTTGGTGCTGTGACACTTCCCTAGGGAGCCAGTTCAACCTGCTCAACCTCTCTCTGAGTGAAGAACCTATTCCTGACATCCAACCCAAACCTCCCCTGACACAGCTTCAGGCTGTTTCCTCGGTTCCTGCCACTGGTCAGGAGAGTGAGATCAGTGCCTGCCCCGATGTTTCCCCTCCTGATGAAGTTATAACCACAATGAGGTCTCCCCTCAGTCTCCTCTTCTCCAGGCTGAGAAGACCAAGTGACTTCATCCACTGCTCATACAACTTCCCCTCAAGGCCCTTCACCATCCTCGTGGCCCTCCTTTGGACACTCTCTAATGGCTCCATGTCTTTTTTACATTGTGGCACCCCAAACTGCCCCCAGCACTGGAGGTGAGGCCGCCCCTGTGCAGAGCAGAGCAGAGCAGGACAATCCCCTCCCTTGCCCAGCTGGCCATGCTGTGCCTGATGCCCCCCAGGACACAGCTGCCCTCCTGCCTGCCAGGGCACTGCTGACTCAGATCCAACTTTCCATCGACCAGGACCCCCACGGCCCTTTGCACAGCGCTGCTCTCCAGCCTCTCCTTCCCCAGTCTGTCCCCCAGTGCATCCAGGGCTGCCCCATCCCAGATGCAGAATCTGGCCCTTCACTTGTTGCACTTTCTACAACTGGTGATTGCCCATCTCTCTAATTAGGTCTGGGTAGAAATGGCATCAGGACATTCACCTCTTGATGAATGCTTCAAGTACTGGAGTCTTAGCAGAAGATGCTGCTCATACTCTCTGTTATGGATAGAAGCCTTGTCTTTCCTATGAAGAAAGGCATGTAACAGTTGTTTGAGTCATTACAATTCAATTGCTGCCCCAGGACAGACCTGCTCCTTTGCAGGAATACATCTGTATATTTGCATATATTCAGACCAAAGACAGCAGAAATCATCTTGCCCAGATACAAAGCAATCCTGCTTACAACTGACCTGGTTTGTCAATGAACCTCAGCAGTGACATTGCCCCAGGATATCCAAGGGTACACTGTGGATACTGCTTGGAGGTGCAGGTCAAGAAAAACACAGTGACAGCACAGGGGCTACCCAACCTTCCACTCAAGGCCAAGGAAGAACACTCAAGCACTGTCTTGGGGCTACCCAACCTTCCACTCAAGGCCAAGGAAGAACACTCAAGCACTGTCTAGGTGGGCACTAAGGTAAATATTAATGTGCAAGATAGTCAGTGGAACCTTTACGATTTAAATTACTTGTTTCTATGTTATAGTGAAGGCGAAGTGACAGAAACAAAACATTATTTCTCTTGGTACTCTCTCCTGATATTGCAGAAATAAATATATTTAAGAACAGTGTTGTCAAATCTCAAGTACAGGTTCATCCCTCCAGATTGTACGTAATGCCAACTTGTTATTTTCCATTTCATTATGAGCTTTCATAAATAAACTGAGAGCCACCTCTCTCCTGGGCTGGCTATTTCCAGAATTTGTTTCCATAAGAATTCCTGTTCCTCTAGTCTTCCCACACAAGAAATTGCTTTATTTCTGCTGAAATCAAACTAACTTCATGCACCTGCCCTAGGATCTGTTCAATAGTTATAAGGATTCAACTTTCTTGTATTTCACAACTTTAAACAACATGTAAAGAATGTTTCTCACATAGAGAACACAAATCTCTTGCAACTCACCTTTCAAATAAACTCCCTTCCTTTTTCCAGAAGAGAAGTAATGATATATTGAAAGTACAAATTTCTAATTTCCTAATCAAAAGAGAATGAAACCAACTGATTTTCAACCAAGTCTGAGAAAGGACTCAAGCAATAACTGAAAAACATGCTTTCACTGATGTGCAAAGGCTGTGATTACCTAACATGATTTCCTTTTCAAAACTCTCCATTGCTGTGAGTCACAAATGTCTTTGATAGTAGTTTGCTGACGATCTCCCATATGCTGGTTGTCCCAAAAATGCACACAGCTTGTCCAGCAAAGTGCTAAACCTCAGCATTTTGCAACCCCCCCAGTTTATTTAGCAATTATACTTGCTAAAAAAAAAAAAAGCTGCTGTTTGCTCAAAAATATTTATAATCATTTCAGCTATTTCTGAGTATGAATGCAAGAACAGAATGCCCTGGCATAGACAGCAGTTAAAAGCAATGGGCAGCTCTGTTTCGTGGTTGCTACATGTACTGCTGACAAACAAGATGCTGTTTGGTAACTAAATATATAAAAGATTGATATGGGCCTTTACTTCTGTTTCCTGATTTAACTTTTCTTTCAGAACATCACTGCTTTGGCTTGCACACTTTGTCTTCCAGTAAATCACAGCACGCACTTGCAAACACAGAGGGAGTCACCAGCTTTTTCCCAGGCACTCAAATGGTGATTAAAAAATCATCCCGTATCATAAACTGCAGGTCTGAACCTGAGGAGTAACGCACAGGCTGGAGAAAGAAGACAGTTAAGGGTGAGAAAGGGAACTGTTTCATGGAGCACAGAGAGATTTATCATCTATTTAATTACCTTTTTGTGGTTTGCGCTGGCAGAAGAGACTTTAACTGAAACTGTTACAGGTTTGGAGCATGCAGGAGTCCATAAACATGCACTTTTCTGGGCAGTGACACAAACTCAAATCACATCTCAGGGACCAACTGGTTTGTGAAGTTTTCCATGAGATGCTGCCTGCTCATGGCATGAGGGTACAGAGCAGCACAGGTGTGAAGCTGGCAGCGCTGCAGAACAGCTCATCTCTGGATACCTCTGCTTCAGCAACAGAAGACAAAAATAGATGCAAGTTTTACAACTTGCAAACCCAGCTCCTCATTCTTTTCCTCCAAACCTCTTCCTACACCTTTAGATCTTTCTGAGATGTTTACTCATCTCCCCCACCCCCAAGACCTTGCCTGCAGCATAGCAGTATATGAATTTGCCTGGCAACCTGACATAAATATCCAACCAACCAGCAAATAAAGCCTGGCATGCTCTTAGCTGCAATGTTTCTGTGCACAGCCTTACAACAAATCAGAGCTGGCCATCAGGCAAGGAATCAACCCACTTTCTTTAGCTCAGTTTATAATCTAAAGTTTGTGGGAAGAGGTGAGCATTTACCTTCTTTTATTTTACTTCTATGCAATGTTCAGAACTCAGCTCTAGACATGTCTCTTTTCCCAGAAAATACAAAGCCCTGTATCTTCCCTACCCCTAAACTGGTTAGATAAATAACTCTACTGGGGTGAGGTGAGAAAAAGCACAAGGAAAGGTGAGATGTGAGTGAGGGGAGATGCACTGGAAAACACATGGAAATGAGCTGTTTGTCTGACTCAGCCTGAGATTCCGTGGGTGACCAGCACCCAGCTCTCTTCACTGAAACCCACTGCTAGATCTGAGCTGTGCCTGATGCTGAGGGCATCCCCCCAAGGAATGGCACTGGATGGGATAATTTCAGAACCAGCACATCACAAAAGGGATTTGGTATGGGGCAGGAATCTGTGTAAAACATCACAACCCTCTTCAAGATTTTGGCTAATGCCAGCCTTCATGGAGCCATGAGTTGGCCCGGGGGAAGAGAGGACTACCTGCCCCGAGTGGCTCCTTGTCTCCCAGTTAGGAGCTGGTGGCTTTTCACAGCAGCTCCAGCAGCTAATGGGAGCTACACCCTGTGCAGAGAGTGGTGTTGCACCCAAGCACTGCATCTTTGTCCCTCTCTTCTCTGAGGACATGCAATACACAATGAGTGTTTCAGAGATCAGTGGGTCCTCTGGACCCCAAACCAGCAAACTTCAAGATAAGTACATAACAAGAAATTCCCATCTCATTTCTTTAAATTTACCAATGTGGAGCAAATAAATGAGACTCATACCCTTTATCAGCTACAGCAGAGTTGACAAGAAGGTAAGATGGTGTGGTATTAATAGTTCCATCATAACTGAACCGTTACATTCCATCCTGCCCCACAAAACAGATTACTTGAGACTGGAACTCAGAACACAGGACCAAGTCAAGCCAAAAACAAAGTTTCACTCCATCTAGATTTGTCCCTGAAAATGCACCAGCCTGCACATAGTTTTAGTCACTGCTGAGCACATGGAAGTCCTTCTCACTGCTTCTGCCCTTTATATGTGTTATAAAGAGCTCAAATAAGAGATTTTCTGTAACAGAAGTAGATGAGGAAGGCTGACATCTGCGTCGTGCTTTGACACATCATAGAAGTATTTTTTACCCTTTGTTTAAGAGAAGGTGCTGCAGTGCAGCAGTATCAGAACCTGGTTTGTGGGATGGAGGTGAACTTCAGTGGCAGCAGGCTGTTCCACATGCCCTGTTCTGCAGAGTGCATGGCTCTCTGGCTGGAGTGAGGGATGAATATAAAGCCTTAACTTCCACTGTGCTGTTGGTGCCCCGATACCCTTGCTAACTAAATGGTTAGCAAGAGTGCACATCAAAAGAGTAAGGTCAAGTGAGAGCCAGATAAGTTAAAGGTAAAAATATTTCTTGCAACTGCTATTGCAGACTTGGAAATTCAGAGCACAAAGACAGCTTTGCTCCTCCCTCACTACTCAGCTCTGACTCGCAGGGTCGGGTCCTTCCTTTTGAGGCTGGTACCACCTAACACTCGTCTGGCTGGCTGCTCCGGATCATTGCTACAGCGCATACTGCAGGAGGTTTAACACACAGAACCCTCATTACTTCTTAAACTACCTGACAATACACCTCTTGGGCAAGGCTCTCAGACACTTAGCTTTGTTTTTTTGCAAAAAAAAAAAAAAAAAAAAAAAAAAAAAAAAAAAAAAAAGTAACTTGTTGCCTACATCAAATGCCTTCAAGTTTTGTATTTCCCCACCAGAAACAGTGGGAGCAGAGTCAGGCTTCAAAAGAGTTGGCTAAGCTTCTGCAGAGCAGAGGTAGACAATACCAGAGACTCATCCAGCACCCCCGTTTCTAGAGATAGAAGAATGCAAATAGGCAACAACTTTTGTGGTAAACCATTTTCCTCTGCCCTCAAGAGCTTCATTTTACACAGGATTGTTTTATATACAATATGACTTCTATTACTCAGGAAGGCTCACACTGAATATTTGGAAGAATCAGTCAGTGTACCAACTGACATTTGGATTCTTATTTTCATAACCCAAGAAGTAGAAACATTCTTTCCAGTTTTTATTTTACTTTCTAAAACAAAAGCTTGCATTGAGAGAGATCCTGGAAGACTTGGAAAGAGGCTGGTAACACAGAATAGCCCTGAAGTACAAAAAGGGTAGATTTTTTATTCAAGAAAAAGAGAGGAAAAGCTAATCCAAACAAACCATATGCATTCTGTCTTGTTGGTCAGGTATGGAGAAATCACATCAAGCACCCAAATTGGGAACTAGTTTGTCTGATTGTGCTCATTTTATAGCTTCAATGGATAAACTAAAGAAATTAATGCTTCAGGCAGTTACCCAACAATAATAATTGCCAAGACCCCCATCGTTAAAATCAGGTTGCAGAACTGGATAAAAGCAACGCCCGTTCCAATCAGACCCCGCATCAATGTAATGCTCATAATCAGCCTGTACAGTCATGCACCGTGCCCAACTTCATCACTGTCCTGAACTGATGTGACCACTCTGTCTTGAGAATGGGCACCCTGATGTAAACAAGATGTAACATTTCAGCTGAGGATCTAAATGGCAACACACAACAGACAAAAAGTGACTGAAACCAACGAGGTTGACCTCTATGCAACTATTTCAAAATGTGCTTTAAAATGTTTAAATAAAACTAAAATTCATTAACACCATGACAAAGAGAATCACACGTATTTCATTCTACTAATTGTAGTAAACCTCTCTTTCTACAGTCAAAGTTTCTTACTCCAGATACCTCAAAAACAGATTGCTGTTCAAACTATTGAACAAGTTCATACTGTGGCAGATACTACTCGGTATTGTCTCAGTTACTACTGCAAGGATATCTATCTTTTTAGTGCACATGCTTGATCTTTTCCCCCAGAGAAAAACAGAAGTGGAACATTTAAAGCATATGCATGAAACACAACATTTTTGAAGTGGCATCAGTGACAGCAGCAGCAGTGCTGGCAGCATGTTAGCATTTGGCTAATTGAGCCATTCAGGTTAATGGGCTTCACAGTTATGAGGATCAACTGGGAAAAAATATTTTTTTTAAGACCATAAGCACTGAGAGCTTGCTCATCCAAGTTTCCAGAAGAATCCTATTTGTATCAAGGAGGAATAAAGACACAAATCAGGGAGTGAAAAGAGCCCCTCCCACAGCCCCACAAACCCCCCAAGAAAACAGGACTGTCCTAGACACCCCCTATTTGACATGCCAAACTGGAATGCCAAAACAAGCCCCTTGCTGACAGCAAATCGTGCAGACTCTCCAACTCCTTCCTTCCAGCAGAATAATTAACAATGCTGGCAAGTACATTATCATAAACTTCAGTGTTAACACCCCCACTGCAAAGAACAAAGGCGGTTCACATCCCTCCCAAGCTCCTGCTGCAAACTGGGTGCTGATTCTGACAAGTTGCTCTGTGCCAATTTAGATTCCTTTCACATTTGGAAGATTATGTTCTTAACCACAAGCTACAGAATACTTTTTAAGTGACACGGGAAAGCACGGAAAACAGTGCTCTGAAAACCTACAAGCCAGCCTGGATCACCTCCTGGGTGCTCTGTTGATTTAGCTGCCTTTGAGCAGAACTCAAACAAATCGTTTGTAACAATCACATTGTATCTATGCTTTATCGCAAAGGGTCCTAAAGTTCTGCTAGACTGAGACTCGATCTTGCATGCTTATTATCAGTCACCCTTTCCCTGGATAGGCCTACAGGTCGGAAGAAGCCAGATATCTGTAAAAGTAGGTGCTAAACACTTCCATCAAGAGGCTTTTCCCCACTTCAGATGCACAGTAAGCAGCTGACAAAAAGCAGCAACATTTCAGCACTGGGCAAAACTTCAGCCCTGGCCAATGTACAGTGGCTGATAGCCACTCTGCACTGGAGGGAGGCCACTGGGAGAACGAGGTGGTGACACCTGTGTTAGCTACCCAGCTGGATCCTGCTAGTCTTGTTATCATCACTCGTTAGTAAAGTCCACAACTTGAAAATCAAGTAAGGTCCCAAGTTGTTTTGAAGGCTTATTTCAACACAAAAGCAACAAGAATGCTTTGCTACTCATGTCTGGCAGCTGCTCAGCTTTCATTTGGATACAACCTCGTGGATACAATCCACCCCCAGGGAATTCTGAGATTAATACAATACACTCAGTGAGATGTTTTAGACACTACTGCAAGTGCTATGAGGTGTTACAGCTCTAAAAAGATATGCAAATGGATTCTCTGGTATTTCTGATCCATGGTGCCAAGAGCAAGACTTCAGGTTACTATACTTTGGTTTTAGTTATCAATCCAAACTGGACTGAGTGCCACCTTAACCCAAACATTACCCTTTGGCATGCATCAAATTTCTATTCCATGAAGATGGAGGTTTACAACAGAGGAATAATTTCTATAAAACGGCCTTGGGGATGGGACTTTGTTAAGCATTTTTCTCTTTCTCGTCTGCCCCATAGCCAGGAAAATGTCTCTGGTAGTGAGGTTGGCACTTGATTTCTTTTAGAGGTAGTTAGGCAAGAAATGAGGAACAGTTGCTTCATATTTTTTAACATATTCTCCTGCACAAGACTGGATTTCTAACAGAAAACCAACAGCACCAGAGAGGTATGTCTTTCAATGTGCTCAAATAAGTAATTAAAAAAAAAAAAAAAAAAAGCAAACCCAAGTGCTTCACTATAGCTACTTTGTGGCTGTCAAGTAATTCAGCAGAATTCTCTTCTTTGAAACAGAGGTCACAAACTCTCCAAGTGTGACAACAAAAGGTAACATTTCTAGGAGGCAAGTGATATTGAAGTGCAGCAATCTTATCCATGAGGTAACAAAACAACGAAGATTATCTTGCACTGGGAAAATGAAAGACCCATAACGAAACAACTGCAGTGTAAAAATAAACCAAGCAAGATTCCAAACAAATCAAGCCAGACCATCCCTTACCTCTTCTGCCCCTTCCAAATACCTCTGGTTGCTAGCATCTGGGATGACCTGTGGCACAAGGGGCTCCCACTTTATCCAATATTTATACACAGCCTCTCTGCAGAGCAACCCTCAAGAACTGAGAAACATAGTGTTTCTGCATCTTTTACAAAAGAAAAAAAGTCCCTCTCACAGAGAGCAAACCTGTTTTTCACCTGACCTTTGTCAGCTGAGGATGCTGCACTACCTTTGGATGTAAGTAGTAACAATGCATATGAACTGCCTTGTTTACTCAGTGTTAAGTATTAATAAGGCCTGTGCTATCTCAGCCATGGTCACTCTGCACTGGGCAAGATTTCCCAGCATAAGCAGCTTTATACAAACACCAGCCCAACCTCTGTCAAGGACAGTGCATCCCACTTACAAAAGGAGTTAAAGGTATTTCTATGTTGTTCAGAAGAACCATGTGGGAAAATAAAGGGTGGAGGGAAAATATGAATCCATATTTGTAGAAAACTCAGCCATTTATCAGTCACAGAATGCTTATTTTCATCTTCAAGAAATATAGATTTCACCTTTGGAGGTGACTTCTGGGTTTCTCTCACAAATAAATAACTACTACTCAGCAGACAAAGAAACAATCATCCCCAGTCTGTGGGGATTCATCTTTTCAGTTTCTTAGACACAGTGGAAATTTTGTTATCTGCTGCCATGGAGAGGAAAAGCTTGCAGAAGTTTTATTGCAGCACATTCTCAGGATTCTAAACATACCACATCACATACACACAGTAATGAGTTTTATTTTAACTGCTTTTGGAGATTGCTTTAGTGGACACTGAAATTGAATAATCAGCTCTGCTCACTGAACGAAAGGAAAACTTTAACAGGATACATAAAAGGTGCCTCATTATTTTACAGAGGGCCTCACACATAACCCAGACAGGAGGGATGTGGTGGCTATCATATAAGTATTCTCCTTCTTGTGTGTTTAAAAACAACTAAAAAAGACCAAAAACTAAAAAAAAAAAAAAAAAAAAAAAAACAAAAAAAACCACAAACAAACAAACCTAAATCCCACCTTATCACAGACCCATCATGTGAATGTATATATCCTTCACCAGAGTGATACAAAGGTGTCATGGCTACAAGCTGGCTAGTCACACACCAGCACTAAGGGAGCTTCCCACCCTGCAATATTACAGTGTCCTTATTGGTAGCCATCTGCCTCTTGAGTTCACATTTTAAGTTTCCTCCAATTTTAAATGTTCTACTCTGCCCTGCCTTCCTACCTATAACCTCTCTTTGACAACTTTGGTCTGGGGACCTGATGCACTGGGAAAACGATTGTGCTCACTCTGAAGCAAGGAGAAAGGGGGGTTCTTCACCTCTTGGGTAAACCAAGTCCTACTTTCCACATTCATTGTACTAAGGTAAGTGCATCTGCACTTGGATTTCAAATGCTGACCTATGTCCCAACTTTATTTGTTCTGCCTCACATAAATGAGTTACCTATCCATTAAGGAAATCTACAGTGACCTCTCTTCCCCAAACTCCTTTTTGCCCCTGCCTTCTAAAGGCAATTTGGCTTCAATCAGACTTTCAGTGGAAATTTTCATTTCCATTTCCTTCCATGAGAGCAAAAAGATGCACCAGATACCTGATCCTCATGTGTCCACACAGTGACTAAGAAATAAGCCTGTAGGTGAAACCAATCCAAAAAAGGGATCACGGAAAACAACTCAAATCCTATTGACTCAAAGTTTTTCTTTGCAATTTTGCAATTAAGAAAATATATTTCAGAACAACTCTTTTCATACATCATAGGATCCACTACACATGAAACACTGCTTTTACTGACTGCCCCAAGCCTGCCTCATTCTCTGTGTTGGTTCATGTTCAATATTTCACTAAGAGACCTCTAAGCTAATGCTTGATGTTGGCAGCTCCGAGAGGTTACCAGTTTTGCAGTTCAAAGCAAAGAATCCAAGACACTGCCAGTATTTGGAAACATTCCCCACCAATGACAAGGAGGAGCAAAAGTCACACTAAAAAATTATATCAACATCAAAAAATGGAAATGCACTGGTATTATGCTGCATGTACTTTGTCCCTACTTTTGAAGATTTTTCATCCTCCTTACAGACATAATGCAGGAAGCCACTGCCCCACAAATCTTGTGCCTCAAACCATTTCACTACAAAGACAAATGTTCCTTCCCAGACATTATGAGCTTGTTCAGCTCTATTCTCTCCTTCAGTTTAATGTTTGGATGCCATTTCCATTTGTTTAGATAAAATAAAAAGCACATAACAACAATTCACAGCTACCCTGCCTATGCACAGAAAGACGAATGAAAAATGCAAGGGGGGAGAAGATTTTGTAAGATAAAAGACCACTAAGTGGCAACACTCCTCCATCAGAATTCGTTGAGAGCAAAGAAACTCTTTTTTAGGCAAAAGTCCCCAGAATTTTTTTAAGAATGTTTTGCAGTATCAGTACTGCACAGAATACTATGCAGTATTCATTGGTTATGAATACCTGGCTTGTAGTCATTACCTGACAGATGTTACAAGAGCTTCCTTAGTAGATCATAAAGCATGTGAAAAGAGACACCAGCTACCTGTGGCAGGCACATTCTTCTCTCTCTCAGGATTTTTTTACAGAGGAGCACAGAGAAAAGAAAGATTAAACAATTTCTATTTCTGCTCCTTGTTTTTCACCATGTGGAATGTGTTTGGAGAATTGTTTACCTGGGGTGATTGCTTGATGGGATTCTGGTGAGGATTGTTTGAGCCTGGTGGCCAATCCAATCCACCTGTGGCTGGACTCTCAGAGAGGGTCACGGGTTGTGAGTGAGTTAGATATGGTAGTTAGAGAAAGTAGGTATGTAGTTTAGTATCTCCTTTAAATAGTATATTAATGTATTATGGTATAGTTATAATAAAGAAATCATTCAGCCTTCTGAACTGGAGTCAGACATCAGCATTTCTTCCCACCGGGATCACCTCCATTTACAATAGCTACCCTTAAGCCACCAGGAAAACCCTAACAAAATCTTCAGATGTTACAGGTCCAGACAAGCCTTTATGTAATGCTGGGGACAGCTCCCAAAGCAGTCTTTTCTACCAGTTCCCCAGCCTGTATAATGTCTTCTTCCTTCAGCTGGTCTCACACTCCTTCAGTATTCATTTACCCTTACTTTGCATGTGCAAAGAACTTGGAGTTTCCAAAAGTCTGGGGAGAGCTGAGTGGCAGAACTTGCACAAGGGAAGTCATCTGTCTAAAGAAGATCTTTTGCAGAGGAGTACAGCACTGCTGTACCCATAGTTTCTCACTCCTAGCTCCTCCTCTTTCCCTGGACTTCATTAGCACTTCAGTGTACACGATGCAATTACATTTTAATTTCTCATCTCTTGCGCCATTTATCACCACTGTCTCCTATCTCTCACTATTGAGATTTGCTACACTAATTTTGCTAATCCATGACGCATTGCACTGCCTCCCCCAGCCCTTTCTCTCTTCCTCCACAGTCTTCATTCCCTCCTGCTGGCTCACTACCAGTGAGGAGCTCCTCAGCCAGCTGCACTTCCATCCACCTGCCTTCCCCAGCCTGTTGCAACTTGGTGTTGTTTGTGTACACCTGCTCAGGACTCCCAATCAGCAATGGGGACAGGGCTCCAAGGGCACAAGGCCATAAAAGTGTGTCGAAGCATGCCCCTGGGAATGCTCTTGGTCAGCAGCAGGGAAGAGAAATGAGTTAAAAAAAAAAAAAAGGCTTCAGAAGCAAAAACATGTAGGAAAGGAAAAAACCTAGAGAGAATGAGAGAACTGCTCATTATTACATTAGCAAACCTAAACTATTTATAAGCACTACATTTATCACTTCAATAACATGTTTCTAAATGAGGCTGAAGCAATATATCCATAATTATTACTGAAATGCCACTTTCACATTAGCCCAACAGTTGTGCACGTTCCTCACAAAATGCAATAAGCAAACCATCAATTTATTTTTCCATGTAAATTAGAGATAAATTAATCTAAATACCTCTTTTGCAATGGATTTGATTTTTAACTGAGAATTTCTGTTTCCTTTGAACAACATAAGTTGCACAAAGCATCCTTTTTCCTTCTATCTCCTCTTTTAAGGAGCTTTTTCCTGCCCTATTCTGTTTAGTCTATGGATGCTTAGAGGAAGAAGTGACATTAAAAAGGCTTGTTTAACCTGCTTGATAAGACTGTGCTATTCCTTACTCCTCTTCCCCCCTTTTCTTCCATTTGTCCTTTTGTGAAGCTCTTTCTTACAGTTCCTAATGCTATCTGCTCCACTCTACTCTCTTCTGTCACTTTTCCTCTTGCTTCCTTATCTGTGAGGAACACTGGAGGTGATGTCTGCAGCCCAGGGGTAGGTGTCCTTCACTTGGAGAGAGCAGGAGCTGCCCAGCCCCTGCCCTCACAGCCCCAAAGCTGGTCATGCTGCACATCTGGGGGCTCATCCCAAGTCAGCATACAGTCTGGGGATCACTATATTGTGGATTTTTACCCTTCCATTCTCCCATCTGTGCATCCCTTGTGCTCAGGGATTTGTTATCCTGGTCATTCTCTCTCTCTCTCTCATTCATTTCTCTCCCTTGCTAGTGCAACCAGCTTCATTTCCAGGCTTTCTTTCCTTGCTCATGACTGCTGGAAACACTAGTCAATTCCCATAAAAGCAGGGAGCTTTACAACCCACAAACTTTGTCTTTAGACAAAGGAAATGGAGGCATGAGGTGGGTGAAGGAGAGGCTGTGGATATTGTTTACTCAGCCTTCAGTAAAGCCTTTGATGCTGTTTCCCGCAGCATTCTCCTGGAGAAATGGGCTGCTTAAGGCAGTACGCTCTTCACTGGGTTACAAACAGCTGGGTGGCAAACCCAAAGAGTGATGGTGAACGGAGATAAATCCAGCTGGAGGCCAGTTACTAGTGGGGGTTCCCCAATGCTCAGTTTTTGGCCCAGTTTAATATCTTCATAAATTATCTAGACAAAGGGATCAGGTGCACCCTCAGTCATTTTGCAGACACCACCAAGCTAGGTAAGAGTGTTGATCTGCTGGAGGGCAGGAAGGCTCTGCAGAGGGATCTGGACAGGCTGGATCAATGGGACGAGGCCAATGGTGTGAGGTTCAACAAGGCCAAGTGCTGGGTCCTGCTCTTGGGCTGCAACAACCCCAGGCAGCAACACAGGGTGGGGCAGAGTGGCTGGAAAACTGCCCAGCCGAGAAGGGCCTGGGAGTGCTGGCCAACAGCAGCTGAACATGATCCCAGCTGTGCCCAGGTGGCCTAGAAGGCCAGTGGCATCGTGGCCTGGATCAGCAGTAGTGTGGCCAGCAGGACCAGGGCAGTGATTGTCCCCCTGTGTTCAGCACCAGTGAAGCTGCACCCCAAGTCCTGTGCCCAGTTCTCAGCCCCTCAGTTCAGGAAGGACATTGAGGTGCTGGAGCATGTCCAGAGAAGGGCAATGGAGCTGGAGAAGAATCTGGAGCACAAGCCCAGTAAGGAGTGGCTGAGGGAGCTGGAGGTGTTTAGTCTGGAGAAACGGAGGATCAGGGTAGTCCTTGTCACTCTCTACAACTCCCTTAAAGGAGGTGGTGGCCACGTTGGGGTTGGTTTCTTCTCCCAATTAATGAGTAAATAGGACAAGAGGAAACAGCCTCAGGTCATTCCAGGGGAGGTTTAGGTTGGATATTAGGGAACATTTCTTACTGAAAGGGGGGTCAGGCACTAGAACAGACTGCTCAGGGAACTGGTGGAGTCACCATCCCTGGATGCATGCAAAATATGTGTAGATGTAGCGCTTGGGACATGGTTTACCAGTGGGCTTGGCAGTGGCTGGGTTAATGTTGAACTCAATGATCTTGGAGGTCTTTTCCTACCTTAATAATTCCATGATTCTTGAAGAGGTGAGATACATTTTCCATGATCAAGCAGCCCTCACTGAGCAGGCCTGAGCACAGATCCTTTAGAGATGCTGATTTACTGCTGTATATTTTAGTTTGCAAGAGAGGTAATGGTAGTCTAAATACTCACTTTCACCATATATAATTTCCCTGCCTGTGCAGGGAAAGATTTAAGCCACATGCAAAGTAAAATCTTTTCTAGGACAAACTTCTACTTTTTTTCAAATTAAGTTATTACAGCAACAGAAGTTGTTTGGAATGGTTGGGCAGAAGCCCCCAGAGATACTCCCTGATATCACTTATTTTTTTATCAGTCTCCACACAAGGAACAGCAACAAAGCCTAATAATGCCTTTTATCAGAAGATTGGTAACTTTTTTCAAAAAAAAAAAAAAAAAAAATAGGCATTAAAACTAATTACAAAAATACAAAAATTTACAGCACAAGCACTATTTTTCTTTCTGCCTTCATCCCATGGCATTCCACTTTGAAGATCTACTTGTGCTTTTTGTCCTATTGCCAAATTCATGCTCAAAATCTCAACTCCAACCTGGCTTTCAGGACCTTGTCTGGATTCTAAGGTTTGTTCCACTGTCACTACAAACACTTTCAATACCCCCCTTTGTATCCACCTGGAGTTGTAAATGCTGCTCTGACTCTGTTGAGGTACCAGACTATATTGTAGGAGGGGTGCCCGTCCTACAACTCTATCCACATTTTCTATTTTCTTACTGCCATTTCTGCCTAGAAAATTCTTGGAGGTAAGGATTTTTTCTTCTTTTTTTTCTTTTCTCTCAGGGAATTTTCTCCCATTTGTTGCCTAAGAGATAATAATGACAATATTTAAGAGACAAAAGATGTGGCTGGTAGGAGGAGGAAGGGGAAGGGTGCAGTTTGCTACCATCTTTTAACTGAGGGGCTTTTTCTTTGGAAGTGCAGAAATACCTCGAAATTTTGGCTGGGGGGTGAGGGCCTGGGCTTGGCCTTGCTCTCTGACTCTCAGGATTGGAGGGGAGAGGGTTGTGGTCTTAGCGCCAGGCTGCTGCTGCAGGAAGAATTCGCTGCCACCATGGAGTTCTGTCCTTCACTGCTTCTCATTACCGTGGGTGAGCCCTTGCTCGGAAGAGCAGCCACTGACTGGGATCTTTTCAACACCTGGTCTCACTGGGAAGGCCCCTCACCATCTGCTTGGGTGCCTCAGGGGAAAACCCAGGACCCTGACCCTCGACCTGCGCTGGGGGAGCGTCTCCTGGCTGCCTGTGGGAACCTGGCAGCCGCTGCCCAGCCCTGCTGTTTTCTGCTGCTGCTTTGGGCTTTTTGTTACGCTTTATCCCGACCTCCCATGGCCACTCTGCCCCCGCAGCTCCTGGCACAGCTCTGGAGTTTTCACTACACTTGGTTTGCCATCCCGGGCAAGCTTTCCTCTGCTGTTCCAAGGTTCCTGCTGTAGTCCACTACAGACCCGGAGGGACAATGAGACCGGCTCCTTCCTGCGGCTCTGCAAAGGAAAGCCTCTTCTCTTCTCTTCTCTTCTCTTCTCTTCTCTTCTCTTCTCTTCTCTTCTCTTCTCTTCTCTTCTCTTCTCTTCTCTTCTCTTCTCTTCTCTTCTCTTCTCTTCCGCCATGACCGTGTGGAGAGGCGGCCGAGCCCGCGCCACAGCGCCCCCTGTGGCTGCAGGGGAAGCATCGCACCCGCCCTGCCCGGCCGGGAGCCAGCAGCGCCCCTGGCGGCCGTGAGCAGAACTGCGCCGCAGGGGAACGCGCCCAAGAGCCGAGAGAAGGCTGCGGGTGGGTTTCTGCTGCTGCTGCTCCACTGGCTGGGCTGCTGCTATGCAGTTGTTTGTTTGCCTTGTTTTACATCTCTATTCTAGTAAAGAACTGTTATTCCTTTTCTCATATCTTTGCCTGAAAGCCCTGTAATTTCAAAGTTATGATAATTCAGAGGGAAGAGGGTCATATTTTCCATTCCAAGGGACATTCCCATCTCCCTTGGCAAACACCTGTCTTTCAAACCAAGACATCAATAAAACATCACTTTTTCAACTCATAACAGCACATTTCACTTGGTGTCTTATAACTGTAAAAATCTTTGCAAGTTCAGTTACCTCGTCACCCTTTCTTCTCATTTGAAGCCTTGCTAATACTCTGCTTTTTTGATTATAGTCTTCTGTACTGTCTTGCCTACAAAGTAACATATAGAATCACAGAACAATTTGGATCAGAAAGGATTATCTCATTCCAATCCCCCTGACAGGGGCAGGGAGACCTTCCCCTAGACCAGGTTGCTGAAAGCCCCATCCAATCTGGCCTCGCCTACATCTCAAGAGGCAGTATTATTAAAATGATGGAGAAGGCAAAATAAGAACACCCTGTGTTTACACAGGTTTTATTTACATATCCCATCACTCACGTTTTTTGTAATTCAGATGGCCAGCTTTCTGGGGAAGACAACTTGTCATCAGGGGGTTATCTGGGGAATGTGATGCCAATCTTTAATTAAGTTTCCCAAAACAGAGCCTAGGACCCAGATATAGCTCTGTTTTCACAGTATTCAGGTGCTAGCATACAATCACTTTAACTCATCATAACACCATGTAGGTACAAGTAGGGCAGGAGTCCAAATGTATTTTCTGCTAGATGAACCCTACAAGTCTGTTTATTTTGTGACTGTAGGATATTTGCTGTTGACATGAGAAGGCAGCAGGAACAAATGTCCAAAATTGGGACTTCCAGTACTGACAGTTGTGCAGATTCCTACTAGATGAAAGAGAACTGAAACCAAGGAACTTGTCTTGTAGTTAAGAATGCTGTTGTGAATTTGTGCTGGAGAAGACGACAACAAGTCTGACTGTAAATGTGAAGAGTGGGTAATCTACTTATTACATAAATATCCTGAAAGAGATAATTATTTAAGTAATTTTCAGTGCTAGTATGTTCTAGCTCTCTGCATGTCCACTTCTGCTGGGTCTTTTTTTCACTTGATTTGACTAAATAATCAAGGAGGATATTTTCTCATTCTGATATTATTGAAGATGCGAGCTGTGCATCCCAAGGATGGACATATTCACATTGCACTAGAAACATTCAGTATATGGTACAGGTGCCAAGAGCACAGAACCACAGTACACAGCACTGGCAGGTCCTACAGACATTCAGTTTATGTGACTATATTAAAAAAAAACAGTCATAAACATACTCATTTTAAAATGAAAGCTACATCCAGTGCAATCTAGACATAGTGAAATTAATGAATCACAGCCCAAATGTCTCAAAGAGGACATCATTACCTGTTTCACTTATTACAATTTTTTAATTAACACTGACAGAAAATACACACAGCTAACAATTACAAGATGCACACAAAGTGAAAAATACGTTCACATCAGGACAAGCAGTGATTGTGCAGTGAAAAGTAACTCAGCCTCAGTTGCTTTATCTGAAGGGAGCAACATCATCCTGACATTTGGGCAGTTGTCACTTTGAGATTTCCCAGAAGACTTAAGCCAAGAAATCTTGAATAATTTTTCACATGCACCATAATTCTATCTACAATTAAGGGCTGCATATGTTAGAATCCAGGTAGGGTGGACAGAGACTTACAATCAAATTTTTAAAATACAATTCTATTTTTTTAAGAAAAAAAAAAGTTGGGATGGCTCACCCAGAACAATGAGAAGTAGATGTTCATGCTGAATAAAACCCCTCTTCAAGGTGATTATAGCCATCATGTGGAAAATCACACATTATTAGCAGGTGAAAGAAGTAAATGTATGCTTCTTTGCTGACTGCAATTTTAGCCTTGGCCCAAACTGTCCTTTTCCTTACCCAGGAGCGCACTTATTGCATCCTGGGTTGCATCTCTCAATAAAATATCCTTTTTAAGAGACAACACATTTCTTTACCTTTAGGGAATGCCTGGGAAGACTTTTTATTAAAATGCTAATAGAACCAATAATGTTTAACACCAAATTTCCCCCACCCGAGCTTGACAGGACATGCTTTTGTCTAATTCTGATCAGAATAGTCTCTATTTTATCATTAAAGTTTTATTCTGATGTATTTATTACTGAGGAGCCTATGAGGAGCTGCATTATATTCAAGAATGAACTGAAATGAACTTTGAAGTATGAAACAAAGCCCGTCTATGCAAGGGAGTGAACTGCTTTAGGAATTAAGAGATGAGGCTTGCTGCATTTTTAAGTGGCTTGTCACCACAATATACCAGTACTTTGCTGTTCTTGGAGATACTAACTGCACTTACCCCTTTGGTCCACTTTATTTGCAGTACTCATTAAACAAAAAAGCATTAACACTTCACATGCACATTCATGATTTCCTAGAGCAGCTCTCCGACTAATCTACATCCTAATGTAAAAGGACAACTCAGTAACACAAACAAGCCCTTGTGTCATGCTGAGATACATGTTCTCTGGCTTTTCCCAGTGTGTAGGAGGGTGCAGATTCTCTGCAGAGCTACTGCTACCCAAAAAACAGAGCCAGAACACGTCCAGCCTCCATCATCCTTGTCAGTCAATAAGACGCAAGGATGAAAGAAATGCCTAACTTAAAACTTGTCTTTTTCAAATTAGATGTAGATCAGCAGTGCCCAGTGCTTCTCTTACTTCATTACTGCAGCAGCTCAAAGATATAATCTGTGGACCAGCCATGCAGAGCTAAAGTACATGATGAGATATAAAGACAATTCAATGCTCCAATGCATTTTCCCTCGGCTCCACTCATCCCTCTTGGAGTGTTCTTTAGGAGCATTGGCTTATACCCTCTCAATAACAAAACCCTTGGAGAAGCTCCAATCCATACACTTGCATGCACACAGTCACATGATTTTCTCATGGAAATCCTCTCCTTTTCCTCTGGTCTTCTCCCTTCATCTATTTGGATTACAGCCTCCCAGGGACAGAGCTCAAACTCTCAACCTGTGCAGTCCCCTCTAGTAAGGAGGCAGAATATACAGTAAAGAACAAAAAATGAATAGACCACACACACACTTTTCATTTTGTATATGAAAAGGAATCTACATTCTCCTGTGTCACCTGCCCTTATTTGAGAAATTTCTTTTCTTCTGATTCTCATTATGGTTTTAATTAAGCAAGGAAAGCTTATTTAATATAATTCTGCTACAAATGATCTGACTTTAAAAAAAAAAAGGAATGCATTACTAAAAGTGAGATTCCTAGCCAACTCTCTAAGAGCATATTTTCTAGAATCCATGTGGAGGACAGTATCAGGGAGGCAGATCTCTTCTTCCAGGAGAATGCTGAAGAGGAGCTGACAGGGGCACCTTACTTCTGCTATGCTGGAGGAAGAGGAAAGCAGCTCTGCATGGTGACACCTCAAGGAGTGAAAGGGTGGGGGAACAGTGCTGGTGCTGGAGAGGATGGGATAAGGAGAAGAGAGTAACTAACCCCACGTGGCTGCTACTCCCAGCCCCACACAGGGCCTCTGGCCTCCCTGCCATCTTCTGCCCTGGTCATTGATTCTTGTCAGTTCTCATGTTCTCCTCTGCTTTCTTCATCAAAATGCGATTGCATGGCATATCTCTCCTTTTTTCAGCCCAGTCACTAACAGAAGGATTCACAGACAAAGAGCAACAGCACCACGGGCTCTGGGTGCTGAGGTACATGGACTGGCTACAGGGCAGATAGGCTATGCTCCAGAGCCCATGATAGCTTCCCAGGCTGAGAGAGAAGGAATTTTAGCTTTTCCACTGATGCTGGAAAAACAGAGCACGTTCTCCTGCAAGAGAATTGTACACCTGTTCTCCCTTACTTCAGAAAATTATCTTTGCCTTTCAAACAAAGATCTCAAAAATTAAATCATTAACTACAAAGAAAATAACCGAATAACTTCCCATCTCAATTACTGCACAAACATTCCTTCAAATTTCTTAGAGCTACGTGAAAGGAAAATGAGCACAAAAATAATTTGAATAATGCCTGCGTCTAGGGGTTACTATGTAAATAGCACATACCCCAGCACTTTCGAATCACAAGGCTCATTTCAGGTAAAAAGTCTCCAGAACACTGTTAACACCTCAGGATGACTCCATTTGTTTTTAGCCTTCCAAAACCACTTAAGGTCAAAACACTAACACCATAATCCAAAATCAGCACAGGTGCTGCCTGGTTTACAGAAGCTTCAAAGTATTCTGAACTGTGCTTTTACCAAAGAACCCAAATCCCTTTAAGAGTTTAACAAAATCTCAGCTTGTGGAGGCCTGTGACTCTTCTGGGGAGAGGGGAATGGTGATTCCCTGGAGAGATGCACCTTAGGCTCCAAGCATTCCTCATAGCTCAGGGTGAGGAAAGAAGTTCCCCCCATGGTGCTCTGCAGCACTACGTTCATTTGTCCCAGTTCTGTCCTCCCCTTTGGCCTGCTGGCCTTCCCCCCTCCTTTTACCCTAATATGTTCATGTTCTAGCAAGTTCTCCACTCCTTGTAATCCCACTGGTGTGTAACCCTGCCCATCCACCCTGGCATTCTCTACTGGTCCCTTCCCTGTGTACTGCCCCTGAGCCCTCAGACCATTGGATCCCTGATGCTCTCCTCCACCCCCTCTTTCCCTAGATTTATACCCTGGACCCTCCTTTGTCTTTGTCTTTGGCTGCTGGACTCTTTCAGGCCTGAAATAAAGCACGTTGGAACTCCATGCCTGGATCCTCACGCGTCTTCACTGCCGAGCTGCTGTGTGTGTGTGTCTGTCTGTCTGTGCTGGTGCTCTCCTGGCTCCTACCCCTGGCACAAGATGCTCTCAGGGAAGGCTGCATCCACCACCACCGTGGACGCCAACATCAGCTGGCTCTGACTAGACATAATCTTACAAGGGTCTTTTGTCTCTGCCTGAAATTTTCAGGTATATAGCACTCTTTGCTATGATAATTGGTTTGGCTGTCCATTCCATCCATCAGGTGATAGAAAATATCCATCAGACTAAATGCAGTGTGAGAGAATTCTCTTTAGCCAATTAGCGGGTAATGAGAACATTAGCCACAGTATCTTCTGCAGAGGGCACCTTAGCAATTCCAGCAAAGCCCACAAAGATGACAGTTCTATCTGTATGATTAATAGCAAGTGTATGACACTATATGAGTTCTACATAGTTGTGTAAAATTAGGGAGGAATGATCCACTTTATGCTGTTAAATATTTTAAGAACCACAGATGATTTTATATTACATTCTAATACATACACTTATTTTGTATCTTGAAATTAACTCTCCTGAACCAAGGGTAGTTTTTAAAGCATTTGGAGTTCTCCAGACAAGAGGAATTATATAAATTCAAGCAATCAGGAACAGCAGAATGATAAGATTCTCCCCTGTACAGTGTGGTTTTGCAGAATGATAAGATTCTCCCTTGTACAGTGTGGTTTTGAACATCAGGAAGGCAAAACTAAATCAGCCTTTTTCTCCACTTTCACCTCAAGTACATTTTTCTGACTCTATAGCAAGTGGCTTAACTTCCAACCTGGCAGGTCAGAAACAACCACCTGTGTAACATGAAAAGCAAGGGAAAGTCAATATTTGTTCTTACCCATAAGATTTTTAGTACAGAGTGTGTTTTCCGTGTGAACATGTACACACGTGCAAAGGTACACCCAGGCCTCAATGGGATCACACCCCAAAGTCCTTCGATGGCAACATAAAGCAAAGGGGTAACTGTGTACCCACAGCTGAGCTGTGCACCAGCAAGGGGGGATTTGAGGATCACACACCCAGAGCTGTGCCACCAGCCACAGGCACTCGTGAGCTGTCCCTAAAACCCTGAACTGACCAACCAAAGCATCTGATAAAGAGGTTCAAACCCCACATCTCTACTACTGGACAGTGCAACACAAAGAGAAAAAAACTCTACTGGTACGTGAATAGATTCAGTTACACCAGTGAAAATTCTTTAAATGGGCACACTGCAAGGCTGTAGTCCAGATTAGCCTAATTGGATTTAATTGCCAAAAGAAACAAACAATTTGAGTTTACTGCTGTGCCAGAAGGGTGCTTGTAAGAGAAGTCTATAATGGTGCAGCTACTGATACATCAATTTATTTACACTGCAAGACTGCCTAACACAGACAAAGCCTGGGTGAGCTGTGTGGGGCCAGAAAAAGAGGGGAAAGGCAGAGGAGATTAGTGAATGGTGCTGTTATGGGAAGTGACAGAGCAATCAATAATCTCCAGGTTCAGAGGATAAATTGAACTGACAAAAGTCAGCCTTAGTTTGCATACCAAAATTTCATTTGTATAAATCCTTTGTGGAGAAGGAAGGAATAACGTAACAACTAGGATAATTTGAACATATTTTTCTTCTTTAACTGCTCTTCCAAAGTGTCATTTCTTCCTCAGTCCAGGCCTTCCTCTTACTGGAGCTTTGTTAAGCTTGAAACACATGGCAATTTTCAGATGGAACATATTAAAAAGTGCTTAGATACCATGGCAATAAGCACACTGGGAACACCACTCAACACAACAGTCGAGATAGACAAATGGATTTCTATGCAGTGAATTTTGTACAAGAGAATTAAAAAATCTGCAGAAGGTGACAGGCTCCAGGTGCCTGCCCTGCACCAGCTCATGCAGCACCAACCAGGCAGGGGCAGCAAGGAACAGGCAGGAGCAGCCAGAGGAGGAACAGGGCTGCAAACAGACTAGTTGAACTCAGCTGCCAAGATGCACAAGGGAAAGTGGAAAGTGACCCCTTATGGAACAGGACTCCCCCAGCCTTGTCTACAGGCTCAGGTACCTGTTACACCCTTCACAATCTGCTGAGACTTTGCACAAAGGAAGAAAGATGATTCTGAGAGCAGAGACACAAATGAAATTTCATCCCAAGTTGTTTCCTTTTCTTGAAACCTATGGATCAGAACAATTGTTTTATCCAGCACAATTCTATGCTTTTATGCATTTTTTCAAATGTAAGGACAGTTAATCTGGTAGTAATGCAAAGGGAGTTCAAAACCGAAAATTAAATTCAATTGATTGCAGATTGACAATGTGTCATCTGTTAATTAAAAGTGACAACTGTAACATTATATTTCATTGTACAATGCAAAATTATTGACTGTGGCAAGCTGTTCCAAGTTCTATCACTCTTTTACAGTCGTCAGCTGGGCTAAGGAGAGAAGCACAGGACTAGCTCTACAAAGCACTAAACAAGATTGCCACATACAGCTGGGTTCTGTTGGCTTGTAAGGACTGGTATTCTGCCTGTGCTCAGTGGCATAGAGGCAGCTGTGACATGCTATAGCAAGTGACATGAGTGACTTACATGGTACCTGACTATAAAAGCAGAGCAACCATTTGTTTCAAGGAACGTCCAGTGAAACACTGCTGACCCTATGTTAAACTATTGCATCACTTGTATTCATTCCAATTGCAGGCTGCTCTTCCCTAGCAGACAGAACAATCTTTGTCCCCAAATCCTTGCCTGGACATTGACATCTTCCCCAAACCCCACCCTGCCCTCAGTTCTCCACTACAGGAGGAGACGCCTCAGCAGAGCCACTCTAGCAGCACAGGGAAAGCACAGCTCTCCTTCGGTCCAACCTCTGTGATATATTGCATTCCCTGCAATGTGTGGGTTACATTGTACAACCTCATATACTGTGGACTTCACTGCTCATCATCTTCTGCTGGCAACTGGAGAAGACAGACATCTGTGCTGATGCTTTTAGATCATCACAGGAAATCCTTCACTGCTACTGCTCAGAAGCATAAATAAACTGCTAACAATCATGTGGCTCAGGTGGATCAACTGCCATTTATGAGTAAAATTTTTCTAAAAACATCTGATTCTTTAATGGAGTATTTGAGTTTCAAAAATTTGCCCTGCTCATCAGGTCCAGCCACCAGTTCTGTGGGGCATTTCATCCCATCAACCGCTGTCTCTCCATGGATAACTTTTATCTGCCCACCATTTGCCTTGAGGTCTGCAGTTGGGAAAACTTGGTGGTTGTGACATGCAAACAATAATACTAGACATGCTGCTCTCATTTACATGTAGAAAGAAGGTTATGTCTTTTCCTTCCAGATCCACAACTAACTGCAATAATTCACACTGCTGCTTAGAGGCAAGGTGTGTGCTATATTCCTCACATAAACCAGCAGACTCGATCCAGCCATAGGTCAAACACAAGTACTTTTTGTCACTGGCACTGATGGCTTACATATAAAATTCATTCATTTCTTTGCAGTGCCTAAAAAACTGTGCTCAAGATGCAAACATCTTTAAATAGGAAAAACTTCATATTACAAAACAACCTACACTACGTTCCCACTGAACATTAAGCTGCCAAATGTATGTTTTATCTTACCACTTGAATCACAAAAATCCTGCGCTGCATTTGTGACAGGGGAGCCCAAATAAACTTCTTTTTAACGAAATACGACTATAAAATGGCCAATTCCTATAGCTACTGACCACGTGGCTGTGTGCTTACTGGGAGTACAGTCATCACACAAGTGTCTGCAGTGTTCTGAGCAACCCCCTCTTCCCAGGAACTCCTGAAGAAGAGCAGGGAAACAATAGCTGTATGGTGATAATTGTGTCATGACTAGTGACAGGAAGGCTGAAGCAATGCTCAGTGTTTCTGTGGCAGAGGGAAAGATGAGCCTTATAATATATTGCAGTGTCAGTGATTAGTAGAAGATTAACAGCTGCAAAGAGCACAGCAAAATAACTTCATAGTGTTAATTCATTTCCTAATCACAGCTTGAAGCTCATAGCACAAGGAAAAACATGTTTGCCTCTGTGTGTGTATAAATACAAAGGAGCATAATATTCTATTTCTTTCCCCAGGTATTACTGCGTGTATCACCAGAACATGAGTGACTATTATGAATTGTCTCCACCACCTTGTATTCTCCCTCTGCCCTCCCTGTGAAAGGGGGGTGAGAGGAGAGCTAAGAAAAGATGGCATCGTTAGATTCCCTCTCTTCAGCTTTTAGCAGCCTTCAGAAGGTCAGGATGCTATTGGCTCTGCTCTGTGTGTGAGCTGGAGCTGTTCACTTAGCAACAGAAAGCAGAAGCAGCAGACAGCAAAACTATCTGGCAACGTGTGTGTGCAGCCATGAGAGAGAGGAGGAGAGGGTGCTAGGAAGGATGGCTTAGAGGATGTTCTCTGCCCCTGCTTGCAATGCTGTCTCCTCCAGGGGTGGCAGCAACAGGTGCTGGTGCCCTGCATCCCACTGAAAGCAGCTTGAGAGCCTCAGCATATTGCATTTTTAATATAGGAGCTTAATTAGAGCCTACAAACAGCAACAACAACAGACAATTGCAATAAAGCCTGTCTTTAATGCAGGTTGTAAAGCGTGGATTCTTGTGCCTGAAACAATATGGATGCAAAATGTGATGTGTTGGAAGAAAAAAGATGGGGAAGGACAAAAGCCAGAGATAAGATTATGCAGAAAGAACAAATGAGTTTACCTTCCTCTACTTTTTCTCCCGCTATCTAGTAGCAAAAGACTTAACCAAACTGCAGTAAGACACTGTCTGTACCATTATCCAACCTCCAGAAGCATGAGCTTGTATCTCAGCTGCTTCTGAATAACAGTTTCTTACAGGGCAGGGAAAGGAATAGCAGAGGAAGGTGTTGAGACAGAAAAAACATGTATTTTGCAGATCTTAGTTCCTTTATGAAGCACAAGAGGCTTGTGCTGAGAGATTACTAATTATTTCAAGCTGCTGATCAGAGCAACATAAGAGATTTAATGCAGATCATTCCACAGGGAACATAGAGCCTGCAGCCCTCCCATGCAACTGGCATCAGAAATTTTCCTGCCACTCTTTAAGAAGATCTCTGAGCAGCCACCAGGGAAAGCATAATTTTCTCATATCTAAGGTATGTCTCCCTCCTCTCCACTCATCCCCAAATGAAGTAATTGTAGAGCAAATGTCACTGACCCTATTCTTTCTCCCAATTTCTTTGCATTTCTGTAGATCTAAATTTTTAATTTTAAAACTAAATGTAAGTCCCTCTACATGTGGAGTGTATCACTGCTAGTCTTTCCAACTTTGAACACATAATCTCGCAAATCAGGCCTACTGAAATGCAGCAGCTGAACAGCTCAGCTCAAAAAAAACCCCAACCAGGACCTTCTTTCTACTCAGAATGAAAAGCTTAAAAGCAACCAAGAGTGTTGTTTTATCCTTTTCATCTCTTTTGTGTGACAATTCTATTACATTTTCCTTATATTCAATGATACAATGGATATGCAATAAAGGAAAGGAAATGGTACTTCCCTAGATTCAATATATCCAAAACATATATGTAATTGTTAAAGAGGAACCTATATTTTTGAAGGAACAGCAACAGCATGGGCCGTGGGCTTAGTTCTGCTATTACTTCCTCCATACAAGGACTTCACCTTGCCAACAAAATTCTACAGATTACGGGAAGCGAGCAGAGGTGGAAAAAGTTGACTATCGAGAGTAGTCCACTGGTACTATGAGAAATAGTCTGGTGTAAAGAAAAAGAAAATGAAAAAAAAAGAGGCAGGGGGAAAAACAAACCTAAGATGTTTACCTGGCTGAGCATGGCCAAAGAGACTGAAAGTGCCTAAGAGAAGCAAGGCCCTGGTGTGGTCACCTTTCCTGTGCTTCAGGCAAACTCTTACCAAAGCCAGTGGGAATGTGAATGCCCTCTTACTGAAAATCCTTCCGATTTTATAATTTAAGGAAGTAATGACCATTTTCACCAGTAGTGTGAAAGGCATCACTTAGAAGCCAGTCACCTTGATGGTCTATGATGGTGTATGCACCTATAATTTGTGTTCTGTTGGTGAATGTGGTGACCTGCATTCAAAGGATACCACAAGAGTGTCCATTTCCTCAGACTCTGCCAGGGAATGGCAGGGTTTTACAAAACTCTTGGTTTTACACTACCTACAATGGGGGTTGCAGTCTGCCATTGTCTCCCCAGGTGCCATGGCCCCTGGTGACTTCCCCAGGGCTTTGCCTGGCTTGCCCTCTGCAGAACTGCTCTGGCAATGCCTGAATGTGTGGCACTAAGGACAGAGGTACCCAGCTCCAGGGAAGCATCAATTTGAGGACTGCAGGAAGTCTACCTGGGAGTTAGTGGACTTTTTAGAAGGTGCCTTTCCATACTTTTGGCAGGGAGGTTATTTGAGGCATTTGAATTCACAGTCATCTTCTACAAGTGCTTAAAGAACTTACTGAAAATGTAAACTTGGGTATTAGGGAGCTTTGAGGATTCCCATTGGGATATATTCATAACTTTAAATGAAGTTCATGGTCATTGTTATTATCTCATGAATGTGAATTCTGTTTGCAATATCAATACAGTACACTGAAATGAAAGCCCAGACCCAATAATATATTTTGGCTTCTGACATCCCATTTTCATGTGTCTGCACATTGCATTTTAAGTGGAGAATAAAATAAAAAGACCTGTGATACCAGGGCTCTTAGTTCAGTGGCACTGGCACCCTCCACCTGTGAGTAAACTCTGAGGCCTTTTTTCCTCTTCTCTCATCTCTTTACAGCATCAAGGAGTTGAAAGTAACATTTTTGTCAGAGACCCAGTGCCCACCTCATGTGGAGCACTGAAGTCCTGGGGGCTGTCAGCCAACAGGAACAGCCCTGCAGAGAGCAGGCATTTAATTCTGCTCTTGACGGCATCATCTCCTGTTCACTGCTGAGCTCCGAGCTAAGCAAGAGTTGTAAGCCAAGACAGATGAGCATCTCTCAAGGCAGCCTGTTCTGTGCTTGCAGGAAGTATGGTACACTGAATATGCAGAATCATGGAATAGTTTGGGTTGAAATGAACCTTAAAGATCTTGCTCCTGTTGCCTAGAATTGAAAGAAACTTTCCAAACAATATTAGAGGTGATAACAAAGAGCAGTTCTTTCATGGAAGCTTTCAGGTGCTCAAAATATAGATATGCACGCCCATGGTATCAGAATTATCAATTTTTTTTAAAGTTTAATTAATTAGTATATCTAGCCTGAACATCCAATAGGGGAATGGTTGTCTAGTGACACACCCTTGGGCCTACCCCTTGGAGTCTCTTCAGGAGGTTCTTTGCCCTATTTCTTGTTATGTCTCCCAAGTGCTGGTGCAAAATAAGATGTCCCTATTAGAAATTTTTTTCCTGAAAATAAGACTAAATAGAATTTAAAGAGTGTGACATAATGTGTGAGAAAGGGTTAGCCACTATCCTAAACTGTGAGAAAGGGTAAGAAAATGCTGGAAACTAGACAACTATATATCATAAATCTACAAAGCTACAGTGATATGAAAAAGCTAAAAATCTTTAGGCATCACTCCAACTCCCTGCCATGAGCAGGGACACCTTCTACTTTTCACAGGTTACTCAAAGACCCACAATCTCCAAATTACACATACACAGTCTAAAAGCTCTCACTTGAGGGACTGATTTGCATGCCCATCTCTGAATGGGTATGATCTGAGGAAGAACAATGCCTGTTAACAGCCCATCTTTTAATTTGTACCTTAAGTTACTGGAATAAGCAGGGAGAAAGAGAATAATTAGGTGATTTTTTTAAACACCACAAACATCACATTTCCTTTATGCTTCAGCAATTTCACTGTAGGAGACAAATCAATACTCTTCTCTGTGGAGTTAAAGATTCTCATTTGGTAAAGGAAAATAGGGAATTTACCTTAAGGAAAACAATACATAATTCTTTAGAAGAAAAAAAAAAAAAACAACACCACCCCAAACCTTCTTTTTGTCTAGTTTCTATTTTGTTAAGAAAAACTAAGCACACTTAGAAGGAAGAGTTTTTCTGTATAGACAGGAGTTTCATAAACACACTTGCTCCTTCCAACACATTGAAGGAAAAGCAGAAAAAAATGCTGAGAACAAGAAAAAGCCTAAAGCAGGAGAACATTTTGGAAATGGTCTGGATCTCTTTCTCAACACCCAGCTACCTAATGGAGGAATAGTTCATTACAACAGAATAAAACAGTAACCAAAGAACACATCCTCACTCTAAGCACATGATTCAGTTTTGGCTGTGCTCTGGGAGGGGTCTTTTTGGGGTGGTGGTGGGGGTATCACTCTTCAGACCCAATCTCTAGTCCCATTCATGCCCCTACTATGTTGCAAATACAGTTGCTGTGACAAACACAGACAAACTCTAAGCCCCCACTTTCCCATGCCACTCATTTTAGCATAACTGGTTTTGTAGCCTAAATGCAAAAGTTTACATATAAAAGTTTTCTTAATGTTCTCTTAATCTGGAATTCCTAGTAGCCAAAGGAGTTCCCCACTGCTTCTAAAATGGTGGTTTAGTTATATTTTATATAGATCCTCTTTAGGCAACAGCTTGTTATTAAAATGTCCATTCTGGCTGAGAGAACAGAAATTAAGACAAGAACAGAACGATGGCATTTTGCTGACAGACAAACAGCTGGAATGCAAATCACCATGATGTGACCTTGCTAACTGTGCACCCTACACACTGTCTCTGAGGGCTCCTCAGTAAACATGACCTGGCACTAAACCACTGCCTCTTTGCTCTTGTAGTGGATTCTCTTCTTGGTGTGGGAGGCCCTTACTCTACCTCATTTTATCAGAGCAACTTAAGACATTTCAGTGGGGTCACACCTTTCTTTCCCAGAAGAGTCACCAGACCCTACTCAGCCCAAAACATTTTACTGTTCGACCAATTCTCACAGCACATTTACAGCATGTCTAGGGCAGTGAATGCAGAAGGATACATACTCCCTTTCCTTCTACAGATTAGAACTGAGGCAGCTCACATAACTGCTCAATCACATAGTATATAAATATCAGCATGACAATGAAAAGCTCAAGTGGTCAGCTCCTGGCCTTAAATTTTTTCTGACTGCACCACTAATTGTCTCTTTAAGAAAAGTCTTACAAAATTACAATAAAAATGCATTTCTAAACAATCGTGACCCGTATGGTAAAGCTGCTGCTTTATGTTACTTGCATCACTGGTAACAGAATGCCAGATGAGAATCTTGCTGTTGGTGTCAGGTAGTTCCACCAAAAAACAGGCTTCTTTTACAAAACTTCAGTGGAATGATAGCTCTTATCATGGAAAGAGAATTTCACAAGGCAGAAGAATAATGGTGAAATGCTCTGTGAGTGGCAGAATGAAATCCAGTTCCACAGGCAGTCAGGAAGGCAGCACCGGTGGGTGGTTATCAAGACAGTTTCATCAGACAGTCGAAGGCCATGCAAAGCTTTATAAATCAGCATGAAGAGTTTACAACTAACACACCACTGAACACAGAACACTAAAGACTTCTCCTGTTCTGAAAAGCTGATTTTTGGCAGCAGCCTTCCTGCAGCTTTTAGATTTTGCTTACAAGAGTTAAAGGGTGGAGGCAGATAGAATCAAATAACCCAGTCTCAAACTCAAGAAAGCATGAATTGAAATCCATCTCCATGACAGAGAAATTATCTGTCACTGATAATATTCCTCAGATAATAAAAGTCAGGATGCGAAACAGCCCAAGTACTTCAGGGGAACCAAAACAATAAATCAGGGTGCTAGACAAGTGTGACATCCTCGGCTACCTGACAGACTATTCTGTCTACCTGAGGCTGGACTACCCTGACAGGGTCCCACACCCTGGTGAAGAACCAAGCAGGGAGATCTGGCCAGAGATGCAGGTACTCCAGGTGTCCCTGGGGTTCTGACCACCCACAACAGTAGGACAGAAGATGAAAGGAGCGCCCCTCAAATCAACTTCACATGGAGCAAAACGGCACCTACAAATGACAGCCAGAAGACTTAAGTCTTACAAGGAGATGAGCAAGGTGTCTTCCTGCAAGCACAAAATGTGATTCTAGTGACAACTGCGACAATTCAATTGTCAGCCTTTTAAGCTTGGAAGGGAAAGAATTTACGAGGGTACCAAAACAGCACTTACAATTACACATTTCACTAGTCTAAGTCTAAAATTACTGAGTAGTAATTGAAACTGGAAAAATCTAAAGCAACTGATCAATGAGAAAGCATGCAGGAACAGCCACGTTCGACACTACAAAAAATTACCTGAATGTTAATCACCACACCACCAACCCTGTCATAGTCACTGAAGAGGAAAACTTCCTCTCTGCCATTTATTATCAAGTGAAGATAACACAAAGACACAAACAAGAAATCTGCACAGACTAGGGATACAAGAACTAGAGATGGGCTCAAACACCTTGTGTATCTATCACTAGCAGAAAACTACCCCAAGTGTCAATGGGGCTGGACTCCACTTTCCAACAGAAATACAAGGAAGGAAAAGGAACAACTATCCAGATAACACTTATATATCCATTTTAGCAATACAGGCAAAACCTTCCATTAATAAATCCCCAAGGAGAAATTCACAAACTATTTTTTCACCTAAAATTCAGAAACTATTCCTCTTCAAAAAATAAAGCAGGTTTTGCACACCCTTTGAAATATTTTCCGAGGGGGGGAAAGAAGAGAGAGAGATATTGAAGAGCGAGATGAGAGACAGTTCTCATTGTAATAAAGTGATTCATGAAAAGTCTGACCCACCAGAGAAGATAATTAGCAGCCGGGCTAGTAATTCTCTTTAGCCATGCAAGTGCAGCTGTTAACTCTTTCTGTAAAACAGGGATAAAACACTGGGATATAGGATAATCGCAGTGTGGATTTTCTACGTGATATTCCAACAGCTCAATAGTTTCTTCTTAAGTTTGACATGTCCTTCTGCAACCAGCTGGTAATGTAATGTGAAATTTAAGATGTCATCTACATGAAAAGAAATCCAAATGAAGAATACAACAATTATGGGGAAAATTCCATAAGATAGAAGACATGCAAAATGTTTGAAAGCACAAATGTAAGAAATTCCCCTGTATAGCAAACCCATAGTACAGTTTGGAAGTGAAACAACAGAGATTCACCTTAATGTGCTAATCACATGACACCAAGGAACAGAGACATTGGATGGCAAAGCAAGGATAAAACCATGAGAAATTCAAAAGAAAATCTGAAATGGGACTGAGAGGGCAATAAATGGCCAAAACTAAGAGAATTATTGTGAACTGAGCACCAAATGGAGCAATTTAAGAGATATAAGAGCATCATAGCTAAGCAGCAAAAATTTATGAGCAAACGTCAGTGGGAGTATGTTTTAGGTCTTATAAACCACCTTTTCACCATTTAAAAAGCATTGTAGATTTCACAGTGACCTGAAACATTCTCAGGGCCAGAGTGAGCTTATGCTGACTTACATCTCTGAGGATAATGGCATACAATGCTGATGAAGCCAGAGCAGTTTCTGCCAGCCAAGGCCATGCTCCAGTGACTTTGAAGGAGCTCTGTTGAGTCTAGGCCACTTGAAGGGCTTCTTCCCCTCTCCATTCTCCCCACTTTTGGACCCTGGAACTTCCTTGGACACTACAGCTCATTGTCCAACAGGAGGCCAAACACTAGAAGAAGAAAGTCAGCAGACTCCTCTTTTCAACATTCAAACTCGTCTCCACCCCCCCTGCCTGAGTGGGTCCACTTCAGGGTCCAAACTTTGTCCAGTGAAATTAACACAGGCTTTTGCCAAGAAAAATTATTACCATTAGACTTGAAAAAAACAACTTGTAAAACACACCAACAAAAGCAGCAGTAACACAATGACATTAATGACTGCATGATGGAACCATTTATTTAGTGGCTGCTTTAGACCTTGGCATTTAATGAAACCTCAGTGACAATAATCCAAACACATTCCACCCAGTGATTTCATGTTTCATTAGCAAACCTTTTAATTTTAAATCCTTTTAGACCTACATGTCCTTTCTAGTACTGTTTTGCTAGCGAAGAGCATCTTGTCTGAATTGCTGGATCAAATCTGGAAAAAATGCATAACAACCCAAAGCCATCACCATCTGGTGACTGTTCAACATCCTATATGGACATTAGCCTGTGTCCAGCAATGGCTGAACAGGTGTCCATACAATAGCAGCCATCACAGTTGTCACTGGTTTGTAATCCCATTTCCAGACTTGACACTCAGGCAGAATACTAAAAGCCTGTCACCCTTCAGCTGATCCTTCCCGGCATGCTTGGGAGGAACCCCTTCTCCCCTGCTCCTCTGCCTTTCATTGTGGAGTGGCTGGTGGTGAATTCTGCGCTGGATTTCATTCACTAATACCTCCATTCTTGATCACTTGAATAGAACGAACAGCATTAACAAAAAGATATGCCCTTGGAAATCCAGCGTTGTACAAATCACAGGGACGAAGACTGCTCTCTTTGCCGTTCAGGCTCCAGAAACACTAGTACTCCCCACAAAAATGTGACTCCTTCACTTAAGCAGAAGTGGAACCAGCTATTATTCATGCCCAGAAGAAAAAGCATTTGCTGCCTTTAACATTAGAGAAAACAAAAATAATAAGACTCCTCCCCTAAGTTCAGTGAGTATCTAAAAAAATAAAAATTTTAATTGAAAATGCCCAACCCAGCCATAAAATCTTACTAAAAGATTCCTGCAATAACCTAAAAATCATACGGTCAACTACATTTGACTAGCAACAGATGACAAATCAGTCAAAATAAAGATAAAAAAATAATTTAAAATAAAGATATAGAGAATAAGGCAGGCTGTGGATTTCACTAGTGTCTTTGAGTTCACAGACAAGTAGCTAAGTTTACAAGCACAACAAATTAGCAGGACTTGGATGAGGCACAGGAAGTAATTGTGCATTGCTAGTTCGTAGCAAATATGAGGGAAAGGCTCATTAACTTAGCTTTCTATGGAGCTACAAACTACCACTTGTTACCTGGTATTTCCTAAGGGCTCACATACAGTCATTGGACTCTTCAGCTGAGGCCAGGAAGATTTCAAAGCCATGGACTTCCCTCAGGCACAGGACCCCTAAGCTGAGTGCTAATAACAAACCCCATGTTCACAGGCAAAAACATCCTTCACATGGAAAACCCCTTCTCAGCAGCCACCACTGTGCAATGTGGCAGGGGAGCAAAGGCTGCCTGCACAGCTCTGTGCCAGCCAATTTTGTTACAGTTATTTGAATCCATCTATTCAACCTGACAGAGCCCTCTGAACTTTTGACAGCCAGGCTGGCTGGAGCTGTTTTGAGCAAAGATTGGATGGGGGGATATGTTTGTGTTGCTTTGGCACAGCCTGTTTTTTGGTAGCAGGGGAGGGCCACAGAAGTGGCTTCTGTGAGGAGCTGCTGGAAGCTTCCACCATGGCCAACAGAGCCAATGGCTCTGAATGAAGATGGACACGAGAGGGAAAACAACATGGTGGCACCAAGGTCAGTGGGAAAAAGGATGGGGAAGAGATGCTCCAAGCATTGGAGCAGAGATTCCTCTGCGAGTAGTGAGGACTATGGTGAAGCAAACTGTCCCCCTGTAGTGCATGAAGTCCGTGGGGGATGCAGAGATCCACTCGCAGCCCGTGGGAAAAGTGCTCACACCAGAGCGGGTGGGTGCCAGAGAAAGCTGTGATCCAGTGGGAGACCCGAATGGAGAGAGGGCCCCTGCTGCCAGAGACAGAGAGAGAGAGCCCTTGCTTCCAAACTAGAGCAGCCTATCCTGCACCCCGTGGATGAGTGACCCACACCACAACAGTTTTGGGGAGACTGTTTGCTTGTGGGAGGGACCCCACAGCATAGCAAAGATTCTTCTCTCTGAGTGAACAGAAGATCTCAAGTGATGAACTGACCAAAACTCCATGCTCTGTCTCCCTGTGCTGTCAGTGGAGAAGAGGGAGCGGCTGAGGGGCAGGAGGGAAAGGTCTTTTAGAGGCTTATTTTACTTTTCATTATCCTCCTCTGACTCTGTTAATAATAAATTTACTTTACACCTTTAAATTTGAACCCATTTTGCCCTTAGAGTGTTTTTCTCACAGTCCTTGTCTCAACTCATGAACCCTTTGTTAATTTATTTTCCCCCTCTCCTTTGCCCAGCTATGGCAGAAGAGAGTGAGTGATGACTTTTGTGGGTGCCTGGTGTCTGGCCAATATCAAACCACAACAATGTTCTACAACAGTTTCACAGGGGTGACTGTCCAGTTTCTAGCTGGTTTAGTTTGTTTCTTTAATAGCCTGCAGGGAACAAGAGCAAGGAAGAAACTACAATCCAAAATCCCTGTGTTGAGACCTTTTTAGCCAGCAAAATGAACTGCAGGTACTACAGTCTTCTATGGGCTTACACCATTAACCTGCTTCTCAATTAGGAATTTAGGAACATCCCTAGCAAGTTGCCAAAGAGTCTCCTCTAAGCAAAGGATGGGCATCCTAAATTCCTGCTCTTTTTCGCAAGTGATTTATACTATCTGGACATTTCCCAGCTACTATGCTAGTAACTTTCCTTGTTCTATACAAACTTGACCAGCATTTTCATGCCCTCAAAAGCACAGCCATTCTAAGCAATGATCAAAACAAAACTTTCTACTTATTAAAAAATTGAGCTTGCTGGGAGGATAAAATATGATTACTTTCCAAACACCAAGAGGAAACCAGCAACAGAAATCTTTCTGCAGGGTCAGAAAATGAGATTCTTAAAGTGAACCTGAAATGACCAAACTTAGCAGTTACATATTTTGCCACATAACATACTTATTTAAATTTTAGTCTTTGTGCACAAACAGACAAGGTTTTGTCCATTTGGCCTGTTGTCTTAGAATTACTCCCTTTGCATCATGAAAGTTAATTACACCAACTGCAGAAATAGAGTAGAGAATCAGGACTGGTTTTTTAGACATCTTATGCATGTCTAACTATGTTAATATCTGTCTGTATGCACACATACCCATGAAGATACACACTACACTGAGATAAAACATGAACAGAACAATGACGCTTTTATCATCTTTAATACAGTTCTGCTATACATAACCTTTGAGCTTAAATATAAGCTTAAACTTGAATCTCTCACATGCATACAGTTATATACTTATTTATAGCTACAGCAATAGAGAGGCTGCTTAGAAAAGTAGAACATCTTTGGAGAAAGTGGGTGGTGATAATGCAGAACAGAATCTGCTTTTCAACTTTACTGGCATCTCTGGTCTATGAAAACTGAACTTGAATCCTCTTTTTCAGCCCAGTGGATTTCTTTGAATCATGTGTCTGTAGGAATTTTTATCTGCCTATCCCCTCAATCATCCTTTAGGAGTTTGGCTGCATTCTGGCCATCAGAAAATTGCAGAAGGAATGGAAATGGACTCCTTCATGCTTTGCATTCTCATACAACAAAAAGCAGGCAGTCCTGGAGGTGAAGAAAAGTTCTGAGTCACCCTGCCCCACACTGAGTGAAGATCTCTGAACTCTATGACTGCTGGAAATAGTGGGACACCATCTCAGAGCACAGGGTGCCTTACAAAGCACAGAACCGCCCAGCCTCCCATACCTTTTAATATTTGTGGATTAAATTTTTCTTTTGTTTCATAATCCAGAGGACAGGAACAAGTTCACTATAGGGGAAGTCCATTACATGAAAAATTAGTCACTCAAATTCATTAATCACTGAAAGAAAAGCAAATGCTTAAGAAGAGGTCATATAATGCTGGGCTGACCCCAGGAATACTGTGTCGTGTGGACAAGCACAGCAGTGCCAGACAAAGAACAGGACATGCTCTGTTTGCAATACAGGTATACTTGACTAGAACTGTGTAAAGTTTGATGGCAAACACACTGCAGCTTGGGGCTTATTCAGCTACATCTTCATGACTGTTTTCCTCTAGCCTTCCATCTGTAAGGGTCTTTGGAGAGAATTCATGTGTTCTGCATTACAAGCTTTAGTAAAGAGTAATTTGAGATGTTTGCTGTGCATAGTTACATAGTTTCTAATAGCTAGTAACACATCACAAATAGTGATTTTAATATGCAAATCACACCATGGGTACTTTGCATGTTATATTCCTAACTGCACAGGCTATTTAAAGGCTATTTTCACGTACCCTCAGCCCTCTCTTGTTCGTCTTGGCTCACAGGAACTGCAAGACAAATAAAACTGCATCTGTCTCCTCACAGGGAAGGTGACAGGAAATGTGAAACAATGACAAGCCCAGGCCTGACTCTCAGCTTGCTAACCACTGCAAACCGTAAAGTTGCCTTTCACTGCAGTCGGCACAAGGCCTGCCGCTTTCTTCAGCAGCCCCAGAACTTCACCTCTGCACAGGATTTCTTTGGCTTTATTGAGCCACTTATATCATACCAGTCATGCCAGTTTTTAAACAACAACTTCAAAATACTGCAGGCTAATTTCAATATTTGACACTACGTTAGAAAAGTTCAGCAAACATTATGAGCATGGAACAGGCCTCCTGTGCCTGCCTTGTGTAGGCAGAGGCTTTATGAAAACAGCTTATACTTGGACAGGCTGTGCAAACTGTTCGGCTGCTAAAAGATTTTGCTGACCTCTTCTTTAAGTTAGCTGCAGACTTACAGGGAGATTTATAAAACACCTCTGCCTCTAATGTGTTCGGTTTATAATCAAGTAACTCGTTCATGGTGCATCCAAGTCAGTCAGGCATGAAATGCTTTCTGTAGATAAGGCAGACAAAGCTGCTGTATTCACTCCCATTGCTTGACCTTAGTGGGGCTGTTGGGATTTTGCATGTTAAGACAGGCAGGGAGAGCACTTGAAGAATGGGGTTAAAACTAAGTCAGCCTTTCTGTTCTCTCTCAATGATTTTTGCTCGATTCCAACCTCTGCTATTGTCAGCTCAGCACAGATCCCATACACTGTGAAGTTTGCTATTCTCTGCCTCTTGCATTACAGCCACTGCCAAGGACTTTGCAGTGCTAGAACCACCTGCCTGTTGTTTCAGACAGAAGAGATCCAGTGTGAAGGCCCATGAGCCTACCAGGGAAAGGGCAGTGGCGGTGCCCTGGAGGAACATGCATAGGCTGCAGGCATTCCCCACAGCTTAGGGTGACGACAAAAGCTTCCCCCATGGTGCTCTGCAGCACTACATTCATTTATCCAGGTTTTGTTGTCCCCATTGGCCCGTTGGCCTTCCCTACCCCGTTTACCCTAATATGTTCATGTTCTAGTAAGTCCTCCCTTCCCTATTACCCCACTGGTGTGTAACCCTGCCCATCCACCCTGGCATTCCCTACTGGTCCCTTCCCTGTGTACTGCCCCTGAACCCTCAGACCACTGGATCCCTGATGCTCTCCTCCACCCCCTCTTTCCCTAGATTTATACCCTGGACCCTCCTTTGTCTTTGTCTTTGGCCCCTGGATCCCTTCAGCGTGGCCTGAAATAAAGCACGTTGGAACTCCATGCCTGAACCCTTGTGTGTCTTCACTGTCAAACTGCTGTGTGTATGTGTCTATCTGTCTGTCTGTGTGTGTGTGTCTGTGCGTGTGGGTGTATGTGCTGGTGCTCTCCTGGCTCCTACCTATTGTCACAAGATGATCCTGGGGAAGGTTGAGTCCACCACCACTGCAGACCTCAACAACCCAGCAGTGCCGTTCCACTGACATAGCAATGCTAATAGGAGCAAAGGCTTGGTTGTGTCAGTGGAATGAATAATTTGCTGGATGTGCAATGAAAAGACCTCCTGAAACAGAGGGACTCAATTATGGCTTCACCTTGGGAGCAGCTGTACTGCAGGCTGGAAACCTTCCATGATGTACTGATGCTCTGATGCTCTCATCGGTGGGGCCTTGCACAAGCACAGAAGAAGGAAGAGATCCTTAAACATAAATGTGGCAAAACAAAAGCTTGGTTTCAATACAGCTGTGAGGATGGTAAGGCACTTGAAGAGGTTGCCCAGAGAAGCTCTAGATGACCCATCCCTGGAACTATTCAAGGCCAGGTTGGATGGGGCTTTGAGCAACAGGTTTTTAGTGAGAGGGGTCCCTGCCCATGGCAGGGAAGTTGGAACTTGATAATCTTTAAAGGTTCCTGTCAACCCAAACCATTCCATGATCCTCTGGAAAAAGAGGGAGGCTACAAAGAAGCACACTGTGGCACAGCACACAGACCACCAAGTGCAATGTTTCACCTACAGTGGCAGAGTGGCAGCATGACGTATGTTATCATGACCGTGGTGATAAAAATATACCTAGAGGATATATAAGTTATGTCATGCTGTCTGAAATCTCTGCAGGCCCAGTAACTAAGCAACACCTAAACTTTTGCATTCCTCATTAGGGTAGTGCAAATCCATTAACTTTGCTTGGACCGACAAGGGTCAGAATTTAACCCATTATTTCTGAGCTGGCTTTTTTCCCCCAGTGCTGACAGAAGTCACACATGATTATCCCCCACAGAGTACCAACAGCCCATTAAACACATAGAGGAACCCGTTATTAGTGACCCAGCTCTTCATTCCTCCCAACTGTATGGGAACTAAAATAGTTAGATCTTTGTTTAGTATGTTAAGAAAAAATAAGTTGATTTTCATTCACACCTCTACCATTTCCCTGGCTACATCACCTACATTACCTTTTTGCTTTCTCTCCCTGCCTTATGTCTGCATGACTCCCTCCAATCCACTAAACCAAAATGGAACCAAAACAAACAAAACTGAAATGGAAGCAGCAAAATGCTTTCCAGGCATCCCCAGGTGTTTCACTAATAAAATACGCACCTTGCCTTCAGTTTTTCTATTTCAACCTCATTCAACTAAGCATCCCTATTTAGGATATAATCCAAAGATGTGCTTAAATGCCTATTTAAATACAGATGGTTTAAATACTTTTCTGAATCAAACCCTTTAACTGTCAGATCTTCAGAACAGAACAAATGCTTTAATTTTGGCTTACAGAGAATTGAAAACTCATGCTCTTCATGGCTGCATTGGTGGCTTGCTGACAACATACACAAAACCAGAAATATCTTCTCACTTCCTCTTAACTTTGTGCACTGGATCTTAAAGAAGAAGCAGACAACAGAAAGCACTTACAAATCTCATCAGACAGACCACTAGGCATGTTCTCAGAGAAAATCCATGGAGCTGCCATTTCTGGGAGAGAATTACAATCATTCAATGTCAAAGTTTTCACTTGTACAACAGGAAAAGTGTTGCTCAATTCATCTTAAGAGACATTAATATGATTTGTTGCTTATCCAGTGCTTTGAGATAAAGGGTCCTTTTTACTCCAGGATTAAAATAACCAGGATCTCTTTTTTTCCTCCAAGTCTGCAAGTGTCTTACTGTGGGTGGACCACCTCATCCTGACAATAGCTGAATGCAACTTCCACCAGTGTCTGTGAGAAGCACTCCTACAGAAGGCAAAGGGGCCACCACCAAACAACCACGCATGATCCAGAAGGGCTTCATGGACCCTGCAGTGCTTCCAAGCCTCCCTGCTTTAAGAGGTGGTGTGCCCAGCTCAGCATTTTCTGAGTTAGGAGTTGCATTTTCCCTCCCTTTCCTTTCAATCACTTAATGAAATCTTTTGTGAAACAATAATAAACAACAACACGCCTCCCACACTCTCATGTTCCATTTCCATGGCAGAAAGCACAGCACTTTTTGCTCAGGCAGCCTCCTCCCTCCCAGCTGTGCACCAAGTGAACTGAAATCCGTGGATATGACAAGGCCACAGGGAATATGTGAGTATCATACAGTCTTGAGCACACACAGGACTCTGATCGTGGCAGCATGCTTTGTGTAATTTTAAAGAGGCACAGTCCTGCCAGCTTCCCCCCTGCCAAAGCTTTACGTAGGAGGCAGAGTTACATAATAGAATTTCTGTTTCTGCAGCATTTGCCCCATACCAACACAGAAATGCAGGCTTTATTATTCTTCCCAACTGGCAGGCACTGAATTACAAGTGTTTTAACCCTCTTTGCACTAAACCCTCAGATTGATTTCTGACACAACAGCAGGAGAAACAGCCTCCGAACATTTCTGCTCTCTCCACTTGTGAGGCTGATTCTTGGCCTTTGAGATCATTTTTATCAGCTGATAAACACTTGCTTGTTAAGGATCAAATTTATTTCCTGGGGAAACTTCTACTCACCATGCTTGAGTTGCATCCAGGACTAATGTGCCTCAACCTTAGGACAGAACTACTTGACCTGGTTTTACATTGTGGCTGCACTGAGAAAGATGGTGTTCATGCTGCAAAAGGGCGAAGATACAACTGAGGGGTGCATTGGGCTGCTCTGCCAATCACAGGGTTTCTGTAAAGCTAAGACTGCAGGAATGTGATGAATACTGAAAGGGGAACCAAGGGTAACCACCTTTGCTATCTTGACCATATGCTGGCAGGACACATTTGCAGCAAGGACCTGAGTTTCTAGTCACTGTTTCTGAATACAAGGCCACCAATTTGCTTTTCAGGACCCTGCTTTCTGTTACTCAGGTGTGCAGGCTTTTTGGAAAAGCTGGTAAGCCAAATGAGGACTGAAATCTCACCGAGGAACAAGTGGCCAACACAACTTACTGGTGTCTCTTCTACCAAATCAAGGAGGGGCCTGTCTATTGTGGAAGTCATCCACACCCACACAGCAAGACAATAATCACTCAGAAAAAGAAGGCCTCTTACATTCCCAGAATTACACTTTTCCAGCCAAAGCACTAAAGACACTATGAGGAAGGTTTCTGAAGCAGATACTGTTAAGTTTACCTGGGAGTGTTCTGAATAGGGAAGCATTTACAGTTTAATCAACAAATAAACCCTCTTGGGATACCAGAGCTCCCACAGATTATTTGGAAAGGGATCAGGTACTTGGGAACATGCACAGGGAAGTTTCCAAGCAAGTCCCAAGCAAGATCACGTCTTGACATGTCCCTCTAGTGCCTGGCACCAATGACCAAAGCACAGCCCAGGACAGCTGGGCAAGGAAGCTCATGGGTGCTCAGCACAGCTTCCTTCCCCGTGCCACAGAGCAGAGCCTTTTGCAGACTCCAACTCTTGGAGCCCCAACTCTTCCATGCCTAGGAAAGTAATAGGCCGCCTGAGCTCCATCACATCTGACACCCCTACTTCCAAATCTCCTTCCTACAGGGTGGAGACTCCCAGAGCCTTCCCTCCACCTTTCCTTGTTGAGGCAATTCCGCCAGGTCAGCAAGCAAGGGGAACAGGGTTTGCTTCCTCAGTGAGGTACTTCTGCAGAGAAAATGAGCCACCAGCAACCAGCAGGAGCGTGCCCAGGAACAGAACCTGAATTCTGCAGGCTTCAGAACAGCATTAAGCCCGGGTGTTGAGCATCTGTGTATCATTTCCACAATTATAATTCTCAGCAGCTTTCTCACCAGAGAACACAGCTGTCACCACTTTAACCGTATTCATTCATCAACACTGACTGACCTTCATTCACAATCTCCCTGAGCAAGTATTTCCAGCTACCTGTCTGTGGTGGCCTTGAAACACCCAGCAGCCTAATTCTGGGACACAGATACCTCTCAAGCCATTTATTCACATGGAGCTGTGAACACGATACATAATCTTTCCAATAATCTGCACTGAGTAAGGCCTGCTGAGTCACTATCTTTATTTTTCTGTAGGCATAAATTTGCACAGCCCACTGTGAGTGCAGTGTAAGCAGTTCCACGGCAGTTCAGGCCAAAATAATAATCTTAACATGAAGGATTGAGGGGTGCTTTATCATCATGACCTGGCCGCCAAAAAACAAGGAGGAATTGAAGACAAAACCATCTTCCCCCAGCCCTGCCCCACCCACACTGACTGATCTGGTCAACGTTGCTGCCCCTACCAGCTGTCCTCCAGGAGGCCTAATGGGGGGCATGATCCCTTGCTGGTTAGTCATGTCCCAGGCCATTTGTGCTGCTAGTTAATGGAGCTGTCATCTGCTTATCCTGGATCATGTGCTATAAATACACCTTTTGCTTTTGTCAGCAACCTAAGCTAACAAAGTTTACCACAGCACAGCACTCCAAAGAAATTCTGCATTCTTATATAGAGTTATAGGTGGAGTTGTAAAATCTTCTGCTCACCTCTGATGATTTAAGGTGAGATTTTTTTCATATTTAAACAACTAAAAATGTTCAGTTTGGGAAAGGAAACATTTTTAGAATTATGAAGATGAATTCTGCACTTTCTCATTCCACAACTTCCCTTATAAACACACATTTAAATAAAAGGTGTTGGGTTTTTCTTCCCCTCAAGTCGTGCCACAAGAGAGAGTGTGAAACTGAGGAACAGACAGCAGAAGAAATTATGATCTGACCTTTGCCTATAAAACAGCTTGGGAGGCATGGGGGGAGTTCAAGGTTTTTCCTCCTGTGAAGCATCAGGCAGCCACAGGAATGTACCTCTAGGAACAGGCTGGCTAGATAAACTGGATAGAACAAGTTCAGAGCAGTGCTGCAGCTTGCTCTGACACCACGTCAAGAGCTGAGAGGGAGAGGAAGGGAGAGTTTCGGGTACAGAGGCAAGCAGGTGATGTGGGGCTGCTGCATTGCACCCTCCCCATCAGCAAGTCAGTGATAGGGCTTGTAAAGGAAGGGGCAGAGCTGCAGAGAGCAGAGTGTCACAGTTTGTTTTGGTAGCTGCTGCGTCTCAAATCTCTGTGCTGGAGTGCTGGTTTTTTGCTGCCAAGGCTTGGCTGTGGTCATGAAGGAGCTTGGGTAGGGCTGGGATCAGGCTGAGACATGAAGCTGTGTCCCTCAACAAGCAGGGCTGGGATAGCAACGTTTCCACTTTCCAATGATAAGTCTTGTGAACTCTGGGTAACAGCAAGATCACTGTGTGGGTGGATTTATGTTGAAATTAACTTATGTTTAATCACATACAGCACATAGCTGGTTTTCTGTCTGCTTTAACAGGGACTGTTTCCTCCAAGGATGGTACTTGCCTGGACTTGAATAATAATTCAGATTAAGGTAGGATGCGAAACTCAAGCACAGCTGTTGATCCTGAAGAACTGCAACTGTGGGCATTCCCCTGTGGAACAAGAACATCTTGATCGCATTTGGTTTAGCTTAGCTAAAAGGATGACAGCATAAGTCGCACTTCTGAGTGGTCCCCAAAACCATCAATTGGCTAAATTCTTATTAACAGATGTAATTTCTGTCATGTACAGTTAATGAACTCAGATTTTTTTTTTTTCCAATTTGAAGCAGTATTTAAAAAATATTTTGCCACTCTGATATTTCACTGTAGCAGTTCAGATTTACTTTGGGGTTTTTTTGGTTTTTTGTTTGTTTGTTTTTGCTTTTTTATTAATTGTTGTTGATTTTACATGTGTGTGGGTTGTTTTGGCTGAAGGACTTGTGAGTGCAGTTTAACCTGCTAAGGGGATTCAGTTGCTGCTGAGCTTGGCCAGGGCTGGGACCATCGTGCAAGGACAGCAGTTGACATCCACAACTCTCTCCTGGGATGTCAAACCTCAGCACTTACTGGCCAGGCCAAACTGAGCATATGCACTGCCAATAAGCAGTGTTCTGTGGCATAGAGCTCATTCTAGAACACTAGCTTTACACTGTCATAACTTCCAGAGGCAGCATGGTTAGAAAACAGAGCAAGTGCAATGTGAATCAAATCCAGTAATTCTTAGATGGAGCCCAGTGGAATGGTTTTTCCTCTCAGTCATGCTAGAAAGACTCTGGAGCATCCCTGTACAACAGGCCCCTGCAGATATGGACTTACACTGGTACTAGTGACTTTCAACTTGATCCAGATACTTAAAACACCCTCCAGGAAGATCCATTTATATTCATTCTACAGATCCCACTGACAATATGACCTGATGCACCAAGAATCTAAACGACATGTCCAAACATATAAAAGCCAGCAGAGAGAAGGTAAGGAATACTGAGTCTCTTACAGAAGAAAGGAGACATAATCTGAACTTTCTACACTGTTGTGCTTTAGACAAACAAGCACAGTATATTTTTATTATCTTAGTTCTTCCTATGCTGAAAGCAAATCTAGTAGTTCGAATATTTTTTCTTTCAATTTACAAATGTTTAAGAGCTGATAAAATAGTATATATCTGTAGTTGTAAGCAATACATAGATTTTTCTTTTAAAAGGTTGACTAAGTTCTCTATTGTAAACATATTTGTGTGCAAATAGATTTATCCTTCCATAGTTAATCTACAGAAAATAAGAAGGGAACACATGTAATAACTGTAAGCAGCATAAAATAAAGGGACGACAAATAAAAGTGCCTTAGAAATGCTATTGGTAACAGTGTGCTCTTACAGATTTTTCCATGCTTTTCTTGCAGGTTAGATTATAATTGTTCTCTCAGTATATTCAAAAAGCCTGGACCAAACTCTTCCTCAGTATAATTCCACTCGGACTGATCAGGATGAATTTAGCCTAGTGCTTCAAAAGCACTAGTTGGTTTCTTTCTCAGATAAAGCAGAATATATATTATGAAACTGAGGAATAAGACAGATCATAACTAAGGAACTCAAAAAACAAAGCAGCTCATCTGTCTGACTTTATTCAGCAAAACTCCAACAGAGCAGTTTTGTGCTCAACATTGTTTTTTTTTGCTCATTGTTGTTTTGCTCAACACTGAGCTCACATACCTCAAGGTAGTGAGCTTTTTCCCTTTTTAGGACCCATGCTGTATGCTTCTTTTTTTTTTTTCTGTTTAACCCTTGCTATTCTTACAATTAACATTTATAAGCTCTATAAGGGAAACAGACAAGAAAAAATTCTGGCTGTTTGACACAGTGAAGTTGTTGATTCACAGCTTTTGTAACTGCAGACACACTGCACAGAGACATCCAGCCACAATGTAGTGACACTTACTACAGAACACAAATTGGCTGGCAACCTTGGGCAGGTGCTGTCTCCACAACAGTTTTTACTACTTCTTATGACTATTTAATTTTCCAAATACAGTTTTCATGTCAGCTATGTCCTCTATAAAGACCATGGTTTTCACCTTGTTTATCTTCTCTTTTTGTCGTATTTATTTAACATCCTCTGGCTTCACTTTTTCTATAATCATAGAATTTAGGTCAGAAAAAGTCTTTAAGATCATCTTATATAGTTGGAGTTTACTAATTCACCAGAACTGCAAAAATTTAAAAAGCCTATAAGTATTCGAAATATCTTTGCAGTTGTTTGAAGATAACCTACTGACAGGAATGTGTTTAAAAGGAAAACAAAATTCAAATTAATCAAAAGCAAAACAACAAAATCCCCAAACCACTCATTAAATATTTTATATACTTCAAAAGAATTCTTCAATTAAGAATAGAAAGGTGCCCCATGCCCTTTATTTTTTAAATTCTGCCTGATGTAAAACCAGATAATGAAAAAAAAACTTACAATATGAAAGATAGCTATCGGGTTTTTAAGAAGTTATGGTGAAATAAACATCTCTTCTGAAAGCTTCTTTTCCTCAAGTAATTTCTTTTCAATGCAATGTAACATTTTCCCCTTCTACTGTGAAAAGAAAATACACCCGTTCAAACTCGCACATCAAAAATTCTCAGCGTAGGAATCACGATGAAAACAGACCCCAGGAGGAGAGCAGTGACACAGAGGGGATAACAGAGAAAAGGACTTGGGGTAACAACTGCTCTCTGCTACAATGCAAACAGGTAGGTCCTTCTCTGCGGCCACCTTTGCTTGTTTGGGCTGAAGTGGATAAAGCCACATATCTACACAAACTTCTGCTAGCGTTAAGACAGTAGGGGCAGAGAGGAACCAGCTCTACCTTAGTGCACATCTCCACCCTGGGAGGGCAAAGGCTCAGCAGGAAGGGGATTAACACTGTAATGCTTCTGGCTCGGTGGAAGTACACACCAAATTCTGGCAGATCAGATTTCACCACTGCTCTAGTAAACAGGGCATGAATTTGCCATTTCACCTACTCAGAAGCCTGCACCACAATAATACATTCTGCAGTCCCAGAGCGGAGCAGCACGTGCTCTTCCCACCTCAATGAACAGAGCATAGCATGAGCATGAAAGGCCCTCCTGGAACGGGGCTGAAGTTTGTTTAAACTATCACTCCTTTGATCGGATTTACATTTCCCACACTAACCTTCCCCTAGTTTACTGCCACGTGCCCTTCTGGAAAACGGGAAGTTTGCCTTTGAGGAGCCACTCTAAAAAATCTCAGGGGGTAGTAAAGTTACAGCAGAAGCCATCGCAACAAAGGGCTCAAGTGAAGTGACCGCTCCCATAGGAAAAAAAATAGCCTGAGAGTAGCTGTCCAATGAGGTTTGCTGCATGAGCATAAGGAGCAGTATGGGAAGCTGCAGAACATAAAGAATTCCTGCTGTGTTTCCCCCAGTGTGTCTCCTTTAAATTCAAGAGTGTGCATGAAAACAGTTTCTGAATGCGTTAGCCTTTCACATCTGGAGGCATGGCTTCAGTCGTGCATTAGCCCACATGTCTGCATTTCTTCACTAAAGAAAAAAGTGCATCCAGAGGCATGCAGGTATCCAGGGGAACCTCACAATTAAAGGGAAAATAATGCATGTTCACTTCCAAACAGACAAAATCTGACTCCAGGCTTTCAGCATCTTGCATGTTTTTTTGAGAACTAGTCACAAGCTGTAAAAATCCTCTCGTTTTTGACAATCCTCAACTCTTTTGAACATGAGAACGTACAACACATAGAAGTATGGATGAGTATTTAGGAGATGTAAAGCCATGCTTAGGGCACAAAACCCCTTAACTCACAGGTACCAAAAAGAGGAACTCCCATATTTTCTTTCTACCTACTGTCTCTCACTACTCCCAGCCACAAAGATTACTCTGTGTTGCCCTGATCCTTGTCATATCTGCCAATGAACCATTTTAATATGTTAAAAGAGTACAAAGTACAGGGGATGGGCAGCAGGAAAACTAAAAGTATTTCCAGTGGTTTAGGAGATTTAATAAACAAAAATAATCTCCTGAGACTGCCTAACAGTTGACAAAACAGTGAGGAAGTAGACACCAGAAGCTGAAAATTGTGGGTAGTAAAAGTCACACACAGAAAAGTATTTCTTCTCTTTCCAGGTTTTGCAGCAAGCTATCTCTGAGCCTTTCAGAAAAGGTTTGAGAACAATAGGAAAAAGCTGCTTGCTATGCAACTGCAGAAAACTGGGCAATTCTGGGTGAAGACCAAAACTAGGAATGGGCTCAACCAGGGATTAAAACAAGTTAATAGACTGTAGATTCCTCTTGCTGTTCCTTAGAACTGTTTCTAAACATGAAGGTCTTTGGTTGAGGAATTTCCTTGGCCACTGATTATCAGAAACTGGAAGGCTTAAAGGCAAGATATAAGGAGGATCACTCTCTGCCTTCTTGGGATCTGGTAATGTCTGCTACTAAAAATCAGAAGGTTAAATACAACTTGGCACAAAACCATCCCAGAAGACACTGCTTTTGACTAGTTCTGGCCCAACCAGTAAGGCCAGGCCTGTATTAGCCAACTTGGTCTGTTTCCAGAACGTGGCTATTTTCCAAGCATGGATCAGAGCTGGACCAAACCCCTGCTGACCTCTTCATGCAAAGTTGACTATTTCACCATTGAGCTTCTTGAAGAAGCTTTCACATGACTATGCCACAAATACTTGAATGTATTGTCAAATATTTATTATATGCCTGCGTTTGTGTTATCTTTGGGCACCACCGAAGTCCTTATGCTCCAGGAGAGGTTTCCTCACACTGAGGGTTCAGCTGGACTAAGCACTTTGAAAACTCCTCTTGGAAGGTTTTCCAGTTCATCTATGTACCCTTGAATGACCAAAACCAATGTTGTATCTCTTTTAAGGGTTGGTGATCAAGCTGCTTAGCCCCTCTCTCCGACCATTAGTACCATTAGTACTGTCATCATTCCATACAGCAGCATGACCCCCGAGGTGCTCTGCTCTTAACATTTTCCTACTATGACAAACCAGCCTTTTCCCCTGGTATAAATTTGCAATTTTTCTGCTTCCTATTCAAGATAGTCATTAAGCTTGCAGTGTGACTATATAAGACTCACCCCTTGATTACCAGCTTTCCCTAACAGCCTCCTCTGAAAAAGTTCAACAAAAGCCTTTCAGGAGTGTAAATAAGTTACAGTATATCTAACATTTCTCCCATTGTGCACTACCTTTACTTTTTGAAAGAATTCTAATACATTAGAGGAAGTTTACACTTAGAGAAAGTTATGCTGGTTTGCGCGTCAGGTACTTTATAATGACATCTACAATGACTTTCTCAACAATTTTCTTAGGCACTTAAATGAGGGTCATGAGTTTATAATTCCCTGGATCACCCTTATCATCTCTCCCACCTCAATAAAAAGAGCACTGGCAATCTTCCAGATTCTTATTATAGCTGTAACGATAAATTAAATCACATTTATTTTGGGGTTGTTTTTTCCTAGGAGGTAATTCAACTAATACTAAAGAAATAACTGCTGACTTAATAGATTAATGTAGTTCAAATATTATAATATTAATATTCTCTATATTTACATATGCATGTCAGTCATTCTCAAACTGCTTTAACAACAAAGCCACTATCTTTATCTCCATTTTGAAGACCAGGACAATGAAGCACAGACAAGGGCATTACAGGGCAAAGTTACAAGCAGAGTCCAAGTCTCATATTTGTAACACTGCCTGCTAAATCATGAGATTCAATGAGGGCTTCTTAAGTATAAAAGTATCTCTACTCCTGCCAACTCTTGACCAAAATATAATGTTAAGCTCACCAGGTATTCCAGTGTAAAAAAAAAAAAAGTATTTTATATTATAATTTTCTCTTCTTAATTGTCCCTTGAGCCTCCAGAGCTATTCAGGCTCATCAGCTCTCTAGTGGATTTCTAATATAATTCTGGAAGAAAATTACTCATTTATATATATATATATATATTTGTCCCTTTAACTTCCTTTCATTCATCTTGGTCTCTAGCTTTCCCACAAAAACATACACTTCACTACTTGCATGACTCATACTGAGCTTATTTTCCTCTCACCAACTATTGTTCTGCATTAATATTTGTCTCTTCTCATTCAAGCATTTTTTCCCTTTCCTTATACTCCTTTCTCTCCCATTACACTATAAAAATAAGTGTCATCATTCTGTTTGATTCTTTTTTCTGTATAAACATCTAACCACATTCAGTAGCACCAAGCTGATGGATTCAGAGATACCCTGTAGTCATCAGTTCCATGCAGCAAACAATTAGGTTCTTAATTTTTTTCAGGACCAGATCCTCAAAATGGGCTAAAATAGAGGTGTTCAGTGTAGTCAAAGACTAGGAGTGAAATCAGTCTTCCTTGTATTAAGTCAAAGGACGACTCCACCTTGTTTCAGGTTCTTTTTAATTAGCTTCCTCAGTCTTCTTTTCTAATGGCAACCTGATGATTCTTTCACTCCTCTTTCCTGAAAAAACCACATCCTTGATGCTAGGTATCACATGAACTAATGACTTCTGCGTATGTAGTGTCTGTTACCTAAAAGAATCCCAAGGAGCTTTGGAAACCCTACACAGCCTCGTTGACTGAAGCAACTCACCCATGAATGGGAGGAGGACATGCAGCAGCTGTTCATCAACACATGGAAACACAGAGCACAACAGGACAGTGTTGCAGATTGACAACGTAGTGAGAAGTTAGGTGAGCACAATATAATTCTCTCATCTGGAATTGGGTTACACATTACTGTTAACACCCTTTTTCTAAGAAAAGTGTCATGGGATAACTTCTAACAACATTTTTCAAATTCTTGAGTAAACACTGCATCCAAAATACACGAGGTGAAATTTCAGCTCTTGCTTCAGTATTTGTGTACTGAAAGAGAAACAGGGAAGGGAAGCTCAACTGGAAAGCTCCCGTGGTGTGGCAGAAATGAGAGCTAGCTCTACAGCTAACTTCATGGTCTTCCTTGGAAAAGTTTCCAAGCAGCAATACAGAATCATGGAATCATGACAGCTGGAAAAAACCTTTTAGATAATTGAGTTCAGTCATCAAACCAGCACGCTCACCACATTGACCATTAAACCATGCCCTCAAGTATAATATTTAAACTTTTTTTTTTAATTCTTCCGAAATAGCGATTCCACCACCTCCCTGGGCAGCCTGTTCCAATGCTTTACAACTCCTTCTGTGAAGAAATTTTTCCTATGTTCAACCTAAGCCTCTCCTGGCACAATTGAGGCCATTTCCCCTGATCCTTTCATTTGTTACCTGGGAGAAGAAGCCACCCCCCACCTGGCTACAGTCTCCTTTCAGGGAGTTGCAGAGCATAAGGTCTTCCCTGAGCCACCTTTTCTCCAGACCAAACACCCCTGGCTCCCTCAGCTGCTCTTCACAGGACTTGTGTTCCAGACCTCTCTCCAGCTCCACTGCCCTTCTCTGGACACCTCCCAGCACCTGGATGTCTTTCTTGTAGTGAGGGACCCAGAACTGAACACAGCACTCGAGGTGTGGCCTCACCAGTGCAAAAGGACAATCACTGCCCTGGTCCAACTGGTCACATTATTGCTGATCCAGGCCAGGGTGCCATCGGCCTTCTTGGCTACCTGGGCACAGCTGGGATCATGTTAGCCAGCAGCATGAAACAAGCATCCCCAGAAATACATTTCAGTGGGCTCCTATCAGACAGGACTGCAGACCTGCCATGGTCCTGTGGCCAATGCACAGGATCCCAGGGCATACACTCACTCATGAGCACATTTTGGCTTACCTGGGACAGCTGACCAAATTATTTGTCCTATGGACAGCTGTGTGTCTTATAGCCAATCCTGGCTTGTAACAACCACCCCATTTTTAGGTTGGCAGACACCAGATTCAGTATTCCTAAGACATCAGGCTGAAAACCATAAATTCAAAAGCTACCGCGAGAATTCTGCCGCCTACACAGCAGAAGTCAGCAGGTAGCTCAGAGATCGACCAGTTATCCTAATATAAGTCACCTCTACTTATGTGTCAGACCACTAGGGTGTGTAAGTAATGCCAAAGTTTTTTCAAGCTGCTGATGAGCCCTAGATCAGGAGCATGCAAGGGCAGTTCTATTCTGCTCCATCCTGTACCTTTCTTAAAAGCAGACATTTCATGCAAGCTATCTTTTCCCTTTACTCTTCATCATGCAGCTAACAATACCTGGGCATGGAATCAAGGCATTTAAGCTGTAGGTACCTCAGTGTCACACTTTGTAGGAGTCATGCTTTTCAGTAAAATTATCATCTTTCCCTCTCCCTCTACAATTAGTCATATTAGTGCCTCCCACCAAACAATGACCTGCCCAGTCTAGTAACTTAAAAGATGAGAGAGCATTTCACAGTGCAGTGCAACCACATTCTTTTATAAGGATAACTACTGGAAGACATAAAACAAGCTGCTGAAAGGGGCCACATATATTTAGTCCTAGAAAGAAAACAGCCTTCCTCTTGAATATTTTAGAAAACTAAAACCAACCCCATTTCAAAACATTGTTTGTCCTTACCCACTCCTACAAGCTATGTCCTCTATCATTTACAACATGTTTACATTAGTGGGCAGATGGAGCCATTACTGCCCTTCTGGCTGATTTTCCCAGGTCTTTAAACTCTTCTTGAGCTGCTGCACTTGCTATCACTGCTTTGATCCAGAGCCTGACAGCACACTACTTACTGCTGCAGCTTTACAACCTAACCTGGAATTTTTATCCCTGCCATTTCTCTACTTTATAGGCCTTCAAGCTGAAACACTCTGCAAAGGAGCTCCCAGAATCTTTTATGTAATGCATTACCTTTCCATGGCTGAAAGCAACCTGTGTTTTCTCTGGAGTTTGTTACCTGTCAGTATTACAATATTCATTGCCCACATTGTGCCTCAGACATACCAGGACAGTCTGTCCTGTCATAGCATCAAGATCTGACTCTTTGGACTCTCTTCTTCTCAGTCTTTAAAACCTAAAAGAAGGAAGTTTTGGTTGCTGCTTACAAATGTTATTGAATCAACTACTTTCACCTATTAATACTGCAAGTCAGGGTAGAAACACAAGAAAGCCCAGTCAGAGTCTTCCAAACTGTGGCTAGTGTTGAATTTCAAGCTGTAAAAAATAATTTTTAAATTAAGGATAAATTATGTATAGACTGAAAAATAACCATTCAGTCTAATAAATGTGTATATTATCTATCCATTTAAGTTATTGCTACCAGTGTTTTTCTTAAGATGTGAAGGAAGTACGTCACCCCCTAAGCTGGTCAGAGTGAAATGTACATTTTTAATTTGTAAGCTTATCAGGAATACTAAATCCTATTTCCAACTTGCAGCTAATACTACATCTAGCTTGTATTACTTCTCTCCTTGCAGCTTCTACTTTAAAAAACAAGGCAGCTAGTCAGTCTTAGGAGACGACATGACAAATGAGACACATTTCAATAGGATTTAACAATAAACAGCCACCTCAACAAAGAGAAGCCTTCCCCCGCCTCCCCACTAAAGCAGCATCAGACAAGAAACTAAGTGAGACATGTTAACAGAGAAGCATTCCAATTAACGTGTTACATCTCCTCTAAAGCACAGACCAAAGGCTACTGCTGCTGGGGATGCTGGGGGATGCAGAACAATAATTGTCACTTCAGCACTTGACTCCCTGCAGCCCGAGCCCTTCCAGCCGGGTTTATCTCTAACCAATTACTGCTGTCATTTGTATTTCAACCTGTGCCATCAGGAGCCAGGGCACAGGCACCAGCCATGGAGACACACAGCAAAGTCAAGCCATTCTTCAGGCCTGCTGATGCTACACCATGTCCCTGGGGACACCATGTCCAGGAGCCACCCCCCCAGTCCTGACACCACGCCGTGCTCCAAGGGGCACTCAGGGAACCACCATGGCCAGTGTTGGGAAGGACATCCCAAGCCCAGCTGAGAGCCTGCAAGAGGCCACAGAGGAGTTTTTCAGGAGGAGGTCAGGCATGAAAGACACACGCTGGATACCAAAGGTACACATTTTGTTTCTGATGCATCTCCTGATATTCCATCATCCCCGATTGCATTTTCTAATCCAAAGCCACTTGTACTTCAAAACTGCACAGCAGGCAAAGTTGGTGTACTTTAGTGTGACTATTCTTTAGTTCTTCACACAGAATGGTAAGGTTGCAGAGGACCACTGGAGGTCTAGTCCAACCTCCCTGCTTGAGCAGACTCCCCAAAAATTCATTAACTCGGGATTGTGTCCAAGTGAATTTTGAATATCTCCTGGGAAGGAGACTCTGTAACATCTCTGGTAGCCTGTTCCAGTGCTTGGTCACATGCACAGTAAAGAATTTCTTCCTCATGTTCAGGTGGAACTTTCTGTTCCAGTTTCAGCCTGCTGCCTCTCATCCTATTGCCCTGCACCACCAAGAAGGGCCAGGTCCATCCTCTGGACACACCCTCTTCAGATATTTGTAGACATTGATAGGATTCCCTCTCAGTCTTCTCCAGGTTAAACTTGGCCCAGTTCCCTCAGCCTTTCCTCCAGAAGAGGAATGCTCCATTCCTCCTCCAGAGGAATTCTGTGAAGGAATCACCTTCACAGTCCTTCAGGAGCCCCATTTCTCTGGTACTAAGGACCCAAAAAGTAGACACAGTACTCCATGTGAGGTCTCAGCAGGGTGTGAGTACAGAGCACCAGTCTTTGTACTCTTATGGCACCTACATGCAGAAGCTGCACCTTAGGCCCACGATGCTGGATGTTTATACCTGTGTACTTGAGCAGCTTGAAGATACTGGACTGGTCAAGGAGGAACATGGATAAAACAAGGGATTCTCAGCTTCTCAGCTAGGGAACGGTCACAATACATATTGGTGGTGTGCCATTATCTGACTGCAAGAGCTGGGAGGGGATGAAAGAGGGCCCAGGATGACTGTGGGAAAGCTGGAATTCCAGAGGACAACTGCTACTCTGTGGAGGTAAGATGAAAACACAGCACCTACAGCTGCTCATTTACTGCTTTGCTTCCCAAACAGCGCAGTTAAGACAATAAAACATAAAAGTTCATCATTACTTAATGTATTTCCTTCATTGAAGGTTGAAGCCTACCTATTTGCTAAGTATCACAACAAAAATTTACCACCAGTTTTAGAGGGGCATCAGCTCTTTAAACAATCCATTTACTTAATAGTATTTGGAGCTCAGGGATCACTCTTCTTTGCTGACAGGAAAGTCTGTGGTGCCTTCATTTGTCAGCCTGCTCTGTGACATCTCATCACCACACGAGGTGCAGCAGAGACCTCTGAGAGGGAAGAACCACTTCAGCTAGATCTAATTCAACATGGCCTCTGCCACTGAAAATAGTATTTCTTCTGATATCTGCAGTCAAAAAGAATCAGGGGTACAGAACCATCGGTTTTATTTACTGACAAGATGCATTTCCATGGGTTTTTCCATGAAAGAACGGATTTTTAAAAATTCTGTGGGCAACTCAGACTGTCTGCCCATTGCCCAGATGGAGTGGGATACAAATAGCCAGCAAGTGTGGAACAAATGTGACCTCCTACTTAGGAGTGTGGTAGGGAAAGGTTGTTTGTCACTGATGAGCTGCAATCAGAGGCTGTGAACTATCCTTAGCATATCTGAAAAGCATATTTGCTCCATGCTAACCAAGGAAAACCTGTGATCAAGTCAAACCAAAACAAAACACACTGCTTGCTTTTTCTTCTTAACTAGCCACCAGAAAAGTGATGGAAGACTAGGATTTGCTGTGACACCTAGATTGCCACTTCAAGTTTAAAAAAGCACCTGCATGTAAAGCTCACACAGAGCTTATTTTCCTGATTGGAAAAAAAAAAAAAAAAAAAAAAAAAAAGAAGTTTAAACAAATAAGCTAAAGCAGCTTCTAAAAAGAAGCCAGAGACTGGACTATGGTTAATCGAAGGCAACAGAATAGTAGGTTGCCCCCCTTTTTTTTTTTTTCTTTTTAATTGCTTCTAAATGGGTTTTTTTGGCTGACTGTGTATTTGAAATTCTCTGTATTAATAAGCTGATCAGTTACTGGGTCTCTATCTGCTAACTTGAGCCAACAAACCTGCTAATTTCTCTTTTGTCTCCAAGCCAAAAGAATTTTACATGGGAAATAAGTCTTCTCACTTTTCCTGCACTGAGTCACAACACAATGGTAATTTGAAAACCTTCTATTTATCACGGGGAACAAAAATGCTAAGCCAGATAGCAAAGAAGGGCTTGAAACAGGGTCTCCAGAACAAAAACTCCCACCACTACAGTACACAGAACTACTGACTCAGGCATTCTGCTTCTGAACACCACCATGGCACAGACAGGGCTATTCTTCTGTTTCAGTTCATACTGGCTTGACTGACCTCATGTTGTCCTGTAATTCTATATTATTTATGGTTTTTTCCAGCTACAAAATATAACAGCCTTTTGTTACTTGGCTTCCCAATCTGGTTCTGCCAAACTCAAGATCTGCATTTACAAAGTAGGCTTTTTTTCTGCACTTTTAAAAGCAGAATGGTGATCCAGACATTGAATATGTTAGGTGGAAAAGAAGTTCCACAGAGGGAATTTCTTCAGACAAGTGGAATGACAGCTGGGGAAGAATGGTCTGCTGGAATCATCTGGCATGTTATTGCTTCTTCAAGTGACACAGGAAGGACAGTAGCTAAAGGCTGAGGGTGGCTCCTTGGTGTTGTGACTAAGGAGAGAGGACTTCCCTAAAGCCCCACCTCAAGTTTATTCTGTTAACCCCACCTTTAGCAACTGGTTGAGCCAGCTGTCTTCAAAAGATCTTGGCCATGGAGGGCTCAGCTTCCCATCAGCAGAGCAGCTGAATTAGTGCACATTTGTGGAAGCCTTTGTCACGTTTTATAGAGCTTTGACTAAAACCTGCTGCTGCTCCTCATTTTGGCATCCCTATCATACAAACTGAAGGATGTACATGCTCCCATCCTGCACAGAGATGCTGCTCCCTTAAGAACCCACAGTATCTACACTTTGTGTACCAGCAGGTATGGAGCACTCTCCACATGGAATTTGCTAGAAGGATGTCTCGGTTTGAGACAAGTTAGGAGGAATGATCCTGAAATTAACATCTCCTCTAAAGAAGGCAGGTTTTGGTACTCCCCCACCAATACAAAAAGAATTTCTCAGAGGAAAGTGAAAAAAACCTGTTTCTTTAACAAGTAGAGTGCATGCAGGGTACAGGGAAGAATAAAAAACCCAAAACACGGTTAATATTTGAACCTTCTCTCTGTGGAGAAAGCTGGTGGATTTTAGAGTCTTGCTGGGCTCCTCCTGAGGTCCAGAGCTGGGATGTGGCATCCCAGGCCCTCCCAGCCAGGCTGCAGCATGGGGTTCCTGGTGATGTTCTGGTGTTTGGACTGGAGCAAAGCTGAACAGTTCCAGAAGAAGCAGCCACAGTCCTGTGAAAAACTTCTTGCCTCAGCTAATAAATAAAGAAGCTAGCTAAAAGCAAAGACTTTAACTCTCCCTCTCTCTGCTGAGAAAGACGCAGGAGAGAGAGCAGAAGATTATCTGTGTGTGAACACAGACTGCTGAAAGTATTTGCCCGCCTTCCCCCGCTTCCCCTGGGTCTAGCTTAAAGTTACAGCATCCATTTCTGGGCATAAAGCAGGCCATAGAGGAACAAAGTATCGTAACATCACCCCAGGACAAAGCATTTTAGATCTTCTCTAACTCATTGTTTTAGTGATCATCACCACCATCTTCACATGCTCAATACCCTTTCATACTGAATTCTTAGAGGATTATACCTGAACACCAGAGAGAATCAACAAGAGACAACAACAGGTTGACTGATTAGGTTGAGACTGTACCTTGGGTCCTCCCAGTTGTACCTTTGGACCTTTGGCTGAGTGGCAGTAATTATTTGAAGTGTTAAAGTATAAAATGCAAGAAAAATTGCACTGAAATCCTGGACCACTTTGAAACAGGATGCACAGTACACCAGCTTCTTTTCTGCCTGCCCCACATCCCCAAGCAAATACAATGAGTCAAACAGTGTGAAAAAAACAGCTCTAAGATTAATAGTGCATACAGTCAACCAGAGGTTCTCAATAAGGAAAGCACGGGCAGAAATGCAACAAATAGCTACATTTGTTTTTTAACCCACAGAGGACCAAAAAAGTCTTTCTTGGGACTGAGATTTTGTGTTTCATCCGAAGCAGAGCTCTCTTGTGCTTGCATGTGCATATATCATCCAAAACAGCTGAGAGTGTATAAATTTCAGGTCCTCTTCTAACAGTCAGTCAGTTTAATTAACAGCAATCTTTAATTGCTACAGCAGGCTGAAGTAACCTGGCTATAATTTACATCTTGACAACAAGCCATCAGCCAAATTTCCAGAGGCAGACAGCAATCATTGATCTTAGAACTTAAATGAAGTTTGGGTGCTTGGCTTTGGAATCAGGATTGGTGATCTCTTTTGCCCTCTTTCTTCCTTTCTTTCTCTCCTTTTCATCTGATCCCTTCATCCACAAGTGCTGTGTGTTTATATCTGCTGTATGTTTATATAGTAGGACAGGGATTAATACATCAATTTCCATGCCAAGAGTGTAATTTACTAATAAAACTGTGAGTTTTTGTGGATCCTCTGGCTTTTGTTCTTCCTTTAGCACACAAGCATTTATGAATCTTGTGTGCTCGCTTCCCCTTAAGGCTGTGACATCACATTTTTAGTGTCACGGGCAGGATGCTGTGGTTGAAAGAATTGTTTGGGATACCATCACTCTACCCCTGAGTTCTGGCCAGGGCATGCTGGGAAGTGATCTATTCATTGTTAGCAGCCAGGAGGGATCCAAGCAGCTGCAAGCCAAGACTGTCCTAGAAATGTCAGTGCTTGACTGTTCCCTGATTCTGGAAAAGTTGAGAGAATATAATGCCTTCCCAATTCCCCTGGGCACAGAATAGGCTAATGAAAATTGGTATAATCCTGACATGGTGGTTAAATGCATAAATGTGGTGTTAAGAGAGCAAAAGGTAAAAAAGAGGAAAGGTAAAACAATTTTATGTGCAGTTTTGGCAGCGGCTTTTACTGCTGCCCAAAATGAAAGGTATACCAACAAATGAGTAGAGGGGAAAAAATGACTGGATGTCTGCAGGATTTGGTGAAAAGATTGTAGGACCAGTTAAATGAGAAGAGAGAAAGTAGGCTTTGGGAGAAAATGTTGTTTTTTACTGAGTGTGAGCATACTAGGAGGCTTCAGGTGGAGCTTTGGGATGTAGATAAGATAATATTATAGGAGGAATTGCAGGATTTAGAATTTGGACCATCTGTAGAAACACCATCTCATAACACTGATATTTTTGTAAACAATGGAGAAGTTGGAAGACAGTACACAGGTCTATTTTTCTGATAAAGTGAGATGTAATGCTTGCATTGTCATCTGATGATGAGGAAGTAACATTAGGACCCCTCATTAAAACTGAAACCACAGACAACCACCCTGAAATGGCCAGGGTCAGCAAACTGCTACCCAAACAGTGCTGTATACAGCAACTGAGATATCAGAGTTCCAGAAAAAAATATAGTAGACTTGCATGGTATGGAAATGTACAGGCTGATCCTGACAACACTGAAGAGGGAAAAGATGATTCTTTATCTTCAAGTCTCCCTGAGCCTACTAGACCCCACCCCAGGGTAGAGAGGAAAAAATCACACCAAAAAAATTACCCTTCTCCCTCCCCCCTCCATTTTATTTGATTCAGGTGGCTGATTTGCCAAGAGCATAATGGCCACAAGCCAGATAAGATGGAAATCTGGCAAGTAGAATCCTATTGCATGCATAGTGACTGCCCATACATTCAGATTCCAGTAGGTTCTTGTCAACAAATAATAACATATCTAATAGTAACTCAAATGCAGAGAGCATCCTGTTTGTGGAGGCAACTTGAACCACAGGAGACCCTCCCAAAAAGGTGGGGGCAGCAACAGCAGAACAGCAACCACTTCATGAAGTAGAAGATGAGATTCCACCTGAGCAACATCAAGGCCAAACCAGCCCTGACAGACCAAAGAGATCTTTACAGTTCAACTCAACTACATTTAAAGAAACAAATATTCTGAGTGAAGAAAAAGAATTTTATCATCAGCTTGAGCCATTAAACAACTTGAGCCACAACCTGAGCCACGGACAAACCCCACCAGGACGTGCATTATTTTCTCATCTCAGGAACGATACCGGGAATTATGTCAGCATATCCCCACTGAAGATCAAATTAACCATGGAAGGACTGCTTATCCTTCTCGCAGGAGTAGTGACTGTCAGCAGGAACCAAATTTGGTTCACACATCAACGAGCTGAACCCACGGATTGGAGATTCTGTTCTTTACTTACGGTAACAATAGTACATTCTGCACCACACATTTCTCAGCTGTGGGGTCAATTTACTATGGCATTTATAAAGGAAGGAGATGAAAGTAATTTACCCACTGAAATTCAAAAGGTAGCCCGGGATAATGCAATGAAATTTGAAAGGGAATTCCACTCTTGGTGGTAATTAATGCATTACACTTACGACTCCACCAAGAGTAAAGCCAGAATTTTTGTTTTAACAATATGCAGTGCTTTGTACATACTACATACCCAATCATTGTGTCAAGATTAAATCCCAGCAGAGCCTTACTCTATTCCCTGGAGCAGAGAGTAAGGGCCCAATGGAATGAATGTGTCTGCAAAAGAACCCCTTGAGATTTTATTTTTGTAGACAACCCTGTTGTAGATACAAGTAATCATTCACATTTGTGTCTGTAACTCTGTTGAAATTATGGGATCTGATTTTAGATATTGAGCTTCTGTTACATCTTATCAACTGTTATGATTTAGCACTGATTTAAGACCTACACCCTACCCCTGTTGGAATAAATCTCAGCTTGATAAAGCTGCTACTGAAGCAAGCACAAGGAAATGGACAAAAGACTGATTACTGCTTCTCATGATGCAAAAGAAATCCAGGTGATGGAATGGGTGAAAAAGGATGGGGAATAACATTGGTGGAACATGTTATTTGGATGGTTGCCAACAGCAACAGGAGTTTTTAACCAGGTGTTGCATCCTGTGATTGTTCTTTTAATATTAACTTTTCTGCCTTTCCTTTTGATAATTGCATTTTACATCAAGTTGTGAAAGATTATAGAGAGATTGCCCCCAGAGAGTTGAGATAGAGGGGGAAAAGGGGAAAATGTATTCTATCAGCTTTCTCATCTTTTCCCTTTTCAAAGAATGGTTCACCAAGTCCATACTGATGTTTGTGCCACAGTGTGGTGTAGAGTCCCAGAAGACAAGGGGCTAACGTGTATGTCTCATATACCAGCAGCTGGATGGTTGCAGAGCTAACCAAGGATTGTTGGTAATGACACACCATGAAAAAGAACAAGATGAGGCTGGATAATGGGCCCATGCAGAGGTAGGGCAGCACTTTTCCAGGATAAGCACCCTTGTTCTAGTTCCTGGAGATAAGCACAACACAGTACTGCACAAGTCAAGTGCAGGAATGAGGTTGAGAAAAGGACATTGGGTGTATGTCAGGGACTGAAATGGTTCATGCCTCAAACGTTGCTACGAAGTTTTGCCCATTTTAGCAAAAACTGTATAGAGAAGCTGCAACCACGGAAGCCTCCCTGCTTTGGACTGTGAGTTAAGCTGTCTAGACAAGATAAAGAGCACACTATTGTTTAATCATCTCAAGTCTAGGGAGAAATAAACAAAGCTGAAGGAGATGAATGTGTCCACAAGAGAGCCAAACACAGCAAAGATTCTTCACTGGCTAAATTTGGGGTGCGAGAGACCACAACCCACAGAGGCCAGGTTTATTCCCCCTGAAATGAGGAGGGGAGGAGGTTTCAGATGTAACCTCTGGTCAGAGACAGTGAACACTGTCCCAGATTAAAATGCAAGACGTTTTCTATTTCCATCTGTGTAGGAGTTGTCTTCTGTTAAGTGAGCAGTTTTCCTTACCTCTTCCACAACCAATCCTCTCTCAGGGGAGACATCTGCTGATAATGGGCCATTGAATGTCACTGCATGACTGATAAGAGCTATGACATCCCATTGGGAGATGCTCCGCCCAGAGGGAGGAGCCAAGCATTCCTAACTGGATATAATCTTGAGTTTCTGGAACATCAGCACAGCTTTTTCTGCACTGGGTTTCGCAGAGGAACAGCTGCCACTTCTACTGCCTCTTCAGAGGAAGACTGCACTCTTTTCTACACGATCACTGCTCCAACAGAACCTACACCTGACACTCCAGGACTGCAGCCATAATTCCCAATTGGACTGCTGCCAACACCCTGACCCACAGGGTGTCAAGTCGTATTCTGATTCTGTCAGTGTTGTTTTGGTTCACTGCACTGTTTATTTTATCTTTTTATTTTCTTCCCTAATAAAGAACTGTTATTCCAGCTCCCACATTTTTGCCTGAGAGCCCCCCTTAATTTCAAATTTATAACAATTCGGAGGGAGGGGATCTACATCAGGGGAGACTCCTGCCTTCCTTAGCAGACACCTGGCTTTCCAAACCAAGACAAATACTCATCCTCCCTTACACAAATCACCCCAGCTGTGAAACCTCCAATCCCATGGCCACATCCAAGGGACACTCATGTGAGAGGCAGCTGAGGGGGTGCGTTAATCCAACAATGACCCCCCTAAAATGCTCCCATGAGGTTTTACAGGCACAGGACTGACTGCAGGTGATGCAACAAACCCAGAATCTCTTGTAAGAGACAACAGCAAACTCCCCCTGCCAGGGAGGTGCCTGGATTTTCCTACCTGGCCTTAGCAGATATTAACCCATCAGATTCTATACTTTTTAGGGGGACCACTACCTCCAAGAAGCCCAGCTGGAAAGGATCAATGCAACATCATCAGGATCCATGGATGGTGATAATTTCCTTATTCTATGTCACTCTCTTTCTGTCCCCCCCACCTCTTTCTCTTCCTTTTACTCTCCTTTTCACCTCTCACCCTCTCATACTTACTTTTAAATAAAATCCATACTATTGTCACTGGCATATGGTCTCGTTTGCACCTTAATTCGGGCAGAGGCATTTCTAAGAACTTTAATAACTGGATTGTGACAGTGGGGTGGGGGGGGGGGGAGGTCAAGACCACCAAAGACCCCAAAGCCCTCCAATTCATTTCCAGGAAGGACTAGAGGAATGGACTTCACATGGTAACTAATTTGCATAAAAAGGGATCCCCATCAAGCCTGGACAGGTTCTGGTCCCTCACTGCAAAGGTGTGCAGTTCAAGCAGTACTTATTACACAGAGTAGATGAAACACTTCTCCTTCCTCAATAGTTAACGAATACGAATAAATGAATGAGAGATGCCTTCATACCTCCAAATCCCATAAGCAACAAAGTACTCCACTGTACACTGTAAACTCTAATAAAAGAAAATTAAGGATGTAGAGTCAAACCATGGGAAAGGATGAAAAAGGCAACTTTTTGCCAGCTCATACAATACTTGGCTATCTAATCTGTGAAGTAGTAATAGCACCAAGTACACTTTTTTAAAGCTTCTGTTTCTCCCAAATGTACAGTTCATCAGTGAATGCTCCTGCTTCTCATAATCTACTTCCCTTTCCAAAAGGTACTCAGGAAAATTATTTTTTCCTAGCAAACAGAAGTCCATAAGAACTTCCAAATCAACCATATATGCTACCCCAACTTGCTTTTATTACAGAAGAACAATTCCAGCACTGATATACTACTATATTTCATTCAGTAATTTTCAAACTTGCATGTCTGAAGGTTTGCTTCCAGAAGTTCCCAGAAGTCTACTTCAGCACTTAAGCTATTTGGATGGAAAAAGTATCCTCCACTTTAGAAGTGGGGAGAGGCAACCAAGTGCAGCATTCTTTTCTCTTGCCTCGACAAACAGGCATCATCACTACACCCATCCTTAATGCACTGCAAAGGGGTTGTGTTAGGCTCTGGACTGAAGATTTTACTGCCGCACAGACTACATTCACTTCTCCAGGAAGCTACTTCTCTTCACATTCAAGGTTCTTCATAGCCCCTCTTTCTCTCTTCTAAATCACATTTAGACTTCCACCACTGATCGGCCTATGGCAGACACTGACCCCTCTCTACTAGCTAAACTGTCAAACAAATTTCCTCATGCTCCCCCATAAACTCTCATAATTGCCCAATTCCTCCAACGCTGGGATGGAGAATCTACTGGGAGACCATTGCTATCATGTTAGTTAATATCCACTCACTGCCATTTTGCTTTCTGCCCGCTGTCCACTTGGGATCTGTTCTAATACTCAGAACACAACTGTCTTTCAGTGTAGCACCTGACAAAAGAAAGCTGTGGGCTTTGGCTAAGGTCTTGATACTCTGGTATACAAGAAAGTTAAGATCATCAGCAATGGGGAAACTGCAGAATGGTTGAATAGATTAGACCACTTCCAAGACTAACCCATAGGAACACATACCAGTCCCTTTATATGTGCTGACCACCATCAAAAATTGTTGCACAAAAGCTTCATAAATCGCCATTATCATCATCACCTCCTCTGCTCCTTGGGCAGAGGCTTTTTTACCTATCTTCTTCAGCGACAGGATGAGAGGACACAGTCTTAAGCTGCACCAGGGGAGGTTTAGGTTGGATGTTAGAAAGAATTTACTCACAGAAAGGGTGAACATTGCAATGCACTGCCCAGGGAGGTGGTGGAATCACTGTCCCTGGAGGTGTTTAATGAAGGACTGGATCTGGCAGTCAGCACCATGGTCTGGTTGACAAGGTGGTGTTAGGTGATAGGTTGGACTCAATGATCTCAGAGGTCTTTTCCAATCTAATTGATTCTGTGATTCTTCCATTACTGCTAGAAAGAATCAAAAAAACCCTCTGCTACTGGAATTTTTTACCCTGGCCCCTGAGGGCAGGTATGTTTTCTTCTTCAGCATATTTATTATTGTCTCTACAGTGCATGGGCATTTCCAGGCAGGCAGAAAGGAAGAGTTGCTCTCACTAGCACATGGTAATCTAAGGGCATGTGGAGTACCCATCAAGCTGGCATGACAGTCATGGCATGATAGAGCCCAAGCTTTGGAATGTGCTTTCAAAGAGAGTTGAAACTCTGAGACACAGAATATCTGTCAGTCCTGAGAATGGACTATGTAACTACTCCACCTTCACTGCAATTTTCACCCATTTAAAGTCACAATTAATCACCACATCTACAGCTTCTTGATAACATATGAAAAGTTCTGGCTTTTTTCTGTCTGGTCCAGGGCACATGTTGATCAGCTAAATGATGCCCATGTACAAGCACCAGCTCTGGCCCCCTTTGTTTTGTGCCACAGCTGCACTCAAATTGAGAGCGTGTCAGTGTTGGCATCACTGGCAGAACAAAGGAGACAAAGGCTGACACAGGAGAGGGAGACTGTTAGGCTCCTAAAGAGCAGCAATATTAGAACAGAAAAAAAATTAATTAAAAATCAAACTCTAGGAAAGGACACACCTGGACCAGAAGCAATTTTTAAAGGAGGAACCTTTGCCCATCTCACCATTCATAAACCCGGCCTTTCCTTACAGTTTTGTGCAAGAGAGCATGGATTTGGTGAGCAGAGGGATCCAGAGGACTATTTCCTATGCCACTACAGCCGTAGCACTGTCTTACCTCCTTGCCTGCACTGCCTTATCTCTTTGTAAACAAGCTAAACTAGGCTGGGCTAAGTATGCAGGAAAGTACACTAACCATGAGTGGATTTAAGGCTCTTGGCACTAGACACAGCCACTTGGTTTAAGTGGCACGTGTCTCAGTATTAAGGCTCATGCTAAGCAGTTGCAAATGGATATGGCAGGCACGCTCGGCTCTGCACTGAGTTTAATGCAGGAAATTGTGTGAGCTCCAGTACTGTAACACAGGAAGCCTGAGAGCTAAAAACGCACCCTGGAGAATTAAATCTCTGCTCTTCATCCCCGTCTGCAACTCAGGAGTGCTCAGAGTGGCCTTTGTGTAGCCTCACCTCCAAACATACCCTGATCTGCACTTCTTCCCAGTCCTACCTAACATGCAGGGGACATTTCCAGGGAGACAAAAGGCTGTATCTCCTTCCCAAGCAGCTCACAAACTAAGGATATGCAGAGGGGACGGATGTGCCACTTCAGTCTCTCCCTTTGCACAGCTTCAGAGCCCAAACTTCCTTCTACTCACCCCATTAAAAGAAGTACATTGCTGCATTTATTTGTTAGTGCAGCAAGAGACATCCTTGTCAGCAGCACTGAAGCTGTGCAAGTGACTCTTGCAGATGCCATTGTTCTTAGACATGGGATTTCATTACATAAAGCCTGCCCGCTGAGCGATATGTTGGGAAGGGGGGGACAGGAAGGAGGGGAAGGGAGGAAAGGAGGGGGGGGCCTTTTACCAGAGAGGGGAAAAGAAACCCTCAGAGATCCAAAATAAATGATTCTTGATTCACAGGGAGGCACGAAACAGCTCACACCCAAACAGAGACACTCCTGTATGGCAGACAAGCATCCTGATGATTGTTGGCTTTGTTGTTCCAACAGGAAACTCCCCCGCCCCGCTTTGTAGCGCTGGATTCTCGGAGGCACCTACCACTGCTCGCCTTTTGCTGCTCCCTTTGCTGCAGGAGCAAGCGGAGCTGCTGGAGCACGCTGCACAGCAGCTGAAATGGGGAACACCTCGGCATGCAGCATCTTCAACTCACCCGACAAATCATCTGCTCTAATTCAAAGGGCTAGCAGTGAACAAGATATTACAAAAACATATTTCCTGTGCGTTAGCAGAGCCAACGGCATAGTACAAAACTCATGATACGCCACCATATGGCTTCTGCCGTATTATTTTTGCTAATAATGTAAAACAACATGCACCGTGGTAGCTGCAACAGCCACAATGTCACTACAGCCTGTTTGTGCCAGGATTAAAGTGGTTTCTTATTAATTATTTAGGTAGAGCATTGTATTTAAAAACACTAAGGATGGAATAACATTATTCTTATTTAGTTATTTTTCACCTAGAGTATGATTAAACAGTTTAAAAGTCAAAAGTCTCAATTTTTTCAGCAAAACTGGGAAAAACATCACTTACCCCAAAAAAACCCAGTAAGCATTATTTCAGCAACCTAGTAAAAATACCTCTTAAAAGGCATGGGTTTATAGCAAGGAATAGCTGAGCAACTAGTCTGAGCTGTAAAAATGAGACAGAACCAGAGAGCTCTGTCCTGCTGTGATGAGCTGCAAACTTAATCAGGATCCATACTGGCTTGAAATATGTAATCTGTATTGTCTATTTCCCTCCTCCTCTGTGTGTGTGTACAGATGGTCAAAACCTTACAGCTAACCCTGAGCAATGGATAATGAGGTAGTAACACTCTGCAGCCTCCAGCCTCTGTGGTTACTTCCAAATTAACATCCAAACTGCATCATGCAATTCACAACACCAGAAACAAGAGTCTAGTTCACCAGTCAGAGTGACTTGTTAGCCAGGAAATGGTTAGAGCAGCTACATTTCTGTACCTATTTTTGCTCTTTAAAATTGTGTACGGCTACTGTAAACATCAAACCTCCTCTGTGTTCCAGCTTCAAGAGAAGAAGAACAACAAAAAAACACTGGGGAAAAAAACCCCAGCCCCCTCCTACCCAGACTTGTCCTGAATACTAATGCTAAAACTATTACAAAATGCTAATTTGGTACCAGCAACCTATGATTAAAAAAACAATGAAGCACCTCAAGCACATGAATTAAGGCATCATCTTGAACATGGTTTTTTTCATCTTAAGCTAGAAAACCCTTATATATACGCATCTGGGCCTTTTCTGGCTCTTGATGATCTCAAAGCTATATTAAAGATGCAAATCTTTATGTAAGCTAGTCTAATGCATTTGGGGTCTGAATGAAAGCTAAAGACACCACAGTACTTTTAATGGCAACCACAAATGAAACCAAAATCTCAGCTAAGATTATTTTCTGTCAGCAAACACCCCCCGAAGGCAATTCTCATGGATTACTGGGATGCCTATTGAGTTGCTTGAGTACCATTAGCTAACACTGACTATTTGGTATAGAACATTACTACATGCTTTCATGGTTTACATACTTATGCAGTCAGTGGTAAGGATGCACTTTCACAACGCTTCTGAGGCAAGAGTCGCAAAGTTTTAGTAATTAATTATAATAATTCATAATCTAATCATAATCAGTTACAATTGATCTTCACAGTTTTTGTTTCCTCTCCAGTTTAAGGCATAGGAAACGCTGATTTCCTTCTTTGTGCTGCACTGTTCACCAACAGCAAACCTTGAAATGGAAACCTCAGTGCTCAACTTCATGTGTTCTAACTATATGACACTATTCTCTCACTACTATACCAAACTTTTTTACTCTCATCTTGCATTTGTGCATAGTATCTAACTTACCTAATGCCTTCCATCAATACAGTGAAAAAGTAGGCAAATCTCCCAAAATTCTTGCAAACGTACTGGCCATTTAAGAGAAGGAAGAACACATTGCTTGGCCAGGACTAACTATTAAACTACAAGACCTTTCTCACTCCATCCTTCACTTTTTGCCTAAAATACTGGAATGTTTAGAACAGGGATAAAGACCTAACCTTGATCAAAGCTTGGTCAAAAAATAGCAAAAAAACCTCCAGAGAAAAAAAGCAGAATGAATGCAGAAACTCCTCCACTCTCAACCAGATAAAAACTACCCTTTATACAATGTATCTTTACCAGACACATTGTATAAAGGTGTTGATTTTGCTAATTTATATAACTATTCAATAATTGCCTACATCAATAGTATCCATAAATAAGACAGATCCATAAACAAGTATTTGACTCTAGTTAAATGCTCCATAGGGAAATTGATGAAAAGTTCCTCCAACTAGCAATAAAAACATTTGCGTCCTCTACAAACCCCAAAATACATAAAACCAAAACATTAAATACTGGATTCTGGAGTGCAGAGAAGCTGAATAGCAGGTGAGAAAACACTAAGCCGGGAAACTAAAAAATAACTATATTTATTTGGGTTTTTTTTCTATTTAAAATTTTAGCCACATTGGATTGATTATGTCCTTCAACTGATAAAACACTTATATTGTTTGGCTGGTGATCTTCATTTCACAATTGCATGCAATTAACAATTACAAAGGTGCAATCAAAACTTGCAAGAGGTAAGCAAGTCTCTCATAGACTCCCCCAGAAGCAGAAAAAAGTACTGCAGGAAACAAATACTTCACGTCTGACAAGAATAGAAGTTAACTTTTGCACTATACTTTCTCTATTTTCTTTGCAAAGAGTTTGCTTCCATTATAGAGGGAAGGTAGTTCAATAGCTAGTACAAGACAAGGGGGACATGCCAAAATGACACAGATTAATTTTAGTGTCAGAAATTACTGTACATCTCAGTGGTTTGAAACCCCTCAGCTGGAAAGGGGAGGGGATGAGGGTCAGAATCTATCTGAAATGTCACAGAATGTAGGCCTCAAACCCATGAGAGAGAACAGCTCTGGAAAAGAAATTACTTTATAGCAAATCTAACAAACATTTCCTATAAGATATCTTGACTTTGAGGTGCTATTTCACAATTTAAGTTTTTTTAAACATCTCTAAATCTGGACAACTTTCTGTTAGCAACTATGAGGTACAGTAGTGAATCATCATCTTTTCCTCTGCTATTGCTGGGTTCTAGAGCCTGCTCCAGCTCCCACCTAGAAGTATTTGCCATTCTTCCCATTTCTTTTCCAGCTCAGCCTAACACCACCATCATTTTGACTTTGAGAAAGCAGCAAAGACATAATAATGATGATGTGTATTTGTGGCAGGCACATTCTTCTCACTTTCAGGATTTTTTCATAGAGGACCACAAAGAAAAGAAAGAGAAAACCATTTCTATTTCTGCTCCTTGTTTTTCCCATGTGGAATGTGTTTGGAGAATTGTTTACCTGGGGTGATTGCTCGGTTGGATTCTGGTGAGGATTGTTTGAGCCTGGTGGCCAATCCAATCCACCAGTGGCAGGACTCTCAGAGAGGGTCACGGGTTGTGAGTGAGTTAGATATGGTAGTTAGAGAAAGTAGGTCTGTAGTGTTAGTATCTCCTTTAAATAGTATATTAATGTATTATGGTATAGTTATAATAAAGAAATCATTCAGCCTTCTGAACTGGAGTCACACATCAGCATTTCTTCCCACCAGGTTCACCTGCACTTACAATATATATTTGTATATATTTTTCCCCTTTAAAACTGACTTTGCTCATATGAAGGCATAAACAATCTAAAGAAGCATCCCTGAGCCATCCACCGCTTTCACAAAAAGCTGCCTTTAAAGCTATCTAGTTCTCTTCCACCTGATCCTATAAACACTGCTGGCAATTTTCCCCCCCATGCCTCTAACATATTTTCACTTAGCACCAGTTTGATGTATAAGATCTGACAGCCAGGCAGTTATAGGCCACCTGCATCACTATCACCATGACAACAGTGAAAGACAATCCATGATCCCATGCCCTGGTCACACGTTTCAATACAGCTTATCTGTCCAAAGCCACTGAGTCTAATGGAAGAGAGAGTAATTACAATCTTCCACTCATTGTCAAAATTCTCACCATATAATGCCCTTCAAAATTATTTTATTCCTCTCTCATGGCTGCTTTGCAGGAAAAAAAAAAAAAAAAAAAAAAAAAAACCAAAACAGGAAAACAAACCCCAAAAGAAACCTTAACTGGGTTTGGAAGGGAGAGAAAGAGTGAAAAGCTAGTCTGTGCCTGATAGAAAAATGCAGCAATGTGAGCAAACTGTCTCTTCACAGTGCTGAAGGACTAATCAGAAGCAGGGGAATGTACCCACCACTAAGAGGGAAAAATGAAAATTTCTCTTCTATTTGTAGAGCATCACTTAAGATCCTTTTGGTTTTGCACTGCAGGTGAAGAGAGGATATTAGCTGCCCCCTTTTCCCCTCCCCATCCTGGAAAACTTCTTCCTATGGAAATGAAGAAGCACTGTGCTGCCCTGTGCAGCAGCAGCCTCAGCAAGCAGCATGGCTCTTCAGATGACTGTGTCACTAAAGAGAGAGGGAACTCTGTGTCTGAGACAGCAGAGCAGCAGCTCCTCCTCTCCACCCTCTGTAACAGACCATCTCTTAATTTTTCATTTTTAAAGCAGAACTGCAGGGCAGTGCGTCAGAATTTTACCCTTTCTGATCACTGTCCCTAAAGGATCCCTGCATTCCCTCCAGCTCTGGCAGAAAATGCCAAAACGTTATTCCTTTGTCTATAGCCATAGCTGTAATTAGGATGGAGATCAGGGTAAAATGATACTCAGTCTGTACCCATAAAACAGGGACATGACTTCCCTGCCTTGTAGAGAACTGAGAGGACAGAGGGAATCCAGCCATGACACAGACCAGCAGAACTTATTTTGAAGTATGGCAAATGCTGGACAGTGAGTACCTGCAGTAGGTACAAATACAATACCTTCTGGCACAGAATTTGGTGCTGGAAGATTAGGTCACATCAATAACAAATGAAAAGCTTTGCTTTCTGCTTCATACTCTTTGTCCCTATCCTTCCTCCTTCTCCAAGCACCATCATGCAAATCAGTCAGCACGTTGAAGCTCCAGTTTATTAGGCATGTAATAAATACCTCTTGAATTAGTGAAATGTGATAAATCAGGAACAGACAAAAAAGATACAGTAATTTATTAAAATGTCCCATCCACCCATGTCCAAACCACAATAGTAAATAAAACGTCAGATGACTGCCCATTTTAGAGACATATTTTTAGTTGAATGCTTTTGGCTACAGCTTTGGCACCAGGAAATGAAAGCTTCATTCACAGCACTTTACTTGCATCTGCCATACAGGGTTACCCTGGCTCAGCTGACACAGTAACCCCACTGTAGCTCCGGCGCCAGAGTCCCAACTCTCAACTCCCAAACCACAAGGTAAATAAAAAGTTAGTCTTTTTTTGGTCTGTACTTACAGGAACACAAACAGGGCTGAGGACCCTCAGTCCTGATGTAGTGCAAGCACGCATTTGAAATAACCTTCAGCATTCATAGCAGAATCACTTAAAGAGAAGCAACGCTGTGATTTAATGACCACCTTTTAACACATCAGCCAAATAAAATGTTACAACCAACAAAGGTAATAGTATCTTTAAAAGTAGCATCATCCATGACTCCGGTACAAACCTGGTGCCTGCACCACAGCCACAGCTGGTGTGTGGCTGTGCACCACAGCTGGCCAAGGCTGCCCAAGGGGGCACAGGGATGTGTTGGGATGTGTTGCCATGGGTTCAGCAGATTCCACAGAGCACAGCTGGAAAATCTTTGCTGATGACAAGTAGGTGAAGCCCTGCTTTTGCCTGGTGTTTGCAAGGATTTTCAGCCTGGTGTTTTGGATGGATTTTCAGCTGGGGTAGAGCAGGCACCCCAGCAGATCTGTGTGGCTTTACACCAGTCAAGCAACTGCTCCAGGGCTCCCACCCGCAGAGTGCCCCCAGCTCCTTCCTGCCTTCTGGCACTGGTTCAGCACCATCGCAAAGGGAAGGGTGCCATCTACAGCACTGTGCACAGTGCTTCCTCCGGCACCTTGGCTCGCCTTGGACGTCTCCCAGTGAAGAAATAATCAGGGCCAGCCCCCTTAAATGGAGGCTTGATGACTCTTCCATGACAGAGATGGAAGATGACAACGTCCTCAAACTGTTTTCTTATTTGAGGAACACAGAAGTAGAGTGTCTCAAATAGATTCCTTGCCTTTATTTATTCGGTGTCTTATTGTCACAGTGTATTTTCTCTTCTACTATACCTGCATGTTAGCACTATCAAAACCACTGCACTAACTTCTATCTTATTTTTTAAGATGTCTTAGAGTGTCAAACATGATTTGCTTCAGAACTTCTTCCGAGAAGATTTGGTTCCTGCCCTTTCACATTTATGCATTTAATTCCTTTCCCTCTTCTTTCCATGGGAAAGACCAAGTCAAATAACATATTTTCAGTCTTGTACTAGCTACATCTTTCGGAGTTCCTCTGTGTGCAACACCCAACCTCTTGAAAGGAATCAGAGATGAGGTGCCTCTTCCTGTTTTTAATCTTACTAAACTACTAATAATTCATACAGGGGATGCATAACCAATAGATAGAGTCCGCAAACCAATCCTTGCTTTTATGGAAGAGTGCTGGCTCTATTTGTCAATGCTAATCTGAGATAAATGTCCCTATGCAGAATACATGACACACACACACACACTGTCCAGAAGGAAGACAAAGGAGCTGAATAAGTCTGACAGAGCCCTCCTGCCACTGTTGATGAAACAGTCAGAAAATGAATAGGTATCCATAACCACTGCAAGAACTGAAAGCATAATCCTGTAAAGGAGAATAACATTTTAGCTAAATATGAGGATTAGTTTCTCCTCTTTTCTTTATGCTCCACTTTTTATTATGCAAGAGTCTTTCTAATTATTACAAATTTGCCCTGAAAAGCAAGCTCTGGTCAGAGCATTGAGACTCCACCAAGTCAGGTATAAGGAAAAAATAGAATTAATAACTCTTTAATAGATTGTTTCATTCATAACTGCCCAACTGTTCTCCCTGCTTGGGGTGACTTCAGGAATGACCCCAGGGAGCCAAAGGCCACAACAGCATGTTTCACTGAACTTGATGTGGTCAGAAGGCATCTTGTCTAGCAAATTCTGGATAGCATGAGGTGAAATGTGCCAGTAAGTGCCTCTCCATGTCCAGGGGCCTGTGCCTGGGGACAGGCACAAAGCAGCCACAGGGAATAGCCACAGACCACCATCACACAGGATCTCTGTCAGCACTGCATACAACTAGTCTGGAGTGAGAAATTGCACTGGAAACAGGCCAGGGAAACGTCACAGGTCTACCTTTGCACTAATCTGGCCAGTTTTGGTGTTCCCTGTCTCTGGTGCAGTTCAGCTACCAGAGGAATAGCAGCAGGGAAGCTCCTTCACCAGCATCCCTGTCTTCCACATACCCACATCCAAACACTGGACTTCTCCATGGTGATGGCATCTTTTTCTCCCCCAGCCTCCCTCACATCAACAGTTGCTGCAAGGATGTCATTCCTTAGCACGTGTGGCACAGGGTCATGGGGAACAGGGCAGCAGGACACGCTGCTTTTGCTGGGATCTTGTGCATGCACAGGATCACTGAAGGCTTTACACTGCAGCTTCCTGGCAACAAGCCAGCTGGAGCAGCGAGTCTGGTGGCCTGAAAGCAGAAACCCAGTGCAAAAATAGGGAGTTACAAATCCAAGTGCCCTATATCAGAACTCTGCTGTTCTGAGGCATTTGGTCTGTTAACGCTCTTACTCCTGTGACTAAGAGCCATCAAAGACCTTGAACCTACACGGAAACCACTACAACCCAAAGAGTCTTCGGCATTCAGGAGGGCAAAATCCTACAACTGACATGAGTCAGAATATCTGAGATACAGCCTCATCTCCCTGAATTTATATATAAATATATATAAAAATAATATTTATAGATAAATAAAGACTACTGGAAGCCAAAACGTAATGAGCATAATAGGCAGCAGAAAAAAAAACCCAGACAACTAAACAGAACCACAAACAGAAATGTGAATCACACCTGAAAGCGAGAGGAAGCATCAAACACCAAACAGTGACCAGAGGGGTGTGTACCTATGCATCACATGCTCCCACATCTATCCTACAAAAACAGAGGTGTCTTCTGCAGACCAGTGCTGCAGCTGGCAGTGTGTTGAAGAGGAGAGGTGTAATACTCCATACCTGCTCTGTCAGCTGAGATGTTTTCAGACAGACACACCAGATACAGATGTCCCTGCACATATAATACTTCCATTCAGTGACTGCTTCCATATTTATGAGCCAGCACATTCACAAACAACAAGTCATATGTTCACCTGGACATTTCAGACACCTCCAGCTTCATTGCCACTGTGCATGTGTTAGTATCTAACTGCATTTTTGTTCTGGAATTTATTTATTTATCCTCTCAGGCTTAATTTATTCACATTTAATTTTCATACAGATACAGTAGACACAGAATCCTGTCTGATAGGCTTTGCAACCACCCAAAGACATGCTTAACTTGTGTTGTCTAAGACCTATTGCTTAGGACATTAATTCCCCTGTGTTTAAACTCTTGTCTTGCAGGTTCTTTGAGTTTCAAAATCTCATCTAAAGTCTAAGGATGGTGAAGACTTGCCAGGTGGATGCAATATGAAGAATGGAACTAATCTCACCAATACCTTCCTAGTTTCCTTCACAACAAGTGAATGCTTTTCACAGTACTGACATCCTGCTGGAGCCAAGAACTTCAACTGCTCCGATGAGAACTGCTGTAATACAGCTCCACAGACAGATACAGACTCAGGAGTGAAGTCCCCTTTCACTTCTTTGTCAAATGTGTAAGGATGGTTTTGCTGATGGAAGGAAGTGTATTCATCTAACTAGTGTTTTGTAGAATTAGTATTTGTACATAGTCTGGTAAGCATCCAACCCATGTAACTTTGAATCAGTGTTCAGTCTTTCCTCAGGAATAAACACAAGAAATCCCCTACCAGATCTTCCCCTTCCTGAAAGGCAAACTGCCACAAACAAGCCACAGCATTCCTCCCTCTATATCAGTCCCCTATCTCCCTACAGCAGATACAGACTAATCCTAAAGAATACGTGCAGCACATTTACTTTTCCGTGATATAACAATTAAGAGATTTTCCAGATGAAAACAGAAAATATGTCATGAATGAAAACTCCCATATGTCAACAAGTAAACTAGTATTAGTTACAAAGAAAGTCACAAATCAATCAACCACTTCTCCTAAGTGAAGCCTGACTAAAGGGAAACATCTACAACGTGAGCATGGATGCCTTTGCTAATGAGTAATGAGAGGTGTTAAATTACAGGCTGCCACAGGCACTTCCCCTGAAAAAACACAGCTTTTAGGGAAGGTGAGGACTTGCACAACAAGCAACTAACTATGGAGAAGCCAAGAGATCCCTTTTGGTAACTCCAAATTCATCTTGAAATGTGCACTGTAGTTTTAGTGAGCCACAATTGGTAAAACTATGACCATACTTAACGAACAGTTGGACACTATTGACATCACTGCCATTTCCACCACCTTTTCTCCTCATCATGCCCTTGTAATGGGTTTCCATATTTCTCATTAACATTTATTATATTAAACCCTACACCCACCTACAGGTGTGCATACTGAATCTAATCGCTGTCTGGAACACATTGTACTTATCCATTCTGTCTGTTCCAGGCCCTTGCAATCCTCAGACCAGATCATCTGCCTGCCAGAAGCTACCAAAAAATGTTACATTTAACTGAAGTTTCAAGCTGCAGAAAAAGTGTTTTCTAGAAAATAGTGCAATAATTTCTCACCAAAAGTAAAGGTGGGGGCAAGGGTAGTGTCTTCACTACTGTTTCTCAGTTATACTAATTAAGGAAAACTAATTAGTATTAGAGTATAGATTATTTACTCCAGCATAACTGAGGGCCTGGTCTGAATTTCACAGAATGGTTTAAAGACTTTACCTGTTGTGAACACCAATCAGGTTTGGGCCAAGCATTTCAGATATCATTAAGTACAGAAATAAACTCTGCAGGTATTTATTGATTAACAAATGTGATGCAGATAATTTCTACTCTTGTGCCACTTCATTAGGTATCCATTTTTATTCCTACAATATAACTAGAGAACTCATTTTTCAGAACTTCATTACATACAGAACTTTAGTGCCAAGCATGTCTGCAAAGAAGTTATATAGGTGTATCTGTCTACATTCTAACACAGACAAAACTGGGAAAAGCAGATCAAGCCACACAAATGTTTCTGCACTAATTTTTTTCCATGTAATTTCTTTCCCATTTTTCCCACAGACCAATTTTTGAAAATCTATTTTTAGTCTATCGGAATTTTATCTTTTTCCATGGTCAGAAAGGTAAGGTTGGTCACAGTCAAGATTTGCTTATGTTTTCCTAATCATAGAATCTGCGGGGGAAGAAAAGTATGCAAATATATTTTATTACCCTGCACTCAATATCTAACTCCAAAGAGCAAAAGAGAAGAGAGTTCTCCCTTACATGCATACCTACACATTAAGAAAAGATCATGACATTCTAGCAATCTCCAGCTAAGCATTTTCCAATATGGTCAACCAGGTTACAGTTGACAAACCACACTTAAATTATTCCCAAGATACAAAGGCTGTCATTTTCTACAACATTTACTGGATTTGCTAGATCTCTATGGACTGCTGAATTGGCAACAGTATCAGTTATATTTTCAATAGGTAAACATGGACTTACATTAGCATTTTTGGCAAAACTACATGTCATTATATATATACATATATATTATAAACACACACAGTCTTTAACTGCTCATGTCAGCCGCTTGTACTAATGACAATCTCAAAATTCATTTTTGGACTTCGCCCATCTCCATAATGAAGGAAACTTAGTTACAAAACCACAGTGAACCATGCTGCCTATTCCCTCTGATCAATGGTGCATCCCAGGTGTGCCAGGTACTTCCCAAACATAGGCACACCTTCTTGTTCTAATGAATTACCAGGACAGGCTGAAACCTCCTACCCTCCCCTTCACTTTCTACTGTGGCAAGATCTGTACAACCGGAAAAGTAAAACATCTGCCAAACCAGTTCTCTCTTTTAATCCCCACATAAATCCATTTCCTCAAGGAATTTCACTATCCAGTACCCACCCTCATATTTCCCACTCCTATTCTTCTAAGGATAAAGAGCTATCAAGATCAGGTCTCCAGCAAATCCAACACAAACTTAAAACTCACTGCTGATGGAACCATGTCGCAGTCTGCACTGATTTTATTGCAATCTATGCACCAAATAATGCTGAGGAGGAGAGTATATAAAAAGACTCATTTCAACCAGCCAGGCTAACAGAACAGTACAGCTTGGACACTTGAACTCACATCTACTACTACTTCAAACTTTCTGGATTACATTTGATTACTTCCCTTTGAAGAACAGGAAGACAAGCCATTCAACAATCTGGACACTGAAACTGAGACACTGGAGATGATATCAGCATTCCACAACCCTCAAGCTCATCTCCTAATTAAATGGTGTGGTGTGAAATATGGTGCATTACTCTTCAATTTAAACACAAATATATCTTTTGTCACAATGTCTGCTCACTGGCTTCCAACAGGGAGAGGGGGTGGTGGTGTGCTCTTCAAAACCTTCCACCACAGCAACTTTGTACTTCTACTTTGCACCTAGATCAACAGACCCCTAGTTCACTACTAAATTTCTCTAAAACTTCTGTGTTTTACTTGAACACATTGTCCTTCCTCATTGTTTTTGACACTAAAATGACAAATGATTCCAAAATGCCAGTTGATGCCTCAAAAAAACCTTCCCATTACGATATATCATAAATCATAACTAACTTAAGTTAATAAAAGTAATCAATTTACCCTAGTAAGTAGAACAGTGCATTTATGAGATCTCCTTGCTCTGAAGACACCTTTAGCCCCTGGCAGCTGAGCACAGATGAAATCCATCTGATCTGGAGACTGCGGCTGAAAAAGTACCATTTTCTCCTGTGATTTCAAATTAAAGGAAAAGAGGGAGGGCCAGAGTCTGATGTCCTTAGTTGAGAAAAAAAAACAAACCCATCAAGATCTCACTGAATTTTAGTCTAGTAAAAAATGAAAATAACTGAAAATGGTAAAAACAAAAGAAATTAACTGTACATAAACAAATTTCATTATGATACAAAAATATTTACTGGTCACAAACATCTGTAGAAATTACACATTTGTGCTGCATTATCATCTCAATTACGCTGTTAAACTACTCAACCCCTTCCTTATTCTGATATGTGTTAAAAAAACACACACAAAGGAACATGTTTGAACTGATGAGCACAGCAAAGGAAGTGCAGATAGGTATCAGTCAAACCGTATAAGCAGCTTAAAACTGGAGGATGGAATAAGCATAGTGCTAAATGGCAAAAAGACTCAGTCCCAGCACATTCCCACTTCATCTGAAGGCAGAATGGCTGATGGAAATCAAAGTGATTTAAATTGCTGAATTTAAACAGGATTTAAATTATCAAGCAGGAAATCCTGATATGAATTTATATGTTTGGGAGCATGGTTGAATTTGTACTAATTTTTCTAAGGAAGGGTCAATTCTTACTGATTGGTAACTATTAAAGTGCATTACTTGACAACTCCATATGTCCTTTGCATAAACACACAAACCACTCTGCATTCACATAGCAAAACACCGTTCTCTAATTAATTTTTAAAAATGCCTTCAGTGCACCTGTTATGTAAGAATGAAAGTTTATCAAATTGGGTTTTTGCTGTATTTATAAATACTTAATGATTAGTAGATACCTTGACTTTCACCTTTTGGGAAGCAGAAATCTCCTCCAGCTGTCTTCACACTCAGATTTCAGCCTTAAATAAACTAATTGAATCTAATAAACTGATGAAGACCCCATGTCAGTATCAGCACAGAAGGCTTCTATTGCCTTGATCAGAATTTTAAGACCCCCTTGTTCCAGAATACTTCATAAATGTCAACCTTTGCTGGTTCAATTTCCTTCAGAATTTCAGTATAAATATGGTGCTTGGTTGGTTTTTTTTTGGGTTTTTTTTTTAATAGTTGGATTATTTTAACAGACGACAGCAAGTTTAGGCACAGGCTATCCTATTTTCACATCCGATTTGTGTTTTGAAAATTAATTTTAACTTCACTAATAGAGCTCATAAATCTGAATTAAGAGCTAGGAAAAATTCAGTGTGTCAGGTGGGGAGAGTGTGTGTGTGTGCCTATTAAAAAAAAATAAATAAAATCACACTCCAAACAAGGCCCTCAGCAGAGAAATAGAAATAAACACCTATGACAAATGACTCATGAAAGAATAACTGCAGCTGACATATGAAAAAAAAAAAATCACCCTCACCCGTCAGTTTAACCTGGTTAATTTTGAATTATCTTTTTGGAACACAGACTGCAAGTAATCAGAGGACAACAGCATAAGTTTGGATGGGGCTTTGAGCAGCTTGGTCTGGTGGAAAGTTTCCCTGTCAGTGGCATGGGGGCTAGAAGTAAATGATCTTTAAGATCCCTCCCAACCCATTCTATGACTCTATAACCACCTCAAAACCTGGGAGAGAAAGAGTTCTTTATGGACCTGAAGAAAAGGAGCATTAGGATGTGATATTTTACAGTGCTATGTCTTGTTTCAAAATTTCTTGTCTTACTGTTCTAATGCCATTGAAGTAGGTGAGTTCCATGAAAATCCAGAAGAAGTGCACGTGACGGGTAGGGTACTGCTATCAGTGATTTTTCACTCTGACAGGAACCATGCAATGGGAAATTTGAAAGAAACCCTTCAGACTGCTCTCTAGTGATCAACAGATACGGCTTAATTTTAGACTTCCTGGATCCTCCTTCAGCTTGCAAAAAGCAGCATCACTCCTGTTTGCAGAAAACATAAGGCAGCAGATTTTCCCTTTTGCCAGACTAATCTGTTTTACTAAGTATGGTAGCAGTTCTTGAGAAAGACACCAAGAACTGCTACTTTTACCAGGATAATCCACCTTGGGGTTCTTCTGTCTAAGTGAATTCTTCCCTTGCTGCCTCTGTCAACTTTCTGGGGCAGAAGCTGAACAATCAGAGCAGTCAGGAATACATCCATATAAAAGTGCTCAAAGCTACAGTGAATCTGTGAGTGTTCCTCACACATCAGTCCATGCCAAAAATAGGAAAACCTAAAGCAGAAATACCATTTTTTAAAGCTCTTGTCAAATCTTTTCCCCACTGCACAAAGTGAGCGACACTGACTGAACAATGTGCACTGGAAGAAACCACTGCAGAACAACATCTCATTAAAAAAATAAAATAAAAATCAGAACATGAGAGGTGGAATATGAAAGGGACACACATTTTTTACAGTATCTTTTTAAAAGTATTTCCTCCCCTCCCTCAAAACCATTCATCTAACAGCTGGGATTTAGCCCCAGAAGGACACTAGTGCTTTGGCCATTGCTGACCAGCACATCACACAATGAAAAAGAGTGTACATCTCCTGCCTCCTAAGCCTCCTTGCAGCCCTGCACAGCCTGGACAGCTGGCTATTTTTATGTCCAGGATAGCGTGTGAGCTCAAAGCTTATTACCAAAGGTTTCCCTCTGCACACAGGCGTAATGCCAAGGATTTTTTTTTCATTTTTTAATTGTGGGAATGGGCTCTGCATACTGTCCAACTTATAACAGCTTACACTTTGTGAGAGATTTAAGTAACTTATATGCTTCCCTTAACTTGTATTTTCAAAAGTAGACTTTATTTCAGCATTAATAATTGTTTTGCTTCATTCTTTAAGGTACTTAATGTACTTGCTCATATGAATGTATTAAACTAGTATGTGCTTTTAATATTAAATACAGAAGAAATAATCTTTTGATGCTCCTGTTTATCCTCCAAAAGAAATCCCAAAACCCTGAAATCACCCAAGTGAAGGGATCAGCCTAGAGCTCAGCACATGCTGATCAGGGACCAGGAGATTCTGTCTCTCTGCAATACTTTTCTCTAGTTTGACCATCAGAGGAGCTTGGATGGATCCAACAGGACACCAAGGAACAAGTCAGCAGTATGGCCTTATTCCTTTTTACCTTCTGATGCTGTGGCATAAGGGGGCAGATTAATGCCCTTTTCCCAGTGCTTCCTCATTTCCTGGACTAACACACACAGGTGTAAATACTCCAAAAATACAGAGCTAGCATCACCTTGAGAATAGGCACTGAAATGAAAATGAATTTTATTTTTATTTTATCAGGGTCTCCTGGCTGTGTGGAATTAGCCATTCCAAGCCACTGGCCATTTGCTACTAAAATTAAAGATGCATGCATTTTTTTTGGTTGTGCTGAGGAAAACCTGCAGCCTTTGTTACTGTACAGGTCAGAATATATTTCTAACATCACACCTAAATGAAAATAATTTTACATACCACTACTGGGAAAGATCTTGCCACTTCTCCATTCCCACACATCCAGCTCAATAAGATGACCAGATTACAATTCAGTTTTCTTAAAAGCAGTGGTCTACACCTGACAGAAGCTTCAGCCAGAAATAATAAAGTCAACACTAAACAAATTTTAAAGATGACCTAGTTCTGAAACTTCATCTCCTTTATGTGACTGAGCCATAATTGAGATAAATCCACATGCAGTAATAGGAGGGCACTGAACTAAAGCAGCCAGTAAAACCCTATTGCAGAAACAGAGTTTTGTTGTGAGCTTTTACTCGCACACACTTCCCTTGGAGGAATTAAACTAACTTAACTGTGCCAGGATGAAAGACCTTTGCAGAAAAATGATTTTGGAGGAAATTAAGCCTTTTTCCAATCACATAATTTTCTCAAAGTGTCAGAGCCCTCCAATTCTTCAAACTTCCACCTTACAAACGGAAATTAAAAGTATGGTCCCAGTTGTCAAAACACACATTTACCATAAATAAATCCATTACTCACTGTAAGATTCTCTCTGTATTAATTATACTGTCTCATGAGCAATTTCAGCATGAAGCCACTGAACTACAAAGGGTTTCTTGTGTGGCTCTGCCCTGACACTTAAAAAAATAATGCAACATCTTCTGCTACAAAAAGTGATAGAGGAACAGAACATACTTATCATTACAGAGAACTTGTGAAAGTACCTTTTCTTATAAAAACAAACCATCTGTGGGCATCACCTATGCTAAACAAAACCAATCATACAGAGACTGCACTTAAATATCCACACATATATGAAATGTAGTACAGGTTTACTGTGAGGAATTGATGTGCTTTCACTTCAGTTATACAAAATAACACTCATAAAGAGTAAAAAGATTCAGAAGATTTGTGTCTCTTCCTTTTGAAGGACTGACCACAGAAAGAAGAATGAAAGGGAAAAGGAAAAAATGGGGGAAAAAAGAGGGGGGGAAGAAAAAAAGGGGAGAAAGGAAGGGGGGAAGGAAGAAAGAGGGAAGAAATGGGGGAAGAAGGGGGAAGAGCAAAAAAAAAAAAAAAAAAAAAATAGAAACAAGAAGAAAGAAACCAGGAAAAAAGAGGGGAAAAAAAAGAAAAAAAAAGAAACTTCTGTCACCATGGGCATCTTCCAATTTGCCTCTTTCATTACATGTGTCTCAAAGATTAACTAAATTGAAGTTATAGGACACCTTTAAATCTCATTATACAAACAATCTCTTTACAACTCAACAAAGAATAAGAGATTGACTCATTGATATTTACAAAACAACAAAAGCAACACAAGCAACACAAAACCACAGCTGTCAATAATGAGAGAGGAAAATAAGGACACTAATATTACAAAATAATATGAGACCTTCCACTGAGTTCTACAGTCCAAGGGCAAAGGAAAGGGTCTCTCTCATGGTGCAGCCTACATACTAAGTGTGGAAACAGGTTGGATTTTCCCATGCCCTCCCAACAATAAGTGTCCATATCATCGTTTCTCTTTGCCTCAAGGCCAAAGTCAAATTATCCAAACTGAGCTCAGATACTTCCTGGACAGATAAAACATAGTGCTGAAAAGACATAGTCAGCTACATATGTCCTTCTGCCACCCTCCAGACCAAAGAAGGCAACTTTGTGACACAAAGACCCTTCCTGAAATGCCAATATTATGAGTGATTACTAATTGAGGAATGCTGACATCTCAGTATTATGACTGAAACATGACATATAAAACTTCCTTCTGTCGACACCCAAAACAATCTAAGTCTGCAAAAGGCAGACTTTTGGATCATACAAATCATATTACAAAACACCACGAAGAGTTTTTGATTCTTGTGGAAAACTCCAACTCTTTTGTCAAAGACAGTAATGGCCCATATAGGTCTGATGTAAAACAGCACTGATTTTCAAGCTCACCTGTTTAAGGATATGCAAATCACCCCAAATATCTGAAACACCAACTTCACACACCAAGGCACGGAGAGGATTGCTTGGACAACAAGAGGACAAGACTACAACCGTGGCTTATTAAACTGTAAATCTTCCAAAAACCCTTGTTGTTTGGTGCTGCATTTTGACCTCAGGGACAGAAGCTTATTCCTTCCCTTCCCAAAATATGAGACAGTACCACCCAAGGGAAAGGAAATCTCTCATAGCTGTTAAGTGTGCCTGCAGCACACTGCTGAGCAGTTCTCTCTATCCATCAGAAAACAGGATCACAGTCAGCCACTAAAACACTGTGCCTAAACCACCTACAATACTTTCCACTTGTTCCACTGGTTTGAGAAACGCACATTGCCTTCTACCTGCCACACTAATCATTTCTAAAAACTGATTTATATTAGCAGTGGACATATGTATGGGGTGGGGGGGGGGGGGGGAAGTGCACTGAAATGCAGCTTGTTTTAGCAAAACAAAGCTAATCCATCAGGAGGAAAAAAAACCCCACACCACTTACTAAACCAGCTTCAGAAATGTGCAAATAGGATTTGGACATAAAGGATTTAAAATACACACGTGTCCCTGAGTAATGTGTAAGAAGTTACCCAGGCAATGGTTTTCAGGTGAACTGCTGGTGACTTCCAGGGAATATGCAACAGGTAACTAAGAAGAGCAAGTCTGCTGTCCAGAGGCTTACATTTGCTGAACGATTGCCATGCATATTCATTAGCCATGTCACTGGAAAGTGTTTGGAATTCCTGAAATCTGAACTAAACAAAGGTCACCACCCAGTTAACAGCAGTGCAGAAAATCAGCTAGCATAACACACTGCAATGTTCTGATGGACATAAGATCTGGAAAAGCAAGAAAACCAAAGCAACTAATTCACCTGGTATTTGCAGCTGACCATGAGTATGGCCCTGTTAAGTGCCCCAACACCAAACTCTGGCTGCTCGAGGTGGTAAAAGCTGGGCTCGTTATGATTCCCTGTGCTCTCACTGACTTTGTGAAGCCCAAGTACATGGGCATGGGCAAAGTTCTGCTCTTCAGACTGGTTCAACAAGTCAAACAGCCTCCTATATATTTCTATCCTTCCATTACAGCTGATGCCAGCTTAGCTCCACTCCGTGTACCTCAGTCTGGGTTCCATCCATCTTCTGTCCCACACTTATTTCCTATCTGCTTCCTCAGGTGTCTGCATTTCTGAAGCACCACCTTCTTGCTTCTCCTTCCAGACCATAAAACCAGCCAACCAAAACCCATCAAAGAATAGGAAAAAAAAACAAACAACCCACTTCACAAAACCCCCAACCAACCAAACCAAGGTCAAAAGGCAAGAAATATATCCTATGAAATTAACTATTACAAAAAATGTGTATTATAACATTGAAAAAATATGGATGTCTAATTTAAAAAAATATGCCTGATATCACATTACTAGACATTTTATACAACTGTAGGCATTTAGTTTATTCCCTTTACAATAGGAAAGACATTTCATCCTCAGTTTAAATACTAAATCTTGAATCATGTAAGAACTGTCTATATGTAAACAAAAAGCATGTCTGAAAATTATGAAATATTTTATGAGTCTGTTTGTGCTACATTTCTCACAGAGCCCGGTGTATATGACTCAATCATTGCTTTTCACTTACTGGTCTCAGCTTTCTTTCTACATTTACAAATGTCTAAGTTTATAGATGAAGAGCTTAGAAAATCTTCTCTAAAAAAAGAGAAAAGTCACATTGTAAAAGTAGGAAAAAAAACATGATGTGAAGTACTTTGGTCAATATTTGTTACATAGTCTACTGCTGTTTGAGACAAGCAGAACGATTTGCTCCTGCCATTAAATTTAGGGACAAGCTAGCTAGTCCAAACCTGCTGCCATAAACCCTTTACTTGCCTTTATGACATATCTTTCCCATGCATTCACTACCTACAAGAGATAAGTCACAGATTTGGGAAGTAAATGATTTTCAAACCAGAAACAATGTCTTCTCCACTAGTAACCACTAGTGAAACTTAACATAGGGAACACACTGCACTAGATATTCCAATATTGCTAATACTCTTATCTACCTATTGTGCTAACAGCTTGGATTCTAGCAAATCAGATAATTCTAAAATAAAACATCTGAGAAGGCAGGTCAAAAACATAAAAAATGCTAACAAAAAATTAGCATAAAAAATCCTAAAAAAAAACCCCAAAACAACCACACTGAACTTTTTAATCACTAACTTATACAATTATTATCATATTGCCCAGATTTGGATTCAGATAGAAGGAAAATAAAACTACATGTGAGTGTCTGTCTTGGACACAGGCCCTTGCTTCAGTGTTACCTCAAGTTCCATATGCAAGTCAAGACTTCACAATGGTGATAACTTTTTATGTGGGCCTTTCATAATTACTTAACCTAGTTATTGTTCTACATGGAATTAAAATGACCACAACACATTGAGCAGCCAAAAAAAATTGCTATCATCATACTGCAAAGATCAAGCAAAACCATGTTTTTCCTTTTTTTCCTTCTTTTAGCAACAGACCAAGTTCATAAATTTTTAGAAGGAAATTAGCAAAAAAAAAAAAAAAAAAAAAAAAGAACACCAGCTCCCCCCTGTTTTTCTTTCCTTACAGGAAGGACAGTTATCACCTACCTGATACATGCTATGGCCAGCTGATGTCTTCTTTGGACTAGATTGGAAAGATACTTTCTTCATCATCCTTTACACGCTGGATCATCACCTCACCCTCAAGGGTAACTATAGCAGTATTCCTGAAGACACTTCCAATAATGTTCTGCCTGTTGGTCCATAAACTCTAGAAGTATTTCACTCCCAAATTAATTCCAGCAATGTACCACAACTACCAGGCTTTCACTGGAAGGTTGGAAAGGACCCTTAAGATCATCATTAACCCAGCATGGCCAAGCCCATCACTATACCAGGTCCTTAAGTGCCACATCTACATTTCTTAAATATCACAAGGGATATTTAATACTCCCCTGGGCAGCATGATCCAATGCCTGAACACCCTTTCAGCAAAGAAGCTTTCCCTAATATCTAGAACTGGTTTGTCCATGGAAATGCATAGCTGTATGTCCATACATGAATCCTGGGAGTAAAACTGCTGTCTTTGCAGAGCTGTAAAGGACAGCAGATGCAAAATTACGGGAGATATTTTGAATTGTTGAACAACTTGATTACTGATACTTACTTTAAACTGCATGGGACCTTCTGCCTCCCCTTTCCTTTAGTCCATCTTCCCCAGTATGGCAGCGTGTACCTTCACCTTACACCTAAAAAAACCCCACTGTTTTCCTACCAGACAGCTAATTTTCCTCCTACACTGGTACCACAGGCAGATGGCATAGGTGTAGGACTGCAGCCCTGAGACCACCCTGTTTCATGGCAGCAAAACATCAATTTGTTTCAGCTGCTTCATCTAATTAACCCCAAGGCAGTACCACGTGAAGACACCATTAAGCGGAAAAGAAGTCCATGCCTAACTTCCCAGGACCCCTGCCTAGTTGTAAGTAAATGGATACTTTATCACAGTGATAGGTGAAATTTTCAAAAATAGTCAAAATTAATTTTGGTTTTTCTGTTCTACATTCACAACTCTTCATTCCCCCCCACCCACTGATGACATTTTCCACAGCAAAAGTGTTACTGAGAAGGGCAGTAAACCTTACTGTGACCATAAAGTGGTTTTGTTTTGTTGTGAATGAAATGGAGGAGAGCAATAATAAGTGGGATTTTTTTTGTTGTTGTTTTACATGATGTAGAAGACATATTAAAATGGGTTAGAAAAAATAAGCTCCAGCAAAATCCTATGGAGTGAAAAAAATGTAAAGTCAAATTCTCTCAGGTAAATGTTCAAAATTGCAGCAATCCAGCCTTTAAAGCTTTCAGTGTACAAACTACCTGGCATAAATTAGGGGTGAAAAAAAAAAAAAAAAAAAAAAAAAAGAAGACAGCGCTGCAACCTCAGCATCATATCTCCACTTTTACTGGAAGGCAAAGACTACAATCTCAGCCCAGAAACGTGCCACAATAGAAGGAGCTACAGATTATTTTAAACCACTGCTTCATATTCAGCCATGGATTACATACCAGAACACTTCAGCCAATTTCAAACAATGTGATCCCCGTTCAGTTACAGAAATCTACAGTCTTCTGCATGAGTCCACTAAAGCCTTCAAAGCTACGTTACCCTGCTTTGATGACAACTAAAAATATGTAAAATGAATAGCAGCAGTGCCTGCTGAAAGCATTGTTAAAAATTGCTTATTTACTGTCAATAGCAGTGTTCCCTCTGCTGCCTCAGTTATGCACTGGAATGCAATCCAGAGAAATCAGAACAGCCACCAGCTCTGAAGAGAAAAAAGAACAGCAGCACAGACCACAACTGAAATGGAACAATCCATTTAGCAGTCCAAAGGCAATTAGTGTGAGGTAAGGCAGTCTGATTTAAAGTAGTTTTTGCAGATGCTAGAGACTATGAAATACAATATTCTGCATAAACAGAAGGGGTAGGGAACAACAATTTCTTTTTTGGCAAAGTGCTGATCTATCCTCCTTAATGTAAGGAATTATCTTAAATGATTAAAAAACTCCTATACTTTCCAGAACTCTTCTACAATCTCATTTGCCATAGCCACCTCCCTTCCTCCTTTAGATGAAACACAATGCAGAAGTGCCAAAACACCACAGAAGATTAGATATGAGCTAAAGGGAAGAGAAAGAGGATGAAAATATAGAAAATGGGTATGTATCAGTGATTCTTAAACTTGTTGGTCTATCACATCCCCTTTCACCATCAAAACTTATCATAAACCTTTTCATTTTGCCTTGGAGTAGTTAAAAACCAGTGTGTAAGTACAGGTACTGGTTTATACAAACACACATACATAGGCATATTGGCTTCTTGGTTGTGATGCTACCTGGGGTCAGAGTAAGGTTAAAAACCAATTCTCTGCTCTTTTCCAAGGAACACAATATCCAAGGACTTTCTGAATTGGCCCGAGGTTTTCACAAGCATCATAAAGATGATGCAGAAAAACTACACTTACACTGCAGCACTGAGCAATTGCTCCTCTGAATCTGAAGAGCAGAGGAAAATGAAGTTGATTTGTTCCATTAAACCTGAAGTGTTACTGTATGGCACATAGTAAAAGTAATGTAGGGAGGAGACAGAAAAGTGAAGACAGGAGGGGGGAAGAGGCACAGCCCCACCTTCCATCAGTGAAAGCACAACTCCACCAAGCTTCAGGTGCTGAGAGCTGAGAACTTAAAGGACACTACAGAGCCCTATATGGATACCCTACAGAAAGTGATAAAAAAAAAAAAAAAAAAAAAAGAAAAGGAAAAAACCATCCTTGACCTGTTGATCTTTCTGTTTTTTCCCTTAGTGATTCTGAAAGTCATAAATTCAAACTTCTTTCCTGCTCTCTGTGTGCTGTGGTTGTGAAGAACTGACAGCAAGCAAAAGGCAATAGATCATCTGTGCTACCAACAGCACTGCAGCATTACCTTTGGCACTTTCACAAACTTCTAGAAAATGCAAAGTTCCTATGGGTGGACACACTTCTCTCAGATCAACTGAAGACTGAATTATTCTTATCTCCTCACCAATTTTAATGGTGTGTGGAGGCAAACAAAATCAGTCTGAAAGAGGGAAGTCTTGAAAGAAGGCAGCTCTTCCTGTAAGCACAGAATTTCAGCAGCTGCAATCTTATTAACTACTGCAAGTTTAAAAACACATTTTCTCTTAAGCCCTATGAAACTGAGTTTCAAGTATTCAGAAGGCAAACAGAAGCAGTTTGTAGGACTTTTGAGCTACAAACATCAGGAAACTAAAATAAGTAAGAGGGTCACTTTGTGATTCACCAGCTTAGACAAACTAGGAAAATATATATTTCAAATTGTTACGGCTCCCAAATTCCCACTGAATGTACAAGCATGCTGCTTATCTGAACAGCCTGTGAGATCCCAGACTGCAAAACTGATCACAGGTTCGTAACTCCAGTCAGAGATTGTACCTCACATTTCAACTCACAAAACACACTTGAAGGATTCCAGTCAGCAGTTACTGGCTGTCAGGCCTGTTCTTAAACCTCTGCTAAATCAAGCACATGATTTATACATATTGGAGTAATATGCAACCAAATGTCTCATACCTGCAAGTGTTTAAATAAAAATGAACCCTGACTCCTTTGCTACCTACAGCCAGCCCTGTTTCAGTGGCTGTGCTCAGGAGCAGAACTGTGTCCAGGTGTAACTTAGCTGAGGTTCAATGTATGCCACCAGGTAAGCGTGTTTGAACTAAGAGGTCCCAGATGTTTATCCTGGGATAAGGGTTGAGTTTCACAAGAGGATTAGATGTCGTAAGACTGTGCTACCCACGGGAGGGACAGTCAAACGAACGATGGATCCGCTCCAGCTAAAAACGAACACAGGAGAAAAGGAAGAAGCGTGTCCGCCCTCCTTACCTGCCCGGTGAACCCGCGGCCGGGCGGCTGCGCAAGCCAGAGCCGCCCTTAGCAAAGGCAGCAAACACAGCTCCCGACAAGAGCAGGACAGAGGAGACTTCCTCAGTGCTGGCAGCTCAGGTTACACCAGCTGAAGCCATTTGTGAAGCCTTAAGCTTTAGGTCAAGTTACTGTAAATTGAGGTTAATCTACATGCAACCAATTGTCCTAACACAATCACATGTTAATATTTTTGGCGCTGCGATTGCAGCACGAGATTTTGATGTGTTCCAGACAAAGCTGCTCTTCCTGAACTTAACAAGGCCTAGAATTTCACTGCAGGACTTTCAACACTTTTTGTTTGGTCAACTTGAAGCCGAGATTTCACTACCCCTGGATACCCTATGTCAAAATACAACTTGCCCTGCTCCAGCTACGGCTTGTAATAACCCAAGCCACTGTCTTTGAAAGGGACACACTTTCCATCAGAGCATTAAAGGTCATCAGAGGCTAGCAGTGCTTGAAGTGAAGAGTCTCTTCATTCCTTTCAGTTTGCTAAACTGAAACCTATTGTGCTGACTAGCTGCAGAAGGAGGTCAGCACAAAAACTCCTTGTCCTAAAGGACAGCAATCGCACAGACGCATCAAGCGCGAGTTGGTATGAAAAGGAGAAAACAAATGGGAGAGGCCTGTGGAGTAAGAAAGACACAGAGATCCACCCTTATAGGAAAAGGAAAATAAAAAGGGTTACACAATGATTCCTTCTATGATGCTTATGAAAGAGAAGGAGCATTGCTGGCCTGGGATTTAATTCTGGTATCATTCCTGTTGTGTATTTACTACTGACTTTACCCCTGCGTGAGCAAGATCAGACATAGCTTATTAACTGAAGAGATGCTTAATCCTACTTAGTCATCAGGCATGAGTAAGGACTACAAGTATCTTGTGGAAAATAAAATCTAAACAATTATCTTCTTTTTTCGTCTTTGCAATGCCAAAGAAATAGACTTCTCCTATAGTGTGAGTGATAAACCCCTAAGCACCTGTAAAGTAAGTTAAATAGCAATATTACACAAGAAAGAACACAAGAAATGTGCTCGGGTTTGTGAACGTGCGCACAAGTACATATTAAATACAGCAGGTGCAAGCTTTAACAAACTCCTCACAAGCCTGACAACATTCTGTGGCACTCAGTTCCATTACTGGCATTATCCATTAATCACTAAGACAAATGAAGGTGCTCCACTTTTCACTCTGGATACCTTTTTCAACAAAAAGAGGAGACTGAGGTGGAGGAAGGAACTACTTTTCTGTGGTGGTATATCTACCAAAAAGGATATAACCAGATTTCTATAATTCTGGACATGTCATTCTGTCCCTACACAGAGAAAGCTGAAAGGAGTGGCCTGCTCATTTTCCTTCCCTCAGGTAGAAGTGCAGTGTGATCATTAACTTCTGGAAGGCAGTGCCTTAGCCCAGAATGGGTAAAGTGCAGGACTGGAAAATACCGTATGTTTCCAGCCCTGTTTTCACTGACTTTAATTCTGAATTGGCATAGTATACTTCGGCAGGGGAACAGAAAAGATGATCTAATAGGTTATTTGACTTCTGTCGCTAGTTTCTCTGATCTAAATAACATTCTAGGTTTAGGTGTTTAAAACAATTTCTTAAGAACTGGGTTTAGGGTTAGAAACAGAGAGTAAGACAGTGGCTATCAAACTCATAACAATGCTCAATTAAAAAAAAAAAGTCTCAAAGAGCCTTAAAGTAGGGAAAAGTAGCTCCAGCCTCTTTATAGTTTACAAGAGAACTCAGATGCAAATAAATGTGTACTAGAAGACCAGAGTGACAATTACACATGTCACTGCACAAAGAATGCATGGTAAGAACAACAGTCACAGGGATAAGAAAAAGAGGTGATATAATTTGCAGTTATTATTATGTATTTGGCTATTCTATACTAAATATATATTATTTATTCTATATATAATGTATGTGTATACACACACCTATAACCCCTGAACCCCACACAATAACATGGATGCAGAGCCAAGAAGACTCTTGCACTGAAAGAAGGAAACAAGAAAGCAGATTAGCTCACAAAGAACCAAAGAACTGATATAATATGTTGATATTTCCTGGAACCCATCCAAAGATGAGTAGCAGAGTTTTGGATGAATTGCAAATTTTCCCAATACTTCCTCTGAAAGCCAGGCTGGTACATTTTAATAATCCAGCATTTCAATAATCCAACTCAAAATCACAGAAAAGAACTTTGGTTTTTGCCAGGTTGAACTAGGGAAGGGGGAAAGGTTCACAAAGACATTTATAAACTATTTTAGTTTCTGTGCACACCCCAGTCTATGCCTGTGTATCAGCAAACTAGTTCTGTAACCCACTGTTCTCCTCAATAGAAGGAGTTAAAAATCCAGGTATTTCAAAATTCAGCAAGTGAAAACTTTCTCTGTAACGAGATGCAGATTCAGGGTAGATCAGCAACTCATGAAATACAGCCAAACCTATGCTCCCACACCCCATTTTGAAAAAAAGGCTTCCATTGAAAACCTCTTGTCAGTTGACACAGAATCCTAAACAGTGGAAACTGCACAGTGCCTTCCATGAACTCTGGGAGGGAGGATGCAAATTGTGGGGGTGGTAACAAGAATCACTGTACAAACTGCATTGCTTGTACTCCATCCAGTGAAGAAAATCAGAGTGCATGTCTTAAAATAACCGTCTTCTAAAGATGTTTTTGGTTTTTTACCCAGTTTGCTGAAGGGCACTCAGCATGTGTCAGTACCAGCTTCTGGGAGGGTTTGTTGGGTGACTCGCTGCCTGGATTAAGCACATCTCCCCTCCCTCCCTTCTCAACATCTTTCGGTTTGGAGGACACACACACACACACACACACACAGAGAGAGAGATTATATTTTCCTTTAATTTTCTTTGATTAAAAAAAAAATTAGAAAAAGCATTTCTTGTTGTCATCATTGTGTTTGTCATTTAATCCAAACAGTTTCTTTTCCAAATCATGCAGTTTAATGAGAGAAAAATCTAATAATGATTTCTGTGTAAAAAGAAGAGTAAAGCAGCAGCAGGATCTCTGACTTTTCCACTGTAAAACTCTCCACTGGAGTTCACCAGAGAATAAAGAAAGGGAGAAAACCCCTAAATGTACTTAACTTTTTCCTCATGTAAAAAAAAAAAAAAAGTTGAATTGTTTTGCTAAATAAAAATTATGATGCACATAAACAGTTAAACTTAACACACTGTTATGACTGCTAGAAATTAGGAGGTTTGGGATTTTGCATTTGGTTTTACTGCAAAAAGCATAAATGTCTCAGAGAAAATACTTTTCAATTGCTTTAAAAAGAGTAATTTCTTGGGTTTTAAGTACTGCTTTCATGTTCCCATGGATGCTTCCCAATGTTCTTAGACATTAGTCAAAAATCATAATTAACACTTTACAAGTGAAACAAAGCAGATGATGTGTCTAGATTTTTTGGCAACATTTGTGTAATTAAAAAAAAAAACACAGAAATAGGTATTTTCTTGTAGTAAGGCAGTAGAATTTATGTTTTTAAGATTAAAAGCACCGGGCACATTGAGTATATTTAAATAACATGAAGATCACAGCACAGGAATTGAGTTACGACAAATTTCATAGCAAACTACCTCTTAATTAGGCTACTCTTAGCTCTTCAAATGTCCCGACCAGAAAGAATCTAGTAACAGTGAGAGCTGAAACTGCACTTACTCCTTTTATTTTTTCGTTTTTACAACTTTCACATTATAGCTCTGGCTTTCTGTCCCACATCTTCACGTCAAGACCAATTACCTCCTTTTCTAAAATTCCTGCCTTTAACGCTTCAGCACCGGGGTTTGGGAAAAAGGGGAAAGGACAAGCCACCGCTAGCCTAGGCCCAAAAGCACCCGAACTGCTCTGGAGCTGGATGGGGACACAGCGCATCATAACGCTGTTCTGGAGAGAAGTCATTCCGAGAATGTCTCCTAAGCCTCCAGCCCCTTTCCTGTATCTTGTGGGAAAGACACGAGGTGTGAAAAGGGATTTCAGGACAGCTGGGCTGACGAAAAGATAGTCCCTGCTCATGGGGTTTAGGGAGTGACTCTGCTGCTGCCCTGGGAGTAGGTGTAAGCCCAGGCAAAGTACTGTGGTGCAGCGCATATTTAAAAGCCTCCGGTCCTGAAGAAAGGCGCCAGAAGGAAGAGAAACAAGGTTATGCCTCTCTGGCAACATCAGGAAAGCAACAAGATGTCACTGAGGTCGTTCTACTTCCTGTTTGCGAAGCGCACACGCACACATTCCGCCACCCCCGCCGCTTTGCGCGGCTCCTGCCCGCGCTCCACCCGGCCCCGCTCCCTCCGCATCCCCGCCTCCCGGCTGGCCTCGCCGGGAGATGCGCCGAGCTGCCGGGAGCTGTGCTCCCGAGGCCAGGAGGCGGGGGCAGCCCTCGGCGCTGAGCTTTTGTTTGCCGCTGGCGAAGCCATGCCCACTTCCAGCCGCCTCAGCGTGAGGAAGCGGGGCTGGGTGCAGGCAAAGCGCCCAGCAGGGCAGCGGGAAGGGTGCTGCCCGCCGGGCTGCGCCGCGTCTCTCCGGGGAAGAGCTGCCCGGCACCGAGCCGCCACTTGCGGCCGGGGCTGGGCAGGCTCGGCGCGGCCCCGGAGAAACACAAGGCTCCCTCCTCTCACGTGCGGGGGGCGGGGGGGGGGCGAGAGGGAGGACCGCCACACCGCCGCTTTGTCACAGAGACCTCCCCCGGAGGCCGGCAGTAGCTGCCGCCCTGCCGGACCCTCCCGCACGGCCGCGCCTCCCCGCGCAGCGGAGGAAGGCGAGAGGGAGGGACGTGCGAAGCTTGTAAACCACACGCTGCCATCGCACCTCCCCTCCTCCCCGCCGCTCTCCGCCGCCCATTGTGCGCCCGGCAGACAGCGAGGACCCGGCTGCCCCGTGCCCGCCCCCGAGCTCCGGGCACCCCCGCCCCGGCGCGGGGACACGTCAGGACACACACGCGTGTCCCCCGCGGCACAGCCGCCCGTCTGCCCCCGTCGGCCGGGACGAACACCACCAGCCCCCCCACCAGAACCACTGGCTATAAATAAGGCTCTGCCGGAGCGCAGGGCCCGGCTCCCCCCACACCTCTCATTATTCATCATCGGTGCAGCCTGGGAGTGGGAAACTCCGCTTCCTACTTGCCGCTACGCTTCTACCGGCTCAGCCCCCGCCCCCTAACCCCCCTCCCCCCCCTCCCGCTCCTCGCTAAGCTCCTTTAATCCCAAGAAAACTTTGGGAAGCGATTCAGCTCGCGTGGGGAGCCGGGCTGCTGCACGCCGGGGCAGCCCAAGCGAGAAACCTGCCCAACTTTTCCTCCAGTCGGCAGCCCAGCCTGCGGAGTCACCTTCCACCTTCCTCCGCGGCGGGATTTAAAGGCGGCCAGCCCCCCGCACGGAGAAGCCGTGGCGAAACACGCACGCACGCACACACACACACAAAACACTCCCCCGGCTCTCGGCAGCTGCGGCACACTCCTGGCACCGCTCTTTCCCCCTTACCCCAGAGCAGTTCTACCCTTCCGAAGGGGACGGGGGAAAAAAAAAATTGTCCGCTCCCTCCACCCCAGCCCGTGAGAAGTTGCGAAGCGTCCCGCCAGAGACCCTGCCAAAGTTGAGTCGAGCCCCGTTCCCCCTTGACAAGCCACGGGGCCGACCTCCAGCTCATCCCGGCGAGCGACGCAGAGTGGACGGCCACCCCTGCGCCCCCCGGCCCGCATCCCCTTACCATGATCAGCGTGTGGTTCCTCTGCTCCGCCGTGGCGGGCTCAGCATCTTGCTGCTGTTTGCTCGGGTGCTGTTGTTTGCTGCTGCCGCCGGTGCCCGTTTTCTTGGCCCTCTGCTCCAGGGTCCGCTGGTAGAGGCTCACCGTGTCCCTGCGCTCCAGCTCCAGCTGCTCCGCCTGGGCTTGCTGGTACCTGCTCTCGCAGTTGACATGGTGCCGCCGGCAGCCCTCGATGCGCTGCCTCAGCCGCTCCACCACCGTGCTGTGCTTGGGAATGCCGCCACTACCGGCGTTATTGTTACCGGGAGCGGCGGCAGGAGGGCCATGGGGAGTGCTGTTAACCCCGATACCGGCCCCGCTGAGGCTGCTCTTCAGGTTATTGTTGATGCAAATACTGCTGCCATTCGCGGCGGCAGCGGGGGCTGCAAAATCCCCCATCCTCGTCCCCGTGCACACTATTTTGGAAGAACTTTTTATCCTACACTTCACACATACAGTCTCCTCTGGGGTCCTGATGGGATACTTTTTAGAGAACCGGGAAGGGGGGGGGAAAGGGGCACCATCATGTATCAGGGAAACAGCGATCCCAAGCAAATGTTTCTCTTTTCCCCCAGCCAATCCCTCTCGAGAAGCTCCAAAACATTAAAAAGAGAGAGGGAAGGGGGGAGGGAAATAGAGAAGGTGCTAAAAGGTTATCGCCAGCAACACAACCAACAAACACACACACACACAAACACACACACACACACACACACACACAAAACCACAACAAACTAAGCAGCAGCAGTTCGGGTTAGCAAACTCCAGGAGATATCAGACCAGTTCCTTTCCTCCTCTTTCTTTTTTATAATCCATTATTTCAAAACAGATTCCATGAGATTTCCGGAGATTTTGCCAAAAGCCTTCTCTCCCCATGGATAAGGAGAAACACGCGCCCCTCCACATGCACACACATACACACCCGTTCACACGCACGTTCGCACACACACATCCAAGCACAGGCACACGCTGGGTACACACGGCACACTCACTCGCACTCCACGGCATCAAAAGACAGGCAAAGCCGCTTGCTTATTGTATATTCCTTCTAGAAAAAAGTTTTGGTGTTTATGCCGCACCGCGTTCGCAAAGTACTTTGGCTGCTCAGTTGCATTTCAACAGGAACCTAAATAGCAAATCCTCGGGCTGGGGGAAGTAAACACATGAACAATCCGGACCGAGCTGGAGAGGAAAAAAAAAAAAAAAAAAGAAAGGAAAAAAAAAAAAGTGGCGCTCTGAAGTCTCTGCCAAACGCGGAGCTGATACAGCCTAGCGCTTTGCTCTGTCGTGCTGGCTGCTGCTCCTCCTGCCACCATCACAATGATCAAATGCTCTCCTCCTCCACCTCCTCCTCCTCCATGCCAGCGGAGTGATATCAGGACAGGAGCGCTCAGTAAACACCGCAGCGGCGGCGGCGGCGGCGGCAGCGGCGGCGGCTCCTCTGGGCCGTGAGGCAGACCCGGGGACAAGGTGCAAAACCCGGCGCGGACGTCGCCCGGCGGGAGCGGACATGGCGCTTCCCCCGTCGCGCTCACGCCCGGCGGCGGCGGCGGCGGCGGCGTGGGGCGGGCGGCAGCGAGCGGGGCCCGACACCTGCCGGCCCCGCGGCCTCCCCGCACCGCGGGGGCGGGCGGTGCCTCCCGGCCGGCACACGGGGCCCGGCGGCGGCTGCTGCGGCGCGCCGTGCCCGCGCCCGGGGCTGCGGCGAGGGCAGCGCCGGGGGGCGCGGGCGGGCGGGCGGCCGTAGCCGGGCGTGTGCCGCCTTTCGCTTCTGTGTCAACTGTTGCATAATGAATGGGAGCGGAGCGGCGGAGCCCTGCGCCTCCCCGGCACGGGGCTGAACTTTCTATTTTAAACCACGGGAGAAACATGACACGTTGGGCAGCAGCATTTGTCGGAGCGAACGGTGGCTGCCTCCATATAGAGCGCGGGTGATTAATGGATCAAGAAAAACATCCCGGGAATCTAGTTTTAAACCATTTTGCAGACAACGCTATTGCGCCCACAATTGTCATTGAGTGTTATTTTCTATCTAGCCCTGTGAGAAATGGACTTTGAATTTTTTAATACATCTATATAGAACAGAATTATCTCAGAGAGACTCCCGCCTTCTCTAACATGCAGTTGATATAACGAAAATTGGGAACTCGTGCATTAGTAATGTAATCTGATTTAAACCATCTTCATTTTTGCCATCGCAGATTAGCATAGGATACTATTTCTAAGATACGGGGGCAAAGAGCGGTCTTTGTCTTATTTAAGTGCTCAGCAGTGTGAAATTTGGGGTTGATTTCGTGCCTATTGCCACAATTCATGACTATATTGAGATGGTACATAACAGTGGGCAAATAAAAATAGCAATTAGTACCTTCCCTACGTTGGGATTAACAAACACATCTTCCCCTCAGAAAAGAAAACTTTTCTGTAGTATCAGTTTGAGAGCCACAGTGAATTTAAAGTTCTTCATGATCATTGATTACTACGTTACCACGGAACCAGCACGGGGAAATTACAGCTCTGCTCAGAAGCAGGGGAAACTGCAATCCTGAGTCAATCAGTTGAACAGTTGAACAGTTACAATCAGAGATTTGTGCCTCTCTTAATTTGGAGACGGGGGATGTGTTGTAATTTCTCCAGCAACTATGGAATGGAATAGTTAAGATTCAATATGAAAATAGAAAGAGGAGGAAAAAGGACGGGGGGGGAATAATAATAATAATAATAATAATAATAATAATTATTATTATTATTATTATTATTATTATTATTACTATTACTATTATTACTATTATTACTAATACTACTAATACTACTAATACTACTAATACTACTAATACTACTATTTTTTTTTGTTGTTGTTGAAATGGAAAATGTAGTCAGGCCAGGGAGGGAGAGGGCTGTCAAGTACGTTTCCCTTAGCGCGAGTACTTTTTGGATTCCTCAGGAGTGCCCCCTGCAGCCCGCAGCTCGTGTGCTGCAGCCCGGCTCCACAGAGCGCTGGGCAGCACTCGAGTCCAAAAAAGCAGCTTTTATTGCACCCACAGCGTCAGAAATACATGTAAAAGCAGTGGTCTTCTTACAGACTGCTTTTTCGGAGCATTTTATAGAAGTTGTCTTCTTTTCCTACGACTGCCATTAATAGCATTTTTCAATATCTGTGAAGTCACACAAATACACCTTAACTTCCAGTATATTACTTTGGCAGTTGTCAGCGTGGTAATTTTGAAGTGTAAGTTGTATTGCTATAGAATTTAATTTCAGCCTGTTAAAAATGTAGGAATTTTTTATCTCTTGTCTACATACCTTGGTTCTGCCAGGCTGCACAGTCCAAGGATAAATGATTTGAGTAAAAGAAGTTTTGGAGGAACCAGTGCTTAGTGTTAGAAGTTTTGCAAACCAATAAATCACCAGTTTTGTGGAAATAAAATCCCAACCAACCTAAGAAAGGAAGAAAGAAACAAAACACAAAACTCCCCCAACAAAACCCCTCCATCTGAATACATTCAAAACCCATTTGCTTCTGACTAAAAGATATTTTTTATTGGCTGAGGTTAAAGCAAAGTGGAGCAAATATATATCTATTTCCCTACTCATTTTAACAGCACAGTGGTGATTTTTGCATTATTCTACAGTGCAATCTCTTATAAGATAAGGCACTCCCTCCTATATCTAAAGACAATCAACAGAATCAGAATTTTCATTTCACAAAAAAATGGCCATTGTCCTCTGTTATTTTACAGCTGTCATCCAGCACCTAGGAGCTAACTAAATTTTTTCTTCTGATGGGAGGTTTTTCTTTTAAAGCCAAGTATTGAGTGACAATTGTAAACTAGCATAATAGAGATAAGATTTCACAGTTCATTTTTGCATCGTTTATTTTAAGGACACTTACATAAACAATTACCAGCTTCTAAAAAGCTAAAGTAAAATGAGCTATTTAGTGAACTATTTAAATCCAATTTTTGAGTAGGACAACACTTCCACTAAGCCTCTGAGTCTGAAAAAATAAAACCAGGAAACAAATTCTTTGTATTATAGCCTGAGCAATGCAAGAAATAGAGAGATCTCAATTTTGTTCTAACTACTGATTATTGTCATTAAAGCAGATGTTCTTCACAACCTTGACCAAACAACTCTGTTCTGTAGTCAGAAACAATCACAGACTCACTAATGATTGTGCGTGCTCTTACTTTTATGACCATGGACTTACAAACACGTCTTCAGTAGAAATTCAGTTTGCATACACAAATCTGTTTATTTGCTCTATAACCTTTTTTTTTTTTTTTTTTTCCCTGTTTGCACATCAGCTTTGGAATACCATCTTCACAACTGGAATTTGAAAAGAACCAAATCTATCAGAATTCTAAATGATCTAAGATGAACTTGCTGATGGCAGCAGATGAACAATAATGCCTACCGATATCAGCTGACAGGACACTAATTACCAGTTACAGGAGATGATTGCTTGGTGAGAGATCTATTTAGTGAGCTACGATTTTGAAAAATTATAAAACAGGCCTGATCTGTGAAAAGATATGCAGTATGAAAATACAGCATACGTTCTCAAGATGATTATCATGACAGAGATCTGTCTAATTAGGAAGGAACTATTTTAATGCTAAAATATGAAAGAGCCCAGCTGGGAGAGGAATTTAGAGGAAGACACAGAAACATGACTGTTAAGCTGACAGCAAGTGCAGTCTAAGCATGTTCCAATGACAGCTTCTAAAAAAAAAATTCATCTCAGCATTTAATCAATAGTGGTTTCAGAACAAGCACAGCTTTACAGATAATCTAGCTAGTCATATTAGTGGGAGGGGCTCCATAAAAATATGCCAATAAAATATGCCTTTGCAGAGCAACATACCATTTTCCTTTGGTCAACTGAGCTAGACAATTATTCAGTCGATGAGCAACATGAAAAATACCACTGTGAGGACAAATGGGAGTCCCACTCTATTAGAAATCACACTTTAGTTCCTGGCACTGCCAGTCAGGTTGGAAACTCTAATCATTGTGACAGCAAGTTTCAAACCATCCTGGGCAAGAGATTTACCTTTGGAGTAGCCACCTTTCTGCAAGCTCCTACAATAATTAAATGATTTATGTGTAAATCAGTGGATAACATGGTGAAATAGGCATCTGCTGGCAGGCAAACCTAGACGCAACCACACAATGCATTCACTGAGTAACTTTGAACTTGTTGGGTCTGCAAGGAGCAGCTTTCTTACATATTGAAAAGGGTTTCAGAGGATTTCTGCTGAAGGTTCTCTTGGACACAGTGCTACCTAACAGAAAATCAAATGTGCTTCCATTACTACCACAAGCTACTGAAATGCATGTTGTCTAATACATCCGTGGCCAAAAAAAGGATAATAATAATGTCATTTGGAGAATAGTAAAGCAAAGCTGTATATTGAGTGTTCACTGAAAACTAAAAAACCCCACAACCTCCCTTCATGAATGTATCTGTGAAATCCAACTGCAGCATGGCAAAAATTCTCATGACAGTTGGGGTGGGCACAAGCTACGACTGTTAGAACATCCAGAACTGTAGGGATTCTTCAAGGGATCATCTGAGTCTGGAGCACAAAAAGTTGCTCTAAATAGTTAAGGAAAAAGTCATCAAAGCTTCAGAGGAACATAAGGACAAAACAATAAAGGGAGGAAGGGGAAGCAACAAAGAAAATCAGAAAGCAAGTTCAAATTGCAAAAGGCAGAGATTAAGAGGCACTGCGGGAAATGGAATGATCACTCTGTGTAAGTGCACACAAAACCAAAACACCCTCAAGACACATTTTCCAGCTTGTACATGACAATTTGTAGAAGATGGGGAATCCAAATCAGAATTTTTACAAAATCTTTCCAGTTGTGACCAACACTGAAAGCCCCAATTCAGCAGTTATTATAACAGGACAGGCAAATGGATTGAGATACACACACACTTAAGTACTCTGCTGAATGAGGGCTGGAAAAATATGGGGAAGGAATGCAAAATGTGGACTTGTTCTCTCCTGTTCGCATTACAGATATGCCACAATAAGAACATGAAGAGGAAAAGTAAATGCCATGAATGGGCATTGTTGTCCACACACTATCCTGTCAGATTCGTGTTATTACCATACATCTTAGTTTATGAAGAATTCAGAGAATTAATTCTGATATGCCGAAGTTATGTCCTCCTGTTAATTTGAAGGTCTAGTTTTGATGCTGACAGCTGTAGGAGATACCCCTGGAGACAGCTAGCAGAGGGCTTGAAGGGGGAAAGGAAAGTCGTCACTCAGGCATAGGCCCCATCTCAACCTTTGATCTGTCACACTGATCTCAAGAGAATAACTGAGGGAGGCAAGGGAGTGGAGAGGATACAATGAGAAGAAGACACTAGGAAAAAGTTCAGAGAGATGATTCTGCAGAATCCTTGAAGCTTTCACTAGAAATATACATTAAGGAACTTAAATTTCTTTACTCATTCCTAAACTGAGTAGCCCACTGCTTCTCAGCAATGACTGCCTCATTTCAAATGAATAGCCTGAATTCACAGGGCAACAAGCAAAAAATCCCCTACCACTGAATGCGATTGCCCAGCTTTGGTAATGAGGAAGCAATCAGGGGATTTTTTTTTTTTTTCTCCAAGGCAATTAGTGTATAGATATCAGCCATTTATAAGAATTCCAGCGTGAATATGATCACTTTGAATTTTTTGAGCCAGAAGATAGACTGAAGCTACTGAAAACTATCATTCTTCCTCCTCCATATGGGAAACTGAAAATTGTTCTGCCATCCTTGGCATAACCAATCAAGTCCAACATTCAAATAGGAACATTTTTCCAAATTCTTAAATTACAAGGAACTAGGAATAAAGGGTAATTTTCCATAATGGTAATTTTTTGTATGTTCCATCTTCAAGAAAAAGAAATACAATATTTTCCTCCCTGGGCCAATGTGCTGACTGACAACAGGGTTGTTTCATTGAAACTGCTAGGCAACCTACAAATAAACCTTTATATCACATACATTTGCAGACCTGTATTGAAATTGCATCACTGAGGTTGTAGCCTTGCAATGAGCTTAAAACCACCAAAATCAAAGCACTTGTGCAATCTTTGCACAATCCACAGCACAAAGAAGTCTTCAAATACATTGTTACATACTGTTTTTCCACAGGATGTTTATTTCATGCTGTACAAAGAATCATCAGTGTTCACCACTGAGGAACATATTTAACACTGTTTTTTTTCCTTTTAGTTCCTCATATCACCTCATGGGTTTTTATTAATTTAAACCTTGTTCATATACATTAATTTCCTAAGAATGGCTACTACTCCTGCTCCAGTGTTTCACTTGTACCAACAAACTGATTTTCACAATTCATGGCAAGTGAGAAGACAGTGCTCTTACATTGGAGAGTGGAGACTGAGAATAAGGAAATTAAGCTTAAGAGGTTTTGCTAAAATGCTCCAATTGAGCTGATTTTTTATAAAGGCTTCCACAACTCAGAGCACACTATGTTTTATAAGAGCAGCTCACATCAACTTCAGTTCAATATGTAGGTGCTTAGCATTTCTGCCAGGCAGAACCCTATTCTCAAATCTCAAAACCTGGAGAATGGGGAATGCAATTAATGATCATCTGCAAGAAGCAGAGTTTGCTTGAACTGAGTAGCATCATGTAAGAAAGTTCAAGCATTTAATCACAAACACATACATTTCAGTGAATTACAGGCAAAAGCAGAATTAGACCTTACAGGAAAGAAAATACTAAATGCTCGTTTTCAGTAATATTTTAAAATAAATCTTTTTGTTCCTTTTTTTTTTCTGTAGACACACCTTTCAAATAGGTTTTGCTGCAGCTAAGTCAAAGCATACTGTGTTTAGAAAGTACTGCTCAGGGAAAGTTTACCTGAAGCCAGAAAATGCTAAAGAGATAAGACACTAGAATAACAAGAGGAACTGTAAAAGGGTATAGAAATAATCCCTGACCATGCTCGGTCATGTTAACCAAACTAAAAAACAAGTATTAGCTACTTTAAAAACCAAGCCTGTGTTCAGGCTATTTCCAGAGTCATGGAAGTTACTGGACAGAATTCTTCAGAAGTCTAGGACGCCTCCAATCTTAGCTCAGGCTTGCAGCTAACTAAGGGTTTGCAGCAAACAACAGCTGATTAGATTCCACTTAGACAGGGGAAGAAATCCTTCTCATAGTATGAAGAGGGAGACTTACATAGATTACTTATGAGGCCATTGAGTCTCCATCATTGAAAGCTTTAGGAACTGGTAAGACAAATTTGTCACTAAGGACACCAATGTAATTGATTTTGTCATGGAACAAAGTGGTGGATTAGGTTCTTAAAGTTCCTTCTGGTCCTAAAGTCTCATAACATTACATTTGCTTAGGGAGCTTGAAAACCATAAATATATTTAAGGAGTTAATAACTTCATTCATTTAATTCTGACTTTGGTGTACAATGAGAAGGTTATATATGAAATTACTGGTTAAGACCACAGGTCCATCATCTAGCACAGTGCTCTATCTCCCACAGTAGCCATGGGAGTGGACACTCAGGAAAAAACAGAACAGTGCAAGGAGTCCCAGCCTTCAATCATTTTCAAGTCAGATTATGTGATTTATCTAGTAGTGGACTCTACAGCATCTCTTCCAAAGTTTTTTCCAGTCTCTCCTTGCCTCTTTACAAATTCCTTGACCCAGAAAGTCATTTGAGGAGTACTACCAAAGGTCCACATAGGCTGTCTGAAGAACTAGTTCCTCTGGTTTGTTTTGAATGAAGATCTTACTATCTTCCAATATCCTTCATGCTTGTATTAGAAGAGCCAGGAAAAAGTCAATCCCACTCTACTTTTCTCCAGACTTCTCAGTTCTGCAAAGCCCTCCTTACCTTCCCACTCTGCCATGTGTTTTTCCAAATAAGATTCTTGGATATTCAATAGATGGGTTCCTTGCATGTTGTAATGGCAATCACAATGTACCTCTGACCATCCTTGGTTATCTCTGAAGAATTTCAGTTCTGGAGTATCCCGTCCTAGAGAAAGGGACCAGAACCCTGGATTTTTACAGTAGCATATGGACTTAAACAGACTTGAACAAAACAAACCTTTCTGGTCTGTTCTCTATTTGCTTCTTAATCATTCCTAACTTTTTTTTTCCCCCTTGAATTACTACTGCTAGAGTGATATTTTCATGGAACTGTCTATCATAATGCAAAGGTCTTGTTCCTGAAGACCTTTGGCTCAGCTTAGAAATTACCCAAGATGTGAAGATAGGATTGTTCTTCCCCAAATGTACCACTCTACAATTATCTATACTGAATTGCAAGTTGTTTTTTCTACCATTAATCTTTCTGTAGGCTATGCAATCTTCCTCATCCTAACTGCCTTGCATAACCTCCTATAGCCAGCAAAGCCTTGTCACCTAGCTGATAACCTCCCTTCTTCAGGACATTTAAGAATATACGGAATAGTATGGAATTCTGCCTGTGTTCTCCTTCCTGTGCAAGAACTGACCATTTTCTTCCATCCAATGATGGTCTATCCTATGTTCCCATCTTTTAAATCATATTCTCATTCATTTCAGCATCTTCCTTCTTTTGCCAGTGACTGTTGTTCTGTGTTGCTTGATTTTCCTAAAACACCTTAATTAAAAAGTTCTGTCAGATGCCTTTCAAAAACCTGAGCTGACTGTATCAGTCAGATGATCTTCATTTATATATCTCTGACTCCTTCAGAAGAACTCTGAGAGCTTTATTAACTCTCACTGTTAAGATAATATTTATTCAGGTAGATACTAATTCTCTCTCTTACAATGTCTAGTTGTTCACTTGGAAACAGATGTCAGTTTTAAGTTGCTGGATACCCTTGAACCTTTCTTAATGATGGACATCACATTTGACACCTGATTTTCATGTACAGAGGAATAGTGAAGAGACATGTCACATACTGCTTTTAGTAGAAATTTCATCCCTGAGTTTTCTTAGAATTCATGGGTAAATCCTTCAGATCCTGGAGATTCATCTGCATCCACCTGCCTTTTGTACCATAACCCCTTCCAGGTATTTCAGTTTTAGAGACAGTCTCTGCCAAGTTCCCTGAACACCCCAAAAGGACTCTGGAAGGATAATTTCTCTGATTTCTCCATGTTGGGTTTGTGTGGCCAGGTTCTGGTAGAAGGGGAGGGCTGCAAGGGTGGCTTCTGTGACAAGTTGCCAGAAACTTCTCCTATGTCTGATGGAGTCAATGCCAACCAGCTTCAAGATGGACCCACCACTGGCCAAGGCTGAGCTCATCAGTGATGGTGGTAATGCCTATGGGGTCATGTATTTAGGAAGGGGAAACCACAAACCCTGCACAAGTGCAGCCACAGAGAGGAGCGAAAATATTTGAGAGAAACAACTCTGCAGACACCAAGGGCAGTGCAGAAGGACAGGGAGGAGTTTTTGCCCACGACGGTAATGGGTGAGTGATCACTCCCTGTCCTTACCTCATGAGCCTTTTGTTATATTTTCTCTCCCCTGTCCAGATGAGGGCTGTGATAGAGCAGCCTTGGTAGGCACCTGGCATCCTGTCAGGGTCATCAAACCCATCTTCCACAGTGAACAAAGGATATAAATTGTTCAGCTTCTCTCCAGTGACTTTTCCCTCCCTGAGAGTTCAGTTTATACTCTTGTTCTTTTCAGACTCACTGACAATTTTTTCCTTCCTGATAGATTGAAAAAAGAATATTGACCAATTTTTGATTCTCAGTAGTTAGGTCTCAGACTAGTAATAATTATAAGAGTATATATATATCAGTGTTTATGATACTTTGGTTTGGTTTTGTTTTGTTTTTTTCATTTGCATATGTCTTTAGCTTTTGGAAGAACACCTTCTTTACTTCTTTATTTTTATTTGCTGTTTGGCCATGACTGCTTATTTGTACTTCAGGCGTGTTCAGTAAATAGTGTGCATTGGCACTCTGCTGCGTATTGGGTCTCCTTCTGTAGTCTTCATCTTGCCTTTATGGATTTAATTGTCTTGTGTGGAGTTCTTTATCTGTTCTTGGTAAACGTCCTCATTTTCACGTAGTTCCCCATGGTGAAATGAACACAACAGTAGTGGGCATTTAGACCTCTATTGTTACCCAAAGATATGGAATCCAAGGGTGTTAGGTCATTCTTAAAGAGCAATCTTAATGTTAGGCAAGATATATATGTATATATGCATATATATGCTTAAGTATGTGTGTATGTATTCATTATACATAATTGTGCAAATTATATATACAGGGCAGTAGTGGCTGGTAAAATGACAAACAACTGCAAAATGACTTCTGGTTTTCCTGGATGTAACCAGACATAATTGAGGGTTCATTTGTATCTGTTCTGATTCCTGAGTTTGCCTGAAATATACACAGACAATAATTAGCATTTATTAGCATGTGGTTCTCAGACCTTTCTGAGTGTCATCATTCCTCTTTGCAGAGCATTTATGAGCCACAGAAAAGAGAAGTGGCAAAAGACAGTACCTGTGATACTTCATTTCACTCTGCTACCTATATTGGTATCTCCTTTATTTATTAGGATCCCAAACTTTGTAAAACTACTGGGGGCATTGCTTTCTAATTGCTGTTATAATTACAGTTGATTTGATGTAGTTAACATGCCCAGGTGAGGTTTTTACACCCTTATTTCCAGTCCCTCTTCCACCTGTTTATAACAAATGTTTGTGTTGTATCAATGTAACATAGAATGATTTTCATGCAACAGATATTTCAAGGTGACAAGGCATTCTGCTTGAATAAGGTGATACAGACACAACATGGGCCCTTGAGCTCATTGATGCTCCCATGACTCATGTGGAACGTGTTCTAGAGAAATGCAGCACTACCTACCAAAACCACTAAAGCACTATCTTTGCAGAAGCACATAGTCCATAAACAATACCCCATAAAACAAGAAATAAATAAGAGCATTTTTAACTTTTCCAGGGTATAGCATCAATACCTATATGTATCATTTGCTCTTTGCTTAATGCTTGTCCTGTGAGATGTACAGTCATTCATTTTCCACTTCACCTGTCTGACTCCCATTTCTCCTATTAATCTAAGTTACTCATCCAGCTTTTTAGCAATATTTTGATACCCAGGCAAGTTCTGTGTCACATATCATCTCAAGCTGGAATATTCAGCAGCTACTCCCTTAACCCCATTTTACCAGTTTTGTCCCAAGGGCAGCTATGCACACTGCCAGCTGAGAAAAAAGAAAATCTTTCTTTGGTGGGGTTTCCTTGGTATTTAATGGCATACTACTTCAATTTCTATGTCAGTGTCACACCATTGGGTGGATGTACAGATTAGGGAGCTTCATGTGCATAAGTGCACCTCATCATCCACCAAAACAAACCAAGTTGCATATTGTACTTATGAAAGCATCTAACTTTGTGCAGTTAGGAAAAAAAAAAAAACAAAAAAAACAAGAGACCTCAAGACTGTAGAATATCATTCCATAAAGTGCAAAGAGACTGAATTGGCAGAGTTAATTATTACTCAGCTGTCAATGTCATTTTGTTAAGAAATGAAGAGTCCAGTAGAATGCATACTAAGTCTATAGCCCTATATTTTGCAAATCATCATTTTATAGCAGTGACACTAACAAGCCAAAAACTGGAGACAAGGTTTCTCCATTTTTCTCTCTTATGACTCACAGAGCTGTCACCTCTCCTACATTGCCTGGTACAGTAATTACATTGGAATTTCACCTCCAAGACATAGTAACAGTAGAAGTTTGGTACTCTACCAATATTTAAAATTCCCTCACAGTCCTTGCTAATGTACTGATTCTTTGCTGTGCTGAATCAGCACAGAACTGAAAGCCAATCTCTCCTCTTAATCACTGACAGAAAGCAGTGCCTTCACAAGGGCAGAGTCAACAAAAAACAGGATTAGAGTAGACTGAGAGTAGCTGTATCAACTCCTATAGCATTATTTTTAAATTATCTAAAATCAATAACCTTTCATTTCTGGAGCATGAGGTTCAATTCTGCATTTAGCCATGCATGAAAATGAGTTCAGCAATCTTGGGTTAGCCTCCACAGAATTGTTCACATGATTTCCCATGACTGGCAGATTTTGCTGTAGAGAAAGAACGAAAATGAATCAGAAAATAAAAGTGAGGTTTTGTCAGGTTAAAAAATCAGACATCAATAAATCAGAATGTCAGAATCACAAAACAGTAAATTCAGATCTGAAGTTTTGGACCTTCATTCAACCCTTGAATGGAGAGAATGAAGAGTGAATAGAAGGCAGGATCAACTGTAAGCACAGTGTAGCAGCCACCACAGCATCAATGGAGCAGTCATGGAAATGGCTGTGACATGGGAAGTTTGCACACCCATGGACTGCTGCTGAACTCTACTTCTGCACCAGAAGAGCTCTCAGGACTGCCACCGAGTATAGCAGGCAGTTCTGGATCTCAAACATGCCCTGCAGTTTGCCAAGGCCAGCAGCCCTGCCCCACCTGTTGCAACGAATTCCAGGGTGCTACTTGGAATAAAAAAGTAATCAGTCTGTTCCCATGACAGTGAGGAAGACTGCAAGTCCTTTTTCATGAGGGAGCTCGACCTGAACAATAAAAAATACAAATGAAAACCTAAAAATACACATGAAAGAGAAAAAATTAGAAAAGGATGAAAATAAGCATGAGAGAAAAGTGAACGGCAACCCCTCTTCTGTCAATCCTGTTCTCAGTTGCTTTGGGTGCCTAACAGGAACCTCCCATACAAATTTAACCCAGGTGACACTCATTGAACTACCTCAGTAAGGGCAATGGAGAATCTTTTGACTCTGTACATACAAATGCTTTGTGATTAGTTTTTCTCCTTATGTATAATTCTTATTTTCTTCGACAAATACTATACTTTGTATAGCTAGAATTCTTTGAAAGTAACCACACAATGATGCACTGTCATTTCAAGGTTTAAATGGGACTGACAAGGTGGTATCTTTCAGCTGGTGACACAAATCAAGACACATGCCTGATGCAGATGGTTTTCATACACACTTTCAATAAGGAACTGCATCCTTACATTTGTTTAAACAACATCTGCCTTAAAAGAATGTGGATTCTTGGAACTTGGAACCCTGTGCATTACCATGGTGTAAATACTGTAAAACTCACCTGTACTTTTCAGTCACTGCTTTGTCTAAAAATTAAGAGCCAAAGTGAAAAAAAGAGATCTATTGGCTTAATAGAAATATAAGCTGCAACTATTTCTGTATAATTTAACTGGATTACTTTAATAAAAAGAGTAAAAGACACTCAGAAAGGGATGTCCAAAGCACCCATCACCTCTTCAGATTGTATTTAACACTCTCAGTCATCCTGTTATGTGGGGAATCCTCCAAATAAAACTCTAGAAAATCTAGAGCAAGGAAACTGCTGCTGTTTTCATCCAAACACTTGGATAGAACTGAAAAAAATCCAAACGGGAAAACCTGTCAGTTTCACAGCATAAACCTGTTGTTTACCAGATTTACAGTACAACAACCTTCCTCCTTGCACAATCTCTTATCATTTTTCACTTGTAGAAAATTTTTACTTACTGTTTTTCTTCGTCTTGGGTGTGTCCAAGACTTTAGTGTCAAGCTGGTGTTAGCGTATTTTTTCCCCTCTGGATTCTTGGACAATGTGGTCTTCTCTTGGGAAGAGACAGTGTCACTACCACCAGGAAGGAAATGCCCTGTCACGCTCCTATGTTGTAAAATAAAGACAGTCTTTCAGTTCACCTCTCACTTTCTCAATACCACTTCAGGAAATATAATTTTACAAAAAAAAGAAAAATTAAACAAAGAAGAATAGCAGCAAATCTATTTTAACCATCCTTCCACTAAATACACAGGGTACATTAGAACCTAACCCACAATAGTCTTATTTAAAAATGGGTGGCTGAAAGGTGCTGCAGGATTTATAAGAAGAAACACATTGTCTTGGAGGCTGATGCTAAATAACTCATTGCCTGAGTTATTGCTCTTCAGTCAAAATATACACAAAGAAACTACCTAAGTCATTCAGACAGCAACCACCATGGAATTAGGCCGGCCTCTCATCTCAGTGATGAAACAGCCAAATTCTCTGACAGTGGTGAGTTATTCCTTTTATCACTGGCAGAACTGCCTAAAGAATCATCAAGGCTACAGGTGTGGAAAACACGAGGCCTCTGCAAATTTAAGTGATAAAAATACCAAGTGTTTTACTTTATTTTAATCTTTAGCATTTATGTTTGAAAAAAAAAAAAGAACAATGCTATCTATAGTTAGGCAACAGTGGGATTAATTTAAACTCAGTATCTAATTCCTGTGAGGAAGCTTTCTTCCAGACCATGACCCCAGTCTCTCTCATAACTAAAGACATATCTTTCAGCCCTGACAAAGCCAGTATAAAGTACTGGGTGTTTTATTACAAGTTATACGTCGGTCACTTTGGAAGTGATTTTCTTTCTCTAGTAATGAATTAGTGGAGGAAGGTGGTAATTTTTTTTTGTTGCATTTTAATATTGCTAGAGAGGTCACATACTGTAAGTGAGAGAAGAGGTGTTTAGAAATATTTCTCTACCTGACCTGATTGCATTTAAAAATCCTAAAGAAGTGAAGGTATATTCAATCTCCTGTGTAATTTTAAATATTTGTGATAAAAACCTAGATGATCTCAAGAAAAGCAAGTTTTGTGGGCCTGATTTCAATTTGAGCAGAGCTTCAGTTAATAATGTGGCACACATAAACCTTCTTTTAAAAGTTCATAATATTACACTGAAGACAAAATTGCTAAAGAACTTTGTTAATTTTTCTCCCTATTACATCAGTGTTACAGACTTCCGGCAGATGTCTTTAACAGACATTGTCAATAAAAGAAGTATTGTATAAAATAAAGTCAGACCATTTAATTAGTATTACCTTCTCCCACCATTAAGAGCAGAACTTCTCTTGTATCGTCAAATTATTTCATTAATGCCTAATGCAAAGAAACAATAACTCATCCCCCTACAAACCCTATAAACTTCTGTCAGCATCCATATTGTTTCTATATTTAAAAAACTGAGACTGCTTCCATTTACTCCCTATTTGTACAGGTTTAAAAGTTGCTCTTAAGAACGTGTTCTACTAGAAATTTTAGTCCACGAGCATCTTAATTTTAAGCTGGGAAAAAAAATCTATCTGCTTTTTAAGCTCTTGGGTGCCAAAGAGGTTTTGTAGTGTCAGGTGTTTTTCTGAGCAATGTATCAGCTAATAAATGTACCTTTGGGTGTTTAACTGGGAAATGTTATTAAATATAATAATTTTTTCAAGGCAAAAGTCCCACCAAAGGTGATGTCTCTGGGTCAAACAGCCTATAATACTACATGCCTGAGATAAGTACCTAATTATGCTCCTGCCATAAAATAAGCTGTGTTGCTCTGATGTGAAGGTGCAGTTCTCGGTCTCCAACAACTAGGCTATTTATTCACCTAAGTAAACACAGGTTTATGAGCTACAGATCCCTATTTCCCTCCCACCTGTGCAGGTAACCCCATGATATATAAAGTGCAAGAGTTTTCCTAGGTCTTGACCAAATCTTGTTTTTATGTTGGTATCAGCCTTTTCCCTCTACAGCCTGATTTCCACAGAAACCTAATGCCTAGTAAGATGGGAATAGCAACAAGTTCTTGGTTTGGGTAAGTAGGAGCCCAGATCTAGGAAAACCTTAAGAAACATCTGGAGACACAATGGGCTTTGGAGTTGGGAAAGCTGCGAAGTTATTTTTTTAAAATATGTAAAAAATATGTATATTCAGACTGGGTAAATAAAGTAGACTTTGGTCCATTAGACCAAAATCTTTCTTGTGTACTTGTGGTATGAAGTGAGAGAAAGAAAGAAGCAATGGCATAATAGTTAGGCACTAGTTTGGTCCCCATCACAGACCTCTAAATGCTCAACTCATTACTACATGTTTCTCAATCAGAAACCTTTAAAGCTTTCAAACAGGAAAGTTCACCTGAGAAGCCTGTCCAAAGCATCCCAGTTTTAAAATCCTCTACTATACTCTGGTAGTAAAGCAGCCATAACAACCTAGAGTTATGCCCCAGACTCAAGCTTAGCTGTACTTGCCTGGAAATGTGTAGGATCCACACTCAGAACAGACTTTGCTTGAAAGAAGTGCTGATATGATTAGGCAACCCATAATTAATCAACACCTTGTGACGTAAGCTAACTCACCTGGATGGCCTCAAGAAGTTTTTCACATCTGAGAAACAGAGTAAAAGAAAATATCTCAAACATACGCATGTCACAGTTCTGCTGTACTGATATAAATATAATCTTGCACAGCAGGTAGCCTTGCCCACCTTTTCTCTATGCACTTTGGCTGCTTCATCTGTTAAAAACATAAATCACAGTTGCCTGGAGAGGCCAACATTTAGAAGGATGCCACCAGGGAGCTGGTGAATGACTCTAACATCTGAGAATAACTCTGAGTAAGCTGCTGCTTTTCTGTCATGAGTGGGATAATATTTTCCCCCTCTAGGTACACACATTTCATAGGAATATATTGTGTTGCTATTTAGGATTCTCTGGCCACTTCCATTACAAACGTTCTGACCCTCATAACCAGAGTTTCTGTTACAATGTCCACTGCCAGACAAAACTTGCCTCATTCTGGGTTTCATTGCAAAACCAGCACTATGAGCCACCTTCACTGAAACTTTTGCAATTCTTTTGGCAAACTTGAGGTGATGTAAAAACAATAGATAGCTTAAGGTCTACTATCAGCAAAAAAATCTCAAATACAAATTGATTAGGCTGTTTAAAAATCAAAAAATGACAAATACTCTGTATTCAAAGAAGAATCAGCATTGAGTGGAAGGTTGAATCCAATGATAGAAAGCAAAGCAAATGATTGTGTGAATCCCAGTGAGAACCAAAATAGCAGCATTTTGCACTGCTCTATTTATAACTCCATAATTTTAAATGGTAAGATCAAAAATAGTCATTGCAATATGTTAGCTCAATGTAATTTTTCCTTCCAAAAGAGATAAATTAGCCTAATTTTTTTTTTTTAGTAGAGCGTAGTAAAATAAATAACAAATATTTTTCCAGAGAGCCTTAGAGGGGGTTTTTGTTTCTGAAATTTTAATCCTTTGTGGCAAGAGTTCCTGGCATCTGAATGTGGTCTTTCCTTCATCTGATTTCATTTAGGATCTACATCTATCAAGGGACTTTCAGAAATATGTAATGATTTAACAAGGCAGCTAGTTTAAGTGGGGGATAATGAGGCTTTCTCCCTCCCCTTCGCTCCGTGCCACCGTTTTTTACTCTCTCCATCTCCATTGTCCATTAAAAGCAGCGAATCCGCAGCCAAGCATTGCGCGCTCCCCGCAGCCACCTTCCTCTGAAGTTGCAGGGTGGAATTACAGCCAGCTGCCAAGGGCTGCTGAGAGCAGGCAAGCAGCACCTCCCTGCCCACAACCAAGGCCAGCTGTGGGAGCCCTCAGGATTCAGAAACCCACGGGCTTTGCTACATGGACACCCACAAGGACGTTCCCACTCTCTGGTGGTAGATGTTAAAGAGTGAGCAACATTCCAACTTAGCCTTCAGAGATATTACAAGGACTGGGCATTTCAGCCTCCCTCTCCCTTTTCTCCTTCCCCTAAATCCATCTGTTTAAAGGGAAGAAAGCCTTCCCTAGATCCAGCTGCTTCCCTCCCTGGCTACCAGCTGGCATGGCGCATCCCCTAGCGCTGTGCCGGGGACTTGTGCATCCCACAGGGACAGACACTGGAGATTAAGGCCCTGTTCAAATGGTATGTGCTGGCTCCTGTGAACTTCACCGGCACTGAAGGATTTTTATTTTCTAAAAAGCAAAAGCCTAGCTGTCAGTCATCAAAATTCATGATAAACCTAAATGGTGTCCTGGTGTCCTGAGGCGTGTGAGCCTCAGGGACAAAAGCAAAGTGGTGAAATAGCAGGGGAGGCTATGTAGGCACAGACAAACACCTGGACTGGCTACTTCTTTGTTCTGCCTTTTCAATTCAATTTCTGATAACCTCTGAAACTTAATTCCTTATTAGTATTCCTGAAGATGAATGCAAATTTCCATTTGTCCACCTTCAAGGATGGGTCTCAAAATTCTAATCTTGACCTGTTGGAAGGAGCAAGCTCATCTGACTTCTGCATTTTAAGCAATTTGTGATTCCCAGGGACTTAGCTATAGGATTTGCTAAAGGAAATTTCTTAGACTTCTAACTATGAACACACTTAAATGAACAAAAATGTTTAGACTCTCATACACCTTATGATGTTATTTACAAAGCAGTAACAATAGAGTGTGCAAACTCAGATGCTGTCATGTAATTACCACTGTTAGTGCCAGGTATGTCCTTTTCCAAATGAATCACAGAATAGTTGAGGTCAGGGGATACTTCTAGAGATTGTCTGCTCCAAGTCCCCTGCTCCAAGCCACCAGCTCAAAGGTGTGCTGAGTTTTGTGACAGTTTTTTGTGATAGTTTTGGACTATCACCAAAGATGGAGACTCCACAACCTTTCTGGGTAACCCGTACCACTGCTTGGTAATTAGAAACAATCTGTTATTTACATTTGTACATCTTTGAAAAATAATAACTATAATGACAGCATTTTTACAATTTTCCTTCAGAAAAAAACCTGCAATTTCAGGCATGTTAACCATGAAAAAGTCACTCTTATGAAAGTTACTCTCAAGAAAATGAACTTAAGGTGGAAGTGCAACAAATAGTGCAAAAATCCTTATTAGCCTGCAGACCAAAGTAGAAGTGGTATAAGATTGTAAAGACACAGGCTAGTCATGGATAGCCGTTCTGATTAAAGGACAAAGCATTAGGAAAGAACAAGCATGTTAGAGATGTGAATTCTAAAGAGTGTCAGGAATTACTTAGAATCCTTCAAGGTAATAAATCTTCAGCAAAAGGAATATACTTAAGGAAGGAGAAATTTAGGTCAAATTGCAGGAAAAGATTCCTAATGGTAAAGTACAGAAAGTTGTGCAGTATTTTCCTGAAGGAAGAGGCATGGCATATCCCTGAGGACTTTTAAAACTACACTGGAAAAAGCACTGAAGTGGTTGGTACACAATAATCCTACACCAGGAAGGAGAAATGCTAGATGACATAACTGGGCTTTTCCATCTCTACTTTCTGTGATTCAGTGGTAATTCCACTGGCCAGTTCCAGTTTCAAATACAAAAATCCAACATCAACTGTTTGCACCCTATGTTAAAAGCAAATCTTATAGAAGAACTTATCCCTTCACTCAGCACAGAATGCAGTGCTCTTCAGAAATCAAAACAGATCCCATGTTTTAACTTAGTTTTATTTGACTATGCCTACATTATGATGAAAAAAATGAAAACTGTGACCACTCGTGTTTGTACATACAGAAGGGTTCAGATGTGTTCAACCTGGGTACTCACACTGAAATTTCCAAATTTTGAATGGAAATTATAGAGATATTGTTTAATTGAGGTGGATTCTATAGGTAGTTTTAATGTTGCTCAGCATGAGGAAGAGGGATAGATCTGAAATTATGTGAACTTTCAAAGGCTGGCTTGCACCTTTCTTAATTCCTTTTTTTTTTTTCAAGTTGTTGCTAAAGGAATAAAGGGGGGGGGGGGGAAGCCAGTGTATTTTACACAGAGTAGTCTGAAAATCTTACTCTTTTCACTTAAAATAACTACTGTATGGTCTTGATCTCATGTTTAGAAAGAGATGCAGCTATCTGCATTCCAGAATCCAGAAAGGCCCATGCTGTTCTTGGAAAGCCCTTGTTCTATCCCAGTTAATCACAGGTGATTAGCAAAGACTGGGCCAGCACTCCTGCTAAACCTCATGGAATAGATGAATTATATCCACAGTACTAAAAGCGAGTAAGCATTGTAGGTCTGAATGATAAAAAATATGCAGAGTGCCTTGGCACTACTATTTCATTTTGTATGAGGAGTGTGCATTTGAAGAGATTTGTCCTGATAGTTTCATCCTGGCTTGTTCAATCCATGGAGCTATTTGAAGCTGGATTAATTTCAAATGAAGCTAAACTGGAAGATGTGTTTGAGCCATTACTAGACATTCAGTCCACTGCTCCAGACCAGAGCCAACACAAAGAGAAGTATCCTGAAAAGCACATAGCAAGGTCATCCAGCACCAGCAAGATCCACTGTACCGATCCACTCCCAGTGCATCCTACTGATGCCTAACACTCATACAGCCCTACTGCCTCTGACAGCCCCCTTCCCAAAACCAATGGTCTGACTAACAAGACTGTTAGGAAATTAATGGAGAACCTGAAGCAACACCGCAGATATTACAAGTCTGGCTCATCAGCGACTCCTTAATTCTGACCTCCTTCCTGAAGCTAGCCTTTTTGATTACTTGAGAGCTTCTACTAACTAAGTGAAGCGTGACTCTTTCGGTACAACACGCATATCACGGAGCAGGAGCATTGAAGTTCCAGACTTTCCACGCCCCGCACACCACTCAAAGCACGGAGGCTCCAGCCTTTTCAAGCTCCGCACAACACGCAAAGCACGGAGGCTCCAGCCTTTCCACGCTCCGATCTCCACTCAAAGCACGGAGGCTCCACTCTTTCCACGCCACGCACAACACGAAAAGCACGGAGGCTCCACCCTTTCCACGCTCCGATCCCCACTCAAAGCACGGAGGCTCCAGCCTTTCCACGCCCCGCACAACACGCAAAGCAGGGAGGCTCCACCCTTTCCACGCCCCGCACAACACGCAAAGCACGGAGGCTCCACCCTTTCCACGCTCCGATCTCCACTCAAAGCACGGAGGCTCCAGCCTTTCCACGCTCCGCACACCACTCAAAGCGCGGAGCCTCCACCCTTTCCACGCTCCGCACACCACTCAAAGCACGGAGGCTCCACCCTTTCCACGCTCCGCACAACACGAAAAGCACGGAGGCTCCACCCTTTCCACGCTCCGATCTTCACTCAAAGCACGGAGGCTCCAGCCTTTCCACGCTCCGCACACCACTCAAAGCGCCGAGGCTCCACCCTTTCCACGCTCCGCACAACACGCAAAGCACGGAGGCTCCACCCTTTCCACGCTCCGCACAACACGCAAAGCACGGAGGCTCCAGCCTTTCCACGCTCCGATCTCCACGAAAAGCACGGAGGCTCCACCCTTTCCACGCTCCGCACAACACGCAAAGCACGGAGGCTCCACCCTTTCCACGCTCCGATCTCCACTCAAAGCACGGAGGCTCCACCCTTTCCACGCTCCACACACCACGCAAAGCACGGAGGCTCCACCCTTTCCACGCTCCGCACAACACGCAAAGCACGGAGGCTCCACCCTTTCCACGCTCCGATCTCCACTCAAAGCACGGAGGCTCCAGCCTTTCCACGCTCCGCACACCACTCAAAGCGCCGAGGCTCCACCCTTTCCACGCTCCGCACAACACGAAAAGCACGGAGGCTCCACCCTTTCCACGCCCCGCACAACACGCAAAGCACGGAGGCTCCACCCTTTCCACGCTCCGCACAACACGAAAACCACGGAGGCTCCACCCTTTCCACGCTCCGATCTCCACTCAAAGCACGGAGGCTCCAGCCTTTCCACGCTCCGCACAACACGCAAGGCACGGAGGCTCCAGCCTTTCCACGCTCCGATCTCCACTAAAAGCACGGAGGCTCCACCCTTTCCACGCCCCGCACAACACGAAAAGCACGGAGGCTCCAGCCTTTCCACGCTCCGCACAACACGCGAAGCACGGAGGCTCCACCCTTTCCACGCTCCGCACAACACGAAAAGCACGGAGGCTCCACCCTTTCCACGCTCCGATCTCCACTAAAAGCACGGAGGCTCCACCCTTTCCACGCCCCGCACACCACTCAAAGCGCGGGGGCCCCACCCTTTCCACGCTCCGCACAACACGCAAAGCACGGAGGCTCCACCCTTTCCACGCCCCGCACAACACGAAAAGCACGGAGGCTCCAGCCTTTCCACGCTCCGCACAACACGCAAATCACGGAGGCTCCAGCCTTTCCACGCTCCGATCTCCAGTAAAAGCACGGAGGCTCCAGCCTTTCCACGCCCCGCACACCACTCAAAGCACGGAGGCTCCACCCTTTCCACGCTCCACACACCACTCAAAGCACGGAGGCTCCAGCCTTTCCATGCTCCGATCTCCACGCACAGCACGGAGGCTCCACTCTTTCCACGCCCCGCACACCACTCAAAGCACGGAGGCTCCACCCTTTCCACGCTCCTCACAACACGCAAAGCACGGAGGCTCCAGCCTTTCCACGCTCCGATCTCCACTCAAAGCACGGAGGCTCCAGCCTTTCCACGCTCCGCACAACACGCAAAGCACGGAGGCTCCACCCTTTCCACGCCCCGCACAACACGAAAAGCACGGAGGCTCCAGCCTTTCCACGCTCCGATCTCCACTCAAAGCACGGAGGCTCCAGCCTTTCCACGCCCCGCACAACACGCGAAGCACGGAGGCTCCACCCTTTCCACGCTCCGATCTCCACTCAAAGCACGGAGGCTCCAGCCTTTCCACGCTCTGCACAACACGCAAAGCACGGAGGCTCCAGCCTTTCCACGCTCCGATCTCCACTCAAAGCACGGAGGCTCCAGCCTTTCCACGCTCCGATCACCAGCAGGCCCTTTCCAGATCCGCTCCCGCCCCACCGCGGCAGCATCGCTCGCTCCGCTCCGCTGCGCGCTGTCGCTGCAGAGGCGCTGCCTGCGCCCGGAGGGAGCGCACGGCGGCGCGGGAGGAGCCCTGGAAAGGCTGTCCCTGGCTGTCCCTGACTCTCCCTGGCTGTCCCTGACCGGCCGAGCACAGCTCCCACCGTGTGCCCGCAGCGGGAACGCCCGTCCCGCGCCCGGCGATGCCCTTTAACCAGCGGCACAGCGCCGATCCCCGGGCTCCAGTGCAACGAGCCCCGAAGAACACACGCCGGGAGCCGCAGCTAAGCTGCGGAACCGATCTTCCCGGAGCGGGGCGCGCTCCTCCGGCACCACAAGCCGTGCGTCAGGCCGGGCTGTCCCCGCGGAGGGCGAGCCGCCGCCGTCCCGGGCCCCTCCCGCCGCTCCCGGGGCGCTGCGCCCGGCGGGACCCGCTGCGGGGGCGCCACCTGGGGAGCGGCTGAGGAGCGGCTTCCCAAAGATTCGGAACGCCTAGCTCCAGCGGGCAGGGAGAGAGCAGGTCCAGCGTGAACGTCCCTGAAACGGATTCTGCAAGGATTCGGGAATTCAGCAACATAATACACCACGTATTAATGAGAGCGTTAGCGTTCATATGAGTAAAACGTCACATAGAATGTTTTGACGAGAACAAGTGAAAACTATGAAGATAAATGGAAAATAAAGTAAAATACAACACCTGTTTATCACCTGCCAGATGCCACAGATAATTATTTTCTCTTTTTCTGCAGTCACCTCAGCCCAGGAAAATAGCAGTCAAAAAAGCAATGCTGCCAAAGTTGATCCTGTCACTGACAGTACTCAAGACACAGAAGGAGATTAAAATGCCTTGGCTTCTAGGGCCTTGGGAAAGTAACAAGGGACAGGTAGATACCTGTTCTTTGCACAGGTATCTACACAACAGAGAATGTTCTGTTTTGAGAACAAGTGAAAACAGTTCAACTAGATGCAATATTTCACCACCCTTGGATGGTGACAAACATCCCAGAATTATCAATATGGTGTAGGCAAGAAAAAACTTACATTTGAAGAATGTATAGAAGTAGATATTTCACGATGATGGCTGCAGTAATGAAGGCTTGGGTGGCCTCTGTGCTTTTTATGCTCCTGTTAGCTCTGTCGATCCAGTCTAGAAAGGATAAAGACAGTCTGATTCTAAAACTGCAAACCAAGTGTCTTGTGACAACTGCAAAGTGGGCACACAGAGGCCAGGCTGTGACCAGAGTGGTAGGAAAGCCTTTCCACAGAAAAACAGGTCTCCAGCTCAGGACAAGCAGTGTGAATCAGCAAAGTCACTCTTGGGGGGAAAAAGCTATCATATTTGGTGTGCAACAGGAAACTGCTCTGTGAGACAAGTGAAGTAATCCTTCTGCTGCATTCATCACTAGTAAGGCATCAGGCTTGAGTGCGGCACCTTGGTTTGGGCACGCATCAAGAATGCTGTTAACTGGAAAGAGCAGCAGGGAGCAAAGACAGTGATCAGAGGGTTAGAAAATACAGCCTACAATGAAAGATCAAAAGAACTGCAACTGTTTTATCTCCAGATGGGAACACTGAGGAGGAGTAGGGCCACTGTTTTCAAAGCAAAGGAGTAATTTGTTCTGCCTGCCCATTGTGAACAAGAATTAATAGATTTAAACTGCAGCAAACTTTTCTAGTGATAAGCACAGGGAGACATTGAAATGTATTGCCTGGAGAGGTTGTGATGTATTTGTCACTAGAGAACAAATTAAACAAATATATTTTGAGATTGATACTATAAAAAATCAGAACTTACTGGGGATTACAAAAAAATATATATATTTTAATTATATTATTTTATGAGTGGAAAAGACCTTTTTGACTTGAAACACAATAAGAATTAAAAAAGGGGAAAAATATTTCCATTTTTTAAGCTAGCTCAGGGAATGAATTGAAAACCCACAAGTCAATGAAATGGAGGCAGCAATACACAATTTATGATACTGCAAGCCTGTAATGCATTACTGCAACTTTGTGGATGCTGGTAAAGGACATGATATACAAATGTAAAATATCTCCAGACACCCTCAGTTTTTTTCATACTTGCACTGCTTTAAATCCTGCAATTTGTTTTCCTTTCTTCTCTAAGAGTACATTGGGATCTCTCCAACTGAAGTTCCCAAAGAGGAATGAACCAGAGCTCATGTGGCTTAATAGAACACAGCAATTGAGAAATACCTCCAGATTAAAGACCCGTGAACCCTAAGTACTAAATTTCATACTACTACAAGTTTCTTTTATTGTGTAAATTGCATCAGAAGGTATTTCTAATTCAGGAACAGTGATCCTTTCCTCTCACTTAGGCTCGTTAGAACATCTACTGAACAAAATCTACTTCCCCATAACAAGTAGTGAACATGTACAGCCAACACTAACAGTGACTGTTTAAAAGGCCTTTCAAATCAAAGCAGAGCTGAAGTACCTCATTACTACTTCCCCTCCAAAAATGCAACAATGGGACTAGATTCACTAGAACTTTAAAATATTCTTTGTTGTTATAAAGTTTATATTTAAAGAAATCAATTCATGTGAATATGGCATACTGTATAATCCAAACAGATAACTGCAGATCCACTAAAAACATCTATCCCAAGCGAAAACCATTTTTAGCAGCCTTGTTCAGAAAATTCTTTCTAATCATCTTATCACAAACACTTTTTTTTGCAGGTTTCTTCCATGATATCCCAAGTAAACCCTGCCTCTTCTTGCCACACAAGTGTCCTGCTCTCCTGTCAGCTTGGCAGCCATTTCTCCAGGGAACCACTACAGACTTCCAGAGCCCAATTTCCCTGTGGTACCAGCACTGTGGCTATGACAGTGTAGTGGCAGCATTCAGGATGGAAACTCTGCATGAGGAAAGCAATAGTGACAGGGGCTGGAGATGGAAATACAGCTGTGGCACACATCAGTGCAAGGCCTGTCAAAAAATATTGGGAAGTTCTCCTTGATCCTCAGCAAAAACTTAATCCTCACTCCTGTTGTTTGCTCCATAAAACAGCATTTCCATGTCCAGATCTGACATCTATTATTCCTGAGCATCTGTATAAATGTATCACTTACTAAAGTGCTGGGATTATTTATATACACCGTGTTCCTCATGTGTGCACCTATATTTAAATATTTAAGAACACAATCCTGGAAGAGTAATTGGAAAAGTAATTTCCTTTTTGCATACCAGCTGCTGAGATGGTTAAGTCACGACTTATACAGTACTTTTTAAGTTCTCCAGCTCTCCAGAGACCTCTTACATTTGTCATTATTTGTAGAAGAGCAAAATACCTAATTCCTTTCTAGCTTTACTTAAAAGTTGCAATCAACGTATTTTAAGAAAATATATTATTATTACAAAGACAACATATCAAAATTGCTGCTGTGTTCCACTGCTCCTTTTTTTTCTGCACTGCTTTTAAACTGATTACTTGTCCTTTATTACAACTCTAGATGTGGCCCTTAGGGACACGGCTTAGTGGTGAACTTGGCAGTGCTGGGTTAATGGTTGGACTTGATGATCTTAGAGCACCAACCAAAATGATTCTATGGAGACGAGTATAACAAAGTACATTTAAAAGCATATTTAAAATATTTTAATAACTCTAGCTCAACATAGGAGTTGTTTTACTTTGCTTTCTATTGATATATTTAAACATGCAGGGATAATTTTGGCAAAGATGTGACCAGCAATCAAATGCTTCTAGCACACAGGATGTCAAGGAAAGTCAGACAAGTTTACCCTCACTTGTGCTTATCAAAAGCCTTCTCTGCAAGATGCATCATGTGGCTTTTGCTATTAAAAAAAATCACCATGGTAAGCAGAAATAGAGAGAGATAATCAAATATATTATTAGTGGAGCTGCTCAATAGTTAGTACTACACATTATTTTTAATCTTTGCTTTCTGCAGCTCTCTAAGATTTCAAGAGGAAGCAGTGTCACTGCCATCTGTACTTGGGGAAATGTTTCAACCTTCTTCAAGACCTTTCAGTGGGAAAATTTGTGAGAGTCAAAGAGTCAGTTCTCACTTAGGTAATATAGTTTATTGAATCCACTACAGAAGGGTCAAGAGTAAGGCATGAACCACTGCAGTTCTGAAAAAAAGACCTCATTTGGGGATAGAGTCAATCTAAAAACTGGAATAGGGAAGGGAGCAGACGAATTCTCCTGACAAGTCAAGTAGGAATATGAACCGAGGAGGGAAGCTAAAGATGATGAAGAAGCAGCTGATTCATTGAGGTACCACAGTAAATGAAGCTGACCTGCAAACCAGGGGGCAATTGAGTTTAGGTGTGATGAGATACCTGAATATCTAGGAGAGCTAATCCGACGTACGAGGACCAAGAAGTGACAGAAGAAAAGGGAAGAACCAAAATTTTACAAAATGTCTAAATAAAGGAGGAGTTAAAAAGAGGCCAAAGTCTGAGTAACTGTAACGCTTACACCACTGACACTGTAACCTGTAGTTTCCAGATACAGCCTTCTGTTTTGTTGCACAGACTTAACACCACCCTTGCTAGACACTGAGACAGATCATTAGGGGAATAAAAACCCCAAACCAACAGAATACAAAGATATTCAAATTCAATGTCACAAAGCAAAATACATAAAGGAGAAAATGTAATAGATTAAATAAAAAATGTTAATTATGACAACCCACAATATTAAATACTTGACTTTGCAGTTACAATAATGTTATTACAAATTAGTTGTGTGTCGACAGAGTATAGACAGAAACATAAATTATTCTCATAAATGAGTGTCTATAGAAACACTATGAGCAATATATTATTTAAAAACATTTAAACAATAAATTAAGTTTTCTTAGATCTTTATATTTTATTATGGAAAATACTTTTATTTTGGAGAATGGAATGTTTGATTTATTAATGCTAACTATGTAATAAATACTCACCATTCTCAAAGCTGAAAGTTATTCCAAAGCAATGGACTGTTTTATTTGTCAGCTACACACATTAGAGCAAGTAGACCCTGATTGGAGCAGGTTCTTAATCTGCATTAAATTGAAAAGCTGTTAGTAAATATCATGCAAAAGACAGGGCTATTGATATCAGAGTATGAAACAGAGGTTCAAATCCTATCATACCATACTTGTTCACAAGAGAAGGTATTTGGTCCAATCAGTGAAAGAGGAAGCACAAGAATGTAATGACACAAGCACACTTAAAAGCATTTCAAGTGAGACTGTGGGTTTTCAGTCAAGATACACACGTATCAACCTTGATTCAACTGAATTCCTTCTCTAAAAACGCTCTCTGTGCTTATGATGCTACAAACATTCAGATCCAATGAAGTTAGACAGAACTGATGGAAGCTGCAGGACACCTAATGAACTGACAGAAGCCATTGTTCCAATAGACCAATATGTCATAATTCAAGACTAACACCATCTACTTGCTATAACTTCAATGGTGGTATAAGAGACACTATTTAGAACACAATATGAAAAGTTTCTATTCAAAGTCGGGTACAGTTTTTTCAATGGAATGTGCTTGAACGGCTATAGAGGAGCTACGGAAGAGTCCATCCAGCCAGAACTGTTTGTAGGTCAGGAACTTCCTTGTGTTAAAGGTAGAGATTAAATGGGTCTCAGTCTTTTGTGCTTTGAAAGTGTGTCCACTAACCTTGCTGTCAGACTTTCTGAAGAATACAGCATGATAATGCAAAATAAATTGTGCATAATTTCATGCCAAGTTTCAGGATTAGCTATGATGCAGAACAGATGAATTTTTGAAGCAGGATTAGATAAATTACTTAATTAAGCAAGTTCAGTTTCCTTAGGAAAGATACTGGGGTTAAAACAGAGAGAAGAATTCTGCAATAGCAGAAATATACATGCAGAGTGTCAAGTCAGTACTAGAATTAGCAGAGAAGGTGAAAAAGCAGGGTTTTTTCTCTCTCAGAAAAATCCATCCAGATTTAGGAAATTATGATTAATTTTAGCAAATGACAGAAATGTCAGTAACTTTGGATAGAAAGCAGATTAAAAAAAAATTACAAAATCCACTCTTTCCCTTCTGAGAAGCTAAAGGCATCTTATAGCAGTAAATAAAACTGCTATAATGCCCGCCACCCACCCCACGGCATATTAGATATTTTAGAGGTGACAAGGAAGTTTTTAGGATGCACAATTCTATAATGTCTGTGCAAAACCAGATGAGAACTGTAGTTCCTTTTCAGTATATCAAGGCAGTAAGATTTGGCACTTGTGATGGCTACCTTGTATTTCAGAGCACTTTTACTTTGGAGCTGCTCTGTTGGGAGCCTTGCAAGTGGGGGGTTATCACTGCGTTCAGAATCTGCCCAACACATATGTACATGCACTTCCAATTTAAGCTTAGCCAGCAGACTATCTGTGTTCCATGCACAAGTACCATGGACTAAGTTTGGAGGAAGAAATTGAAAATAGAATAGGGAATAGATTAATGAAAGGGAAAAAGGGCCTAATTTTGGAAGATAGTTAAAGATTAGGTTAGGTAGTTCATAAGAGAACACTGAAAGGAAGTAAATGTGTGATAAATAAGAATTAGAAAATAATTTTCTTGGAGAACACCAGTTGTTTTGTATAAGAAATGTACTACAAAAACTGCAAGACAAATTCTATTTTAACTTACACCAACATACAATCATGCATATGTGCAGCTTCTCTGGAAACCTATCTGCAGGTAATTTTCTCCAGAGAAGTTAGCTCACAAGAAGTTAGCTGCTTTTAGCTGCTGAAAATTTGGAGCACAGAATATTAGTCTCTTAGTGATGAAATAATTCTATAGGAATCTCATTGTTATTGAATCTATATTTCAGTTTGTATTTTAGCTCAAGTTAAAGACACTACATTATTCTAAGTTAAAGAACAGCACTGCTCCAGACATTTCAAGCCCTACTACTGCATGGTTTGGCTCCCTGAGGCAGATGCCACTGGATCCAAAGAATGGATGCTTTTGAACTAGGAGACATGTGCTAGTTTTATTATTCAATTAACAGGGCTCCATGAATACACTTGGCTGTCTATAAATACCAATGTGCTGTAACAGCCCAGGGCTCCAAACTGTTGACATTAAAAAAGAGGGGATATAATTTATCTCATTCTCATAACCTGGAATGTAAGTAATTTAGAGAATGAACCATATGAGGAAGTTCAGTGTCTGCCTATAGTTTTGTATTTTCCAAACAGGAATCACTTTTAATTATAGAGCCATTTCTAGTAAATCTCCAAACTTATGCTCCTGGTGTGCCCAGAAGGACTCCATCCTCCGAAAGGAAGTGTGGCCACAGTAGCTGTGGGGGCAGGAAGCACAGGGAAAATGATGCAGTAGAATATTTCAGATCAAAGAAAAGTACCTTTTTCTGGAAAGAGCCATGTTAAGCAGCTGCAACTGGTGGCAGGCACATTCTTCTCTCACTCAGGATTTTTTCATAGAGGACCACAAAGAAAATAAAGAGAAAACAATTTCTATTTCTGCTCCTTGTTTTTCCCATGTGGAATGTGTTTGGTGAATTGTTTACCTGGGGTGATTGCTTGGTTGGATTCTGTTGAGGATTGTTTCAGCCTGATGGCCAATCCAATCCACCTGTGGCTGAACTCTCAGAGAGGGTCACAGGTTGTGAGTGAGTTAGATATGGTAGTTAGAGAAAATAGGTATGTAGTTTAGTATCTCCTTTTAATAGTATATTAATGTATTATAGCATAGTTATAATAAAGAAATCATTCAGCCTTCTGAACTGGAGTCACACATCAGCATTTCTTCCCACCTGGTTCACCTGCATTTACAATAGTAACCCATCATGTAAGACAAGGAAATTGAAGGGAAAAAAGACTGATACCTCCAACAAGATGAAGCTTAGTTCAGCTGAATGAATTTATGGGCATGTAGTGAAGCAGAACAGTAACAAAAGCAATAGGCTGCACTAGGTTGTTAAGGTACTTTTGCAATAATACATCTGTGATTTAATTTGCGAAATAAGAAGTGAGAGGGAAGGGAGCAAACTACACATGAAGGAAATTTAAAATGCCTGAAATATGGGAGCAGGTATTGAGCTTGTTTATAAAATAGAAAAAAAAATCACTAAAACAATATTCACTCATTCACAACCTGAATGTTCTCTAATGTTTTCTTCCTTAATCTAAATATTCATAGTCTTGAAGAAATGGAAAAAATCTACAAATAAGACAAAAGTTAAATAATCAACAATTAGGGTTGTTTTCATATTTACAGCATTGCTTTACTCATTTGAGAGTAATCAAATTGTAAAACAGATTTCTTTTTGGCTCAAAAAACTCTGTAAAGATTATATAAGGGGAATTTATGAGTAGGTTTTTGAAGAAAGATATCCCATCTCGTTTTGAATTTCTGTGTTGATCGAGGAGTTAAATGACTGGAACATGGACAGCGCACAAGAAATTCTTCATTATAAAATAAATTGTTTACATGGATTTCACTTATTTGTGAAGAGTGAAATGTCTGGGGATACCTCCTTTTTGCCCAAGAATTTTACAGACCATCTTTAATATAAACTGATGTGTAGACAAGAAAGAATTTAGAAGGACTAGCCAAACTTTATTGACTAAAGGACTGGGATAAATCCTGACAATACTCACTCTCCAAACCTGCACAAGGTTGCAGTCGAGAAGTGATGGCATTAGTAAAACAAATTCAAAATTACTGCAAATTCAGAAAAATAAACATAAGGAAGCTGGTTAATTAAACACACTGTTGCCCCTTCAACCTGGACCAAACCACCGCAGTATGCTGTTCCCTTCAAAGTGCCACTGCAAAAACAACATTGAATATTTCTTTGGCAAGATAAGATTTCTCTTTTAAAAATATATATATATAATTGTGGTTCTCGGAATGTACTAGGGACAAAGAGCTGTTGTTCAAAAATCCCAGCCTGCCTTTTAATCAGTCCTGCATTTTAACGAGCTGTCTCTCTTGCCTCTCCAATAACCTATACTTAGAAATGCTTTAGACTCTACATCAGGCAGCAGCAACAGCAGGGAAATCTCTCATCTCCTGAGCTGGCTTTTCCACAGCTCTTCTCCATGAAGAGCATGCTACTGCAGGCCATAGCTTCTAGTGTTTCACTTTTCTTACTGCTAAAAGGACCAAATTCCATAAAGCCCAAAGAAAACCTGGTTTCGCCTGCCAAATAATTTCATCATTAACTGACACACTTCCCATCTTGGTCCCAAATGTCAGTTCTAAGTCCAGCAAGAATTAGGCAATTCAACAACTGACTTAAAGAATAATTGTTTTATCATTTTTATCTCAGCATTTTCATGGTAAAAACCCAAATTGATTTCCATGTTGTCCATGTCACTGTACAGCTTTTTTCTCCTTCTCTCCCAAATTTCTTTTAGCAAATCAGGAAAGGGTATTTCTAGTTCATCCCTGATATGGAAGAGCAGGAGTAGAATATGAACATTTTGTTCTAATTCATTACTAGAAACTAAAATTGCTAGTCATACATTATTCTAGTATCATGGAAGCTTTTAACTGCAGTAGAGGCTAATTCTGGTCTCTGTGTTCCTTCTTCCAGGGGACGGAGATATTTCTACCTCTGACAAGCAAGGAGGAAAAATGACAACTGTGCTTTCTTTGCAGCAGTCACATTTTTTACTGAACAGTCACTTCCCTGCTCTCCAGCATGCAAAGACAACAAACCACCTGCAACACTGTCTACAGACACCAGCAGCATAATGTTGTTTATGCCTGGACTTAAAAGCAGCAGCAACATCAAAATACTAATTTTTCTATTATCAGGAAGAACATCTGAATGCAAAGTCCTCATCAGAGCAATGAATTTCATCTCCTGCCTATAACCATTCTTTCTTACAGATACCAGTGGAAAAGTTGTGTACGTTTAATCATTGCTGTAAATTTCAGATAGTGCAATTCATTTCTCCATGGAGAGTTTAGATCTTTCCTGTAGCAAGCCAGCAACATCCTTTGTGTTCTGTGTCAAACAGTAAGTTCTAATAGTGATGCTCAGCATCAGAGGGACCCTGAGACATGGCTGAGTTGGAAAGTGCACAAACTCCCTTTTCAGTGCTGAAAAATGTTAAATCATGCAGTTGGCTCCTGGAATGGTTTCCTTTTTTCACCCAGCCTATGCAGGGACTGGTTACACATACCAATAAACCTCCTGTTACGGGAATGGAGCCCTTTAAAAATCTGCAAGCCAGTGAGTTTTGGGGCAAGCTAGATAGTTCTGCAGAATTTCCAGCCTCCCTACTCCCTCTTCCTCCAAGCAAATTCTTGTCTTACTGGTTATGCTGGAAGTGGTTTCTCTCTTTACAGAATGACTTCAATTTCTTTCGCTTTAATTAAGATTGGTAGCCTTCATGTAATTCTTAAAAATGTGTGAGAGTATTGCTTCCTTTTCAGAGGTGTGGTAAGCACCAAGACATCTTCTAGGTGTTACAAGTCTCTGTGAAGCTCTGAAGCATGTCTCAAGCAAAAAAACCCAAACCCATTCATATCGCCACAGGACATATCCTGCCATGAAAGAATCTGTTTCCTCATCTTTTAAAATTATTTGATTTTCAAATGGCCCACTGAGAATCTAATGCTGGTAATTTTTCTCAATTATGTGCAAGATCCAAGAAATGGCCAACACTGCAGTTAGATTATTCTGACAGATTTCCCCAGGGATCTGGGAAGCTTCTGCCCTCTTTGAAACTGCTTGATGAGCCAGTCTGTACTCCACACATGCATTTTGTGCAGGACCATCAAAATCCTAAGCAGAAGGATTCTGCTTCTTAGATCACTCTGCATGCTCAGATCACTCTGCTCCACCCAATTTGAACATAAAGCACAGTGCTGAAATACTCTAAACAGAATCTGGACTACCACCTGGCAAGCATTTTCATGTCAGCTGGTTCTGGCTCTGCTGGCTCACACTTGGCAAAGTCAACCATTATGATTATTTTGTGCAGAGCAGGAATATTCAGCAACTGAATGTGGTCACATTGTCCTTCAGGCTCACAGGAACTTCAACAGGTACAATCTCTTCAGGAATTTTCTCTTAAAATGAGAAAATATCTCTGGTTGTGATATTAGTGTGACTTCTGAGCTTTAAGCTCAAGTTCTACCTGTCTTGTCAGGTGGAAGCACCACACTCTAACAATCAAAACATCTACCACAGGCAGCCCTGTGTCTTTAAGAATTCTTCTCTCCATATATTCTCCATTCTCCACTTATCAAGAGTTTTTTCTGCTTCACTTGATTCCAAGCATTTTCATACAGAAACACATGCTGTACTCCTCAGTCCTTTCAGAGATTGCTCTCAATTGTGTTATATTTCTTGTGCTTTTGAATAGTGTTTTCCTTAATTTCAGTATAAAGATTTTGAGAAACCTTCTGGGTTTAGAGAGGGTGTGAGAAACTCTTTTTTGAAGTTTTAAGAACTACACTATTCAATAAATTTAGCTCTTCATGTTCCAAAATGACAAGAGTAAGTGAAGTTACATCATGTGAATTATGAAGTGATAATGTCTTTAGTTCTGCCCCAATCAGAAGTGTAACTGTTTAAAGCTTGTACTAATCATGTTCAAACATATTCAGATTATAATTACTTTTCTTCTGATAATGATACCTCATCTGATGGGATGATTACCTGTTTGACTTTGATAAGTCTCAAGGTCAAAGAAGATAATTACAGACATCTGTTTTCTAAGAAAAATAAACTCTTGAAAAATACTATATAAAGTGACATCTGCAAATAAGCATGCTGTTAATGTCTAAGTCACAGGCAAGCAAATAAAACAACAAAAGCAAACTTTGAAACTACCAAGTGATCACACTTCATTTGTAAATGTGCAAATTTTCTTTTGTTACTTATATAAGCATAAATAACTTCAGTCTAATCAGAACATTTTAAAGTAAATGTTAAGGATAAAAATAAATGAAACTCAAGTAATGCATATTCCATACATTTTAAACCATTCCTGTAGGCAACATCTGTTTGAAAAAGAAAATTGCTTCTTTAACCACTAAGTGGGCAGCAGATTATGTACCCTACCCGTCACTATTTCCAAGGAAAGAGAGGGAATTGTATTCTGCAAAAATAAGCCAAAGTGTTTCAGTTCCTAGCATACAGTGATCAGAATGGACTCACTTCTTTCCTTTTAGCTGTCATGCTCCCCAGTGTCCTGATCCACAGTTAGAACCAAGGCTGTGGAATACCGAAGCATTAATTACTGTCAAAAAACCAAATCTGGAGCAAAAGGCACATGCATTTGTTTCTGGAGGAGGAAGAGGCAGAAGAAGAGCTACAGGACCTACATTTTCTATAAAACAAATATAGTTCACTTGGATGCTTTGCCTTTGCCTTGTACCCTCTACAGCAGTTTTCAGGCAAATGAGCACAAAAATGCTGTCAAACCTAGATACTCTGCTCAAATTAATGATAACTTCTCTAGCCCCAGTCTTAACCCATTTCTCTTATTTCTTCTGCATCAACAAAATTCTGTGGTTTCAACAGCTCTTTTCCACAGCAGACACTCAAATATAGACTTTAAAAGAAACCTCTGCACTCCTAGTTCACCTACAAGAATGTAGATTTAAATTTGTATTTTTTTAAAGGTCAACAATTATACTTGAGAACTTTCTGGATGCTTCCCAGTAATGCAGATCTAATTTATGTAGTTCAACAAAAACCAGAAGTCACCATAAACTACTAAAGGAATCTTCTGACAAAAGAAACATTCTCCTCCTGTTCTTTGTAATACCAAGCCATAATAGGATCAGCTTCGATATAATTACTTCAAATAGTCTGTTAGATCAGTACGCACAACCACCCATTTATGTTGATCTGTAACCCTTCCAGTTTTGTGCAACTTCACCTAGGAGTAAATTCCTAAGTTCTTATGCTTAGAATGTGACTAGTGAAAAGAAATCAAGACACCATAACTTATCTTAGGGAAGCCATCAACAACATTAGGTTCAGGATGCAGTCAGCTAGTGCATGTATTTGGAAAAGCAGCCAGATGGGTTTATATTTTGTGCGCTGAAATAATAAATCAAAAGATCAGGGGCCTGAAAACTTAGAATCTATTCCCCAAAAGAATAACCACACAGCTCAATTTAATTTTAAAGTACCAAAAAAAGGTCCTGATTTAAAGTTAGGCAAATGGAAAATATGGAGAGGTAGACGGGTTTTTCTACATTCCTTGAAAATCTAAAAATCCTGACAGTCACACAGTAGTGGCTAAATCCTTTTGAGGTAAAGTCTGATTTACAGGATTGTGCTATAGCCCTAGTTATTAGTCACTTCTCTTTTGAAACAATGTCTGCTTTCAATTGCCAAGGAAATGAGATGCTGAAGACAATTGTATTCAAACTTTGCTGATCAGAAATTTAAATCTTCACTAGAAAACTGAAAGGTTTTTTTAAACAAGTGCAAGTAAGTATTTGCCATGTACTGGAACAGGAAGAGCAACTGAACGCCAAATGAGAACAGAGATGACTGATGTGATAAATTAACCCCAACTAAAATTGGTATTTTTCAAATATAAAATAACAAACAGTTCTCCAGAGTAGGGCAAACAGTCTAAACAGATGAGACAGAGAGACCATAGGAGAAGAGATATTGCCAAACGAGAAGAAGGGAGAAGAGCACCAGACCTTGCCCAAACTTATCCTAAACATTTTTATCAGTGATACAGTTTGAATTTCTGTCTTCTGATTTTCTAGTGTCTCAGTCTCTAAGAAGCATTCCTTTTTCTCTGCTTCCACAGTAGCCCAGACAAAAAGAAAATGTCCTGCTGAATGCAGGACCACTTATAAACTTAGGGACCATGTCAACAAACAAGCACACTGACATTTTACTAGCTCTTAAGGACTTGAACATGCACTTTACAGTACATGTAAAACATGTCATCTTTCCAGCCATGACACCCAAAGAAGAGGAGTATAACAAATGCAGAGATCCAGGTTGAGTGTATAATAATAACTGGGCTGTGGCAATATACACCAAGTATTTTAACAGGTAAGAAACTAACACATATTTATAAAATATAGTTAGGAAAGTTTTGAACTTTAAATAAAAAAATAACAAACCTCTGGCAATGAACAACAAATTGCAAATTCTCATTCCTGATGTGGATGCACATCGCCGTAATTTCACAAAAGGGAAGCTGTAATTCAGGTACATTTAATTGTGATATTTTTTCTGAAATAGGAGACCCAGGTATAAAATGACCACAAGATAATGTAAGAGTTAAATGTTCATCAAGTCTCTCAAGTGGCATTGAGCCTATGGGTGAAGTTAAGGTGCCACTCAAGAAGCAAGGATTATATTAGCCAGCCAAACATTATTTCACCTCATGGATGTTTGATTTTTTTTTTCTTCCATAAGCAACCTAAGCAAAGAATAGGTTTCTGGGATCCTCAAAGATAATTCAGAAGAACACATCATTCTGCTGCAACACAATTGACAGGAAACGAATTTTCATTTCTCTAATTATTGCAGAAGACCTTGTCTGCCTCCTTGGATTGTGAAATCTTAACAAGATAGTGCTAGCAGAAAAGAGGTATCATGTCACCTACAACTTTGCATGACAGGTTACGTGACTTTTGCGCTCTCTTTGTATTCTTTCCTCTTCTTACACTTCAGGAACAGAAGGAGCAACACAATTATTCAGAAATGTAAGTCTTGCTTCCACTTGTAATAAATGTGTTGCGCTTTCGGGTTTTTTTTTCCTTAAGCACTAAAGTCACTCTACCTAATGGATTCCCAGGTCTCAGCACTGTTCTCCTGTATTTCCAAAGCCTCAAAATGTGCAACTGCAGCTTTTGTGAATTCTGGACTTATTTTCATCACCTAACCAAGAAAAAGGAGTAGCTATCAAAACACTTTCTTGTTTGGAGCAATCCTTCCCTCACATTCTCAACAAGATTTCACAGGGAAATATTCCAAGGAAGTTCTCTGAGCTACAAGCTATCTTTCACATTAACTCATAATTATTACATAGAAAAGATTGTTTGGAGACAGTATGAGAAAGATACCCGGTAACAGAATACAGTAATGACTCACTAGGACTCAATGCTTTGCATCTGTGAAATGTAATACTGAGACAGAATTATGTATCTTTTAACAACATAAATCAATTGACATTAAAGCTTTATTCCATGGATTGAATATCAGAAGCAGAAAAGGCCCAATTGCCACCCTTAGGTATTCGAGAGAGCAGCAAATTCTGTGATCACTTCTTTGCCAGATTCCGTCTGTAGTCTTAACTAAACAATAAACAGGTTTACACACACATGAACTAGGAGAAAATGATGTTCTTGTTTCTCCAGCCACTAACGTTTTCAGTAAATAACACTTAAAAGAACCCAAACGTTGTTATGAAGTAAGGAAGGAGAATCAAATCAAACTTCATTAGGAAAGTGGTTACTGTCAGCAAAACACAGGGATAGTGAAAACCCATAAATCAGGGGGCTTGGTTAATAATTTAAGCCCAGTCAGTTGCTCTGCTGGAACTTGAGGCAGAGGTGTATCTGTTAAGTCCTGCAGGCTTGATGATTTAGTTTAGCTCATGAGAATCACCACCTCTAAGGGTGGATGCACACCACTCCTTCAACGTTACAGCACCAAGGCTGCTGATTTGAGAAACAATGAAATAATGAAGAAAAAGACCAACTTTCACCTTACGATCAGATATATGCCATCAGCCTCTGGCTGTGGTATGGTGGCATATGAAAGCAGGGCTAAAAACCTTCTTACAGTTTATTCTTTACCTCTTTCATCTGTCTTTTCACCCTTCCTCCCACTTCCTCTGAAATTAACAGTTTGACAGCTGTTTTACTAAACACCTGCTTGAGGCAGATGACCTGTACTTTCCAATAGAAGTGTCTTGTATGTTCTTACTGGATAACAAATTTAAGCCATGACTTTTCTTACCCATCCACACAGCTGAAACTCTGATTCTCATCTTGATTACCAAAACATCCTTCTCCTTGGCCTTGGCAGATGCAGTCTTGTCTGTCTTATTTCATTCAAAATACCACTGCAAAGATAATTTCTCTTGGCTCTTTTTTTTTAATTTTTTTTTTTGACTGGGCCATCTCTCTCTCCTTATAGTTTTCAAACAGCAGTTGCTTCTTTTCTACAAACTCAATTCATTTTGATTTCTCAGACTTCTCAGTTCTCTTCCCTTGCCTTCTTGTGCCTTACTGAGATGCTCCACTCTGATTACACTGCCATACAAGCTTGGATCCTTGTTATATTCCCAAACTAGCAACTTGCTAAAGATAGTTGCAACATATCGACAATACTGCCCGATTACCTTTCTCCACAGTCCTCCTTTGATGCTCTAAAGAAAACTTTGACAACAGTCAGACTGTGAGTGTGCTGAAAATGCTGCCTGGCATAAAGCCAACATTATCCCACTGTCTCTTCATGTTTCCACCTCTTTTTAGTTTCTCTTAATTGCAGCCCCTCTGCAGCCGTGATCCTTTTTTTTGTATTTGTACAGCATCAAACACAGCGAACTCTCAATCTGTGCCTAAGTATCAGGTACACAACATAAATATAAACAGTAATGAAATTAAAGAGGTTCACAGTTTGAGAAAATACTGCAGAGCAGAGCCTGAGGAGATGCCAGTAAAGCTCAAGTTGTATTTGTTATGGAGGACTACACTTAGGTAAATTTTCATTTCTATAGGAAATTGTTATATTTCTAGGTGGCATTTCTGGCAAAATGTTATTGAAAAATAAATTTTGTCAAAAATCAAAACCACTTCAGAGCTAAAAAAATTAAGAAAAAGCATTTTTGCAGGGCTGTTGGCAAAGCTGTAAGCAAGAATTTCACAAATTGCTGCATTCTACATTAAATCTTCAGATATGTTTTGCTGTGAAGGCAACTACGGGACAGGGAAACTCAGCATTACAAATGCTGCTATGCTTATTGAGCCACCAAAAGACCTTGAATTCCTAATATTTATTTATACATCCAAAGGCCAAATTTTTAAAATCCATATGCAGATATATCCAGGTTTAGGGCAAATTTGGGAGAAAAACCTCTAAAGGGGTTTCCCCTAGAAAGCAAATTCAAGTGACCCCTTGCCCAACCAGCTCAGGAAAAAGATTTCCTAGGAGAAAAGTGGGACAAAAAGGGTTTATCTTACAGGCAAAGCATTCACCAGCACAAAAAATGAACCATATTAAACAACAAAACCTCTTGCTGTTCTGAAGAGATGACAAACTCAGGAAGTCCCCTTGGTGGGCTGTAGCTCAGCTCACCCAGTTTTTTATCAGTCCCCTGGCGCTGGAAATGCCGCGGCCCAGGCCCGGCCGGGTGGCCACAGGTGAGAGCTGCCACTGCTCTTCTGGGTGTTCAGTCCAGAGCAGGTTTGAGCAGGTCCCAGAAAAAGAAAACCCATAGTCCAGGGAACTTCTCTGCCTCAGCTAGCTGAAAACTAACTAAAAGCAAAGGAGAGCTCTGTCCCGCTGTCTGTCCGTCCGCAGACAGCACAGTCCAGGAAGGGGATTGTGGAGGAGTGAGTGCAGCTTCTGAAAACAAACTGCGCACTTCTTCTCTCCCCCCTTTACTCTCAAAACCAGTATTAAAGGTGCAAAACTTATTTCTGGGCTAAACAGACAAATGGGGATATAAGCATCATAAAGTCACCCCAGGAAAACACATGACAACTGCATCGCTTAAATGAGCCTCATCACACAAAACTGATTTTATTTAGGGATATGCACTGTGGATGTAGGATTCACAGCATAAAAGTGCTAAAATTAGGGGTGAACAGCAAAAAAAAAGCAGAACTAGAAATGCTGAGGTTTGATTTCCTTGCTCTATGTGTGTAAGAATTTGCTGCTGAGTTTTGTTACTCTGGTGCTCCAAGAATCAAGTAAACATTCCCACCAAAATAGAAACCTTTATAGATATGTTTAGTTCCACTTTCTAGTCTGCTCAGAAATACATTCTGTAAAAAAACCCAAACAAACTAAAAAGAACCAAAAACTTACAAGAACTGCATATAAATGTTAGGTATATTTAGCAGAATGAAATGCAAATTAACTACCCTTGGACTTCCCAAGTTAGTCTGTAGTAACTTAGGATGGATGCATTCCTACTATGCCACAAGCACTTCGTCTAGCTATGTTAGTCTAGCTCACCTTGGTGAACTGCTTTGTGAGCATATGAGAATACTCATTGCCTCATCCATAATTTAAAATCAATGACACTATATGAAGGCAATGATTTAGTAAAATGTATTTCTCCATTAGTTACTGGTAATTGGAAGCTGACCTTGCACTCTGCTGACCCAAGTAACAACTGTCACAGCAACTTCAATTAAAAAAAAGTCTCTCAGTCAGACTTTTTCAAACAAACTGAAACACTCCCTTTCAAAAAAAAAGAAAAAAACCAACAAACAAATATTGCCTTCCTTTAGATCAGATTTAGAATACAGCAAGAAAATGCCTTCTGGAGGAATCAAGTCTGGTATTGCATCCTTTAGCTGATTCCCATGGGTCCGTCCTTGGAATTTATCTGAAAAATAGCACCCTGAAACCCCACACGTCTCATGCCATGCTTGCTATGGAACTGGAGAGGGGAACATTTATTAAATTTAACATTATATGCAGCAGTCCTTCAAACTTGCTTCAATCTAAATGAAAGGGGCCCACTTCCAGACATTTATTTAGGGACATTACAAAACGGCTTGGAAATATCTTCCCTACTTTCATTAGAGAGGATAATTTGCATACAAAGCAATGGATTTTAGAAAACTCTCAGCTAATCAAACAAAATAGCTGTAGAGATTTGAGATTCATACACATGCAAAGCATACAATACACAGAGCATGAATAATTAGCATTAATGAATGTCAAACTCATCACTGAAGCCTGGCTGTTGATTCACAGCACTGCGGGAGTGTGGAACTACTGCTCCACTGGGAAGTAATACAAGGAAAGGGACTGAGGTCCATTGGGAAAGTCAGAGATGAAGGGGACCTTCTGTGGAAAAGATTATCAAGAAAAAAGAGGACTCCTTTTCCCTTTGTATGGCAAATACATCTTCTTACATCTTCTTGGTCTGACTAATGAGAAAAGTAAAGAGTCACATCCTGAGAGGATGCTTGGGTGGGTTTGTTTGTTTGCTTCTTAACCACAATTTTCTTCAGAGTTTGTTAAAGGAAAAACCATGCATGTATCTTGGGACCTGGCTCTTCACACACTAGATAAGGAGAACTAATAAGCCTTTTCGCCTTTTCTTTTTTTTTTTTTTTTTTTTTTTTTTGTAGAGAATCCATGGAACTTAGGAAATCTCTTCACTCATTAATTTCTTGTACATGCAGACATCTTCACTTTCTGCCTGAAACTGTTCCAGTAGAACACCCGTAAAGTTACTGCATTTCATTTCCAAAGGATGAAACCCATAATAATTATAATGCAATCTTAACTTTTCCCTATGAAGGTATCATTTCATGTTAAGTTGTTTAGTGTAGTTTTCCTAAAAATAAGGCCAGATTTCCCACCCATTCTTCTCCCCAGGTACTAGGATCTTGCCTTATATTTATGATCAAAGCCTAAGGAGCTGTGAACCACAGCACAGAGGTGAGTGAAGGGCTTCCAAGTTCCTCCCCGTATTTACAGAAATTTCAGCTGAGGCACAGACACAGGAAAGCTTCTTGCTGCTCCTTCACCTGCTTCATTTTTTAGCCCATGCCAGGCAATTCCATCATTAGACTTGCAACTTCTGAGAGTAACTTTTCTATTTGTTGGCTTTTGGTGAGGTTTTTTTTGGTAGCAAACATTCACATAGAATGTGTACTGTTACTGTTGCAGGGACCTTGCAGCTCATCCTCACTATGTGAGGTATCATTACAACTCTTAAAATTTTGTCTTGGACTGTGTCCAAATAACAGTGTATTTCCTCCTATATCTTGAACTGATGCACTTTCATCAACAACATCTTAGCTTTGATGTCATATACAAAACTAAAATTTGTTTGGGCCCAAAGAGGTGTTAGACATATTAATGCCCATGGCTAAAGAGCACAAAGGTTAAAACAATCCTAATATTATTCTTTCAGGTCAAACCACTTACAGAGTAGCATTTTTGAATCTTGAAGTTTAGCATTCCTGTCACAGCTTCACTCTTTCCTTCTTGAATAGTTTACTTTGTTTGGAAATTGAGCTTCATTTTGTTCCTACTGTTTTCTCTTTTCCCTTGCCTTAGATTACAATGTAAGATGTCACCAAAAGTATATATTCTATCACCATCTACCTAAACTGTTAAAAACGGGTGGGGCAGTGCTCTTTATCGCTTCCATGACTCATCCCTGATAACTCCAGGAGACATCGCCTGTTAATGGTCCATTTAATGTCACTGCATGACTGATAAAAATTACAGCATCCCATTGTGAGATGCTCTGCCCAGGTGGAGGAACCAAGCATTCCTACCTGGATATAATCTGAGGCTGTGCAACACCACAAGCAGCTACATCCACTGAATTCCCAGAGGACAAGAGCTACATAACCACCACTGGATCTTCAGAGGAAAAGTATATCCTTCTGCAGGATCACTGCTCCAACAGAACCACATCTATCACTTCAGGAGGACTGCAGCCACCATTTAATTGGACTGCTACCACCACCCTGACCAACAGGGTGTCTATCAGGTTCTATCTCGACTCTGTCAGGTTAAGCCAGTGTTTCTGTGTTATTGCCTTTATCCTAATTTTCCTATTAAATTGTAATTTTGATTTGGGATCTCCCACTGGTTTGCTTTCAAACTGGTACACCCATCTACTTTCAGCTTTTCCAAATCAAAACTGAAAACCTTCTCTTCATGATGATGCAATTCCCACCCAGGAAATTTGGTAAGCAAAGCCACTCAAACACAAATATAAGACATAACACCTTGTAACCACTTCCGCAGTCTCAAAAAAAGAAAAAACCTTAAACCTCTAAAAAAAAAACCCTTGCCTTGATAAAACATTTTTAGAGTGAAACATGGGAACAAAGTGAGTACTCTGGCCATTTAAATGCTGTGACTAATGGATTTAGATTTAAAGTACCAGAATTTCTCCTTAATACATTCAGATACTTCACATTTGTGTTCAGTTTCTGTCACGGTTCACAGGTATCCTTTTAACTTTCACAAGTCACGCATTTTAAAAATAAAACGCATGAAGATTCTCACATAATTTCAGTTTGGTCTTTTTTAAGGAAACACCATTTTAAGATTCATGATAAAACTAAGATCTATGCACAATTCTACTAAAGTCACTGGGAAATAGCCCATTTTGTAGGGGAAAAAATATTTCCAAAGACCACTACCTTCTCCAGAAATTGCTTTTATCATATATGAAAACACCTCTCGCTCTCAACTAAGATTTCCCTACTATTGTATTGTTATAAGCACTATTGATCATCAAGTCCATTAAATGCATTAGTCACATTAAATAATTCATCTCTCCAGACCAGCTTTGGCCACAGATGCCATCAGCAATAACCCTCCAGGAGACTTGCACTAAAGGAGAGCCAGCATAGCTGCAGCTCAAATAGACAACATCCAAAAATAAGCATGAAACAAATGACTGAGCAAATGTGTTACATGATTGCATTCCACTACAGATTCCTCTAGAAACCAGATGTCTGACAACAGGAAACTTGAGATCTTCGAATGGGGCATCTGCATGGAAGCGACAATAATATTGATTAAAGTATGGGGCTTTAAAAAAATAGATATACATGCATGGACTTCGTCATTCTTTGACACACGCCTTATTCTGCAGAGTGCTCCAAGTGAGAAGCAGCAGCCTGCTAATGTGCTTTAGTCAGAGAAAATGACAAATGCCACATTTGTTTCAGCTAATAAGTCATCAAGGGCTTGAAAATTCTGCCTGGTACTCTGGACCCAGTCCTCTTCACCAGTTGCATATTACAGGGCTATGAACAAGCCAAAATCCTCCTACACACACAAAAGTAGCCAAGACCAGCATATGCAGTTCCCACATGACTCTCTCCTTCAAAGCCTGCAGGCAGCCCAGTAAGAGTATCCAATGAAGTTCAAGCCCAAAGTAGGCAGGATTCAGGGCACAAAGAAATCTCATCTGATTTTGCAAAAAAAGTTTGAAATAGTAAAATGCTTCATGCATCTGCCCTATTTTTCCTCCTGGTAAGTGGTGAGGTTCTGAGAAGAGACACAGAAGAGCTAGCAGGCTGACACCCTGCTGGACTGTGTACCAATATCTGCATTGCTGTGCAGTCCAAGGCACTTACTCTAATCCTGAAACCAGCTCTAATTCTGAGGCCAGCACTGAAATCAATGCTTAAATCACATTGTTTAAGCACTCAAACTAGAGATCTCAGCACTTAAACTGTTGTGCAGAAAGTTTCTGTGGCTGCATTGAGATCCATTCATTTCTACAATCCTCTTACAAAGTAAAATCTATTAGTATCATATACGTTTAATTGTTGGTTAGTCAACAAGCTTTCTTTGGATTTAGCCTCCCCCATCCATTTGGCAATGACAATTTTAATGGCTGTAGCAGGCACATTCTTCTGTCTCTCATGATTTTTTTCATAGAACAGCACAGAGAAAAGAAAGAGAAAACAATTTCTATTTCTGCTCCTTGTTTTTCCCATGGGGAATGTGTTTGGAGAATTGTTTACCTGGGGTGATTGCTTGATGGGATTCTGGTGAGGTTTGTTTGAGCCTGGTGGCCAATCCAACCCACCTGTGGCTGGACTCTCAGAGAGGGTCACAAGTTGTGAATGAGTTAGATATGGTAGTTAGATAAAGTAGGTATGTAGTTTTAGTATCTCCTTTAAATAGTATATTAATGTATTATAGCATAATTATAATAAAGAAATCATTCAGCCCTCTAAACTGGAGTCAGACATCAGCATTTCTTCCCACCTGGTTCCCCTGCATTTACAATAAATGGCTACACATTTAAAATCTGAAATGTTTTCTATTTATCTGCACTATGGAACAGAAGCAGCAAACAGGTCAGCTGGTTACAGACCTGGAAGGGCCTAGTGATACCCAAGAAGAAGGAAGAGTTCCTGTGTTCTGGTCACACTCACTTCAGAAGGATGCTAGTGGTCAAATACATTGCCAAAAGCAGAAGGAACACACACCCTGGGACAGGGTATTGTCCTGGTTTAAGGCAAATCTGTGAGAAAACCTCCAAAAAGGGTCCCCCCCCACCAGAAAGCCAACCCACACAGCCCCTCCCTCCGATCGGTTTGGGAAGTACCTTCTCAGAGAGAAGTGGAAAAAACCTGTTTATTTAACAGACAAAGCACTCCCCAGCACAAAAAAAATGAACAATACCAGGTGACAAAACTCATTTGCCGCTCTGAAGAGATGACAAATTCAGAAAGTCTCTCTGGTGGGTGGTCGTTCTGTTATCAGTCCCCCTGGCGCATCAGTCCCCCTGGCACTGGGAAAGGCTGCTGCCCAGAGCAGGCCACAAAGTGGGAGCTCTCGGTGTTTCCCCGGGTCCCGGTCCAGAGCAGGTTTGAATAGATCAAAGAAGAGTTGAAGTCTGCCTCAGCCATGCTGCTATAAGCACAGTTACACTCTTGGTATAAACAGGAGTCATAGCAAGTGCTGCAGTTTTGCTAAAATCCTCCATAAATCCATACTTAACTCAGAGCCAACTTCCTTTTCAGGTCACTATTAAAACAAATTAATTAGAGAACAGTTACACAGTACTTACAGTAATGAAAATGCAAACCTACTACCAGGGAGGTTTAGCTATGGTGTTTTAAATCTAAAGATCTACACCCTGCTGTAATTTTGTCCTTGACACAGATCAGCCTCAAAATCTTGGGCTTCATTTCAGTACCAAGCTGAAGACATTCAGCGATTATCTATTGCTTTCATGGCCATCATAACCAGACAGTGATCTGCTGATATGCTTGTTATCAATACTCATCAAAACCGGGCCAGCACATGGCTACATGAACTGATGTTACTGCTATAAAGTCAAACAAAAGGCTCAGGAGCAGCTGTAGAAGACGCTGTTCCCATATTTCCCCTACCCTCAACCTTCTCTGCCAGTTTCTGTCACCTACTTTAAAAGGCAGCAGACAGCTGCTCAGCATTCCACAACCTCTGCTCAACTTGGTAATGAAGCCCTCAGAAAGATGAACAGATATTTTATAACCAAATTAACTTTTACATTAATGTCCATTACTGCAGTGAAAATAATTCACTTGTGGAAATAACTAAACTCCTTTTGCTCTGACAGTTAATTCCATTACATAGCTTTCTTTTAAGCTTTTTTCTTTCTCTGTCTGCTGCTGTTCCTTTGTGTTCCTCCTTTTAAAAGAAACATGGTGACAGCAAGACATGGGTACTTGTACTTTAACATAGCATCTCCTGTCCAAAGATGTTTTTTCACCAGTAAAATATCAGGACACCACCAAAGAAAATGTTTCTTACCATAGCACTCATAGAAACAAGCAAGCCACAGATAATTCTACAGTGTCTTTAAAGTTATAGATCACAGGTACATGTTTAAATATGAAGACTATTTGGGACAAGAAAGAAACAAGATCACACTGTAGAATCCTTTTAAGCTCCATCTCTATGTTGGTAAATGAGTCTTCCACAAGCAAGCTGTGTAAGTCTCCCACAAACTTGATTCCCAGGTCTTCACAGGAAGCAAAGGGCTTCTGTAGAACAGTGTGGGTTCTGAGTCCCACGTTGTCTTTGTCTATATTCACAGGCAGATATACGCACCCAAAGACACATACCTATACCTTCCCTCTCTCTTTCAGAGGCAGAGGCACTGACTGAGGAAATGAGTCAAACAAGCCATCTGCCAAAGGCCCTTTCACAGGGAACTTTAATGAGCTCTGAGACACTTGCCGAGAGCCTTACTTTTGAGCCTTGGAGTCTTGGCTCTGTAGGGAAGGACAAAACACTCCTCAGGTAACCTGCTCTTTGGTGTCATATAGAGTGGAGTGCACTTAGCACAAATTCAAGAGCTTGACTCCATAAATTGCAGGGATTGGTGTATCTCAGGAGGCAGCCCAACTCCTCCATTAATCATATGCTCCATCACCAGGAGGAAACTTTCTTACTGACTGTTATTAAAATACAGCCTTTGCTCTGCAACACTTCTGCTAATGGCTTTGATCTAGACATGGATAACAACTTCACAACATCCATATTCACTTGGCTGCTGTGACAAGCTGTCTAAAAGCAGCTAATTATTTACAAGGAAACTGTATATACCAGAGGGTACCTGCATGGCCAATATAATAGAACAGTATTGATATAGGCTGGAGAAGTTAATTAAACCAGTCGGAAGGGGGCTTCAGAGTTCTGACAAGATACAGCCCTTAGGTTCCACAAACATACAAGTTTTAAAAATTCGGAGGTAATAGATTGTAAAATTGCATATGCTTTTAGAAACAGACCTTCCAAACTAATTTGCTGAAATGCTTCTGCCATACATAACACGTCTGTGAACAATAAAAGAGAAAATGAAGACAAAAGATCAGAATGTTTTCTAGCTTTATCTTCATCATGAGAGCTTTGAAGCATGCTGTTGCATCCTGGAAAGAAATAAAAAAAAAAAAACCAAAAAACCAAAAACAAACAAAAAAAATATCCAAAACCCCTTTGTGATACTCAAGGATCTGGAATAATGTAACCAGTAAGTCTCTTTACAGAGTATCAAGACTCATAGAATATGCTGAGTTGAAAGGGACCTTTCAAGATCATCTAGTCCAATCCCTAGCCTTGAGTCTGAGAACCCCAAGATCAATAAGGTAAATTTTGAGCTGGTTCTGATCTGTATAAAACAAAAAATGAGCAACTCAACACAGTTTTGAAAATGCAAGTACTTGGTTTTCAATAATGTGTGAAAGCAGCTCTCAATAACTTCACTGACACCAGTCAAAAAGCCTAAATAAAACAAAGCAATTAAAAGAACAGAAAAAAAAAAACCTAAAAGCAATTAAAAGAACAGAAAAAAAAAACCTAAAAAGTAGCATAAAATCTACAATTTCTGTAAGCTGCACTAGTTCCAATGCTTGGTGTTGTTAGAGTGCTGAATGGTACCACATCTACTTGATGGTCTAATAGTGGTGTCCCCCAGGACTCACTATTGGGCCCAGTCCAGTTTAATATCTTTACTGATCTGGATGAGGGGTTCAAGTGCACCCTCAGTAAGTTCACAGATTCACAAACTGGTTGGGAATGTTGATCTGCTGGAGGGCAGGAAGGCTCTGCAGAGGGATCTGGACAGGCTGGATCAATGGGACGAGGCCAATGGTGTGAGGTTCAACAAGGCCAAGTGCCGGGTCCTGCTCTTGGGCTTCAACCCCAGGCAGCAACACAGGGTGGGGCAGAGTGGCTGGAAAACTGCCCAGCCGAGAAGGGCCTGGGAGTGCTGGCCAACAGCAGCTGAACATGATCCCAGCTGTGCCCAGGTGGCCTAGAAGGCCAGTGGCATCGTGGCCTGGATCAGCAGTAGTGTGGCCAGCAGGACCAGGACAGTGATTGTCCCCCTGTGTTCAGCACTGGTGAGGCCACACCTCAAATCCTGTGGTTTGGGCCCCTCCATAAAAGAAAGACGTTTAGATTCTGGAGCATGTCCAGAGAAGGATAATGGAGCTGGGAAGGGTTTGAGGGAACAAAAGTCCTGTGAGAGGCAGCTGAGGGAGCTAGGGGTGTTTCTCTTGGAGTAAAGGGGGCTTAAGGGGGACCTTATAATTCCCTCAAATTCTCTAACAAGGTTGTGGCCAGATGGGGTTTCAGCCTCTTGTCCCAGTAAACAAGCAACAGGACAGGATGAAATGGCCTCAAGCAGCACCACGGAAGGTTCAGGTTGGACATCAGGAAGAATTTCTTCACAGAAGGGGTTTTTTAACATTGAAATGGACTGCCCAGGGAGGTGATGGAGTCACCATCCTTGAAAGTGTTCAAGAAACAACTGGATGTGACACTCATTGCCACGTTCTGGTTCACAAGGTGGTGATCAGTCAAAGGTTGGACTTGATGATCACGGAGGTCTTTTCCAGCCTAATTAATTCTGTGATTCTGTGGTTTATGCCCTTATGTTCCGCAAAGTTATATGCATTTTCTTTGTACATAGAAGCTGTCTCAGAAGTCCAAGATTACATCCAAAAGTGTGAAAGGCAAACTGTAAATTCAGAGAACTCTCATTCGATAGTTGGTCAGTGCTTCACAGAACTAGGATTTGATTTTTAGTGAGACTTTAGAAAGGCTCTGAATTACAATTAAGAAAAAAAGGTATTTGTCAACACCCTTAATTTACAGTCTTTTTCTGAATATGAAATTAAAAAAAAAAAAAAGGACAGGTAGATTCTGAACATACAACACCCTGAAAATAGTGATTCCACTATTCTGTCTTCTATCAAGGCCATTTTATATTTTCAAATTAATTGCAAGAAAAAACATTGTGTTCCAGGACTACAAACAAAACATATTCTTAAAGTAAGTTGTCTGAGGTGAATTTTTAATTTGTATGTTCAAACTATGTTCAGCATTCTTTAAGAAGCAAAACAAGATGACTAAAGTGGGGTTTTCTTTGAACTTGATTTCTCTTCCTTACTCCTGTCTTCTACCACAGAACATCTGACAGTCACATCCCTTTTTCACATTACCTAATTGGTTTTGATGAAGCTGTTTCACGTAAATAAAATCACTCACATTCCTAAGTATTTGAAGATTGCATTTTAAAATTGCTGCTTCCAGGTATGTCCATTGCATTTTCATGGACTGTAAGCAACATTTCTTGAACACTAAGTTACCTTTGCTTTTTTCTCTATCAAAAACCCCTCCAAGAAAATCTTTGTGCAGCCCTAGAGAAAATAAAGGACAATGATAACAAAAAGCCATCCAGGATGGATACAATTCTGTTATTGGAAGAACTTGTAATAGCAGTGTTTGTTCAGAATTTCTTTGTCTCACACAGCAGTGAGAAGTCAGAAACTTTCCAGCTGAATGATTTCCGCAAAAGAGCTCAAGGTTCAGAGGAGAGGCACACAGAGCAAGACGTGTGCAGCTGCCAATAATACCTGTGCTGGACTCATTAAAGATTTAACCAGAGAAGTCACGTGTGCACTTAAAAATGGCTGACAACTGCCATGCTTAACACACATCTCAAAAACTTTGGGAAAAGGCAGAAAAATGGAGTTGCCCTTGGACGAGGAGGACGGCACGTTCACCAGCATTTCTTTGGCAGATGATTCAGGTAAGAGACTGCAGCACTCTGCTGATACAATGCAAATTCCACAGGCTGAATAACAGCACCGTGGGAGCAGGCAAGTTTGTCCTGATTACCAGGTACAAGGTATTTTTAGCAAATTCACTCAAGCGAAATTTTTTCAGTTGAGTGGTTTGAATAAGCCTTGTGATGAGCTAAGACTAGAGGGTCTGGGGGGTATGGAGACTACCACAGTTTTCATATCTTAGCACATGGTAATATACACTCATTATCTGAGCACATAGAGCCTTTCACTGGTTAGAGAGACACTGCTACAGAAATATTCACTCTGTAGTTACTACTATCAAATAAAATATAGATAATGATGTATACAGAATAATAAACCTCTGACATACTCCAGTGAAAACTCACAAGAAGTGATGCAAGTTAATTGGTAAGGGAAATAAGGTGATATTTGAAATCCCCACTATTAAGCATTTAATTGTTTTAAAAGAAACTGAAAAAACAAAGACTGTCTACCCCTTCACCCTCCCCCTCTCCACCTATGGAATAAAAATTACTTGGAAGGGGAAGTAGAAGAGTCCTACATAGTGGACAAATGAAGTGAGTTAATAGGAGTTAATAATAAATTATTTAGAAAGGTCTGGCCAGAGTATCAACTTGATTATGTCAGCATGGCTGCCAAAGAGCTGTGCTAATTCACACTACTAGGGATCTGGAGGGCTTCTTTTTTGAACAATACAAGCTACATTTCCTTCCCCTTCTTTTTTTTTTTTTTTTTTTCCTTTTTTTATTTTATAAGCAATGTTACTGTACATGATGTATTTACCTCCCATATTAAAAAAAAAAAAAAAAACAAAAAACAAACCAAAAAAAAAAAAAAAAACAAAACAAACCAACTTCCACAAAGTTAATCTTATTTTTAGAACATAATTTTCTATTAGCAATTCCATACTAGTGTGATGGGGCTGAGCTGGATGTTTGAATGCACTTTGTTTGTACATCATATAGGACTACTAACACCAAGATGTGGTTGGCCCAAACTATTCTCAAGAAGACAATTTGTCAGAGCTTGGTCCAAGCTGTACAATAATGAAGGGTTCTCCTGACAATGAATTTCACTCTTTTCCTGTAGTAGGGAGTAAGAGAGTAGAGAAAAGGTATCTTATAGGACACAGTTTTGTGACCTGCTGCACAGCTGGTAACAAACCAAGAACATATGGGGGGGAGCATTCAGTGGCACGTTCGTCTTGTCTTTGCACAGCACCCAGAAGAAGCTGAGTTAGGGATGACTCCATAATACTGGATGGGTTTCAATCTGCTCTGCCTCTCAGCGGGGTGTTTTTACCATATGGCTTTCTTAGTCTTTCATGAGATGTCAAGTCCCTTTCTTCAGAAGGCAAATACCCACCAACCTTCTTTCCTGCTCTAACCTCAACACCCTGCAGCTTGGAAAATGTTAATACCCATGAGAAGATAGAGCAAGTTTAAAAACCCTCTTATCCAAGCACCAACTGCCAGTGGGTTTTCAAGTCAATCTTGGTATTTGGGGCTTGATATGCAAAGCTAAGCCCTGACAGATGTCACTGCTATAAAAGAGATCTCCTCAGCAACACAGCAAATAGGACTGTACTGCACCTCAGAAACTGAGCACTTCAAATCTGCTGGACTCTTGACTGAAGCAGAACACCCAGGGTCAGAGAAAGCTCATGTTCATAATACAGAGGCTTCTTTATTAAAGATCTGCTTACCAGTATTACAGTGTTTTCACCGGTAGTGAAGAGGTGAGAACTGCCAGTCCAGAAGTAGAAGTAAAATCAGAATAACTGAAAATAAGTGACATTTTCAGGGAAGCTTATAGCTTGAAGGCACAGAGGGTAAATATAATAAGATTCATAGTGAACATGATAACCCTGATGCATTTCTTCTGGCAACACTTGGAGGTTAGAAAGCATAAGAAAACTCCTAACCTATAACAGGAGGAGACTATGATATACTTTGTAGGAAACAGTCTAAACAGTCTTCTTTAACTCTCCCAGCAGAAGTTAAGACTAATTACAGTAACTCTGGGGCATTGAAGCTAACAAAGACAGTGAGCCTTATGGCTCTAACAGAAAAGACTGGAGAATAACATCAATTCCAGTAGAGCAAGGAACCTAAAAGTCTACACAGCAAGAGAGAGAAAAAGATTCCTTAGGATGGACAAGAGCAAGTTTGAGCAAGGAGTAAGGAAACTAGGCTTGCAATATGTAGACCCTAAGTGGACTTTGTCTGAGAATGACAATGTTTTACATGCAAGAGTTCCTTAATTAAGGTCTTGGTTTGAAAAGACACGTGTTTGCTAAGGAAGGCAGGAGCCTCCCTTGAAATGGAAAATGTCAGGTTCTGTGGCAGCATCCATAGTCTCTGGGGCTGTGTCAGGTTCAGGGGCAGCATCCCTGCTCTCTGGGGTAGGTGTCAGGGTGGTTATCCAAGTCAATCTTCCCTTATCTCTGAATGATAAATAGAAACAGGCATATCAGCAACTCCAACCACTGTATGATATAATTTGCATTTAGGGAAGGTTTGAACCCTTCAAAAACTGGTGGGGCAGACCCAAAGATATGTGTGAAGGGTTGGGAGAAAATTTCCCCTGGGGTCATTTCCTCACAGTAGGTACCATTATGAAAGTAACCCCAAACCACATAGTGTGTGATAGCCCTGAATCCATGTGCCTGCCTTCCAGAGGAAGTTAAAAATCCATTAATTCCTCGCCTTATTAACCCATAAAGCAAACTGGATAGTTGGGAGAAAATTTCCCCTGGGGTCATTTCCTCACAGTAGGTACCATTATGAAAATAACCCCAAACCACATAGTTAGTGTGTGATAGCCCTGAATCCATGTGCCTGCCTTCCAGAGGAAGTTAGAAATCCATTAATTCCTCACCTTATTAACCCATAAAGCAAACTGGATAACAGCCACAGCAGCCTTGGTTATAGGAACCATATTTAGATAAGGGCCTGCAAATGGGAGAAATTTAGCCATGATCACGTGCCACCCAAACCAGGGTAAGTTAGACCACATGGTGACACCTAACAAGGCTTCTATATCCAGCACATTAAAAAAAATAGGTTACTCAGGAACTGTTATTCTTTTTTTCACACTTTTCTCTCTATGCCCTTGGGCCCCATATTGGGCACCAAAATCTGTCTTGGTTTGAAAAGACAGGTGTCTGCTGAGAAAAGCAGGAGCCCCCCCTTGAAATGGAGACTGTAAACCCCCTCCCTCCAAATTGTCATGATTTTGAAATTAAGGGGCTCTCAGGCAAAGATATGGGAATAGGAATAACAGTTCCTTACTTGGAAAATTAAAACACAGATGCAATAGTACAAGAAAACCACTGACAGAGTCAGAATACGACCTGACACCCTCTGGGTCAGGGTGTTGGTGGCAGTCCAATTGAAATGGTGGCTGCAGTCCTCCTGCAGTGACAGATGTGGTTCTGTTGGAGCAGGGATCCTGTAGAAGGGTGGAGTTTTCCTCTGAAGGTCCAGTGGTTGTGTAGATGGGCCTGGTCTTCCTCTGGGAATCCAGTGGAAAAGAAAGCTGCTCCTCTGGGAATCCAGTGGGAAAAGGCTGACTGTGGTGTTCCAAATCTCTGATCCAGGTAGGAATGCTTGGCTCCTCCCCCTGGGCGGAGCATCTCCCAGTGGGACGATGTAATTTTATCAGTCATGCAGTGACACTCACTGGCCCATTAACAGCAGATATCTCCCAGAGGGAGGATTGGTTGTGGAAGAGATAAAGCAAACTGCGCCACCTGGTTCTAACAGGTGGCCCAATTAACAGAAGGTAACTGCCCCACCTCTAACAGATGGCAATAGTATACACATCTTGCATTTGCACCCTAAGACAAAATTTAAATATTAAAATATTAAAAATACAAAATTTAAATATTAAAATATTTTAAAGGCTCACAAAGGTGCACTGGTTTTAGTGAACTTAAGCACATTTGTTACTGCATAAGGTTTTCCCCCCATTTCTTAAAACATACTGGAAAGATACTAAACAGGCAAAGTAGAACAACATGCTATACATGTACAATCTGAATGATAATCAGAATACACCCTTCATATCAAAGTTTCCATGGTACAGTGAAAAGCCATTGTGTCAGAGCAACAGGGGTTACTGAGCCTTCTCAACCAAGCACAAGCCATGAATATTTAATAGCTATTGCTCTTTCAAAACAGCAGTGTCTTTCTATTTGTTAAGTATGCAGGTATTAAAAATAAAACACTTCAATTTAAATTAAGACAAACACAAAATGGTAGCAAGATAGAAACTTTCTGGAAAGTATTTTAATAGCAATAATAACAGCACATGAAATCAAGCAAAACATGTGAAAGTATTTTTACCTTTAATGAAAGAAATATCTTTCAATTTAGAAACTCAAAGCACTAGATGAAATTCCCTCAAAAAATGACCAACCCAAACAAAAGCACAGAGGAAATCAAAGCAAAAGTAAAAGAAAACAGTGAAATGTTGTCCAACATCTGCAAAAATTTCTTTACTGTACTTCTGATCAATGTTGAAAAGCAGATCAAGGCCCTCTTTACTCATTGAAGAGTACCTAGAAATTATCTTGCTCTTTTTTCAAATAGGCTTTACAGAAAGCGCCAACATTAGTGACTACATTTCTCATGTAAACCCATCCTTTTAAAAGCAGATACAAACCCTTAACTTATAGAAAGACAAAGCATTTTTTTCGTCTAATTAAGTTACCAGTAAAGCTTTACGGAACCTTGCTACATATCCTTCCACAAAACCCGGTGGCAAACCTATAGCTGATGATTACAAGGAGGATCAAACAGTTAAGAGGATAATGTTATGTAATATATGTTGGTATTCACAGCTCAAAGCTGCAAAGAGTTCAGTTCCTCAGTCTATTTAAAAATGCATTTTTGTGGAGTCAGTAGAAACGAGAACTTTTGCACTCATGCTCAATCTTGCAAAGAATAGGATGCAGCTATATGTTGGCTATATATCTGTATGTAGTTATATGAAGGCAGGCCTCTTCAGGGATAAAAAGAAATTATGACTTCCTGAGGCTTGCTTTTTGTAGACTTTTCGAAGAGACTGCATTTTTTTATTCCAACTGTACACTCACAGGTTACATCATCTGATGAGGTCCCGTTCTCACTCAGACCTAAGGCAAAACCAAGACATACACAATAAGTAAGGATACGGATGAGTTAGAACAATATAAGCCAAAGTATTTGCTCATTTTGTATAAATTGATTTAGTTGGCAAAAGCACAATCTAAGAAGTAATCAAATTCTGCATTTAGCAGAAGACCCCAGTTGTAAATTTGCTCAAGAATATGCCCTAGGCTACAACAGCTTTTTGAGGTTACCCTGAAAGAGTAATAGGAATTGCAGAGAATTGCATACATGAAAAAAGCCCCAAACTCCTCAGAGTCTGTTATTTCTGCAAAGAAACAAAAGAATGAAGATTTGATGTAAAAGGTCTCGAGAGTTAGCAATGCAAGGAAAAAGACTTAAGCCACTTGTGTTCCTTTCTGTCTTTTTCTTTGTGGCAATAATTAGTCAGAGGAGCAAACAGTATTGTTCAAATAGCAAAGTCATCTCAGCAATAGGTACAATGCCTTCCTCTGTTAGTGAAGAAAAGGATACATTTCTATTGTAGTGGTGAACAGTGAAGCCTCTGTCATCAGTCAGCTTGTGCAGGCGCCTCTGCTGCCTGGAACATCGCCAAAAGGGAAGTCAGAGGCTTGTTGGTTTGCACTGTGTGCCATGGAAAAAACAGAATGTAAAACAGAGTTTTAGAAATAAAATGCCTGAAAATGTTTGGCATTAGCAGCAATGACTGAGAGTCTGAGTGCAGAGCAATAAAATCCTCTCCTCTCAGTTTGTAACTGTACCTGTACATGAATTCCTGTAAACTAGTAATGATGCATCTTATCCTAGGGAGGTTGTTTTATTTCAAGCAAAAATTGCTCTTTCAGTGAAACTGAATAAATTGATTCCTTTTGCCAGTGACATCAGCTACTTTTAAAAATGCTAACTACAACTTAGGATACAGGAAAGTATAGATAGCTGCATTTCTAAATGGAAACCTGTTCCTATAAATTTAATATAATGGCAATATCATGAATGCCTCCTCTGATTTAACCAAATGCCTTAGAAAATAGTCGGTAGCACTGCCTGGGGTTTTTGTGACCCAAGTGCAGGACCTGTCAGACCAACACTCCCACCCAGCTTGGTGTCATAATATGCATAGGTGCATATTATGCATCCTGGGACACATTCTGTGTTATAAAAGGAATCTGATTGTTGGGAATACTTCCTAAGTCCCTAAAGCTTTACATTTAAAGTGCACAAAAATTTTAATTTATAATATATTACACAATGCAAGACAGGTGAGCTACGGAATTTTAAATGGCAGTAGATAAATAATGTGATATGTTAAGATTCTGGGTTCTTGGTTGATTTCCCATACAAGAATACTTTGGGCTGTGGACCTTTATTCTGTGATATATTTGATTTGGGCATTTTTGCATTTGTGTTTTGAGTGTGTGCGTGGTTTTTGGTGTTTGTTTGTTTAAAAGTAGTGGTGTACTGGATATTTAGAAATTCTGGAGTTGCCTTCTTTGCACTGGAAAACAGAGTAAGTGTTAGGAATGCAAATCTTTTTAAGGGAACACAGGATGATCTAGGCATTCTCTCTGTGGAATTTGCACCCAGCAGTATCAATCCAAACCTGTTGGTCCCTGGACTGTTCAATGCTAACCTCATAACACACAGCACTCTGTAGATCAGAAATGTCATCTGCTTTCTGCTGATAACCCCTCTGCAATGCCAAAGTGGAAGCTCAGAACAACAGCTTTCTCTATAGGAGAACCAAATAAACCTCTCATAGAGGCTGACTTCTGAAAAGGTGTTCATCCTGGTGCTCATGCTCAGAGTTCAGAATCAAAAGAAACCACAACCAGGAAAAGCAGAATGAACCCCAACGGTACAATACTGAAAAGGAAACAGGAGGTAAACCAGCAGCTCTTGAAATAACTACTATTTTAGCTACAACAGCACAGGAGGCAATACGTCTGGTTTCCATTCTGTCCTGTAATTTAACATCAAGGATTTTCCCCTTTTGCTCAATTTGGGACAGTTTTGACAATAATCTCCAACTGCAAGGCAGCAAGAAAAGTGGAATTTCTGCAGCAGAGAGGTGCATTTCCTTGAGATCAACCCACAATAATTTCCCCCCACTCTTACAGTATAAAAACATAGCACATTCTTCACCAGATAAGCAAGCTCTCCATCCATTTGTACACACCTGGAGAATCTGGCAGTATTTTTTTCCCTGTTAACGCAAGTGCTGGAGATTGTCTCATTAGAAAGAATTAGGAGAACCTGCTGTTTGCCAGGTTTGCCAGTGCAGCAAGCAAGATCAAAACAGTGCAAGCATCTGGCATTTAAAAAAGAGCGATCAAGGAAACTTTCCAACAAGCTCCTAAAGCCCAGCCACCACCTGAGAGGACTGCTTGAAAGAAATGAGGATTGCTGTGTTGAAAATGCCCTTTGTATAGATGTTTAAGTAAACTAGCTAATGGAACTAGAGACAGGTTCGTTTTCCATTACAGATGGATAGCAAGACTCTAATTGCAGTAAATTTTCAGACTTTGAATAGCATCCAGTCTAATCTGAACTTATCTGATTGTAAGGTTTAAAAAAGTAATTGACACAATAATAATAGTGTGGAGGCAGCCAGAAGATGATGTTAGAAATATACACTTTCTGAAGCGTACTTAAAAATACAGTAGAGGGCTCACTTCCCAAATGCCTTTGTCTTCCTGAGTGTCTGCACAGCATTGAATTATTTATTTACAACAAGATACATTACTGAAATTTTATATTTACAGATACAATATGAATATATTTCACTGCAACATATGGTTGAAACTACATAGTACTACAAGTTATGCAGTGCAGTCACTTCAGTGAAGCCACCAAAATTAGCTCTGGTCACGAATGTTGTTCATTCCTTTGCTGCGGCTCGTAGACTGTGCTATGACACCAAAGCGAGGACCCTGCGCAGCATGTTCTGCAAGGGTTATTCCCTCCAGAGAGCCAACAATGACACAGGAGTGCTGTTTTGGAGCTACCGAGTCATTAGATGAGAGCAACTCCGTGAAGTTACTGAGATTCTTGTGTGCTGCGATCTCAGCGCTGTGAGAGCCAGAGGCACGGAGCTAAAGCACAAGTTTCTTACTCTGGACACTGCGGTAAAAAAGGCTTCAGTCGTGCCAGACTGGAGGCAGCTGGGCCGGGCGTACACGGCACTGAACTGCGGCAGGGAAAATCCGCAGGACTCCGGCCGGGAGGCTCCTTTCTCCCAGAGCTCCACGTAAAGCACCTGGGAGCTAACAGCAGCCACACACACGCTGTTTTCTCGGACCTTCCTCAAGCTCTACCTAAATCTGAAGGGGTTCCACACCAGGGAACAAACGCCTTTTCTTAATCTCTTCCGAACACTACGTAGAGCTCCCGACCATGGAGGACCGCTGCTTTGAACACTGGCGGGTGTGAGCACAGAAGGAACTGATCCGAAACACTGTCTCGCTTGCCGTCCAGCGGCATGTGACGGGAGGGGGCCGGCGACGGCCGCGGGAGCCCGTGAGGGGGCACAGCGGCGTCGCGGGCCCGGGCTGGAGGGGAAGGGGCGACGGCGCTCCCGCCCCGCCCCGCCCCGCGCGCGGCGCAGGCGCGTTGGCAGCACAGAGCAGAGCGGGCCGGGCCGGGCTGGGCCGGGGCAGAGCCCGCGGGAGGCGGCGGCTGCGGGGCAGGTGCGGGGCAGGAGCGGGGCAGGTGCGGGGCAGGTGCGGGGCAGGTGCGGGGCAGGAGCGGGAAGGCCGCGGCGGGAGGGAAGCACGGACGGAGGGAGGGAGGGAGGGGCGCGGGACCAGCCCAGGTTGGGAGTGCACGGTGGGGTGCGCGGGCAGGGCCGGGCGCTGCCGGCCGGGTCCTGCGGGGACGCCCCTGTGCAATGCTGCCGACCCCCGGCCCGCGGGTGCTGCTGTTGCCGCACCTGCCCCGTTGCGCAGTTCGAGGCGGGGTGGGGGGATGAGAGGGCCCGAGGCGAACACCCCCGTCTCGCAGGCCCGTGCACTGGCCAGGGGTGGCGGGGGGACAATGCAGAGCCATTCCGCCTCGGCCTTCAGGAATAGCCATTAATAATAACCCATTCCAGAATGATCACAGCTGAGAAGGCCGCGATTACATCATTGAAACGGTGATATTTCATGCTTTGCAGTAATCTAGATCAGCTATTTTTGTAAACAGAGGCATAGTTACTCAACGAACCATACGTATATATGGCATGAGGCCTAGGAAAAATAATTAAAGAATGGCGAAAAAGGTTGCTCTGCCCTAGGCTAAAGCACTGACCCTTCACAATTAGAAAAATACATCCAAAATTCAAATATAACGGAAGTTCCAATAATTGCTGCCTCCGTTTTTTTTTCTCTTTAAGCAGAGTACCACTCAAGAAAACTCTCTTCAAAAGTGGAAAGAGCTCCTACCACAATGATGAACGCCGATATGGATGGTATAAATTCTTAATGTTCTTGTTCTTCACTGTTATTCTATTTAGTGTAATTTCTAACTGTTAACAGAGGTTGCGTCAAAACTCTCGTGTTTTATTGCAGCTGTTGAGGCTGAGAATCAGGTGGAATTAGAAGAGAAAACACGACTTATTAATCAAGTTTTGGAACTGCAGCACACACTTGAAGGTCAGCAGCTTGATGTATCAGATTTTTTACAAGTACACGGTAATAAGCAAAAGAAGAGAACCTGCCTGTTCTGCCCTTAGTCACAGTGTCCAGAAGTATGTCACTTAATGCAGCTGAAGGTACGAAATCAGGGTCTTGGAAATAGTTTTTTTCTTCCTGTTTATGCAACATTACGTTTGCTCGACCTTAGTAATACACAGCAAGTAGAATGGATGATACAGCTAATATGTCTATGCTTATTGGAATACGCACATCTGAGGTTGCTCATCACTGAACTCTTTGTTTCCAAGAAATTTAGCTTGCAATAGCTTAATTCAAAATTTCAAGAAAGTAGTAAACTTACAGACCAGCAGTAAGTTTAACAAGTTGGTCAAAATACTGTACTACAAAATAATAGAGGAAAAATGGCCTTTAGGTAAAACACGAGTAGGAGAATGTTTTATAACATAATACCCTATGGTAATGTTTTCTGGATTAAAGGTGTGACTAGTCTGATGTAGGCCTGTAGAACATATTCATTATTGTATGTAACAGTATCTAATATTTTTCTTATAATATCACCTTCACAGATCTCTCAGCACGAGTAGATGCTGTTAAGGAAGAAAACTTGAAACTGAAATCGGAAAACCAAGTTCTTGGACAGTATATAGAAAATCTGATGTCAGCATCTAGTGTTTTCCAAACAACTGACACAAAAAGCAAAAGGAAGTAAGAGTTGATTTGCAGATTATGTCATTGTATTGCTGCTGGAGGCTTTTTTGTTTCGTTTTAACTGGCATAGGCTACATAAGCTAAAATACTTTAGTTTGTGGCTTACTGGATTCTCAAAGATTACAGACTTTGGTAATAAGCTGAATTAAGAGCATTATCACGAACAGGAGACAGAAGATTGTGTATTAAGATTAAGCAATGTGCAAATGTAGTGTAGATAATTACAAAATTTTTGTATTTGTTTTAAAAATGACCATATCTTGTTAAAAAGAAGATTAGATTGTCAGGTTAAACAAAGGTCTGTTGGTACTCTGAGGTCTTAGGGTAGATTTCTTGACTATATTGTGTTACAGTATTGTGTTGAGACCCCATTTGATAAAAATATTCAAAGTTTATTGCATCAGTTTTTTGCACCTGAGATGTGTTTACTGCGTAGGACTGTTCATAGTTCTGCAAAACAAAATGAAAACCTATAAACCAGTTAAGCATTTCTGTGAAGTAGGAACAGTATGACATTGTCTGCAGGGCTTACTTACAGAAAAACACCTCAGATGTTTTTGGGAAGAGGGAAGGTAAGAGGAGCATCAAGGGTAAACAACTTATCAGGGAAATAGCAAACTGATGCAGTATCAGATGTAATATGTACACTTGAAACTATTGCTACTTTCCCATTTCCCTGAAGAATGCCCAGGCACATCACCACATTGTATGATCTTCCTGAAGTTCTTCTGTTGTGTGATGAAAAGTTAAGTAAAAACCTGGGTGATAAACTTTGCAGAAAGAGGTCAGCAATGCTCCTCATGCTCGTGAACAGCCTGCAGTGAGGAACTGAGAACAAGCCTTTTCCTTCCCACCTTTTACTTTCCTCCTGCAGTGCCAAACTTGTCTTTGCTTCAGGCCTCAGAGCAGCTGTTTTCCTGCCTCACAGCCTACACTTGAGATGTGCTTCTTGGCTGTTTTCCTGCCTCACAGCCTACACTTGAGATGTGCTTCTTGAGGCACTGCATAGAAACATCTAAGGCAGAAGAACGCAGTGGAACAAAGGTGGATTTTGCCTCTCAAAACTGTGCTGCTCTGAGCAATGCCTGTTGTCAAGGTGCTGTTTTTTCCTGTCTTGGATGTTAGGTTTTGTAGGGGAGCTCAGCCCTAATTATTGGTCTGAGCACTTCCAGCAGAGGCAGCATGTCCAGCATAATCAGTATTAAGGGAGAGCAGAAGCTGAAATACAAACAAGTATGTAAATTTTAGCAGTACTTAATTGCATCTGTTTCATCTTGCCCTACAGCAGCACTGCAGACTTACTTATGGATGTTGGCTAGGACTGAGTTGTTGCTTCAGTAATGAAGCCATTTTACTTGACCTTTGAAAAAGAAACTACTACTTCAAGGATCTCTCTCAAGCATGGTGTGAATGAGTCAGTGTAATAGAATAATAAATCCCGCTCAAATCCCAGGTTTCTTAGCAGCTAGGTACTGCTGTGTCTCAAGTGTAAGTTGACATTGTGAGGTTCCCCCCCTCCCACAGGTGAGATTTCCCATTTTTCCCCATTTAAAATAGTTGTACAATGCTCAGTGGAATCAACAGACACTAAACAAAGTCAAAAGATTGCAAACAAAGCACTAATAGTACAGTCTTGAGGGGTGTTTACAAGTCTGGGTCAAGAAACCCAATGGTGAAAAATGGATGATACCATTTGTGTCACGGGGTCCTTGTCAACACCTAAAATTAATTCTAACCTTCTATAGAATACTTTCTCACATTACTGGAACTCTAATCCAAGAATTGCTAGCAGGTAGAGTAAATCACATGGCTAGTCCAGAGTTTGAGCATTAAAGGAAGAAAAATCACCACAAGCACTTGACTTGTAAAGATTGCATTGCATTACAGCCATCGTAGCTTTAAAGCCATGTCACTGCCGTCTCCATCTGCACTGTAGATCACCTGGTAACCCAGCATGCACTTGATAGACTTCAGCAATTCCCAGTATAAGGTACTTTTAAAATCATGGGTTTGTATTGTAGATTGGATAGTGGTATTTTATCCATCAGTGTGTATACAGCAGTTATTTCATCTCCATGCCATTTTACATTCCACTACTGTGGCCTTCATTTAACTTATGAACATTTTAAAGATGTTGTATTTCTGACTTTACACCAAATAAAAACTTTTCATTTGTCTCAATTAGTTTGGTTTAACATTTGTAAACCCTAAAACTTCTCTTAACTATCTGTAGTCAAAAGGTGAAAAAGCAGTATGGTTAGTAATCATTAAGGTTTCAACATAGCTGAATTGTCTGAAAAACCAGATGTAATTGAGATGAAACCTGAGTTAATGAATCTAGTCTTAACAAAGCGTCAGTTCCTGACTCGCTACTTTCAGCCATCAATCTTAAATTTCCATGTGCTTTTCAGTTCTTGCTGAAGTAAAAGGATTGGTAGACTGCATCCACTGTTGTAAAAAGCTAACACTTGCACTTTTCCATGTGGGAGACTGCTAAGTCAAGTTAGAAATGTTACTTTTTCCTACACTTTTAGTGAGCTTTATCTTAGACAGAATCCAGAATTATTACTTCATCAGGCCTTCATGAATGTAGATGCCAACTGAAGAGTAGCTTCAACTACCTAAATAAAAGGGCCTCAGTACTACTTGGCCTTCCCTGCATATAAAGTGTTCAGTCTTGGATCTCGCATCCTCAGTAAGAATTCTTTTACCAAGCTACAACATTGTCAGAGGGTGAGTGCAGGCTGTAGAGGTCTTGTTACTTACAGAGTTCCAAAGGTGACTGACAGTTTTAATAGCAAGGCATGCTGAAACTGAAAATCATTATTTTGTTAATTTTAAAGCTCTTTCAAGCAACCATGAAAGCTAGATGAAGTATGTTTACTGAAATACCTGTTCAGACAAAAAAGGACAGTGCACAGGAAGTGTGGGTGAAATCTCACTGTTGCATTGTGTCAATGAAGAGGGGCTGCCCTTTTGCCTGGCTTTCTACCTCTAGAGCCTTAAATCCTCAACATCTCTGGTATTTCTGCTCTAATTACCAGCATAAATCTAGATCCGAGTAAGCTGATGTGCAGAAGGATGTATGCTATCTCTACATTCTAGGTGATCAAAGCTGATGGGGCATCAATCAATACTTTATGGGAACTTCAGGTTCAAAAACCTAAGAGAGGATGAGCATCCCCCATGAGGTGACCAATCCCTGGAGTAAGCAAATCACATCGAAGAAACTATAGTAACTAGAGTAGCTATCACATACCAGAGGAAAAAAAAAAAAAAAAAACCAAAAACCTTCCAAAACCCCTAGGCAAACAAACAAACCAGACCCCCAGGACACCCAAATGCTCTAACAATTCCAAAGGACTTCTATCACACTCAGACATAATTCATTTAAAAGGTGAGCTAAAATAATATAATTCATTTAAAAGGTGAGCTCCGCCAGCTCACAGTAACTGTTGTCAGCAGGATACTACACTGGTAAAAGCTTCTGTCTATTTCTGAGGAGTAATCTGGAGTCTTCACTTCTTACCTTTTGCATGGAGGCTCTAAATAAAGAGGTGGGAACTTGCAGTTAACTTAAAGACACAAAAAGCCCCAAATTAAACAAAACCCTAGAGACATTTCCATGTAATTCACACCAAACAGAAGTCAAGTATAAATAACTTTTGAACACTTCGAAACAAGCAGTTGAGGACACTGGCTTCTGCATTAGGGTTAAGCATTCATTTCTTAGAGACTTCCATGGAATCTGCTGTGAAAATACTTCTTTTTTAAGTGGACAGATTTTATGACAGGCACAAGAAAATCTGTTAGATTCCTTATGAATTAATGTGTTTCTACTGTAATATAGAATTTAGCATTTACACATTCTAATACTACTACAGGCAGCTGCCAAGCAGCAAGAGTTTTCTGGTGACTGAAATTTTATTGTTTAATATACAGCTGAACTTCAATGAAACAATGTTTCTTTACAATAAGCAGTTTATTTAAACTATGAGAATACCCAAGTTACTCACATCGTAAAAAACTGAATCCATCAAAAATTCTTATCTATATTAATAAATTTCAAATTAAGCAAGAATTAATAAATATTTTTAGGTGACAATATATACTTAGCAAGTATTCTAGAAACAGGTTATACCACTCTGGCTTGGAACATGAGAACTATAAAAGTTTGAAAAAAATCATGTGTATATGACCTGCAGATTTGATACCTGCATTCAAGAGTAAAACAAATCACATCAATTACCACTTGTATTCTATTCTAAAATATATCTTGAAAATAAATTACTGCAACCAATACCTAAAGTGAACAGGTGACCCATGAAACAAGATCAGCTAAAATAAATAATTTACAATAAAAATTGTTGCTAGCACAAAATCATCATACAAAAACAATTATTGCATTTAGCTCTGCACAGAAAATACTACCTTTTCTCATAGCAATGTGAACTGCTATAGATGCTACATCTATACTACCATCTTCTTTAAGCTGAAAACTGTAAACAGCTTATTTTGTGCTAGAGCTCCAAAAGTATTATAATGCATTTATTTAAAAAAATATTTAGAGTAAGTTTATCTCCAACTAATATTAATTTCTAAGAAACTTCAAATCTTAAGAACCTTCACCTAAAAATCAGTTGGTCGACTTGTAATTTCCCTTCTATTTTGAATTTGAAATACCAGCTAACTCTTCACAGATAGCATTTATCCTTAAAAAAGGGAAGTGAGGAAGTTTGGGATGGTTAAAGAGGCCAGATAATTAAAATAGGAGGTTAAACAGCAATGAGCCACTCCTTTTCCCATCAAAGCTCAGGAATTTGCCAGGCCCACTGAAGTGACACACCCAAAGTTACCATCACTGTCTCTAGACCTGCAAACACCAGCTGGAAATAACTCAGTCCTTTCGTACTCTTCTTCTGCGCACTGATTTCAGTGGACGATCTCCCATTCCTTCATCAGCTTCTTTCTTTGGAAAAAAAAATAAATTCAGCATTAACACTTTAAGCTTATTATTGAAACTGGCAGGCTACGCTATGCCTCTTCCTGAATTCCCCAGTCATTTTATCACTAAATGCAGCACTTAAGTGATGGGACATTTTTTCCACACTACTAATCTAATGATTAACAAAGTGGATAGAAGACTTTTCATTTCTATATTCAGAAAGAAGAGAATAGGATGTTTAAACTGATGTCAGAAATTTGTTTTTGCCCATGTCTTTGCTGGTTTAAAAGCAGTGACTTTTAAATTGATTTACCAGCTTCCTTAAAGTTCACCTGTTGCTAATTTTATTTCCACTTCTGAAGTAAGATGTATTTAAAACATTTTAACTGTTCCCTTTGGAAAGCTACAAATAGAGCAAACTGTCCTTAAATCAGATGTGGTGTTCCCAGTTTAAAAGCAATGGGCTTACAGAGGCACAGGAAAAGCCTTTCCAATGTGAAATCCATTCTCATACCATGCATTGCTTCCTCACTTTCCTGCATCACCTAATGGCAGGCACCTCCTTTAGAAGGAACAGCTGACAGAATGTGGCCCAGCCTGAGTGAGGACATGGGGTACATTATGTGTTCCAGACAACTCAGAACAGCAACCCCTACACGCTGAAAATACTCAGAGAAAAAAGCAAACCATGCCCTCACTGTGACACTGTGTAATGCCACAGACACATTCAGAGCTTGCTATTACTTTCACAAAGAGTCATGTGAATCTTAGTAGGTACTGTACTCCTGGGTAAACGTACAAGGAAAAGAAAACTTCTTATAGTAACAAGAGAAAGTACAGAATAAGGGGTAATTAACAAAGACTTTCAGTGCTGAAACAACACAACCTCATGCCAGGTACAGTTTCCTAGAAAAGTTTTACATGAAAAGGAGTTAACATTACATTAAACAACTCCCTTAACCTGGAAAGTGACTCATTTAGGGAGTGACAAGCACAAGATGATCAATGGGTGGATCTAAAGTGTTTCAGACACTACCAGTTTCTAAATGTATAATGAGTAACGATAATGAGTAGCTGACAAACAAGAAAAGCACAAATTCCATTCCACAATATTTTATGAAAATAATTTTGTAGAATATCTGGCAGACTGGATTAATCTGCACAAGAAAAGTGGAACTGCAGATGCTGTGTTCAAAAACAGTATTGTCATTTTGCTTAACACTTTATTTTGGAATAAAAAACCCCAAAATGTAACTGAAAAACTTAAGGTTTTTCTAGATCTCAAGAAAAGGCTATTCGGTTGGAAGCACATGTTCTATCAGTTGAGAAGCACAATGAAAACTGAGCAACTTGCTGCAGCGTCCACATTTTCAAGACTTGAAATTCATTTAATAATCTGTTAAAAACTATACTCCTGTAAAAACATTTCATGTTCAGGGAGCTGCCCAATCAATTCTGTACTATACCTGTATTTATGCAGAGCATTTGAGGTGTCAAATTCAAAAGAAAGCATATTTCTACCTCATGATTTGTTTTATGGCCCAACAGAAGAAAAACACTTGTACGTAACTGAGCTTAGTTAGAAGTATGATGTCAGACAATGGCAAGGAGACAGTAGGGAAAAATGCAAACTTACCTCGTCTTCTGAATCAGATTTATTTGACCTATCACCTTCTTGACTTCCATCTGGAACTTCATTTTCTTCTTCATCTGGAACTTCATTTTCTTCTTCATCATCATAAATATCTTCACTGCCTTCACCGTCAACTTCTGCAGAAGAAGTTAATTTTACTTCATAAACAGAACCATATTACAAATACACTACATCCAGACATAGTACTAAGGACAATAAGCCAGTTTCAGTCCTAGAATGAACTGCTTGTTTAGAATAACCCATAAAAACATCTCTGTGATACAGAGAGTAGAATTCTTATAAATTACTGGAAAGTGATAACTGCCAGATTTAACAACCAATTTTAACAGCTCCAACTTTGCCTCTTTTCATAATAGCCCATAGTGTCTTCAGACTTGTTACCGACTTAAAGGACTTGATTTACTTTACTTTAAAACAAGCTATTGTATTGGACAGCTTTGAGAGCAGAGTCCAAAACAGGAAAACTGACAAAATTCTGATTTAGATGGGGAAGTAAGATGTTGCAGTTATCAGTCATCCAGCATGGGAGACACCTACATCCTAAGGGTACTTCCCCTTTTCAGCAGGGAATTCTTCTGACATACTGTTTTGTTTGAGAGATAAGTAGCTTTTTATTTCCACCCTTCTTGTGCATTTTTGCAATGCAGAAACTAGTCAGAAAAGCACTGTACTCCCCTTAGGTCACTCCAAGCATGTCCAGCTTGCATTACTACTGCACTACCAGTACTCTTTATGATACTTTCTATCAAGAGTAAACAAATCTTAAATCTGACATAAAGGATATTTATCGTCATTTTGCAACTTAGCAGTGTGCCAGTGGCTTAGTTAAAAACAGCAGTAAAGTAGTGCTCAATTCTCTCCTTGTCAGGTAACACCTACATCTCATAAGCACTGCTCAGGTGTGAAAAAAATAGGAAAAAAACCCCAAAAACAAATACCAAAAATCTGTACCCACACCAAATTCTTACTGTTGCATCTGAGTTAAACTGAAACAAAAGTATCCATACAAATTAAGAATGTAGTCACATAGCAGATGGGACTCTCCTGATTCTTGGTGATGAAAATCTAGAAATAGCTAATTAGTTAAAATATTTGAGACTTCTGTCTCAAATTGAGGAAGTCAAATCTTTGTACTGTAAAAGTACCAAGAACTTTGGCTGCAATATACCTATATATTGAGCCAAACAGAGCTTCACTAATTGTTATGAATGAAGAAGTTAGTTTTGCCATATGTCAATACACCTGATTCATGCCTACTGTGTCTCTATTTCTATTATCAAAAAGAGAAATAGGACCAAATAATGAAGATCATGGTTTAAGAAAGATGTAGACGAAGATCTCTGTCCTAAAAATAAGCCCTTAATAGAAGAGCTTGGCAGAAATTCACAAAGCCTTTGGTCATATTCTAATAAAGAGATTGGAAATTATAAATGGTGCAAATCCAGCTCCTCTCATAAGTACAAATTTCAATAGAGAGGAAAAAGCCCCAATTCAAAAATACTTCAGACATCAGAAGCTGTAGAACCTAGAACTGGAAAACAATACTATTTAAAATTATTATTTTAAATTTAATCATATAGTAATTTAAACATTATTTCATACAAATAAATGTAGAACTTGACAAATAAGATTCAGACTGTGGCCCTGAAATTCCATTTTGTGCCAACATTCTTTTACTTCCTGCAATATCTTTCTACAGGTCAAGGAAAGCAAGGAGACAAAGCAGACAAATAGACAATGCCACAAAAATTAACACAGAACAAAAAAACCCAGTAAATCCCATGGACAATGCCCTTCACGAAATACTCTGTCAGCAACTCATTGTCGCTGGTGTTAAAGAAATCACCAAGCATTTCTAAAATTTGCTGTTGTGCCGCACTTCCTTTTTCCTTTTTTTTAAATGGCCCCATGATACAATGTGGATTTCAAGTCATTCAGTATTCCACAGCTCAAAACCCCATTGCCTTCAACTCCAAAAAAACCAAAGGAGGAGGTAATGACTATGAAGGAGCCGTAGAAATCATAAGGTGACAAGATACTAGCAGAAAATAATTATGACTAGAGATGCCATAGAGAGGAATCCCAGAGGAAATTTGCATCTGCACCTGATGTAAGCTGGCATCCACCAGCTTGAGGTTCTACCATAACAAGGAAGCAGAGGGAAGAAAACAGGAGAGACCCACTTGCAAGTCCTGGACCGAATTGCTTCCCTTTCCCAGTACCTGAAACAGGAGCCTCCCTTCCCATCTTCTTTGTATTATCCTTTTTAAGTTCTCTTTTTGTGTCCTCCATTTCTCTTCTCTCTGTAGCAAAAAGAATCAGGAAAGGGAGGCAGAAGACAAATTCTCTAATGCTTTCAGACACAAAGAGGCAAAAGAGCAATAGAAAAAAAAGGAAGATTTCAACCTGCAAGTATAAAAGGTGGCAGGAAGCTGAGGGAAGCTAAGCAATTCTTAAAGCAAGAAACAATGAAGTCATATGACAGCAAAGTGTAATCCTTCCCTCTGAAGCCTAGAATTTATTTGAAAACTCTGGATTAGTCATACAAAAGCGAGCTAGGTTAGTTTTACTCTGTGTTCTGTTTAATACCTAAAAGCAATGGTCTAAAATAGAACCTATCTTTGCAACACCATGAACAGCTGTTCCAAGTACAATTTAAGAAAGCTGTAGGAGCTGAACAATGTTCCTCTGCAATTGCCCAGGCCTTATTTCTAACATTGAAACACACATTTTAAGGTATTATTTATTAAGTGATGTGTTGTAATTAAATAAATTAACTGAATATTGGAATTGAGGAACGGCAGCCTTGCAACAGCAGCATATTAGGTACAAACTACGATCTGCATCAAGACTGGGTAGGATAAAAGAGTCTGTAATTCAGGAGCAAAGAAGAGATCAAGTAGACTAAGATCAAAAGGAAAATGCAGAAGATACAATACTGAAATCATGTACCTACAATTTAAGCTAAAGTAAAGAATGTAGCATAACCAGAATTATTAAGGGCCTTGGTAAGGCTCTCCAATAGCAAGGCAAATGGAGTAAGTTTGGTGTGGCAAGCACTGTGCCAAATATGTACTCAATTCTGTCAGTAATGGCATGAGTGAACTTTCAAGTAGTACAGACAGAAGCCATCAACACTCATGGAACATGGTGCAAAGACAGACAAAACCCACCAAAGTTTCAGTCAGTAATACAAAGTGATGTCAGTACCAAGACAAAAACCCCAACAAACCACAAATGCCTGCTATGTCATTAATTATCCATGCCAGTCCCTTGTCACTTTCTTTGTTCTCACCAAGGAAGAGTGAAATAAGAAGCAGAATCTTACAGAGTTCTGAAGCTAAAAATTTTATCATCAAAGTCAAGATAATGCATTGTAAGTTAGGTGCTTTGGTTTTTATTCATGATATAGACACAGGGAAATGCTAATAACACCTCAAAGCTATAGCTGAGTAGTACCCAGTAATGTTTGATACAGTAACATGGGATGATTTTATCCTTGGATGCTGGAGTACAGCTCAAGCTACTGAGTCATTAATTTCTCCCCTGGGCAGTAGGACACACTTGTGCAGGTGTGCAATAGGTTGCTAAAAAGCAACATAAAGGAAGCTGCAGACTTCAGTATTTCAAGTATTTTCAAGTTTTAACAAGAAAAACTCAAATCAGTGACCAACAGAATAGTATAACCCTCCCAGAGAGGTATAAGCAGATTTATGCTAGAGACTTAAAGCTATTCCAGACACATTTGAAAGAATAAATTGAGTTTAACTGCTTCAGGTACTTATATCTGAATTATTAAAATGTGTTTAATATATGAAATATTTAGAAGGGACAACATATGTATCAATGTCTACAAACACAAAAAATACGTGTTGGAAGCATGTTCATTTCTTGAAAGTGAAGAAATGCTGAGTAGAGCCTTACTTTCTACTTATATTTATCAGAGCTATTAGCCATGAGAATGCCACTCACTGGAAGTTATCAAAGACGAAAAAAGGCTCAGAGCAAGGCACATTTCACATAGTCTAAGAAAACTGGTTGTAATTACTGGCAATGCAATCCATGAATTCATATCTTTAACCAAACTGCAAGCTGACACACTCTTCCTCATCTTACCATCTTCATCAGTACCTTCATTTTCTTTTTCTTCTTCTAGTTCATCATCTTCAAGCTCCTCTGTCTCTTCTTTTAGTTCTCCCTTTGTAATTTGCTTAGATACATCAGGCTTTTTGAAGTCAATATATTCATCTGATTTCTATAAAAAATTAAAAATCTGTTTATATTTCAACTCCAATTAAGAATTAAACAGGCATTGTAAGCTAAGTAATACCAGTGGCATATTAAAAGGGCACATTGTTGCGCAGATGCTCAAGAGTTTCAAAATAAAGTATTAAGGATAAAACCAAACAGAAATATAGTAAATTTCACTAACCTTTCCTGGCCAGCAGAACAACACACTTAGACCAATGGGGAGAGCTAAAGTCAAGATGTAAAGAACCCAGAGCCATGGGTGTTCTTCTGCAGCAGTCACCAATTGACTAAACATACCAGGCTGTATTAAAAAAAAAAAAAAAATTAGGAGAATTGCATTTATATCCCTCTCTTCAATTAAGTAAGTTTACAAAGTGTACTGTATACATTTATATTGTCCAAAACACTTCCTTACCTTTGCTCTTTAACGACTAAAGCAACATTGCATTTCAATACTAGTAAAGCAACAACTCTACAAATTGCAAGGAAGTGGCAGGTGTTGAGAGTAAGAATGAACAGATGTAGAACTCCAAACACACCAGACCAGCCACAACTCACCTTTGTAAAGTAATACCTGCACACTGCACCAACTCAGCTGAAAGCTCCCAAAGCATCAAGAGCCTGAGGGCAGCAGTTCCTGAGGAACAATGCTAGCTCCACTTGTACTACCACCTCTCCTTCCACAGCCAATTATTCAGGGAGTAAATTGTCCTCCCAGTACAGCTCTGACTTACAGAGTAGAGACACTTAAGCAAGTGCCTGGTGCATCTCTGTAAGAGGTGCATCAGGAGCTAAGGAAGTTTGAGAGGCACAAGGGGACTCAAAGGAATTTTTTTGCCATTTTGTGTACAGGTCCGGATACAGGTTCAGACATAAACCCAAACATTTTGGAAAAGGGCAAGGTTGTGTGAAGAGATAGCTTTCCTGCTTGCATGGACAAATATGCTGTTGCTACTTGCTCACTCTGTGACAAACAGCAGCTGTAAGGAATTGGCCACATTTGCCACCAACCCATCATTTCTCCCCCAGAACAGTAGCCTGCTGTTGCCATTTAATCCAAGAGAACAGAGGACTATTAAATAGAAACAGGAGTGCAGGCAGGGCCCATGATCCCATATGGCAGGGCAGATCCATCCCACAATATAGGGAAGGAGAGAGGAAGGCTGTCAAAGTGCAATACACAAACAAAATGTGGATGCCCACAGAGAAACAGAACAGATGCAGCTCTATAAACATACATGCAACATTTTCAGAGCTGCATAACACACACCTAAGCAGCCAAAGGCCTAAAATTATTAAACAGAAACAAACACTAGATTGTTCATTCTGCATGGGAGGGAAGCATCAAAAGAATATATATCATGGATATAATCGTAAGGGAAAATAAGGGTTGAGGGGTGGGAGGGGAAGTCTTTGAATGTAAGTAACTCAGCCATCATTCTTTCACTTGCTGTCAGGTACTGAATTTCTAATATCAATGTGAGCAGCAGAAGGCTTCACAGGAAGTCAATTTCTCACCAGGTGTTTAAGTAAAATGCAGTACCCTTTTAACCTCAAGAAAATACTCATCTGGGAAACATAAACAGCCAAACTACAAGACAGAAAACTTATTAGAGTTACTCAGCAAAATTACTAATTACAGACAAATTAATACTCTGTCAGAATGGACAGAAAATTCTTCCAACACCACAGCTTCCTCACTACTTTCTACTATCAAGAACATAGTAAAGTTTATACCTCATTAGCACTTGCTACTAATTTCTTCAAGCCCCAGCTATCTGCTGCCCAGCGATCTGCTACTTCTTTTTCTGAACATATGATGAAGTTATCAAAGTAGATATCAGATGTCATAGACCAGAGTTCTAAACCAATAGCACTGACAGCAGTCATCTTGAACGGGTGAAGATCTTCAAAATAGTCTGGGTTTGGTATTTTCCGAGGGCTCCAGATTCCCTGTTAATGGAAACAAACGTCATCACGTTACCTATAGCTCACCAAAAGAACAACTTCTGAAAGAGATTTCAAAATAATAAGAACTTTTATTTAAAAAAACAAGCAGTAGAGTTTACCCTATCTAAAACAGAACTGGAAATAGCCTGTAGGATTTTGGCAGATGGGTGTCAATTTTATTGCTTAGGGCAGACCTCCTAAGTAATTTTTTTCTTTTTTACTGTAGATGTTACAGTAGTAACTGACTCTTAACAGAAGTGTTAGAGAAAATTTTAGAGAAGGAAAATTCAGCCTTATGATACCTGTCCAAATTAGAACCATATTTTGTTTGCAAACCTGCTTAGGCTCTTACCCTCCAAGTCATCAGGTTCAAGTACTCCCATAACTAATATAAAGTAACTCTTTTTACTATCCAGCTGATTAACTCAGGGAAGGGAATTTAATTATCTAAAATTGATGCTTCCTTTAAAATAGAACTAGTAAGGCAATCTGCTTACTGAAAGGCTTCATTTGTTAATATTAAAAAAAGACTAATTCAAAATACTCACATTTAAAACTCTAATTCAGAATACAATACAGAGCTGTAATTCAGAATACAATTCTGAAGACCCTACTAAAGAAATGGTACCAACGAAAACTGTAAAGAAGGCAACTTTAAACAGGTAAGTTGTTTTAATACAAGAAGCATTATTGTTTCCCAGTATACTTCAATGGGAAAAAAGGCAAATTAAAAGCAAAAAAATCTCAAATTAGTGAGGGTATTCAGACTCATTCTAAAATATAAACATACTGCAAAAAAGCCTAAGTAAATATACTATTTTGACTTGCTTGCTCTGCTGATCTTTATCTTTTAGCAATGACCAACAATTTGGCTATTACCTGATAGTTAGGATTATCTATCATAGGTGCTCTCCATTTTCCTTTATACTTTGGGTTATTCTTCATGGGACGCACCCACTCTCCACAACCAGGTGCAGTGTCACATTTTGTATTACGGATCTGAGGGGCTTCCCACTCCCCATCCATTTCTTCATCCCTAGAGAGAAAAAAAATAACAAAAAACTGCTTGAATATCAACCAGGTGTCAAACACTGGCAGTCTGAAGTTAAGAGTCTATGTGTATTGTTGTAACAACCTCAGAACTCTGACAGAACTTTATCCAACAGTATAAAGACTTTTTTTAAGGAGTGTTACACATGTTCACAACTACCACAGCATGACTGACTTCAATTACATTCCTGCCTTTGCAGACAGTTTGAAAGACTTCTACCCAGGATGCTTAGAGATGCCTTTGAGACTTACATTATGATTTCAAGTTATCAACAAACTGTATCAAATTCTTTCAAAGGGGACCTTCATATTTTGTTTTTACTTATGTATCTTCAGGAAAAAAAAAAGGCAAGGACATGTTCATGTTTTTATAGAAGCAGTCCCTCACATCAACAAATACTTGGCCGTACCTTACACATTTCAACTTACTACCTCAAAAGACAATGAGATTTGGACTGACTTCCACAACTAATAACCTGCCACAGGATAAGACAGATAACCTGTCTTATCAACAAAACATATTACCAATCTGCACTTACCAGTCCTTTGGTTTTTTTGCATTAGGGTCTGGAACATACTGTGGTTCATCATCAAGCCACCCCTCAGGCTTAAAAGCATCAGGATCTTCTATTCTGGCAGGTTCATCTTCATCCCTTCAAATACAGGCTTATGTTAGAAAATACAGCAGCCTGACTCTGGATCAATGTTCAAAAACACGACAGAATTAGACTCATTTATCATGAGCGTTACACATATAATTATCTGCTCAGAAATATCTGGACTATATTTACATTGTTTCACAGTGCTATTTAGTCCAGAAATTGCTGGTATCAAATGGCAGGTGTCAGTCAGGTCTTTCCATTGAGGCTTCCATACTCTGAGTTGCCGTAAGAACAGTAGTTCACACAGAAGTAGAAATTCATTTTAAATTTGAACTATGTGGTAGAAAAAACTTCTTATTCATGTGTAGCAACCTTAGTTACTACTTGCAACTATGCAGGGCACAAAAATAGCACATAATAATTTTATTTGTCACCTTATGCCCACCTCAAGTATGTTTTCAAATTTCAGTGCTTTTAGTGAAATGTATTCAAATTGTCATTAGCAAACCCCAAAATAAAACCAGTCAAATCTTTCAAGTAAATAACCTGTATATAAAAGACATTGTAAAAATTAAAATGTTCTCCTTACCAGTCATCTGGTTTGACAGCATTTGGATCAGGTATTTTTGGTCTCTCATCCCAATCATCAGGCTTCTTATCAGTAGGATCCTCTATTTCTTTGGAAGGATTTACTGGAGGAATCATATTCTCAAGAAGACTTCCTTTACTGACAACTGTTTGGTCAATTAATATTTCAAATGTATCATCTGGTTTTAGCACTACATTGAGGAAATAAGGGAGCCATTTTATTTTACAAATATATTTAACCAAAACTATAGAATAAGCATAGACTTAGACAAATAACAGCAAACAGGACCCTCACTAGCAGAAGAGATAGACTCCTTGCTCAGACACTGGATCTGGACACAAAACATTGCCCTTGAGGGGATGTATGACCAGCATCAGGCCCCCAGAGATGAAACTTTGAAAAAAGAAAATTCAATTGCTGAAACACATTCAAACACATTTTAAGAGATTTTTCAAAAACCTACCAACTTGGCCAAAATTTTGTGGTTTTACTTCAAAAGCACAGACATCGAAAAAAGAATCTCTGTCCCAAAAGGCATCTCTGCTACTAAATTACAGTCTCACACTTGAAAGCATGGGAACACAAGAACTGTACCAGTAACACAGCAGAAGGATCCAAGCAGCATTTTCTATCCGGTTCTAACTCTAACAGCCATTTTCCTCAAATGCCTCACTGTAAATGCTTACATATTTGAAGATAATTTCCTGGATGTGAGCAAGAGTGAGTAACTGAGAAGCCAAGGTCACAGAACTGAGTAGTGTCAGACTCAGTATCCAGATGTATCCAGATCTATTTCTAATAAGCACTTGTAAATGTGCTCACTGTTTAAACAGTAGAGTCAACTGTCCATTTAACATAATGAAGATTAATAAGTAAAATCAATTACTATTCCACTCTTATGACAGTTTTCTAAAAACAGGTTAAGAAAACCACAGTAACAGCCTTGTAATAGTTTGATAATATCTGATGATGGCCTTCCAGCCTGAAATTTTCAACAGCATTAAAATATCCAAAAATGCAAAAATGAAACCCCCATATCACTTTTAGATAAAGCACAAAGAACTAATTTTTAAACTCCTGTTATCAGTCACATAAATGCATTGGAATCACATAGCTCTATGGAGTCTGTTTAAACAACTGTAACAGAATAAATGCAATCCAAGTTTAAGTACCTTGATTCATAATTTCTATCAAACAATCCAAATACAGGAATGCATGCATTCTTTTATTATTATGAGATTACCATTATCTAAAAGTGTAAGTTTGATGTGGCATACTACAGCAATCTGTTTCAGAAACCACTAAATTTTCCCATGGCACAGCACTTGAACATGCCTTCTGTTATTATTATTCAGTGGAAGTTCGTAAGTACAGTCAATTTGGCTGGATTTGCAGCATGCCACAGATTAGCCCATTCTCTGACTGCTATGCTTCCTCAGAAGTCAGAAAAAGGGGATAAAAATTAACTTTTATTTCTCTGTACAGTTCACTGGTACAAGAAGAGCTGTCACATGAATTAAAACCAGACCATACTCATTCACTTCAGAGTCTGTGCTGACCTGTTCATGCACGCTGCTTCAGATGCAGGTGTTGGTGAGAACTCAACATGTGGAAAAGAGTGGTGTGTGGCATGGTACAGATTTAACTGAATTCCTCTGAACTCTGACACCTTCCTAGAATATGGGCAGTTGTACATTTTAATATCTTTCCCAGTAAAAACAGTTTTATTATAATAATTACTGAAGGCATTTATTAGTAAAGGCTAGTCAGGGCTCATATGTTTTTTCCTGTAACAGAATATTAAGCAGTAGCATCTGAAAGCTACTTTTATGTCCTGCAGTTAAGCCCTGTCATTAAACCATTTAACCCAAATCATTAAGCAACCACCGCTCAGAATTAACAAGGTATTACAAACATCACAGACTCAATTACAGAGCTTCAGCAGACAAAACCACATTTTTAATCTCTCCTTTCCAATGTAAGAATTGGAATTCCGTTTTTAAGAATTGAACAATACCAAGAGTATATAGATGTGTCTTCTTGTCCAAATAGAATTTTTTTAGGTCTACATCAGGACGTTCAGCATGTTTTTCATCATATTCTCCAGTTTTAGGATTCTTATGTCTGAAGATAAAGTGTAGTTTGTAATCTTCTCCGCATTTATCTGGTCCAAACATAATAGTGTAAGGTGTTTTGTCAAAAAAGTATTCCTGTAGAATCAAGAAAGCCAAGCATGTGTTATACTGGACATTTTATTATGTCACTTTTGGTACTTTTTCTTGGCGTAGAGCATAGTTACTTATTTCTAAATGGTAAATTAAAAGTGGTAGGGTAAATCATGACAGGAATTCAACAGTCCTCTGGAGTTGCTGGATTCAACAGTCCTCTGGAGTTCCCTGTTTTCAGGGAATGAACTAACTCAGTCTCTTCAAGGAGGATGAATACATTTATGTATTTAGACTTTATGTTAAGTAGGAATAACTGTTACAAATCAAAATCCCTAAGTATCTCTCTCCCTCTACAAACATTACACTAAAAGATGGAAGGGAACTAGTTACTGTCCTTCGTAACAATTTTATTTTCCAACAAAGAGAAACCCTAGAATATTAATATCCAGTATTTTGTAAGTACCTTTTTCTCTCCACATTAAGTAACAGCAACAAACAACCCTGAAAATATCAGGTATAGTTATTCTCCTTCAGAGTATGTTGCATTACACAGTTATGTCAGTATCTTTTAATATTTATGTTTTCCGTATTTGGAATACACAATAACATGCATGTGCTGATCAGTAAAATTGTTTTACAAGTTATGAGATAAGATCCTATGGCTTCTATTAATACACAAAGTCATACTAAACGTACACAAAAGTCCTCTGTCCTGGGTATCAGACACCACCCATGGAGAACCAAGCTGTTCCTCAAATGAACAACTGATAGCATATATTAAGCAAGAGGACATACCAGATTCAAGTCATTGCTACTGGAGAGAAGTTTAATATATGCACCACCACAGTCAATGCCTTTCTGAAAATTCACTTCGTATCTGGGCAAAGAGAAAGTGACAAAAACATTCTGAGTATCAGAAAAATATGAATTAACTGCTAATCTGCAGTTCTAATTATGAATATATTAAGACTGCATCTTAGTACCTACTGTCAAAACACTTATATGTAAGCAAAATGTTTTAACTTACTAATACACATCAAGTAAAAAATCTGAAGGATTACTTACTGAACAATCAAAGGTTTATCATCAAAAACAAATGCTTTTGTTAGCATTGCTGATATTGCATGATACTTTGCCACTGATTTTAACACTAATCCTCTGTCTCCAGGCACTGCATTTTCTTTCAGCTCTTCTACTTCCCATCTTCCTAAAACACACATGCACAAAGTCTTTGAAAAAATGCAGTCTGTAGTAAAGAAATCACAGCCTTATTGAAAGCAAAGAGAAACAAATAAAGACTAGTTGCCAAAGTAGGGCAGAAATGTTGGCGTCTGATGTCAAAGATGTTATTTCTTGTTCTCAAATTTACAAAAATCTGTAAGTAAACTTTATTGCTGTAGATCTGTATCTTTAGGTTGTGGTATCCTACAGTGGCTAGAGGAACAAAATATTGCTCCAGATTTTAGGTTTACTTCTACCATCATCACATAAAAAAACATTAGTCACAAAGCACTGTGTAAACCTAAAGACCTGCATCATTACTTTTTTCTGCTTACATAAAATTAGAATCTCTTGAGTGAAATCTAATCACAGGGTAGATGAAGTTCCCTCCTCCTCCCCAAAGTCTTTCCAGGAATTATCAGATTTGGTCCAAAACAAGCCTACAGCTTTGAAAATAGAAGAATTTATATTTATACGTTCTCCAAGTTTGGGATAAATACAGTTGAATACACACTTGCCCAATATCCAAAGAACAAGATTTCTTCTAAAAGGGAAGTTACATTTTCTCAGAGATTAACAGGACAATATTCACTGTTTATTTTTCCAGGAAAGAGCACAGCACAAAACACCCTACTTTTACTCCACTGTAATTCTGAAGAATGCCTGTGTCAATATAAAAAAGAAGAAAACATCAAGAGTTCCTCAGCGTGTAATTTAGAGAAGATTCATAAATTGTGATGTGCAAATGAAACAGTGATTTACTTTTATTCAGCTGAAGTGTGATTAGTAGAAGTTGTTAAGGAAGGGCAGATATGCATGTCAATAACAAATTCCTAGTTTCTTCTAGCCTCATAGACAGGAAGGAGGAGAATTCTATCCTCTTCCATAGTGCTCCTTCCTGGAAACTAAGGCAAACAATAATGCAAGGCAAAACAAGACTGGAAAAAGAATTGGAAAGTAGTTCAAAATTGTGTCTTTATCACAGACTTTATTAAATGTTGAATTTTCTGACTTCAAGCAAGCATGACTGTTCTGATGTTAAAGACAATTTTTTAACTAATATGAAGCCAAGTAATCAGAGAGACCTCATTTCTCATAAGCATCTCATCTGTGTGGCTATCACCCCTGCAACTTCTTAATTTTACTAATTATTTTTGGTAACCACTAAATTTAGAATCATCAGTTCTACTCTGTTCTGCAAGTTATGCTAGCTTACCACTTTTTATTAACATAACTGATTTCATCTGAGGTAAGAACAGTAGCACATAGTTCTCTGTTGCAATAGAAACTTCTTCTCTTCTCCCTACTCCCTCTTTAATGAAATAAAACTCAGGCTGCAAAATTATTGCTGCAGATCATGCATATGCCAAAATTTTAAGCAGCCAATTCTAGACTAGGAAATCACAAGTGCAAACTGCAATGATTGAACCATCAGTACAATGTTTTCATTATTGCTTTTCAAATTTCTTTTTGGCTACCATAAGACTACACTGTACAAGAACCACTGAAGAGCCCTACATTCAAGCACAGGCAATCTGAAAAAATATTTTAAAAAAATACCATGCAGTTTTAGCTTTCTTGTTTCAGAGGCTATACCAAAAGACCAATCCATGAATCAGAAGTAGGACAGATGGAGCAAAATGGAACACAATGCTTCAGAAAACTGTTTAACAACTGAAATTGAAATGGTAAATCTCTCTCACAGGATTTCAGAGAAGACAGTTCTAAAGAAACAATACTCATAAACAAACAGTATTAAATATTCAGTTGCCAAAAGGTATTCTGGTACCATCCATGGCAATACATTGTTGGAATGACAATAAAAAGTTATCTTCACACTAAATAACCCAATGAGCAACATTTCACATCTCAATTTCAGGATAACAGTCATTATACAAACTAACATTTTTGACCTATGCCATCTAGACATTCAAAGATAAGTTCTGTGTTATTTCTGAAATAAATAGTAGTTATTTCTCAAAAAGCAATAGAACATCACAAAATACATAGTGGAGGTAACCATTAAAGCTGCTTACCATCATATTTAGCAACGTTATCATCCATGTCTTCTTTCAGAGTTACAGATAATACCCACCTAAAAAAAATTGTATTGGTCATTGATCTATCTAAGCAAAGCTGTATTATTTAACAAAGGAAAAAAGCTTTTGCTTCTAGGCTGTGAACCTGTAACACTGATTTTGAGTCAGCATCATGGGAACTGCATGTACTTCAAACATGCAAAGAAAAATTAAAGGACAGTAGTCTAATAGAGCATTTCAAAATATTCCTAAAAATGTAAATTAATAGACAATTAAAAGTCTAAAGGAATTAAATTCCTGAATTATTTAATTCTGAATAAACTTCAGTTTTATATACAAGTTCAATTTGGCAGAATGTAATATGCATTTAATGTAAAGAATGCACAGAAAATAGCAAGTTTCAAGTATAATACATTCAACAGAGGAAATAATACCTTTCAATAGAAAAGAAAAAGAAATCAGCCAAAGGAATCTTAACTTTATCTGACAGTAACAGTACACATGCATAGCAGAGGACAAAAAGGAATGGTAAGTGACAAATGCAAGATTCCAAGTGTACTGCACACAGGAGATCCAACAGGGCTGATGGCCTTGATTCTATGAGCAAAGCCAACTTGGCTATCTCATTAAGGTTATCACAAGATATGCACAATCTCCACACAAAGTGCTCCTTTGGAAAGGAAAAAAAAAGAAAAGGACAGTCCACCCTCATCTGGACATACAGCAGTTCTATCTGGAGCCATGCACAGGAGTATCTTAAGCCAACAGCACTGCTGAACTCTTTATTGTATCAACCACAAGAACACATTCTAATAATTTATTCTGGAAAGAATTGCTTTCATTCATTCTGAACTATCCTCTGCATGGCGTGATTCAGGGATGAATACTTTCTCTTTTCTGCTTGAATTGCACTCACATTTGTCCACTGTTAACAGAGATGCTGGAAAAGCTTCACAGTATAAATAGCAAACTATATCCTTGGCCTACCAGGAGAGAGATCAGTGAGGACATAAAACATCTCTAGAAGTCATGTGAAAAATTTTCAAGGCCCATTCTCAAAAAAGTTACTGTATTCCTACCTAGTCAATTTATATATACTCTTTTCCACACTTCAGGGAAGAAAGGCAGCATGCTGCTTACTTTCTCGTAAATCTTTCTTCCATACTCCTTAGTCTTATGCAAATTATGCAAAGCTACACCAAAAAATCCCAAGCACTGTAGCTAAAACTTTGAACGTTAGATTTAGTAGGAAGACAAACTAATCTTTGAACAGTTCTCAAAAAAGCTAGAAGCTTGGATGAATGATATCATTCAAGTACCCCAGCTAAATATTTTAATCAAGGTTTTCAGTGGTTTGTTTGTTTGGTTATTTAACAACCATTATTACCTCTTCTATCTAGTAATTTTTTCTGTCACCATAGGTGCTGCTTTTACACTTAACATTTATAACTGACACATACCAAAGATCACGTGAGGAGTTTGCTACTGAAATGTAATGGCACTTCATCTCTCAGCTAGTTAAACCCAACTGGCTAAATCTTTATATTATTTTTCTTAATGTCCACAAATCCAGAGTTTATTAAAAGCTACCTTAAAACACACAGAGAAAAGTAATATATCTGACATGTTAAGTGTCCAGTTTAACATTATGATGTATTTGGAGCAAGTATTAATAGTCTTCCCAATTCTCATCCCCATAAAAATAATTTTATAAACACAGGAGCAGAAAAATGAATACAAAATAAGTCCTGCCACTGAAAGTTAAACTGCTGAAAGTAAAGTTTATCATTTTAAGACATAAGCTTACCCCGACAATCCTTCATCAAAGGTTTCTGTAAAATACACTTCCCCAGTTGGCTTTGGAGTCTGGTACACAACCTAAGAGATAAGATACAGATTTATGTCCCAACATAAATTACAATTTTTTCATTTGAAATACGTATCTCCAGAAGTAATCCACCCAGGCAGAACAACAGATTTTGTTCATTAGAAATACCTAGCAGCAAAAAACCACTTCTCCCCCACCCACATTTCAGTCGTTTGTGTGCATCCCTCCAACAGTGAGCAATTTCACATCTCTGCATTTTAGAAGTTGCTTCCTCTGTTCAAAGCTCATAGCTAAAGCTTTGTTACATCTTCTGTGAAATAAAACTCCAAAATTTTTTTCTGAACTTGCACCAAATCTGCTTCCTCCCTGTTTCTTTCCTTATATGTTTTCCATTCTTCTACTGTCTACATCTATTTTGAAGAATAGCATAGACATTTTCTGGCAATTAAGACAGTGTCAAAAGGCAGCTGTGACTGATGAAGTCAAGAGACTGGTCTTAAGTCAAAGTCTCAGAGAGACCAAGGTGCTTTCCATTTACTTCTTTAGAAGAGGCACATTACGACTTGAAACAAAAGGTTCTGTATCTAGATTGAAGAAAAACCTTTTTCATGACTATCAGCCACAGGCAGGAGATTTTACACTTGGGCATATGAGATTTATTCATTAAGTTTGCCCTGTATGTCACACATAGCAAGGGAAAAACTCAGACTGCCATATTTTAGACCCACTCATTTGTCAAATGCAGATTAACTTGCTCTAGTTATAACTATGCATCTTGTATTTAACCAGCTTGAACTAAAGACTTCTGTAATCGTACCTCTAGAGAAGATTTATCTCTGTTAACATCAGCTTCTTGGGACTGCTTGTCAAAATTCTCCACTTCAACATTTGCATCCAGATTTTCTTCATTTTCCATTCCTGCAGTCACTGAGCCAATTATCAGGACACCCAAGCACAGCCAGTCCCACTGGAAGTGCATCTTGGTTATCTGAAGAATTGAAAGTTTTAGAATTTAAAGATAATTTCAAGGATATTATCAATACTATTTCAATTTTACCCCAGACTTTATCTAAAAGAGGAAAAACTCCCATTAAAATAATGAGAAATAACTATCAAAAAGTGTTGTAGCTATAATATTATCTTAATTTACTTTTAACTTTTTTTTTTTTAATTAATGGGCCCTGACTCAGACTCTTTTCCCTCCTGTTTTCCCTATGGAGGTGCCTGTAGCCTGTTCCTTTACCTTGCCAAATCTAGCAAGAATCCGACTGCAATATGTATGCTTTTTAAGAACTAAGCAAGACTGCTTTTATTTTTCTCATTTGTAAACAACCTGAACAAGTAATTAAATTGAACTAGTCTCTACAATGCAGCAATAAGTACCATTCTTTTCATTAGGAAAAAAATAAATTACATATTTAGAATGGACTATTATCCACTGCCAGAATTGCACTTGTATTTGCCCCTACTTCCAGTAACTACGTTTAGATGAGTGCAGTGTATACTGGCTCCAGCTGTAAGTGCCAAAAGAAAGTATAAGATGGTTTCAGAAAGTATTTTCTGTTTAAAATTATTATCCAGTAATTTTCAAGTTTAAGTTAGGTAGAGCAAGAGTTTAAGCTTAAATGCAAATACTTTCCTAATTTCAGGGAATCCTGAAAATCTTTAATCTGTGATTGTCAATAGCAGACAATTGCCCCAGCCTCTCAATCTAATCTGCTGTGAGTGAAATGATTGTTGCCAAGTATTTTTTGCTCCACATCTGGAAGACATACAAATCCAATTTCATCTTAAGAGTATCCAGTGGTTTGAGGAAGTGCAGTGTCAAAAATGCCTAGGCAAGTTTCCTCAAAGGTCTTGCAAAAAATGTGGTTTTTTGAAATTATTTTTGTCTGAATTTGGAAACAGAATGAAGACAGATTCTAGACACCTCTGCATGGGTATTTGTTACTTGTTTCTTACTAATTCATATTCACAGTAAACTTAAATAAATGCTGGTACTTATTTTGCTATTGAAAGACATTTTCAAGCCTTGCATTACTCGTAGTCACTACTAGTTATATGAAAAGCTCTGGTGCTGAGGTACCTTTTGCACCTCAGAAAGTAGCCACCCTCTCAGTTACATCATCACTCCTTAGAGATTAAATTGTTTACCACTACAACTCTAAATACCCCAGCAATTATAGATACTATCTTATATTGAAAGTTTGAGTCTCTTTTTTTCTTCCTGGCTTTATCAAATTTGGTAAGCAATTCAAACATTTTAACTGCACCAATAATTATTTCATCATTCATTTTTTAACACCTGCAGGTTTTATCAAGCAACACATATAGAGATCAAAAAGTATCAGGGCTTTATTTCTTTTAAGATCTAGTATTTTAATATTAGCTGCACTGATTATATATAGAGCCAGGATATATGTAAAACATGGGATTATCATAAAGAAGTGTTTCACACACCAGTACTATGTCAATACTAGGATATAATCAAAAGCCTCTTTTTTTGGGATTGACAGCTATTTTCCACAAAACCACATTAATCATATTACTATTCTTTTTTTTTTCCCACTACCATCCACAATTCTTGCCCTTCTTTATTGGACGTTACAACCTTGCTTGAAGATAGTGAGTCTAAGGTTTGCTCTTTTTTCAGGTGACACATTTCAACAGATTTTTTTTTCCAGCAAATTTTACTAGTGTTTTGTATTTGACTTTTTTTTAATTAAAATTATAGATATTGTTAATTCAAAGACCTCCTTAGCAGTTTTAGCACTTAAAATAATCCTGCCCTGAAGATTTAAAGTAACTGAGTTAATCACAGGTGAGCATTTAATCTTGAGGTGTATTTCTGAACACCTTTGTCTGAGGAATATCAGTTTTACCAACCCCATTTTCTTGATCCTTAACCATTGTTATTAGGACAAGCAGTCAAAGAATTCTCTATCAATACCTTCTGGACTCCTTAGCTCCTAGGTGAAGTGTCAAATATGAACCAAGTATCACACTTGCATTCTTAGCATGTAGCTTGCCTACCTTACCTTTGCTATTTCGTCATGCACGTGGTTTCTGCTTCTCCTAAAGCAGAATAAGAGGTACAACCTTCTCTTCCAGTACATTTCAGGTGTGTATGTGTATGACTCAAAATGTTTTTCACTTACATAGCTGAAATTTTACTGTAATTAGCCCCATTCACTTTTGTTCCATACACAGACTAACACAGGCATCCAAGAAGACACACTAGTACTCACCTTTCCAAACAGCTCCATTCCAAAATTCCTGATGTTTTCACTTTGTTCCCACTGAATCTTATCACTACTCCCTGATCCTACCTAGGACTATCCTAATTTCCTTCAGCTTTCAATTAGATATCTTACTTCTTCCGTCAAGAAGAGAAGGTGCATTTTAACTTTTGACCATTTGATATACTTTTAAAATAATCCCAGAAATGATGAAATATGTTATCAAGACCAATTACAGTTATCACTCAACTGCCAGGCAAAGATGGTTTTAACCAGCCCATGACATCTTTCACTTTTGTGAACTCTGCCACACTACAGTCTTAGAATATAAAATACATCTTTCAACTAAACCAGTGAGTTTCTGGTCTCAAAACAGAACTTCACACTACCCATTTAATTATCTTTAAAACCTACTGAACTTTCCTAAATAACACATGAAGACCTATGAGAAACTTTTCTTACCCTATTTTCAAGGTGGCAAAGAAAATAAGCCAAAAGGATTCCCACTGTTACAATTTCCTCAGCAGAACAAAGCAAATTAGAAGAGTCTCTGGCTCTCAAAGAACACCAAACATATTTACTAGCAGTCTTGTCAATATATCTAGGTTCAGACCTGTAATTTTAAACATACATTTTGCATAGCTTGGTCACTTTTTACCATGGGTAACCACAGCACAGCTACACATCAGCAGGGCATTTAAGCCAGCAGTACTATTGCAAAGCATGCTCCAGGGACCAACAACAGTGCTGCAACATCAGCAGAATATTGCACCTAAAGTAACACGCTGCTTCTTCTGAGATACAGGCTAGTATTTATAAAAGACAACGGCATAAGCTGTAAACATAGTCTGACTGGATATTAGAATTTTTTTCCCCAGGAGGACAGGAAGAAGCAGTACAAGCTGCCTAGTCTCAGTCCTTGGGGTTTTCCAAGACAGTCCAGAAAAAATCTCTAAGCAAGCTGGACCAGCCTCAGGGCTACCTCTGTTGGGAGCAGCCGGTCAGGAGAGACCTCCTCGTGTCCCTTCCCACCTGAATGATTTGATTTGGGTTGCATGGTGCAAATGTGTCAACCTTTGTACCTCTGTACCACTGTGTATTGTACACATGCCATTAAGTTAGCAGCATCATTATTCCATTCACTGCAGAACTAAGTAAGAGGTAGGATCTTTTAGATTACTAACTTCTTCTTGGACTTTGAAAACAGTCATGCCTTTTCCATGTAACTCTCAGAGTTCTGGATTCTCTAGCAGAAAGGGAGTAAGACGGCTGTTCTCACTCCGAAGTCCAAAGCTCCTGCAGGCATCCAGTATCAACACATTGGCTTTTCATAGGGCCAAATACCAATTTCATCCAGGGCCATGAAAAGTGGAGGATATTTCACACACCCTTTCTTCCATCTCTAACCATGAGCTGCTTTATTTCCCCCCCCCCCCCCCCCCCTTCCAGGTATTTTGCAGCTGCAAGGAGCTCGACTAAAACCTTCAAGACGATCTTATCTCCCAAATAAAAAATACAGACCTTACGCTCAAACGGCCACCCGGTGTTCTGCCAGCATCCAACACGAACCTGCTTTTTGGGATACCTCGAAGGGAGAACGAAGGCCGCAGGAGCTGCGCCCGTCGTTCACCCGCGACGCCACGCTTCTCCTGCCGGCCTCGGGTGAGGGGCCGAGCTCCCGAACCCTGCCTGCGGCGCCTCCACCCAGCGGCCCCCATCCCACCCTCGGGACCGGCCGCTGTCGTGAGGCAAGGGCGAGCCGGGGGCGCACCGCCCACCGGGGACTGAGGAGAGCGGGGCGGAGGAGGGCAGCCACCGCCACCACCCGCGCCCCTCGCCACACGGGATCCACACGCACCTCCCGCCGGCACGGCGGGGCTGGGCGGCCGCCGCTTCTCCCGGCCTGGTTACCAAGCACCGCGACGCCGCTCCTCCCACGGCGGGCGTTTACCAGCGGTCCCGGCGCTGCCCGGCCCGCGGCGAGCGGTTACCGGCGGCGGTCCCGGCGCTGCCCGGCCCGCGGCGGGCGGTTACCGGCGGCGGTCCCGGCGCTGCCCGGCCCGCGGCGGGCGGTTACCGGCGGCGGTCCCGGCGCATCCCCGGCCGCGCAGGCGCACGGCGTCCCCGCCGCTCCCGGGGATGCGGGAGCAGGTGCCGCGGCTCGTGCCGCGGCTCGTGCCGCGCCGCGCCGGCCAATCACGGCGCAGCGCGCGGGGCCCGGCCCAGCCCGCGCGCCACGGCACAGGCGAGCGGAGCCGCCGAGGAGCGTGTGCGGATGCGGGAGATGGGCAGCGGGCTGCGCCAATCGGAGGTGCCCGAATTGGGGCGAGAGCCAATGGGCGGCTTGATCGCGGCTGCCGGCCCGCCCTGCGCGGGGCGCCTCAGCCAATCGCCCGCCGCCGCTGGCCGGCCCCGCCCCTCGGCATGCGGCGCCGCTGAGGGTGGCGTTGTCGGTGTGGCCGTCGCCATTCCTCCCAGGATCAAGAGTTTTCCAGGCTGTAACCTCGAATTAACGAAAGCCGTAGTTGCAGCTGGACGCTCACCCTGACGTTTGAACGTACGTGCCGCGAAGCAGAGCGAAATAAAAACATTTAAAATAAGTTACTAAAGCCAAGTTCATATCTGCTTCTTATCCTGAAGACAAATGCTGGCATGTCCCTTGCAAAAATCCCTGAAAATATTTAAGAGGAGAATGGAGACACATCATTCAGAGAATTGAATAATTCCTTCAGTGAAAATCAAAATTGTTTGAATACAACGTTGTTAATATTGAGCTGTTGAAAGCCGTATGTTTTTTAACTAATTTTTAAGTACTTGTTTTCTTTAATTCTAAGCAATGCCTGCTTTTAGCCAGCACTGGCTTTCTTCACAGACTTTTACTGTGATCCTTAAATCAGTGAAACCTTAAGTTTGCCAAAACTAACCTGACAAGCTTCAATAAACAGAGCCAAAGGGAACTAAAGATTGGACAATTGGGATCTTAAGTTTGTGGCCCTTCAAGGATATTGAAGTAACCAGAAGATAGAGAGGGGATTAATGCCCGAAAAGTTGGGGACTTCCCATCTGAGAAAAAAATGATAAAAGGACTAAAAGAACGTGGGCCAAATTAGCATGAAGAGGATAGAGGTTAGAATACTAATTAATGAAGAGACTTATGTAGCTTGGAACCAATGAGCATTAATTCCTTTCTTTGCTAAAAATGTATAAATAAGTGAGGAAGTTTTGTATCTGTGCCAGCACAGAAGCTAAAACTGTCAGCCGCACACAGCTCTCAGCCAAGAATGAAGTAATGCCTTACTCCCTAACGATAAAAAGGGGAGTGTTGAGGGAGTCTTATTTTTCCCAATGTTTTTGGAGGATTTTAGTAACGGAACTAGCTTGAAAATTGTGGCTTAATACCACACAGACATTTAACATGATTAAGTACATGTACAGTGAGCCTGAGGTGGACCTATTTTTTAAGACTTATGTTTTAAACCTGTGAAAAATACATATTTTATGATTGGCTTTTCACAAATATTAAAATGAATATTATGTGTGTAATGTTAGAAAGTTATGCCGTATTAATTCTCTTAAGTAGTCTGTTAAATATAGTTTTAGGTTACAACATAATGTTAAAATAGAAAATCTGCAATGTAAGATATCTTTTACTAGCTCAAGAAAGGGGATAAGATAATCAAGAAACTCTTCGCACAGAGATAACAGCGACAGGACACAAAGAGTTACAGCCTCCTTATCGGAAAAGACAAACATTCTTCCACCTTCTCTCCGTCTTTATGGAACCACCGGGATTAAGGGGAAGAAGTTGACAAAAATCAGAAAAATTCTTAATTTGCAAGGAATTTATGCATCATGTATGAGATACATGAATATGCAACAGGCTGTTGCTTTTAAGGGTTATTCCTTGGTTCACAAGGCATGTTTTTGGCAGCTCAGTGCCCACAAACATCCGGACGTCCGTAATTCTTTGCTTTTTATTGTACACTTGTAATTGTCCTAACTCTAATTTTACTTCAGTAATTTCATGTGGTTTGTGAAAAACACCAATAACTTGTTTTTAGAATTTTTAAAAGTTTAATAGTAATGAAATGGTTATAAAAATAGTAATACGATTAGAGTAATAAAAATTAAGAGTTAGGACAATTACAAGACAATAAAAAGCAAAGAATTACGGACGTCCGGATGCTCTCGGGCACTTAAGCCCCGACAAGCATGCCTTGTGAACAAAGGAATAACCCTTAAAACCATACACTGCTGCATATTCATTCATATATATACTTCATGGTTATGCATACATTCTATTTAAAACAAGAAACTCTCTCTGTTGTATGTCAACTGCTTCCTTTAATTCCCCCGGCGTCTTCGAGTCTGAGCAAGGCCTGAAGAAATTAGCTTCTTCTGATAAGAAAACCATAAATTCCCTTTCTCTGGAAGATTTAGGTGTTCTGTGACTGTTATCTCGAAGCGAGTATCTCATTCCTTAAAAAAAAGCGCCACATACATAGTTTCTATTTTAACTACTAAAGCTTCATTTTAACTACACAACTACATTTACCATACTATTAAAATGTTAATACAGCACTTCTAATCAATATAAAATAATACATATAGTATTCCATTTGATACTTGCGAAAAGCCAATCATAAAATATGCATTTTTCACACACAGAAAACCACAGGTGAGATCTTGCTTGCAGGTTGGAAAGGAAGCTGCAGGTGTTCCGTAACCTCTCCTTGTGAACAAACCCAGCTCATTCCCTCGCTAATGGTGGCTGTTGCCAATAACTCACAGAAGAATTCAGCTATTGCTGAAGTATTGCTGAAGTATTCTTCCACTGCACTCCCTTGTCGTAAACTTCCTGGGGCTGGAATACGTGCTTTTCCTCTATTGCTTCTTCAGGGAAAATCCAGAATTCCTCTTAGGAGGCTCCTTTGATTTTATAGTGGAGCTGTGGTTCTGCAGACTTTGCAAGAAACCTCTGCTCTTGCAAAAGCATGGGGAAGAATTAATGGTTCTTGTGAAGCATTAATTATTTACAGCATCAAGTAAAACCTCATTTACATCAGAGCGATGAGAAGGGTATTTTGTGATTGCAACGGTAACAGAAACAAGCAATGAAGCACCAAGCTGGCAGTACAGAATGGAAGATTTCATTTTTTTTTTTTTAAGTCCAGTCATTTCCGAATACGATTTCAAGTATTCTGATGAGCTTCTGATGAGCTTGAAAGTACGCTTCAACAACTAGAGAGAAATCTCATTTCACCGTGAAAATGAGATGTTTTTGTAGCAAAATCTATTATTTTGGTATATCCTATCATGTTTTCACTGATTTAAATAATTGCTCTGGAATTTCCTCCTTAGTGACACTGCCCTGTAACACGTGAATGTAAGGCACCCTGAATGCAGACACTACAGTGAATCTGTTGCAGTGAAAGCAATGGCAAAATAAGATTTTATGTTTTCACTGTAAGTGCTGAGGAACAAAGGTGTCTCCCAGTATACCTCTAAGCATGCTGGATTACTGCAGTGATTCCTCACTGGCATTCAACTCCTAACCAAATGAAGGCTGCAATATTTGTTCCAATATATGTATGTATATATATCTACACGCAGACATATATAGCACCACAGTATATAAACAATCCTGTGCATAAAAATCAAAATAAATAAAGTAAAAAAAATAAGCAGTAAACCTCTAGGCAATATTATCAAAATATTACTAGAGGTTGTCTTTGAAAAAAACACTCTTCTGAACTGTTTTAATGTAAAAAAATGAATTCCGTCTCATTGTAAATTAAAAACACTGTGGCATTAGGAATACAACTCTGCAAAATTGAAGAAAATCCACATATTGCAGTTTATTTCCTGCTGTCAGGAGGCAATGCCTGTGCAGGGGAATGAGGGTGCAGCTGTGCTTCATATGCTAAGGAAGTGATTCCACAATTCTGACCATTAACAGGTAGATGTCCAAGGTAGATTGTCATTTCCCAAAAACTTTTCAAATGAGACTACTGTGGTTTACTCTTTATTTTCAAATTTATGTTGAATTTGAACTTGTGACAAGGATTGAAATATCAGTACACACTGATTATCTAATAACAGGATCCAAAATTTTATTTAAATAGATTTTCTTTTTACAAAAATATAGTTACACATAATACCCTTATTTCCTGTAATTAATTCATTGCACAATTCACTGAAAAGTTTTACAATCTTCCAAAAAATACCTGTTTAAATTTCAAGTTATTCAAATGATAATTTGTAGACAATTTTCATTAAAAAAATATTTAACATAAATTATGCTACATTAAGGCTGAAACACATTTATATTATGGTTGAGATCAATTTTCATAACATTAAGTTGTTCCTGTGAAGTAATTTAAATACTTGCAATTAATATTTACAACTTTTCCTTCAGTTCTAATTTACCTATGAAATTGACGAGTGTTTTTAATGGAGTTGAATGCCATGTCCTTAATATTTTTCAGAAATGTCTGTATTTTTATTTCTGGTGAAACTTTTTCTACCTTTATGCTTTAGTCCCTGAGGCAGGCTGTAACACCTTATCAATTGTTTATAATAATATCTATTTAATATTGCCAAACTAAGGTGATATTTTTTATATATGACATATTACTCAAGAACATTTTATAGAAATTACTAGCATTCTTTTCGTATACCTTGTCATATAAAGACCTAAGATTTATCTCAACTCTTTCCTAATAGAGAGTATTAATAACTAAATGGGTATGGAATTGATCTTTTGACCCAGTCATTTGTTTGTTTGGGCTTTTTTGTTGCAATCAGCCTTGTATTCAAGAAATACATAACAAGTGACCCAACCAAAATATATTTTTTCAGTTTTCAGATGTCTTGATAAGTACCTAGAAAAAACCAAAATATATTATTTTCTAAAATCTGCAGGAGCTTTGCCTACAACATTAGTTTTTTCCCTTCTTCCAGCTATGGCTAGGGTTTAAGGCTGTAGTAATTCTCTTCAGTGACTTCTGCTGAGAATTTATATTTATAGACATACTGACATTTAAACACTTGGGAAAAACTTGGAAGAATTAAAAAAATCACAGGCTCATCTGAAAATGTTGACATAATATAATTACTATCCAAGATGGTGACTGAAAAAAGCTTTGTTTGTCAAATTATGTTATAATTAACATAATTGTTCACTTGTGTTTTTCCACACAAAATTCTGCTCAAAATGAAATAAGATGAATGATTGCCAATAGTATCCAACTGGAAGAAGCAAAATTCATATAATGATGAATAATAAAAATGCTTTTGTTGACATGCTTACCTCACTCAGTATTGCCCAGACCGGAGAATCAGAAGTGACTGATAAACGAATAGCCTCTATTCTTCCTATTGCCTGATTGATGCTGCCTTCTGCAGTGCCATTTTCAAATGCCCCTTAAGAAACCCACAAGACCCATACAAACATTTAATAGAATGAAATACACTTCCGAGCAAACTTTGTGAAAAAGCTCTAAATTACAAACTATAAATTAAATCCAGGAATACATTAGGGAAAAAAAGTTTTGGAAAAGACTTGCGGGTTGAAATAAGGACAAGGAGAGATCAATCAGTCACAAATTACTGTCATGGGCAAGCCAGACTTGACTTGGGAAAAAAAAAATATTCATATCAGAGCAGGGTATTGAGAAATAAAACCAAATCAGATAAAAATAAAACCAAATAAAACCAGAGCTTTTCTGCCCCCTTTTAAAAATATGTTATCCCACCATGCTCTACTCCTGTCACTGATGGATTCAGCCTTGGGCTGTTGTAGGTCTGTCCTGGAGCTGGCTGCCACTGGCTCCACCGGATAAAAGGGAAGCTCCTGGCAGCTTTTCACTGAAGCCACCCCTGTAGTTTCCCCCCAGTCCTCTGGCCCAGCTACCAAAACCTTGCCATGCAGACCCTTTACAGGGACTGTAATTAGTTCTCCTTCTAATTAGATGTCTTGGCTTAAGCCACTCATCATATTTAAAACAAAATAGGAGAGTCATTGGTCAAACACCATACACTACAATATGCAGTAATGCAAAGGTTTCTTTTCCTTACTAGTTCACCTCAGAATGTTGACTTTATCAAAGAGTTAATGAAATCCTTAAGAGCAGAAACATTTTATATGTAGGAATACAATTTCTGGTTTTGAAGTGACAATAAATAATTTACCTATTTTTAAATATCCGTCTTTGGTTGCTGGGTAATTAAATTTACTTCCCTTATCAACCACTTCTTTTCTTAGCGTTTCCTATTAAAAAAAAAAAAAACATTTCAAGAAGTATTTTCAAGAGTATGATATTTTATGCTGAATATCATTCTGAAAATGAAATGTGGTTCCAAATGAGAGACTTACATCAGCTGGCAACACTTCCACAGTAGTGTTAAAGAGTTTATCACCAGGGTGCTCCATGTTTCCACTTCTGAACAAGTACCTGATGATAAAGGTGTATTATTTCCAGGTATTTTATACTTTAGGAGAGTTCTAGGGAAGTAATTCTTTCTAGTTTTGAAGCAAAGTTTCAGATACCTTTTCTTTATATATTTTGGGCTATAGAGAACAGAAATAGGCCTTGAAACTATAAAACAAACCATAATACAGTATTTTTATTTTAAACAGAACAAATCTTTAAACTATCTTTCTCTGGGACCACAAAGGCAAGTGTTCCCCCTTTTCAGTGCTCCAGTTCCAAAGAAATTAACTTCCCATGTTTAAATGGCTAATGAAGATCTGCCCTCTGATCTGTTCCTATAATTGTTAGGCTGAAGTGGAATCGGCTTCTGGAAGGTGTGTGGCAGCAAAAATTTCTGTTTCTATTAGGCCATATACTACATGCCAGGAGAATTCCCCTTTTTTATCAATACTGGTCAACTCAGGTGCTTCTAAACAATTTCCTTTATAGCCATTAAGCAAGAGCATTGACCAAACAACAATCCAAGCAAAAACATCTAAGAATAAAAATTCCTGCTTGGTTTTAAATTTCTGACATTAAGACTTCTTAGGGTTTTAGGTCCCAAAAAAACTAAGAGAATTTAAATTATCAAACTCTCTCCTCTGATATCAAATATTCAAGGCTTAAACCCACCAAATATTATAGGATTTACCATACGTTTTCACAGGCTAGCAATGTAATGGGGCTGGGACTGATGCCTTAAGTTTTAGCTTTCCTATTTTCCAGATTCTGTACTGCATTAGTATATAACTGAATTGTATACAAAGTGTTCTCCTCACAGTTTAGTTAGACAAAACAATCCTTTTCCAGCCGAGAACCAAGGACACCGTTGCAGTTTCAGGCCCAAGAAGTGCAAACAACAGCAAACTGAGGAGAGCAATCTGGGAGGATGGGACTGTATAACCTGAAGCTGTAATTGGACAATTAACCCCAGTATGGAAAAGGACCAAAACTTATAAAAGAGTGAAAACTCGTGACCCATTGTCCATTTTGGGTGTAGCTTAGGCCAGGCTCTTGTACTGCCCAAGGTGTATCCTTTGAAGGCCTTTGAATAAATCCCTCCTTTATTCCTTTAACACGGTCTAGCCTCTGTTCCAGGGAGCCTCTCAAGGCATCAGGACCAGCCATTAGGCAATACCATATGTAAGTTAGCTTCATCCAACGCAGCTTTGCAATAACAGGAACATGCAAGTCTACAGCCTACCCAAGTTTCACAAAGCATGAAGCAGTTAATTAATACAGAACAGCAGTGTTCATTGTAACAACTGCCATTCACTGCAGCTCACTAGGTGGAGATACAGACTTGACATCGTGCAAACAGCTTGTTGGCAACTACGCAAATAAAGCTTTCACTAACACCACTGATGAAACTCATCAGTTAAAAACAAGTTCCTTTGAGAACTGTCAAGTAAAATATTTACCTGAAGAAATAAAAGGAAAAAAAATTAAGAAGCTCTCTAACTACCAATGAAGACATGTATTTCAGGAAGGGAGTTCAAGGAGGGCAAATAAATAGCAAATCATGTATTTTTTTTTGTCAGTAACAAAGTTTATGCAAACAGTTGAGCACCAATAACTTCAAACAGACTCAAGAATTTCCAAACTGGATATATGTAGGCTTTCCTGTTCCATATAATGTAATACTTACTTTTCTACTTCTAGTGGATTTAAAAATGTGAACTTGATGTAGTCACCTGCCACTGGAGCTAAAGCCCAAAAACAATCTTGTCCTTTATAAACTTTTTCCAAGGTATATTGCTGGTATATTCTTAGGCTTGTGTCCACTTTTGCAGGTGGATTATTATGTGCTTTATGTAGCAGATTTTTTCCAAAATCTTTATCCTGTTGATATAAAGAAATGTAATTTCACTCATACAATGGAAAAAAAGTGCATTGATAGCTGGAAACTATTCCAGAAAATAATCACCTCAGTGTCAAAAAATATACAATCTAATTTTAATAGATACAGAATATTAATTTCAGTGTAATCACTGGGACTCAACGTTACAATTTGTAGACAGAGCTTTACTGTTTCTTAGCTGCCAAGATTTAAAAATAAAAATCTTCACAGGAGGCTATTTCATAGTTGTCTAGGATGCCTTCTGCCAGAACATGTGATTGCTGGGCTCTGCTAAAGGCTATGTGAATCTCTAGTCTGATCCAATTGAGAAATCTTGTCACTAGTCTAGATGGCACCATCAGGAGATTCCTGAAATCTGGTTCATCATTGCTCGTGTGTGCAATCAGATGTGTGGTTTGCCCTCCAAAATCTCCCTAAAAATCTGTGGCCATCAAGTTAGGCACACCTTTGTCCTACCAATATACCTTCATAACTGTCCCTCATATTGGGAATGTGGAACTGCTCAGCCAAAACAAATCATCATGGCTTTGTTAGCATGGGGCAAAGCATCTGAAACCTTGTGTTGTGAAGAGGGTTCCTACATGCCATGAAATGCTGTTCAGATGAGAGATTCAAAGGTGTTTGTGGAAGAGCAGTACTCCACATGCAGCTTAGATGCCAGACAAAATTCTGTACCAAATCTGCAGAACAACATACATGGACATGGAAATGCCATATAATGCCAAAGATGTGGTCCTTGAAATTAATTTGAGAAATAAGTCAGAACACAAGCATATAATGTACAGATATGGCATTAATTTCTTATTCTTACTTTCAAATTCTGTATCTTCCCAGACAATGATGAGTAAACTCCCATATGCTGAAAGAGAGATGGCTTAGCACGGATACGTAACTTTGACTTTTCCGTTTCACAGTGTGTCTGGAAAGAAAGTAAAAGGGAGTGAAGGATTATTTAACCAAGGAGAGACAAACTATGTTCCATAAGGCAATTTCATTATGTAGTTAAAGGTATGGGTCCAGATTTTTAATCCATATTTAAATTAGTAATTCTTAAATTAACAGTCACCTTCTGTCACATACACTGTTTCTAGACCAGAACTCATAAACTCATGCTATTACTTAGATTTGAAGGCTCAACCACCAGTAATTCAGGTATTTCTGCACAGTATGTGATGAATCACTCTCAGGGTGACAAAAATGGACTCAAATCTGAAACTGATTGATTTCTTAGCTGTTTCTGGCAAACTTATTTCAACTTTTAGCCTGGCTGTATCATTCTGATTAAACTATTTTGACCAAAACTGACCTTCTTAAGATTGATTCTGGTTACATTTCAATCTTCATAATTTTGCCTCTTTCTGTTGTGTTTGGGGGGCTTTAATGTATTATAAGTTATGGATCTTTCATCACATAATTACATAAAGCCCTTAAATACAGTTTCAACCACAATTTTCTGGTTTACTTCACCTGGGACATGACATATATCAAGGAATTAAATAACTGTAATTGGTACTAATTTTGGAGTTTCTTCATCTTTGAGTGATAACAAACTACTTCTTTAAATGTAATTTTTTTCTTTCTACATATAGAGCATTGTAGTTTGATACAATGATACAAACATGTTACAGTAATTAATATGACAATGAAGCATAAGGCAAGGAACAAAGCAAAGAGCTAAAATGAGACTCCCTGCTGCCATAGAATTATTATGAGCATTTGGAAGATCATTTAACTTTTCTGTATTCCAGATCTCAGACCTTAAAATTTGAGAGAATAATGTGCTTACCTTTTCCATCAAGTGCTTTCAGTTCTATAAAAGAAAAATGTTATATTAACTATATCAATGCCTTCTACAGCCAAAAGTGATTAAGTCTTCACACAGCTAGCTTAAAACCATCAAAACTCATGAGGGATTTATGGTTTCCACAGGAGTGCTAATTAAAAGTTCAAAATGCCCTGGAAAGCTGTTAAAAAAGCTAAGTTTTTTGGTTTTTGTGGTGGTTTTTTTTTGGTTTTTTTTTGTTTGTTTGTTTGTTTTTTTGTCCACAGCAGATATTCATCAAAACAATGTAAAACCACAATACATTGTGTGCCAATTGATTTACTGGCAACTGTTTCTCTGAAAGCCACACTAGACTTCACTAAAGAAGAAATAATGTTAAGAAAATAAATTTGTGATCTTTCTACTGACCAGGTTTGCAATTCTTCCCCTGCAATAATGCAGGCTCTAGAATGTCTTGTTTTATGCTATGGCAGCACTACCAAAAGAGCTGCTTCTGGCAGCAGCTGAGAGCAATTGGTGGCATGAGGCTGGTGTGGTCATTTCTGCAGAAGCTGAGATAAGGCTGCTTGTTGAGTCAGGGCTTCCACCCTAGCAGCCTGTAGTTCCCACAGCACCTGATAGGCACAGGCCACTGCACAAAACCACAGAATGGTTGGCTTCAAAGCAACCTGTAAAGATCATCTTGTTCTGACTCCCCTGCCATGGACAGGCTTCCACTAAACTAGATTGCTCAGAACCCCATCCAGCCTGGTCAGAAACACTGATGTGGCATCTACACCTTTCCTGGGCAACCTGTGCCAGTGACTCACCACCCTAACCATAAAAAATGTTTTCCTTATATCCAATCTAAACATACCCTCTTTCAGTTTAGGACCGTTGCCCCTTGTCTTATCATAACACAGAAAAACACTTTCTCCCTCTTTCCTACAAGCTCCCTTTAGATACTGGAAGGTGCTATATGGTCTTCCCTGAAGCCTTCTCTTCTTCAAGCTGAAGAGCTCTGACTCTTTCAGCCTGTCTCCAGCCCTCTGACCATTTCTGTGGCCTCTCTACCTGCTCTAACAGGTCCATGGTTTTTTGTTTTGGGGTTTTTTTTTTGGGTTTTTTTTTTTTTTTTGTACTGGGGACCCCAGCAGGGAATGATGGTTCACAGGAGGCAAGCATGACAAAGTTTCTGAACCATGCAGAGATCTGATAGCTCTGATCATCTTTTCTTGGTGAGCAGATGTAGCTGAACCTTGATATGTTAATAGTCAGTCCAGGCTGAAAATTAGGACAAGGTTGAGAAATGGGCCCATGGGAATAGCACAAGGTTTAACAAGACCAAGTGCAAGGCGCTGCACCTGAGTCGAAGCAACCTCCAGTATCAATCCAGGCTGAGATGAGCAGATGGAGAGCAGCCCTGCCCAGAAGGACTTGGGGATGTTGGTGGAAGTGAGGCTGGACATGACCCAGCAAAATGCACTCAGCTCAGAGAGCCAAACGTGTCCTGGGCCCATCCAAAGACCTGTGAGCAGCGGGGGAAAGAGGGAGGGAGGAGGGGATTCTGTTCCTCTGCTCTGCTGTGGTGAGAGCCCACCTGTAGTGCTGCATCCAGCTCTGGGCTCCCAGCACAGGAAGATCATGGACCTGTCTTGTTGAATCCAGAGGAGTCCACCAAGGTGATCAGAGGGCTGGAGCACCCCTCCTATGAGGAAAGGCTGAAAGCACTGAGATTGTTCAGCCTGGAGAAAAGAAGGCTTTGGGAATTGGAGCCTTCCAATGCCTGAAGGGATCCTGCAAGGAACACAGAGAGAGGCTTTTCACAAGAGCCTGGAGTGACAGGACAGGAAGGAATGAATTCCAGCTAAAATAGACTAGGTTTGGGTTAGCTATTAGGAAGAAGTTCTTTCCTGTGAGGATGGTGAGGCACAGAAACACACTGGCCAGGGAAGCTGTGGATGCCCCACGCCTGGAGATGTTCAAGGCCAGGTTGGATGGGGCTCTGAGCAATCTGGTCTAGTGGAAGGTGTCCCTGCCCATGGCAAGGAGTTGGAACAAAATTATCTTTAAGGCACTTTCCAGCCCAAACAATGCTATGATTTGTCATAAACACATGCCAAACATCCATCACCACAGGATGGCACATAGAAACCACAAACAAGAGCTCTGCTGACCCTCCTGTGTAGCACAGTGTGTGATCACTTTGTGACACTCTTGGTTGGAAAGGAGAAAGTGTAAGGAGCTGTCAGCTTGCCTCCTCTGGTGCTTATAGGAAAGTCCACTGCTTTAACCTGTCAAAAAGAGAAGGTACCACTGTTGGGATCCCCAGCCTTCTCCCAGTCTCCTTTTTCTGCATTCTCACGAATAGTCCCAGCAGGTCATGCCACTGGTCATTCCCACCCAAGGGCCATGTGAGACTGATTTGTCTCAGTAGGTTTTTGCTACCCACAGCAATTGAAATTACAAATGCAGAAGTGAAACTCAGTAGAAACTTGGGGACACCACTCTGTTTTGGCTTGGTCAGAGCAGACTTCCACGAGCTGCCTGCCTGCCTTTTGGGAACATAGCTTCATTTTAGGTAGGAATCAGGTCTCAGAAGATGGATAAGCCATAAATAAAATATTTCATCTATTGGATGGAATTTGGCACATGTTAGATCTGGAATAGGTGATGTCAACATAACAGCTTCTGGATTTTAATCTGTTTTCACAGGCAGGCAAGAACTGAAATTAGTTTCTTGAGGCTCACTTTAACTCCTGTGAGCTGGCCTAACACACAGAGCAGGATTTAAAAGCTTGTTCCTATCTATATGAAATGGGTTTGGAGACTCTGCAGTGCATTACTAAGTCTAAAACCAGGGACCTTCTGCTATCCCCAGATGTCACTTATGCTACAGGGTAAAACTGGAAGTTTGCTTGTCCCATTCCCCTTAATCTCCTGCTCTGCACAACTCCTGTTTGTTTCTTCTTGCTCCTTTATCAACACCAAAGTAACACGTGCAAATCCTGGAGCAGGAACTGGCTGCACCAGTTAAAACTCCTGAACCCTAAAACCCAAGAAGCAGAAACTCTGGTCAGTCCAAAGTAAGTCCAGTTTGAGAGATTTATATTCCACTTTTTGAAAATAAATTTTGTCAGTGAGAGCGTTTGAATGTTATTTATCTTCATAAATTCACAGTTATACTTACTGCATCCTTTTCTGGATTGCACACTTTAACCCAGAGCAGGTGGTCTATAAGCCAGTCTATAGGCTTATCCTTATAGAACATGAGAAAAAATTCCACTATGAGTGGCAAGTCTTCTGATTTAAACAATTTTCCTGAAAGCAAGACAAGAAGTTATATTTTTATTGCTATGCAAGAATCGCCAGCTTTATGTTTAAATGCAATTTATTTAAATAAACATTTAAGTATCACACCAGCCTTACACACATGAATGTAATTATGATATTTAATGAAAAACTTCACATAGAATTTGGCTTTGAAGAGCTGCTGATCATCCAGCCCTATGATATGGGATGCCTATTCTCCTCCACAAAAAAAGGAAGTTTTTGGGGCTTTTTTATAGGTTGTTCAAATTCCGTTCTTGAAAAGAGAACTACACATTACAGGGGCACATAGTTCCCTGGGGTGGAATAATGTCCTCCTTATGGAAACTCAATCATAGATTCTATGCTGAAGAGACTCTGTATTAAAAAGACAGTTTGAAAAGAGAACCAAAGTTTTTAAAGAGAACAAAAAGTGAACTACTTTCAGTGGGATGTTTCCTGAAGAACCAAGGAAGTTTTGATATGCAAGTCCTTCCATGCTTGGAGATATGATTCTGACTGAGACCTTTTTGATTTACACAGCTCCAAATCCAGTTGATCCTGCTGAGGTCTTAATACTTACCAATAAATCCAAGTTGTGAGAACTCGAGAACCATCCAATCTTGGGACTGTTGAGCAGCAAAGCTTTTTATACTTTCAATAAAATCGGGTTTGGCTATAATATCATCTTCCAGCTGGGGGAGAAAATGCAACAGAAAAAGAAAAGGCAAGCAGTGATTTTATTGCTTGCAGAGGGGGTGGTGACATTGCCACAAGCAGGTGAAAACCGTGTTGTGTTTAACTGCTGTACCACATGTACTGAAGCTGTGCCAAACTACAGTGGATTGGTATTTAGTTTCTACATATATCTCTGGTTTAGTGTCACTCATTAAGTAATTATCTGCAGGAGTGACCATAACATGTGGGTGCTTCTCCCTTTTTTGATGAAGGAAGACTCCCTGCCTTAAAGAGTTCTCACTTAGAAGAAAAGATTAAGCAAAAAGACAAAAGGTTAAGGAAGACAACAATCAGAAGTTTGTTATTAGGTCGTATAAGCATTGATAAGTGAGAGGAGCAAACTGTCTAAGAGGAAAGGTGTCTAAAAACTCCAGAAGCCTGGGCAGACTTTGTCATTCAAACAAGGTGACTGAGAAGGACTCTGGATGATTACTGAGATGCCTGTAGAAACCAAGTTTTCCCAGGGGATACTGGAAAGGCAAGAGTGTGCTCTGTGAATCACACTGAAGGACAGGGATACATAGAGCTTTCAAGATGTTGCAAAGGCCAGCAGAGAGTACAGCAGTAGAGCCAGCTAAAGGGTACTTGGAAGAGGAGACTGACATCGATCAAGGAGATGGGGAAAGCATTGGCTTCACTTCTGCCTGGCTTTAAGACAAGAACTGGGCATCTGAAAAGCCAGAAGCTATTCCTGCTACTAAAGCTGAATCCAGACAAGGAGGTTGGAGGTAATGACATGAAGGAAAAAAATGTATTCCAGAAATAATTAAGGACCGAGTAATTCATGGTTTGAATTCAATATGGGTGTGAAAACACAGGAAGAGGAGGCTAAGACTTCAGGAAAATATTGCTGGGGTGTAGTGTAATCATACAGTAATTTATTCTAACTGCTGTACTTCACTGGCCTTGCTGCATGTCTGGTTGTGCTGGAACTGGCTTCAGAAAGCTAAACAGCTACAAAATTAATCCTTTGAGGAAAAAACAAACAAACAACAGGATTTCCTGCTGGTTTTGTGTCTTCAACTGATATAGTGGAGTCATCATCAAGAGCTTGAGAGATCAGGTCCACAGGTTTTAGCTGAATTTCTCCATCACTACAAGCGTAGGGCTGGCTGACAAGAAATGTGTTGGCAACAGTGAACCCAGGAGTAAGTAGAATGAAGTTAGAAAAATCAGATTAAGAGATTTGTTTTGACCCTGACTCAGCTTTTGCTGATGGTAAGATAAAAAACAGACAGATAGAGACAAACTGATCAAGATGAATGCTTCTTAACAGATTCTGAGCTCTGGGTATTGAGTTGAGTTGGCAGTTAGACAGAAGAGAACAAGGAAAAAAACTCCCAAACATCAATTTACAAGAAATCTGGTGTAAAATTAAATGAGCTTAAAGCATTAGCTAGGAGTAAGCTGTAAAGGGAGAAGAGCAAGAATCAAAGAACATTTTAGAGAATCCTTAAAGAGAAATTGAGGGGGACCAAAAAAGGATGAAAAGCAGACTGAAGTATCTCAAAAACCACGATATTGAGAAACACCATAGAAAAGTATGCAAAACCAGTGAAGATTAAAAGCACAGAGGCTGTGATGCAAAGTGACTGTGAATGTGGTTATGAACAGAAAGTAACTTTGAAATCTGAGAGGTCTTTCCTGAAGCTGACAGTGATTATTAGAGGATGTAGTTTGATATCCTATATAGCACAAGCCATTAAAGTTATTTATTTAACCCTGTAATTTGTGTTCAACTAAAGCACCCCTTGGAGAACCTCCCTCATTTCTTAGAGATTCCAGTATCAGTTTTTTTCAGTATGTTATACAACATTTTATTATCCTGAATATTTATTACTTTGTACCCAAATTCTAATTTGATTTTTTTTTCTGCCTGCAGCTTACAGCCACTTGTTTTCTCATATGCTCTTATCTACCAAAGGAGGTTGTGCAGCTGCACACAGTAGGATCAGGAAATTTAAGATATGAACTGCCTAGTCCACTTGCCCCATTGCCATGGGAAGGCCAGCAAAACACATAATCACAGCTAACTTCCCTTCACTCATCAGGGCTTTTGAATGAAAAAATATACATCCACTACAGCAAGACTATGAAAATTTCCTACATGATAGGTAACAAATGGGTATCCATTCAATTTTTAATACAGGTTGTCTCTCTAAGAGAAGTAAAAATGGAGTAGTAACAAAAAGGTGGAAGTATACAATGAAAGTTTAGGTATCAGACAGGAAGGTTCTTCCTTTCTGAATTTTATTAGAGTATTTTTACACTTTGTCTCACTGACAATCAATTGTGAAAACTGTGGAGCTCCTTCTAGGAGCTCTACCAAATAGCAGGCCTAACCTAGAGTCTAGTGAGGGGAAGAAAAAAAAAGTCCATATAAAGAGTCCTAATGAACTCACTGAGATATTGCTCAGACTTTAAATCCATTAGAGAAGTGCTGCTGGCAATGTATATTACTAGTGTATATATATATAGATATAGATATAGATATAGATATAGATATGTATGTATGTATATATATTTATATATAAAAAATACATAAATACACAATGCTTTCCCAGCCTCCATATGAGGTAATAAAAAAAAATCATAGCACAGGAAGCTGCTAGGAGTTAGAACTTCATAAGAGATTTTATCTGAAGAAGCTAAGATTTATTTAATGGTATCTTTTTTTTTCATCTCAGTGCTGATAGAAACCACTTAAAAACAGCTGTATCTGCGTTTATTTCAGTTTTGAAATATTTGCTTCCTTCAGTGAACTAAGTCTACATAGACAGAAATAATAAATGCATTTCCTCATGATTAGGCTGGGATTGGATTGCCTGCTTTTATGGCTATGTTATGATCCCATTATTGTAAGTGCTTCAAGGGTCTCTGGTGAATGCCAGGAGGTTTAGTGAAAGTGGAAACAAGGACCTCAAAGTTCTCTCGGGGTGAGGGGGAAAAAAAAGCTTTAAGTAGAAAAGTTGATCAGTGGGTAAGGTTCATCCTCAGTGTAAGCCTGTGAGCTTCAATGGACTTCACAAAACTACTTACTTAAATCCTGGTTCAGCAGTATCCTAAAACAAGTGTTTATTCAGCAAAGATCTTGTCTCACTCATGACATCAACTGTTCTGTAGATGTCAAGACTAATTATGTGTGCTTATCTTCTTTCAAGGTTTGGGAGTTAGTATCAGCCACTCAATCAATACCGTTCCTGACTAAACTAAATAAAAAATCTAACCTAGCTCAAGTTTTGTTTAAGATTACTGAAGTAAATCTTGTACCAGGCTAAGGAAAAGTAGTTTTAAGTTGTTTGCTTTCCTTTAATACAAGACTTCTAAACAGAGGGAGGACATAACTAGGTTTATGGCAGCAAGTGTTCATTCTTTTCACCTGTACTCTACAGAGTAGCTTTTGGGCAGACCAACATCTGTGCTACAGGAGCAGCTGCAGGCTGGACATAGAAACAAAGAATGGGATATAGTAGGAATAGTATAAGGAATGGTATGAGGAAAGTGTAGTTTCTTTTTGAGAAAATCCCAAAAGCAGACAACTCCCACCAGACCACCACCATCCAGGCTTTGTTCTTATTAGCACAGTTCAGTTGTTATATAATGTCTCAGATAAGAAAACACATGTTCTCAAATTCCTTTAGAAATACAAATACCCAAGTCATTGTGGCACAAATACGAATGCTTGGAGAGCTTGGTAACAGGAAGGGACATCAAGTGTCTGGCAGCATCTTAACATTTCACTTCACCGCGTTTCCTACACGTTGATGCTCAAGTGCACTCAGTAAACTTGGATAATGTTCTTAAAATATACAAAAGCCACAGGAAAATACTTCATCTTCCATTAAATCATAGTTGTTCAAAACACAGCATTTTTTTTTGTCCACCTGCATCCTGAGCACCTATGCCACATTTGAGAACAGAGCATGGGAACTCGTAAGTAGCCCAGCTCAAATGTGTTTTGTTGAATCCTGAGAAAAACTGTAGGAGATGCCAGGTCCTGCAGTCTTCTGCTTCCAGGAATCCTGTGATGTTCTTATAGAATACCAACTCTGAGGCAAAGTGCTCTTCTGAGCTTTTTAAAAACTGTTGATATTTTTGAGCTACATGAAATTTTATAGATCTGTTCCATGACTGAACAGCTTTTATAAATTTTGGAATCTCTGGTGATGATTAAGATCTTTATGGAGTGCAAATTAGCACAAATCTAGAATGATGGTTAAAGCTAAGCTTAAATGCATGGGGATCTTCTTAAAGGCCAGCACAAATCTTCTGGAGAATTAAGGATCTGTGCCAACTTGTAGTTGACCTTATCTAAGTATCACTCTACTGGTATTTCCGTGTCTGAAATATTTCACTTCATTGTCATCTGGGCTATAACCTGGACCTATCACTACTATTTTTCCTGGCTGCAGTAAGAAAAAATATACTAAACTCTGACTTTCTTAACCTAATCAAATAAGGGTTTCATGCTTCAGTTACCTTGTTCTTCAACCTCACAAATGACAGGAAAGTAGAGATGGTTTTAATCAAATAGTACCTGCCTGCAAGATGCATATAAATACAGAAATATGTGGATGCTTGTAAGGAGCATAGGCAAAACACCCAGAAAATAACAATAGATTACTGGTTTTCTTGAGGCCTTTGAAACTAAAATTGCCAAAACTAGTCATCAGTACAGATGTATTGCTGCTACGTAATGATAATATGGACATACCTGTAAATAAAACGTTCCCTTAGGTTGAGCATATAGCATTAAAAAGCTATAATCCAAATTCTGTTTAGTTCGCCACCTAAATGTAAGCAGCAAATTCTGATAAGATTTTAAGGGGGTTGCAAGACTTAATTCTATAGTAAGAGAACTTGTAATGCTCTGCATTTTTTGTCCCTACAATAAAATTGTAAGGTTGTATATTCTAACCGATTGTTAAGTGCAAAAGCATTCATCTACAATCAATGCAAACATTTGTAAATAATTTCATTTTCATATAAAAGTTAACATTAAATAAACAAAAAAATTTGATCTCTGTCAATGGAACTTGAAACAAAATGTCTAACAAGTTATTCATGTCAAATGACTTAAAAGATTCTACTCATTATTTTATGAAGAGTAGAAATATATATGGTTTATTTAAAGATTAAAAAGTAAATGGTTTTACATATGAACAGCACAAAAGCAGGTTGATAACCATAATTTTCAGGTTTAAATATAAACACATATTTTGTACAGACTCTCATTTTACAAGAGGATGACAATGATGTTTGATAATCAACACTGAAAGACTACAGAGTAATTTAGCAATATTTAATTAACGTAAAAGTATAACTGATCCAAATCTAATCACATCTAAAACTAAATTATAAGTAGGTAAACTTATTTATGGTCTATGGTATGAGCACATAAGGTTTATTTATAAAGCAAATATACATACACATATGTATGTGTACGTATATATGTGTATACTAGCTGATTGCCTCCAGCCTAAACTCTTAGTACTGCAACGCTCTTGCTGCATTGTTGCAATGGCTTCTGATAAATTGTTATTGTTGATGAAGAAAATTACTTTCCTCCAATAAATAGTTTTTTTTAGGTTATAATCTCCGTCTTACTGAATTTGGGGCACGTGAGTGAATGAAATCACCATTAAGGGTGTAGTAACAGTAGATAAAAACTCAATGATCACCAAAAGTTAGGTCATTCGTTGTCAGTAGTTAGCTAGAGGGCCACATGGGCTTTCCTCTGAGTGCTCACAGAGACTCTCCCTCATCAGTTACATTAAAGATTTTTCAATATTTTTCCTTTATGACAGATCATATAGCCTATTACTTGTTGGCATTATCCATGTGGTTTAAAACCCATTGGATGCCTAGAGTCAAGACCTAAAGGAGATGCCTTGGCTCTCACCCTTAGGCTGATGTGCAGCATAGCTTTTCTCAAGATCCCCTTGCAATTTTTTTTTACAAGTAAAAATGAGGTCCTTTAGCTCTGAAACACAGAAACATTATCATCTCAAACAATGCTGACTTTTTTTGAATTTTCCATTTTACACTCTTAGCAAAAGTTCTTAGGTTTTATATAGCAAACTTACCTTACTCGGTCCTCAGAATCTCCAAGTGTTTTCTTCAGGTTGGAAAGATCTGGGTAATAGGAAGCAGGAGGAGAAATAACCTCTAGGACTCCAGACTGGACTTCTCTGGGGAAGCTGGGAAGAGAATCCTAGTGAGAACCTGTTCCTCAAAAAGACTCTTGAGGGCAACCACAGACAGCAGCTCCCCAAAGTTAGATCTGCTCCTCCAGAAGTGGAATTCACAACTCTATCAAAGAAATTGACTGCAAATTTGGAACCAAGAAGGGGCCTTTAACAACTATCAGAACAGACAGGTCAGGAACTCATCCAAGTCTCAGAAAACACTGGCAAGAAGTGTGTCTCAGAAATCCTGCCCCTCCTGCATCTGTAAATGCTTACTAACAATCCAGAGGTAGTTGCCAGAATGCAGAAGTAATTCACAACCAAACCCACTATTTAGAACAACTCACAACTGTTCCCCCTTGCATGAGAGCTCCCAGTTTCCTTACCATTGCTCCAACTCTAATTCTACTTTCTAAGCAAAAATATACCATCCCACAGCAGGAGTTTAAAATTGAGAGTCTGAGTCTAGTCTCCACTCCAAGAATTAAATTTTCCATTTAAAGAGACATTGAAAAAATGTATAACCTACTTGGGGAGCCAAACCTAGAAGTCACATCTCCACATTCCTCCAAAAACTACAAAACAACCAATCAAAAAATCTAAACAAAAAAACCAACAAAAACAAACAATCAGACCTCAGGTACATAAATTGCGTCATTTTAAAACCCCTACACAAAACAGGTACAGTAGAGGTTTCAAAACTGAGTTTCCCATTTCCTATGATTAGTAAACAAAAGATAACACTAAAAATTACACATATCAGAGAACCAGCATTATGGGAAAAAATATCAATCTTACTGTGTAACCCTGACAAAGCAAATACTCTGCAGTAATTTTTTTCAAAAGCCATAAAGCAGTAATACCTGAGTGTTTAAATTGCTGTAGGTATTGTACCTTGGCAGTGCCAAGAAGGAATGCCCCTTCCCCTTGTCCTTGTCCCCTTGTACTCCCCAGCTGAGCTAAACCCCCTGAAGGCAGGAAATTATGAATATTTCTTAGCTAACAGCCTCAGTATGAGGAGTCTTCTGGGGGAAACCCACACACAAAACACAGTCTGGGAAACCCTTGAGTGAAGGAGGATGTGCAAAAACCCTCAAATAAGGAAGAAAAGGTCAACTCCTCCAGGGATCTTGTTCAGGAAAGATAAGAGCAAGCACAACTGCAGTGGGAACCAAGCTTCCATTTGATATCTCTAAGGTTAATTTGACAGGGCAAAGACTACCCATCTCATGTTGCCCATCATGTAGTAGCATTTAACATTATAAATGTAATCCCATTGCTGTTCCAAGTCCATTGCCATCCTGAAAAATAGTTTAAAAAGGAAACAAAGAAGCCTGGGAAAACATGGATGTGTTGTGGCACTAGGGGACCTAGTTTAGTGGTGGCAGTGCTGGGCTAATGGTTGAACTCTATTGATCTTACAGGTCTTTTTAAATAAATTGATATACATACTTCTGTTCTCAATTTCACAGTGTGTTATGGCATACATATTGAGAGTGCACCTTTGCCTCAGTTCCATTTCAGTGTTGAAATGTTCTAGTTCTTTCCATAAAGGCTCCAAATATGTTCACACTGATGGCTGAGTGTCACGCTCTGTAGGACTTACCTGGTTTTAACACTTTCTGCAACACTCTTAATGTACTCTGCATCCGGCTAAAAAAAAAAGAAGGGAGGGTTTCATTAAAAGTCACCCATTTTTGTATTAAACAACACTTTGAGGGAATATGTATATGCAAACACTTAATTTTTTTCCTTCCAAACAAATGTGGTACGTTACAGCAGCCTTTCTACTAAGGAACAGTATGGGCTTTTCAAGCCAACCAAACTTCCAATGTAGCTCACTTTTGCTTCCAACTACCTCCAGCTGCCATTTCTGGCACTCTGTTTTTCACTGCTTTTGCAGAAGACCAGGCTATTTTCTGGCCAAAATTCTGTGCAGCTAAGCCAGTAAAGCACAGCCATATAATTATCAGTAAAAAGGGTTGTTTTGGCTTAATAATCCAAAAATCACAAAAGAGGCCTAAGGCTTATGAGAAAAATCACCTAAGCAAAATATCCTAAAGCCAGCAATACTTAAAATTTTTATTTAATTTCTTCCTCATATAACAAACTTACGGCTCTTTGTTTGGAAATTTTGAGGACATTCATTACTGCTCTTTTGAAAAAGTAGCAATGTTAGTGTGCCAAACATTTCTGTTAACTACATTAAGAGTGCAAAGTTTTATTTCTAAAGCAACACAGTAACTGTCTTAGGAGTTCAGATTTTTCTTTAAATAAACAAAATTTTTTATATATAATTGTTACCAATTATATATTAAATTTATGATAAGTAAAAAAAAAAAAAGTTATATAAAGAACTGTGGTAAGGAAAAAAACACCTAGAACTTAAAACTCACTCTTAGTCAATAAGTTACTCAAGCTTAACCCCTAATGTAAACATTCACCTTGATCTTTTAAAACTTTGTGGGAAAAAGGAAGGTGTGGATTCATGACCAGTGTACACACCTGCCCTCCTCTCATAATAAAATGTTCTTATCACCTCTCAGATCAGCATGGTTATCTGCTGCAATTTACTGCATGGCTGAAAAAATGGAAGCTGTGAGAACATGACTTTTGAGTTGGGAGAAAAGGGACAGTAGGTCTTACAATGGCAGTTTAATCCTAAATTGGCTGATACGGACTTTTACTACAACCGCAGCTTCTGTTTGTTCGAAGTGTCACATTAGGACTCTCCACAGTGGGAAACTATTCAAAAGTCAACCCTTAAAAACTCACAGAATCCTCTGGAGTCCTGTAATAAGAGGTTTACCTGAATGGCAGCCAGGCAAAGTTCATCACTACCAGGGCTCTTCCCTGTGAAATACCAACTGCAAAGTAAGTTCAGCTCCTAAAAACTATGCTGAAGAGGAACTGCAGCCAATAAAATTGGTCCTCTGTGCTCATCATTGTGATCCAAACAGAAAAGTGGAAGTCATGGCCAAAATTAAAGTGAACTATACTGTTTGACACTTTTACCTGCAAAAGTGATGACTAAATAATAATAATAAAAAAAACACAAACTCACAAACTGTAACTGTTAATGAATACGTGCATGAATTTAGTGCTGTCTATGGAAGGACATAGAAATATGAAGAATAAATATGAAGTCTGAATAATTGCACAGTCATTTTACCTGCCAGAAGCTATTACTGGCTAATTCCTTTCTGCAGCTTTTTTTTTCTGATGTAATCAAGGTATTTTTGAGTGAGGGGGAAAAAAGGCATTTATCCTTAATATCTTACCTTGAGCACTGTTTACTTTCCCGAACATGTTCAAGGCTCTGAACAGTTTTCTTTTGCATGGGAAATGCCAAAACACATGCAGAAGGCTCCAATATGTCAAGATACTTTGCAAGATATATGTTATCAAACCAGCAGATAAATAATTTGAACATTTGTTAGACTAAGTTTACTTTCTTCAGGTTCTATGACACTTTTCTGTGGAGGACTTACATTCCATTCTGGAAGCAGAAAACCTTACTTTCAGAGATAAATAATGAGTTCATATGGTTTTGATGGAAAATCTGATCCAAGGACTGTGTTGTTAAATATAATATGACTTTTTACCCTTGGATCACCTACATTACAGGTTTTTTTTTCCCCACATATGAACACTGAGGCACTAACTGCTCACCATCTCCTCCAGCCCTGAAGAAATCCCTCCCAAAGGCCAAGCTAACAGTATTTTGCACTATTACATTTAGACATAAATCTCCATATTTTCTATCAGCATCCTGCACCTTTCCATGCAAACTTACCTCTGCTATAAAGATGATTATTATGCAGTCCTTCTTTTGCTCTTCAGATAGTTGGTACAGTAGGGAATGCAATGTATCAATCAGGTAATTTTGTTTTTCCCTTTTCACTGTAGGAATACCCATCACCAGGGAGACTGCAAAGAGAAAATGTCTCAAGCCATGTAACTTTAAGGGAAACTGAAATCACATTTTAATTTTGATTTCATGTGACCATGAAACTTGGCAACAGTTAATATTTCCTTAGCACTGTGACAGCATTTGCTCTACTGCCTGGAAGGAGAGATACCTCCAGCTATGTTTGGTTTAGAGACACCTGTGTCTGTGTTATAAACACCAGATCTACCCTTGGGAACTTGGAAATACCACTACTGCTGGCATACACATAGGTGTTTGCTACTAAGATTCAGAAGTGAGTATTGCACTACTCTAGTGAGCAAGTTCTCACAGGAAGTGAATGCTGTGGATTTCAGAAAGGAATCCAATTCAAAAATCCTGAGCAGTTTAATTGATATGCATCAATGGTTTTTATAGCATCAATAAGAATAAAACAACTAAGATGTTACTGTTACTAAAAATAAAGGAACTGAAATTATCTCTGGCATAGACTCCACTAGTAGCAAACCTATGCTGTATTACATCATCAGACCAAAAGCAGGATGTCTCTTTTTTCATTAGTATGGGCATTACTTAAATCAGCACCCAAACATAGCTCACTAAACCTGTGGAATCTTAGTCCTTGCAGGTGATTTCTATTCACCAAAATCCCAGAAGGCTGGTGAGGAAGCAACAGTTTGAAATAAAACAATAGGTGCAATTAGTGACTTGCTTCTGACTTTAACTTCCATGCCAGTGTCAGCTCAAAAACCAAAGTGCCAATGTTCCTTCCCGTTAAACCATTGGGGTTTGTTTCATTTTGTACAGTAAAGGTCAACCTGTACTTATTAAACTGCAGTCTTGCTATTGTGATTTTCCTGTACAAATAAAAGAAGCTTAAACGTATTCTTTTATTAGTGACACTGATCTATGGGCACTCCATTGAGAACTCCAACACTAGATCACATTGCTACAACTACACCTACTAATAAGTAGTCTGTATTAAGTTATCCATTGTCATGAGTATGACCCAGGGTTTGGGGATGTTTTAGTTAAATCAGAATCACTGACAATGTTTCTTCATAGAAAATCACCCTATAGATAATTAAAATGTCAACAAAATACAAAACTCAGCAAAATGGTTGACTAGTTTCTTCTTTGCTTACTATTTCTGCATGTTCCTTTTACCTATCACATGACACTTCGGACGACGCATTTAAAATTTGTATCATAGTTCACTGTAATTAATTGTGATTTCTACAGGTGCCAGCTGATTTCTCATGTGGATGAAAAAGCTACATTGAAGTTATATTAATAGCCTTTAAATGATCACCTTTCCCTTTGCTTTTCACATTGGCAAACTGAATGCATTGTAAATTAGCCTTGGCTTCCTCATCCATACTAATTTGGTGGGGAAAAAATGTCAGCTACTGCATCTTAGCCATATGAATATATGATTAAAACACAAAAATAATCTTATTTTTCAATTAAGATTATTTTATTGCTATTTCAAAAGGTTTTCAGAATACTTTGAGATAAACACTTGAAATAGGGGTGGGCATTTTAAAAGTACTTTTGCTATTGCCATTAAAATTCATTCATCTTGTCAACATTAGAAAGTTAAGGGAGAAAATCCATTCCAAACTTTTGAGTATGCTTCATTACTAGAAATTAATAAAAAATACAAACACATAGCAAATATAAGCCAAATTTTATTTCCTACCTCCAGTTCTCTGTTGCCCAAAAATAACATTTGGGAAAATTGCATCTTCATACTCTCGAAGGTGAGGGAGATAGTAGTAAATATTTGTAAGAGTCGTGGGGAGTTTTCTGGGGAGGTTTAACTCTTTCCACTTTAAATCACCTTAAAGACACAAAAACCGCAGAGATCCACATAAAATAAAAAGCAAGCAGAGAAGCCTATTTCTTCACCTGTTTTGCTCAACTGAACACTGGCAGATTACCACACACAAGGTTTTTCAATCAGAACTATTCCTCAGAAATGGTTATATGTCATATATATTACATTATATTAAATTGAGAATTTCCCAATACAACTCCTTCCTACTCAGGTGGTGGTGCAGAGCTCCAAGCTTGGACATCCTGGGATACCATCTGTATTTCCCTATGCCTGCACACTTGCAGGATTGAGTCATCTTAAAACACAGTAAGTAGTTATTTTAAAGGCAGCAGTAATTTTTTTTTTTTTTTTACATGGTTGGTAAACAATTTTTAAATGAAAAGAAACAGAGATTCTGATTATTAACCTTCTTAACTACTTCATAAACTTAAATGCTTTCCCCAAAAAGTAACACAAGGTGGTTTTCATAGCTCAAGCAGAAGTTCTCAGTTTAGAAAAAAGTCCTATGGTAAAAAGAATGACCACATACAGGCCTTTAAAAACTGTTCAAGAAACAAAAGACTACAGCAGTTAAGAGAAAAGTAGGGATTTTATATTTCTTTACTACTTTAAAGATGAAAGCAACAGAACATTTATTGACTGGGACGGAAAGTTATTTTTCCCAAGAAATGCATCTAACTCCCAAAATTTACCACCCTTCAAAGTTACATACAAACACCACAAAAACCATAATCAACTTTATTCACTTAGCTTAGAATAAGAAAGGCAGAGGCTTATTGAATGGACAATAATTTAAGTTTTTCAACTTCCAAAAGATACTCCCACTGGAAATTTGGTCAAAAAAGAGATTTCCTGTCTTACAGAAAATACTTTAAAAAACCCTGAAGCAACCATATAGATCTGCCCAGACATTTGTGTATGAGAGAGAGACCCACAAGTCCTTCCACACTGTTAAGCTATTAAATATAATGGAATTTTGCTGCATAGAAACCATCTTCACAAATTTTAAAGGACTTTCCTTCTTTATTTGGAAGTGGTACCTATCAAATACTGGGCAAGGGAGTTTAGTTCCATTGACTACAATAAACCTTTCAATTTTGGTTGTATAATAAAACATGACTGGAATGGGAAGCAGAAGGGTAAGTAAAAGTAAAAAGAAAATTATTCAGCAATTTTAAGAAATTTCTGCATTAAATCCTGTGAACTGACGGATTGAATACTTTCTGAAATTTAGCTGGCTCCAATAAGAACGAAAAGCAGGGGGAAGGGGAACCTGCACTCTCCTTTACTGCTCTTTTGTGCATTAGGCAGTAACTCTTTGCCCACAATATGTGGGGTTACCGGAGGCTGACAACTATTCTAAAGCTCCTAAGGCCACCACCCTGCCAATGCTCAGCCCTTTGTTTATACACTTCTGAACAGCCCCAGTCAATTAATATCAGATAAACAGACAAAAACTGGCAGGGGAGAACAGGAGAAAAAACAATACTGACTATACAAAGAAGAAATGCACCTTGTTCTTTCTTCCCCTGTAACAGTCCTCATTAATTCCCCATTTTAGTCTGATTATCAGCCTGCTGTACTGAATGAAAATAAGGATTGTTAAATGGTAGTTTTCAGTCACACCCAGACTCCTGCTGAAGTTGGGGGATACTGTGAAATGCCTCCAGCACAGAGATGCCTCTTCTAGTTTCCCTTCCCTCCCCAGGGAAGAAGCTCTGCCAGTCTCAATAGGGAGGAAAACAGATCCTGCACAACTATGTAATTTATTTTAGGTTGCAAAATCAATCTATTGCATGTAACTACCATGTGCAGACAGATGGAGATGTAAAACACTCTGTAAGGCAAGGTAACAAAAGTTCAATTAAACAATGGAAAGAAGCCAGATCACTAAACTTTACATGTTGGTGTCATAAAAAAAAAAAAAAAAAAAAAACCAAACCAAAAAACAACTACAAAACAAAAACCAGAGAAAACCCCTACACACCTGTGTGATTTTTTGTCACGTTCATTCTTCTTGCAACTATATGTTTAATTTCATCTAGGGCACTGCTCAGTTCGTGTGATCTTTTTTTATTTTCCTTGTCAGCATACAACAGTCTTTGCTGAAGTTCCAGCAAGCGGTGCTGGTACATATCCAAGTCATTTCCTGCAATAAGAACATAATTTATTTTCTAAAAGGTGATTTATGATGGAATGAATGGAATGAAGTTAAAGAATAGGAGATGGTCCAGAAGATCACATCACCAAAGTGCATAAACAATAATAAAGTTTATTCAGGAGAAGAAGTGGTCTGGAAGAGTATTAAGAAGGTAGAGTTTAGGGAGCACAGCTGGGTAAAGGTAAATTGGAGACAAAACTAAGAATACGAAATCCATAATAAGGAAAAAGTCTGTGAAAGACTGTGAGTTGCAGGGGAAGGTGCTACATTCTTCACCAAATAACAAATCGTGATGACCCTTTTCACACTGAAAAGTATAATTATGTAGTGGCTTGTTTGTGTTTCAAACACTACTAAGAATAAAACAGAGATATTAAAAGCGTTCAGTCTTCATCTCTGAGTTACCAGGTGTCTGGAGTACATTAAGAACTATTAATAAAGATGCTTAATATAAAGCAACACTTCAATAACATCACCCCTTTGCAACAGAGTAAAGGAAGTAGAAGAGGACTTCTGCCTCATTTTAAAATGTTTTATAATGCTGCTTCTTTTACTGGTTTTGCTGTGGTTTAGTTGGTTGGGTTTGGGTTTTCTTCTAGTTAAATGCCATTACTTACATAACATATTATCCCATTCTATTTGTGGGCTGTGCTAAGTTTTATCTGTGGCAGCTCTCATTTTCTAGGACACACCACTGTATCTCTGGAAAAGTGAATTCCCAGGGATTCTAACCTGTAAAAGACACTACGAGCAAGATACAGATGTAGTGCAAATTTGTGAGGATTTGCAGAGGTGTTTCAAAATGGAATTAGTTTGCACTTTGGATAGACGGGGTTTATTTGCATTAAACACAAGTCCTTAATTTAATCAATTAATATGTGATTGGAAGACTGAAGTTTAAAACATCTAGGAAGAAGGTGGTTAGAAAAAAACAAAAACATGTGACGTGTATTATCATTATTTACCTCATTACAATTTTAGAGGATGTTTTAGTAGGCTTCCCTAAGAAAATTGGAGAATAAATTAAAAAAAAACCCAAAAAAATATGGAAGGTCAAAGCAGATGAAGAGTCTCTCTTTAAACAACATAAAATTGATAAAATAGATTAAAATAGATATCAAATTAAAAATCTGTCACAAGGCATCAGGCTTCAGAGCTATTACCCCAAACAAGCTAAATTTTTTGGCATACCTAAGAAGATCCCTTTCATCAGCTGCCATGTACAAATACACATTCTTGTTTATGCTTTTCTTTTGTAGCTGTATTTCCAATGCCATAATCCAACCTTTAGGGTTTTTTTTCCTTTAGAATGTATATGAATAAAATGAAAGCAAAAGGTTTAAGCTGATTTAGGTGACTGACAGATAATCATCACACCATTTTCATAGCAAGAAAGGAATTCCAGATAGAACATCAATACACGTAAACATGGTGGAAATTTACCTTTTACCATGGTGGAGATTTACCTAGACAAATTCAGAAGTATAAGCTAAAGATACAGTAATGGATGTGAGTTTCTCTTTAAATTCCAATTTATAGAAGGAATTAGTAAAGAAATGGCAGACAAGTTGTAACATCATAGTCCCTCTCTTCATCATTCTCTCAGCGATGCAGTGTCAGTGTGACTCGAAATGACCAGTGTCACCACTGGGCTGACATTTTGGCAAGCACCAAGTAATGGCAGTTGTATTTGCTTACTTACAGGTGAGCCTACCAAAATGTCACAGGTGCCTCTTGGAAATAAAATGTCAACACTCAACTACCACTGAATGCACCCAAAGAAGCTGGCATTTGTAATCAGCCTTATCTATTCCTTCAGGCCAGAAGAGGGAAACTACATTTTTAAGTCTTTCAGAATTGAACTCTCTGTTCAGTCAGCAGAACATGATTCTTAGTAATCACTTATCTTATTTGTTTTTGATGGCTCGGGAAGCAAGGGTTTGACACAAGGAACATAATTTTCACTCACCCTTGGTGAAGAATGGATTTATTATAAAAAGATAGAGTTTAAAATAGAACACTAAATGTTCTAAATTTTACTAGAGCATGTGGAAATAACTATTACTAAACCTTTGGCCAAAAAAAGTGTGTTTAGAAAGCATTATGAAGCTAAACACTCTAAATATTTCAACAGCCACTGAGTTCAAATGGACTTGTGTGTGTGTGTGTGTGTGTGTGTGTGTGTGTGGAAAATGTTCTTTCAGCATCTAATGATCCACAGAAAACTAAAACAGCTGCTTGCAATAGACTGCTTAGAAAGACACAGGGCATTTTTACAAATACACTGCTTTCTGACAAGGAGGGTCAGGGAGATGGAGCTTTGGGTACAGCATGAAACAATCTCTGTGCCCAGCAACAGCCTGACCTGGCTTGGCAGTGCCTTGTCTAACAATGGTTCCATCAGCAGCAAGGAGTGTCAGAATAAAACCAGAAAAGAGCAAGATGAGGACTTATGGCAAAACTTCAAAAAGCAAATGAAGGTAAAGAAGACCCTGCAGAGAGACCCCAACAAATCAGAGCTGGGTAATCACCAGCTGTGGGAAGTGCAACAAGTGCCACTGCCAGATTCTGCATCTGGGATGGGGCAGCCCTGGATGCACTGGGGGACAGACTGGGGAAGGAGAGGCTGGAGAGCAGCACTGTGCAAAGGGCCCTGGGGGTCCTGGTCGATGGAAAGTTGGATCTGAGTCAGCAGTGCCCTGGCAGGCAGGAGGGCAGCTGTGTCCTGGGGGGCATCAGGCACAGCTTGGCCAGCTGGGCAAGGGAGGGGATTGTCCTGCTCTGCTCTGCTCTGCACAGGGGCGGCCTCACCTCCAGTGCTGGGGGCAGTTTGGGGTGCCACAATGTAAAAAAGACATGGAGCCATTAGAGAGTGTCCAAAGGAGGGGTCTGAAGGGAAAGCCTTATGAGGAGCAGTTTAGGCCACTTGGTCTGTTCAGCCTGAGAAGACTGAGGAGAGACCTCACTGTGGTCCTTGTGAGGGAAAGTGGAGGGGCAGGCACTGATCTCTTCTCTGTGGTGACCAGTGACAGGACCCAAGGAAATGGCATGAAGTTGTGTCAGGGAAGTTTTAGGTTGGTTATCAGGAAAAGGTTCTTCACCCAAAGGGTGGTTGGGCACTGGAACAGGCTTCCCAGTGCAGTGGTCACATCACCAAGCCTGACAGAGTTCAATAAGCTTTTGAACAACACTCTCAGGCACAATGTGTGACTATGTACAAGGCCAGGAGTTGGACTCAGTTATCCTTGTGTGTCCCTTCCATCTAAGGACATTCTGGGATTCTATGTAAAGGCTTCTTCTCCCCTTGGTGAGATGAAGATGAATCACTCTGATGGGTTTAGAGAAGTTCACTGAATTTCCCTTCTAAGAAAAGTCAGTGGGACTACACTAGCTACAAGCCATGGGAGCAAAAGAAGAGCCAGCCACCTCCCAGGCACAGTGATGGTACTTCAAAGCTTTTGCAGTGAATTTTCAGCTCTACTTCAGCTTTTCTCTGACTGTTAACTACACATTAGCATATATACCTGTGGATACTGTAATTCTAAGACAGCAACATTTAAAATGGTTTAAAATGCTCTCTTATGTTATTTCCTAATAGATACATTTTATGTATATAAAACTTCCTGCACTGCAGATTGAAACTGCTTAGAAACAATACCAACCTCTAAAGCAAATACGCATTCTCAAAGCCAACGGATTATTTCTCTTAGCTCTATACATATTTGCTTCCTGTATGATCATAACGGCTTCCAGTCTCATTAACAATTTCTGGCAATATCTAAGAGCTGTGGAACAATTCATCACTATCTCCTCCTAGCACTCAAACAGAAAAGAAAAAAGGAGAATTTGGAGTGGCAGAAAGGAGGGAAGAAATAACTTCAAAGTCTAGCAGTGAATCTTGTTCCTGTTTCTTGATTACAAGCTAAATTGCTTATCATACCTAAACACTGTTTCTTTTAGAAACTGAAATTTGGCTAATGGCCCCCGTAAAAGAAAGCTAACTTAACTGCACATTAACTGCAAAAGATCTTGTCATACTCTGTGCTTGGAACCACTGTTCACTGCTCAGGTTAATGAGGCATATTAAACCACTGAGGCATGTATTGCACTAATAAGTGGCAGTTTATTCTCTCTCCATAACTGATCTGAGATACCTTTCTGAATCTTGTTACATGCTTTGCATGCTCAGGTTTTGTGCTCTCTAAGTAAGGAAGGAAAAAAAAAATCCCCAAACAATGCCTCTGTCTCAGGTCAGAACAGCGAACACTTTAATTCAACAACGTGCATTACCTTTAACTATTTTGTTTAATCTTACAGCACAGTATTATTTGTCTCTTCCAAAATGTCTACTTGCCTTTGACAGTGTCCACATCAGGAGCTACAAGGCAGTAGAGGGACTTTGCATTAACCCAGGGACATCAAAGAAAAGCACTGTGCCAGCAACTCGGAAGCAGAGGAGATAGGGTTCCTCTATTCCCATACAGAGCATACTGGGAAGAGAATCACAATACTTTCAATATTAAAACAAACACATGCCTTACAGAGTTAAAGGCAGATCAAAGCTGATAACTGGATTTTAGAAACTCACAACATAGTCTAATGAACATGGACTCAGTCTTGAGTTTGGCACAGAATACTTTTTACTGAACAATTTACATACTGTCTCTAACTGAAAATAGATAAGCAAACTTGTTTCAAAGAAAATAAAACTTAAGCTCTAACAATATTTTCTTAAATGTTGGCAAACTATCCTCTTTTTAGATTCAAGTCTTTTTCTATATTGGAATGTAGTGAAAAGTGATCTTAAAACATTCAGTCAGTACATCACCATATAGGAAAGCAATATTATTAAAATAAGTGAAAAAATATAGAAATTGAATGGATATTGTATGGTGTTTGGCCATAATTGGTATACTTTGGTTTTAAGGTAGTACTCATTCACTTCAAGCAATTGCTATTGCTTTGTTCTGGCTGGTATTTTAAATATTTAAATATTTTACTTCTCTTCCTGAGGTAGCAACAACTACTAAATTATTCATACATTTAGTCAAATGCCTAGCCACTGACTAAGGCATTTCTCGACAAAACTCTGTTCCTCAAGACTCAGTGTACAACACTAGGAAAGCATGAAGGTCATATGATTGCACCTGTCTAAGGTTATGATGAGACACTGTACAGCAAACAAAGAGAGGTCTGAAATGCTCCCTTATGCCTTTCTCTACAAAACTCAGCAATAACTGGCCTCCTTTTGTACCACAAGATTTATGGCTAAGTTCATCTACTCTTTAGCCACAGCCCTGCCTGAAGTAACTGTAAGAAGCAGCAGAATCTTCATTTAGTAAACTACACGGTTTGAAGTCAGAAAAATGACACAGTTTCTAAGTCTTTTTCTCTAAGTATTTTTCTACTACTTTTCTAAGTCTTGGATATAAATTTTGATATAAAATTTTGGATGAGTAAATACTAAGCTTTAAGTGGACCATTTGAGGCTGTTGTATGTTGGAGGGTTTTTTAATGCCAAAATGCAGAACTGCACAAAGAAACTGAGTCAGCAATTGATCGACTGAAAAACTCTTTCCTTATCACACTGTGCATTTCAGCCACATCCCAACTGCACGTTGAGGCAAAATCTGAATGTGCAATAACCTTTGTTTGCTCTCAGTGTCACTGGAAGGAAATGTACACATGAAGGGAAGATGTAGCCCACCAGTCAGCTGGGACAGCTGGGAAAGGTGGTGGTTAAACACAGCCCAGCAGTCCTAGAGAAGACAGGAAGATTGGCTTCTGCATGTTGAGACATCTGGATAAGCTGCACTGGCTGAAGTGAGAGCAGTGTAATTCAAGACTTCCTTATCAAATCTGTCAATTTGCCACTATTTAATTGAACCTTTGAGCCAGAGTATGCCAGTTGGGACTGGATAGGAAACCTGCAAAGAACTCCATCACAAATGACAGAATCTCCTGGGGACCTGCACTGGGCTGCACAGCTGAAACAAAGCATAACACCATAGGCAGAAGATGAGAAGATGGAAACACAAGAACTGTGTAATCATGCTGTCTGGACAAGCATGTACATTACTATTTTTCAACTGGGGAAAAAATACTTTCATCAGAAATACCTCTTTAACCCTTTGAAATTAGGAAACTTCCTCCCCCCCACCTCCAATTTGTGGAACAAGTTCAAAATGCAGATTTTAAAAAAGTAATTGATGATCCTTACATACACTTCTGTGAATGTAATCGTACAAGCAGTTTCTCTCTTGTTCATACCACCTTAAAGGAACAACTAAAGAAATTCAGGTTTCACAGTGTTTGACACAACATGTATATTAACATGCCTAGGTCCTTGTGACATCACATTTCAGCAACAACTCCTCCTAACTTCCAGGCAAAGCTTACTTTTAATTTTCTTGGACAAAGAATCCCACAAATTTAGATAAAGAGGGCAGTAACATGTTACAAACCAATTCAAAGAGATTTAATCTTGTAACCCTTAAGAGCAACATGAAGAAGCGCTGCCAAAATAGATTATCTAATTTATCTCGTTGCTGTGACTTACAAAAATTTCGCTATTATTCAGTAAAGACACCAAAATTTCTTTTTCTTTGGGAATACTGTTTCCTCTGAAGAAACTTTACGTAAGTTCATAATGAGTTTATAATGTGGTTTTGCCTTCTATTTTTCAGGGGAAACAATTACTGCCTCCTGACATTTACTTTATTGTTTTTATATACCTGTAATTTTTTTTAATGGACTAGTATCTACGTGGAAAACAACAGCTAAAACAATGAGAAAAACACTACATATATTGTAAGTTGTATACAATTTCTCAGAACTCAAACCTACACAGAGAGCGTTTTTCTGAGAGCAGAAAATTTTGGTCAGGTGAATCAACAAAAGAATTGTGACTCAGTTTCACAAGCAGAAACCTCTGCATCATCCTAACAACAGCCTTTGCTCAGCTACAAACTGTTTGCGTTAGACAGGTTTGGCTTGGGGCCTGGGGAGGGACCAAAAGGTTCACAGCAAAACCACGCAGGACATGGAACAGGAATTGCTGCAGCAGCCCAGCTGCCTGCTCACTAATAACAGCCCTGCGTTCACAAGCACTCCAGCGGATGCTGAAGGAATCACCACACTACTTTAGACACAGCATTTGCTTTCACTGAAGATCTGATAATTACTTTTATATCTTTTTTTTTTTTTCTGGTCCCAAAAATATCAGCATATTTAGTATGGAACCTTTGCTTATATTTATAAAGCAATGGAAAAAGTGACTATAAAAACATCTTCCTAACCATAGTTAAAATATACACTGTATTGTCCACAATAACTGAAGTCTAGTGATCGTGGTAGTTTCTGATCTCTTATTTTTAAGTGAATGAGTGAGTAGCATCTTCCCTGCTATGCCAGTTTGAGCTATGTTACTTGATTTCAGTCTCACAACTCCAAGTCAATACTCAGGCTGCACATAATAATCAGAAGCAGCACCAAAGAGCCAATTATTTACTGCTGTCATTGACAGTAAATACATTTCAACTCAAATCTCTCAAGCTACCTTTATTATAACGTCACTTTAGCTTAAAGGTAACTTAAGGTACTGATTTTTATTTGCACAGAATTTAGGACAGAGCCAATATCTGATTTAAATTTATAATATTCAAGGGCTGAAAGGCTCTGAGCCTGCAGACAAACTGAAGAATATTTTACATATTTTTATATTAGAGAAATACTTAAGACCTGGTGCCCTGTCCTAGTTTTACAATGCTTATTTACTATCCCAAAATCACTGCTTTCCAAGAAACAATTAACTAGACAGAAACCTGAGGGAATGTTACAGACTACTGCTGCTTAGTGTGATAGACTGCAGTCAAAAAATCAAGAGCAGCCTAAACATTTCAATGGGCAGAGCAGAGAAGTTAAAAGGTAGGGGAGATTTAACAAAGGTATGAAAGAAAATGAGCCAGAAAACATTTCACAAATGAGGGAAAGAGATGGGAGGGAGTTAACGAGCTGCAACAGTACTCACAGGAACTGGTGGGCTAAGTGGAAAGGGCATTAGAAAAGAAAATATACATCGTAGTTTGTGAGACACCAAAAGTGGAAATTCCTGTTGTGCTCTAAGCATGACAATGGAGAGCAAATTCAGCAGTGCAGAAGGAAAAAAAACAGAGGTTTAACAACATCTAAAGAGATATCTGCCTGTTTTTAGAGCAAAAAATTTATTTAAAACCATTTTCTTAAACAAATACCCTGTGACAACAACCAAGCATTAGTGGGTTTGCTCCCACTGCTTCTCTCTCTGTAGGAAAAGGTAACAACCTTTGTTATTGTTACCTATGGCTGGCTGTTCTTAAGGCTTTCTGGATGGGTAGAAGGCTTGTCTTCTAACACCCCTTGGGAGCAAAGACTGTATTTTCAGTAAAATAAATATAATACAAAGTCATTCACCACATACTGCTACTTTCTCCTTTAGTTACTAATATTAACTATTTTATTTACACATTTGTGCGATTTACTAAGCTTAAGAAAGGCTAAAGACTACATAGTCACATAGGCAATGATCAAAACTTTGCTAAAAAACAGGTGCAAATAATATTCATTAGGAAAATTATACCATCTGAGAGGAATTAGTTACTCAGTTTACTGTGGAGGAGGAGCCAGCTGTGGAAAGAGAAGTTAAAACAACACATATACACCACAATATGTTATCCCTCTTGCCCAAAACAAACAAAACACAAACAAATAAAATCCCGAAGCAAAATAGCCCAGTATGGAATGTCATCAGAGAGATGTCAAAAAGAAAGCGACATGAAAATGTAATGTCAGTAATGAGGAGTCTCAAAACATGAACCACAAGACAACACAATGGTAACTGCAGATTGGACAAACATTTTCATTCTGACATCTCTTGGATCTCCGTCTCCCAGGATTTTTCCTCATTTTCCCCTCCTCGCTCCTAGCAGGAGTGCCACTGCAGGAAACATAAAATGTTATACAGTAAACAACCATATAGTTGACCTAAAAGGCAGGAGGATCAGCACTGCCTTGACTCTATTCAATATGCCATTGTGGGGCCAAGATCTTTACCACCACTTTTATTTGTTACAGGAATAATCAATATATACAAGTCATCTGCTAGCTGGAGTTGTGTTCATCCCAGAAATTGCTAACTGCTTTATTCTAATTCTTCTGCACCTATAAAACCAAACCTATTATAAAGGTGTATGTAGGAAGCACTCCAAGATCCACTCTCTTTCCCTCCCCCATTGGAAAATACCATCAGTTTTATCTTTCCTTTATTGGCTCAGAGAATCTTAGACATGGCTTTATGAAGATCTGTTTGGCATGTGCCACCTACATAACCTACTAAAAAGACAGTGTATAATTTTAAAGTTTAGAAATAAAATATTAAAATTCTGGGTTTTTTTTCCTCTGCATTCCAGTCCTGGAAATATGCACAGGAAAAAAGTGACTGTACATGAGGCACAAATACAATTGCAGGATGGATAATGCTACTTTATCCTCCCTCAACAATAAAATCAAAACCGCTTTAAAAGTGACAGCCACAGCCATCATGTTTAGATTCTTCTTTCCACCTTAATGTAAGATGCTTGTTAGAAAAAGAGTTGAAAAATATAAAAGGGAAAAAAACTTAAGAAGAAACCTTTATTGTTTCTTAAATTTAGGGTTGTATTTTTAATAGAGCAAGTATGGCCCAAGGATCCAATCCTGCAAGCTGTTTCGCAAGGCTGTGCCTGGGTGCAGTTAAGCCACGAACCCGGGGGGAACAGGCGAGACCCGCATGCCCAACCTGATACGCGGCCAAGCCTCGGGGCCGCACACGTTCCTTATTTCCCCAGCACGTCCGGAGAGCCGAGCGGCTCCGGAGCTCCGGGAGGGAATGGGGCGACCCACCGCGCTACCCGGCGCAACCCCGGCCATGCCGCTGCCGCACGGAGGGACGGGGCCGCACGGAGGGACAGAACCGCACGGAAGGAAGGACGGGGCCGCACGGAGGGACAGAACCGCACGGAGAGACGGGGCCGCACGGAGGGACGGCCGGGGCAGCCCCACTGCCCCGGTACCGTCGGGCGCAGCGGGGCGGGAGCCAGCGCCGCGCTGCCCCGACGGCCCGGCCAGAGGGGCACAGCAGGTGCCACCGCGCTCCCCGCCCTTCGCGCCCCGCACACACGAGGCGGGACGGGGCGCCCCCGCTCTCACCTCGGCTCCTCTGCCACACCGCGAACCACAGCAGGGGGAAGGCGGCGCCGAGGCACAGCGCCGGCAGCACCTGCCCGAGCCGCAGCCGCATCTCCCGCGGGCGCTGCCCGCAAGACCCGCACGCCACCGCCGCCGCCACCTCCGCCCGGGCAAGGCGAGCCGGGCGTGTTCTCGCCACGCTGCCCTGCCCGCCCCAGCCCACCCCCTGCGCGGAGGGCCGGGACGCATCCTGCCTCGCCGATCGCCGAGCAGCGCCGCCGAGCTCTCCCGCGGCACATCGGCGTTCCCAAGGAGCGGGTGCCCGTCGGTAGGGACGCGCAAAGTGCAGCGGGGACACCCGCTCCGCCTGCCGCCCGGCTTTCCCCCGGGAGGCGCCAGCCTCGTGAACAAGTGCCCACGCCAATTCCCGCTGTGAAGCCCCTGGCAGAGCCCTCCCCTGTCCTCAGTTTTCCCGACGCTCCGGCCCACACCGAAAAACCTCTTGACTGCGGCAAGTATAGACTGTTCACGACCAAAACGTCTCAGCACTTCGGCAAGTGCTGTTTTGCCCAAGTCATAACAATGAAAGGAATAAGATGAATGTGTCTTTACAAACAGGTGCCGTGTATCTGCTTTGAGGTAGGGCCAGAGACTTGTAGATAAGGAAGTAACGAGAGAAACTACCAGTTTCAGAAAATGTTACTAATTGACAGGGACTACTGCTCAGTCAAGGTCATGCTTAATTCCTGAACTTCGAGAAAAAGAATAAAGACCTGATAGAACGATCTTATGCAAGGGGTGTTGCGTGCGTGTGTATGTTAAGGGAGACATGTAGTGGGCGGATCGGGAAGTCTGTACCTCCCAAGTACTTCAGCCAATGGAGAAAGAAAGAGGGTGATGTGGCTGGGAAAATTAGGATAATAATTAGGAGGCTGTGTCCTCCAACAATTTGAGAGACCCCGTGGGAGATGCCTCATGGCCTCTTCCTTTGTCCATGAATAAAGTCACAAGACTCCTCTCTCCCTTTCGGACATAAACCTCTCGTGATGTGAATTTTGCTGCACAACATTGTAATGGTGAACATTATTTTGCTCATTCAAAACCAATGGGGCATTTGTTTGCATATTGCTTATAAGATTGTATCAGGAAGCCAAGCTGTGTACAATTAATACACACATTTAGCACAGTCACAGAGTCAGGTAAATAAACCAAGCTTTTCAGTTCACCTTTACAGAGGAAGGAGGGCAAGCAGCTGCAAAACCTAACCTGATCAAAGTCTAATGGTACACTGGTACCTCTAACCTGATAACAGTATTATACTTCAGTCATTGTACCTTGCTTCACACGTGCCTTTCCATTTAGACACACACGCCTGTTGCTTTTTTGGTCTTCAGCAATCCATAAGAAAACAAAAAATTAGAATAGATGTTTAGAATACATCTTCTACAACATAGTTTATAAAGGGAACGGATACCTTATTTACCAAGGTTCCTGGAACCACTTACAGTAACACAGTTCTAATAGAACAGCCAATGTTTTATAAGCAAAAATGTTCCTTCTTCTTATACTTGATTAGCAGGTATTTAGTGGCTTTTGCTTGACATGTTCTCTACCTGCTCACAAATCTACCTTTCATTCTACAGCTATGATAATCAAAATATGCTTTCCTGTTCTGTGTTGCAAACATGCAAAGGACAGCTTCAGAAATCAGATTGGGCTTGGGTACCTCTCAAAAGCAGTACGCTTTTTGCTATCTAAACTGTTGTCTACTTCCCTAATGTATTGCTAGCATATATAATTCATTACCTTATTTACCCAGAGGACATAGTAATTTAGATAATTTGTTTTCTAAAAATATGCTTGTATTATTAATACAGGATCTCTTCCTTTCTTTTCTGTTTGCTTACTTAACAATTTACCTCATTTCGTACCAAACCCCCAAATAATTTTGTGTGCAAAATGAATGGTGTGGTGCAAAGCAATGCCAAATCCTACAACAGTTGTGTCCAGACACGGGTGTGCTGGAGTCCTAATGTCAATGCTGCCTTTATGTGCCACTCTTTATCCTAACAACAGTATAACTGTGTCCGTTTTGGAAATTTTAGACTTCACAAATTGTATATTGCTGCTCTGGCAAGGTTAGTGTGACCTTCCTGTGTTTGAATTATGATATGGATGGGTTTATATCTCTGTTTACTAATTACTTTGAATTATAAATGCTATCATTCATTAAAAATGCAGGAGACTTGCTAGTAGCCTGCATCAGTACACACGTGAAATAAAAATCTCAGTTTGGCTCCATAAATTACTGTGAAGCCTTGGGTTAAACCTCACTATTCCTGTCCTGTACTCATTTGTTATGAACTTCCCTCTGCCTTCCGTTTCTGTGCCTTTGAAATATTTTACTGAGAAATCTTCTTTAATATGGATATGCATTTATAATTGGCTAATAAGATGCAATGCAATCACGGCACAATCCTCTTCTCCTACTGCCTCCTCATCACCATTTCCCTCTCCTAGTTAATAAACTAAAAGCTCAGGGCAGTAATTTTGATGGAGGATCAATGTAGATTTTGGCACATTTGCAGTAAAATAGAGATTTAGAACTAAGAGGAGCAAAGGAGCATTAAATATCCCCCAAATAATGATAAAATGTCTTTATTGGTTGGTGTTCTAGCTGTAATAGAGCCAAAGCGAACATATAAATGATGTGGTCAAGCAGGAGGGCTGCTGAAGATAAGATTAACAGAAATCTAACACACATTTAAGTTTAGCTTATGTTCAGAGCGAGTAAAGAAAGAAAAAAAAAAAAAAGACAAGACCATCACATATTTCCAGAAACTAATAACAAACTGACATAGTGTGGGGGAATGTCCATGGAGACTTCCATTGGCTGCATTTGATGTTATTTATTAAGGCAGCAGATGCACTTACTCAGCCATGCTAAGTTGTGATGACCATTTAGTTGATGCTCGCTTCATAGACTAGCTCATTAACTTGCAGTGAGGTAGTGCATTAAGTGTTCCTCAAAAAAAAAAAAAAAAATCAAAAATCTCATGACTGAAACTGTCATTAGCATCCAGTGCACTTGGACCTATTTGCAAACAGGGTCCCTTGAAGCATGAAGCAGATGCTTCATGTTTTCACAGTATCTCCCTCCCAGGGCTCTCTTCATATGTTATTTCACATGCTCAAGAACTGTGCATAACTGGAATAAGTTGTGCTGGGGGTTTTGGGGGGTGTTAATTGTTTCAGAGCGGCTTCACCTCCCATCAGCAGACTTTCTGCATTTTTGGCAAATGGATCATCTTTAAAAAGACTCTATGGAAGAACACGTTGCTGAGTGACCTGTAATGCTTAACACTAAGAAAGTGATTCAGTGGACTGGTTCTCCTTACCTGCAAGAAAGAGTACCTAAGCTTGTCCTTGTGCTTTGTAAGTGAATGTCTTTTCTTGTTCAGATGATTGCTCCACGTTTTTATACTGTTTTCACACATCCGTGTGTAAGCAAGGGTAGAGAAAAGAAAGATTAAAATAAATATTTGAAATAATACAGACTTCTGGCTGAGCCAAGCAGTAGATTATTTTCCTTGTCCTTCATCTGCAAAGGTATAGGAACAAAGAATAACTACCAGTAATAATACGTAATAGCTGCTGCCATGGAAAGTTTTCTGACTAGAGATCCAACTGCTGGTTATTTGCCCTGCTGGTCACCCAAGAAATGGGATTTAAAAAAGTAAACAGGTTATGATCTCTACTTTATCCAAAGTCTCTGTGAAGGTAAAACTTGAAGGCAAATACTGAACACGAGAGGAAAGTGGATTTTTTTAAAGCTACTGCATGGTATTTTTGACTGTGTTAATATAATTTATTAATTGACTGCACATGATGATACAGAAGCACCTTGCATGATTCAAGTGCTAACATTTGTACAAAATCAAACATGCTTGCTGTCTTGCAATTTACAAAAAGCTGTGAAAAAAATTGTCAAAAAAGCCTGCTATAGTATTTTTAAATAATTAATTGGTTACAGATTTTACTGTAAAATACAGATTTAAAGTGAAGAAAACATCATATGAACAAAAATAAGTGTAAGACTAAAACTTGCATCTTTTAAACTCACATTTCAGAAGTGCTTAATTTAAACCGAGACCTTAAAATCTGTTAAGCTTACCTCAACAAATCTAATTATATCACAGAGAAGTGTTGTGCAATGCACTGTCAACACCAGATATTCTACACATCAGTCCTGGAGACTGGAAGCAAAGAAAACTGATAAAACAAGAATCCTGTACTCTGTGTATGTGTTGTTACAGTAAATCACAATAGAAAGTGGAACAAATTCCAAAAACTTGTAGTAAAAGTTACTTTGGTTCTTAACATTCCACACAAAATGTAATTTCTGTTTAAGTATAAATATAATGAAAAATTATTCATATTGGTATGAAGCTATTTAATCCCTTAAAAGATCCCATGGAAAATGAAACCCTTGAAGCAGCAGCACAGTTTAATTTTGGTATTAAAAAACCAACATAAGTCTCATCAGCTAGAAATTTCCCTTTGTTATTTTGCAGACCCACACTTTAAGGATGCACCTGCTGGACCTCCTAAAATTTCAGTTGCTCATACTTTTAATGAACTACCTCAGTGAAATTCATGAGTGGGCATAAAGACTGTGAGGAAGGACCTGACCACCCTTGCATTTGTTCACATTGTTGCAATTCTTCTGCCTTCCCAATATCAAACTAATACCCTTCAGCTGCTGGTGTAGCCAGGGCTCCTCTGACAAGATGATTTCAGCCCAGCTATGTTTAAGTATCACAGCAGCAGTGTGCTGCCAAATTGTCAGATGGGAGGTGTAGCACAATCTTTCTTTCCCTGAGTATTTGCTCAGAGTTGTTTCATACACAAACTAGGTGGGAACTATAGTTTACACCCAGGTCCTGGAATACAGACAAATTTCTTTCCTCCAGTTTCTGTTACCAGTTCTTAGGCACTGGATCTTTGATTTTTTAAATATATATTTCCTGGGGTTGGCTACCTTGGAACAACTTATATACAGGTAATGTGATAAAATCATCACGTCATCTTGTCACCAAGTAAGAATACTTTTAAATAGAGACAAATGCTTTCAAGCTTATTTTCACACAATGCTCCAATGCTTTGAAAGTCAGATTGCTCACTAGGCAGTTGCATTGCCTCTTTAACATGCAACACGCACCCCCTCTCCTTGCAGTTTTTAAGTGTAGGAATAAGATATGCAAACAATTGAAGTTCACACATCAATAGTTTCCCCACATGAAACTATGCACCCCTATGAGTGTAGGAACCCAGAGAGAAGATGCCAAACAAGTTGGTCCATGCTCTGAAATCCTCTGTGGGACATAGGCCATGAGACGTGCTGTGTGGCTTTTGATTTAGTGTAAAAGTTACTTCAATTTCCACACATCAAAAAATATATCAGAATGCAGTCAAGCAAGTCTGCCAGCTCCCTTACAACACTCCAAATTTTGCATACAATTCCATGTTCAACCCATGTTTACTGAAACAATCACTTATAATACAATGGAAATAGTGACTGAAACTAAATAGAACATTCAGGCTGAACCTCCATTCAGCAAAGGCAAGGCAAGATCTATGGCAACACACTCCCTAAAATCATCTAACCCAACTGTTGCAAGATGTAGAATATGCAAAAATTTTCTTAAGAAAGAGCATCCTTTGGTGTATTGATCTTTATCTACTTTCAAGCCTAAGAAGCAAGAGGGGAGATTTAACTCATGAAACAGAGAGCACCCAACAAGCTCTAGTTGATGTCTAGGTGTTCTACCAAAAATTATTTGTTGGTAGAAATGCCTTGTTCGGGTTTGGGACTGGACAGGCTTCAACATTCTCGGACCCAGGGGAGGTTAACAAAGCTCGGGAAGAAGGATGTACCACTGTGGACAAAGCGGATGTCCCATAGTGCACACCAAAAGTGCAGAATGTAGGGGGCACAAGGACATGTGGCAGAACTCCCAAGATAAGGAAGAAAGCAATGAAGACAGCTCAGTAACTGTGCTGAAATCGGCTCCCAGTGGGTAACAGGCAATTCCGGCAGGGGCAGATCCCGACCAGCTCACAGAGCAGCGACACAGAAACCCACCGGCCACAAAGGAGAGAGACTGAGCACGGGGTTAATTAGCACGAGAGGTGAGAGAACCATTGACCAGCAGAAGACAGAACACGGATCAGTAGGAGAACTGTGTAACTTGTAGCCAATGAACACCAATCCCTTTGTTTGCTAAAACAGAAAACAGTTCTGATAGTTGGAGCGCTTCATCTGTGGTTTATCTGTGGATTAACCACCCAGGGTTGTGCAACTCTGAAACAGATACTCGATGTCTCTCAGTACTCAGATACTCCTGAGTGTCTCTCACTACCGGCTTGTTGCACACCGGGCGGTCAGTCCGGTTTTTGCGGGCAGCGGCGACAGCGCTGCCCGGCCCGGCGGAGCAGGAGGCGAGCGGGCGAGGGAGCAGGAGCGCCCGAGGCCGGTAAGTGCCCCCGGGAAAGGGAAGCCTCTCCCCAGCCGGCACTTCCGCCGCGTCCCGTGCCCGCGATCGCTTCCAGGTCGGGAGCCGGCTTCCGGCGGGACGCGGGGGGCGGCCGGGCCCCGCTCGCTCCCCGCCGTGCTCTGAGGGGCCGCGGCGGCCCGGCCGCGAGGGGCGCGGGCGGGAGCAGCGCCCGGGGCCGGGCCGGAGTCGGGCCCCGCCGGCGCGGGGCCGCCGCCCGCGGAAGATGTGGGCGCAGGTCTGGGGGTTCCTGTACAGCAACTACTTTCGGTTCTGGCTGAAGTGGATCCTGCGGCTGCTGACGGGCAAGTGCGAGCTGCAGCGCCTCCTGTGCGGCGCGGAGGCGGGCGCGCCTCGGACGCTGAGCGTAGGTAATGGAGGGGCCGGGGCCGGGGCCGCGAGATGGCCTCGGAAGCGCCGGGTACGGCAGCAGTCACAGGGTCCTTCGGCGTGGGAAAGACCTCCGTCATCATCGATTCCAGCCATTCACCCAGCACCGCCAAACCTAGCGCTAAACCGTGTCTCCCAGTGCCGCATCCACACATCGTTGAAATCTCTCCGGGAATGGTGGTGGCTGAGCAGCTGACCTGGGCCGCCCGTTCAGTGCTTGACAAGCCTTTCGCTGATGACATTTTCCCTCATGTCCAGCCTAAACCTCCCCTGGCACAACCTGAGGACGTTTCCTCTCCTCCTGTCGCTGGTTACCTGGGAGAAGGGATCGACCCCCTCCTGTCCACAGTCTGCTTTCCAGTGGTTGTAGGGAGCGATCAAGTCCCCCCTGAGCCTCTTGCTTTCCAGGAGCTGGAAACCAGTACCTGGCATGCATCCCCAGAATTGTATTTTCACTCTTCTTTTCATCCCAGCTATCCTATGAGGAGTCTAAATCAATGCCAGAACTAGCTTCCTTGTCTGCTTACTAAGGAAATTCTAGTGTCATCAAAAAGTGAATCATACCTTCTCCCCCAGAGTCTTCCCATCACTTTGTATATATGCTTTTACCTTCCTTTACTAAAAAAAACCACATTGAATAGACATAAATGCATTTTTTTTGGAGGTGAGGAAGGAAGAGTGATTTAACTTATGATTCTGCTTGATGCGGAATTCAAGAAACTGCTGAACACTTTAGTGGTTTTACAGTAAATTGCAGAAGTGACTGTACTTCCTTATGCTTCAGCAATAACCATGAAATAATGTCTGAGAACAGGAAAATATCAATATAATTGATGTATTTCTCTCCTGATGCCTTTTCAAATTTGTCTTTGTTTTGTACATGTAATTGATGCTTTAAAAAATCCAGATCTACTTTCAGCATTGTACTGAAGAGTTATAAAAAGATCTATGTAAATTAAGACATTCTCTTACTGATAAACTGTTCATTTTAAGATTGATTAATTTTTTATTACATTTATAAAAGGGATGTAAAATGTTATAATACTTATATACTCAAGAACACTTACTGACATTTATTTAAAACAGTTCAATTTAACAGTGAAATCTACTTTTTTTCCACATTACAGAACATTCACTGGAATCATCAAAAAATAAGGTAAGAGATACTAGAGATGAAACTGTAATAAAATCTTTTTTCAGAGACAGATCCCAGAAAAATAACCCATGCATTTACTTTTTGAGAGGGGCAAGCTGAGGAGGAGTAAAGGACAGAGAGAAGAAAACTTGGAATTTTGTGTTGTGTGATAAAGTTTCTCAAAAATAATCCCATGTCCCTTCAAACGTTTATTTCAATGAAATCTCAGCTTTGATAGCTACCTGTCTCCTAATTCTGAAGCATTTTCTTGGCTGCACTTGTTTCAGTTGGATTAGGAAGAACATATTTCAATTCAGCAGCTGAAAGCAAACAAGAACCTAGACCAAGCAACTCTCCAGCTTTGTATTTATTATTTATGCAACTCCTATGTGAACATTGTTGTTCACAGCCTGACAAAGTACAAATCATGCTTTCATGTAATTATTGATATCTTTTATGTGCGGTTTGAGCCAGTAAGCGACTGCCTTAAACTGACCCTTTTCCTCTTACAGTAAATAAGACACACAACAGATATACAGAAGCTGAGCAACAATAATAGATTATATCTTCATTCCTCATGAAGTCCTTTACTGTGTTAACTGCCTAGGTTTTAAGAAATGCTGTACATGTTGAAGAAGCTGAAGTGGAGAAGTGTGTCAGAGACGTAATGAAAGCAAAGAGGATTGAACAGAAGGACACAAGGTGGGTTTGGAAACCTCTCTCTGTTCTCACTTGTTTGCATGTTCTTCCAGTTGCTTAACCTGATGCAATATTCAGACTCAACGCAAGTATTTGGAATGAAATCTGAAAATGAGGTGTGGTTATGTTCTCACCACTTCTAGAAAATCAATTGCAAAGCTTAATTCATGAGGATTTGGCATTGTTGTATGTCTGTTTTGCAAGTCCCTTCTGTTACTCCACATTTCTAACCAGTATGATCATTGCATAGGTTGATTACAAGAACTATATAATTCCTTAGATATATTTGAGAGAATATAGCGATGCCTGATTTATGTTTGCATTCATCTGCACAAGTAATTAGTGAGTGACAGGAAATAATCAAATTTTTTTTTTTTTTTGTATGTAAGACTTACAAAAAGTTTGGGGGTAGGTGAAGGTACCTTACAAAAGGTTTGGGGTTCGGTGATACGTGGAGTTTTGTATCATAACAGATTTTAGCTTTTTTTTCCCCCCATAATTGGAGGTAATAGAGTCTGACTGCATTACTGGAATCAGCTAGAGACGTTTAATGATGCTAAAGATGTTAAGTATGTAAAGCTGTTAAAGTATGTACTTAACCAGTATGCTGTAGTTTGTAAAGATACACATGAAGCACTTCCTAATTCTGCTGTTTACATTGCTTTAACATAGGAAAGGTCTTATGTGGTAATTCAAGCTATAATTTACGGCTAAGTAGGCCTATTTAAAAACTTCTCTATGGTGTTTTGTTATTATTTCAGGTTTAAGACAAATTTGCATATATCCTTGCTACAGATATCAGGTTATAAAAAACTGTATTTGAATGTGGAAAACCTAAGGAAGGTCCCGTATGATTCAGAAAATGAAGAACACGAGGAACAGTTAATTGAGGTGAAATAATTTTTAAAATACATGTGCTGTTTCTTTGGGTTTTTTCCCCTCCAAGTCCAACACCTTAAAAGAATTTATTGGTAGCATTCTTACCAGCTGGCCTGTTTAAAGCTCTTTTCTACTTCCAGACTGCAAAGCAGAACTGCAGACTACAGAAATGACACATTAAAATAAAACCTCAAAGAAAAAAAAAATAAATAAACTAGAATTACTTGCAATGGAGTTACTTTGTGTGAAACCAGATATAACAACAATATATATGTAGAAAAATAGGTTTGTGATGTGTCACTGAAGAATCACTACTAAAAAGATTTATAAGCTTATGCACACATCTAACTTTGTAAACTACTAATTACTAAATAAAAAAGACACTAATTTTTTCTTACTGCTGTATCCCAGTCAACGCCAAGAAAGATAGTTTGATGCTGGAAGTTAAAATCTGTTTTCTTAGCCCTTCATAATTATCTCAGCTTGCTATGGAAGCCCCAACACTGACATGTTAAATGAGTATTCACTGAGAATTTGTATTTCAGTTTACAGCTGTCCTATTACAAAAGTGATGCATAAATTAATTTCTGAGGTGAAACAAGTCTTTGTTTCTTTGGTATTCATACAGCATCTTTGTCTGTGAAGGGAAATTACCACATTTAATGTTAAACGTAATAACTTCCATAATTGCTAAAGTGAGCCATTGCAGCAGACTCCAGATCGCCACTAACAGAGAAGAGCAGCATGCAGATTGTACCCTGTTCCCTGGTGAATGGTTCCTAGTGTGTAGCAGCAAGTGTTCTGAATTATGTGACTTGGAATACTTGAGCAGTATAACATGGAAGTATGTTTGTGCAGCTCTGGAATTTGCTGATGCCTCACGAGAATCTGAAGGCCAGAATCAGCAAACAGTGGTGCGACATTGGCTTCCAAGGCGAAGATCCCAAAACAGACTTCAGAGGAATGGGGCTGCTGGGCTTAGTGAATCTGGTGTAAGTGAAAAGAAGTATTTCATTCTTTCTGTAACTAATTTTCAGGATCTGTGTTTTCTCTAGTTAATGCTATTTCTAATAAAAACTGATTAGAAGCAAATAGAAAGTAGTATGTTCAGCATTTTTAGTGGCTGCACATTGTAACCATGTGATGTGGTTGGGTAAGGACAAGAAGTGAGGGAATGGACAGAAATTTGTTCAAGACACCTTATTTCTTTGTTGCCTTAGGATAGAGCTGGTAGGTTGTACCTAACTTGTCAAAAGCTTTAAAAAGTCCTGAATGTAAAAATTCCTACTGTAATGAAAAATAGACAAGTTTACATATCTTTGCTAAGCTAACGTTTGGACTAGGTTGAACTTCATACTTGATGTCCAGATCACAATGTTTTGGGTTTTTTTTACAGTATTAGTTGATGCTGAATATAATTTACTTTGCTACCTTTTCCTTGGTTTTCATTTTCTGCAATTTTCCACTTACACCTTTAGTTTAAAACTACAGATTTTAATGTTGACATGAACACAGTATTTTTTTTTTTTTCTGAAGAATTCAAAATAATATTTTACACTGACAGGTATTTTAGTAAACATTACACCAATGAAGCTCGTCAAATCCTTTCTCGGTCAAATCACCCAAAGCTGGGGTAAGTAACCTCTAGAATTTTTTCTGGCTGCTTATATCTAAAAACTTACGTGAAGACTGCTAAACGTGTGTCCAGAAAATAAAGGGGAAAAAATACACATGGGCTTTTTCCATTAAAGAATGGAAAAATGGTCAAAACAGAAAGGTGTGAGAAACCAAACACAGAAAGCAATTTCTAGCTGGGAACTAAGTGCAGATTTTTTTTTTTCAGAATAGATTTGTTGGGGCAAAAATGTTGCAAAATATCATCTTTATTTAATACAGTAAATGCCTTTAACGTCGTAGTTAGTTGTAGTTATAGTAGACTTAGATTAGATGTAGAAATTCATACTTGTTTTTCATCTTCTTACTGATCCTATGTTGGGATAGTATAGATTACCTCTTAGGGTCCTTTTTTCCCCTCTAGGTTTCTGCTCTGTAATAAGTATTAACAATCAGGCAGTTGGTTGTCCAACTTTAAATTTATTCTCGAAAACTTTGCATATTTAAGCATTTAGCTAATTTTACAGGGGAATATACTCTCAAACCAGTCAGATATAATAATCTGATCCATCTAGCCCCTAGTTAACTTGATGACCTACCAAAAAACAGGAGCCCTTCATGACTTTGATTGTAAATAACATTACCCTGTGCAACTCTGTCATGAACAGGATATATAAGACTTTTTGCTCAATTACATAAGGATATAATTGGCACAAATTAATTATTTTTTACTTTTTCTTCCTCCACAAACAAGAATTTCTATTATAATACTTTTTATACCATGCAACAGAAAACCAGATTCTTTCAGCTTGAATAACAGGTTGAAATAGCCATTCCATTTACACTGCAACAATGTTTTTTACATCCAACTTTTAATATTCCAGCAGATCTCAGGATTTCAAATGAGTAAGTTGAAGTCAGTGTTGATTAGCTTTGCCATCTCAACATTACAATAACTTTTACGTGGTTGGATGCACCAGGGAATGGTCTGTAGCTTGGAATCAGCTCATCAAGTATTACAGGAAAAATTTGGACTATCACAGCTATCCTAAAGCAGAGTGTGCCAAGGAACCTTTTAAGTCTTTCAGTCCATAATGTAAACCCATGATTTGTGTTGCAGGTACTCCTATGCCATAGTTGGGATCAATCTGACAGAGATGGCATACAGCTTGCTCAAGAACGGTGCTTTAAAGGGTCATCTCTACAACAGGGTCTCTGGGTTGCCACAGATGGAGCACTTCCATCAGTTTTACTGTAAGTATCTACAGCTGCTCTAGTACTCAGGGTAGGCCACAACATAGTTTGGGCTCTTTAGAGTGCACTTCCACTCTTCTCATTAGCCAGAGCAAGCTGTTTGTCTTCTGCATCAGGTATTGGAAACGCACCTACTGCTTAAACATTGTGCTGCAGAAATGTACATTTAAGGATAATTTCTGTGGCTTTCTATATTTTAGATACTCCTGTCTGAAAACTCAGTATTTGCAGATTTATTTTTTAATTTATTATTACAGCATCCAAAAGCTTGCTGTAGATCAGGATGGGACAGTTCTTGTTGTAAGGGGTTGAAGAGAGTCTAAAGGATCACTCTAGGACTGGCTGTATTTTATTTTCTTCACAGGTTATCTAGTTTATGAGTTTGACAAGTTCTGGTTTGAAGAGGAACCAGAAAGCATTATGCACTTCAACAAGTACAGAGAGAAATTCCATGAAAAAATTAAGGGACTTCTACTGGATTACAGTGTGGTACTGACCTTACAAGATACAAAGAAACCTTAATTCCTCTGCAGTATATGAGGTTCTGTATTAAAAATTGAGTGATGCATTTGGATGGAAATTTTGTGTGTTTCACCAAAAACTGTCTAATAACAGAACTTTTTTTTTTTTTTTTAACATTAAAAAAAAAAAGAAAATTAGCAAAATTCAGTTAAGAAAGCTTGGACAATCAACCTCTGTTTACAGGTATTTTAATGCTATTCTCCAAAGGGCAGCGTTTTGAAAAGGAAGTGAAACAAAACTCAACCAACAAACCAACACAAAAAACAACCCACAAATCTCAAGAACCTCTGGATTGCTTACTTTTACATTTTCTTTTATACTTTCTTGGTGCAGAAACATGAAGCAGGTATTTATGCTGCACCATATTTTCTATTAATGGGTTTGACTGTTAATGGTCTTTTAAAAGACAGTTTAAATTCCGCTTTTCAAATTTGAATTTAAATTACAACCTTTTAACGTAACGGTTGAAGTTCAGCTTTTAGTGGAAATTATTGTGGTTTTAGATTTTTTGTGTTCTTGTTCCTTTATATGTCATTAAAATTCAGTCAACAATGTTAAATTTCTTTGTAATTAAGAGGTCCTCAAAGGAGATGTATTATTTGTTTATAATTTTGGAAAAGAGGCTTAATCCATCAACATACTGTACTTAACTTGTATTCTAGTACTTACTAGAAATTACTTCTGGAAAGGAAGTTTGTCTGTGGATTTCTACCAGCTAGTTCCTATGCTTGGAACAAGTTTAGTTTGCAAACAAACAAAAAGAACCACAAGTCATCAGCGTGCGGATAAGATCCTCAGGCTAAAGCTACTCTTTCTAAAAGTATTCCTGTTGTAAAAACTTCTGATTCTTTCTAATCTGACTTCAAATGATGAGGATGATTGACTCAGAATCTGTTGTCAGCCCTTTCTTTTAGCAGCTAAGGGGGTATTCTTAGTGGGAGGTACAACAGATTTACTTTAGCCCTTTTGTAAATTAAAAAAACCCACCCTTTATTGCAGCTGCAATCCTTCTTTTGTAAAAATAACTTCACATCTGAGTACAAGTCTAAAAAAGATGTATTTTCTATGGAAGGGATGCAACTTTGATGTGTTCCTTAGTCTCGCCATCCTCAGACAATCTAATAGTTAGAACTTCATGTCTGTATTGTGACTTAATTATTGCTTAGAGCAACTTTAAATGGATTTGGTATGACCATCACTTTGTTTTCTAAGACCTTCTATTAAATAAGTGCCTTCTGCTGTTTTCAATCAGCTGTTTATTTTGATTCTTCTACCTAGATCACAGCCTTAGAAACTTGAGTAATTTGAGAAAGATTTCTTTCACCTTATACCTAAATAGGGCACAGTGGCACAAAATGTGTATGTTGATACAAGCTTTCATATATTTTTTAATCATCTCAGGTAAACTAATTAATTTCTAGTCAATGACTACTCCAGAAGAGATTCCTGAAGAATATAAGCATTGAACACAATGAATGGAAGCATGAGGGAAAAAAAGGAAAAAAAAAAGAAAAGACAACCCCCCGTTTAAATGAGTGTTATTACACGACATAAATATGAAATATAATATCTAATACTGCATTTCTTGGAGATCATCAAAACCCAGCTGGACGTAGCCTCCTTTGAGGGGCCCTGTTTAGGCAGGGGATGGGATTTGGTGATCCCCAGAGGTCCCTTCTCACCCCAGTAATTCTGTGATCCTGTATTATGTCAGTAGTGACTTGTTGTTTGCTCTTGATCCCTTAAATGCAAGGATCTCTTGCTTGTGGGGAAGCTCCTGATCAGGGTACACAGTACATGTGTATGAGGTAACACAGTTCTGTTTTCTTTTTATGATACCTTAGGTACAAACGAGTACAAACAAGAGTCAGACAAACTGTATTCAGGGTGTGGAAGGGTTCAGTCTCACCTCTGTTGGGTTGATGCTGTTCTACCAATATTAAAAAAACCCAAAAACAACAACAACAAAACCAGCACTGTGGGGTTGTACACAGGGAGAGTATTTATGGTTTGCCCTGGCTTGTTAACTGAACAGCTGAACTGAGATTAGATCCAAACTGACTATGGGATGCCCAGTTCTTTTGCGACTCCCCTGTACATGGATCCTGGAATACTCGCCAATGAAGGAGCTGAGGTCCTGTGGAGAGCATTCTGGGATTCAGGTCCTGTGGTGCAGCTCTGTTTCTCTGAGCTTTGCAGACCCTGGACATGCCAGAAATCCCAGGAAGGAAGTGGAAAGTGACCCAACTGGTTACTTTCTAGCCCGATCTTCCGTTGAGCTTGTCTTCATTAGTACCTTTCTCCACTGCTTGTAGATCTCCTTTGCAAGCAACACATGACTGACTTTTTGAATTCCAGAAGTGATCCCAATTATGTTTGGCAGCAGCAGCAAAGGAGATGCTATTTGTTTTCATCTACTGCCTGCCAGCTAGTTACAAAATCGTTGGAGCCATCTCTAAAGGCTCCCCTGAGTTACGTCTGCAAGCTTTTTTTTCTTTTTTTTTCCCCAACAGTTGCAAAAGCAATCTACACGCTTGTCTTTCCAGCACTGAAACTTTCACTGGGCTCCTTGTTCACTGGGAGACTGACATTTAACTATGGCTGAGGCTTCTAAAGCTCAACCATAGAGTCTCAGGGTTCCTATCACACACCTGAGATGTTTTAGAGTCAAATGTAGTTCAGGCTTTTAATAAGATGCATCTTTGCTAGTTTTTTTTCTTCTTAAATCAATGGGTGATCTGGGAAGTAAACTGTAGCAGTAAACCCAGACATCAGATGAGTGAGACATAAGGGAATACATTAGTTTGCATGTAGTAATTAAGGTCAATGTTTATGTTAGGCTCCAGTGCACCTTCCCAGGAAACAGTTAGAATTTGCATGTGGTTTTGTATGACCCACTACCCCAGTAATCCTGTCTAGGAGTCGCTCACTATATGTAGACTAATACTGGCTGTCCCTGTTTGCACCCTTGGTAGGTTAACTGTATTATGGTGGTAGCTAGAAAATGTATTGAAATGGGTAAAATTGTGTTTAGAGAAGGCAAGAGCAAGGCTTTACTAGTCAGTGGTATTTTATGCTAGCTCTGTTGTAAGGTGACAATCCTAAGGATATGGAAGACTGGAAATGGAGGTAGGCCACTTTTCTGCAAGTTGATATCATCTTGAACATCAGAATTTGTTGCTCACAGGTTATTCTAAGAGTCTTAAAAACTCAGTAAATTATTTATTATCCATCATGTTTTAAATACATATGATCTTACTAGAACTTGCAAGTGCTGTCTGTTTTCTAACTTGCTGCCTCTTTAAAACATTCACTATGTGAACACTTGTATGCAATAGTATTAAAAAATTTTAAACTGGAGACAAGGTGGTTTCCTAAATTTGCTGTTGTTCCTGTAGCAAGTGTTTAACAAACTACTTTCACTTTTGTTGTTTAGTGTATGCTTGAAACATGGTGCCACTCTATGAACAAATTAATCTGGAGATAAGCAAAAGTTTACTACAAGCAAATGTAAAAATCTAGTCTTTCACTAAGTAAACATATTGTTTCAGAAGTAACTAACTTGATTAGAAAACCATCTGAAGACAGTGCTACATAGGAAGAAAGAAACAATTTTTGTAAACTTGTTTCAGTCATCTGATACAGCCATGGAAAGAATAGGGCATTTTGTCCTAAAGGGCAATAGTAAAAGGGGCCAATTTAAACATCCCAGGTAAATAGTTTCAGACTTTCAGTCTTTGAAAAACAAAACAAAAATGCAACAAAAATTAAACACACACACACACAGCTCCATTAGTTTTCCAGGTTTTCCGTCCTAGTTTAAATAAAATTTCACAAATGAAATTACTTAGCCATTTTTTTAGGTATTATGATGAAAAAGTTTGTGTTTAGTTAGGTGGGAGTTGAGCGGTCAGTATCCTTGACAATACTGCTAGTGATGTGTGGTGAAGATGTAGCCTGTGGTTTCCTTCTGTCACTCTGTTTGTGTTGCTGTAGCACCACGGTGACCCGTCTTTGGGCTGATGTTTCTTGTGCCAGTCTAGATACTGTCTTTCTCTAGGGAATTAAGAACAACCCAGCCCAAGAAAACTTATGGGCAGTTTCTTCTTATGACATTGTGCTTAGATAGCTGCATACTAAAAGGAATTCCTGTTTACCACAATATAAAAGCAATAATGTATACTGTGATGTCTGTGTAATAGAGATGTTTACAATGGTAGCAAATAAAGAATGGGTTAGTCCAAAATACTGTCAACAGTTGTGTCTTTGGCCTGCTAGAAAATGTAACAATTTTCAGTTTCATGCACCTGCACTGGGATATGAGTGAAAGCTTTATCCTACTTTTTTCTTTCCCCCATCCTCCTAACTCACCTGCAGCTTGCCAAGACGTCCTTGGTTCTCGATCCTTTTATGTAGATGGGATACTGTACTCTGCTGCAAGTGGTAGGGGTTTATTACTGCTTCATTTCAATTGCTTGTAAAATCTTCACTTGAAAAGAAGCTCTGTCTCAAGCTTTAAAAAAAAAAAAAAGCAATTTTTTTTTTAAAAATCCACAACACAAAAAAAGCCCCTACCAAACCCAAACTCCCAAAAAACCCCACAACAATTACTTTATTTGAAGGACCTGGAAGTTAACTCTCAGAGGCCAATCAAAATCTGAGCATTTTTGCTCAGGAGGAACAAAATTTAAAAGCTGGAGAACCACTCTGGAGATAGAAACCCTCAAGTGTTGCTGGTTTGTTTTTTTTTTTTCAGACTCTGTATCTTCTGGCATACTTTCATACAAGCTATGTTAAATAATTTAATCGGGTTTTTTTAGTTTATTTGTATCTCTCAGGCAGCCTTTATTTCTCTTCCTGAATTCTGAAGAACAAATGCTTCTATTAATGTACTGAAGTGCCATTCCATGAGAACTACAAGTTCTCACCCATAGTGTTTTTTTATTTCTGCAAAAGCACAGAACAGGCCCTGCCACTACAGGAACATCACAGTCCTCCAAACTCCAAATGTCAAGTTGATCAGTTATGCAAATGTGTTATTTTAGAAAATAGGACAAGCAAGCAGCTATTCAGGAAATTTAAACTGAGATCTCGAGTACCACAGGAAAGAGAAGAACCAAATCTTAATTGTCTTCTGAAAGTGACATACTTTTGAGATATCTGCCACCATTTATCAGGAACATCTTGCACTGCTCTTAAGACTGACTAAGCTGTATTTCACAGCTTGTATTTCCAGCTCTGAGCCACTCTTGCACAGCGATGCTGCTGCTATCAGCACATATTGCAATTTTCTAATATTAACCATTTTCTAGTGTAATGTTCACTGCCACATTTTTCTTATTATTTGCTGTCAGGCCAATTTTTGGCTTTGCTATTGAATAAATCAGCATGTTAAATTGTGGCAGTTTTGGCTGGGCTAGATTTCATTTTCTTCCCAGAGGCTGCTATGGGGCTGTGTTTTGGATTTGTACTCAACATAGGGTACAGATAACAGATGTTTTTGTTATTGCTGAGCAGGGCTTACACAGAGCCAAAGCCTTTTCTGGTTTTTGTGCTGTCACACTGGTGAGGAAGCTGAGGGTGCCTGGGAAGGTGGGAGGAGACCCAGCCCGGACAGGTAAGCCCAACTGACCAAAGGGATATTCCAGACCATGTGACATCATGCTCACTGTATAAAGTGAGGAGAAGAGGGAAAGGGGGCACATTTGGAGTGATGGCGTTTGTCTTCACATGTGATGGGGCCCTGGAAATGGATGAACAGCTGCCTGCCCATGGGAAAGCAGGGAATTCATTCCTTGTTTTGCTTTGCTTGTGTGTGTGGCTTCTACTTTCCCTGTTAAACTATCTCAACTCATGGGTTTTCTTGCTTTTACCCTTCCAATTCACTCCCTCATCTTACTGGTGGGGGAGGGAGAGAGTGGGTGCCTGGGGCTTGGTGGCTGCCTGCATTTAAACAATAATGTTAAGTCACAATTGCAGCTTGAACTATGTAACACTTGACTCAAGGCTATCTTCTAGTTGAAAGAAACAGAAATATCACAGAAGGAATGTTTTTTCCAACGACAGGATAAAGCTCAGTAATAGATACAACTGCTTCACTTTCAGTCTCACCATAACACTCCTGCTCAGCTAAACTGGTGAGCTCAAGTCACAGACCAGTCTTTTCCCTCAGCACCAGGAGTTGACACCAGGATTTGAAGGAACACTGGAACCTCATAGACTAACCAAGCGAACTACCGTGGCACACTCTGACAAAGGCTAAGCTGACCGACCAACTCATACACAATTCCTCAGTATTTTCTCATTTCTTCAAAATGTTTTGCTCTATGCTCAACTAGTCCATGTTTCTTACCAAAATGGGTACAACACATCAACTACTTTTTACTGTTAATACCTAATTTCTGGTAAAAGGTGTCTTCTAGCTACAGCATTCCTTGTTACTGGATTACCAAGACCTGGAGCAGACCGTGCACTACATGGATGCCAGAAGTTTGCAGAGCAGCAGCACTGGGATTCACCAGGGCACGTGCCACCCAAACTCGTTAAGCTGTTCTCCCTGCCTTTAATACACTGGGACAGCCTTCTCTGACCTACTGCTTCCACATTCAAACAAGCTGTAGATTCAGTGTTTATGCAGCAGCTTTGTTGTGTTGCTGTAAGTATTCTGATGAAATTAAAACTCTTCCTGATGCTTTTTTGTCAGTTACTGCATGGCAGCTACTGCTGGCAAACCCAGTTACCACAGTTCCATTCTGATGCTGCAAAATTAAAGGTTAGTAATGAAGGCCCTCTGACAGGCCCTCCTCCAGAAGTTTGCAGAGTACCTAGCAGGTGCCAGACCTGGCTGCACAGCCTTCCAAGCAAAAGCAGTTTTTTCCTGACCCAAGCTGCTCCTGTTCTCTCCCACAGTTCTTATGTACCACACCGTATACCCCACACCAGCCTCCACCATCTGCATTTATGACACAACCCCTGACTTCTACTGTAACAGAAGCTCCAGAACCATTGTGTAAGAACTCATAAAGTGCTTTTCTCTTTGCAACAGTTTTGATGTCATTTTTCCAGTAGGTTTAATACATCACATAATGAACTTCTTGTCTGTGTTACACAACTCATATAACACAAATGTTTGCAAGTCTCAATCCTCAGCTGTAACACCTAGAACTCAGGAGCTGCAAGATGCTACAATGAAGGAGGTAAGTACCACAGAACTTCCAGGTGTTAACAGCTTCTGACTAAGCTAAAACACAGGCTGGAAGAAAAGCCATAAAGAAATATTCTTCTCAAGTTCTTTTTTTTTAGTAGTGGCAGTTCTACATAAAATAACCTACAAAAAAGCTGTAAAAATAGCAGCCCCAACTAAGTGAACTCTACAATTCACAGAATAAATAGATTGCATTTCCAAGCACAAAAAGCACAAGACATAGGTACTTCTGAAGTCCTACTCACTTTCTGTGTAGCACACCTACACATACAATAAGCCTTTAAAAATACTTACATTTTCCCCAAAAGTTTCACACCATGGTACGCTGGTCAGCTGAATTCTTGTGTAGCTTTCTGTTCACCAGCTCCCACACTGCTACTAAAGAACAGGGCACAGCAGATCTTGTCATCAAATAGGCAACTTCCAGGTGGTCCTGATCAAGTGAGCAGCCTCATCCAAACAAACCTGGAAAAGATAAGCTCACCTGGCTGCTACCTATAGCAATGCCATTTTTAAAGAGGACCTGGCTCATACCTGGGAGCTTTGCTGAAGTGATCAGGAGGGTAAGGAAGGCTACTAGAGCAAAACAAAAAAAAGTTGCCTTGTAAATTGGCTCACCTTACACCAGAGAGCCACTTATGGATGCCTCTTCTTGTTACAGGAGCCCAAAGAGCAAAATAATTCTTGTCAACCATTGCATCCCCTGCCATGTGGGTGGGGTGGGAACAAAGCTGACAAGCTCTTAAAAGAAAAATGTTTTGGAGCTGTGTCCTCTGTGTCCCTAGGGGTTTGTGTAAGCTTGCTGATAGGCTTAAGTTCACTTTAACATAACAGACACCTTAAAGAGAAATATTTTAGGGAGCTGCAAACTTAAAAAGGTCAGTAGTCTACTTAAGGATGTTAATTGTTAGTGCTGAAGACTTCCATGACAGCTTATTCAGCTGCCAGACACTGTAATAAAGAACCTCACTCTGGCCCTGGCATCTGAAATTAAAACAAAGTAGTAGCATTCAAAATGGCGATTATGGCTTCAGATTAACATCATTATTTAATACATATGTAAACCCATCCACAGTCACAGCAGAAAGGCTACAGTACTTTTTCATACTGCTACCAGCAGACATACTAACATTTGCCTGTGTAATAAAGCACAACCACCACATTTTCCCTCTAGCATGACTTTAATAGTTAAAAATCAAATCTGTGCAGAGTGTACTTTATTTGTTCACATTACCTATTTGTGGTTAAAAACCACTTAATCTGACAGTTTAAAAGCATTCTTTTAAAACAAAAGAATTAAACATAGCTTGTGCTAAAAAAATCTGCAAGTTACGTGGATGCAGTATTGTACAGGAGTATAAAAATCAACAGTATTCTACAGAAAATATTCTCAAAACAGCAAATAAAGATTAGGTATGTAGGCATGATCCTGAAACAAACAAATATGAATTAAAAAACAGCTAACAAAATCTAAAAAAAAAAAAAAATCCCAAATACCTGTATAAAAAAAGCAAGGATTCAAAGTGCAGGTGCTCCAGTTTTCATTTTAACATATTATTCAGTAAGTCAATACAGGATACTATTCATTTCATATAAAGTGACAGTGTTCTCAGTAAGATTTAAACATTCAGTTACATTATCTTGCAGATTTTTTTTCATTACTGCTGCTTTACACTGTAGTAAATAAAGACTTATGCAATACAGGCTTTATTTTCTTAATCTAACAAGGATATAATAGGTTGGTGGTAAAGGTTAGTTTTAAGAACTAAGCTATATTTGCTGTAAATCCAGCCTTAGAAGCAGATACATATATACTTTTTTCCCCTAAGCTTTTAAAAACAGACTTCAAATTTTGAAAAGAGACTCTACCAATCTGTTCTGGGACCTGCATACACTGTCTTTGGAGAACACCAGCAAAGCTTCCAAGTCCCCTGGTTTAGGAATACAGCCCTGGGCAGGGTCATGCTGGACATCTTCCTTTGGTGACCCCAGCTGGGAAAGGGCTTTCTCTCTGCTGAACCCAGGGAAAGGCAAATGGGCAGAAACCACCACATTTATCCACATTTGCCTGATGTGGCAGCTAGGTTGGGATGACCCTCTCACTTTCACTTGAGCATACCACTCTCAGGCAGAGGAAGTTAGGAGCCAGGCAGGTGTCACTGAAGTGATCTTTCATATATTCAGAAAAGTAAAATCAAAGCATACATTCAAAGCCTCTTTGGAAAAAAATTATATGAAATAAAATTATGCTTCGAGGATGTTGCCTGGAGCTTATTTTCACCGGAGGTCCTTTTCAGGTTGACAGTGTCCCTTTAAATTTTATGTTCTTCCCATTTTGTTTTTTTTTTCCCCCCCAAGTATCAGATCTCTGTATATGTCTATTTTAAAAATGCTCATAAATATTTGCATTAGGTTTACATTTAGAAATTAAGAACTAATCTTTACCATTATACACTGACAGCAATATTAATAATACACACACTTCACTGACAAGCATTTTTTTTTCTGTATTTTGAATAAAATTTGCATGTGTAACATTTCCCACAGAAAGAGTGATTATACTTGAAGATAGTTATGTTTGCACCCCAACATTTTCACATTAGTGAAAACAACTATGTTTTGAAAATACCAATTCCTCTGCCAGGTACTAATAAATAGAGAATAAAAAGAAAAAATTAAATAAAAATCCCGATTGCCTTTTATCCCGACATAGTAGAGATTTCATAGTCACTGGCTGAGGTTATCGGTTTACCCCTCATCCTGATGTTTTTAGCATTAGTAATCCTAGCCATCATGGACACAGGCTTGTCAAAATACCTGACCAGCGCTGGCTCAGTCAGAAGGGAGGCTAAAAATTGTTCAAAGGTGATGGCCCAGTCCCTGTCAATGCTCGTGCTCCTGCGCAGGGCAGGGGTGTGGTTGCTCCGCACCAGAACCGTGTCTTCCCCGATGTCCTCGCAGTGCAGCTTCTCCTCCTCGTGTGAGCCTGCACTCAGCACCGAGTAGGAGGACATGGAACTGTCGTCTTTCGTGTCATCATCGGAAATGAGCATGGAAGAACAGGCTCCGTTGTCCCTAGGAGAAGAGTCTTCCAGCTTGATGTCTTCCATCTGCATGCCCAAGACACTGTCGGTGCCAGCGGCCTCCTCCTCACTGGCCACAAGGCTGCCCCGGAATGCCTTGTGCTGTTCCAGGGGGTACTGATGGTGCTCCTTCTTCTGGAACAGCTCGCTCTGAATGGCTTTGCTGCAGTTGTTGCTGCTGTCTGTGTCATTGGGCGGCTGCACGCTGAAGAGCTTCCCAACCTCCCCGATCTCCAGGAGCAAGCTTGTCACGGCAGCTGTAGCATGGTACAGGTCCTGCTCGTTGGGGTCTTCGCTGAACATGTTGTACATTGTCTTGCACAGCTCAATGAACTGCCCCTAAACACAGGGGGAGGGAACATTAACAAGAGCAGGAAAAAATCATGCTGACATCTTCCAAATCAGTTTTAAAAGTCTCCGATTGAGGCAGGACACAAGAGTTATGTGACTAAAGTGAAATTTGAAATAATCCAGGTGCAGTCTAGGAAGCATTTTCTATGACTGGGCAGTCAGATATGTTGCATCTCTCAAAGGTATTTAGAATAAATTATTGGATGTTTTGTCCAACATATCGCAAATACATTTCTCTGCAGCCAGAGGAGGGCAACAGAGGGTGAGCAGTGAGACACTTTGCATTCATTTTGGTGGATTTTCTTGTAGAAACGATGCTAAGTAAAACTAAGGGTTTGCTAAAACTGATGAGAAGTAATGAAAAATGAAGACCTGCAGCACTCCTTAGCTGACAGGAGTAACTTAGCTGGATACAAGCCTTTTGAAATCCAGAACGGATAAATCAGATGGGAAGATTTGCTCAGGGCTACCTGAAGTAAGAATCATTGTTCTACAGGAAATAAACCTTCCCTACATGCTCTGGAGGAAACAGCTATCCCATCCCAATGGGTCTCCTCCTCCTCAGCAGCTGTGGATCTGAGAGGATTGGGACTAGCAGTACAAATTACAAACATAAAATACTACTTTCAGGTTATGTTTATCAGACATTAAGAGCTGGCTGGTGATACTCAGTGTCACATCCTTTGTCTAGAGATCAAAATAGTATGTTTTACCATTCCTGTATGTGTGTATCTCATTTATGGGATATTTTGGGAGCTGAATGCCAGTTAAAGTATTTTGTAAACAATAAACTTCCACAATCAGCTGACTGCTACTCTGGCAAAAAAGTATCTGCTCAAAATAAAACCTTTGTTCAGTGTTAATACATTGTATGTTTATAGATATGTAAAGAAAGTTTAAATTTAATGAAAAATATGTGGCAGTAGAAGTACCTGATTCAGCTTGGGTAAGTCCTTTGTGTTTTTTCCTTTGGATTTATTCTCTTGGCTCCACATTCTCAGGTAATTTCGATTCTCTTGTGAGCTCTTCTTGCCTATTACCAACAAATTACCCAGAGATGGAGGAAAAAGTCCATGAAGAAACCTCAAATTATCACCCTTATTCCCCATTTTCAAAAGGAGCATCTTTAAATGAAGTGAAAGATGTAACTCACATGGAGACACCAAGCATACCTTTGTCTGTTTTCAGACTCACTGTAACAAACCCATCATCTACTCCATGTTTGTTCCTGCTGTCTAGGCCAACAACTAGGAAGTGGAGGGGCAGGGGGAGAGAGAGATCAGTGTGGGTTTAGATACAGACATTGTTTTCACGTGTACAATGCAAAATAACAAAATGTTTACAAATATTTACAAACTCTGCAAAAAAGCAGAGTAAAAAATACAGAAATAAATTATGATTTTTGCTTACTCTTAAACTTGCCCAAAAATTCCATTTAATTTATAGTATCACTACTTAGGCTGGGACAACCTTAGATTTTGTCCACATAGTAACAATGATTAACCCATGCTAACACAACACACCAAGCATGATACATGTTTGGTGATTATACTAGTGCATCTTCTTTTGCCTCTCAGGACTTGAAATTGCCATTTCTAGACTATTAACTCTTACCTGTATTTTCAAAAAACTTTCCTTCCACTTATAACCTGAAGGATGGGTTATATTTTTCTTGAATCAAAAAGAGACTTCACATCAAGTATCACAAGAAAGAGAAAGCCAATTAAAGCAGCAGTGAAGAGACGCTGGCTCTTGTTAGGGCATGTAAGATTTCAAACCACTGAACTACATCTTGATGTATCTTTTGCTCTCAGTGTTTTAGAATATTTTAAGTTCTGATCCAAATACATCTTGAAAGCCAATCTATTTATTTCATTCTCCACAAAATTACTGCTACTATGACACACTTACGGCATTTTTCTGCAAGTACTTCTGCAATGAACAATTCAGGGGGACTCTTGAGTGTACACATGCCTGCACCTCTCAAGATATCAACACATATACCAATGCTTCATACTTCTTTTTACAGAGAATTCTTTGCTAACAAAGTTTAATCCACTTAAAAAATAGCTCATGCTGATTGAAATGCATTGCCACATCTTCTCATGCCTGAGACAAAAGATGCCTACCATGTGTACAGTCTGGTGTGATGTCCTCAAAAAAGTACTGAGTAGCTTCAAAAGCAGAGTCTGGCTCTTCTTGCTCAGGGGATGGATCTAAGCAACACAGTAAGATTCTTTCATTAAATTGTCACCCTTTAATTAAAAACTGAAAGATATTTCCATTGATACATTTAGAATGTCAGTTTCTGGAAGTAAGAGAGTGTGATGGGCTAGGAATCATCTCTTTTTAACTCACAGGAGATGAACAACTGAATTGTTTCATTCCCAACATCCAATACTGACAAGGAGCTGTTTGCTTCCAGAGACTGGCTTACCCATCTTCCCATGCCTACTTCCATTACTTTCTTCTGTGTAGCTCAGTGTGTCCTAAGCAGGGTTTGCTCTCTTTCCTACTTGGAAACAATCTGTCATCATTTGGTATGAGCGTGCCAGTCCCCAAATGTGAGAAGCTGCATTCTTAAAAGCAGGTATTTTTTTGGTAATAGTTCAATTTCTTTTTTAATTTAAAGTATTTCAAGAAAGTATTTTAAGGTTTTTTTTCCCATTTAAATTACTGAATCACTCAAGCCTACCTCCAAGCAAAACCAGCTGGGAGCAATCACCAATGTTCAAAGCATACAAAGGTGAATGTCCTCTCAAAGTTTCTAGATATGTTTACCACAGCATGTAAATATACACAAGAATTAAACTACCCAAGCAGTAGCCATGTTCTCAAAGTGCAGGTTCAGTAGGGACAGCAGTAGGTTCTTTATGGCATGTGCGTGACAAGCCAGAGAGGACAAAGCTCCAGTATAGAATTTTCAGAACTGTTCTGAGGTGTTTTCATCCCCTCTCCACCCTGAACTGCTTCTCTCACTTAGCTGAGTCCAGGTTTGTACAGCTTCCTGGAAAACACATCTATGAAACGATCTGGAGCTTCCCTCTGCAAACAGTTGTGTCAGCTCAGAGGGGAAACCAAGGAGAAAGCCTAGGGACAGAAATGAGGAGCCAGGACATGCAGGAACATTTCAAACCAGCTTAATTTTCAAAGTCTTAAACAGAGTGCATTATGGTAACATGTGTTGAAGAACACTGGATTTATGTCTGGAGGATATCACCAACCCCAGCTTAACAGGCAAGAGATATTTATATGTTTGTGGAGGGAGCAATTAAAGGCTGTGAGGGTGCTTTCAGACTTTCCAAATCTGTCTGGTTAGAGTAGAAGCTTCCTTATTTTACTGCTGCATAAACAGCTCCAATAATTCCCACAAATTAATTTTTAATTGGGAAAGCCAGTCATAAACAACTCTGCTCTAAATTCCTGTTCTCATGAAAACAAGAGCTATTTTAACATCACTTACCAGGCAAAACATGCATTTTATACAGTAGCTTCAGCTTCTCTGTAAGATCTCCATGGCATGCTGCACCTAAAAAACATTACATGCAGTACATTACTAGTCAGCATTCTGTGCCATTTTATTTGTTATAGCCACAATATTTTGGTTTAGAAGCTGCTACATTCACTCTGGGAAGTACTGTATCCGTTTAAAGCTCAAGATCATAAGGCAGTCACTCGACTTCTAAGAACATACAGTAAAAACAGTAAGAGAACACAGACAAATCTACCCTGAATTTTGTACTTCAATCTTGGGTCCTTTATTAAATGCCTATTTCATAAATCTCTATCTATGATTATGGCATTTTCGCTCAGAAAGGCCTCCAGCTGGAACTTAACAAAACCTTTTTTGTGTGGACTTCAGACTTTCTGATATGAGGATCTAATAACAACATCACATGTCTCAGAGCAGTAAGATATTTACAAAAAAAAAAAAAAAAAAGAAAGAAATTCAAATAAAGAATATTTATCATAGCTTAGCCATGGGCTAGTGATTTTTTCACATCAACCCCTATTTGTTTCTGGACTACACTAGAATTAGCTGTATGAAATCCAAGAGGTCTGTTGAAGCCCCCTCCTTCCAATGAATTAAATGGATAGTAGTTAATTTTAAAGTAACAAAATAACTGATAATCAGACTTTTTCATAAATCTCACTTGTTGTGACATGCCATCCATAAATAAATGAATTAATTTTTATTAATTAGATTGTGCAGAGATTTATTTTACCTTACAGGTGACTGTGTCAACTTACCTCTGCTTTGCAAACTACAGAGTGTGGTGTGGCAAGTACTAACAATCACAGTCTCTTGTAAAGCTTAACACTCCAATAAATACAGATGTTATGCCAAAAAGTTGAGCACATCTACATTAGCCATTTTGCTTTCAACATGGTCCTTTTTTTAAGCACAAAACCTCATTATGTTCCTGTCTGTTGTATCACACCATGCAGATAACGCATTCTCTTCTGGTAAAGGCAACATGACATAATCAAAGGACAGAATGGGCTGTACTTCTGCATCTTCCATCAACAGGGAACTGCAAAATAGGATTCAGGGCACAGGGTGACACGTGTAGGCTTGCTGCTCTCTCTGTTCCCAGATTTGAAGAGAACTGAAAAAGCTCCATAACTACAATAAATCTGTATGTGCTTCCTGGTGCACACTTTTCCTTCCTCCTAATGTGTCCCTTTTCCTTTTTGCTCAAAATTAGGAAGAGCATTGCATCAGCAAGTCAAGAGAGGTGATCCCGCCCCTGAAAGGCTTGGCGAATGCTCCTGCATTCTGTGGTTGAAAAAACCCTGTTTGCAAAAAAAAAAAAAAAAAAAAAACCCAAAAAAACCCCACCAAACAAATTTACACTCAAGTAGTCCTTGCAAGACACAGCTTTCATGGTGCTGACTTCGACAGGAGGCTGTGACAAGTACTGCAGTCAGCAGCAGCCACTGGAGAAGTGGGAGGGCTGTGTACTCTGGCAAGGGAGTACTGCAAAAACCTGATGGGAGGCAGGAGGCCACTTGGAATCCATGTAGAGATCTCTGCAGCTTACTTGGATGTGCAGTCAACAACTGTCATGCTATAATCCAGTGTGTTACAGGAGTGCAGGTGGGCTCTGTCAAGAGTGAATAACCCAACGAGCTCCTAACCAAGGTTGAAAACCTCTTCTGAGCAGCACAATTCATTGGGCAAACCACTCCTGTATTTGAACTATATTATTGCAACAGGGCACAGAGTAAATATAAGGAATACACCAGGTTATTCCATCTTTGCTCAGCTGAGGCCCTAGAGGCACCTGAAGTAGGAGGTTCTTGAGCTATTTGTGGTAGAGACAATGGAATTATTAAAAGTCCTGGGGCATGGTGAAATATACTCAAACATGTCCATTGTTCTTTTGTTGACTGTGTTGTCCTTCCTACTACTCATGTGCTTGTCAACAAAAAAGGGTGTCAGCAGGGTTGATTTACTTTTTAGGGGAAGAAAAAAAGAAGGTTTCCAAATTACACCACAGTGGGCTTAGTTTCTGAAAAATACAAGATTTCAGAATGAGCATTTTTGATTGTTTTGCCCATTGAAGATTTTAGTTCAGTCGTGTTGGCTTATAGCCACATTTGTGCATTTTACATTTATTTCTGTTCACAGTGCTCAATACTAGCCCTAGTTCTTATTACTCATTACTGGTTCCCAAACATCGTGTCTCAATCAATAGCTGGTTGACTGTTACTAACAGCATCCTGTAAACTGGAAGAGTAGCTAATTCCTCAAAAGGCCACTGAGTGGTACCTGGAACAGCACCTCAAATACAAATCACTGCATCACAGGAAGCACTGGGATTTTTTTGGGTGGTGTGAAGGGGAGGCATGCAGCCAGTTTTACCTTCACAGCTATTTTGCACTTACAAGAGAACAGGTGCTACTCTCAACACTGTGCTACTCTCAAAACTTTTGTACAGAGGTTTTAATGCAAGGCTGCATTTGGAGCCCTAATGCTTAAACATAATGGTAACAAAGAGTTGCTGAAAGCCAGACTGGGCAACATTTTCACTCTCAGAAGGAATAAAAATGCAGAGCTGGAGGAAACTCCACATTGCCATGAAATGACACATGGTAGATGGTGGGATGTTGGTCACTTACAGCAAACAACTCCAGCTATATTTAAAAAAGGAGTGGCCGGCTTCTGCCTTGTCTTTGCTTCCACATGTTAATCCTGGGGCTTGCAACGTCGACTTTCATGTCCTGAAATGTTACTTCTTCAAGTCTAAAAATATTCAGCCTCCCTCTCTGACCTGCACCTTCACTTTCTCCTTTTCAGGGACTTCCAAACTGCTCTCTGCAGTTTTGGTTACTGATTTCAGAAGCAACAGAGGTAGTACCTCACACTTAACTATGCCAAGGGGAAATACACCATTAAGCACCCGTATTGCAGTTAATTTTTGTGTTGAGAGTTAGCAGTCGGTAAAATCCTCGGATCCTAACGGATCTGTTCATGTGTTGTACTTTTCCCAGTGTAATACACCACTGGCTAATGTACACTCACCTACTAAACCAGTCTAAACCCCAAAGGGAACCACTGTCACAGGCAAGATAAAACGAGCTGAACAGAAACAAACTGCTTTGCCACATTAGTTTGAAAATGCCGCGGATCCTTCTTACTTAGTCCAGAGACGAATTCACGGAAGTTGATGAGCAGATCTCCATTTTCATCCAGAAGCCTGAACAAGCGGGCAGCCAATGTATCTGAGTGAGTTCCACAGGCCCAGGGGAAGAGGAGGGCAAACATGCCCTTGAACTGCTCAAAGTCAATGCGGTACTGCTCCAGGTAAGGCAGGCTGGGGTCGTGCCGCTCCGTGGCGTTGCTGTTTCCTCCCCAGTAGCAGCTCGTCAGGTGTTCTGCCTAAACAGAAGGTAAACACCATGAGATTGTCAGCACCTCTATAAACAATTCATTGCTCTCCATGACAAAAAAAATCCAAACAACTCTTCCACATGCATTCTTAAAACAATGCAAGATAACAGGTGCATTTCAATTTATCCAGCCCTTCCACTCCTGGAAGGGCTTTCTCCTCTAACCAGCATAAAAAAGCATCCCTCTACTAAAAAAAAAAAAAAAATATAAAGCAAAACTTTTTCTGCCTTCCAGGCAGATGAAACATGAAATCCAGAGCTGTGACTTCACAGGCTTGTTGTGCTTAGTCACCCTCTGCACCCTCATCATGCAGCCAAGTCAGAAGGTTCATGAAATCTTTATTTAATCTTTAATAATATTTCAAATAGCTGTTTATTTGAAATATTTTTTGTAGATTCTCAAAAATACTGAAAAATGTACTGTTCTTTCAGTTTTACAGAAGTCAGCGGAGGTTCTGGAGCTGATTTTGCCAGAATCTAATTCAAAACAATTCAGAAGCTTAGAGAAAAAGAGCCTAGCACTGCACAGGGATCACCCAGGGAGGACTGTTTGGCTTGGTCTTACTGATTTCATGGAAGACTGAAAGAAGGCACTGCAGGATTCGGACAACTTCAACTTGTTGTTACAGAGAGGAAATTAACAGGATATAATTCTTCATCATATTAAAAAAAAACAACCCTTCTTGTAACAAAACAGAAGAAAGTAATTTTTTAAGACATTGTGCATAAAGGTGGAGCTAAAACATTTAAATGCTCACCTTTAAATTTGTGAATCTAATGGCACTGCTGTACAACCAAATGACGAAGACACATCACTTTGTGGCATTAAATTCCCATTTAATGCATTACAGCATCAACAATGGCAAAAACCAGCTACTGCTATACAAAAGTATTAACTGGCTGAGATAATAGAATTGTGATAAATTCCAAAATTTGGGTCAGGTAGAGAGACACATATGTTTAGTTTCTAATGACTGATCAAAAGCCTCTATCCATTTTTAATTTAATTTTTTTACCAGTATATAATTTTTTCCATGGACAAATCAATTAGCAAACTAAACCTTTCCTGATGTTTTAAAAACTGCTTGAGTTTAGGGTTTTTTTGTATATCAATAATACAGCAGCTAATTCAAGTTGGTATCCAGATACCCAACAATAACTGACGGACTTGACCCGGTCAAGAGTCCCACATCAAAAATGAACATTTACACTTCCTGGAGGCACATGATCTTATCTTCACTTAGCTTTACCTTGAAAAGCGCATAGAGTTCCTCCAGTTCATCGACAGTAAAAGAAGTCTCTGTCACAATAGTTCGTACCTTTTGAAACACAACATTAGCAGTTACAGATTTGAAATCCATGTTCCACTGAAAAGCTAAGCTTCAGAAAATGACTGAACTTGTTATTTGTAAAGAACATTATTTCAGTACTGACCACATTGCGCTTTGTAGTATCTTCGAGGGTTTGGATGACTTTCAGTCTTTGTTTGAATCTCATTTGTTCAATTAAATCTGCCCGGATACTTCCAAATTTCTTGAAAGAGAAAAAGTAGCACATGATCGTCTGTGTGTTCATATTCAGAATATTCAGCTTGCCTTTAATGTCTTAGAAAAATAAATTTAATTACATGATGTACCACAAATGAAACTGCTGTTAACGCATTTTTCAAACACATTACAAAATTACAAAGACTCTAGGAATATATCACTAGATTTTATTTTTCCCAAGCACTTATTTTAATTTGAAAGGTCTTTATTCAATTTCAAACTCTCTCATTTCAAACTGTAATCTCAGTATGTAGAAACTTCTTGCTTGGCAAATCTCTGTGAATAGATTGTTTCATAAGTCCTACTGTGGAGTTATATTTCAGCTTGTCCTGGAATGTCTCATAATCACAACAGAAAGAGAATATTAAACTAACTGGATCTCTAATGGCAGAGACAGTACGGCAGTCCTTACATTCTGAGGATCTGAAGCAAAGTAGCAAGAATGCAATTTCCATTAGGAAAATATTTTCTTTAATACCCAAGTCTTATTTTCAGAAGTTTTTTCCATAATGCACGTAACAGTGTCTGGGAGCAGCTGCACATACTACAAAAGCATCATAGGGGAAAAAACCCACTAGGAATCATATTCCATGTTTTCATATGCAGAGGAATGCCTAATCCCTAAGATTCATTTTTGTAGAAGTATTATAAACAGAAGTTTCTTGCCATCCAAAATCCACACACTTAGGAATGCACAGATGACCAGCAGGAACAACAATGCCATACATCAACTACACCATATGCAAAGCATAAAGGGATGGCAGGACACACTTTCATACAAGATGGATTTATATTTCCAGTGCAAGTGTATCTACATAAGCAGGTCATAATATGCTGGCTCATTCTTGTAAAATGAAATTAATGCTAAAGCTGCATTTATCTATAAAGGTATTCACCTTCATCATGTACCACGGGAGTAAAAAGATGCTTCATTTGTGAGCATGTTTCAAATAAAGAAGTCTTTTGACAAAAATGGAATGTAGATAAACATTCATGAATATCAGGCATCACAGAGGTCACAAAACCTTGTGAAAGACAGATCTTTCGTGGCTCTGAGGCCACACCTATTCCAGTAGTCAGTGTTTATTCACTGGTCTGGGGGCCAAATAAGAAGGTCTGTTCACATCCATGAAACTAAAACTCATGTAATCTACAAAAAAGGAAGGTTGCAGATGATTACCTTCTGGGAATGGTCCTTTGTCCATGCTAAATTTCAAATTGTAAAAGGAGTTGCTGGAAGGATGTCACCTGTTCAAGGTCAAAATTGTATCAAACCTTTCCACAGCACAGACCTTTCAGTGTCAGCTCTTTAGTTAAAATGGCCAAGATCCAGATACCACTGTGCACACAAGTGAAGTGTTGGAAAGCACTTCCTCACTCCCCATGCTACTTATTTTGCCTAATTTACTGAAATGCAGTTGGTTATTTACCTAGAAGGACGCACAAGGTTCTGTGCTTCCAAAGCCCCAGAAAGACAAACTAGCTCTGCGTGGAGTCAGGTTATTCATTTTAGAGCAGTTAAGCCAATGCAAGCAATCTTCACGGTGAGGAAAATGGGAAAATGCAAGGGAAACACAACTTCACATAAATACCTTCCTGGCCATTCTGACACCTACCAAACACCCCTCTACCCTGATACACCTTTCCCTTCAGCACAGAATACACTAAAGACTGCCTACTTCCTTATTAAATGTGGTATGTTAAAGCAAGGGGAATTTAGGGGCATAGGAAGTGCTTTTGAGAAAGCTGTGCTATTGCTAAGTATAAATCGATTCCATATCAATGGAAGGGAATAATGGAAATTAAAGAGAAAAAAATCTATACAGTTTTTCCTTAATTTTTATAAAGTATGGGTATGCCAGTGTAACCATCAGAGATATTTTAAGTGATGGCTTTTCTTTTTTAATTTAAGGACAATTTAAAACAGTCTGCAGATTTTAGTTGGTTTTGCAGGCTTTGTCCTGTCTTTTAATAGATATTAGTTATTACCAGCTCATTTCACTTGCATTTTTTTTAGCTTTGGTGATAGTAGAGAATATAGTGGCCCATGGTCACAATCAGCACTTTTCAGAAAATAAAAGGCAAAAGAAACAAAGTTTCACTGATAATAGAAAGGTCTTCTGAAATCATACAGATTTAACTACTATTTCAGTTTGGAAAAGCACAAAAAAGCTTAAGCGAAGATTAACTCCTTCCAAATTAAAAGTTCAGCCTTTTGTTTGTAAATCACTTTTTGGTTGTGGGCTGCTCTTCTTTGAGGCCTCAGACTTCTCTTATGAAAACAGCTCCAATTAAAAGAAGAAGAAAGCCTAACTCCTCTTCCTTGCTCCATTTCAGGCTTCTCAGATGAGTCTGCATTTCTTTTATGTTCCTTCTGTTTCAAGCAAAGCTAAATTAGAGTATCAAATTCCTCTGTGAAGCAGTAGTTGAGTTAGTTAGCAAGTTCCTGTTAAGAAATCTTATCCTACCTCATAGGAAGACCTGATAAGCCTGAAGATATCCACCTCAGGATACGGCTCTACATCATCACTGAGCAGGGAGTGAAGATGAGGAATGGGAGGAAGAGTGCTGTCCTTATTAGTTACGCTGTCCAAATATCTGGTGGGGAAAAAAAAATAAAGAAATGAGAAACCCAAGATAAATTAGTATGCCCTCCCATCTGAGGGTTAACAGCACACAGGTTACATATTGATTATTACATGTAAAAGTGATCAAGCCATTCTCTAGGAAGAGTTAAGGTTATATTATGAAAAAAACCCGAAGTTCCAGAAGCATCTTGAAAACTAAACACTGCTACCGAGCTCAAGAAAATCAGAGGTTACACTCAGCAGCATTAGTTCCAATGAAATGACTCAAGCCACTCCATCTATTATCAACCTTTTTCACTGAAATCTATTTGCTCAAGATCCTACCTAATTCTTCTTAGTACAACTTAGTTTATTCCCAAAAGAATTTTCCTTGACATCAAGGCTTTTTCTTAATAACATTTAAAAGGTAGCAGGCTGAAGTAACAAAACTCATGTAATCCACTAAAATAATGAATCAAGTTAAATTTCTATAGCTAGGTTTGGGAAGTTTACTTGAATGTCTTGAAAGAAGAATTTGTATCTTGTTGGTCACTTAGCATTATTTTAAAATAACAGAAGAAGTACCTTATGTGGATGAAAGGAGACTACTACAAGCATGTAAAAGACTTACATATATGGTACTGGTTTAAATTTAGTATTTCAACATAAAATACAAATCAGAAAAGAAAGCAAAAAAGAAATAACAAACAAACACGAAGATACTTAATTTTCGGTAATAAATACCTTCCCAAGACTGTCATGGCTTCTCCATCATCTTTACAGTTAAGCAACTTGTCCACATTAGCTTCGAGGACAGCGAGTGCTAACTGAAATATCACCTTTATTCCTTCACAGAAGAAACAATCCACAACTACCACTGCACTTTCAAATGGCATTACACTGAGGAAAAGAGTGAGGAACCAGGACAGGGAGATGGTGGAGATTACACCCAAGTCCTGCATGCAGTCATAAAGCTGTGGAATGTAGTCACGAGCCAACTCTTCAAAGACTCCCTGATCCACCAATGCTCCTGTTGAAGATAAATAAGGTTGAATTAATTCAGGAGCAACTGATATATTGCCATTTAGGGTAGGAAAAAAATTCTATATATTCTATGTATATAAATAAAAACCTAAGAATATTTTGCATGGTGCTAATGCACATCCTCTCACTTTCATACGAGTAACAGACTCAATGACACTATTGAGCTATACATACGTATTGAACTGTAATAAGCTTTTTTCTGTTTTAATTATATACTCCATAATAAATAAAAAAGGAGTAATTTGGTCTAGCACCAGCAGAAGTTAAATAGTGGCTTGATATTACCATTACTAATTGGAGTAAGACCTCAGCATCACCTGTTGAATGAGGCCAGGGTGACTGTGAGGGTTTAGATTTACTTCAAGAGAACCCGTATTGTACATTCCCATGCCATAACATCAGTGGTTTAACAAGGACGGGAAGAATAATTCTAAGGCTGAGTATCTCAAGTATTTGTGAGATATAGTAAAAACAGATTCCATGATAAATTGAAGTCACTCTCTTCGACATTAACAAGGAAGCTCATCTGCCAAAAACAGCTTTCTGATATTTGTGCCCTTTCATATCAGAGGCACAGGCACAAAGACACAAAGACTTTTACTGAAAACTGCTAAAGCTCCTGTTTCCATCTTACCTTAATCAGCAAACTGGATCATTTAAAACTCAAATTTTAGCCTCCCATCTTTTCTTAAAAATCTGCTTTGCTTAATCCCACTTTAGAATGCCATCTGATCCTAAGTAGGTGATAAACTATTAACCATAACATTATCTCTTTAGGAAATTGCTTTTATTCTCCTGAGCAAGCTGTCTCATCACTAGCATGCACAGATGCATCAACCCATATATTTGTTTCAGTACAAATAACACCAGTTAATTTGGTTAGTTTTTGTACTGTCATTTCAAAAATGTCCCCACAGCATACCAACGACTCTAGTGTTGTAGTAGTCAGGCAGCATACGCTCACACAGAGCCACCAGCAGCCAGAAAGCTTCCTCCTCTTTTGCATAAAGGAGGAGCACTGAAGTGACAATATTCATAGCCTAAAAGAAAGGGAAATAGAATTATTCAATATCTAGCACTGTGCCTGGGTAGAAAAATGGTTAGGAAATTAGCTACATCGCTCCCTGCAGATCCCAAACTGTTCAAGTACTTCCCTGTAAAAACAGCAGTGTTTCCCCAGTGCTCAAAGAAAGGTTTGAGAAAGCCTCAAATCACAGAAAACTGTAAAGTTTTTCTTTAGTTTTGTTGTTGTCATTTCACTGGGGCTTTTTGGTGGGTTATTTTTAGGTCAGTTTGTTTTGTGTTGCAGTTTTTTTTTTTTTAAGAAATCAAGATTTTTCTTCCTAATCCAAGAGCTGACTCAGGTCTCCAAGCATGTGTTACACTGCTACTGATACTTTGCCATAGGTGCTCTTGGGGAATCTGGGTCTAGTGCAGCCAAAACACCTCCCACAGCACTAGTGATGTGCCTGAATTCTCACTGTAGCTGAACCAAATCTCAAGGTTATTAATTACTGTGACAGCTTTAGGGACCAGAATTGAAATGTCTTTCTGCTGCTCCTCTGTTAAATAATCTTTACAAATGTTGTAGCTATTACTTAGTACCACATGTGTTATTAAATAATTTATGATGGTATCTGTTAGAACTGCTTGCACTTACTCAAGTTGCATCTGGAAGACTTAATAGTCAGATATTAATCAAGCTTCTTAATACTAATGAATTTACGTTTCTTGTTTGTAAAAGTATGTAGGAAGGCAAAAAAGGCCTGGGTGATAAACCAAAATTATATAGTAAGAAAGAATGATTTAGGACCAGAAACTAAAGTGACTTGAATTATGGGCATAAGAACCTCAAAACCATGCACTGGGGTCAGCATTAACTCCACAGATATATGGTTGGGACTCACAGTGATATCTCCTAGGATGCTTTATTTTTTGCAAAGTGTTTGGGGGTTTTTTGCTTGGTTTTTTGGTTGTTTTCTGGTTTTGTTTCTTTTCATTGCTTTGAATGATATGGCACACCATCATTGAAAGAGGAAAGGAGGTTCTGGAGGGTTATAACTAATACATTGAATAATAATTAATTATAAGATGGACAGATAAAAATAGATAAAAATTTAGGGCTGAACACAAAGTGGTTTAGTTTTGAGGGATTTTTTTGTTAATATGAAAATAACCTTTCTTCAGGGTCCTTTGTTATTTTCTGTAGACAGCTCTGTTATCATCTGGTCAGTTTCTAGATTTATGAGCGGAAATTATGCTTACAGGAGTAAATATCTCTCAACGTGTGCTGCTAATACTGCTATTGGAGCAGGTCCTTGTATGCCATCTCTCTGGCCTCAGCATTCCTGCCTCTCTGCAGCACTGAGGTGTGAGCTCGCAGCACCATCCACACCTCAGTGTGCTTCACACCCCTGAAACCTCACGTGCATGACTGAAGAAACAGGACTGCAAGGAAAGAACTGGAATTCCAGAAGCCGAAGGAGTGCAGGGTATTTCAATTACCTGACAATATCCTATGTTTGGATTTCTGAAAGCATAAGCTGTCAAGACTCTCCTTAAAGCAGCAATACCCATCTCATTCTGGAATGCAGGGTGCTCTGGAAGGGAGCGGTGCAGATCCCTCTCTATTTCTTCTGTAGCAAGATTGTATTTTCCCATTGATTTCTCCACTAGGTCCTCATAATAGCCAGGATGAGTGGTCATTTCATTAATGGCTCCTAGGAGTAGGAGAACAGTATTAAAACCAGGAGAAAATGGAAGGTTTAGCAGGTACAGTATTCCAACATGATAATCTTCTCCCCTTCCATTCTGAGTGTCAGCAAGAACTTTGAAAGCAAATATGAAAATATTATTTCTTTAAAGGTGATTAAAAAATTAAAAAGTATGTGCTTTGGTGATTATCACTCCTTCCTGTCTTCTCTACAGGCATTTTTATAATGAGGTTAAAATTCCTCTCAGCCAGAACAAAACAGGAGGCGTGAAGAACAAACCAACTGGGCAGTCACATGGTATCATGAGCTCCCTCTGCAGCTGGCTGTGGGTTTGGTTATCCTAAATAACTCAAAACTTGTCTCTGAGAAAGCTACTCGCCCTGCAAACAGAGTAGATTAATGTTTGGTTGCAGAGAGTATGATGTCAGCCAAAAGCAAGACACAAAAACTCAAGAGCTCTATTCCTACTTCTGAAAATGATTCTGTCATCCTGGGCTGGGCACTCAGCCTTAGGGATACCACTACATGCTCACAGAGTTGCTATGAGATTTCACTACTGACTTTACAACTTCTCTGGAAATGAAAATCAAGTGTCAGTAGCACAAAGTAATCTACATAGAAAGTATGAGTTATAGCCACACAGTGAAAATCAGTCCAAACTAGCTGTTAATAGGACACAAAATAGAGCCCTGCATTCCTGTGTGTATCTTCTGGAAACATTTCTTTCTGCCCGGCAGCAAAGAGATAATGTACATGACTATGTATTACTAGGGAAGAAATAGAAAACAAACTTGAAAGCATCATTAGGTCACCAGATAAAAGGCCCTCGTGCTCATATCATAAGTGGTGTGGGTAGCTGTGGTAACTTGAGAAGGGTAGAGCTAAAGAAGGCATATGGTGATAGGTTATGAAGAATGCTTGAGGTAGATTGATTTCCATATAATTAGTAACAAAATTCTTCACCTTCAAAAAAAACCCCACTTTAAGTGGACACATATAGAGAGAATCCTTTATGGCACAGAACCCCAGATAAATATTTTCTCACCATTTTTTCACAGGAAGCACCTTAATGACATGTTAGAGTAGCTTTTTTTTTATATCAACAACAACAACAAAAAAAACTGTGGTTCCATGCAACATGCCTGAACTTTGGAATTCCTTGCAACAATTGCTGTGAAGGCCAAAAGCTCAAATGGATCCACAAATCCCAATAAATGGGAATTAGGCTTGCTGGTGGTCGCTAAACATCTAGAAGGTCCCTAAACGACTGACTTCTGGTTACTGAATGCATGTTCTGCTTTTTATGTGTTCTTCCTTAATTATGAGAGCCCGTTTGAGAACGGGTATTTGCCAGTCTGAACATAAATCTTGTCTAAACTTGTCTGGTGTCCGCTAACAATCACAGCCTTACTTACTCCAAATATTTTCAGACACTTATTATGTGCACCTTTAATCACCTTTGAAATCCTTTCTTCCCTCATGCTTTTGCTTATATCTCACAGACACATTCAAACGAAAACCTACCCGAAAAGAGCAGCCAAAGTTCCCCTCTCATGCTTTCTGGAATGCCCTTTAGCACAAGGTCTCTTGTTTTCTCTGTACGATACATACAGACCCCTTGGCCATATTCAGCAAAGTGAATCTTCCAGGCCTGTTCCTTCAGGAACTCCTTGGCCTAAAAGCAAAGAAAGGCATGTATAAAGATGCATCTTCTCTTTCTAACACTCTGACCCACTAAAATCTTGAGTGCTAAAAAGCCTGCAATATCCTAATCAAGTGAGCAAGAAATAACTTGGCTACAGTCCAGTTACCTTCTTAATGGGCTGCCTCCTCCCATTCCCTAGTTTCTATGCCAGTAGACCTTGCTGTTAAGAGAAGTAGTTATACTTAAAAGCAGGAATACAAACTCTCCTTGAATTACATCAAACTTTGCTTTTATGTAGTGAAGTTATTTGCATTGATAAAACAACAACATGTTCAAGCCTTTACTTCTGTGAAAAATACTGCCTCTTCTTAAAAGTCTGGCAAATGAAACTCTTCTTGGTCAGCAACATGGGTTTTAAGGCAAACATAATTTAACAGCCTGTTTAGTCAGGTGGAGCACTCAGAGGTGTATTTTACCAGTTTAGGGTTGAACTCCTCAGGTGACCTGCGCCGATACATTGTCATTAAAGCTTGAGTTGCTGTTGGAATACCATTATCATTGAGGTTGAATTGTCGCTCTCCCTCCGACTCAGAGCTCAGGCTTTTGTGAGGGCTGGCAGAAATCAAACTACTTGACCTTGTAAACACCTGTAGAAAGCAGTCACAAGCAATGCAGGCATAAAGATGAGCCAGTGTCTGGACATTTTACTTCACTTTACTTCAAAATTTATACATGCTAATGATTAACAAAAACATAAGCCAGCAAAAATTAGACCAGTAGAGAATAATGAAATATCTTCCAGTTTCTCAACAGCTCTCCTGAAACACAACCAAACTCTAGAACTAGAATTGCTAGGGTAATGTTAACCCTAAGTAGCCCTGGGCAATTGAACCAGCACCCTTGATCTGTCAACATCACAGGACTGCTAGATTGTGATTTGGAAGAAAAGTATTTTGAAGTATTTCCTGACTTCTCAAACAGCTTTGAAACTGCATCACAGTAAAATCTCATGGAGCAGTTCACATCAAATGCCTGAAATTGCAAGTCAGTCACGCACATCTAGATGTGTAGTCATATTACAAATTGTAGTAATGCTTACAATTAATTTGTGTTTATAATTCAGTAGGTAGAATACTTAGATCCATTTACAGCAAAAGTTCCAGCACTATACACACCTACATGCTCTGGTACACAACAACACAGTAATTATACCTCGCCATCAACAAAGCAAGTAGAAAAGTTCTTTTAAGACACACATGGCCAACAGGGTAGGGCTCCTCAGGACAGTACTAAGGTATGGCTTAGGACAGACTGGGAATGTGAGATCTACCTACAGAATACTAAAATGATATACCACAAAAGCCTCTTCTGCTTTGAGATCTGAATTACTATACTTTGCTGGGTTTAACAGAACTGATAAGGTTGTTATATGAAGCATCCTTATTTCATACATAAAAGCTGGAATTCAGCAGAAGGCTTGACATTCAAAGTGCCTAAGAAAAGTGTATCTAATCATAACTTTTAAGAACCATTTACTTTGCGCACACATACAAGGAAGTGGTTCAGAATAGGGTCATTTGATGTTCAGGACAAGACTGGCTTTTTCCTGTAAGGACAAATGTTCCAAAGTTCATTAGCAATGCATATGTAAACCTGCTCAGTTCAGTCATTGTTTTCAGAAGAATCAAAAGATGGGATTTAGCAGCTAAAGTCTTGAATAAAAGGAGTTTCCTGCCAACTGATAATTTCTTCAAATTATTAAAATTGCAGAATTACATTTGAGTTGGACAAGTAAATAGATATTAAAAGTACTATTCAATTAATCAGTTAATTAACTATGACACTTTCCAGCAAGATACATGGTAATTTCAGAATGTGACAGCAAGAATTAGAGTAGCTCTTCCTCAGCAATGCAATTTCTCTTAGGTTTAACATGAAAAAGATAGATATCCTAACTGACAAATTTGAACACTTCAGCTCGAAGGCATTAACACAAAAGAGGTCACATTTCTGTGCCTAAAGGTTTAGCTTCACAAAAACTTAAAGATGTTTCCTCTCCCCACACCAGTTAAAATCCTCTTCTAAAAAATTATTCATGTTCCTTAACATACCTCATCATCTGAGCTGATATAGCTTCCAGAAATATTTTTATCCAAGTATATTTTTGAAGTGGTTTGTTGCAGAAAGTCTGAGATCCTCTGTACAAGAAAGTCTCTGTCTTTCAAGTTGGCAAAGAGGAACGTCATTCTGTTTTTCGTGCTGATTGACAGTGGGCTGGGCAACACACTGGAGCTGTCTGCCTTTTCCACTATTGTCACCTAGGAAGAAACAGTTGCTACAGCTTAAGATCTTTAGTTAATCAAGCTCCTTGGTCTAAGAAAACATCTTAAATACAAAAACCCATGCTCCTTCCACCCTTATATCAAATCCCTACGGACATCCCTTTGCCAGAAAACATGGTTTGCATACAAGGGCTTACAAGCCTGAAAGACAAAGGCTGTAATCCCTCAAACAACTGGTTTCAATACATTTTTCATCAAAACTCCCCTGCACTACTTAGCTGATTTTCCTCAGACCATATTTTAAAAGAATCAGTAAAACAGAATTTCATCTGCGGGATACAAATCTATCAGCTTTCTTCTAGGACTTCCTCTCCTGCTTCCTAACACCATCAGCACAGGCCACAGAAACTGTGACCTACTTTTTACTGCCAATACACGTGAATAAACCATTTTTGAGATGATGCTCCTGTACAACTGTACTATAGTTGCACACTGTGAAAACAGTTGCATAGTGATATTTTAACTGCATTTTCACAGTACACAGGAACTTGCAACAAAGGGAAATTAACCCCATGTCTTCCCTTACAAAGGGAAATATCTAACCCTGTGAGGTAGAGGCTTCTCTATGGCCTTCAGTTGTTAGGAATAGAGTCACTAATCTAACTGAACTCCAACCTGTAAACAGTACCCATACCACAATCTCCTGAGGACAGGGAACGAGCTCCCTGAGGTTTTGGTAAAACACATTAACACAAAGAAATCTCAGGGATAAGTCATACATACACTGTTGAATTATGTAACAGTTGTGTGTCCTAAACATTACCAACTATTACCTTATATCAATCTTCCAAGTTTGTGCAATTCATACATTGAACAAAACACAAATAATAACTATAAATACTTTTAACCACTGCTTTTATTACTTTAGATTATTTCTTAGGTAATGAAAACTGACTTTCTGCCTCCAGAATAGAAAGTGAGACATTTAATTTTCCTAGGACTTTGACTTTTGCTCCTTTAACCCTTTTAAGAACAGAAATCAATGGTAAGACACGAGTGCTACAATATTAATAGCTCTCTAGCTAAATGGATAGGGTAACCATTTTTCATGCATTCTCCTTGAAGACCTAAAGACTGCAGTGCACCGCTCAGGGGCTAAACCACTTCTCTGTTATCTCAATTTCCTTTTATTTCTCTGTTAACTACGAATCTATTTGTTACTTGTTAACTTAAAGGACTTCACTAATAGCATATTAAAGTTAGCTAAAAAGTGTTCCCTATGTTTCCTGTTCCACTCAAAAGCTCTTCAAGAGCAATCAGCACACAAGACAGACAAATTCTAAAGGCACAGGACAGACATTATTAAAACAAGCTCAATTATAGCTCTGCTATAATGAGAGCTGATATCCACTTATTTCCTATTCAATAGAGATACACATGTATCTGAAGTGCTTTGTCTTGGAGAGGGCACCTGCTGAAGATGCAGTGAGGAGTGCAGTCAGCCACTGAAAAACATCTTTCCCCACCATAATTTCTGAATCAATGCTTTGCTATTGTCTTATCTGTCAAAACACCTCCAGGATATTACAGAACACTGGAATTAACTTAAGGTTTAACCCAAAGCTTTAATTAAATAGAAAGCTTTCCTTTAATTACTAAAGGTACTGATCAGATGTTCTGAGGACTGGCACTACTCCCTGGTTTACTGTTCTCCTTGCTGGTGCTGAGACATGAAGCTGTTCAAACAGAAGCACTTGCTCCTTCAGCTACTCCTGTCTCTTAAAGCTTTAGAGCTGCTCTGAATCCCATGCTGCTGTGACTGTGGCTATCAAAAGCAGTTGCTGAATCTGCATCCAGGAAAAGAGGTCCTGTTAAATGAAGACTTTGCTCCTCTGCCACTTTACCTGCAGGATTGCCATTCCTTTTGATTTTCAGACAAACAGTGCAACCATAATTGAAAACCTCATCCCAAATAACCAAAGTTGTTGCAACAAGCTGCTGAGAAGCTGTACTCCAAAGTTTCTGAACAAGTACCTGTTTTACTCTTAATGATTTGCAGGGGTAAACAGTGCCTTGAAATATTCCATTGTTCTTCAGTAAAGCCAAACTGTCCTTGGTTTGCTACTACTACATCAGCTTTGCTACTACTTCCAAAACTTACCACAATTTTCCATTAACCCACAAATCAAGTCAGCCATAAAAAACTCCCCAACATAATTTTTTTTTTATTGCATCAAAACAACTCTTCTTACTGATGATCTGCTTTAAGTAACCAGCTTTAAAAAGGGAAACACACCAATTTGAAAAATACTGACAAAATATTTTCCACATACAGGAATAAACAATTGCAAGTCTGTGTGAAGAGGCAATTCAAAACTTTAGGATTATGAATCTTTTTATATCTGACAAAGGCAAATCTTATCTGACAGATTCTTTACCAGAACTTCCACTCATCAATCTAGGAAGTTTCACCCTCCACTCTTCCCTATGAGGCACAAAAAATGTAAAATTGGGCTGTAAATCAGAATACAAATTATGAGAGAGGAAGAACTCAAAAGGTTATGAAAACTGATGGAAAAAACTCAGTGTGAGCTTTAGTAGTAGGAACTGTGAACTAAGATACACAATCATTAAATATTACTTAGAATACAACAGTATGGCATGCTCACAAGAGATTAAAAGAATGAAAAGAGGCTTTTCTCCAAAAAGAATAAAAAAATAAATAATAGTAAAAAAACCCCACCAAAATACAAATATTTACCTCTCGAAGAGGGATAATAAGGCTGCACAAGTTCTCTTCTTTACTAGTAAAGCAAATGTAGTTTGTAGAAACAAACATCTGACCCAAAATATGCATTTTGTTGAAAGGAGTCCAAAGAGTACAGTCTGTGTGTCCATCTAATTTCTCATCCTTGGGAAGTCGGAACAATGCACGGTATCTCTCACTCTTTGCTCTGGCATCAAGATCCCTAAAAAAACCCACAAGAAGATTTTCTTGGTTTAGGGAATATAAAATACATTTTAGGATGTATTTTATGCAAATCATTGCAAGTTACCTGTAACATATAACTCAGCTATGCAAGGAGTGTACAGCAAAAAGTTGGAAATAATTTACATATAGTGGAGACATAGTCTTCACTTTTGGAGGGTTCTAAAACTACATGAAAAAAAAAGGCTACCATGAATGACTCAGACATTCATCCTTACTTCTCAGAGAGGAAAGATGGAGTGAGCTTTTCATATTCAGCCACACTTTCAGAGAATATATACAGTGAATCCACTTTTTGTTAATAGTAATAAAAAATGCTTCTTTGAGGCTTTTTTATTAACATTATGGAATCCTTAAGGTTAGAGTTTGGTAACAATTTCAAGACTTAGTCTTGATAATGCACTCAGTGCAAGGCACTCAACAATAAGGACAAACAAAAGTGATATAATGAATGTCACAGGTCACTAAATAATGAATGTCACATGTCACTAAATAATGAGAAATATAATCAAGCACTGGCTATAATTCTGTAATTATGTATAATTCTGTATACTAACATGAACGACATACAGAGGAAAAATTAAAAAGAAACTAACACGCTGAAGTGCGATATAAAAGAAGTACTATTTTCCAGATGACATTTCATCCCTTAGACTTTTATGTCCATTTTTTTATCACTTTTACCTAAACTATATTCCAGATAGAATTAATAATCTAGATTCTAATTTCTCAATTCCAGTGATAAGACCAAGTATGAATGCTAGGCACAGTTCTTAATAACACATTAATCACTTTATCACCTTCCCATACAGACATAAAATGGCCTTACAACAGATACTAAAATGTGGCCAGTGTCAGGAGATACACTAAAGAGCTTCTGAACAAATGAGCATTTGGCTCAAGAAAGTTTATCTTTGCAACATGCTTGTATTCAAGTGTTTTCCATTTCCTATTTCAACAAGATACCAAGTAATTATATTTAAATAATTATTCACATTTTGCCACTGTTGGAAACAATCATTCCTTTTGGAGCAACAGTAAATGGCTGCAACATTAGAAAACTTTTGGACAAAATCCTGCAAGTAAAAGGACTGAGGAGGAACGAATGAGTAAGAGCTGATGCCACCTACCGTTTTAGAGCAGATACTTTTTTGGGGGATTTCTTTTTCAGTTTGGGTAATGACCTGTCTTGTTCAAATCCTTCATTGTCCAAAAGCTGCCGCATAGCTATATTGGCAAGCTGTTCCATCAGTTTAAATGTCTCACTGATATTAAGGAATACTGAGAAGAAATGTTCACTTGACCTTGTGCTCACTTTGATCATATCAGGGAAGAGCAGCGTAGCATTTTTCTCAAGCTGAGTGATATCAACCCAACGGATAACTAACTTTGCTGAACAGGAGCAAAGAAAAAAACAAGATTCAGTATAAAAACATTCAACTGACTTGTTCTAGCATCCTGACAAGTTGGGAGCACAGCATAACTAGATCAAGTTTGTACAGACAAACTGCTATCACCTGACAAACAGGAGATTAAAGAGTTTAAATATAATTTACTTTATTTACAGAACACCACAAGCTTTACAAAGCTAGGTAAGCTAACATGACTTATCATTGTCACTGCACTTGCTCAGACTCTGATGTCCTCTTTTCCTACGGAAGCAAAGAAATACAGTCTAAGCACATCAGACAGGCTTGTGTTATTTTTATACAGTAAAAAGTTTCAAATATTACAGGCACGACAGAACCTTAGCTTTTCTCCCAACACCAATACAGGTGGTGTCCTTAAAGTAGGGGCTAAATCCCAGGACTGATCGATTGCCCACAACCAAATACTGCTGATTTGTTCACCTCCACCACACTTTGAATTAACTCCCTGTAGAGCAGACTGATTGCATCCACACTATGCATGCAGTTCTTTATTCTGGGTCTCCTCTGAAACCTTTCTGATGTTCTGGTGTTGAACAAATGTAGATGCACCATTTAAGGTTGCAAAGTCTGCCAGACTAGTAGTTGAGGATTGTCTAAGAGCAGAAGAGAAAGCCAGAACTGGTGTGATCTTGTCCCTATTTCCTTTTGGGCAGAGCTCCTGAGCTGAACCATGTCCCTAGACAATGCCAAGTACTGTTTTACAGAGAACTACTTTGAGAAAGATCAAACAAACAAGGGAACACAGTTAAGCAGTGTGACAAATCAGGGAATTGTTCCCTGCTTCTCTTTTACTCAGTAGTGTTTTTGTACCCTCAGTGATCAGTACGTGAAAAGTAACAACCTACAGGAGATTTCCTACCCATTTTTAGATGCACAAATTACCGTTCCACTGAAAACATACCTTCCCTGCCCATGAGAAAAGAGTAAAAGCAAAGGTGATTAATGCTGAGATACACCCAGCCCTGACGGGGAACCTTCCCCTTCCAGTAACTGCAGGAGTAGTAGTTCACTAATTTCTCTTCCTCTGGCATCCCAAACAGCTTGTGAAACTTCACTATGGCTTCCTTGAATTTTTCTGTGTCGTCATCCTCTTTGATGCCATTGATCTTGTTGTACTCAGCAATGATGCCCTGGTAGGGAATAAAAAAGGACACATCCTGTTAGTGCCCATGGGCTATCAGATATCCCAATTCCCACTGCTATCCAGGCCACAGGGCACAACCGTTATTGCAATGCCAAGGAAATCATTCAGAGAGCTCTTATTCTTCTGCTCACTCTTTGGTTTATGTAGTTATTTACTTTTTTCAAGGCTTTCTTTCTGATGACCTTACTCCCTACTGTGCCTAAGTCAAAAGCAACCAAATACCAACCACTTGCCAGAACCTTGTTTTAAATTAACCAGCCTAACTCAAATACTTTTAACAGCCCTATGAAGTATCTACAATCTGCAGTATTTTCCTCTTCCTTCCTGGGGAGACAGACATAGGATTTCACATGAAATTTTTCTGAAGGGAAGGAAAAAAGGAACTGTTGATCCTTAGGGAAAATTTTATATTACTTCTATGACCCCTCTTATTGAACCTTAAGCATAGAAGAGCAAGGGTGGGAAGGGGGAGGGGGTGGAGGGGCAGAAAGAAGAAAAAAAAAAAAAATCTTCAATTAGCTTTACTAACAGGATGGAAAAAAAGAATCCCACTTTCAGGTACAGATGACCCTCACAAAATTTCAAGAGGCAAGAGGTGAAAAGATGTTCTTTGGTATTTTTAAAGACTGTGGTTCCTTCTGTTCTATACTGAAGCTCTGTTTCATTTGCTTATTTTCCCAAACTCCTTTACAATCATCTCTATTGCCTTTTACATGAAAGTTATTAAATTTTTGCCTTTTTTGTGACTTTTTGCCTTCAACTTGCTCCATATTTACATGAAGAGCAGAGTATAAGACAGAGAACCATTGTTCACATTTAGTATTCATCCAACTCTAAGTAACAATTCCCTTAAGGATTCTATTTAAAAACACAGATGTCTTCACATATGAGATATTTCCATGATCATCTGTAGCACTCACACCTGATTCACTGGGCAAACACAAGCAACTGTGGGATTCATAAGAGAGCTGACTTACTATATGAAATGTTAAAAGAGAAATGAGACAAAGCCAATACTTTGAACACAGACTAGTAAATACATCAGTTTTTCTTACAATCTTTGAACAAATATGTATTTTTAGATAATTCTTAGTACAAAAAAAGTACTTTTTGCCAGTATAGTCATTATCTGACCTATAAAGAGAACAAAACTCTGAGAAAACCAACACTCCCACTTCCCACTAAGAAAACAAATCAATGAACCAGCAACCCTTAACACCTATATGAAGTGTAAATGCCAATACTACAGGATTTAACTACACAGAAGAGGGGGAGGAGACATCATGAGTGCATTCAAAAAATTAAAATTAAGCCTTGCAATGGAAAAACAGTTGCACAGACAACTCTCGAAGTTTAAGACAGTGCAATTAATTTTAGAACTTACAATGCCTTAAGACCTGCCTACATATTTATATGGGTTTTTAAAAAAATCACACTGCTGTAAGCTACATGCACTATTCCCAGTTTCCCTGATTTTTACACATGTGTTGCTACTTAGCATCTGGTAGTCCTTCAAAAAGGCAGAGCAGCCTGGGGACTACCAGCTCCAATTTGTTTCAAATTCACATCACTTTTCTTTCCCCAGTCATATTTATCATTAACAACATTTGTAGTAATTAATACAGTACCTGTATTTTTCCTCTGACAAATGTATTTATGTCATTCTCATTTTCAAAGATTGAAAGAGTTTGCAACAAATTCTGTTCCAGCCATTCCCAGTGTTCAGTGATTTCCTTCCTCGAGCAACCTATATAAAAAACAAACAAACCAACAAAAACTCACAAAATAAATAATTCACCAGTGTCAATGTCCATTTAATCACAAACAAAAAATGCTAAGGAAACTTTCCAGTAAGTAGAGATGCAATATTTCACTAGATGCCGTCCTTCTGAAAATTCCAAAATTTGCTCCCTTTTGTATTTAATTTAACAGTTCCAATGAAGAAAACAGAATGCAACATTCTGTGCGACTTCTAGGGGAATGTCACAATTCTGGTTGTAGTACAGATACATAAATAATGTTGCAGAACAGCCTACATTAGTAATCCGTATTTCGGAACCACAAACGATCGCCACTGCTGCTTCTCCTTAAAACTACTGGATGCAACCAGACCTTTCTAGAACACAGGAGGTGGTCTGAACACAATTTTATCTCTTCTTGGCTTTAACACTGCTGTAAAAAGCAATGATGAAACGCATGAGCTATGTATATAAAACAAAATTGTCATCAGAAAAATTGCTTAGCTGGTAAGAGCAGTGACAAGCAGTGCAGACACACTACCATGATGAACTATTTCTAAAAGCTGTCTCTTGCTGGCTTGTGGTTCATCAATTATTTTTCATCACTTCTTCTGAAACTGCTTTGGTTGATTATTCTCAACTCATAACAATACATCTCTTTTTTCCCCCACTCCTTTTTGTCTCCATTACCTCACTATTTACTCTCCCAGTCTCCCCTATAGCAGATCACACAATCAGCCCAAAACCTACTTCCCAGTTCCCAACAATTCATCATGACAGGCTAGGTCTTTCTCTTTCCTTTGTTCAGGGCTAAAATACATACCTGCTGCAATGTTTTAAACTACAGGTTATTTTATCGCTGTTACTGGAAAGTTTTTACCTATCTTAGCATATTAAAAGTATTCACCATTTTACCAACATTGGCCTTTTAGGTAAATTAAGCAGTAACTCAGACTCTCAGCAAAGAGGAAGAAACCAAATTTAACAGTTAAAACACTGCACTTCAAAATACAGAGCCCTCAAGACTGGCAGGAAATAAAAATGAGAATAGCTACAACACAGTAACTTGCATGAAAATGCATATAATTACCATTACCACAAAAAACCTACAGCAGTTCTATACCTGAAAAACACACAAAGCCACTGTAAGAAGAACTGATTTCATAGGTGGAGAAGGATCTAAAAAAGTTGTTCATTTTCAAACAGAATTTAGATATAGCAACATTTTCACCTTAAACTGAGCATAGCGAACTGAGGAGGACACTGGCACAGGACACAGAAGTGCTAATATAATATGAAAGGCTGATTGTGTAGAACATTTTGCATTCCTAGGCCATCAATTGTTTTTGAAAAGTAAATAACAATTCTCCTGTATGTTTCAATAGACAGAACTCTAAGCTGTGACACCTTTAACTCAACTCTGCACTGGAGAAAGGGCTGTTAAGACTTCTCTCCAGAGCTATAAGCCTTCAGATTCACCAGCCAGAATCCTTACACAGCCTTACACAGTGAATATCCAAGAAAATCTGTCTAAACAATTTAGAGCAGACATCCCCCCCGGATTACTTTCATCCTCAGAATACTCTTGCACCGAGCAAGACCAAATGTCATAAACAAATCATGAAACAATCATATTTCTTTGAGTCACTCTGTACAGCTACTTACTGAAGATGGAGATTATTTCTTTATTGAAGGCAGAGAAAAAGAGAAATTTCTGTAAAAATAGATTACAGGTACCAAGTAACAGGCAGTCTACCCTTAGAGAACAGGGAGGGACAGTGCAGGACAAATTAGAGTTGCTTAGCTAAATGCATCCAAGGCCCTTAGTAACCTGTATAATTTTAACAATCCTTGATCAGTTCAGAAGGAATTGCTTTAGTTGCAAATTCATAAAATAACCACAGCGCAGAGCCTTAGGGAACACTGCGCTGCTCAGCTTCAAGGTAGCATAGATAAATTATTTGCTCTCTGTAAAATTTTACCTCCCTGTAAGATCCACACTATTCCACTCAAGTGGCAAGACTATGCTAACGCAGTCTTTTAATTTAACCAAAACAACTAAGCCATCAACCAGGTATTAGGAGACTAAACATTTAAGAAACACTCCACAAAATAGAATCACAGATATATACATTTACTACATTAGCAGTTTCAATTAGGGCTAAGATTCATAATTGAAAGAGCATGTTTATTAATACTAGCTGAAATGAAGACAGAGTACTGTACTTCTACAAAATCCACAATATCTTTCTCAGAAGAAAAGCAAAATTCTCACTGTTCAGCAGCAGCATAAATTTCTACATGTATGGTATATTTATTTATTCTGGGGCTGTAACTCATAACTCTTCCTTCCATTTTATGCCCCTGCTTATCTTGAGGACATACTGTAGGTATAAAATTACAGTCATTATCTAAAGGTGTCATGCAAAAAAATCTAAAGAGAAGTCATATGGCCTATTTCCAAAGTCTTAAAAATAATTTCTGACTACATGCACAGTATAAGGGTCTTTGAAGAAACTCTGTTTTGTTGGAAGCTTTATGATACGCTATTTTCTTTGAAAGGGAGTCTGCAAAAACAAGAGCCTGGTTTGAACTAAAATTATTACATCTACAGCAAACCTTCATCTGTTCTTCCTTCTCTTCCCTTCTCAAGAGGGTATTTGTCTGGAGGAAAAGTCATCCAAATAATCTAAATGTCAAATTTCATTGGGAGAATGGGCACTAATGAAGTGGCAACAGTTAGTCGAGAAGAAGCCTACAGCATCATTAACCAGTATTTTTGAATGTCAGGCAGCAGTGGGAGTGCTGGAGGTTACCAGGCCATTAAAGAGATGATAGGCATGTATGCACTTCTCATTTGTTCTCTCTTCTCATTTCTCTTGTAAATTAACAGAGTTTTGGCTGTTGCCAAAACCTGTGTTGCCAGTGAAACTTTTGACCCGGAGGAGCTGCACTGTAGTTTGCATTTGCTAAAACTGAAAAGCAATACTATCAAACCAACGATCTGACCTGACAAGCTTGGCCAATCAAAGTTAAATGGCTTGGATCTTCTGCTGGTTCATTTAACTCCAGAGACTATTTTCAGAGACAGCAGACAAAACCAGAGACTAACTCCATTCTGTTTTATGTTACTTGCAAGAGGTACCTGACCACAGAAATAAGCATTTAGTACAGGATCTGATACATACAAAAATCCTATTTAATGTACAAAAATATCAACTCAATTGTTTTCACTACTATAATGACAAAAGGAGCAGCTAGATCGTTCCAAGTTGGAGCATTAAAGACCAAAACTCTTAAAAGTTGTTGCACCTGTGTAAAAACATACACTTCTGTAGTTAACTTTAACCTAGCTACCATCTTGGTGAATTCTAAAGACATCATATATAGAAAGACCACATACTGTGTGAAATAAACATCCAGGGCATCCCTGAGATCTAGATGGTATTTATCCTGGAGGAGACAGGAAATGTATCACTGCTTGATATTCAGTATTTGTGTGAGTGCTGGGGCTGCACTTTCTTCCTGGTTACCATTGCAAGTCAGGTGCCCTGTCTGGGTAACTGGGGTGCTATAATCCAGGTACTCCTCCCACCATTCCCTTTAGAGACACCCCATCACCCAGGAATGCTGCACTTTAGAAGTGCTTGTAGGAGTGAGCCCTGGGCATGGAGAAGAGCAGGCAAGAAGGAGGAATGGGTACTGCTGGTCTGGGAAGACCTTTGGGAGAAGAAAAGTGGGAAATAGATGTTTCATCCCTACTCCATGGCCATTTCTGGTTTCATTCAGTCACTGTGCGTAACACACTCCCCCATGCCGGCATTTAAAGTCTGACTAGCAGAAACTACGGTGCCACTGAATTTTACCACTATAGCAGGTTTTCATCCTGACCCATTTATTTGTCCTGACATGACTATGCTCAGCATGAAGGATGCTCTCTTATTATGTGACACAGTATTTAGGAGAATAAAAATCCAAGTCAGTGTATTTGTCCTTACCACAGGCAATGGTCCAGTAGACCAAGGAGTCTGGGGCTTGGTAGAGGATTCGATATGGTGCCACTCTGGCACTGGAGTCCAACACAACATCAAGAGTACCCACAAGGAGACCTGTAGAAGAGGAAATTCTGATGAACACACAGTGCTGAAAAAATCAAGATCCCACAGGAGATTGCTCTGCAGTTCCTCCCCATTCCATTTCACCCTCCACAGCAAAATGCAGATCTACATATTCATCCTCATGCTTGTTGTCTCAGGCTGTAAAGAGGAAGAGTGATTTAACAGGGAAACATCTTCAGCTTAAACAAGACTTCAGCTCTTTAATGTACATCAATGCTAGCATAAAGACAGGCAAATTGAAGCAAAGCAGAAGGTAGTTGTGTTAGAAAATCATGTTTAAAAGTTATTTAGCTCTTTCCTGTGTTTCATACACTGCTAGAACCCTGAGCAGTAAAAAACCTACCAACTACAAACCCTCCTCCAACACCAACAAGAAACCCAAGACAACACATCCTATAAGGGTTCAACACTTGAATGTCAGCTAAAACTAAAGACTTCCAGCAAAAATAATTGTGCTGCTTAACAGTCTGATTATTTAGGGTAGGAAGGATCAAAATGCCTTAAGAGTCAAGCTGGTTTTCAGATGAAAGGATACTGAGGAAGGACAAAGCTATACTGTTTTCCAGAAGTAGCTTTGAAAATTCTTTGCTACTGAGAGAGCCACCAACAGTCGCATACCAAAAGCTACCAATTATTACTAACTATATTTCCAAGAATTCTAGATCCTCGTTTTATAATAAACTACACATAAAACAAAACACTACCCTCCCAAAGTCTCTGCAAGAAGGACCTGTTTATTTTTAAACTATGTAAAAGTTTTCTTGTTTTTCATCTCCACAAAGAATTTTTATCTCCCCTGCAGCGATGTCAGATTTAAATTTTCATGTTGAAGTTCTTAGAAAATTGTTTGGGAAAAAAATTTGAAATGTATAAACAACAAATGGATGAACTTTCAGAGATTTTTTTGGTGAAAATATTTATTGGGGTAGAAATTAGAGGTCTTTTTCCAACAGCTGAAATAAACTGCATGCACCAAAAAGCATTTTAAAACTCTCCTGTTAGAAATTCTCTTCTCCTTTCAAGTCTCATGTGTTCATCTTTTACTGTCAGTTTTATTAGTTCCTCATTTTTCTCTGCCATAACTGGTATACGCAATACTGCTTCCCTTGCTGTTCCTTCATATTTGTGCTGTGCATCATAAAGATATAAAAGCAGTACCCTTTTTCCATCTCAGTAGATCCCGCAAATGTGAACTGAACCTGATACTAAGAAACACCCCACCTACCAGTAATTTTGTATTTCTCCCATTCTATCTCTTTTATTTCTTTTTTGTTTCATACAGATCTGCTCAGGTCGGATCAACTGTAATCTCTTTCTGCTCAATGAATTAACATGCACCACTTCTTAATCCAAGAATTATGCAAGACATGAAAAACAAGTCTGGGCACAACATCAGGCCATTAGTAAGGTGTGCTACAAAGCTATCTGACAATTATAGGATACAAACACAAAATATGAGTGCAAAATATCCCAATGTACATTAGTCTCACTAGCTTTAGTTGCCCCTCATCTCTCACACGTTTTGATTACTGGTTGTACTCTGACAAGCTTCCTCTGAATAATTCTCCAGCAGCCCTTCTAGATACACCCTGGCTCCTTTCAAACTCAGGAGAATGAAGTAGATTAAAATGTACCTTTAATTATTTTTTTTTCTCTCCATCTGAACTTCACAAATGCAGTATGGCCCTGGCCCAGAAAGCTCATGTCACTTCAACTAAGGGCAAAATCCTCAAACACGTAAAGCTGCCAGTACTGCTCAACTAAAGCGGGGACCAAGCCAGACACTACACTTTGTTCATCATCTGGGTTTGCTGCAAATACAGCAGGAATTTTTTCTTTTTGCTTTTCAGCTTCACATGACTACTGACAGTAATAAATATGCAATAGGCATGATGTAATATCTAAATAAAGTTGTATGCTGGCCAAATGCAATCTTCTCTGAGATAAGAAACACTGTTCATTCCCTGTATTCTTTAAAAACATGCTTGTTTCTTTCTTCCTGCAGTATTTCCACGTTCATTGGCATGTGAATGGTCCTGCCAAACAATTCTGCCCCTAGTTCCTGGAGCGCTGTAAAAACTGGGATATGCAGGTAAGATCAGGAAGTCAGAACAAACCTACTGACTTCTACAGCAACATCAAGTTCAAAGGAACTTCCCATCCTACTTTCTTCCCCCCTGGATATGATAGACAAGGGAGGAACAGCCCCCTGTGCCACCAAACACTGTAAGACAGAGCAATGTATTTAAGAAATGTGAAGAGCACTATGGAAAAAAAAAAAAACAAAACACCAACAAAAGAGAGGAGCCAGCAGTGACTGAAACAACAGATGGGAGGTAGGAAAGGAAAAGAAAACAAAGAATACTTTCCAATGGTGCAGTAAGTAGGAGTTGGTCAGGGGCTTTTCAGTAAATAAACTGAAAAAATAACCATGTAGCAAGGTCAAAGGAAGAAATGTGACAGAATTCCAGAACATTGCAAGGAAATTTGAATCCGAGCTTACCAAGATAACTGCAACTGACAGTTTATCAGTAACATTTTACCTATATCACGCAATAGCTGTTTTGACAGATAATACGTGTGATATTAAAAATAAGCATGTGTTTTTATCACATGAAAACTTGTGCAATTGTGCAGCTGGGCCTGCTTGCTCTCCTTCATGAACTGTTCCTTTTCGTGTTGTTAGGTCAGAGTTGGTTGTTTTTGGTTTGGGTATTTGTTGTTTGGTTGGGTTTTTTCACAATGCAGACATGTGATGCAACCAGAATGAAATCACAGCAGCTCATACTGATAATCTGTTTGAGGATTTTCTACATGAAGTAGAAATGAAAATTTAAAAAAAATATTAAGAGAATTTTAATAATGTTCATTAGTTCATGAATTCTTAATGTAGCAAGTACCTTTTCAGACATGATTAAGTAACTGAGTTTCTATAGAAACAAAACAGGCAACCAAGAATCATATTCCTTATATTAGACTGGCCCTTGGACAAGAGCCAGTGATTTACCCAGGCATCAAATCACAGGACTATACTGACTGCAAATTTTTTCCCATTATTTCATCAGGTTTCTGACTGCATAATGAAATAAGGGGAGAAATTTCCAGTGTAAGAATACTAAATCTGTAAGCCCTTGTTGAAGCAAGAGGTTTTCATGAGGCAAGGTTTATTTAAAGCACATGGTATAATTTGTAGGATTAGCATCTGGCTGATTGAAGGCCCCAATCCTAAAGGCACTCGAGCATGAGTAACCATTTATGTACAAACAGTCCCATCACACACACGTGCCAAATTTTTAGAGCAACCATACCTATACATGGGCAGGAGGGGAAAAGGGAGGCCTAATGCCTTCACTTTGCTTGATACAACTTTTTAATAAAGTCAGGTTCCTCTTTTGCAAACTTGAATTCCAAAGCGAAGGTTCAGAAGATTGATCAGTATTCTCTTTCTTTTCTGTAAAACATAGGCATTAGCAGGGGAAAAATAATGATATGTAATATCTGGAACCAGGGAATACAAAGCCACAATTGGCTGAGGGCCTGGGCAATTGCTCTTGCATCATGTTACTGGAAGGACATACAATGCACTAGAGGGAATTACTGGAAAAGGGGTTCAGTAACCTGATGCACTTTGTGCTGAAGGAAGAAATCACACTACATTTTACTTATCTGACCACATTCAGTGATGGCTCACGTTTAGTCATAAGCTGGAGAGGGAGTCTATAACCTGTGCAGAAAATAGAGATTAGTAGCTTTTATTCATAAATTAATGTATGATGTGCTCTACTTGTATCTTTACAACAGCAACCAATTTTTAGCCTATTTTTTTTGCTAGGAGGGACTATGACCACTTGAAGCCTGACCTCCTCCCTAATACAGACCCCCTTCACAAATTATTCCTATCTCACCAAAGGGTATTTTTCAGAAAGATAGGTCATCTTCGTTTGTAAACTAAGCCAATAGCTTCAACCAGTTGAGATTCTTCCAAGCACCACTGCAGTCCTTGCTCCTTAGAGACCAGTATTCCAGATGACTTAACAGTCCAGACTGATTAAAAACTACCCACAAACAGTAATGAAATCAAGTGAGGACCTGTAGAATCAACCTGGTACATTTTAAGCATGCATAACTCAGACTACATAGACTTGAACATCTGTCTTAAGTCACAATATCTGTGACTATTTTGATATCCATGGCACAGATCTTTACTGCAGGAATATTTCTCTCTCTTTTCTTTCTTTCTTTTATCTTTCATAATAAATTGCAAGTGTCTCTGTAAAACATCGGTTACTGGTGTTTTTAAGGGAAAAGCAAGTTTATGCACTGTACACATGAACAGACTCTTTATTAGCAAAGAATTTTCTTATGACAAACATTAACCCTTTTCCACAGAAAGCCATGTTTTCATTTAAAAACACAAAGACTGAGCAGTCTTTATCACCCTTCTACAGTCCTCCTCAGAGCAGTATTATATTTGAGAGCTTTTGTGTTTTACCTGTTCAAAGTAAATTGGATTACATATTGAAGAGTGAAGATCTGGATTATATATTCCCTCTAGTGCACCTTATTAAAACACTGAAGCCAATGAATTATAATAAATAACGACACCTCAAAGCTTAAGAACTACCAGCAGCCATGGCTTTGTTGCACAGCAAGCACCAAAAAGCTTGGGATGGTAACAGACAGTGATGCTTCCTAGTCATTTCTAACCTCAGATTAAAGGTGCTTTCAGCACACGCCAGGGACCTGTGACACATCCATCCTTCAGTGACATAGGCTGAACTTGTGTCACATCTTGCCTCGAGCTGAAGGATGTCACTCTGCAGTTGGTGCCACTGACTGCTGTGCCCTCCCTTCCCCCGGTTTGCCAGAGTGCAAACACATGTTATTCACATGGCTCTTGGGAGAAGAACCCTGCCCTGTCTCATCCTCCTTCCAGGTCGGCATGAATCCATACCTCAAAAAAACTTTTGTTTGAAGATTTTTATCTAAAAATGTCTAAACAAGGAGCACACATGTTTTTAGCATAAAGAGTAAATACAAAATAATACCCTGCAAAAGAGGTGAGATATAATACAGGTCAGACTGTGACTCTTGGAGTCAAACTCAGGAGCTATCACTCAAACGGTCTCATGGATGCCAGCAGCCTATTTGTGTAGGAGCACAACACCACAACCAGGAAAACTTGGAATGTCGCATGTGTCACAGGCAAGAACTTTTCAAAACAGGCACTGTGACATTCCAACACTGAATCAAAAACATACTGCTTAAAAGATCCTCAGTATTTAAAGCACGCTGATGACTCCTCTTTCCACTAAAGCAAGATGGACACATAATGAGCTCTGGTCATAAACCTGAAACACCCACGGCACCTATGCAGATCGAAGATGTCAGCTGATCTTTAAGAAAGCTTCAATCAATAGGGTTAATTTAAATCATATTTACACCCTGAGCATTCCGTTTTGTACTGATTTAATGGACAATGAATAAACTCTTCCTAAAGTTCAAGTGTTGCTTCCTGAGCTATCAAAACAAGAACTCCTAACAACACATAACTAAAGCATACAGCACTAGGTATTGTTTTTCATAGTAAGGATAATGAATCCTCACTCTTCCATTCTTTCTCAAGGCAATTTACGTGATTACCTCTCTCATTTGTTATTACAGGATGAGATCATCCCATTACTTGTCTGTCAAAACTCAACCTAGAGCAACAACCTGAACTCCACGGGTAATACTATGGACAAATCCTTTTAAAAGGGAGGGTCAATGTTACTTGATTTAATTTCACAGGAAAGCCTATATAAATTGAAAATATTATACACCACACAAAAATAATTGAGTCTTAAACTTCCAATACTGGCAATAATACCCACAAAAGAAAGAATTTAAGCTCTTCATTGTGAACACTGCCCTTAAAACTTCATGAAGGGCTACACTTTTTAAACAGGTGTTCATTCACATAAATGAAGGTTAAATCCCCTCTAACTTATTTTCTAACTGTCTTCCCATGTGGCTTATATGGGCATCTAATGTGGTATCAAGAAAACCAAATTCTTCCTCTGGACTCACAACAATTAATATTCTTTAACTAAATAATAAATTAATAATTTTATCTATTTCTCAAATATATATATATTTCTTAAATAATTAAGAATGGGATTTATAGGATTGGTTAAGTTTCCCCCAGTGTCTGCCTTTGCTTCCTACCAACACAGTTCTATAAACCACAGATTTGTCCAGTCACCCTTTTATTTGCACAGGAGTTTTCAAACATGTTCAGTGAAACTGATTCTGAGGAAGAACTGTCACTCTACTGACATTTAGTAAGAAAAGCAGCAAAACCAGTAGTTACTTTCTCTGTCCTCAAGCAGAGAATGAAACAAAAAAGAAACAAACAACGAAACAGGAAAAAACCTCCAAACATCACCACTGCTAACCTAAGAAAAATTACTGTAAACTGAATCTAGTTTGAGGACTGAAGGGGGCACAGTAAATTCAGCTTGAACTCAGAAGGAGCAGTCCTGAAGCTTGTTGAAATACAAGCTAAATCTGAAAAGAAGCAATATCTTCAGAAAAAGAGAATTTTAAATTTTCACAGTTCTGATTGAATACCTGCAGATAGATAGATTGCAATAAGCTATCAGAGGAGGCACTTTACCAGGGAAATGAACAATGCTGAACAGAAGATAATTCTGGCTGATAAAATACTGGAAAAAACAGAGGGGAAGAACAAGACAGATTTTGAAGAAAGAATAGTAAAATCCAAAACATTAAAAATGTACTAGCTGAAACCAAGATCACTGTTGCGGTGGAAATTCAAACACCCCAATCTGGAAACTTCAGGAAAAAAAATAATCACAAATCCAGAATAGAAAATACAACCTTTCCTTTAGAAAGAAAACAAATGGAAAGATTTGGAAGAAGTCCTCTAGAACTCAAGATACCTAAGCACCAGATTTAAAGTAAAAATGCAAATGTAATTTCTGAATATCAACATTGATCAGATAACAGAAGTATGATTAGTGGTCAATGAGATGAAGAAAAGTACGATTTCGGTCAAATGCTCACAGCTCTTTATACGCATTGTAACATCATACTTTAGCAAAATCAATGGCAGAGACAACTCCTGCCTCTGGAAAAGCCATATGAAGTATGATACTGTGAAAGATAAAAACAAGGAGATTCTGCCGATACGAAATCTTTACAAGAAGAAATACTGTATGAGAACACATGTTCAAATTAAGTTCCAAAGAGATTTGAGTATATGCTAGCATACTTTGTGGAACCTTTTTTAGTTCTGCAGGAATCTAATTGAAACTATCAAGGGCCCGAAGCTCTGTTAAATATGATACATTCTTACAAGGATGCATAACTGGACAGTGGAGTGATGGAAATATGGAAACTGATGTGAAGAAGTGCAACTTCTTCTAACCTTTCAGCGTGGGGCCACAGAACAACAACAAAACCCTGTAACCAATACAAACTCTGGTGTAACGCAGAAAACTAGTAAGTGGCCTAGACTGATTGCTTACCATCTTGTGATCCTGTGCAACATTTCCAACTGGGTTTCCTACAAACCGAGATCTCAGGAGAAAGAGCAGGCCACCCTAGAATTCCATGTGTCAAACAGTAACATTATTTCAAGGGCAAAAGGGGCAAAAGGCAGCTCAGTTCAGCAGCCTGGATAGGCCACACAACTCACAGTGTAGGAGATAAAATATCATTCAAGGAAAGTCTTTGGCCAAGAAATATTAGAGAAGCAAAGGAAGACCAAGAAACATATCAGGCAATTGAGATGTTGTCTCTGCAGCCAACAGAAGAGATGGAGATGCAGAAAAGCATTAGGCAGGAAGTGAGGAACTGGGAAAAGCATCTGGGAATTCAACAGAAAGGCTGTGAGTCAGTCAGTCTGGGGAATCAAACACCAATTCAGCCCTGGACACCTGCATGTTCCTTGAAGTGGAAATGCACTGGTGTGGAGAAGTAAACACACCCACAGCAGATCCTAAGGAGCAGCTCAGAGCATGAGAGTAGATTTGGTGTACTGACAAATGCCAGCCGAGCTGAAGAGATCAGCTTCCACCCTGTGTGCCAAAACAGTCATGGAAAGCTGGTGGATAGGCTGCCCATCCCTATCCATTATGCTAATTGCATCCATTTTGATAAACACCGTATTTCAAGTATCAGAAAGCACATGCTTTGTACTCAAGTCTGACATGCAAAATCCCAACTACTTAAGTCAACAAAGGAAGGAGGTGTCAAGTTTGTTAAAACATGGACTATACTTTGTTCAGGCAGATGATCAACTGGCAAAGAGCTTTTCTAAATCTTAAGCATAAACAGGTTTTCAAGTAATTTCTTCCTCAACTCTCTGAATTGAGAGGCTGCAAGCAAGAAAAAATCTTAGCTCCAAATGTGAAATACTAATTGCGCCGTCCAGCAAGGCTGCAGAAAAGCTTTTCAATTTAGAACAATGTCACAGTATTAAAAACTATATTAGATCTGACATTGATATGTCACAACAGCCAGCCAAACTCAGAACCTCTCCTTTTTGCCTTTCCAATGTGGAAATTAAATGACAACTCTTTTTGCAAAAATATCTGGGGAGAAGTAGTATTTCATCAGATCCTCTTATCACCTGAAGTCAGCATATTTCCATCTGTTCTCTTCTGCTTAAACATTTGAATCATTCTTGGCAACATGGCATGGACTTAAAACTCCTACTGCACCTCTCACACAGTCACTGTCCCAGCTGTAAGTACATATACCCTATTTGCAAAATAATTCACTTCTAAAAACAGTTCTTGCTAAGAACAACTTATTTCTCTTGGGATTCAGAGATCTCACAATAACATTTTAAACAAAGTCGCTTAGAATTTAATCTCTAATTCACACACACAAATGTACACAGGCAAAAGGAGCACAGTAGCCAGCAGCTAAGTGTACAACAGCCTCAGTCTCTCTTCCTGTAAGCTCTAAGTGAATACATCGCTCTGCCATCCATTACCAGGTACAATAATTCCTTACTATAATGTCTTGAAGTAGAAGAGTTTGTCAAACGTTATCACAGTATAGCAGAAAGCAGTTAAGAGGCATTTTTAAACCTATTTGTTGCATTTGAATGCAAGATACACTTAATAACATGACCTTTTAGTTGTTTATAAAGTTTCAAGATCTTTACATCCATAAAAGTAATACTGTCATACTGGGCACAGTGCCCAAATGATGGTAGAGATCTGGGTTCATGTTCTGTCCAAATGCCTCTGCTACAGCTGATGCAGGCTGCTGTGGAAATAAATATACCACATTCCTCTGGAGAAGGAATTATTTAATACAGACCAAACTACCAGACTGCCCAGGGAAGCAAGAAGAATATGAGGAAAGAAAATACTTTTTTCCCTGTTGGTGAACAAAAGGAAAATGACCCTTCCCGACCAAGGGTCACACAGAAGCAAAATATGGGCATGGCATTATGTGCAAGGCATGAAACAATTTAATTACAGAGAAAGCTCATCAACCATCAAATACTTTTAAAGCAGAAAAGTACATTTTTTGGTCTTGTCCTGGAGATTAATGCAGTGATGCAAGATAATGTGAGTTTGCAGAACAGCTATGAAAATCCAATTTCAAATCTTTTCTATTTTCTTCTTCTTAAAAAGGAAAATAAAATCCAAAGAACCCTTCAGTTAAGCCATGCTTACGAAGAAAAACCCCACTGATGTGACTAGTAATGACATTGACACAATAACTTAAATGAGTCCAGACCCTAATTCAGTATAAAAATGGATCCACACTGCTTATTAGAAAAGCAGTATCTCTGAAGTAAACCATTGATCTAATACACCTTGTTAGCAGAGATTACATCTATGTACTCGCTAATCAGCACTGCCCTAACGCATTAAAAGATCATCATCATTCTCCTAACTTGTTACAATACAATGTAGTGGAGAAAATGCCTCCAAACAAGTATTTAAATAAGAGTTTCTCTGTTCAACTGCTTCATAAACCAAGGCCAAGAGGAGAAAACCAGTGTAGAAGGGGCAGATTTTTCATCCCTTCGCCCAAAGTGACTGATACTCCTTTTCCTGCAAAGCACTGAGGCACTCAGAGTGGATCCAGGAGAACAGATAACTTGAGTACTATTCTTCTGCTCCAACATAAAGCCAAGAAGAAGTACTTGCACCCACCCCCAAGGCTACATAAAATACTTGGCTTTAGGCTGAGACATGCCAAAAGAAGTATGCCATGTTCCAGATAGAGAGAAGGGCATTAGACTTAACCCTGATTAGTTTGGTGATGAGAGTTTCATGGCAAACTCAGAGTTGAGGGCAACGCCAGAGAATCAATGCTTCTCATTGTCTAGCTTAAGTTACATGATAAAAGCCATCTAATGCCATCATACCCACAGTCTCATCAATTTGAATGTCAATTCTCATTCTACAATTCAAGACAAATTACTTCAAGAGTCAATAATGAGGGAGGATAAGTCAGCAAAAGTTAGATCACAAAAAAAGAAAAAGACAGCTGTATTTACATCCTCTAATGCAAATATGAATTGAGATCATCCCTAGTTAAAAATCTTGTACACAATATTTCTAGTCAGCTTCAAGGACATATATGTTAGTTTCCCACAGAGCAACCATGCCAAAATTTATACCATATTAATGGGTGGCTAACTTAGATTATATTATGAGCAAATTTCACTATTATGTCACTACAGAAAGGGCAATTAAGGAGAAAAAAATCCAACCCACCACAGCAAAAGTTCTTTTTTTCCCCTGTTTACTTTTGACCAGGTAACCTCCACCTTTGTCACAAGATCAGTATCATCTAGAGAGCTTCCAAAGGGTCATCCTAAATGCTATAATTACTACAAATCATGCATCCTGTTTACCATGTCAGCAGATTTAGTCTTTAACTCAGGATCAGCTAGATCTCTCAATACCTTGCTTTTAACCAGTCTCTCCTACCAAGAAGAATCCACTGGCTTTCTCCACCTTCCTTGTCCCTCAACTGGCAGACCACAGGTGTTAAAAGAACCAACAGAAAATTTCAGCATTTCCATGAAAAAAATAAACCTAAGTTCTATTTATTACCGTGCCTGTCACGATGGGAGTGGCTTGGAGACTCCATCCATCCCTCCCTTCCTCTCCCACCTTCTGTTGACCACTGTGTGACAAACCCTTGCTATTTTAGCACATGGTCTGATAAGTTCCCATATGTTCCTTTAAATACTGCCAACTCTAATAAATTAGTTAGTTACAGGGGTTTGATTAGTTTTGGCAACATACTGAAAAAAGCTACAACTTTTTACCAGCCCTTTTCTGTACAAACAAACAAAACCCCTGGAAATGGACTTGTTGCTACTACCTCAATGCCACAGCAGCTGCAATTCCAGGCAAAGCACAGGCACTACTAAGAGCTACATTGACAGCAGATTTCAAAATATGTGGAGAATTTCACCTTCTGAATACTCATCTATAGACTATACAGACTTCATTCACATACCAAAATAATGGATACAGCACACAAATCTTTAAATTCTAAAAGGCAGTGGGGTAATTCAGAAACAAATAACTATTTCTCTATTCTGAACTTCCAGCAAATGCTAAAAAAAAAAAAAAAAGAAAAAAAAAAGAAAAAAGGAGGGCACATTTATGAATCCTACTTCCATACAAGGACAAAATCTTCCAAAAGTGTTTTCTTCATCTGTAAAGTGGCATCACCAATCAGACTATTACACATACAGCTGCAAGAAGACTTAGGAATGCATGCACTGTGCAAACGGGTTGATTAACAGAACCCCAAACTCCCAACCTGGTTCCCCAATAACTGAGAAATGACTGGAAAATTTGGAAAATTGATGGCTATCTCAAACCCTCTCTAATTCAAAGATAACAAAGTCAGAAAGTTAGAAGAATGTCTTTTCAGACCTTGAGAGGCCAGGGGGTAATCCATGAAAGAAGAGCCTGAGAAAAATTTTTCACTAAGAAGAGCAGGGGTGAACTTTTGAGGCAAAACACGTTTTTTATGGATTTATCAATCCTATCCACACTCCAAAAGATTGTAAAATAAATTTAGAAATCTGCAGCCAATGAGGAGTGGCGGCTGGTCATTTCCCACACAAGAATAAGGTATTTTATCAACATAACACTGACTGAAGATCTCAGCAGTCTACATGAAAACACACTTCACAACAGTGCCTTAATTTAGATTATGAACTGTTTACAAGTCCATAGAGCATTGAAGGTCTGAAGAAACACTTAATCTCACAGTAAACATGTACAGGACCTTGAACCAAAAACAGATGCAGTCCATATGTTTTTTTTTGCTTAGCCTGAAGTACTAATTATCATGGAAGTGCATAAAGAAGAAATCACAGGTTTCAGGAGAAGAAGCTTGATTATTCTGTACCAATTCAAGAAGTACCAGTGGAAACACCATTGGGTTCTGTATCTCCAATCTCATATAAATACATATACGGTGCCTAAGGAAGGGTAGAATACCTCGATGAACGTATATGCACAGTATTATTAAGACCTAGATGAGTACGACCCAAACCTCTACAAAAGCGTCTCCAGCTGCCAGCCGTCGAAAACAAAGCATTCGGCCAACATACTTCACAAGGACATCTGGAAAATACGGACAAGCCGAAGCAAATCTGTTCTCTTCGTAAATTTCTGAATTACAACATTGTCTTATTCCACGGAACGCGTGCTAAAGGTTCGGCAAGAAAATTCTCCCAGAACCCGGGGCGAGTCACACCCTGATGCACGGAGCCATCGGTCACCGGTGGGCTCCCACAGAAGGCGTAAATCCGCGGGGGAATCTTGGCGCATTCCGCGGTCCCGGGCTCGGGCGGGCGGCAGGACCGGGGAGCGCCGCTGCAGCCGCGCCGCGGCCGCGGAGGGACCCCGCGCCCCGGGAGCCGCCGAGGGCCCCGCCCCGGCCCCGGCCCCGCCGCCGCCCTTACCCGCCAGTCCCCCGCCGCCGCCATCGCCGCCGTGCCCCTTCCTCCTCTGCAGGATGAAGTAGGGGTTGGCCCGCTCCGTCACCCACAGCGCGTTCGCCAGCAGCACCTCCTCGGGGTTCACCCACATGCTCCCGGCGCGCACAAAAGCAGGCCCGGCGGGCTGAGGGCTGGCTCACGCACGCACCGCCCGCATCAGGCGCCGCCGTGCCCGGCCGCCGCGGCGGACGGCGCAGCCCCGCGGGCACCGGTGGGCACCGGGCGGAGGCGGCAGCCGCATGGCCCCCGCCGCCTACCCGCGCTCCACCGGGCGCGGAGGGGCGGCTGCTGCGGCCCGGGGCGGCGGCAGCTCCCGCCGCAGCGGTGACATCAACGCCGGCCCGGCCCCTCCGCGCTGCCTCTCGCACAGAACCCGCGGGACCGGCGCGCACCCGCGCCGTGCGCGCCGCCGATCGCTCCTCCCGCCCCGCGGGGAGCGCGCTCCGCGCCCCCGCACCTGAGCACGGGCACGGGCACGAGCACAGCCGCGGCGGGGCCGCGCCCGGCATCGCTCCGCAGGGAAGCTGCGGGCAAGAGCCGCGCGCCGAGAGCCGCCCTGCCCGGGAGGACTCGGGGTGCCGGGAGACCACAAGGTGAACCCGAGCCGGCAAGGCGGGCTCGCCCCCCAGAAAGCCAAACGGGTCCTGGGTGCGTCCAAAGCACCGTGGGCAGCCGATGAGGAAGGGGATGCTGCCCCTCTGCTCTGGCGAGACCCCGCCTGAAGTGCTGCATTCAGCTCTGGGGTCCCCAGCCTCCTCTGCAGACAGACTGAGAGAGTTCTGGTTGCTCATCCTGAAGAAGAGAAGGCTCGTGGAGACTTTATAGCACCTTTCAGTGACTGAACGGGCTGCAAGAGAGCTGGAGAGGGACTTTTTGATAGGACAAGGAGTGATGGCATCAAATTGCAAGAGGGTAGGTGTACATTAGATACCAGGAATAAATTCTTCAGTAGGAGGGTGGAGAGGCAACGGACAGTTGGCACAGGTTGCCCAGAAAAGTTGTGGATACCTCATCCCTTAAAGCGTTCAAGGCCAGGTTGGGATGGTGCTGGTCTAGTGGGAGGTGCTGCTGCCCATGGCAGGGGGCTGAAATGAGATGATCTTTAAGGTGCTGTCCGACCCAAACCATTCTAAGATTCCCTTTTTAACTGCCTGCCTTGAAAGATTTGGCCTTTTCATCATGTGGCTCGGAAAATTTTGTGAAATTGGGTGTCAAAAGGAAGAGCAGGCTCTGGTCTCAACCAGAAGGAAGCCATCCACCAGAGGAGGTGACACTGCCCTCTTGCCACAGCCCCTTTTCTGTGCCTGTTCTCTGCCATGCCCCACACTATGTCTGAAGTTCACCTCTGCTGCTGAAGACCACCTTGTGCCTACTGCTAAAGTTTTTTTGAGGACCTGAAGAGCCCTAGAATAAAGCATACTCAAAGGGAACACTAGTGTGTATAGATAACACATTTTCTACCCTTGTAGCTCTGAATGCTATTTGGTTTCCAAGTTGTCAGGAAAGGCCTGGACACACTGACCTCCCTTTAGGTGTAAATTGTTCCTTTCCAATCAGATTTGTATCTTTGTTTTATTAAAGATGTTGATAAGGCTAAATTAAACCCCAAAGACAACAAAAAGCCATGTTTTGGCCACAAACTGCTCATGCAGGCTGTACTTTATAGCAGAGTCCAGCCTTTCATCAACTGGTGCTGGCATGGAGCTGGTACCCAGTGTCCATCACGACAGAAAGACAGAAGAAGACGGAAACACGGTCCTGGAAGAAATGACTCTTCATCTGAGGTAGCAGTCATGTGGTTGTTACTGGCTAGGGAAAGAGTTCAGGAGGGGGAGGTGACTGTCCCTGATGTACACTTAGAAATGGCCAGTTCTGCTCAGTTCCACTGCACCATGGAGAATGTTCATCTTCATCATCAAAGAGGGCAGCTGCACCTTGAATGTAAACGCAGAAGAGCCTCTTCACTCTTTCCCAGAGCAATGGAATTACAACCCCAGTGATGAACTGACCAAAACCCCCACCTCCCTGTCCCCCCTGTGCTGTTGCTGGGAAGGAGGGAGGGGTTGGGGAAAAAAGGTGGTTTTTTAAGGGCTGATTTTACTCCTCTGACTCTGTTAGCAATGAATTCACTCTGTACCCTTAAGTTGAGCCTGTTTTGCCCTTGGTGTGTTTTCTCCCTTATCTCAGCTCATGACCCCATCATTAAATTTTTTTCTCTCCTCTGTCCAGTTGTGGCAGGGGAGGGTGAATGAGTGGCTTTCGTGGATGCCTGGCATTTGGCCGCTCTCAAACCATGACAGGAACAAAATAATGAACTTCTCATCAGTCCCTTGAATTATCATTGGGATTTAGAAAAATCTGAAATGGGAATAAAAGAATATTTGCCCCTCCATGTTTTATAATATTTTGTTGAAAAAAATGTACGAAGTTGGAACCTCAGTGTGGTTTTAACACGGAATGGGGCTGTTTAAAGTTCTCTGTGCCACTACATTTAAAACTATCATGTATGTCATTCATTTTTGAAAAAAATATGACATACATGTTTTTTCAACATGTATGAAACATGAAATAAATAGAAGAAATTCTATTTCTTCTGTAAAGAAATAAAGAAATCAGGAAAGATATCAATACAAACTGAGGAGTTATTTCATATAACATATTATAAACCTCCCAGGGAAAAAAATAAACATGCTTCTAGAAGGACAATCATTCTGTGTAATATCATCATACCAATGGATATTAACTTTACTGAAGCAGGAAAAAGATGAAATAAAGCAGACATTTTATAATTTATTCCCCAGAAGACCTTCTTACAATGGATCTCTTCTTTAGACACAGCCAACTAGCATTTGCTGGTGGTTCAAGACTGCCATTCAGTTGACCAGGAGCAAAGTTAAAATATCAAAATTTTGAAGGATTATCTTTGAGAAATTCACACCTTGCTTAGGTTGGAAAAACAGGTGCATATATTCAGGAGAAACAAACTGGCTGCAAGCTTTCAGTCTGGATGAGGAATCTACCTTTCCAAGGAAGGTTAAATAAAACAGTTTCATACTCTGAGATGCACTTTTTTTAAACTTCTCTATGATTATGACAGCTGTTCTTCAGTATTCCACTTCCCACTTTTTCTCTTATTGTGAATGACAGTTTTCTTAGACATCTTTTTTGTGTGAAGTTCTGCTGTTCTTTCATGACAAATGGACGACTTGTTACTGGTTGGTAAAAAGTGTTTCCCTATATTTAACTCCTATCAGGTGTCATATTGACCCCTTTACTCTTTATAAAGCCCTGTTGGTGTTCCAGGCTCTCCGTGGGTAAGGCAGGTCCCTGTCCACAGCCCACACATCTTTTTGTGGGCTACCCTGCTTCTTGAGGTGTGTTGGATAAAACTCACAGTTTCCAGCTCTCCTTCATGTCTATACCATCCTGTGGATTCTGGTAGTTTCTGGAGTGTAGGTGTCAGAGGTGGACTTTGTATGTTAACAACAGAGCTTTACCAGTTTTGGTTTTGTTTTGACAGAAGCAAAGTCCTTGCTAGTTTTGAGACATTATGTGTGAATTTTTTTTTTAATTTTTTTTTTTTTACACAGCGCTGCACTGGCAACACATTGAGCATTTTATCCAAAATCCTCATTCGGAAAAGCTTTCCAAAGCAGTAGTCCCTATCTTGGTTTTAACTGACACCCGTTGCCTTATGTCCGGTTTGTAGACATAAGCACTAGGCTATAGTAGGGTGACCTGAGTCCTGATATAGCAGTGGCCTTACATCACTATTTATCTTATCAATTCCTATGTCATTCAGAAAAATTGTCATGAAATTTCTTTAGCACAGAATTGATCATGTAGAATATTAAAATTATACAGCGACTCCTACCAGCTTTGCCACGCACTATTATCCCCTTATTCTCCAATATCTCTGTGGGTTGGTTTTACACCCAGATGTTATGGCCAAGTTAATTTTATATACAATCTGTCATTACAAAAAAAATTTCTTCAGCAAAATTCAGACATATTATACCAACCCTACTATTTCTATTGACTGAAGATTTCACCCTGCCAAAACAGAAGCAACCTTTGTTTGACAGGACCTACTTCCACAAGACTGTGCAAGAACAATTATATTCTCATCCTGAAAGTAGTTGTTAACACTGTGGCAGGTTAATTATTCTGTAATTGTAACAAAGTTCAGTGATAGACTAACCAGTCCATAGTTAGTTAAGTCTACTTAACTAATTAATAGAGCTGCTTGCTTTTAAATGTGCAAACTGCATCATTATACAGATAAATGTATGAATTCCAACATCTGCTATATTCCAGTGGAATGAAAATAGAAAAAGTTTAAGAATGAAAATACAAAGAAGTTATTAAATTTCCTATGATAACAAAGCTGATGATAAAGCTGAGAAGAAAAACTGCTCTTTGAATATGCTTTAGGAGACTACAGGCAGCTGAGCCAATGTTACTAACATAAATGGAAAGCAAACAAACATTTGATGGTAGCTAATATGTTAATGTAACAGTGCCCTAAAAAAGGCACAATTACCATGTTTCAGTGGGATGCTAGAGGGAAAAAAAAAGGGAGGTATACATCTTGATAACAGCAGAATTGGCCCTTTTTTTTGAAATTCAGTGATCCAGCTCCATCTTGCACCTTCCTTTTGGCACTTTCTGGAGCCACCAGCAACCAGGTAGATGAGAAGTCACCAAACCAGTTCAGCCAACAGCTTCCTTGGCAGTTTTTTTAGCATGACATGAGTGAGAATGTTTGAAGACAAATAACTGGCAAGGAATGAAGTTTCAAAGATTTTGATGGTTTCATTGCATGCTCAAGTAATTAACTGTTTTAACAAGTTGGAGATGACAGATTTCTTGAGGAACAATGTAAGTTATGTTGGACAACAGAGAAATACTGGACTAAATTTGGCTTTAACAGTATTAATACTCAGTAATTATGTACCCCAGAATCCCTTCATTAATTACTTATGCAAAGTACCTGAATTTAAATACTTTGATATGTGTCATAAGACTTAATTAACATTGCCCATTCAATAAGTGGTTGGGTTTGTTTGTCCTTAAATTCAGAATAAATTTCGTTTACCCTCTGATGATGTCCCTTGCTTTTCTATACACTGTTTTTTTTATCTGTGTTGTCCTAAAATAGAATGCACATCTGATGTGAAATAATTTAGAGAAGCAGCACTACATGAAAAATGAGGAATAAACCTACCTGCTAAAACAAGTAAAAGCCAAAATACTGGTCTGTCCATTTAAACATTTGTGCATTAAAGGATTTACAGAGTTAAGTCAATTTGCAGTTATTTATTGGGACAAATGGGGTATAGTTGAATAATCATTACTTTAAGTATTTCACAAGTTATTCTGCTGTTTGGTTTTTTTTTTTTTTTTAATTTTACCCAGTTTCTTTTAAGTTTCTGAGATGTCCTCTACTTGCTTACAAAGTATTAGAAGCACATTATGCAACTCCAGTGCAATCAGTGAAGCTAGATTCCTATTCGATGTTTCTTTCTGTGACTTTAAAAATTATTATGTGGCAGCTGGTATCTGAATTGACACTTAAAAACTTCTGTTACATGTTCATGAAGGAACTAGATGGTTGCTGAAATGCTGATGAAATATGCTTGATTTGACATGTAAATGATGGGTAACAAACTTTACCACTTACTTGCCTGCTTGTTGAAAATAATATGACAGCACCAAGATTAGTTAAGATACTGAAATATGGAGAGCTGAATTCTTTTGAAGGTACTGCCTCATTTGCAGTGGAATACACTAAATTGCCCACAAATAATGTCATTGTATTTGGTCTAATTTAGAAGAGGATTGCCATTGCAGTAGTTCCACACAGCCTTGCAAAAACCCAAGCAGATGAATTGGCTTCTGCTAATTTTCTGAAAAAGCCATGTAAGAGAACACTGACCTGGTTCCTCCTCCTCCCCCTCCTTCTTCAATGACCTTCACTGAGTGTTGTTTCACTCACTCTTCTCTCTAGCTGCAATTGTGCAGTTGAGGATTTTCCCCCGTCTTAAGCCTCTTATTCCAGAGGTGCTGCCACCATTGCTGATGGGCTTTACTTTGGCCAGCAGCAGACCCATGTTAGAGCTGGCTAGCATTGCCTCCATCAAACACAGGGAAAGCTTCTGGCAGCTTCTCACTGCAACCACCCTGCTATATAAACCTAATACATGAGCTCTCTGAAACCTAAAAGAAGAAGGAATGCAAGTTTTTATTGTTATTATTATTGGCTTTGTAGATAAAAACCCCTTATATATTTCAGCATTCACCAAAAAGGTGTGGATGAAGGAGGCTTTGAAATGCAGGTCTGTAACTTTGGAGTGAAGTGGTACCCAGTGTGATGTCTACTTAGTAAATCTTACCCTTAGTAAATCTGCATTTTCTTCGGAAGTTTGTAAGAGAATATTTAGGTGGAGGGAGATAAAAAATCTTTGATTGTCAGAGGAAAAGAAAAGGTATGAATCAACTTTGTGAAGCAGCATGGAAGGCCTACTCTGTTTATGCTCAAAACAAACAACAAAAACCTCAACTGTGCCCTCCCCACCACTGGCTTGAAATTCAGGCCTATCCCATCTCCATTCAATGTCTGGGATTAACCTTCCTCCTTCCAATAAGGTAGCTGAGGGAAAATGAGTCAGAAAATGCCTGGTCACAGGTATATTGCTTCAAGTGAGTACTGGTTGGCTCCTGAGCTACGGTAGAGTTGCAGAGGTCACTACAGGGACACATTGCCATGACCTGGTGGATATTAAGGAGGGTGATATTAGTCACAATTCACCCCTCAGCCTTTTTGTTAATTCTGATCATTCTCACCTCTGTAGTCCAAGCTGCAAAATTTGGTATTTCTTTATTAGAATCCTCTTTACTTTCTTCCAACCCCCTGTTCTCTCTTTAAGCAGAAGAGATTGGTAGTTTATTTTGGTATTTCAGTAGTGTGTCTACTCAAAAGAATGTAGAAACCAACACTGTGGATGCAATTTCTGCACAGCTCCTGGCTGAGTAACAGCACATATCATTGTGCAAGTTTCAGAAAATACAGAAGTTGGCTGCTTGAACATAAAAATGCAAAATTAGTGGTAAACTTCAGAATACAACAACAGCTTCCTATCCCCTTGAAGGAAATTTCTGCTGTGGACTCTGGGCAATTACTTCATATTTGCTTGTGATTGTGTTGTGGATCCTATGGAAGGAGCTGCTCTGTGCTACCTGTCCCGAAGGAACTGTATGGGAAGAATTTGGAGGGAATAAGGGACCAGTAGGTACTGGTAAGAATAAGGAATATTCCCCTCAGGAATATTTACAAATAATTCATCAGTCATTTGTAACCATTTCCCTTCCATCTCACTACCTAGGAAAATCTGTCTACAATAAATCAGATTTTGTGGGTGACTACATGTATAGGCAGTAGTTTTCTACAGAAAGTTATAATTTGGATCTTTTCAGGTGGATATTCCAAGTGGTGTAGAGCTCAAAAACAAAGTGGAATTTTGTGAAATTTTCCTCTTTGCTTAAAAACAGACACTGAGAGCAGTCATGGAAAATATCAGAAATCTGTTGAGAAAGTCACAGCCAACAAGTCATGTGCATGCAGAGCTATGGCAATGGGATTACAGCTTCAGTAGCAGTTGAACTACAACATGGGCTACCCCAAGAGTTTCCAATACAATTAATATTTTACTTTGCTCTTCATTTGATTTGCAATTCACATGGACTGTTACATCCAAGATGCTCTTGATAACAGCATTTCTAGGGATTTGTGTCATTTTGTTAAATGTCTTACAGGATTTCTGACATCTTTTTACTCTTTGATGCTTACTTACTTTGATGTAGCAGAAAAGGTATATAAAAGTGGATCAGTTCCACAACAGAAACTTCTGTTAAACCTGTGCTGTTTTCAGCTGGGGTGAATTTAATTTTCTTCATACCAGATAGTATGGGGCTGTATTTTGGACAACACGTCAGATATTTTAAAATAGTTTTTGTTCTAAAAGCCTACTACATTTGTTCTTAGTTTAGAGATCAATGTATCAGAGGTAGACTAGAAATCAATAGTCAGGAAGAAGTATCTCTTCATGAAGACCTTTATTTCTAATTTTAGGGGTGGAAGTTTGTGTTAGAGAAGGACTTTAGAACACCATACAAATGAAATCTGCTGTATCAGAGAGGATCGCACCTATGTTTTATACGGCACGTTCTCAAATCTGTTCCTAAACCTTCCAGAAACCTAGTATACTTTATAGATATATTCCCAGCTGAACTCCCACCCTGTTTGCCACTGCACATGAAGCTGTCTGTAGAACCTAATGTACTGGTTTAAACTATAATTTTAGACATTACACTTGAAGGGGTGTAAACACCCACAAACAACCTTTGTTGAAAGGATTTTGAGCTTATGAAAATTTTAATAAATTACTTCAGTGTTGCTTTTTAATTTGCATAACGTGAACTTTTGTAAATTACAAAACATTACATACATTTTATTTATGCATATGCATTTATTTATAGACAATGTATAAGAAGCATATGCCAATTCTAAAGTGTGACAGTCAGTATGCAGAGAATCGTTTGCCAATTTTATTTTCAAACAAAAATAACAATATACATACTGTGGTCACACTGCCATGGCACAATTTCCAACAGTCCTGAATTGCAACACTTTGGAGAAACTTGTCGTTTTAGAGGTTTCTGAAAACTGAGACAAACAGGGAAGTCAACGTTCAGATATAGGAAAAAAAGAAAGAGCTGAGAGATTTCTGAGCCATGTATGCTATTGTTGTAAGTGAGGTACATCTAAAGTAAATTAAATCTCTTCATTGCAAAGGCAAATCATCACATTACCTGTTTATAACACAGATATTCAGGGAAACAAAACGAACAATAAAACTCCTCAGTAAATTCCAGCAGCAGTTTGGACAAACAGATGTGAACCTGGTGAATCTCTGGCGTCAGTCCCCTCTTCACAGCAGATGAAGCAGGTGGGCTTTCTCTCACCAGCTCAGCGTTTTCTGAGACATGGGTCCAAAACGGAGCAGCCCCTCGCCTTTCCCGCTGGTTTCCAATCTCGGACCAAAACCAAACTGTCCAGTTCACTTCGAAAATCCGCCAAAGGATTGCTGCTACAGCCTCTCCAAGGCCAGTGAAGGGGGTAAAAAACCACAAGTTTCTTGCCTAAGCTAACAAAAAACCAAGCTAGCCTAGCAAAAAACAAACAAACAAACCAAAACAAAACAAAAAAAAACCCAAAAAAACAAACAAAAAAAACCCCCACAAAATACCCCCCCCCCTCAAAAAAACCAAAAAACCCCCCAGACTGCACCCCACACTGGATGCCAGGGCAAGTGAAGGCTTTGGAAAAACCCACTGAAGAACCCCAAGGCTCCCCCTTCCCCCAGACCCACCTAAAAGCTACAATAACCATTTTTGGGCATAAGGCAGATGATTCAGGGAATAAACTAATTATCATAAAATCACCCCAGGACAGAAAGGAAAATAGCTTGGGTGAGTGTGTATGACTGAATATGGTGATGAGACACTAGAACAACAAAGAATTAAAGGAACCATTCCAGAAAGAGTTTCATATCACAAGGGTCAAAACTACATTTGCAAAGGAAAAACAGCTAACAAACCAAAGATGACAGAATGAAAGAAAGATGACAGCAATGATAAATCAGAAAGGGATTAAAATATGCCCATACCTATGATTGAAAGTGGAAGAATTTACTTAATAGATTCATGGAGAAAAGTCATTATCTCACAGCTAGTAAGTATATCAGTGTTGCACACCATGACTGCCTTATTGAAATTAATTATTCTTGAAGTCTCTATTTTGTCCTAAAAAGAAAAGAGTAGGATATATTGAGTGAATCTTTCACAATAATTTGTCAGGAAGTACTCAAGTAGTATTATATGCTGCACTAAAATACCAAAAAGCTGCTTTGTGGGGGTTCTTTTTCTGTGCAGCATGCAGAAGCAGAGTTGTTAGTGGCTTATAACCACAACAGGAAACCACTTTCAGCACTTTCATTAGTTTTTCTAGGTATGACTAACTATGAGATTGTTTCACAACAGGTAGGGCACCAGAGGCATTATTTAGTCTTTAGCTGTGCTGGGTGGTTAAGCATACTTTTGAAAATACAACACTATTCCATAAAATACCAGCTATGAATTATGCAGAGCAGTCTGTAAACATAGTAACATACAAAAAAAAACACCCCAAACTCCTTTCTAAGTAACTCGTAGGGTATCTTAAAATGATTCCAGGGTTGAAACAAGTTAGGTACAAAACACTGAAATTTTCTAATGACAACAGCCAGTCTTTTAAGAAGTGAATATTCTTACAAGTTGGAAGGTTTTAAATGATTCTCGGTACTGTTCTAAAGGTTCCCCATGGATAAAGGTCATTAATTTCTCTGTAGAATTAATTTACAGTATATTATTATTATATTGTATGCACATGCATTATCAACAGCTTTGTAAACCCATACTAATTACTTTGGTTTGTCCCCTTCTAGAAGCTGTCAAATGCCAAAGAAAAACCTGATGACCTGTGGGTTTTTTCTTCCCCATTCAGAAGCATTCATGGGCAGCAGCAATCTCAAAATTCCACAGCTCATAGCTCTTTACAACTCAGCAACTGCAGACAAAATTAAGATTGAAAATAATGACCATAAAATAATGTACTTTGGGGTTTTTTTCCTGTAGAAGCACAGATGGCTTTCACATAAAGACCAAAGTCTGTGTCGTTGCATATTTTGTGGTGTAGGATGGAGGCTTAAGCATTCAATCTCTAACATTTTACAAGTAATTTAGGAGAAATACTTATTTTATATCTCAGAATTCAGCTTTTATGGCAGCCTATCTATGCATGGAAGTGATATTTTGTTGGCCATGAAAAAAAAATTGTGGAAATTCAAGGCAGTTAATCAGGAAAGTTTAGGTGGAAAAGTTTTGAAGGTAATCTGGTACAAAAACTTCAGAAAAGATTGGTTCAATTTTACATAAAATAATCACTAGCCCTAATATATTTCAAAATGCATGTGTGTGCATATATATATAAAATGGAAAAATGTCAGAAATCAATTTGTTGACATCTGAGAGAAAAGCAGAAATACTTTGCATTCTCTGCACAGCTTCCTGACTTATTTCATTTGTGGGTTTCTCTGAAAAGATGAATTGCTCTCAAGGCAAGAAGAGACGCAGAGCTTTTCAGAGACTGGAAAGTCATGTGTGTCTGGATCAGACTGTTTTTTTTTTCTTTCCTAAAAAAAGCAAGGAGAAGGGGAAGGAAGCAAGCTCTTGATACAGAAAGAAGTTGCTGTTAGAGATGATGAGTCCTCAGTGTCCCCAGAAATATAAAGGAAACTTCTGACATCTTCAGGTATCAAACACAGCCTGGGGTGAGAACAACACTGAAGGGATCCCTGAATCAGAGCCACCCTCAGTAATGATCTGTAATAGAGGACCATCAACAAAGTAAATTCCATTTAAACTTAGAGTTGTGTCTGCTTGGATCAAAATGAAGAAATAATGCCTTCCTAATGCAGAAGGACCTCTAGAGAGCATTTCTCTGCAGACCATCATCAGGATATTGAGACAGTGGTGCAGTCAGTCCATGACATTTAACATATACAAAAAACAGGAGGCCCAGTCACAGGTGGATAATGTGCAAGAGAGTTACACACCTGCTTCCACCACATTTCCTGTTAAAAACCAAATAAAACCCCAACCTAGACAATTTGCAGAGACAATTTACCTTCTGATCATCTTGATAATAAAGTGCCAGTACTAGTTCCAGAAAGCAGAAAAAAGCAGTGGTAAGGAAACATTGTTCTGAGCTGGTGAGGTTTTCATAGGCTGGCTGCCAGCTCTAGGTCAATCTCTCAGCATTTCCTGCCTGTTTTTTAGCATCAGAGTATCAAAGTAATTACAGAAGGAGGAAGAGGAGAAAAAAGGTAACAGGGGAAAATAAATCAGTGTAATCTGGTAATCTGCTCAAAGAATGAAACTCCAGTGTAATGGATAACTTGTGTAATCATCCCAAAATAACTCAGATACATTTAAGAACAAATTCAACTTCTTCAGGCTTAGGTCTGAAAGTGAATTATATTGATCTGGATTAAGTGACTGCTTTTTTTCCTCTCAGAATAAAATTATGCTCCAAGGAATCCTTCAGTTACAAATACCGTAGTATAAACCCACACCTCCCATGACCTAAGTTGATTTTCATGTGTAGACCTGTGTTTTGAAGAAGGACAAAATTTAAAATTATTGCTATTAAAACTATTTTTAAATGATACTTTAGCAGCTGCATCTTAGTTCATGAACATGGGAGCAGGAATAATTTCAAAGTTTGGGGATTTTCCTTTGATTACTAATCAGTAGACCTCAGACCAGAGTGAAAACAGTGACACCACGAGGAAGAAGCCACTGGCTTCCACCTGGTGCCAATCAAATTTATGCTGGGGTATTTCAGATGTATCTCTGGACTACCATGATCTATATTTGAAATGTTGTGTTTTGTGTCCATGTGTGCCAATATGGACAGTCTCCCTTTCTACTAATGGCCTTTGTAACAAGAGGTGCCCACATTTTTGTTTCCAGGTGTTTACCCACATGTCCACATGGAAGGTGGTGGTCTGGTAATGGCCAGAATAGTATAAAACATCTGTAGGATATTTTCATGGGGGAGATTTTCATTCATGCCTCACTCTGCTCTATTGTCTGTGGCCCTGAAATATTTATTCAATAAAGCTGCACTGCCCGCTTAACAAATTACATCTTTCAAACTTATTTATGAGGGATAACAGATGGGGTTACTGTGCAGGGGAACACTGATGGATGGTGGGAGCATATTACAACACCAACATGGCATGAAAAATTATTCTTTGATTATTGAGAAGGAAGAGGCCTCTCCTAGCACAGATGAACTCCTGCACTCCCTATTATCTGCTGCACCTCCATTGTCCTCATTGCAAGAGGAAGGACTGACAAATCAGGGAAACATTATTGCTAATTTGCATTTAACCAGCTTATAAAAATGCATGTACTAAAGCTCAGAGGTTATGAAAGAATACTTCTTTACAAGTCACTTGGCAGAAATATTCTCTTTCTCATAGCATATATTTCAGTGGTAAGCAGCATCAGAGAAAAATTGAAACACTTCATCCCTTTGAATGTTTAAACCTCTTTTTAACAATTACATTAGTTCAAACAACAGCCAGGTCACTTCCATGGGCTTTGCTGTGCTGCTTGATCTACAGCCTTGCCCTTGCTCCTTTGAATTTGGATTTCAGAGTGCATTAAGCAATTTCCCCTTTCCCCCTTCCCCGCACCTGTGCATCCTCTTTATGAGGCACATCACTGTTCTCTCAGCTCTCTTCAATCTCCAGTAGCACCTAGGCCTGGGTAGGAGCTGGAAAAGGGTGGGCACTCCACTTAGCATAAAAATATACCTTTCTATGGCACTGTGAACCAGGGACACCTGAAGACAGGGCCAACCAAGCCATGCCCTTTTCTCTCACTGAGGCACATAAAGCTTTTTTCACTGCAAAGTGAGGGAGGTGCATTTGGAGAGGAGCTATCCTTCCTCTGCAGGAAATGGAAACCTTTGCTTGGCAAAGGAGGGATCCAGGAGGGCACGTTGCATATTCTGACAGTTCTGCATGCTGTCTTAGTTTGCAAATGCAAGATGTGGCTGGGGGTGTATATTCTATTACTAACTGCTAGAACCAGGTGGGACAGTTTGCTTTATCTCTTCCATGACCCATCCTCCCTCTGGGGGATATCTTCCTTTAATGGACCAGTGAGTGTCACTGCATGACTGATACAATTACATCATCCCACTGGGAGATGCTCCACCCAGGGGAGGAGCCAAGCATTCCTACCTGAATATAATTGGAGATTTGGAACGCCACAGGCAGCCTTTTCCCACTGGATTCCCAGAGGAAGACCAGGCCCATCTACACCACCACTGGACCTTCAGAGGAGAACTTCACCCTTCTACAGGATCATTTGTTTCAAAAGAACCACATCTGTCACTGCAGGAGGGCTGCAGCCACCATGGAATGGGACTGCTATCACCACCCTGACCCGCAGGGTATCAGGTCGTATTCTGACTCTGTCAGTGATGTTTTATATTATTGCATTTTTATTTTTCCTAATAAAGAACTGTTATTCCTACTCCCACATCTTTGCCTGAGAGCCCCTTAATTTCAAAATTGTAATAATTTAGAGGGAGGGGGTTTACATTTTCCATTTCAAGGGAGGCTCCTGCCTTCCTTAGCAGACACCTGTCTTTTCAAACCAAGACACATGCCCAGCAGCTGAGTATCAGTCTTGGAGGCAGTGCTTGCTCATCTGTGAGGCTCAGCAAGCTGACAAGAAGACAGCTCCTCAATGTGTCAATGACCTTAAGTTTCAAACAAGTGAGGCAGTGAGCTCAGGAGGAAAACAAGAACCTGTGTGGGGGCAGAGAACCTGTTCCTACAGAGACATCAGCCATCAGTCAGGACACCCATGCAGTGCCACTGTGTGTCAATGTGACCCGTTTTCTGATGGGTGCCCCCTAGCCCTCCCACCCACTGACTCAGGCAATACCATGGGTCAGTCTTTAAAGGATGAGCACAGGGAATGATGCAAGGGATGTCACAGCATCCCCATGAGCATCTGCTCAGCTGGATGCAGAGGCACATCCATGCCATGGAGGCATCAGGACTTCTCACAGGGGGACCCCACTCCAGTTTTTTTAATGTGATTTCACCTTCAGTGCTCACCAGAGCTGTGATGTGCAGGGAGAAGGTGATTACTTTTGAGGTGGAAAAGCTATTTGGAGGATGTATCTGCTGTGCTGCATCAAGCATGATGAGGTCTGTCAAGGAGTCACATTTCCTTCCTCTTTTAAAGGAGAGCACGTCAGAAATATCAGGCTAAAAGCTTTCCCCCTCTCTTCCTTGTCTTTAATGGCAACTTTGTTTAGCTACTAACCCTAGCAAGACATCTTTTAATGTAACTTAACATACACACTACCTGAAAACATGTATAGAAAAGCTTATTTACTTGAATGGATGACTTAAGGACTGTGTGCAGGGGCAGTGTGCTCATCCATACTTCTGTTGTTTTGGTCCTGACTCCCAGTATTCTGGGCACTGGTGAGGAGATCACTAGGAGATGTGAAGGGACTGCCAAAGCTGCAGCAAAGCAATGCTCCCTGCCTGGCACACAAAGCAGACCAATTTACTGGACAGGGTGTTGTCATGCCTACACTTGTCCTTGATGTTTCTAGCAGCTTGGACACATCTGAGTATGCCTTTTCTTCTCCCCTTGCTGATACGGGTAGCAACCTTTGGCTGAGTCCCATATAAGAAATCAGAAACAAGGAGCAAAGACTTTTCCAGAATTAATTAATGGAACAGGTAACTCTGCCAGCAAAGCATTATCTGGCAGTAGCTGTCAGGCACCAGTGCCCAATCTGCTCACTGTCAATTCATTCCCTTTTTTCTCCAGATGAGTTATTTCAGATCTACCTCTACTGCCCTTAGACCACAAACCATTTGGTGTGCCTGGCCCAAGGGACATGTGGCCACCACAAGCTGCTACTGCAATGGTTCAACCTGCTCTGGCACCACATCGGCTTTTAGAGAAATAAGATACATTTTATTTATTTTCCAAGATTCTTGGTGGTGCTGTTGCCAGATGCTCTTTCAGGTACAGCCTCAGCACGTGCAGCAGACAGGTGTTTCTGGCACTGGGGTATTCTCCCCTGCCTTCATCAGCACCTCTGTCCCAGCTCCCCTGCCTAACCACAGCTCAGAGATCAGCTGCTCGTCCGTTGCATTGGAGGACACTGCACAACTGGTGCTGGAAGGAGATTTTAACTGTATCGGTCCTGGTAAAGCAGATCTGTCCCTTTGGGTGAGTGAAACTCCTCCTGGCAAAGGGCTTTCCACACTCCTCTGCCTGACAAGCTCCCACAGCTGGGCACAGGCACCATGGCTGATCCTTTGCCATGTCCCTGGCTTATGGTTGTCCCCAGACCATTCCCATTTCCACACAGACCAGAGTCACAATACCACATTGCCCTAAAGGACAAAAGATTTGCTTCCTCTTTAGCCCTGTCCAGTTTATAATTTCTCATTCTTCTTTTAGAAGGGATACACTGCATTTCTGGCCAGACAGTCCCTCTAGCCCTTTGCTAGTTTTATACTTTCTTGGGGAGGATAAAGAAATCTGTTTCTGCATTACCTCTCACAATTTGTGTTTTCTTAAACTCACTACACATAACATTTATTATATATTTATTTATTTTTAAAAGACCCAGCTCCATAGTTAAGATCAGGAGCATATCTGGACGTACCTAGAATTGTGAAACTTCCTGGTTAATCAGCCAATGACTTTGGCTGGGCTGACATTTTCCTGGCTATTTTAAGAGTATGACTCAGACTCTGCGCTACGGAGCCTGCAGAAATCCCTGTGGGCTGATACCAGAGCTTCATTCAAAGCTGTGCTGAAGCATCACATGAGAGGGAAAGGGAGTCAAATGGGCAAAGGATTTTGTTCACCTGCCTTTGGGGCTTTCTTTAGAAAAGCAAGTAAACATTGAAAACAAGATATTATGGCAACATAAGGGGATAATAGGAACTGAAAGGGAAATTGTCTTACCTGGCTCTGACAGGAATATTGCCAACACATTTTTGGGCTGATGGATAAAACCACAGAGCCTTATGAGTGCCTGCACCTAGATGTGCAGCTGAAAACCCAGAAGACACATTTTAAGGCTTTTTTCCACAGCCAGTCCTATGAGTATTTAACTGAAGCCTGTTTCCCTGCCTGTATGAAAGTCCGTAGCACAAGTCTCAGCTCCCACCTGGCCTCCTGATCATTTGTTACTGTGAAGAGAAGATCTGATTAATGACTGTTTGGTAAGATTCAAGGGTACAGATGGATATTGGGGTTGGGGGAAGAAAATGGGGATGCAGGAAGAAAGGCATCAGTCTTTTGTGGTCTGCCTTGTTCTCATTAGTAACTGTTATGTGTCACTTCACAGAAGGCTGGTGGGATAACTTTGGGGGCTTGTTTTGAAATCCCTGTGTGGTCTCCAAGACCTGCTTGTTGAAGCAGCATATCACTGGAGAAGAAGCTATTTCTGTGAGCCAGGTTTCTCTTATGAAGGATGATGCAACCCGAGTCCTCATCGATCAGCTTTAATGCGAGTTAAAGTAGTCAAACCTTCCCATGAAAAAAATCCCTGGTTCCTCTAGTCACTGGATTTTATTTTTAATTTTTTTTTCTTTCTAATAGAAGAAAATGTATTTGGCCTGAAGTGTAATGGGCACTGCTGCATCCTGAAAAGAAATAATCTAAACTGTTACATATGTCTTCAAACAAGCAGCAAGGCATCTCAGTGCTCAGCCTGGATGTGGGTACCTTGGAAGCTCTGTGAGTGTGGTGAGGCCAGGAGCCCACCCCCCCCCAACTTTTGAAGAACCTGACCCTCTCTTTACCCTAAAAAAGGAAGAAATAAAAGCTATTATAGCAGAATCTTCAAAGTAGGCTGTTCTAGTGCACACAGCAATGGTGCTTAGGGAAAGGTCGAGCTGCATCCTTACTACCGCCTATCCCTCAGCTCTCACACAGGTTCTGTGTCACCTGGGTTTGCTGAACTACTGATTACAGCCATGTATTAACGAGGGATTTGAATTATGAAAAATGCTTTCCACTACAGCTCTGTAACACACCATAATTAAAATGAATCATTTACTTATTGTCATGGTGCTACTGGTCCCACCACACCTTCCCTGCTACCTTGTGCTATCCAAGTCTCAGCACCCTGGTCCCTGGCTTGCTTTGGGATGCCAGGCTATCCCCCTAGCAGAAGCAGGGTTCTCCTTAATTTCTTTCCCTCTTATCGAGACATATTCTGATTTTATTTCATGTGTGAGCTCCCTACTGGCACTGAGGTGGGAGTGAGCTAGCTGAGCCCATGGCAAGGGCAGATGGTTTCCAGAGTCAGCAGCATTACATTGATTTCTGTCAGCCAAGGACCTGGCACTCAGCCTGCCCAGGGAAATGTTACCAGTGGCTCCAGAGTGAGACAGAAAACACTCATAGCACATATAACTGGGCATTGCAGTAATATACAGGAATGGCAGAAATCCCTGGACCCCATCAGCCAACCAGTGAGACGCAGAAAGCTTTAAGCCCTGAGGAGTTTTTGTCATGGTTTGTTTCCATCCTATAATTATTTTAATTCTAGTTAGTATAACTACAAACATTACTTGTGGCGCCATCATCTTAAGCAGTGGAGAATCCCACAGGTCAGTAGGATATTGCATTATGTTATTTCCTTTCATTGCTTTTAGGTCTCATCTTCCATGCCTTTATCTCAGGCAGAAGTAAATAACTACATGACTGCTTTCTGCAGTGGCATTTTACACATCCCTTAAGCTTTCTCTACAAAACAAGCACCCATTTTCATATCCATCTTTAATGGGGGTAGAAAGTGCTTAGTATCCTACAGTATTTATGACTCTCTAGGTGCTTCTTATAGGAGATATTGGATATTGGACTGACTAGAAGTGCTCAAAGCAGACACAGAACACTACACATCATGAGCCCCAGCGTGATTTCCAGCTCCATCCCAGGAGCCAGCTCTGTAGGCAGCCATGGCTTCTCTGCCCAAGGCAGCTCCCCAGGATGAATTGCAAAAAAATCTCCAATCAAAAAGCCCCACCATACTTCAAATTAACTCATATACATCCTAGAGAACTGTCTTTTTCATCACCTTTTTTTTTTTTTTGCGATAATCAAATACCAGGCCAGAGCTGCCTGAGCACACCCAGCACAGAAAGTTGTTGCTGCAGAAAATAGCTCCTCCTGTGTGATCAGAATATGAAAAGCTAAGAACTTGCATTAAAAGGAGAGAAGAAAAATTGCTCTGCAAAATACAGCAAAGCAGCAAGGCTTCCTTTGGCCGAAAATGTGTTGCCAGCTTGTAGCCAGGGTACCTCACAGGGACACTGCAGAGAGGACACTGCCCTTATCCTTCATGGACTAATTAAAATGCTTTCAAGAGACTGCTCCCTGCAAAAGAAAAAGGGACTGAAAAAGGGCACTGGGAGGCCCATACAGTACCTGACACTCCCTGTTGGCTTGGTTTAGATGATGCTTTTATTTATCTGGTTTCTCACATGTGTGCATCAAGCAGCAGTAGGCCTGACTGGCGGGGGGAATTTTCTCTTGTGCCAGGACAGCAGAAGGAAGATGAGCCTTTCCACATGGCCTCAGGATCTGCATGGAGGAGTTAGCACTTCTCTTCCAGCTTCAGTGGTTGCATCAGCAGCACCAACTCTGGGTCCAGTGGCACCACTCCTCTGCACCACAAGGAACAAACAGGGCAGCTTCCTGGGATTGCTAGCACTGGCACTGTAAAGCTACAGCCATTCATGTACATTCTCTACATGAAAATGTAGAAAATTTCCCAGTTTTCTTTTCACACCTATTCCGTGAACACATGCACCCAGAATCACCCTGGAGTTCCTTGCATACACAAAGCCAAACACTTGTTGAGATGAGCACATGAGATGTGCTACTGCAGGCTGAGCCATCATTGCCTGGCCTTCCTGCACTTTCCCCTCTCCAAGCCACTGCTCCTGACATATAACCCAGCAGCCTCTTCTTCCTCCCCAGTCAGTTCTCCTGCAACAACCTCATCTCACTGCCACATGCACATCCTGCCCCTTCTTTCCTCCTCCTTGCTTCTGCTTTGCAAGCTGAACTACATTGTGTCAGCTATCATACATATATCAGCTTTTGCCAAATATCCTGCATCACTGTAACTGTTTTTAAGGGGCAATTCTTCAAAGCACAACTTGTTTGCAGCTGTTGTCGTGTGATGATTTGCCCCATGATGAGCCAAAGTCAGGTAAATGCAAGGAAACACAGCAGTAATGGAGAAAAGGCAGGGAAGGAGGGAAAATACTCCTTAGCATCAAGGCTTCTGCAGAAGTGAACAATAAAGGAAATATAAGCATTAGCCAAGCAATAGATGACCTGATTGCAGCCTCTCTGAGTGGGAGTCAGGAATAATTCCTGTGGGGTTGGAACAGCAAACTGGGACTGACCATTAGGCTGGAGGCTGAAAACTCATAGACAGGCTTAGGAATCTAGAGGACACCATCTATTATCATGTCCTACGTATGTGGGAAACAAAGGTACCCAGCAGGCCTGCAGGCAGCTCACAGGTCTGGCTCCTGCTCCTCTTGCTTCACTGATGTTGAAATAACCTGTCCTGGGGGGGTCTCTCCTGCTGAGATGCTGCCCCAGCCTGAGCTGCTGGTTTTCTTTGGCCACCAACATCTCTCCAGCAAGAAAGTCCCAAAGAGCACTTCCCACACAGCCCTGCTCAGCTTGTGCTCTCACAGCTCATAGCTGTAGTCCAGGACAATGAATTCCCACTTCAAATGGTTTTCATTAGAAAACCCCAAAAAACCCATTCAAACACCTCTTCCTTAACACACCCACCCACCATGCTCAACACTGAATCCTCCCTTCAGCCAGCTTATCCCTGAAAGCTTCATTTAAAAAAGTATTTTAACATGTTGCTTTCAAAAGGTTTTCATTTTTTTAAAGAGGTCAGCAGTGTCACCTCATTCTGAACAGTAAAAATGGACTCTGTTTGAGCTTTAAACACTAATACAAGCTCTCCATCAGGTCCTGCAGCTCAATACCTGCAGCTTCTGTACCCCCTGTTCAGTGTCAGAGGGTCCTAGTCCTCTAAAAAGGAGTAACAAATGTAGTGAGAAAGGTGACAGCATTTACAGTAAAGTATTAAAAGTAAAGATAAAAAAAAGAAAGGAAAAGCTTTTGGCTCTCTGGCTATCAGCAAGCATTACAAACAAAAAGGCAGAAGCAATCTCTGTTACCATCCAAGTCTGAGGATAAACAAGACAGACCAGCAAGAATAGCCATATTTGGGAAAGTTTCTGGCATTATAACCAAGGGCAAACCAAAATGAGCTGACAATTCTGCTGGAAAGTGAAAATCATATTTACGCTTTGCGTGCAGTTTGGATTTAATGTGTCACTTGTGTGGAGTCAGACTTCACATCCCTGAGAGGGTCAAATGCATTTCTGAATTGCTCTGATGAATATCTCCAGTGCCTGAGGTACAAGACTCAGTACCATTGATTTGCCTTGTTCCTTTGCTGATGAGGTTTCTTCTCAAGGGACATGATCTCACTGCTGCACACAATTATTATTTTCAACAGAGGAGAGAGAGAAATTCTTATGGTCGGAATAAAGCTGCTTTGCCACTGATGGAGTTTGGTGGCCAACAAAACACATGTACAGCACTCAGAAAATAACCATCATCCCCCAGTCATTCCTGTTTCCATGCCCTTGGTTGGTACATTGGACACTGTCAGTGAGTTGCCCAAACTAAGCCCATACTAAGCAGGACCCCAGCTCAGAGTAATGCTCCCCCTCACTTGACAAGGAACCAAACTCAAGAGAATCCCTCACCCCAAGTTGTTTTGTTTAAAATACATACAGCCTTTTATTAAATAATAAGGAATGCAAAACACACCCCAGGAAAGTGAAGGGTCCTGGGTAGCAATGCACAGGTGCACTCAGGGAGAATTTTAGACCATGAGCTGGTGGCATGGTTTAGCCCCACCTGTCAATTAAGTATCACACAACTGTTTGCTCACTCCCCATCATTCCCAGTGGGTGGGGGAACAGAATCAGGGGGAAAAAAAAAGAAAAAAAAAAAAAAAAGAAAGAAGTAAGATCCCCCTTCCCCCAAACCTTTGTGAGTTAAGAACAGTTTAATGACTGAAACTAATTAAAATAATAATGAAAATACACTAAAAAAATTAAGAAAAACAGCTGATGCATGATACAATTGCTCATGACCCACTGAGCAACACTCATCTGATCCCCAAAGAGTGGCTGGCCCATTCCTGGGTAACTCCTCGCAGTTTATATCCTGGGATGATTTTCTGTCACTAGAGGAATATCCTTTGGACCAGTTTAGCTCTACTATCCTGGACATATTCCCTCCAAACTTTCTGATGCCTCCTCACTGGCAGATCATGGGATACTGCAAAGTCTTTTATTTAGAGTAGGCACAACTGAGCAACAGCCACCACATCAGTGTGTTACCAATGTTATTCTCATATTAAAACCCCAACACAGCATTGACCAGGTACTTAGAATAAAATTAACTCTACACCAGCTGAAACAAGGACAGCTGGGCAACCTACTTCAGTAAGGGATAACCAGCTTCAGGGAAAAAATACATTTTTCCTACCAGTCAAAGAACAGGCAATTCCTTAACACCCTGAAGAACAGGGCCCCAGCATTGCTCTGAGCCTTTTTCTTCTAAAAAGAAGGTGAACAAACCCAAAGCACAGCAAGCAAAAGGTAAACAAGCAAGCAGTACTCCCCTTTCAGAGGCTCAGTGGGTCCATACTACCAGCCCCCTTAGGTATTGCAAATGGCAGGACCTTCCAGCCTGCAGAGCATCTCCTTCCCACACACCCGGCTCAAGCAGGAACGGCCCCAGCTGGTCATTGCCAACATGCACCTGGGCAATTTGGGCATCTGCTTGTATTGAAGACTTTGCTAAAGCAAAGAGAGGTGGTTTTTTTTTTGTTTGTTTGGTTTTTTTTTTTTTGTTTTTTTTTTTTTTTTTTTTTTCCCCTTAACAGTAATGATGCTTTTTAAAGCAGCTGAAAGTCAGTCGGGGTCAATTTTCCATAGGAAAATCCCCTGCTCTATTGTCCTTTAGGACAATTAATTTTAAGACACCACCCTCATCAAAGCAGCACTGTAGCCAACACACCTCTGTGCAATTGTCCTCACCTGCTCTTTGGTATTTTCTGACTCTCACACTCAAGCCAGGCTGAAACCAAAACTCACCTCCTGCCTGCCTGGGTGTGACTAACCTCCCCTGCTCTCAGGCAGCACTGCTGGCAGGAGGGAGCTGGTGCCAAGCACCTCTCTGCTGGTGAATGAATGCAGCCCAGGGCTGGGGGAATGAAGTAATTCACACCCTGAAGCTGTACCTACAGCATGAGTTGTACCTCAGGCACATGAAGCAGCCCGGAGAGGAGGGGTGATGGCTGAGCTGATGAATGGCACTGAATTAGATTTGGTGGAATTGTGTCCAGTAAAAAGGTGTCCATGTACGGACAGAAGCCTCTCATGGTTGGGCTGAAATAGGACACACGATCCAGTACGCTACAATGGGCATCATGCTCTAATTTGGGATTTTACCTGCCTCAAAATTCCACTCCCATCTGAGTGCAATTCCCAATGCAGGGTGACTCTGGCAATTCATATCTGGACCTGTTCCTGCACAGTCTGATCCATAGCCCAAGCCATGCAAAAATGACCTGCTTTTAAGTGGTTTAAGTGCATGCATAAACAGAAGTTTAACCAATTTAACAACATCTTTCAGTCAAAGTGTAGATGAAATGTGCCATTCCTTCCCCCATGGGATCAGGCTGTGGTGGGGGCTGCAGTGCTGGTCTCCAGTCCCACTTTCATCTGTTTTCTGCTGCTCATCTCCTGCTGAAGCCACTGTCGCCAGGTATCTTGGCTGGGTATTGCTTTGCTTTCCCTGGCTATGACCCGGGGTAGCAGTTCTGCTCCCCTCCAACACATCTGCTGGCTACTGGGCAAGACACAGCTTTCCTGGGCTTCCCTTCAAATATACCCTGGGTGGCCCGAGGAATCTCACGGAGTGGCTGACAAGGGCTAATTGCATCTTTTAATTAAGTGACCTGCAGTCCATGCCGTAGGTGCTGTGCTGCTTCAGAGTATCTAGCTACCCACGCCCCGGCCTGGAGGGGATGGTTTGGTGGCTTCCTGTGCTTCCCCTCCAGTACCACGGACACGGAGTTCCCTGGGCAGCGCGCAAGGGGGAACGTTCCAGGAAGAGCAGAGAAACCCTCCACAGTGGGACTTTTCACTTGTTTAACACGGTAGATGGTCAATGATTTGGCTCAATAAATTAAGCCGGGCAACAGATTCGCGAGGCGGGAGAGCCTCCTGCTGGAGAGACACGGCGGGATGCGGGATGCGGGATGCAGGATTCAGGAGGCGGGACGCGGGATGCGGGACGCAGGATGCGGGATGCCTCTGTCCCCACAGAGCGACAAACACTGCTTACTGCTCATTTTCGGAACCACTTTCTTAATCCTTGAGGCTGCGCCCCTGCCTCTCTTCCATCTCCTCCAGCCCTTATTCCTTTGCCTCGAGGAGCTGAGGCTTGGCACCCCTGGAGCACCCCTGGAGCAGCCCCGGGATATCGAGGTGGGGGCCACTGCTGGTGCTCAGGGCTGGGGCATACAAGTAACATCCAAAAGCCATGGGAGTGGGGAGTGTTTCTGGTTGTGATGCTGGGCAATACCTTGGCTGTGTTACTGCCACGGTGTTTGTCTCCATCCTCCTTTCCTGACATTGTGCTCTGCCTGCCTTTCCGTTCCATGCGGTAAGGAAGGGGCAGTGAGCTCTGGAGAAAGGCAGCAAGGACATGGAATCATAGACCTATGGAATTGTTAAGGCTGGAAGATACCTCTAAGATCATTAAATCCAACCATTAATCAGCACTGCAAAGCCCACTGCTAAACCGTGTCCCTGGGTGCCACATCTACATATTTTTGAACCCTGCCAGGGATGATAATACCACTGCTTCCCTGGGCAGCGTATTTCAATGCCTGAGCACTCCTTCAGCAAAGAAATTTTCCTAACATCCAATCTAAACCCCTGCTGAAACTTGAGGTCATTCCCTCTGTCCTGTCACTCATTGCCTGGGAGAAAAGACCAAACCCCACCAGGCTATACCCTCCTTTCAGGGAGTTGTAGTTTGTGATAAGGTCAGCCCTGGGCCTCCTTTTATCCAGGATAAAACTTTCCAGCTGCTTCTCATAGGACTTGTGTTCCAGACCCTTCTCCAGCTTTGTTGCCCTTCTCTGGTCACACTCCAGCACCTCTATCTTTCCTGTAGTGAGGAGGCCAAAACTAAACACATGCTGAGGCATGGAACAGCATCCCACAAATTAAGACTCTGAGCTCAGCCCCTGCAGCCAGGCAGCACTTAGACCTGTTTTAGCAGTTGAACTTGATGAACTTAGAGGTGGTTTTGAACATGAAGAATTCTATGATTCCATAATATAGTAGGCCTTTTTAAAACCAGGTGCAGTATGAAGGGAGGTGACTTGTCCTGGTGTTACTCCTTTGTAGGTGTCTGCTCCTAGCCCTGGTTGAGTCAAAGTGGGCTGCTGGTTGAAGCCAGCATGGCTGCCCCAAGCAGGGACAGAGAAACAACTTCACCTGAGCTCTGGGTTCCAACAGATGAAAGCTGGGGCTCTGCCAACAGATCTAAGGCATTACCGTTCCCAGATGGCTGCTCTGTCCCTCTGCCAGGACAGACATGCTTCCTAGCTGGAGTAGAAGGAGGGACATCTGCCTGGGTTTCAGTCACCAGGAGCTGCTGCTGGCCTCCTTGTGCAAGCTCGCCTTTGATCTCAGGTGAGAGGATGGACTGGAAAGCCAAGCCGTGGATGCAGATGTCCAGGAGGATGTCCAGAGGAGCCATGCAGCAGCCTGCAGCAGGGAGTGGCCCAGGCATGTGAGGGAGGTGGCACTTTGCCCACTTCCACTGCTTCCAGGACTTGCCAGCAACTTGTTTGCACAGAGGTCAAAGATGAAGAATGAGCATTTTGCAAAATGATAGCCTCACCTATTTTGCACTGATTTCTGCTAGCTGACTTCTGATAAATGCACTGGCTCATTGGGTTTCTTTTGGGCCATAAAGTCTTACTCCCTCAGGGATGCCCCCAAACCTGATCTCCCTGTGTTAGAGAAATGCCTTCTCAGTGTTTTTTTCCAGAGTGGCTTCCTGAGACCCAGCACAGGTGAATGCATCTCCTTTATGGGCACCCTAAAAGTGCATTTTCTTTCTTAGCATGGTTTGGATATCACGGGACCCTGCATTGTACATACTGCTGTGCAGTGCAAACCTGGATAAATTCCCTTTGAATCCATTGACTGTGATGCGTCTGAGTGTCACCTCCTTGAATCAGAGGAGTGAATGCAATTTGCCTTATTCCTTCTGGAAAAAAAAACCACAAAGCAACAGAGCACAGAGTAGCACAGCTTTATTTCCATATTTTGACCAGAAATTAATTCTGTATAGAGCAGAGAGTGATGTAACACGAGCCCCGAGTAGGTGCTTACATCCAGGCAAGAATTGCCAGACGCCCTTCGTTATTTACAGCCCTGGTGGCCTTATTCCCTTTATAACACAGGGTTTGTTTTGGTGTGAAGGGCTTCTGCCCTTGGAGCAGGGCTGGTGGGATGGGAGCTTCAGGCTGTGCTGCTGACAGGAGTTGAGAGGAGAAAAGTAATTCCCGGTGCTGCTGATAAAGCCACATGAAATTGCACGCGGTTCTCCTGCTCTGAGCCAGCTGCTGCCCCTCTGTCGTGGACAGAGCAAAGATGAACGGGGTGGGGGTGGGTGCACAGGAGCAAGGGGGCAGCAGGGTGTGGGCACCTGAGAGTGAACTGGCTCACAGCTGCTGCCTTCCCGGCTCCTGGGGGAAACACAGTCCAGGGCTCCAGCCGATCTGTCATCTCCTCGAAAGCGGCGCAGTGGCTGGAAAGGAGAGGTGTGTGTGCTGGCAGCAGCAGCCAGAAAGCAAAAAAGGTGTGCCAGGATGGGGGCAGGCTGGGACCCGTGGCAGGGCTAGAGCTGGAGCCAGGAGTTGGCTCCTTCAGGGATTTCTCTCTGCCTTCTTTTGCGTCTACTGGAAAACTTTTCTGTAAGACTCTTAAATTACATTTAGGCAGGATTTTTACTGTGCCTCAAACCTCGAGGAAGCAGCATACCTATGCTGGATGACACAACAATCCTTGGGCTCTCCTCCTCCCCCTGCTCTCAGGGTCTGATAAGGCAAGGGAAGAGCAACTGGATGACCCCTCACAACAGTGGTGCAATTCCCACTGAGGCATGGCACAGCAGTCATCTTTTAAAGCTGTTTTAACACTTCATGCTGTGTCTGGGCTGAGGCTGCAGCTCTCCCTTGAGGTAGCAGGAGCATTTACCTCTCACACAGCCACTGCTTTCTGTTTAGAAGCAGCTGAAGGGCAGAGGGCACCAGAGCAGTAAGGAGCTGGAGATGTGTCACAAAGACCAGGCAGTCACTTGGGTCCCTTCCCACTGGTACCTTCTGCCTCCTATGAATGCCAAAGTGTGCAGTGGCTGAGTTCAGGAAGAAACAACCCACAAGTTTCACACATCAGGAAATTTCTGTATGTTAGAAAAATACATACAACACAATAATCAGATTTGTTTTATTAAAAAACTTGCAATAAAATTCCTTGGAATTCGCCATCTCAACTTTGAGAGTTGCAATATTTTACTAGTACATAATAACACAGTCTCACATATTTACATTATAATCCTTTATATAACAAAAAATAGCCATGTTGGACTACTGATTAATGCTTCCAAGTATTAGCCTCAACATTTCGGTATTTCCCCCAGCTGAGTCACTGTCTATGCTCTTTAGCATTTACAGTATCTAACAAAGCAAAAAGGACACAAAATAATAAAAAGTATGTGTCATGATTTCAGGCAAATCCCTTTAAGATGGTAGTCCTCCGACTCCCACATTTTTCAAGAGAGATAAAGTGCATTGGAGAGGAAGATGTATATGTTATAAAAGGTCAGCAAAGAGTTAAAAGTTTATTTGCAAGACTGTACAGAAAGGAAAAAAGGCAAAAAAAAAAAATCTTCACAAACTGCTACTGCACAGCTTTGGCAGCACGTCACAGGTAGCCGGGAAAGGGAGGGAATGAAAAAGCCAACTACAAGAAAAAGGATGGCCCATGCCATCCATGCTCAAAAACGCCATAGCATGACTTTGCCATGACCTTTTGGTAGGTGTTTCCCAAAACAAAGCTGCAGCATAGCCAGAGCCACAGTGCAGGAGTATAACAACCCTGCATCCCCCTAGCTTGTTGAGGCTGGTGGCTCTGCCAGGCAACGGACAGAGAGCTGAAGCGTCCTGGTAAATCTGCTCCTGCTGTCCAGAGCAGGACTGATTACTTTGGAGAATTTCACTGGGACAGACCATTGTCTCTGAACTTAATGAAGTTATTTTGTTAAGCTGTGCACTGATCCATGTGGTATTTATTTCATTTGGGATTTGAATTCCCTTTATAACACTGGCATTTGCTGGTATGGCTCTGCTGCATGTAAGAAGAGACATAGCTGGAAAAAGCTTTGTAGCCATCACTGAAAACCAGGATACTGATGTTTTGTTCAGGAACTGCATATAAGTGGGATGTCACCTTTTTTATTTTGGTTTGCTTATAAACTACTCTAAATAGAAATAATTCTCCTCTGGAAATGGATGGAATGTATATTTTGACAAGTACAAAACCATTTTAAATGTTCACTAAATACAAGGAACATCTTGGTATAAAAATAACAGACCCTCCCACCCACTGTCCCCTCTTTACATATCTAATTATAAAATGGTACAGTCATTTCAGGTTGCTAACATGAAACAAGTATTGAGGATGGCATTACATACACATATAAAACATTTAGATATTTGACATCTGAAATAACTGTATACATTCAGAGCAAACACGCATCTTGATCTGGCTATTGTGTTTAATGCTACTCAGGACCAAGAATCAAGAAATACACAAGAAAGGGAAAAGACTATTACTCCTTTTTTTTCCTCTCTTCTTTTTTTCTTTTTCCATTCACTACAGAAAGAAGTAACTTCCACCAATTCACAATTAAAATGTTTGAGAGAGACAAGATTAATTTCGGATGGAAAAATCACCCGTTGGCTTTTGATTCAAAATCCACATCTTTAATTTCTTTATTTCTCCCTTTGAAATACAGCTCCTGCTTAGAAGGGTGTTTCCTTGAAAAAGAAATGGGCATATAAAGGGGCCAAGAGGGTGTCCAGCCCAGTGGGGTAAGTGGCACGGCAGAGGGGCAGCCCTCACCCTCACCCTCACTCTCTGTCCAACCCATAGCTGCCATCAGCTTCACAAACAAATCCTCCCTGAACAGTCCATCTGACATCCCTCATTTTCTGAAACTATCAATTAGTTCAGGTAACAGCTTGGTAAAATGAAAGTAGTGCTTATTCTGGATCAATTTCCCCTACTTAAAGAAGCCTGGGAAAGAAACACCTCCAGCCTCATTTTCCCTCTACCCTAAACTACTCCACATTGTGTCTCCTGCTCGTGCTAACCAAGCCGATTCACTGGCGTGCTGCCTGCCCCAAATACACTCACACGTTTTTGCATCTACAAAACACATGAGTCCACATGGACTCTACAAAACAAATGAGTCCACAGTGTTCATCAACAAAGTTCCAGCCCCTGGGTCAGCACTAGCCATGAAGAAGCTTGGCTGTCCCCAGCCTGCTGAAAACCCATGGTCTGCTTTTCACCAAGCCCTGGCACTGAACTTGGGCAAGCTCCCTTCCCTTCTCCAACCTGCTCCAAGAGATACCGGCAGCACAAAACACAGGAGAGGAAGCAGCACTGTGCAAGTTTGATCCCATGATCTCCTTTCCCTGCAGCAAAGGCAGGACAAACACTTGTGAGACAAGCTGGGAAGGAACAGGCTGGATTTCTCTGCCATTTTAGTCCTGTGAAATGGATGCACCCCAACACCTATGCCATTCTTGCAATGACTTCCTTGGGATTTGATCCAGGGGTCCTTAGTGAGATCCAAGGGACCACTTACCATATGTGGTTTCAATAATTTCTTTTTCCAAATTGCCTCTATAAAGCCTTTTTCCTTGTGCCACAATATCCCTCAAATAAAAGGCCTAAAAACGACAACAGCTTCTGATTTCATGACAGTACAGTTTCCATACTCACATCAGTGCACTTTTATATGCATACATGTCAATTTAATTCTATAGAGTGCTTAAAGAATGAACTGCAGTGCTATGATAGTCCTGATCCTAGTTTTGGGGCTCTAAAACAGTCAGAAAATAAAAAAACCCAAACCCTCAATAAGTGCCAGATCTTATCCTCAACAGAATAGGTGAGCTGTGGGGAGGGGGTGTAGGCCTGGTGCCTTGCACATCTGCATGCACACATCAGGTCGTTTGTGAGTGCAAAATTCTGCCTATGCCTATGCATCCTACCTATTGAACAGACCTTTGGGAAGGCAGCTTAGTGAAACCCAGAAAAATCCAAGTATACTCTGAGTACAGTTTTTGTCTCACCACGTTTTATCCTGCAACCCAGCCTGAGCAATGATGAGCCTCACTGAGGCAAATGTTTCTCCCACCTACCACTTGCTCATGGAAAAGTGCTTCAGATCAAGATAGGAATTGCTGGGAGAAGTACAGGACCAACTTAATGACAAGAGTGCCTTTTCCTGGGAGCCACACAATCCCTTGGCCACTGCCCCTGTGCAGGAGGTACCCCCCACTCGGTCATGGTGCCAGCCTGCAGAATTATATCCGTGAACACCTGCTTGTCAGAGGGCTCTAGAGGATTTTGTTCTTTCCTGGCTGCATGCTAAAGGCTGCTTTCCCTTCTGAACAGCCAGTACTGCATCCCCAGCAGCTGAACCCCACCTACTTAATCCTCAGGCTTAGTGGGCAGAAGTACCAAGGTGTGCATGGGCACGCAGATATACAGAATTAAGGCTTTCATACATGTTACAAACACACATCAGGGGGTCTTAATGTTTATGAAGCACCTCAAATTCCCAAGGCAGGTCACAGGTTATATATGCAAAGAATACTGTCAGTCAGGTCAAGCTTGAGGAAAACATTTCTTTTTGACACAGGGGCTTAATTATGCTCATAGAAGACCTGTTGAAAATAATGCGATTTTGATGCAAGTCCAAAATTAATCATGGTTTTTTTTTTTTTTTTGAAGAAGGATGGAATAAAACATTTACTTCAGTGATGTGTAACCCAGCTTTGCCCTCATCATCACTTAACAGTGCTCAGAGCTGCAGAACACCTGAGGACAGGGATGGAACAACATCTTCCCTGAGTGAACCTGCAGGTAGAACTGGGAAATCAAAAGTAGAAAGCCTCCCGACCCAGATTTGCTAGGATGCCTCTTCTAAAAGGCACATCAGTAATTGGTGATATGTCAAAACCACCCACCCAGCTTGGCACCCTGCCTCTGCTAGTGGCCACCTGTGGACCCTGAAGGACCAGATCTAATATGGGATATTTAGGAAAAGTGTGTGCACAGCGCGAGACCTCTACAAAGTTCCTCATTAACTCTCAGAAATACATGCAGGGTCTGAATTACCAAATCTGTGGTGCCTTTTTGAGCACAGCTCCTTTTAATGATTTGCTGGGCAAAGGACCCAGCTCAGTATCAGCTGTGAGTTTCCCCTCCTGCCTCGCTTTTCCAGATTTTGCTTGTTCTCCTGTGCCATGGGTGGTTCTGCTACAGCAACAGCTATTTGGTCAATCTATCCATTGAGATCAACTTAATTCAGTTCATGAAATAAAAAGAAGACTTTGTGACAGCTCCTCTGAAACCCAAGCAGTTTGGCCAGGAGTTCTCTGCCTGCGTGCTGAGCTACAGTGTGCATATGTGAAAGGATCACTGACAACTAGGACATCATGTTTGTGATGTTCCTGTGACATGTAGCACCCAGGCTCCAGTGCTGCAGAAGAAATTGTGCCAGTGTGTGGACTTTCTAAAAGGAGCCTTGACTGTATGTAACCAGCCTCACTCCTTCCCCTGCAGTCGTTTGAAATGAATTTCATTCCTGGGTCAAAATTTGATGTAAGCACCACTTAAATCTTATTTCAGCATTTTTACAGAGCTTAATTTTTAAGTGGAGCTGATGCAGTACCTTGTGCAAACTCTTGTGTGTAGGGATCAATTTCAACATTGATGTGTCAGGCCTTTCCCACAGCAGCAAGGAGGAGAGAAGACATAAAAGAATAAGAAAAACAAGATTACACAAAACAAGAACCACAAATATTGTCAAGACTAACCTCTGGAACAATCCGTAACTTTCTTTTTTAACCAAGATTTCCAGCTGCCTCTATCTCTTTAATTGAAAAAAGATTCTCATTCCAACAACTTCTAAAGTTGTAACAGCACATTTATGGGTCATTTTCATAGAATCACAGAATGGCTTGGGTTGGAAAGGACATTAAAGACCATCTAGTTCCAAACCCTCTGCCATGGCCAGGGACATCTTTCCCTAGACCAAGTTGCTCAGAGCTCCATGCAACCTGGCCTTGAACACTTTCAGGGATGGGGCATCCACAGCTTCTCTGGGCAGCCTCTTCCAGTGCCTCACCACCCTCACAGTAATAATTTATTTCTAATATCTAGTCTAAATCTGCTGTCTTTGAGTTGAAAATCTTTATCTCAAGATTACCCCTCAATTTAGAGACTAAGAACATAAACCAAAATTAAACTAAATGTTTAATTAGCTCTAAATGGACAAAAGATCATGGAGAATATTTTTTCCTTCTTTCTGCACTGAAGAAGCAAGACAGCCAAAATTTTAGGGATAAACATATTTGTTCCTGAATAAAATCTGACAAACACAATTTTTGGCTGGTAGCCGGTTTTCACATTTAACAAGTAAATCCACAAGGAGATTAAATGCAGTGAGCTCCAACAGTTGCATTTTGAGATGCCACCATGACACTGCCAAGTCAAAATATTTGACCTCTGCATGAAATATCAATGTAACATGAATTGTTGATTCTGTGGACTGATTCAGGAGGCAGTAATGTGATTCAAATCATCTGACTCTCAACAGAAACTATGTATTCCTGTGTAACAGTAAACTTCTTCACAGCTGAGTATTTTGACTGAAAAACCGCATCACACGCTGAACAATTAACAATGAGCTCTTACCTGGAAAGCAGAGCTCAGGATGAAATAAATTATTATGTCAGGTCATTATTATTTAGGTGTTTTGATTTATACTAGTTCTTTTATTTTTAAATTCCCTCTCCAAATTCCCTCTCCAATATATTTTGGGTGTACATATCTGTATACAAATTGCAAATATTCTGTTATGCTTCTGACAGCATTGACAGGGACTCTGGAGAGCATCAAACCACCTGAACTCTTGTTAGACAACAAGCAGACAAAAACTGCTGTCAAAATGTATGAAATGAAACACACTGAGGGAAAAGACCCAAAGCAAACCAGGAATTATACATTTCCAACAGCTGCTTCTTGCTCCCTTAGCAATTTTTGACACTGACAGCAGCATCTCCAGACCATTTGTAAGAATACTGTCACCTGCTTAATGCAGAACTGTTAATAAGCACCCTCTGGAAACCTCTCAGATGCTCCTTTAGCCCACTGATCTGGTTTTGGTCTGTAAGATTAAGAAGTGATGTTATGCTAGATCTTTTTTCCAGCTACTGAATTGTCACTTGGAGGAAGGACACTAATGTAATGACACCTGCGAACAGCATAAAATTCAGGACAGGACTACATGGATGGAGTGACTCTTTAAGCTCTTCTTTCTCTTCTTCACACTGTACAATATTTGTCTAGAAGAGAGCTCTAAGTAAGAGACAAACTACTGCCATTTTAACCCAAATTTCTGCTAAGTCAGAGCTGACTTACAAATCAAAGCCTTCAGAATATACCATTTCCAAGCCTGTCACTTAATGAAGGCAGGTGTTACATTGATGCGGGGTGCTGGTGCATCATCCTTCTGAAGCCAGCCACACATAATTCATGCAGAAATAACAAGGCAATGATAAATCCTGGTCAGATCACGAAGTGACCAATGAAAGGGAATTCAGATTTCTGGACTGAACTCTTGAAAAAGCTGGGGTCAGTCAATAAAAACAGTGTCCATCCATAACAAACTATAAACAAACAAACAAACAAAATAAACATAGGCCTTAAAAAAAAAAAACACAACCAAAATTGGATTGAACAAGTGTAAAAAACACTCAAGCTGTCATTTCAGTCGCATGGAGAGTTCCATGACTGCTCTCAAGCACGTGGGTAAACTGGAAGTGTCCATATCCCAGGTGAAGGTGTGTAGATGATGAAACCGCATCCAGGCAGACACAACAGCTGCTATTGCTTTTCACGACCATCTCAGAATGGAGTGTGCAGGAGTGACAGTGCTCTGGAGGCATATGCATGACTGGTCCAAATCCTAGAAAGCTGACTCAGTCCCTACCTGTGACACTCCCCTGTAGTTTAGTGTTGGATCTCTGTTTTTTAAGATTTCACCTCTTCGCAGTCTTGATCAGTGGAAAGCTCCACGTCGGAGAGTCCAACCTCCATTGCCATAATCAACGAAATATCTGAATCGCTGCTGACTGCTGGCTCCTGTTCATCTGTGAGGGTAGAAAAGACAGGAAAAGCTCATGTCTTTCTGTTAATGTGTTATTAATTTTTAGTTCTGCAGGTGGAATCCAGAGGTCTCTCTGCCACTGAGACTGTGATTAGAGTACAAACTTTGCTCTTATTAAATATCTGTCTAAAACACTTCAAAAATACATCAAAATTCAAGCCATTCATAGTGAAAAACATGATGAAAGGAGCCTGGATGGGTAACATTTTCTTCTCTTAATCCTCCCAGGGCTTTTCATCCAGGTCCTTCATGAGCTTCCTCCCATCATGTGAGAATTTTCCTCCCTGTTCCCTTTCACTTTCTCAACCTGGCATCATCCTACTCTCCCCACAAAGATAGCAAGCTAATGACAAAGCCACAGGTACCTGGTGGAGCAACTCAGTCATCAGGAAAACATACCTAACAGGAAAAAAAATTGCCCAAACCCTCATTAAGTGACAGAATCTCAGAGGACATTTTTAAGAGGGCACTACTCTAATGTAGGAACACTGGCATTGGACAAAGGCAAAACAAATCCAGGACTTTGGATCAGGCTACCTGCCTTCTGAAGTGGCTTCTCTCATCCTTTTCTACTCTGCTTAAATTCACTCTTTCTTCCTATTTGAAGATACCTTGCAGGTTCTTGATCTAGGCCAAAGGGATCTACCTTAATGCACCATGACCCCAAATACACTAAGAGTTGTATTGTTGACTTCTGCCAAACTGCAAATCACATAGTTGGAAGAGCAACTTGTTTTTGTTTTGATCCCACAGCACTTACCATGTGTATATTTAGCAGCAAATAAAGCCAACAGATTTTAAAGGACTAAAAGACAATTTTCTTCCAAGAACAATCAGGAGAAGCAAAGCACACTAGGGAGATTTTCAAAGGCACAAAAAAAAAAAAAAAAAGTTGGCTGAGTCCCTGAGAGAAAAATTTGATGGTTCATATTTTCAAGTGGTTTAATTACAAAGATGGTATTTATACTGTAACAATACAATGTATTTAAATCTGTGGCAGTTTTTCCTTTACATATTTTACTTTTCAGACAACAGAAGCAGAGCCTGATTGATGCTAAAAAGTCTAGAAGTTGAATATCTAAGAATTAATAAGTAAGAAACACGACAGAGGAGCTGGGAAAATAATAACTCCTCACAGTTTAATTATTCACTTGAAGCTAAATGAGCAGTTAATCACCTCTCAAGAGCAGCATGATTTTTTAAAATTTTAAATTTTAAAACCCCCACATGTGTTTACTTATGCTGGGATTAGACCACATGTTCTGCGGAGAAAGCTTGAATGGGGTCTGCATTATTCAAACAGAAAGAGTCAGTGTTTTCCTTCACAATTCTTCCCAGTTTTCACCCTGGATTACTTTTATACTTTCTTGATTGCAAGATAAATAATTGATGCACACAACATCTACATCTCTATCTCTTTTTTTTTTGCCCTTTCAATATGATGTTAGTAAACATTTCAAGGCATTGCTTCTGACTATAAATGTTTCCACCAGAGGTGGAGGAAGTATTTACAAGCTAATTGATATATCCTGCAGACTCCAGTGGTCTTAAATGATGTTGAACCTTCAGGTGAGCTGCTAGATCCTAGAGTACATCAGAGCATCTCATACACCTTCAACACCAAAAGCATCATCTTTAGCGGTAACAGCTCCCTGAGTCAGAATAATGTGGTTTCAGACCACTGGATTATTTATCATTCTTCTATAATTAATAGGATTCTTAAAAACAATGAAAATTATGCTTAAGAACAAGTTGATATTTGCAAGACAGAGCTCCTGAGGTTTAGCCATGTTGAACAGCCACTTGGAGCACTCTCAACTGAGAGACAAGGTGCTTCCCAGCTGAACTAGCTGTGAAGAAAAGGACTGGCTGAATAGTGACAGCCAATAGTGACAGCATGCTGAAGAGGCAGGCAGAGCTGCCAACACCAAATGTCAGAGCATCCAACGAGCAGTGTTTAATAATGCTGAAATATTGTTTCAAGAATTGTTGTTTCTTCCAGGGCTGCACAGCAGGAAAAGAATCTCAAGTTCAGGAGTTCAAGACAGGCAGATAGAACAGGACCAGATTAGCAGCTCACCTACCAAATAGCTGATGGAGGTACAGCAGCACACACTCTCCAAACCAGCAAACTCGAGTTTTACTTTACAAATCCTATACAATTATTCAAATTCTTGCATTTTAGTCTTTGCAAAGTGTGGGCTTTTGTAGTCTTCTTTGGAACTGAAGTGCAGGTTGGCAGGAACAAGGAATGATCCTAAAAACGTCCATGCCTATGCTCTGGCGTTGTTTTTCCAGCACTGTGATAATACCTAGAAACAGAAGCACTCCACCTTCCTTGCTTGATACCAGTGCAGCAGTTCAAAATCCTAAAGCTACAGCTTCGGCAGAGTTGGGAGAACAATTTGGATATGACCATTCTTACACCTGCACTGCCATTTCTTTGGAAGCTGTAGGCAACATAAGGAAATGAATGCATCCCTCAGCATTACCTGCTGGCTCCTGTAGACAGGAGTCCTGACCCCAGCACACACAGGGTGAAACTCTGGGAGGCTGCAGAAGTTACACCAGACACTGATCAGCTGTAGGTAACTCTGGCTGCAAGGTCTGCAAACTGCCTCACTGTGGCTCCCGCACCCAACACAGGCTTGCCAGACTGTGCTGGTTTGTTTTGTTGGGTTTTTTTTGGCTGACTGCTCAATAACACAAGCTAGCACAGTTACTGTGATTTGTTCAAGTTAAGCAAACCTCAACTACGTCGCAAGTGCCAGGAGCTTAGCCTGCGTTTTGTATCCCTGCCTTTCAGATCCTATATTTACAATGCCAAAGCTTATACAATCACACAGCTTCCACAGAAGATGCCTGACTCACTGTTAACAACCTTTATGGCCCTTTTGTGAGTTTTTTAAATTTTGCTGTTATTCCTAAAGTTCTGAGATCAAATGAGGACCTCAACTTTCAGTGACGATCTCACCTTTCACTTAAAAATAAATGAAGTTTAAGAGGCAAAAAGGAAACTAAGTGTTTTAAAAATTACATCTCTATTTTCTAGACAGATTTTATGTTGGAATACCTGCCTTGTGATTTTAGATACTTGAAATTGGCAACCCTGTCTAACCACACACACTATAATACTTCCACTGTGCTTTACAGCACTTCTTGCCACGGGCAGAAAGCCTTTTGCTTAATGAAGCAAAAAGCACATCTCAAGCTGCTTTCCAGCCAGAGTGTTAGTGCCTACAGAGGGGAACTGTAGACCTCGCTGCCACATTCCTCTCATGTCAGGGAAACATAATACACCACAGCATGCTGCCTGTCCAGACAGACTTTTTCCACTCACTTGTATTTCCTGACACACATTCGTTTGAGAGATGAAATTAACCAAACTCCTTCTCTAGCCAATATTATTTTAAATCAATTACACTAGCATGGGAAGCATATCACCACGTAGATTTGGAAGTGGCCTACACAAAGGTGGTACAGCTCTTGCTTCTTGAAAAGTGCATCAAGTGATGCTTACATTTGAATATTAGTGCAAACAAAGATGAAAATAGCTAATTACTTTGGTGTGTTGAAAAGAGTAATATTGCACACTAGTAATAGTTATCTACTGCTGCTGCTATTCATAACCATTGGTGTAAGTCTGTAGCTGTTGTACACTAATAAATATTCCAAAAGAAAGAGGTCAGACAATGGGTTTCTAAGAATTTGATACTGCTTGCAAGAGGCTTGGGAGGGAGCTAAGCACTGAACAGTGAGTGAAAAGTGCATTTACAAACCCATTCTTCTGCCAAGCATACAGGCATGGGCACCAGCTGAGATATACTCACAATGACCCACTTAAGGGTGAGAAACAAGCTGAAGAAACTCTGGTGGTCTTTGCGCTCATGGAGGCCTCACTCCTGCTCACAACTGGGCTCCTCCTGAGGAGGCCACATCCCATACTGTCCTTTGATGTCCCTAGGACACAGATAGTGCCATGAGGCTCTCCTAAAGTTGTTACAACTTGCCTCAGAAGCTGAGTTTTCCCCCAGGCTCAGCGAGCTGTAAAAGCCCATAACTGGGCTCAAATGTCAATAAGCAATTTGTATCCAGGAAATCAGCAGAAAAATGAGACCACACTAAAATTTTAACAACAAAAGCTTCTTGGCATTAAATATATATAAGGTTTGTTTAAGATGGCACTTTTTTCCTTCTCCAGACCTTTGGGTAGCTCTCTGCTATTACACCCATTTAAGAGCAAGAAGAGAAGTACTAGTACTCATTTCATATCCTCACTGTAGTGAAATATACCTTATTTCAGAACTCTCCCGTTTGTGAAGACAGATTTAAACAAAAACAAGAAATCCCTGGTGTTAGTTATGCTCCCAGATCTAGACAAGTATCTAAAATGCATGCATTACCATGAACCTTATTCCAGTCTAGGGCTCACTTCTTCTGAGAAAACATTCAGATGTGTCTAGAAGGTTTTTGCCTCATAAGTATCCAGAAATGTGACCATCTCCTAGAGCTTTGAGGACCTGATCAGAAAATATATCCAGAGTCACTAGAGGCATTGATATGGGATCTTTATCAAAACACATTCTGCTCAGCTTGAAGCCACAGAAGAATGCCAATGCAAGCAGTGCTATTCAGATTTTGTCTCCAGTATAAGAACAACCAGGATACAATTCATCACTTTTGATTTATGAGAGAGATATAGCTAGAGTCCTCTATTTTTCTTTGTCTACCTAAGAATGCACTTTCCCATTACAGAGTTTATTGTTACCTCCTACTGTGGCCTCACCATTGCATCACTTGGCTGTTTCTAGTCCAAGAGGAAGAGCATCTTATGAAATTATTACCTCAAATGGCAACTAATTTCACAACAATACCAATTAAATTTATCACTAAGACCCCTTCTTTTAAAATTACTACTGATTGTTAAAATTATTCTCAAGTTAATAATCTCACAGCTCTCCTTGGATCATTTTACAAGTCCCAAACTCCTTCCATATCATCTTGAGAGTTGTAACACGTTAGAATGGGCCATAACTGCACTAACATAATATAAAATAAAATACATGTTAAAAAATGCCTATAAAATCTCCAATGCAAAAGAAACAGTGAGGATATGTTTGAGGAGAAGGCTTATAAAACCCCTTGCTACTAATGCAGTCCTTCTGTACACAGAGGCTAATAAAATGGATGAAGAAGTTTGGCTGGCTACGATTGAGAACAGAGCACTGGGAAAATATTTTATTGCTGTTCCCTAGAATCAGAGGGAGATTTATCTGAGCAGCAAGGGGAACAAGTACTTGTGTGGTAAGTGCTTTTGGAAGGAAAGATGAGGTTAGGTTTTTGTAAATAACAGGCCAGAGCTCTGTGAATGTACTAATGGCAACAGAGCTTCTTCCAGGAGGTAAAGCAGATGATGTCTGAAACATTTTGCAAAGAATACCCAGACACCAGCACACAGGGAAAGAACCACATGCCATGATTAATTCAACAGGACACTTCAAAAATATGTTTACCTGCACTAAACCCCTAAGTGATTGAAAGATGTGATAGATGGGTCTAGATATGACATAAAACACTGGAGGCTCTCCCAAGGTAAACTTGTTTTTTTTTTCCCTTACTACTGAATAAAAGGGCAACAAAATTTCTTCCCTTAATCTTTTTATAGCGTGTGTGGTTTGTGAGAATATACAGCATCTCTTAACGAAAAACAGCCAAATACATGGTTCCTTGTCTTTAAACATCCCGCAGTATGAAGGGCTGCCATCATCATCATCATCGGGAAAACACACCCCATTATCTCAAGCCAAGCATCAAAATTGAAAAATTATTAGTAATATAACTAATTTTCTGAAACCTAAATTTGGAGCATGTTGTACTTAAGGAATAAACTTTAACACCAGTTACCTGCAAAGACATTTTGAGCTTTGGCAAGACCAATAAATTCATTTTCACAGAGAGTGCAGAAAGTATCAGCACCCAAACGCTTTTTCCAAAAGAATGAAAAAAAATCTGTCCAAATAAGGGTAAATAACACAGTGAGCAGACAGCAAGCACATTTGCAAAAGACTGAGCAAAAAAAGGGGCAGAACACATACCAGATGTTATTGTATGGAAGTAGCTGGGCCCAACTGGCTGGAAAAGTAAAACTTCTTTTTTCACATTGTCTATATATGTATATCTATCTTTAATGAGCATATACAAAATCCTTGGGATTTTACCCAGCAATCAGAACACTCAGCCTTTGAAACTCAAAGCACATATTAACATTATTTTAGTAGTCAACACTTTGGAAATCAGTCTCCTCTCTTGAGAGACTAGTTGACATTTTGGGAACTTTTGATCAGCTGCCAACCCTCTCTGTGATACAGCAAACATGCCTCTGCCAGGTATGACACAAGAAAATAGAATATTTTTGCTTTCAGTTTAATTTCCTCTTTGTTCTTACTCTTAACGGATCATGCTAATCATGTTCCTGGGACCAGCAGGGAAACTCCTTCTGTGGCCTACATACTGCAACATTATTTTCTTTTTACATGACTAATCTTGCCTTTTCCCACTGGAAACTTAGTCAAAATTTGGTCACAAAGATTACCAGGAAAGTCAAAGGAGTCATCATCTTGTACTTTTTGCTCTTGCATCAGCTCATCCCCACATTCAAGGTCCTTCACAGTTTATTTGCACATCTGGTCTTCACAGAATCATAGAGAGGCTTGGGTTGGAAGGAACCTTAAAGATCATTTAGTTCCAGCCCCATGCCATAGACAGGGATGCTACCTACTATATTTTATTCACTACAAAGTGTTTTATTCCATCGTTGACCCCATGCCTCAGTCCCACACTCTAGTCTTGTTTCACTAACAGACAAGAATCACTCGACTTCCTTCACAACAGAGGATCCAGCCTCTTAAACCTTTGCAAAGCTGCTTTTCCTTTCTTTTTCCAGGCCTTCCCACTGTCTAGTGGGACGCTGCTGCACACCCTGCTTTACTGTTCACCACTGGCGATCCTCAGTGCCCAAACACTGCACCAGGTCACACTCAGGACACCATGTTCTTCTGACCCCACAGGAAGTTCCATAAGTAAATGTGAAGGTATTTCACTCAAAGTACCAACTGGTACAAATTATTATTATTTAGAACATGCAAAATTATTCATGTCCTTGATTGAAAATCAGAAAATGACATCTCCCATAAGAAGGGAAAAGATTAAAAAGCACTGAAGCGGAGGGCTGCAAGTACACGACAGTTTTGATTTTCAAGTACCTTAGCTGCCTTTGGTAATATATTACTGCATTCAACACCTGCAAGCTGTCCCTGCAATAACCAAACATCTAAAACATCAGGTGTGGTATGGGGACTATTTACTTGGTTTTCTAAACTGCTGAATGACCAGCACTCCTTGGTGTCACTGAAAAACAATGAGCATGAAGTGATAAAGTTACAGAAAAAACATGCTTTGTCATGTTAATGGTGTCTAAGAGATCTTGCAAGGATTATCCTAGTAGCCAAGATGAAACATGTGGAGAGATAAACACCCTCTGAGCAGTGAGCAAACACCTTTACTCACATTGCCAGCCATTCAAAACTCTGAAGGGACAGCAGGTGTGAGACAAAAGCAGACCTAAATGCTGTATGTACCAGTGTGTGTTGTACAACACATAGCCTATTGGCAGGCTGGCAGAATAAAGAGACTTTTAAATCCAAGCAGTATAATCCCACAGTTTAATCCTGTGCATTTTAGCTTCCATGGGCTATCCTGGGGACTGCTACTTGACTGAACTTTCTTATCTGTATTTTAAAAACCCATGTCAGCAGCGCGCTCTGCTTCCAGCAAGCCTGAAAGAAGGAAATAACCGCCTCACTTAAACAGTGGATTGAATGAGCAAGAGTGTTATGGTGAGAGAAATTTTAGTTCTTGTGTTCCTAAGGAACATCAGGAAAGGGTGATTTAGAGATGAACCGGCCAACACCACACAAGTCCCTCAGACCAATCATGCTGCAGTGGTATCCCCAGCTGGATACAATATTAAACCAGAAGACTCGGTGTAAGATAGTGGTTTCAAAAACCTTTTTCTCTGGTCTGATCATGCTGCAGAGCTGTGACCTCCTCTTGAGGAACTCCATGGCAGGAAGCAGCTGCAAAAAGCCAGCTGAGATTGCTTCTCCTCAGAACTGCAGGGAAAGGCAAGGAAGCATTTGGTGCTTGGAAGAGCAATATACCATGGGCACAGAATGAGACTAGGACATGGAAGTGGACATGCAGCTTTTTCTAGGATGTTAGAAATTTCTCACTCCTTCTTCAGGTCATGTGCATGGTGGCTACTAGTCAGTGAAAATCCACACAGGAGAAATTATTGCTGAGAACTTGATGTAAAACATAAGACTGCTGTGACAAACAAACCCCCCCATATTTCTGCCTAGTCACTATGAACTGCTTCCACAATTACAAGTATGCACACAGTATAACAGAGAACAGCACCTTGCCTCAAAGACATCTCCTGTTTATTTTTGAATGAGGGGGTTGGAAAAGCTCCCATAAGTCTGCCTGAGTTTGTCTGTCATGGCAGCATGTGCATGATTTTCCAATCTGTGTCTTTAAATACTTTCTACTGCATAAGCTCTCAAAAGGCCGGGCTTACCAGCAAAGCACAGTACTGAGGAATCAGATACTGAACTCTCAAGAGCAGTTACACCAGACATCCTCGAGCAAAGATGTCACAAAAATACCTGTGCATCTATTAGAGGATTTAATGAGAAAATGCACAGGGAGGGGGCTGAAGAGCTCAACAGTGGTGGAATTACTTGAATTAAGATTGTGTGTGTCTTCTCTCCCTCTCTCACACATGATCATGACTTCCTATCCAATGCTGCTAACACTGGGCTCCACCTGCGATGCCAAGACCATTTCCAGGATAAAGGGCTTTGTGGACTTTAATTTTGTGCACGTTGGTAGAAACTCCCTCCTCATCATGCATGTTGGGGACAGTGAACCTTGGCTGAAATCCAATTCCATTAGAAATGCCCATAATAAAAATTTTACCCAGGGATGTCTTTCTCATTAGACATTAAAAAAAAATATATATACACAGTCATGAAGTCAGAAGAGAAAAATCCCACAGAGGTGGTAGAGGAACCTGCATATCAGATAAGTAATTTTTCTGCCATCACTAGCAAAATAAAGTTACCAGCTTTGAAGTTTAACTTTCACTTTAAGGGAAAAACAGTCTTCCTTTTTGTTCAGTATAAGGAAACAACATGCCTGAGAATGGGTTTGACTCTGTTTCAGCAGCAGCTCCAGTGCCTGAAGCAGGGCACAGCTGCCAGACTGCTGTGCCTGACGAGTCAGAGCAGATTAGGACAGCATTCCATGGTCATCTGTCCACACACCCTTCCCCATCCTCCACACTACCCAAGGGCTGCCCACAAAAAACAGACATGTGCAGAGACCCTAACATTGCATGTCACACCTCTTTCTTTTTACCCTCTGACACCTCACAGTGAAATCAGTGTCCCTCCCACCAGCTCACACATGTGGACTTGCAGAAATTGACCATTTGTAGTCTCTTGCCACATGCTCACAGGACTGTGAGGTACATGTCCCCAAAATCCTGGGCAACATTGGACCAAAGTACACTGCTTAGGCTAAAGATTAATTATTACAAGTCCATAAAAACAGAGAATACTTGACAGAAACAGCACAACTCAGAGAAAATATGGTTTTTGACTTTACAATACTATCTAACCTGATTTGATTTGGACATCTTAGTTACATATTTTGTCACAGGACATAGCTTATCTACTTACTGTAGCTGAAGAGATAAAGACTGAGTTAAGTGCAATTCAGCTGTAGACAAATTTGTAAAAACAGAAAAAAAAAAAACAAAATCATGAAGCCCCACCAATTTCTCAATGACTCTGTAAAAAATCCCAGTTTAAAAGCAAAGAACATGCTGTTCAGTCTCCCAAACTCCATCGGGTTGTAGACATAGTCTTTCTTGAAGGTATGGCACCAGCAATAGTACAATATTCTGTGGGCAGGGCTGATGCATATATTGAAACAAAGTAAGAACCTGAACCTGAACAGATCACTACAGACATACACTGTAGCTTCACTATTTCTTCTCTTCCAGGATGGGTACATAGGCAAACAGATTATAGAATGACCAATTACATAAGAACATCCATTTTTCCATACAGAAGAAACAATTTCTGCTGTTTATATGTCTGTTACGAGAATTGCAGTAGTTTTAAAAAATAAATTGTAGGTGCTTTCAAAGCATTCTACCAGTTTAAATCTCCTCCCTGTTGTAGCATCCCATGAACTCTCACGCCTTGGTCAATTCCCAAGTCCTTGGCCCCAGTGATGACTCCTTTGACTGTCCTGGTAATCTTTGTGACCAAATTTTGACTAAGTTTCCAGTGGGAAAAAGGCAAGATAAGTCATGTAAAAAGAAAATGGCAGTAACTACTTACCATTGAGTCAGTCGTCCTGGGGGGAAAAAGACAGACTCCCAAATGGACTTCTGGGTCGAAGCTTCCCCTGGTTTCTCCTTTCCCTGTCCCTTCACTGGATTGGTATCCCTGGTGGCCACTCCCCTTTCCCTGGAGACCAAACCCCTCTGCCCAGCTTTAGCTCCACTCCCCACCCCTTCCCTTTCTTAAGCTGCCCGCTCCACGTGGTTGTCTTCTTTTCCCTCGCTGGGTCTCCTTCAGCCACACTTTGCTGGAATAAAATCTTGCAAAAAGAGCCTTTCTTGCCTCTATCGCTGAGCCAGCTGCAGTGAGTGTTGAGTGAGGGTCTGACTGCGTTGCCTGAATGTTTACCCAACTTGCTTTTCTACAGGAGAGGCTTGTTGGGAACAGATTATAGGCAGTGGCTCCCACTACTCCAGCACCTGCATTTTTACCCTATGGGCTTCTTACAGAATCCATACACTTCCTCTTTTGAAGTCCCTAACTAAAAATTCTGCAAGGAAGCCTTCTTTAACACCCACTTTCACAGAATCCTTACAGAAGGAAGTTTTAATCCTAATTGAAACCAGTATACACTTAATTTCTAGGGCCCCCTGTTCAGATACACTCTTGGTAGATTCTTGTATCCAGTCCTCCCTCATACAGACACAGAAAGGACAGCTCTGACCTTTACTGACCACTGACAACACTTACAATGAGGTACTACTGACTTCTGGAGCTTTGAAAAATGTCTCATTTAAACTAATTAACCTTAAATACTTCACTATTCTTGGATTTTTCTTCTTTGGAGCCTTACATGTTGATGTTTTAAAACAACAGCAGGAAAAAGGGCAGACAAGTAGAAACCAGTTCAATGTAACAGTACCTTTAACACAGGGAGTATCACTCTGTGCTTGAAGTGGAAGCCGTCAGAAACCTGCTCTGGAAGGGATGTCCTGGGTAGCTGAATCTACTCTCCACAATTGTAATGGTTGCACAACGCAATCCCTTTCAGATTTGCTAGCAATTAGCATCATTCACTGCACCAGCTCCCCAGCCACTTCATTCATCTTTGTGCCAGAGCAGAACTGCAGATGGGTGGCAGCTTAAAGCCATAATACCCAGCTTTCAAAAGAGCCCTTCATGCAGCACCAAACCACAGAGCTTTAATTTTTTTTCAACATCCTACAGTGACTGATGAGTTCAGCTGCTAACTCTCCTTTCCTTAAACATCACAAGCCTATCAAACCTTGCAACACCTTTTATATTCCAGTGTAATTATGCAGCTTTTGAACAGCTTTATCCCAGATCTGATCTTCCCTGCAGCCTACTCAATAGTTTCACTATCAGTAATGTATCTACAGCTGTGGCCAGTTCTCTGACTGAGAAGCAAATATGATCAAGACCCCCAACATCAAAATGTGCACACCTTAAAGTTTTTAACTTCTCACTATTTGGATAGTCTGTGTATTGGGAAGGTCTTTGTATGCCACTAGGTCTGCGGGTCAGCCTTTTGCAGAGGGTGCAAATTACTCAGACTGCTGCCAGCATTTATGGATTGGCAGGTAGGAGATGACATTGTCAGCTGATGGGATCTATAAACCTCATATAAATGGGACAGAGTACTAGCAGGAAAAGTAAAGTAGATTTCTGCAGTCTTCAACAGCCCAGGATTTCCATCAGGAACACGTGTTCTCTACAAGTACTTCCTGAAAAGTTAAGAAATACTGCCCAGTTTAATTGGTCCATGTATAGTTGTTTTTATGAGAAACGTGTCTCTTTTCATTAGTTTAGAAATAATAATAAACTCCCACAACTAAGAGATTATAGCAAAACCTTTTATTTTGGAAAAGTAAACCCCTTTAATGTCCTTTGCATCCTCTTTAGGTTGCTTTCATGGTTTATGTAGAGGATTAAGGAATATTTTTTTACCTAATCAAAACATTTCACAGGAAAGAAAAATGAGCACATATAAACCCCACCACAAGCACATGATATGAGGATTAAAATATGACTAGGAGGTGTACAGAACCACTGTTTCTTTGGAACAGAGATGTCCAAAATGTTACTTGTTTCTTGTGGTAGGGCTAGTGTACCAAATAAGATTCTAACAAGCTTGTCTGAGTACATTAATGCACATGCAATCCAGTCACAGAGAACACATGATACAGAACAACAATCAAGAAAAACTTCCATAAAGGAAGAGGTCAGCTGTTTATCTCGTATGTTCACTTTGTAAAATTTAAATCAGTTGATGCCAATCTCCTTTTAACTGGAACATTCCTCTGACAATCATGCAATAGCTCAACATTTTTTTCCCATTAAAAATAAATCTGAAGTGCCAGGCCTGGCCTGCTACACTCAAATATTGTCTGAAAAAAAGTAAGAAAATAGCTTTATGTAAAGAAGAAAAAAAAAATAAAATCAGCCTTTACAACAACTGAAACCAAATTGACAATTTAGATTTAAAGAGATCAAATTAATTTAATGTGAGTCTCCTTCTGATCCTGTGTCTCCTTTCTGTCTGCCTTCCTTTCTGTCCAAAATGAGCCTGTATTAAAAAGAACATAGGAGTTTTTGAGTTTTGTCTCTCCAGCCTAATGCAAGAGCGCACACATGTTCTCTCCTCACTTACCTACTCCTTTTGCTTCCTTGCTCATGGTTCATATGAGCAACATGACCAAAAAGTGAGTTCCATTTACTGGATTGCAAAATGCTGAGTGTGACAAAACCCAGAGAGGGGCAACCAGGAGCAAAACTAACACTGAAGAGGGAACCCAATCTCACCTAGAGGCCACTAAAGCTGGCTAAAGGGCATCTGAGGATAATTTCGCATCTGCAAAGTGCCCTTGGAACCTTGGGTCTGGCTGGTAGAAAATCCTGCAGGGACATCAACAGAAACTGGTTTTAGGCTATATAAATCTAGGGCCATTTAGCACTCCCTTTCAAATAAGCCTCCAGTCACAGTGTAGTTTCAACTGAACAACTTCTGGCATCAGAAAATCCCCTCCAAAGCCCAGCTTTTCTCAGGGATGCTTGCTGAAATGCTCATGGGAACACAACAAAGGCCAAACCCAAGACATCCATTTTCTGAGTTTCTTTTTAGAGCAGTGGATGGGAAAGGTCAATTTAAGTTTCAACAAATTGCAGCTGGAATTTTACTAGAAAATATGTTCATTAGGTCACTTGGCCACCACCACTAGTGTCAAGACATCCCTAACACTCTACATGTGAAACTCAAATTGAAACAGAATAACTTAAAACCACTGTTCCTCTGCATGAAAAACCTTTGTCTCTGTTTCAACTTTTGAAGTTATTATATAGTCCTGTTCCTCCGTCTTTTGTGTTCTGAGCATTAACACTCCTTGGAGAGGCAGAAGGAAGAGTTTTTACCCTATATAACAATACCTCCCTAGAAAAATAAAAGCAACAATACCAGTCTACCCACCTGGAAACCAACCACGTAACTTCAAAAAATGTAAATGCCTTTGCACTGTTCATTATTATTTCCCTTGGGTACACCACTGTAAAGTTAGAGTCAAAACTCTGTGACATTAAGTTTGGCTTTAACCCCTTTTGCCATTCCTTTTTTATTCAAGTTTCTTCACTTTCCACTCTTCTCACTGAAAAGTGGTTATGTCCAGGAGGTTCCCAGGCAGACCCAGAACAAGTTAGACCCCAGGAGCCTTTAGAAAACAAAAGATTAAAATATTGGTATATTTTCTATCTAGTCTGGAAAAAGGGCTTTTAGAAGCTGAGTACCACTTTAGAGTAAATTTTAAAGTAAATTTTAAGTTCTTACAAGGGAAGTGGTCTTGTATCTTTCAGTCACAATCAAGCAAAAACTGAAAGATTAATTTAGGAATAAAAAAGAGACAGAAGGAATTACTGCAAACCCATGTAATTGTTTCTGCCCTGTGGAATATACATTTATAGTAGTTCACCTTTTGAGGGTAAACAACTAAAACCACAAACTTTCTCCCAAAGCTTTCCTCCAAAACTGTTTCCTTGGAAGTGCACTCTTAGGCTTCAAGTTTCTCTACAGATGGAAGGATGTTCCATCTCCCAGAACAGGTTGGTAGAGGGTCATTTTTCTAAAATTTCCTTCTTTAAGGCTATTTTGGTCTTACAGATTGACAAGTACTCATATGCAGCAAGATAATTTGCTGGTGCCTTTCCAAAATGTAGTTACAGAGAAGTAATGAAGTTTAGCAACACCTTAGTTGAATTCAATATCCTGAGCACTCGGGGGCAAAATCTGAAGTCAGGTTTCTCATGTATATGTGACACACCACATTTGGTGGCTGTCCCCCAAAGAAACCTTAGCAGATGAAAACACTTTTAAAATAGCACTGTGTTATTTAATTACCTGTGCAAGGAACTGGCAGATTTTAAACCCCTTTCGTGTGACTTTTTCCCCATACTGAGATGCTACAATTTAATAAATTTAATAAAACTATTTCACCTAAGTGCTTTTGATATTCTGACTTTGCCAGGGGCACCCTTATTCTATACATTTTCTGTGTGCTTTTCCTGTAGGAGCATTTTTTTCATTGTTGTGTAGCACTATGCTACCTAGAGAGTGGAAAATAGAACAAAAATTCACAGAGATCTCCAGATGAGTTGTTTTGCACATTGTGTATATTAATTCATGGCTTAATTATTGCCACCCAACAGAGCCTATGTTCTTGCCTACTCCCTGAGTGCCTCAGATATGTTAACATGAGTTACAGTGAAAAGAACAGTCAAATGTATTGGCACTTGCAAAAGACAGTCACAATAAAATGCCAATTTGGGTGGATATTCATTAATGCAACCCTGATGCTGTGTGTACCCTGCTGAGTACAGCCTGAGTATATTCCCCAGGATATCAGCCTTGCCACTGGAGTGGCAAAGATGGCATCTAGCTGGGCAAGAATATATCCACATGGCTCCTACTTTCAGCATCCCCAAATGGGAGGGTTTATGCACCCCTCCCATTCCCAGGCTCTCAGGAAAGAGAAAAGACTCTAACATGCATGCCAGAAGTTGGATATTTCCTCTTGGATATTGGGCTTGACCTGTTACCTCCTTCTCTTCCAATCATTCCTGTTTTCTGAAAACACTCATAAGCCAGTTTCTCCATCTGGCCTATCAGTCTCAAAGCATCAGTTTCAGGCACTATCTTCACTTAGAATTGCCCACATCCAGAACAACAGAAGGTCCAGGAACTAAGAATTTAGTGAGAACTCTCACTTCTAGGTGAAGTGGCCAGCTTACTGTTGCAACCCTGGAGGATTCCTGAAGCACCCTAATTTCTGCAGGGATTGGAGGAAGGTGATGAAAAAATGAGTAGGACTTCACTATTATTTTACGAGCAAATACCACTGATGATTTTTTTTTTTTTTTTTTTTTTTTGAGGCTGAAATCTTAGAGTGTTAGAGTCTGTATGTGAAAGTTTGAGCTGTTGCCCCTACAGGAGACTGGAGAAAATTTAGAGCACAGCAGTTCCGGATGCCTCTTGCAGGCCAAACATCTCCTGTAAGATTGTTTTTCTACCATACAAAAAACTATCACATAGTTACATGCACATTCCCCCTTCCCTTTCACTTGATCTCTTTTAAATGCAACTCTCTCATGTCTTTTGAGAAATCAGAATTGCTCGTTGCAACACAAGAACTACAGGTGTAAGCATGAAAATGATCCTTTAAAATCTTATGAGAAACCAGTTAGCTTCCTTGACCAAATGGTTCTCTTGCACGTTCACAGGCTCACAGCCTGGATGAATAAGTGAAAAACATTATGTACCAATGACTGGAAACATTTTATCTGCAGAGCTCTTGCCTGACTTCTTTCATTTGAGTTACCTTCCCTATGGAGCACTAAGGCAAATGGACACTCATGAAACAATGCAGCCAGAACAAAATACATGCAAGCAGAATCAAGAGTGACTGCTGCAGAAATGCCACTACTTTCTGAGTGCCTCCTGTTTTTACCCCCCAAGAGGCACAGCTGCCTTTTCATTGTCTTTCTTTTCCCAGTAAATTTACGAGACCAGTTTGCTTGTTGTGATCCGCTCTTACCTGTGAGGTTTCTGGAAGTGGGTCCAGAGCTGTGTTTGTACTGACTAATTCAGCACAGCCTGACCCCAGCAGGGGTCTCTGAGCTCTGCACAGTATAGGTGAGCATTACTTTTGCCTTGCCTATCCAGAGGCACCCTGGAATCCTCCCCTTTCTCTGTCTGCCTTACTGTAGAACCACTGCTCTGCCATACTTCTTATTTTCAGGTGCTGATCCAAGCTGGATCCTTGTGTCCCCCATTTGGTTTTGTTCTGAATTGATAAGAAAAGGATTCAGAATCAGAGAAGCACATTGTATCTTAAACAGCACTTCCTGATGATTTCAGTGAAGGCTTCTGCGTAAAAACTGATGAGAATAAAAACTCCACAGGCATTACAAATGTAAATAATCAAGTCAATTGTATGAAAGATACTGAACATCTCCTGCAAGGCAAGGTATTTTATTGTCAAGTATAAATCAAAGAGATTAGCTAGTATGAAGTCATCTGGTCTCTCTGCAGTTCAGATTTGTATTTTACTCTACATTGTCAATTTTGCTTTAAAAGCTTTCTTGTTCAGTGTTTTATCCAGATATCTGCTAAAGACTCTGGAATATAGAGAAAGATAACAAGCTATGTGTAGTAAGCACATTTCTCTCTCTCTTAAGATTTTTCATAAAGGTGCACAAAGAATGAGAAAACAATTTCTATTTCTGCTCTTTGTTTTTATTATGTAGAATGTGTTTAGAGAATTGTTTACTCAGGGTAATTACTTGATTGGATTTTAGTGAGAATTGTTTGAGCCTGATGGCCAATTAAATCTATTTGTGTTTAGACTCTTGAGAGAAAGTCACAAGTCGTAAGTTAGTTAGATATAGTAGTTAGAGAAAGTAGATATGTAATTTTAATATCTTTTTTTTAAAATATAGTATATTAATGTATTATAGCATAGTTTTAATAAAGAAATCATTCAAATTTCTGAACTAGAGGTAGACATCATCATTTCTTCCCACTGGATTCACCTGCATTTACAATAGCTATGTTATCAGTGGTGCTGGTCCTCAGGTCCCCTTCTTCCCTGCACACGTGCAATGCACATTCAGAGCAATTGGGAATGACACATCTAAGGACACACTTCTGCAGCAACACAGTGTGGTGCCTGGACCCTGACTGCACACCAGGAGCCCACCAAAGTCACTCTATCTCTCTCCTCCTCATCTGGGCAGAGTAGAGAAAATACAACAAAAGGCAAGTGGATCCAGATAAGACAGGGAGAGATTACCACCAATTACCATCAGATGCAAAAGGAGAAAAATAATTAATCTAATTTATTACCAATCAAATCAGAGTAGGGTAAGGAGAAATAAATCTTAAAAACACCTTCCCTCAACTCCTCCCTTCCTTCTGGGCTTAACTTCACTCCCAAATTCTCCTCCTGCTTTCCCTCTAGCAGCATAGGGGAGTGGGGGTTGTGGTCAGTTCATGACATTTCCTCTGCCACTCCTTCCTTGTCAGGGGGAGGACCCCTCATACTCTTCCCCTGCTCCAACATGGGGACACTCCCATAGGAGACAGGCCTCCAAACTTCTCTAATGTAAGTCCTTTCCACAGGCACATTTCTTCACTCACTGCTCCAGCATGGGTCCCTTCCACGGGGTGCAGTCCTGAAAATATAGGCTGCTCCAGCATCCTGGAGATCCTGGCACTGGCTCCACTGGACAACAAGGAAGTGTCTGGCAGCTTCTGACAGAAGCCACCCATGTAGCCACCCTGCTACCAAAACCTTCTCAAGCAAACCAAATACCTACACTCTTTACAGGAGCACTTTTTCTTCCTTAGTTTCATTGTCAGAGGCAATAAATCCCTTATGTCACTTGCATTCCCTGAACATTAATAAAATACTTGTATACTCAGATATGAGCATTCAAATGAGATTTGAAGCTCCATCCTTTCTTTGCCCAGTTTTCTATTATGATTTTTGAGCAAAATAAACAGCTGTGTAGGGTCCAGTGCTGATGGAGGTAATGTGCTTGCTTTTGGGAATAGTGTTGTGGAAGCTGGCTTCTATGTCCCTCTCTTCTCTTGTGCTTCACATTTCTTTCTTCCTATTGTACTGGCACAACAACTTCTGGATCAGAAAACTGATCCAAAAGAAACAAAACCACCAGGAAGAAATTGGTTGGCTTCTGGACCGGGCTTCCAAGGCAGCTACACAACACAAAAGCAACATGGAGGCAGGAATGTAATTTGAGACAGACAGAGACAAGCCAGGGACTGTCATAGACTTCAAATGTACAGGCAGACTTAAAAAATGGAGCTTCCACTACTGAAAGTGAACACTTTCTTCCATATCTCTTCCTAGACTCAAATATGAAGCAACCTTCGTGGCATCTGCAGCCTTTTTGGGACCCTAGGTCAGTCCAGACTGCTGTGAGTGCTTACCATGCCCTCTGACTCAGCCATATTACAGCTCAGTGGGGGACAAGGGACCTTATTGATCTCTTGTCTCCATCCTTGCTCTGTACACAGTGTCAATGGACACAGAAGATGTGAAACAGAAAACAAACAAATAAATTAGAACTAAAATTTCCTCTTTGATTCACAGCAGTTTTGTACACCCCTTTTTTGCAATTTTCCAGAATGCAGAAACACTTCGCATTTCACTTCTCAACATATGGAAAGGAGGAGCAGTTTTATAACAGAAAAACTTCCCTGTCCATTCGGAGTCTGGCAGGAGTCTTGTAGGTGTATGTGATAATCCAGAGTACATTTTTAGTGCCAGCTATGTTTCACTTGATGACTCTTTCAAACCACCAGTGCTATGCTGGCATCAGTGTTAGTCCCAAAACAATCTAGGAACTTAGCTCATTGGAAGTTTTGGTCCATGACAATTATTTAGTGCAATATCCCCACAAGAGCCACCAGGACTTACGTCACACAGCAGGCACATGGGACCCAATTTGCTCAGTCTTTAACTAGGTCCCATCAGAATTCTCTCTCTGGGACAGTATTAGTACTTGCTAATGCAAGTGTTAATAACTTGCTGTATTAACTAGTATCTAGAGATTTTTTCCACCTTTTCCTCCCTCTTTACATTCCACCTATAAAACCTCACTATTCATAGCAAGGAGGAACAGTCAAGTGGTTACAAGACAACAGTGGATCAGATTCTTATCATGCACTTTCATCCACTTCCAAAGGCTGACTATTCTTCACAAAGACATTTTAGACATATACAGATCAAAATAATTACTTGAAAAGTGATATTAATAGATTTAATGAAGAGCAATGAAGAGCTATCAGAGAGATTTGAAAGGGTCCTAACAGTCATGATGAGCTGTACGTTGGCAGGGTTTTATGGAAAGAACAAAATGAGAGGCAGAAAGGAACTACTGATATTTTATAGACTGCCCACACTGTTGTACAGTGTGCCAAACTCTGTGGACTTTGCAGGTGATATGACACCTTGGGGGAAAGTTTGTGGTTTTTCACACTGAAAGTCCTGCTCATGTGTGCAGTAGAATTATTTATGGATCTTCCTCCAGCTACAGAGATAGTACTCGTGGGATTTCTGAGGCCCTGTGTGGCGGGATGAGACAGCCCACTGAATGGAATATAAAAGCTTGTCTAAATTGAAAAACAGGAAGCATTTACAAAGAGATGGCAAAGACAGTGCACATTATTTACTGCAGAAATTAGTAAGTGCTTGAGGGAGATAAATGACCATGGATGCTATAGAAGAATAAAATTTAATAACTACTTTTCACCTGCCAGTGTTACCATGCCTTTATAATATCTAGATGCTACTTTCCCAGAAAACTACCTTTTTTAAACATATCATTCAATCCCAGCTGAGCCTGAGCCAAAGAATATTGCAATGGTCTCCTCACATCTTAGATCCACCCTCTGAAGCTGGTGTAGCTCAGATCTCCTTCAAGTTCCGATCTTAGCCAAGTCGAGCTCACACTCCTATCATATGTAGGGCAGGACATTCCACCTTGCACTGAGATTTCAAAAAATGTTAGCATTTTGCATAACTCACTGCTAAAAATTAGGTGCCATGGATTGCTATGATGCATTATTGTAGAAAAAGATCCTTAGGTTGTCATCTGTTGTACACTCTGGAGAGGTGAAAAAGTCAGAGCAGTAAACTCAGCTGAGATGAACTCTTACGTATTTCACACTATTTCCCCCTGTACACTCTCTCCCCGTTTCTTTTCAAAGCTACAGGTTTTTATTTTTTCCATCAATACATTTTCAGCAACCTGTTACAGAAATTACAACATGCTATCCCAGGATCCTACACAATATCCCACCACAGACAGCAAACAATCACTAAGACTAAACACTGAACAGGCTTTGGGCTGTGGACATGCCCAAGAGCCTTGATGAAGGCTTGGATCTTGCTAAAAGGCAGCTGAGAGAAACTGCTGGTCCATTTTTAAGTGCTCAGTGCTACTAAACAGGAGATTTTTGGTTTAGCAAGGAACCCTAGGGCTTAGTCCCATCCAGATGTTCATAGTACACTACATTTCCGAGGGTCCCACAGATATCAGGAGCATGAGGAGCAAAAGGGAGGGAGAGAAGGCGAGATGTCTGCTGAGCATATGCACAGAAATAACAAGAAAAGCACTGGCTGAGTTTCAGAAATTAAAATCTGGCCCCACTGAAGTAAGCAGGAGCTTTGCCATCTTGGAGACAGAATTTTACCCAAAGTGAACAGTATTCTGGGAATACCCTCCCTCCAGACACACTGAGGGAGGTCTTCTGGCTCTGAATAATCACTGGAAACACAGGAAGGAAAATTAAACCCAAACCAAGACAACAATACCAGAATGATTAATCAACAGACAAAAAAAGAATGTAACAACAATGAAATGAAAAGCGTTGCAGAAGTGGGTGGAAAGAAGGTGGCAAGTCCTTTGCCTCCTGGACCACTGATCTTTGTGAGGAACAAGGGAGGATGCAAGGACTTGTGGTGCTGGGTGCAGTAGGCCACATCAAGGCTGCACTGGAGTCTTGGAGTCTGCACAGATTCAATAACAAGGAGGAAAAAACTTCTGAATCTGTAGTGCAGATTCAGCCCTGGAGTAGGTTCACATCAGTAATGCTATATAACGGGGCCAGGACCTGGCAACTGCAGCAGAGATTCCTAGGAGCAATCAGTGTCATCACTTACAAATTCCCAGGCAGGCTAGTTCACAGAAAGGGCACGCTCAGCAAGCTCTGTGGTTGTGTAACTGAGCATTCTGGATAGGAGAAATACAATAAACAGACACAATGCCTATAAAGTTCCATCTACTCTGACAGCTGTGACCCAGTTATTTAGCCTACAGTTGCCCTCAGATTTAGTTAGCATTTGGATTCATACCACAGCAATATATATATGGTCCTGGATGTTCCCTGTTCACTGCCTTAAGAATTCAGGTTGCCTACAATGCCAGGTTCTACCTTTCAGACTGCCTGAACCCTCCAAATTCACATGAAGCAACTAGAGAATCAAATTCCCATAACTACTGGAACTCAGCTCCCCTAACTCCCAACCAAAGACCTCTTCTTTGCTGCAGCTCTGCTGCAAAAAGGGACTAAGTGACTTTTCTGGGACCTACTGCAAAATGCCACACGCTGGATGTGGTGATGACAGCAGGGAAACTTGCACATCCATCACTGACAAATATTCAAGTACTGCATTGCCCTTTAGATGAGAAATCCAGATGAAGATTCATGTCTACACGTCAATGATGAATGAATGACAGCAGCTAACTAAGTATTAAACCAGATTTCCCTGAGTGACTGTGTGACAATCACAGCATAGGCAGGCATACATTCGCTTTTGGAAGGTCCCAAGGTGCTTTGAGCTTTCCTCAGGCCTTCCTTCCTCTCAAAGCCACTGGAAAGGTCTGCTTCCCCACCCACAATTCTGACAGTGTGAGGTTTACAGCCTTCAATCCACCAGTTTTCTCTCCCCGCGCTCTTCTCTTGCTCTCTCTCATAGAACCAGGAATAAAACTCTTTTCACAGTCCTTCCCTGGGCCTGGCCAGTCTCTTCAGGAGACAATGATCTCCTGATGCTCTGTAGTTTGCTGTCTGTGTGCCTGGTCTTGGTGCAAGTTACTCATCTGTGGGCTCTGCTGCCAGCCCTCAGGATTGTCCAGTCTTCAGGTCTATTGTCCAATATTATCAAAGGTAAGGGGGAAAATGGAGGGTAAGGTGGAAAACAAAGGGCACCAAGGCAAAATCAAGCATCTTTGTAGCCTTGCAGTATTCTGCTGGCTCTGAGAAAGCTTTTCACCCAATTAATTAACTTAGTTGGCAACTTGGAAAATGAATTAAAAATGTGTTTGGTTTGGTCCTTCTGCAAACTCTTGAAACAAATCTGGAGGGAAGAGAGTGCCTAGAGAGTTACCGAGCTCTTGTGCTCCCTGGCACCCTCAACACCATTGTTACGCCTGGTGAGAAACCAGAAGAGCTGCTTCTCAGCCTGACAAGATCCTGGGATGAAAAGCACAGGCTGCTCCTCATGCTGGGCTTGGGACCAGGCTACTGGCTTTTCCCAGCATGTGTCATGCAGCTGTGTGTATTAGGGGCACCCCACAGCCCTCCTTCCCAGCCTTAACAGTGTGGATCTTGCAGAGAACTGTGGGGCAAGGGCCATTGTCCAGGAGAGGATCTACTTGCTTCTGGAGTGCTGAAGGGCAGAGCAGAGACCAGCATTTCGCCCAGTCTTTATTACACTGGGGTGCCATCTTTCCTTTGTTTTTAAAATCAGACTTAAATGCATTTAAAAATAATTATTGGAAGGAACAAAATGCCATCTAGTTCTGAACAGCTCTTGCCAGCACTCAAGGAGACTTGAGAAAACTGAATGTCCCCAGCTGGCAGGCTGGCCATGGAAGATGGCTGGGATTATAACATTGCTGCCCACTCCTTGCTGGATCCAGAACTTAGATCATAAAAGGACCAAACCTGAAACCTGAAATCCACAAAACAGAATGTAAAAATCTGGGTCACCAGTATCTAAGGTCACAAGTCCAGTCTTTCTAGAAGTTATTTTCACTTCCACGACATGGCATGACAACATGAGAGAAAATAGGATTATCAAGTCTCTCCACAGAGTAAGAAGAGTAATGTAAAATCATTTCAGTGTCATCATGTCTCTCCTACCTTTTACACATAATATTTCTAATTACCTTCTTTTCCATGTTCAGGCCCATAGCAGTACCTAGAAACCACTGAAAATGTATATTTTTTCCAGAACCTACACAATCTCTATACACAAAACTGTATTTTATCACATTCTTCTACCTCTCTTCAAGTATATCTGATGATTTTCTATAATAGTCTTGTCAATATACCAATTGGTATCAACCAGACAGGTATTTTCTACTGATCTGCTATTTTGCCTAAAAATGAGAATTTTAGATTAGCACAGACCTCATTCAAAACAGCTGACAACATTCCTTTTAAACTGTCAGAAACAGATTTTTAACAGAGAATATAATTCTTAGGAACAGAGAGACATGCAGACATTTTGAGGATTACTTGTTCAAATGGTACCACTTAGACACCTTACACAAGTGAAAACTAAAGACACTGAAAACATGTAAAAGTCTCCTTTTTTTTTTTTTTTTGTACAAAACATCAGTGTTGCTTAACTGCGCTCAGGCTTTCAAGCACAGGAACTCTAACCATCAGTCCAGTACAGCAGAATACATGATAATTAAATTTACTTACCCTGTAGATTCCTTCTGGCCTTAAAATTGCTCCAATGAAAAGCCCTCAAAGGCTGCTCACTAGAGATGGGCTTGTGGTTGGAGTTTCTAGACATTTATTTCAGTGCAAATCCTGCCAGAAATTGGAACTTACTGCTTGTTGTGAAGTTACCCTCGCCAGCCTGGGGAAAGGAGTCCACATCTTGGATGACTTGCAGCACTCCCACGCTCCGGGCTGGGGGATCCAGGGCCACGGAGCTTTCGTTCACAGTAATGTCACTGGCTCCTGTGATCTGGTTGGTTGGTGGTCCTCCTATGGATGCTTCCAGGTCTGGAGGTATATCATCCATGCAATCTGCATTTGGCTAATGGGAAGAAAAAGGAGAAAATCGAGCTCCTACCTGATAAAAAGATTCTATTTACTTCTTACCTCTTCGTCAGATTTTTTTGGCTTTATTTCAGCATTGAAAATGACAACATATAATGAATAAACACACAGTGTTTGTCTTCATGTGCTTAAAACTTAATACAATCTGTTGGAAGAGAGACCCAAAGAATGCCATGGAAATACTGAGTGTTAAACTGTGTCACCTACAATTGCTAAACGTTCTTGTTTATACTTTTAAAAGGGTTTGGGAATGTGCACATTAAAAAAGTAATTCACTTATTGGTATGATCTGCTCAACATGGGCAGATTGCTGAATCAGATCACAAATGTAAACAGAGACAGGAGCTGAAGGGGAACAATTATATTTTTAAATAATTATTATTTTTTTCAAATATACATTTTACAGAGCCTGTATCTGAGCTTACAGGAATAAGAATTCAATAAGAACTGCCTGTGGGTACATCTATGTGTGTGGTGCAAAACTAGAAGCTAAAACTGTTTATAGGACAAGTCTCTAAACATCAAAAGATCATCTTTGCTAATACTGTATTTCCTACAAAACACAATTATGAGAAGAGAAACAAGCAGACAATAATGGGAAACTGAAGAGAATTTTTTGATTCATAGTTTTTCTTGCTATGTGAATCAAGACCAGTGACAGAGAGACATAGCAAGACTGAGTTGCAATATGCAGAGGCCTGGTTAAGTTAGGAAATGTTAATTTGTTTCCATTTATCTTTATTCTCCAGGATCCAGACAGCTAGTCTGGATCAGTCATTTAGGCTTCCTCAAACTTCAGGGGTTTGAGACATTTTTGCTATGGGATTCATCCCTTAGCCCTAGGTATGAATCGCTCCCTCTGCTCAGCGCTAAGCAGAGACAGGGCTTAAGCTGGCAGACTGGAAACCCAACCTTCAAATGGCCAATGTCAGAGGAGGTATACTCTGATTCTTTTTCCTATGCTTAGTTGTCTCACATGCCAAGGCATTTTGGAAAATCTCACTGTCTGCTTATCTCCACAGCAGGCATGAAGAAACTAAGCAAAATATGATACAGCAAAGGCTTAAAGAGAGATTTTACTTTAAGCACAAGAGAAATCTCCTTGAATTCAGGTACTGAAGGTTACCATATGTTTACTTTTGGTTTTTTTTTTTTCAGAATCAGGAACTTAGCATGTTTTCCCTTTTTCCACACATTCCCTGTTAGATTGTTGTCACTTATGTATTTTTTCACAAGTGTTCCTAAAGAAAAAGACAGGCAATTTAAGCAGTCTTGTACCCACAAACTGAAGTTTGGAATGAAAACTAGAACTGTTGTTGTCTGGCTCCAATCTAATCCACAAGCAACAGGAATGCCACAGATTTGGGATAAAAAAGGCACATTCAACTATACCAGGTGTTAATGAAACTCACTGAATCTGTACTTTTCCAAGTGAAGTACCAATCACTTATCTGTAGGACAGGGAGCCAAAATTATCCCTTAGATCGATCACTCTTTCCCTCTCTCTTAGCTATTATAAAAGAATGTTTTCAGAATTTCATTTTTATTTTAATTCACCTTTGATGGCAGTGTATATTAAAAACAAAAGGCCTATTTTCCTTTCTCCTACAGGCAAAATTATTTCAATTTTTTCAGGGGACCAGTTGTCTGTCCTTTGCTCTGATTCCAGTTATTCCTAGAATGGGGTTTTATCACAAACTTTTAAACCTTCTCAAGAGGGGGATTATAATTGAAAGTCAAACCAAACATTGAAGATGCAAAAAAAAAAAAAAAAATTGTGTAATATAATTAATCTCTTTACTCCTGAATCATTTTAATTGAAAAAAAAAAAGCCCCAAACTAAGTAGCATGCTATGAAACTATTTATATTAAATACTGATCAGAAAAAAAATCCCAAACTATTATGGCTTTGGCTGCCAGAGTGACCCAGATAGAGTTGTTAAGTTTAATTATATTGCTTTCACTTGTGCCCTGCATGTAAGTGTTTTGAGAGCACAATTCCACTAACGTCAAGGGAAAGCTTTGTATTGACTTCAGAGGGTTTGGCTAAGGCTCTTAGTTAATAGCTTCAAGTCATACAATCTGCTGCCAAAAATGCAGCTGACTGCATATCCAGCAGATGTCTGCAGGAAAGAGGGAGAAGCAGAGGGAAACTATTTTATGTGATATGATTGTCCCAACAGCAATGTAGCTCTCTGAAAGTGAAAGACACTTTCACTGGTAATCCTTTTCAAATATTGCAGGTGTAGTCTGAGCTGGATTTGCCAGCAAAGAGTGGAAAAGGTTAGGCCAACCATGTGCTGATAGTTAATAATCTTCTGGAGCTGCAGAGTGGAGAAAAGTGGAGGTGTTGGGGTGCTCAGCAACTGTGAAAATGAGTGCGGGAGTTTTGGTGCCTCGTGGCTGCCTGGGGAATCTGAGCTTAGGGTAGATAATAATTGAAGTCTCTATTACAAAGTAAATGCAGAGTTTAGTTGTGAATTGAATTGAAACATTTAGATATTTGGGGTTTAACCAATCCTTTCCTGGAAAATTCAAAGTCTTCCAGCTAAATGAGGCACAATATATCCACAGACATACAAGCCAGGTCTTTAATAACAACCATAGGACAAACATGCAGCTGGCAGGAAAAAATCCCCCACAGCCTGTCTATGGTAAGATTTCCTCATTCCTCCTATTGTAAAAACCTGCAAAAGGGCTTTGGCAAATTTGCACCCAAGTCTCCCATCAGAGGCTGATGCCTGCCTAAGGCTTTTTTCTTCTTTTGTGTGTGGAAATTTCAGCTAAGAGGGCTCAGCGAGACTCAAGAATGTGGTTAGGGAACAACATTTTGCTTTATTCACTCTACAGAAAAGTTTGCCACCTCTCACTGAGAAGCCCTAGAACTTTACAGGTTCTTTGAGGGCAACATCTTTTCCCACAGCGGCCTATGGACATCTGGCTAAGTGATGAGTCTCTAAAAACACTAGTTCATGTGTGCTGGTGGCTTTTTTAGCTCATGGGAGCACCAGAAAGAACACCTTAGGAATGGTGTCCACCCCGGGCTTCCTCAGCTGGTGCTAGGCAGTGAGAAGGGTGAGGACAATATGATTTCTGTGCAGGTGGAAAACAGGTCCTGGGAGCTGAGCAGGAGCTCAAAAGTACAGGTTGGGCAGGAGGGGTTATGCAGAGGAGAAGGAGGAGAGAGCATAAGGTAGGAAAGGAGCAAACAGGAGTTGAGGTGTATTTCAGAAAGAGAAGGTAGAAAAAAGAGAGGAAGAGCAGCAACTCAAGCTACCAGATGCTCTTATACCTCCACTTCCTTTGCTGTAAACCAGACGAAATGTGACAAAAGGCTACCATCTACTCCAATTTCTCATGGACAGGAGCTCCTACTCTAAGTCACTCTGAGAGATAATACTCTCCCTTCATGAACATATCCAATGATCCATGTATGCCAGCATGCTTCGCCCAAGAGATGAAGAGGGCTGTTTTGAGCTTTTTGTCTTAGAACAACCTACAGGAAATTTTTACAGAAATCCATACAATAAAATCCCCTAAAAAAAAAAAAAACAAACAAAAAAACAAACAACTTTGCTAGTGGGACATTAACATCCAAGTGCTTTATTTATTTTTACTGTTAAGACAGACCAACACAAAAGCTGATTTGGAAATCTTAATTTGAACCAGTAGTTCATGTAGGTTACAGCAGCATCTTTAATTACATGCTCAGTACAATTATTTCCAAAGAAGCTCCAAGCAGAAAGCTCTCAGTGAGGAGAGCAGAATAGATCCCTGTTCTGCTGTACTGTACAGCAGAGGAAAGGGAGCTATGAGAAGGGAAACAGTGGTTGAGGAAATGTAATGGTGTTTCAATTATTCCTGGCAATTAGGTACTTCTACACCTGCCACTACAGAGCTGTTCATAGGCAGTAAAATCCAGCCATGTAAACCAAAACTTCTACACGTGGCCTCTGGTCATGTTTTTTGTTCCACTAGCTGTGCCCACTCAAACAGCCTGTGGACATGCTTAGCCTTCAGCAGCAACCAGCGAAGCCAGTGAGAGCCATGTCCTGGATGTAAATTCTAACAGCACTAAACTTTCTGGAAAGCCTTTAACTTCTCACTGCAGGCCTCCAGAAAGCATGGCTCTGGTTTGCCTATATCCCCTGATAATGAAGCTGGACAAAGAGCACATTAATGAAGTGCTTGGACAAAAATGTGAACGGGCCAGTGTGAGAGCAGAAATGGTATGGTGCTGTCAGATGCACAGGGAAGCCATGGAACAATACACTGGGGAGGGAGAAGAGGTGCCAGAACCCTGTGTAACTGCTCATGGCAGGCCTGTGAGCTCAGACAGAACCTGGGGAAATATTTCTGTATTGAAGCCTAGGTGCAGAGATGCTGAATGGCAGAGCTAGCCTTCATTTGGATTTTTCATCTTAAGCACTGATTTAACAGTTGCATCGCCTCTAAATATATTAAAGACAATATACATGTTTAGCAGAAAAAGTAGCCAAACTGTTTTGATGCATTACCCTAGCTACAATGCCCTCCTTCTTTTTCCCCTTTGCATGTTTTCAGTTTGGATTATATTAGGTTTATTAACATACCTGCCTGCAACCTGCTTGTCTCTGTGAAACTGATTTCTCTGAGAATGGCTATCCCAGCTCCCCAGTATGTTCACATGAGCTATTTTACTTTATATGGCTCTTTCAAATGTGAACTGGTGCATCGCTGACTGTGCATTGGGGGGCTGTTTACAGCACCTGGTAATGCATCAGCTGGAGGTGTTTCAGTATTGAACTTCACAAGCCTTGCACAGTAGAGGAGAATGACTCATTCCTTCCTAAGGAAGCCCTGAGCTCTGTGATAGCTCCACTTGACAGACAGTGTATGGCAGACAGGACGTACACTATCTGAATGCAAACATGCGACTCAGAAAGATCAATTACTTTGGCAGTTTCTAACCACGTTTGAATGTTCCAAATAACAAAGGGCTTAACAATTTCTTGTATGTCATGTGCTCCACCACATGCTTAGTAACTGGGAGAAATGGCCCTTAACTGGAATTAGGAGTACAGACCTTGCTTCAGATAGACTTTAAGAGAAATCTGACAGAAAAAGGACTTGCTTCCCCAGAATGAGCAATTAGTTGTCCTTGGTGAGTGTAGCAAAGAAAATTTTATTTGCAGAATTCCTGCTTTCAGATTTGAACCAAGGACACGATTAAAAAAATAAATCCAGTCCTGAAAACTATGTGAAAGAGTCTATAAATCCTCCAAAACACCAGTGAACAATCTGCTTCACCAAGCAGGCAGCCACAGACACACAAATTCCAACACTCAACCAACGCCCATACACACACTCTTCCTTGCTAATACGAGTAGGGTGCAGGACAGAGGTAGATAATAATTAATTGATGGTATAATTATTATCAGAGGTTGATAATAATCAATTATATGATAATAGATATAATATAATAATCAATTATATGATAACAATTATAATATCATATCATATCATATATAATATAATATGGCAAAAAGAGTAAGATGGGAACAGGCAGGCAAAGGCTAGGGGCATACTCAGGTGGCTGGTGTTTTCCTTCTGCCCTGACGGGCTGCTCTGCAAAGTGCTTACCGGAATCCCTAGAGCTTTTAGAATATTCATTTTACACATCGGGCAGGTACGATGGTCTAGCAGCCAGGGGTCTACACAGGACTTGTGGAAAAGGTGCCTGCAATGAAAACCAGGATATCTTAATTCAAATGCACCACAGCACAATTTACCACTTAGTACCAGAAGATTCTGAATTCTTTCAAGTGAGAGTATTTCAACTGGTGCGGTCTGTGACCCCTTCAAGGACTACAGAACTAGTCCTACGCACACAAGGCTAAAATGATTCCTGCAGCAAGTCAAGCACATGTGCACATTTCAGTGTGTTTGGAATAGAAGATGTAGATATTTAGAGACTTAGCGAAAATATACAAAATGCATTAGCAAACCTGATATTCTCTAAATGTTAAAGGCTGCCGGTAAACAAAAGCTGCTTGCTGCAAAAAAGGTAAAAATCATGTTAGTTTTTCTTAATAGTTCTACGGACAAACCTGATTACACATCGTTTAAATGTGAAGCCATTGAGGGTCTAGTATTTTTCAGGATATAGAAATAAAGAAATAAATTTAATTAGAAAACAAAAAGATACTTTTCATTTAAACAGAAAAAAACAGTAAAATGCTTTTATAAATATTCTCTTATAAATATTCTCTCTGACTTCCCTGCTCTTTAGAAGCTGCCCATCAGAGAGAGCTCCTACACAATTCCCTGAAGGAATTGTTGGTAATCCCGTTCTGAGTTTGAAGTGACCACCAAGCAACTACCTGAGCCCTGTACCTGCGGGGCACTACTTTTCCTAGACATTAATCAGGTGGAGCAACTGAAAGTTTCTTGTTTAGCTTTGCCTTTAACAAACTGATAATGACTGTAGAGATCTTTAGTGTGTGCGTGGCAGACTGTATTCTCCCTTGAGAGCATATTCTGTTACTAGGAATATTAGAAAACATTTCTTCACCCAAAGGGTGGTAAGGCATTGGAACAGGCTGCCCAAGGAAGTGGTATCTGGAGGTATTTTATGACGTGTGGATGTAGCACTTGAGGACATGCTTTAGTGGTGGGCTTGCCAGTGCTGGGTCTATTGTCAGACTTGAAATACCTAAATCTGTGAGATCCTAAAGCTCAGCCTGGAGCACAGCACATACCAGTCTCTACAAGGAAATGCAATCTCTGAGAAAGCCAGAGTCACCTAATGTACCAAAGTCACTCTAAATATTTAACTGCTACTTCTTGAGCTGAATGGGTCAGCAGATGCATTGTATCACTATCCGGGAAATTATGGCCTTCCTGTCCTTTGTATCACTTTATACAACCATGAGAAAGGGCAAACACATTCTTGGAAGTTCCATCTAGTCTAATTATATCAGTTGGCTGGGGTATCAAATCTCATTTGATCCTGTATGTCAACATGATTAATCAAATGAAGCATTGTGATATTTCAAGTTTAAGCCACTACTTTACTAACCTTACTGAAGTTCACAGCTGTACTTCCAAACACGACCTGACCTAACGGATAGCAACAAATGAACCAGATTTTGGTCTCTGTCCTGCTTAACATTTCCTTCCTTCTATCTTAGGAGGGGCATGTCCAGCACATCATCAGACAAGCATTCTGAATAGGTGAAAGCATAAAGATACATTCTTAGGCATGTCTAATTTTACATTTAGAAGTCTAACCAACAGATTTTCTTGAGTTTGTTAATTCAGTGTTAATTCATGATGTCTTACCTTTCAGGTACATGAAATAATACTGAAATTCTTGTTAGTGATTGGTTTTTTTAATTAAGAAATTAATTATCATAAATATGCATATAAGCAAACATCTGAAGCACGTTTGTACCAAAATAATCAGGCCCATTTACAAAACCTGAGGTATTCATTAATCTCTCAGAAAACAAAACAGATTTCAAAAATCTGGTTTGAATAAAAAGTACATACTTTCCACCAAGATATTTTACCATAGACCAGAAAATCCCCTTTTGTTTTTAAGTTCCAGCTTTGAAAGTCTCAGTCAAACTGGGGTTCATATCAGAGAATTTCATGATATTTGTTCATCATCAAAAGCTTGGAACACTTTCATGCCTTAAAGACCTTAAAATCTGAAGTTCAGTGTTCCTAAAGTTGGCTTCAAAAACAATATTCTAAAATAAATCCTAACAGTGATAAGTAATTTAAAAACATGACAGATCTTGTCACTTTGCACATATCAATACTAATTTAGCACAGTGTATTATGACTCCATTAATTTCAGATTTAATATGTACTATAGAGGGAACTTGATTCTTTGACAGAAAGCCACAGAATAATGGAATGCTACTGAAAATCAGATGAAGATTTGCCTTTTCAAACTTTTATACTGCATTATACAATTAGAGCTCTTATAATATCTATTTTGAACATGTAAACATTTGTGCAGAAAAGCAAGGTGTCAGGCTTTGCAGATTTGGATTTGAAAGTTTATTAGGTATAGCACTATGTACATGCTTATGGCATTCAAAAAAATGTCAATTGTTTTGTGTTCCAAATTCAGGCAAAAGAAGAGTCAGCATAAAGTAAAACAAGAGCAACTCCAGTATTTCACTGTCACATGGTAAAACAAAGATGTACAAATAACAACTGCAACAAAAATCCCTCCCTTTGCAGTTCCAACTGATGCAAGTTTTAAATGGAAGGAGAGGATAGAGCCATCATGGGTGATTTCAGAAGTAATGACCCATACAGGAAGACAGTAAGAGATATTTCAAGCTCGGGCTCAGGACATGGCTTTGACAATCAAAGTCAAAGCTAGAAAAAAAAATACAGGTTTTTTTTTCCTCATTGTGTGCAACCACATTCAGTGCAAAACGATGTTGATTTGGACAGGTTGAAAAGTTTCTCAAAAGAACTGCAATTGATTAGTTGACAGAGAGGAAGGTGAGATGTTGTCACAACCTCATACAAAAAGATGTTCATAAGGGAAAGGAAACAACCGTCCCCTACTTCTCCCAGGGATAAGAAACACAATGATGCTGTTTAAACTGCAGCAAGTGAGATCCAGGTTACACAATAAGAAAGGCTGTGCCACAGTCCAGGTAACAAAGCACTGCAATAAATTATCAGGGGGTTTGCAGTCTTCATCCCAGGAGACTGCAGAGTGTGTTGGAAAAAGCTGCCAAGAACCACGCGTGCGTTCCAGTGCCTCTGTGCTTTTCCAGAGGTGGTGGCCTTCTGGGATCTCTCCTGCACTCTCCTGGGGCTGCACATGGTTTTGCAAAGCTCATAGAACACAAAGGAAAAGAACCTCAAAGTCCCAGAGCATTCAATTTACTATTATCTAAAGAGCACTTCACATTTTTTAACTAGACATTGCTTTAGTTTGAAATGTATTTATGTTTTTTTAAAGATGCAATTTTAATAATACAAGAAAAAAAATCATGTTGCACTCAGCCCAAAATAATAATAACAACAATAATAGTAATAGTGATGATGATGATGATGATGATGCTTTCAGTACAACTATTGTAAAGTGTTCAACTTGCCCATAATTTTGAGAGACTTTTTTTCCAGATTAAGGGAAACTATTCTCTTCCCAGCTTCCACTCCTAGTCTCACCTATGCAGAAAGAGAGGAACATCCCTGATAACACTAAATAAGAGCATAAGTTGCCTGGATTAGACCTTGTACTGAAGTAAAAGATTTAGAATTTTTGTGAGAGACTGAGTAGCACTGTAGCATTCAACAAGAAGGTTTGATATTTTGGGGGGGGCGCATGTGCAGTATTACTTACTTCTGAGGAAGACAAAAGAAGATGATGAGGGTGAGAGGAAGGAATCAAAGGGAAGAATGTGTGTGACAAAATAATTTTCACAGGAAACTAATAAAAAGAGAAAGCAGGAGTGAAAATTCTCTGTTTCACTGGAGTGAAGATTCAGGGGAAAAGAACAAGCTGGAATGAGGTCAGAGAATGTGTTTATTGGTGAAAGAAATGAAACAGCAAAAATAAAAGAACCTATGAGGCACTCAGCAGAGATAAGGCTGAAAGAAATGTCTTGACTCTCTGTAGAAGTTTACTAAAGTTAGTAAAATTTTAGTAAAAGGCGCACAGGGAGCAGCAGGACCAGTACCTTCTCCAAAGCTAGAGCAGAAAAGGCAATGTTGTTTTGAAACTGGAGATGGAAGACAAGCAGAATGAAGTAGGGCTGTGACAAGAGATGTCACTCTGGGAACAAAAAACTTGGTTACATTTGATTTTGTGTCAGTGCCCTTAAAGACAACTTCAGAGATGTTTGCTACCATTAAACTTAAAACGGGCTGCAAGTCAACATTTTTTACTTTTACCAAGTGTCATTCCTTATTTATTTAATACACTCTGCAGAGTGACGTTTATTACTACGGTCAGTTGTGGGAGCTGCCTGATGAAGACAAAGAGGAAGAAGCACAAGTTCACTTGGAATTCTCCTCTGAGCTTTCCAGAGTGGGGTGCATAAAAACAGCTATCCCAGTGCCAGCAGAAAAGAGAGGACATTTGGGAAAACAGCCCAAGTTCTAGTAAACATGACTTTTTGACTTCAGAGCCCATCCACAGCTATACTGGAGGCTTAATGAGGTTCCCGTGCTAGAAAATGCACACGGCTTAACTGAGGATGCTGGAGCAGGAAAACTACAGAGTGTGTGGGTCTTTATCAAGATACAACACACTCCTACTCACTTCACAGAAACAGAAATTAATCCACTTTCCTTTTTGTTTTGGATGAGGAGATGAGCTTGAAAACAGCAGAAAGAAGCATGAGTACCATTTCATGTTTCAGAAGTTCAAACCCGTGCAAGTATGTAAAACACTGCCCTTGCAGTTTGTGTAGCAGGAAAGCCAGGGTTGGTGAAATAGCTGCTTGAGAAAGATCTTTGAGTTTTTATAATTCCAGACTGCTAAGGCTCAAACTGTGGGTATTTTACAAGACAGTTCTGCTACTGCTACCCTTTTAGCATGAGTCATTTTCTGGGTGACCTTTTAAGTCAGCCAAGAGCTAAACACCACCTGTTAACTCTGTGTTTCCTATTCACTCTGCTTGATGCAATGCTGTGGATTACAAAGGCTCGTTGAATTATGAGGTGGGACACAAGTGAAAGCTAAAGCTTAGACATATATTTAAGCTGTTGTAGATCTACCTCAAAACACTGCCTATCTCTATCATGCAAAATTTCCAAGCTTTATTCTGCTTCTGTGCAAACAGGATTGATGCCAAACCAAGGTCCACATTTTCTGGTAATTTCTCATTTTTCCATATTTCTGCTTCATGAAGTGATGTGTTTCTGTCTGCTTATAGAAAAAAAAGAGTTCGCATGCAATTTGACATTGTGGGGGATTTACAGTAGGTCAAATTTATGATTATCTGTTGTTTTGTGTTAGCCATTTAGTGATAGCAGTAAACAGATTCAATGAATCACATGAACTAACAGAAATGGACAGCTTGTAACATTCAAATGTCTACTAGGGTACAACATAGCAGGAAAATAAACAAGTATTTCGGTTTCTCAAGCCAGTGAACATGACTCAGGAGAAGAAAGAAGTTCTATTGAAAAAAATAAAATCTCTGCTCTATATGTGCAGCACTTCATATCTGCATTTCTATGGAAATCAAACCCTTGCTGTTGCTCTCCTAGGGACAACTGATCCTAGGAAATTTCCTAAGAAATTGATTTCCTCAGAGAAATCCTCCATTAGGTAACACTTCACAAATGACAGTACAACAGCACAAAGATGAATACAGCTGTTAGGAGTGGCTCGAGGCTGCACTCCTGTGTCACATCACTGTGGATGGATGTGCTGCACAGGGCATCTTCACATGAGGCATGTTTTACTCACTGCATCTCTTTCTATGGCTGGGGATTATTTCTGACAAAAGTAATCTTTTTCTCAGGCCCAGGATAACAAAAGAAGTAGCTCAATGGGGAGCAGGAGCCTGCTCTATCCCTGGCTGCTGTGGCCAGGACTCACCTTCAAGTCAGAGGCAAATTCTCCTAAGGCATTTATTCTAATTAAAAAAAAACAGTGAGGAAAACAGACGAATCAAAACTTTAGTTTAAAAATCCTACTGAAGACTTTGTTATAGGCTCAGGTCGGACAAAATTTCTGACTACCATACTAAACCCTCAGGGTCTCACCACCATCACTAGTTTCATTTCACGTTGAATAAAGAGGCATTTCAGATATCTTTACCAACAGATTTGGAATAGGCCAAAATAATAAACTCACCCCTCCCTCCCCAGTTTCTCAGGTAGTCTCATCAGTGTGAAACTGAGAGCAGAGACTGTCTTGAAGAGATTATTAGAGCTAAAAGGACATTCAATTTACCTGCAAGGCAATATCCTGACAACATCATTGGGCTTGTAGCCTTCGATACAAACAGCACAGTTATCAAAGTCTGGCTCAGTCTCCTACAGGAAAGAGAATATTCATCATATTCATTTTTTATTTTGTTAGCTAATCTCTTCATACAAGAGCCTATGTGACAAAGTAAAACAGTCACTGAAGCAGATTGCAAATCCAGTAATGCATTTCAAAACCAGCAAGTCAGATTTTCTGACATGTTTCCAGCTGGAAACTTGCACTTGGAAGCATGCAGATTTAGTTAGTATGTTTTAACTTTCAGAATTTTCTGCATCTTGAACCAAATCCCCCTCTCCCCCACCTGAAGGACATAGTAGCTAAATAAGCAATTGGCATTTCTGTTCTGCCTCATTGTCCCAGAGGTCTGAAGGAGTCCTCAACACAGAGTTTAATTTAGTAACAAGCATTTTGAAAAATTACCTTGTCACCTTTCCTGATCGTCCTGACTTGCAGCTTGCTGATTGCTTTCTTCGCAGCATCTCCAAGCCGGCGCTGCAATACAAAATTTGCTCTTAAGCAAAGAGCATCTCTTAATGCAGAACTCAATACTTTTTCTCCCTAGGCTTCTTAATAATTTTAAGTACATGTAACAGGACAGTGTAAAAATATAAACATAATAATTCATAAAAAGGGCACAGTAGGTGTGCTACACTGCAGCAGTGACTACCAATGTGGGTAACAAGTCCATTATTTGGTTATCCTACTTCTTCCCTCTCTTTTTTTAATGACACTTGTTAAAAAAAAAATACTGGGCAGTTAGTGCAGTGAATACTGAACTTTATTCTTTCATTGTTCCATAACCCATTCTTGGTCTTCAGCAAGATACAACTTCTGAAAGGGACCTGTTAATTTTTTAACAACAAAACCTCTGAATAATCTCTCCTGTCTTTTTTCCTGCAATACAGATTTGCCTATTTTATAAAAACGAGGTGGAAGCATCTGCAGTTTCTTACAGGTAAAGCACTATATAGTCCTGCAGTAACATCCTGTCCATACATAACCATTTGCTCATTCTTTGCCTTTCTATCATTCCCTCCAGTGGACCATAAAATGATTACCATGTGATAGAGTTTCTGACTGTTCTCCCATATTTCCAAAACACTGTTACTGTGCTGGCAGGGTCACAGCCACCAGGATTAAAGTATGTAATAACAGCCTGACACAAAACACCCTGTCCTCAGACACTGAAGATGGACATGTCTGCTCCTTGCAAGAGGCTGGGAACATCACAGGGCAGTTCACACAGTCACTGGTCAGCACCCTGTGCTACGCAGCTTGCTCCTGTATCAGTGCTCCAGGGACTCGGCTGCTCACTTGTGCTAATGCAGCAACAAGGCAGTCTGGAGACAGACTCACAGGCTGGAAAAGTCTTTGGGAGGTCATGTATTCCCACCCCCTGCTCAAGGCTGGGCCAACTTCAAAGTCAGAGCTGTGTTAGTCAAGTTTTGACTATCTCCAAGAAAGGAGATTTCACAACCTCTGCGGATAATTTGTTCCAGTGCTTAACCAATCTCAGCCTTTTTTCTTCTCTAAACATACTAATGGAATTTCCCTTTCTGGTAATTTGTGACCATCACCCTGTGCACTTTCAGGAAGAGGCTGATTCTGACTCCTCTCTGACCACCCTTTTTGCAGCTGGAAGCAGAGCCCTTCCTCTTCCTCGGCTCCCCACCCAGGTTAGTATGCTCCCTTCACCCCTCCTCAGATGCCCTGTGCTTCTGCCTCCAGACCACACTGGTGACCCTGCTTTGGGCACTCCCCATTTTTTCTATGCCTCTCTCACATGGTTTCATGCAGCAACGCCCACTCCAATGTCTTCTTTATAACAGTTCATGATACAGTATGTTCCAATTTGCCACCAATAAATAACTTGAACTCTTCCCTTCCCCTCCCCTCCCCAACCACATTTCCAGCCATGTGTTCCTAGAGAAGAGAGAGACTTGGGGCCTTTGGTGATTCAGAAGACATTCAACTTTCTGAGCTGGGAAACTCTTGTGCCAGAGTTCAGAGGCGCCTGTCAGCAGGAAGGATTTCCAGCTGGAGAGGGTGAAAGCATGAGGCCAAAAACAGAAGGAATTTTGATGTTTATAAGCTGATTTATATTTATACTTATGCTATTTATATTTAAATTTATGTGTATATTTATATTTATATTTATATTTATATTTATATTTATATTTATTTATTTTTTAAGTTGAGACCTAATCACCACACAGATATGACCAGTAAATTGCCACTTTGGTCTTCAGATTCAATTAAAATCACGGGATTAAATTTAGAGAGTAAGCTGATTGGATTGGAAAGGCTGACAAAACACATACAATATTGAAAGCAGAGTGCAATTTCAGATCTGGCTAAAAAGGTGAAAACAATCTTGGCTATCAGGAGATTTACATATGAGTTTCCAGCAACTTAATTATTGTATGTGAAGGAGTATCTTGTAGTTAGACAATGTCTCTTTCTGTGGTCCATTTTTCTCAGAGTCTTCCTTAAATAAAAGAATCAAGGAGAGTTGGAAACATTTCTTGTCAGCTATTTGGTTCTTTAATGTAAATCAAAGATAGCCTGATAACATACAGCAATACAAGAGCCATTATGTCATGCTTCAGAAAGTGCTTGTGATCCCTTTTTATCATTATAATTACTTTAATAAATGAAATGTCTCAGTTCTTTTTTGCACACTCTTGAAGGGGAAAGGACAAGATTAAAAACTCATGTACATCTTTGATCTGCTTGCTTTCATGTTTGCTTTCTCTTATCTATTGTAAACAGATAAAGTTCATAACTTACATGTAAATGAGAGTCATTTAGTTTTTGAAAGAACAGGAATTTCTTGGACTAAAGTCATACTTTCAAAGGATTCTCCCACTTGAATGCAAGGCATGCTATCAATAACCAATTATTTTTCCTAAAAGATAAGAGGCATTACAGCAGTTTAAGGGTTTAAAGTGAGGCTTAGAGATTTACAGTCATAAATCTCATAATCTCATTAGCAATGCTGCAACATTCAGTACTGGACTGGAAGGAGTTAAGCATGTCAGATGCAGTGGTCTTGAGGAGATGGCAATGCTCATTAAAAAGGAAGGACAGTCGCATGGAAAGCACCACTTATGTGTTCCTGAGAAAGTAAATGATTGTAAATGCTGTGGAAGAGAAGTTACAGTAAGTGCTTCTCCCTTAATGGCCTTACTAAACTTTCATCTTTGCAAGGAGATCACCTTGTGCCTTGTGCAGAACGAGACGCATCACCAGCATGAGGTATCAGACACATCTATCCACAGACAAAGGTTGCCGATTCCATCATGAGAAGCATCTTCCCAAACTGCTTCAAAGACTGACATCCCTATTCAGTGGCCCAAACCTCTCATTCCAAGCCACATCCACCAGTCTTTCTTCTCAGATAAATGCTCTACATGCTGACAGTCACACACTAAAGATTAACCTAGGACACGAAAGATCCTCCTCAAGTCCAGTGCAATAGGCCTGCTTTGGCTTCCACTGTCCTGCAAAGCTTAAGGAGTCCAACCAGTTTCAAAATGACTGTGTAGAAAACTTCCTCTGAACAAGAAGCCAATGGAAAGAAGGGACATGGAAAAAATGTGGTAAATAAATCTGGCACTGAAACATTATCCCCTCTTCATTTTCCCATCTCACAAACAATAAAAAGAGAACCCTACTATTACTGGTGAAATATGAAATCTGACAGACTGACAGGGTTGGTTTGTTGTTGTTGTTGTAGCTGTTTTTAAGTCTGTGCCCTGGCTGTTACAGGGCTGTAACATCAGGTCATATTTTGCGGAATTATCTCTGGAACTTAAATTGTCATGTAATTCTAAACTGCTTCTAATTAGCTCTGCAATGTGATGTTTCTTGATTTAAACAATTTCCACAGCCTTTTACAAAATCTCTCAACTCTCATCTTCAGGAGCCCTCCAGGAACAAGCTGCTGAGGAAACAGATTTTCTTACACAAATTTATTCTCTTCATGACAAAAGGATTTATCATCAAGGCAACGACCAACTTCCTGGACATCTTGTTAGGTGGGAAAAAAAAGGTTCAATCATGTGAACATTACTACCTATCTTCTACTTCCATATGTAATGTACAGTTGTCTGTGCTAGAGGTACTCTTAAAAATTAAACGTATTAAAATAAAAATTGATATCTCTCCATGTTTGTAGCTGACACCCTGGTTGTAGGTGCACAAGCCCATAGTGGAAGACAATTCTGTGCTCTACTGCATTGATTCTCAGCCAAGCTGGGATGAATAGGCCCTGGCATTCAGCAAGAATCTTTGAAATCCTGATTCTCCATCATCAAAATCAGGCACCTGATTGGAGTACGCTGTGTCTTCCTTCTGGTATGGGAACTTAGATTTTGCACACACGATGAGCAAGAGCGGTGGCTGAAGATGTAGATGGACTATGTCCAGGTTTCCTCTCACTGTGGAGTCACAGGAAATGATTCCAGGAGATTTTTCAGTCTTTCTAGCTGCCTCTCTCAATGGCTGCACTCATTGCTTTCTTGATGGATAACTAAATCAGTTCGTTTTGGATTTACTGCTTGCTCAGAAACTTACGCCTAATGAAAGAAGGGAAGAGGACCTGGACAGGAGAGTCACCATATAGAGAAGAACTAGACAAAAGTGTTTATGAGGCTTGACAAAAGGACAGTACGGTTTTAATCAGAAATTTGTGATCCCATCCTTGAGCTACAAGAAAACGTGTCATAGAAAAAAAAAACCCAGAACTTGATGGAAAACAAAAAGGAACACTCATGGGAAGGGCAAGAGCAAGCTGAGCTCTTCTGAACTACCTACATCGTTATATTCCATAGCCAGCACTAAAATAAACAAAACTAAAAAGCCACAGCAGCTCGTTAACACAAATAATAGAGTTTTGTTTATATATTGCTACTATTTTCATATGAAAAGAGCTAATAAAAGAGATTAGATGTCAGACAAAACTGTATGAAGACTTTTTAGGTTGCCCCTTATTATTGCCCAGTTTTGCCCTCCAAAATAATAATATTAATAATTAATAATATGCAATTACTTAGGAGGCATCCTTTCTAATTCTTCTAAAGAACAGAACTAGTATAATAACCATGTTATTAAAACCTCTCCATAGGACAACTGCTTGTGTACATGTGGTTTCATTCAAACTTTGGAAAGAAAACAATGAAAAGGAAATATGTTTGAACATATAAACACATTAGTTTCAAACTATAACATATTACCTGAATGAGCTTCTTATTTTGCTGAGTTTCATGTTTATGTATGTCTATTTACACTGCTAAGCTGCCTGTATAATTACTTGACTGAAAGTACACTTACTCACACACACAAATTAGGCATGCATGTGCTTTTGCAGACAAAGCATCTAAAAATTATCACAGCCGTTGCAGATTCACAGTGAATCTGCTGCCAATGATGTTCAAATTCCAGCTGGGATAGTCTCATTCTTGCTATCCAAAATTTCAGAGTGTATATTTAAATGGAAAATACATTCTTTCTGTCTGGAAATACAGAGTATCTGCTCTCTATCTCAGAGGATGCTTGAATTTCAGTGGGGGAAAGCGAAGGGTTCCTAGACGTCAAGGGTTTGTTACAGAGCATGTAGAAGGGCTTTTCACCACAAAATGATTATTCCTACTCTGAGTTTTACCTTTTCTGCAGAATAAGCAAGGCAACCCTCCTGGTCCTGACAGTAATTTATTGAGGGTTCAGAAACCTCTCTGAATTACAATGCATTTTTTACAGTGCAGTAAAATGGTTATCTCTTCAAATTTCATACATTGATGACATTTTCTACCGTACCATTAGAATTAAATGTACAAGCCTCAGCTTCCCAGTTCTGCTGAGATAGTTGCATCTGGCCAAGAAAATATTAAATTTATTATTATTGTTGCTATTATTATTCACTGCTGAACTACCATAAAGATGGGCAGTGCTTTATAAAACCACTGCTACTGACTTCTCCTCAGCTCTATAGGCTTTTTATCTCTTTCAAGGGCTTTGGACAAGATGCCAAAACCAATAACAATGGTTTCATAACATTAGTGGCTATCACTACAGTCCTGTTCAGTGATCATTGTCAAATGAAGAGGGACAAGTTTGTCTTTCTAGCCCAAGACCCTTCTAAGGAAGCGTTAAAGTGAGAATAGGTTTTTTTTCCCTTTCTTCACTTATCATGAACATTGCTTCACATACACATACCCCACAATGTTTTAGTCAGCAGTTTGATCTCAAGGGTCCTTAGCTATATACATTGTTATGACTTTTGGCTATATATACCACAACAATATTTTCACAAAAAACCATCACCTTTTTGTCTATTTTTTGTGTTTTGCATAAGGAAATAAACCCATAATATACATACATTTTTTTTCTTGAATCCCATCTCTATTGACATAAGTCTTGGATTTTCCCAGCCAGATTAATTTTTATATTCCTATTCTTTTCACTGTCTTGGGTTTTCTTTTGGTTTCCTGTTTTTACTGTGCATCAACAATTTATTTAACTTCTACTTCTGCAATAAGTCCTGTGGTGATTTTTGGAAACGCAAACGGTTATTCCAGGCCTGCTCACCTGATTTCTGTCTCTGGCATTTGCGTAGCGGAATCTCTGGATGTAGTAGAAGACCAGCCATGCCAAGGAGATGATCATCAGCACAATGAAGGAGATGGAGACAAACACCACTGAGGTCCGGCTGACGTATTTCTGCAGGTTGCGTGTCCCGATGGTTATGTACATCATCACAGTAATGTTCCTCTCCAGGAGGCTCACTATCTCTTTTCCTTTGGGTTCAGGAATCATTATTGCTACAACATCTTCTAAGCCTATCAGACAGAGAAAGAAAAGGAAGCTTAAGTAAAACAAGTGATCACCAAACGGCAATCATAGAATCACAGAGTATCCTGAGTTGGAAGGGACTCACAAAGATCACTGAAGTCCAACTCCAGGCCCTGCACAGGATATCCCAAGAATTCCACCATGTACCTGAGAACTTGGTCCAAATGCTTCTTGTGCTTTGTCAGGCTTGGTTCTGTGACCACTTCCCTGGGGAGGCTGTTCCAGTGCCCAACCACCCTTTGGGTGAAAAATCTTTTCTTTATATCCAGCCTAAATCTCCCCTGACACAACTTCATGCCATTTCTTCAAGTCCCATAACTGCTCACTGGAGAAAAGAGATCAGTGCCTGCCCCACTGTTTCCCCTTCGGATGAAGTTATAACCACAATGAGGTCTCCCCTCAGTCTCCTCTTCTCCAGGCTGAGCAGACCAAGTGACCTCAGCCACTGCCCATACAACTTCCCCTCAAGGCCCTTCACCATCCTCATGGCCCTCCTTTGGACACTCCCTAATGGCTCCATGTCTTTTTTACATTGTGGCACCCCAAACTGCCCCCAGCACTGGAGGTGAGGCCGCCCCTGTGCAGAGCAGAGCAGAGCAGGACAATCCCCTCCCTTGCCCAGCTGGCCATGCTGTGCCTGATGCCCCCCAGGACACAGCTGCCCTCCTGCCTGCCAGGGCACTGCTGACTCAGATCCAACTTTCCATCGACCAGGACCCCCAGGGCCCTTTGCACAGCGCTGCTCTCCAGCCTCTCCTTCCCCAGTCTGTCCCCCAGTGCATCCAGGGCTGCCCCATCCCAGATGCAGAATATGGCACTGGCAATTGTTGAACATCCTATGGTTGGCGATTGCCCAGCTATCTGATTTGTCCAGCTGCAGCAAAAAAGTAACAAGAAAGCAGTGCTTTCTTCTGCTCTTCCCTTCTGTTTACCAAGAGGGAAGTCAGATGGATCTGGTGAAGGTTTCAACTGAAACCAGCGACACAGTGTTTTTCTACATACTAATCTCAGTGAGATATGTAAAATGTGTTCCATGGGTTGACATAAACACAGATTTCTAGCACTACTGAGGCTTATCTCAATGGTATTGCTGTAAACACTGCAAAAAGGAAGGTACACTGCATCCAACACTCCCTATACATTCATCACAGTCTGTTTTGCAGGGTCATGAGTCTGTCAGAGAAGCCCCTCAAAATTCTGCATTCAGATCAGAAACACTTTCAATCACAGATTTCCACATGGTTTCACAACTGGAATATGCCAAAGCATCACTGTTCTTGCACCGGGCTGGCAACCAAAGAGCAGCTCAGCATGTTTCCAGTGGCTCCCCACAGCCCAAGCCCATACAGCAATTTGGGACTCTCTGCTGGGAGCTTGACTCTCCAACTGACACAAGTTTAAAATCAAGATCAAATTCCACAAAAAATTGTCTCTGCAGCCCAGATCAGCCCCAGACACAGTGTGCAGCATAGCCCCACAAGGATGCACATCAGCACAGCTGAGGCAGCAAAATCCCACTAATGGGATGAAGTAGGGACTTCCTATAGTCCTACCAAGCCTTCTATCATGACCCTGTGAACTGGGCTCTCCACTGATCTAGCTCCACACTAGTTTTCCTTTCTGTACAGCACTGTTTGATGTTACTTCCATCACACATTGCTGAAATGATTTTCTTTTCTTTTCAATTTTCAGTCCCCTGTGTACATGAAATATATGTGGTCTGAAATTATCTGGGATTCACCAGGTTGTTAAATGCCTTTTATGGCCTCACAAATAAACTATCACTGCTTTACAACTTAATATTAGGGATATTCTGTTCTTTCACTTCATGAAACAAGCATGTAGACAATTTTTACCTAAACTATGTTTTGCAGTAGCCAATTGTTCTAAGTAGTTAAGAACCGACAGGGTATATTGTAATGTAAAAATGTGCTAGGAACAACAGCAAATGAAATGATCACAAACTGGCATTTAGAAGTGGAGGTGTGGGAGGGTGACTTGCATTTTCAACAGCATCCCTCTCCCTCCAAGCTGGTATCCAACGTGAGCTTCACCAGTGCAGTACTGTATGCTGGTCTTCAAAGTCCAGCTCAGATGTTTCTTCACTAAGAAACCCTGGGAGGTATAAACCAGGTTTTCAAATAGATTTGGATGCTGAAGGCCATGAGGTGTTCGGCAGGACTTTGGATATACACAGGGGGGTGGTGTTCAGCAGAAAACACTAATTGTGGTGAAAACTTTATAAAATTCTGCTGGATAAACTGGAGGTACTGAAATAGCTGTGGCAGACTGCTGCTACTCACAGAAATCTGCTATGAAGCTGAGAACTGAACCCTCCTTTCTCAAGTCTCAGAGTAGAAGTCCAAACCCCACCCCTCTTCCTCTCATGAGGCTTTCCATCATAATAATTCCCTGATAGGAACAGGTCAGTCAATGAATAGGGAGGATCAAACATTTGGCCGAGTCAGGAGTTTTAGATATTCATGATTGGAAACTTAACCTTCCTGTTGATACTCTTCTATAAAGCATTATTGTTTTTCAGCTATTCTCTTTTATTTTTTTCTACCAAGAGTTCACCATCAGCAGTCAAGAGAAAAATAGCCTTGCAACTCTTCTGATACCTATTTATTACAAAAGGCTAATGCAAACATTACCCTAATGGCCTAGAGAGAATTTGCCAAGTCTCAAAGTGGCTGAGAAGGGCACTGGTGCCATACCAGTAATTTTCCTGCAGTCAAAAAGACAAATTGTCTGGAGCAGGGCTTAGCTGTCCACATGGCTTCCTTTGTTGTTTTCCTCATCTTTTAAAAGAATAAAAATTTTAAATTTATTCTACAGGAAAACCAACGCACCAATCTCATGCATAGCCAAAAAGAACCCACAATTCAAAAATTCAACAGTCAAAATTGCTGAATTTATTTAGCTGCTCTCAAAAGTCACCACTCTGTCCAACTGACTTATCCAGTACTGATCTTTAATATCATTGTCAGTACAACCCAGGGCATTGCATGGATATCACCTGAAAGCCTATAAAAATGGAGATAGAGGCAAACCCATATCCAGTAGAAAATACAGGTAGTGTCTTAAAGATTTAATTAGCTTGAATCTTGTGTGCCTTTAAAAACATTAACATTGTGTTTAATTATGTTCAATTATATTATAGTTTATTATGTTTAGTATAGCTTTAATATATTTCTGGACACAGGACACTAAGCAAATTGACATGGATATATACTAAATAAAGCAGTTTTGAAATGCAATGTAGAAGACACTTATTTCAAGAGGAAAGCAGCTGCTTTTACTTATTCAAACCCTTAATACATTAAAATTTCAGGCTACCTGGTTATTTTCTTGGAAAACATTACCACTTTTAATGAAGTATTACTGGACAAAATAATCAGAGCAGTGACAAATAATAATCAGATTTATTTTTATGTTTTACTGATTTTATGATAATTTCTCCAAGACACTATAAAGAATGCTATTTATCGATCATGTTATTAAGCTATGTTTTTAATCTCAAATATGTACATATTAGGAAAAAAATAAAAGAAAAATAAAGTAATTTATTTATCCTTTCTCCCTTTTTAAACAAAATATTTGTATTATCTCATTTTCACATAAGCTGCAACATACATAAAAAGTATGCAACATCAGTGTTAGAGGTGCATTTTTATGCCCAAGTACACATTTGCTCAACAGATTTAAAAAAGAGAAAGGATCTAGTAACATGTACTGATGCTTCCCTGGGAAGTTAAATGCTACCACTGCCTTTCATTAAACACACCCACAGTGGGAACTGCATTTTGTGGCACTCTTGTTCCCTAACACATTTCTTTTCTTTTTCTGGCCAACATTAATGCAGAGTTTGACATGAATTTTTAAGCAGCTGTCAGGATGAATCAGAGTCCATAAGTCATAGGTATTCAGGCTGCAGTGAATGGATTTTATACTTGGGTTTTTTTTTGGCTGAGGAAACATTTCACATATCAGTGTTCTCTCCTAATGAGCCAATAACAAAACAAGTAAGGTAGAAATTACAGGCGTTTGGGATGATTTAAGTAATTTTAACTTGCTGAAACGTACCTGCCTAGTCGAATATTTCTGGGTGGAGAAAACGCATGCTTCGGAAAAAGATCCATAAGACCCTCTCCAAACCCACCCTCTCCATGCAGTACTTGGCTATGGAAATACATTTTAGCAGGTATGCCTTCATGCAAAACCTGCAAACTTCAAGGGTAGCCATCTATTCACTAGTGACAAAGAAAATGAAAGACTTTAGCGCAGTAACAGTGGCTTTTGTAGAAGAAGTGAACAGGTTTTCCACCCAGAAGATGTACATAAATGCTACATTTGGCTGCAGGCTGTGCTTACAAACCTGTGGTATTCCTTGATTTTGCTCTGGGTGCTTTCAGAGGTGACACTGAACACAGTCCTCTCTTCTCATTAGCAGTCAGGCCCAGCAGTGGCAGGGCTGCTCCTTTAGTGCTTTGTCAGTTTTTGATGGAGACTCTAAACTCTGGTCTTTCTGACACATTTTAGAATAGGCAGTTTAATTCTTCATGCTTGGCAACAGCTGGAAGTCAGTCAGAGAAGTTAATTGAACGATTTGAATAGAATTTCAATTTGGGAGGCACATAGAGTCTTCTCTCCAAGATATCCTATCAAGATATAAATGAAGATTTGTCTTGTAGATCAAAATCAACCAGTAAAGTGCTTACTTTTACAGATTTTGTAAGCGAAAATCCAAACACTATTTTGAATTCAGAAATTGCCCAGTTTCAATCTGGCTCAGAGCCCAGGAACAGAAACTTTACAGGAAGGTGCAAGAGCCTAAGCAACTCTTCCTTACTTCTTGAAGAAATTATTTCATTTTTAGGAATCCATTTCAGTAACCAGCAGCTATTGTAAGGAAATAAAACAGACACAAATCTAACCAATTCCACATCCCACCCAGGCTCAGCCTGCAGTGCACCCTCTGCATAAGGACTCATTGTGCTGCCAACCACTGAGCTCTCCTGCCACAGCTTGTGCTGCTGCCTACTTCCCTGGGAATGGATTTTATGCTATGGTCTGGATGAAAGCAAATTTGGAGCAAATAACAGGCATTTGTTAAAAAATACTATTTTTTTCCTCTCCTGAACAGCAACTCAGCTGAAAAACTACTACTGAAGAGAATGAAGATGACTCCATGGTGATGGTGCTGTGGTGATTGTCTAAGCTATAGACAAGAACAGACTGCTTGGCCATCAGAAGATGCTACCTTTTGTTGCAGATACTGCTCTCTTTAAAAAGAGTATTGGTTTGTATTTGTGTTTGGTATCTTTCCAATGAAGTTTCATGAGAAATGGTATATAGGTTAATGAGAATGCCTGTGTGAATTGCCCTAATATCACAGAATCATAGAAAAGTTTGGGTTGGAAGGGATCTTAAAGATCACCTAGTTCCAACCTCCCTGCCATGGTTAGGGATGCCATTCATTAGATCAGGTTGTTCAGGACACCATCCAAGCTGGCACTGAACTACTATCTCAGTTGCAAATTTGCCCTTGAACTACTATCTTCATAACTGCAATGAGGATTCCAAGTCTTTATGAGGATCCACTGAGAGCTCAAACTCAGTTCTTCTATTCTGTATGGTGCAATTATACAGTGATCAAAATAACAGCTGCTACCTGTTTTTATTCTTGGAAAAACCCAACAACTTAGCCTTACATTTTTGAGAACTCAAAAAGCAATATTTTCAAAAACCTGATCTCTGAGCTTCACCCAATATGGGGAAGAAGAAGCGTAATATTGTTTAAACAATGTCCTAGAAACTTTTGTAGGCAAACAGGGAAATATTACACTACTAGTAAGAAATCAAAGTGGGTAAAAGGACTGTTCCCTGCAGGAACTTTTCCCTACTGGGCATTCAAGGCATTGGCCTCAAAGTGAAGTATTAATAAATGATACTATAGGAAAAACATTGGCAGGAGAAGAGCAATATACAGTAAGTGGCAGTAATACATAGTCAACACATCATGTGTCACAGGTGAATGACTACAGCCTGTCATCTATAATCTCTTATATAAACTGTCTCAGTGCCAGAGGACTAGAAAGGACACCAATTTCTAATGAGGTTTCATAACAGATATGAGCAGCTACAGATCAGCTTGTCCCAAGTTATTCAGTGAGATTCCTCACCTAAGATGCTTAAGCCAAAAAGGTAGCTGAATAAAAGAAGAAGGGAACATAAGGGGTTAAACCACAGGATCTAGGTGTTAACATGAGAACATAAGGGGTTAAACCACGGGATCCAGGTGTTCAAAACATCCAAGAACAACTAAGTACAAAAAACACCTAGGGATCACAAACTGCTGAAGGCTGGGAGAGCCATTCTGGACAGGCAGGATTCAATGTTTACCCTGTGCTTATTCTCTTCCCTATGCAGCTGCTGTTCATCATTATGAGAAACACCATCTGAGACAGACAGATCTTTGGTCTCAAACCATAGTTTTGTTTTAACACTAACTGGGAACTGAAAGTTTTAACTCCTGTGGAGAGAAGAAAGATTAATTCAAGTCATGACACCAAAACAACAGGGCCAAAGTCAGAGGTCTGACTATACCAAGAAGTCTCTGTCTAAGCCGAAATAGGGAAACCGTACCTGCCTCTGAGAGCAGTGATGAACAAGGAAAGACAGAGGCTGAGGCAGTCGGCGCCTCTTGCTTTTCAAAACCCCAGTGAGGGACTGACCCAAGGCAGAAGGGTGCATTTCTGATGTGGAGGCAGGAGGGTGGGCTGATGGCTCTGAGCTCTGTACCATATATGTGAACACCAAATGTCCCCCACGGGGGTATGAACACAGCATAAAGCAGAGGAAAGCAGCAGCAACACATGAGGTGACTGCACCCTCCATCAACCCCCATGCTGAACATCACACTTGTCTCCTGCAGATGGGCCTGGCCACCTCTTCTCTCAGTGCCCATCCCATAAAGGTGTTACTGTCACCAAGGGCAAGGACTGGGAAGGTTTTAGGAAGGATTTCAGCCTACAGCATGGGAAAGCTGCAGAGCAGGACGCAAAAGTCTTTGTCCACCTGCTTCTGCGATCCACAGGCACTGCCATCCTCTGGGCACCCCCATGCAGCAGCCTCTCTGCCCTCACACCCTGTTGGGTGGAGGAGGAGAGATGCCAGCAGAACAGCAAAACAGGAATGCCACTGTTCTCTGTTCCCACTGCTAAAACTGAGACACACTGGGCAGGCAAAGTTAACGCCCTTCTGGGGCGTCCAGCCTGAGAAGAAAAAAATGTAGGGGAAGGCGAGAAGCAAATACAGCCTAGCAGCACATAGTCCTGTTTTTGTGGATATCAAGCTACTGAAGCTATCAGAATACAAGACTTCACTATATAATCTTTCTTTTTTTACTCTAGAGGCCTTGCTTTGCAATGACATAGGAGTTTTCATCTCTACCCACCAACATTTCCAATTTGTTTTCCTTGTTACAAAGCAGAGAGATATTTCCTTCAACTTACCCTCTCACTAATTTCCCACTTCTCCTTGGCACTGCTAGCACTTGCCTTGGTCCTTTACCCATCTTCCAAAACATCTAACTATAAATCAGGTTTCCTTTAAAAGGCAAATGCAGTAACCATGGAGAGAGCAGCGACACCTTTTCCCTACAGAACTTTTCCCATTTGCAAAAGAAGGAAATTAGGAAATTCTTTTACTCAGACTATTTTTTTTCCTCGGACAATATAATTGCTGTGAAACATTTGTCATTGCAGAAGCACAAGTATCTATCAGGATAATTAAGTAGCAGATGGGAAAAAAGATGCACTGATGTATATGACTGATTACAGTATTTAAGTAAGGGATGTAAAAGCTTGCTATTCTGTCCTGAATTGGACAACAACAACCTCCAGGAGAGCTGTTCTTGGTTAACTTCTTTTGATGCTAAATCCAGGAGAGGCAAGATGCTTCTAACTATGATCTTTCCTGTGGAAAGCAGCTTCAGACACTTTATTGCTGTTAAGGGACAAAGAAATTTCTGTTCATGTTTTTGCAATCAATGCTGAGCTTGCCAAGGCTGTAAGAGCCCAGAATATATTGACTTTCTCTAAATTTTATGCAGCAAATGCAGCAAAGGAAAAAGAAGTAAACAGCTACAAAGCTCACAAAATCAAATTCAGCATGATAGCTGCATTTTTCCTGGGCTTCTTTCCTACAGTATCAGCTCATCAGTCTGCTGAACTAACCAATGCTAATGAACCAATGTAGTGATACTTATTTATACTTAATTACAGAAAACAGGCTGTTCTTCAAGAGGTTTTCTTAGATCCCTGCCCAACCTAAGGCAAAAATTGTCGAGACACTGCTATCTTAACCAGGATAGTATTTCATTATAATTGCTAAGCCTTTTTACTGAAGATCTCCCTAGAATTTTTCCCCAGTTTCTAAACAATATATATACTGCTAATGGCATATGCCACTTGCTTTCTGTATTGGAATTTGCACTGGGATGCTTATGGGTTTTTTTATGTACTGGGGGCCAGAATTACTCCTTCATGTAGGCTTTACAGCTCAGCTATGCTCCAACTCTGACCAAAATATGCTACAGGGATAATTTATTAGTAAAATACAACCTTGTCAGAGTTCTGGTAAAACACACCCACTGTCTAAAGCAGAAGCTGCTTTGTTATTTTCAGTGGAATTGTACCAAAAAAAAAAAAAAAACCAAAAAAACCTTAAATAGCATCTTATGTAGTCAGGGTAGAGTACAATGCAAACACAAACCAGTTAACGGTCCTGGTGCTCTTAGAAGGGTGTAAATATATATTCTCTACACAGAAAATTATGCTGCCATTATTATGGACATTAATCATTATTACTACATGCATTATTACAAAGCTTCTAATCTAAACTTAAGACACAGAATTGGTGTTTTTTTATAATGTACTGACCAATCCTGCCCACTTACTCATAACATGAATAAAATATTAGTGACATATGCTAAATAAACAACATTTTCCCCTGGAGAGTAGAGAATCAGGACATATCCAAGCCATTAAAAGAGGAAAAAGGAGAGGGAGGCATGTATGCAAAAATATGATTTCAACAAAAATGCCTGAGTTCCAATTACTGGTTCTCATCACTGACCCAAAGACTGGAACTGTCAGTTCCCAGTGCGAGTCCAACCAGTTTCAAAGGTGCTGTGGCACCTGCAGGCTGGTGAGTGCTCTCCCAGCACCTCCTAGGCACAGCAGGTCACCCTACAAGTTAGCAGAGCCACCTCAGCACTCCAATTACTGTACAGGACAGCTCAAGTCTACCCCAGCTTCCCTGTGATCCCCACTTCCACAGTGACTCAGGAATGGCACACCATGGGCTGAAGACTGGAGATAAGGGAATAAGGGATGCTGTCTCCTGTTTGGAGAGGCAAGACTATGTACTTCTTCCTCCTACACCAACAAACCTGCCAGTCAGAGCAGCCTTGCAGGGCATGTGTTTTTCTCTTCCAGAGAAGATGAATGAAAATCCCCAGACCATGAGATTCAGACAACTCTGACTGAAACCACACACAGCTCTGATGGCTCTGCATGGGCTGGAGTGGTTTGTGGTTCAAAAAGTACAGACTGAAAGAGTAAAGAGCTAGAAAAGAGCATGGCACATCTGCTGTGCCTTTAGGCAACATTGCTGGGCTTACTCCAGTTCAAGTGACCCTGAATTAGCTGGATAAGAAACAGACTCAGAGCAACAATCCAGAAATTTCATAAAATTACTTCAGGGAATTTCCTCTTTCCTCACTCAGGGAAAATGTCCTCAGAGGTGCAAAAAACTGTTTTTATCAGTCTGTGATAAAAGGATAATGAATTAAAATGGAGTAAAAAGAGAGAAAATTGGGAAAATAAATGGTTAAAAGCAAAACAAAAGGATAAATAAGTAACATCTCAGGCAGAAGGTGAGGAATAGCAGAGTGAAATAAGACAAAGCTGAGGCAGCATATCACCAGCACACGTCCAAACCTTCCAGCATCCCTCAGTGCTATTAGATTTGTATGAGAGTTTTCTATGCCTCTACAATATGAGAGAGCCATCAGCTCTCTCTTTTCTAAGTTGAGTGATCCCTGCCTTACTCAGCCATTCCTCATATGGAAGCCATTCCATACCTTTGAACATACTTTTCCATATAGGGGTTGGAAAGGTTTGATTTATAGTGGCTTGTTTGCCAACATTTTTTTGTAGTTGCTGCCACCTGAAAGATTTCCCCAGGAGGAAAAGAGGGTTCAATTGTTCATGCTCAGTGTAAGATGTTGCCACAAGCCTGATCCACCTTCTTTGTCACCTCCTGTTGGTGTCACAGGGGAGACTGATGCCAAAAGGTTTTTGCACCTTCTGCAAAAGCACCAGATGAGTTTTCACATACTAATTAGCCCTCATTTGCTTTAATCCATGATAACAAAATCATTCTGAAAAGTACAAACAAATACTGAAATTATTTTTCACTTCCAGCAACCCTTTTCTTTATAACTTCCTAGCTCCTGGAAAAACACACACTCCTGTGGGTCCAGCAACAGAGGCCCTGTCTTAGTTCATTTTTCCTCAGACAAAAACATGAATAACAAAGTCCCTCTTTGTTTTTTGTTGGAGAAATCTTGCTCAAAAACCTTGTTAGGAAAATCTTCCATTTTGAGGATGGGGCAGGGCTGCTCAATCTTTGGCCTCTATTTTCAGGCATTATGGTAAAAAGCCAATTAAAACTGGGGACCTATTCCATACACTGAAATAGAAAAGTAAAATCAGCATAAATCAGACAAAAACCAGGGCAAAAGTATATTGTGCAAGTAATAAAATTAATCTCATTTTCAAGAAATCAAGTTTTATTTTATTAGTCTCTGTCACTGTCAATTTTGTAATTTTCCAGCTGTCCCTACCATCCCTTAGAGTAAGCAATACTTAAAATGTCTAATAAAAAATAAAGAAAACCAAGCAGAAGATAAATATTAGGTCTTTCCTATATGATGAACACACTGACATAGTTAATTATCTACACCAATGCAAACAGATTAGAATAATAATTTTTAAGAACTATGATGGCTTTTAGAGTAAAATACAGCTCAGTACATTACAGGCCTCTCTGTACATCATGGGAAAAGGTCTGGGGGGAAATAAGCCCCTTTTTAACGCATGCCAGGGTTTTCTACATACAAAATTTAGGAACCAGTTGGTTTATGTGATAAAAACAACACAGAATAACACCAACAGAGGCACAATGAGGAACAAATTGGGACAAAATTGAGAACAAGCCATCTAAAAACATTGGTTTGGGGTGGCAGAGGGTTTTCTTAATTAGATTTTTGGTTTGTTTGAGGTTTTTTTACCCAAATGAACGATCTTGGTGTTAGATAATAATCCTCTGACCGACTGATTCGACTATCAGCTCTGATGTAAGTGTAATTACATTTAACTTTGTCTGCTGCTCTTCAGTCTAACTGAATAACCAGGCTGAGCCCTGACTCCTATAGGAAAAGAATGGTTGAAGCAGCTACAATTCTGTCTTTACCATCACAGCTCCTGAGCTCTCTCTATGCCAGTCTTCAGCAGCACCATCAAGCAGAACTAACCTGGCTGGCACCATGGATTGTGCTGAGCCAGCACAGACTGCCCAGAGAAGCTGTGGATGCCCCATCCCTGGAAATTTTCACAGCCAATCCCACCAAAAGGCTGGATGTTATTTTCTGCTGCTGCAACACCATCATCATCTCTCTGAAGTGGCTGTAATGGTGCATAAATATTATAAACTGAGAGTGAGACAAAGTGTCCAAGACATGGAGGAAAAGCAAAGAGAATACAGCTCTGGTTTCCCCAACTCACCCATGTCTACAAGTCCCACTTTTTGGCTCAATTAAAGCACAGGAAGGAATAATCCAACTCTCTGAGGACTCAACAGACTTGAGGAATATAAGAAATATCTTCTGATACTTTAGTTCTTACATGTGTTTTCTGTAACTCCCAACACATACCTATTAATGTTCCTGAGGAAAACCCAGCCCAGCCATTTCCCACAACAGAGTCTGCTTCTTACAAAAATAGCTCAAAAAAGCAGAATGAGTGGCAGGGGAGGGATGCCAGGGATCATCTGTGGCCCTGCACATTTCTTAATGCACTTCTTCAAGCAAAGTGGTATTTCTAAGAACAAGGAAGTCAAAATGAGCAAACAAATCAGGGGATAAAAAGACAAGGCCAAAAAAACCTAAAAAACCCCCAAACTACACCAAACCAAAAAACCAAAACCAAACCAAACCAAAACAAAAAAACCCAACCAAACAAAAACAGGTGAAAAAAATAGAGTGAAAACTGGAAAGTCTGGCAGAATAGCCAACGAAAATAAAATCTGCCATATCAGGGTAGAGTTCAGAGGTAACCTAGTGGTAAAGAAAAGTACAGTCCTGGGATTTATAAACAGGAAACAATGAGCAAAGAAGATCTGAAAGAAAAAGAATAATGGAAATGTTTGTGGCTGTGGAGAGGGCTTTTTGGAGAGACCTGAAGAATTTGAGGAGCTTTATTGAAAACAGAACCAGAAGATGACTTGATTATATGTGGACACATATAATGTGTATATAGATATATATCTATATCTACACATATGTATATGCACATTTGATCTGAATAAGAGGGTCTTTGTCTACATTGGAAAATGCATAGCTAAAGTTTTAAGATAGTCTTTTCAAATCACAAATCACAAATAAATTATGGAGTTTTAAACTGTGAGAGTGATTAGACAGGGAAAGATTATTTTGTGGGAGGAGCATGCTGACCGAAACTTATCCTTAGTAAAAAGATCAGATTAGAAAAATGCAAAAACCCCTCTGCGATTTTTTAGATGTGCACCCCGACTCCTCAGAAGCTTTGAAACAGAGATGGTAAGCTTCCCTGGTCTTGTGTCAAGCCTATTCAGCTGAGAAGAAAATTTAACAAAATACAAACTCTTCTGTGTCTCTTTCTACATGTACAGAAGTCCAAACAACGGTTCAGCAAGGATACATACGTGCATGAGTGTGTGTGTGTGTTTATTTGGGTCACCAATACTTGTCTTGGCAACTGTAACTGTCACTAGCATTTGGGATTAAAGGAACATGAGTGATAAAATAAGATTAATTGACAGGAAGTTCAAGATCACCAGAGGCTGCTTGTTCACACATGGCTCTCACTAATGAATTCCTTAATGTTTATTATTGAGCCGGTCATCCTTGGCTCCAGGAAGGAGACTGGAGAGGCAACACAAGCTGCACGTTACCAAACGCATATGATCCTTCAGAAGGTGATGTTCCAACTTGAGCTCAAGAGCAGAAAGCCTAATTCAAAACAAGAAACAGAACAAACAAAGACGTACTGGAAAAAAAGAAAAAAAAAAAGAAAAAATAAAAACTCCACAAATGAAACACAAGAGAAGTATTTTTTTGGGCTTTAACAAGACGACTGAACCGTGTGAACCCAGAAATAGTTGGCAGTGCTCACCAAACCTCAAGCTCTGCAAGATACACCCACCCTAAGCTAAAACTACACACCGAGCCTGAAAATGTTTTGAATATGCAGGCCTTCTTACAGATGGAAAAAAATAAAAAAGAAAGAAAAACAATTTTCAACAGCATGTGAAAGTCTAAATGTCTTGGCGAAAAATATTTATACCTCTATAGAGGCACACTGTTTATCTTCCTGACTTCACAAGGAGAAAGTCACTGGAATGCTTTCTAATGCAATTCAGAGAAACAACTGTGCTCTGGAACCTTATAGTTCTGCAATCCATGTGGAGCTTGGATATATAGCTTCTGTTTAAAATCTTTTTCATGCATACCTTGCTATGACAGTAATATAAACACCTCAAAGGTGCATTTATATTATATGAAAAGCAAATGCCATATAAACCTTATTTTCTCACCTTAATCAGGAAGGAAAAGTCTGTGCTTCTAGTAAGAAGTCACGTACCTTTTCTCCTTAAAGCTGTTCTCCCCACAATGAAATGAAAGTGAAATCCCCCCACAGGCTAAAACAATACAGAACTGGGTATTTTGGATGTAAAGTTAGCTGTGGAAGAGTTACTGAAGGGAAGGTAAAACATCTACCATCACTGAAAAAGCTGTCTGGTTTTATTTATACACTGCTCTTTAGACAATAGGTTTTAATAGACTGCCTCACAGGCCTTATTTTCCCAGCATAGGATATGAGCAATTCTTATTGATTCTGTATGGAAGTTACAGACATCCTAGAGAAAGGAAACAGGGCCCCAAATATCCTGGCAGATATAAGGGCTAAATGTTTTCTTAAAATCCTGAAGTATGTACCAGCATTGTACAGGTTGTCATTTTCAGCAAAACAGAAGTGCAGACTTCATGAAATACCACTATACACAATATCTGAATGAGTCAATTCCAGGTATATGCTTTAGCTAAAACAATTCCACAATTTCATTTCAGAGATGCTGTTTCTAAATAATTAATTAATATAAGTTATAATTTTTGAAGAACGTTACCCTGCAGATCAACAAATCTCTCTTCATCTGCTTAGCAAACCCTTTTCCCACTGTCAAAAGCATGTGGGCATGATGAGAAGAAAAAGGTTGTAGCTCTGATGTGTCTTTCAGATGCAAGATCTGTATTCTTTAAAGATGCCATTATTTTTACATCACTATTATCAAATTTGATAGAGGTATGCTTCATACTTGAATAATGCAAGGAAGTAAATCTTTATTCTTCTGCTTACAGCTTCTTAGACTTTCAAGTATTCACATGAGAAATGACTTAAGAAAGACCCAATTCAAATCAAGCTGAGGTATCTCTGACCACATTATCAATTGCAGGACATGCAGGATATACACACCACTCCATGTTTCTGTTGATATATGCTACAGTGGGCAAAGAAAATCTTGTGCTTCGTAAAACCATTCTTTCGAACACCAGGGCAGGTAAGACTGATCTCCTTCAGTGAAAATATCAGCTAAAAAATTTATGTCAGGTGTTTTTCTTTGCAAACACTTCCAGTCCATTTCTCCTGGAATTACCTTTATTTACAGGCTCTTGAGACATTTACTATGCAAAGGCTGGAAATGAAATCAAGAACTAAGACAGTATCACCTGCCCTGTGGGAGGTTCTCTGCTCAAATGAGCAATTCCTGCATTACTCCTATCTATTACCCAGGGATTAGCCTGGTTTCGTGGGAACAGTCACTATGACACAGAGTACTGCAGAACTTGAAGAGATACCAGATCTTCCAAGAATACAGCTGTTTCACCTACACTTCAGTTGGAAACGTATAACAAAGTTTGCAATAGTGCACTGCAAAAAAATCTGACATTATTCTGGCAGTTAATGCAAAAGGCTCAAAAATATATTTCTGTGGCTTTTCCTGGCATCATTCTGCACCTGCAGAAGGCATGGGAGCACAGCTCTTCCAAGAAGCTGGACTCAGCAGGTACTTGAGCAGTGGCTCAAGGCAAGGGCAGCAGCAACCCTGGAGCATGTGGTCACTTTCCATCAAAGCTGTGCCTGTGCAAAGAGTCAAAACTCATGGATTTCCTGACATTCCTAAAAGATGACAAATTTGACAATATAAGAATTGTTGGAGGTTAGGATTTTTCCTTTTTTTTTATTTTCTCTCAGGGAATTTTCTTCCATTTGTTGCCTAAGAGATGGTAATGAGGATACATAAGAGGAATAAAAGAAGTGGCCTAGACGGGAGAGGAGTGGACCTGGATACAGTCTCTTAGCTGGGGGGCTTTTCTCTTGGGAACTGCAGAAATACCTTGAGTTTTGCTAGGGTGTGAGGGGCTGGGCTCAGCCCTCCTCGCTCTCTTGCTCTCAGGACTGCAGTGAAGACAGGTGGGGTTTGGTGCTGGGCTTCTGCTGCCCAGAGGATTTGCTGCCACTACAGAGCTTTTGTCCTCCCACTGCTTCTCCTATCAGGGGTGAGCCTTTGCTTGGAAGAGCAGCTGTTGAACTGGGATGTTTCCAACACTCGACCTCACTGGGAAGGGGAACCTCACTGTTACCTCCTCCCCCTTCCCAGAAGAAGCATCTCCAAGCTGCTTGTGGGAGCAGCCTGTGGGAGCCTGGCAGCCGCTGCCCAGCCCTTCTGTTTTCTGCTGCTGCTTTGGGCTTTTTGCTACACTTTATCCCGACCTCCCATGGCCACTCCGCCCCCGCAGCTCCTGGCGCGGCTTCGGAGTTTTCACTACACTTGGTTTGCCATCCTGGGCGAGCTTTCCTCTGCTGTTCCAAGGTTCCTGCTGTAGTCCACTACAGACCCGCAGGGACACTGAGACCGGCTCCTTCCTGCGGCTCTGCAAAGGAAAGCCTCTTCTCTCTTCTCTCTTCTCTCTCCTCTCTTCTCTCTTCTCTTCTCTTCTCTCTCCCGCCGCCTGAGCAGCCATGACCGTGTGGAGAGGCGGCCGAGCCCGCGCCACAGCGCCCCCTGTGGCTGCAGGGGAATCATCGCACCTGCCCTGCCCGGCCGGGAGCCAGCAGCGCCCCTGGCGGCCGTGAGCAGAACTGCGCCGCAGGGGAACGCACCCGAGAGCCGAGAGAAGGCTGCGGGTGGGTTTCTGCTGCTGCTCCACTTGTGCTGCTGATGTTGTCTTACCTTGTTATAGATATAGATATCTAGGTATCCAGACATAGACCAGTAAATAACTGTTACTCCTTTTCCCATATCTTTGCCTGAAAGCCACTTAATTTCAAAGTTATAATAATCTGGGGGGAAGGGGGTCATATTTTCCGTCTCAAGGGAGGTTCCCACCTTCCTTGGCAGGCGCCTGTCCTTCCAACCAGAACAAGAATATGGATTTTGTTTTTAATGCAAAGTTACTGCATTATGTACACATTTAACAATGATAATGCTGCTGTCTGTGTGCTTGGGTGTGTAAATCTCTTGTGTCATGACCTTCAGTCTTCCCTGCTAATTTTTCTGATTCTAGCTTTAAAGCAGTTAAACATCAGTTTCCTGATTCTTGTAGATATTTTGGGGTTCCTATTATGAAGCTCAAAGCCTCTAAATGCCACTTGCTTGCATTAATGTCAAGTTTGAATAAATCGCTCACTTCCCTTTGTGTTTGTGGTCACCCAGCCTCAAAGCAATTCATAGGCAAGGGTTCAGCAAGGTCAGTGTTTATGACATGAAATGAAGGAACTTCAGAAATAAAAGAGGGAAATACCAAAGACTTTAAAGGAATTTAGCCAAAAAGCAACACACTTTATGTGACACGTCAATTATGTAACATTTCCCTGGAAGGTGAGCCTGGCAGTCTCAAAGACTGGTACATTAGAAGTCAACACAGAGGACTTCTATACCAAAATATTCTGTCTGACACTTAAACCTGGACAGTCGCTTCCAGAAGACAAATGAGAAAGAACAAAACAAAGGACCTAAAATGGAATGAAAGTCTTCTCTTATCCAGGATTTTGGTGATGATTTTTAATGCTCTTTCTACAAAGATGTAGACAAAGTATATATTGAGAAAGACTTCAAGTTTATTAGTGCATTCCTTTAGATATTTTTTTCCCTCCTGCAGAGGACAAGCAGTTTGGTCTACAAAGCATTGTCTGGTTATTAACAATGCAAGATGCAGTACCATGCAAATGGCACAGATATTTCAGACAGCATTTATCCCATCTACAAACAAAATGCACCTAGCTTAATAAAAGGAGGGCTTTTTAAAGAATCCTGGAGCATTGTGGAAAACATTTAAATCAGTACAGAAAGAGCAGAGTGCATAAGAGCTCTCAGGTTAATAAAGATGCAAATCAAAACTTTGTGCCCTGTAGCATCAGTTGTTTTTACTGTGAAGAGTAGAGCACTGGCCTAAATGACTTTTTAAGGTCCCTTCTAATCCTATTTTGACACAATTCTCTCAGCTACTAGTTTGTAGCACTTACTTGCTACATCATGGTGGTTCCTAAAAATGTTGAGTAGAAATCTACATGCAAGAAAAAAGAAAAAAAAAACAAAAGGAGGTTAAGAAAAGCCCCATTGAAACAATGCTTGCAACATTACGGTGCAAGCTTCCGTGAAGTGTTTGTGAGCTTCACCTCAAAATATGGCAATCTAAATGTTATAAGAAAGAGAAGAAAAAAACCCAGACAAATTAAACCTAACACTTTGAACATGGGATGCCTAAGGCTCTTTCTACAGTCAAAAAAGATGATATATTAATCCTCTGCAGATGCCTTGCTCTTTACAACAATAAATGGACCGTACCTGCCTCATTTGGACTAGTGCTGCCACTTTAGGATAACTCTGGTTAAAAAAAGCTAGGATGAATGCCTTCCAAAGCAATCCACCAATTGCCATTGGACAACATCTCTGGGAGACCAAAGACCTCTATTCCACACTCTGAAGGCTGCCCCAAACCACAAATCTGTTAATCTCAGTTCAATCTCAGTTGAAAAGTGGTTGGAGAAAGCCTGCAGGAAATAATGGCCAATATACAAACCAATACCTATTTCTTTACAAGAAGCGAGAGAAAAGTCAAGGAATACTTTTTTTTTATATCCATAATCAGAGGTCATTGCAGAAGTACATGTTGTTAAAAAGACAGGCTTCACCAAGGATCCAAAAGGGAGGTCACTAGGCAATTAGTACAGCAGGTTGCACTGACCTAGAAGTTTGAAATCTGTCACTCCATGATATTCTCATTCCCAATGAGGGATTGAATCATCCAGAAACACATGAAAAAAAAAAAAATAGCATGCAAAAAATCAAAGATTCTCTTCAGTCTGATTTCTTCAGATTTCATTTTAGTAGGAAATACTGTTTGCAGCTTTCAAATCAGTTCTCACATGTCAGGCAGATTAGACAGTACCAAATGGAGCACACAGAGACAAACAAAAGCTGACTTCCATCTAGCCTCAGAGAAACTGCAGTCATTCCAATGCAAGGAGCCCTGCTGCTGACTGGAACATGCAGCCTATGCAAGCTGGTGCTAGTTTGACCAAAAGTGCTACCCAAAACACTAAAGGGCACTAGGACCCTTCAGGAAAGAGAGCAGTTCAGCTATCCCATTGCAGATAGACATCAGTGGCTTTTGCTGGGATGGCAATTCCCATTTCAGATTTAGCTGTGAAAAAACAAAAGTGACTTTCATGGATCAATGGCAACACTTATCAACTTTGAGAAAAGATTGGCTCACCCAAGTTTTCGTTACAATGCTAAGTTTTTAGAAATCATCGTAGTGTCAAGTTCTCATGAAAAAGGTAACCATAGAAGGAACTGAACCTCTCATATCACTGAGTTACCTATAATGCTGGTTGAAAATGAGGCAAATGCTGCTAGGTTGTATACTGGTAATGGCTTCAGTAGTTACCAACCCATAATACTGCTAAAGTGTAGCAAGCACAGATGTTCAGTTTAGAAATTCCTGTATCACTACCCCTGACTGGAGAAGTGAATCTCCAAGAGTTTCAAAGGTATGATAAAATCTTCTTGCATTTTAAGAGAAGAAGACAGCTGTATTGCTCTAATCTGCTTAGCCACAGTGATATTATCAATTCCTCTCACTAAGAAACACTTCAGTGTTAAAACCCATGTTTTTTACTTGGCTGCAAATACCTGTATGCATTAAATACATGTCTGGATTACAGCAAATGCTGCCCTTTTTGGTTTCCTTGTTTATTAAACTGCTCAGCACTTCATGTACATTATGTGAACTCTTCCTGGGGGACTTAAGTTTTGAATTATACATGATACTTCACATTTCTAGTCAGTAATACAATGTTTTTCGTCTTTCGGTAGTTGTTTCATTTATTAACTCCCTACAACCAAGTTGTTTACATTAAGAAGTATAATTTCTGATCTTGCTATCCTATATTTTCACAAAATCCATTTTTGCTCTTGCTATTCTATACTTTCATAGAATCACAGAATTTTTAAGGTTGGAAAAAAACCCTCTAAGATCATCAAATACAATTGTTTTCTCATTTTTAGAAAGAAAGAGTTGGTAAAATTAAACTGTAGGTGTCAAAAGTCACCAAATAAACAAACCTATTACATAAGCAAATAGTACATACTGATGACAGGCACACAGTTAATCTTCAAAATGTTTTTATTTGGCATACAATATTAGTCAAATGCTCTGATGGTAAAACCTTGCTGGTTTTATTGGAGTTTTACACATCTATTTAGAAGGTACTGCAGAAACAGACCCAAAAGAGGCAGAAACCTGGAATTGCAAAGGAAGACTTCTGTATCGTGTCTTGGGCCAAGGCAGATTGACACTGGGCTACAAAATTAAATAAAAATGGTGCCTGAACTACATGGGGCCAAAGGGGTGCTTTGTTTTGGTGGTGTTACAGAGCTGCTTGCTGAATAGGAAGGCTGGAACTGAACACCCTTTGGCACTGGACAAGGTGTCTCTTCCCACCAAATCCCCCAGAATGGGATGAGGGAGGAATGAGATGCAGACTTAGAAACAGACTGACTGACCATGATAATCAAAGAAGAGTGAAAAGGTTACACTTACAACAGGACTAAGGAACAGGAGTCTAGAATCATACATAGGGCAGACCCAAAAAGTAACATGAAAAAAAAGCAAACTCAGAGCAAACAGACAAACAGATGATCCAAAAACCTGGGCTGCCCCAGACATGGTTGCTTGCCAACCGCTGGAAATGGAATGGAGAGGACCATTCTTGAGGTTTATCCACAGCCCTTCTAGCTATTTGTCTAGAAGCTAAAAATCCACTGGTATTGATCCAGTAGCCCAAGGAGACTTTCTTCTCACTATGGCATCTTCCAGATTACACACAGCTCTGCCGTGACATTTATACACTCTCCATGGACAGAAATATCCAGGTAGCAATAACATGAGTATATAATGAGACAGGACGCTTCCCTGCAGTTGTTAGTTCAAGTTTAGCAAGTCCAGCTAAGCAAACACAACATTCCCAAAAGATATACACAGACTATGACCCTGTGACTCCACACTGAGCTTTCCTGTTATCATAGAATTGTTTAGGTTGGAAAAGGATTTTGAGTCCAACCGTTTAACCAGCACTGCCAAGTCCAAGACTAAAACATGGCTGTAAGTGCCACATCTACACATCTTCTCCTGCAGGGAAAATACAGACTTTTAACATCTGTTCTGTTATTCCCACCCTCATTGCATGACAGCTAGACATATACCAGAGAAACTCACATCTGAGCAAAAAAAGGCAAAAAACACAAATTGCATAAAGACACAGGATCGAAAAGTGAGTTTCCTACATCATTCAACCTGTTTGGAAGCAAGCTGTGGAGGAGGAGGCTTTGAGCTGAAGGCACAGGGTTGTCTAGTTTTTGTCTTGTCCCTTAGGCTATTCTTAGTTCAGCCCTGTCTGTACTGGTTGAAATCTCATCTCTGTGATGTCAAAACATGGTCTTACATCATTTTCACAGAGTAAAGCAAAGTGCAGTCCTGAAAAGGCAAGGTTATCAGCAGTTTTAGTGCCTATTACCAGGCTCTGATGGTTTCTCAACATCCCCATTGCACTCATTGCAACCTGTGAGAACTGTGCATTTTCTTGATTTCATTAAGCTTTCACGTCCTAGCAAATGCTGTGTGCTAGCCAGCATAATTTGTTTTCTCCTGTGAAGAGGCTTTGTGGATGCTGAGCTGCAGAGTCTGGATTCACTCTGCACAAGCACACTGCAGTTAATCCATACAGACACAGCACTCGGGGTCTGCACCAGTGTGCCCTTGGGGTGTGCTCTGTGGCTGCGGCAGCAATGTGGATAGGAGACAGCAAAGCCTCTGAGCAGCACGCACAAGACACAGATTCGTTCACCCTAATTAGACTTCTGTCCTCCCTGCCCCCCTGTATGTCAAGAAAAGTGAGGAAGATGAACACAAGAGGCTTTACCGCTCAGACCCACAAACTACCAAGCACAATATAAACTGCAACTTAGCGGCCATAGCAAGATCTACCGGACTTAATCTAAACAAGAAAAAGATAGAGCAATAAATGTATACCAATCCCCACATGTCCTCTAGGTGAAAAGGAAATAGTCTTGCTACATATGAATAGTTCCCACACATATGCTGAGAAATAATATTAATCTATCTATAAAGGAAGGAGGCTAACATTAGCAGAGATCGATTTCAGCTCATTTCAGGACTATGCTGTATGCGCTGAAAAGAAAAAAGAGATGATAGAACTGTCAATTTAACCACCCAGGGTCTGGTCAGTATTAAAAAGTGATGAAAAATGTAATCACAGTCTTAGAAGCTGGTCAAGGGAGACTGATGGTGAAACTATGGCTCTATTATTTTTTTTTTCCATAAGGGAAGTTGAAGAGAAAAGCCAGTGTGATGAATGTGTTGGCTGTTAATGCCAGGTTCCATAGGCAAGAACCTGCAATTTAATCCTATGAATCACTAAAAGGAAAATGTTTGGTTGAAAGAGCTTGCTCTCAGAAGAGCTCCCCCTTCCTGCCCTGAGTCTGTTCCTGAATGAGCTGCTGTTTTTCAGAAAACCAACAAAACAGATTAACTGTCAGATAATCTGATTTGAGGGGGCAAGCTCCCCACTAGCCATGCCACACTCTGCTAAAAGGACAAGGCATAAAGAGTCACAAATATTAAGCAGCACAGTCTGATCTTTCTCTTATATTTGTACAGAGTTTGGAAGCATTTCTTCTCCAGTCAAAAATGGCAAAAGGATTTAATGTGGCAACAGCCTACTCTCTGCTTAAAATGCCCCCACAGAACATGAAAGCTGCTAAGATATTATTCTAGAACTATAAGCAATGCAAATTATCAAAACCTGCCTTTAAAATGACAAATAAACCTCATCTAACAGCAATTTACTTCTAAATGTATATAACTGCGGGTATGTTTTTTATGTTCCTAAGTAGAGAGCTAAACCCCAGTAGTATGTCTTCTTTTTCTTTTGCTTCCAGCAGCTTTTTATTAGTCAGGCCTATTCTCCTCTATTTTTGAAGTGATCCTTTTCTAATGGTTTTATTTCTTGCTGTCAAGTCAATGTAAATGGCTGTTGCTGAATTTGAGAGATCTGCTTTTCTCCACCCAAAGAAGTTATTTAAATCATAAAGCACCTACCAGGAAAGAAGCAGGCAGTGAGACACAGCAACTGCTGCTTTTTTTTTGAGCAGCTGGACAACAACAAGCTGACAGAATCAGAGCAACACCTGGGGATTTTTAGAAATTAGGACCTGTGTATTCTCTGCATAATTTTTTCACATTTACACAGGTTCTAAGAATTTATTTTGTCCAGGCTTCAAAATCCAACCATTATTGTGTGCAACTTTAAGTATTTTGCAAGTATTATACACTACAGTAAGATAAGTAAAACTGCAAAGAGGAAAGGAGATGTGCACATAGGTACTTATGAGGTACCTGGTTCTGAAAGTCATAACCCAGCCTTAATACTTGCTGGAACTTTCCCAAACATCTAGGACAGCCTTGGACTAACCTGGTCCTTAGGGACTGTGCAGATAAGGGATTTTCACTCTGTAAGCCTGTTTAGTACCTTGAGGGCAAAGGCATGGCTTAGCACAGGTACCTCAGAAATCACTGCACCATGGGAGATTAGAGGAGCAAGATCTGCAATGCCTGGACTGGGAAGGGGTGTCTGAGGTCTATCTTCTGCAAATTGCTTTGCTGGACATGGACTGTGATTTTTAGAGCACCTCCTCCTTGAGCTCACTTCCCCGCAGAGGCATTAAGTCCATCCAAAGCTAAAAACTGCCAGTGTAAACTCTGCTACCTTTCTTTAGGCTGCAATGTTATGTCCTGGAGGGCATCTCAGAATTGCTGAAATTCTGAAGAACTGACAAACACTGACAAAAGAGTTGACTACGTTGATTAATACAGAGCAATAAGTACAAGAAGAAGTTTTAAGTGCAGCCTAAAAGACCAATTTAGTGCATATGTGTAGGGCCACTGGATCACAGCTGAATTACAGCACTGACATCCTGTTGTGTGCATGATGTGCCCAGATGTGTGAAATAAAATGGAGCTGCAGGAAGAGTGATCTTCAAGTTACAGAACAAACAAGCAGCCATCACAACGTCATCCATGCAGCACATTTGCACTCATTAAGAGTTAGTGCGGGCATTGAGAATCTTTGACCATTAATCCCAGAAATTTCCATTTTCCAAAGATGTTCAGTCCTTTGGCCAGATGTTTCTTACACAGCCTTTAAAAGAAACTGTCCTATGTCTGCATCATAAATATTGGACTGTCTCAGTCTCTTAACAATGGAAAATGATTTAGCCAACAGTTTATTAATAAAAAGACAAAAAACATACAGCCTCTTCTGGATGTTTTGATTCTTTGCCACACACAAACTACAGGCAACATACAATGAAACAGTACAGTTTCAGATCTTTTTTTTAGTAGGAAAGTAATGAAATTTATACTGTCATAAAACCAACTCTGAAATCACAAAAATATTTTCCTGAGTTCTAGCTTAAGTTAGGTAAATAATTTTCTGTGCAATGCCTTTAGTGATACAGAAATGTATTCTTGCAATTATGTCAGGCTACTAAATAACTCTTTAAAAATTAACCACCACCCTATTCAGAATAGCACCTGTGTTTTTTCTAATGATGCCAGTAACAATTTTGACCAACTATACAAAAAGATTCAGGAAGTGGAAGCAGTGATACTACTAAGTGGAAAAAATCTCTAATAATGCTTCTCAAAGTTCAAAAATATGAGAGACTTACTTCCAGTGTCAGAAGAAAAACAAACCAGATCTTACTCTTCTTGGAATGAAACTGCCTTAACTTCAATGGAAACAGCCAAGTTCCATGTGTGAACTTTTCTTCCACTGCTGTTTAACTAGCAGGAGCCTGGCTAAGTTCTTCATAAGCTTATAGTTTAGTTCATGGCTGCAAAGAACCTGCACAGTTCCTGCACTTTTGCATTAATATGGGTTCTGAGCCAAATCCTTGAGTCTGAACATAATCAGTCTCTGAGGATTAAGTCTTTATCTAAGCAGAAAGGAGAGATATTACCTACAAGGACAAACTTCCAGAGAGTCCCCTAAACTGGTTTTAAAAGCTAGTCCAAAAGAGTCATTCTTATGATTAAAAGTCTTCTGTAGTCAAGATGTTCTCACGTAATTTAGACAAACCTGTAGAATTCCAAAGTTTTAGCTGGGGCTGTAGTCCAGCCTCTTCTTGCTCAAGAAACATTTTTATGTTAATTTCAGTCTAAACTGGGAGAAATCCTGGGTGAACTGGTGCCATGGCACAAGCCCTCAGACATTCTGCATTTGAGGATCCATTGCCATTGCTGAAAATCTCAAGTTGCCAACTTGTGTGTGTGTGTGTGTGGGTGTGTCTGCGGCCATCCCATTCTATAACAGTTTTTCTTCAAAACACTAGCATACACCTTCTCAGATACCTCAAATCTGGTTAAACTACATATAAACTATTTAGCTATTTATAAAGTGATTAAACAGCCAAAGCACCCACAATGAAGTCAGGACCACCATAGGTAGAAAACCTGCCATCCTCTCTTCCAAGCTAAAGAGATTTACGAGGGTGGTGAGGCACTGGCACAGGTTGCCCAGAGAAGCTGTGGATGTCCCATCCCTGGAAGTGTTCAAGGCCAGGTTCGGTGAAGCCTTGAGCAGCCTTGGATTGTGGAAAATGCCCCTGCCCCTGGCAGAGGGGTTGGAACTCAATGATCTATGAAGGTCCCTTCCAACCCAAACCATTCTATGGCTCTGTGATTCTATATAAAAGTTAAAGTTTCCTAAACCTTTTCAGCCTTGAGACTCCTTGTACATGGTAACAGAAAAAGGGAGATTTCAAACCTAGTATCAAAGCAGCATGTCCCAGTTAATGAGTATTTAGAGAAAGTCTAAGTTCCTAACACTCAGGGCCTTGGTTTGACAGAACAGAAAATTGGGGGCCACCTATTCAGCTTCTCAACCTAATCCTTCAGTTTGCTTCTCCTGTCTGAAGTCTCTGGTAGGACAAATGAGGTAATTAGCAAGCAGCTGGACTGACAAAGGATTGGGACCACACCTTGTACAAAATGCTTAAGGTTTTGTCTTTTTTGGATCCCCTTTATAGTGCACTTCAAGAAAGCAAATGCACAAGGCAGGACAAAGAAACCCCAGAGGTTGTTGCTTCTGTGCCCACTACTGCCACACAAATGCCTGACATCAATAAAGGAAGTTATGTTAATGTCAGGAAACGGAAGGCTGTATGTAGACCTGTTTCCCATAACTACATCAGTATTTGGTCAAGTTTTTAATTTGAATACACTGCACTAAACTAGAGAGCTTAATTATTCTTTCTGATAACAAAGCAGTTTTCAATAAAGAGCTTTCAATGTAGGATGAAAATACCAGACAGATCATCCGTTTAAACCATAAAGTTGCAGATAAAGAAAGCATAAAGGTGTCATTCAAATTTTGTGCCAAATCTTCCCCCATTCTATGCTCCAGGAGGAACCCGACTAAATTAATAAGTGCTGTGCATGAGGCAGTAAAATATGATTTTTTTAAATGTCTAACAAGAATGAATTTATCCTACCTTTGTCTTCTCTGCTATGCTATGACTGAGTAATGGAAGATAGTTCTTTACACATTTATTTTCCTAGATTTACTAAGCAACAGAAAGCAGTTTTCCAATGTCCAGTAAACAAGGAACAAAGAAAACTTAATTATCATTTATCTGCCTACTTTCATCCCATCATCCTGTTATTAGTAAGATAGACTTAAAAAGCCAGTTTTCCCTGTTGGGACAAAGCACAAACCAAACACTTCTGCACCATCCAGGATTTTTTCTGTAGTCCATTTATAAACCAAGGCTTACTGCATCCATAAAGGAGTATGGAAGAAAGAAAAGCATAATTTTGTGGCCATTATTAAAGCAACAAAACGACAAGAAGCAAACTCTAATCCAGGTACTGGTACACATGGTATATATGTAGCAAATTACCTTAGATCAGCTTAAATTAGATTAGAATCAGATTCTGTAGTAATGTAAAATATAGGTATATTTTAGTAAAACCAGCATTTTTTTCTTCTAAGCAGATTTCAAGTATTAGCATATTTACTTCTCTTTGATGTCTGTTCTCATTCTGCATTGAGATATGAGTAACTCTGTTACAGCTCATCTCATATAATTGTTTAGAAATTTTATCATCATCATCATGGTAGTGTTTTTGCTCAGAACAGTATTCTTCTTTCTTCTCTAACTATGAAGTGGTTAAAATATAGGAGCAGAAACAACTGGTGTGAGAATTCATGGACCTGATGACAGATCAGACAACTAAAAACTTGCTCCCTGTAGAATGAGTCATCCATGTGAGTATAAAATGAAAACAAAAATCAACATTTCATTTCTATCAAAAATATTATTAAAGCATTGGTAGAGAATGTAAAATTAAATTTTCTGAAAAAAAAATTAAATGTCATTTCCATATATCTTCCTATCCAAATTCAATGTATACTGCTTTTTCTTTATGTAAAAAAGACCAGAAATCCAAATATTTTCTATGTTCTAGATTAAAAGAACATTCATTTACCTCTTCTAAATAATTCAGCCTCCAAGATAAGATGCAGCAGAACATGGTCTTTTAACACCAGCTTAGATGGGCTTTTCAGAGTGCAGGACACACAGACAAGGAGTGCGTCCAAACAAAACCTTTATGGGAACTGTACTATGATTCTAATGACAAAGATCACTAATCACAATGGACACATATTACGAACATTATTAAATATACAAAGTAATATTCTAATGCTTTATCACATTATGCTCTAATGACAGAAGATCTCTCCTGAATCTTGACTGTATTAACTGAAATACTCAGAAAAGATGCAGAATTCATGATGGATGAATACTCAGAAAAGACTGAGAATACTCAGAAAAGATGGAGATCAGAATTCATGAGATGAGAAACAGAAGGTTTTTATTGTAAAATTACACCATGAAAGAAATAACTTTCTGAACTGTCTAGAACCAATTCCTGTACCAATAATTTTGCACCTACTGCAGTGCATTTTTTCAGCAGGAAAAAAGCAAGCAACCAGACATGGTCATTTGCAGTGGGATTCAAAAGCAACAGGACTGCACCTTAGACACTAGAAATTTTCTTCATGATCACCCTGAATAATAGTTAAGGGCCATAAAACTGAAGAGGCCAAATGTATCATTTATGAGCTGAGAGGATTTCACAGATTTTTTGTGTTAGAAATAAATTTCTCCACGCCTTTATTTTAATTTCTGAAGCACATTAAAGAATAAAAAGAAAGTAGGGTGGTTCAAGTGCTGACAATTGCCAAAACAACACATTTTAATCTTGCATCAAGACAAAAACTTTATGATTTCCTTTATTTTTATTTAGGACTTTTCTGCCACAATAGCTCTATAGACTTGGAGAAGTCATGCTACCATCAGACATTTTAAAACGAGAGGAGAAGTTATCTTAATTTTTTTTTCTCCAGACATCCTAATTTCCCTGTTTTAACAAGCTCTTGGAACCATTAGTATAATCTGTGACACAACCAAGCATGAAGTCTGTAAAAGACTTCTCCATCATCAAGCAAGCTCTTCTGAAATTGATGCTGTATGAGAAATGTTGGTACCAGCAGGACCATAGAGATTTAAGAGCTGTTGTCTTTCTCTCTATTACTCGCTATCCATTACATCATTACCTATTACAGGTTTCTACAAGCAAGCACCACAAAGCAAGGAATAATGGGGGAAAAAAAAAAAAAGAGAAGAGAATAAATCAAGGGAAAAGAAAACTCTATGTTGGCAAAGGTGAAGAATCCAGCTCCTTCTCACAGAATGGTCTCTTTTGCATTCAAAATATGAGGCTTTAGCTGGAATGCTTATTATGAGTAGCCATTAAAGTGTTTTTGAAATCCTGCACTTAAACAGATCTGGATCTTCCCAGGATCACATATTATATATTCCACAGTGCCTTTCACAGACTCAGCTGTAGGTATCATTTCAGCACTTTTTTACTGAAAAGCAGCACAAAATTAAAATCTCAGGGTATTCAGGTACTCTACTTTTTCATGCTTTGTCTTTTGAGACCTTTTTATGAATAATTCATTAATGGGCAAGTGAAAAAAACCAGAAGGGAAAAGGTATAAGAGCTTTCTCCTATCATGTACAAAGTGTAGAAGAGTGAGTTTTCAGAATAAAACCAACTCCTCTAAGTACATGCATATTCATAACAGCATAGAGGGAAAAGACAAGGAACAGTACAGTTCGTATCTTACATTTCTGTGGGGATTCTGTAACAAGCACAGTTAATCTTTAAATCTGAAATCATATTGTGGAAATGTAATGAAAATCTTAAATATACCCAGAAATTAATGTATTTGGCTCAATTAACTTCTAACATAACTGGAAAACTTGACCGTGATGGGAGCTCTGATTTGGGCAGGAAGATTGATGGAAGCACTTAGAAAGGTGGTGGCTGTGCTTACTCCCTAGGGACTTTGCCATGTGCCTGTCCCTCCCACCTGCAAATGTCACTACAAAGCAGACTGGAGAACACACATCTCTCCAAGTCTTTCCTGAAATAAACCCCCACCAGTTTAGGATCCTGCTGCAGGAGCTGCACATCCTCACTCTTTGCTGAAGCTCTGAGTAGCCACAAAGCACTCAACAACTCTAGGATGTTCCCAGTGTGGGATGCTCCAGCAACCTCTAAAAGAGTGGGGGTGCTGGGCTTGTCCAAAGACACTGATGAGGTTGAGGGGAAGCTATCCCTCTTTTTTTCCAGAAACAAGTCCTCAGATAAAAATAATCCGAATGTCAAGCAGAAGTACAAAGGAAATGAGAGGAGAAAGGAAAAAATAAGTAGTTCTGCACGAACCTCCCCTTTTCTTGTTTCTGGACCTCATAGCTTTTTTGTGGAATAAAAAGGAAAAAAAGCCTTAATAAAAAAAAGTGGAAACTTCCAATGACTACACTTTCAAGTCTCACACAGAATAGTGACAAAGAAGAAACCTACAGAAATGTATGGTTTCATTTTGAAAAACTGACAGGTTGGAAAAAGAAGTTGGAAAGAGGAATTTAACTGATGAAAATTTGAACGACCAGGGTTGAAGGCCTGCAATGAAATATGTGACAATGAACTACATCATTGTAGGTAAAAAAAGTACCTTGAAATACAATAAAATTCATAGCAATATTAATGGTGGGTAAGAAAGGGAGAGGAACATTAAAAATATGGTTTTCAGCTTTTCTCCTTCTACTTTCTGACACACTTGCAGTCATTCTCCAGGCTTAAGCAATGCTACATAAAAAGAGTCATTAAGAAAAAAATCCTACTTATATTTAATTAATATTGTATCTCTTATATTTTTTTATTTAAAGAAATTTAACTAACAAGAATCAGAGCTCTTAATACATTATAAGGAGGATTAATTAGCATCACTACTTGCTCCATTTTGGGAGATTTTTCAACACTGAAAAATCCAGAAGACAATTTTGGCCTCTGTAACACTGATAGTAGTTTCTTAAAAAGTCCCCTTATAGCAGCTTCCCTTAGCATTGCTGACAGTGAAAAAAGGCTTCTCTAAGTACTGAGGTGTAAAGTTTAAAAACAATAAGAAAATCATATATTTTAGAAAACTGAACAAAAACCCCAACACATTAACTATGGGGGGGAAAAAAAGACAACAAAATCAAAATGTATGCCACTGCCAGTGGAAGTGCAGAGCTCAACACGTAATTAACCCACTTTCATACCTGCCTACCATTTGTATTCTTTGTTGGGTTTGGGTTTTTTTCTTTCCTACATTTAACTACAACATGAGCCAGGATGTCTTTTTTTTTGGCAGGTGGATCTCTTCCTCTTCCTTCTAGCTTAGAACAATGTTGGTAAAGATTCATGCGAAAAAACTCTTAGTATATAGGATGTGTCGCAAATGAAACTTAAGGAAATAGTTTTCTTTTTCAAAAGTTATTACCTTAAGCAGATCTAGCTTTTATATCACATATGCCACTGACACACAAATATTAGACACCATCTAATATAACTTTTTGTCGAGAAATAACAGCACTCAACAATATCAAAGCTATCCTTGAAAGGAAGATATAAAACTCAGTCATAGCGCCTTTATAGTCCCAGGCAGTATTCCCAATATTTTTTTTTTCCTGTCATCTCGGTAAGTTTTGCGATATAGCTATTTACGGACCATGACTGGATGCATATTTTATGTGTTAAGAAATACATTTTATTAATTGTAGAAATTTTAATCCATTTTTCTTATGGCAAAATCTTAATTATCCTTCAGCCATGGTACTTTGCTAATACCAGCTTTTGTCACACCTGTTCCATGTAAGTGTGTCCCATCTACTTTGCCATTCAGAACTAGGAAAAGAAAGAAAACTACCCTGGGACCTTGTACAAGCATGGACTGCACTGTCAGCTAAAATGTCTGATATTTTTGACTTGAAGACATTATTTTGTAGTTGATACTGCAACTAAAAACTATGAAAGAGGTAAAGGAGACGCTAAGGGATATGGTAGTGCTAAAAAGGAAATTCCTGTTTAGAAGAAACACAGCTTAAACAATATAATCAACTATTTTCTTTCTTTACAGAGTTAAAAATAACAATCCAAATGTACTGACCACATGTTGCTGGCTAAGATCTGAGCTCTTGATAACTCATTAAGAATAATAGTGAGTACTTCACTGGGTAATTGGAGCCAGCTCCAGGCTTAGACAGATCAGGCAGATGCCCAAGACAGCTTTAGGTCAGGACAGGACAGAGCCTGGCCAGCTGCCGGTGCTGTGCCAGAATGTGGAGCACATGGCTCCACGGCTGCTGCAGAGGCACAGTCTCTCCAGGCTCCTGCCTCTTGGTTTTCCCCTGCCCCCTCCTACTTTCTTCCTTTGGAGGACCCATGCCCAGGCCGGGCTGCCACAGAGCGCAGGTTTGCCCAGCAGTGGTGGCTTGGCTCGGCTCCATCCAGGGCAGCACTCCCAGCCAGCTCCTGGCCACCAGGCTGACTCATTCCCAAGCCAGTCTGTGTACAGCCAGATTTTTAAATGCATGAACTTTTTGTTTAAATTCATAAAACTGGCACTCCTCCGTGGCTTATTCAGATACTGCTTCCCACTGCATAATCCACATGTCTTCCCATTTAGATTTTAAGTCTGGCCTAGTTAGTGATATCATTGCTAATGACTCTCCAGTCATGGCTGTGTTGCACATATTTTCTTTACCCCTATTTTTGGGCTTCCTACTTCCTTGAAAATATCTCCTCACATCAAGACCAATCTACTTCAAAACAATTGTGAACCATCAATTTGGTTCATATTAGTCACCTACAGTATTGACAAATAAGTGAATTTGCAGACTGTGAACCCTTTAGACTTGACAAAATTCCTCTCCAACCTACAGAACATCGACGTATTTTGTACATCAAAAGATCTATGGAAAGACAAATCCAGCCTGAAATATTTTTCTGCTACAGCAGGAGGAAGTCACTTATGTGATTTTCTGTCAAGAAGCAAATGCCAGTGTATAAAAAACATGCTCTTATTTTAAGTTTCTTTAATTATCTGCCTGCTACAAAGAACCTACACTTTTTATATGCCTCGCTCACATCTCCCTTATCATGTGCTCTAGCTGCTCTTCCCCTGCTGTCCAATGCTCCTGGCATTATTTCCAGTAGTCCTCCCAGACACTTCCTCCTGCCACCAAATTCCATGGCCTTAAAAGAGGTGTGCTGTGCCACTTTCTGCTCCTTAGGGTGTGTGAGGAAGCTGCTCAGGGATGGCAGTTACAATGCAGAGCCACTGTGAGCTCAAGCTACAATGCCTACAAGGGTACTGGAAATCTCTGTTTAAGTGAATAAATCCTGCTTCCAATGCCAGTTTGTTTTTTTTTTTTTTTTTTTTTTTTTGTTCTGGACAGCAGACACATATGACACCCTGGTGCCCAGGGTGAGGCTTCCCATTTGAGGCTGTGTGCATAAATCCCATGTTTTCAGGCAATATGATGTCCTTTAAATGGTTTGTCACCTGTTTTTTCAAGATGTGTGCCTTTTCAAAGCTGAGGAATCATACCTCTAGTAAAGGTTTAAATGCCAACTTTGATACATAAATAGCAAAGCCAAGCTGGGCAGAGCAGAAGAGCAGGTCCTTTTGGTTTAGTGAACAGATGCTGTCTCATCTCACTGGGATCTCTTTTCGGGTACATATTGTATAATCATGTGTGACTCTCTGAGATACGCCTGGAACTTCCGGACCGAATCTTTAGTCTCCATGCTTTTATCTAGAGCATACCAATAGCAAAACACTTTTAATTATTCTAAACTCACCTATTAAAATGCAGTGTTTCTAGATTTGAAGCCTCCTCATTTTCACTCGAGAACCTATTACCACATAAATATACAGGCACTGAAGAGACAGAATGCTAGGAAACAGGAGTATGTTGGAGTCTTGCTATTAATTATTACTCTCTTAAGGAGTACAGAAAAAAACCTCATCAAAACGTGCCCATCTGCATTAAGCCATGGGACTGGGGCGGAGACACATGGAATAGGGGTCAGACACAGTCACTCATCAGCAGGCTCCTGCAACACCAATGTCTTCAGCAAAAGTAGCAACTCCAAGAAAAGAAATACTGGTCTGTGGGATTCTTTTTAGGGGACAAGAAATGGAAAGATGGAAACAGAGGCAAATGAGGAGATAAAAAGTCTGAGGATCTGAAAGAAAATAGTGGAGATCTGAAACTTATTTCTCAACATGCATGTGCATGCATGAGGAGGGAGCAAAGTTACAAGACAGCTCAAAGAAACTAGAATTCAGACAGAAAATTAAAAGAGAACAAGGAAAAAAAAAAGTCTGATAATCTTCTAATGAAACAAAACAGTAAAATAGATTTTCACCCAGAATCATCTCCTTGGTCCCAGGTAATGCAATATTCAACTTAGACTCAGTTATTTTTCAAAACACCAGTACTTTGGTGTGAAACAACAGCCAAGACAACCTGATTCTTCCAGTCACACATCCATCAGCCTCATCCTTTTTCCTGACCTTCGCAGAATACAGCAGCACGTCAATCTGCCCACCAGACCAGTTTCTGCTTAAGCACAAGAGTATGATTAATTAGCAAAGGAAGGGTCAAGGAGAATTCAGTCACAAAAGCAATCAGGAAAATACATCTAAATCAACGTGACTGCTGTGGGAAAGGAGAGGTGAATTGCTGTGTGTGCTACATGATTCTAATTTTCTGTTTGTTCCAGCTCCCTCTACCACCTTCCCTTAGATGGGAAGTGGCAAGAAGTGCGACCAGAAACCAGTCAGACACAAGGAGTGTTACCTAAAAGGGCTGTGTTTCATTTCCAAAAGCCTGCAGGCATATTCCTCATACAGCTGTATATGTGAAGAATATTACATAAGGAACAGAGATCAAATTTTGGGACTGAGACCCACCTCATTAGTGGAGCTATATATCAAAGCACAGAAAAAGCAGCTTCATAGACAAGCACATCAAGCAGGATAATTATATAATTATATAATTATCCTGCTGGCAGCAGTTCAGCCTCTTCTGCTTTCACTGTATTTTTATTCAGTTTATGTAAAAACTTTCTGTACACATATGCATATTTTTCCATGCATTTCTTATTCATAATTGCTGTTTACTTTATGTTGTTGGCTTTTGCACTCACTTGCCCATGACCTTTCTGTTATTTAAAAAAAAACAACAAGCAACAAACCCCACAAAAAGAAACACTTGCAGAGTGTTTAAAGGAGAAACGTCTATTCGTGGAAGAGGGAAAACCACCACGTATGCAAAGCAGTGCGGTGACAAATACATGAAATTATTAGGTACTCATATTTCTTTTTTATAGCTCCCTTTGCATTTAGCTTTTGAAGAAGGGAAGCAAAATAGAAAGGTGATCATTCTAAAGATCACTCCCAAGAAGGTACAAAAATGAAACAAACCCAGCTTTTGCAGACAGATTTTTCTCATCAAATCCTTTTCTTCCACTAGCTTTGGCACATCACTCCTGAATGCACACATCTCAAAGACTCAAGGCAGACAAAACGAAGCCTCTCCCTGGTATTCAGATTCAGGGAACAGTGACAAACTGACACCTCTCTTCTCTGCCCCTTCATTCCCACTACACTGCATTTGAGCAGATCATTCTTTCAGTGGCTGTTTTCCAGGCAGTCTTTCCCCACAATGCTTTTTTCTGACAGAGGCAGCAGTCAGTTCATCCAAGCGCCAGGAAAATAAACCAGCAGTTAGGAAAAAATGTGAGTGCAGCTGGCAGAGCAGCAGAGAAAGCATGCTTATAAGCATGCTGTTTGGAAGACAGTCCTCACAGCTTATGCTACTGTCATATTTAGATTAATGATGTATTTTATTTTCTAAACAAGCTAAAATACCTCCCTTCTTCCCCTCTTGCTCATACACATACAGATGCTCCCATCACACAAATCTCTTTCATTATGTATAATTCAGCCACAGCTCGCTACAAGCTGATCAAGTTATCTTTGACACTGAAATAGAAATGCAATCTGAAACAGGCTTTCAGAGAAAGAAAGAGTATTGTTATACCTGACCAATCAATCTTTGCATGTTAAGCAGTACCAAGTAATCTCTCTTTATATCCATCAATTTAGATTAAACCCTCACCCAACATGAATGTCTTTCCAAGGAACATGTAACATCTTTTTTGACCAAAATAATGAGAATTTATAAGTCAGACTTGGTTAGGAATACTTTTTCTACTTTCAGAACAGAAGACAAAAAAGAAGTCAAAGGATACTTAATGAAACATTTTAGTAACCCTACTTTTGAGCTGCTGAATATACAATGTGATTCAAACGTTTCCCAACAGCACAAAGAGAGAGAAAAACCACAGCCAGTATCCGAGTCCATTGCCACAGTTGTGCATCACAACCTGCCAGGAAAGCCTCCTGCTTGCACCAGGAGCTCCGTGAAGTGTGGAAGTCTGTGAGCCATGACATGGAAACAGAGGTTCAGGATGAGAGACACCACTTTACCAATATCTTGGTTTGAAAAGACAGGTGTTTGCTAAGGAAGGCAGGAACCTCCCTTGAAATGGAGAATGTAAACCCCCTCCCTCCAAATTGTCATAATTTTGAAATTAAGGGGCTCTCAGGCAAAGATATGGGAGTAGGAATAACAGCTCCTTACTAGGAGAATTAAAACACAGATGCAATAGTACAAGAAAACCACTGACAGAGTCAGAATACGACCTGACACCCTCTGGGTCAGGGTATTGGCAGCCATCCAATTGAAATGGTTGCTGCAGTCCTCCTGCAGTGACAGATGTGGTTCTGTTGGAGCAGGGATCCTGTAGAAGGGTGGAGTTTTCCTCTGAAGGTCCAGTGGTGGTGTAGATGGGCCTCGTCTTCCTCTGGGAATCCAGTGGAGAAGAAAGCTGCTCCTCTGGGAATGCAGTGGAAAAGAAAGCTGCTCCTCTGGGAACCCAGTGGGAAAAGGCTGCCTGTGGTGTTCCAAATATCAGATTATATCCAGGTAGGAATGCTTGGCTCCTCCCCCTGGGTGGAACATCTCCCAGTGGGATGATGTAATTGTATCAGTCATGCAGTGACACTCACTGGCCCATTAACAGAAGATATCTCCCAGAGGGAGGATGGGTCATGGAAGAGATAAAGCAAACTGCTCCACCTGGTTCTAACAGGTGGCCCAATTAACAGAAGGTAACTGCCCCACCTCTAACAAATGGCAATAGAATACACACCCCCAGCCACATCTTGCATTTGCAACCTAAGACAATCAACATCATCTAAATTGGATTTTTGCACTGAAAATTTGTGTAGTCACCAGAACTACAGCCTGAAATATCTTGTTCTCTGTGCACCCTCCTGAAGTACATAGTTCCCATGAGCTATGCAGCACTCAGGACTTCCAACTGATCCATATGCAGTACATTTCCCAATAATAGAGATAATAGTGACCTTTTTTTTTGAGTGTTAATAAATAAAGGTATATATCTGATTTTCAACCTAGTCATCACCACTGGCAACTGGGGAGCGTGTGGAATACTGCTCCAAGTGGGGAACACTGGCTATCCTGAGAACACCTCTCTTTGATTTTTGTTGCTTTGTGATCTTCTTGTTACATGTTGCTGCAGCACTGCAAAAACTCCTCAGAGAAATTACTGAAGTGCAAAATTAACTCACTGAGCATATTGAGGAGCCAACATTACCATCAGACAAATTACCCACCAGTTAAAACCTTACAGTGTGTCTTCCATGTTTACAGAGTAACAGGCTAGATCATTTACTTCTATATATCCAGTTTAATAATGTTTAAAGGGTGTTACAAAACCAGATTATTAATACGCCAAAACCAATTATCCCTGACCATCAATATATTGTACATCTCTTGTCCAAGTTCTCATCTCATGTCTTGTCTTGCTCATAATCTTTTCCATATTCATCCTTAATATTAAAAAGTATGGGATATCTTACAAGGAAGCTTAGTCCTAATTTTATCCATCTGGGAGCTTGCAATCGCTCGGGCATTCTACATGTTACTCAAATCCTCAGTATGCAACAGAAAGTACTCTGAAAATTGAATGAAGTTATTCCACTGGAAACTCTCTAAAAAGAGATCAGTAAGTATTGGGAAGCTCTTGGTATTCACTCCACTGGGAAGGGAATGCAGGAATGCAGGTCAATTCATTACAACTGCTATGATCTGACAAGTGTTCTTGGTACCCAGGCCTCCATAGAAACGAGCCTTGCTGCATCTTAAGTAACAGCTCTCACAGACAATAGGCACTGCACATTCCATGGACCTGCTGAAGCATATTTGGTCAATATTAAAGAGAAAGGGACAACCCAAGGACTCAAAGAATCCATGACTTGGTGATTACAGAAGCTTTTCCAATAATGACATGTACCTGGTCAAGTTTCCTTTCCAGCCCCATTCTGGTCTACTGTTAACTGCACTCACTTTTTTTAAAATATATATATTTAAGTAAATATAACCATCTTTTACCTGATATCAACTCTTGTTGGTATTATTTTTAGACACTTCTGCAACGACAGAGGAAGAAAGTGAGTTTTGCTTATTTATAGGTGTCTGCATTCACTTCTGAGTAGGTGCTAGAGGTTAGGATTTGTTCCTTTTTTATTTTCTCTCTCTCAGGGAATTTTTCTCACACTTGTTGCCTAAGAGACCTGAACAATGGATACTTAAGAGAGATAAAGGATGTGGCCAAGATGAGGGGAAGTGGTGCAGCTGGCTGCAGTCCCTTAACTGGGGGACTTCCTCTCGGGAAAGGCTGAGATACCTCGAGATTTCAGCTGCAGGGTGAGGGACTGGGCTCTGCTTCTCTCTCTGTCTCAGGATTGGACGTGAAATGGTTGGGCTGCTGCTGCTATGGGGAGAATTCACTGCCACCATGGAGTTCTGTCCTTCATTGCTTCTCATTACCACGGGTGAACCTTTCATTATACACTTAATTTGTCCAGAGATAAACAACTTTGTTAATAGTTCTGAAATAACAATTCTGAGGATGAGGGCTATTCTCAAACAGGTAGATTTGGGATGTGCCTTTCAAAGGTCCTGAGCAGTCACTGTTTTCACTAATAAAAGAGTTTCAGGGGCTTTGCATCCCTCAGAAAAGACCGAAGTTAAATCCTTGAAGCCCATAGCCATTAACTATTTGCAACTTTTCATATCGGATTAGAGTTTGCATAATAAAAGTAAATCTCACTAAAAGGGACACAACCTGGAGCAGTGATATGCAACAAAACAAATTTACAACATGGTTAATCTAAGCAAATGAAGATTTCCACCTATACAAAAGGAGGTGTGCTTAAAATGTAGTGTGTTGTATTTATGTTTTTCTTTCAAACCAGCATTGAACAAATAAAGAGAACTACCAAACTTTTAGCTGAACTTGGCCACAGCAAAACCAAAGTAATTCAGACACCTCATTACTTGATTCCAGTTCCATATGACAGAGCAGTTCAGCAAAAGAGAGTGTTCTTGAAGATCCAGTTCAGCACTGACCAAAAATAACATCTATTATTAGTATAAGCAGGTTCAGCCCCCAGAATGTACTATTTCATCACCTGTGGTGATAACATGTGCTACATGCATCTTACTTCCCCTCCTAAAAGATCACCAAGGAGCACTGCAGCGCCCATTAGGAGCAGCATGCCCCGTCCAACTATGCCCATTCTCTCCAGGAGATTCAATAATAAATTCTTGCTTTTGGTGAGGAACAGCACGTACAAGAACCTACAGTGTAACTAGAAAACACACATTAATGTAATGAAGCATATGATACAGGTTTGAGAAGTTTGTTTTTTTTTTTCTCCTGAAGCTCTCTGTGCTGACATAACTCACTGTTATTTTAGCTTTTCCTAAAAGACATCATCAGTAACTTTCTGTGACACATTCTGCATTTGACTGCCTCTTTTTTACTATTTTTTGTTCAAATTCTTCAAGTATATTCATTTCTTGAGAGCCCCAGTTGTGAAAGAAGGATGGTAAATCTGCAGCAGGTTCTGCCCTCACTTTCACTTGCATTTTTCCCAGTAATTTTAGACTGAGTGCCAGTGAGATAACACAGTCAAGCCAGGCAACTGATTACTATGGGACATGTCAAACACTCATTTTGTGAAAAACATATCCTGCTCTCAAATTGATTTCTCTATCAACAAAATACTATTTTTCATTAAATAAACAAAATGAAAAAAACAGCTTCTTTGCCCCAAGCCCTGTTTTAAATACCTGAAAGGACCATTTCTCAGAGGCAGAAGTCACCATGCACTCCAAATTCTGACTGTACTAATCTGAAGCTCTTATTTTTGTATCTCACTCCATCAGTGAGCATTTTCTCTACATTCTAGCAATCAACTGAAGTGAAGATATAGACAGGATCTTTTTATGGCAAGGGAGTGAGTACACTGGCATTCAGACAGCAAAGCTTAATCTGGAATTAAACTCTGCAAGCATGCCTTAAATGCCACTTCCACTGCTCATTCACTTTATTTTCTCTAAACGTTTTTCCTCTGAAGCAAATATAATATGATTTAAAATCATCTACCAGCATGTCAGAGCTAGAGTTAAGTACACTTGTTTTGCATCGTTTTTTTTACTGCTGTTAAGATGTGTTCCGATCATTCCAGAGCTAACTAGTGAAACCATCCCAAAATAGCACTGTCAAGAGCTTACAAGGGCAGACAGTCATCTTGGCAATAAAAAGAACTTGTTGAAGAGCGTTTTGTGTTGAAACAGAATTCTCGATTTGTACTACAAAATGCACTTAGTTTGGTTTGGAGCCACAGGTGCTTAGCACCTGAAAAAATTGTTCCAGTTAAACATATGGGGGAGGGAGATAGCACATCTGTCATTACCAGATTAAATGGCACACAGGAAAAGATCAACAGTGCTGTCAGACAGCTGAATTTCATTTTAGTTCATGATCAAAATATATCCGACTGTTATTTTTATCACAGAGCCCAGATATGGATTATTTTTTCAGGTCTGGATTTGACAAAATGTCTGATAAATAATACTCTTATATACTTTAATCTGTTAGAGCTATGTATTATTTTGTAACTATTACATCTCATGTATTTTTTTAAAAACTAGTAAATCAAAAGATGGAGATACATGGACTAATACATGTTTTTAAATGTTTTAAATTAGAAAATGCTCAGCAAACCATATACTTGCATGAACACAACAAGGCTGCAAGGCTATAGAAATGTATATGCCATAGTAGACAGATGAGATTTCAAAACAAATGGCTTTTTCTGGCTATTACAATAGAAATATATCCTAATGCTAATACTAACATTTCCATCTGCAGTGACAGATTTCTTTTTTACTGACTTTTTTATTCTGCAAGGAATTTCAGAGAAGAGAGACAGATGAAGCTTTGACTAGTTCTTTTCAATAACTTGCACATCAAATTTTCTTAATCTGTAAGCAAAATTCTGTGATGTCACATTTAGCAAACAGGCAAACAAACGAGGTAAGCTCTGTTGTAGCTGTTAAGTCTCGGTGCACCTTCAATATTCTGTCATCTTCACACAAGGCTTCAAAGGACAACTGTTCACTGCCACAATAATAGACATGGGCTTAAGCACACAGGCAACCAAAAGTGAACTTACTACTCAGGACTATGATTAAATGGAGATAAAAACTTAGTCTACTTAAATGCACAGCTTTCAAGATAAGAACTTTATATCTTAAAAATGTATAGAATTGAGTGTAACAAATTATCCCATCTGGCTGAAAAAGCAAAGTTTTTGCACAAGTAATACAGGAAGTTGCATGAGGTCACAAATATAAAAAGATAATGGAACTCAATTGTGATTCCAAGCTATTACAACAGGGAATTAAAATGGAAACACTTTCCTTTTAGAAACGATATTGTTAAAAATATTTTAGCTATGTTTTTATCTCAATACTAAAACAAATACATAAGACCTGGCAGCATTTTTTTTTAACTTCAATGCATGAACATTCTCTTGTGAGGACCTATTTGCAAAACAGATTTTCTCAGGGTCACATATACAATGTAGAAAAGTTTCTTGACTTTGCCACCAGTTACATGATTTTTTTCAGCAAAATAATTGCCTTCAGAAATACAAGAAAAATGCCAACTAAAATTTTATTCCTACAGTTGGGGCTACCATAATTCCTCCACTCAGTACTCTGCATGTATTTCAGAAATGTTAATAAATGGAACAAGACTGTTTTTCTTTAGCTAATCAGAAAGCATCATTTCTAAACAACCATAGAGCTCGCAATTGGCCAGATGAGACTTTCACCCATTACCAAGAGAAATTAAGTCCTCAACTGACAGTAAGAGTGACAACTTGAAGCTTGAAAGACACATTTTAAAAAGGTACAAAACCCAAATACAGGGGTTTTTTTCCACCCTATTGTATAGATAGCAGAGTGTTGCAACTAGCACTGTAGTTCCAGGCAACATGCAAAGGACTTTTGTGCCACAGGCTGAATTGATGTTAAACACATTCACAGAGTACAGTAATTGGAATTGTAAGAGGTTATAATTGGAGCTCTTGTTCATCTAAAATGAAAACCTATTTCACCCTATTGAATTCTGACACTATGACATCTGCATGTACAGGGAGGCTGACAGCTGTAACACCAGAACATATTCAGAGCCCTCCACCTCTGCACTATATTGTGCCATTGCCAACTTTTCATATTTCACAGGGAAATTCAATCTCATTTTTCTCTTACTAACAATTGTGTGATGTTATATTTACAAGCACTGCAGAAAATTAGGTATTTGAGATTACCCTACTCTGATATTTTACACAGAGGACCTGCTATTTAGGATTCTGCTTTCACTTAATGGAAATGCAACTTGCAGTATTTTCTTCCTTGCCTGCCTTCCAAAGGTTTCTTTGTGAGGACCTGACTGCACCACAGTCCTCAGTGAAGAATTCAGTGGGAGCTAGACAAAATTCTCCTGAGGCATGAGTTGCATTACTTGTGTTACATCTCTGTTTTCTCAGTGAGTATTCCTTAAGCTAGTTTGTGGGAGGAAGCTCAGCACTGATTTGTCACTGTATTGATCACACCAAAGTTAACATCTGCACACACAGAGCAGAATTTCATTCCACAGGTCTAGGGAATGAATAGGTACTTCTTTTCAAAATATTGATAAAAATACCACTTAAAATACTTATAGCAAATACTTACCTCAAATTTTATTTCAGCTACTCTAGACAATCAGCTTTCCTTTTCTGCTGAGCATTATCAAACATTATCAAACATTACAATGAGGTAGTCCTATGAGGCCATAAACCAATGATATTTCTGCTAGATCACAAGCATTCAGCTGGGAAAATGAGAATGAACAGAAGTAAAATCACCCTATCTAATAAAATCAAATCATCAAACTATGGTGAAACAGAAAAGACCTTAGGAAATATCATACTCTACTTTTGGTGTGATGACGATTCTTGCCTTGACAAACATTTCAGGTTTTTCCCTTCATAAGGTTTTCTACCTCATCTCACGTTCCTGTGTTTCTCATCCACTTCTTTTTCCTCTTATGTGTTCTTTCTTTGACAGCTCCTGCACTAGTCTTCTGGCTCTCCAATCGTCTGTAGTTTTTTGTCATTTCTATTTCTATTTCCTCTTTTGCAGCATTCATCCTGTTTGGAGCTCTGAATAGCTCCAGAACATGCATGCCTGCCTTTCCATGAGATTGTTCTCCCAGCATTAACAGATGATGCACAATGTTGGCAACCAGCCTCTGATGAGTCAATGAAACTGTGTGAAATGATGGCACAGGACATGCAATTCTGAGACAATGTGCTACACAACGAGGAAACCTGGAAACTTGTTACTAGACTCCTTCAGAAGACCTCTTGTCAATGGCCCTCACAGACTAGCGCACTTGCATCAGTGACCAGCTTGCCTTGCCTTATGCCCAGCCTTAGAAATAAGTTGCCTTTGACTTGAGGCAGGACCCTTTCAATCCTGTGCCAAAGTGTGTGTACTGGACAGTCAACTGCACTCCTCATTAAGTTTAAACAAACAAAATCAACAACTGGCTTGAGCCATAAACTGCTCTCTGACAAGTAGATACCAGAGCTGTAAATGATAACTTTGATATATAAGGCATTCAGAAAACTAATGCTGAAAGCAGAATAAGATCACAGAAAGCCATTTAATTATGCTTGTCTCTTTGATATTAATGTGGTAACTAATTGTTTTTCTTCTAGAGACATAAAGAATGCATTTTTCTTGCATTAAGACAAAATAATTGCAGACTGACTATGCACTTCCTAACAAGATTCTGTGATAAGTTTTTTTACTAGCACTGCTTTCCAGCTGGTGATGGAGAGCCTCACAATAAGCCTGTATTGATATTAGACTCTAGTACCAGCTTTTTAACTCCTCATCCATCTTCACTGACCTAAGAGGCATCTGATCCCATTCTGTAACATCTGATGTATTAAAAGCAAAATTGAATGAAGGTGAATGCTATTCTCCATTGTCCATCACAGACCTTTGTGTAAGTTTTCCTAATATAAAAAGGCCCCTTCTTAAATGCAAAGTGAGTACATATTTTAAATATGAAGTATGTACTGTACTCTGTGGGAAACCCAAACAGCCAAAGAAATAACAATCCATGTTTATGCAGTAATAAGACCAAAGACTCTGATGCCACACAGATCTTCTGCTTTGCTTGATAACTATTCAAATGAGATGTGGAAGCCTATTAAGTTCCATTTTTAGCATATTCCATCTCCCATCTACAAAACAGAATAAAAACCTTTTCATTTGCTGAGAAAAATGCTTTCCCGTTCATACTGCAATCAATGAATATCACCCTGTTCTTTTGAGAGTTTTAAAGTTCTTCTAAAAGTTTCTTATGCCTTCTGATGTTTACATATTTCTACTGAATTTTCTCACACTGTTCTCGTAAACAATGATTGCTTTACATTCTTCTTTTTAAGTGGAGAGAATTGATGGACTGTTGGTTTGACCAGTGTAGTTGGAGAGGTGGCAATTTCACCCTCCAATTCACTATCACTTTTACTATTCCATATATAGTGGAGTCGGAAAATAAAATCTCTCTTTTAGTTCTTTTCTTCCCTCTTTTACATCTAGCCTTCTTGTGTGAGTTATTTAGTGTCGTAGTGTAACAAGTGAATACCTTCACATTTTATCTCTCAAATGCTACAATCTCATATTTTGCCAAGACTGCTACAAATAATTAACTATTAATGAATGACAATACATCTGTGATAAGGAGACAGCATAGGATTAAAAAAGTTCAGAATCCTAACCACAGACAGGTTTATTCACCAAGTCTTATTCAAAGAAGTCATATTCAAAGTTGCATAACTACTTTAGGTTTGAGTTTGCAATGATCTAATTTCAGTTCTGTCAAGTCACAAGAAAACACAGAGATGTGAAAAATAATAAGGAGACGATGCTGTCCACAGCCTAGAGAGTGTAATACAGAAAAAAAAATAATTAGCTAATTCATTGTCATTGAGAGATGTGCAGCTGGGTACTCATGAACTAGACTGATCAGATACAACTCCATAAAACAAGATATACCATGATTTTAAAGACTGAACTATACCTGTTTGGTTCTTTGCAGAAGAGAAAGCCAACAACTCCAGGTTACAACTAACCTGGACTTTGAGTTTCAGGCTCTTCACAATCTTGACATGATTTGCATTGTTCAGTTTCTGCTATTAGGTCTGAAGAGCATCTGATGATCTGAGAGGCTTGTGACTATAGGAAGGTAGAGCAGAAAAGCATAATGGTTCTTTGAAGCTACAATGGCCAAGTAGGTCATTATGTATGCAAAAGAAATGTTGAAAAAGCCGTTTCTACTTTTTCATTGAAGTCATAAAGGACAGAAGGGAAATGCATAAAGATGCTGCTCTTAGCCTTGATGAGAAAAACTTCCTTGAGAAGAGCTGCACTTCTAGCTCCTTCACTGTGCCAGGCACATTCTTCTCTCTCTCAGGATTTTTCATAGAAGAGCACAGAGAAAAGAAAGAGAAAACCATTTCTATTTCTGCGCCTTGTTTTTCCCATGTGGAATGTGTTTGGAGAATTGTTTACCTGGGGTGATTGCTTGATTGGATTCTGGTGAGGATTGTTTGAGCCTGGTGGCCAATCCAATCCACCTGTGGCTGGACTCTCAGAGAGGGTCACGAGTTGTGAGTTAGATATGGTAGTTAGATAAAGTAGGTCTGTAGTTTTAGTATCTCCTTTAAATAGTATATTAATGTATTATAGTATAGTTATAATAAAGAAATCATTCAGCCTTCTGAACTGGAGTCACACATCAGCATTTCTTCCCACCAGGTTCGCCTGTGTTTACAGTACTTCACATCTGACATGAGATGACTAGTCATGCAGCAGTTGCATGAAGAATGAGCACGAACTTTCTATGTGCTCCTGGGAATTATGAACATCCTTACCACCACAAAGAAGCCACTGGCAGATTTACCCAACATGCATTCACAGATTTTCCAGTGTAAGTAACTGCTCTTCCCTGACCACAAATGTCTTTCTCTGAGAATCTTCCCCTGCCCTTTAAAACATTTTGGATAGGAAGATGGATATTCTACATTTAGTTCCACTACATGTCAGAATATTACAGCAGTTTCAAGAAGATGTGGTTACTGAAACTGTGCAAGAAGACCAGAGACCACCCTTAGGAAAACCACTAATTAAACATAATCAGGCAAGCACATGGTTAATAAAGAGAAAATGCATGCCCTGGAACAGTGTGGCTGTGATATGACTTGAAATCACAGTCAAAAGAGAGAGGAAAGAGGCAATGTGAGGGTGAACCACTAACGGGATAGGAGGTCATCAAGGATATAGCAGCTATTCTACAGGAAGAGATGGCTCTGCAGGAACAGGGAGTATCATCGAGCCAGCCAACCCACAGGGCATGCCAAGACCTGGAGAGTGGGAAGCTGCAGCTGATGTGACAGAAATGCTGTCAAAAACCAGTATGAACAGCCTAAGGATGTATGGCAGGAAAGGACTGTGTCAACAGTCTGAGGCTGGAAAGCTGGGGCACACACACTACACTGACGGTCCCATTCCCACATGTAAGTTATTTACATTAATTCCAGACCCTTGGTCCTCTAACAAAGGCATCAGATAGTTTTCTGTAGACCAACATTTCAGTGCACAAAGGATTTAGGTATAGGGCCTTCCCCTAAACTGGAAGTTGAATCCAGGAATGAGACTCCTGTCTCAACTGATCTCAGATTAGTAAGGTAAGGGGCTTTTGAGCTTTGCCTGCACACTACTTGCTCTGTTTTGCACTTGATGCTCAACACAAGACTTAATCCATATGCAGTTCCACCCTCTGCTTTTTTTTTTTTTTTTTTTTTTTTTTTTTTTTTTTTTTTTGGAACAAGGCCATTTTACAGAGTTATGGTCCTCTTCCTCACGGGCTGCCATTCCTGCCACAGCACTACCACTCACCAAGCCTTCAGCAAGGCCAGCATGGAACTAAGGGACTGCAGGGTGAATCAGGTCTGATAGGGTCCAGAAAAAAAAACATGACTAGTTTCTTCTTTAATCTTAAAAAAGTCTTTTTGGAAGAACTAAAAGGGAAGCAAACAGCAGTATGGGAGTGGGAATCATGCAGCTTGAAGAAGGACAAGGAAGGAAGAGAGCAAGAGAGAATGGGGCACTATTCCCAAGTTCACTGCTTTTCTGTAGAGCCTCCAAAGTTAGAACCATTAGCTTAAAATTGACAATCAGCACCTCACAGCACCTGGCTCCTTAGAGAGGGAAGTTTTATGGAGTATACAAGAGGCTGTTTTAGAAGCTGAGATGGTTTCATTCATTTTACAGAAATATATTAATCTCCCCTCCTTAAACTCAATGTGCTGAGTAGTTCTGATCAGGAAGCAGATTTGTAATGCTAATAATCCTTCAGCTCCTTTGATGTGATCCCAATCTAGTAATTGAACCTGTTAAAAGTCAGAAAATACTTGGCAATCATTGAGCTCAATTAAATCATTGCATTTATATTTTCAAATGCTTTTAAAGTAACAAGCAGCACAAGGGAAGTCAGCTTTCTGACACATGCTGCAGAGGAAAACAAAACAAAACAAAACAAAAAAAAAAAAACCACCTTCTGTACTTTTATTCTGGACCCATTGAGCTTTCATTTATAACCCTCCCAAAGAGAGCTGCAGGCATCACCACACCCAGTCAGGATCTCTGTCCCAGCAAGCCTTAAAATTAGCCATCCTGGGTGAGTTCATATGTACCAGATACATTGCACAAGTATCAGGGTATCAGCAGATGAAACACCATTCAGTGGCTGGGGATGTTAAAACAAACAAACAAACAAACAAAAAAGTGTGTTATTCAACTCTCATACTTAACATGAAATCTACTATTTCAGTGGGAGGGGAGGGAACATGGGGAAAGACATTTGACCTAACTATAGTTTGATGTAAGCATGTTTGATGTAATTGCCTGGATTATTTTCCCCCTTTACAGGTATGTTTTTCTTTTTTTTTTTTTTTTTTTTTTTTTTTTTTTTTTTTTTTTAATTTGCAAAACTACAAATTGGTAGATTAAAGCAGAATTTCAGAATGTATATGAAAATGATAACATTTAAAATTAAATAAAAATTAAATTACAAGCATAGCTTATGAAAGAAATAAATACAAATAGATTTCAATTGAAAAAGGAGGAAAATTTCAGTCTTGCTAGAAAAGAAAAGCAAACCAGTCTTGGTGGGAGCCCAAGCATATGCAAAGAGTAAACATATGGAACCAAAACTATCAAATAGGAAGCTTGGAGAAGCAATGTGCTGTGGGATGAGAATAATCTAATAGTACAGAGTGAAGAAGATGCTGGAAGGTTGGAATCCACTCCTGGCACACTGTAAGGTTTGGCTACTCCACCCTTTTTGCATGTTTCTCCATTCTCAAAACTGAATGTTATTTATTTATCCTTGGAAAGAAAATTATCCAAAACAAAAACAAGATAGTAATTACTAGCAATTTTGAAAGTTACAAATCCTTCTTGCAGAGAGACACCATAAAAAGGTCATAAGTATTGCATTAATTAATTGTGAATGTCTATTTAATTAAGTATATTTGTTTGCTCCCTGGACTCTTGTTCTGCACTGTAATCTTCAGTGTGATCTGCTGCTCATACACACAGTCCAGTGAAATTTAAGGAGCACCATCTGGGTAAAAACATACACTGAGTAAAGCTATGAATAGATCAAGCAAGTTCATTGCATCCATGGTACATGCCCGCATGAGTATTTTCAGCATGAGGGCCTACACTGTAAAATTAATCTCTCATTTTCCTACAAGGAACCTTGTCTTTTTAGTTAAGGCTTTTACCTAAGGATCTAAACACTTCTAACAGGATTTTTAATTTCATATCTGAGTTTACCAGGGAGTACACATGTCTAGATGGAGAAGAACACAGAGATCACTCTCTGACTCATTTCTAATCAAGCAGTTGGGACAATATAGGAACAACATTAATTTTGGTTTTGTTCTCAGAAACTCAGAAATTCTTCTGCAGATGGAATCTCTTGCTTTTAGTATTCTGAAAATCTGACAAATAGAAGGCAAATTCCTGTCCCCTGTCCTGTTACACCTGTGCATATACAAGTTGCAGGATTGCATTATGAACTGTCTGTATCAAACATTTTATTTACATTTCAAGAAAACACATTTTATTTGCATTATAATACCTGAAAGGTTAAGGACTCAAGTTGGCTGAAACAATTTGTTTTTCCTACCCCTCTCCTGAATCCCCCCAAATCAGAAAAGCACAAAGAAGAGGGGTTTCTAAGAACTTTCTAAACATTTTTAAAAGATCTATTGTTTCTTTTTTCCCTGTGTCCTGCAGAACTGCAATTGAAATGAATCGCAAAGCAAACCAGCAAAAGTACTACCACCATGCCATGTGCAGATCAAAAATAGGGCTGTTTATGTCTACACAGATCATTCTTGGCCAAATAATGATGCAGGATCTCTACATCCTTGGCTCTTCCGTGGGTTCAATACCAGGTGCGGGTTGCCTGCTGTAGCTGGTCTCCCTGGATGAGGTTACCATTTTTTTAGATACATGTACGTGAATAAGGACACACAGCCATACACAAATCTGGACCCACAGGCAAAGGATTCATGCTATCTACCCCTAAATAAAGATATTTATGCCTGCATGGGAGTGATATGGATAAATGGGTCCAAATCTTTAAACAGGCAGAGTTCTTCCTCTGTACTTTTACAAGAACATGGCAATGCAGAAATAAATTCAGAACTAAATTCCTCTTCAGTCAGAAGTACTTTCCTCTCAACACATGCTTCTCAGGCAAATTCATGATGCTGTGCTGATGCTTAGTGTGTGTCGCACATGCTCACATTCCTACAACAAAGCTTTTGTCAGAGTTACCTGTCAATATTTTCAGGCTTCACCAAAGGGTACATTTTTGCCCACACTACATTTTGTACAGCTGTGACTGATTTTGTATGGTTGATTATATGGTTTTCCTCATTTCTCTCTGAGATTTAGGCATGCTTTGAGGATGATGAAAACAAAAGTACTTAACATAATGCTGATACTACAGTACATTTCTAATTAGATTCTTGCTTTTTTAAGTCTCAGATGAATACCCATGCAAATATTTTTACAGCACCTACTGACTATAAGGGTTTTCCATGCTGGATCTATTTGCAATAGATAAGGCAAAGGTTATATTTCCCTACTGAAATCTCATTTTATGAACACGTACTGCAGCCAAAAGGTTCAGAGTCTGAATGTGAATTTCATAACTATTTAAATTACTTGAAACAAGAATTTTATATGAAACATTTAAGATTTCAGATGTTCAGAAACTAAATCTTGCCCCAGATTTAGCAAGATTTAGTACACAAGAGCTGACGATATCAAGGGATGTACTTAAGTTGTACAGTTGATTCCAAAGCAAGGTTTGTTTTAAGCCAATCTTCAGTGGTAGCTTCTAGTTATCCCCTGAGTATGCAACTCAGATACTTACATGCTATTGTAAGTATCATGCAGTTTCAGATACTTACATGCTATTTCACATGCCTGTTTCTTCTCCCCTTAAAAAAACAAACCAAACCAAACCAAAAAAAAAAAATCCCCAAAAAAAAAAAAAAAAAAAAAAAAAACCAAACTAACAAAACCCAACAACAAACAAAACACACACTGGCTCCCAGGGAGGAATGCCAGTCATAACTATTGAAAATTTTCATCTGCTGGTAATATTAGCGTCGCTCATGTATTTCTGCATTTGGATGGCATCAGAGATGAATTCAGCCCATAGAGAGAGGACATGAAAGGCAGGTAATTCTATTTACCTTGGTTCTTGTATGCCAGCTTATATTCTCTCTCCTCGTTTACTTTTCTGCCTTGGATGACTCAGTATCTACACATGAGCAGATCAGAACTACAAGCTAAAATCAGGAACTTCAGCTACCCTGTTATTTCCATGCTCAATCACCTATCTGAATCCCTCCTTTGATTTCTCATACTTGTATGTAATTGTAACATTTCTGTTAAGCACTGCTGTGCATTTGATATTTCTGTCTGAATTTAGCCTCCTGCATTTAATCTGGATCAAGGAGATCAAAAGGCAAGATGTCTTAAGGATACAGCAGTGCCTCTACTGAGTGAGAGACAGTGATTCTCTCATTAGCAACCACCTTGATTAGCAGAGAATTTCATTGTAATAAGGTATGCTGAAGACTTACAGAGAAGTTAAACAGTTAAAGATTTCCAAAATGAAGGTGTAGTGAAAATCTGAAAACAGCCCAATTGCTGTACAAATCATCATTCAGTATCTTGTAATCAGACTCTGAAAAAGAGAGCATGATCTGAAGTATGTTAGAGAATCCAAATGAGATTAACATAGCAGTGGTTTTGAAAATCCCACAAGCTCTCAAAACAGAATGACACCACTCAAAATATAATATGCATGTCAGGATGAAAGCACTGAAATCACCATGTGGCATTGCCTACACTGTGGTCTCTTCAGCTGAATGGTATTTCTAGAGAACTTATGGAAAAAAAGGAAATAAAAGTGATCACCAACCATCCCTGTATTTCAAGACCTAATAACTAATAATCCTCTGTCTGGAACAAATTCAGCCTATATTAAATGCCATCTTAAACTTGGTCGGACAGGAAGCAGTTTAGAAATGACCTCTGCTAGGTTTAATGTGGATAGACATTGTCTCTGTAACTATTTCTATGACAACTGTCCACATTTATTTGGTATGTAGATGGATGGCATAAAACACAGATTCCACTCCTTCACTGGACACAGTGAATGCTAATTTCGAGCATTCTCTTAACAACCACCATGGAAGCAGTCCCCTCGTGATGAGGCTGTCATCATTGCCATTCCTTCTTAGTATACCAGTTAGTGAAGAAAGGTGTGAAAACCATATTGCTCTCACTCTCCAAATTTAGAGCAGGTATTTTTGCAGTGCATCCAGCCAGTACCTGCCTGAGATTCCGGAGATTTTCTCTCGACTGTGACTTTTGTCAGGCAGCACCCTCTCTCCCTGCCCTTGGAGACAAGCTAGCGGGAATGTGCACCTTGCACACCAAGCTTCTCAGCCCCTTCCTAACACAGCTCTAGCAGTACCACACAACCCAGCTCCTTTCACTTCACACAAAAGCCATAAGCCTTGCAGGAACCAAATTTTAGCTGTCAGGAGATTTCAGAAAAAAATGTTTTGAAGCCCACTGCTAGAAATACACATGAGACACGACCTACTATTCTCGAGCTCTTCAAAAGATAAGAAAATTAACTTCTACCTATATCATAAATGTAACAATGACTACACATTTTATAGATTCACTTGAGGCCAGGTGGACCTTTTGTTAAATGTGCTGGAGAACTCAATGCCAGTTAATATTTACAGGCTCAAGGCACTCCCAGGCTGACCCATCATTTTATGCAATTACAGAATTATCTTAATGAAGCTCTGGTGTTGTCTGATGTTTTGATTGAATCCAACAAATGTGTACAATTCATATGAAATGCTGACTGCTTATACTTCATTGCCAGGGCTGGTGAAAGCCTGGTATTATGTTTCTTAGTTGCTCTTCTGTACTTGACAAAGTGTTAAATACTATGAGGCCAGCAGAAGATATAATGAGTTCAGGTATTCATTTTCCTGATCTATTTGGCAATGAAATCCTTAGGAAGGTTTCCCATTGACTTTAGCATGGTTAGGATTTCAGAAGTCAGGTTACAAATAAGTGGCAGAGGTAAGTGCATTTCTGGAAATCAGGAGCCTCAGAATGCTTTTTCTAAAGGAAAGATTTGGGAGCTGGAATTTACAGGACAGTTATTGGAATTCTTTTCATAACATGCAAAAATATAATTAAATTAAATGGGAACTTTGGAGACCCTTAAATAGTGACTAACCTGAAAGTTCAGAAATCTGCACCTGAGCTGGTCTGAAAGTAGTGTGCATATGGGAAGTATGGCCTGTGAAAAGTCAGTTTAGAGCCTAGTCTAATGCCACTACTCCATGTATAAACAACCGAGATCAGAATACTGCTGCTGGAGAAGCTTTGCTTTTCTATGAACTTCTTGTTACTTTTCCAGTCATTTGTGTGCTTCTCCAAAGTAGCTATAAAGGTGGACCTAAAATTCACCCACCTGTTTAAAACGTCATACATTCCTTCAGTTTTCATGCTACCAAGTCTGCACAGAGCAGCACCCTTTCTCAAAAAAAGGAACAATCTCTTCGCTGCTAGAGCCTGGGGGTGCTTACATGCTGTGAATATTATCCACTTCAGTGACAGGGACACTGCCATTATTAAAGATGGAAACCAAAATGAAATTGTAATTACTTTTTTAAAAGTTGACTTAGTATTGTACACTTTATGAATAAAGACTTAACGCATTCTCAGATCCTGAAACTCTTGCCAACAAGTGGAGACAACTGGTGGATAACAGCATGAACATCAGGTTTATTTATAAATTAATCACACCTGCAGCAACTCACTGATGGATGGATTCCAATTCTGTTTTATTAAACAAGGAGATAGAGGAGAAGGCAAAGTAGGGCCCAGGCCTGTGAAGAGCACAGCATTCACAAACAGATACTAATCACCTCCACTCGCACGGCAGGCCCTCCACATTATGGATTGTGGAACATCTCTGAGGCTTGTGGTGATAAATACAGATTTGTAAAGCACTCAAGACACTACGGATTCACCTCAGGTATTCATTAGCACTTGTGTATCCTACATTAATATTTGCCTGGTGCAATAAGTCTTTCTGTGAAGTTAACACAGTTGTTGTGGGGCACCTGAATGTACTTAAAGGTTATTAGAAGTAATAATTGGAATATTTTCCAGAAAGAGCCCTTTAACTCTATATGGCAGTTAGCTTTTTAGGAATGTCTAAAGATGGAACACCTGTTAATTATACACTTCCCTCCTCCTTGGTTGCAGTTTCCCATCATCTCAACATAACACAAACAACTGTATAAATGGCTAAAAGTTCTATCCAAAACTGATATGTACCACTGGGAATATTAAGGAAACCTGTCCTGAATTTCTCAAAGCAAAATGAAGTTGGCAGACTGATAAGGCCACAAGGAAGGATGCAAAATTTTATCTACTGGAACCAAAACTGCAAAACATTACAATAATTGTTCCCAAACTGGAATGGGTGTAAGGTAAGGAGCTGCTGTGTATCAGATTGGCCTTAGATATACTTGTATTTCCAATTTAGGCAACTCCCTGATTAGCAAAGAAATGCTGTGTGGCTATTCTAAATGACATGAACTAATGAACTCTAGCTCACCTAGCAAATACAAATGACTGGTTGATACACATCTTTAAGCCATCTGCAAATAACTAAACAGCTGTCCACGCTTCCCTTCCCACAGCTGTGATTGTTCCTCTGCATGCAATGGTGACAAACATCAAATAAAACACAGTGGAGAACATTCAGCAGCTGGGTTTGAAAGGGTTTGGGCAGCCACCTTTTCCACACAGGGAAGGGGCACAGTGTTCACTGGAAGTTGAGAGGCACCTTTGCTTCATATTGTGATGCAGACATGGCTGATAACCCAGAAAGCAGAAGTCAAACTATGTGGAGAAAGGAAAAATAAATAATCTCTTTTAACTGGCATTTATTAAGCACCACTTTAATGACATATATAAAGTATATGTATCTTATTTTTTACAAATGCAAATAAAAGTGCTTATTGTAAGAATCTCGAGTATTCACAGTGCTATAGAAGCACATAAGCTTCACCTGAGATGACCACACTAATATTCTTAGTAATAAGCCTCTGGGCTACGTCAGACACTTCTACATCTTTCATAGATGACATTTCCTCACAGAACCACTTTCAGAGACATTGAGTAAAGGTGCTCAACTTCTAGTCCATTCTCAGCAAGAACAAAATGTGACTTTAAGTATAACTATTTTTGCAAACATTTTCCTCAGCTGGGCCATGAAGTGTTCTCCAAATTAATTTAATGTGACGAAGACATTAGAGATCATTTTAAAATACCTACTACTGAGTTTTATGATAGCCAAATCACTAGCTTACCAAAGTGAGAGGTGGTTTTTAAGTATTGGTCTCATTTGCAAGGAAGAGATTTTAGGAGTTGCTGTATTAGTCCAGGTGAGACCCCATTAAAATTGCTTCCCTGCTGTCATTACTACCAAGGAGACTATTGCTTTACATATGCACAGCAGCTCCTGCTTTGTGGGCTAATCCACAAGACATTTGGCTAGTGAGAGCCAAAGATAACAGCTTTGTGATAGAATTTGCAGAGCTGTCTTTGCACTGGCAAAAAGTATTTCTGGTTAGTGGCCAGAACACAGAAAGAGAACAGTAATCATGGTGCTAATTCAACACAGCATTGGTTAAGAACTAAGAACAGAGTCTACACTTCAAATGTACAAATGTGCTCAGCAGGAGATATTTTCCACTAAAAATTCAGTCCTTGCTTTGTTATTTTCTGTAAGTCTAATAGCAGAAAGATGGTTAGATAAATTAGTTAATGGGAGTGAAACTTTTAATTATTGCAGAAAGAAGTGATGTCATGCATATTTAGAAACCAGGTAACACCAATTCTCTGGCACCAAAAACTTCTTTGCACTAACATACATTAGAAGCCATAATTTTTGAAATAAATAGCTATGCTATTTTTGTTTTAAAAAACTGTCTGTGGGCTCTCTTAACTTGCATCTCAATAAGTTCTGGTTATTAGACTAGGATAGGAAAAAAAAAGGGAGGAAAAAAGGCTGTCTGGGTATTAAACAAAGAAAAGAAAATGCTTATAGATAGGGAAAAAAAAAACCAAACCCCCACTAACATTGAAAAAAGAAGTTTTCCTATGTATCTTCTTAAGCAGGAGTCAGTAAGTCAGGGGAGAGAAGATGACAGATGAGCTACCTGAAGAATCAGTGGGCCCTTGAGGATCCCAGGTGCCTTAGAGCGAGGCTTTCACAGGCAGTTAAGCTGTTTGGTGGTTTTCCCTATCTAATTCACCTGTGGGTCCAGCTGGGCAGCACTTTGGGAGCAATGCAACCTGCCATTCCCAAACATGCAAAACTGCTAAACGCAAAGAGAGAAAAACATACAAGCTCCAACTGGAGCTGACCAAGAACCTCATCATCTCAAGGAATGATCCCACCACCTGTAAAGGCTGCAAGGAAGGACTGGGACAAACAGCAGTGAGGCAGCAAACAAGAAAATGCCAAAGATCATGACAATCGGTGCTAGTGAGAAATGGGAGTCAGTGCAGAACTGAAATGAGGTTTAAGATATATGGATTAGTCTAAGACATTTCATAGCTTCCGAGAGAAAGACTTCCCACATGATGGGGAGACCACAGGGGTCACCACCTACTTTGATGGCTTTTATTTTCTCATCAACATGAATTCACCTCTCCAGGATTCAGGTTCATCCATGTGACTTTCATCTAATGGCTATTTCAGCTGTTTCTCTGACAAAGTAAATGATGGTACTATCATGTTTTGAGCTGTGTTTTGAACTATTTCATCCTCACCTGTGATAGCTTTGCTGCTCTAGATTGCATTCTATCACAATGTTTCCTTGTAGTGGCATTCAACAGTTAAATAAAAGTTTTAGAAGAAAAAGGCTTTCACATCTCTCACGCTGCAAGACAAACTTCAGCAAATGGTTGGTTGGTGGAGGCCTATTTGCTAGCATTTGCATTTGTTAGTTATCTTCAGACACAAAAAATAGAAGTGGCTCAGACTGTTTTTATAGCAAGTTCCTTTTCTTGCAGTTTCCTCCCTATAAGCAACAGTCACAAAGAAATACCAAGCTGACATTGGTTCATCACCATCACCCAGCTGAGACCTTTGCAGAGATCCTGTTGTGAAAAGCTGATGCTTCACTCCACAGGGTTTATCTCTGCCTATCATACAGAGCTTCTGTGAGAGCAGTTTTGAGTCTCCAAGTGTGGAAAAGAGCTGGGTGGTAGTTCCAGAGAAGTACCCTAAAACCATAAGAACTACTACGAACACCTTCTCTAACCTCCCTTGTACAAATACCACTATCATTTCCCCAGAGAATTGGGTATTTCTACCAGGATTTGGCATTTAGAGAACTATCCAGTCCCATGCAAATAACATTAAGGTATGGACAACCATTTAGGAAATTCATCATATTACAAGCCTGAATTTATTTCCCTTGCATTGACAGCTACTGATCCCTGCTATGCCTTTGCCTGTGAGAGCAATCTTTACCTCACACTGAGTATCATTCCCATGTGTATCTACACACTGTGCTGAAATCTGCTAGTTAAGACAAGCAGCAAGGGCTAAAGACCCTACACAGCTTAGGGACTGCACAGTGGAAGACAGAAAGCTACTGTCACACACTCACACGGAAAAGAAATTCAGCACTGCAAACCTCAGGTCAGCACCTTTAAATAATACTGATGATGATGAGATGCATGCATAGATTCCCACAGAAAAGTGAGTGGGGAAAAAGTCAGGTCTGTGCTCTGGAAGGGAACTAGTAGCTAAAGCTAGTAGAAGCTGATTAAAAGGTATCATCAAAAAAAGGAAAAGGGAAACCAAACTGCTTCTGAAACTGAAATTCAGCAACATAAAATATTTACTAAAATAAAATTTTAATTCAAACCAGACCTGTAAGACTTTTCCAGAAAGCAAAAACTTTCCAAAACAGTTTTCTGTTGAAAATCCATTTTACTACCTAAAAAACCCAGTTCTGATAAGAAAATTTTCCCATCAGTTTTTCTAGCATCCAGTGCATGGGGAAAATTAATCGTCTTCTATAAAAGCATGAATGAAAGAGAGGAGACCATAATTTAGTGTTTTAAGAATTAATGAAAAATACTTAGGAGTGTCCAGCACAAACCCCTTCTATGCACAGCAAAGATGCTATGCCTGTCACTCTTCTGAGGACTTCCCAATTGCTGGTGTCCCACTCCTCTGAGCCCACCCAGAACAGCAGACAGCAGATGCTCTTTAAACCCAGAGTCAGCTGCAAAGGAAAAAACACCAAAAGAGCATAATCCTGCTCTGCTTCCTCTTACAGTCAATCCTTATGCAAAACAAATAGCCTTTGGCTCCTTCTGTCAATCTGGTAAGGAGTGGACAGAAAGGAAAAAAAATCAAAATAGTAGAGATGAAAAACAGGTGCAGAACACATAAAGGGAAGGGAATAAGACCAGGGAACAAAAAGCGTGAGAAGTCCATGGAAAAGATTTACTGGAAGCAGGGATAATAATGAAAAAAACCCAACAAACCAAAGGAGAGAAAAAATTAGGTAGAAAATAAAGAGAGTATAGGATTGAAGGAAAGATAAGGCAAGGCAAATATATCAAAGACAGCATTATAAAAAGACATAATGCATTTTACTCAGACATAATATATTTTACAGCTCCTCATTTTCCAGCATGAGAAATTTTGATAAAGTGTTCAGTAAAGGTATGGATTTGATGGACAACCAGATGGTACTTCAAACACATGGTCACATAAAGAGAAAGAAGAGACCAGGCACAGAGATTACAGAGTCTTGCAAAGGCTGCTCCTGTCAAGGAACATGATAATGTCAGGTAAAACTAGGAGACAATAAGCATATAATAAAAGCTTAAAAAGGCACAAGAGGGGAAAGCATACTCTGTGCAAGTATAAGAAGCAATCATGAATGTGACTGCAGCATCAGACTGTCCTGTTTTAAAGACTGATTTATTTTTGAGTACACAGACATGTACTAGAAATGTGGCTGAAGATTTAAGATCCTCTAACACAGAGATTTTTGAAAAAGCAAAGGAAAAGCAGAAAGAATTTCTGTCTTCTAATAGAAACTACTGAAATGGAAAAGGAAGAAGAATAGGAACATTTTAGCTAGCATCACAGGATGTAAAACCAGAGAGATCTTTATCAGATACTGATAGAGAACCCTTGCATAATTGGAAAATGCAAGACATCTTTTATAGTGTAACTTGTTAGACACCAAAAGATTTGATCCTGAGGATCTGGAAATGCTCTGCCACTATGAGAATAACAATTAGGTGCAAAAGCTTCTCAAGTGCTCCACAAATCAATTTAACCAAAACAATAAAACCGTAGAGCTTATTGTGCTGGGTTCAAACCCAGCACAACACGTATTCAACTAATGCTGAAACATTTTACAGCCATCTTAAGATTAGGTATATATGTTAGTTAAACAGAAACTACCCACTAGGCTCTCAAATCCATTCTGAATACAGCTGTATAATGTCAGGCACATTCAATGGAAAATACCAGTGACGATGCTAAAAAAAAAAAAAAAAAAATTGGACAAGGACTGCAAAATGAAACAAAAAATAGAGGAGCACAATTTAGTGATGTGTGATTTATAAATCTGGAAGCCAGAGATAGATTAATGTGATGTTAATTCCCTAAATAATAGAATACACATATGTGGTGAGATATTCTTACAATGACTTGCAAAAAAGAGATGGCTTGTAAGGAAAGACTTGAACAGTAAGAAGCAAACCAAAAAGCATATAAAAAGGCAGGAAGGCTAAGATATGGAACAAATTATGAGGAAGAATAAAATCCTATGTCATGAAACCCATTTCAGTGACAAATGATGATGGTTCATAGACAAATATGACAGTAGTAAGGGGCTGTCTTGGTAGGAAACCATACAAAAAGAACTGCTTTGTTAGGGAGCACCCCACTGCTGAGGTCCTCTCTCAGGATAAAGGCTCACAACACAATTTGTGGAATACAAATTATTTTTAAAAAGCTATGTCTTTAAGAGTGTAGCATAAGGGAGCACTTGCCAGCCCACCCTGTTCCATGCATTCCTGGAGGAACTGCATTCCTGTGCAGATGTAATGTTTCTATCTACATTTAAGAAGTATACAAGACACACTCAAGCCAGCACTCTGTGGAGTTACATGGCAGCAATTTCTGTTTCTGGGTTTGGGAACTAAAAAGATAAACATTTTTTTTCCTTCTAGTTTTGCCTCAAACTGAAAATACCTGTCCAATTTAGAGCAGTACTATCCTGTACATGAACACAGTCAAACACATCAAATTTGAGACCAAAACTCTGACAGGCTCTCAGGTCCAACAGTATAATTGAATATCCCTATGATTATACTGTCAGAGGCAAACGAACAAGCACTTCAGATTGTTGACATTATTTACTGGCCACTCTTGAGAGAGAAAAGAAATGAACAATTATTTTTAAAAGCTATTATCTTTAAGTAGCACAGAATAGAGTACACTAGCTTTTCATATTTCAGTGTGGAATAGCAATAAAACAAACAGTTTAATTTTTTCATCGTCTCCTTCATTTCTCCTCAGTTCAGTTTTCTAAGGTTTATTTCAAATAATTTATTGAAGAGGAGACAGAAAGTAAAGAATGCCCTTGATAGACCTCTCCTGTAAAACACAGCTGCATAGTATTGATGTTTCATATGCAAACAATATTTACAACCTATTTATTAGAACCAGTGAATGAAGAGATGTTTCCCCCCACCCATTTTTAAACTAAAAACCATTGTTTCCAGCAGCTGGTAAGAACCTGACTCAGTAATTTTCATCTGGCTGAAGAACTACTTATACTAATGTGAGCAGCGCATCAGATAGTAGATATACAGATGGTTGATTTGGTATGGCTAATTTTTAAAGTTAAGGTTTCATCTAAGAGGTTTGCGTTTTCTTCTCCAGGTAAGAGAAATTGTAGTTCTCAAGAGGATCACATTATGAGATGCTACATCCAAATACACTCAGGAAAAGTAGGATACTCTGAGGGGTCTTTGACCCCTGCTCATTCACATGCAGGATCTAGTCAAACTGTGCAGTGCCGGACCTGGGGCTGAACCATCCAGACTTCTTTTCCAGAGAAACTGAAACACTAAGGAGTGAAATGAGGAGAGCACTGGTCACGAACAAAGTCTGGGATCACATCCCACTGTGGAATAAAGACATAGCACAGTAAAGCCTGCTTGCACACAACCAGTTGTAAAATATTTTGCCACTTCTTTCTTCTCACAATTGCCATATAACTCCCCTGTGATGTACAATGGATACAGTTGGCTTTTAACCTTACCCTTTAGTTGCTGTGCCTTTGTGGAAGTTATGTGAATTTAATATTACTGCAAGGTATAGTATCCCCAATTAGCATCTTCCTACATTTTGTATCTCTTGCCTCAGAACCATTCTCCTTACACAGACTGCATTTGTTTCTGAGGCACCATGAAATGCTCTCCTTTGCAAGATGCTAAGCAAAAAGCACTGTGATGGTAGTGGATGGTAACACTGTAGGAAGCAGCCCTGCATCAGTAAGGTGGCAGATTACATGGACTACTCAGTCTTTTCCATATCTGATTTCTATGAGTCAATGATTGTATTGTTCACTCCCTTCTGCACCAAAGGAGTCATCAAGTGACTGTTACTCAAATGTAGCTGAAAGGGCAGAAGTGGGGCTTGTCTTGAAATGACTGCTGTTTCTGGGCAGGTTAGCTATGCAGAAATTATTGGAAAGTGGAGAGGTTGTTGTTGGGCTATCCCTTCATAAAGACTTAACTCTTAATCAGCCTGGCTCGTGGCGTACAGAGGCAGACATCACTTGAAACTCAGTCATCTCACATGACAAAGCACCATGAGCTCCATCATACTAGTGCTGCACAGTAATGGGCTCTTTTAGGCCCTTGCTTACATGAGAAAAGTAGAAAGTGTCCTCTTCTCTCACCAGGAGAAGACTTAGTAGTGCCAACACTGAACTAGTTAGTTTTTTCTCCCTTTTTGCTGAAAATGTTCCTGTCCTCTGTGATGTGAAGGGAGGTAGCACAGAAATATATCTGTGTCAATTAGTGAGCTACACTAAGCCACAATATTCTAAAAGCCAAGCTAAGATATATCATTTTAAACACAAAATATCAATGGGACTAAGACAAACCACTGCTTTCTCAAAAGCAAGCCATTCTCCTAAGGACTATATACCCAAAGGAGTTGCTCCAGATCACCAGTCAGCAGTTAGTGTGGATGTGGATATAGTTTGTTCCTGAGGAAGATTTTCTTCTTGCTGTGTCACTTCCTACTGCAGACATCTGAAGACAGCACTTGTATGAATGTCACTGTATATAAATGTTGCAGATAACCAAAGCAGAAATCTGCTTTTGCAATCAATAACCTTGGAGGATCAATGAAATCTTCAATGAATCAATACTTCACCACTTTGTAGGGAAAGCCATACCTTATTACTTGATCCAAAGCTCACTGGACCCAGTGTCTGACTTCCCACTGCAGTGGGCTCTGAAGAAGACACAGGACCCAGCTGTGAGGCTGAGAGATGCAAGATTCAAGGTAAAAAGTGTCTCATCTAATGACGAAACTCAGTGTCCCAGCTGAAGTGGCTGTCCCAGGCAGTGCCAGGGACTAGTATTATTTTGTTGTTCTAATCCTTGGGGGTGAAATTAATTCTTTTCAATTCAGTTTAACCTGAACTAATTACCTAACAGCACCAAGTGGCCCCTCCACCTGGCATAGCTGAACACATGGGCAGTAAAGCAGTTTAGAACCTGCTGGTTCTTCAGAGCAGAACCAGCAGCAGAAGTATGACTCACCAGGGAATGCAGTGGGACAGCCTGTCAGCTAGAAATCCTGAATTTTGATAGACACAGAGAGCTAGATTTTCAAACACTGCAGAAAGCCAGGCCTACATGACGGATCCAGCAGCTTTTCTGAGTTCTTAAGGATGGCAGTACCTCCCAGCAATGCCTCAATGGACAGGGCTCAAAGATGTACTAATTCCCATCTCCCTTCCCCACTGAGTGAGTTTCTATTAGGAATCAGTCTTAGGTGCCTGGAAAAGAAAAAAAATATGGCATACTCTAGAAGGCTGAAATCTCCAGCCCTCCGTTAATTCACACTTCTCCATATGTAAATTCAGTATGAATGCTCTCAGCAATTTTTCCTTATTAGAATTCCACAAAAGTTTAGGAAAACAATTGTTTTAATAAGGAAACAAATGCAACTACATACTGAATTAAGTCTGTAAAGAGAGAAATCTTCAACTTCGGTTTTTAATTTGCACATCACTACAAATCTACAGGGCAGGCCAAAGCCCAAACTATTAACAACACATCTTAAAAGATGTAAAAGGTAAGACTAGTCATTGATGAAGGAACAAAAATCTGAGTACAAAGGAAGAGACTGTTATTGAGCTGAATGCTCCCAGGTTGAATCTGGGCCCCAGAGGGACACATTTGAATTTGCAATGGGATGGCCATACCCTCCTCATGCAGTCTGGCACATACACCCCCTGCACTTGAGGGCCAGAGAGGGAGGGGAGAAGTCAGAATCATCTTAGACCACTTCTGAGATTCATTTATCAAAGGTACAGCTGCTACTTGCTGCTGTGTGTACAAGCCACTACAAAAAAAACCGCTGCATCTGCCCATTATTGCAAAGGGGCTGTCATAGGTGAGGCATGTGACTTAAAATTTGTCATGGGATGCACTGGAAAAGCAGAATATGGAGAACGCAACACTGCCTGACTAACATATGTTCCTGGTGCAAAATACATCGGATGCAATTTACTTCACATGTTAACAATATCCGTTCTGTGAGATAATCTGATGCACCTCAGAATTCCAACTGAATCTTAGAAACTATGTAGACTATTACAGATTTGATTTTTACCCACATATGAATCATGTACAATCACAGCTAACCTCCCTTGCCCCAAGCACCTGACAGGTTCCCAAGTTAGGAATGGTCCATGTAGGTTCCCTCAAATATGAAGTGTAGAGAAGGAAGTTCTCTCACCTTGAATCACCTTCTGGAAGGCTCTCTTACTGTCTCTGTCAGAGCTCAGAGGAAATGTTAGGATATAAGCTACAACAGGTACTAAGACTACTGCAAATTAATACTAAATTATTTAATGTAGACACAGTGGCTGGGGCCTTTTCAGACCTAGATAATGGCTAATTTGGTCTGAGTAAGAAAAATCTTCAATGAGAAACCCCAGCCAACACCATGGATTTCTTCTGGAGAAAAAAGAACATCCTCTTTATTTTTAGAGTACTTTTCTGCTAGGAAAGTTGATCTAGAAGAATTGCAAAGCACCTGAAATAGAAATTCTAGATGCTTTTTTTCCTTCTCTGGTTGGAGCCTACTTAGCCAAAATGCAAACCAAGTCATACTCACAGATCCTATGCCATCCTTCAAGCCAATAAAAATGCCTGTTTGCACATGCTGTAGCAGGTGATATACAAGCTAAAGACATCCTAGCAGGAGAATCCCAGAGCTCCACATTCCCTGTGAATGTAGATGTCATAACTCCACCTCATCCTTCTGGGTGTGCAAGCAGTGACCTCAGTACAAGCTCCCTGAAAGCAAAGTCTTTCCACGGGGTGACGGAACCGGTTCAAGTTGCACACTTGGTGCTGCATACTCTATAAATAACTCCTGGAGAGTCATATTTTAAGATTTCTACAAGAAGCTTTGATATAATACTACCCTGGTTTTGGTTTGGGGTGGTGGGAGGGAGGTCTATGAACCCTCCTTCACCTTCACACACAGTATCTTGCTACAGTTGCCTATAGATTTCAGAATCAGGAGGATCTACATGAGCAATGGGACATTGGCATACACTGTAGCAGAAAACAGGAAATATAATTAAACATAGAGCCATGAGGTAAGTTCTTTGGCAAGAGAAAGAGTGCCTTGGGAAGAAAGTGGCAAGGGCAAAGCACTATGAAATGGCAAAGTAATGTAGTTAAAGCAGGGAAGGAAGCCCGGGGGTAGAGATGAAGAAACAAGGCTGAGAGGAGCAGAAAAAGAAGCACAAAGAGGGAAAGTGACAATAAGAGAAAGAAGGCAAAACATACAGAAGAGAAGAATGTATGTAAGGGAAAAAAACTCTTAGGAGTAGTATTACTCTTAAAAGTTATTTAGTAAGGGCAGAAGCCACATTGTTATGCAAGCAGATACACTTTTCTGTATAGGAAGAGTTTGTTTAAGCTTCTATGAAAGCTCAAAAAAATCTGTGAGAGGGAAATAGAAAATAATAAGGGAGTAACATCACATCTCTTTTGACTATAAAATTGCTTTTTAGGTCATATTTCACCCTTCCCTCTCAACCTCCAAGTATTTTCCAGGATGGAATTTTCTTTTTCTCACTCCAGGATTTCACATGGGCAGAGCACTGCAGATGCTGCTGAACTCAGAAACCAAGAAACTGATTCATTTTTCCCTTGAATCTTGTGCTATCATTTAGACTGGGAACAAGCAAATGTCAAAGGCTCCAAGTTAGAAACTTGCAGCCACAGTTTTACACAGCCTGACTATTCACTTTGTCCCAGAGCAACAGCAGTACCAGAGGGAGAGTAAAGTTCTGAATCCCTGCTAGGTTGCTAAATATCTAAGAATGATTATTTTTTTCTTCTATTTCATCAGAAGAAAAATTCACTTGTGGTCTAAAACTTCTCTCAGTTTTGACCATGTGAGAGGATAGGTTTTCTCTAAGGTAAGCCCAACAACCACTATTCAACTTCGCTGAACAAAAATCCTTAGAATGAAGACAACTTCATCAAATCTAGGAGCAAAGTCCTTCAGTCTCACTGATCATATACAACAAGGCCAGATTAATTTCTGAAAGTTCCTTTTCATTTCAGCTGCTGGTGCTGTACAAACCCACTGCTGGGTATCATTTCAGTACTCAGAAAGGATTCTCAGAACAGATCTTGTGGAATCATATGACACAGAGGAAGCTGCTACCAGGATAATTGATACTATGTTCATATTTGTTAGATCTGAGGCCACTTGCAGTAGGAAAGTTTCCTTCCCTACTTCATCTTTGACTTTAAAACAAGCCAAAGCTCTAACATTTTAAAAGGTTAGACATTTTTTACTCCCACCGTTTCTTAATAAACTCCATTTGTGTGGGAAAACAGCTTAGTGCATTCTTTAAAAACAGGCAAACAATCCAGCATGTTGGCAGTTTCAGAGAAACTTACTAGAGAGGAATAAACTATGCTGCATCTTAAGTTTTAAAACAGCTTGAGCTTTATTTTGGGGTGCATAAGTGTGCCAAGCTCTTAATACTTTATACTTCTTAGTATATAATCTGTGATACTTAAAGTAGCAAGAAGTATAATCTGAACAGCTGCTAAACCATGGGCAGGTTATAAAACATAGTTTTAGGAAGCTCAAGAGGTTACGAGTTGCTTCTCTCACAAAACCAAAGGAAAACACTAAGAAAAGCTCCATCTTCCACCAAAAAGAAACAGTAATTTGCCCAATACAAGTGATTAATCTCTGAAACAGGCTGGACACAAGAGGTTCCGAGATCACTACTTTTGCATCAGCAGTATTTTAGCACTACGGTTAGGCAACAAATTGCTTTTCAGCACATCCAACCTAGCTAGTTTACTGTGGAAATGTAACGTGTCATTAGAATAACATCCTGTTTTGCAGCATTTCTGTGTTTCAATTTGCTCTGATTCTACTGAGATTCAACAGGCATAAAACAGCTGGGCATGATCAGTTACTGGATGGAAACCAAACTGAGATTTCACAATAGGTGACATCTTATCTCCATGGCATAGGCAGCTGGTATAAAAGACAAGTGACCCCTGGCAGAAAACATTGTCCCTAAATATAAATCTGGTGAACTGTTTTTAAGACATTATTTCAGAACAAGCAGTGGTACAGAAACAGTGGGGGATTTTTTTTTTTTTTTTGTGGGCATAAGCCAGGGTTTAGGTTATTTTGAATGACTGGATTCTAGTTGACAAGCACATGTTGGTACCCGACCACCCATGTGCTGACACTGCAAGCACAAACTCCACCAGAACATTCGCCTGGGAGAGTGAAACACTCCCCCCATCCCAGTCCTGGACAACAGATCTCACGTTCTCACCAAATCAGATACATGACATTCCTACTCGGTCTCACAGCTTTTACACCATTGCAGCCAAGACCACGGACACCACATTCTCTACTTTATTGCACCTCCTGATAAGCCTGCACCACAACACTGCAAGTTCTCCCCTTCCGAAGCTCTCAGTCACACTCGATCCCACACGGCACCTGCCAGAGGACCCTCAGGACACAACGTAACACCGGAGCCCCACAATGGGATCAGCGTCCCATTCCTCTGACTAGATCCAAACTTTACATGTTCCAAACTTTTCATCCCTGGAGCACCGGCGTGCATTGCTATGGATATGGTAGCAGCACATCCATCCTTTGCCATGGCAGCATGGAGAGGAGCTCCATGGACCGACCCCACGACGGGCACCCATCACCCAGCGACGCCCACAGATCATCCTGCTCCCTGTCAGGAGGTGCGAGGACACCTTTCCGCAGTAGCTCCCACCTCAAGGATGCGGGAGGGCAGAGCGGACTGGAACAAGGGGGTCCATCCGTCTGCCCCCTCAGCACACCCCTGCGGGTGGCGTGGCTCACCTGCGTGGGGCATGGTGATGGTCTCGTTGGCGTTGCTGGAGCCTACGTTATAGATGACGACGGCGGAGGCGTTCTGGGCGGCGGCGTGGCGGATCTTGTCCTTGTAGGTGCAGTTTCCCCGCGGGATCAGGGCCACCCAGCTCTTGCCCGGCGCCGGGGCGTTGAAGCGGGTGCCGGGGTCGCAGGCGTAGCGGTCGGCGGGCGAGGCGGAGAGGGCTACCTGCCCGCGGGCGTCCTGCTTGGGCGACTGCTCGCCGTAGCGCCCGCACTCACTCTTCTCGCTGCGGAGCTCGGCGCCGCCGGCTGCCGGGTCGGCGTAGGTGATGTTGACGAAGGCCGTGTACCACTCCTCCTTCTCGGCCACGGTGAAGTCCAGGCACAGCAGATGCACGAAACAAAAGGACAGCAGCCATGTTGAGAGCGCCAGGCTGCGGCACGCTTGGATCACAGACATTGCCATCTTCATCTGCCGGCCCCCCCGCCCGCCGCCCGCCGCCGGTCCGTGTGTGCGTGCGCGCCCCGAGCCGCCGCTCCGAGCGGGGCGGCGCTGCTCCTGCCGGCGCCGTGCGGGACCAGCCAGAGAGCGGGGGAGGGGGCCCTCCCCTCTGCAGCCGCTGCCTAATTCATGTCGGGGCCGTTTGATTTCCTCGGGCTGGCCCCGTCTCCGCCTTCCTCTTTCCCTCCTCCCTCCTGCCCCTTCCTCCCCTCCCTCGCCCTGCGCGCACAGCTGCCTCCCCCGCTGCTGGCAGCGCGGCCGGGGAAGAGCGCGGAGGGGGCGGCGCGGGGGGAGTTCCAGACGCGCACACGGCGGCGCAATTCCCAGTGCTGGTTTAGCCTCGGCCCGGCCCTAAGGACGCGCTGCCGGCGGAGGGGGTCCCTGGGGGAGGGGCTGCCGGCGGAGAGTCTGCGCTCCCCGGCCCCGTGGAGGGACTCCCGGTGGAGGGGCTGCTGGCGGTGGGGTCTCCTGGCAGAGGGACAGTGCTGCCCAGCCCCGTGGAGGGGTTTCCGACGGAGAGGGCTCCCGCCGGAGAGGCTCCCGGCAAAGGGGTTCCCGGCGGAGGGGGCTCCCGCCGGAGGGAGCTCCCGCCGGAGGGGCTCCTGCCAGAGGGGCTCCCGCCGGAGGGGCTCCTGGTGAAGGGGTTCCCGCCGGAGGGGCTCCTGGTGAAGGGGTTCCCGCCGGAGGGGCTCCTGGCGAAGGGGTTCCCGGCGGAGGGGTTCCCGCCGGAGGGGCTCCTGGCGAAGGGGTTCCCGGCGGAGGGGGCTCCTGGCGAAGGGGCTCCGGCCGGAGGGGGAACGCCGGCGGCGGGCGCGGCGCGGCAGCGCCACCTGGTGGCGGCGCGGGAGCGGCGGGGCCGGTCCTGGGCCGCCCGTGCCAGGATCCGGGCATCTCCCGAGAGCGCCGCTCGGCCCGCTTCAACTCCGGTTCTGCTCTGGTTTTCCCACTTCTCCTGGCTGCTGCAGCAGACGCTAAGTTTGCAAATGTCAGTGTTACGGTTTAGCGATGGCGCGCAGCTCAGAGGTGTGGTCGCCTCTACAGTGGTTTTTAAATACACACCGAATACGTTTCCGGCTGTACTTTCCGGAATGGGAAGGACTGGCGAGTTTACTAAAATCAGGTGTGACTGACAGGAGCACAGAAAGCCTCAAAGAATGATGGAGCTGCTCTCTGGAGGCAGTTAAACGATGTGTTTAATTTTGGTTCGGTGAAAGTCCAGAATTGGGGATTTTCAGTGTATGAAACACCCCAAAAGAATTTTGGCCATGACTGACACCTTTCAAAAGGATCAAAAGACAGCTGGACTCTATATCTTTCTACACTAGTGCAAATGACGGCCAAAATGCCACTTTCCTATCACTGTGTTCAGTAACAAAAAAAATGTGTTATATGATTTATAGGTAATGCCTACTTATAGCCCCTATTAGTAAAACCTGCTGCTGGAAACACCATTCCCTTTCATTCAATGAGTGCCTGAGTATCTCACTCGTGTCAATATTTGCCTCTTTCCAAATTATGTTCATAGTTGCCCATGATCCAAACAAACAAGCCTTAACCATGTTTTACACACATGCTGCTTCGAAAAAGTTAATTCCCTAAAGCTGAAAAAAATGCACTTGGGAGAAAAATATGAATAGGGGAATAAAATAGAGAAGTTTACAGGGAAATATGGTAATTCACCAAGAAGTCTACCATTAAGCAAGAGGAAAATTTTCCTTGAAAGCCCATTCTTGAATAAGCAAAATCAACAAATGAGAAGGAAAAATTACTGTGTAGAACTAACATTGAAATGCAAAAGTAGATGGCAATCAACATTAATTAGGAAATGTTGAGATTTCATCAGGGAAGCAAAAGCCCTAAGGGGTAAATCCATGCCTGGAAGGGCTATGGGCAACAAAGCATTTGTATATTTCGAAGTATTATTAGAAGGCTAAATATATATATATATATATATATATATATATATATATTTTAACAAATGCTTCAGGATTGTATTTTGAAAGAAAGGGAGGACATGTTTGCTAGACTATGGACTCAAAAAAGAAGAAGCATCTCCTAAGAACGTATGAAAAACAGCAGACGCAGAAAAATGGCACACATGTACCAATAAAATACCAAAGGAATGGACAGGAGAACTGAGAGAGTAACTATCTTTCTGATACTACTTCAAGGAAATCTTGGCATAACAGGAAACGTCTGGAAGATTTAGTGTTCAGTTTCCTGATAAAGTCCAGAAAAATTAATTAAGGTGACCAGTTAGTCACAGGCTCATTAGGCTGACATTAAACAAGTTGAAAAAAACATGAGAGAAAAAAATCCAATGTATGGACAAGTGTTTTTATGGGAAATGGCCTGCCTAGTAAATATGATTAATGCTTTTGTGAGGAAGTGATCAGTGTGGTTAGTAAAGTTACACAGCCACATCCATAACAGGTTTTTGACAAGTGTGCTATTCAATGATACATGACATTCTCATTACACTGTAACCTATTAGGGACCAGATAAGATGAACGTAGTTGAAACAGAATGTGCTTTAATAGAGCTTAATGTAAAAACACATCTCCTAATGACAAAGTGCCAGCTACTCTGGAGCAGTGTGTGGTTTACTCTGCACACAGAGAAGGGTGTGGGGGTCAGAGTAGGAAAGAATTGTCCTATATTCCTCGGGAAAGGAGGGCTAAAGAGGATGCAGCTATCCCTGCATGTTTCAGAGAAGCAACGAGTAGGAAATAGTACATTTTTGCTCTGCTTGAAACACCAGTGAGACAAATGTTGGAAACTGTCCAGTTTTGGTATCTGCATTTTAAAAATAGATATTGAGAACCTTGAGAAGGTTAAGAAAGGAACCCTAAAAATAATTTGAAGTAGTTCCTCTCCAGGGAGAGTCTTCAGGTGCCCAATCTATTCAACTTTTCAGGAAAAGAGGTGATGTGATTACATTGTGTAAGTACCATCACAGGGCTATAATAGCAGGTACTGATAAGGTCTTTAAGCTAGAGGATAAAACATAACAGGAACCAAAGTTTAAACTACACAGTGCAGCTCAGAGCAAAACTAGCTGATTAAACAGTGCCTGTCTACTCGAGAAAATTCAGATGTGAGACGGTCCTGAGAAGTGAAAGACAATCTGCTTTTATATTCAAATTAAACAAACAAGCACAGATCCAAAGCATGCTTCAAGTGTAAGATGTGACATTCTTCACAATTAAGTTATAATCTAGTGGTCACTTCTCACCTTGAAAATACTCTTAAATAAAGAAAACAGAACACTTTATTACTTTGTTTGCTGAAAGCTGAACTACAATTAACTAGATCAATGCTTTGACTTAAAACCACCCAGTGTGGTGTCATAGTTGATGGTGGTTCTTCCTGTGTTTTTTCTGTTCACAGAAATCTCTTCCCCAGCGCTCTGTTCTGGTCCTGGCACAAAAACACCATGCTTTCAAGTACAGCTGTAAATGTTTCTCTTCAGGACAGCAAGACATTTGCCACCGCCCTACCCCACCCTATGTTCTCTCCTTCAAGAAAACCCAAACCCATAGAAGCATACTAGGCATTGTCACAAATATCATTGCCCAAATTACAGTGAAAAGCACAATCTCTACTTTAATATGCTAGTGAAAATAATTTTACAGTATTGGTAGCATTGGGATGAGTGGTTTATATCTGGATTTTGAATGTTATGTATAACTTTAACAACATAATACAAATTCTCCTCCCCGTTTTCCGTGTTTCTGAAGTGACAATAATTCCATCAGAACTTTACCTTGCAGAAAGCTACAAGACCATCATATTCAAACTTGAGTGTGTGAAATAGCGTTAATAAGTAGAAAAGAAGTGGCGTGTGAGGAACTCCAGCTCCAGATTCTCGATATAGAGAAAGACAGAAGCTGGATTTAGGCAACAGCTGATAATGAGCAAAGGACACATCGGAATTCACTGCATGACTATCTCTGGCATATGCCAAAACACTTTGCCCTTTCATGAGGTAAAATTCCTTAGTTTATACCCTTTTACATTTAAAAGGTAATCACTATGCTTGCATTTTGCTGGATTGTGTGTCTGCACCAAAACCCAAAGGATCTCAAAGCAAATAGCAGAAATTTCTTTAGTTAAAGATGAGGAATCTCCACCAGGTTACTAAAGCCCCCGTTATGGAATCCCATAGTGGACCTCTGTCTGAGCTTCTTGGCACACTCATTGCCAAGAGGTAAAATGGCAAAAGGTTTAAAAATTAGACTTTAAAATACTAGGCTGCCTAAATTCTGCTGAAGTGGGGATTTACCTGGAATTTAGGAATCTTTATCCAGAAGACTACTGAAGGTGGCATTGCAAGATATTGAAAAAGCCTATTCTAGGTGCACTGGCTCCCTTTATCACTAGAGGGAAGATCATCCAGGAAGCAATACAGAGTGTGCAAACTTGATGCCTTGTTGTATACAGGACCTAGGTAGTCCCAAAGGTCAGTAATTCTGTGTTGAACTGGGCACAGGCGAAAGCAAACCTACAGAAAATACACACCTACACAGGGTAGGTGAGAAGTCCCTCCTCTCTCTTCTCTCAGGAGGTTCTGGTCAGTTCCCTCTGCCTTGGGTGTTACTGTCCCCATGGGGTTAGGGCCTTAGAATGGGTGACTGGGAGAGACCTGGGGTTAGTGCTAACTTCAGTGCAGTCTGAAGCTTTCTTGATGCTGATGGACAGCAGGAAAGCTGACTGAAATATGACCTCTCTGCATGTACTCAGGAGAAGAAATTCTTTTGCCTTCCTTGGCTATGAGACTGAAATCGATTCTTTTCTGCATTTGTAGAAGAGCAGAAGGGATGTTAACACCATGCAAACAATAAAACAGTACCATCCCCTCACCCATTTGCTGCCAATACTGTGCTTTGACTTACAAACCCCACTGTGCCAGTTCATTTAGAGTTATTTGAACCATACATCTTTTTTTGTCCTAAGTGACATTGATAATACCCCATCCATCTTCCTATTCATATGCTAATAGCTATATTACCTGTCACTTTATTCCAGAATCCTGCCTTAGATTGGGATTCTGCTTAATTCTACTGTGACATTCTCTGTAGCACTACAGTTGCCACTGTAGTTCTGGTTTCATTTACTTAAGTAAATTTGAAATGTTCTTGAGAATACTTTGACACTCTAAAGAAAGTTTCTGAGTCAAGTCCCAGACAAAAAGGGATCTGTGTTTCAGCCAAAATAAACTGCTCACTGGAGCTCAAGGAAAAGTTCAATAGAATTCATAGGGAAAGTGATATTTTCATTTAAAAACTATGAAAAGAGTTCAAAGGAGCCTTACCTTCTTTGATCTCTGTTAAGTTTTTTTCCTAGTGAGATAGTGCTCCCTGTGTTCCAAAGGCAAAACCTGCCATGTTTCATATTTGTTTAGTGTGTGCTTTCATTAAAGATTTTAATTTTTTTGGTAAAGTACATCCCAGGAGATGGCTACTGATGAACCCCTTTCTGCCTGTTCCTTATACTGTTATATCTTCCTAAAAATATGTTGAAAGAAAGAGTCACCTTTCTGCAATTTCTTTCTCTTCGTTCAGCTCACTTAAACTTTCAGCATTTTCCACATTTCTCACTAATCTCATCTAGAGGTTTATTCAGCCCTTAATCAAAATATTGGCTTTTCCTTTGCAATGCAAAAATATCAAAATGTTAGTTTTCTCCTGTTATTAGGTTATTTCCCTTGCTCTCCTATATAGGGAGGTATTTAGATGTCTCACAGAAAAAGTGAACGGGCAAAACCTAGTCTCAGGTCTGCAGGGCAGTCAAGGTGGCACTTCCTTCCAGGTGGCTTATCCTACAGGACACCAGGAACTTGAATATAAGTTCTCACCTTATGTACTGCTCCTTTCCTACTTTTCTCCCTCTAAGGCAGAGCATGTATAATTAAAAATATCAAAGACTGACCAGGACCCCCACAAGCTTCTTTTATTAAGCTTAACATCTTCCACAGTCCACAGCATGAGGGAAAATGAGGGAAATTCTGTGATGAGCATCTCCCTTAGTCTGGAGACAGCACTTAGCTTAACTGTGCAGTGGTGCCCAGATTTATATTTCTGCATCTGTGCTCGCTGTTCTGGTGCTGACAGACACACAGAGAGTGAAGCACAGTCCTGCTGGGGCAGAATATCTTAACACACAGCTCCAAAATGGTGTCAGTTTTTAGTGTTTTAATCATCTTCCAGGGAAAATGTTGTGAAGAACCTAAACCAACCTGTAACCAAGAAAGGAAATTCTTTCTTAAAAAACTGACAAATTGGGAATGTATTAATCAAGACTGCATAATGAACAGAACCTGCTGCAGAAGCTGCAGAGAAATGTGTGATTAGAGATGATCATGCTGGAAGTTCATGTGACCTGGAGCAAAGAGAGTCATGTTAAGTGCTTGTTAGGTGGCTCACAACTTCTGTGGTACAATGATAAATCTTGGAAGCAGAAGTTGCCAGCTTCATGCCATTCTCTAATGCTTAAAAGAAATACAGAGTTGAATCTCTGTGCAGAAAAATAACAAACCTGTATATTGTGGGCAATATATATAAAACATTACTGCAGTTTTCAAATGAGTGGCAGAATTTTGCTTTGCACTATTTTAGTTGAAACATATCAGTGAATATGCTGTAGAACAGACAGTAGTCACACAAAGTTACTTGCTCAACAGACATCCTGCATCTTGCTCCTTAAGCAATCACCAGCAAGCCTCTGAATGCAATAATGAAAAATAGATGTATCCAGGATAATGGTGAGAGGGATTTTCTGGGGCAACTCTAATATGTGCAGAGATTCCTGGTCTTGCTTGAGAGACAGGAAGCATATACCTGAATTAATTGGGCATTCTGTACCAGTACACCTTGCTAGTGACCTTAAACAGAGGATTTAAACAGTGTCACAGATGCTTGGCCAAATGGAAGACAGTAATACATTCTCCTGAAAACAGATGTGTGAGGTTACTAAAAGAAATTTCCCAAGAGAGATTCCTGGGATTGATCACCATTAACAGGATCACAAATGACCAATGTGCATACAAACAAAATGGGAAATTAATTGACAACATTAAATAAGGTGCCGTTGGCAATCGAGAGAAAGGCATGTATGGAATAAAGCAAAATCTTATTGATGCAACTGAAAGCGATGGGATGAAATTCAATAGTGCATAATGCCAGCCATCAATTTACAGACTGAAAAGACATATTTCTGCTCTTAACCGGAGGCTTCTTGGTTGGGATAGTGGTTCATGAAGACGACAGTGTCACAAAGATCCCATTAACACCCCCTCTCCCTTCAAATGTGTCCTTAAAATGCATTAGCAGATAGGATCAGCAGTGATGGGGAGGCATACAAACCTTTTCATGTGGTGCCTCAAGAAAACCCACCTGGAGCTGCCCTTGTAGAAGATGCAGAAAAGGGCATCTAGGAGACCAAGGGAGTAAAGAATTATTTATGAGAAAGTTAAAAGCCTGGCAATAAGGGGAAAAGCAAACAGGATTTGATGGTCTGTGTTGGTATATCAGGAAAGCTAAATGCAGTGGAAGGAAAACAGCAACTTAGGATTTGGCCCTTAAGAAAAAGACTGCAAGTTGATCCTATATAAATGAATATAAAAGAAAATAAAAAGAGGAAAGCTTTTAATTAACAGAACTGTGTAATTTTCTCATTACTTAACTGGAATTAAAGAAGACATGATAAACTGATGTGAAGGAATTATTAAATGATGGCATGAAATAGCAAGGTTTGGACTAGATGATCCAAGAAATCCCCTTTGTCCATATCCAAATTTAGCTTTAAAGGCTGTCAGGATATTTCTTTTCTTTCCTTCCCCTAAAAATAGCATAAATAGCATTATTAGAAGACACCAGATGGTGCTGTCACAGAGAGTTTTACAAGCTCTGTACTTCCAGACTGTTATATCTGTAGGTTATGGCCAAAATGCTGTGGCACATTAAGCATAATTTATGATGTTTCCACATATGCTACTTAAGATGGTTTGCTGCTGAAAGCTGTGACTGAACAGGTTCTTAGAAGCAGTGCTACTGCTCAAGGGCAGCACTTTCATAACTAGATAATAAAATTCCGCTTCAAATGGTGTTTTTACCACCAGTTTGAATGAAAATTGCACTGAATCCTAGGGATGCCAAGCCCATGGAAAAAAAAATGAGAGCCTAGGATTTTGCTGTCTCATTTTCTTATTTCCTTCCTTGGATCTTTCTTAAATCAAGAGGAAGGGAATTTGTTACCTGGACTGCAGCTCAGACTACAGCCTATCGAGTCTTTGAACTGAATTAAAGGAAAAAGTATCCAGAGTGTTTACTTAAAAAATTGATAGAGCTCAGAATTTAAATTTTGGGCTATTACCTCTTCTCATCCCCTTTGTGCTTTAGATTTCTGTCCTCCTGTAAAGCTAGTTTTCAAAAGTAAGTGTTCTGAACTCATCACTCAAATACTTCAGACATTGCATTGTATTGCGTCCCCTTACCTCATACATTTATAAACTCTTTAGCACTACAATTACAGTGAGAAAGAAATGGCCATGCTGGAGTGACAGAGAAATGGCCCATGCAGGGGAAGAACTGATGAATGATTTATAAGTACACTTTTAGCAAAAAAATCATTCGAGGAAATTTGTTCATCAAATTCTAGTTATAATCTCTGATGTGGACCTTTTTTTTAAAATAAAAGATTGAGCACAGCAGTTTGCAATAACATTGCTGTTTGTCTGACAGAAAATTAAATTGCTGAAATCCCTTTATTACATTACATTACACCTTTATTTGGCATATGCCTTAGTCAATATGTTGTCTAAAAGCTGCTTTTTGTGAAGAGACTAAAAGTTTTGTTGTCATACGAGTCAATGTAATGGTTTATTATAACATCGTCTTGGGAGAAGAAAAGGCTCTTCTGGAGTCAGTAAGGGTTTGTTTTTTGCTACAGATAGCAATGACTAATTAGGTTTCCTGTAAGAGAGTCCATTATGATCACCTCCTCTGATTTCCTACAACGCTAATGATGTTATTAACATTTAAATTGTTAACATTGTTTTTATTATCAGGTATCATTCCTAGCTTCATGTTTTATGAAAAAGTAGGAAAAAAAAAGGTAAATCTTCAACTTGTTTGTATTTCAAGAATGTATATAGAGGTTTATATTTCATTGCGCTTCTCAAACTTTACAAACTAATCTTTGATCTTCAAAGTAAGTTTGTAGAAATTCATTAGTTGACTTCTAAGCTACCCATGAGTATAGAAAAACTTACTTCCACTATAAATCACTTTTTTTTCTATCCATAACATAAAAAAAAACTAGCAAAATATTTCAGTAGGTAGCAAAGCTGCCCTGCCTGTGTTTTGATGATAATGCAAAGCATGCATTTAGTAAAAATCTAATGTTCTTTTCTCTAGTCGCACCATAGCCTTGTTCTGGTTTCTTTACCTCGAATACTTTAATTCTAAACAGAGTGCTTGGTTTAGTACTAGTGGCAGCTACCCGTCCTGCCACATGTAAGCCATCAAAAAGTTTTTTCCCCAAATGCTTTATTGCTTCCAAATAGTCCAAAGAGGCCTATGAGAAATATTTTGCCATATTTACCAAATGCCGAGCCTTCTGGCTTTTAGAAAATCAGCCTTTAGGCAAGTTTTTGAAGACAAAAGGCTGCAATTATTTTTCATTAAGTTCTCATCCCTTTAGCTTGTTAGGACATCCAGAGAAATCAAAGAAAGCACAGGGACTTTCTCTCCACCTTGAGACAGGAGAAGCCTCCAGCCTCCTCTCCTCACTATGCTGGGGCAAGTCAGGGCTCTGCACTACAGAAGGGAAGGAAGGCTGTGTCTGAGAAACATTACTTTCCACTCTTGAGAGTGGTGGAATATCCTGTGATTGGAAACATGTGTGTGCATGCAATTTTTACAGAGGTAGATAGATAGACTTGTGGCTTTCTGCTAATCTTCTGGTTTTAATAATTATAGTAGCTATTATTTTTTTATCATCATCATAATCATCTTTGAAGAATGGGAGATTAATTGGGCACCTTTCACGTTGCTGAAAGGTCTTCTGGGTAAGTGGCCTCTCTTGGAACAGGTATCACCTATGTCTTCCATCTCTTTTTTAAAGCAGAAGGGAAGGGACACCAAAAAGAAAATGCTCTACCTCCTCTGTAAGCATATAAAAAACTTTATTTATTTAGTTGGTTATTTACATCATTATTTATATTTAAAGCTTTTAGGACAGCCTGTGGTACCTGGTAGGTAGCTGTATTGGTTTTGCACATCCTTTTTTTTGGTTGCGGGAGGGCCACAGAGGTGGCTTCTGTGAGAAGCTGCTGAGAGCTTCCACCATGTCCAGCAGAGTCAGTCTCTGATGGCTCTCAAGATGGACCTGCTGCTGGCCAAAACTGGGCCAAGGAGAGAGGTTGGTAACACCTCTGTGATGACATATTTAAGAAGAAAATAAAAATAAAGTCACAAGGTATTTCTCCTAGTCAGGGAAGAGGAGGAGGTGAGAACATGTGAAGGAAAACAACATGGAGACACCAAGGTCAGCGTAGAAGGAAGGGAAGGAGGTGCTCCAAGTGCTGGAGTTGAGATTCCTCTGCAGGCTGTGGTGAGACCACGGTGAAGCAGCTGTGCCCCTGCAGCCCGTGGGGATCCATGGGGAATGCAGAGATCCACGGGGAATGCAGAGATCCACAGGGAATGCAGAGATCCACCCACAGCCCCTGGGGATCCACAGGGAATGCAGAGATCTACTCATAGCCCGTGGGGATCCACTAGGAATGCAGAGATCCACAGGGAATGCAGAGATCCACCCGCAGCCCATGGGGATCCACAGGGAATGCAGAGATCTACTCATAGCCCGTGGGGATCCACTAGGAATGCAGAGATCCACAGGGAATGCAGAGATCCACCCGCAGCCCATGGGGATCCACAGGGAATGCAGAGATCCACCCGCAGCCCATGGGGATCCACAGGGAATGCAGAGATCCACCCGCAGCCCATGGGGATCCACGGGGAATGCAGAGATCCACCCGCAGCCCATGGGGATCCACGGGGAATGCAGAGATCCACCTGCAGCCCATGGGGATCCACCCGCAGCCCGTAGGGGAGCTGCCCTCACCAGAGTGGGAGAGCCTGGAGGAGGCTCTGGCCCAGTGGGAGACCTGGTGGAGAGAGAGGGCCCTGCGTCCAGGCTGGAGCAGCCTGACCTTGGAGGACTGCACCTCGTGGAAGAGTGAGCCATGCTGAAGCAGTTGTAGGAGGATTGTGTGCCTGTGGCAGGGACTCACATGGCAGCAGTTTTGGGAGGACTGCTGCTTGTGAGATTTGGAGCCACGCTGGAGAAGTTTGTGGAGAACTGTCTCCCGTGGGAGTGACCTCACGGTGCAGCAGGGGAACGACTTCTCTCCCTGAGCAGCAGAAGAAAACCTCGGGTGATTAACTGACCAATCCCCATACCTCCATACCCTGTCTCCCTGCACTGTCTGTGGGAAGGAGGGAGGGATTTGAGGAAGAAGAGGTGCTTTTTTAAGGGCTTATTTTACTTCTCATTATTCTCCTCTCTCTTAGTAATAAATTCACTTTGTACCTCTAAGCTGAGCCTGTTTTGCCCTTGGAGCTTTTTCCCAGTCCTCACCTCAACTCATGAACCGTTGTTATTTTTTTTTCCCTCTTCTGCCCAGCTGTGGCAGGGGAGAGTGAGCAAACGGCTTTCGTGGGCGCATGGAATTTGGCCAGTGTCAAACCATGAAGTAGCCAACCCCTCAGCACAAGGAAGCACTTGATTTGTCCTCCCATCACTGCCTCCAGCTCATACTGCACTGCCTGCCAGAAATGACTGGCTTAGATACCGAAGCACAAGATCTTTGCTTTGTGCTAACATCAACCATCAGGAAAACACAGCCCCAAAATGCCTCACACTGCAGTCTCTGAGTTTTCCAAGACTCTAAGTTACAGTGACATCTTATGGTAATGAAGTCTCTCTGTTTCTAATCAAGCCTTTCTTCCCAAGGTTATTGAGAAGTTTAGATGTGCTCCTTCACTGATATACTGATATTAGACTTTTTTTTGAGTTGACTTCCCAATCTTCAAGATACAGATTTTACAGAAACGTTGGCAATGCATACCCAAAGAGAACAATGTTACAAATGTTAGGTCTGTCCACAGGGACTGAGGGCTTCTTGCATATCACACTTCACAGCATTCTGCACTACCTAGCAGAGGCACAAAGGAAGTCTAGCAAAGATTGTTATGTTCTACAAAAACCAAATTGTTTCCTCTCTCAAACGCACAAGCAGGTCAGTCAATAGATTTTGAACTTCCAGACCACAGGTAAACATAAACAATGCAAACTTAAATAGTACAAGTTTTTACATGACTAGAGGTAGTGGTAACTTTGAAAGAACATTGTCAGTACAAAGTATTGAAAACACCAGCCAGTGTGAAAGCAAATTAGATTACTTATAAGCAAGACATTTTAGAAATACATTTTTCTCCAGCTGATGCAGAATATTTAGTCTCTACCTCAGTCAGCCTAAACAGTGAAAGTATGGTACTTTCCTGTATACCAGCACAGTGCCACAACTTCTGTGTTATACCCATTTAGACTGATAGGAACATTTACTTGGAAGGCTTTAATTACACAAAGTTTATTTGCTTTTTTTGTTTCATTTTTATGAATTATTAAAAAAAAAAAGGCACCATTTCAGCTTGGAACATCAAGCTCAACATGAGTGAAGTTCCAGCAAAGAGGCAAAATGTTCATGCTCCCCACTTAAATAAAGGATTGCTATAGGAATAATTAGTACATGTTGTGATTCTCCCTCATTTAATAAATATCCATACTCTTTTAGACGTGGGCCAAGCCTGAATCTCTACTAGAGAACCAACCACAAGAGGTCATCCTTGGTCCATGAGAACACTTTCTCTGCAGTCCAGGAGGAAAACTGTCTTCACAAGTGTACTGGATTTACTCAGTATTTTCAGGATTTACAGAACTGAACATAAAACGGACACAACTAAGATTATTTTGCTTTCTTCATTTAAAAAAAGGTTTCTGTAGTAAATTCAAAGTGGTTTTAAAAAATATGTACCTTTAATACGTCTTTTCTCACCTTCCTTAAATTTCTTTCTTGAACCTTTCCACATGCTCGTAGTTCAACTTTAACACAAGGATCAAGGAAGGGAATATTATTTGGGACATTTTTATTTCTAGGAGAAATGGCTACTTATCAGTCCAAGAGAAGAGATAGTAAAAAATCACAGTTCACATCTGTCCTTAAGAGATCTTTGGACCTTCAGTGATCAATCTTGTCCCTTGTCCTGTTCTTAACTTAAAAAAAACAGTTGAAATACTACAAAAATGCTTATTTTCTATTGTTACCTGATCCAAGACTGTCTCACTGGAATAAGGAGGTAGAAAAGCTTGAAAACTGTTTTATACTCCAAAGATTCTCTAACCCTGATTACTTCTAAAACTTGTTATTTCTTTTCACAAAATCTCTTGAAAATGATAGACTTTCTTAACCACACTTGTATGTTAAAAGTCTTATCTAGGAACCCATCTCATGTTGTAACAGGAACTTCACCCATCTTATGTAGCTTCCTTCACCCATCTCATCAGCTTCCTTATGTCTTGTCCTGGCATTTGCTATTTTTAGGGCAATTCAGAGTACTGTTAAAATGAGATCATCATATCTTGGTCCTTTTCATCCCCTTTTTTATATTCATCCACTAGCTTTTCCTTGTTGTTCATGCCATACTTTTGCCTCCAACTGACCCTTAACATGGGCACTGCAAGCCCTCTCAAGCTTGCCATTGCTGCATCCTCACCCACAGTGATACCCTCTGCCCACTCAATTCCCAAAAAGCACTGCCACGCTTTCTTCCACCTGCTTCACACAGAAGAGAAAATCCTTTTGTCTTCCTTCAAAAGCCTCTTTAAAACCAGTGTCAATTATTCAGCTGGTTACATATCAATCTCAATGTAGCCAGGCAACTGATTTGCTTTGATCACTGCCAATTCTCCTTTCCTTCTTCTTTCCCAATCATTCTCAGAAGCCCATCCATATCCAGATGCAAGTTCTTTGAAAGAGAACCATCTTTTATATTTTCATGATCCCTATGCCATATCATCCCACTCAATTCGAAGGGCTTCCATGCAATGGAATCAAATTATCCCAGAGGGCTTGAGATGTGAGGGAAATGGCTTGCATAACTTAGTGTGGAGGCATGGTCAGTCTGGGAGTGGGTTTGAATGCCAATAAATTCCACTTGGTTTCCAGCAACACAGTGAACAATTTAAACCAGAAGTATTATCTTGACTACAGACTGCCTTCACTTGAGAGCTGTATGATTCCAGAGCAGTTTCCAGACCCAGTCACAATAGAGACAACACCAAATTCACTGAAGTCAACAGCAAACTCCTACTGATTTTCCTATGAGCTGGGATGTCATCCTCAGCTAGATAGGCACTTGAGAGTTACATCAGCACAAAGAAATTGTTGTAGTGGCCATAGTATCATCTGTGGATATCACCATGGAAACCTCATCACAGATCAGACCTAACAATCCAGGAGCATTCAATTAGCACCAGTGGCAGACTGTCCTCATAAGTAGCTACAATTTATTGAAATACTAAAAGTTTACAGGACAAATACTGCAAAAGGAAAGAAATCCAATTCAGTGATTTCATGGATATATTACATGCCAATTTTCTAGCTATAGAGTATATTTGTCACTGTACTTTAAATTAATTTTAAATAAAGAATCCCATGATTGATATTTCCTTCACATTTTATCCACGACTGTACTCATCTCACTTTTTCTTACCAGCATTGCTGTTAATTAACATTAGAGAAACAGTCAAACTAAAAAAAAAGAATTTTGTTGGGGGAATAGAGACAAAATATGTTAAATATTCTTAATAATTGCATATACACACTGTACAAGTAAATCACTGTACTGTGGTTTACACCTGGACACTGCAATATACTGAGTAGCTCAACCAAATAGATGACTTTCTGCTCATGTAGAAAGTTATTTTTTTAATATTACATAAATCATAGTCCAATGTTCAACCACTCTGAATATTCAAACTATATTACTAGGCCTGACAAAATCCATTTTTATGTTGTATCTAGAGGAAAGTTATAAAAATATACCATCTACAATTTTCAAAATTATTATGGCTACTTTCTGTAGAGTAAAAAATAACCAACTCCAATTGTTTTACATCTCTATTGTATTTCCCTTGAAAACTGCAACATACTTTATACAGGCAAAATTCCCTTAATTCTTATACCAAATATGAGCCTTAATGTAAGATTTCATATCTTCCATCAAATGAACTTTGTGTGCTAAATGATATTATGCATATGCCCAGATATTCTATTAATGCCTACAGGTTACACCAGTATGCCAGCTTTCATTAGTCATACAGCCATATACAGCCACACTGCACTAAACCATCTAGAATATTCTTGGGACCTCCTTCTCTTCCCTCCTGCTTCTCCTCCTCTCACAGTTTAATTTTGCTCACTTTTGCTGAATGAGATCCTATTTCAAAGCAAAATAATACTGACATATGTAGCAATTTGAATTTCTGGCATAGTAAGAACTGCAATTTTACTTTTTCTTCCGTTTGTAGGAAACAGCTCTGAAATCAGAAAGGCATGAAAAACTGCAACAAGAAAGGCAAGTGCCAAAAACATAGAAAAATGATTAGGTGTACAGGCCAACAAGTCTGACCAACAAGGGACCAGAGACTACAACCCTGTGATATGTGGGCTGAGAGGGGATTGAAATGCTGACCTTAAACTGTGCAATCAATCTCAGCTCATCTCAAGGTCCTTGTCCACTTGTTAGGGCCAAGGGGCTGGAGCAGGGCCATATCTCCAAGGACCAGAAACAAGATAATAGCCAGCTCCCACAAGCTCAGGACAGAAACCAGGGCCGAGAGACATGTCACAGCCACCAGCAGCTCCAGCATCTGCCCAGCCAGGACATCTCTACAGCCTGCCCTGTAAGAGCCAGACACAGGGCGGGCACTTCAGGATTACCCAGGGCTGGCCAAGAGGCTTTGCCAACAAGTCTCCACTAGGGAAAACCTCGCAGCCTTGCCTGTCAGTGATCGAGTAGGCAGCAAGGATGCTGTCTTTCAGTTCACAATGAACAAAAGCTTTTGAGGGTTACTAATGTATATGGGACTATGGGAGGTGCCATCTTCTATCACAGGATGAAAGTGGAAAGTCTGTGTCAGCAAAATTCCCCAAAGGAAAGGCAATAAGAACTGTGTAGCAACCCATTTCCAAGCTGGATAATTGTTTTCCATGTTTGCCTGCATTTATCTCTGCATTCTTTTTTCCCAAGGATTTCTGTAGTACTCTCACTTCCTATTTATGAGCTGCAACTGCTCCACTAGAGATGTAGCTGCACAACAGAGATAGGGAAACAAAATCTCTGAGGATAATATTTGAATAGCTTTCAATAACTGCTTTTATTTTAGCACCTCAGCTCCGGCTCTGTTCTTAGATGGGTTGTGTCACATTGCATTTGTTGTATTCCTCTGGCAGGCATTGCTACATAGCAAGGATAAAATAGCAATTAAATCACTCCAAACTTTACATGCACTTCACCTCAGATGCAAACAAGGCTATCTGCTAGATAGCCACCCGTTTGGATGTGCTCACCACCAGGCTGAAGAGCAACTGTTGAAGCTGAATCCAAGGAAGTCTGATGTAATTGCAGATTGGGTTAATCAGAGGGAAGAATGTGTAATTTCTCTAGCTTTCTTTCAGAACACCTTTCCAGTGCTTCCACTGCTCTTTAAGAGATGCAGGGCATAGATATTCCCTGAGACTTCTTATGCTTGTTACTGTCCAACTGTGAAATGAAGAAATTTCATCACCCCCTAACAAGGACCATTGCCTCAATTCTCTTCAAAATCTTCTCAAGGTCAAATTCAGACTCACTCACCAACTTTGTGGTGAAAAAAATAGCCTTTTAGAAAGGCTCTGGTAACTCCATAGCATTCCTGGAAGGTCTTTATATCCATCCACAGAATGGCCCACTCACCCCATTTGCCTTCATTTGTGCCTCACTGTGGTGGTGGGGGCATGGCGGCTTCTGAGAGACCGAGTTGAAAGGACAGACCTGCAAGTGGGGGAGGCTGTGACACAAATGTTCCCCTGGGCGCCAGCACAGGGCAGAGGTAGGGTGAGGCCAAGGTGACAGTGGGGGCAGTGGGACACAGGGGCAGGCCAGGTGAGGGTCTTGCGCAAAGTGCCAGACTCAGCAGGTCCATGTGAAAACATGTAACTGTACCTTATCCTCAGCAAGGGAGCTCTGAAATTGCCTTCTCCCTTGCCTTCTCCCAGCACCTTCAGAAAGTATTTTCAGGCTGTCTTTCCCATTTTACATGGTCTCTCCTCATTGCCAAGTATCTTCAATCCCCAGCTCACTGATGGATGAATGCTGCAGTCAACACCCAATGCTGTGCAAAACTCGACAGATCCACCAGTGACTGCAGAGGCACTTGTTGAACTGAAAAGCATCCCACAAGAGGGGATATGTGCACAGGACTCTGAATGTATCATTTCCACCTTTCACACAAGTGATTCCATTTGGGCTTCAGATTTTCAAATTTCTTAATTAGAGGTCTTCCTTTGATCTTTCTGGGAACTTTAAATGACCCAGGAGAAACTGCTGGGATGCTGAATTTACTTCAGCCCCTAAAACCTCATGAATAAATTCAGCAAGGAATGTTTTTTGACAATCCAGTTATTTGATAGCCTTGATTAAACCTTTTTAGAATGACTGGAGGCTCTGAATGTTATTTATTAATATTTGAGCAGAGAAACAGTCACTCATGCATAGAAATCTGCAGTGACTCATGGAATGATGTGCTTCCTTATGCACAGCAATCCTCAGTCAGTCACACAGTGACACACTCCTGCCCAGATGTACTTGGCAACATGCAGAGTGACAGCCTGGCCTGCAGCACTGATTTTAGAAATCCTCGCAGGCTCCCACAAGAGCCTCCTCTCCCTTGAAGCTGAAAACAAAACTCCCCAGTGACTCCAGCCCATGGTGCCAAAAGAGGTTCAGCCACCTCCTCCTCTGAGATGAGACTTTTCTCATCACTGTGGCATTTCCCTGGTGAGGGTACCCCTAAGGTCAGTAATGCATTTATGAAAGGAAATCTCATTTTCACTACCTTCACATTTTAATATCTGAACAGCAAAGAGCTGCTGTTCTGCATTTTGGGTTTTATTTTGTTTGGCTTTATATGGAAATTTTACATTAAACAAACATTACATGACAGTAAAGGGGAAGAGATGGCTCAGGGGATCAGCAATGGACTGTGAAGCCTTCCCTTTATAGCCCAGTGCTCCAGTTCATTCTAGACTGTTTTAGCTGGATTTAACATGGGAAAACAGTGAGCTCATTTAAAAGGTCTGAGCTCTCTGAAATGAATTAAATTTAAAATTAACTGACCAGTGACAAAAACACCACTATGCAAGTAAACTTCACCAAGCAGCCACTTGCAAAAACCAAATGCAAGCAACATTTTACTTCTGCTGGGTAATGATGCGAATGAAACTGCTCTGGAAACATACTGGCTGCCAGGGGCATCCCATCCATCTTCTAGCCCAAATCTGTTACACAACTAGCTTTTGTAGGATGCCTGGAAGGTCTTCAAGCTCAGAGTAGGTCAGACCAAGAGAAGCAGGCAGTGACCAAAAGTTATTCCCTTCTAACTTCGCTGATCATGATGCAAATTGCGAGTTCATAGCCTCGAAGCCCTTGCAGACATATATTTAACTTCATATAAAATACATAGCCACATCCTAGATGCAGATGGCCACAGTCTGTCCAGAGACATGACACCAACAAGAAACATAGTAAAACAAACAAACAACTCTTCAAACACCTTGATACTTCCAGGACCCATCAGACACATACTCAATGCACAGATTACAGAACTCTATCTTGTCAAAAAGAGATATAACCTAGTAAAAATGAGCAAAGAAACCCACTCACAGCCCAGAATGCTGTTTTCAGAAACTGTTTGCTTTTGTCTTGCTTTTTGTCTTGTCAACAGTGTTGCAGTTTTCACTAGTGTTTTAAATAATATGTAAATACAATAAAATAATTGGAGCAAACCCTTCGATACCCCCTCACAATCCATCAAGGAGGTTTTTGCTCAGCTTTTTAACAGAACCATGCTTCAAAAACCTATTATAAAAATGGAAATGTGTTTCACAGCACATCACCAGTGGATAAGCTCTAGCTCAGAGTAGGACTACAGATTCATTACTCCACAATAAATATAAATAAAGGGTTTAGTGAACACGGTGAGCACATGACTATTTAGAATGACATTTCAAAAAGTCTAAATGTACAGGTACTTGAGAAGCAATAGAACTGTTATTACAACTTTGGGCTATAAATGAAATGTAATAAAACACAAATGAGAATGAATAGAAACTATTTTCAGAATATCAACTAACAGTAGTGGAGCATAAACAAATGGGTTTTGTAAATCAATCAGAATACTGAGGGCTGATATCCATGCCTGTTCTAAGTGTTATTTTTCATAGTGACATAAGCATCTGATTTAACACTTGATTACCTGCATTCAAACATCTTATTTATAATACAGGTATTATATCACCTACATTGTGAAATTCAATATATGATGAATTGCTGTATGATGCTATGCAACACTGGGTGCAATCCTGTTCTTTGTCCACAGTGCTTTTCAAAAACACGGTGAGGGCAAGTAAGATGGGAGCTTGCTAATTTTGTGAAAGAGATTATAAGAGAGAGCTCTTTACAATGTCAGGGAAGTGAACACTTGATGCAAAAATTCTCTTTCAGTCCTCTGAATCAACACAGCTAAGCCACCCATGTTGTATGCTGTAAAACAAATGATCTGTCCTTCATCTTTCATTAGCTGAATAAATTCAGTATTTAATTCAGACAGTGCTCAGTGCCACTGATATTAATGTCATCCAAATGGAGCTGTAATTAGACAGGAAAACCATTCAGTTCATATTTGCATAAGATTCCTACAAACGAATTCTACTAAATAAGGAAAAGCCATAGTTAAAGGAGAAAAATTGCTATCTGGATAGGAAGTGACACTAAAGAGGAACATGTCACACAGCTCGATAACAGAAGAAAACCATGGAACAGCTGAAATGCTGAATTTGTTAGAACAGATACTTCAGAAAAATATGGCAAACAAATATTCTACCTTATCTAGGACACAGTCCAACCGCCTTTGAAATCAGCAGGATCCTCCTATTCATGATCTTTGCAGGTAAGGTTGTTAATCCTGGGAAAAGGGCAGAGCAGTTGTGCAATCCTCATCCATGGCAACTTTCAAGTTTCAGCTAGACAAGGCCTTGACCAGCCTTATTTGATGTAGAAACTTTTATCAGGAGACTTGCATAGGTGACCTCTAGAGGCCCCCTCCTATCTAATTAATTGTGTTATTTTAATAATATCCATTCTAAATACAAGAGAGCTTCTTGACCTCAGTGCCTGGGGCTCCAGCACAGATTTTCCATTGCTTAACCACTCTCACTTCAAATAATTTTTTTCTGTATACCAGTTGTAATTCCTCTTGCTGCAGCTTGAGTCTGTTGCCTGTCATGCTGTCACAGGGTACCCTTGAGAAGAGCCTAGCTCTGTCTTCTCTATAAATTTCCTTTAGGTCCTCAAAGACAGCAATTAGACTTTCTCAGCCTTCCCTTCTCCAGATTAAACTGTGTCAGCTCTCTTCATACATCACAAAACTACGTCCCCTGAACCTTGACTCTCTCCCACTGTTCTCTCTCTCTCTCTCACCCGCCATGTGGCCCCAGGCTGTAAAATTTCGTACTGGTTTGCTCTTGTGCCAGAATAGGCATTTTGCTCACCCCTCTAACTCAGCACAGACACAGTGCCAATAGAAAGCCCTTTCTCCCATTCCAACCTTTCATTTTGACAGATACAGCACATTCTTTTGGCCTCATTCTACGGGACTGGCTTCTCAGTTTCCTGGTCACCTTGGTAGTCTCTGATCACCTATGTGAATTGCTCTCATATCCTGTGACCAATTAAAACATTCACATTTTTCATTCTCCTCTGCCACATCCACCTGACAAGCCTCCAGCACTGAGAGAGAAATTCTTGTCATCAGTCATCCTCTGTGTGACCCTGATTTTTTTTCTTTTTGCCTTTTTCATTTCTGTCACACAGGTGCTGCCATTTATCAGGCATCTCCCTCCTCTTCTTCACAAACAAAGCCTCCCAGTGTCACCTATGCAGCAAATATATCACTATGTGCCAGCCTTTTGATGGGATCAGAGGGAAGAGAAACAAGGTAATTTATGATATTGCAATCTCATAATGGAAAAACAATACTAATAACTTGCCAGCAGACAAGTTATTTCTCTGTAACAAAAAATTATAACTTCCCCCTTATGTTACAAAATGAGTAACTGATTAGTCTTGCACTATCCCCTCACCTCAGCAATCTTAATTAATATATGGTAATTAAGATATGATGGCACATTAACTGTGCACATAAATCTCAGTATTAGCTTTACTGTAATCTTTCATCTCAAAAAACAAAATAAAAGTTCCAGTAAGAGACCGTGATAAAAATGCTGTTCAGTATTTTGTTGAAGTCATGGCTGAAATGTGAAAAAATGTAACTTGAATATCATAGGAAAGATTAATAGATTTTAATAAAGAAGTTGACAATTGAGTGAGCTCCCTGAATCAAGACTCTAATCACCTAACAGCAAAACTTCTCTTTTTGCTTTATCTCTTATCTTTCTTCTTTTCCCTCTTGATACATTCCACAAACATTGACCAAACAAAATAACCATCTAGAAATTTCTCAAGAAATGACTTTAGAGGGCTAAGATTAATGACTGCAAACATCAGGTATAATAGCAGGGGGAAAAGAAAAACTACACACAAAAACTCTCTACAACATCTAATTCTAGGATGCTTATTTTAAAATATTATATTTGAACATGCCAATTCAGTAGATGTCACTAGAGATTTTTGCCTCAAGTTATTTTGTTTCCCATTTCTTTATGTAGTTAAATCAGCAAGTATAAATGTCTTCAGACAAAATTATCTTACATCAAACAAATATTGACATGACTTTTAAGGTCTCTTGCTGCAAGGTCATGATTTTAAAACAAATTAAATTTGATGTATGCTGTTTCAAAGGTCATTTAGAAAGGTGTATGCTGCACCTATTTTACAATGCAATCCCCAGGGAGAAGAACATATTGAATGCTGCAAGTAGACATTACAATAATGAAGATAATTACGGTAATAGGCAGGTAGGCAATAGAGGTTTAAATAGATCAGAACAAGCATATTATTTAGAGAAAAAAGAAATTTCTGTTCATTCAATTAGTAGTAAATGACAACAACTCAGGTCAGTATTTATTTCAAGTAGAGAGATATTATGCTTTCTTGTATCTTTAAAGGGACTGAGATATCACAGCAAAAGGCAGTAAAAATATTTCATTGTCATCCAGCATAGTCCAGTGTCACTGCATATGAAGGTCTTATCTGCCCCAGAATATTGCTATTCTGATAGAGGTTGTGCACACACCTAAGTTCCTGATTTTCCTTTCTGATCTCCATGATTTTCAGAAGTAGAAGTGAGAAGGCATGAATCCTTTATTATTACACGAGTAACTTAAGGAATAAGTAAATGTCCATTCCTGAAACGTGCTCTCACAGCAAAGGAAGAATTTTTATGAGATGAGCAGAGGAGGAAGTGAGCAGAACAGCCCTGAAGATGGTTAGTGTCCATGTGAGCTGGTACATGGTGCTGCAATGGCACTACTCAGCTTTGACCCTGGAAAAAGCAAGCCCACCTTCCCTCAGACAACTGTTTGCAACATCCTTTTGCTGAATTATTCCCATTTGAAATGCGAATTTACTGCCTTAAAAATATGTATCTGACCAGCAATCAGTATGTAATCCAGAGTTCCACTGCTCTGACTTGCCACATGTCTCTGAAAGGTGAACAAAAAAGAGAGCGAGGTGGAAAGATGCTGCTAAAAATTTCTTAGTTCTGTATCACGGACATCCATTTATTTTTGAGAGATTCCGATTCATTAGCATCCTCTGGTCCTTTGGATAGGTAAAACTAACTTTATGAGATGTATGATGACACGGCGGAGTGGAACAGAAGAGAAAACCAGCGCATGCTGCTGCAGGGTTATGCCTTTAGCATGGGAAGACCCAGCAGCTCTGCTGTCATTGCATCATTTTGCTTACAGAAGTGGCTTTCACTTTTCTCTCCAGTGACCTCTGCAGGCAGCTAAGCTTAGGGTTAGGACAGTCACCGGTATGCTGACATGTGCTGTCTTGAAAGCTCTTGACTAGACAAGTACATTTTCCAGGCAGTGTCGGGTGGCCCTCACCTGTTATCTTGGCCAGCCAAACAGTAGGTATTAAGTGAAGACGTGACAGTTCTGAGCCTCTGTCAGGTAATATGGAATGATAACCGTTCAGAGACACACTCACTGTCCTTCCACTGCTTCTCGCACAAAGAAACTGGAAACACCTCTAAAAATGAGGCTGACTCTCATTACTTTCTGCATTTTCCTTGAAACAAGTTGGCAACATCTCCCCAGAGACAAGTCCAGTACTGCTAATGGAAGTTCTCTAAGCTCTAAATTGGCTATTCTCATCTGACTTTTTTTTTTTTTTAAATTCACTTGTATTACAGCCCTAGGCCACTATTGGTTCAGAAAATAAGATGTTAATGAGTGAAATGACAAACTCCTGCCATCTAGAGGGTGGTTGCTGAAACATATTTGAGGCAGATAATGTTTCACAGGGTAAAATAAAACTAAGATAAAAATCTTAGTGTCTACATATCTCCTTGGGGTTTTTCTAGATTTCTCCTTCTTTTTCATTTGTGAGTTTATGTAAAAATGCCCAGTCACATCTGTGCATGTATAATAGCCCTTTTTTCAACAGCTACATTCATTCATGAGAGCAGATTAGCTGACTAGGATAATGATTATAAAATAGATTAAAACTTTCTGTATTTTTTTCCAATGCTAAAACATTTATCCTAATTGAGTTCTTGCATTCATGGCTGCCTAAAACAGACTACAATGGTCACAGGCAGAATACAAGAATATTGGTGATTAATGACATTCATTAAGAAAAGTGAGACTTCACAAAAACGCCTCTAACATCTCAGAAAAGATGGTATTTTCTACTTAGGTTCTTAGTTAAACAGCGTGTGGTCATGGCTACTGACAAGAATTAAAAATTGCATTTCCACACACTTTCTCATGAAGAAAAAGCATCCAGATTAGCGATAACCACGATTTTTTTTCTTGCTAAATGTGAAAAACACCAATCACTTGGTTTTAAAATCTTAAAAGTTTATTAGTAATAAAATAGTTATAAAAATAGCAATAAAATTAGAGTAATAAAAATTTGGACAATGACGATGAGGACACTACGAGACAATAAAAAGCAAAGAATTACGGACGTCCGGATGTTTTTGGGCACTGAGCTGCCAAAAACATGCCTTGTGAACCAAGGAATAACCATTAAAAGCAGCAGCCTGTTGCATATTCATGTACCTCATACATGATGCATAAATTCCTTGCAAATTAAGAACTTTTCTGGTTCTTGTCAACTTCTTCCCCTTAATCCTGGTGGTTCCATAAAGACGGAGAGAAGGTGGAAGAATGTTTGTCTTTTCTGATAAGGAGGCCGCAACTCTTGAGATTTCCTGACGCTGTTATCTCTGTGCAAAGAGTTTCTTGATTATCTTATCCCCTTTCTTGAGCTAGTAAAATTTACCTTACATTACAGAGTTTCTATTTTAATATTATGTTGTAACCCAAAACTATATATATAGCACACTACTTAAAAAAGATTAATACAGTGTTACAAAATAACCCTCCATAATACATATAGTATTCAATTTAATATTTGCGAAGAGCCAATCATGAAATACACATTTTTTCACACTAAACAATAATGCTGTTTTGTGTGCATCCCACTAACCTACTGTGAAGATCACGTCTTGAAGGAAAAGCGGGACAAACAAACAAATTGTTGTGGGAGAATCAACAGCGGCCTCACAAAAGTTAGGAGTGTCTTCCTGGAAAGGCAATGGTGGCCCATGAAAATCTGTGTCTGTCATTAAGTGAAAATCACATTCCATAACCAGAAGCCAATTTTCAGGATGAATTATATGACCAAGTACAATGTGAAGCAATACAACCACCTCACTCAAGGGTATCGATGATCAAAGCACACCAAGCAATGCCCTAGATCTTACTTATAGGAAATATGTATCAAACCATTTCTGGGCAAAACACCAAGAAATATACTGGAACGCCATCCATGCACTCATCTTCCATTAACTATCTATGCAATGCATCTTCTGATGATTTTCACAAAGGGTTTTTTAGGCAATATCCATCCACGACAATGACTTGCATAACCTCAGAGGAGACTGAGCTGTGTGCAGGGTTTTTTTACAGCACGAATATAATTTCCCTTTTTCAGCTACACTGTATTCCTACCATTTAGGTTAATCAAGACTTCATTTTAAAATCAGCTCAAGCCACAGATGAAAGATTTCAGAGACAAATTTTCAGGTGCCCATTACAACCACAACTAATCGCTGTAATTACTATACCCAAAATTCGGCCTCCTGACAAGTGGGAGCTGAGGTGCATCTGCCTCTGTGAAAAATGCATATTTTATGATTGGCTTTTCGCAAATATGAAAATGAATATTATGTGTGTAATGTTAGAAAGTTATGCTGTATTAATTCTCTTAAGTAGTGTGTTAAATATAGTTCTGGGTTGTAACATAATGTTAAAATAGAAACTCTGCGATGTAAGATATCTTTTACTAACTCAAAAAAAGGGATAAGATAATCAAGAAACTCTTCGCACAGAGATAACAGCTACAGGACACAAAGAGTTACAGCCTCCTTATCAGAAAAGACAAACATTCTTCCACCTTCTCTCCAGGAAGACACTCCTAACTTTTGTGAGGCCGCTGTTGATTCTCCCACAACAATTTGTTTGTTTGTCCCGCTTTTCCTTCAAGACGTGATCTTCACAGTAGGTTAGTGGGATGCACATAAAACAGCATTATTGTTTAGTGTGAAAAAATGTGTATTTTATGATTGGCTCGTCGCAAATATTAAATTGAATACTATATGTATTATGGAGGGTGTCCTAGGTTGACTGTAGGATGCTTTTATCCCCAACTGTCTGTCCTGTTTATGCTGAATAATAAGTTTTGCACCTTTAAGACTTGTTCCAGGGGTGAAGGGGGCCAGAAGAAGCGCGGAGTTTGTTTCCAGAAACTGCACTCGCTCCTCCACATTCCTCTCCTGGACTGTGTTGTCTGCGGACAGACAGACAGCGAGACAGAGCTCTCCTTTCCTTTTTAGTTAGTTTCAGCTAGCTGAGGTAAAGAAGCTCCCTGGACTGTGGCTTTTCTTTTCTCTGGACCTGCTCAAACCTGCTCTGGCCTGAACACCACGAAGAGCAGCGGCAGCTCTCTGGACCCGTGGCCCGGCGGGCCGGGGCTGGGCCGCGGCATTTCCAGCGCCGGAGGGACTGAAAGGGACTGAGCGAGCCGAGCTGCAGCCCTGGTGGGGGGGAAGATTTCTCTGAGTTTGTCCCTCTTTTAGAGTGACAAGAAGTTTTTAATGTTTAATATTGTTTAGGTTTTCTTGTTTAATAAACAGTTTTTTCCACTTTTCTCTAAGGATTTTTTTTTTCCCAAACCAGCTGGGGGGCAGGGGCCAATTGAATCTGCTTTCTAGAGGAACCCCTTTAGGGATACTCTCCCAATTTTGCCCTGAACCAAGACAGAGGGTTATTTTGTAACACTGTATTAATCTTTTTTAAGTAGTGTGCTATATATATAGTTTTGGGTTACAACATAATGTTAAAATAGAAACTCTGCAATGTAAGGTAAATTTTACTAGCTCAAGAAAGGGGATAAGATAATCAAGAAACTCTTTGCACAGAGATAACAGCGTCAGGAAATCTCAAGAGTTGTGGCCTCCTTATCAGAAAAGACAAACATTCTTCCACCTTCTCTCCGTCTTTATGGAACCACCAGGATTAAGGGGAAGAAGTTGACAAGAACCAGAAAAGTTCTTAATTTGCAAGGAATTTATGCATCATGTATGAGGTACATGAATATGCAACAGGCTGCTGCTTTTAAGGGTTATTCCTTGGTTCACAAGGCATGTTTTTGGCAGCTCAGTGCCCAAAAACATCCGGACGTCCGTAATTCTTTGCTTTTTATTGTCTCGTAGTGTCCTCATCGTCATTGTCCAAATTTTTATTACTCTAATTTTATTGCTATTTTTATAACTATTTTATTACTAATAAACCTTCAAAAATGGAAAAGGCCTTCCCTGGCGCCCGCGCCGCACCTCGCGAGAGGAAAGGGGCAGCACCGTGCTCAGAACGTTCCCGCCGGGCGGCGCGGGCCGGGCGGGCAGCGCACCGCGGCGCACCGCCGCTTCCGGCTTCCGCGCGGCCGCCCGAGCCAGGTTGGAGCGGGGGCGGGAATGGGAATGGGGGCACGGGGGGATGGAGGCATGAGGGGTGGGCCCGGGGCGCTGAAGGGGCGATGGTGCCTCAAAGGGGCCGGGCTAGAGGCGCTGAGGGTCTCGGTACCGGGCCCTTTGCGGCTGCCGAGCCCGAGCGAGCGAAGCGGTGTCCGGCTCCCCCACAGCCGAGTGCCGGGAAACGCGGAGCCTGGCGATCCAGGTTGGCAGCGTGATGCGGCAGGTTCGGGGCAGCCAAGTACCGAAGATGAGGGAAAGCGCTGAAAGCTGAACGCCGGCCGTGTGCGCGCACAGGCCGAGAGCAGCCCTGCTGCCGGCGCTGCAGCCCACGGCCTCGGAGCGGGTCTCGGGCGGCTCCCGGCGGGACGAGGTGCCGCTCCTGCGGAGGGAATGGTTCAGAGCGGCACCTGAGGAGAGCCCCGCACATCTGGGCACTTCCAGCACGGCAGCCCCCAGGTGCTGCGGACCCATAGTGCACTTTTTAGCCACCTTGCTAATAAAAGATGGGAGTGAGTCATGGGCGTCACAGTGCCTGGAAAATGATTTTTGTATTATTAGGGCGTTCGGTTCATGATCCTTTTAAGTATGAACTGCTGCTAGTACAGTTTTTAAATTTTTAATTGTAATTTTGTATGAGCGGTGATAACAAATTTTGAACACGTATAGAGCGGAAGCTGATGGTCAAGCACAAGAAACCTTGAAATACGCACAGCCTCTTCTGGGTGTTGGTATCTGTGCTCTGAAGAAGGTAGCTGCACAGTTCCCTGCTCCGCAGTGAGCAGCCCGTTCCAGCTGTTCACCTGTGTGTGACAGCAGGCTGGGCAGCGTATCACCAGATAACGAGGCGAGGCACTGTCCTGCTCAGCACAGAGCATCCAGGAGCCTGCTGGTGCACTCAGGGGGTGTCTTTGGGACCTCACCAAGGACAAGAAGCCGTGACTTCAGCAGAAGTTAAACGGCGGGCATTGTTAATGCTCCTCAGCACAACCACCAGCTGAAATCCACCAGCGTTCTTTGGAGGTGTGGTGGGAAATCTGTGGTCTTTGCCCCTAGTTGCCTTAGCAAATAATGCAGCAGGAGGTGAAAATTTACAGTGGAACACAGTGCTGGGGACCCAGTACTCACATAACACATTTTAGGGGTTTTCCTTTGAACGGTTCACCTCATTCCTACATAGCCTCCCGATATCTGAGCTCTGCTCCTTGTGCCACAGCATCTGCCATTGAGCTGGAGAGCCACACTCACTCCCACAGCTGCTGCTGTGACCCAGGCACAGCATTTCACTCCTGAGGAGGAATGGAGAAACAGCCTTTGTGCAGAATGCTCCCCATGCAGGAGCTCCAGTGTTCTGTAGGGCGGCACAGTTGTACCCTCTGGGGCTGAGGGGGGAACCAGGCATGGACCTACAACCTCTTATTTTAGGTCCTTCAGATGCACTTTTCTCTCCCACACACCCCTCAGGGGTGTGGACTGCAGACAGAATCCACTGTATCTTTCCTGTCTGAGCATTTGGTAACAGTGTACCAAAAGTGGAGGTAGAACACTCTGCAGAGGCATTTGAATACTAAAAGAGGTGATATTCTGCTTTGAAAGGAATTGAAGGTAGACAGGGTTTATGCTGTCATAATTTCTGGAATTGTAACATTGTTAAGCTCTAGTTCAAAAATTACAAAGATGGTAAATTTCTTTAAAAATTTGAACCCAGGACAAAGACAACAAATAACTTAAATGAAAGCTCAGAGGAAAAGAGTGATAAGAATATTGATCTATTGGATGGTGTTTGAAAGCATGTATTCACTCAACAACTTTGCTAAAGGGACCTGACATTGCAGTTCTGTTGTTATTTAGTTCAGTGCAACTTTCTGAAAACTGCCATCTAAAATTTCTCACAGTCTGTGTCCTCAGCAGGCGCTGGGGCAATGGTTTTCATGAAAGCAGTTTGTCATTTTGGTGCTTTCCATTATGAGGGAATGTTAAGAAGTCAAGGTATAAATACTAACCATTAGATTCTGTTGTTAAATCAGCATTTGGGTGGTTTGCAAATTAGTGTGGAGCCTGATATTGGACTCCCAGTGTCAGAAATGTCACACTCTAGAATGACAGTTGCCAGCAGACAGCACAACACTATAATTTTGACTACGAAATATGACACTAATACAATCTAAACATGGTGCAAAATGCAACAGGCCAAGAAAATTGATTTATGTATGCTATCAAAAGTAAATTTTAGTATCTGGTCAGGACAATATATTTCTGTGTTCACTTATTCTTTGCTGTATAAGACCTTTTGAATGAAGATACTAATTTTTCTTCCAAGTTGAAGCTGCTAGAATTGACTGCCTGTTGATGCTGCAACTGTCCTTACAGATGCTTATTAAACAGGCAAGGCAAACCAAAACCAGAGGTCCATCCCAAATAAACCTATAGATAGTAATGGTTTTATTTTTTTAAGGCAAAACACTTCAAAGAGAGTTAAGCACAAAGTTTAGGACAGCAAAGTTTTCCAGATCACAAGATTCCTTATGGTTCATCACATGGCTCTTCCTTGTGGATTGTCCCTTTATTCTGCATTTCAAAAGAAACTTTCAGACAAGGAAATGAATGGAGATGAAGCACAGTTAATGCAGGAACTGTAGGATCCAGGATATGTCACGTGTGTCCATGTATTTACTTACATAGTTTTATGTGCATTCATTCCATACCTGTTTTTCCCCCCACAGATAGTGAAACATGCCTAAAAAAAAGACTGGTGCTCGTAAGAAAGCTGAGAACCGTCGGGAACGTGAGAAGCAGATAAGGGCTTCACGAGCCAACATAGACTTGGCCAAACATCCTTGTAATGCTTCAATGGTAAATTAACCTGAAGTATTATATATTAAAATGCCTAATTTTTAATTTCGTAAACCCAGTGATAATACCTTGAATGCATCTAATGCCACTAGAATGCCATTCTTCCTACTATCCTTCCTTTATATTTAAGGTTACCTTTGCACCAGACAGAATATTGATTAAAAGGTTTGGATCCTAATTGTAACTCCCTGTGGAGGTCTGTAAATTTTATATGTTTTACCTAGAATGAAAATAATTACTAGTGTTTTATTTCTTCTCTTTAGGAATGTGATAAGTGCCAAAGGTAAGAATTTTTACCCTTCTAAAACTAATAGTTTAGTATTTGTTTCAGACATTTTACAGGTATTTTTAATGCTTTCTTTTAAAGCTTAATACTTTCTTTATGTTTTTTCACCTCCATGTGCCTAGACGACAGAAGAATAGAGCTTTTTGTTACTTCTGTAATTCTGTTCAGAAATTGCCCATTTGTGCACAATGTGGTGAGTAGAAATGATGAATGAAAACAAGCTCTCCTCAGTTCTGTTTGTGATGTTAAGCTCTCGGTATCTGTGTTACAGTAGCTTTATCTTAAAGTACCTTTGTGATGTGGAGCAGGTTCTTTCGAATCTGCTCTGAATATCCTTCTTGAGAAGTGATCTTCTTTGATCAGTGTATATGCCTCTAACCCCCAGAGGTTTGCAAGCCTGGATCATGGCTTGTCTTCTTTGGAAAAATTTTTCTCATTTCCTTTTAGGTTAGAGAAATCTGACTGTTTTCGTAGGTTGACCATGTGGAGCATTGTTTCATAACAGCAGCAAAACTAAAAAGCTCTGACTGCTAGCAAGGCACCAATAAATACTGCTTTTTAGGGATTATATACTTTCTGATCAATTCATATCAATTAAAGCAACAATATATTATTCACCTTGCATGGGGTTGTAATGTAATATGCAACTCTTGTTATTTATGTGGGCTTGAGAGGTTATGATTTGAAATTATAAGAGAAGGACTCCTAGTGACAGAGCTGCTCTGAATCAGGCTAAAACAGCCCTTTGTTTTTAAACAGCTTCTTGGTTGCAGGAGATGTTGATATTCATTTCATACTGGGGTGAATGTTCTACTGTTTCAACACATCATTGCAGATTTTCATTTTGTCATTAAGCAATTTGGCTGTTTTGGAATTTGACTCTCAGAGCTGCTGACTTGCAGCTTTCAGTGCCTTTGTTGTGACCCGTAGATAACTGAGCATTTCTGGAAGCCAGGCTGTTAGTGTGCAGTGGCAGTATGTCACCCTTCATAAGTCTCCTTTCTGTCACCATGCAGTAAAGTACTAAAAACATGGTCTCTGTCTTATGGTTCATATCTGTGTGTTGCATTTATCTTAATCTGGAGTATGTTTCTAGAGGAGCAACATTACTATCAGCAACCATATTACTATATTAAGACCCAGGGTTTTCCAAGTGAAGACCATTAGAGCTGTTTGATGCTTAATCAAGCACTGGGGACTATAAACCAACAACATCTTTTTTGCAGGAGCCCGTGAGGGATGGGACCAAGGTGGCTCTGTTCCAGTGCTCCGCACCTAGTAATGCCCCCACCACCTCTCACTGCCCAGCTCAGCTGCTTTTATGGTGGGACAGAACTAGCAGTGGTTTTAAACATAACTCTTTAAGGTTTCATTGCTGGACTTTGACTTTAGTTTTGTTCTTTGTTTTGACGTTTGGAATTTTTGCCAGTGCCTTAAAAATCAGAGCAAGACCAATACGTTGTCTTATTATCTCAGTACAGGGGCAAGAGATTTGACTGAAAACAGACAATAAGTAATTTAACCTAAGACAGGTGTGAAGGTGGGTTGCAGAATGCAGCAATAATGCAAACATCTTTGTTTGCGTTATTTTTACCTAGATTTACGGTTAAGCACAGGCATTTAGTTGAAGTGCTGTTCTTACATAAACATGCATTCTGGTTTTTTTTTAATTTTGTTTTTACATAGTTTTCTTATGGTTGCTTGTTTTTTTATTTTGAACAGGAAAAACCAAATGCATGATGAAGTCTTCTGACTGTGTTATAAAACATGCTGGTGTGTACAGTACTGGACTAGCTATGGTGGTATGTATACAAATTACAGCCTTTTTTGCACTTTGAGGATATTCTGTGCAAATCTTCATGGAAAAATGATAAAACAGATTTATGGAATCATAGCATGTACCATGCCAAGTTTGCTTTTTTCCTTGCTTTTCTGTAACAAACTGATTTTTCCCTTTATACTGAAACCCCCAAATTTTTGAGTTTTAGATTCAGCTCCTGCGTTTGCAGCACATGTCCTGGATGCTAATGGATCTGTGTTGGTGGCAGGCCCTAAGCACATGAAGAGCACTGGATCCTTACATGCACCACAATTCCCAGCCTTCATTAAAATGTAGGATTATTCTGCAGAAACCTGCAGACTTTTGTAGCTGTTGTTGTAGTACTGCAGAGATCATCAGTAGCACAGAGAGGAACCTGTTCCACTGGAAGGGAATGTTAATGAACAAAACCCCTCTTTTGGGCTCTTAATTAGAGATAATCATAGCTTCAGGCCTTTGAAGTTTTGTTCTTAGAAGGACAAGTTAGTGTCTGCATTCTGGAAAGCAGGGTGTCACCTGTCACAGCCTCTGGATTAAATGGTCTAAACCTCTGTGCTGTTGCTGCCTGCAGCTGGCTGTCAGCTGTTCTCAGTAACACAGCCAGCCTTTACATGCTGGTGTTCCTGAGCTTATCCCATGCATTCACTTACGCAGGAGTGAACACGTCAACAGTTAAATTCGGATTCATCATTGTTTTCTTAGCTTTGTGTGCATGTAATGCACATAGTAATTAGTTACCTATGGGCTGAGAGGGGTCCTTAAATGCTACACTTAAGGATAGCTGAAGTGGAGATCTTATAATTTAATCAAAATAAAAGTTAAAGAGTCTAACTTACTTCTAATGAATTATTTGTTCTTTGCTCTCTGCAGAGCTTGTGCTCTAATATAGCAGAGTTTAAAATCCAAGTGAGTGATTTCAGCTCTAATAGTCTAGAGGCATTTTTCAGGTCTTTGAAATTTCATTTTTGCCAGAACATTGTTATCATTTATGCATCCCAGGTTTCAACTGGAGGACACAATTTTCCATGTGCAAAGTGTGTGATAAGAAATGTAAAAACCAGGATTGAGATAGATAACCATACATTGCATCATACATAATCCTGCAAAACTGAATAACAAACAAACATGAACTGTGCAGCAGCTTGGTTGGAACACAGGTTTGGTTCAATACTCTCACTCAGCCAAAGTGAGCCCACTGAGAGAATGGATACTAGGACATTGAGGATTATGGGATAAGTCTCTCTGTTGGTATTGCAGCAGTCCTGAGATGATATCTTGCTGTGATTGCAGGGTGCAATCTGTGATTTCTGTGAAGCCTGGGTGTGTCACGGGAGGAAGTGTCTCAGCACCCACGCATGTATGTGCCCTCTGGCAGACGCAGAGTGTGTTGAGTGTGAAAGAAGTGTCTGGGACCATGGTAGGTTGCTCACATTTAAAAATAAGAAAATATAAATTACACTTCTTCCCTTGCATTACTTAAGTTAGTGCACCTATATTCTTAACATAGCCTTTTTAGTCTTCACTAAATTAGTCCTTGCAGTATGTTTGTTCAAAGCAAGGATTCTTCCCATTTTAAAAATAGTCATTTTACAGTGGGGAAAGTAAATGACCTGCTCAAGAACATACAGTGCTCAATTCAGGGATGATTATGTAATCTAAATTATAATGGTTCTATCAGCTTAATTATTCACATAATTAAGCACTGCATCAAATTGCCAACACAGTTTTCTGCCATTCTTACTCCATTCTTCTGCACTAGCACAGGTATTTGGATTCCCAGTTGCTTAGGAAACCATACTGATATCCCTTTGTCAAATCTTTTAAAGTGTTTATTGCAAGTGTGTATCAGAGCTGAGCAGAGAAGACTGGTTGAGATTGTGATCTGATTTAGGAAAAATAGTTGCTGCTACAGTCAAATTAAAATGAAGAAAAGTACTAGAAGTAATACTTGCTTTATAGTTATGCTGTCTTATATTGTAGGATGGGAGGTATTTTTCAGTGTAAAAATGGATGGCAGTGTCTAATTTAGGGCCTTAAAGCATTTGTGACAGAAGGGAGAACTGGTCTTCAGTCAAAACTACCGCCTAAATTGTTTTCAGAGTAGGACTTGATGCCTGTGCCCATTGTTGATTATTTTGCCTTGATAAATCTTTCAGGAGGCAGAATATTCGCCTGCTCTTTTTGCCATGATTTCCTCTGTGAAGATGATCAGTTTGAACATCAAGCCAGCTGCCAAGTTCTGGAAGCAGAGACATTTAAATGTAAGTTAGTTATTCATAATCCCTTTCACCACAGCCAAGCAGACTCTCTACTTGTTTCCTCTGTGCTCCAGAATACTCTCCATCACCTTCCCCAAGTAGATTTTGCCACTGCTGGAGGGAAGGGCCTGTTTCCTCTGTACTGGCTTTTGGTATCCAGTTATCCAGACTAAAACTTTTTTCTCTTTCATAGACCTTCCTCCATATCAGAGCATACCTGGCAGTTGTTTTCCTGCCAGGCTCTTACAGGCCTCCCATGGGAAGCTGCCCTTGCAGGAGCCAGCATTCTCCAAAGTTGGAGTGTTGGCAGTAGCAGGACTGCAGCAAAACAACTGGAGCTGCTTATGCTGCTTTTTCACTCCACAAGGCTCTGCAGGCAGAAGGAGCTGTCTTCCACTCTTCTGACTCAGTGATGAACTAGTTCTAGATACCTGTTCCTCCTGGAAGACAGTTGCCCTAAACAATGCCACCTGTCTTAGTCTGGCTAAGCTTTCTCAGGTTGCTGTGGAAGGCCTGTGTGCTGGTGAAAGGTTTGCAGCTGTTCAAGTCCTGAGGAAGGCTGTGACTCAGCAGTCATCATCTGACTCAGTGAGACAGGGTGATCACAGAAGGAAGTGACAGAAATAGTCCCAGAGCATGATTTCAATGTTCATTTCCTCATGGACTGTGGACACATGTGTCAGTAATGTATTTAATGCTGATACATGTTCACTCTTTCTGAGTAAAGAAAAGATAGCTGAACAGATATCCTTTTGAACTTTGATTAATTATTGGACAAAACTGAAACTGCTGTTTGTAAGAGGGTGTGATGGCCATGCCCGACATTAGTCACTCATTACTCATCTCTGGCTGAAACACGGTATCTTCAAGGGAAGTTAAAAAAAGAACAACAATAAAACAAAACAAGCCAAGACTATGCATATTTGAAATAACTAAATTTTTCTAGCAGCATTTCTTGCCTACCTAATAATAAATATGATTTGGTTTATCACAAGACAAGCATTTGTTTGTTCTTCTGAAAACTTGCATGCATGTGTCTTGACTATTGCAACATTTTCAATTCTTACTGTAGAAATTGCAGGTGCTTTGTATCATAAGGCTGTTTTCCTTTGAACTGACTAATCTGTTGTTCTAATTGATTTCTCCTGGTCCAGAATGTTTGTGATTTCAATATTTTAATCATTGTCTTTAGACATCTCTTATCTCCTTTTCATGTTCCATACTTTTCTTCCTAGCCAGCTATTTTTCAAGCCTTGCTTAGCTTCTCTTGATGTATTCTGCCAGAATTCTCTTGATGTATTCTCCAGAACACATTTTCTTCCTGCATAGCAATATTGAGGCAGCAACAGCTGTTCCACAAGAAGGTTTTTTCAATGATTGTTGGAAGCTCTCAGTTCACAGATGTGGTATCACACCCTAAATAGAGAGAGAGTTTTTTGAGGGTTTTCACTGTGTTTGGTGTTTTGTGGCACAGAGCAGACTTGGTAGAGAGAAGAATTTTGTCAGTGAGGTAACAAGATTATAACATGTATTCTCTACTTTTACAGAATACATGGTCTTCAAATATGGTCATTCAGTTGTAGTATAAATCCATTTTAGCTGTGAAAAAGGTGCTGTTACTTTCTATCACTATCTGAGAGAAGTTTTTTGAAGTGCAGATACTCAAAAAATGATGAATATATATATGCATTAGCATTTCCAATTCCATCTTTAAAACACACCATAGCTCTAAATCCCACGTCTTTCCTGCTCATGTGGAGAACTCACGATATTTATTTCTTCAGATTAAAAAACTGCTGTCACAGAGATTAGACAAAGAGGAAAGGAATGAGTACTTGCACAGAAACTGGTAAAGTACGTGTTACTGCTTCTCGAGGAGTAACTAATCACCAAACTTCATGTTGCTGCCAATTCCTGAGTGTTTGCCTTTACTGTACTCCCTCTAGTGGAATGATAAAAACAATTTGAAGCTCAAGACAAGTTAAATTTTGGGCACTGATTCTGGTCTTTATAGCTTGTGTGCGAGCTCCAGTTCTTTAACACAGATAGACTCTCTTAAGAACTTTTGTGCGGTCAAGTACATTTCCAGAGGATATGACAGAAAATACAGAGTGTCACAACTTTTCTAGGTTTGGAAGTTTGCAAGCTTAAAGTGGTCTTACATCTCTAGCGCTCCTTCATTTGAACCCTGTGAGAAAAGGAAAAGCAAGATGAAACCTTAACACCAAATTGGTTCTGAAACTTCAGGTTTTAAAAGTTTAGAAGCTCAAGAAATAGTTAAATGTTTTTCCCCTCTTGAAATTTAATTTTTTGTGTCAAAGTGAGGGTTAGAGTTAAAAAAATCTGGTAAAATGGTACTGTGGGGTAAAATGACTGATTTACATTGCCAGAGTGCAGTTGTGTCAGGGAATTAAAAATAAATGCCTCAATTATGGTATTGCATACTTTTACAAGGTTATAAAAACATGACAGGTCTGCAGTTTCCAAGTACTGAATTTGTCATACTGCTTTTCTCCAACAGGTGTCTCCTGTAACAGGCTGGGGCAGCATTCCTGCCTGCGTTGCAAGGTAAAGAGTAAAGCAGGTTGTGAGGAGCTGATTTTAGGCTCATTATCCTTGGCCTCCAAGGCTGGTATCAGGCCTTGCCACATCTTCCTCTCCATGATTAAAAGGAAATTCATACTTTTGTATTAGTTTCTGTAGCCTGGGGTCAGACTTGTGGGGGACAAAAGGTCTTTTATCTGTGCTTGCCTGTTAACCACAAGACAGTGGGAGGTGATCTTTGCGCAGCCCTCTTAGTTTAAGTTGGGCCTGCAATGTGTTGGTGCTTTGAAAAACAGTCAAGACAACAAAATAAATCCTTGGTTGTGAACAGAATCCAAGGCTTTGGAATATGCTTTGATCCAGTGTGGAACTGCAACAATTAGAAAAGTTGTTCTTTTAAACAGTCAAGTGATTATCTGACTAGAAATCGCTGCATCCAAAGGAATAATCTCCACAGTTCATCCAGTTTTCCATAAGAGCAGGCTGATTTGTTGACACTGGGTTTACATTTTTACACACTCAGAAGTAATTTTGTGTAAAAAGTTCCACCTGCTTCATCATCAGCAGTGCCCAGATTTCTCCAGGTGTTCTTACTCTTCTTACCTTCCATATGTTTTCCCTGCACTCTCCCATGGTATCGAGTGCCTATTCCAAATAGTTCCTCTTTCCAGGTATTTTCATTGCACCCTGGTGCTCAGCGTGTGAACTTCCCATGTCTAATTCTTCCTTCAGGCTTCTGCATAGTTTGTTCTGGCATACATCTCATTATGTTTATTTAAGCTTGTCAACACAAACCCAAGTTTGCCAGGCTCCTTGTGGGCAGCACTGCAATCCAGCCCTGGATTATGTTACTTTCTCTGCATGTTTATTGCCCCTTTTATTTAGCCTCTTCCCCAGAAACCCTGGAACCACATTGAACACAGAGGGTCCCTCTGTGCACAGACCCCATGTCCACTGCAAGAGAGACCTCATTAAATTTTAATCCCAGCCAGAAAACCCTGCTGCTGTTAGACAATTTTTGCTTGCTTGTTGTTGAAAAATGTGCTTCTATGATTAAAACATTTGGCCTTTGTATTCTCCCTTCAACACACAGGCTTGTTTTTGTGACGATCATGTGCGAAGTAAGGTTTTCAAGCAGGAAAAAGGGAAAAAGCCTCCTTGCCCTAAATGTGGCCATGAAACTCAGCAGACAAAGGATCTGAGCATGTCAAGTAAGCCAGTTTCTCTAGCTAGCAAGCCATACAAGTGCCATTAGTGATTAATTTCTACCTAGGAGCACTCACTAAAGTCTGGTTACATTCAATTGTTTTGCACAGTTTAGCTTCATTTGTTTAGAGAAAAACTTTGTGTTTCTGAGTTCTGGAATTGAGCAGTCTCATTCTTAACAAATCATTCCAAGAAAGTGAAAGCTTTTGTTTAGTTTGAGATTTTAGTTGTGGAAAAATGAAAAATAATTGCCATTTTAACTACTCTTCAAGTAGTCAAAAAAAATAGAAATTAAATGTTGTATTGGTGGGAACATGATAATTTTTCTTTGCCTGCAGCACGTTCTTTGAAGTTTGGCCGACAGACTGGAGGGGAAGATGCAGATGGAGCTTCTGGTTATGATGCCTACTGGAAAAACCTTTCCTGCAGCAAGACTGGGGATGCAGGTGACCATGAGGATGAATATGATAAGTATGAAGCAGAAGATGATGATGAAGATGACAATGATGAGCGAGGGAAGGATTCAGATTCTGAGGCCACGGATGTATTCAGCAATTTGAATTTAGGAAGGACCTATGCTAGTGGGTATGCACATTATGAGGAATCAGAAGATTAAGCTTAGTATGCTGGCTTTGGAAGGAGCCAAGCAGTGATTCACTGAGTTGTGTATATGCCAGTAGGAAAGAGGGTGGGACTTCTGCAGTAATTCCAAGAGACATTTTTCCTGTAGATGAACTGATGTGGGTTTGGGATTGGGAAAGAAAATCAGGATATTTTTATTCCCCTAAACAACAGAAAGGTTTTGTCCTTGAGTTACTGAGTATAATGATTCAATACCATTTTCTCCTATCAACACAGGAAACTGGGAAAGCTGTAGCTGTTGCTTCCATTTGCCCATCAGAAACTAAGTTTTTTTTTTACAGTAATTTTGTTAACTGATTTCATACATCAATGCAGTGGTGGGTTGGTGACTGCTTTTTTTTTTGGTCTGCACAATAAAAGTCAACTTCATTCTCTAATGAACTGTCATAAATATTGATCTCCCTTGAACAGCTGGAAAGCACGTTGTATACCAAGTGTAAATTGACACTGGAATTACTTCCTTGTTTATGTCAGTATTGCACATCAATGTAGTTCTCTGTGTATTTGCACGTCACCTTTTCAGTATTTTTATTATTAGATATTAATTGGGGGGGGCTATATAGAGTCACTATAAGAGCACCCCAGATAATCAAAAATTTTATGGAAATAAAATGTTGGTATCCTCTCTGCCACAAAAATCTGTAAGGTAGTTTGCCATTAGATGAAAAGGAGACTGATTTCTTCTGTATCTAGCCTTCAGCTCTTTTCCTTGCATGTGATACCAAAAAAATTAGATGGGAAACAACGCTGTATATGAGCTGAGAAGGTGAGAAAACATGGGGGGTTCAAAAATGCTGGGTCCAAATACTGTTCTGTGCAAGCCTGCCAGTACAAGGCAAGGGATCAGCACTTCTGAGCTGAGAAGGTGACACCTGCAGAAGTGTTTGCAGTGGTTCTGATTTGAAAGTGAACATGTTAATTACCCATCTACAGATCTAAGTGATGGCATTTATTTTCCCTTTGTAGGGGAATGTTTTACAGCAGACAGATCATGATACAAGGGCAGCAAACCTAAAATGTTGCTTCGGCTTTCTAAATGCCTTACTTTAATGCAAGAGAGCCCATTTTGTTATCTGTCAAATACCTGAACTGATTATACCATTGCCTGCTTTTGTGATGTTTCTCTACTCTTTCTTAACAGCTAAAGGTCATGTGTTAGCAGAGCATGCTCTTTTGAGAATCATTTTTAATTATGTTAAGATTGCCAAATGAACATTTTGTAGCAAAACAGGATTGGAAAACCTGGTCTTTATACTTGCCTCCTAAATGCATCTCCTACCAAGTGCATGAAAGACAAGAGCTGGGGTCCATCCAGGACAAAAACAAACTGCCAGAGAGCACAACTTGGTTATGGCAGCTGAGGGAGAAACTCTGTAGGAGAAAGGGGCACAACTGGTGAGTGCATGCCTTCAGAACTGGAGAGGAGACAAGTGAATGCACTGTCTGAAAGCCAAATCCCCTTCAAACATTGAAACATCCAATATTGTGTGCAAAGGTCTATCTTAAATTATGTACCTGAGAGATGTCTTGATTTGTCTTTTGCATAACCAAAATGAGGTGATGGAAGCAGGACACCTGCCAGTTCAACACAGATTATTTATTTGTGAAATTGGCACATGTGAGGGAATTTCTGCTCAGCTTCATTTGGTCCAAAAACTTCCACATTGAGTCCATCTGTGACTGGTCAATTCCAGCAACAATGCCAGTTTCTAAATCTTGGCTGATGTTTCAAATACAAAACACTTATACATCAGTACCAAGTCCTATACAGAACTGAGGAAAATACATGTGCTTCTCCATATATGTAAAATTATGGCTGCTTGTGTGTCATTTATTAATATTACTTAGCCACACAAAACCCCTCTTTAAGGTTCTTGGCTTTTGAATTAGGTTTTTCCTCTCTGAAATCTGCTGCTGTCACTGTCTGTGCCAAAGGCTGCTGACATAACAGAATTAATCATCATAATCAGGGTAAAGAATTATTCATTTTCTCATTGAAGTGCCCTTGCACCGATCCTTGCTAGATCAGTGCTCTGGAGCTAATGTGTGTTCCTATGGCACATTGGAAGTGAGGGTCACAGCAGTACCTGCAGCAGATGCTCAAGGTACCTGCTGTAATTTAGGAAGGTCACTACTCAGTGGACATTTATTTGCTTTTCTTTTGTGCTGCTGTTCAGAGCATTGCAAACGCCTGTGCTGTCAGCCTGTCTGGGAATTGGGATCAGGAATTAGCCCTGCAGTGCCTGGCCTTTCAGGGGTCAAAACAGGCAAGTTTAAGCTGCTTTAAAGTAATCTGGTGGATTCGGGCTGGAACAGACAAAGAAGTCAATCTGTGGCAGCACAGGCTGGATAGGATGTGATGTGTTGTGTTTTCTCTGCTTATTCAGCACAGCTAAAAGCAGGTGCTCTGTTTGGGACAAGCCCTCAGAGCTTGCTTTCAGAGGAAGTGCATAATTTTGATTATCTTAAGGTAAATGGCAGGAACAGGATGGAACAGAAAATGAACATGTATTCTGACTTTATTGAAAAGCAGGTCAGGGACAAAATAATATTGGCCCCATTTTTCTTCATTGCTGTACATTTCCTTTAAAAATACTGTCCCTGGTTAAAGGAAGTTCTGATTTGAGAGAGGGACAGTTCTATCATGTAACCAGTAATACCCATGAGTTCTGTGTTGTACTGCAGCAAACTAAGACCTTGATAAAATCTTACACTTCAGGTTTTTTAACCTCCGTGATGACTATTTAAACAAAGCTTAAGTAGGACTTGAATTAAAATCACAGCAACTTTTATTGTGCCTATAGAACCTGAAAAAACAAAAAAGCTGTGATCACCTCTGTAAGCTCTTTTCTTGCATTTATTTATTATGGTGACAGCACCAGCTCACTATGAATTTGTTGGTGCTCCTGTAGATTTAATGCGCTTTCCATGAAATGAGGGTGTAATTTAGCACCTGTGACTGGGAATCTTTTGATCAATCCAGTATTGCTGGTTTTCTTTCCAGAAAATGAATGGGAAGATCATTATCATGTACTGAGCAGCTGAAAAAGTAGTAGCAGGCATGTCACAGAGAGCTAGAGGACAAACTTGGAAGTGCTCAGAGTCCTCTTTGTTTAGGCAGAAAGGTATTAGTGTGTCTTGCAAGACGCTACATGCATCTGTCCAGGTCCTGATTCTATTTCCAGAGGAGCCAATGGCAAAGTTCCCATTTATCCAAGTGGAAACAATTCAATAATCTTCAGTACCTACAGTTCATCTTGAATGTCAGGAGGTGTTATGGCACACAACATGAGCATAAGCAGAAGCATGGAAGATGAAGCAAAGCTTTTAACATGAGGTTAATATGTTAACTATTAGCATGAAAATACTAGTTCTAAATTTCAACAGTTTCACTGGAAAATGCTCTCAGGACTGAAAGATGGAGCTGCTTAAAGCAGGAAGAGATCAGATTCTACAAGATGCAGAAATGTAATTACTCATCTCCTAGAAGTCTTCATGTAATTAATAAATATTTTCTAAAAGCTCAAAGCACTTAGGACATAGACAAATTTTTTCATCTCTGTTTTTTAGGTACATAAATAGAAAACACAGTAGTTGACAAAATCACAGCCTGAACAGTTCAGTTGGCAGCAGCCCTCTGCAGCTTGGACTATCCATCTCCTACCCATGAAGCTCCCGACTAAACATATTTTATGACACTCATTTATTAAGATTATGTGTGCTGTAATTGGCTAGTACACATAGGAAATTTGAAGCAGAGCCTGTTGTTTTAGCTTCCATAAGAAGGATAGACAAAAATCAGCAAGTCAATGTCAGAGATGTGAAGAATAATCCATAGAAAAGCCACTAGTTTCCCTTTGCTAAGCAAACAGTAGGTTCACAAGCCTGTACTTCAATATGGAAGGGGAAAAAATAAGTTGCATTTCTGTGTCTCACCAAATTAAGCTACTACAGATAAGCATGTTTGCTGAGAAACAACTGCAAAGCATGAGAAAGCCTATTGTAGCTATCCCAATTCCTATTTTCTAGCACTAAAATATGCTAAAGTGTTTGCTGCATTTTTTTAAACCCCACTTCTGCAGCCTGTGGTTCTCCCAAAGTGTTTCCCAAACTTAACTGTATTTTGAAATTCACTTTGGTTTCCTTCTGAAATCAGAAATAATGACTGCCTCAGGGCCCAAGTAATGTTTGCACTTCATCTTGATGTTATGACACATCTATTGTAGATGTTCACTTTACAAAAACACTAATTAAAAAAAAACTTATTAGAGTTTAAAAATGCCAACCCCCCCACATTTTTTTTAACAGGTAATAGAAGTATTTTACTGCTATAGGTGGCTGTTGCTGTTCCTACTGTTTTATTTTTGGCATAGAGAAAGAGATTGATTATTTTGAAAATGAATCACTGCTAGTCAGGGACATAAACCCTTGGGGTGCCTCCTGTCTGATTTAAATTCAGCACCTTATTTTGATGGCAGAGACAAGGATGAGCCCCTCTGAGATTTTCCCACCATCAGGAGAGGTGTGCAAAGGCTTCACCCTGGATGTCAACACTAATTCACAAGGTGTGCCAGCTGAAGGTGGTAACAACTGAACTGCGACCTTTCACTAGCCTACTTTGGAAGCCTGCAGAAACCCAAATGCATCCTGCCTGGAAAAACAACTACTGCAAAGCTGAATCCCATGAGAAGGTATTTGCACTCTGCTTTCTTCCTCAGGAATAACAGAATATGTCCATAAGCTTGTGCAGAACTCATTATTACCATTTTTACCTTATTAAAAAAATAATCGATTGAGCACAGATTTAAGCAAGAAAATTATGTAGGAAGTTCAATAAAGATGTTTCCCTATCTAGAGCTGAACAACAAAGATGTACTGAGTGCTTTGAAGGAAGGATATGCAGAGGACAGCACCATATGCTCACAGTTGGCTTTTTCAGCACCCTCCTCTTAAGTCTGGCAGTGCAGACCAAGAAAGTATTATGCAGAGCTTAATCTTGGGGCTTTTGTTTGCCAAAGCATGCACGGTTCCTGTGGAGCACTGTGCAATTCCTTACCAGGCATTTAGCACATACAACCATTGCTACCAGATTTGGAACATTAAAATAATTCAGAAGTTAGATAATAAATTGCATTCCTTGCACATTCTCTACACTTTCTCGATGTTACATGCATTTCAAAGATCCCCTCTTGACATTTACCTGCTAGTACTGCACAAGAACACTGCTGTGATCTACTGTCAAAAGCATTTCTGAGCAGACAGGGCCAACATAAAACGTAGCATATTCCATCTAAGCATATCACACCTTCAGAAAAATACTGCTCTTTTGTTCAACAGTTCACAAAGTCATCAGCAAATTAACCATGTAAGAAGTCTTTCCTGCAAGCAACATTTCTGACCCTGATCTAAGTCAGTAGGTTTTAGTCAAGTGAGCGCAGGCCTGTGCCCAGCATCCTGCTGGTGCTGGAGCATGGATTCCCACCGTTCCCCAGGCTCTGTCAGAACCACTGCACCCTGTGTAGCCACCCCTGCAAGCACCAGAGCTCGCTCCCAAAGGAAACCACTCACTGCCACAAGCTTTCCCCCTCCTCTGCCTGCAACCAGCTGCAGTCGACCATCACATTTCCCTTGCAGAGAAACCCAAGCTGTCACTCACCCAGAGGTCAAGTGACTCCAGGCCGGCCAAAGCTCCTTGACACCTCCCAGCTCACTCACTGCCTGCTCTCCTTGTTATAACCTCTCTCCCACCTGCACCCCTTCAGCAGGGCCCATCTGACTCTGCGTGGGGCAGGTGTGCATGCCTTCTCTCCTCAGCGGGTCTCCATCATTCCCCACACATGGCAATTCCTGCAGCCCTGGACTGTTGCTGTTGGATGAGCTGCTGTGGCCGCTCTGCACATTTGCAGATGCTATGTGATCAAATACTGAATCCTGCTGTACCTTCCTTCTTCTTCAGAGGATAAAATGTTGCAGCAAAAAGTATAAATAACATTTATCCTCTTTAAGATGTGACAGATCTCCTATGCTATGCTATTTTATTATATCTAAAATGAATTTACAGATGATGATATATATTTTCTGCTGACCCTGACTGTTTTATCTTAAAATCTCTTGCTACAATGCCTTCATAATATATTAATATGACTATCTCAGCTTCTAGAAAACTAAAATATAACCTCATGGTCTTTTATGTGCTGTGATTTTTTCTTGGATATTAAAAAAATATATTACAGCTATATCAGATTATTAACATTGAAAATGAGCCAGAGTCCCTAAAGTACCATTTAAAAATATCTGAAAGCCTTTGTCCTTTTGGAGATCTTTGGTTCCCAGATAATAACTTGCTTCCAGGTTTATACAGAAAGTTAAGAGGTCTTCCCACTTGCTCCATGACTGCTCTCATAAGCTGCAGCCCAGCAGGAGAGCGTGTCCTGAGGTGACAGGCATTGCTGCTGCTGACGGAGAATTAGCGTCAGCCCGAGCAGTGATGTGACCCGTGAAGTTGCAGGACATGGTGTTTTGTTTCCAACTAAGCTCATGCTCTTTGGTGAAATACCCTAAGGTGAGAACAAAAGCCAAATGATCTGTCATGTTCTTTACTGGATTAAGTCTAGCATCTGCATTTTGTTCTAATACATGGAATATTGCCAAACAACATCACTAATAAACCTGAGGATTGTTTTTCCTATACTCGTCATTTCTAGTCCTTCAGCTCCCCAGGTGCTGAACAGTGCTCTGTGGGTTGTGCTCCTTTGCTCAGAATAATTTCAGCACTTTTCTCTCCTGCCAAAGCCCCACTGTTGCCCACTCACCTTTAGGTTCAGCTGAACTGCAGGAGTTGATGTCTAGTCCAGTAAGCCATGTCTGTGTTAGGATGGGCTGGGTTGCAGTGGAATGCAGCCTGTGGACTGTCCTTGGATAACCTCCGACTTGTTCTGAGCCTGTGGGACATAAGGGAGTCCTTTCAGACACACTTGCAACTGTGGCAGGGTCTGCACCATTGTGTTGCCCCTTTCCCAATATTAGTATTCCTTCTGCCACTAATATTGACCGTTTGGTGTGTGAGATTAAACCTATGAAGCCTTGGAACTTGCTTTTGCAGTGTGGTAAGTGATGGAGAGCCCAAGTACAACTCACTTCTATTTACCCAGAACTGGCAGCTGGGAACAGCAGGAGGGAATTCTTGTCTCAGGAATCTCAACCCAGCACCACTTGCTGGTTTCCAGGGAGCCATTTCTGCCCAAAGAATCAACTCTAATCAAGGACCAAGGCAAAGAGCACAAGCTCTAGCTGCTTGCAGAGTTCATGCTCTCTCGAGTAATGCCTCTGCTCGGAGCCTTGCAAACTCAAGCTAACAGTACACAACATTTCATTCTGAAGGTGAACAAAAAAGCCAGCACAGAAAGCTCTTTGTGTGCTTTGGTTTTCTGCAGACAACAGGAATCTCCAATTTTTGAGATTCAAAACTAATGAATACACATATAGCATTAGTGACTGTAGTTTAAAAAGCCCTCACTGAAGATTCAGCTCAAATTGCCTGTGTTAAGTGCAGGAAATCAGCAAACAATAATTTCCTGCCATTTAAATTACAAGAGTTGTGCAATTGATCTTGGGAAAGTTAGGAATGAGCTGAGATAACAAGTATCCACTTGCAATCACAGAATCACCAAATTAATTTGGTTGGAAAAGACCTCTGGGATCATTGAGTTCAACCTTTGACCTTGTCAACCAGAGCATGGCACTGAGTGAGGTGTTTGAATGATGATTGTGTTGTAGATGTCGGCGAACCCAATGTGAAGAATGATGATGTCTGACTTATTTCAGAAGGCTGAATGATTTCTTCATTATAATTATGCTATGATACATTAATATACTATATAAAAGAGGATACTAAAAACTACATGCTACTCTCTCTAACTATCATATCTAACTCACTCACAACTCGTGACCCTGTTCGCCAGAGTCCAGACACAGGTGGATCCGATTGGCCATCAGGCCCAAACAATCCACCCTGATCCAACCAGGCATTCGCTCTAGGTAAACAATTCTCCAAACACATTCCACAAGAGAAAAACAAGGAGCAGAAATAGAAATTGTTTTCTCTTTCACTTCTCTCTGTGCACCTTTATAAAAATCCTGAGAGAGAGAGAAATGTGTTTGCCACAATGATTGCACCACCTCCCTGGGCAGCCCGTTCCAATGTTTAACAACACTTTCTGTGAAGAAATTCTTCCTGATGTCCAACCTGAACCATTCCTGGCACAGCTTGAGGCTATTTCCTCTTGTCCTGTTGCTTGTTGCCTGGGAGAAGAGACTGATCCCCATCTGGCCACAGCCTCCTGTCAGGGAGTTTTAGAGAGTGGTAAGGTCCCCCTTGTGCCCCCTTTTCTCCAAGAGAAACACCCTCAGCTCCCTCAGCTCACAGGACTTGTGCTCCAGACCCTTCCCAGCTCCATTGTCCTTCTCTGGACATGCTGCAGCATCTCAACATCTTTCTTGTAGTGAGGAGCCCAGAACTGGACACAGCACTCAAGGTGTGGCCTCACCAGTGCTGAACACAGGGGGACAATCACTGCCCTGGTCCTGCTGGCCACACTACTGCTGATCCAGGCCACGATGCCACTGGCCTTCTTGGCCACCTGGGCACAGCTGGGATCATGTTCAGCTGGCTGTAAACCAATTGTTACCATATGAACAATCAAACACTTTACCTTGCTTCTAAGAGCCCAATCTGAAAACAAACTCAGCTTTCACAGATACTGAGACTTCCACAGATACTGAGTTTTCCAAACTCATCTTTCACAGATACTGATAGTAAAATCATGGGGATTTGGGGAGTTAGAAGGAAAGTTAAGCTTAGTAGGCCCTGGTAAAATACCCTGGGAAAGTATAGGCCTTGTACTTGCTAGAACTGCACCTGTGTAGCTGATAAATGATAGAATTGTTAGATGTGATGATTGTTTAGTAGTTAAATATAATTACTGTTTAATTGTAAGAATAATCATGGGAAACCCCATGTGGTCAGGGGCTTGAGAAAGATCACGAGAAATTAATGCTTGGATAAAGTCAATGTATACAATAGAACAATATAAGTTTAATAATTAATATATAAGTTATGTAACGATAGAATATAAAATACATTCCGCTCAAAAGCCATGTCAGAGTCAGATTTGGGTCTGTACCCCTGATTCCCAGAACTCTGCAATAAAAGCACCTGCACAGAATCATATCCCATGATTCTGTGTGTTCCTGAACGCTAACAATACTAAGACTTCTGTTTTCATCTTAATTGGAAATTTATGGCACAGTGGATCAACTGCTTGCTGCTACAGCCACACTCTGCAGGGAAGAGGAAACCAATATCATGCTTGACTGACTGAAGGAATACATTTTAGAGGCGTGGAAGATGAAGTAGAAGTGCAGGAGGTGGAATTCCCAGGTCTACTGTATACCGCAATATATTCTGAGATGTTGGAATTGCGTGCTATCAGTCAGTTCAGATTGATCCTGAGATCTGGTTGCATCAGATCTGTGGTCATCATTCTTATTCCTGCCATGGAAAGAGGAGTCTTTAATTTCACTTTTGCATTTTGATAGCCACCATGAAATATTTCATCATGGCTGAAATGGTGAAAGCTGTTTCTTCATCTGTGCCTGTAAGCCACAAAAGCACTAGTTTTTCATATGAATAAATCTGAGTTCTATAGCACTTTGAAGATCCAGAAAGTTTGTAAAATTCTCTGCTTTTACCAATGCCACTACTCGAAACATTTGGATTCCAGGTTGATCCCATTGTGTCTTTATTAGTATAAGAGTAGCTTCTGACCAAATGGTCTTAAATTTGTGCTTCTAAATATTACAGAACTTGTACTGTCAAGAGAAAAGGTCCTTCTGTCACTTGTCCTTTTTACACAGAGAACACTCAGTTATGTGATATATAAAATGCATCACTGCCCAGCTGAAAGAACTAACACAGTATTTATCTGGTTTCAGATCCATCCAGCCAATGATATGATAGCTCAGGTATTAAACTACCTTTGTGATTTCAATTACCTACCTTTTATATACCTGGAAAGTAAAGTTATCAGCATAAAAACTAATAAAGCAGAGAGTTCTATAAAAGTGGCACGTGAGTTACTGCAGTTGCTTTAGGCAATGTAACCTACTTCTGCATAGTCACAGATGGGGAAGGTTTACTCGTTGCCTAAAATTTATATGTGCAGAAAGAAAAGCAAGACACAAAAGCAATCCTGTTTCCTCTACCAACTCAGCTTTTTCTTCTCCCCACTGCTGTCCTGTCCCCCATCCCCTGCCTCCCCAGCAGCCAAAAAATCAAATCAATTGCTTTTAAAGGCGAGGGATGAAATGGGACTATACTGTAAAGTGAAGGAGAAGGTAAGGTGAAGGAGAAGGTTATTAACTAAAATTATATTGCAGCTTAGGGGATAAGAGTAACAGTCCAAAGATGTAATGAATTTCAGAAACCCAAAATGCAGCTGTTTTAAATTATATTTTTTATATTTGATTGATCAGGCAAATATGTTACTTTAGAGATAAGGCAAAACTTATCACACTGAGAGATGGTTTCTGGTCACAGTGTCATCTGGTTAAAAAGATGCAGCACCCAAGGGCTCTGCTTGTTTATTAAAAGCATCTATTTTATTTCCAGAAGAAAAATTAAAAATCATTGCTTCCAAAAGGGTGTGACAGAGCTGGAAAGACAGAGTTAGTTTAAGTCTGTGAAATTACAGGGACCCTGACCCTTCTCCTTCCTGCATATGATTGTCAGTCACATCAGAGTCCTGCTAATTTCAGCTTAACTCCTGTACTGCCCAAGAGGTACTAACTGGAGTATGTCAGTGTGTGGGTTTAACTTCTGCTGAGGAGCCTGATGTCACTGTGAAAGTGGTAAAAGCCAGCCCAAAGCAGTGGAGGAGCCCCATCTTCCTGAGCCAAGGTGCCTCAGCAGGATGTAGCACCTGAGCCAGGTGGGTTGAAGCTCATCTGGGTGTGTCTGAGCTGGTCCCGCTGCCCCAAAGCGGGGCTGTGTACAGCGGGGAAGACATCAACTCCAACAACAGGCCTGATGTTGCAAATCTGATGCTGTGTCTTCCTGCCCAATTTACAGCAGAGGCTGAAGCCCCCCTAGAGCAGTCTGAGCAAGATGGCACTCGTGCATTCACTGCTTGGAAGAGTGTGTTTGCTGCACCCTGGGAGCTCTGGTCCCACTGTGCAGGACCCACACGCACATGCTCCAGGAAGGCATTGCACAGGACAGGGATTGGAAGCAGCAGAGCTGCTGCAGCTCTAGCACAGGGGTCACCAGAGACATCCCAGGCTGAGGCTCACTAACCCGCATAAACTGCTTCCTGGGCTTGGACAAGGACCCTCACCAAGGAAATATCCCCACTCAGGCCTTATCTCCGTAGTGACAAGTAATTTTCTCACTACAGGGAGAAACTGATGCACAGGATGTTCTACCTGAACACTAGAAAAATTTCTTTACTGAGCATTGAGCACTGGAACAGGCTGCCCAGAGAGGCTGTAGAGTCTCCCTCACTAGAGATAGTCAAGAGCCATCTGGACACATTCCTGTGCCATGTGCTCTGAGATGACCCTTCTTGAGCAAGAAGGTTGGACCAGATGACCCACTGTGGTCCCTTCCCAGCCCATTCTGTGACTCTGTGATTTTGTCTTTGCTTGAACTGGCAGTGGGGAGAGAGGCCTTACGCTGGGCAATTGCGGCTTCACAATTACACTGTTTTTTTAGATCCCAGTGTGCCAAATGCAGAGGGAATGATGGAGAAGCACCTGTCTTCAGATGTGTTTCATTTCACCTGCCACTCACAGAACCTGAAGGCAGAATACGGTGAAAAGAGTATTTGAGGATTGAGTTCACTTTCTTTTCAGCAGCATACTGACTGCTTTTAATGTTGCAAATCTTTGGGCTATAGAAAAATGTATATGGCTGAGAGGTTTCTCTTGGTCTGTAGTCACTGTCACAACGGAATTCCTCCAGACTCCTTGTCGTTTCTTCCTTAGTTCCTCAGAGACCTCTGCTGCTGTTCCTGGCAGCGGACCAAGGGGAAAGCAGCTTCAGTTGAAGCTCACCTTGTAGCAACAAAACACCATTGATCAGCCACATCTGTCAGTGCCAACATCTTTTTGAAGCTAGCACTCTTTTAATGCCTGGCTTCTCTCTGTATTTAAGGTTCAGGTATGCAATGTAAAGAACTCCCCTGGAGAGTAATTTTCTTTATTTTTCATCCTATTGAAAAGAAAATCTCCTGCAACTGACCACCCCTGAAAACATCAGGTCAGATCCATCTCAGGCCAGGCATGGGAGGTCCTGAGGTCCTATTCCTACCCTCCAGTGAGCTGCCACTGGTGGGTGCAGAGCATTGGAAACACCAGCCTGGAGACATCCAGGCTGGGATTAGAGGCCCTGGGTTATCGTCAGCTGCACTGGTACTCATTCAGGGCAGTCCCTTTAAGTAAACCAGACGTATTTTCTATTTATACCTAGGTACTTACTGGGCTGTTGCATTGAAAGATCCTAACCTTGCTTTCACCCCTGTGGGATATTGATTTTAAGAAAATACTCTATCCTTAATTTCTCAGGGTTGCAACACAACTTAATAGATCATATACTTAGGGATCCACTCCCATTAATTTATAGCTTACATTTTCACTCACAACACCAAAATGTCAGTGGCTTTAGCCTTTTCAATAGAATTTCCTCTGAGAGCACACAAGGAAAAAAGAAGGCAAAAATAAGCTTTTATTTAAAAAACGCCATCCATGTATTACCTTTGAGCATGGAGGAAGAGTTATATGAAGGCCCTTCCATTTATCTTTTCTTTGAGCAAGCTAAAACCCCCATTTATTCCTTGATGATTGACTTTTTTTTGTTTAGTGTGGCCCTTATTCCCTTCTTGTTCGCAAATTTAGCAAGCGTGAAAGTTTGCTATAGTTGACATCAGTGGAGTTTTATCAGCATAAAAATAGACAAAAATGTAAGTACTACTGACAGAAGAGGCAGTGTCTGAAGGAAAAAAATATGCATTTGCTTTTATTGAAGTGAAAGAAATTTAACTTATACTTGTCTATTTGTAGCTATATTCCTTTGAAGCGTTACAAAACCTCATGAAAATCTAGATGTTAGAGACTGTATAATCACTTAGAAAGTTAATGTGCATAAACATACATAAAATGATTGTTTGCTTTTTTCCTGCACAGCTCTTTTACTGTATTACTGTATAAATCAGACCTACTTTATTTTCACTTGCTTAGCTTTGTACACTTTTTAAAGCATCTCAATGAATGAATACATATTTATAGATCCTTACAGCCTTAAACCCCAAATTTATTACTGTATTTTCACAGCAAAAAAAAAAAAAAAAACAAAAAAAAAAAAAAAAAAAAACAAAAAAAACAACAAAAAAAAAAAACACAACCAAAAAACAAAACCTTCCAGACATTTTTCTATGAAACATATTCCTGGATATAGGACTGGGGGATTTAATGGCTCAAAATATGATTTCCAACCTGGGAGGTGTGTGACAAATCTGAGTGAAAATGTTATGTCACAGAAGTGTAGGGAGTCTCAACAGAACTGGAAACTCCCCAGCCCTGTCCTGTTCTAGTGGCAGCTGGGATAATGGTGGACATAGCTCCCTGAAGACTGGAATCTTTTCTTTCTTGTTCCTGCCAGTACCCAAGAGCATATGGCCATGGTTTTATGGATGAGATAGGTACAAGTTACAGCCATGCAGAAACCTGGGGTAAAATCACCCTGATCATGGGAAGCATATGGATCCAGTGAGGCTTGAAAGCTGGGCCACAGCATGCTCTGCTGGCAGCACGTTCCTGTGTGCCTCAGAAAGGATGATCCTGCAACAAAGGGATGGAAAATGATGTCTCTCCCATGCCAATTGCAGTCCTGGTTTAGAGAGAGCAGGACAAACCAGAAAGGGTGGTAAGGGAGGTCCTGCCTCAGGATTATGCTCTGAATGTGGCAATATCACAGGAGAAAAAGCACAGGCAGGTTAGGGAAATGTTGCAGGGCAGAGAAGAGTCATGTGCTTTCCAATTTTTTCTTCTAACTGATCAGTGATCTGTTAGATAGCAAAGCCCTGGTGGTCTGTGCTGCATGTCCTACACTCAGAGATGTTTTGCGGGCAAAAAACATTTGTTGCAGCGATGCCTTTGGCTGTAGTCACATGTGGGACTGGTTCTGGATGTTCAGAAGGGGAAGAAGTATCACCTCCCTCCACGTAACACAGACAGCCTGCTAGGTTTTTCTTGCTGCTCTTACATGAGTCATGGCTTTCTCTGTTGGCCCCTATTTACAATTTACCCAAAAGCCCTGTACATGCGCATTCTGGCCTCAGGGACCACAGAGGTTATAAGCATGAGTGGTGCTGCGGAGAAAGGACCCCACAGTGTTCGAAAGTGGTCAGTCCAACTTCCAAAAGGGGACCTCAGTGAGAATATATGTCACAGTGGTCCTTGCCAATGGCACAATGGCTCTGCCTGTAACGTAGATGTCTGTCTAATGGGCACTGAGCTAAGACCAACAAAATACAAGTCATACAGGCCTGAAGTGCTTCTGATGTTAATGATTTCTGATTACCACTGACTCAAGCTGCAGCTGTATTTTATTAACACTGTGCACAGTGAGTAGAATTCCACATGGAGTACAAAATACCTTTTCTCTTGTTTTGCCTGTAATTGCAAAAGCTTAAATTGTACTTGTAGCTGTTTAATGATTGACCTTAAACAGCGCATTTGTTATAGTGGACCATTGCAATTTGGAATAGAAACATCACACAGAACAGGTCTATGATCTCTATGATGCAAATAAAAATAGTGCCACAAGTGAAGAAATAAATATTTCTTTCCATTTTGTCTTTTTATTTTTATTGCTTCCCTAGGTCACTTGAAATGAAATTGTCCTTCACAGGTCAAGCTGTGGCTGCTTTGCAGACAGGAAAAAAGACAGTGCTTTAGATCATTAGAGCCCTGCAGATGTTATAGCAATCCAAATGATTTGCATTTCTGAAGGAAAAGCTTTTATTTCTGAACTGTTCACCTCTTATTGATCTAAAAATGTACCTTTTTTTTTTTTTGTCATGAAAATGCCTGTCCTCAGAATTGAAAAAAGAAGACATAGTCCTAACCTTAATGTGCTGCCTCTCCATCAGCTCCTCCACCCCTGAGGAGCTGCCCATGGCACTTTCAGTGCAAGTGATGGTCATGGAGGAAGTGAGCACTTTGGGCAGTGGAGCTGCACTAGGACTTAGTGGATAAAGAGAAGGAAAAGGAGGTGGAAGACTCAGCCCCAGCCCAGGGACCAGATGGGCCACTTTCTGTCACAGGAAGGAGGCTCCTCTGGTTCTGTCAGCTCCAGAGCCCAGGAGCTTTTTATGAACTGGCTGCTGGCAGGCAAAGTGTCAGAGTCCAGGACATCCCTCTGGCTGCCCTGGCTGTCTCGAGACCCTGGCAGGGGGCTCAGGGACCTTGGCAAGAAGGCAAAAACACCTGTGGCTTTGATTTTAGCCCATGGAAATCTGCCAACTCTGCAGGAGGAATTACAAGCCAAAAGGGTTTTAGTAGTGTGATATTTGAATTAACACAGGGTGGAAAAGCAGAATTTTGGGATTTTAAAAATGTGGTTCCGGGGTACGAGATGGAGGGATTTGGGCGTGTCCTAGCCTTCTCCTTCGTCTTGTCCTCCATGTCTTGCTGTGATGGTGACAATTTTCTACTGGTTTAAGGTAGAGAAACACTGTCTGACATAAGTGATAGTTATTGGCACGTTTTTGTTAACATGCTACACGTTGTTTTGAGTATATAATGTGGGAGCCACCTGAGGCTCGGGGTAGAATGCTGTGGTGGACTTGCTAGGCAGAGCTCAGCAGGTCAGAGAAAGAATGTTGCAGATAAGAAAAAATAAGCAACCTTGAAAGTGCAATCAGAAGCATTCCAGACTCCCTTCATTGGCTGCAACAGGCTAGGGAAAGGACTTTCAGATCGTTGGGGTCCTGACAAGCTGACCCCGACAGCAAAGCTGTGCAGCCTTCGCAGAGTTTGAGTATAAGTCTCAAGTGGATGTTTAGACGAGACTCTCTCACATCCCCATCAGATGGGAGACATGATTGCCCCCACACCCCGAGTCTCTCCTCTGCCACCCTTCAGCGGGGCTGACACAGTGCCATTTTGGGACATGATGGGGACAGAGCAGATGCTCAGCCTCTGAACAAGAACCACAGATATTGGACTGGTGGCACCTGTAGGGGCTACACCTCCACTGCATTTTCTTGCCTGAATCATCTGGGCATCATGTTTTGCTTTCCTGCTACGCTCCCTTTTGTCCAAGAGGAAGGCATCCTTGTCTCTGGGCAGAGGGTGGCTGAGGCTGGGTGCTGCCTTTGAGAAGGCTTCCCTTCCCTGGGGTATCTTTATATGGCTCTTATTTTCAGCCCTTGTAGTGGCTGTCACTGGTGCTGCCAAGAGAGGCCAGGGCCATGCCCTGGGCAGTGCTGGCCTGTGGAGTTCAAGTCAGGCTCAGGAGATGAATGAGCATGCATGAAAAAAGCATGCAGCAAAAGTTAATGGAAAATAATGCCTCATTGCTCACAGAGAGGTTATTACATTTCTAAGGCATTTATGAACAAATAAAATGCATCTACAACTGGAGAAGGAGCTTACCCCACACCTGTCACGTTCCCCTCTTCACCTTCCAGCAATCCTCTCACTTATTAGCATTTCAACACCGCTTTTCTTTGAAGTACAAACTGTATTTTACTAATATTATTTCCATTCATGCTGTGGAAATGAAACTTATGACAGTGTTGATTTCTCAGATCTCCTCAGAGTCTTTGAAATTTGCATTAGATTATTCTAATCACTTAGCCTCGTTGCATATATTTACACAAGTACTTTTTGATGTTTAAACAGATCAGGCTGTGATGAGATGTGCAGGGGGAAATATATACCCCTAAGGAAAGGAATGCTCTTTTTTATCAGACCACATCTTCAACTTGAAGTTTTCAGATAAAGCAGTGGGTCAGTGCCTTTGGGACCTGAGGGAATGACTGTTAGACTGGGAAGATGGAGGGATTGGCTCTGCCTTCAGCAGCAGACAGCAGAGATGGATTGGGGCTGGGTCCCTACAAGTAAGAGGAAGGTGGTGAGGACTTGTCCTCTCTCACCCTTTATCACCAATGTAACCTGTGCTCCTGGCCATCTGACAGAAGGGATAGTCCAGCCTGAACCCATGATGAATGAACCCATATCTACAGACACAAGGTTCTGGGGACTGAGCAGTTGCCAAATCCCAACTCCACTGAATTCAGCGGGAAGAGTAAAATGTCCTTTGGGGACAGCAAAACGCCTGGGACTGTGGTGCAGTTGTGGTAACTCTGACCATGACATCCAGGCAAGTCCTGCAGGACCTGTGCTCTTGTAGGCAGAAGGCAGGGTACCTGGGAAGCATTGCAGCCATATAATTAATTTGTTTTCAGGGCTGGCTCTGTCAGATCCAGAATGAGAGGCAACAGGAGCAGCCTTTACACAGGAAATGTGACTAGGAAAAAGTGGTGGAGCAAGCCAGACAAAGGAGAAACAGATCCCTTGAGGGCTGAAGAAGATAATCTTTCTGGAAGATGCAGGATATTGCCAGCTATCTCACATGAAGTTTAGCTTCCAAAGACTAGGGAACATATTTCTATTGGCAATTCTTGAGGTATTGTAAAGGAAGCATATTCTGGATTATGATCCAGAATCATGTTAAATTTACAATGAAATTTGGAGAAAATCATCCCTTATAATCCCTGTATTCACTGAAGAGTTCAACTTTATGATCTTTGTGGGTTCCTTCCAACTGAGAATATTGTGTGATTTTGTGGTTATCCAACACAATATCCTTAAAGACTGTAAAACCCATGACAAACTGTTTCAACACAGTTTTGATTCTATAACTTGAGATGGTGAAGTTTGTGGGTCTGTACCTTAAAAAAAAAAGAGAGAAGCCTGGTCCAAGAATATGCACTTCCATAAACTCAAAAATGGATGAGAGCAGACTTTCTCACTAACACCCCGAAACTGATCTATCCACTCAGACAAGAAAATAATATGTTTTGAATAAGTCTAACATTTTGACACCAGTGAAGACAGCTTTCTCCAAAGGCAGAAAAGATCTTTTAGCTCTCCGAAGCTTGTAAACCATGTAGAGTCAATTGAAAAAATACAGAACAAAATAAAAATACTCTGCTTTCTGAGGATTCAGAGATATAAAGAGTTTTTTGAAGATAATATTTTCAATTTCATAACCTATTCATAAACAAAAATTTCTAGAAGCAGTGCTCTCTCCTTTCCCAGGACTACCTAAGACAGGGCACCCAAGCGTGAGCTGGAAGAGGAGTGAGCTCATTGCCAGTGCTGGATGGGCAATCACAAAACTCCCACTGTCCTCTGAGGATGCAGCAGAAGGAACACCTCAGGGCTTTCATTCTGGCTGATTTATTTCGTCCTTATTCCTAACTTGCAAGTTTTATGCCTTGCTGCACTGGTGAAGAGATACTGTGATCCATGTGAGACAGCCAGGAGAGAGAGAGAGAGAGAGGCTAATGGCCACTTCTCGCCTTAAAGGACAGGAATCTGTGAAGCAATCAGAAACACCATGAGATTCATCACTTTTCTCCCCCACAAAATTGGGTTAGCATACACAGCAGTACTCACATGGAGTTTTTTTATTCCCAGAGGAAACCAATTTCGACAGGGCCATTTTGACTTATGCCCCAGGTACTGCTTCAGCTCCACATCTGTAGAGGGAGAAATGCATTTTGGTGCCTATCCAACATTAGTAGAACCTCCCAAGATGGACAGGCTCATAACATATTAAGCTTTGAGATCTAGTTCAATTTTTGGAAGCAAATTCTTTGAACAAATATTTATGACTAGGAATGAAAGATGCAATGAAAGGACAAATGCTATGAAATGGCTCCTGAAGTGAGTTTCCCTCAAGTTGCTTATTCCTAATAAGGGCACAGATAGCGCTTGTGCTAAGGAAGAGTGAACAGAATGTGAAGTTTCCAAAAGCAGTTGTACTTTTTTCCTAAAGTAACCTAAAGTGATAGGAAAAACTCTTCCCTTAAAAAGAAGCATATCCAAAGTGTTTCCTCCCTGAGGATTTCTCAGTCTAGAAAAGAAGGATGTTTTTTCCAATGGTTTTCAACATGCTTGTATGTCTGCCTAGTGTTTTGCATCTGACAGTCAAATACTGCTGGTGAGAACCACCAGTTCCTTCAAGGACTTGACTTTGCAGCCAATTTGTAGCCCAAGTGACTATAAAAGAGGTGATGGTAGCCATTATTTTGTTGGATTTAGTCAAAACATTCCCAGAAGAGGCAGAAGGGCCTGCTGGGAGAATAATTATGTGGTTGGCAGTTTGTTTGCATCATCTTTTGTAGCACTTTCTTAGTGGGTTTTGTGTCATTTGAGCACTCAGCTTTTTGAATTAAAGAATCTTTACTGCCATTGTCTCTTAAGCTAACTCTCAGATTATGCAGTCTTGAATGTGCATTCCAGGGCTGCTTCTGTATTACAGGAGATATTAGAAAACTAAACGATATTTTTCAGTATTCCCATTCTTACTTGCAATTAAATTGTCTGTACTGTAGTTGTAACTGAATTACAAAGAGTCCCCTGATCTGATTGCAATGTTTACACAAAAAATTGGCCCATTTGTGTTTTAACCATGCTTCTTTGAGCAGAATGAATATAAAAATTTTCAATACTTTTTTTTTTTTTTGTTAAAATTGCACACATAAACTTTAGTGGGTTTGGTTTTTGGTAGTGATTTTGTTTGTTTGTTAGTTTTTGGTTTTTTTTCATAGTGTAACAAATTACAGCTTAAAAAGCTTGAAAAGCTTTTCAAGAGCAACTTAGGTATCTGGGAAACAGTTCTACTAGAATTTTAATATGATTCAGCATCTTTTGAAAAATAAATAGGTATGAGCCCTGGAAGAGAGTTTGTGAAAGCATTAGCAAAAGATCAGTTCTGAGCTGACAGGAAAATTGAAAGCTGTGAAAGAATCCACGTTAGAAACTGCACTTATTCAACTGACTACAAGGGGTCCATCATAGCTATGAGTGCCTTTTATAGAGCAGGTAGGCAATTAAAAAAACAGCTAACAACAAAACATCCTGCTGGGAGCAGCCTGTCTGGTCCTCTCTGGACCAGTTCCTGTTCCAGCTGCTCTTCCTGATAGAACAGACCAGCCTCAGAATATCCTAAGGCAGCCCTAGATTCTGGTTTTCTGTGGTGGGTGTAGCACCGGGCCTTCCAGCCCTGGATTATGATTGCATATAGACAGCCATGTGTCTGTAGATTTAAATACATTGAGGTGAATACAAAGGAAGGAGGAGAAAAGGAAATAAAGGAGATGAAAATTACCACATCAGAGCCTTTTGCTGCTGTATCGGGATAAAAGTGCATTGCTTGTGACTCCACTCAAATGAGAATCTGCTCTTAGAGAGTTTACTACAATCCATCTTGTTTGTGCACTTGGGGACTTCAGAAGACTTTGTTGGAATGGAGCTGGAAAGAAATTGGATCATTGGCCAAAGCTTTGAAAACCCCATCGTATTGCTATGGAAAGATTATTAGCATTCTCACAAAGATGACTGAATTGAAACTAGAAACTCCTCTTAAAAGCAAAACTGCCTTTGATAAGAATCCTGCACAAAGAACAATAAAGCATAAAAGGGCCTGTGGAATCCTATTTTCTTCTGCATGTGCTTCCCAATTGCTCTCTTTGCTAATGGGTCACTTGGGATGTGTCTTCTTTCCAGCAACTGAACTAGGGCATCTTAGGAGGAGAGCAGGGATCCAAAGATTTCCCAAAAGATATGTTGGTGCTTTAACCAGTTTCTTGAAGGGAGAAATCACTCCATATCTACTTCACCTTGTGGTCACTTGCTTTGCAGAAATATAACTTGACCCACCAGCCAGAATCAGCCTCAGCAACCTGCTCCTGACAGAAGTTAGCACTGCAGAAAAATCCCAAGATATTAACTTATTGACAGTATAGAAATGATAGCTTTATATAGAGAAAGTTGCTATTCTTCATTCCATTCATTTGAAATTTGACTTAACTCTGAAACCAGAGGATTTATATCCCTTTTAAATGTTTGGTAAGTTAGAGTAATCCATATTTTTCTGAATACTCAATGTCTGTCAGAGGTCAATTATGTGTTTTGTGATCCTTGTATGATTATTTTCTCTTATATTTTTTATTCTTGACCTTTTGACCTTCCTTTTATTTTATTTTCCACTAACAAACCCATTCTAGCCCAGGCCTACATTATTTAAAAGTAAATTTCATTATCATTTTATCTAACTTCCTTTATATTAAAGGCTCACTGATCTCCAATTTACAGTTATTTTAATTTAAAAATCCCTCCCTAAGTAAGAACCTCTAAAATCCTCTTGTAAATAATAGCTAGCCATAGCTATTATTGCAAAGAAGCTAGGATTGCAAAGAAAGGTTTTGTGGTTGAAACAAGGATAAATAGACTTAGAGGAATACAGAGAGATTATCTGGGCAGTCCAGTGAAGTTTCATTTCAGAGGTGGCCAAAGGCGACTTCCTAAAGCTCAGCCTTTCCAAGTAGGACATGTTGCTCTCAGAAGGCACCATAAACACTTGAAGGAATCACTTCAGCAATTTTACTGCACAACTTTAGTCTTTCTAAATTCAAAACTTTTCAATAAATGAAGAAAAAAAATCACAACAGGATAACTTAGATCAGTTTTTAAGGTATATTTTTCCTGATATTGCCTGACTTATCGTATAAATAGCCTTTCTTAGGCTCCAGGCAGAAGAGCTCATGAGCTTCTAACACGTCCCAGATCCAGCAGGCTTCACTAATTATTCATATCTGCACACCTCCTCCTCTCAACCAACAAAACATCACCATAGACATGCCAAAGAAAGTGAATTAAGGTGAAAAAGTTTATCTGTAGCACACGAAATCCAGGCTCACTGATACTCTTGTTCTGCAGCTGCTTTCTTTTACTACTGGTTTCTTTGTATCATCTTTGGCTTGGTCAACACAAGAGACAAAAGACCCTTTGGTGTATGAAGGGTCAGTTATTCTCAATTGAATCCATGAAAACCTATGTGGACATGGTACCTCCTGATCTGCAATTAGATTTGGGCATGAAGTCTAGATTTATAAATCTGCTGGGTAAACTTACAGCAGCACTTAAAAATGACAGCGTTTTGATAAAATGAGAGATGCTAGGGTGGATTCCCCCCATGCCCCCTTCTACTTTACAGTTTTGTGGCCAGACTGCTGTGGTAATTCGGGACTCATTATCATTATCTTCATCAAATTATTTTTTCATTTTTTATTGTTCAAACAGAGCGTTTTTTTCTATCTTCCATTTTATTTTATGGATTTTGATCTTACCATCAGGTTGGAAAGCCTTGTTTAGTTCTCTTACGTGTTAGGACCAAAGAAGATAACTAATTAAAAAAAAAAAAAAGGGAAGTACAAAGATGATCTGGTGTGGGTAGATTAGGAAAGGGGAGAAGCAGCACAACAACAATAATTGCCAATAAACGCACACCTCATCAGCAAGCAGAGTTATCAAGTTATTATTCAAAGCAGGCTTCTCTTATCCCAGTAGGTCTGCCTTTCCTTACTTGGGTTTGGAAGAGTTTCTAGCTGTATTCTCATGAGGCCCTGACACATCTAAATTTCCTGTGTGGTAACTTTAGGTCATAATGTGCCTGAAAGAAATTCTCACATTATGAATTTGTCCAAACACGGGACTTATTTAGGTGGCAGTTTCCTCTCTTTGCCCCTTTTCACTGAAACTTTTCATCCAGCTTTACAGTGTCTTGCAAGACTAAATCCATATCATTTATGGCATTGCTGGAAATTAAGTGATACATTAGCAGCCCATGTCCCATTCACTTCTTTGCATTCATCTTTTACTAAGAGGGAAAATGATGTTGTATCCAGAGGAGCAATAGCTTTGCTGGTTTTATTTCAATATAAAAAATGCATTTTAAAACAGGCATAAATTTACGCAGTATTTCTCAGAAAATTAAATGGAGTTATTTGCTTTGACTGCACAAAGGCACAAATAATCATGTTGGCCGTGCACTTAAACCCCTCAGTGGCAGACAGTTGTTCTTGGCCAGTCCTTAATTACTGTAGAGGTATAAGATACTTCCAAGAAGTTTGAGGACATTTGTTCTGACCTGCAGTAATACAGAAAGAATGTGGCAAAAAAGTCTAGCTGCCAAAATCAACTTTCTCAAGATTAAACACCCCATTTATCATCATGATCTGACAGTGATTTCCCAGCAGATGAGAAAACTAGAACCTGTAAATTGTCAGCTGCATGGTGCTTTGTGAGACCAATGGGACAGAGAGGCAAAGAAAAAGTGTGTGAGACCCTTGTTTAATGCTCCCTTCTCTGCTACAGAGGGAGTCCACATGTTCTGTTATCCCTGACAGGCAAGTTTTTCCACTGAAAACCAAGGAAAATTATTAAATGGAGTGAGAGAGGTGAGAGTGAGAAATCAAGAAAAGGAAAATTACCTCATTGCCTAAAGTTAGGGAGTTACTATACTAAGACCGTTTTTACTAATATAAAACAAATTGCAAAAATTAAACAGGGAGAAGGAACAAGAGGTTCCCAGAAACTTGCCTCTGGCAGGACAAGGAACAACATTTCCCTTGTTTTTCCTTCTGACCAAATTCAGATGGACAATGTTGTGAGGATGGTGTGAATAAGCCTGTGCTGCTGGTTCCCATGAAGCATTTTTCACACATTTTGGTCTATAGGGTGCTCATATTTGTAAGCATTCAAATGACCTAAAAATAAAAGAAGCAAAAATTTCTTTGGGAAAATTCCAGTTACTCACAGACATTGTCTGGGTTCCAGTAAATCAAGCCTATGCCATTCTGTAACTAAGCCACAATTCACTTTGACAGGCAGATTTTTTATTTTTGACTTTGGGAGCTTGTTGGATTTTTTTTTATGATCTTGGATGTTTTTTACTATTAACTAAGGAAAAAGTTATAATAGAAGCATTATTCCTCTTCATTTTATTATGAATTAACTCCTGGTTCTTTGTGAAATTTCCCAAGAGTTATTATGTAATGGGTTACATCAGAAAGCTCTGATTTAGATTCTTATGTGATTAAACACTACATTATATAAACAGAGCAACACAACTTCATTTTAAATATTAATAATGACATTTCATTATGGAAATTAATTCTCATAGGCATAAAATCATATTTTATAGTCATCTAATAAGGATTTGTCATCATTCAGCAGTACAAAAGATCACATTTTCTTTCTTGCAAACACAGTTTCAAAATCAATGCTGTAGAAATCACATAATTCAGTTATAAATTTGGGATTATTTATAACTGTGAGGCCTACAGGCCAGTTGTAGGCCACCACAGCTGCTCATCTCATTAGAGGTAATGAGCCAATGAAAATTCTGTGGCAGCAAGTGGAAATTTTTTCTTCCAAATAGAAAATTCAGAACACATAAAAGAGAAGTTGTATATATTTAACAAGAAAGAAAAAAAAAAGAAATAAAAATCCAGGGAAATACTAACAGTAATATTAAATCTTCACATTTAATAATAAGATAGTTGCTATTTCCTTGTGAATTTACAAATGCAGATAAAGTTATTTCAGACTGAAAGTATTAGCAGATTTATTCTCAAATCATAACCTTGCCACAAATCCTGCACTAGGGTCTAAACTGTAACTCCACATCCTCTATGTTGATACAAGGTGGGGTGGGACTGGATGTGCACACCTCCTGTGAGCCTTGGACCACAGCCAAGGCTGCCATTCAGACACAACCTCCTGTTGCCATTGAGGCTGGACTGGGAACAGAGGAACTCCAAGGTCAGGAGGTGAAAGAAAACTCTTACTCTATTTCAAATGCACTGCCCTATTTATAGGGAACATCATGCAGACTGATTTAATTGGTCTTAGAGTAAAAACCTCTCACACCATTGGTGTGCTCTGAATGACCCTCACTGGCAGAGCATATCTGTAAACAATGTGAACAACAAGACAGATTAGAGAATTATTTACATTTTTTCCCAACTCTCTCCCAGGTGCAGCCTGGTAGAAATGTCTCTCTTTCTCTCTGACTGAACTGAGAATACCCATAACCTCCTTCTGTAACAGCCACACAGGAGATAAGAAAAGGTGATGCCAGCTGAAGTGAACTGTGACATAAGCTTTACAGAAAGCAGTGTCTGCTTCAGGAGTGTTTGTTTTCGGAGTTTGTTTCAATATGCACACTGTTCGTTATTGCCAATCACCCTGTACCAATTACTGCAACAAGAGAGTTCTGTGCTGTGATTGCAGCTGAAAACACAATCATCAGATATGTTCTCTATTCTTCAGTTTTGCTGTTGTTCTCCACAGGACTTCCTAAATATTTGGGAGTGCATTATCTTCTTGCCTTTATATTAAATAGGAACATGCCCAGATACCACTTAGCAGACAACATCATTTCTATGGCTCTGATTACTGATAGAATTTTTTTTTTTGTGGAGTCCTTCTTTCCTGCATAATTTAGAAATGTGACCTCCATGAAATATTTAGAAAGGAGCAAAAGAAACTGTCCTTTCAAATGAAACAAGTTATTTTGAAATGGAAACTAACCTGGAATAGGTTGCTCAGAAGAATTACAGGCAGTGGTAGCATGCCCTACACCCAGAAAACTGGAAGAATTTGTATAAGAAAAGTTTTAAAAGCTCCTACACAATTCCACAATTCCTACCACTAAGAAGATGAGAAATCAATTTTTTTTCTTTTTTTATTTTTTTTTTTTTTTTTTTTCCTCCTGGGAAAATAAAAATAAAAGGTCTGGTATCAGAATGCAATACAGAAACATTGGAAACAAATTTTAGGATATTTAAACAGACAGCACATTTTTCCCAACCTTCCTAAAAGAGAGTGCTGTAAAGAACACATTCTAAATTCCCCCAAAATTATTTTCTACATGTCTGTGATATATGAGACAAGTCAAGATAGCATCATAATTGTGAGGCAGACAAACATTCTGTTCTCATAATGGAAAATTCCAATAGCTTGAGATTTTTTAATTAGAGCACTTAATCTCTGCTGCTGTACCAAGTTCCTTCTACCAGTGCACAGCTGATTTAGTGACTACCCAGGCCCTCCCTGCATTTATTAAATCAAAGGTGAAGGAATTTTCAGGATTATTACTGAAATTCAATCTATTTAAGGAAAGTAATGGCATTTTCTTCCTCCTCTTTTATAGAATACAGTTTTATAGGAAATTAAATTGAAGAATGATTTTGGACACATTTATGTTATAGTGCTGCTGGCTGCTATTTTTGCACAAAATGCAAGTTCTGTAGAGGGGCAAGAGATGCAGCTGCTCTATCCACAGAAGTGTTGCAGTGGTGATGACAAATGGAATTTTCTCCTACCCATGGCACAGAACATGTACATCAATGGCTGTCACACACTCAAGGAAAGGTTATGCTCAGATGTTTCCTATGTAGTCTCTACCAAGCTCAAATGTGTCTGAGAAAGATTAAAAGATTCTATTATTTACTTGATTGATTATTCCTTTGGCAGTTAAACAGCCAGAAACCACAAAACACTGTCCTATCTCCCCAGCATTTGCTAGATTAATATTGCAGACTATGAGCCAGAGTGACCTTTTTCTTCCATTCCTGCATGTGAAACCTGAAGCACATTCTCATGGAGAACAAGCAAATCCTTCAGCATCCTCTAAATATAGGTTTTAAATGGCTGCAATGATTGCCTTCTAATGGAGCTATTTCTGAGAAGCTGGGGGGAAAGTGGAGTCAGCAAGATTCCATTTTACTTTCTCTAGATTTTTCTTCCAAGAAAACTCAGGAGGAAGAGAGTGACTTATTGCAGACTGAAGTATGTTTTCCTGAGGATGGTTATTTGGGGTATCCTCATCACAGTCTTGGCTATAGATACTTTCAGATTTTATATGAAGCACTGTAATTCCAGAAACACGGATCTTACTTAAGATGAAGAAGCAAAGTAAAAATTACTTGAATTCACACTTAAGGAGAGCAGGCTTTGTACACATCTTTGCTTTTCTACATGGCCCTCTTTTAGCAGAATGATATATTACTGTCTGCAGCCTAGTAAGGCAGCCTTACTTTTGCTCTGTGGCCTGTTTTACACTTTGCACACCACTTGCAATGTTACCATCCCAGTTTTGTTTTTCCTTAACTGGAAATAAAGCAGCCTATTTTTGGCTTAGAAAACCTGGAAGGAAAACATAAGTCATGGCTCTGGTATTTCTCAGTTTCCTGCCTTCATTATTCTGAACCTCTGGCCAGCTGCAATTCACACACAAGGTCTCTTGTATGTTATCTTTCTGCAGGTTTCATGGAAGTAGTTAGGCAGGAAGAAGAGAGGAATGCTATCTGTGCACTAGCTGAGCATCATCTTTCTTCAGACACTGGAGAAATTGTGTGCCAGTTCTTCCTGTGGATGGTATTGAACAAAAAGCTGTGCTCCGGGAACTCCATGTTATAATTGATGAGTTTGATAATAAGAGCTGGTAAGAGATCAAAGCTGTACTCTGCTTGGTTCTGCACACATTTAATCTCTGCTTCACATCTTTTATGTGAAGCACAAATCAACAGAGGGTGACAACAAGAGGAAGCAGAGATCAGTGAGGTGGGCAGTACCATGGGATGTGGCCTGCTATCAGTTCCCCTTTAGGCATTATCACTAAAGAAAATACTTAAAGAGGGTCAAAACAATTTTATTCTGTTTTATAGATGGAAAAAGTCATGGATAGTTAGCAATGCGGTGCACACCTATGTCTGTCCTTTGCAGTCTCTGGGCGTTTTGTACATTGAGAGGCTGTTTCCAAGAAAGCACATCAGCTGGAGACATCACTTCAGGCATTACCTGAAGAAGCTGGTCAAGTGACTACCGTCATGCTCGTGAAGATGTGACCTCTGGAGTCAGCACAGTGACAGGAAGATTTGGAACCACCAGCAGTGACTGCAGTTTAAGTTCTTCATCCCTATTTTCTGTAGACAAAGCATTCATATTAAGAAAGGGACAATGGCTGGAGCTTGTTACTTGACTGGGTCCCACTGCCAGAGCACAGCAGGAATGGAGGCATGTGTGACCACCACCATGTCCAGGGACTTGGTGGTCTCCAAAACACTCTCTCTGGTGTAATGATGGCTGATGGTCATCATCAAATTTATGCAGGTAAGATAAGATTGCCTTGAACACCTTAGTGCTTTTGAAAAAATTAAACCTAGAAGAGAAATTTAACCTATGTACTTGGGGAGTTATGTTACCTCTGTGATTTTTGCTGCTTTTTACATGCAAGACAGAGTAATGCCTCATTTCCTATCAACAAGTAAGCCTGAACTAACAGAATTAACTATGAGTGGGGAGACCGAGGTGCAGTCTGCAACTTCCTCATGAGGGGAAGAGGACGGGCGAGGACTGATCTCTCCTCTGTGGTAACAGTGACAGGGCTTGAGGGAATGGTCTGAAGTTGTGTCTGGGGAGGTTTAGTTTGGATATGAGGAAAGGTTCTTCACCCTGGGGCACTGGAACAGGCTCCCCAGGGAGGTAGTCACAGCACCAACCTGACAGAGTTCAAGGAGCGTTAGGCACAGGGTAGAATTCTTGGGGTGTCCTGTGTAGGGCCAGGAGATAGACTTTGATGATCATTGTGGGTCCCTTCCAACTCAGGGTATGCTGTAATTCCATGACTCATAATGTAAGGGCAGCCTGTTGTCAAAATGCACCTCTCTGTGTCTTTGGCAGCAGCCTGTGCTTGTGTCAGTGCAGAGAGACTGCAGAATCACAGCCTCAGCTTTACTCACCTTCCCCACTGTATTGTTGGTGAAGAAAAAGGAGAAACTTCAGCCCATGGCTTGAAGGCACACTCTCCTACGTCACTTTTATCTCCATAGCCCCATGTGTCAGACTGATGAAAAATATTGAATATTTTTATAAATACTGCCATAACATGATAATTTGGATCCTCAATCTCAAGAGCCTATACAAATAGCAAGGCTGTCTTGTACTATCTTGCCCCTTCTCTAGGTTAGCCTGGTAGCCACTGGGTTTCAACACCTATGCTTCTCATCAACAAAAATATCAGCAGAACTTGAACAATTTCCTTTCTGCCTGAGAATGAAAAACAACACAAAATATTCCTTTTTGAAATTTTTTTATTCATGGCTAAGAGCTGACTTCTGTTCTCATGTTGTTAAGGAAACAAACCACTAAACCAAACAAAAGTCAAAGAAATCTTACCTTTCTTCTCTAGGACAACTTGAGTGTTGACTCCTCTTGGCCACTGGCTCCTCCAGAAGAGACAACTGGCTCCAGGTGCTTACAATTCCTCTGGCTAATCATCTCCCTTTGGCATGGCATGTGCTATTACCTCCCTTGTCCTGTCAAACCATAGGTTTTTTTTCTTTCATCATAGGTTACATACCACAAACATGAACCTAACATATCTACAGTTTATGCTAAATAGAGTTTGGAAAACTATACTTGGAAAACCCTCGGTGATGTCTGCTGTACAGGAAACATCACTTCTGTGCAGTATATTGAAATAGGCATTCACAGAATCACAGAATAGGTAGGGTTGGAAGGGACCCCTGGAGATCATCCAGTCCAAATCCCCTGCCAAGGCAAAGGCACCTGGAGCAGGTGACACAGAAACACCCCTAAGCAGAGTTGGAATGTTTCCAGAGAAGGAGACTCCCTGGGTTGGGAGTTGTGTTCCAGTGCTCTGACACCCTCAGTGCACAGAAATTTTACTTCATGTTGAGGTGGGACTTCTTGTGTTTTAGTGTATGGCCTTTGCTCCTTGCCCTGTCACTGGGGACCAATGAAAAATCTGGCACTCCTCTTGGCACCAGTTTTGAGATATTTATGTGCATTAATGAGATCCCCTCTCAGTCGTCTCCAGACTAACCAGGCCCTGCTCACACCTCATAAGAGAGACGCTCCAGACCCCTCACCATTTTTGTATTCCTTCACTGGACCTTCTTCAGTAGCTCCTTGTAATTTTTGTCCTATGGAGCCCAGATCTGAGCACAGTACTGCAGGTGGGGCCTCACCAGTGCTGAGGAGAGGGGCGTTATCACCCCCCTCAACCTCCTGGCCACACTCTTCCCAATGCACCACAGGGTACCATTGGCCCTTCTTGCCACAAGGATACACTGCTGGCTCATGGTCAACTTGCCGCCTCCCTAGATTCCAAGGTGCTTCTCTGCAGAGCTGCTCTCCAAAAGGTCACCCCTCAAACTGTGCTGGGACTTGGGGTTATTCCTTCCCACATGCAGATCCCTGCATTTGCCTTTGTTAAACCTCATTAAATTTCTCTCCATGCAACTCTGCAGCTTATCCCATGGAATGGTAGCAGAGCTTTCAGGTGTATCTGCAACTCCCCCCCAGTTTTGCATCACCAGGAAATTTCCTGAGTATTGTTCTTTGCTCATATTGCAACAGTCGTTAATATTCCTGAAGTAAGATTGGTATTATCAAGGCTTTAACTTTACTCAGATAAGGTTCACTGACATGAAAGGAAGTATTTCAGTGAACATGAGTGGGAGTTAGATGAGGGTTAATTAAAGAATGCCCTAGAGTTGTGTGAGCTTTTGCTTTTAGTAGTGACATAAAAAAAGAAGATAAAAATTCAGAAACACAATTTGGATAGCCTTAAAGTTTTAGCTTCCTGAAAAAAAATCTTCTCACAGGATTTCAGAATCATAGAAAAGCACTGTGCAAGCTGGGAGGATTTTTATGCTGACATAATGGTTACATTGGGAATAAAGAGTGAAACAGAAGTTGCAAAAGCTTGCAGACTCTAGCAGAAGAACTAATTTTAACAATAAGAGGAACCAAAACAGAGGGAACTGAAATAATTGGATTTCCTTAATTGCAACTGTTTCTAAATAACAACTGGCATGGAAATTTTCAGTAATTTTGTAAGAGGAGCAACCCGTGAATGGCAAAAGCATTCTTTTCTTTAATGCACACAGCTGGCAAGAGAAGAGGCAACCTATTCAACACAAATCATGTTCATTCTACCTGCAAACTGCCTTAAAAATCCAGCCCCTTTTCCTTTGGTAAAGCTCTGGTTCAGGTTTTCATTGTCTCACCTCTACATCTGAAGCTCCCTCTTCCTGATTTCAATGCATCTACTTTCTCTCCCTAGAAAACTGTTTAACACATTGCAGAAAAATGTACCATGCTGACTTATGACCTCTACAGTATTTTCATACTCTGCATCCTTCATCTACCCCTACTAGTTCAAATCTTTTCCATGTAATTACCCCCTTCTCCCCCTTCTATCAAAGCACACACTGCTCAGTGCTTGCTTGCAGCTGACCAAGAAGAAAAGAGGAGACTCTCCAGCTGCTGGTGCTCTCCAATACTGCACTACTACTTCTCTTTTATCACATTCCTTTTGGAAATGAGAAGCTTCCTGTACAGAGAATCTATAGTCACTTCAAATTTCTGCTTAAGACTTATAAAGACTGATAAACCTAACAGCTGACAGTGACCCTATATACTTATTCCAAACTCTCAAGCTCGGCTGGATGCTACCTTTGTTTTTACATCTGCTCATTTTCTTATCACCTACTGAAGTTACAAGACCTGTGAGGTGAGGGTATGGCTTTGTTTCCTACAGATTCAGACACTCCATTACCAGATAAGCAGTTCAAGCCTTTCAGAGGCATGTGCACAAGATCTCAGCTTATGTAAAGCCTGGGACATACATGGCTGAAATCCAGCTTCTTCATGTGTCCCAGAGACTGCTGAGCCTGTATTTAGTTTTCAAAACTTCCCTGGTTTTCCCTTTCACTTGCGATAAAGTGGTATGCTTCCTGGCCAGGTTTGCTGCCTGGGGGAAGTGGGAAGAGATTCCTGTGATGCCTTTTGCATGCAGTCACTTTTTGATATCCTTTGGCTCATTCTATGAGAAAAAAAAAAAGAGTACTTAAAAGGACCAGGGACAAAAAGTGACAGTGCTGCATTACAATCCACTTGATTAGACTGATATGTCTAAGGTTTTGTTCCCTTCTGTCTTCAGTCATCAGCTGCAGCACTGCCTGCAGTGCTGTTCATCACAGCGAGAATCTCTTCATTGCACCTTTTTATTCATGAAGAATCGTCACAGGGCAACCTTGTGGAAAATCCATAGTTGTATGGTTGTACACAGACTACAGGTGTGTGCACCCGGTTTTCTTCCCAAAGCCAAATTACAGTCCTCAGTCTTGTCACCAAAGAAGACAGCTGTGCTGCAGAGTGTGACAGCAGGAACAAAGAAATTTTGTGGGATGCAGAGATTTCTGGGTAGTTTCACCTTCTCCCTTTGTGGTGTTTTAAATCTTTTGGGGTGCATATTAAAGGCTGCCAGTGGATATGTATAGATATAAATATAGAATTTGTCACCAGGTGATAGTTCTCATATGACCAAGGCAAATTTCCTACTAAAAGTGAAGATTTTCAATTTAAGTATTCTCACTGTTATTTGTAGAAGACTCCATGCAGCTGCACAGCAAACCACTACTCATCCATTGTCTCCTGACATCAACCATCTTCAAACAGTCCCTCAGAAGGTGCTCTCATATGGTTTAGAAAGGAAATAACAAATACATGCAACTAAATAAAAAATAATTGGGTGAGCGTGTGCATGCTACTTTGGTGTCATGATAATTTTAATTAGTCAGGGACCAACAGTAGGCCATACAACACTGTGAAATCATGGAGAAAAACGTAGGTCTGTAGGTGTCTGTTGGAAGTAGATTTGTCTATTTATTAAATTCTGTGTGTGTGTGTGCACACAAACATGTAAAGCCATAACCTGTAAAGAAGGAAGGAGTTAAGCAGAGAACAGAAAACAGCAGAAAAAGGCAGGAGGAGGGATGCAGCAAAGCATCAATTCAGAAATGAAAAAGAGGTTAAAAAGCAAGAGAAGAAAGTCCAGCAAGAAAGGACTTGGACATCAAGCAGCAAAGGCCACTTCTCAACAAGCAGTGACTAATTGCTCAATCTCCTTCCTTTCAGACTGAAAGGAACTGATGGTGGGGGCACTGGGGGCAGGAGATAGACCCTACACAGACGTGACAGAGGCTGCAAGATCTTAGTCCAGAGCACTTGCACATGCAGGTCACTACACAGTGACACACCGCTGACAGTCAACAAAAGAAAACTATTTACTTTAGAGATTAGCCCTGGAAAATGGGAACAACCATCCAGGGACCCAATGGCCTATGACAAAAGCAATGTCATTCCTCATTACTTGACTCTTTCAGGGAGTAATTAATCTTTTCAGAAAGCTTCTAGGCAAGGAACTCGTAGAGTCATCTCCCCTTGTCCTCACTGGAGAGGTTTTCACTGGGCAAGGAGCCCAAGTGATCTGAAAGAGTGTGCCCCCTCAGAAATCACAGGCTGCTCAAGGTGACTGAAGGTGGCAGAAGCAAGCTCTTGCTGTGTTGAATCCTGCCTGACCTCAGAGGAGGCTCTTCCTTTATAACAACCTCCACTTCGTTTTCTGAGGCTTAAATTATCACAGTGTATTTCTTTCTTAGAAACATTTTAACACTGACATTATATGGCAATGTTAAAATTGGAATGTCATTGCAGGAAAACCTATAGCCAGCCATGAAAGAAAAATATAAACTATTACAAATAAAGGAGTCAACATGAAAAACTCCTTGGGAATAACACAGAGGTGCCTGTAAATAATACAAGTAAAGGTTTAATAGAAAATAGTCACAGAGAAAGTAGCTATGAGAAAGCTGATAAGGAAAATTTGCAAGGCTATATGTATAGATACTGAGGAAGCACAAGGACCTTATGATGTGGCATGCTTAGAAAATATGGATTCAAGCACACCTCTGTAGCAGTGAATCTGGTAACATCTATATGAAGCTGCTACGCTTTACCAACATCTACCCAGCAGCTGCCATTTCACACAAATCAGTTGCTTTCAGTGATCTAAAAACTAATCAAAACTGTATTATGTTACTTCCTGGAATTGGTGCAAACACCAAAAATACACATTATTTGGAAAAAGATTTTGTTATGAAAATCTCCTTTTCTCCATCCTCTTTTTCCAGTCAGTTTTACCTTTGATGTTTAGTTAGAACTTCTGGATCCCTCATTTCTCTTGCTGTCAAAAGGCTAAGGAAATACTGCATGTTATTTTTCAAAATACTTTATCAAAGGATATTTAATGTAATTTCTTAGGGAAAAGTGTAGTCTTCTCTTTATGCCCCTAAAACACTGGGCACCTGGCAAGACATGGCTGAACCTGGGCTGCAGGTTTTCATTTTCAGAACCAGTTATGTTGCCCAGGGCAGGTCGAGGGGCAGTGCTTGGGTGCACCCCTCGGCTCCCAGGCAGGCTTTGTGTGTTGGCTCCACTGAGCAGGTACATTTATTCCTCTGTGTCCCACTAGAACAGTCTTTAGCTGGGCTGCTTAAGGGTTCCACATAAAATAAGGCACCGTACATGGGACAGAATTCAGGAGTCACTTGAAGTCAAGACCACCTTTTGTCATCTTTTCAAGTCACCTAGAAAAGACCTCCAGAATTTCCTCTGCTGCATGATGCAGACTGAGGACTTCAGCAAGAGTGGCAATGAATCCCACTTTTATCTTTTTCCTTTAAAGACTGCATCAGCTAACATTCCTTTGCATTTCTTTCTTACATTTAGAATTCTTGTCTTTCTTTTTCTTCTTCTTTTTAAAATTTTTTTTAGCCAGATGAGCTGGAAACAGGGCAACATTTTAAAACACAGCTGCCATTGGAGCAGTGTTTCAGTGTAGGAGGATATAACACACCTCTGCACTGTACCCCTGTGTATTGTTTAATTCTTCAAAAGGCCAAAAGGCAGACAGCAGTAAAAGATCAGCTGCACAAACCTGGTAGTGACTCAAATTGCTTAAGTGGAACCCTTCTTACCAGTATTTTTTTATGCTCTCTGATTTTGCCTGTTGCCTAGGACAGGCATCTTAATAGTACAGATCTAAGTACTTTAATATGATATAATCCATGTCCTCCAAATTGTCCCCTGGAGCTATCCAGAAGGCTATTAAGTGATATGATCACTAAAAGTGCAAGACAGCCTTGTACAAGACAACACTAGGGAGTATCAAGACTTGGGGAGTTTCTGAACATCCTCCCTGACTCAAAAAGCACAAAGTAGGTGAGTGGGGGAGGGAAACGAAAGAATCTCCCAGATAAACTCCTCTGTTATTTTGGGCTTTTTAGATGAATCACTTCTACCTATTTTTTACTCACCACCTTAGCTGTTGGCCAGGTCTGGTAAACAAGGTGACTCTTTTATAAATATAAGTGGAGATTAGAAGCTGAAGCCATCTAATCTGAAAATTTGAAAAAAAAAATTAATTAATTGCTTCAGCTCAGAGGTTGCCAAAAGAAACCTGGGCACTCCAGGCCTGCCCTGCTCTCAGCAGCATGGAATGTAGCAAGGATGAAGCACTAGCAAGTAGCTCAGGGGAGAATAAACAGCCTCTTCACTGTGCTTGGGATTTAGGTTTTACCAGTCTTACAAGGATTCTTTCTGCCAGACAAGGCACTTGTGTCCCAGACTGGTTCTCCATAGTAGTTTCTATTGGTAGATCCAACACAGAAGCATTCTCTGCTTCACAGTGGGCAGAGCTATTATGGATTCAAAGCAAAAAAAAGCTGGAGGAAGGAGAAACAAGTTCATCCCAAATGAGATTAATCATGTTCAATGCTGATACAATTGTTTTCTTGCTGAACACACAGCTTTCATACTTAAAGGCCATCCTTTCTAAACCCTGAACCATGTATGCTGAGAGACACTGGACGGGCTTTAATTGGAGTGCCTAGAGAAAAAGAAGGACATGGCTCTGTTTAGACAGATCTCAGCTGCATGTGCAGCTAGGATCTAAGGCAGCTTTCCATTACTGACCTTTGGTTGCTCCCTTTCTCCTACAGACAGTGACACTTGCCCAGCAGACCCTTCTGACACTGCCACACTGCATTTGAACTGCATGACACATCACCAAAAGCTCTCTCAGCTTAGGAAAGAGCCCAAATCAGTTTAAATACCTCAGAAAATTAGCAGCAGGTGTGCAAAGAGATAGTACTTTATAATGCATAGCAAAAATTATGGGGTTTGTAGGATTGACAAAACAGGGTGGCTACATCCTATGGATGGCTACATCCATAAAACAGAGGAGTAGCCAAAGTAGAGGCACTGCTTGTATTTTCATTCTGTAGTGGCATCTGCAGATTGCACCTGTCACTAACATTTGATAATAATGACTGCCAAATTGTGAAAACTGAGAATATGAACATGTAATGTTTTAGGGTCCTGTTTTGTTCTGCCTTTTTTTTTTTTTTTTTTGTTAAAAATTTGCTCAGAGTACTGAGCTACTCTGAGGTTTGGCTCTAGTAAAACAATTTCTCTTTTCCTCAAAGAATATAGTCAAGGAATTTTTACCATGAGAAAATATAGTTTGGAAGGTTCGGTTTTTTTTGGGGGGGGGTCAGGTTCAGCATCACACAGTGAGTCATGATGGAACTCTGTGATGTGAAGATGAGAAATGGGGATGCCTAGGCAACATTACCTGCCGTGTCTTGTCTTGAGATTCTCTTCACCGTACGCAGTGCCTATGGATAATGTAAGAATCTCATTTTCACTTCAGTCTGCTCCTCACTTCTTCCATCACATGTTCACAAGTGATGCCTGGGAAAAGCTCAGCAACAGGAGCCATTCTTGGAGTGAATTGGTCTTCAAGTGCTAGAAACAGTTAAAGCTACAGAAACAGGAAGGAACAAGTGAGACCCTCCCACAGAGACTAGAAGCAAACAGTCTGCTGGCAAATCCTGAATAATAAAGATGTTAATTTATGTAGCCTCAAAGATTTTTGTGGACGTCCAGCTTCCCTTCATGGCATTAGCCACGGCTCAGGCAGACTGAATAGTAGCGCATAGAGCCTGAGCTCTGCTGAGAGCTCGAGGTCACTTATCATTGTGTGCTTGTCACTGCAGGTCCCCAGCAAAGAGCACCAGGGATGCACATGATCACCCAGAAGTACTGCTTTGATCTGGATCAGGCCATGGTGGTTTTGGCAGATCAGCCGGAGTACACAGCTCAGAGTGCTTTTTATGCTGGTTTTGTGTGAATAAACAATGACAGCATGCTAATACAACGGTGTAATACAACAGTATTGCAAGTTAATGTAACAATATTACAATACAAGTTAAACATACTGTCTTTTGAACAAATCTGAATCTTCAGGGTGAGTTTACACTGGATCACTGCTGTGTTTCATGCAACTGGAAGCTCTCCAATCCCAATTTAGAAGTTTGAAAGTTGGATTTACTATATAATCAATAGATGGCCTCAGCTGAACTCTTGAAAATTAATCTGCTCAATGTACTGCATGCCACCTGGTACACTTCTATTAAGTACATCAGTAGAGAAGTATGTTTCAATGACAGCTGGAATTTCCATAGTCCCTCTCCCTCTTGCTTCAGCAGAAGACAGAATCCCAGTAGGGTGAAAAAAGATGAGCATATGCCTAAATCCATTACTGTAGTTCTTACAGTATTTAACTTCTGTCCCTGGGCTTGTTTAAATGCAATTTGTGATGCACCTTCTCTTTTTCCTAGCAAGGACCACTGAGATGGAACATGTACATAGGCTAAACCTAAAAGAGATTCAGTGGAAAAGGGGAACTCAAACTGAGGATGCATGTGTCAAGGGCCAGAAAATACTCTATGGAAACACCATGCCTCACAGGAAGATAAATATGCAGCTGAGAGGCAATTTGGTAAGAGTTATGGGAAACAGCAATTCTGGGGCCTGTTACCACAACTACCTCAAGAAAAGAAAAGAGTGCTTTATGTTATAAAGCAATAATAGGAAGGGGAGGTTGCTCCTGGTGTGAGTAATGCTTGCAGAGACAGTTGGCTCACAAGCAGCCAGGATGCAGAAGCATTCTCCTGTTCCTGCAGCCAGGGTGGATAAACAATGGGCAGCTGATTGCAGCTGACACTCAGTCTCAGGAGACTGGGAAATTCACTGGGAAAGCAGCAGGATTAGGCTTGATAAGTACTTGGAAGAATTAGCCTCATTCTGAGGCTTAAACAGCTAGTGTGGTTGCCAATAAAAGAACCAAGAAAAGCAAATAATGTATCACTGAGAACATATTATGGCTGATGTACAGAATGTCCATTGTGGCTGACCAGCAGGGCAGGACAAGCCACAGGCTTGAATAATGAATTAAGTACCAGATTTCATTTGAAATACAAGGGGGAAGAGAATAGTAATCAGGAAGTCCTCTTTTTTTCCCAAAAAGGATCACTCTAAAGAGCCTCTATAATTTTAAGGAGAGAATTTACAGGACAGTAGACTAAGTTTAGAAGTAGTCCCCTCTGTGCCTGTCAGTTCTGACCTAACCAAGCACAGGATTCATGACATGGAAGCTGACTGAGGCCAGGCAGAGCGGCAAAGAAAGTGCACCAAAACTTCTTCTCCAAAGCTGGTGTCAACCCAAAGCCACTGAGCTGTGTACTAGTTAAAGTTAAGAAGATAAATCCCCTAAACATTAGATAGCCATTGAAGAAATAAGAACCCTTATTTATATACCCACAAGACCAGCTACTGCATAAGGCTCTCACAACTTGTAAAGCTTTTAAAACAATTGGTTCACAATGGAGAGTGTAAGGTGAGGATAGACTCAAGAACTGGAATATGAAAATCAAAGTAAAAAAAAACATGCTATGAGCAAGACACTGATTTTGAAACACTACATACTTTGCAACATGAGCAGCAACAGTTCTTTGTCCCAACAGGAGTCTGAGGAATAGCAGCTCTGTTTTAAAACTAATGGTCTACAGCATACATGAATGGCCAGACACACACATGGGTAGAAATGCAGATATAATCTCTGCTCTTAGGCAAGCAACAATTCTTTTGCAGCCTAAAGTGGATACACAGCCTGCTCACAAGGAAGCATCACAAGTGCCCCAGGCAGAAATTGGTCACGTCAGAGCACTGGATAGAGCATGGTGGCAACTGGGCAGATCTCTGACTGCAGCAGATGCATGTGGCAGGCACATTTTTGGGGACAAGCACTGCATCCAGGAGCAGTGCTGGAGGCCCTGCAACAATATTTCTCCATTGGACTTTCACTGAGCTAAAATACTACCAAGAATCATAGTTCAAGGTTGGAAGTGACTACAGTGGGTTGAATTTCAGGTGGCTCTTCTCTGCCCATCTCTCCAGCCTGTTGAGGCACTTCTCAAGGGCTGCACAGCCCTCTGAGGTATCAGCAACTCCTCCCAGCTCTGTGTCATCAGTGAACTCACTGAGGAGGCCTCTGCCCTTTCATCCAAGTCATTGGTGAGCAGGGTAAACAATACTGGGCCCCGTGATGAACCATGGGGTACACCACTGGTGACAGGCCTCCAGCAAGACCACGATCATGTGGCTCTGGGTTCTGTCATTCAGCCAGTTCTCAATCCACTGCCTGCTCATCTAACCCATGCTCCTTGATTTTACGTACGTGGATGCTGTGAGAGACAGTGCTGAAAGCCTTGCTAAACCTGAGGCAGAAAATCACACCCCAGGGTTGCCATGTGCTCAGGAGTAATTGCCACACAGACTGCTCTCCTGGCTGTAAGTCACTGTCTTAGCAAGGTCAAATTTCCATTTGAGGGATTAAGTATGATCCAAAAAATCGCAGGTTGGTTACTTCCTCCTTGGCACGTCAGCAATTTCTAGGCACACCACCAACAATGCTGGACTCAAGACTAATTACTTGTTCTTCTCAAAGGAGCAAGGTATTTACTTATAAGGTATATAAGTAGAACTACTTGAAGAACTACTGCCAGTTCTTCAGCATTGTTGCTTTGAAGTTCACATTATCCCAATATAATTTATCTGAAGAGGCAATCCATTTGCCTCCTGTATTTCACATGAAGAATCATCAAAATCTTAACACAGAATATCTCAATTTTGGCAGCTGTTGGTATGTGTGTAATCCAAAAGAGGACTAAATCCCAGACAAACTTTTGTCTGATCTTTCAGGTTCCTTACATGATTTTTGAAGTACATTTTTGAAGTACTTTTGAAGTACATTTTTCCCAGTGGATCCCAGCAAGACATGACACTAATGCTACTAAGAAACTTTCCCAATAGCATTTTATGGCAGAACTGCCCAAGACAAGAAACTGCACATTAGTGATACAAGAAGTTTCCAAATCAGTGAAGTGCTGTCCTACAAATAATTCCTTTTTTTTTCCCCCCTTCAGAAAATAGTCTCTGTATCCTTTCTGAATTTTACCAGTCTTTTCTGTTTCAAAGTCCATTTATGCAAGGTGTTTGTCAAAGGTTGTTTATTTGCTTGCAATCCATGGAAATACTGCATGTTATTAAAATTAGGTCAACACTGATTTAATAGTCTCTCAGGGAAGTTTTATGCTTGATATTAAACTCCACCACTGTCTGGCAATAGTAACCTTATTTAAGATCAGTGCCTGAGGCCAAAAAGGAAGGGAAAGCTCTTTACTCTGGAGACATTTGGAGTGGATCCTCCCCCATCCTCTACAGAGAGAGCTTTGCAGTGATGTTGAGGAGAGATGAATGAAAGGCCCTAATGAAATGTTAAGGAGAGACAATTTTTTTTGCTTATATAGTTTTGGCAGTACTTCAGTTTAAATCAGAGCAAACCACCTATGGCCAAACTGGAGACTTATTTTTGAAGAGTCCTTGGGACAATGTGCTGCAATATTAGTATCTCTTCAAAAAGCCTAAAGTTGCTGAATTGGTGCTTAAAGTATTTCAAGTGGGAAAGACATTATTACCCTCTGCATACTCTAGTGATTAAGTACACAATGACTACATGTGCAGTAGACTTGGAGAGGGGTGTATGGATAGTACAGCTGCCTTTGTGGGTTTCTCCAAACCACGGAAAAAATGAAGTAACCACATTCCATAAATTAAGCATTTATCCCAGTCATCTCATTTGTTGCTGTTTTTCTGTTTTTGCTTAGCAAGATGTTATTGAGCCAACTGACTTCTGTTTGCATGCTGGAAACATTAACCTATTGCACACTAGGAAATTTGGTTTAATATTACAAAGCTTATGGCTGGAGAGGTTTCAACTCATTTTTCTTTCTCTCTCTAATATGGTATCACCTGCTATTGCCAACTGATCTGTTGCTGTAAAAAAAGACAATCAGATCATTATGACCAGAAATCTTAGACTGATTTTCTGTATTTCTCAAATTGTGTTTCAGTAATGGCTCATTTAAATTTGCTGGTCCCTGTTGTTGTCAGTCTAGTCACGGAAGAACAGTTTTTCTTAACTATATCATTGGCAGCAAGAATAGAAGTCTGTTTCCCAGTGTAACAATGATTCTATGTAGGCTTCAATGGTCGGGCAACAAAAGTCAGGATCCTGTAGAGAGGCAAACTTCTCAACAAAGAGGCTCTAAAGACAGGGGAAATAAAGAAAGAAAAGGGAAGGGTTCAGAAAAAAAAATCAAGAAATTATACACTACTCAGTCATGTCTAAAAAATGTGTCTGAAGCACCTTTGTAAATAGGCCTGTAGTATACCATGACTTCATACCTTCAGTCAGCTCGTCTGTAGATATGATGGAGACCATCAGATAGGAAGCTTGGCCCATACACACATGGGCTTCAATTTGCTTCAAGTATATACAATTTCAATTTTTACTATACATGATCCTGCCTATCACTTCTAGTCCTTCAGAGCCATTGACTTTCCCTTTCCTTCTGTTCTCCCCATTTTCTTTTTAGCTTTAGTTGAACGTAGGAGATAATAAAATGGATAGTGGAATAAGTGAGACACTGATATACAAAGCAGTCCAAGCTGACTGTGCTTTAGCAGCTGAACTGCAGTTTGTTGAACTCCTGCTGAATTTCATGCAAGGGAATGCTAGAAACATGTTTCCTTGCCAACAAGGGAATATTTTACATGAACCAGATTAAGCCCTTATTAAGCAAAGCAGCCATTGTCACACTTGGAAGCATCTTGCTTCTAATGCATCTCGAAGGAAAATTGAGTTTGAGCTTTGGAGAACTTTATAGGCAAAGCTTTTACACATGCTTTATCTCAGTTACAGCTTCAGGAATGCAACTAAACATGGAAACATATTTAAAAACAAAAAAAAAATCTGCATCTGTAATAGGATTCTTTGGTGGCTCTGACCATTTTTCTCTGATGAAGTAACATTTGGAAAACATTAAGGAAATGCCTCAGGGAAAAAGCTCCCTCTCTGATAACCTTAATTTTCAAAGGGAAAAAAAGAGACTCAGGTAATGCCAGAATTTGTTATCTTCAGTGTCTCTGTTCCTCTTATACATCTTAGACTGCTATTGGTTTTTGAAAGTTATCTTAAAATGAAGATTCCTTTTTGGGGGAAAGCCTTCCAATACTTCAGAGTTTTAAGCAAATACATGGCAGGGCCTCCCTTGGAGTGGACAGCACTACCTTAAAGTAGAGATGCCACTGTAAAGGAACTTATTAAAACATTTCAATATGCAAGACAGTAGATTGAGAATGACTCAGTTCAGGAAAATTATACAGCATTTAGTTAATTGCCCTTTTCCCCACTGAATAACAACATAAATGCTGTCCTAATGTATAAGACTTTTAACCACCATTTTTAAAAGCCAATTTTTGCCTGGATGAGATTAAGATTCACAGGACTCAAAAGCTGTTGTTATGAGTCAATGAATGCTACAAGTGGTTTTTCTCTATTGTTTTTTCATTTGACAGTTTTCCCTTTTAGGGATGACTTCTCACTGAGACATCAGCCCCTACATTATTATCAAATTGGTTGAGGACATAGTAGACCGACTAGGAAAGTGGAAGAGCTCTTTTGCTAAGGAGGAAAAAAATTGTAAAAAAGTCTTCTTAGACTGTTTCCATGGTCTTTGAGACCTCATTAGTGAGGTCCTTTTATTATTGAGACCTTTGAAAAACATTTGAGTATTGGTGCTAAACTAACATCCTTAGAATGCAGTAAATTTCCTCTAGAAATTAAAATTTTCTCTCAAAATATCATAATTTTTCTTCTCTAGCTTTTTCTTCAGACAGCAAGCAAACAAGCTATATTGGAAAAGAAGAAATCCAAATATTCCATTTTTGCATCCTGAAGAAATGGAAGCCAAAATAGTGTGTTGTTACTTTACTTAATTCCTCAAACTTCATCCTGTGGCAGAGTTTGCCAAGAAAATGCAACACAATAAAGGTTGCAAGATGGTAACCCATAGTTCAGGAAGAATCAGAAAGGTAGGTTCATTTGCTTCAGACCACCAAATAGTTGTTGGGGTAGGTTTTTTTTTTTCCTGTTGTTGTTTCTTTTTGTATGTTTGTTTGGGTTGTTTTTTAATTTAATTTTGAAGAGCCTGGTAGTAATAGACTCCATGATATATTTGATTTGCAAGAGTAAAATCTCTTGTGCTGTGATATCCTCATTACTAAAATGAATTTGCCTCAAACCCATTAAAGCAATTAAGAAAGGGTGAGGGTGACAAGAGGCAGGCATGTGTTCAATCATGCAGAGTAAAGGCATCTAACTATTAAGCAGTAGTCAAACCATTTTGCTACTTTTACTAATTTCAGGGGCATATTGTCAAAACTAGTCTCAGCTTTTACCATCTGCAAGGTAGGCTGGACACTTAATCTCCATTCTGGCCTGTACAGAATAAACTAACAGATTATGCATCAAATTGCATAATTATGAGCCAAGAACATGATGCAAACCTGCTGTAATGTTGACTTCTTGGAGGAACTTAGAGAATGGTGTTTGATTTTGCAGACGCATTGGAATCAGCTGGGCTGGTAACACCAAGAGCCAAGGCTCTGACTGTATGAAGAATAGATCTGACTTTTACTTCAGTGAGGGCAGATGTCTCCTCATTCATTCTCACAAGGACTAAAGTTTGTATTATAGTTCTAATAATAGAAGTAAAAGGGAAGATATCACCAGTATTCTTGATAATACTGTTCTGTTCGCATATTGGGTCAAGTTAATTTCTGAGATAATTCTAGATGAAGCTGTTCAGCCTAAAATAGGCATTAATTTAATCCATTAGATTTGTCCATTACCTGTTGTCTTGATACTTCTTATTTTTAGACTGACCAGCATGAAATGTACCAAACACTGTTAGGAAAATAGCTGCTTTCCACAATGACTTCAGTGAAGTGAAAACACACGCTAACTGAATTCCAGTGTGTACAGGAAAATATGCTGGCAATTGCAACAAATAACACACACAGTAATCGTGCTACTGGCATTCTGCAATGGCTGGGAATATAAAGAAGAATTATAGATGCCACCCCTGAAGAGGAAATCTATGGAAAAAAACACCTAGCTCCACAATATCATTTTACATCAAAAGCACATAAAAATATGTGAAGGAGCATATTGGAAGGAGCACCATGGACCTCATGTCACAATTTTTTCTCACAGGTATTGAGAAAAACACTCATAAAGTTCAGGTCATCATCTGAGGAAAGCTCAGAGAGAACTCTGCTTTGAAGGATGGGTGAGCCTTTGAACAAGTCACATGTGTACTATAGGGAAACTATGAGGCAAAGGGATAAACTGGCACTAAATTGTATCTCTAATTGTCATAATCCACCCTAAACTGAAACTTTAATAAACAATTCTTAAAGAACTCCAATCTATGCTAGAAAAAGCAGCACATGGTAAAAGAAGTTTGCCCTTAAATATCTCTCCTAGCTTTTTATTTAAAGCTCAGAAACTTGGCTGACCTGGTAACCAGGAGCAAATTTAGTTTAGGTCTTTGTTGCTGGTGATCGTGTCAGCCAAGTTTCTGAGCTTTATTTATTGATTTTGTTCAGGTCATTTATGTTGAAACTTCCAAATTATTGGTGCCAGTTTTTTAACATTCTTGACAAGCTTTATAGAAGTAGCTATAAACTACTGGTTTATTCTCCCAAATGCTATCAGAACAGGAGCAGAAAGAGTAGAAACATAGAATTCTAGACTTAGGGCACAACACTGGAAAAGCAAAATGTTAAGATATTGGGACACGAGATAGATGATGGACTTTGGACCTGGTTAGCATAAGAGATTTGATAACAGGATGCCTTAGCAGAAACAAACAGAACTTTGAGAATTAAAAGAAGATTCAATCTGACTGGTTCACCAGAAAAAGAAAATTACATCAGACTTCTGCAAGCGAGGGATGTTTAAAATGCATAAGTTTGTCTATGTGATTATTAACCCAATCACCGTAGTAAAACTTTACTAGCCTCCCTAAAATAGTATATTAGCATTTTTATCCCACAATAAAATCAGATTCTGATCACTGAATCAATCTTTGTTGCCAACAAATGCCGACAACAAAAAACCAAAACAAAACAAAGGTTTTTATTATCTGCTTTGAGAATTTGTAATTTGAGAAATTTCTCTCATCCTTGGTATCTCAAAATGGAATTAACTTTTCTGTTAAAAAATTGAAAACCCCAACATATTATATTTCAGCCCTGTTTTGAATGCACAAACATTTAGCCTGTGCTGATTTACTCTGCTAACCCTTTCCTTGTGGGCATTTGCTCAGCAGTTGCACTTGACTCCAAAAGTGCTCATTATATTCTATCACATTTACTTGTATTTGCACTTGTATTAAAGTGCTTTTATTCTCAAATACAGCAGCATCTATTGTCCTTTTAATCAGAGATATTTGCACGGTGTGACCCACTTAGGCCTGCAGATAATACTGTTAAGTATTTTATTTTTTCAGTTCTCCAGGGTAAGCAGTTACAGAAGAGCAGGGCCACCTATACCCCAAAACATTTGCCGTGATACTGCAGAATCACCAGCTCTCTGCTCTGAAGAAAGCAGTAGTAAACATGCAGCATGAAACTGCTCAAGACTGACTGAAAAGAAGTTAAGAAAACATTTCTATCTGTCCTCTCCCTGACACTTGGATTACTGCTAAAGCTTAGAATTCTGAGACTCAGATTTTGAAATCAGTAGCACTATACAGGCTCCACCAGCTTGGCATTTTAACACATCTTCAGTCTTGCCAAGGGAACGCCATCTAGGGCTAAACATGTCTTAGATTTCTTTAAGGTATGTATGAACAGTGAGGCAGTGAAAGAGTGAAATAACTTCCGAAAAGGATTCCATTTAATTTGTTGAGACCAACATAAAATAGCCACTGTCACTTTAGTCATTCCAAAGCCTATTCCCAGAAACGTTGTCACTTGATCGCAAAGCACTGCTCAGCTTTGTCGGATCTTGGCCACCTTAATGCAAAAATGGAAATCTATCAGCAGGACAAAGTAATGTAGTACCAATACTCTAATTTGCCATCACGGAGCTGCCAAGCCATTCACTGCTGTGCTTTCTTAGTTTTGGGTACTTTGGTGACATCAAATCTTCCTGAAAAGCTAATTCTGGCCATCACAAAGAACCAAGATGATGCAATGGGTGGCTTCTTGGTGCACAGTGGAAACCTGATGATAAGAACAGTGTTTTGGTGTTATTTTTGATATAAATGAATCAGTCAATTTAATAATTAAAGGAATTTATTAAAACAAATCAAAATAAAATTGGGAAAAGCCTCAAGCAAATCAGCACCGAGCCAGGAGATTGGTGCTGGGGGAACTGGGTCTGGACTATGCAGCTCCATACTCCTGGCAGTTCACAGGGTACTGATTTCACAGGGTCTTTTTTATACTGTTTCCAGACTTAGCGGGATTCTGGGGGGATCCTCCTGGTTCCTTTTGTCCTTTTTCACATACTCGTGCATGTTCTTTTCTTGTGGTGCTTCTAAACAGAGGTTTTCCAGGAATACTCTAATTGCTGAAATCCTGTTACATGGTAATCCCCTCGAATATCTTGTTCTGGCAATGAATATTCATCTTAACCTTCAAGGCATACCTTCTAGACAGAAAAATCCTTCAGAATAACCATCTTTTGAGACAGGAATTCATCCTGTGTATATTGCTCCACCCTGTCACTTGGTTCCATTTAAAGGGATACTCTATTTTTTAGACCTGAGCACAAATTTATTCTAAATCATTTATTACATTTTTAATGTAGTAATCCCTCTGTTCTGGTGTGCTGGTTCTCATTGCTTCTGAGAATGTAATGGAAGAACTTTAGGATCAAGACTATTCAAGAAAAGCAGCAAGAGTAGAGTTGCTTCAGCCAAGGTAGCCTAACACTGCCTTCCCTTTCTCCTTTTTATTATTTCACTGTTCTCTGCAGGTGCAAAGTTCACTTTTCTCATAAATCACTTCCTCTGGTAACCCAGTAGAGCTGTTTGACTCCCAGGACTTGTTCCTGATCTCTGCTAGATTGCATTACCAGCTGATCTAAGAGGAGATACTGCTCCTCTGTGCAAACCTTCCCTCTATTATTCTGTGATAAGAGTTTCAAACAGGAACTCCTAGAGAAACAGCTTAGACAGTTCTACAGTATCCCCAGTAAATTATAATATATTGCCTATTTAACATTATTGTTAATATGTGCAAACTTAGATAGGGACTTTATAAAGAGGTCTTCTTTAGAAAGAAGACTTTCTACCTGTAACTTTATTTTCTTTTTAAGATAAAAAAGAGGAGAAATCTTTTCAAGTGACTAAATATTTCCTGTGAAACATCACAATTCGCAAAATCTTCCAGAATTTTCCAAAAGAAGAACTGAATCTGTATTCATACATTCTAAAAATCCGATTTTCTAAAAAACCTGTAGGACAATTGCTCTGTATAAAGGAGACAGCATACGGCAGGCTGGGATTGCATAGAAATCATGAAAAATATTGTCAAGATTTTGACAGCTATCATTCAAAACCATTAAATGAGCATCCACTTTGAGAAAGCAGGAGGAACATTTCCTATAGGAAGTATATTCTGAAGCAGCAATATATTTTTTTGCATTGTTAAAACCCCATGCAGGGACTCCTAGTTGAAGGTGGCATTGCAAAGGAGTTTTTGGGGAATTACTCTGCAACACTAGCAGTTTTATACTTATTAAAGAGTATAAATATCTGAAAGTACAGAAGTTATTAAGCTAGATATGGGTGACAGCAGGAAAGTAAGTCAAAATTTTTTGAGAAAAATGTGCTACCAGTATCCTCTCTCAAACCAGTGGTCTAGCAGCTGATCATGGAATTTCATTGCATAGAAATTTAAAACCAGTCATCTGGAAAGACTAGGGGGAAAAATTGGCACTATTTGCTGTAGGTAGAAGATATTAAGAAATTTTTCAGTGATGGACAGTTTCTGTGTCAGCATTTGGACAGACGAGTTCTTCCAATTTTACATGTTATCAAAAAGTGCATGAAGATATTGCTACAATCCTAAAAAAAGGATTTATGAGCAACAAAAAGCTAATTTATCTTAAAAAACATCCAAAGAAACCCATACCTTTTATTGCTGCATTGAATAAATATTGTGCAAGTTCTGAGCTGCTATTCACTGAGAGTTATCAGATCCCTGCCCAAGGCAAGTGGGTTGGATTCAATGACCTTTAAAGGTCCCTTCCAACACAAACCATTCTCTCATTTTATGATAAGCAACAACTTTGTCTTCTTCTATACAGAGATGTTTTAAAAGCTTTCAAATATACTTCCAGCTAAGCTTTTTCTTTTTTTTTTTTTTTTTTTGTTTTTTCACCATTTTGAGTTTTCTTATTTCTTTTTCAAGTATGAAGGTTGTCTCCATATATCTTATCACTCTAGCTCTGTAGCAACAGTTTCAAAGGTAGCAGAAATAGATGTTGTGAAAAACCTCAGATAATTAATAGAATAGGAAAGAAAGTTAATTTTAAAAACTCCCCTTGCACATCAAACAACAACAGCAGAAAATGTAGTGATAAAAGCACTGCTGTCAGTGTTACTGGACAATTTCTCCTGCTGAATCTGAAAATTCTGTTACATTTCTGCACTGGAAAGTCCCAAAATTATTGGATTTGAGCTGTCTGTTTTTTGTTTTTTTTTTTTCAAAGTCTAAACAAGCCACCCTGTATTTTAAAAGATCCTACAAATCTTGGCATTTTGTTGTACCCATACTCTTAAGTTTTTTCCTCTGACCTATGAATTGTCAGCATCTTTCCTTGAGCTTAGTTGTCAGTGCAATAACATACTAAATAATCTGACTAAATTTTCTCCTTACTGCTCACATATTTATGAAGCTGGATTCAAGAAAAGGGTAACATGAACAAGAATGATACTGCAATGTAAGTGTTTATGCCCAAAGCTGTAGTTAATACTTCCCTCCCCCTCTTCTTTTCCCCGGCAGGCATGCTGCTGCTAACCAGTATGTTAAACACTAAACTTCACACCTCCTTCTTTTCTTGACTAGACTCGACTTTACATTTCTCCAGGCATCTGCAATCAGATTTCCAGACATACACTAAATTGCCATTCCTAATTCACTCTCTGAGTCGGGCAGGATTTCAAAAGCAAGATGGAAAGTCTCCATCCAGTAGGTGTTCTCCCAGAACATTCCTACACCACAAAACCCCGGCTCTGCAAGACACTATCATTCTTTTGAAATTGTACATTTGAGCCTCCCAGCTCTGAGAAGCTCAGGAGATTTTTGCTGTGCTTCTCTGGCCAGTAGCAGACAGGTTTTTAAGCAAAGACTCTTCCCTCAGCCTGTGCCAAGAGCTGTAGGCAGCAAGGGCATGGGATCAGAAGAAGCTTGTTGAATTCCAGACAGATTTTTTTTTTGTCCTTCAGGCAAGAGTCACAAACAATGCTGGACCTCCTTTACCCATTAAAATATTCCAGTAGGGCTATTTTGTCAGTTTCTGGTTGTACATACTGCCTTCTAGGAAGAATACAATCAAGTGGCAACAGTCTTACAAGGAAAAGGGTCATCCATTGTAGGTGCAGGTAAACCAGGTGGGAAGAAATGCTGATGTCTGACTCCAGTTCAGAAGGCTGAATGATTTCTTTATTATAACTATACTATAATACATTAATATACTATTTAAAGGAGATACTAAAACTACATACCTACTTTCTCTAACTACCATATCTAACTCACTCACAACTCGTGACCTTCTTGAGAGTCCAGCCACAGGTGGGTTGGATTGGCCACCAGGCTCAAACAATCCTCACCAGAATCCAATCAAGCAATCTCCCAGGTAAACAATTCTCCAAACACATTCCACATGGGAAAAACAAGGAGCAGAAATAGAAATGGTTTTCTCTTTCTTTCCTCTGTGCTCCTCTGTGAAAAAATCCTGAAAGAAAGAAGAATGTGCCTGCAACAGTCATCTTGATCCCAAAGCAGATCAAAGCCCAAGCATTAGGCACAGTAACTCAGAGGCCCAGGAATTCCACTGAGTATTCTGCACTGTATTCTGCATCTGGAACTACAGTATTAACAGGAATGACAAACAATTGACTTCAAATAGGAAGGTGTTTTTTATTGAAAAGGAGGATATAATTAAACTTTGGAGAGCTCTAGGCTGTGGATTTGAACAGAGACAGATGTTGAGAAGAAAAGAATCTTAAAATTCCTGGTTAGTAACTGATATGTCCATGCCCAAGAAACCAAAACCAGGAAAATACATAGACAGAAAAAATCCTCTTGTTTTCAGAGGTTATACAAACATGGATAGCCTTTTTTATACTGAGAGAATGAAAGAGAAGTTACTAGCTGAAATTGAATAAGACTGGACATCTACCCAGAAATTAGGTAAACTTGTTACTATCGAACAGCATCAGATCTTTGAGGATACCCTTGCTCTGTGCTCCCAAAAAAGCAAACTTTGGAAGAAATGATGGCTCAGACACAGGGTAACCAATTGCTTTCACACAATTTCTTTGAACCATTTAGCTGCAAGTTAGAAAGGTCTTGTAACATGTAGTAAAATCCCTGTTAAAAAGGTTTTGACAGGAATATGTCTGATCCCTTATTCTGCTATTTATATTGAAAGTCAAAAAGAAGCAGAAAAAAACTTCTCTGGCTTGTGTTGAAAGAGCTGTTTTTGTAGTAGTGGCAGTGAAGTTTTTACAGAAAACATGTTCATGGCCAGTGGCATTTCTCCACGACAATGTTCGTCCAGAAGAGAGAACAGGTAAGTGCACACAGAAAGGTTTGAGGTAGGCCTGTCTTATGTTCATTTATAAATCCTAGATTTAATCCATTTCCACATCCTCAGTATTTATCTTGGTATTCAAGGAAATTCCCCATGAGAGATAGAGATGCTAAGAATTCTACTTTTAGTTTCCTAGTTTGTTATAACGTCTGTTCAGATGCACTGCATTGTTATGCTGCATTGCACTGTCCTCATTTTTCTTGGCTGTCACATCATTGGGTACTTAATACCTTGAAATACCTGTTTTTCATAGTGTCAGTTCTCTTAATGAGTCTATCTGAAAGACTACACTCAATCTGTATCACCTCAGAAATACACCCTAAAAACCTCAGCTAAATGTTCTATTAAATAATGCTGCTTCTGTGCACACTCCACATTAAGAAGCAGAGAGAAAAGGGACAGTGCAATACATTTCACAAAGACATACTTCAGGGAGGACTTCCCACATGAAACATTTATTGTCCAGTTCTCCGTCCACTTCCATCCCCTGGCTGCAGCTGTTTTACACTCCAGTGTTCTGTGGACTGAACTCCAACTAGATAATGTTCAGTTTTTTGCTGCAAACTGTGGCAAGTCCTTTGACTCTGTCCTTTAACTATCAAGCTATGCTTTATGCACACTCTCATTTCTGTTTAGAAATAAAAGAAAAAAAATCTATCTGAAAAATTATTCTGAAAGCTGGGTAAGAAATACCAGAAGGTTCCTGAGGTGGACAAAAAAAATCTTGCAATATACACAAGATAGAGTTTGTGATCCATCTTCACATATTGATTTTGAAGTTTTAAGCAATAAAACTTATTTATAAAACTAGTATGGTTCAAATTATTCTATTACTTGCTATTGAGTTCAGGTAAACTTAACAGATAGGTATATATCAAACTGACATCATATTGTAGGATTTTCTTCCCTGCCTTGTTTTTTCAGTCCCCAATTAATCTTTATTCCTTCCTCTCATTTGTAATCCTGAAATGTCCTTTTCATTTGCTTCTGAGTTGCAAATTGAGAATTATTTAAACTTCATCTTAGTTTCTATCTGCGTTTAACTTTCACAGCTAATTTTCACTTCCACGTGCCTAAAAGCAGTCTTCTCTCCTGATCCCAGAAAAGGCTTCTGCAATCCCATCAGCCACTGACTACACTCAGCTGTGCAAGATACTAACAGCACATACAAGTACACTGAGAAACTGCTGCATTCACAAAGTTGTTCCTCATGAACCTTTGCTAGGCAAATTTTCGCTGAATTTGCTCCCTGTGGCAGTTTGTGATCCTAAAGGTCTTTGCCAAGCTAAATTTTGCTACTCACAGGGTCTACTGGAGAAACACATTTTCTTAATTACTTTAAGTTAAGAAAAAAACACTCAAGTGTTGCAACACAAAAGATTTACTGAGAAGAATGAATTTTTCTGTGAAGAAAACATAGAATTACAATTAATATTTAAAATAAATACTGGATGAAAACTAGTGACCCAAGAGTCTGTGAAGAAAAATATATTGAAATGGAAATTGCTACAGAACTAAGAGAAAACAGAAAAAGTAGGAGTTAAGCCTGTTTAAGGACAGGGTTGGAAGTGAAGGGGAGTAATGTGTCTGGGTTTTAATGCTTTTATCCTGCTGCAGCTGCACAGGCAAGCACAGAAATGATATTCACATTTTCAGTCCTGGACAGCTGGCTTAGGGGTAGCTCTGACTCATAATTTTCACCCTGCCATATTCCTACATAGTGCAGAGATACCACTGCACAGGGATAAAGACACAGATGAATGCTCACCTTGGGTTTTGATAGACAGAATTTATGAGGACACATCCCCCTGGAAAAGCCTATGGAGCAATGATACTTCAGCCTGCCTTCACAAGTTAACAGGAGTGATGCAGCTGTGCCAGCTTCCCAGACAGATAAAGTGAGCCCAGGGAGAGCTACAGAATAATCGTGTCTGGTGTGTGCCAGCCCACTTAGTGCAGGACCCGCGCTGGTGCCATACAGCCGCACTCCCGAGCCTTCCCTACCTCTCTGTCAAAGGTAATGGGCATTCCCTTTGCACAACAGCCAGAACACTAGTGCCCAGGACACCTCTACTCCTACAGCCCTTTTCAGCCCTATTTTCAGGGCAGATAAAAAGGAGAGCATAACAATTTCATACTAGGATTAAAGGTATCAAACTTGCAAGATGCTCTTCTCATTATCTACCCATTCTATTTTACTTTCAGGTGGCAATGTTTCAAATTATTCCTATCACCTCAATAGTCAAAAATAGTTTCTTCTGGTGGTCATCCAAATTATCTTGCTTGTTATATGTAATCTCTAAAAAGGAGAGATACATATCCTACTTTAAAAATGATATTATCTAATAATGGGATCACTGTCTATCAGCATTAGGTGAATTTCTGGTAACAAAACAGATGGAAGAGTGTGCACTGAGATATCCTCTGAAACTACTGGTGGAGCACACAGAATGGAGTCTTTTCATCTGGTCACTCCTGTGTAGCCTGGTACTGTCCTGCATCCTTCCCCTTCTTCATCTGATGCTGCAACTTTAGCCAGAAAGGACCATGGCCCTGCCAAGGTTCTGCTACTCCAGGGTAGGGAAGCCTCTCCTAAGATTTCCTGCATACAGGTAGCCCTCCACAGTCCAAAAGTCCGTATTTGAACAGGCAAGTTATTACTGTAGCTTCAATTTTATACAAAAACAAAATTAACAACTCATTTTCCTGTGATTTTCAGGAAGTTACTTAGGAAAAACCAGATGGGAGAAATTTCAGGTGAAGACAAAGGATACATCCCACATTCGGGCCTGCATGATGAAAAATTTTTGTTACGCCCACTCAGTTACTTCTGTTGGTGGAAAGGCTTCATGTTCTTGAAGAAAATCATACCTTAAGTGAAACCAGAGTAGCACAAAGGACACTTTCCAGTTCTGTGAGTGCAGCCAGCAAAGTCCTTTCTGTAACAGAGGAAGATGCAAGCTTAGCCCATCACAGCTGATAAACACAAGCTATAAACACAGGGCTAAGCTCATAGTTCTCAACCAAAAAGGAAATGAATTAATTGTGTGAAGCTGAGAAGCCACCAGACACATGGCTTGTAAGACAGAGGATTTCTGGCATCTTATATTAGGAAAGCAAGAATTGTTGTTGTGTATATTTAGAGAAACAGAACTTTTTGTCAAAAAAGTGTCTGAAGCACAAGTCTGATGAGGAGCATCTGTGGGAGCTGGGCTTTTTTAATCTGGAGCAAAGGAGGCTGAGGGGAGACCTCACTCTCTGCAACTCCCTGAAAGGAGGTTGTGGGTTGGTCTCTTTTCCCAGCTAATAAGCAAAATAAGTGGAAACAGCTTCAAGTTGCACCAGGGAAGATTTAGACTGGATGTTAGGAAAATTTTTTCACTTAAAAGGTGGTCAAGCATTGCAACAGGGAAGGAACAGGCTGGCCAGGGAAGTGGTTAAAAACCACCCCTGTAAGTATTTAAAAGATATGTTGATGTGGCACTTGGGGACATGGTTTAGTGCTGGATTTGGCAGTGTGGGATTACTGGTTGGTCTCGATGCTTTAAACATCTTTTCCAACCTAAATGATTCCATGATTCTATGAAACTCTTGTCCAGATCTAATGGTGACTTTTGATCCTAACAGCAAGATTTAGAGAAGTGAGTAAAGCTCAGCAGAAGCTGCCTGTTACACCTTTGTGGTGTGTAATAAACACACAAATCCTTACCACAGTAGGACTGTAAGGTCCAGCAAACTTTTATTCAGAAATGGCATTGGTTTAGACAGACTGCTTGAGGAGGACGATGGACTAGGTGACCTCTAGCATCTCTTTCAATCTACTTTTCTATGGAAAAGATTCTCTGAAGAAAGATTCTCTGAAGGGCTTTAAATTTGCATAGGCTAAGAAGATAATTATTTTTAATGAGAACCATGATTTTAGTCTCACAGTGCAACTTCAAGGGTGCTGCATAATGCTAAGCATATTATTCAGGCCCTGTGGAGCTTTCCCAAATGCTGCAGCCATTCCCTACCTCATGTTTGGTCTGAATGGCAATACTGAGCCACTAATGACACTGACAACTTTTTCACCCTTTTCTCTGCTATTAAAACAAACAAAAATTATGGCTTCCATCTTTATATTAGTGCTTTAGTGTTTCTTGATACTGTTGATTTTTGAATTTATCTTCATTATACCTAGAAAACCCCCTAATGTTTCTACATATTTGCACAGGTAAGGAGTTTGACCTTTCATAGGGATTTTGCCTTAATTAAAGTGAAGTTTGCTTCTTTTAAAAGTAATTGGATTAATGCAAACTTTTTCAGTGCCTACTTCAAACTAGTATAAATGGTCTGACATTAAACGAGGCTAAAAAGTCCCCAATAAACTGCCACTACTGTTAATAAATTTAATTAAGATAGAACAGCAGGCAGTTTAAATAGGAAAGTGTTGCACAAAAATGGCAGCACAGAAAAATGATTCTGATGTTGTCATTAAAGCTAATTGGAAGCAAGGGTTTCTAAATTACAGTATAATTAACAGGCTAATGAATACCAGATTAAGATTGTTATTAACAATGAAATTTGCAAACATACATGAAAAACTAGTTAGGAATATCACACTATTAGAGATATTACAAGGTAAAGCTGCAAATTATACAGCACTTTGTCTGATGATGGTACAGAGCTCCAGCCATGTAGCAGCAATTAAACCTTTTGCCCTCTCACCCTCCTCTTCTCCAAATTAAGTTATAATTATCACAGATTAGCTATAAAATGTGTGTTTTGAGAGAAATTATGCCATGCTAAAACTGTTCATAGGGCACGTGGAAGTAGCATTGTTTGATAAGGCAATGATCAAAGTCGGGAGAAGACCAATGGTTACATGCAGCCTATGACCTGAGACTAAAAACAAGCCACTGCTTGGATTCACTGCTGAACAAATATGCATTTTCCACACATTGAGGAACAAGGGCTCTGCTAAATAAAGCTAACGTGGTTTTATGCATAAATGAAATTATTTTCACTTCTAATAGGAGCATTTGGGCCAGCTCCTTTTCCATGAACCCCTGCTAAACAGCAGATGGAGTAGTGCTAGGTCAGATCTAGGAGACGCTCCTTCGTGCGTCAGTTTGTCACCATTTCAATGCTTGTAGTGAAACCTCAAGGACAGAGCAGGATTGATGAGGGCTCTTGGTGAGGAGGGCACCATAACAAGCAACATAAAAGGTGACCAAATGAATAAATTACAGAAGAACCTGCTGGTGGTTTAAGACTTCTTGTCCAAAAGATCTCGGCTGTGTTCACAGTGCTATAGGGATCCCGGTATTCTTGCTGGCTTGAGATAGTATCACAAGAAGATATAGTTGAACAAGTATCAGATATAGCAAGCTCTTCTCACTGGGAACGGATTAGTTTTCATTCTGTTGCTGAAGAATATGTCACAATTTCTTTGCACATTAAAACCACATTTGTGAGTTTGGGCTTAGGCATAAACTTGCTTGTCCTGAGTCTCATTCTTAACAACTGCTTTTATTACTTTTAGTCAGGAGCTCAAGCTGTAGAAGGCAGTGTTTTGATTTTATAGGCTTTTCAATGATGCAAAGAGCATTGGTGAGTAAGGTAGTAATTAGGCAGACTTGTGACAGATCTTTGTCTCTGGTTAGTTTCTGCAACATTGTTATTCGTATACACATTTTACAAGGCGTTCATAGCAAGATGGGTTTGTCTTCTGTGCAATTTGTTAATATGAAGGACAAAGCAAAAAGAGCTATCTGACAGACAAATATAACCTTAAATGGCCTAGCATGTTCAAATAAGTGAATGTTATTTTCCCAGAGGCTGCAAAAGGGCAAACATAAGGGCCTGGAAAGAATACAAGAGTAAGCCACAGAACAAACAAAATTCCTGGATTTGGGTTATAGTGGAACATATGTCAAAATTGCAGATGTTTTTAAGAAATCTGAGAGGAAAAAAGTGAAGTGCTGAATAAAAACTTATAAGCACAATTTTAAAGAAAGATTTTACTTAACTAGCAACTACTTGATGAGAAAATAGTCTACAAGAGTAAACGTGAGAGTACAAAAAAGGAAGGGAGAAAATTATAAGAAGCACGTTACTGCAATTGTACCAGACTGATTTTCTTAGAAGACCTTGCAAACTTCTGTTTATAAGCATTTTTATAGGTCAGGAAGATTCAAATTTTGTCAAGAAAAAGAATTTTGAGTGCTCACATCAAATCTGAAGAATCAGGCTCCTAAGCTAGACTATAAAACAGTATCATAAACAAGAAACATTACACAATTTCCTTTGCCTCTACATAAGAATTACTTGATAAGCACATATTTCATCCTTAATTGGGGCATGCAAACAAAATGAAGTGCATTGAACAAATTAATCCCAAATCTATTTTGTGGAAAACTGAAATCATCTGGAGGAGACAACATAAGAACAAGCACAATGATATTTTGTATGAAGAGATGATCTAAATAAACTGAAGATTGATCTCATATCCCTTGACTCAAAAATTAAAGTTCCTTAGAAGCCAAGATTTTTTTCTTCACAGTAACAGTTGGGAACCAAAGAAAATTTTCATTCAACTACTCTTTTGCCAAGGTTGAAATAATTAACATCCTTTAAATACAACTCTTTATGTAATCCTTGCTTCACAGTACTTGACAGAGTCAGTAAGCTCCAACCCATACTCAGTTATGTGGACAGAATGAAACTCTTAAAACATCAGTAAAATTGATCATATTGAACCCTGAAAGGGACTGCATCTTGCAGGATAAGAAGTAGATTCTTTCAGCAGTTACCAAAATGACATTGTATTCAAAGATGAAAATCTTTGGCTGGCACAGACATTTTTTACCTGTAATCCCTTGGAAGGAAAAGGTATACATTTACTTTTAGGTTGGTGTTGAAATGACATCAGCTAAAGTTGCTTTATTCCCAAATGAAGGCAACACAACACAGATGTCAAAACTGTTCCTTTATACATATCACTCTCTTTGCTCTGCCCAAGTTCTTCAAAATTGTTCTGTGTGGAGATGCTCTTACGTGGGTTAACACGAAAGTTGTTATGACATGTTCACACATAACACACTTTTTGGTTGTTGATGGAAATATAAAAAAGCACATTCATACCAGTGTGAAATATGGCCTTAGAGAATCTTCTTGAAACTGGCAGCAAAAGCAGAGCTCATAACTGAAAGAACTATGATTTGCTATTGAGTCTTGAGGCTCCTCAAAACCAGCAGGGAAAAAACCACTACTTGTTTCATCAGACTATATAAAAATACTTCCTATCTTTACCCCTGAGTAAAGCAACAGCTTAATCATGCAATTGATTGAAACAAGGTATGGTTTTATTTGAAGTACTCAATCCTGTTTCTGTTAAGCTGCTGATTGTTTTCATTGTCTGTGAGAGGGTGCCTTCAGTACAGTCCAGAAAATACATTTACACACTGCTTTTAGCTGCATCAGTTGCTGAAGTCCAGCAAGGCTTTCTGGAAGGCAAAGCAAATTTCTGGCTAAATGGGGTTATAAGCATATTATCACATATCCTCAGGCACAGAGTGATGCTGGTTTTCAAATCACAGTATGCCCCACTACTGATGGCAGTGTTTGTCTTGGGAATGAACACAGCATTATGTCAAGAGACTGAGCTCTTCCAAAGGGTCACTGGGTGGGAATTGCCCTGTGCAACTTCTGTGTCCACACCTCTTGACTCTGTAAAGCCCATGGCTTTTAAGCATGGTGGGAAGGGTGAAGGGGAGATGGAGAAGGGACTATGTCAGTGCTCCGCAGCCAGAAACTTTTCCCCAGTATGAGTCAGCAGGTGGACAGACACAGTAGTGAGTTCTGTCTGCTGGACCCAGCAGTACAACAGTGAATGTTTATACTTTCTCCACACTGTTGACTGGCTTGAAAAATCAGTAACAAAACCAATAGAGTTCACAATTCTTATCCTTATTTTCCAAAACACTTTAGCTGCTGAACTGTTGTGGGTGGGCAGTCAAGGATCTGATGGCTCGACCCAGACACTGCAACCTTCCCAGAGACAGGTCCCCCAAGAGACAACTTTCCAGGGGTCTCAGGCAGTCCTTCAGCTGCAGGATAACCTCAGCAAGGGGCAGAGAGCCCAGCTCTGAGCAGTGATTTCAGCTCTGCCTTGTGAGGTGTGCCCTGGCCAACAGAGGGACAGAGAGACAGGAGCACGGTATAGCAGTTCCACAGTGGTAGCTTATTGCAAATGCAAGTGAACCAGGTGGGAAGAAATGCTGATGTCTGACTCCAGTTCAGAAGGCTGAATGATTTCTTTATTATAACTATGCTATAATACATTAATATACTATTTAAAAGAGATACTAAACTACATATCTACTTTCTAACTACCATATCTAACTCACTCACAACTCGTGACCCTCTCTGAGAGTCCAGCCACAGGTGGATTGGATTGGCCACCAGGCTCAAACAATCCTCACCAGAATCCAATCGAGCAATCACCCCAGGTAAACAATTCTCCAAACACATTCCACATGGGAAAAGCAAGGAGCAGAAATAGAAATGGTTTTCTCTTTCTTTCCTCTGTGCTCCTCTATAAAAAATCCTGAAAGAAAGCAAAAATGTACCTACCACAGTAGCCTTTATTCCAGCACCCTGCAAAGAAGGCCAGTGACAACAGCTCCCTCCTGAACAGGGCAGAAACTGGGCTTTTTATGGGGAAAAGCAGGCGTGCTAAAAAGAGGGGAAAACTAATTGGTTTCAGAGAATCTACGTGGGACCCCAAAGCATGCTGGGTACTCACCATGACCTAGAGGGTTTCTCAGTCCAGGAGGTTTGGGGAGTTCTTCTAGTTTCCCATTCAAGGGATACCTCTCCAAGTGAGAGGCCTGGCCTGCCTATATGTCTCCATACTGAAAAATATCCCATAAGTTACATTTAATAATGAAAAGTTCTCCACACAAGCCTTTAGGCTTTAAAGAATGGGGGAAAAAAAGGCTTAAATTCTGTAGAATAAGTCTCCATTTACTGCAGAAAAAAAAAATCCTCAGTGTATGGATGTACGCTGAGCAAGCAGTAAATTCTTCAACTATGTATTTTTTGGTTTAGTGTTCATTAATATTCCCCATCTGACAGTGGTTTCATCTACAGGTGTGCAAGGGAAAAGTGAATTGTGAGATTTATTTAGTCGAGAAGGGTAAGCTTATAAAGGTCAGCTCATGTAAAGAGGAGATATTACCACATAATTTTACATAATGCTCACTATGAATATCATGCAATAAATAAATAGTATTTCCTAGCTTTTATATAGTAATTTTCACTTACATGTAAAACACAGCTAACTCTTGATTTTGCAGTGCTAACTCCAAGTGCATAAAAGAAAGTAAACAAAGCCAAGATTTGCTCACAAATCCCAGAATAATTGATTTATGATGCAGATTTTCCATGCCCATTTTAAACTAATTTTTTATTCAAAAGATTAAGAAACAAGTTGCTCCATCTACTTGTCTTCTAAGGTAGGTGGGAGATAAAAAAAAAGAGAAAAATAAGCAGCTATCTAAATAGCCAAAAATCCTCGTCAGCATCCTATCTAAAAATCCATTTTATGTCTTTAGTGGCCTAAGAATAGTTTAGTTAAGATGCTTTTACTGAACTGGAACTTGTCTAAAAACGTACAAAATTTACTGAATCATCCTGAAATGTTAAATCACCAAGCTCCTCTCAACATTCACTCTTTTTTCAACTTGGACATATTATTTTCCTACTTCCCTTCTACATGTCCTTTTGATCTCTCTTTCTTTTTGCAATAATGCTCATTTTACTGGAATGGTCTATTATTTCATACTTCATATTTCCCACAGAACAGAGTCAAAGGCTCTATAAAACCAATTAAGTAGGTTGTGACTCTTGGAACACAAATATTTTTAAAGCTTTAAGATATCATATCCATATCTGCTAACTCCTCTTGTTAATCTACCTTATGGAATTGTCTGTTCTTTTAAAGGCAGCACTTTCTCCTTTCCTTGTGATTCCTTTCTCCTTTCCTTGTGATTCACTAGATGTGAAGATCTTCCATAAATCCTCCTCAAGAAGCCTGCGTTAATATTTTCACCCACTGAATTATGATCTTTAATCTTGACATTCACACTTTAAAAGTATCTTCATCTTTCTACATGACAGCAATGCAGAAGTGAACTTTTTCCAAATGAAAAATTACCTTAGAAAATTTACCCTTCCCTACAAATATCTAATCCATGCATGCTAACAAGAATCCTTTTGTTTATTTGTTGTAACAATATAAGCCATTATAAAAACAGAGACAGAAGTAATATAATATTTTGTTTCAGGTAGAAAAGTGGTACCTAAAAGTGAAAATTTCTAAATTCTCCATAATGGTAAGTAATTATCATGGAGCAGTAAATAACAGGGTACACCAATTTATACCAGCTGATTTGTCCTTACTTTGACATGTGGTTCAAATCTGCCTTTATCCCTAAAGATCAGCAAGTTTCTGGGAAACACAGTAATAATGAAAGGTTGCAGCAAAGTAAATTTTTTTTTCACCTCTTCTCAAATGTTTTGTGGGATACTTTCCACTGTAAACACCCAGGTCACAATTTGAAAAGCACATTAAAAGATAACTATAAAGCTCTAACTCACATAAAAGAGATCAGATGCTACAAGAATAAACCTATGTAATTTTTTGAAAGCCTAATTAAAAATAATCTACTGAAGCTGCAGTAGTTATTACTTAGCAAAATAAGAGGAATAAATTAAAAAAATAAGATAAATCTGGGGTCAAGCCAGGCTTATCTTACCAGTTTTTTGAGAGACAATGTGCTAGTGAGGTCCTTCGGTTTGCTGTCTCAGCAGGGGCAGGGGATGAAGAACCACATGGCAGCAAAGACACAGGGATTATTGATGAGGTAGAAACCATGGGAACGCCTGAGAATGGGAATTAGGGCTTCTCCCTGCAAAAAGTTGTTGGGGTTTGGTTGTCTAGAGTTCAATGATGGTGACGATGGTGTTGGGTGTTTATGGGTAAGGATCAGGGGAAAGGCCAGAAAGACAGATGTTATGGTGGGAGTCTGTTATAAGCCATTCAGCCAGGGTGAAGAGGAACACAGAATATTCTACGTGCATCTGGGAAGAGTCCCACTCATAGGGGACTTCATCTTGCCAGATATCTGCTGGAAATACAATACAGCAGAGAGAAAACAATTTAGGAGATCCCTAGGGTGTGTGGAAGAGAACTTCCTGATGCAGCTGGTAAGTGAGCTAACCAGTGAAATCACTCCACTGGACCTGCTGTCCTACTGTTTTATAAAACCCTCTCTTTGGGGCATATTTATAAGTGAAGTATACATGGCAGTGTCAGACAGTTTTTAATTTGCCCTTGTTTAAAATATTTCTAGAGGTATAATCTACAAACTAGTTACAATAGACCATAGGAACAAGTGATTGAAGATATGAGGGTAAATGAAACATGGGCACTTATTTGTAGTGGTTTCTAGGATTAGATTAGCCAGTCTGTTATGCAATGTCCTACACTGTGTTCAAATTTCAATGCCTCAAATGTCCAATTATTTACATAGAAAGGTTCAACTGGTTCTGAAAATGCAGCACAGATACCTCTTGGGTAGAAATAATGTGCACTCAGTTAGGGCCAAAATTTGTGTGATGAAAGTGTTGTACTTTCCATGCCTCTGGAAGTCTTATATATAAGGTACATACTGCATTTACCATGAGATACAAAGCGAGGCATTACCTAAAATTTTAGATTCATGACTGTTTTAAAAACAATATAAATCTCAGTTACCAAGCTGAAAATCACTCAGATCTTCAGTGATACAAGTAAAATATTTAACTTTGTTTATGACAGGGAACAGATCATGTCATCAAAAATAAGAAGTAAATCCTCTTTAACGGGAGAAGCATAGAGAACAAATAGTGAACAAATAGCACTGTGAACAAAAGGGGACTTCTGTTTAAAATCTGATGTGAGTGACTATGACAGCTTTCAGAGCTTTTTGTTGCCTGAGAGAGACAAGCTGTCTGAGGCAACTCCAGAGGACACAAGAGGATCACTGGGGAAGGGTCCCTGTGCCCTGGCTTTGCTCACACTCCTCATTTGCTTCTGGCCAGTGGATGGCAGGCAGGCTGCATCCTGGGATAACAGGCTTTTGGTTTGACTCAGTGGGGGCTTCCTATCGCCTTCCCTTCCTGAAGATCCGACTGATCTCTTGGGGTCCAAGCTGATAAAAAAACAGGCTCAGAATGACTGCCTGTGAGATATGGGGTCAGAAAGAGTGAGTGCACCAGTCTAGATAGGTAATCTCCCATGCCTGAAAACCTTCCAGGAGAAGCACTTGGACAAAATGGAAATTGGAGGAGGAATAAGCCCACACATTACATTATGGACAAATTATACCAAATTACTCCTTTTGTGACAGGATAAAAAGTCTAAATTATACAGGAGAAGCAGTAGCTGTCACATCATCCTGACTTCACTAAGATTTTTGACATCCTGTCCTGTAAAATTAATATAAGCAAGCAAGAAATCAGTCATTAGGGGGCACAAACTGTGCACCTGTGAGGTGGACTCAGGAGTGCTGCACACAGAGGAATTCGTGTAATTGAAAGAAAGGAAAAGGGGTAGGTCATTCAGGATTGTTCAAGCAGTTTCACTTTTGATGCAGCTATCAGATGAAAGCTCTGCTCACAAGACCTCAGGCAGTATTAAATGGAAGGAATTAAATGTTTTGGAAGTGAAAAGCAGACTATGAAATAATGTCGAAAAACTTTTTCATGCATTTGCCACAGGATCCTCCCTTTGCTGTGCACCTTCCTTGCATGTCCTATTATGCCACATCCCTGTAAAGCTTTTCAGCACACTGGACATTTTGAAGAGAACATCAATAAAATATCCACTAGGCATGGTTTAGGATCATGTGCTCACACTTTAGGGAAGGACAGACTAGACATTGTCAAAAATTTACAGCTTTACAATTCGGTTTTTGATCTATTTGAACAAAAGTAACTCCCAAATTGTATTATATGCACAACTGGAGGACACTCCATATAAACACTAGAAGGCATAAACGAAATCACAATGATGGCCAATAAAACAGCTTTTCTCTTTCTCAGGTGGGGAAGTAGTTATTTTTAAATTATCAGATAAAATATATTAATATGTCTAGTGCTTTTAAAACCTCAAGTTACGCTACCTGTCCTTCAGGAATCACACAGTGGCCATTTATATTCCTGGGGAAGCCTTGAGAAGTTCACCAGTTACATATATTCACCCTGCTCCTGAGAAATGTACAAATTAGCTCAAACCCCTCATTTTAAGCTAAACTTCCTACTTCAGCTGGAGCAAAGAGGATTTGATTTAAAGTTGCTGAATATAGCTTTTGCTAATTGGGGTGACTGGCAATGAAAAAGGCCTCCAAGCCCTTGTAGTTTAGGATAATATAAACTCGCACCATCATCAGTTTCAGTTCACTTTTTCATACATTCAGTGCAAAGACTTAGTCCTCCCTCCTTGCCAAAGATGAAATGGATCTCTTGCTCCTCTGGAATGCCAGAAGACTGTGTTTATCAGATTCTTAGGTCTAAGCTTCTATTGATAGGTGCATGAGAGTAGGTTGGAATTGATTTCATACAGTCACCCAGAAATGAAACAAGTAAACATGCAATTTTAGGGGTCAGCTCCATGTAATGGAACTCATGGAAATCACAGAGTCTCCACCAGTATAAATACATGGAAGGGTTTGCAAGAAAGTGTTAAATCAGCAGGAATTAAATTCTATCCCTCCCCCAAGCCACAGAACTTTGATTTTTAAAGATAGAAAACTACCTACAATGGGAGCTGCACAAAAATAGATGCTCTCTGGTAAACAGTAGGAGTCACTTCAGAAGGAATCCTCTGGTTAGAAAAAACAAATGACAAGATGTTGCTTAATTAATGTAGGTATCTGGGAAGTGACAAGAAATACCATAGTCTTTCATATCTGAGACTTTGGACAGATTTCATTATTATTTATCTCTCAGGGGACATCACATCCACTGTTCTTCTGGAGCATGCCTACACTGACCACTCATCCAGTCTTGCAAGTTGCACTCTCACAAACTGAAATCTTTTTGAGGCAATGTATTTCCCTGAGTTTAAACATGATTTAATTCCTTGATTTGCTTTCCTTCCTAAGGGCCACCTATCAGTGCTTGAATTCTTATCTGTCCTCTACAGTCTCTTTAGCTCTTTCATAGTGCTAAAGCCTCAACTTTTTTCCAGTGAAAAAACATCTTTGTCTCTATTGATTAAAGTTCACTATATACGAGTTTTATTCCTATTTCAAATATTTCTGAATGTTACTCTTTGGTTACATTTGACTAAGTACTGTACAAGTACACAAGACAAAAAAAGGCAAAGCAACCATGGGTGCTTTGAGTCTCAACTCTTCCATATTGTTTTTTTACCAAAAACTGCTTTTTTTTTTTCCGCACACATTTTCAACTCTGCAGAGAATGCAATTATGTGTTGAGAATCTTTCATCTATTATTTTAATACACACAAACTTTGATCCAAACATAGTGGCAAAATGTTTTAGCTCACTGTGTTTCCCTCGTTTGGCCAATGTTGCAGTAACAATTTAAAGGGCTGCTGCTTCATTACACTAGGACACAGCCCAGAAGTTTGCCTTTGATTTTTCTCTATTTGGAACAATCTGGAGCAGATTTCAAAGCCCACTGAAGAGTAACAAGAACATCAAGTCATATATCAGGGAATAGACAGGGAATAGACAGGGAATAGACATATCAGTACTGGGAAACACTGCATCTGCAAGCCAGCCCCGTGCTGGACATTCACATAGGCAGTTCACAGAAGCTGCTCACTGAACAGGTGGAGTTCAATGGCCTGATACTGGAAATCCTGTCCATTAACCCTTTGGCTGTTTTTGGGGCACATGAAGTACACACAGATAAATCATCAGGGAAACAGAGAGGACTGCAAACCTGCTGTACAGCTCTCCCGCTCCTTGCTACTGCATGATTTCCTACAATGAATTTTAGTCACCTAGGCCAGACGGTCATGAGGCAGAGGATAGGAGAGATCAGAGTGAGCAGGGGGGGTTAAGAATGGGGAATTGAAGAGGGTTCCACAGAGAGCCGGCCAGAATAACGACACTCAAACCAATATGGCTAGATGTCATCCTCCTTTATTGTCTAATTTATCCATATTTTATACCTTATTGCCTCACATAATACAATAGCTAATTAACATTCATTGGCTAACGTAATATGATTACGTACACAAGTCACTTATTGATTGGCTGTTACTACAAGCATCTGATCAGGTTATAGTACGTGACAGTTTTCAGCATCCAGCATTGACTATTGTATTCATACAAAGCTTATTGTCTTTCCAAGGATGTCCTAAATACTTCTAAAGTGACTAAAGTAACTGTGTAATCTGCAGGCCAGGGTTGTCCAGTGTCTGCAAAGAAATAACACCAAGGTTATCACACCCTTGTTCCATGAGAAATTCCTCTACAGGGAATCTCCATTCCTACGCATGTTGAACATTTCTGTGTCCCTTGTGGCCCCAGTGAAAGCAAAGGCACAGCATTCAGAGGCAGCTGCTGCTCCTGAATAACAGGTGCTCTGGGGAGAGGTAAGAGGTAACAGATGGGGAACACCACTGGTCTGAGGACAATAAACTACTGTAAAGCCCAGGTCTGAGATGAAAACTGACCAATTATGATGGTAAATTTCAAACCACCACCTTTTCATCAACTAGTCAAAATTTTGCCAGTTCCCAGAGCATTCACTCGTTCTGTACATAGTGTGCCATATATTAAGATTACCTACAGAAAGCACATTGATTTTTTTCATGTAAAGGAGTGATACTGTGGGGTGTAGTGGGAGTTTAAAATGCCACAAGTGTCATAATAGAGTGTCAAATATTCTCTTAATATACCCTAGAAGTCTGAAAGCAATGTGCAAAACTAAAGACAACTTTGAATTTGGAATGACTCCTAATTTAAACTAGTTGGAGAAATCCATTTCCTCCCTTTTGACTAAATACACTGTGTTGTGCAGTCTCTTAAATTTTTAGAGTTTAATATACATTCTGTCTATGTGGTAGCTAAATATCTTGCTTTCTCTGTTTATACAGAAATTGGTTTTCAAGAAGTGTTTTATACTTCTGTCACAAAAGCTCTGATCATTAAAGAGACAGTTGATTACAGCATAAAGCATAAGACAAGAAATTTGATACAAATGTCACGGTTATTTTACTTCAGTATTAAAGAAGCAAAAAGGGAAATTATCTTGATGGAATGCACATTATTACTCAGTTGCATTCCTCTTTCATCTCTCCAGTTTATTAATCTCTCTCATGTTATTCTTTCTAGTAGGACATATTTGCATCCTCATACAAGTCAGGATCAAATTTTCCTGTGTTCCTTAAAGCTTCAACTGCACATGTGAGCCAGAAAGCAGGCTGCTGACCTCAGAGACGGTGTCTACATGAACTGAGACTGTGAGATTTTGGAAAAATGTTTTAACAAATTGTTAGCTGAGAGGAAAAGAATCCACCCCACCTCTCCCAAGAGACTCAGTTCCATCATTATAATGTAAAATTTTGACCCTTCAGCTTTCTGTTCTGGAATTTCAGTTGAGAAACACTTAGAAAATGCTTGTCTAGAAAAAAAAAATTGACCAACACATATTTTGGATGTTGTGCTTTATGCTGCATAAAGGTGCTGCTTTCAGGGGAGGATTTTGAGCTACAGATCCTGGTTGGAGGCAGTACCAGTGCAGCCAAGGGCATTTAAACCCTCAAAGGCTCTTGCCAGCCCTGCTACTCGTCTAATTTAGGCCTTGCTCTGTTCAGCATGGGCAACCTAACAGGGAAATGTGCCTGCTTCCCCAAGGCACTGCTGTGGGCTCCAGCTAGCCAGTGTAGAAGGTGTCCAGTCATCTGAGGTCAAGTAGCACAGCACCTAATTTCAAAGAAGCACTTGAGTTCTGTACCTGTAGGAACTATCTTGGAATGTTAGGATTAGAGTCATCAATGGTTTTGTGGATTTGGCATGTAGTTCCCTGCATCAGAAAGTGTGAACTGCAAGAGCTTTGTGGTCTGGCTGCTCCACTCAAGTCTGATTAACACAGAGAGAGATAACACAAGTATAATGTGAGAGAACATCTATAGTGAAGGGATTACTTTTGGGATATTAGCCAGCTTTTCTTTTATTTATAGTGAACTTTAATAATTTTTTTTTTATAATTAATTTATATGCAGAATTTTCCTATCATGCAATTTGAAGAGCAACTTTCTTAGAAAAAATTGTAGGCTGGAATACTGCAAATATTTTGTCTAAATATGTGACATACTTATATTTATTTTATGTGACTTATGATATAAGTACTGTTAGGTACTTGCTCACCTGGTACTTAAGATTATATGCTCCTAACACAACTCCAACTAAGAGCTGATCAATTCCCTGTGTTAACTTTTTTACAGATTCAGAAACATATTTCTACATATTTTATGCATTAAATGCTTTTCCCTTTGTTTTGCTTTTGCTGACTTAGCATCTGATCTGGTTTTGCCTCGAAACACTGTATCTTTAAATAGGAATAGCTCATTCTTAGTGGCAATAGTTGATAAATTATAACATGCCAGAAATATTGTGCATGCTTCTGAAAGGCGTATTAACAATGTCTCTCCAGATGAGCCCAGAAATTAAGTACCAGTTTTGCAATGCCTGTTTTTAATAAGCAATCTGAAGAGTCTATAATTTAGGGAACATTGCAATTTAGTGTGAAAAAAAGAGAGACAGATTATAGCCCTGTAGGAGCCATTAGGCAGAATTTGCCTAGATTTTCAGAGGGTAAACATTCCCACCTATTAACATGTTTAGGGCATTATATGTTCTATTACAGGAGTAACTGCTCCATCAAACTATTTCAGTCCTGAATATTGGTATGTGTGGTTACAGCACTGGTGCAGAACAGATACCAAATTCAGTTATGTGTATGAATATGATAATTTCCAGAAATGCACCTTCCTACCTTATCTGAAAGACAGATTGATGTGAGTCCCTCATTATACAAGCTCCCCTCTGTCCTGTCCTTCTCAGTATTAAGGCACTCTGCTCCTGGCCTCTATCACTAGAATCAAGGCTCACCTTTGCTAAACCACCATGGAGTAATGGTGAAGGCTGCTGGGATGACTGGGATGTGACTTTTCAGAGGCAGAAGGCTGTTTCCCCTGGAAATACCTCCTCTGGCTGCCACACTGGCAAAGGTGGAGGGAGTCAAAATTGTACATACTTATCAGCTCTTTATATCCACCCTGTTACCTAGAGGAAGAAAACAGTTCCTTCATTTTCCTATGCAGAAATTCATAGGGTTGATAATTGATGGTGTAGTAGTTCAGCCCTGGAGCAAAAATTCAAAGACAGCAGGCATATTATAACCAAAAAAAAGTACTTTGGAAGAGATACATTTTAAATTGCAATTATTATCTTTTGCATGTGCCTGTATATTTGGGTTCAGGTTTGCTAAAAGTTTTGGAATTAATTTAAAGAAAATTAAATCATTATAGAGCATTATGTCTTATCAGAGCCGATAACTTACCAGTGAAGGTCTTAATTTCAAGACCTTTTATTAAAATGACTGATACTAAGACAGTAGATGAGAAGAGTGTAGTGCATTCCCTTCTTTAAACATTCAGAAATTTTGCAAGGAAGTTGGATTTGGGCTGAGTCAGCTGGGGCCATCCTACAGGGGGTCTCTTTTTGCTAGAACTACTGGTTTTTGTACACCCATCCGATCACATAGACTGATCTGGAAAAGCCTTCTTCCCTCCCATTTCCTCACTCCTGCTCCTTTTGCAAGACTTCCTCTCCTGGTGTTCAGCAACAGAATTAACACCAATTCCAGAGGAATTCCACGAGAATATAGGCAGACTTTTAGGAAGAGAGAAACCACAAACTTGTTGGTGAGAGTCACGCAGTTGCACAAAACATTTGGGTAATGTTGCTTCAAACCAGGATGGTCATGTGTGAGTTTTCAGTTTTCCTGCTTTATTTCCAAAATGACAGTCATGCATCTGTTTTTACTTTACTGTTTGCATTCACATTCTTTGTCACTGCACTTAAAACACTAAGTTACAATTTAGTTGCTTCTTAGTGAGAATAATTGCCAGTATCTTGCCAAACAGCCTGTTTCCACTAAAAATTAAACTTGCATAAATTAGAAAGACACATTTTCCTTTTGATAATCTGAGAATAATTTCTGCTATAAATGGTATAGCGAGTAGATGTTTATAAAATGTCTCCTGTGTAATAAGGAGCACAATTTTTGTGTAATTAAGAGAATGAATGAGAGTTAAATTTTGAGGGAGTGCTGGTGGTATTGCCACCCTACTGTAATATAATATATACTGACACTTGCATTACTTTTATATAAAACTAATGTAAATTTTAGGAATAGTTTTTTATATTAAGCTAGAAATATATTCTAAACTTCAGCAATGCCAGCAAACCGCAGTGCTTAAAGAAAGAACAAACCCAGAGAGATAGTTAAAAAAAAACACTATATGCAATGATTCCATTTTGCTGTGTTCAAAGGAAATTGTTGGGAAAGCAAGTTATTCTTTCCCTATTCTCACATTATTAGTTAATACCTCAGTCTTTGGGTGCTTGTTTTTGTCTGTTTGCTTATAAATTTCTCCTAGTTTAGGAAATTCTGTCAAATTTAGCATAGCATAGCAAAATTATCACATCAAAGAGAAAAAAATGGAAAACGCTCCATTTTGTTTCAGATTTAAACACTGGAAAATATGAGATACCTTGGAGTCCAAGTACATACATGTAATCACATGTACACTTGATATAATTTACTCTCACTCTTTGAACTGGAGTGAGATGAAGAAACAGGTGTTTCTGACCACTCTTGCCTGAAAATAAGTGCTCTTATCACAAGACAGTTAATAAATGGATATGTTTCTTTGCTTTAAATATTTATCCAAGCTGATGTTTTTCCTGCAATGCTGGTACTTCTTTTCATAATCTGTCACTAGCCATGGAAAGTCTGTATTTTTATTTTCACTTTCAAATCCTGCCCTGGTTTCTAACAGCTGCCAGGTGAAGCGGATTTCATCTCTCATGTCTGTTCACCTGCTTAAAAAGTGACATTCACAGCCTGCATTGAGGCAAAGTACCAGGAACACAAGTTGCTGCTTTTCTGGAGGCACAGATAAGGTATCATGTGAGAGAGCCAAGAGTCCCTGACAAGCACAAAATTGTGAGTTCTGCAATTTTTTTTTGTTTGTGTTTGGTTTTTGTGTTTTTTTTGGTTTTTTTTCTTTTTGTTTGAGGTGGTTTTTTTTTTTTTTTTTTTTTTTTTGTTTTTTTTTTTTTTTAGTTCTTTGCAGTAGCAGTTACGGCAAGTAACTACCCATGCAGGTAATTAATGTGATGCCATTTCATTCCAGTGCCTTCTCTGCAGAATGGATGTTGGACCCAAATGCTGGACCACAGCACACCAGGGTGTTAAGAAATGGCAGCCAGCTGTCCCACACAATGCATTTTTTATGTAGCCACCTGTAACTACTCTCTGGAAACATTCAGTCCCAGGTCCTGTTTCTCTCACTTGTACAACAGCTGTTTAAGATACAGAAGTCATATTAATGTTCATAAATAGATTTTTTAAAATCTTTCTGTAATAGAATATGCCAGCACAGTGAACTAACTGGTATTGTCTTATACGTAGTGTTCCTGAAAAAAACATTATTTCACTGAGAAACAAGAAGGAAATGCCCAGCTCCAAAAACTCATCTCTTCTTTAGCAAGGAGTCAGAGTAATTTCTAAAACCCTGTCCTTTAGCTGCAGAATATTTTTACCACCTCTTAGTGTGACATGCACAGAATATCAACCAGCATCCAGAACAGCATAGCTGAGGATATAAAAAAGGTTGCACAGAGTTCAAGAACTGTTTTCACTGCTGCCTCTCGAATGCATGAACCTTACATAGGTAAGTGATGGTTCCTGGAAACCTGACAGTACTCCTGGGGAGCTGCTAAGCCTCATCTTCCAGACATTCAAGTTTGTCTCAAGGAACAAAAGTATTTTTATGATGAGGTGTCTAGGCAGGACTTTAGGCGTACAGCTGCCATTCCTGGTGATTATTACAGACACTAAACCTCCACTTTTCTTTACAGCTAAAAATCTACAACTTTGTATTTCAATGCAATTTGCAGATTATTCAGCTAAAAATCTACAACTTTGTATTTCAATGCAATTTGCAGATTATTCTTTTCAGCTCCATTATAAGAATACTTTTCTGCTGGCCTATTGTTCCACAGCACACCAGATGGAGAAGCCTTTTGGAGAAGCTCTTCTCTGTCCTCATAACCTTCTTCCATGGCTTCTTGGTGTTGTCCTGAAAGGCTGCTGCATTTTCCCCCCTAAGGCAGCTGCGCCAGTAAAAAAACACTGTTCTGGTTGGAAAGAGGAGGAGTCACAGCACAAAGCTGCAGTGTCTGCTTCCAAGGTAGGCAACTCTGCTGAGCCCTGTTCAGGAGTTTACTCTTAAGCTACAAGGTCCACCAACAAGGCCACAAACCATGACCCTTCTTCCCTTTAGGGAAGGCTAAACTGGAATGTCCAGTAAGGTCCATGCTTCAGAGAGCAATCAGTCAGCTGCCTTTCATGTTTGGCACTCACTTGCCTGCCTTCTAAATTGTAAGCGTATGTATTCCCGCAGACTTTTTGTTTTGTTTTATTTTGTTTAGGTTTTTTTCCCCCACATTTGAAAGTTGCTTGGAAATGGCAGCAGGAAATCTCTGCTGTCTGCTCTTTGTCATGAGAATAATTTCCACCTTATTAGGTACAAATTTGTTTATATAACAACTGAAAGTAAAACAGAATGGAGGAGGGGGTGGAGCATTCGCTGCTGTCACTTATGCAAACCTTATCCTAACTTGTGTGTTCTGTCGACTTGCTGCTCAACACTCCGAGACTTGTGAGTATTTCACAACTTCTGGCATCCTCTTGTTTTCTTTTTTTCTTCTTTATAAAGAGCTTAGCTCTTGGAGCTTAGCTTCAAATTATTAAATGCTTTTAAAAACTGTCTAATAAGATTTCTTATGAAAGACATAGTTTAAGTATTGTATTTAACCTCGCACTTGGCACCTGTTTCTCTGTTTCTGCTGTGTTAGAGAAACAGCAAACAGAGAAAACTGGTGCTAGCCCGTGAAAATTTGTCATTGTTTGCTAACAAATTCACTCAGCAAAAATTAAGAGAAAACAAAGCTAGTGCTCTGAGCCTGGTTAATATAGCAAGGACAGAGGCAAAAATGTGGGAGAAAAGTTATTTACTTCTTAGTGTATACAGTTGAAAGAGCATTAAATGCAGGCAGAGAACAGAAAATCTGCAGTCAGTGGAATCTTACTTAAAACAGTGACAGAGTTTCTGTAGATGATAGCAGTGTAATAGAGAGATTTTAGTCAGTAGTAAACAAAAGTAAATATATTCACTGGTGAGTCTTGTTAAAAATAACACTTTCTACCTAGTCATAGAATCATAGATTCATATAGGTTGGAAAAGAGGGAAAGATGTGGAGAACAGAAATTTTTCACAGATTGTATTGTCACAGCCTGCAAAATTATGTCTGTTTAAGTCTAATAGGAAATTCTCCTTCCTGTGCACAACCACTGTCTTGCGATTCCTTCTGTGTAAAGATATTTTTAGGCAACTTACTTTTAAGAGAGTCTTATACTGTGGAAAAAACTCCTGATGACAATTATCACAGCATGTTTGGCTATACTTTCCCTGTAGTACATAGTGAAGTGCTTCCTTTGTCTCTAGGGATGTTTCTTTCTATTTACAGTTGGAAATTAATTTGGCATGTATCACTTAAAAGGAAATGTTCAACCAAACATTTGTTAAACCAAACCGCGTGGTTATTTTGTCTTGGAAGAAGATAATTACAGATTAACATAGTCTAAACAAACACCATTTATAGCTCAATAGAGGTGTTAAATTTGGGAGTCTACTGGGCTGTTTGAAGCTTAGGCTGACTTTATAGGGGTGCCCTGCACCAGAGGGCAGCAGTGGGCAACCCCTGGTCCAGGGATGAGCTCTCTGGGAATGGGGTTATCCAGGGGTGTGAGAGAGACAAACTGCTGGAACTGCATCTCAAAACAGGCCCTGCATGACACAGGGGATTTCTGGTTCTCTCTCTGCCTGGCAGAGCACACTGACTTAAGGGATGGAGGAATGTTGATAGGCTTCTGCACATCTCATCTGTGACTGCCCCAGCACCCCAGGTGACCTGGCACATGAGGGGGGAGGCTCTGCAACTGTAATGGAACAATAATGAGGAGGATGGTCCATCTGACTTGGAGGTGTCCCTAAAGTTAATTCAGCCTTGTGTCAAAATTACTTCCATAAAGAGAAAAAAAGACAGATTGATGTCATAGAAGATCCTTTCTGAAGGGAGCAGACCATATATAGACCAAGCAGGCTTCTTCAGGAAGTCTGCATCCTTCCTGGGGCCTGAGTTAAAGATGTGAAGTGAAAGTGTCGTCCTGTGGCACAACCCTCTGGTTATTATCCATTTTCTGTTTTTTCTGGTAGGCAGTGATGAAGTTGCAACAAGAAGTTCAAGGGCAATTAAGAGACTTCAGGGTCTTGGGATGACTTTTAAGGGATCAGGAGCACAATTGTCGCTCTCCTCTATTCATCCTGTTGCAGGGAAGGAATGGTACAATCCAGCAGACCAATACCTGGCTCCAAGCCTGGTGTCACCTGCAGAATTTAGGGATTTTGATCATTATTTTTTCTACTTAAGACCAGACCTTCTGGCAATGGATGGGGTACACCTGTCCAAAAGGAGGAAAAGGGTCTTTGCACAGAAATTGGCAGGGCTTATCAAAACAACTTTCAAATAAAATAGGGGAAATGTTAAAACCAGGCTCACTAGAGGCAAACTTGAAGGAAGCCCACCAGTTTTTGAATGACTATGTTCTAGTGAGTTCCCTCTATCCGCCACTGAAGGCAGGGGATGGAGATGCATATGGCAAAAAAGACGCAAAGGTCAGTGATGTTTTAGAAACCGTGGAAGCACCTGAGAATGGTCGTGTGGGAATTAGAGTTTCTCTCCCCAAGGAGGTGGTGGAATGAGCAGCTCAACTGAACAAACATGAGCAAACAGGAGGTTAAGCAGAAAGAAAATTAGGAGGGCCAAAGCCCAATTGCAGCTTAATCTGGCTACTGCCCTTAAAGACACACAAAAAAATTTCAGCAACGGGACCAGGCCTGTCAGCCTGACTATGCTGCTAGGGAAGGTCATGGAGCAGCTCATCTTGAGTGCTATCCTGTAGCAAGCACAGAACAACCAGACAATCAGGCCCAGTCAGCAAGGGCATAAGGCAAGTCCTGCTTGTCTTATCTGATTCCTCTCCACAACATTCTTCTGAAGAAACTGGATAGTCGTGGGTTGAACTGGTGTACTCTTTGCTGGGTGAAAAACTGGCTGGTTACCCAAGCCCAGAATGATGGTGAATGGAATTAAGTACAGCTGGCAGCCAGTCACCAGTGGTGTTCTCCAGGGCTCAGTGCTGGGGCCAGCCCTGATGAGTATCTTTATCAATGATCTGGATAAAGGTGTCAAGTACACCTTCAGTCAGTTTGCAGATGACAAGTTGGGTGGAAGTGCTGACCTCCAGGAGGGTAGGAAGGCTCTGCAGAGATCTGGACAGGCTGGATCGAGGGACCAAGGAAAACTGTTTGGGTTTCAGCAAGGCCAAGTGCAAAAGTTCAACCTCACGCAATGCTACAGACTTGGGGCAGAGTGGCTGGAAAACTACCCAGCGGAAAAGGACCTGGGAGTGCTGGCCAACAGCAGCTGAACATGATCCCAGCTGTGCCCAGGTGGCCTAGAAGGCCAGTGGCATCCTGGCCTGGATCAGCAGTAGTGTGGCCAGCAGGACCAGGGCAGTGATTGTCCCCCTGTGTTCAGCACTGCTGAGGCCACACCTCAAGTGCTGTGTCCAGCTCTGGGCTCCTCACTGCAAAAAAGACACTGAGGTGCTGGAGTGTGTCTAGAGAAGGGCAATGGAGCTGGGAAGAGTCTGGAGCACAAGTCCTGGAGCAGCTGAGGGAGCTGGGGGTATTTAGTCTAGAGAAATGGAGGCTTGGGCGTGACCATATCGCTCTCTACAAGCCCCTGAAATGAGCTTGGAGACAGGTGGAGATTGATCTTTTTTCCCCAAGTAACAAGTGATAAGACAAGATGAAATAGCCACAAGTTGTACCAGGGAAGGTTCAGACTGCGTAATACAAAAGGTTTCTTCACCTAAAGAGTGCTCAAGCATTGGAACAGGCTGTTCAGGGAAGTGGTAGAGTTACCAACACTGAAGATCTTTAAAGGACACAAAGGTGTGGTGCTCGGGTTAATGTCTGGACTCAATGATCTTAAAGGTCTTTTCCAACCTAAACAATTCTATGATGCCACTATGAATGCATTATGTCTTGCTGTCATTATGAATGTTTGAATTCACTGGGAAAAATAAGATTATGGTCAGATCCTGAGGAGAGAAGACAAAGGACTCTGCATGATTCAATGTGAATCAAGCAAAAGCCGTTTATTGTGCTTCTAAACATTGTTTATATTTACTTCTTATCTTGGTCTACACAGTCATGCATTGTTTGATTGGTAGCTCTGCTTTGTCCACGAGGCAAGCACGCATCTCTTTCTTAATCTAATTGGTAGATGCTGTAAGCGTCATCTTACTCGGCTTGACACCCCTTTGTCTGTCAGCAACTTTTCCGCTTCTTCTTTCTTCTTGCAACATCAGCTTTTTTATCCACAAAGATGACCTTGTTCTTTAGTTCCAGAAGGTTAGGCTGGTTCATTTAGTACATGTCCATTTTCCTGTAAATATATGATCCTACAAGATCCATTCTAAGCCTGCCTAAGAGTTCACTGAAAATAGAGAAGGGTCACAGGGGGCAGAGGTACAGGCTGATATGGAGTAGTTGGGAAGTATGGATAATATAATGCTAGATTTTTTCTTATGAGTGAAAAGTTCATCCTCAGTTTGCAGTATCTTTCATGCCATGGACAGTGATACATTTGACACAAACCTCCCAGTGTCAGGTTCAGGGTTCTGCCAGAACAACAGTTCCCTTTTCTGTGCTCAGAGTTCAGCTTGTGCAGCCAGCACAGCAGGGAGAAAGGCAGTCTGGAACAGCTCGCTATGAGACATTCCGTTCTATCCAAACTGTGGTTTGTGACTCAGGGTGGGTCACTGCTTTGCAGGCCAGCACAGTGCTGCTGCTTGCAGGGATCAGGGAAGCACAGCAGCCCATACCCAGTTTTTGGAACAAACTTGTTAGTCTGCACAAAAGTACAGATTTTATTCCTCCTGCTTTTTTACATGACTCAGTCGTGTTGCTATACTCTCTATTTTAACACTGCACCATTACTAGGAGCTAAAACTCAGAAGAGTGAATACTCATGCATTCCTGATTTTTGGGGTTTTTTTGAGGCTTTTCTGCACACTTAAACAGTCATAATGAAAGATAGTGACTTTAAAGGTTATTTTAACTACAGGACTGTAATTCGCTGCCAATTCTCATTATTATAATACATTCCCAATTCTCTACACCAAATTGCTAGACAATTTGGTACCAAGTGCTAGGCAAAACAAGAACATCCCAAACATGTCTATTTGCTTTCCATGCATGCTAAAATTTTTCTAATTTTCAAAAGTATTTTTAAAATAACTGCTTAGAAATGGAGAGAGGAAATCCCTACTCTCAGTTACTTATTATCAGCTACTGATTTATCAGAGAAACATTTATGAAGCAAAATCTCATTTTCTTTAGAAGCTCCCAAATTTAAAGACATTTTCTCACTCAGCTGAGGTGTCTGATTCCCATTTTACAGGTTTTGATAGGACAGAAATTCATTCCAAGAATGAATGCTGCCATATTAACAAACAAGGTGATAGAGTTTGTCTCTGCAAAGAGCAAACTCTAGTGGAAAGCACTATTAGTAGTTCCTTATGGGAATGTATGCTCAGAACTCCTTTTTGAGCTAATGTTTAATGGGACAGAACCATGTTGAAGGCCCCTGATACCTACACAGACAGATTACTCATTCACAGAGGAAAGGACTTCTGGTTTCATATCATTGATCCCATACCAGTTTACCTTCTCACTGCCTCTGTGCCAAACAGAGAAGGTTCCTGCATACTGGAGGTTCCTCTGCTCTTGCTGGTCCAGTGCTGTTCCCAAGATGGGTCTTGTGATCCTGTGCTCAGAATCACAGAATCACACAGAATGACTAGGTTGGGAGAGACCTTCAAGATCATCAAGTCCATCCCATGCCCTAAACACCTCAACTAAACCATGGCACTGAGTACCATATCCAGTATTTTTTTGAACACACCCAGGGATGGTGACTCCACCACCTTGCCAGGCAGTCCATTCCAATATTTTATCACTCTTTCTGTGAAACACTTCTTCCTAATATCCAACCTATATTTCCCATGACGTAGCTTGAGACTGTGTCCTCACGTTCTGACATTTGTTGCCTGGAGAAAGAGACCAATCCCCACCTGACCACAACCACCTTTCAGGAAGTTGTAGAGAGTGACAAGGTCACCTCTGATTCTCCTTTTCTCCAGGCTAAACAACCCCAGCTCCCTCAGTTGTTCCTCACAGGACTTGTGTTCCAAGCCCCTCACCAGCCTTGTCTCTCTTCTCTAGACACGCTCAAGCGTCTCAATGCCCTTCCAAAACTGAGGGGCCAGAACTGGACACAGCACTCAAGGTGTGCCCTCACCAGTGCTGAGTACAGGGGGAGAATGACCTCCCTGCTCCTGCTGGTCACACCATTCCTGATTCCTGAAGGTTAGACCAGAAGAGAAAGGCATTTCATCCAAGCTGCCTGTATTTTATCAGTGTAAACAGAGATCCCACTTGGCCAGGGCTGAGTGTCACCTTTGAGATAATATTCTTCTCTCTGAGAAGTCTGGTCTAGGATTTCCTCCACATCCTTTAACTGACCTGGGGCCTGTTCTCCATCATCCATCAGGATTTATGGGTGGCTAGGGATAAATATATATATCATGATGAGAGCACAAAGAATTCAGGCACCTTGGCAGCTAATAAAAGCTTTCTGTCTTCCATTCATAAATCAATGTACTACTGTAAAAGAAGAAAATTGATTCCTGATTATTTACTTATTATTTCCCTTAGAAATTAGTGAGGAATAGCAGAAATATTTGGAAGCCATCAGGAGATGTACTATATAATTAAGCTGTTGTCCATGCTAATAAGTTATTGTAAGCAGGTTACCAGATACTTGCATCATTACAAATTCTCATACAGTATTTCGTGCTATAACAGATGAGGTAGGTCGTTAGTGGCAGCACAGGGTGATAATTCAGACATTGTTGATACAGCTGCTATACATTACCACTGAACAATTTAATAGTTTACCAATTAACTCTAATGACAATGCTTAAATATTCTTCACCAAAAAATGGTGGATGGAGTTTTTTTGCCCACTGCTTTTAAAAGACTGTTTTATAAAAATATATGTAGACTAAGAGGGTTCCACTCTGTGGTACTTGAAAAAGTCTTATATCAAAGTTGTTAATCCAGCCCACTCATGACTGAAATTTATCAAATATATTAGGGTGTCATTTTGTAAGTAAAAATAAAAGAGAAGAAAATTTACTGGCTGTAATTTATTTTTGAGTAGATGGACCATCATATTCTAAACTGCTAGTCAGAAATTATTCCCACTGCACCTTTCCCTGGCTGTAGTGTCTTCCAGAAGGCTGTGAATGTCAAGTGTTGGTAATTTTCTTCCATAGAGTTTAAGGACAGTGCAGAAAAGTTTATTGTCTCTGCTGGAAAAGGAAGTTGATGTCATTGACTATGTTGTGTCACCGTCTGCCATGGACTGTGTTTGTGAAGATACAAATTGGACAATGCAGTCGTTGACCTAAAAATCTTGTGAAAAACATATATAGCAGAAGACCCGTTTTTGGTAAAAGAATAACAACAGTGACAAGGTTTACTTCACATATCTTAAAACTAATTTTAACTGTTAATATGTTGTTAACATACTACTAACATTGGTTCTTTTTAGTTGATAAGCAATATGATAGAAAGTTGGGCATGAACTCTGCAGCCTCTTTTGATGCTGCATTGGCTATTTAAGAATTATGGCACTTCTACCAGTGGGTCCTGCATATATTCTGGCAAGTGGCAAAGCTGCTGTCTGTTTTCTTGTAAGGGAAGAAGCCCTTACCTGTCCTTCCAGAACTAAGGAATTCTCTATCGGAATCTATGTGCCTGACTTCTGAAAGCTGCACAGCTGGTTACTGCCACCCACCTACTTGTAAGAGGAAAAGCTATCAACATGAGCACACTTGCTCAAAAATAATGAATGATATCTGTTAGTATAAGCCATACAGTCAAGTTGCCTCAGGCTGAATGTCAAATTAACCCCAGGCTGAATGCTATGAAAATAATAAAGACAGAAGAGGCATACTTGTTAGAACCAGTGGTGTGTAGTGTGCTCATAAGAACACAGGAATGCGAGTCACAGTGGGTCTCAAAGGCTCAACTACTGTAACCTTTGTCAGAAGAACAGCCAGTACACTTTTGTTTCCCTGAGAGTGTACTTTGGCAAAGGTGTAGCCCCTAGAGATTTTATTTATGCTGCTTCTTGGAAAGGTTAATAGGTCAATTGTTGCTTCACATTCCTGATTAATGCTGATACTACGATTAGTTGCACCCAGGGCTGTCGCATGCAGTGGAGAGGCTGGGCAGCAGAGGGGGTGAGAGGAGGGTGGCACTGGGAGCTCACCTGGGACTGCACTGGTGCCTGTTCCCAGCCTGGGGATTCCAAGGGTAAACCTGTCCTGCAGAGACCAGCACTGGATGCTGGCGATGGCCAAAGCCATCAGACTGGGGTTCACATATGCTGCCTCACTGCTTACAGCTTTCTTTCACTCATTTTATTTAGTTATAATTAGTAATAATTTGTATTGACTAAAAAAAGGCCTACAGCCTTAGTTACACTATCTTATAGTAATTACTTACATGGGCACAAGAAATGTGATTTTATACTAGCTAGAATATATCTATATATACACCACTTACCTGTATATTACCCATTTTCTTCTTGATCATGGATTAATTAATTTTTCTCAAAAGAATGGGAAAGGATAAGAGAAGAGGAATTTCACTCTACAAATGCAAAAAATATTGGAAGAACCTAAATATTTTGGGCCCAGTATGTGATACCTGGGGATACATTTTTATTTTAAAGTGATTCTTTAGTATTCTCTAGGATTGTCTGTGTTCACTTTAGCCCCTAGTGTGTTCCAGTGCAGCTGTGAGGAATTGCTGCCATTTTGAACTAAGCTCTGAAAAGACACTTTTTTCTTCAAGCTGTAACATCTTCCGTGGAGAAACCTGAGCTAGCATCTGAGCTAGCTGACTATTGCAACCAGAAATATTTGCTTGGGGAGCATGAAGCATCCCATCCTAGGGGCAGATATGCAAAGCAAATAATAGGGAGGATTTCTTGTGAGACAGAACTCAAGATTATTGCTGCTTGTGAAAAATCTGAGTTAAGGAGTTTGCCCACATTACAGAAAGATGGTGAGATGAAGGCAAGGGCAAGGACTCAGGGCTGCATCCAGCTGCCTTTGTCATTGAACCCAAGTTTTCTTTCTGTGATCTTGTGTCTCCTTTTCTACACATCTTTTTTGTCAAAGAAAGCCATTTGTACAGGGGATTGGTTTGTTTTTTTTCCAGGAGCTTGGTCCACTCAGTGAAAACAATCAATTTGGTTCACAAATGCTGTATGAGAAAAAGGAAATTATTACATCATACTGTGATTAAAGATTTAATACCTTTTTATAATTATGAATTCATGAGAAGACAGCATGGAACTGAGTTTGAAGTTGAGTAGAATATGCTTTAGGATCATAAATCCTTCTACTTCTGCTACCCTCAAACTTTCTCCTTACTTTCACTTCCACCATGTCTTAATTCTTTACTGTATTCTCCATCCAGTCATACAACTCAAATTCCACTCCTATGTACCAGCAGCATCACTGATTTGCTCCTAAGCCTTCACAGTGTTGTTCCTGTAGAAAGCCTATGTACACACACAAAAAAAGTTCTGCTTTCCTTGGAAGCTCTGAGATGGAATATGTCAGTGAAGAGACTGCTGGAGACCACCTACACAATGCCACAAAATCTCTTCTGCAATTATGTAAATAAAATAAGCCACTCAGGATCTGGTCAAGTTTATGCCAGTTTTATTAGGCTGCCAAACTTGAAAACACTACCACAAAGCACACCTTTTATTAAATACTTGTAGACATTTTATTTATACTAAAGAAATGCATATTTTCTGCTCATTTGTTTTTGGAAATGATTGAATTACTTTTAAAGGGACTTAAAAGAAAGTCACTAGCCTGAGTAAATAATACATTGTAGAAAATTCCAGCTCCAGTAGGTTCATTTTGATCAAAATACAGGGAACAGAAACTGAGTCTTATTGTTTGAGACCCAGCTGCTGAAGTGCTACAAAACTGGCTGTAGTGCCTTCACACATTGCAGAAGCAAGACTGTGTTCTCAGCTCATATCTCTGAAATGCTCTGTGCTTGATTTTCTGAGAAGACAATGCTTATGCAGCCACACATCTGTGTGTGTTTTCCATCCTCCACCACATTTCTTTTAATTCAAGGCCTAATTTCATTGTCTAGTTCATATTTGGAGGAGGTACATACAGGACCCTTCTTCAAGCCTTCCACCTAAAGCTGGGCTAACTTTGACATCACAGCAGGTTGCTCCAGCTTTGGTTGATTTTTCAGTACCTCTGAGCATGGAGCTTCTTCAGCTTCTGTAGGGAGCCTCTTTCACACATTTATTTTCTTGCAGATTATGTTAGGACTACTTTTATAAAAGTACAAATATTAATGTCCAAATAAGCTGTTCTGTTAACATGCTTTCACTTCTGCTGTATCTCTTTGAAGTCTTGCTATGAGTACAAAATCTATTGCTTGAACAAAAATTAGCTTGTTTCTCCAACCACAAAACTTGCAAGATCTGGACACCAATCTAGGGAAAAATTTTATAAAAGAAAAGTGAAACCTTCCAATTGTATTTTATTGTGTCATCTGTAGAAAGGTAAGAACAAGGGCAATTAGCTTGTTAGACAGTCACCGTGATTGTCATGAGAAATCACAAAAATTATCTGTTGCTGACAATACACATTTTCCAGGGGAACCCCCTTTATCCTACAGAATTCAAAGACAGGATTCTACTATCTAAATAAAAATAACATTTTCAAAAAGTCTGTCTTGTGTTTCCCATTAATTTAGAATACATACAGGGAACTTGTAGAAGTTACTCACAAAATTTCAGAGGCTTCCTGCTTTGAATGATCTTAATGGATAGGCTGAAATCCACTCAGAAATCTATTGTGGCTTTATATTTATATTTTTCCCCCACACGTAGGCCCCAAAATGTAGTTTCCTGATCCAGATGCTGTGCTTCTCTTCTGAGTACTGGTCCAGCAGGCAGGATGCTGGGGCCCACACAAAACTCTGCTGGAGCACTGAGCAGGCTGCAGACTCAGGTAAGGATCTCTTAAACAACATGACATTTTTTTAAAATTTCAGCAAAGCTTTTAATGTTATTTTACAACCCAACATGAGAAGTAGGTAATAAAGCAAATTTAAGGCTTGGAAACATCTCCAGTATTTTAGATTAAATGCTTATGCTCTATAATTTTTGCATTGGTTTTTCTACTCCTTGTTGTTCAGTTGTACCGGAATTACCTATTACACCATAAATAGGTCTGGGTTTTTTTCACATTCATATTTTTCAGTTGATTTGTGGCACAGCAAGTTCTAGCCAACTTTTCTGCTTGGTCCTAATCCAGCTGATACATGTGAGGCCAAAATCCCTGATCCTTGAGAGTATTTACTACACTCTTTACTGTGGGGAGAAATCCTTTAAAGTGTCCAGCCTCTGTAGCACTCTTCAGAGCACCCCACACATCTCCTAGATGATTCAGTAGCAGTTGCATTTCCAGTAGGCGGTGTGGCCAGGTGACTTTTTTTTTTAACCCCAAAATCACTAGCAATTGGTGTTTTCCTAAAACAGGCTGTACAAGAGGCAGATCCGCACACAGAGCTGAAGTATTAGACATATTTACAGTTCTGTCTAGAAATGGAGGCTGGATGGCACCTCCACAAAGCCAGCACAATAATTATTGAAACTCCTCACTATTTATAAAATTTTAGCAAACCAAGGCATTGGCTACAAGTAATATAGTTATCTTATTCACATTAATTCTTCTCTTGGTTGATGATTCTTATGTTAATTAGTCCTATGCTCAGTCTTTCTCATCTTTTCTGCTGGCTTTCCAGTTGTTTTTCTACAGAAGTCACAGAACCAATTAATCATCTCAAATTTGAGTTAATTATTGATTATCCAATAGCTTGGTATGATTTCATGCAAAGTGCCAGAGTGATTGCATCAGTCTATGCTTTTATTAAAAGCAAGAAAATCTAGACCTCCTGATTTTAGAGAAACATTTGGAACTCAAGTGCCACCAATGAAAGCTATGAAAAGTTAGAAGCAGGTCACGATTCACTGTCTTGAGCATGCAGTTCTTCCACAATGATTACTAGTAGTATATGTAAATAACCTAAGGTTGTTTACTCTTCTAAGGCTGTGAAAAAATCAAATGTATGACAAGAAAATAAGTCTTTATTTACACTGAGCATTTCAAATACACATTCAGCCAGTGTTGTTTTGACTACAGGATTTCCTCAACAGTTCTTAAAAGAATATAAAAAGCCATTACTCTTGTAGCAAGATGCAGACACAGGATTGTGTGACTATCAGAAAGAAAGTTTGTTTTGCCCTCTGGTCATACTAATGTTGCCTCTGTTATGACTCACCTATTTAAATGCCTTCATCCTTCATGATAAATAAAAACAAGTCTCCTGTCCTGGAAGCAATTCTGTTTGCTTCCAAAGCCAGTGAACATTTTAAAATACAACTGTACCACTATCTCTTTTAAAGGTATATGTAAGTTTGGTATTTTTGCTATTAATTTATCATCTCTTAAATTAAAAATTTTATGTTCTTTCTTATATTTATACACAGTGAGTGATGAAGGTACAAACAAAAAGACAACATCCTTCTCAACAAGGCTTAGTTTCTAAAAACAGGTGTTAACACACAGACAGATGTAACATATAGATGTAACATGTATGTTGTGCCCCTTAAAAGAATTAAAAGTGCAGATAAGTTGAAAATATAAATCACAGTTGAAGAAACTACTGCAAGGAAAAAAGCTGAGGGATTCCAACCACTAAGAATAAATATATTGTTGTGCACTCTGTGATTGTTTTGTACAGATTTTTTTCCTTTAAATCTTTAATAATCATTAAGGACTTGAACTATATGATGCTTTTCCAGATGAGCTATCTTTTCACTTTTTTTCAGTGGAGATTATTTATATAAAGTAGTCTTAAATCTACTGCACAAAAGCTAACTTAAGTACATTCTGATAATATCAAAAGTTTCAGAACAGTTTCCAGAGATCAGCTCAAAGAGGTATCACTCTCTGCAGAACAGACAGGTAGTTACAACATTAGCAGAAATTTAGAAACCAAGGTTCACAGTCAGTTTCCCAAAAATCAGATCAGCCTTCCATTACCAAAATGGCTGAGTAACAGGATCTGTCTGTTGGCCACTTTGTTATGAGTTGTCTTCATACACCTGAAGAAAAGACACCATAAAGAAAAAGTTAGAAAGTAGCTGGTCCTTGGGAACTTGACAGGGAAGCAAAGGAGATGTTGATCCATAGGCTCACAAATAACCCCTTACCCAAGGCACTGAAGAAGCTCCTGTTCAGTGCAAGTCTGTGAGCTGTGATGCTCTTCAGTGGTTCTAGAAGGTCATTGTTAAGGAGACTGCTGAATTAAAGTTTCCACTGACATGTTTCTTTAGTATAAATTACTAAACTAACATAAAAATGAGAACAAAATGAAAAAAGAGTGAGGAGATGTATGTTTCATCTGGTGTCTTTCTTCACTGATTCTAAGGGCCACTAGTGCAAGCAGGATTTTTCTCCTGTCTGTGTTCCATTGACTTCAGTCCTCTGACATCTCTGGCCAAAGCTGGAATCAGACATTTTTTGCAAAGCTGAATGAAGATGTGTTCTGTCTCCAAGTTTTCCAGATGGCAGTGGGAACAAGGGGAAAACCATGAAACAACCATTCCATAACTTATGAAAAACACAATTTTCATGATTGTTGCCAATGAGAAATGGATGTAATATTTTTTGTTCCCTAGCTCCCAAGTGAGGAAAACAAAGAAAGTCTCTTCCATGGGTCATTCTACAGTCTCTTGAGATCCTCCTGCCTACATATTTTGTCTGGTGACCGAATCACAGGCACAGTAGTGGAGTGATACCATATCAGTGTCCAGCATAGATTTGTGAATCACTGTTCTTTCACAGCATTCAATGGTAGTTACCTAAGCCAAGAAATAATACTTTCCTGAATGAAGTTATTCTGGGGAAATTTTATTCAAAGCTTTTTTTTTTTTTTTCTTTTTTGTTTTTCTTGTCTCTTTTTTTTTTTTTCCTGAAGGAAAGAGAGAAAAATGTCACCATGGCAACTTACTTTCAATGAAAGCATCTTCAAGTGGCAGTGTACTAGCACATTTTTTTTTAATTAAGAAAACCTCCCCCTCTAAATACAATCTAGATGTTGCACTTCATCTCAAGACAGGTGATTAATTAAGTCATTTCATAGGGAATGTGGGATTTTGTTCGACTGACTACAATCACAATCCCCCAGTAGTTTCTAACAGAGATCCTGGGGATCAGCAGTTGAGGGAGGAAAAGACCTCACAGTGGCATTTGTATGTACTGATTTAAGGAAAATAGGTACAGAAATAACAGTCACTTTGATGAATTCTGTTAGTTATAAAAAAGTAGATTTTATATTAAAATATATATTTGTCATGGAATTATCTTTTCTATGCTCTCAGAGAGTTTCCAATTAAACTTCTGAAGAAAAGGCTGCTATAAATGTAGCTGTTTCTCCTGCAACATGACACAACACACCAGATTATTTATGTCTCACAATTCTCTTTGCAAAGTAGAGTTGTTAACCTTTATGTCTTGGCTGAATTCTTGTGTGGGTATTTTCCCTCTCTCTTGAATCCTAAGTATGTTTTTCTTCACATCTCCTTGTCTCACATTCAAGCACACTTTTCAGCGGAGAGCCTTGATTTGCATGATTTGTGGTCTTCTCTACTCTGTCCTTAATTGCTCTGCAATTTTTCTCATTTAACCAGTTGTTTGTGTTACCCAGAAATCTGTAGCTGCATGAAAGTAGAGAGACTGCTCCTGTGACTTCCCATTTCCCACAGAAACAAACCAAATAACTACATGCTTTTCCTTTTTATTTTGTTTTATTACAATTCCAGACAAACACAGTATTATTCAATGGACTAAAGCTTTTTGCCTGCAGTTATGCTCATTTTGTTTCATACAAAAGAGATGTTTTTCACCTCATTATCTTGTTCCACACAGTTGGAGACTAACCCCATTTTCCTGTCCCCTTGCTTCTATTCAGAATGAAAGGTTGTGCCATAATTTGCATTATCTTAGACTTTTCAAGCATATTTTGGTGGATTCAGTCCTTCAAAGATACAACTCTCTGGGCTACTGAAGAGGCCTGATATAAAAGATTTTGTAGTAAATGATGTGAATTTCATTTTGCATCATGATACTAATGCAATGGGGAGATGATAAAATAATATATCAACATTAAGGTCTGGAATCATATGAATCAGCTACAAGATTTCTCATTCTGTCTGCTGCTGATTTGCAGGTAAAATTGGCCATTTAGCTTGAGAGGTATGCTGTGGCATTTTAGACTTAAGTTTCTGTCTTCATGCCCTTGTGACTGGGATAGAGTTAATTTTCTTCCAGGTACCTGCTACAATGCTGTGTTTCGAAACTGAGATGAGAATAATGTTAAAAACTCTCAGGTTTTAGTGGTTGCTAAGTAAAGGTTATGCTGATATGTGAGGATATTTTATCCTAAGATTGACCATTCTTGCTACCAGGCTTTAAGAAAAAAAAAATCTCAAAGTGCCAAATAAACCAAGACTAAATTTTCGTTTAGTCAGCAGAAAACAACTGATTCAACCAAGGTCAGGCATAATCCAAATTCAGTGGCATCATTTATTTACCCATTCTGCCCAGCACCTCCCCCTTGAGAAGCTCTTATAATTATGATAGCAAAAGGCAATATTTAGATGTCCTGGAAGGTATTCCTCTTCTTTTCTGTATCCTTTTCCATTTTGAGAAGAGTCCAAATGTTGTTAGTACAAAAGACTAAGCTGTGCTATGCAATTGCAAATGTGTTATTAGACAAATAGCCCATCCAGAACGTTGAAGAATCTTCTTTAGAAGCATTATGTAGGTAGCACTGAGGTTCTACATGTAAAGTACTTGATTTAGTAGCCAATCTCTCAAGAACAGTTCCACTGTGCAAGCACAGATGAGAAACTAATGTAACTTCTTTGGAGCAGGATGGTTGTTTACCTGAAAATCTACATTGGCATTCAAGAGTGTGAGCATAAACCCACACTAAACAACTTTGCTGTAGGTACCTGCTGGTACCATTGGCATTGTTTCTAGCTGATCACACGAAGTGTAGCTTTGCTTTATAGCATTTACATTCAACTTTTCTCATGTTCTACTTTTGAAGCAATTCCTGCTTTTCCTGTCTTTTCCTTCTTCTTTTCTTTTCTTTTTTTTTTTTGTACAAAATCCCCACTTATCTCCTGCCCTCATGTAACTGAAAATATCTCACAGATTCATAAGATTTTATGGTTGCTGTAGATTATTTTGCATAATTTAAATGAAACATGAATATTTCAAGTTCCATTTTAAACTATGTGCAATTTCAGGATACACAGGTCACAGTGAGGACAAAGTAGTTTTCTAGTTTTCATCCAGCTAAAGATGAACAACTTGACAATAATGCAAATTTGTGTACTGTGCACTTGTGACAATTTTTAAACAGAAAATAATTTGAATGAAACTCTGAGCAAGATACAGTGTTGAGAGTGAACTCAAGCTCTGTATTACACTTTGTAAAAGTGGATTTTCAACAACAATGTGGTTCAATAAGGGCTACAAGTGATCCTCTCCCCTCTTTAGGACCTATAGGGTTTGGTCAGTAACTTTCCTAAGAGTTCAGTACTCAAACCATATAAAAAGTATGGAGCATCCTAAAACTGAGACAGAGTGATTTATGTCAAAGCAGCCTATGACATCTGTTTTGTCCTGACTTAAATATCAGAAAATAAAGTATCCTTCATTTAAGTAATGAAAACTAATTTTTATTTCTGTTTATAATTTTATTATTTTCTAAAGGATAATTTTCTCTAATTCATATAACCAATTAAAATATTTGTAAATGAAAAAATCTTGATTTAAACATCCCACTTGGCATTTATAACCAGAAAGAAACCAAAATGCCATATTTTAAGCATTTTTTTCAGTTATACATTCAGATTCTTAGCTGTTACAAAAGTTTTATCCTATAAAATTGTAAACAACAACTTTTTGCTTTCTGGTTTGTTTTGTAATTTACTTACAATTTTTGTCAGTCGGATGCCAAAGAAATGGGACTGGAAATAACACAATCAAAGAATATTTGAATCTTGTCTTGTGTGAGTTAAATGTAACTAGCTAAACTATTTCTCACATAGAAGAAAAAATGTAGCATTCTCAAAGTAATAGTTATTCTTTTTGCTCACTGTCCCGCAGATTTTCTGAAGGACAGAGAAGCACCTTTGCAAAAAATATGCTAAGCATTTGAGTAGTATAAATGCTTCACTCTTACTGAAATGAATAGAATAATGGTAGTATTTATCATCCCTTCAGCTGACCACAAACTTGGGTTGGTGGGGTGCAACTTTGCTACATGCTCTGAAAAGTTTTACACATTCCTGCCTTTGTGTAAAAAGTAATCTCAAAAGTATGCTACATTTTCCCAGGTATTTAGAATTAGTAAACACAAGCCCATGTTTTTTGTAATTCATAATTGAAAACTAAGAGAGAAGAAATTTGTTTCCTCTCAGCTAGATTGCTCAGTTTTGAAATGATGAAAATGTTCTCACAGTGCCTGGTGAATTGAAAGAAAAATAAAGAGGTCAAACCCACAAAAAATAAAATATTTGTTTTCAGGAAAAGGGTAGACACCAGCATTTCCTCCATTGTAATGTCTGAAAATAATATGTATGTTTATTCAATTATTTATTCATTGTGACATTGTGACTTTTAGAAAACCTGATCTGACCTAAAAGAAGAAATCTATGTTCTCTTAGGTTATATACGCATGCAAAACCAGTGCTCTTCAGAAAACTACATTAGGAAGAGGCCTCATTAACGTAATATTTTAAATTACTTGTCATCATATTTTATGTTCAGAACTCAGCAGTGGCTATAAAAATTGAAATGTAAGCTGAAAAGTATTTACATGGAAGAAATTTTTACATAAAATTCTAATAAACTAATTAAAAAGCAAATATTTATGTATGCTGTAAACAACAGGGGGAAAAGGGCTAGAGAAGTTATAAACTTGCAAATGCTAGCCCCAGATCTGACAAGCTTTATAAGCAGTCTCTTTTACTGGAAAACAATGATATATGAGGGAGGTATCAACATGCTCTTCCCTTGGTATTCTCAGCTGGAAGTAGTTGGAGACATCAGGTTTTGCTTGCAGTCAGCTCTGCTATTCCTAAATTTTGAGTGCTTCTCTAATTCATAACAGGAACATGTCCCTGTTTTAGCCTGTTATGAATACAACCTCATCCTCTTACCGGTAAGGTATGTACTACAGGAGACAAGCGCAGGCTAATGAAATGTCATTGTATGGAACATAACACTTCCAGCAGGATTTTCTGCAGGCCTTTGAGTGTGCAGAAGCTGTGTGAAGAAGTTTTAATATGAAACAGGTCATCAGTGAGATGACTCCTGTGGCCACTCTGATGCACAACTGTTGCTGGCTGTCTATACAGGTATAAGATAAAGACCTATAATGTCCTTCAGGCTCTGAAAGCAAAAGGTAGAAAACTCAGTGGGACAAAAGCAGACACAGCAACTTGCAGGCTCAATGTCCAAGTGCAAAACAAATGATAGCATTAAATGTAGCCTAATCCATAGCAAGAAAACCTTTCTGAGACAGCATACAGTAGTGACAGGAATGCATAATGGAAAAATCAAAAAATGAATTAGGAAGAACATTTTGTTTCCTGGGTCTGAAATGCTGCTGTACCTGTTCTTGCAAAAGCTTGGGAAACTTCAAGGTGTGTGTTCTTAGGAGGAGTAGTCTAGCACAATAGTTCAGAAATTCAACTGCTGGAGGGTAGGAACAAAAACCAGCAAGCTTAGAAGCTTAGAAATGTGGAAGTTCCTGGCTTTAGGGAAGAAAGTGTAAAATTCTTCAGCATGCACATTTTAGCCATACTCTGCTATGCTGATTAGCCAGTTTGCAAGTCCTATGGAGAGGGCACAAGGAACACTGGAGAAACTTTGTGCTCTGTTGAGCTTTCAAATTATTTTTTTTTTTTATTGTTTGCATTGGCAACAGCTCTGGTTTTTGTTTGGGAGTTGGTGTAATCTATCAAAGTAGCAAAAATGTGCTAATGGGTTCACTCAGACCTGAGACAGATGAAACATACATTCTGTTCAGATTTTGTTCCCCTTCTGGAAACAGGCAACCAATCCTATCACTGATGTTTTTAAAAAACCTCAAAGATTAATGCTTACATGTACAGAGTCAGCTGGCTCCTTGGTTCCTTGAGGTCCCAAACTGAAATGCCCAGAGATTTATGATGAGCAGCATGTCATAGAGAATGGAGTCATAAGACTTGGGTATAAAGCAAAGTCTAAACATATTCCAGCATATAGTCAGGGAAGTTTCAGTAGTCATCTGGCAGCTTGGGACTCATCTGTGATAATTCCCATTAATTTTCCCTACTGTCTTCAATTGCATACTGGCAAGTGTCTCCTCTGGTATGCACATTCTTCTCTCTCTCGGGATTTTTCATAGAGGAGCACAGAGGAAAGAAAGAGAAAACCATTTCTATTTCTGCTCCTTGTTTTTCCCTTGGGGAATGTGTTTGGAGAATTGTTTACCTGGGGTGATTGCTTGGTTGGATTCTGGTGAGGATTGTTTGAGCCTGGTGGCCAATCCAACCCACCTGTGGCTGGACTCTCAAGAAGGTCACGAGTTGTGAGTGAGTTAGATATGGTAGTTAGAGAAAGTAGGTATGTAGTTTAGTATCTCCTTTAAATAGTATATTAATGTATTATGGTATAGTTATAATAAAGAAATCATTCAGCCTTCTGAACTGGAGTCAGACATCAGCATTTCTTCCCACCGGGATCACTTGCATTTACAATAGTGTCTATGAGCATAATGCCTATTATGCTTTTTAGACCAAAAGGTGCCATTGTATGTGAATGGCAATATATTTTTGCTAACTTTTAAATTTGATTACTGACCAGGAGGACCTTACATGGTGTTTGGGTAGGTATCTGCCAAAACCCAAAGTTGTTCACTGTTCTTTGTAAGACAGCAAAGTAAATGTTTTACAATGTTGTGCTTCCACTCAGGACAAATAGGTACCTTGCTCTGGTGGCAGGGAAGCAGTAAGCTGTTTGGAAAGCAAAGAAAAACCTATACACCAAAGCAGGGTTGTATTGCCTTCAGAAAACTGAGAGTTGTGTTCAGGCACACAGTCTGACACACAGTTATTAATATCACCAGTCACTTTTTTATTTTTAAAAAAAAAGGTACAGTTTTTTGAGGCAGATAAAATACTGTATCAGCCCTTGTTTAGAATGACTTAAAACTGATTTCTAGCTTTACTGTTCAAAAGTGATGAAAAACACATGCTTGAAAGAAAATATTATGGAGAAATCTGATCTTTAACTAATCCCCGCTGTATGCTTTACCACAATGTGGATGTTGCACATACACTACTAATGTATTGCACTCAGCCCCTGTTACATATAGAAAAAAGTGGTTCAGTGTGCAAGCTCATAATGGCTACATGCTACAAAAATACATTCAAAATTTACATGAAAGGGGGAGGTTTCTGTAGCACACACACTAGAGCTTTTCCAATTATCACTTCTCCTGTATGCAAAGACAAGAGACTAAGAATAATTGTCCTGTTGCTGTAAATCCTATTGCATTATTATTTATAAGTGATTTGTAAAGAATGTAAAACAGAAACACTTTGTTTTCCAACTTTTCTTTCCTTTTCCATACCTATCCTATATGAAATAATTCTGTAGTAGAGATACTTTGTTCTTCTTTCTTAGAATCCCGATTCTAGTTTTTTCTGCCTATTCATGTGTTAACAGTGGTCTGTGTGCTGCTTCCTCAGTTGTTCAATGAATCTATTTTTCCCTGGTTAATATTTTGGAAATATTCTCAACAACACTGGCAATTAAAATTTCATTGCTTTCAGAAAAGGTACCGCAATTGTCACATATTAGGATTTATTTCTGCTCTTTAAAGAACATTAGGAGCAGAAGAAAAAATAGAATGTTTCAAACTGCATCATGCCTCTTTAATTCAGGATCCAGCAAATTCCAGTAAAAATAGCACTGTAAGAGAGGGCTATAGATTGTAATTCTTCTTTTTAAAAAACCTCTGAAAATACTGCATTACTTCACAATTTTGAGAACTGCATTTGCTCTTTTTAGTCTTTTATCTATTACAAGTGTGTTACAGCTCTCTATCAGTGTATGGTGTTACTCACAGTCTTTACGCTGAATATTTTGCTAAGGATGAGATATTATTTGTCCAGCAGCTGTTCCTGTAACAACTATTTTTATGGTCTCAGAATTTTCAGTTATATGCATCAATATGACATCATTTATTAATTTTTTTTTTATTGCTGTTCAAGTTTCCATGTTTAATACTGTCTTAGTTTTTAATATCCTACTCTAAAAGGCATAGAAATTTTATCCATAATTGTGTTCTCGTTCCTGAGTATTTGTTGCTATGATAAAAATATCACAAATAATATTTACAAGGAGTGCCTAACAGCAAATGTATAGATCAGGACACATTTTACTAAACAAACTTTAGTTCTGGCTCTATTTTATGTGTTTTATTAACGCCCTTTACATTCTGAATCTCTTTTTATTCTTACTGCTTATTTATCTGTGAGAACTTATTCTGAAAGGCGTTTTAACTAGTTATTACATATTGCATCCTGAAGGGTGTCAATTGGGGATAAATGGTCCAATCCAACCATCTGTGCCCTACAAATGAGTTTTTTGCTCTGTACTTTTTCTTTACTGTGTATTTGAGCTAAATTAATTTTGCCACTAGCAAAATCTAGGGAGTCTCTGTGTCAATTGTGTTTGGCAAGCTAACCCAGCATTAATATTATATATCCTTGCATCAAGAAAACATTAAGTTGATCTTTCACAATTTGAGGAGTGATTGATACCTTGGAAAGACTGACATTGCATGGAAGGATGAAAAGAGAAAGAAGCATATATTAGCTTTCTTTCCTGGCTGGATTTTGCCACCTGGCAAATATAAGGTCTATAGCCAAGTACAGGACACATCTTCACAAGGCAATAGTCAGCTCTGGGCCTCAAGCACACTTTGCAAAAAAAAAAAAAAAACTAAAGGTCAAAAGAAAATATTTAACTTCTTACATTTCATGTTCTGATGTTTAAGGTATTGAGTGGAATAACAATGACTCTGTGACCTTTCAGCAAAATTTTCAAACAGGCATTGCAAACTTTACTCTTCTAGCATAAATGCCAATTATCAGGAACATACAGGAGAAGGAAGGACTGTCAAAGCAAATCAACAACTACTTAAGCAAACAAAGAACATATAAATACAAAATGTGATTAAACTGACAGAGTCTCCTGCCATGCTGATTACTGAGAATACTCTTTTAAAGGCTAACATTTCTCTAATACAAGCAGAATAAGCCATGTAGGATAGTACTTCACAAGAATGTCACCACTATACAACAAAATCAAGAAAAGCTGTAGTTCTTGGTGGGACAGAGGTGAAAGGAAGTCACCAAATAGGAATCATATTTAAAGATTACCCAGTTTTATTGCTGAGAAAAAATGCTCTAGCCAGCCTAACTCTAGCTAAATACAAAATTTCTAAGAAATCACTTTATGTCATAAAAGCTTAAATATTTAACAAACCAAAGCATGGTTTGGCTCTCAGCCACACAAACATTCAACCATGTGATTCAATTTAAGACCTAGTAATTCCATTGGCTTCCTTTCTGGTTCAATATGTACAAGCCAGACAGAGGCATGGAAAGCTCACTCTTTACATTAAAACTTTGAGGAGGAGAGCTGCTGATAACACCTGGTGGAGCTTGAGGACAGATTTCCAAGGCTTCTGTGCAAAGACTGATAGGAAGGGAGAAGAGGAACTACGATGGATTCAAGCACCATGATGGTGTGGAAGCAACTCTTTAATAGTTGCAGCATCAAGTGCTATTCAGAAGTTACCAGAGATGTAAAATAAGGGTTTTTTTGACAGCATATTTGAGGGCTGTACTTATAGGTAGCATCTGCAACAGAGTTTCTTATTGTCTCAGAGAATACTAATGTGGTTCTCTGTGTTCATAAACTTGAATAATTACATTCTGACACTAATTCAAATTCAGTTTTTTTTTCTTTGTTTCCCTTTGGTTGCTTCCTATAAGAAGCCTAAAGGAAGTTAGGGATGAAAGAGCAGATTCTTCAGTGAATCTTCTTCTTTGACTTTCAGCATTTACTCCATGACAAGGTACTAAGAACATGTCTTTTCTCTAAAACTTACACATAATCCATAAAAATTTGATTTCAAAAGTACTTATTTAAGGGCTCAATATGGAAACATCTATCTACTTCAGAAGTACTGCTTTCTTTATGGGCTCCATTCCTCTTCCAGTCACTTCCATTAGTTTATGAAACCTTTACGCTCCATGGCTCCACCTCTGGGGAAAAAAATTAGAAAAGAATATTTTTTTGGTACAAGACTGGGGAAAAAAGTTGATTTTCTTCTCAGTCTTATGGACTCTGACATTCTGTATGCTTCTGAGCAGAGAGAATGAGCTCCATTTTTATGCACAATACAAAACCTTAAATAAATGCAGCACTCTAGTTGTGCAGTTACTTGGTACTTTGTCCATTGAAGATAATTGCACTAGAGCAAGAGGACAGAACAATTAATTAGCGGAGCCAACAAGCAGAGGATAGCAGAGCAAGAGCCACGGGGTGAGATTTTGTTGGGGGAGGAGGCAGAGTTCACTAAAGAAGGCTCTAATTATTGTGGCAAAAGAAACACTGGAGAAGAATTGCTTCAACAATGCAAATGAGTGGGTGGAAAACTCAGCTCTACATGATGTAGACAGTATTTGAGTATGGATTTAAAAAGACCCCTATTTTATGCATGAGCCGTTGCTTAATAAAATGTCAAAGGACTGGAGAGAGCTGGAGGTTATGGTAAGATTTTAGAGGGAAATTTGCAGCAGTAACAGAGAAAAGAAGATTTAAAGTACTTTGTTGCACAAGAAGCCAGAGAGAAAATGCTGAGGACACATATTTTTAGGGCAGGGAGAAGAAGAGACCGACTACAATAATAACAATAAATAATGTGCAAGAAGTCCATTGCACTACATAATGAAAATGGGAAAATGGATTCTTACAAGAGAAAGGTGTTTGAGAAGGCTGATTTGCTCAGGAGAACAAGGAAAGAGGGCTGATAAAGGAAAAAAGCTGTGTGCTAGAAGTCAAGAAGTTACAGAAAATATGAGAGTAATCAAAAACTAAGAAGGTTAGACTTCAGGGCTCTGGGGTTTTTTATAGGGTGAGAGTTTTCTACAAATGGCGAAAGATTCTCAGGACATTCCAGGATTTTGAAAGAAGTGGACATAAATTTCTGTCAGGGAAACATATCGAGGTCTGATCCACCAGTGTGATACAGTAATGAAAAAAACACTGGCAGTAGTTCCCTTTTTCCCATGGAAACTGAAAATATTATCACCAGTTTCTAAATCCCTGAAGAGATCTGATTACATTGTATGCTTCCGGTCACTTGTTTTCAAGAGCAAGGAAACAGATGAGGAATAAAGATAGAAATAAAGAATAAAAATACAGTTCAAAATAAGGAGGAAAAAAAGAGAAGACCTTTGCCAATAGCACCAAATGCCATAGCCGGGAAATAAACTTTCTTATTTATGAATACCTGATCTCAAGGATTCAAGGAGACATTTATAAGCAAATATTAATAAAGAAGTTTAGACATAGGGTATTTAGGCAGAAACATCTAATTTTACCTGTCTGTATTTTCCATCACATGTAACTTAAATACTGTAAAACGCCACCAATATTTTCTTTTGAGTATCTTATTGTTTCTGTGACAGCCAAACCAGCAAAGTCATTGGCTGTTTCTGCTTTGTTAAAGAAAGGTTTTTTCATTTGCTTGCAGATTTGCTTCTTTAAAGAGAAAACAATACTACTGTACCTTAGATATCACTCAGAGGTAACTGCTCTTAAAATGCTTAAATTAAATTCATTATTAAAAAACAGCATTCTTTTCCCAAACATTATTATGTATATCATAATTGATTTTTGGAAGAGCATATATTCACTTCCAAAGGCTTTAATCTTTACAGTAGCAACTAATCAGGACACAAGCCATCGAAAAAAATATTTATGTCTGTAAACATGAGCTGCTCTTTTTTCCAGTGCTCACAAGGGTAAATACCAGAGATATAATAAAGACAGGAGTAATTAGTTAATGGTTACACAGAGTAAGAAATCAAAACCAGACATTATCCAAAAAAAATTTTTACATTACAACATTATGTTTTCAAGGCAGGAGAATGATTTCTAAAATCTTCTAAGCCAGCTAGCAATGCTTCTGTTGTTGAATAATAGTTTGAATGAAAGAATTAAGAAATTCAAGTAGAAAATGGCCCTGCATTGGGCCTGCAAAGGAGTGTGTTGGGGGATGTAGCTGACATTGAAATCTCTTTATGAACAAATGGAGTACCCTTTAGAGTCTGCATGTAGTATATTTTTCACATATTTAGCATTAGTACAAGATTTCTATTACTTCTAAAAAATAAGCATTTATTTTACGCTAGCAATTATAATTTTATTACTATAAAGGTTACCTACAATATTTAAGAAAACCAAAGATGCAGACATTCAATAATTAAGAACACAGTGTTCCAGTGTCATTACAGTGAACAGTTATTTAAAATAAGAAACAAATGACAAACTAATGATAACCCTGGTCCATTATTCGCTAGATATCATAATAGATTATTTACTCACCATGAAAACTTTGTTCTGCGGCATAAATTTGGTAATTCATTTGGACAGGGACTCCCTCTCAAATCAATTTTTTAAGGCCCCATAACACTAATTATAAATTACAAATCTGGTTTGTGCTTATGGACCCATCATAAGTCTTTCATATTTTAATTTGTTGCCACCTCATCTCATTTCATAAAAACTAGCTTGTAGAATGATAAAAATGTTTAGCTACTGTAAAATATTTCTAGTATACTTTAAATTATTTTCTTAAAACTTGGAGTTAAAACATGTTTTCTTCACCTGCATCCACCAATCAGGTTTGAAATTCCTTTAAATACACTTGGAGTTTGCCCATAAGGCTACTTCTGATTTCACTTAAATAATAATAAATAATACCCCAAACCCAACCAAAATAGGATATTTTCTAAGGATTAGCATATCAAAGGAAAGAAGGTAATATGCAGATTTTACAAAAACAAACGAACAAAGTCCAAACCCAAAAGAAATAACATGGCAATTTAAAATCAATGTCAACTGTGAAAAGGATAAAGCCTTTCTGTCATTCTATAGCAAAGTGATGTAGCTCTTTTAACCATATCCATGCTGTTAATAATTCTTTTCCTTTTTTATCCTGTACATTTGAAAAAGATACATGTATAAGCACTTAATATTTTGGGTTTAGTGCTCATATTTTCAATTTCCATTTGTTGTGGGAGCAGTGACAGGTTTAGCCTTGCTTGTAGACCAACTCTGGCTGACCATAACACAGCATCCTCCATATGGAAATTGTTCAGAAGATGTAGGAGATGTTACCTGCTCTGTCCTTACTGCAATTTAGATTGTCAGAGTATCATTCATTTATATAACTTTTATTTAACAGGTTTTGGACAAGCAAAGGGGATAAAAGGGACTGACACTGCATCCCATTATTAATGTGGAAATTAATGTGGAAAGTTGTAGGCTTAGGTAACTATGCTATTTCAGCTGTATCTTTGGGGATTGGAAACAAAATAATTGCAATTTATGCAAAGCATTTTCTATTTAAAAGAGTAGCAAATATTTGTTACAAATACTTTCCAGAAGTCCTGTCACACATGTGATCATTGCTCTCCTGGCTCTGCTTTATTAAGGTGGCTTTTAGCAAGTGAGCTGCAATCCTGATACAGCATGGACTGACCTCCCATTTGGAGATTTTTACCACTGCACAGCTCTTCTTTTGTTATGTTCTCTGGTCCCTTTTTAAATATTGACTTGCAAGTTTGCAGGCAAAGAAACATCATTTGAGTCAGCTATACAGTATTGCATGCTGGATCAGGAATAAAACGTTGGGTCAAAACCACTGCACTGCAGCAGGTAATTAACCTAAGCCTATGAGGGAACTTAATCAGCTGAATCAAAGGGCTTGTGACTTTGGAACAAAGGTTACCAGGCTGTGCACAGGGAAATGTTTCCTGATGGCTAATGCACAGCTTCTCACAGCTTCTCCTTATTTCCAGTTGCCAAACTCCACTGAGGAAATCCCTAAATGCATTACTGACCAATATTAGACACACATGCACTGTGTGAAGAAATGTAAGTATATACTATATCTAAATATTTTATTTAACATTTGTACACAAAACTATAGTATTTGATGCATTCAATGTAGAGTCTCAGGGGTACATGGAATGAACCATTTCAAACTTATAACAAGGAATATTAAAACATACTACAGAAGAACAAATTGTAAAATAACAGACTACCACATGCAACCACAGTATTTGAGTTAAAATTTTAGGTAATTAATTGAATTTGGGTAACAAATGGTAGCCAGGGGAGAGGCGGAAAACAAAAGTTCTTTAATATTGCCTCTGCATTAAATTGCAGCCTGCAATATGAATTGATAAATAAATAGGGAATCCAGGATGAGTTCAGGTTTTCACAGCGTGCCTTCAAGCATCTGATTTTCTACCAGCTGTTTGGTAAAGTGATTATGTATTTCTCCAAGCTACAAATCAGTTGATCTTTCCAGCTACACACAACAAGGTCTTGTCTTTATTGGAAGTCTTGGAAAATTGGTTAATTAAGTCAGTACTAAAGCAAAATTCTGTGGAATCAAATTGTGACAAGGTATCACCTTGGTTGTGTCTTTCAGAAAACACACCTGAAAAGTATTTGTCTGCAGTATCTGCTTCTGAACTGCCATTGCTTTTTCCTTTTAAAGAGTGGGATGGGACTAATCATCTTCTTCCTATGGTAACTACAAAGTTAATGTCGATCAGACAGTAACTACAAATTATTTATTTTTACTATCAGAGCTGTTACTTGTCTCCAGTCACTTCAGAGTGTGGATTTGGAATTTTATTATTACACTTTATTTTTTATGCTAAAAGAATTTTAGGTGTTTTACATCAGGTAATCAAGCCTTTCTCTTGCATTATGTTCTATAAATCTGGCCTTCTAAAAAACCCACATTGTTTATACTGTGTGTGACATGAGATACAGTTTTTATGTATCTATGTGATTTTATGATTTGTCAAATGTGCTTGCTTGCCCCAAACATTTACCATATGTATTTACATGTAATATCTTACAATGCTGAGTCTTTTTTTTCAGCATAAATGTTGTAGATACCTACTGTTTAGCCTAATGGTCACTATGTTTCTTCTGTTTTAGTGCTTATGTACCAAAGACAGAAGCAGGTCATTGCAAGTGGGCAGAAGTTCTGAAAGATTTGGAAAGGATCAAGACATCCAAAGTAAGTTCATAAAACAGTCAGCATTCCGTATAATCATAGAAGAAGACTTAATAAAATCTTTAGCACTGCACTCAGCTAAGAAGTGTTAGTGAGATCGAGAGGGATGGTGTTTGTTAGCTAATGTTTCCAACTCTTGTTTTCTTGTAGGATATTGATGTCAGTTTATACACTGCAAATGCAGATGAGGATGTAAGTAAACTTCATATATGACCACAAGTAATGTTTAGTGTGGTGGCTTCATGGCCTTACTAGAAATTGTACCCTAAAGTAGACTTGTTTTAATTTGATAAACGTGTCTAAAATCAAATAATTTGCCTTGGAATAAATAGTTCTTCTAATCAAAGTGCTTATGATAAATTATGCAAGCAGGTATTAATTATTCTTATTTAGTCATCTGCTAATAAAATTAATCAATTGAAAGAGATGATCAGGGCCATGTTGGGTGGAGCTTTGAGCATCCTGGCTTACAGAAAGGAGTCCCTGTGCATAGCAGAGGGGTTGGAAGTACAGGATCTTTAAGGTCCCTTCCAACCCAAACTATTCTGTGATTGTGTGATTCAAAATCATTTTATCAAAGCAAACACTGCTAAAATAATTCTGAGATTAATTTTTCATTTAAGGGAGCATTACCTGCTTCCTCTACTCTCTTACCTATTCTGAATTCAGATCTCTGAGTTAAAGTGTTAAAACTACTAAGAATAATATTAATTCCACTATGTTTAGTTATATGCCAGGTTCCTATCCTAATTATTTTCCTATCTTCCTCACTAAGACATTATGTTTCACCCCATCTTAGCAACTGCTTGGTCTTTTTGTTCTTAGCTCTCACAGCCCATCTCTGCAGATATTCCAATGTATTTGAATAGTAAGAAAAGTTGGCCAGTAAGTAAAAATCAGCCTCTTTGTGGCTGATTTTATCTTAGATTACAGCTCACTTATATCATACTTGTGCTTTAAATTATATCACAAATTATGTCCTACATTTGCTTATTCCTTTTTAATCATTAAACTATTGCAACTGCATTTTTTTCAGGAAGAATGCCAAGAACTTGTAATGAGGTGCTTTTTCTTAGAGACAGAAGTGATAATTCAAGAATGTCGTATCAAAAATTGTAGTAAAACACAGGATGTGTGGAACATATGGAAAAATGGAAATGAAAGCTTTGAAAATAATAAGGTAAGCAACACCAACAGTGTAAGGAAAAAAGGCAAATCAAAAATGTTTCTTTGGTAGCAGAAATACCTCTTTTGATACATAAATGGTTGAATGGTAGAGATGAAAACTAATGAGATTCCAGTAACCTGTACTCGTAATAATGAAAAATCAGTGGTTTTTAGAAGAATGCTTTCAGGATTCCCATCAAAGCAAATACTTCTGTGCATGCTTACATATGTCAGGGTGTTTGAATGTGTGTGCATAAATTACAGTTTGCAGCTTCAGTACCTGCAGTCAGATATGTTAGACACATGCAGAAAAGTATCTTAATTTTTAGAGGGACAATCATTTGCATCTTTCACTGAAGTGATGTACCTCTCAAAGATGATTCTGTTCAAAAAAGTAAGCCAGGAACTGCACAGACCATAACTACCATGGAAGCCTCCACTAATATTTTCCATAGCCATTACCTGCAGTGGAATTATTCCCCAAAGCAGGGCAAAAAAATGAACTCTCTATCAGAACAAATGGATTGGTATCCTGCTTTACTATTGCATTTTTTTTTTCAGTTGAATTCCACAAAATCAGAAAAATGCAAAGAGTGTGAAGAATACGAAGAAAAAAATTTTACAGAATTTGTACAAAATTTTGAAAAGGTTATACAAAGGGATTGCAAACACTGACCAAAAGACATAAGCTGGGAAACAAGATTCTTACATGAACACCCTCAGAGAAATCAGATTATCACCAAAAATAAACCAGAAAAAAAAATTTACAATCCTCTTGGTTATCTCTTATTATATCTGTTTCTATTGTTGTTTTCAGGTAAGCCAAATTACTTCTTCTACCCAAGAACTCAAAGGCAAAAATTAGAATATTTATGTGAAGACTCTTTGTCTTTTCCCCTTTTTGTACAATGCTAGCATAAGGGCATTAAAAATTACCTCCAGTCTTCTCACAGAAGGTAAAGCTGGTTCTTGGTTCTTATATCCAACAACAACATGTACTGTTCCTTCATTTGTTATCTCTAACATGACTTTATGCATTAATGACTAGAACTCCTTTATGATTACCAAAGGTTACAATTGAGATGTCAACCAAAGCAGTGTTAAATTAATTCTCTGAATAAAAGAGGTGGCCAAGTCTCTTGCACTCTTAAAAAAAATAAATTCTATGAATTAGGTAGAAATCTTGCCTATGAAGTAGGGTTTGTAACTTTAATCTCCTTTTGGGAAAGAACTTTAAAGACACAAATCACTTTTGACCAATTATTTGGAATCATAACTACATTTCTATGACTCAATGCAGTCACCTGTCCTCTGGTATGTCTGTAATGTTGTCCAGTCTCCTTTGGGCTCTTTCTAAACTAACTGCTTTCCCCATGATTCATATTCATGTCATACCAGCTGCCATCCAGAATAAGTAATTCTTTTCTCCAGGCACCTCCATTTCTCTATCTTCAGCTGATAAATGGCTGAGTCATTCAGCTGTCCACTTAACGAGAAGGAAGTTTCAATCTCATTATGGCAACAAACACACTGCCTGCTTCTCTTTTATTGTTGGGATGCTCCCAACAGTCAGTCTTTAGCACTCTGAGGAGATGAATCCCCAGTAAACTGCAAGAGGAAGAACATAAATATGACCATGTGGGATGTCATCTTCCAGGGGACTTGTAGACAAACAGGTTGGTACATTCATAAGCACATTGATATCAGCATTAATCACTGGTAGAAATATCACAAAAAAGAAACAAATTATTTGCCAACATAAAACATCAAAACCAGAAGTGTTTATTACATAGTTTGCATGAAATAAAATGGTCCTACATTTTTAATTTTTCCTTAATTCAGTGGTATGCACTGAGTATGATTTTTCCTTACCTGATGTCATGTGCACAGGAAAGGTAACACCAAGTTACAACTTTGGTCTTTAGTCAAAGAGATAAAGGGACTTTCCTTATTTCTGGCATTGAGAGGGAGGCAGTGTACTCATGATGGGAGAATCAAAGAGCTACTTTGCTCAGAATTTTCTTTATCTTCACCATTTTGAAAATAAATTTCCTGATTTTATTTTGTTTTTCATTAACTCATTTACCAGTGGCGAGTATGTGAAGTACAGTGAATTTGTCTTTCCAAAGAATATTGCTAAGTCTGTGACCACTCAGCTTGACCACTCACTCTGTTAGCCACTTTCTGTTGGACACTGGCCATATCCCTTTTATTTCACTTTACTTCCACCTGGTCCAGGTGCAAATTCTGGGATGAAAAGAGGCCATTTGCTAATCTGGATCTCCAGCATTTCTGTTAGGACCTAATTTTTCCTGAGAGCTAAGCAGCCATCTGAAAGCTTTACTACATCCTGAATCGAATGGTTATAATAAATCATCTAGTTTATCCAGTTTATACCAACTAGTTTCTAGTATCTAGCTGATATAAAGGATAGATTAAATTAAGGCCATCTTGTTATTTGGTTGGTTTGTTAGTGTTTTTTGGTTGTGTGTGGGTTTTTTGGATTTTTTTTTTTTTGGGGGGGGGGGGGGGGTGTTAAAGTCACTATGACTAAAACATGGACACATCTGTTCTGACTTGTTAGTCCTGCAGGCAGAACAGTTGAAACTGATTCAGAATGGTTACTTTTGAAGTAAACAGCCCCAGGTTGAAGAAGGTATTTCTTCTACAGAAGGCTGAGTTATTTGTGTGGCATTTACTAGCTAATAATTTCCAACTGCTGTTGGCAAATATTAAGGAAAAGATTAATACTGTATTTTCTCCAATTAATCCTTGTCAGTTAGGGGGACTAAGGCGACTCATAGCAGAGTGTTTGTATGTACAGAGAGAATAACTACCTTTTGACACCAGAAGAGAAGAAAAATGCTCTTCCGTCAAAGTTTTGCACTACTTACTTCTGTTTTCTTGACATTGCAATAATTTAAAATCTGCTTTTCCTTTCCATTCCTAGTACTTAGTATCCACATTTCTTGTCTATATACTAACAGGATAATATAAGTAGCACTAGTACAGATGGTGTCTGACATCCTCTGCCTTCTTGATGTTTTACTGGACCCTGAAGATAAACATGACTTGTTCATCCATAGAATGTTGCCTCTAGTGGCTCCCAAATGTTTGAGCACCTGTTCATCAGGTACTGTTCAGATTATTTCACAGACATTTTAAATTCTGAACTGCAGATACCTTTCTTGTTAGCACCTTCACTGTTTTGAGGAAAATATAAAAGAGGGAATTCTTTGCCTGCAGTGAGATAGCTGGAGGATCAACAGCAATTTCAGATTATCCATCTTGTTTATATGACTATGTGAACAAAATAATAGTCAAGAAAAGTACTTTAAGATCCATTGCAGCTCCATGGGGCAAAAGCTCAGAGAGACAATGAATATTTGAGTCAGTCAGCCCAACGTACAGAGGTAACACTTACAATGGAGGGAAAACCACCATTTTATATATATATATATATACACATGTATAGAGATATCAACAGGTATTCTCCAGGGATAAAGCAGGAATTTCTGTACAGCATCATGAATTTTATGGAATTTTACTCTCGCGCACTTAGGGAGGAAAAGAAAGCCATAGATGAGCAAGCTGAGCATTTTTTAAACAAAAAGTTCAAATCAGCACCTTGAAACTGTCTCCTTCCAACTGTTTTCCCTCAAACAATGCTGGAGAATTCACGTCTGCTTATTAAAAGGCTTAATTAAGCCAATAATTAACAACTTAAATAAAGACAAAAGGAAATAAATATGTTTTATAACCTCACCGTCTTCTACATGCTTATTAAATGTGGTGTTTTCTTATATTTCTAAATGTGGTTGACCAAGTCAAGCCAAACAGGAATCCATTGGCTTTGACAAAATGGGGGAAAAGATGAAGCAGTACAATAAAGAATGAAAAATCTGCTGAGATAACTGGCTTATCTGTGACATGATATAAGCAGCTCACTACTTCTAAAAGTTAAAAACATACAGGAGAAAAATGAATGAAGTTAGAACATAAAAAGAAATCAGGGAATTTTCTGGGAATTTTCCAGAAATGGTAAATCCTGGGACTGGTAAAAAAGAGCCAGTGGCTCTTTGGAAACAATTCTTGAGAAGCCATAATTTCTATCTCTGTGCAGTGGAGCTCCTGGAAGTTGCATTATAAAAAAGAAATACCAAAGGCTAAAAAAAGCTTATTTTAAATTTAACATACAAATTAATATCTTATACGGGTTTTCTTCCTTCTGAGTCCTCAACCATACAAACTTTTCCCCTTTTTTCCTTTTCCTAGTGGCACGCAATACTCCTCAGGGCTTTCCACTTCACTATATACAGAACTGTTTCTAATGAACTGTTTTACAAGTTTTAGTAAAGGAAAACAAAGACCTGCAACTAACTTCTATGTCAAGATGCTTTCTTGAAATCAAATTTTAAAATACATTGACAGTGCTGCTGAAAGAACCTTCATTAGACAGTGTTTTGCTATGAGATTAACAGAAGCCATCAGTTGTGGCTTTGTTTATTTAATGCCTTTCAGGAGGAATCAACTGTATTCAGCTTTTCAAGATGAAATATTGAAGGTCAGTAATCCTTACAGAACCTTAATGGCTGCTCTACCACACATGACAGACCTCGATAAACTGACAAAAGAGAATTTGAGAGAAATTTTAAATATACTTATGTCATTGGAATACCACACAATGATAACATTAATTGAAACAGTGTACCTGTGCCACAGATAAAACTGAAAAATCATTCTTTTTAAAACTTGTATTTCCTAGCTCTTCTAAGAATCACAGACATCCTGCAGATAACTGGAAATCTATAGTCTTGCAGTAATGCAGGACATAGTAGTAATCCCAGTTTGGGGTTCTTTTGAGCCATTAGTTTCCCAATGAGTGAAAATTTTCTCTATCAAGAAAAGGAAAAAACAATCTAATATTTCTTATGTTTGATAAAATCTACTATATTTCAATGGAGTACTGAGAAGCCGAACCTTAGTTTTGGTCAATCTCAAGGCATTCAGATGAGTTTATTCAGTCAGTAGCACAAGGAACTCCCCAATCCTCTGAGGCAGTGATACCGAATAGCAGGTGTTAATCATAATCCATGATGACAACTGGGATTTCCTTCTCCTCATTAACCTTAATTGTGGCTTTTTACATCCTGTTTTCCAAGAATCTTTTTTTTCTTTTTTTAGTTGAAGACATCAAATGAGAGATTATGTTTCCTTTGGTTTCCTTGGTAACTAATTCAAAGAAGATTACATCATTCTGAATAATTCCTGCAATTTTTTTTCTGTGATAAACTTCCTGCTTTCACAAACCATTTGACATTTTAAAGTTTTGACTGAAGTCTTCAGACAACATTTCTCCCTCTTATACTTCCTACTGCAGGCCAGTGACTGGGCTTTATTTTACCCCAGACAATCGTCCTAGCAGTAGATATCAGTCATTTGGCTAAGTTAACTTAACCAAAATCCCTTAGCTGTACTGCAGTTTTATCGCATCACATAAATTCTTTTTAGGACTTCATCCTCCAGCATTTTATACCACTAATAAATTATGAAGATCTACTTGGGACAACTTAGACAAAATTCATTGAATTTCTGAAGTTGTTTGTACATTTTAAGTTCTCCAGCTATAACAGCTAAAATGCAGATGTTAAGCATTGGCTTAAAGACCTAAAGGGGTTTTTTGGTCAGTTTTATGTCCCCTTTTTTTCCCATAATGACCTTCTGAAAGCACGAATAATTCTGGACAGTCTGTGACTTATTTCAGCATTGGTGAAGGAATCTTAAGCAGAAAAACTTCCAAGAAGCAGGCATCAATTGTGTCAGAGCTGGCATATAAGCTAACCCAGATATGTGCTTGTATAGGGTCTCAGTTATCTGGTGACTGACAGTAAGTCAAGCTATGGAAATGATTCCTTGTCCTCCTCAATGCAAAGGAAAGGGCACCATCACCAGCAGCCAGTGGCTCTTTGGAAACAGTTCTTGAGAAGCCATAATTTCTGTCTCTTTGCAGCCCCATTACCAGCCACATAGGGTGGCGATAGCTGTGAGACTATCATGGAACATGGTGGTTATAGAGATCATTTTTTTTCTAGGAAAGCTGCCTTAAGATAAAAATGTCAAAAAGTTGTGTTCTCTGGACTTTATCAAAGGCCTTTATTCCTATACAAATAAAAATAAAGAGTGGGGAGGCCAACAGGCACAGCACAGCCTATTTGGGTTTGGCTACATGAATTTATGAGTCTGCATTTAGTCCCAGAAAGCAAGGAGTAATTTTAAAATGCCTTGATATAAAGGGACAGGTCCAAAATGATAGCATTCCTGACAAATATGCTATAAAGAGTCACAAGGAAAGGATGAAAGCACAGAAAGCATTCTTTTTCCCCCTGGTCCTTTAAGTTATTCTAACCACTAAATATTAATGTTGACAATATTTGGAATTTAACACTTACTCACTCACTCAGATATGTGCAACTCCTCTCACTAAGCTGTTACCTGCATCTTCCAAACCTGCAAACCATGACCAACTCAAGGAGTATTGCATGTTGAAACTATACAAAAGAGCACCCTTTTTCCCTGAGCAGCTAATAAGTGCATTTCAAGTGCAAATCACCTCAGCACTGGTAATCTCTGAAACTTGTGGTACTCTAACCACAACAACCATCCAAACCCTGGGAAACTGAGGAAGAATAACACACAGCTGTTTTCTTAGCTGCATATCACACCCATGAATGCTGAGAGTAGCAAATCTAAAGGTTCTGAGAAGAAGGGAATAAGAATGAAGTAACATATTCACTGTTTACAGTGCCAACCCATGCTGGGAATATTTTTGTTTATTAATGACAGAAAACAAGATGTGCCTTTACCCTTCCTACTTTCTTGATTCATGGTAAAAAAGATTTTATGTAAAGCATGGTAAAAAGCTTCCTTCTACATCCCTCTTCTCTTTGAGGGAGTTACACTGCACAATAGTTAGCACATCGAGACATATGTGGTACTTGAACAATGAAGCAGCTGGACAACATTTCTGCAAAGAAAAGGTGTTTATTTCAAACTATTCACTCACAGATTGTTGGGGAAGATGAAATAGGAAAACCTTATAAATATGATTGCCTGGCAAAAGATTTGGAAAATACAGACATTGAGATGAGAACTAGATTTGAAATAACAAACCTTGACCACTGAATAACTAGAAAACAATAGTATAGCCAGGCTGAAAGCAATCCCCCTTTCTGATTAAACAGTGCCCTTTACCTGCAGATAGGTCCAAAGGTCAAATGGAATGCTCTGTCTCGCCCCCAATGTATGGTTCATCCCACACCTGTGACCCTCCCCTGAAGTATCAGGTATCTGTGACCCCATTGGCCCAAGTCCTGCTCCAGCCCATCTTGAAGCCCCCTGATAAGGTGTGCCCGAGGGACTGGATGCTCTCTTGGATCTTCCCCTGGGACCCTCACCTGGAACGCCCGCTCCCTCTCTCTCCCTCTCTCCCTGGGCCTGCCATGAGTTGCGCCTGGCAACTCCAAGCAGGGCCTTTCCCCCTTTTAATAAATCACATTTTCTAAGACCTGACTTCAGAGATCTCTCATCCATCCAAACCGTCCTGGAGACCCGCGCTCGCTACAACAGATATTGTGACAACAAAAATACTTCAAGAGAGCTCAGAAATCTAATCATGCTTAAGATCATTATTTGCCATTTTCTGGTTTGTAAGCAGAGCTTCACATTTTTTTTTTCCTTGAAAATATTTTCTAGCAGAAACTTATTACATCTTCAGAAACAGTGTCTAAAGCAACTTCTTAAGCTGCTGCTTTATTTTTAGTCTACTGATGTTATTGTAAAAAGAGAATAAAAACTATTTGTCAAAAATCACCTAGTGAAGTCATTTGCATTTTTTGCAATTCCTAGGAAAATACCTTGTGGCATACTAGCACATGTAAAGAGTATATAGATTACATTCTCAAACTTTCTCAGGACTTGAGGTAAATTTAAAGTGGTTTTTATTTTGTACTCCAAAAAGGATTATTGGAATTTTCAACTTTCACTATTGTCAAACAAACAAAAAAAGGCAAGTTAGAGTAAGTCCAGAGAAATTGGCTCAACAGTAAAATACTTGGCTATAAAGAATTTAGAATTAAGAATTTTTCATTCCTTGTATAAATGGAAGACTCAATCTCCTTTCAATGCAAGTGTTTTTTGGTTTTTTTCCAAGATGACTCAAATACTATCTGATATGTACCTTTGTCAATACTTATACAATGAATTGTATAAACTCATTTTCGTTTTGCAAATATAATGAGAAAACCCACCTTGTGCTTGAAATTTCTTGTATTTTTCCTTGATGAAAGAGCTGAAAGTGCTTTTTATTAAAATCAGAAATTGGAGTTGTCCAAAATAATACAAGCGCTTTTAGACTCAAAGGAGATTTAACTCCTTTTTTACTCCATATCAATATACTCAAAACTTTCTCAGAATATTCTAACAGGGGAACATTACTATAAAACATAAGTCTGAATTTTTATAATTGTAATCATTTCAACAGTTAGAAATTCAATACATTTCTGGGAAGAAGCCCTACAATACCCTTGCTGATGGTAGAGACTTAAATAAAGAGTAACAAGAATTTTTTTTAAACTGTTAAGGAAAATAGATTATTTGAACATGAGTCAGATGATTATAATTGAATTTTAGTTTTGTATATTACTATTTTTTTTGTCTTATCACCTTCCTTATAGTTTCCCTTCCAGCATTTCTTTGAGGTGGGCATTAGGCTTTTTAAAAAAAACCATTAAAGCATCTGGTTACACTTTCAGAGTTAGATCATGCCTCCAGGACACAGCCTTTCATCTGGGTTGTGAGAATGGCAGTATCCTTAGAAGAAGGAAGTTGTGGAGCAATGAGGTGACAATTCCTTGGGATGAGAAGCAGAATTTAGAGAAGTCTGTGCATCACCAACCTTGCTGTGGACAGGTATCAATGCTAAATTGTTTAGATACCTTCTTTTCAGGAATTTGGAAGAACTTTATGAAAGTAAAAAGAAAAGAAAATGAGAAAGATAACTGAGATGAGTCACTGGTAGCAACATTTATGCTGTAAGGGTTACATTTCAGACTGAGATACAACTTTAAGCTAAAAGGATGTTCCCAATACAGCAAAATGGTAAACTCCACCATGGCCAGCCTCTTGATCCCAGGCTCAAAAGAAGGGACGACTAATACTTTCTCTAATTAAATTAGTTCATTTTTCTTTGCTATTTAACTTCAAAGATATTTATAAGGGTAAAAATTAGTAATCTTCTTTCTACGCCTGCTGACATAAATATGTAATTTCTCTACTTACCCTACCAGTCCTTCTTTAAACACAGAATTGCTGAGGTAACATATCCAATGTTAAATGGCAGAAAGGGGATAATGCACATACTACATGTTCTTGCCAGCTGTGAACTGTAATCAAACAACAAAGAACCCCTGAGCATCTCTTATCCTCTGCTACTGAAAATATCTAACTAGCTCTCCAGCCACCCACCTGTCTTGCAGGCAAACACTTTTGGAAGTCCTCCTGCTGAGGAGCGGAGTGAGTGAAAAGATGGGAATGAGGTTTGCCCAAAGGTCAACCCACAAGTACCCATTCTGTGCACTGTAAGTACAGAGCTGTTTTCCTTTGCTGTCTGAGCTCAGAGGCCTGCAAATTGCAGAGATCCCTAATCACACTTCACAGCATAAAAATGACCTCTCAATTTATTATTCCATCCTCAACGTGTAGTACTCAGCATAATCAGTGCACTGAGCACACTTTGGAGTTAATGTGGATTAAAGATTAACTATGACAAACTGAACTTTTCAACCAAGTATCCAAAGGCAAAATACCAATTAAGCAATGCTGCAGTTCCATGCAGACAAAGCACATGTAACATGTAACAGCTTTACAAACCACATGGCCAGGAGTAATTTGTAAGCTTTGCAATCAGGTTAACAAACTGGATATGGCTTCTCCTGTGCTCCCATTTCTGAGCAGTTCCAGAGAGGGTCTCTTATCAAAGCCACAGTTAATGAAAAAATGTGTGCAGTCCTTTCCTCCAGTCATTACACTGCCACAGCAGAAAACACAAATGAGTTTTGACTGTGAATGTCCTCCAACCATCAAAAGGAAACCTACTCTGAAAGATTAGTCTGAGCTCTCAAGAGCATTGGAGGCTTAAGCTGCACATTAGTGTTTAGTATTTCCCTAGAACAGTTAAAAAAACACCAGATGGAAAATCTTTACTGCATTCTGGTTCTTCACATGTTGGAGGATTTCCCAAATAACTTCTAAGAAATTAAAGGGGATATGTTACAGTAATAATTGCAGTAAAGAGAATCTAGATTAAGTCTAATTCAGTGAACTTTATAACATCTTCATGTAAGTGTTCAAGTGACACCAAGTTTATTAAAAAAACCTTCTTGAAACACATGCAACTTTCATGGAACAGACAGCATTAGCCTAAATCATAACCATTAGCGTAAATCATAACAGTATCTCTCTTTAAACCTTAGACACCCATAATACACTTATTAGAGTATCTGAATATTTAAAAAAAAAAAAAAGGAAAAAAGTAGCACTAACAAAACCAGAAACAAAAAAGAAGGCATGACTTACTGGGCTGCTGTTTTAGCAATAGGATGAAGGAATGAGGAATGAGTAATAAAAATCTCTCTTTCAAGAACATATTTTCTAGTAAGCTTGCAAAGTAGACAGCTCATGACTGCCCGGTTGATTTGGAGAGACTTACATTGTTGGGGGTAAATGGACAATTTCCACCAAGGGATCCAAATTATACCTGAACTGACAGCTGTAAATGAAAGACTGAATATAACCCTTGTGTTTTCAGTGCTCATACACTTTGTCCTTTCCTACTATTTCATTTTTAGCATACGCTTCATATACCTGATGGTGGGTCATGAACACCTACAAGTGTTTGTAGTGCTGTACCATTCCATTACTGGACTGGATTTTTGCAGGATCAAAGTTCTTATGAAAACTCATTTAAGATAATAAAAAACTTTATACCTATATTTCTCTAGCAAATTTCAATTAAATTTAATAAAAATAGATATGAGAAGGGTTTTTTTCAGTTGTAATGGGCAGGTAGCATAGTTGCAAGAATTCTTTAGCAATATGCAAATCTTATAGTTCTGCAGTGTAAGTAAGGCACAGGCTTGAAATTCTTTGTTTTTTTTTGGTTTTTTTTTTTTTTTTTTTTTTTTTTTTTTTTGTCTATAGAGAAGCATGTAAAGGTACTATCTGTCTATTAAAGTGTGCAAAGGAATTGGTTAACAGTCATGGGATAGCACAGGGAAGATTTAAACCATCACTAAAGAACTTGGAAATGCCATGAAATATTTGCCTGTTAGTGTCCAAGCATATCAAACACTTGTCCTGGAATTCCATTAAGGTAAAGGCTTCATAAATTTTAGTTTAGACATCACCAGATGACTGAGATTGAAGGGACTTCTAAGGATCATCTGGTACAACCAACTCTGGCCAAGCAGAGTCATCTAGACGAGGCTGGCCACAACCATGTCCAGTTGGCTTTTGAATATCAGTTTGCTTTAACTGTAGAATAATTGATAATAATAATTAGAGCTGCTTATGGATGGTGTCATCATGGTTTTGTTCTGTGGTGGTCACCAGGAAATCAATCTCCTCGTGCAGGACATAAAAACAGTTAGTTAGTTAGTTAGTTATATTAGCTAGCTAACTAATTGTCCTGATTTCTACAGCATCCTGGAAACAGTATTCTGATTCATTGTGGTCTTTTAACTTAGCCCACTAAGAACATTATGCCAGCAGTACTTATGCCAGTGAATATGATTGTGGGAGTGTGTATAAATAAGATCTGGGTTCTCAGCCTTATGATTTTAAAAAGATTTAACTTTTTTCATATTGTATTCTATGCATTTTAACTACATTACACATCTGCTTGATGGTCAATGAAAGCTGTAATAAAGAATTTGAGATTTTAATTATCACTCCTGGATTAATATTTTCATAAAAAACCAGCAACACTTTAAGTGTAAGGATAGGTTAGAAGTTTTGCATTGGATTGCTTAGTGTACTCTTTCCAGGTTCAGCCAAAGCCCCTTGGCTCTCTTAGGTACTTAACAAAACTACAGACAATTAAACAAAATGGAAACACACAGACAAAACAGCTCACTGTGCATTGAACACAGAAATCAGACAGACTGACCTGCAGTTTCAATATGGTTCATTACTATAATGCGACAAACCAACAGCTGATACTTTATACCTGATAATGGAATATTTTACCTTGGCATATGCTCCTCTAGTGAGGCACTGGAAAGAGTTTCCTTTCAGATCACACTTAACACTGCTCCCTTTTATCAAGTACTTCCCTTTGAACTAGTAATTGAAAATAGTTGAGTGCATTTTATTATAGAATTACTTCCCAGTCACACTCAAATAGAAACATATTTATTGTTCAGCAAAGACTTGTTGAGCAAACAAGAAAAGTCCTTGCCCTTCACTAGTATTCTATTTACCTGAACTCTGATTTAAATACTTTTGATGGAATGGGCATCTCTGTGAAGCATTATTTTTTCAAGATGCCTATTTAGAACTTGTTCAGTATTAAAGGTATGTCAATTAGTTACTTTCAATAAGATCATAATAATTTCCTATCACGCACACTAACAACAAGATGGTTCCACACTATTGGACTGCCTTATAGCACAGAAGACTAGAAGCTACATAGCTATGAAAACAAAATTGAATGTTGCTGTCTTGAAGCAGAAAAAGGTTCATATTTTTCAGGGTTGGAAGTCATGGCATGGGGAGCTGGGGGAGGGAAAAGGCTGGTAGAAGCTGAAAGAGTAGTAAAGCAGGTATAAGTGAGAAGGCCTGAGAGCAAGCTGTCCAGGAAAAAATGGAAGCTTTAGTTTTGTGTCTGAAAGACACTTTGAAAGGTACAGTGAAGAATGGGGATTTTTAATTTTCTCCCCTCCTCCATCCTGTCCCTCTTCTGACGTGTTTTCTCTCCACCTCATCCCATACCTCACAACTCATCCTAGACAGAGTACTCCCCCCTCCTCCGCACTGTCAAAGGCATCTTAACATCCATCTCCTATTCCCTGCCTCTGATTAACCAGCTTTTCTTCCCAGCAGCTTCCCTAATAAAGGAAGGGCAAAGAGAAACTCCTGAAAATGTGGCTTGAAGACAAGCACCAGAAGCAGAACTCAAAGATCTGTGGATCTCAGAAAATGAAGCTTTTCCCGGCAGAGCTGAGGCAGACGTGTTGGTGGGACAGTATCTGCTTTGGATTTGGGCTACTTATATGGGCTGCCACTCCCTTCCTCATCCTCGCATAAGCAGCAGCAGATAGGGTAAGGATGAATTGTTCAGTCCATGGCAGTCAATCTTTGTCACCTCAGGCACAAGCAGAACATGAACTTTGCAGCACCTACAGACTCACACTAAAGAAAAATATTACACGCCCTGGCTTGGGAAGGCTGTGTGCATATACAAGATGCTGTTTGCATCCTGCAATCATGTTAACTGTCCTCAATTTAACTTGCAAGAGGCTGACTACTGAAGCAGTAGTGCATGAAAATTTGAGAGCAGCTGTATCACATTTCAGGCCTTGAAGGCAAGCGTGCATACAAGTGCTGTTATTTTTAGAACATTATATCCTAGAGAGTTCATCTAGGACACATATGGACAGATGTCATGCTAATCAGGGTTGCAGAGAGCTCCAGGTGAATCCAGCCTGTCCCCCAGTTTCTGCCCTGTCAGTCTTCCCACCTAGGGAATCAGCTGATTCACCCCAAATACAGGAGGATGTGTAGATAAAACATGTTGGCTCCTAATTCTCCCAGACCTTGTTTCCCACCTGTTCAGATCTTGAGTCTTGCCCTCCTGTCTCTGGTACTTACAGTTCTGCTTCATAATCTGCCATTCTACATTCTGTCCAAGCACAGTTTCAAGACAGGCAGAGAAAAATCTCATCAAATCTAAATCAGGAGTTAATCAGGCATTAGCTTGAGAGGCCCTGGAAATTCTCAATATTCATCATTGAACATAACACTTCTATGAAGGGGAAAAAAGACTGTGAGAAATAAGAAACTATTCTTTTTGTGAGGGGGTAAAAGGGACAAAATTAGCAGTAATGATTCTACAGTACTTTGAATATTTAAAATGCTATATACTTCATGCATTTATGAGGTTGATTACAAAATTCACAAGAACAAGTAATGAGAATGTGGTGGGCCGAATAATCTTGAAACTTGGGAGTCAAATTCCAAATGCCTACAAATGTCTGAGCCTTGATTTCCACTCAGTCTCCTATGAATTGACTCAGCCCAGTACCAACAGGACTACTCGAACAAAGAAATATTCTCCTATTTAACAGGCATTACATGTTATGTGCTGTAGTTATTGCTGTTCTTCATTCTATAATTATGGAGGCATATTCATGAATATAAAATTCATGATTTTTGGTGATGATCTATTTTGAGCTAAATAGGCTAAATTCAAACATAGCTGTGTCCAGGTTTCCACAATAACCTTCTAAACTTCAGTATTAGTAGAATTTACTGTTCATTACCTACAATGCCCACAACTCATTTAACTCACATTAAGTAATACAGATATTAGACATTACTGTCCTCTATTTGAAGACTGCACTACCTGCCATAAAGCCGCATAAATTATAACTCATAGTTGATCTCTCAAAGGTCTTCTACTTGTATCAGAGGACTCCCTTTCAGAATAAATAGTGCTTCTTGCTGCTGTCAGTTCTGATATTACACTAAGAGTCTTGCAGTGTTGTTTTTTGAATTGTGACAGGCCTGATTACAAGAAGGAAATAAAATGGAATCATAATGATGTTCCTTATTTTGTATTGAGACAAGCACTCAGAAGGCAAGAAAAAGTAGAGGCATGTTCTGCTGGGCATTGCACAAACACAAAATAGGCAGAGAGTGACTGTCCTGAGGAGATTACAGACTCAGTGAGAATTACAAAGAGTACGGAGTAAATGACATCCAGTGCTGTGATTCTCTTTCTGGGTTTACAGATAAATGTCTGCATATCCAACCTAGATTATTTTATTTGATGAAGAGATATTTACAATCACTAACACAAAGGAAGGAATTTTGATAATCAAACATACCCTAAACTTCAAGCCTCAGACAAACATCTACTAGTAAAAATGTTGTTTCTCATACAGAACAATTACTGTATCTTCTGGCTTACATTCAGTGATGAATACCTGGGAGCTGTGGTTAAAACAACTTATTTAACACCATAATCTGCCTTGCATGCCTTCCATGTTTAGCAGACTAGAAGGGGCCCAACATGAAAAAGTTAATAGCCCATTCCAGGCATCCCTGTCCTAAAGAGATAAAATCAGGCCAAAAGGAACACTCCTAGTCTTAGCAATGCACATATATCTGTAAAAAGAAACTTTCTATCCCTTTTTTGTTACCCCTAGTATAAAAACAGCACTGCTAATCCAATAAAGGCCATTTTTTTTGAAGTGCAACTAGAGAAAGGTCAGATATTTTTTGTACACAGAATTTCATCAATCTCCTGTGTAAAGGAAAGTGGCTAATAATGCAGCTGCAGCCAGCTTCCAATCCTGTTAAACTTCTTGAAGCTCACAGTCACCCCAAGGAAATTTTTGTTTTTCTAGTTTCATAAATCTCTGTGTTCTTTATGAACAAAAACCAAACAACAATGTGAGCAGCTGGGCCTGAGCATGTGACTTTATGGTCAGCAGGAACTTTGCCAATGACCTTCGGAATCCCAGGAGGAATAAAACCAATGCATACATGAATTCCCATGCTTTTCACTCTTCATATCTGGTTCTGCTTGTATCTCCTTAAATGCTCTACAAATCAGAAACATTGATTTCCCTCAATGCCTAGGTCAGCATCTATTATGATTTAATTAAAAGCTTGCTCTCTGAGGAGGTTTCTCTCTGTGATGATATCCTTCCTCTCTGTTATTTCTCTTCTCACTTCTTAAACTGAATGAAGTAGTAAGCTTTAGACTTTTAAAAATAAAATTTTCTTTTAAGTTTATCATTGTTAAATCAGATTTAATTTTCTACACATGTTGATTTATCTCAGATGATCCAAATTATTACCGAGGCATGAATTTTCTTCCTTTGACTTACCTGCTTCTGATACCTACACACAGCTTAGTCACATTTAAGAGTAATTGAAAATATTCCAGTCTCATTCTGTGGCACTGAGTAGTTTGTGAAACATGAAAACTTTCCAATTTGCACTATTTTATCTCTCAAGTCAATTGCTCTCTTTATTTTAAAATTTGACCATTTTACTGATATCAAATCATCATATCAAAGTATCACATTCAAAAGAGCAATGAGGCTGTGAATAAGCTGCACTGCTTTGCTTTTCATGTGCCCACAGCTGAATTCTTTAGAAGGTCCCATTTTCACAGTCAGGCTTAGCCTCTGCCCTCATTCATGTCATCAAACACAGCTGAGTCAAATTCAACATAAAATCTTTATTTTATCCCTTTTGAAAAAGCAATGTGTGAGAAAATTAGAGGACTGTTTAAGTTATAACCTAAGATTTCTCATCAAGACAAGCTGCATCAGGAAGTTTTATAGTCAAAGCAAAAATCAAACTACCAAAATAGATCATACTCCTTTTTTATGGAATGTTGTCACCTAAAGCATACAGCTACCATGATTTTCAACAGAGTCACTTTCTTTCATTTTAAAAGAAAAAAAAAATTAAACTGGAATATAACGGAAAATCCACAACATCTCTCTACCCCATTTCCAAATTTTTTAATTAAAGTTTGTAGAACAAATCCTAAAAGGAAGGTTTTGTAAAAAACAGAATTGTTTTCTCTGGAAGTCCTATGAAATGATGTTGACCCAGATAGCAATTTCTAGGGTTTGTTGGTTTTTATACTACAAGTGTTACTTTTTCTCTGTCACTAAATAAAATCAGTTGATGAAAGTGTATGTTTGAAAGACTATGTTTTCTTAATACTTTTCTGTAATCCAGAAAAAAAAAACAACAAAAAGGTTCTAAAAGAAATTATTTCTTTTGTCATGCCATCGTCTGGGGTTTTGTTAGTAGTTTGTAAAGAATATAGTTTTAGTATTCTATAAAGCATATTAATTGTGTGTGTCTGTGTGTAACTACATACATGTTATAATGTGCATAAACCCACCCACATTATAACATACAGTAGTGTCTGTATACGTAATGCACATTAATCATTAATTAAGCCTGTTCCTTTCAGAAATAAAAGTTACAGATAAAATTCTAAAATATGCAGAGACATGCATAGCTACATAAAAACTAAAATACTTATTGCATTATGACTCCTTTTACTTCAAATGTTCCCAAACATGAAGTCCTTGGGACACAGAAAGCCCTCAGGGCACACCTAGAACATGTCAAAAAGGGAATTATAAAAATTAAATATCTGCTCCAAGTATAGCAAGCAGTCCACTACTATTTTGAGAATGCTAAAGTCACTGGACAGTGTGAAAGAGCTATTCTTATTAACCTTAACCCACTTAATCTAACAAAAAAGATTACCATAAATGTAGCTCTCTGACTCTTGCAGAACCTAAGTTTAACCATAGCCCTATCCACCCAGACTTGGAAAATTGTATCATTAGCACCACCAGGTTTAGGCAGAGCATCTTGATCATTCCTGTCTCTCCTGTCTCCAGCCAGTGTTTAAACACCAGTAGCTACTGGTGTCAATACTAACCCAATACTAACAACATCCTTAACCATATGAAAGCCCCATCAGGAGCCATATCCATGCCTAACCAGACAGCCTACGTCAGGTCAGCTCAGAATTTAGCCCAGAAGTTGCTTGTGGATATAAATTTACCTTTTGTTTTCTTGGGGTCGTACTCCTAGAAGAGTGGTGCAAAACAGGCAAAAAATTTTCACGTGAGATGTTCCTAATTATGAAAGTCAGAAAGCTCATATTGGAGGTATTGAAGGATATATTTTGCTCAGTTCAACATGTCAAATCCCTTTTATCCCTTGCCCTTTCTGCTGTGGAAAGAGGCAAAGAATTTTAAAAAGAAAAATGGTGCTTTGAATAAAGTTGAAGGACTGCTAAGTACGTTCTTGGGAATTTTGCAATTAAAATTTATCACAGCAAAAAGAGATTGTGATAAAAAATTAGGTCATTGGTCAATCAAGTGAAGAGGAAATACTGTAAATCAACTTACATTTTTCTAAGGAGAGAAGCTAAAGAACCCAGCTACAGCAGGAGACATATGTTCAAAAGTTAGTTTGGCCTGTCCTCTGAGCACTTGGGATCTCAAGCAGATGGGACAACACAAAGTATCTATTTACAGCACAACTGCTGTTGCTTCCTTTTTTTTTTTTTTTTTTTTTTTTTTTTTATTTCACTGCCTGAAATATGATTCTGACCAGAAGCTACTGCCATTCTTTGTAACAAAAAGAACAGATAGGTCATGGACACCATTCATCCATTATCACATTTAAAACATGACTGCAGACAAAGAAGAGCATGTGAATGAATGCATGTTGATATCGCTTAACTTCTTCCAACATTTTTTTCCAATAAACTGAACAAGAACAAACTGAAGCTTCATAGACCAATAGTCTCAGAGAATTTTCCAAGCCGACATGTGAAACTTTAGATCTAGTCCAAATTTCCAAACAAAATTTATTTTGTCAAAAATACATTTAATGCTGCTATTTTTTGCCAAAAATATTTTTGGGGGAAAATGGTCTTCTGGTTTGTTTTTTAAAACTTATTTACAATATCTCAATGTATGAAACCACATTATGCAACTGAACTTCAAATGCTTTACAGGGAAACTGAAAGTACACATATATGATAACCATCCATCACTGGAATTTATTAAAATGAAATCAACATTAGTATTTAGTATTTTGTCATTTTAATTAAGTCAAAGCATGTTTTGGTTGCTCAAATCATGAATGATATGTAGTGGATCTGTTCTGATCTATTTCAATGAGCCTTCCACTGGATCTCATACACTGTGGAATTATGAGATGTTTTAATTGCTCAAACATAGAAAACCCTGAAAGGGTTTCATTTTCTTCATTTGAAGGTTTCATTTTCTGCCATAGACAACTCAAAGCATAGCCTAATTTTAGTTGTTCTGTGATTGAATTGAAATTGTTATTTTGTACTTCATACACTCCATAGTTAATAAGTACAATCCTTGGCACAATTACACATTAATGGACTCATTCTCATTGGTATTTATAAGATATGAATAGAACTTTTTTGCACTGCATTTATATTCTATGGAGACTGCTTACAAGTTTTTAAATAAAAATAAGAACATTTCTTTTCCTAGTATTCTTCAAATTCCACTGTGTCTCTAACTAATTATTTTCACTGATGACATTTAAAAAAAAACTCTCCCAACACAAAAATCCCCACATCAACATGGGATCAGGAGGGCCCTGAATCAGCTTCCAATCTCCCAAAACTGGTAGTCTCTCTTGTGATAATGGTATTTACCTGCCTGCAGCTGCATATCAAGACATCAGTAGTCCAAAAAAAGTGAGTTGTAAACTACATTAATTGTTCATTTCCTCTTTTTTTTTTTTTTTTTATTGAAACACATAGTGAGACACAGCCTTCCATCCCTAAGAAAATGGCAAGGAACATACATACATTACTAGAAAAGGCTATTCATCTTGTGTTCTTTTACGAGAGAATAATTGTTCCTCTGAGTTATTGCCAAATGCTGCTGTAAACATTGTCTATGTGATCTCTGAAGTGTTCACAGACTTGCATCCACAGGCATCTTTGATTCAGCTCCTGATCAAATTCTTTCACTGGGTCCCTGCTAAAATACAAGATTTGCACTCACGTCAGAGAGGTGAGTGAATGGCAACCCCAGCTTTTTTTAGCCAGGTATCAGATCTCAGAGGAGAAGCAGTAACTCCCACCTGAGGGGCAGTGAAATTATATTCAGAGGAAGCAGTTTGCACAGGCTACATGGGATCACTCAAAGGAAAGGCAATTCTTTGCAGCCTGATGCCAGCTTTAGAAACCCTGTACCAGAGAGAATCAAGAATGTGTCCAGCACACTAGTCTTTCACTTTCTTACCCCCAGAGTAGGAAATCTGTTTTCAGGCAGATGGATTATTATATATCAACCAAATCTCTTTCTCTTCCAACACTCATTGAAGTGCCTGTGCTCCCCAGGTATCGAGAAAGCAGAACACAGGTTCTAGAGGACTCTCCATTTGTCTCCCAGGAACTGCAGTTCTTCATGCTCTGTCTTTAGGATCACAAGGTGTTTTGGGTTAAAGTTCTCAAACTCCCTGAGTCCTTTGACTCTTCCTTGCCCAGATGTTGAGAGGAATATCACATTACAGAGAAATCTGATGTTGAAGAGCAGACTGTTGTAGGTCATACACTGACTGTGCAAATCCCACTTCTAACAAAGGCTTTGCTGATTCTGTACTGGCTTTCAAGTAGAAGAGTGACAGCATTCCAGAAATAATGTAATTTCACTGTTCTGAATGAATGACAAAAACCATCACGGAAACCAGATGCCTTAGATCAAGATCATCTGAATTATTTGTAGGCCATTTTTATCCTTTGCAACTTTCCAAGGTAAAGAAAGTAGGATTGAGACCTACATAGCCTCAGTCACACTATCCTGCTTACACTGATCTTTTGTGCCTCTGAGAATCTGGAGCTCCATCTCTTTTGACTGCCTTTAAAAATAAAATATTGATTTTATCTCACGAGGAAGATAATGGATATGATTATTTATGTCCTCTAGGGATCTAGCACAACATTTTTGCCTAAAAAGTTCACTCAGTTCTGAAATGTTTGAAAACACCGTCAATCTAAATCAGCTCTAATTTTCCTGGTTCTTTCACTGTTTAATATGTTTTCCCATGAAGCTATTATCTTGGGGCATGGATTTTTTTTTCCTTCTTTTTTCAACTGAGTTCCTGCCAATAGAAAAATATCTCTTCCATGTGGTGAGAACCTCAGGAGAATATAGGCAGTCATAAAGACAAGGGTCACAAGCTTATGCAACAATTTCATTAGTAAGAAAATATTTCTCCTGGAGTTGTCTTCTAAAATTAGTACATATCAAATATGATTGCTGAGGGAAATAGGGAACATTTCTTGAATAACACCAGTTTCTTCTCATTTCTGTTTTACCATTAAATGTAATGCCCTCTCACACTATTGGCTTTGAACTGTTTTTCTGTAGTATACGGTAGAAAAGTAATTTTATTATGAAAGTTTAAGCTGCTTTGTGGAAAAAAAACCAAACTATTTTCATTAAATTGAAGGGGCTCTTTAAAAAGGAAGGTTAAAAGGACATTGTGTTATGCTCCAGAATAATCTTAATAATCTTAATTCTTACCATTTTAGTGCAGATCTTGAGAATCTTACACTTTCCTCTCCATTCCCTCTTCTCAAAATTACTCTTTCCTGTGAGCTTCAGAGTCCTGCTGTGCTTTATCTTCTACACTATACATTTTTCCCACAAAATTCTGTCCCAGCATTAACTTCAAATGGATAAGCTTATTTTCAGAGCAAAATTAATAAAATCAGGATGACAAGTAATGGATCTCAGCAAGACATACTGTACCAAAACTGCCCTTCAGAAACCTTATCTAATTTTCCAAATTACATTTTCCTTTACTTTCCATAAAAGTAAAAACCTTGATGCATTCAGGACATGAAAACTCCAGGATGTTCACTCTCAGAAGCCCACAAGAAGAATGGCCTAACTCCTGCTTAAGTAGTTCTTTAAAGGAGTTCATATTTAATCTAAACCAGTCAGATCATTTCCTAAGTGAACTACAATATTCTATCCAGGAGGATGACTTGGGAACATCTCTGCAATTCTCCTTGCAAGAAAATATCTTCATTTATTCCTTGCAATTTCAGAAGGTAAGGAGCAGGTTTTCTGAAAGATACCTGCTATCTGTTCCTCTTGGGTCCTCAGCTGGTGAGGTTTTTTCAAAATATCTCCATTTCAAGAGTTGTATTGCCGGCAGTGGGAAGATGGATAAGTCTGAAGCTGCACCTGAGATCCCTTCATTGTACTTGAAGAAAATTCTCTCAAACATAGAAAAGAGATGTAGCAACTGCTTAATTTGCCAGCTAAAGGTAGAATAAAGTGAAAGGCAAATTCCCAAATCCGAGTCTTAATTACAGTGATATGAGCTATAATTCAGGTCTCCTGAAGACCTAACTGGAATCACTGCAAGATTGCTTTCCTACCTAGATGGCAGAGAGATCTAAGAATAGAAAAGTTAACAATACTTCATATATCAGATATAAAATGGATATTGACACTGTGACTTTTTGTACTACAAAAAACCTCCAAACCTCAGTAAGAATAATCTGCTTATTAATTTATATGACAGCTGGTTATGTTAGGCTTCCAGAAAAGACCAAAGCTTTGCATGGGCTATTTTTCACTGTCTTTATTTACAACCTAAGCAGACATTATTGGAGCTGCAACAGCAATCTGACAACATCCTGACTGTCCCATGCTGTCAGCCATTTCTAGGAAAACCTTTACTTCCAATAAATGGCTAAAAGCCTACTACCATTTTCCTATAATTTGTGGCAAGTCTCTTCTCTTTTGGATGGTATCAACTTTTGACCTCCTACCTCCCCCATTAAAATTTTAACTGAAGCAGTCGTTGTCACTTTCTGACATGAAGGTGTCCATGGAGCCAGTAAGGCATTCCATGGTGACCTACATAGAAAACCAGTGGAGCCAGCATAATGGCACAGCCGAATGCCCTAAGATGTCAGTTCTTGTAAAGGAATTCCTGGAGTTACCACTTCACATGGAGTTAATGTTTTGCAGGAGAAAAGGTGCACACACTGTGCAGCACTGGGACCAGTTTCTGTGGTGAATTATTATTATTATTCACCTTTGCTTGCCTTCACTTAAAATCTTTGCTTGATGGCCTGCTGGCACCTACACAGCAAAAGAATTAGGGCAAGACCTAATTCAGCCATCCCTTTTCAGAATCAGGAGTTCTTGAGATTGTTGAGAAGAGCAGACCTCTGTTGACAGCTACAGCAAACTAAATAGAATCTTTAGTGGACCTTTCTTTTTTCTGACAGGCACACAGAAATGCTAGTGCAGGCTACTCTTTTCCAATGAAGGCATTTGTGTGACACTTCTTTTCCAGTTGTCAGCTACTCATGTGTCAGAGGCAGTACCATACATGCAAGGGCTGCACATTGGTGTAGGATTTGGGCTGCCCTCTTTGTTTAATGCTTTTCAGGAATGGGTATTTATTTTTGGAATATTCACCAGACTTGGGGAAAATCCAAAACTATCAGTGCCTTCAACCTGTGCACTGAAATACTGCTTTCCTCTCTAATCTAGTTTCTACATGAAAATGTCTGATGAAAGTGAAAACACTCAAATCTGGAAAACACATGCTAAACCCTGAAATACATATCACAAATTGAAAGGACAATGTTGGGGTTTTTTGGGTTTTTTTGGGGGGGGGGTTTTGTTTTTGGTTTTTGTTTTTTTTGTTGTTGTTGTTGTTTTTTTTTTTTTAATCCTTTTACTGATTGCCAAACTCCATCATTTAGACAATTTTTGTCTTACTCTGAAGGCCATCAGAAGAAATTTTTGAGCACTGGTCAGTTATAACTACTCCTGAAAATCTGTGGTGAAATCATGCTGGGAAAGGAGGCTACCCATAAAATAAAAATACTTTATCTACCCCTTTAGGTAAATAAAGATGGCTTTTTATGCCATGGAATTCTTTCTAAAATCAGTGGGTGTTAGAGAACACCAAGATTTTGTTGCATGGATTTAATGGATTTAATATCAAAAGAGGTTCCCAAGGCTCCACTTGAGAAAGGAAAACACTTTTTTTCTGAATGTTGCTCCACTTTGAGTCCCTATTAATTAGTAAGTAGAAATGCAGCACTTTTCACAAATGTTTCATTAAAAATTGTTACCATGATTTTTGTAATAATGCTTTTTCTCTATTACATCAGTAGCTTTTGCAGCCCATGTGCTGTACTGATTTTCTAATGAGAATATTTATGCTATGTTTGGTATGACATTTCACTGCACAGAGTTTGAAGATAATGTGTAAATAAATTGTCAATTATTTGTTTTGTCTGGGAACCAAGGTTGAACAGCTTGATGGTCATACTAGGATTCACAGATAATCTGATTTAATATGCTGAGTGATAATTTTCAACATATTACCTAACATTTTCTCATCCATGTTCTTTGATAAAAAGAAAATAGTATTTTCTAGACAGTGAAAATTAGATTTTCCGTATCAGTTTAGCATGTTTTGTGAAACTAGAAAGATTCAAAAGTTATCAGTCTAGTAAGCAATAATAAATTAATTTAATTTAGAAAGATTACTGATAGCATTCAAAGAGCAGTTAACACAATAAAAAAAATTTAAATAAGGATTTGAATAGCCAAAAATGCCATTAGAGTTGGCTGCAGAAAAAAAGATTAATGAGTAAAATAAGTATGTTTAAAATATAATAGAGCCACAGGGTAAATTTGAAAACTGGATTGAAAAGACTAGTGAAACACAGTGAATAAGACAAAGATTTTATATGAACCTGCTTCTTTTTACTTTGGTTTTGCACATAAACCCCACAGCTCTTCAGTGGATTAGTTTTCATTGGATGATCAAAAGCAGCACCTTGTATGACTTTCACAGTGATTTTGTCCTCTCAGCTGTAGACATGGTACTAAGTGATGTTTTTAGCTCTCATAAGGGAATTTGCCTTGATAGATCCAAGCCTTCTTAGTGTAGCACATTTTCCTTTCAAGCGTGACAACCTTTGAGACATGACAGAACATTTTCCATTAAACAAAACAAAACAAAAAAAGCCAAACAAAACCCAAACATCATTCTTCTTTGGGAAGATAGATTTTTATGTTTACTGTACTTCAGGACCACAGGATGGACATTATACCAAGAACTGGCTTTGTTACCTTCATGAGAAAGTTCCATTGTGTAACTAATGGTGCAGTGCCAGGATAAACAGCATAGGAGAGATTTTTCTTTATTAAGTAAATAAAGCTTGAGGACAACGTCAGGTCATCAGGGCTGACCCCTTCAGTAAATTAAATAAAGCTTAAGGACAATGTCAGGCCATCAGGGCTGACCCCTTCACATGCCAGTGAATTACCCATTGCAGAAATGATCAGTGACCAAAGTCTTCCAGCTAAAGCAAGAATGGCAGTTCTTTAAAAGAAGGCCTGCCAGTGCTGTTGATAGATCAGGAAAGATGAGACCTGAAAGCCATGAAAGACTAGGAGTTTAATTGAGACATGCCAAGATAATCTCAGAAAAGCTACTGCATAAAAGCCAGGAAGAAATGAGTAGCAGCCTGGATATTCCAAGGATTTTTAGATATGTATCTTTTGTACGTATTCCTCAGTGTCTGCTCCAGTATCTTTCACAGAGCAAATTCTAACTGCTGAACATAACTTCTGCCATGGCATTAATCCTGTTGCCTCAAGCCCATGGGAGATTAATGCCTTTAACACTAATTTTTCCTGCCATTTCGCAGTTTCTGAGATTATTGGAGGAAAAAAACAGACATGATCATATGAACCTTGCTTTCTTAGGAAAGTGGATTAAAACATTTTTAAAGGTGCCTGACACTCTGACCTGCAGAAAAAATCATATCCCAGGCACCCAATATCACTGTGAACATATTAGTAAGGCATGAAAAGCAGTGGAGAGGTGCCTCTGTCCCACCTCCCACCTTGCTTGGGATTCGCTATGTGATCTACAACCCTGAGCAATATTGGGTGTTTCAGAGAAATAAAAATATAAATAAAAATGCCAGAAACCAAGTTAGCATGAGAGGAAGGATTGTCTCAGGTACCTGACTGAAGTCCTGATACATGACAATTAATTGCAGTCATTATTTCAATGTGGAGACATCACTCTGCAGCAAGACATTGACAGGCTCCTGCTGAGATCAAACCCCCACCATTCTCCCTTGTCCAATTATAAAATATCTCATATCTTCATAATTAAAGACACCTACATATAATAAAACTCTCTACAGCCTTATTGACTGATCTTTTGAAAAATAATTCAAATGGAATTCTATAAATCCACATAGCTTGTTTTCTGCCTAATCTATGTAGCCCATTGTTTAAACCCCCTACTTTCTATTAATTTCCATTTTACACGGAAACCAGAACTGAGCACTGTTTCTAAAAATTCTGTATGTGTTCATTCCAGGATGGCAACCAATCTTTTCCCCAGAGCATTGTGCTGAAAGCAAATGTTGATGTGATTACCCACAATGCATTAAAAAAAATCACAAAAAAGCACAGCCAATACCAGACTAGATATTTCCACACACCCTTTTGCACAGTTTAACGCTGCAGTCTTATATGCTGGTTTAAGTACTCCATGTAAAACATTCTTGTTCAGACAAGCCCTTCTCAGGATCATGATTTCAGAACAATATAAGTGAAAGTGAACAAATAACAAACTGAAGCAAGATTTAAACCTGCACAAAGGATGTCTGCTAGCATCAATCCATTTATTACCACCAGCTTCCCCTCCAAGCCAACATACCTGATTTTCAGTTTTGGAATACCATCATCTTCACATCACCTGTCAGATTCCAAATCCCACTGGAGAGCCTGAACTTTATTCTGCCATGTGTTGTACTGAAATCAATCTGTTGACAGGGCACACACTTTCAAGAAGAAAATGTACTGAAATGAAATTAAATGAATGAAATAGATGTTGAATACTTTTGTATTCAACAAAGTATTTCTACATGAGAAAATTCTGTTTTGTAGTATTTTTTAAACTTTCATTCTTCTGTTTTGAATCTATCCCAGCTACTTGTACACATTCACTGTGTCACTATCTGGGAGTCTGCCCCACTCCAAGAGCTTTCATCTTAAAAGCCCTCTAAGAGCAACAGGAGAGTCATGCCAATGGGACTGTTGGCACAGAACAGGCTGCCTGGCATAAACTTGCACAACATTTCAACTGAATGCGTGAGCTGAGGCCACATTAGCAGGACAGAGGCAAGAAAATCAAGGCACAGTGTGCACAGCAGCACACCAGGTGAGCTGAGCACCTGTGAATGAAGGATAACACTGTACTGCTGCAGATTTCTTATAGCTTTGGTGGCTACACATTGGGAAATGCTCTTTCTTCTCAGCTCAGGTAGAGCAACACTGAATAGTGAAATTGTCTGAGCTGCAAAGCAGTCCTTTTGTTAAAACCACTTTCCACTAATTGCTTGTCTGCCAAAAATGCATTGTTCATTTTGTCCTTTGCCAGGTGTAATTGAGACAAATTAAAGTGTATACCTAAATATTTGTTGCATATATTTTGTCACATCTCAGTTTGACAGCATACTATTAAATAATGTGCTATGGTGTAAAAATAATTCATAACTTTTGTTATAAATGTACAATTTCTGATGTCTTATATTTAAGAGGATGTGAAAGTTGTCTTCTTTCCCCTTCCCCTCAGTAAACAGAGGTCTGAGCCAGGTAAGTCAAATCCCTGCCATGCCTTGTCAGGAGGCTAATGGACTCCAGGGTACAGGGATGGCTCCCTGCTCTCAGCTGACTGCTGTGAGGGCTGTCACCTGGGGAGTGTGCTCAGTGTTCCAGGGCACTGGGGCAGTGATCACTTCGTGCTTGCCTGGGGATTGCTGCACTCCTCAGAGCAGGCTGGGCACGCTTCCTAGAATGTCCTGCCCTCCCCTCTGTCATCGCTCTGGGATTAGCCTGTCCTTTTTATTTCTAGATCTGTTCTTAATCTCTCTGTAGCTTTTCCTGTCCCATGATTTCAAATCCGAATCTTTTTGGTCCACGTTTGATTTTAAAAAATTCTATTTGGCACTTGCCATCTTGTGAAGAATTCTCACCTGCACTGCCTAGAACCTTCTCATGCCTCTTTTATTTTATGCATCACTTTCCACTCCAGAGAGTAATATAATTTGTGCACTGTCTGCTTAAAACTTCACTTTGACATCAAAGACAATGTTTTATTATGCTGTAATTTTATCAACTTCTCTGTGGCACTTAACAGTTAAGAGGTATCTTTTTAAAATCTAAATGTTGGCTGAACCATCAGAACTTATCAAGCCCCCGAGTGCCAACATGAGTCTTTTTTAAGCTGTTATTTCTTGGCTGAGTTATTTCAATATTCTATATATTTTTCTAGTTGCAGTCACTTGATCTTCTTGACACTTAGAGTAAGTATAGCAATCCACCTAGATGGATTTACTGTCCAAGTTGAATCTAGTTTTCTAAGAATTATCAAAACGAATTAAATGTGTCTTCCACTTATACTCAGGGATTGTCCAGCTTTAGTAGCTGGAATAGAAGGCTAGAAAGAGAGGAGACTGCAAGCTGAGTTCCTTGCTGGTGGAGGGATTTCATGCAGTGAGGCCTGAGAATGGGGTAAAATACAGAGTTATATATTTTGCTTTAGAAAATGAGGGTGTACACATGCCCAATAAATAGAACAGCTCTGCTGTTACCAGTGAACAGAATGTCTATGCAATCTGAGTTGAATTTGTTGTAATAATGTAATACAGATTTATTAGTTCATCCAGTGCTGCATTCTCTAACTCGCCCACATTTCTCTCTATCCACTTGGAAAATCCAGGTTCTAACACCAGTGAAAATCCAAGTTCTAATATCCTGTCAGGTAAGATTATATCACATCACACTTTTCAGGTCAATTGATTTTCCCCTTTGTGGTGGCCCTGCATTTATTTCTTATATTTTCTGTATAATAGTAGTGATCTCATGCAGAAACACACCACTGTATTGTTAGTTCCATAACATTTCCCTCTTGATTTGAAGAGTATCCAGGGAAACACTAGAGATGGCAAATACCTTTATCTTCATTCTCACTTTTAATCCTATTCAGATAATGATTCTGTACTGTCTCTGCACTTTCCCCCTCAGTGAAAATAATAACTCCTTAATAATAACATTCCTATATTTTTGTAATATTAATACTGAACTATAATGACAGATATCTGTTTAATTTGCATCACAGAAACACTTTTTGCAGTTAGTACAAATTTTGCCTTTATTTTATGCTATCCACTACTACTTCCTGATTTTTACCTTTTTTATTTCCTGAATCCTTTATACCTTTTTTCAAAGGTGTTATGTTTGCTATAGTATAATATCAAGGTTCAATTCCTGCAATTCATCAGCCTCCATCAGACATTCATAATTTGGGCTTCTGGTTTCATCACAGGAAGCAGTGATGTAGGAGTAAAACCTTTGAGGAGAAGGAGTAAAACCAAAACCATGAGCAGGTACATATAAGGCAGTGCTTTGCCCATATTTATCTAAGCGGCTTTTAACAATTCACCTGTTGTGTTCTTGCTGTGTATCAGCTTTGATGGAGCAGATTCTTTGGTTTCTTTGCAGTTTTGTACAGTGTCTGAGGAGCTTTCACTGCCTCAGGAATGCTCTTTACCCATTATTTGTAAGCTTTCTTCCCCAATTACTTCCTGTGCTATATTTTGCGTAGGACCACACATTTTTATAACAATGCATGTGTTGAGAGCAATGAGTGAGGCTTTTACAAGATAATACTCATAATGTCTGTGTCCTGCTGGAGACTTAACAAGCATCCCCCTCTGTCAGGGAGGCAGTGCAGGTGCTGAACTCAGGCTGGAAGGTGATGAGGCACATCCTACATGAAGTGGAGAGCAGAAGCTGAAGAGAATTTGGAAACTCCTGGCTTCCGGCTGCCCGTTCTGACAATCCACAGGGCTTTCCAGCTGTACTGGATTACTGTAAATGGATTCTTTAAATGACCTTAAAACACTCGTTCACAACATTCTGGAGAGAATGACTGGTATTGCCAAATTGTGTGCAGTTGAAGAAACCACGGGTCAATTACCCTAATTAATCTACTGCCAGACCTACTTTGCCCAAGAAGCTGAGTCAGGGGAGGTTTTGGTTGGATATCAGGAAAAGGATCTTCACCCAGAGGGTGGTTAGGCACTGGAACAGGCTCCCCAGGGAAGTGTCACAGCACCAAAGCCTGGCAGAGTTCAAGAATTGTTTGGACAACACTCTTGGGCTTATGGTGTGACTCTTAGGGTGTCCTGTGTAGGACCAGATGTTGAACTTGATGATCCCTGTGGGGTCCTTCCCACTCAGGCTATCCTGTAATTCTAAAATAAGCAAAAAAAAATCCTGATAGTTCAATGTAACTTTGGAACAGATCAAGTCCTGCAATTATTTTGAAAATACAAGGTTTGCATTTTCCAGCATCAGAAGTACAATTTCTTCCCAGAAAATGTTTGGTAGAGACCTGCAAGCTGAAGAGACTCAAGTTCCTCAATATTTCCAAGACAAGGAAACAGTTACAGTCACACCATGGATTCCTTCACCTCTCTGTCCCTCGTACACTTTGGATTGCAAATGATTCTTTGGAGTGGTCTCTTAATCCTCCTGTCTTTTAAAATACAATTGACTCAATAGGGAAATTGAGAGGAGTTAATTTAAAAGTTCTATGCAAGCATCTGTTTTACAAGATTCTTAAATATGCATTCACCTTTGAAGTTATTTCAAACACAGAAATATCCAGAGCTGGAATTTAAGCAGGATATTTTGATATCCACTACGTCCTTTCTGCTGGCATCATCTGTGCAGTGGAAAAGCAATTATTATTTTATAACTTGCATGGAAAGGCAGTGTTACTCAAGTGAAGGCCAGCTCTGACACCACTTACTAGACATGAGGCCATGGCCAGCCCTGGGACATTTGCACTCTGACACTCTCAAAGTCTCTAATTCCTGCATGTACTCCTCAGATCTCATGAAAGGTCTCAAGCTGCACTCAGGCACTGAGTTTTCAGCTCAGACTGAAAAGCTTATTATTTCAAGAGGATTAATTTGGTATTAAGACCACGATTATTCCTTGGATAGTTTTTCTTTTCAGTATGCTGAGTATATTTGTGAATTAGCCTGATTTTTTATTACTACTGTTTTTAGTTTTTATTAAGTCTTCATCTGAAAACCCCAGAGAATACTGCAATGAAGAAATTACACAATAAATAGTAAATCCATATACTGTTCTGTTCTGTACTGTACTGTATAATAGTAAATCCTTATACATGACACAATTTTGGTTTATGTCAGAAGCATAATACTAATAACAATTCAATTCTCAGCTTCTTTTCTAATAGTTTCAGGGAAACTATTAAAAATGGGGTTAAATTATAAGACAATTACCACACTTTGTGTATTTCAGTTGGTACAAGTTACATCTGACAGCTCACAAATGATGCTAAATGGCCCACAGTCCAATCCTGGTTTACACAGTTTCATGCTTTTTGATGGAGACACTTTCAAATCATCCTAAAAACACCCTTCCCTGCACGGAAAAGTCATCTCCGCACTTTGATGAAAGGAGTCCTGAATTTGGTACTTATGTCACACCAATTCTCTGTGGGTTTTCTCCTTTGTTTTATCTTTTAAAATTTTTTAAGGGAATGGGGAAGGAAAAATCAGTAGTATCAGTTATTTGGGTTAGTTATGCTCTTTCTAGGAATTTTTACATCTAGTCAGTCTCTTCACTGTGGAAATCCACCCTGTAAGTGCTTAAAAAAGAAGTGGAAAGGTCTGCAATACCAAAAAAGTGCCTGTAAAACCACTGCCAATTAGAGTGGTTTGTGGCTAAACAGAAAGTCAGACACAGGCAGGGTGGTGATCTTCGCCATGGATTCATTACCATGGTTATATATGAAAAACAATGCCTTCAATTCCCAACTCAGATATTAGGGAAGTAGTTTTGAGAGGTTAAATCTAATATGTGTCACTTCCAAAACAAATGTTTTGAAAACAAAAACTTACAGAAGAATTGCAATATTTCCTTCTATGACAAAAGGTCAACATATACTGGAAAAGAAGACCACGTCATCCCAGTTTTGGACATTTTGACCAATCAAGTCACTTTGAACCTGGCCTCAAAATCCATTTTGTTTTAGTATCATTTCTGCAGGCACTTTGGTACAAGGGGTCTCTCTTCAGTGAGCTTAATTTTCAATTGGAAGGCAAAGAATGATCTTAATTGTTGAGCAGGATCAGTGGGAAGTTATCACAACACAAATTAAAGCAGCTGATTTATCTTAGGGGAAGAATAATAGAATATTTCTCTGGAGTTCACACAATGGTTTATTTAATGCTGACACATCTGAAACTCAGAACCAAAGAATTTTCAACTGGACACTGCTCAGACCTAGCTACAGATAGAGGGCTTTTTTTTTATGGTCCCATTATGCAGATTCAACAGACACTTGTATGAAACTTGACTGACCATCATATAGCCAGTTGAATGCCCATCTATCTCCAGAGGTTTGGCTATGGCTTATATTAGCAGAATCTCTATGTCCTCAGATTCTGGGAATTCTGAATTTACATATTTTACTCGTGAGAAATTACACCATACTCTAAATAAAAATCCTAGTTCCAGAAAAATAAATGAAAGGGAAAATTCTATATGGCAAATGAAAAGCCAGGATTTGCAGCTGATAATAGACAGAAAATGCTGCCCTGAAGATTGGATGGGACTGTAAGCAACCTGGTCTAGTAAAAAAGGTGTCCTTGCCCATGGCAAAGGGGTTGGAACAAGATGGTCTTTAAGGTCCCCTTCCAACCCAAACCATTCTATGACTCTATGAAGCTGCAGCTGATACAGAACACTAAAGACTGTGGGAAATAAAGTGGAGTAAAAGTTCCCAATGACAGCACTGACATTGCAAATTGTCAAAACATGGCACCTTCACTGCACAAAAGCATTAGTTGCCAAAATGAAAAACTTTCTCTGCTGACAGGCGATTTCCTAAAGCACACATTAGCATCTCATAAAAGCAGAGTTCTTTTCCAATCACCTTTCTTATCTTCTTCCCTCCTACTAGAATTCTGCTAAATCACCAAGGGTGTGGGGAGGCAGGAATAAAACAGTCAAGAGAATATACTTGTCATATATACTCTTAACTTTCTTTTTTACCTTTGAACAATAATAACAATTATAAAAGAAATTTTGTAATTGTTCCAATAACAGCAGCACTGCAGAGAAGTATTCAATGGTTCTACTTTGTCAAGTGGAATGTATTGACATTCTAAAAGGCTGTCTGGACACAGGTCTCCACACAAACTTTGACAATGCTGTCCATTCCATACAGACCACTAAGACTCTTGATTGCTAAAGCATCGAGAACCTTCAAAGACAGTGTTTCTTAACTAAAAATATTGAACCATTTAGCTTATTGTGTGGTTTGATTTTTGCTGGTCTGTCTTCACATCCTTACTCCCAAGAAAAGTCATTAAAAGGCATGATAAGTTCACATTTAAGCTATAAAATTAAAAGGTTAGGTCTTGTTTCCTTTACCAATTTTTTTTTGCAGATTTTGTTCAATAAGGTCACTTATACATTTGTCCACCAGAAAAAAAAAATCTGAAACAAGAATTAAACCAGAGGAATCCCTGTATAGATACTCCGATTTCAATGAAAACTGTTCTGATTTTGCCCCTGGTGTTTTTTTATTGATTTGAAACAAAAATGTGTGGCTTATAATGAGGATTCGTTACAGCCTTTACAAAGGCTGTCTGTGTTACTTAAAGCACAGCATGTGTTTTTTAAATTATGTTCAGCAATACAACCTGTGCAGGAATAAATGCTTAGGGGGGCCTGTTTGAAAGTGAATGCGACACCTGAGGAAAAGAATGTATCAGCTATCACAGTTTCAGCAACATCAGGAAACTGTCTGCTTTTATCTGTTAGCATGTTTAAGCTTGCACTCACATTAACAACACAACTGGTGAAGGAAGTTTTGTTCCACCAACAGCTCACTGCTCTGACAAGCTGGTAGGTTCCTATTTTGTCCTGTCTTGGAATCTGATTTTTTTTTCTCTGGCATGCGTAGGTGCTAAAAATGGCTTGATTGCTTTGTGCCATGCTAGGTCTGTGCACTGACCTCCCTCAGTGTAGACCAACAGGGATGGGGAATCAGGTGCCCATAGAAGAAGTTGCATTTGCATTCTACAAGGAAACATTGCCATTTGCTGATCATGAGGGCTTATGCACCGAGGAGTAATAAAAAAAAAGGCACATAAAGAATGCAGTTGGATCACATTTAAAACAGTTTAGTTGGTGCAGAGAAATCCAACTTAAATTGTTTATTCAGAAAAGCTGTCAGGAAATAAAACATTTAGCAGTGTGCACCACTAACAAATACCTTTTAACCAGCTCCAACTGACAGCAGCTAGAGAATACCAGGGGTATTTTTGTTGCCATTGTTTACTCCTTTAAGGGAACCAGTAAGCTCAGAATACATCCTGTCCCAGTCTTTCTCCTGTTAGCCTCCAGAAAACCAGAGTTTGCAACATATTTTTTTAGTTTTGGGCATCTGTGTAGCAACATGGAATATAACCTCCAGTGATACATTTTGCCTCCAAACTTCTTTCCCAGGCCATTCTGCTGTAGCTTGTTTGTGTCCTGAAAGATTTGCTGTCCACAGCATTCCAGGAAGATTCAAGCAGACATTAGGAAAATCTTTCCCAAGATTAAACATTGAAAGTCACAGGGAAAATTTGACTGGACTTTCTGGGACACAGAGGAAGAGGAAGGATTCACTGTTTGTCCTTCTGTCTGAAGTCTCAATGCTGTGCCAGCAAGTTAAATATCACTCAAGAGTGAAAGGAGGGAGATGGGCTCTGTAAGCCCCCAGTTTTCTATAATTCAGCGTGATCTCCCATCAAAATGAGAAGTTATTTAAGGATAATTCACTGGTTAAGAGGAATAAAAATTGGTTCTATCTGCAAAATTCAGATCCGTGATTTACATACTGCAAGAGCTAAAATGGACAAAGATTCAGGAATCTTTCTCAGGATCGTGCCCTAAGAAAACTTTGTTGTTATACAGTATGAACTCCTACAAATACTGGTATCAGTCCAGTGAAAGACCTGAAAGTTACAGGTAGTGGATTTATATTTATGGCCCAGAGCCAAGTAGGTAGAAAAATCAAACCATTCCCAGTGGTCCTGGATATAAACAATGAATGAGCTGTACTAATTAGCTTTCACTTATAAGTGCAAAGCAGGTTAAATAAAAATAAACTTTACTACATTACAGCACTGAAGACACCCCTCTCCCTAATTCAAGTACAGATGAATGGATACAGCAAATTTGATCTATATGTGTTCACTGGGTTAATTAAAAGTCAGGCATGCATCTGCAGAACCAGACAGAATTTTTTATTTCTACAACGGCTGTAGATCCAAGTTGGCAACTTGGGATTAAGAAAAAGATGAAGAAAAAAAGCTTCTGGTATCTGTTGAAGTTGAAAGATTCTTTATACCAGGAAATCTAAAACACTGCTGACATGAGAAATGTTGACTCTCAAGCAAAGCCTTCCACACTCTGTCCTCTGCACTATCTTGTTTTTTTTTTCCTATGGAGACTGCTGTGTCTATAGTATGATAAAAGCCTGAAGGCATGAACTCATTCTGAATTAGTTTATTGTTAGCCTCTTATTTAGAAATGTCAGCAGCACTGAAAGCAAAATGACTAAGTAAATCTCTGTCTAATTCTTAAGATGATCTTATTGGCAGAGGCTTTAAATACATCCTCAGAAGCACTGGATTCTCTCTCACCTTTCCTGGAATATTCTTTGAAGAGATCACAAATTATGCATTCCATAATGTGGTACATTATCCCTTTATATGGTAACCATGTGTCAGGAGAAAATGTTAAGCAGATCTCCTCTGTGTGGGGAAGCTCATAAATGACCTCATTCATCAAGAATTCAAGCACAGCCATATCTTAACCTGCCTCACAGAGGCAGCAGTTTTATTGTACTTTATATTCCTCCTCCTTCCCCCTTCAGTGGCACGAAATAATAATTTAGATGCAAAAAAACACAATGTGTATGAGGAAATTATTTTCAAGAATGCTTCCTCCAAAACACTTTTGACAAACAAATGGTTGGGCTCCCACAGTGGTGGCCTCCAAGGTAGCACCAAGCAGGATATCTAGAATATCAGGAATATCAGGAATATCTGCATTGCAGGACAAAGAGGCTGAAGATGGGAGGACAAACAGCTCTACTGCACAGGGATCCCTCAGTCACCTTCAGTCCAAGGAACTCAATGCAACACCAAAATGGCAACATTCACACATAGAACTGGACAAGATCAATTCCTGCTGGATTTCTGTCATCATAATGTGAAAGGATGTTCAAAGTACATGAGAACTGCAGCAGGTGAATCCAGTCCAAGAGCAAGAAGCTGGCACTTGTAAACTCTATGCCAATCTTAGTTACTCCAGTGAACTATGAAATAGAGATGATGAGGCTTCTCTTCCAACAAAGCTAAAAAGTCTATGCTGGCTTATTCATAAAGCTGAGATCATGAAGCAATAATTCCACTTATATTTCAGCCTCTAATTTTCCTGTCAAACCTGCTGAGTAATATAACATACCCCCGAATGAAAAAAAAAAAAAAAAAACCCAAACAACAACAAAAAAAAAAACTAACAGTGAAAAATATGCTTCTTTAAAGTTACACTCACCACTTAAAAGAAAACTGCTGGGGAGTATAAAACTAATTCTAAGTACTATTACAAGTATAAGAGAGAGTAAACTTTAATTATCTCACTGTTATAGTTTTCAATAAAGAATTATTAGTAATCAGTTCCAAATGACAGCAGTTTGAAATCTTCCAATGCTGAACTTAGGATGAGGAAATATAAAATCTATTTGATTCCAAGGGAAAGAAGATATTTTTAAACAAAACCATAGATGCAGAATACCCTGCATAGCCACAAGATGAATATTTCTGAAATAAAATAATAAGTCATGTATAAAACAGAATAATCTAAATACAAGTGCCTTAATCATGTTCTTTATGTATTTATCATTAGCAACCCAAGGTTAGCAGTCTAAAGCTTATTAACCTCAAGAAAAAATAATACATGCTTTCCAGCACCTCTTTTGAGGACGAGTCAAACTTTCTGCATTTGAGTTTTATCATATTTGGAAAACAGATCAGATCACAGCATCAGATAAAATCTTTCCTCATCAGAAAGCACCTGACATTCCAAATCCACTTTGTCTCAGATTACAGCAACTCAGCATTCAGTGCTGAATTTTGAGCTGAACAGAACTCATCACTTTAATGCCAAAACAAAAATCACCTTGCTGGCTTCCTACTTACAAGCAAGTGAGCGAGGCTGAAACTGTTCTGAAATTTCACTGTCAGCATATTTTGGTATTAACAGACATCTCTTGTTGAAGACATTCTGATTTCTCTCCCCACTCCTCTCTTGATTTTATGTCAGATGAAGAAATATTCTACTGAGGTACTCAGATCAGTAGAAGCAACTTTGTTTTGAAAGAAGTGAATGTCCCTAAAATCAGAGTGAAATGCCTTATTTTCCTTCACATCAAGTGCACTTCTAAAAGACAGAGAAGCTGCAGGAACCTACATTTTCTAGCCACCCCACCTGCAAAATCTATAAGGAAGCAAGTGTTGCCATTTTTCAGGTGACAGAATTATAAATATGTGAGAAGTGAGCTATTTCACCATGCTTTATTGTAAACAGATTCTTATTTACCTTTTGATATGAAATAATTTGGAACTGAAAGATGGAAGAGTTTCACTCAGCTTGGCTATGGTGCACTAGCTGACATCTGATTATGAGTAGGAGAAAACTAGGGGGGAATTATATAGGAATATGTTCTCTCTTCCTCCATCTTTTGGAAGTTTGAACACATTTTAACACTTGAATAAAATTTTACTCCGCTTTTTTTATACTTGAATGCTCACGTGCACTGCTGTGCAGTTTCATTTGAATATTCCATAAATGGTGTTACCTCTCAAAGTATCACCAAGGATTTTGCTACTATTAAAACACTAGAAAAGGGTTCAGTATCATTTCAGACAGCTGGCTGGGAAAAGCAAATGGAAATTTATTTTTAACTCTTCCCATTACTGTCTCTTTCCCAAATGAGAATCCATTTTGTAGACAAGCACGTGGCTGCTGGTCACAGAGACTCCCAGCGCTGTAATTTTTCCTTGCTCAGTCCTTTGTTGTATTTTTTGTTAAGGTTTAATAAACCTTTGAAATTTTAAAAGTGAGCATTGTTTCTCACAATGTTCAATACATTTTGTGGAAGCTACCTTACAGATGCCACTTCTGGAATTAAGTGCACAGACTACATTCAACACGCACTTCTATTTTCCCAACATGCCTCTAATTCCACCTAAAAAACCTCTGGCCATTATAAATTTCTGTGTTTGGTTTGCATCTCTGGAAATGAGGCTGCTCTATCCTCCACCCCAAATCCTGATGTGACAAGTCAAGTGCTATCCAGCAATCGTGCTTGTGTCCATTAGTGTCAAACACACTGTAAAGACCCACATGTCCTACAGCACAGTGAGTCATGTGCTTTGGGCACACAGAGTTCACTGCACACACATGATCCAATTGGTTTATCTGATAGCTGGCTGGCTAAGCATGGTACAGTGTCAAAATGAGACAGTCATTGACAAATACTAACTGTGAAATGCGTAACTTGGCATTAAAAACCTGGAGGCATTAAGGGACTATTTAATTCCCGTGAAAAATCATGGTGTTATACAGAGTTCTCAGAACCCAGGGCACCTGAGAAATCTTCTCAATTCTCAGATGAAGTCTGGTGACATATTACTAAAAGCCATTTCAGAACCCTGGCCATGTCACACATCAATTGATCTTAGCTAACTGCAGATGTTCAAGCATTTCTGTTCTTTTCTGCAGATACAAATTCCTTAAAAAAGGAGTACTCATAATCTTCAGTATGTTGTAAGTTTTTGGAAGAAAATAAAGATTGCTTCCAGATCAGCTGGGTTTTTTCAGTCATTTTAAGGGAGGAGAGATAGATAGCACCATCCTGTTGAATTTACCATCAAATTCATTTTTATCAAATAGTACAACAGTGACTTGAAACACAAGAATCTCAGCTTGTAAGGGTGCCTAACTTGTATGATAATTGTTGTCTAACTATAGTGAATTATTTGCACCTTTGCAGCTTGATTCATGGCCTGGAAATAACAATAATCAACAGTCAGTGTAAGAAACTTTCCATGCATTGCTGTAGAGCACACTAGAATACACTGGCCTCCAGAAAAACTTTGCCAAAAGTTCATCTTATTTCAAGAAAACAAACATGAAACCTGAAGTATTTGTTTTAGGTCCCATATTTGTCAGGTCACTAGAGCTTGTAAGTCATACAGTGATATAATAGACTTTATATGAAAGAAAATGCACTGCTAAAAAGAGTGTAGCATTTACTAAATTCTAGTGCCTGAACAAACATTTTGTATAAGTTTAATATTTGATATAAATATGTGTATTCACCTGAGGCTGTAAGTCCAGAAAATCCGAAAAACCAACACAAGAGTGTTCAAAGTTCACATATCTTGTGGTATCATTAATTTCATAACCAGGCTTACAAGGAACTGAAATCTGAGGATCGCTATTGCCTGAAGAGACAGAGGTTATTTAAATTCCACACACCCTGATTTGGCTCCTGACCAAGAGGTGTTAAGAAGGTGGCAGTAAGGCAACCTTGTCCTCTACAACGCTTGCTGAACTATATTGTAAAGCTACAGAATAAGTGGTTACAAACAGCAGGGAAAAAAACCCACACAACACACTGATAGAGAAAAATCTCATCCCAATGCTAACTTTTTCTTACCTTGTTTGATATCTAAATGCTATCACACCTTCTCACACTCAAAGAAAAAACAGTTCATCCAGATAACATCCACAATAAATGCTCCCATCTGCTCTAGAGTATGAAATCAGTTTGGGAAAAAGAGTTATAAATCTATATTTTTAAGTATTTTTTAATTTTTTAGAGTAGTTTCCTTTGCGATTTTGTATCTAATATTTGGTGGGTAAACCAAATATTTAAAAATCGGGGCACAGGCAAAGCAAGGGTGTACTATTTTCAGCTCTCACCTCCTGATGTAGCATATTTGTGGGAAAAGAGCCCATGGAGCCTAAAAGAACAAGTTGACAAGTTCTGCTGCCAGAGCCAGCAGGGCAGGATTGCAGCAGTGCAAGGAATTTCAATAACACTGGGTTTGTAGGCAAAAGCAACTACCCACCAGTACATATCCTGGAATCTGTCACAGGCAGCTTGCTCTCGATTGTTCTTTTTCATTCTGCAAGCAGATTTTAAAAACAGGAAGAGAATTAAAGGTACTCCCTTTTGCATGCTGTTAGGTTGCAAAGTAATGGATTCTGAAGTTGTGAAGATCCTGAGTTTTCATTATTTCCATTATTCATTGTCATTGCAGTGTTGCCATCCATGGCTGTGCTGCACAAGCAGGTTTGATGCAATCCCTCTGGGAAATACCAATTCCCTGCTGAAATGGTCCGTGCTCTGAGGCCATGGGCAAGGCACGATCCCCTCAGGGACTCCACCCTGACCCTGTCATGGCTCTGAGAGGAGCCTGTGTCATGACCCTATCATGGCTCTGAGGGGGTCTGAGGCCGCCTGTGTCTTCTCTCCAAACGCTCACTGCAGCAGTAGTGGAGACCCTGTGCAACAAGCTTCACTTGAGAAAGCTGATTTATTTTCTTTCTTTTTTAAAAAAAATGGATCTGCCCTTCCCGTCCAGCTCATCCTGTCAAGATGGAGCCTTTAGTTCGTGAAGGGTTTGCCTCACCTCGCTGATAAATGGCAGCTTCCTCAGGAGGAAAACCACCATCACAACACAGATCCTCCAGCTCCTCGAGGAGAAGGCCGCATGCCCATCACAGCCTTAGAGATTCTCCCTGGGTGTCCCCAGGGCTTCTGCAGCCCTGCCACGGGGCTCTGACACCATTCAGAAGAACTGCCTTCCTCAAACACACTCTTCAGAGCATCCCAAAGGTCCCCCTTTTCTCCCCACACCTTCCAGAGAGTTCTGTCCCTGCAGTGAGACAGCCCCGAGGAGCTTTGGCAGGAGGGTCACAGACAGCTGTGCTGGCCTGCAGGGTGTCCCCACCGTGGACAGTAACACAGAACTCTGGAAAACCCTCCCTGGAAAACAGAGAGAGTCTGACTTTGCAGAAGGGGGTTCTTGGAGTGGGATGGTGGTGCAGAGGAACATGAAATGTTGGCTCTTGCTGGGAGCTTTTTTTCCCCCATATATCTGTCTCCCTTTCAAACTACAAATTAACTTACCAAGATTAACTTACCAAAACACACCGGTTTTCTGGATGTTAACAACATTCCCACCTGCCCATGCATGATGCCAATAATGAAAAATGTCTCTGTGAGGAATTGAGAGAAGTGCTTGGATTGATCGTTTTTCTCCAGGGTGCTTCCTGTGGCACCAGACCCAAGGAGATCTGTCGTTCTCCCTTGTCTGTCAGAGGGTTTACACTCAGGGCTGCTTTCATTAGTGGTTATACCTGAAATGTGTCTTGAAGGGCTATACAGAGAAACAAAACCCCCAAACCTACCTCCACAAAAACCAACCAACATTCAGTCCCAAGATGTTTAATATTCCCAAGGAGAACTGATTTTATTTGGAATGATTGCTAAAGCCGTCTATTTAACTAGCTAAGTGCCATTAAAAGAGATTTTTTGGAAGTGCTGTCTATTCACTATTTCACTGACATGCAGCAACTTCTGAAGAGAGAATTGCCTCATTTATGTTTCTTCCTTCAAGACAAAGGGAAGCCATTTTGGAAGGGAGGAGACCAAGGGGTATTTGGGGCAGCCAATGTATTGCTGTATATTTAAATGCCATTGCTTTTTATAGCCGTGCAGATGTGAAAACTGCCAAAAAAATTATTGTCAGCACTGCTGTGATTATTCTGTGATTTCAGTGCAAGTCTCAGCAACTCCTTACATTTCCTCCAAGCTCAGAGAAGCATGTCTCTGCAGAGAGGAATTCAGGATATGGTATTCAAGCTGCTGCTTTATTTGTCAGCTTAATCTCACAATCCAGATGCTTAAAGCAATGTGGTTGTTGGTTCTTTCCCTTGAAATGGCAGTCTTGCATCCCCCTCCCACTGCTACTCAGGTCATGGGGCTGGCAGGTATTCCACTGACGGCCATACCTGCTGTGCTGTCTGCCTTGCTTTCAATAACAATGATTTCTAACCTTTCCAAGTTAAAAAGCTTGACCTTATGGCTCAGCACAGGCTTTGCTATTGAATTAGCACAGAGAAAGAGAGAGCCACTAAGTCCCTACATGTAGCTGAAAAGTATTTTATTTACCTTTCATTTCAAAACGTCCTTTCACCAAGTAAAAAATTAAAGTAGATAAGCAGTTTGACCAATAGCCAGCTTTCAATATTACTGTCTTGTCTGCAAATAGATTAAGGGCTACAGTCATAAATTACTTACTTTTAATGTCACTGCAGAGTAAATGTTGTTGCTGGCTGAATTCAAGATGCGCTTCTTGATTATTAAAAAGGATTTTTGGTACTGAATTTTTGCAGGCTGGCAACGTTTTACAGACATATCAAGACAACCCCAGGTTCACTTCCTTAGAACAGCTTTTATCTTGCTTTTCCATACCTTGAGCATTCGTGAAAATGCCTTTTCTAACACATCTTAGGCTCCTCTGTGCTTTTTTAACAACAGCTTCCTTTTCCTTTCCTCAGCTGAACAACACTGACAGCTGGTAGCTACTGTGGCTGGGATTCAGAAATCCTAACTTTGGCTATAGTTGTCTAATTTAAACTGCTTTTCAGAACTCCCTATTTAGTCCTTTCCTAACTTAGATAAAGACTAGTATCTTTAGAGGACAGGTCACACATTCCTTAAAGAATTGCATTTATGATGTTTCTGGCTGTGGCCATTTTTCTCCTAGGAATGTAAATGGCAATTAGACTGAATATAGACAACAGAAGTGACATAAACCAAGTCTCCACTTTAACATAAAATTCTTGATTATATATTTCAACTTGCTGTTTTTGAATTGCCTGTCCTAAAACTAAGGACTACCTCACATGAACCTGACATGAGCTAAGCTGCAAAAGTGCTCCTTCCTTTATCTAAATGTGGCCAAGGTTCATCTATTTCCCATGCTGAATGGCTTTGCATTCACTAGGCAACACTGGATAAAATAACCCCTCCTGGTGGAAAGGAGCACATGAGAAAGCTTTCAGGTGATTCCTACACATCCCACTAAGGAGTCTGTACGCATATGTGGGGAACCAGTCATGGTCAGATGGGAAACTCTCTGAGAAGAACTGGCAATGGCCTTGTGATTTGTATTGCTCTCAGGTATATGGGATTATCTGGGCATACTTTATCTGGTTCATGTCATACCACATCCAAAGGACTTAAGGAAATCTCTGGGTTTTGTAAGCAATTAATGATGTATTTCTAAAGAGTGAAGTCCTTCAGTCTAATTAAAGTAATTGGTTTTAAAGTAGAAGTACCTCTTATAACATGAAGCACAGAGGAGTTCATAATTTCTTCTAGTCTCAAGTCCTATGGAATTCTATTGAATAAAGCAATAGAATCTGACATTCCATAGAAGTGCACAACTATTTTTCCCATATCCATCTATTTGGACCATTGTTTGTCTTGTTCTTTTTGTTATAGTAAGTTCAGATATAAATAACCTGTTATAAAAGTCTACAGGGAAAAGAAACAGTGAATGAGTTATCAACTACCTACAAATATACTAATAAAAATGGCATTTTAATAAAGATTCATCTTATAAACCCCATGCAATTTTAAAATGTGATACCTAATGTGATACCTAATGATACCTAATTCATCAATGAGAGAAAATTTAATTTTCTTTTGGAAACATTTTGATGCGTGGAATTCATCACAATTCCTCCAGCAGGTCAAATGGAATAAAGCAGCATAAAATTTAGATTGCAGTCTCAGAACTGTGATGGCAATGTGTTATATATTGCATCATTTGCAAAATCTCAATGCAGTTAGCAACTCAGAAAACTGTGATCAGTAGCATTTTTACTGCTGAAATCTACATCTCAAACTCAAGAATATATCACCACAGTGATGGTAATTTGCTGTAGAATAAGGTATACAGACAAAAAGTGTTACGTCTCTGTATTCCCACTGGTGCACAATATATATACACAAATTGTTGTGAAGAAAAATACATATTACTGTGTGTCATGGTTTGACACTGGCACAACGCCAGCGCCCCCATGAAAATGCACCTTCCTAAATAATTGCTGTGAGATGCAATCAGGAACAGAGCAGAGCAGGCCCAAGCTTAATAACAAAGAAAAAACCTTATTAAACTACTACTACTATAAACACACAAACACTAAATCACGGATGAAGACCTCCCAAAACACTCCTCCTCCTCCCACCTAATTTCCAAATGAACCCACAGTGAGACATCACTCAGGATCCTGATCAAGTTGCCACCCTTCAGATAATCAATACTCAGTCCATCAAGGGAGACAGGAATCTCTCCTGTGCCACAGATCCCCCAGGAAATACAACTGCCACCCTTGTGTCTCCATGTCACACATGGCAACCACCCGGAGAAAATCTGCCATGGTGACACTCTCCTTTCCATGTCACAGTGCTCTCACCACCGTGCATGGACAGACTGCTCATAGGGCTCCTTTAAGGATGCTTTGCCAAGGACCAAAAGAAACAACAGTTCAGCATCTCATCTCGGGACTACAGTCGCCCCCATTTCCCCCTGGGGCTGAGGGTCCAAGAACAGAGATCTTCTCCTTCTCTTCTTCTTCTCTGAGGATGGAGGGCCTCCCCACACCCTCTTCAGCTTTCCTCTGTTCTCTCCATTCCTCTGTTGGTAGTCATTGAAACAGGTCTCTTGGCCCACCACCACACCCCCCTAAGGGCAGCCTCTGTCAGGAGAATTTGGTTCAGTCTATGGCTAACAAGAAAAGTCCAGCAACAAGCCACTCCATCATCTCCTTCCAACTCAACAATTTCCTCTTCCATCATCTCGGATCCCAGACTGTCTCTCTTCTACTTCAAATCTAAGAGGAGTACTATTTTACAAAGCCTTCATTTCTCAGGAAAGGGTTAAAAGTTCAGACTCCCTGGACGGCTGAAATCTCTGCCCAGCAGCCAATTCCCAAGGCCAAGGCTGGGCACCTCTCCCCACCTCCTTCTCCTCCGCCGGCAAAGTTACAGGTGCCATCTGGACTCTCTGTCTCTTGCCTCTGGGGAGGGGGGAGGATGACAAGGCATCTCTGCTTCTCTCCACCCTTCCGTCCACAGGAGCTGGCTCGGTTCCAGTCCTTCAGCCCCCTCGGCTCACCTCGACCAGGCCTCATGGCTTCCCCTCCCCCACCCAGCCCGTGGCTGGGCAGGGGAGATCTGCACAGCAACCTGACCGGAACCAAAGAGAGGGAGCTGCTGGGAGTTCCTGCTTTTAACCCCCTGTGTTCTCAGAGGCGTATCCATACCTTCAGTGGTCACTCCAGGTGCCAATATCCAAACCTGACCACTGATTGGTTTGACCCAACTTCCTGAAAAAATTCACTTCCATGTCAAACTACGACACTGTGAACTACACCTTCTTCCTTTTGCTTTATGTCCTTTTCTAGATGGTGGAAGAGGATGAAGATTATCAGCCAATAAAAACTAGCAAACACCAGACAAAGAAATAGCTGAGTTTCACATCCTGCCAAGATTACAAGGTTAAGGTCCTGTGACATGGATTGCTGTAGGGAAGTAAAGAGTAAGCAAAGTAACTACGAGCATCCATCTGCCTCAAATAGGAATAGATATAAAACTCTCCTATCTGCCTTGTGTTCTGATGTGCAATTTAAGTTGCTTTAATTGTTATTAATCTTCATTTTGCTGTTTCAATAATGCATTAGAGAAATAGGAGATATTATGATACATTTCCTTTCAAACCCAGTCATGAACTGAGCAGTACCCTGGGAAAAATGATTGAGGAAACTGTTGAAGTGGAATAAAGTTTTTAGTACCATGCAAGAGGGCTGATCTTGCTATTCTAGTTTATAATTTTGAAGTATGCTTATCAAAACACCAACATGCATTATACTTAGTTTTCCTGATCGATTTGGCTAATTTTTATAACTATTTTCATTTGTGTAATATCTAATTTCAGATGGAATGAGTAGTATGTTTTTCCAAATAAGAAGTACATTACATATAGATTCTCCACTGACTTGTGGCCCTAGCACAACTACCAGTAAAACTGTATTAGTTATTCCCCATCAAAATATTAAACCGAACCTTCCAAAAGGAAATTTAGGACTAAAAACCATCCAAATCCTGGTTTTGATTGTGTTATGAATAACATTGTCAGAATGTTATTTCTAGACCTTTTTTTTTTTGTTTGTTTTCCTGCTATCAAATTTATTGTCCTATTTAAGTTCCATAATGCCTTGGATTGGAAATGCAAGATGTGGCTGGGGATGTGTATTCTGTTGCCATCTGTTAGAGGTGGGGCAGTTACCTTCTGTTAATTGGGCCACCTGTTAAAACCAGGTAGGCCAGTTTTTCTTTTATCTCTTCCTCAACCCATCCTCCCTCCAGGAAATATCTTCTGTTAATGGGCCAGTGAGTGTCACTGCATGACTGATACAATTACATCATTCCACTGGGAGATGCTCCACCCAGGGGAGGAGCCAAGCATTCCTACCTGGATATAATAGGAGATTTGGAACACCACAGGCAGCCTTTTACCACTGGATTCCCAGAGGAGCAGCTTTCTTTTCCACTGGATGATTCCCAGAGGAAGACCAGGCCCATCTACACCACCACTGGACCTTCAGAGGGAAACTCCACCCTTCTACAGGATCTCTGCTCCAACAGAACCACATCTGTCACTGCAGGAGGACTGCAGCCACCATTTCAATTGCATGGTTACCAACACCCTGACCCAGAGGGTGTCAGGTCGTATTCTGACTCTGTCAGCATTGTTTTGCATCACTGCATTTTTATTTTACTTTTATTTTTTCCCTAATAAGGAGCTGTTATTCCTACTCCCATATCTTTGCCTGAGAGCCCCATAATTTCAAAATTCTAATAAATTGGAGGGACGGGGTTTACATTCTCCATTTCAAGGGAGGCTCCTGCCTTCCTTAGCAAACACCTGTCTTTTCAAACCAAGACACATAAGCATAGATTAACTTCATATTTGTGGGTGTACACTTGATCCTTATAGCAGATGATACTTCAAAACTTTATTAGACCAGATAATTTTCTATTAAACATTAAATTAAATGTGCACCCACGAATGTCAAGTTTATCTATGTTCATCCTGCCTTGGATGCAAGACTCAAGCCCAAGTTAAAGAAGTGCAATGAAAGTCAGAACAAAATGTGTTCTATACCTGATAGATGAAACAAATGTGCATTTTGAAGAAGGTAAATGGCAATTATACCTGAAATTTCCTGAACTGCATTATCCTGCAGAACATTAGGTGGGTACTAGCTGATCCCTTTGCCTCATGATTAGAATGATTTTGTTACAGGTTGCGAGCTTTGGTTCTCTCACTGGAATTCACATCATAACTTTGTCTTCTTAACAAGTTTAGTGAAAATTCACTTTAAGACCTAAATTTTCCAAGCCTTGGATAAGTTCTACTTAACCTAGATCCAAAAAGGCTAATCTGCCATATTTTCCCTACTGCATAATAAAATCTGAACTTATCCAGACCCCTATGTTTTACTGAAGTGCTCCCTATTTGCAATTGGCACATCCAAAGCAAAGCTGTCCCGCAGAATTTTCTCCTGGTGGATCTGATTCCTGCTTTTGAGGTATAACTTGGTAGCACGACTTGTACACACTGTTTGCTGAGCCTGCACTTTTGCCTTAATTTTTAAGCGTTCTCTGTTGAGCAATTCTGCAAGGGCTCAAAGAGCAAAGCTTGTACAACAGTTCTCCTGACCCAGTTCTTTATCCATATTCCCAAGTTCCCAGACAAGCAATGAAAGCAGGAAGCGAGATTGTAAAAAAAAATCTGCCAGAGGAAAACTAGGTCCTAGAAGATTCCTGTGGTGTCATAGATCTATATTGCTCATAGTGGCAGGGATTTATTGACATAGGGATGATTCAGATCAAGACTCACCAGGGTATTTAATCCATAGAAGGAACGAACTCCTTATGTGTCTGGTTATCTTTTGTAATACTATCCTTTCTGAGGACATGAACTCATATCTGTTTAAGTAGGTTATTCATTAAATCATTAATTACTAATTAGATCATTACTTAAAAAGGAGATAAGAGGTGTTAGACCAAGACAAAAGGTCAGGGTATTTAGTAGGCCACAGGATTATGACAGTATTTATGATCCATGAGAGTGTAATCACAAGCCATGAAAATACCGGAAGGTCATTGGAGCCACACAATTCCATTCCCAGCTAAGGTGCTACCACCCTTCTTCCAGACCCACCTCCCTAAGGAGAGCAATGAGTTAATCTGTGTGTGAGCTCAAGATCTCATTTTCTTTGATACTGAGGCTCCACGAGGTGGTGGCTAAGGGCCATACCAGCCCTTATCAGCAATCCATCAGCCTTTAGGGCTATTCAAACTCTTGGTGCTCAAACCAATGTGAATCTCCCCCAAGTGGAGCACACCTGGGAGTAAGATCTGTTTTTAGGCCCATCACTAAAAGTCAGTGAACTACTAGTTTTCTAAGAAAAAAAAAATAAAAGTTGTATAATCACAGCATGATTGATATTGAAATATTTAAAACATTTTATGATGCTCCTCACAGAAAGATGTAAGGAGAATGAAAACCCTCATGCCAAAGATGTGCATTACTTGCACAGAAAACACCTTATACTAACACTAAGTAGTGCTCAGCTGAAAAAAGAATCCATAATTAGGAAATGTGCCTTTCAGAACACTAATCATGGGAAAGAGTTTTGAATTAACGTCATATTGTAATTAAAAGAAAAATCAATTGACTCTGCCCCAAAATCTTCCATTTAAAACCTGTCACATCATAGCAGTCTTCTTCTCCAGACACCTAAAAGCTATGGGAGCTGCACCTCAAGCACAGAAATTAGAGGGAATATTTTGTAATGCTGGCTTTGCAAAAGTCAAGATCCTGTATTTTGTGTGCTTCATGCTCTTGAACATAACAGCAGCATTTTCTTAACTCTAGAATTTTCCCTTGTGCAAATGGCTATTTGTGTGTGTGCGCGTGTGTGCAGACAGTTAATAACTTGACAGGCATTTCAGTGCCTCAGTAGTGCTAGAAGTTGTAATATTTTCATTTTAATGGTGTCCAAACAAATGATCTGTTAAAACTAAACTGCATGGTAGCACAGTGGGAAGCAGAATTTAGCAGGCAGAAGATCAAAAGGAATTAAGCGCCAGAACTCTAGTCTATGTGCTTGTAAAAATTGATTTGACTTAATAAGTTTAATGCAAAAGGGAATTGCTTGGTGTGCACTGCTTTTCTGTTGTTTTTTAAAAAGTGTGGGATCACATCTCCCCTGCTGATGTCCATTAACTATGCCCATGAATACATGAATATAAACTGGGTGCTCCACTTTTTTGTTTATTAAACTCTTATTCAGCATTTTATAACTAAGCACACCAACTGGATTCACACACAAAAAACCTGCTAACAGCTAATACTTCCCACTGATGAAATGATCACTTCTATTTCTCTGGTATTAAAATTATCTATTTTACTGATATAAAAAAAGTAAAAACCTTGATTTAAAATTTTTAAAATAATCTTCTCTTTCAATAAAGCATGGAGGTGGTGTATCATGAGGAGATAAAGGTAGCCATTAGAAGTATTGTTTTATACTAGCTAATGTTATTTTGTGAGGCTGGGGGTTGTTTTTAATTCATGCTGAAAATTACCTTGATTTGTAACAAATATTCCTGTGGAACAATGTAAATAATTAATCTATTTAAACTTAATTGAAAGTACTTATAAGCAAGTAATTTCTATTTACATTAGGACTTGCAATCAATCTCTAAAATGTTTTATAATTTTTGGATGTGACTACAATTCTTATGAATCATACAAGAGATTGCATTCTTACACTCCTTACCTTCTCAGCTGAGCAATGTCCTCGTCCCTTGCTGTTGGGAGAATGCACAAAGTGGTACAACCATTTTTCCCTCAAAATAATTTTACCTGTACAAGAATGTGCACTATACCTGTTTGGCCAATCAGCAACAGCCTTACAACAATCCTCTTATTTGTTCAAGGTTATTTTTAATATTTATGTTGATAATCCTGTAGTCTATGTCCATCGCAACTGCTACCACAGTCACAAAGTAGCAAAATCTTCCAATTCCAAGAACATCTCAGGTGAAGATAAAAGTTGAATGCAGTCTAAAATGCAGAGCTTATACATAACCTTCCTTACCTAGTTCATAGATCTCTTTGGTCCCTGATTTTATTACCTGTGTTCTCATATTTTATTACACGTTTATCTGCTGGGTGTTTCATATATATCCCATAAGCTGAACTCTTGAGTTCCCTCATATAACCATCACAACACAGCTGGTCTCTGAAAAGAGAACCCACCTGCCATGATGCAGTAATGGGGTGATGTGGGACAGCTGTGCTTGCCCAGTAATCCTCAACACTAGAACATAATTCACATTGCTCAGTGGCAAGAAGGCTGGGATTTATTGAGAGGTTTCTTTTGGGATTACTGAGTTCCAGTTGAGCCTGGCTGAGAGCTGCCATATTACAGAGCAGGCAGCAGTATTTGGCAGCTGGAAACCAGTCCAGATGTTGACTGCAGTAACATCAATCTCATCTTTGTCACAAATACTTTGAGTTTCCATCTGCAAACAGCATCAAGTCAGATGCCTCCATTTATATACATTGTTTGACACAACCTTGTCCCTATTTCCTGGTACTCTGGTCTTGTTTGAAAAATAGGAAAAGCCAGACTGTAGTATTTCATACACGAGAGAAGATAAATTAAATTGAGAGTGTTGAGAATCTACCTAGATTTAAGCAGGAAACCAAACTAAAGCTCCTATTTACGTGATGTTTTTTAAATGCTGGTAAGTGCCCAAGAAAGTTGGGTACTACATCTTACTAACAAAACCAGATCCCATTCAGATGCTTTTGAATATTTTACTCCACTAAAAAAGTCCTTCTAAAGAGACTGAGTTGATGGCATATATTTCCTTCTGTGTGCAAGTTCATTAGCATCAGCCACTTATTTTAATAATTTACAGGAAACTGCCATCAACTTCCTTGCCATGACTGTGAATAAGTTCTTCCTGTGTGGGGCCTTGTACAAACAAAATGTTTTTTGCAGTTCTGAACCAAAGTTCAGGAATATCAATGTTTCTGAAACCTCTCACAAAACCTGGTCCTTGGAGTTTCTCACCTGAAGTGCTCCATTTCTGATTCTTTGCTTGTGAATAATGACTTTAGGACCAGACCTTAAACTTTTCTGCCTCTAAAAGGAAACTCCTGAGGAATGGTATGACCTAAGGTTTGAATTCTGCTCTGCTTATCTATGACAGTTTCTAATTTTGTTCAAGTCAGCAGTCCTGTAAATTGCAGCAATCAAAATTATTGTTCCATGAAAAATGGATATAACATGTAGACTTTGTTGGGGAAAGACAGAAGTATTCTTTCCTTGTTCTTCTGCTGTTATTCTCCCAGCTTTGCACCTGCGGTCTGGTACTACTGGAGCAGACACTTAGGAAAGTGATTTCTACTGGGACAGAATTAGCCACCTTCCTTCCTCCTCTTCCTGAAGCCTTTTGTTTTCATGAGAAACTCCAAGACACATGCACACCAAGCTTATAGCCTGGCAGCAGACGGAACTGCCCTGACCAAGCTCCACTTCAGTTAGTGACAACTCCGGACAGGAATGGCAGAGTCCAGTCTGGGAAACACCTTCCCTTTCCCATTTCTCTCTGTTTGTTTTTTCCCCAGAAGCAACTTACCATTAGAGTCACCACATGCCACCAGGCATGCTACAAGCCAAAGCTTTGTTTATGTAAGCCTATCTTTGGTGCCACACTTCCAATAGCAAAACTGTATTTGACTGCTAGAAATATCACAAGTTCCATGTCACTGCCCTTTCCTATCCTACAACATACAAAAATATTAAAATGTAAATATAATATGTATGTATATAAATGTAAGCAAATACATGGAAGAAATCTTTCAATTCAACTTCTTATCCCAGCTTATTTAAAAGCAGTTTACATCTACTCCTCTAATAATGTCAAGAATTATCCCTGCAGCAGAGCAAGTGTACTTCTCATTTATGTGCTGGGTTAGGACTGGGCACAGATAGCCTACACAGAAATGCAAAGGGTCTGTTTAGTTGGGCATAGCAAGCACCACACTGTCTAGTTTGCATCTAGAACCTTCTTGTCCTTAATTCTATAAAGAGCATCTGTCACATACAAATTGAAGGCTCTGATTTGTACAAGATTCATCACTGAACTCACAGGACAGCTCTTGCCTAGCAGAAGCATTATTTATGAACATTGTCTTACTGGCAGCAATGGTCAGCCCAGTGTAGAACCCTGCAGACTGTGGTTCAAAAGCGTCATATACTCAAGCATGCCCTGAAGTAACATTGGAAAGTGAATTGGTGAAAACATATTTTTATATCGTATTAATAATCTATCATCTCACTTCAGCTGTAGGTTCTCTTTTTCTCTCTTATATTGTTGTGAGAAAAAAGTGCCTCCAATTTACAAGGAAAAGAAAATCCATAAACATGCAAAGTGAGACAAAGTAATTTTAAAAGATTTTCAGGTTTTATTAGTAAGAGACAAAACTTCTAGGCTCCTGTTAGCTGAATGGTAACAGCTGTTTAACTTATTTCCAAAGAACCACTAATTCCCAGTGTTTTCTAAAGGTTATCAAGAACTTTGCAAGTAATCAAAATCTCACTAAATATATTTTAGTAAAACTAAAAATGCTAACATATAAACAGAGATACTAAATTATGCAACCACCTCCTAGTCATAGTATTGATAGTACAGATGAGCCACATTTTATCATATACCCAAAAAGAAAATCTATTTGCTACATTTCAGCCAACCATGGGGAACTTACCTTTCATTGTGGTGAGAAATCATATAATAAATCTAGATACTAACAGAAGCTCAAGAAAACAGTACAGAAGCAACCCATAATTATTTCCCAAGGTCTGTCACTGAGATGGTGAAGATGTAATACCAGACAAAGCATGACACATCACCTTTTTAAAAGTCGTCATTATGAAAAGTGTTGATCCTGTCTGAATTACAGATCAACAGTTATGTGAAAGGGATTTCTTTGTGGGCATGTGAATGTTTTGTTTGCTTTGAACTAGAAAATGCATGACCCACTTGGTCCTGAGATGAAAGTTTTGGTAAGACTAAGAAGAATAGGAACTATTAATTTTTGCCCATTGCAGGCTTTTAACTGTTGTATCAGAACTTAAATCCTTGCTCCTAGTGGTGATGAGACCTGTGAGTGGGCTTCCACCAACTCCTTTAGGAGAGAACACACTCTCATCAGCATGGACAATCCTCCCTCTGGGCAACACCACCGCAATGACAATGAAAAATAAATAACAAACAAAAAAGTCAGAAACATAAAAAATAAACATTAAATTTATTTAAATAAAAATATACACATAGTGTACAATGGACATGGCTTACAGACAGCAATGAAACAAAAGTGATAAATCCTGAAATATAAAAAGCATTGAATTCCTATAGTTGTGCTTTGTTTCTCTGGAAAAACACATGCTGTGGACTGAAGTCCTGTCAACATTACTTATACGCAGCCCTGTGTGCTCCAGAATGTAAGACAGGGACATCACAAGGGACAGCTACACAAAAAGAAAACAAGTACCAGAGTAATTTGGGATTTTAGAAGTCTTAAAGTCAGACCATTCATAAACAGAAGTGCTGAAAACTTTTAAAGCCTTTTGCATGCATGGAAAGAATAATCAAACACCCCTGCCAATAGTTAGAACTCTAAGTAAGAGCAGCATGGTTCAAATCTCACTACTCTGAACCTGGCATGTCCAGGGCACTCTTTTATCATAGTCAGACTCCTACTGTAACCCTTTTTTCCAGTCAGCACACAAATCCTGTGCCTTAGGTTTCAGTTCTTTGGAATAGGGAGACACTGGTTCACAAGTGTCTTATAGTTTATTTAACTTGAAGTATTTGCTCATATCTGAGCAAATGTAAGTTTTTAGCCTTGGATCATGAGTATCATGCTGATAGTCATGGCTGTTATATTACTTATTCAGCAGATGCCATGAAAGAAAGAGAAAATAAATGTTGAGTCCTGCAGAGTGAAAGCCGAATGCTTGGCAACACAACAGCTGAGGTGTTGCATGGCTAAGGGAAGGATGCTTTAAGGATTGAGGTCTGTGATTTTTTATTCTCTCTAAAAAATCATTTATTTGATTTTTTTTTTTTGCAAACGTGCAATATACAAGGTAAGTTTGTGTTTTCAAGAGCAGCAAATTACTTTAAAGCATTTCCATTGTAAACATCTGCTTTTAAGCTGCAAGGAAGTGAAAAGCAAGATGCAAATTCATGTCTCATGGCACTGCCTATACAGTACACCTCTTTGTAATAAAAAAGAGCATAAATATAGATATCAATGGTTTCAAGTTTACAACATAACCGACTGACACAATGCACGTATAAGACTGTTAAGTGATTACATACATTAATTCATGCAAGTAATTTTGCTGCATAGTTTTCAATGCAATTCCTTTCCTTATTACACTGGTTGACATTCAGTGCATTTTCTGCTTTTTTTAAAAATGGACCAAAGGATTTCTTGGAACTTGTGTTTAATCTAGAAATAAAAATAAGGTTTTTTTCTGACACATTTAATAGGCATGTTATAGAGTAGGCTTCAGAATGAAGTGCTGCACTTCTTTATACCAAAATTACTAGTGAAGATTTAGAATGCCATTACAAGTTATTCCACTGCAACTAAGTGAATTTTCATCAGGAGAGATTGATTTGACACAAAATTGTTTGTTAATTTCTTCATTTCACTTACGTAATGGCAAAATTCAGACAGCAAAAAATTAACATTGCAAAGGACTTCATTAAGGCTACTTCTCAGTTAATATTTTGTTTCAGTTGTCCTCCTAAATTATTTTTTCTTTATAACACAGACATTGCTAGGATTCCATCAAAATACATAGTTTCACATAGACAAAAATCAGATAACATAATTAATTTTTTTTCTTAATTGCTCCATAAAAGCCAAAGCATAAACATTAATCAGAATATATTTTAAATTCCTCAAAAGACTTCACAAAAAAGACCTCCCTGCTTTATGTCAGTCATAGACATGTTATGTATTATAACAATATTACAATCATTTCTAGGAAAAAAAAAAATACTTTAACATTCCTTTCCTTATGTTTTTAGGTATTTTAGACTAGCTCTCTATTTAGTCATTGCTCTGTGGTACAAAACCCCGATGTAAGTGTGTGTTGCATTGTACAAATATTGAAATCTAGAAGCCCTTATTTCAGAATTCCTCAAGACAGATCCTGATTTGATTTCTACAAATAATATCATCTGTAAGACAAAATTTGGCTTTAGATGCCAGATATATTTTTGAATTTTCATCTTCTAGCCCTTGAGAACTGCCCTCCTCTAAAAGCAGATTATTGTATACCTTACAAAAGTTTTAAGAGAGGAGTTATGGAACAGTTTTTGTGAAGCCACCATGAAAATCACTATGCTTACTTTATCCCTCTGCAAAAAAAAACCAATGTAGTTTGGTTATAAAAATTAAGTTGTGTAGTTTTACTCATCTGAAATCTGCAGTGAGCTAAAAGATAATGTGCAAGACCCCAGGGATAATTTAACTCCTCTTTTAGACATTCAAACAACCCACAGGGCTGGAAGCAGCTGCTACAAAGAGTAAATGTACTCCAAGTAACACAGCCATCAACCTGCAGTAAACCCCTCTTTGTTTCTTCATAAAAGGCACACCAGAAAACCCACAAATTTTGAATCCATGGTCAGCTGATGGCACAGCCTTTGCCCACAGGGACCACAGTAGCCCCCAGCAGGCAATGACCAAACAAGAAAACATTTGGGCCTGTTTTGCTACTGAAGCAATGAGGCTTTTCCAGGAGACTTGGAGGACTTCAGCAGGTTTTACAAAGCTCTCCTGACCTACAACAAATGTTCCAATCCAAACATTAGTGAGAAAAATTGCAGTACTATTTAGCACAAAACTTAGCCAACTCTTCTGTAATGGCCCAAGCCCAATGAAGTTTCACTGCAGCTGACTGACGTGTTTGTGGTTTTGTCTTAATTATCTTTAGCAAATAAGAGGTCATTTAATTTCACAAGAATATACTGTGAATGGCTGTTAAAACAAAAAGGACAGTAATCCAGCGCCATTTTTTCTTTCTCCTCATCAAATCCATGGCTTCAACATGAAAAACAACTTCAACACAAAAATAACACGGTAGTGACAACAGCAATTTTGAGCCCAGGAAGGATTAAAATGCTGAGGCAAAATCTTGAAAGACTATTTTCCTGACAAGAAAATCTAAATAATTTAATATTTTTAACTTGACAGAATGCCAATGGGACTCAGGTAAAGAAGTCTAGGTACCTATAGCACCCAGCAGAGAACACCATCCTCACTGAGATTTTTTACAGATAGTTTCAGAACTACTGTACAGTGGTTGGCATTCCCTACTGCATACCTGGGGGTTATTTCAGAGATCCATGAGGAATATATCACTATTTCTAAACTGCACATGTAGGGCTTTTTAAGCTAATAATAAACATGTGTATAGTGAGGGCTAGTGCAGCAGCCTGACAGAAGAAAACATTACTTTTCTAGGAAGGATTATGCTCCATAAATCCACAAAAAAGTTTCACACAGATCAGCTACATTATATTCATAGACACAAACACTAATTTATGCACATATCTAGCCACCCAATGAGTACTGCCCACTTCTACTGGTACATGACAAGAAGAAATCAAGGCATAATGTTCTCATCAGTCTGAGCTTATCTGTGATGCATTGTCAAGCCTTCTGACATATACCAAAGTAATACATTCCAAGAAAAAGGAAGCAATTAATGATAGCACATTATATAATAGAAATAAAAAACTAATACACCAAAATACTACTTATATTATCTACTTTTCTTGGAAAAAAAAGTTCCAAAAGTTCCAAAAGTTAATATATTATATAGGTGAATTTCTGGCTCCACTGAAGTCAATGAGTATTAGAACAAGGATCTCTTTCTGATGTTTTCCTACAAACTCTGAAGCCTGATCTTGCAAATATACAAGATGGGTTTAATTTTAGCCAAATGATAGATCAGTTCCATGGATCACCCAAATAGAATTTGCAGAATCAGTCTCGTAAATTCTGTCATAGTTACAGATTTATACCCAGTAATGGATGGGTATAATGGGTATTAATGGATTAAAAAGAACAAATTAAAACTCATGGTGTACAGAGATTTCTTTAACTTCCATAGGAGTAAGCAAACATTTACTTCTTTATTCATGGCAATTACAATTTCCTACAGATGCTCAAATTCCCAGGGTAGTTTCATTAGGATAAATTTCTCATACTTCTGTGCTAGATATGAAAAGAAGGCATTACATAAAGGTCAGTAACCAGTGAATACCTGGGAATTTTAAATTGTATTTCTCTCTGGGAGGCAGAAGGTGGTAGTAAATAGATACAATTAGAAAACACAAATGTTCTTTGCAAGACAAATTTCAGGACTAACACAAGCTGGCAGAACATTAACATTCATTTTTAAAGCTGATATCTCTTCATCCTAGAGTATCTACCTGCAGCATTACAAATTTGATATAAATCAGCTGCAGTGGCTAACTAGTCCTAGTACAGCAGTTTACTCATAACATTTATTTTAGGCTTTGTAATAATAAACATGTTTTCATAGTCTAAAGATACATTAACTCCTGTATATACAACTTATTTTCCCTACCACTAAAGAAAATTTACTTTTAAGGGTTTACACTAAATAGGAGGTCAAATTCAGGTCACCTTACTTGTGGAATTAATCTCCCAAATTTCAGTGTGATTTATGCGAAAGTGAAATAAGTGGTATTTGGCTGGGGTACAGAAAACCAAGAGTGATATAACCAAATGAACCACAGGGAATCAGAATGGAATTACTGAAATTAAAGTCTGCAATTACTAAAAACATATTATGAAGTTACCATGCTTATGTAAAGAAGCTAATGGTAATTACCAATTTCATAAACATTTCTGTGAAGGGTTTAATCATTAGTGACCAAGACCTCAGTACTCTGCTGGTTACAGAAAACACCTTTTCCAGCAGCAAGAGACCCCTTAAATCAAATCTCAGGATTTGGTTTGGAGTCAGAATGCCACCTTCCAGATTACTAATCTCTGTTCCTACAGCAACTACCATTTCCATTTTTAATCTTCAATCAAATGACCCCAGGAACTAATTCCAGCTGGCTTATGAGACATACTAAGCTTCAATTTCACAAAGATAAGTTGAATATTTTTGATTTTCAAAATATCCAGTCCATTGCTTTTTCATGGTATTTATTTCATAATGACTAACCAGATTAATTTTAATGTAAAGTGATAAAACCTGATAAAAATAACACCTCCACTGGTTATACATTCCCAATTCATATGTCATAAACAGCGGTTGTTATATTCACTAATTAGCATGATATATGCTCCTGATTACACTTTTGTTAAACTTAGGTGTCAGCTTTTCCATATGTCCCCTCTGGAGGTCTGTAGTACTTTGGGAAAGCCATCAGCTGTATCATGTTGAATGCATACTTTCTGCATTTGACATTCTTCAGAACATTCTCTATGCGGCATCCTTCTCTAGTGAAAGGGGAAAAAGTACAACTTCATGAAACACAGAATAAATAAATATGCTTTATTTGTTCATTGCAGAGTTTCAGCAACAATTGGAGTAAAAATAACAAGGATTCAACTCTACATTTTGTTTTCCACGAGTGATGATACATCTTACAGAATTAAATCCAAGGCCAGGCCCAGTACAGTTATTGCCCTCAGAAATAGGTGATAAGATTTTCCATCCCCCCTAATATATCTGCCCTTGTGGTTTAAAGTTCAGTAAAAAAAATTAAATACTTTAATGATACATTTTGTTCTAATTCCAGAAATATATTTGCCTTTTAAACCTTTTCATACCTTTTTTTTTCAGTTTGTTTGCTATATATGTGCGAGTGTACGTTGCCCTAAAATGCGCATTCTAGGAATAAGGAATTTTATTAAGTCTGGTCTTAGATATTTGTGAAGGAAATTTTCATCTCTGCTTCATTTCCTGTATGTTCAGCTTTGCAATGAAAAAAAGAGAATGGCTCTTCAAACAGCCCAATCCACCTCTGCTTTATAAAGGAAGGATGTTCGTTCACATACAGTACAAAAGTCACAACTGCCAAAGTGGTGCATCAAGACATAAACAGTACTTTGTTAAAAAGAATATAAAAGTGTCTTGAAAGTAAAAGCAACGAAAGCAACAATTACAAACAGGCTCATTTCATTACAAAACAGAACTTATTATATTCTATTTACTCTACAGAAAAGGGTTAGTTGTAGCAAAGTAATAATCATTTATTAAACAAAAACAATCCCATCAGTTAGTAACAATGAAAAAAACACAATGAAAGGTAAGTCTCACAAACCATTGCCCTGCCATATTTGTCTAGGGGTTAGTTTGTGTTGTGCAAATTAATTTAATTTATTTTTTTTTTTGTCAGACTAATTACTCTGGAAAGAGGGGTTCAAGCATTCAGGATTCCACAACTTCTATACAGTGACAGCATTGTAAGTGGGCTTTCTCTGCGCTAATTACATTAGGAAAGCTTTACCATGAACAGAAAGAACAAATCAATTCACTCAATGCATAGTATACTTCTCGGAGTTCAGAAAAAAGAATGAAAACACAGTACATTTCAGACATTGGTATCTTAAAGATGAATCCTTGGGGTCTGAGACGGTAGAAATATTACAACATGATTCCTTTTTTCTAGAGTTAGTTTGTTGCTATTTGTAGAAAAGAAAGGAACACAAGTGAAGTTTATTGATATTTGGCTAATAGCAAAGCAAGACTTAAAATAAGCCACACAACCAGCAAGTGTGAGCTGACAAGCAGCAAGGCGACAGGATAGAAGTGTCGAGAAGTTGGCTTGTTATCAGTTAGACAGCCTGTTTCAGGATCATCCGATTCATTCAATGCTCCCTGGGTTTGTCTGCTGTTAAACAGGGGAAGTTAGGAACAGATAGAAGAGCATTTAAGCAGCAAAGAAAGCCAACATGCAGGTATTTTGACAAAGTGAAAGTACATAGCCATTTTGATGAAATTTTTGATCTAAGTACTTCCAGTACAACTTTTGTGTTCTACAGCTGATATGGGAAGCATGATGACTGGGTGGCTACTAACATATTAATGCTGCTAGGTGCTGTGGAGTAGTATTCACAAGTGAACATTAAATAACTTCCACAATGACCTACACTATCACTAAAATGAACACACACACTGAACAGAAATGAAATAAGGAAGTTAAAAAAAAAAAGTTAAGGAAGCAAAGAAAAAAAGATCATGAGTATGTCACAATGCAACACTGAATGAAGTGTCTCCATGGTGTTCACGGGCTTTTCAGTCCTGCTTCAGTATCTACTGTGAAGTTTATTGGCAGAAATGAAAAGGCCACACGCTAACGGCTATTCTAAAACAGTATTAAATGATGGTAAATTGACTTCAAAAACTCATCAGTGCTGGTGACTCAGTTTCAAAGTCAATAGCAGCTTTTTTTATTTAAAGGCTTGCACTTAAATTCCTGTAAGTAAATCACCTTGGATCTTTATCAGTCAACACAGGGAGGAGCTAATCTACTTACAAGGAAGTTCTATTGAATCACACTGAATTGTGTGGTCACTGTACTACCAGAGCAACAGGGATACTTCTACTTCCAGGCTTTCCTCTTGTATTCTTGATAGATTTTCTATAAGTAGAATTACTCACACTTCAACCACAATACTTCAATCCCTCCAAAGATTACTTGCATGCACTTGGGGGTCCTGTTTATACATTTCCTTTGGGCAGTAAGGACTGGCAAGATGTTTTATTTTTCTATTTACTATGAATACCCTGTAATTAAAATATAACTTGCCATTTTTTTTCTGTGGACTTGAGAAAATCCAAATATATCAGATGACAAGACAGTGCCCTTTCAGAAGCAAGTATGCTCTTTCTTTCAAGAAAGTAAATGCTGGCAGACATTACCTTTACTCTCCCACAGCCCCAGGTAAGATGAAAAGGATACTCTGAAGACAGCAGCATCCACATCACCTTACAGAAAGCCTGCCTTTCTGACTTGTGTGTTAAAGGGCAATGTTGCATTTCATAAGCTTGGATAGCAAGAAGGTGCAAGAACTGCATTTACAGGTGGAACCCTAGACAAGGGGTTGATCAAAACCTTTCCTTGCCCAATTTCTCTTTTGAACAAGCCTTCCATAATAAGTTCTTAGTCTTATTATTTGCTTTAACATTCAATCTGTATGTTACACTAATAAAGGGGTCAACACATACTATTTTAAATAACATAATAAAAGATTAAAAAAATAAAATCCCTGCTATTTTCATCTAGGTCAAAGCAATTGCTGGTGGCACTGTGTCTGCTGCTTTTGGTCTACAGATTTCAAGTGTCTACGGATAGAACTTGGGTAGAACTCAACCTTTCCTGTAGACATTCTCTCAGAAACTATCAAGAAATGAAGCTAATTACATTATTTATTTGCCTTGTCAACACTGAAATAACTAATTCTGTGTTTCTCTATCAGACTGCCCCAGTTAATGCCTCTGTCCTAGGGTCCGCCCACAGAACTTCCTTCCTCTTCTGCTCACAGTGACATTACCATTTGTGATCAGCTGCGAGGACTAACTGTATTGCTCCCAGTTAATGTTGTTCTCCACTATGCATTTCTATATACTTTTAAGGACCTGCTGCTCGCCGGTTTTCCTTTTTTTCCCTTAATCTCTACAGCATCCCACAGGTTTGCCCCTTTGACCCTTTTGCACTGTGCCCTCACCCCCTTCCTACTCTTCAAGGTGAGCCTGCAGGTTTCAGCTTACTCCCATTATGCCCACAATTAATGAGAACTCTAGCTCAACCCTCATAGTCCCACCTCTTCCTTCCCAGTCACAGAGTCCAGGTTATTTTTGTTTGCCCTGTGTCTTCCATCACAGACATCCTATGTGCTCCAATGGCTGAGTGGATGCAGAGACCAAACATTTTTCCTCTGGAGAAATTCATCTGGGCCGCAGTAAAGTTAAGCATTCAGTAAGTTTGCACAGCCACATTACTGATGCACCCAATCAATCTGCATTAATCAGATTGATTGGCTACATCAGGCTAGAGAGCCTTGGCTTTGCACACCAATGGTTTATTCCAAGCAGGCTGAGTCACACACTTGCAGGTTGTCCCTACAGAGATGAACCCTCCTACTTCTGTGGTGTGCCTTGCACTGTTGGACTCCATATCTCAACAGTGTGACTGGCTTTTATCTACATTGCTACAAGTCCCATTAGCATCAGTTAGATTTATGCAGGTGTAATGATGAAATTACAGATAAAAGCCATTTGTTCTATTTTTTTTTCCAATAGAAAGGCTGCAGTACATTTGTTCTTTGATATACTGAAAAGAATGATCAGTGTCTTTTAACATAAAAAGTTCTATCTTCCCCCCAGGAAAAAGACCGTGAACAGCTGATGCATAGGGACTTCTGTTCCACAAATTAGTCACATCATTCAATGCATGATTCAATAAGACATCCTCAAAACAGAGCAAGAGGATCCAACTCCACTATTAGCTTCCTAAGAACAGGCTGAGCAGAATAGCTAAATATGCTTTTAATTTAGGAGGAATATTTGATCAGGGTCAGATGCCTTGCTTAGGCTCTGCCAATATTTTTCAATGCAGTTGCAATGACAGTGCCTTCCAACACACCCTAAAGTGTCCTCTGCAGTGACTATTAAACAAAGCAAGGACCTACACTCAGCTGTCAGCATCACAACATTGCTTCCCCTGGCTCATTCAACCCTGGAGAAGTTTTACTGCAAACAGCAGGAGTCCCACTAGTGCCCTGTCAGCTGGATTTATTTAGCTTCTGACTGACAGCACAACCAGAACAGAGTGCTACATGCTAAGGCGTGAAGATACAGCCATAGTTTCAGATGTTACCTCAATCACAAACTCAAATTTAAAACCAAAAGGAATGAAGAAGACTCCCAAAATAACAAGCAAGTTTGTATTTCACAAAAAATTTTAACAGGAATAGTGAAAGCTTCTAGGTTTCTAACATCTGGAGTCATGAACACCCCACTAACTTATCATACAATTTTTATTCGTTTACTCTCAAATTGTTCATTTGAGACCTACAGCACAGCACAAACACATTGTAGCACCCAAAGGTTGTTAATGACAACATAACCATTTCAGCCTGCCTTCTATCTCATTTGATGTTTTATCATCCTAAACTCCTATTAGGATAATGCTGCATGGATAAAGCAAAACAGCAGGTATTTTTTTTTGCTTTCAAATTCAGATGATAAATTATCTGAACCTCAAAGGAGCAAAGCAGAGATGATAAAAATGGTGTGAAGAAAAAGCCTCTTAAGCCCTTATAGCATCAAGCAATGAGGGCACATTCTGGCTTTTGACTATCAGTCACACTGATGTCCCTGAGCAAGGTTTTTGGAAGAGATGATTTTCACACATTGGGATGTATGCTTCCCTTTTTAGAACTTTTCCTGCTCCAGTTATTAGTGACACTGGAAATGTTGAACTGTTCTACAGGAGTTCTTAAGGTAAAATAAATAGGCAGCTTTCTATTAACAAGTCTCCCATGTACTAGTGGTGACTACAGTTTGAATTCATGTTCTACTGCACTTGTACTTTATGGGAATTTTCCTTTTTTTTACAGACAGACTCAAGCAAGTATTTTCTGGTCCTGCTGTGTTTTTCTTGTTAAACTCCAATGCTGACACAGAAAAATAGCAAAAGTAAGATGCTTCTCTGGAGTCTCATCTGACAAGAGTAGAGACATTTCTTCAAATAGAAAGGATTGCTAACAGTTCTCAGTCTTACACAATTTTGATATCTTACCTATTCTTTTTATTTCAACACAGTCAAATTCAGAAGCAGCTTTCAAGAAGCAACATTTCTAAAGAAGTTTTTGGAATGAAAGCATCCTAATTTCTACGTTATACATGTTACTGGGATTAACTGCAACACTTCAGAGAATAATCAACAGTATCAATGTACAGCACTACAGTTCAAGAAGGCAGCCTTAACTTTTTCCAAGAGAAAAGGTGGGATCCTTGTGAACATCTCCTAGCCATTACCAAGCTGCTGCACTATAACATATAGAAGAATAAAACATGATTCAGAAGGAAATACATAGGTCTCACCCTAGTCCTGAAGGATTTCGGTATTAGAGCAGAACTCATAAAAAACATAAAAAGGAATATTGGGAAACAAAACTTTATGTTCAAATATAAAGCTGATACAATAAACCTCCAACAATTTTTAAGAACAAAAATGGTTCTGCATTGTTTCAAAATGGAAGATAAGGGAAGGGAACTAGCAGAGACATCTTCTGTATCAATGATCTTTACAATTACTCTTTTTCTGATACACATTGCTGTCAATAACTTACAATTTTTTCCCTCAAATCTACATGGCACTAAATAAAGTAGAAGATGCTAGAAATCAATTTTTGCTGCTTACATGATCCTATAATCTCAGCTGAAAACAACTAGCATTGCTGAAACTGAAGAGCAGTCTCAGATCTAAGACTACTGAGGAATTCAGTCAGTGATTTAGACAGCTGCTATTTAAACATACACCAAAAAAACAGAATATTTATCAGAACTGTTTATCAAATTGTCACACTAAACACCCTCTTCCTGTTTTACCTTTTGTGTTACAAGTTTTTCCCTACTCTTGTTGCTTGTGCTGGCATCCTCTATTTCCCTACTCCTTTCTTCTCTCCTTGTTTGGTTGTAACACTCGACTTTTCTAATGCATTATTTAGGAAATAAAAAGAAAGCATATCATTTAACATGAGGCTTGGCCACTGAGTTGGACCAAGCAGTAGATTCATGGTGCAGTCATGATGATAAGACACCTAGATCTTGAAAAACTGCTATTGTGAAATAACTGTGGGTTTTGAGCTCAAAACTGTTCTGGAGTTTTAGTCTGTACAGAGCTAAAAATTCAATTTTGAGGAGGTGGTCAGAGACAGCAAGCTACTGGAGGCTCAGCTATGGACAGGGTACAGATTTTAAGCACTATTATGAACAGGCCAAAATAGTTCAGTACAGAGAAACATATTAATAAAGAAACCCTCTTGCAGCAGTATTTAATAACAGGCAAGGAGACACTTGATATTACAGCCACACAACCATATCCAGGAGACCCCTGTTGTCTAATGTGCTCACATGGACAGACAGGGATCCTTTGGAAGGAATGCTGAAGTCAAAATTCAATTTACACAGTTGCTCTTTTGCTCTGCTGTGTATGTGTTCTCCTTGAAGTCAAAATAATTATAAATGTGCAAATTTATGACCTATTTCATCAGCTTAGCTGTGTTTGGATTTCCCAGGGCAAGTGAGAGAGGCACACACCCTGCTGTAGGCAACAAACAGCACAACACGCTCCAGCTTTGGGCTATGGAAATATCTCCCAAACTGTTGGTTCATCACAGAGCAACACCCTAGTATTTGTCTGTGTTTACTTTTAACATACAATTAACTCCAAAGAATAGATGAAAACAGGGCAGTTTCAAGATTTGTATCTAATATGCATAAAACATGCTACTGGGTATTATACATCTCTACCAGTGTTACTCTTAGCACTTCAGAAATCTCTGCTGATTGCAGAAAAAATAATCTTTTCCTTTGTTACTGATACAGAATGCCTGTGAGAATGTTTTTTTCCTCAACATTAAGAGTATCTATGTGGTAAAAAATAACACTGACAAAATTATTATAGTAAAAATATAAGAAACATCAAGAAAAAAATTGCCATTAGAATCACAATTTTTGTCACTGGTGTATTTAAGACATCTACATTAGCAGGTTAAATTCACCCTCAGCATCTGAACAGCAAAGCCAAGTTGACTTTCTGTGCCTGTGTCCCTTAATCTGCCAAAATGGACAACCAGATTGTGCCACATGGGAACAGTACCTTGGTCATGCCAACTCCCAAACTGCCCTGGTATCACTCGAGAGTACCCTTAATCTGCCAAAATTGTAAAGGAAACATTTAATAATTTCACTGCATAAAATGACTGAGATCATGTTCTAGAATCTATCCCCAGAGGTTTTCAATTTACAAGTGTGGGCAGAGGCTTCAAGTCCTGCAAAGTCATTGTGGTGACTGTGTGAGAGATTAGCTTCAGAACTGAAAAGTGATAGGTTTGCAGAAGAGATTCTTCTTTACCTGTCAAGACAGCTGAGCAGTTTTTGAAACATGATTTTCACCTCCACTATACTCCAAGGAAACGTTTTGCTGTTTCATTCTGCTATTTACCAATAGTGCTCTGCAGTATTACACATCAATTTTACAAAGGTTTCTCTTTCTATCAAAAAATACAGTTCTAATAATCTTCCTAGACACTCTTCTATAAAGTATTAGGATTCCATGTATATAGGAATTTCTCAGGACAAAATTGCAAAATCTTTCCTGACAAACTTCTCTTACAAGGTTTGAAATTCAGTCCAACGTAGAACCAAAACTAAAGCAAATGTTGTCTGTATCTTTGTGCAGGAAAATAACCAAGCAAAACCCCACAGGTTTTACCTTCATTTAAGCTCTGAATACCTACATTTCCTTTCCATAAGGTTATGGCACTGGCACAATTGGTTAGTAAGTCATACTTGTTTCCAGACTGTTTCTGTCACAGCAAGAAATTTTAACTGAAGATGTATTTATACATTTAGCTCACATAGCACAGTGAAACATAAATCCATGATAAATTCTTTCATATGTCTAATAAGGTTTAAATACTTTCTGTTGACCATGAAAATAAATCTTTGTGAGTCATCCCTTTTCTTTTGGCAAAGATTTATTTAGTCTTTTTCCCCATGCTGAGGACAAGTAGCAAATCTGATTTAAGAGGCAGAAAGGACTTCCTACACTAGTTAACAGACATGTGTGAAAGATGATGCTTAAAATCTGTCATCCATTTCTACGTGTTCAAATCTATGTCTAGGATGACAGAATTGAGGTCAGAGAACTGCTGGTGTAAACAGAAGAACATTTAATCTATGTTGGATCTCTAATTTGGGTATTTTAAGGGAGGATGGTGCTGAACAGCAGGAATTCTAAATTTGAATGTTGTGACTTGCTGTTTTTTTTTGCCTGCAACTTCAGTTTGAGATATATGAAAGGAGGAATGCAACTGCTTCTCATTAATGACACCAACTCACATGGTCTCTTCATGGCATTAACCAAAGCGTGAGTCAAAAACCACAGGCAACTGCTAGTCCCTTTCAGCTAAATAATGACAGTTCATTAAAAACTTTCACCTAACACACTGATACATTTTTTTAAAAACACAAAACCAGTTTGAGATCTTATTTGTTCTGATCCCAGCTGTTCTTTTAGCAGCACACACAGTATGTAGATATATTTATACAAAGTGAATTTGCGCACGTATAGATTCCCCTGTCACAAATTAAAATGCACCTAAATCTGATTTTAGCTGCTACCAGGAACAAAAAATGCAGCCCTGTTTTGGTTAGGTAGGGAGCTAACCAAAACAACCTATCCAAAAAATGCATAGGCTGGGATGCAGACTGCAGCAACCTGAAAATTGTATCCCAACATTACAACCAATAAACCATCTTCTCTTCTCTTTAGCAGGTAGATTTTAAGAGAACTTTGGAAAATGGAAGGAAAATTCTATTTGAATCTGAAACACGCTACTTTATCCATGTACTTCCGTCAGGGCAAATTACAAGGCTGGATAAAATTCTAATTTAAATTACTTGAATGCATTTGTCATATTTTCTCTTAATAGGTACAATGTGGAGACTTAGAGGAATAAATTTCTGTTTCTATGAGAAATTAGGAGTGAATGTAATTCTTTTATCTTACTTGTTTTGTTTCAGTATCTTTTTAGAAGATGGCCGAAGTTTTGGAGCCTGTTCTTCACCCAAATACCAAGGAGGAGAACCAAAACTGAAATCTTTTAAACAATATATTGAATACAAACATTTTCTCTTTGGTTGTTCAGTTACATTTGTAAGGAAAGCTTTATTTGAATGCTACTGCAGATTTGTTAAGAAGTTCATCGTATCTCACAAATACAGTATTACCACAGATTCACTTTTTGAGCAAAAATAGCACCGCACTGACAGGGAGAATAAAGAGATGAAAGCCCATACTGTTTTACCCCCAGTATCAAGGAAAAAAAAAGACTTTTGGAAGATCTGAGATCACTAAAGACTAAAAATTCAATAAGAAGGTAGCAAGTGGGTATAAATCTCTCACTGGGATGGTGGAGAGTGATCTTTGTCTACAGCCCATTTTTCTACTCTATTATGTGCACTGCTTATGATGTACTCTGGAAGGAAAACAGTTTAAGAAACATTTGAGTGTTTCACCATCTCGTGGTGCTCCCACTTAAGAAAACACTGCTCCAATTTTCCTAAAAACCCTTGTATTTTGAAATAACTTTAAATTGTTAGACTACACGGACTGACGTTGTGCTGGGGGCAAAGCCAGCACCTCCAATTTTACACTCTCCTTATAAGAATATAGTTCTCAACATAGGTCTGAGACACATTAAATCCTGGTATTGCTCATGTTTCTGGCCATGCTTTCTTTAATCACTAGGAAAACCAATAACACTTATTCATATGCTTCAGGTGTTTGCATTGAATAAATATGAGCCAGAGGCCAGGTGTTCATACAGAAAAAGCTACAGTGCAGCCAAAAAGCACATAGGTTGTTAATGAGAAACATTTCAACCTCTCCAAATGCCCATGATGTCAGGCCTTAAGGAATTCTGCTTCCTTTTTAATTTCTAATAAATGCTAATTCCCTTCAATTATGTTGCAACTCACCCCACATTAACCTCCTTTCCAGGTGAGTGAGGGATGTTGGCATTCACAGTCTTCTCTAGCACTTGCTTATGGCCAGTGGACTATGAAAAAGTGCAGCCACTCTCCAAAAACATCTGAACGGGCTGATTCTGTCCCTGTTTTTTGCATTATCCTAAGCTTCTGTGGCTGTTGCACAGCACTTACAGGCTTCTGGTAACTAAACAATTTCACTTTTTTTAAAAGATCTCAACTATTCTTATAGCTTTATTCTCAATTACCCTTTATTAAAAACTTATTATCAGTTCACATCATCTTTTCAGAGCCTGGTATACACATGGAAAGGAGTCCACTTGTCTCTTTTTATTAGTATTCAATTCTGTGTTTGTTAAATACGCTATTAACGCACAGCTACTGACAGCTTAAATAAAATCTATAAAACAAAAAAGCTGCAATTAAACATTAAAAGCAATTAAAAAAAATGTCTCTGCTGAGCTACAGGCATCTCTTGTCATCTCACTATTGTACACAGGGGACAGGGTTGGTTTGTGCACTGTTTATGTACCACGCGGTTCATAATATCCTTCCTACCCTCTTAGAACGTAAGAGTTGGTTAAAGCAAGCACTCTGAATTCCTTGAACTACTTTTCTTTGGTTTTGCTGCTTGCATGAATTGCTAATGATGGCAGACACGAGATTCAATAAAGCTAAAGACATGTGAGTGCAGGACAGCAGCTGCACCTGTCAGACAAGAACGCTCATCAATGCAGACATAGTATTTCGGTGCATGAAATAATAAATGACATTTTCCCATGTATGGTGCACAGTAATGAAACACATGCAGAACACTATAGAAAAGATAAAATATTATAATCCTCCCCCAGTTTGAATTTTACACAGATAATGGAAATGTCAGTGGAAAAATAATGGGTTTAGATTTGACCAATAATGTTCTCTTGAGTACAGAATAATTTAACAACTGAAGAAGCAACAGACAACCTGAGGGCAAGGAAAGAGTTCTCTACCAAACACTTGCCTCCATAAACAGGATATACTTTATTTAGAAAGCTTCCTCTCCCTCCCATTCATTCAAATTATTAGCTGCATATTTTTACTAAGGAGCACTGATTATAAGTTCTTTTTAAAAAATAAACACATTGAATCACAATGGTAGAAAAGCTAAAGCAACATTTAATGAAATACTGAAAAAGTATTCTTCAGTATTCTACACATCTATCTACTCAAAATGGCTAAATATTTGCAGAATTCATAATGTTGCTGAAATTATGTAAGCTCAAGTAACTTTGTCCAGAAGAGTTATCAAATAATTTTTTCTATAAAAATTAACAACAATTTAGGATAAGGGCACTATAACTATATTTCTTAATGGCTACTGCTCTCTATATAAACAAGGAAAATAACCAAAGTGGACTTTTACCCTTATTTCAAAGCATGCAGTAGTTATTTTATCATATTACTTGAGCAAACAAGCAAAGGAAGCAGCCAACATGTTGTAGCAGCTGAAGTTTAAACAGCAACTTAAGAGTACACATTTTGTTTCTTACACATTTCTTGGTTTTGGCTTCTGGCTTCCTTGACCTCACGATAATAAATAAATTAGTGTCTAGTGACAAGCATATGTTTAAAAGCACAGCAGGTGCTGATGTCAGCAAAATTTTCCTCATGCTAAGTTTTGCCCTCCTACCTTTATTTTACCTTCAGCTGTTTACCACGATTACTAGAGAATACACTTCTGAGATCTGATCCAACTCCTTTAAAAGGCAACTCCATAACCGTGAGTGGCAAGTCTTTGGGTGCCAAATTTTCCTTCCCCTACTTCTACAGAACATCCTCAGGATGATTCAGGGCCCCTAAATCAGGCTACTAACCAGGAGAGCATTAGGAACTTGAGTCCTTAACTAGGCATTCATACAACAGGTATCTAAAGTTTTATGACAGAAACAGTTTGATTTTAAGTGTTGAACTGAATTCAATGGTCAGTTGAAACAACTTCTCCAATGCCAATTGCCCAATGTTTTTTACCCCTCATCTTCACAGAGCTTTATAATCTCCAGCCCATACTTGCACTCACTGCATCACCTAAAAAATGAACTTCACAAGACTCAGATTTTATCTCCAGCACCATAAACATAGTCAAACATGATGGGTAACAACATAAACTTTCAAGCTCACTTGATGACAGAGTGTTTTTGAAGGACAGTCTTGATTTTTGTCTATAGTGTGAATAAAAGAAAATCCAATAGATTTGTGAGCCAGCAATTGTCTGTTTTGGGCTATGTTATGATGTGGTACAGAACATTAGGCTTTGCAACAAGATTAAATGTCTTTTATTTCTCTTTTGGCATTCCATACTCAATGGAGTATAGATAGCGAGCTTCAAGTTTTTATTTTTGCCATATAAGATCATTTGTCTTTTTCCCCTCCATTGTAGTATATATTTCATTTAATAAACCTTATAATTAAAAAAACCTCCTAGTCTATTCAAGGATTACAATTCAGAGGGGGTTCATTTAATTCCAATAGTTTTAACATCTGTGGTTTAAGTTGCAGAGAGCTTCAAAAGTAGCTATTGAAGTAATGCATTGCTTCATTTACAAAGGAAATTGGATGCCTAATGCATTTTGTGGTGCAATAATAATGAAGCTGTAGTATTTCCATAAAGCAGCCCACAGTAATACCAGGTGTTGATCCTGTCTGAAAAGAGGTCTTTAGACTTTTCCTAGCCCAGTGTGGACCCATTATTCCATTGAGTTACACATTAGCATAGAGAACAATGAAGTCCTCACCACAGAGAGCCACATCTGGGGAGGACGGATACCTCATCTGTGCCTGAAAAGCCAAATGCATGCGGAGAAGTTGCTTTTTAATTTAACTGTTGGTGTGGACGGTTAGTGGAAAGCAGACTGGCCAGAAAGGACTGATGACAGCATCATAAAGATTTGCATTCCCTTCCCTACTTGGCATACAGCTGCTGAAGCTGCTTGGAACAGGGCATGAAGCAAGGCTCACCAGAGACCTCTGACAGCAAATTTCTAGCCAGTGTTTGCTGGTGTCATTCTTTTGACTTTGCTAGAGCTATTACAGTTTTAGTTCAGATAAAGTAAAAATTATTATTATTTGGCTTTTTGTCCATGATTGTAGTAAGTGTATGGGGCACAAGCCAGTATTTTGGAAAACACAAACACGTACAAATTCAAAGCACTTGAGGAAGACGGTGGCTGTTATCAGCACAGTACTCATTGGACTGCACAGCTGGGACTATGAAACATGTTTGAGTTTTGCCTTCCAAATTGTTTTGATCAGTATGATCATTCTCTGTTTCAGAGGATCAGTCTCTTTATCTTACCAACTCATTATTTGCTAGAATGATCTCATCCTAATAATCATGATGATTATTTCTTCTTCTTTTGGGTATGTATTTATGTACGTCTAATTCAAACCTAGGTGGTGAACTCCAAATGGTCTTACTGTATTAACTGTAACAACAAGCAAAGCAGAAAATTTCAGGGTTTAATCTGTTCAAGAGATAAACACTTTCAGAATAGAACCATGTCTGGAAAATATCTGTCCTGTGTTTGAACACCTGTGTAATCCTGCAGGAGGTAATCCGTACTGAGTTAAAGTTCATTTCCACCTCATTGCAAATTTTTTACATTGGAATTAAGTTGAGACTGAAACGAGTTTTGTTATCCCTACTGTGCTGCACCCAAGAAGATGCTTTGTAACAGCAGGAAGAATGATTGCCTTTGGGACAGAAAACATAAAATTTGAGATACATCTGTCACAAAAAGATTTTTAAAAAGTCAGCTAAGCCTACAAATACTTTTCTAGACTATGGTGCTCAGCACTCTCTTGTCAGTGAATACCCTTGGTATGAAAGTGAGAAAAATGTGTCTGATTTGACAAATGTTACTGCACTCAAGTTTCTCTGAAAACCAAGAACAAAAGCTTCATCACATCATATTAAATGACCACATTTTCCTAGAGCTTCTATCCCACATCCCACCAAAATCTTCATCTATAAACAAGGATCATCACATGAAGATAATAAACCTACAGGGCAACACAGGACATGAAAGTCTCAAGTGTTTTAATTACCTTTTAATTGTCAATCAGAAACCACAGTGATACAAAGATAAAGTACTCTAAAACCAGTTTCCTGTCTTGGAAAAATATTTGCAAAGTTTGTAAGCCATTTTAAATAATTTGCTTCATTAAGTCATGTAATTAATCAGCAATGTGACAAAATAAAATGTACCCATTCCTACACTTCTATATTTGCATATAATTATGTGTGTGTGTGTGCATATTATGTGCACTATAACACAGACCAGTATGTTACTTGGGAGACAAAGCTTTGATGTATGCAATATTGCCTTGTCAAGCATAACCAAAAGGTGATTTCAATCCCCTTAAGCCAGAAAAATATTTTATTGACATTTGATCTATTAGATTGAAATTATGCAAATTACAGTGAGACAGACAATAACTACAGTCACAACAGAGTATTCTTCTGTAGATCAAAGACAGCATGAAGCATAAGGCTGCATTCACACTAAGGACTTCCTGGAATTATGGATGCCTCATCCCTGGAAGTGTTCAAGGCCATGTTGGATGGGGCTTGGAGCAACCTCATCTAGTGAAGATGTCCCTTCCTGTGGCAGGGGGTTGGAATGAAGTGATTGTTAAGGTCCTTTCCAACTCAAGCCATTCCATGACTCTATGAAATATTGTACTTTTCCCTCTGAGAAAGAGGAGAAGGATGTGTGCTACTACAAGGGCACGACAGTATTTACAGAATGCAACAATGCAACTTAACAGGGGAAAAATGCTCCTATAGAAGCAAAACCAAAATCCCTCTGCCTGGCAGCACATCTTGGGCTGCTTGCATGGCACAAGAGAGAAAATAAACAGCATCATAGTGGTCTGAGATGTGCTAACTTGCTTTAAAAATAAATTCAAAAAACATCTTCACATGGCAAATGAATGTAAAACTAAGTTTAAAGGGATTGTCTACAAATTTGCTGGTAATACCACAGTGGTAGCAAATTTTCACAGAGAAAGGTGACATAGGGAGCAGCCTTCCCCCTGAGGCGACCACGCAGCAGGAAAGCAAGAGAGGACTTTATTCAGGATGATGTTGAGGTAAGACTATCCATCAACACTCATTACACACCAGCAATGTCCAGAAGGCAGAAAGCCTTGAACTGTGCAGCTAGTGTTGCTGCATGAACCCAAGTATCAAAAAGGAATGTGAAAAGAGAATTAGTAATATGCAGAATAGTGAATGTCAGTAAGATAATGATCACTATTTACAAGCTTTGCTATTGCACATTCAAGTACAGCAACAGGACCCTTATTTAAAGCAAAACAGCTTACGAGAAGAGGCCCTTTTAAAGAAAAAGCAGATTCAAATTTAATTTTGAACAAAGGAAGGACTATGATGTCATATGGGACGTGGCACCTCTATACTAGCTATCTCCCACTTTAAAATTGAAAGAGATACAAGTGCATTTTTTTCTCTCACCCTTTGCCTGGCAATTATAAGCTTTTTAAGTAAATTTGACTTTAAAAAGTGCAAATGGAATAAATATTCAAACCAGTTATAACCAATATTATCAAAGCAGTCTCTTGTGGATTTTCAGAATAATTTCATGAATCTTTGAGAATAAGATATTGTTGCAGCTGTTTGCCTCTGCCTGATGCTACTGTGATCACTTCAAAACCAGCCAATAATGCCTCTGCCACAGTGCCAGTTTAGCCATTTTTACTTGCTTTCCTGAGGCTTTCAATGTAACAGTCATTTAGCAAAAATAAACTTAGAACAGAGACCGTGCCAGTCTTGGTTAAACTACATAAGCTAAAACCCAAAAGAAACAAAACCAAAAACATTCCACAACAAACTACTCTGGACCCTCACATATTCTACTTACCACACCACAATGAGGCAGTTTGCTGGAAGTTGCAAACCTTTATGTGCTGATTTCTTTGTATTCTGTAGATGCTCTGCTGTCAACAGTTACGAAATAGTTATGAAAGCAAAGGGATTTAAATTAAGAATCACCAACTTTGGAATGATTTTTGCAAAACAAATAAAAAACCCAACATTATTTTGACAGGAATTATATATTTTCATCAGACTTGTCAGTTCACCCAGGACACAAACTATTAACCAGATGATCCTACAAGAGGGTTTTATAAATACATTGCTGTGTGATCAGATTACAGCTTAGTCTTTTCAATTTTTTAGTAATCTAAACAAGTTCCTCAAATCTGAAAAATGCTGACTGTAGTGGGGCTGAAGAGTAAATATATATATATTTTTAAAGCCAGGAGTATCTCACTGATCTATTGCTGATAATAATTAGCTGATGCCTTTTTAGCCTTTCTCTCAAAGCAAAGGGTACATGCTAGCTCTTGGTGTGAGGGGAAGGAACAGGAATCTGTGCATTCCCTCTTTGGGCACAGGGATGGAGTTCAGCTAAATTGAAATGTGGGATAAGGAGCCTCAAACATTACAATGTTCTCACAAGTGTAAGGAAACGTGCAGTCAAGGGGAGGCTGTAGCATGAAATTAAAGCTGATGATATGTCAGGAAACCCATATGATGAATGAGAGAGGCAGAAAAGGAAGATTTCTTATACATGTACTACACAATAATTTCACAGAATAATAAGTGAAGTTCCTGAGTACCACACGCAGAGGCATTGTCTGCCTCAGTAACAGGTAACCTAACAAGGAGACTGGTTCGTATACCAAAGTATTTAATCCCTTGACAGAAGAGAGAGGGAACAGTGATTCTCTTCCCACGCTCTGATCTCCCTGATCTAAGGGACTTTAAAACTTGGCTAAGCCTTGCCTGGAATCACAAGACTCTGCAGAGGTACAAACTTGCTCTGGCACCATCCCGGGCCATTAGGAGCATCTCCAACAGAGGAGAAAAGCCAGGTGCTTTTCCCACTGCTGGAAGACAATACACACATGGCAACATCCAGGCTGGGGAGAGGAGACAAGCTGGCAGGGAAATAAACCTAGACCAGGGCACAGGAACAGCACTACAGATACACAGCCAAAGCATTGCCCAGTGATTTTGGTATTAGGGGTATGTTTAGGACCACAGTACAACTGCAGAACCACTAAGTCCCAGGGCTGCAAAAACTGCTTTAACTGTTCTAGCATTAGGAGTCAACTGTGGTGGTGGCTGTGCACTTTGGGATGACTCCAACATTTCCTTTGCATTTACTTCCTTATAAACACATGCTTCCTATTCATAAAAATTATAGTAGAGACTTCCGCTATTAAGAACGCAAGTTCCCAAAATTATCTCCCAAATTTATCTCTGGATGATCCAGAGAATGGGATAGCAATATAATGCTGCTGGCTCCATTACTGGGTGTAGTTCCAGCTGACTGCAGATAAGATCACAAAAGTAGGAAATACATAATAGGTACATAATAATCCAAATGGAAACTCCTCTGGTCACTCCACTGCAAACAGCTACCAGGACTTGTACTGCAGGTAAACACTGAGAAAGAACTTTTTGCTGCCAGCCATTCCACTGAAAGGTCACCAGTGGCTGCTGTAATGATAAGGACACACTTATGAAACGTCACTCACCAAACCAGAGCTGCCACAGAAAGCAACAAGTAGAAACTACTACTAAAACTAACTCCCTCAGCTGAGCTGAGAAAGGCCGCTGTCAAAAGAGTTTCTATAAAAATACCATACACCAAGATGTTACTGCAAGAGAGTAAGAAACAGGGAAATGCTCATTGGAAAAAGAAAACAGCAGAAGACTGAAGGGAGAAAACTCCCATACATCGAAGACAGTTCCTCAAATGATGGTTATAAAATATGGGGGGTGACAATGACACAGAATTACATCTCTCCTTCTATTTTGGTACCCAATATGATTTTAGATTCTTTCCCTAAAGAATCTAAGATAGAAAGTTTCAGATCTAGTGTCTGAAGTTGAATAGGACTCAAATTATTTGAAAGCACAATTGTATAACAGAATGTGCCAGGTCGCCTTATGAATGCATAATAATAATAAGTGGAAAAAGAGAACATGGAGATTGAATGCTGGATTCTCTCATGTCATATACATAATAAACACCAGGCCAGTCCCCAGAGATGGTGGCTGACCCTCAGGCAGCACAGCATCCCAAAGGATGGAATTTATGAAAGAAAACTGAAACCAGGGTATTGGACAAGAAAAGATGATCATCCAAGCAGAAAGCATTCCTACAAAAAGAAACTAAATTTATGAAGGGATCAAGGGAGTCTAAAATAAGAGCAAAGATAAACCTAGAAGTGTCTGTTACCTGCTTCCTACATAAGCCAGCCAGAGCTGTAGCCTGATGTGGAGACCCTGGAGGGCTTCCCCTGGGTTGGGGAGACACAAGAAGCTTCCCTCAAAAAGCTGTTAAAAAGCCCCATTGGCTCCTTCCCCTGTTCCTATGTCTGTTCCCATGTCCCTGAGCCACTCCATCCTTATTCCCTTATTGGCCCTTATCTTTGTACTGCCCCGAGACCAGGGTCACCCCCAGCGCCTCAGCAGAGAGTAACGTGGACCCTCCATGGGTGTGTGCTTTTGACTCTGAACATCTCACCATGTGGCTGAATAAAACATCAGTGGATACCATGCAAAGGCCCTTTCTGCTTCTTTACCCTAGACTTTACTATCAGCTCTTCAGGCTGCAACAGCCTGACACTCCATCATCTTCCTCCTGAAAGAATGCAGAATCTTCTATTACACAATTACCTTTTTTGGACGTGCAGCTGGTTGCTTTTCCTTTCTGTGCCCCCTCCAACCTTTGGACAGTCTGTAGGTTGCTGGGACTGCAGACAGGAAGTTATGAGCCCTCCCTGTCCAAGTTATATTACTCTGAGAAGTACACTGTTTTAGAGGCCAATAACTTCTTGAAGAGATTGCATGTTTGATAGCATTAACTAGCTATTGTATGCTACTCCTGCCCTATTACTCTCATTTCCTGCTTCTTTCTTATCTAAATTTTGGACTTGGCAGTGTTGTTCTTCTTGAGATTTAGTTGAACATGGCCAAAGCCATGGTAATTCAGCTGTTGGACTTGGATTTTCAACAGATAATAAACATGCATACAGGACTTTTCCCACACACTCTTCCAGGAAATCTTAATTAAAGTGAAATATAATAGGAAGAAACCTGCTATTACTCAGTCTGGTGATTATAATACATCTGGTCTTTGATTTCTGCTAAGACCTAGTCTTTCATGGAAGCTCTAAATAAGCAATAAAGCAGTAAATGAATGAGAAAAATAACGAAGTTTTCCATAAACAACTAGAAGAATCTCAAAAGTGAACACCAAACAATATTTTACAATAATCTAACTACTTGAATGCTAGATTTGTCTGAACATGACAGGTGAAATCCAGAACTATGGGCCTGAAATATATGTATGGCAAAAGTGACAGAAACACTTTCCATTAGAAGAGGTTTTTAGGAAGCATTTTCCTTTTCCTTTTTTTTTTTATTCTGTAATTAATCAAATGCAGTGTTTAAATTAACTTCTGCACTATTAAGCATCCAAACACAGACTGTGGCACTAAATGGGAAAGCAAATTTATCAGGTAAGGTTTTTTCATTGGACTGGTTTTAAAAACTAAGTGACCCTAGAGTGCACATGGTAATTAATTTCATACATTTCTCACTGTCTATACTGAATAATTAAAATATTCACAGAGAGCAAAGACAAAGCTCAGTTCTCTGTACTCTCATTTGGATCAAGATACGACAAATACAACTTTGGGCTACTTAACAGATGGTTTACCTCATCAATATCTCAGTAAGAAATAAAAAGTTCAAATCAGATCAGAACAACTCAGAGTAGGGCAAGATTTGACTGGAATTCCATTAATTCAGTTCTTCTTTGGAGAACTCTGGCACACACAACCTGAAGCCAAAGTGAAAAGGGGCCCTTCAGCAAAAAGATCACAGGGAATCAAGGGCTGTTTCTCATCACAAAGCTGAAACCTAAATGTTGCCTAACATTTTCTTTTTCAATTGAAAAGGAACTTCTTTTAATATACAATAAAAGTATACTGTAATTGATATATTAGTATGTTTTCCTGTTATATAAAATTTACTGTCAAGTTCTGAGTCCTCTTGAAGAGCTCACCTTCCCTAAGTAGTCACTGAAGAAAGAACAGGTGCATTTCAAGGACTGACTCCCCAAACACTGGTGACAAAATTTAGAGACAATACAGATTTCTATTGGCTCTACCTTCCCCTCATGCACTGATAGAAAAATTAAGCATTATTTCAGAATTCTTGCTTACTGCCTACTACATTGATGTAGACTGAGTCACTTCCCTAAATATTCTTTGCAAAGAGTGGCAAAGGTTTTCACTGTTTTCCCTTGAACACCCCTTCCTCCCAAGTGATTGGTCCAAGAATATTATTGCAAGTTCCAGGGGAAAGGTAATTATAATTAAGGCTACACAGTGCTTTCCATTTAGAGTCTACTCACAACTGTTAGTTCATTTTGAATGGGAAAATTCAAACTTACAATGTCATTTAAAGGAAAAAAATACAGCTTTTTTCCCCCCTATTTTTTTGAGAGAATTATTAGTACCCCTATGTTGAAGAACAGGATTTGATATTCTGCACCAAGATAATAAAGATGTGAGAGATGCAACTATCAAAAGAGCATGCTTCTGCAAGACTCTCAAATCTCTTCCTAACACAGCCTTGTTAAAATTCAGCAGGTACATACTCTGAGGATTCAACATCTGCCAGGTCAAGGAGCTGGACAAGGCTTTTCCTTGCTGTTCTTTTCCCTGGCAGATGATGACTACTATAACATGAAGCCAAAACCATGAGGCAGGGGACTAGCTCTGCTGTTCTCTGTGCTGTGACTGAGGCCAGAGTCCAAACTCTGAACAGGAGAAGAAAGAGGCAGCCATACATGCCACAGAGGAGAAAGGAGGGAAATAGTCAAGCAAAAGAGTAGTAAAAAAGAGGAAGATGAAAAAGATCATATGAGAGAGCTCTCGGGACTCTGACTAGGGTGTTCATCAGAAAGAAGTCTGAAAACAGCACTTAGGAAGAATTTGAAGAAATGAGGTCCAGGAGAATGAAACTTCTGCAGTCAGCTAGAGAAGATTCACTTGCAAAACATGAACTCAAACATCTGACCCCAGTGAACCAGACAAAACTGATTCATATAGTGTGAGGCTATGTTACAAAACAACTGCCAATTATACTTACTTAATTTGTTCATGTAGAAGTCTGAACCTCAGGACCTTCCAGAGTGCAAATAAAGCATGCGTGGGTTACCTTTCTTTTACTTTTTCCCTCGGTTCAAGTCTTTAAAACCTGAGACTTGCTTTAAAGATACATCATAAATGTGAAATTTAGAAGTTATATTAGAAAAGCTTAGTTTTTCTAATACAAAAGCCTTTTCAACTACTGTTTGATATTTTGCCCACAATGATTGTCTATAATCCTCCTCCTCCTTCCAGAAGGATGGTAGAAATAGACCTTAATTCTAAAAGGCTCCAGCAAGGTGTCCAATGGCATTGATTCTCATTACATCTTGTGGCCATTTCTCTCCATTTTGTTTTCTTGTCCTCTGCACACTGTAGCTATTAAAAAACCTCAAACCAGTAATTAATTTTAGAAAACAAAATGGATGGCAGTTCAATGCTCCAAAACTGGACCTTACTGTTACTTAATGCTCAGACTCCTATCAGTACATCAGGTGATGCAAATCATCTACAGTTTCCACCTCAAAATAGAGATGTTTTGTTTCTAAAGAGCCATAGAATGATGTGAAAAATCTATATTGGAAGACAGACTCACCTTTTTTAAGTTTTGTTTGCACTGCGCTTATACTTTTAAATTAAAAAAGAAAAGGTGGAGAAGGTCAGATGGGCTGGGAAAAAGGTTAGAGGAGAACTTGTGCCTCCTCTTCTGTGCAAATCCTCACGTGCTGCATCTCTTGCCACAAGCTCACAGGGGCAGGGTGAAAGCTGGGAGATGGGTGAAAGGCACAGAGAGATTTGCACATGGATCATCCCTGTTTCTAATCCTGTCCCTTTGCTCCTCCTTCCTAGTCGATGTGTCAATTACAGCTCTGGTGTTTAGTACAGGCACTTCCCTGGCCAAGGTCCACACCTCAACACCCAGAACACTTGGAATACCCTGATTAAAGAGCTATTACAGCTATTCCTCCTCCTCAACTCAGTGATTTTTAAGCAAAGCTGCCCTCAAGCAGCTCTTTAAAAAATGAGATATTTTCTTCATAATTGGCTCATCAAAAGCCCAGTACTTGTTGTTCAGATCTTTCATTATTTGAACTTGTGCTTCACTGAGGTTTTTGATATGCAATTTATCTAAAATATCCTGAAATATCCTTAACCATTTGAAGTGGAAACAGTATGTCCCACATTGAGTCAAATTTTGTATTCAATGTCAGAAATATGTGACAGGTGTTGTGCCCTGCTAATGATGATAAGGCTGACAGCATGGAGGATTCACTATAGATGGTGGATTTGTCATTTCCTTTGTTTCTTACTACCTTGAGGCTTTATTGGAAACATGCAGGAGATTCTGAAGTTATTCACTACCCACAGCCTCCAAAATGTATCCTGTCACTGAAACAATAAAGCTAAATAGATTCAGAAAAGAAAAAAATTAAAAAGGAAAAAAAAATTTTTTTATAGATTTTTTTTTATAGAGCTGCTTTATTATGTGCTGCCCACCAGGGTCCATTCTCCCTTAACAGTTCTAAAGACAAAAAAATAGAATCACATGACGTACTGCAATGAACTCAGGTAAATCCGTTTTGTGCCTCTCTGTCTCTTGGAATAGAGTTAACACTGAATGATAGGAAACATTCATGTATGGTGAAGGGAAAAATAAGAATATTGATGCCTGTAAAAAGCGACTTGGAAGTGGCAGAGATATTATAAAAAGTATTTTAATATGATGTGAATTACAAGCACTTGATACAGAGGGGATGATATATTGATTTTCCTCATTCTGCACTATGCATGTCTCTAAGATCAATGGAAGTCACAAACCTGTATCTAGGAAATTATAATATGTGGAATTATTTATAGAATGGCTGCTTCAGGTACACATCAATTGCAGCATCATAATGGCCAGAATTATGACTGAGGACAAAGCCATCCATTACATATTGTAAATGATAAAGCATGCATTCCCATCACTACTTCATTCACCACATTTTTCATAAGTGAAAGGAAGGATTCTCATACAGCCTTTTTTTATAAAGAAGCAATAAACATTGCATAGTTTATCACTAAAAGACAATGATTCCACTTACAAACGAAGTCTAAAAAAACAGCTACAGGCATTATTTTCCAAAACAGTGTTATGCAATGTACACCAAAGCAAATATGCTGAAACTTTGTGAATCACTTCCGGATTGCTCAAAATTCTAGGAACCTTGAAGAAGCTGAAAATCAGCAGCACACAGAAGTCCAGCATCTCCAAGCTTCCGGTGGCAAGAAAGCACGAACCTGTAAGCACATGCTTCCCTATTCCAACAGCAAAAGCTGTGTCAGCACTGGCAGACAAAGTCTTACAGCTACACAGCCACCTTTATAATTTTCATATCTCAAAATTATGGCATTTCCAATAAAGTCTGCTTTTGAATCACCATTTACTTCTACAGCTCACTTAGTTTCACAGTAGTCTTCATCTTCTACTGTTAACTCTTAAAAGAAGCCTTTCGAAGGTCAATCCAAACTGTTAGGATTCTGGATGTTAAAATTGAATTTTTCATGTCTACTTGTTATTTTGAAAGGCTTAAAAGCAATTTGTGGCAATCAGAACAAAGGGATTTGATTGATAAAGTTTAATAAAATGATCTAGAGAAGATTTATTGGGGAAAAAATGCTAAAATTGCAAATTAAATGGCAAGTAGTTTTTCTCTGTCTGCCCTTGAAAGAAAATAGGTTCTTTTAGATGTGAAAGTCATTCTAAAAGCTTCTAAAGGTACCTAATAAAAATTTTAAAAATGCACAGCATAATCTTTCAGATCTGCAAAAGTATTCAAATAAAAAAGAAATTACAAAAGGACAAGTACCACAATGGCTACCAAACAAGTCTGTTGACCTCATTCACACAAACCTCAAAAACACAGTTGCCAAACTTCCCCCAAGTGAAATACATTACATAGGACATTTAGCTAAAACACCTGTGGAAATCAAGGGGTTTTTCTCCTCTCCTCTGCCTATCTGCTCTTTCCTTCCCAGTTTACTGTCTCAAAATGCCTTTCTCTGCGATGCTCCTTTCTCCATCTGCAGACAGGAGCAGTGCCCAGCTGGACCATCCCTGCCTGGCCACCCAGGCAGCAGTGCTGTGTCCCTTCCAACACTGCTCCAGAAGCACTCCAGCCCAGGGGAGTGAGCAGCAGTCCCTGCTGAATTTGTATCTGCATAACCCTGTTTTGGAAAATAGCAGCAAAGATACAAAAACCCCCCACCCAAAGACATATCTTAAACTGCCAGGCCAACTCTCAATGGGACCACTGTGGGGTGAAGAGCTATGCTTCCATTTGACATTTTTACTCTTCTGTTCTGAATTTTTGAGCTTTCATTGACCAACTTGGGAGGGAAAAAGAGTAATTTGGGAGGCAAAATGAGTAATTTAGCTGCTTTGAAAAAAAATTTATTTTTAAACCTCTAGTTACGTGAACAGTGTTAGACTGATAGCACCTAGCATAGTTAGAACATTTATTTCTTTCTTTAGTATCCTGATGGTGCAAATTATTTTGTATGCTACTGCCACTACTTGCAAAACCTTTGCTTTAATCTTCAGACAATCCTATCACCCAAGTCAAAGTCATCACCTCCTATCCAACACATCTTTCGCCTACTTTAGTTCAATTCTAAAATTCATATACAGGGTAAGAGCAGGATAAAGCTTTTCTCTGTTTGAAACTACAGTATAACTGATAGATTTTACATTTTTGTAATGGTGCTTCAACCTCATATACCCATTTGCTTGTTTAATTCTTAAGAATTATTCATTTTTTTTTGTCTTTACACCATTCTTTTGTGACTTCAAACTACTGTTACCTGGAAATATAACTAATGTATTAATTTTCTCAACTTTCAAATCAGTCACATGACAAAAACCCACTCAAAATAATTACATTTTGATCTACAAAAACCTACTAGATTTTCTTTTACTAACAAGTGCAGGGGTTTTTAAAATTATATTTATGTCTGTGAAAATTTTCCAATCAATACTACTCTACTCAATGCTATTCTAACATTATGGTGATTTTATGTAATTAATTAGTTTTCCTGTGTCTGGTAACTTACTGTAGCTTACACACTTTTATACTTATTGGAGACAAAACAGAAAAAAAAAAGCATTTGAAATGCCAAGAAATGAAATTTAACACAGAAAACTCAGAATTCATTGATGATAAAACATGTAGTTACGAAAGACTGCACAAAACTCATTCACTCACTGAATTACTACAGAGACTGAGGGATTTATGCAAGGGACAATAAATCCAAAAGGATACAGCTCAGTTCAACACACCACATCTCACTGCATTAGCAGCACCTTGTGATCTAAACCATCTCAGCTCATTTACTCTTTATAAAATTACCTTTTTTCTTTAGAACAGCTATCTTTGCCAAAGGACAAAGGGTTTATATGGGTAAACCTACAGTATTAATCTACACTAATAAATGTGAAGGTCCAGAATTACCCATTACAGACTGTCAATATGATTGTTTACTTATTTGATCTTTACAAATCCACCATACAAACAATTTGGGTTTCACAAAAGTCCAAGATATGATTCAGTTACTTCTTTGCAGACTGACCAAAATATTTTCTATTAGTTTTGCAGTGACCTTTGTTATATGTCATTCTAGTGCTGGGGATACACATTTTAAAACTCCTATAGACAATATGATTAATACTGTTATGATATGATTAAAACTATATGATTAAGGTCATTAAAACCAATGATGAAAGTTTCTTTAGATAATCTAGCATCTGGATTAACTGTATGATCAAATCTTGTTTGCTCAATAAGGTTTTTTTATTAATCAAAGACTCAGATAATGAGAAATCTTTACATCTTTTAATTACACATTCCTGATAGCATCAGCCTCAATTTCTGCATAGTTGCAATTTAGAATAAAGCATGTTTTAATCAACTTCTTCTAAAGCACAGTAAAGATTTTATCAGATATTAATGGCAAACACCACCAGTCCAAACCTACTTCGATATTTCTTTTCAATAACACAGACTAGTAAGAATTGCCATCTGTAACAAATAGGTTTTTTTGCTTTCTCGGTATTTGTGTAAGTGTTGAACAAATTATTTAATGACTGTGCAAATGCTTTTAAAAATACACTCAAAACTGAAATACAACTTTTTTTTTAAAGCAACTGCTGTTCAGACTTCTGCTCAGAGTCTACAGTCAGTGAGCTGACCCTAGCAAGGTTTCACATATCTATCACAGAAACTGTTAATTACTGATAAAACACACAGCTGCAAAGACCCTGCACTCCAGAGGTGACTTACCAGCAGTTGGGCTGCTGCTCAGCCAGGCTCGGGCTCTACTGGGTATTTAGAACTAGCCTTAGACCCTCTGTGCTGCCAGTCCTGGCCTAGCTCAAAGTGCATAGAGCCCCACCTACCTCCTCATGCAATCCAGCGCCCGAATGAAGAAGTCTTTGTGCAGCTGGTGCTCGTCCCTCAGGATGGAGCACTGCTCCAGCGTCACCGACATGGATGTCCTGTCTTTGGCACTTTTGCAGCAGGTGAAGCGCACTCCATTCAGCTTCCGGCAAATCTGAAACACAGGGAGGCCACACAGGTTAGCCCTTCTCTGTGGCAGGCACATTCTTCTCTCTCTCATGATTTTTTCATAGAGGAGCACAGAGGAAAGAAAGAGAAAAACCATTTCTATTTCTGCTCCTTGTTTTTCCCATGGGGAATGTGTTTGGAGAATTGTTTACCTGGGGTGATTGCTTGGTTGGATTCTGGTGAGAATTGTTTGAGTCTGGTGGCCAATCCAATCCACCTGTGGCTGGACTCAGAGAGGGTCACGGGTTGTGAGTGAGTTAGATATGGTAGTTAGAGAAAGTAGGTATGTAGTTTAGTATCTCCTTTAAATAGTATATTAATGTATTATAGCATAGTTATAATAAAGAAATCATTCAGCCTTCTGAACTGGAGTCACACATCAGCATTTCTTCCCACCGGGATCGCCTGCATTTACAGTACTTCTCCACCAGGCAGGCTATGCAGGTCCTACAACTCTGCAAGCCTAGAAAGTGTATCCAGAGAGGTACAGCATTTCTCAAGAAGAAAGCACCTATTAAAAGTTAGTGCTGGTGCATTCAATTGCTGAACTTGAAATAGGATTTTTATAACTATAAAAGAAAATTTTTTATAACTATAAAAGAAACAATTCTTTTTCCTCACTTAATCTAGCAAGCACCCTCTTCAATGAAAACTTAATTGCCTGAATACCTAATGAATAAAGAAAAACCTTGATAAGTCTTAACTCACAAACATGAATGCAGCACACTAAGTTCTTGTGAAGGTATGGAGCCAGACACATCTGAACTTAAATAGTTTTTATTTTCAGCAGGTAAACTATTTAATGTATGACTCACATTTAATAAAGTTTAACACAAATGACTGCCATGGACTGTCTGCTTTCACTTATACATTGAAAAAGTTGTAACGCATAAAGGAAACATGACATTTTGGAGGATGACTTCTCCCCTTAAGAATCAATCTGTGGTTGTACCACTTCATTAGTTTAAACTTCAGTTTCAAGCAATATTTTACTAGAAAAAAAAATTTGAAGGAGATCTGCTGTGCCCAAGTGTGGGTCTATCGTTCCCCATATGTAATTTGTCCTGAGAAAAGGTAATACTTTGCTTACACCTGTCCCTGGAGAATCATAGGTATAACTGTATGAAACCTCAAAATGTTTGTGAGAATAGGGCAAGGCAATAAACTACAGCAGTAATCACAAAAAAAGGAACTTCCCATGTTGGCTATCATGGGAGAGCTCGCAGGATGAACTGGAACATGATCTCCACAATGTCAAAAGCAAATAAGTGTTTCTTCATCTGCTAATTGCATTCTCAGAAATTCTATTAAAATCAATAAATACTGTTAAATTCTACTAAAATCAGAAAATACTTAAAAGTCTTTAAGTTCTTTGTCATACCATGGTGAGGGCAATCTCGAAAGTTTAATTTAGGGAAACAATTAAGGGAATCTTACTTAGAACCCAAAGAGGTATAGGATAGTGAAGGAGAACCTATGAGTTTTTCTTCCATCCTATAATTTAAAATTTTAAAAGTTAAATCTGTTTAAAAATTTGAACAGTTGCAGTGAGATTTAAAACAAGTACTATAGGATAATTTTCTTAAATAATGGTGTGGAAGAAGTTAACATTTTCATTGAAGAGATTAATTCTCTTTGCACTAGTATCTTTGGAAGTCCATGATTCATGGGGCTATTTGATGAGAATGAGTCCTAAAAAATAAAAATATTAAAAAATCATTAAAAAATAAAGTAAAAAATCTCAAGTAGTTATTCTGCATGAGTGATGGGCTCTGATGTAGGGAGACATAGGAGGAGAGGAATTAGACAACTTCTATTACATTTATTCTTACAGTCCAAGTATATCAGTGATTACATGCAATAAAAAAGTGATATTGCACAGCTACCGCACTGAAAAAGTTTTATTCTTACATCTTTTTCAAGAAATAAATGGAATATAGTGTAACAGTGTGTAGATCACTGGAACCAGAAATTCACAATTCAGAAAGTTAAAGTAAGGGAACCTAAAAAGAAATAGAATTCAGTGAATGAAAAACCTGAAACATTTTGTATATCCAAAGAATGCTTTTTACCCATGAAATTATTTTCAGGGAAGCCAGAATTGATGGTAAAATACAACTTTCTATACCCAAAGATTTAGCACATTCTTTTGTAACTAATTTTATACTGTATCTTTTACTTTTTTAAAAGCAGTGTTTCATAGTAATTGCAAGACTGGTACTTCAAGAAAAACAAACATTTTTCCTTACAAAGGATTATACTGCAATAGCATGTGATATTTATTAACCACATGGCAAAATGTTGTTAGTAAAATGAAAGTTACATCAGTGTTATTAATACAAAGATACAGTTAAGATTGTATTTTCCCTGGTTTTAATAAAAAGTCATGGAAAATGTTATTAATATTTTTATATCAAATATTTGTTTGCCTTGAAGGGTATATACATTTGAAAGTCTCCCAAAACACAAAGCCTTGCTTCACTTTCAGTAGATGTCAAAAATGCCCTGCTGGTATAAGGGGGCAGAGATACCAAAGGTACTTTTCTAAATATAAGACAATTATATGGCCGAATTTCACAGTCCTGAAAAGATTGAGCTCTTTATAAACAGCTAAGAGTTGTTTTCCTGGCCTTTTTATTTTTTTCATATGCATGTGCAAACCCCACAGAATTGGGAAACAGAAAGAAATTATGTGGAAAAAGTAAAGTAAGTATTAATCACTGTTAAATAAACAATTTTCTTTGTGTTCTCCCTATGTCCGACTGTCTGTCCTTTGCATGTATTTTGCGACAGTAATTTGTGAAATTAATTCAATTACATAAAATCAAAATTTAAATGCAGCAATAGCAAAAATAAAAGCCACAGCAAGCAGTCACACCCCACACTCAAATACACTAAAAAAAAAATTATTTTGAGTAATTTTATATTATCAAAGAATGGATATTAAACAAATCACTCAAATTCTCGCAGGTTCTACCAGTTTAAAATGTAAAAAAAAAAAAATTGTCTGCTATTTAGGTGGAGGAAGAAGAGATAAATTTATGAGTGGAATGAGTGACTATGAGAATGAGTATGTTAAAAACTATTACAGCATATCTGCCTCCTTTAACCAGTGAGTTCTCCTATCATATCCTTAAAATCCATTGCACTTACAATATCAGCAAGCTTATGAAAATGAGTTCATCATTAGTTCATCAATTTCTTTGAAACAAGAGAGCTTACCGTTGCAGCCAGCCACATAATTTCTACATTCTTTCTCTTTTTAGCCTGTATATTTTGATGAAGACTTTCCAGCAATCCCTTTAAATCATTTTGTTCTTGAAAATGTGGCAAACCTGGAAAAAAAGGATTATAAAATTGCTCATTTTGATAAGGCTGGTGACATGGTTGTCCTGACTAAAGAATGCTCATGGTAAAGAACAGGTCTACTATTTACAGCCTTCTTTTGGAACACAAGATGAAAATTATCAGCTAAATATTTAAGGAATAAGCAAACCTTATGTCTTTCTGAGTATTGCTTTGGCCTCCCTAAGATCTTCATGTGGAAATTTAAAGTATCTTTAACCTTTATTTTATAAATGGATGGTGAAAAACAAAATCAAATTTCTGCTGTAGTTCTGTTCATCACCTATTACAGACATTCAGAAGAAATCAGAAAAAACAAAACCCAGAGTGTATTACAACCTGCTTTAGTGGGATGATTTTTTTTATTTTAAAATCAAAAAGTTTGGTTTTCTTTTCATATTGAAACATCTAACTATTGTTTGGAAATGTGCCTTAGATTTTTATATAATGTAACATAAGGGTTAAACAGCACTAAGTATCCCCTCTAAAAAGTAACAAAGTAAATTTCTCCTGAAATTAAGTGGAGCTTTATTTTGAAGTAGAAAATAATTTCAAGTTTACTTAAAATCCAAAATTTTACCTGCTTATTCTGGGTATGGCATTTAAGCTGAAGTGTAATTTATCCTACATCTCAAGCAAAAATTCAAGAACAGGCAATTTAATTTCCCCCTCTGTTTCATATGTATATAGAGGAGGGTTTTTTTATAATGTTACATTTATCTTCACTAGTTTTGAAAATAAATAAAAACAAGCAGAATCTGTTTTTTGTTCCTTTTCATGGTGGCAAAGTAAAAAGAATTTTAATTATAGTTACCACCAAAAAAAGGGCTCAGAATCAAGTGAAACAAAGTGAAACTAAATTGATCATGGATACAGTTTCTTCAAGCAGAGAAAGTAAATTATCCATCCAGTGTGGGAAAAAAAAACCCCACACCCAGGACTCAAACCCAAGCCCAAAGACTTATACTCAATTGAAAGAATAAAAATGAGGGAAGTATTAATGAAGGTCAATATCCATTCTCCTAACGTGATCCAAGTTGGAATGATCCCTCTTGTCAACAGGCTTTTACCTTTTACATCTAATAAATTCTGTAGTTTCCCCGTATCCATGATTCATAGTAAGAAGTAATTTAAATATATTCAAAAAGAACTAAGTTGCTTCACTCATATTGTGCTGTCTAAAAAAAACCCCACAAACAAACATTAAAAAAAGAAAAAGGGAGGAAAATGTACATCCAGCCTAGTTTTGCAATAGTTTTAATGTGGATTGTTTTAACTGTATATCACAAGTTCTGATTGTACACTTAGATAATGCAGAGCACTTAAAAACACAGCACACTCTGCTAGACTATTACCCTTATGGCTGCATCTGTTTCTTTATAACACAGAGCACACAATGACAAAGATGCTTTGAGTTTATGCAAATGTATCACTAAACATTTTATTGCTTCCAGGCAGCTTTCCTTTGGTTCACAGCAGAAAATGCGACATCTCAGAGGAGTGAATTCACCACAGGTACAGCAAGAGTCTCCTATTTTATAGTACTGCCAAATGAGTTGCACCTCAACTGGAAATGATCAATTGCTTAAACTCCTTGGGTTTAAGTATTAAACCACCAAATCAGGCTTACAGATTATAAGGGGGAGGAACCTGGAAGTACCAAACAGCCTTGCTGTCTTCAGTTAATTATGTACTACTAAACAGCAACCTTACATTTTTGGACCCTTACTATCTTTAGAGTGCATAGCATTTCTATAGCATATAGCATTTCTATAAAAGCACTACCGTTTTGGTGCTGCAATCAGATCTATATTTCCTCAGCATTTTTGATAGGAATCTTTCTGGCAACACACTCTTATTTTCAGTTTCTGCTAAAAGAATTTAAGAGGTTAAGAAATGGGCAAATGACAAAGAGTATGTTCATCTTAAAGAAGATAAAAAGTCAGTGGATGCTTAGTTACAAGCAAGAATATTATTGGCAAGGAGAAATACAGACACAAGAGGAAAACTAACAGCAAAAGTGGCAATACCTTTCTGGGAGTAGAAAATTGAATTCTTTGAAAGGGAATATATGAATGAAGCAGCAGGCCAGGGAGGCTGCCAAGGGTGGATGCAACAGCCTGGCAAATAGGGCTGCGAGTCCTCAAATTCTGTTGGGCTTTATGAGCATTGTTTGGAACTAAGAGCTTTGGGAACACAGTCCTGCATTTATTTTGTATTACAGATTTGGCACTACAAGAAATGATCTGGATAGGTGGGACAAAACCATCAAAGAGCCATCAATATTGAATGCCTCTCACTTGGCCCCAGCACCAGGGCTGCTGCCAGCCCTGTATGGAGGTTTGTCTTCCGGGGGGGGGGGGAACAGGAGAAGGATTAAAGTCCTCCCCCAAATGAAAAAGTCTGAGAGCTTCACTTTTTTCCCAGGCGGCTGATTTAAAAGGCACATTTCTCAAAGGCAAAAGAGTGATTCCATATACTGGCAGGGAGCTACTGGGAAGGGCAGTGGAATCAAAAGGTGCTTTGTGTTCCATAAAAAATTGTATCAAGAAGAGGCTCAGTTCTTAGAGGTAGAGAAAAAAAGCAAGAAAGTTATAATAACCAGAAAAGACATGATGAACTAGACAAGATTAGATCTCAAAAGTCTTCACAGTCTGGAAGAAGTCCAGGAACTGTGTGGCTCACTAATAATCCTGCAGGAAGGTAGTACAAGTTTAAAATCTGTTCATGAAAAGCAGCCAATACTATCTCCATGCAAATTTTTGCTTTTATAAAATAAAATCCATTTATGAGGTAGCAGATCTACCTTAGTCCTAACCTGGATGAGGCTGGTTTTTCAAGGATATTTTCTTGGCAAGATTCCCCTAAATTAATCACCCAACTTGTATGAGTTTCTCTGTAGACATCCTAGAAATACTAAGTCTGTGGGTGGATAGATGGGCATCCTGCCCACCATTTAGGAAGAGAGCTTTTGTTTCTGTCAATATTATTAACAAATTAAAATCATCCTGATATAAGAGATAAACATGTATTCATATGCATGTGTTGTATCAAAGCTTTACATAGTATTTAAAAATCAGGCTGTTAAATCTGCAACATTTGCTACTATAGTTTGGGCATTAAAACTAACAGGATTAGATTGATGCAAATGTTTTTTTTCGGCCCTTGCTTCTGGCAATCAGAGTAACAGCATAGTAATGTTTATGTTTATAATACAGAATTTCTATAGAAGTGGAATACAGGGCCTATTCTAATGAAACCTTGTTATTCATATAATGATGATGTGGCTCATTGCTTGTATTTGCATCTGCAGATTTCTCAGTGGTTCACCAAACCTCAACACATTTTCAGAATAAGAACAGAGGGTATGACTGAAGCTGATGAAATTTCCCACCAAGTATTTCTGTACAAATACAGTAGATACAGACGCTCCTCTACATGAAATATTAAGAAACTTATTATTTTAATAACTTTAAATAGCTGTTCAGCTCATCATTCCTCTGTTTCATTTTCTCTGTAGTTTCTGCTATGGCACTGGGTCTGAAAACACTCTTAAGATCAGCAGGGTCGTGTACAGATACAAAATGTTTAAATTTATGGAACAAGTTATGGAATTCTGCTAATATTACTGTCTTATAACCTTCTACCCATCAAAGCTTTTCAAAGCCATCTGGATATCTCATTATTTTGTACTCACAGTCAGGAGGCATTTTTTCTGTAAATAACTTGTAATATTCTTTGAGAAGTTCTAAGTTTTCCTGGTTAATGTTTTCCTGCAAAGTGGTATCTCCAAACCTATGAAAATACACAATAAATTATTAAAAAAACCCCAAAACCCATAAACCAAAAAAAAAGATAAATTATCTTTCATAATTATTTATTTGATAAATAAATAACTTAGGTTTTATATTACTTGTTTTATAGTGCTGAATGCATTAGATTTTGTCAAACATGCAGTAGTTAAGTTCTTGTACGCTTTGGAACTAATTTTGGAAATGAGATCATTACTGATGCATACTTCTCCCAAAAGTTTATTAACAAAGAAATCTATTTACAAACATGCAATAAGGCACTTTTTTTTTTCTTTTTTTTTTTTTTTTTTTTTTTTTGCCCTCACAAATCCTGAATAAATGGAAAGGCACTTTGGGGGAATTACAAATGGCAGAGAATACCAACTCCTCCATCTCTTAGTGCTGCTGTTGCTTAAGCATACTAATTTCTGTAAGAGCTGGACAATATGGAAGTGACACAAGATGGAAGGGAAGGTTATCTACAAACTAACTATACCTATAAAACCAAATATCTTTCTTTCTGAGATCAAGATTTCTACAACAGCCACATTTCACATGCCAAGAAAATAAATCTCACAGTACTACAGGAGATAGGATTGTAAAGACAAGAATGTTTCCATGGCAGTTAGGGCCAAGATTTGCAATTCATCTTTAGAATAGCTTTGAAATAGAAATGGAGGAGTACAGGAAAAGAGGCATAGGCAGGTGAGAAACTCAGGTAGAGAGAAGGGGACACAGATCAGAAGATACCAAATATACTGCTATATTGTGTACAAGGGAAGCAAATAGTTCAGTGGGCCAAAGGGAGAAGATGTGACTACTTCCTCAGTAGCTACTGCTGCACTGTCACACAAGAATGTTTATTTTCAATCAGAAATACTCTCAAGTGTATTCTATCAAAAAACAAATAAAAATATGTTTTTTTCTAATAGAGTAACATTTCCTAGAAATTTGCCATAGAAATGTTTTTATGTTCTCATGTTCTTTACCCACAAAAAACTCCATATTTTTAGCCAAAAATCATGTACAATGTTTACAGTCTCAAAAACAAATGTGCAACTTTAGGAGTTAAGCAATATTTTGAATTAAGACAAAACCAGATTGTAACTGCATGCAGATAAGCTGCTTCTGCATTGAACTTATTTGCTTGGTAGATGTTAGTACATATCCATATTTATAGATATGTGGCTATTATGTTTTCTCTCATGGCTTTCTTTGTGCACAATGTAAAATGACCACTGGGAACAATACATCCTGCCACTCCACTTGCAAGCCAGGCCTCTTTTCATGCCAACTCCTCTACAAGCCCCCAGGTAATCAGGCTATTTCTAAACCTTGTCAAATTATTCCTCAGAACATTCGTAACACTCTCTCCTTCCTGCCTATCTCACACATGTAAGCTCCCACTAGCTTGCTTCGTGGTTACCACATTATGTCTTATCTCTTATTTTTTGAGTATCCCACTCAGAACTGTTGTGACTGATTTTGTTGGTTTTGCATATTTTGAGTTTGGCCATATCACTCCTCTCAGTGCTTTTCTCTTTATGGCATCAAGGATAACCTATTTTCATTTTCAATAAGTTCCCAAGTTCTCTAACCAACTATCCAACTCTTTCACCAGTAAAATGCCAGTTTTTAATGTCTTTTGATTCACTCTATGTCTCCCATTTCAACTTTCTGCCTAAATTTTCTCATGTATCACCACTCAACTTGGAAAAGTGTCCCATAAACATTCACAAAGCTACCTGATGGCATTCTTTAGTGGACTACTTTAAAAGACTGATTTTACTTGGCTGTCTACAATGAGCAGGAGGTGAAACTCCTGGGGTGCTTAACTTCTTGCCTATTGTCCAGGTTAAGAATTTTCACTGTTTCCCTCTATTACTCCAGCTACAGCTTTGCTGTAAGCTTTTGGCTTATAGCAAATACAACCTAAAGATAAGTATTATGTATTTTGGATGCTCTGCTAATAAAAGCAGCTAAAAGAAAAAAGTTTAAAAAAGGAGTTGTCTATATTGACATCTTGACTTCTATCTTGCAGTTTTAGCACTGCACAAATGTGGTAATTTAACATGACCGACAGATACCCTTTTCTAGGCAGAGAAAATTAATACATTGGTGAAACTTTGACTATTATTATATTAATTAATTATTTTCCAGCAATCTGTTGCAGAGGAGTACTAATAACACAATAGAACTTTATCAGCCTTCAGATTTCTACAAACATACTGCTAATGCATTCCCTATTATTAACTACCATCCCACAATCATGGAAAAAAGCCCTAAAAAACTGAGACAACTTCTCTAGCTTATCACTTGTCCAGACGCTGCAACCCCATCTTTAAAGATATAAGAATTTTGAATTTTCAAACTTGTTTGAGAATTTCAAAGTACTGCATACAAACAAAATTCTGCATCTGTGAAATAGAAATCCATTTTGCATCTGTGTCCAAGAGAAACGTGGCACCGACTCTATGAAATGAAGCCCTGCTTATGGTCTTATCTTCATCTGGACCTTTTCATTTTTCTACATTGCTTCATAGCTTGTGTTTATTTCCTTTAATACCTTTGAAAATACAGACTGACTCAATGTGAGATTGTCCAAGAGCAAATAACAAAAAAGATTTATTTCTAATCCTGAGAGATGTCCTATACCAGCATGGAGTACTTGGACAGTAAATGAAACCTGACTTTTTCTTACCTCTCTGCCAGTGTTTGCTGTTCATTGATTCCAACATTAAAGAGCACTGGATACATCCGAAGCAGCTTTCCTTCTTTAATCTCTTGTGGCAGCAGCTCAAACATCTTTGCTGGAAGCTGGACCTCTATAATGTAATGTTCACTAGGGAAAATAAAAACAAGAATAAGGATGGGGTTCTTGACTGGGCTGCTTAAAATAATCTTCCTAAATTACAGAGAATGTATAGACTTACAAGTCCCTCTCTTTTTCCCTTAATTGAACCATAAAAAGGGATGATTCAACTGGCTTGTTTCAAGAGCATAAGCAAGCTATATGAAGAAAGGCAGGTATAACTGTATATAACTATAAACTAACTTCTTTAGTGAAGTGAAAATAGGACTAAGGATGAAAGCAGCAAAAAAGTCCTCTGCTACCAAAATATCAATAAGAATACCTCAACTCTTAAAATGCATCTTGCTGAGTTACAAAAACAACTTACTTCCGAAGTCACAACTTGATCTGGTATCCACTCTAAAAGTAATATGAGCAAAAACATTTCATAAAAACCCAAAGTAAAACTTGCATTTTCTTCAGTGGTTGGAGGTTCTCCCTGGGGGTAAAAAGCATCACCAACAACTAAATTACCTCTGTGAAGATAATAACTGAAGGCTCATCACACAAATATGAATCCTGTTTTAGGAGAAGGGATATGATATATAGCAATTCTGGGCTTATATTTGTGTTCGGTCTGACTTAATGAAAAACGTGCTACTTTGACTGCCAGGCCAAATTCTGATCACATGGAAGCCCCAAGTTGGATTCCACCTGCCTTTGAGAACTGGTGCCTGACCCCACAACAGAAACAATGGGATGATGTTATCTTAGCGTTTATTAGCTTTCTTTTTATTGTTGGAGCAACCAATCTAAATTTAAAAAAAAAGAACAGACTAGAAGAAAACTCATTTGTTTTCAGGATCTGGTATTTTAATCAGAAAGGGCTGACTGATAATGGAGGCTGAATTTTTCTCTCCTGCAGAGAACATTTGAAATATGACACCAGCAACAAGAGGTGTTACAGCAACAGGAGGGAAGGAAGATCTATCCTGCCTACGGTAGTCAGGTCAAGGAAGTCACTCAAGTTTTGTATGCAAATTTAAGATGGATAATTGCACCTATGTAAATAATCACGAAGTCTCTCCAACTCTTAATCACATACTTGCTAAAGAATAAAAATGCCATCCAGATTACCCTCTGGAGAATTTAGGTGAGATAAAGACAGGAAACCTTGAAGAGAAATGTCAATTTCTGCAGTAGCTCTGACACCTTTAGCAAGCTTGAAGGCTGACTGGCACCAGCTCAAGTGTTTGGGAAAACAGATTCCACTTGGAAGAACCAGTGGTCATGTTTAAACTTTATCCCGCTCATATATCTGAGAAAAAAAGTAAAATGGATCCAGTGCAGATCTGTGGCTGCAATGTAATTGCATTCAGCAAGGGCAGCAACATTTGCTTAGTACAGGCTAAAACTGGCACGCAGTCTTTGAGCAAATGACAGATGTTCCCCACTGAGAGGGAATATCAGTCCTGAGTGGAGAATACATGTCTCAGGGAGGAGGGATGAAAACCAAAATAGTTCTGCTTCCCAGGTAAGTTTGTGTTTTGTTTAATTAATTCACCCATGTGAAAGAAACAGAATGTTACCACAAAGGATAGTAAAGAATGTTGTTCCCATGACCTCTACATAGCAGCATTAATTCTCAGCCTGCCTGAGAGCCCTCCTGGCTGCTGTCAAGTGCTACCAGAACACTCCTGTGATGGAGTGCTTTGATGAGCTTGAGAAGAAACATTGGTTTAGTCTAATTCAAAGAGCATACACTACAGAACCAAACTGCCACCAAATCACTGCATTTTACATTTCACTAGTCCCCAAATAGCTACAAATCTCTGCATGTGAAAGAACACTGAGAAATGCTGATCTTTAGGCATGATAAATTAGTATCAGAACAATTTGAGACTTCCCCCCTTGACTTTTTTTCTTTTTCAAAACACTTTTTGAAGACTCTGAGATAATCTTGGTAACTTTAGAAAGTATGTTACCAATTGAACAATGAAAACAATGCATTTCTGATTGTGGATGGAAAAGGCCATAAAGCTATGACAGAGCTGTCTAGAAAGTCCAGAAGTAGTACTGAAGTCAAGTGGAGGCAAAAAAAGAAACAATTCAAAGTAGTGGAGGACTGGAAGAAATCTGGAGGACTTGTTTGACATCAGTTTGCCAAAGATCTTGCAGGTCTATGATTCTACTTAAAGAATAAAAATAAATGTAACATTAAATTTTATCATGATATGCTTTCTCTTTTTCATGGCTAGATTCATGCAGAGCTATCAGGCAGGAGATGGATTACGTGGGTACAACATTTTCCAATGAGATGGAAAAATCAGTACATAATTTTTAACATTTAATGACCTTTCAGGAAAACAGAATGGAGAAAGCAAGCATCTGTTTTAAGAGACTAAACAATAAATCTTCATCTATTTAAGAAGAAACTGTATACATTTAGGTCTTAAATATTTAAATGTATATGATTTGCCTAAACAGGACTGCTTAAAAATATCCCTCTTTCTTTGCATTATTCTCTAATATTTGTTATCATCACATATGAAGACAGATAAACACTTGTAATCCTGGTAGAATACTTCTAAAAGGTAGCCCCCACATGGCTGGGTGTCATGGATCCTGCAGCTGTTTTGAGTTGGCTGAAATTGCACACCTTTAGCTGGTTGCAGTAAACCCAAAACAAGTAATTTACATGGACTTTGCTTTGTAAAAAAAAAATGCACACATGATCAGTCACAGCAAGTCAGCTTGGAGGTTGTTTACCCACCTCTTCTTTCAGCTGAGTGCAATGTTTTAGATCACTTCAGCATAGCTTTAAGGACTAGTCCAGTCTTAGGCTTTCTTGAAAACACGGTGTAAGAGACTGTGATACCTCAAAGTTCATGTGCACAATCATAGAATGATTTGGGTTGGAAGGGACCTTAAAGATCATCTAAATTCAACTCCTCTGCCATGGGCAGGGACACCTTTCACTAGACCATGTTGCTCAGAGCCCCATCCAATGAGTCATGAACACTTCCAGGGATGAGGCATCAACAGCTTCATAGTGCAATCTGTTTCAGTCCCTCGCTACCCTCAGAACAAAGAATTTCCTCCTAACATCTAATCTAAACCTCCCCTCTTTTAGTTTGAATCCTGTAGCTCCATGCCCTTGTAAAAAGTCCTTCTCCAGCTCTCTTGTAACCCCATTTGGTACTGGAAAATGCTGTAAGGTCTCCCCAGAACCTTGTCCTCTCCAAGCTGAACAGTCCCAAGTCTCTCAGCCTGTCTCCACGAGAAATGCTACAGCCCTCTGATCATCTTCGTTAAGCCCTCTGGACTCCAATAGGTCCACATCCTTCTTATGTGGGGTCCCAGAGCTGCATGCAGTACTGCAGGTGGGGTCTCATGAGAGTAGAACAGAGACGGAAAGCCATCTCCCTTGTGGAGATGTTCTCACACTGCTTGTGATGCAGCTCAGGATACAGCTTTCTGATGTGCATTCTAATAAATGCACCCACCTAGTTGATCTAGGAAAGCCAGTAGACATAACCCTTTTGGATTTCAGCAAAGCTTTTGATACAGTCTGTCACAGTATACTTCTGGACAAAATGTCCAGCACACAGCTGGATAACCGTGTTATGCCACGGGTGAGCAACTGGCTCACAGGTCGGGCACAAAGGATTACAGGGAATGGGGTGACATCAGGCTGGTGTCCAGTCACTAGTGGGGTTCTGCGGGCTCCGTCCTTGTCCCCATGCTCTTCAGCTTCTTCATTAATGCAGGACTCAAAGGAGTGCTAAGTAAGTTTGCTGATGATAGTAAACTGGGAGGAGTTGTCAACTCCCTTGAGGGCAGAGAAGCCCTGCAGAGACCTCAACAAATTAGAGAGATGGGCAATCACCAGTTGTAGAAAGTGCAACAAGTGAAGGGCCAGATTCTGCATCTGGGATGGGGAAGCCCTGGATGAACTGGGGGACAGACTGGGGAAGGAGAGGCTGGAGAGCAGCGCTGTGCAAAGGGCCCTGGGGGTCCTGGTCGATGGAAAGTTGGATCCGAGTCAGCAGTGCCCTGGCAGGCAGGAGGGCAGCTGTGTCCTGGGGGGCATCAGGCACAGCATGGCCAACTGGGCAAGGGAGGGGATTGTCCTGCTCTGCTCTGCTCTGCACAGGGGCGGCCTCACCTCCAGTGCTGGGGGCAGTTTGGGGTGCCACAATGTAAAAAAGACATGGAGCCATTAGAGAGTGTCCAAAGGAGGGCTACGAGGATGGTGAAGGGCCTTGAGAGGAAGTTGTATGAGCAGTGGCTGAGGTCACTTGGTCTGCTCAGCCTGGAGAAGAGGAGACTGAAGGGAGACCTCATTGTGGTTATAACTTCATCCGAAGGGGAAACAGTGGGGCAGGCACTGATCTCTTCTCTCCAGTGAGCAGTGACTGGACTCAACTCCAGGAGGAAACAGCCTGAAGTTGTGTCACAGGAGGTTTAGGTTGGTCAGGAAAAGTTTCTTCACCCCGAGAGTGGTTGAGCAGGTTGAGCTGGCTCCCCAAGGAAGTGTCACAGCTCCAAGCCTCACAGAGTTCAAGAAGCACATGAACTCTCAGGCACCGAGTGTGATCCTTGGGAAGCCCTATGCAGGGCCAGGAATTGGATTTGATGATGCTTGTGGGTCCCTTCTAACTCAAAATATTCTGTGATTCTGTAAAGAATGTTCCAAAAGTGCATATTTTGGCCTCTAATAAAAGAATGTGTGTTCCTGAATAGAATTTCACCTCCCCTGGGTGGCTGGTGTCTGCTACCCACGCCAGGTCAGTGCACTGCTAGACAGTGCCACACACTTTGGATTGATTTGTTTGTGCACACAGAATGTCAGATTTAAGCACGTCCCTAGGAAAAAAAAAACAATTACAAGTTAATATGCTGACTCTTCAAGATAAGAATTTGTAGTTTGATTTTCTGTCTTGCATTTCTACATCCTTTACTCTCATTTATTGAGCCATACCATATAACAACCAAACTGATCTAAAAATGGAGGGTTTCTTAAACAATTATTAGAAAATAGCTAGATTTTCACCATCTTCTCTTTTTATGGTTGACTTCCAATGCTGTTTGATAGGAGCAGTCTCATCACAGCTCTAAGAGGAATGGGACTCCTCCACATAAGCCTTATAGATTTTATTTTTTTCTGATACCAATCCCATCCAGTGAATATCTGCCAGCAAGTACAGTACAGCAATCACAGGCTGTAGCTCTTCTTCCTAAACACTGGCTGCTCCGTCAATCCAGAATGCCTGAGGCAGCTGAAAGCTCAGGTCTCTTTCAAATCCAGGACCTCCTGGTGTGACAGCTCAGAGTACCACAGTAATGGCAGCAAGTCAGCAAATGTAGATGCTGGATTTTTCAAGATTTTTGACTGCTGTGATTTACAAAGGATGTATTTCTTCTGTTTTATCCACACATCATAATTATTCTTAATTATTCCCAATGTGTTGCCTATCATACTCCAGCCTTCCTGTTATTTATTTTAATCCTTTCTCAGAAAGCCCATATGATGAGAGTGAATCATCCAGAATAATTAAGTAAACCAGTGGTGAAAGCCCCCTTCAGAGGAAACATATATTTTGTAGTAGTTGCTGAATTTAATTTACAGTCATCTTAAGAATAATGATACTATTAAGGAAGTGATTTCTGCAAAATAAAAGCATTTGGAGCTTCAGACTACAATAATAATAAAGATGAAAAATCCATTCCAATCTTGTTAACCCTCAAATAGCCAAAATTAATGGAGTATTACAGTTTATGTCCTGATATTCAGCAGTACTTATTTGAGATTCATAAACGATAAGTGATTTTTGTGCAAGGATTTCTGAGATTGAGTATGTCCTGTGTGATTATCAGCAGCTAAAAAAGGCTTCCACTTTTAAAAGTGACCACTAAGTTTTGAATGCTAAGTGGCATCTGAGTTTTTTTGTTTCCATCTTAAAAACAATCAAGGTCTAACTCTTGGAATTGCAATTTCATTTCTCACACTGAAATACAAATTCTGGACATTCAAAACCAAAGTTACTCAGAGACAGCATTTGTAAATAATGACCTCGTCACCTGTCTAGGATTCAGTATCTAAGTGTGAATAATGAACCAGTGGCTCTGCACAACACAGTCATCGTTCTGATTAATTTGTACTAGTAACTGGAACTGTTAGCTTTTTATCAGGAGAGGAACCCAGAGCTTACTGGCCTTTAGAATCCATACTACCTCACCTTCTGAAAAGTAAAACTATTGCACTTTCCCTAAAATAGAATTCAGCAACAAGAAAACCATTAGCTGGGTTTCATGGGCTACAGATTAAAACTGTACCTTTGTTTCCCAGGCTCTAAGAAACAAAGTTCTTACCGCCTTCCAGTTATAATAGGCAAAAAATCTTCTGATTTGGCTTCAATTATTTTAAACATTACTTTCTGCAAATCTGAAATGCCCACAGCCATGTCTTCTAGCATCCCTGCTTCTTCACCTACATGAAAAGATTAAAGAGATTATTAACAGAGGTGGCAGATCGGTCAATGTATAGGTTAAAGCAATATGAGGATTATATTTTCCAGTCTGTGCATCTAAAAATCACAGTTCTAAATCCTCATTACAATAACCTCCATAAAACCAGACTAATTTCTTGAACTGCTGACAATTCTGTGGCCTAAGTGGTAACTATGAGTATTAAGCAATTCTGAAAATCAGCCTGCTCTATATAGGCACAGAATAACTTCAAAAAAGCCATTTTTTTCTATTCTGAAAGTGTTTAAAAGGCTGTCCTGCCGATGGAGAACAAAAGTTTTGAGAATAACAACATGCATCATGCAAAATGGAGAAGATAGCTATCTCCAAGTGAGCCACTGCATTAAAAAGCTGCACAAATGCTAAATTTCTCTACTTTAGTCAAAATCTCTGATTTGGGGAATGATTCCAACAGATCTAGTTCAATGTTTGAAACATAAGGCAATTTCTCCCTCCAAATTTCCTTTTTAATACATATCAAAATGGCATCTGTAACAAACTATGAAACAGTTTTCAGGCTATCTTCACATTATCAGCATTGGTGATCATGGCCAAGGCTGATAAAGGCAGTAAGTGTTTAAATCTACTATTTGGATTAGCTTTATAAACCTGGCATTTTGGGTCAGGTCTGAATGGAACAATTAGCAGGCCGTGTTCTCTGAAGAACTCAGAATGAAATAGATTTATATTTTTTGTTGCAGAATTGACAACATAGTGCCAATGACTTCAGTTGTGCAAGTCTACTGTCTTGTAAGGACAGTATTTGATTCAACAAGCCAAATTACTGGAAACAGAGCAGGGGTTAAAATAAGAACTTCCTGGGTAAACTTCTGGGTTGGGTACATAAGGAACTTTGTCCAAGAACAATACTTACTATATGTACTAAGGAGTCCTTCATATTGCACGAGCAATCCAACAGTATGAAGCTGTTGTAAAAATCCTTGATCATGTAAACCTGTGTGCAATTTGATTACGAAACCACAGACCAATCCAGCGAGCTGTAAAGATAATGAAAACATGTGCAATTAAGAGGTGTACTGTTACAAGACAAATAATTAAAATGAGGCTTGCTATCATTATACACAGCAGAGGTAGCACCTATATATTTGAGAAAACAGCATAGGTATTTCTGTTTAGTGACTATAAATATGATTCCATAATAACATATTTTGATGCTTTTTTTGGTGTATAAAGTAGTGAAATATTCTGTTAATTTATATTAGATAAGCTTAATTTGTTTTGTGTCATTGTGTGTTACTTACACTGACGTAAATCAGATCAGAACCTCACTTGCCAAGCTTTAAACATGTAAGACTGTGAATTATGACGTGAATTACATGAATTAAACATGTGAATTATGATGGATTTGAAAGTGGTTCAACATCTAATGCAACTGAATCTCCTTGGCAGTTGCAACATACAACTTAAGGGAGAAATTAAGTGAAATATTTAGAGAAAAATCTATCTGAAAAAACATAATCTATAGGAGAAGACATAAAGAGCTTCAGTTATTTGCCAAGGGAAGACAGTTCTAAGGAAAGACATGCTAATCGTCTTTAAACACTTAAAATACTGCTACAAACTGAAAACAAATAATCTGCTCTCCATTTCCAAGGTAACCAGGAGAAAAAAAAGTTCCCCTAGCTTGGATGCTGCCTAGCCAGTGCCCCGTAAGGCCACATCTGGAATGCTGTGCTCAGTTCTGGGCTCATTAGGACACCAAAGACAAGGAGCTACTGGAGAGAGTCCAGAGAAGGAACACAAAGATGATTTGGGTCTGGACCATCTCTCTTATGACGAGAGACTGCAGGAGCTGGGCCTGTTCAGTCTGGAGAAGACTGAAGGGGATCTCATTAACGCATAAAATACCTCAAAGGTGAGTGCCAGGAGGATGTGCCAGATACTTTTCAGTTGCCCCCAGTGACAGGATGAGGAGCAAAGGCTATAAACTAAAACACAAGACATTCCACCTCAACATGAGGAAGAATTTCTTTACTCTGAGGGTGGCAGAGCACTGGAACAGGCTGACTAAGGAGAATTTGGAGTCCCCCTCTCTGGATATATTCCAACCCCACCTGGGTGTGTTCCTGTGTCACCTGCTGCAGGTGACCCTGCCTTGGCAGGGAGGTTGGATTGGATTGGATGATCTCCAGAGGTCCTTTAACCCTACCTATTCTGTGATTCTGCAAATATGAATATCAGCAAGACATATTCAAAGCTAGACTTGAGAATTATATCATCTAGGAAGCCTAAAAATAGATTTCTGGATCTTTCTTTGTGCAAAAGCAGGATTAGGCAACTTTTCCAGTCCATTGCAGACCTGCTTCTCTGACTCAGTGATAGAAGTACTACGGATTTCTACTTACTATTTAGTTTCCTATCACATTACAAAATATTTAGGTGAATATAATGGAAAATAAATGAAAAAGTTGTGTCAAATTGGAAGGAAAAAAACCCAACAAAAAAGAAAACCACAAACACTGGCATGAATAGTACACTTATAACTACAGCAACAGAAGGAAGTAAGTGACACACAACAACCTACTGCTTGGCTAAAGACGATGTCTCTTCTTAGGGTCAGCATCAAACACTGGGGCAAACCACAGGCAAGTTCCTGGAGCAGGACAAACGCCATGGATTGCTTGGCCCTGGTCACCACTTCTCCCATGCAGTCCTTCAGTGTAATCACCAGTGGATACAGCTGTTCATACCAGTCACCTAGAACAAAACAGGTCATCTGTTCCAAAGTGGGAAACTTGCAGTGAAAAACCCTTTTCCACAAGGAAGGAAGTCAGCAGCAGCTGTGTAGATCACCCTTCCCTTTAAAACAACCCCTGCAGCTCTCGTCAGACCACTGTGGACCACAAATGCCACTGGAGAACATGCTTGTAAGTAGGACTCCATCTTACCACTGGGAATGGGGTTAAATCCCTGACCTGAATTCAACTGCACTCTGAAACAATGGCCTTTTCTAACATTTCCAGCATCTCTGTAAAACTTGTATTTAAGTGTCACAAACAGAGCATACAGGGAAATACATAAAACCTCATTTAGCACATAAAGATAAATACAGTGGAGATGAAGATTTCCTGTTCTTTCAAGGACTTACAACTGGCTATGTAAGAAATGAAGTAGCATTAAAAATGCAAAAGCAGAGAGAATAACCATATATTTAAGAAAAAGTGGGTGCTGGAGGGCAAAGCACAATAACAAATAGGTATATGGAAGGGTATCGCCTGCTTAATCTACAGGCTGGAAATAGAATAAGCTTCAGATCATATTGCTTTTTTTTTTCTTTTTTAGCTTCTCTCTATATTGTTCTCTTTAAATATTTAGAGATATTGAACTCATTTTTAGCTATTTCTATCAGAGAGATGTAGAACTATTTTGAAACATGTTTTGCTCTGTTAAAATACATGCTAGGAATATTAAAATAAAAACCCTAGTGAAATGCTTGAAAAATGTGATTCCTTAATGCATTACAAATGAAACAGTGATAACTAGGAATGTAGGAAAATCAGAACACCTTACACAAACTTGCCCAATAATGCCAATTGTTCCTGCATTTTACAGGATTTAATAAGATCAGACCTGCATTGTAGTTGCATAAGGCTTTCCCTACCCTCTAAGTTGAGCAAATAATAAAAACAAACAAATAAATCCCCCTCCTTCAGAATCTCCATCTCAGTTTCATTGTACAGTTTGAAATGACGGAAATCAACACTCTAGAAGAACCTATATAAAAGTTGGGAATGACTGACTTAATGCAACAGTCCATAATTGGCTCATATTTTCTGCAGATTAGGGTAATTAAGAATCAATGATAATTAAAATCTGTTGTAATTCGGTGCAAGACAGCAGCATGTTGTTTCAGGTAACATTCTGAGTCAGGCTGGTAAAAACTTTTTTGTACTGAGGAAGTTCTTTAGGCAGGAAGACACAGCTGCCTGTTGCCAGTCAACTTGGCTGAGTTCCAGAAAAACATATAAATTAATAAAACTGTAGCCAAGAAGACTGGAGAAAACTTTGAAAGCTGGGAGAAATTAGAGGAAGTAAGGAGCAGGAAAGGGGAACAAGGACAGAGCAGGCACAGAGAACAACCTGAGTTCCTTTATTGCCTTTGTGGTCAGACACCGTGTTTTAACATGTTGTTTTAACACATATTTAGCCATGGGTAATACAGACTGAGGAAGCGTTCCCTGGAAAACAGCAGTTCTGAAGTGAGTGTCATCCTGACACAACAGATTATAAGCCACCCCCAGGTACAAGCTCCAGGTGATTTTATACATGTCATTGACTAACAAGAGTGATGACACACTGCATGCCAAGGTCTGGTGTACACATTTTAAAGAGACTGCTGGAAAAATGGAGAGCTTGCAGGGCAGAGCTACCAAGATTTAGAGTTTAATCTCCTTAAGCTGATGAAAAAGGCTGAGCAGCAACTTGATTTGCCCTCTTCATGAGGAGAAAATAACAAGGACTAACTATGGTGTTTATTCTAGGGAACAAAAGCAAAAGAACAACCAGAGGCTGCTGCAAAAGAGCGAGTTTAGAAATAAGGTAGACAAAAACATGTGATGCACTGGAAGTCAGTGTAGACAGATCAGGCAATCTAAACTCTCCTTTCAAGTCAAATTACAATCCTTTATTAATTTTAGCAATAAATACATGCCAATAAAAGCAACAGCAGCAAAATAAGATCAAAAGATGTAATGCACACTGAACCAATAAGCAGGGCTGTATGTGGTAAGACTAGAGTTTGCTGGCTGCTTCTTACTTGAGCAAATAATGAAAAAGATTATACTTGGCCATTTCAAAGTAGACTTGGAGGTACAGCAAACAGACATCTGTTCTTCTTCCATGGGTAAGCAGAGCTGGATACAGACACAGCTAAGGATGTGGCAAATACTCTGCCAGGGCAGAAAAAACAGAATTTCTAGAACTAACTACACTTCTTGAACCTGCTATTACAATTTCAGGTTATGTGGATAGGGCTAAAGAGCATTTCTGACAGCCTTTTTCATAAAAGAAGAGCATGTATGGACAGAAGAAGGGGGAATGGATTCAAACTGAAATAGAGTAGTATTAGATTTGATAATAGGCCAAAATTCTTTACAGTGAGGTTGACGAGGGACTGGCACAGGCTGCCCAGAGAAGCAGTGGATGCCTCATCCCTGGAAGTGTTCAAGGCCAGGCTGACTGGGGCTTTGAGCAACTTGGTCTAGTGGAAGGTGCCCCTGCCCAACCACTGCAGATGGGTTGGAATGAGATGCCCTTTAAGATCCCTTCCAACCCAAACCATTATTTAATTTTATGAATAGAGAGGGTCACATACTGGCCACAAGTCACACAATACTTAGATCTGTTTTTGCTGAGCTGCCACTTAATGAGCCCATCTGCACTGTGGATTTCTGTTTCTTCAGGAACATAACTTTGTATTTCTCCTTGCTGAACTGCATCCTAATACTTCAGTGCTCTGTTTCATCAGGATCCATTCTAATCCTGCTCCCACATTGCTTAAAGCCTCTCCCAGCTTTAAGCACCTGCAAATTTTATATGCATCATCCATATTTCATAAGGCAAGTCAATAATAAAAATACTGAATAATACTGGGCCCAGAACAAATTTAAGTGGATTCTTCTCCATGCAGCCTTCTAGGCTGGCAGTAAACAAATGATAACCACCTGCTATTATGATTTTCCAAATTTGCACATACCTTGTGGTAGCTTCAAGATAATTTTCTCACAACATTTTTTGAGGGGAGACTACATGTTTCAAATACTAACTTATTAATTTACTAACATAAGCAGTTTTGTCTGTAATAGTTGCATTTAAAAGGAATTCAAAGATTTTAAATTCTCAAGGTCATTTTTTATTGAAGAACATTCATACTAAATGTATTAAAAACAAATCCTACTGAGTACTTAATGTCCCGAAGAATACAGAGCTTTACTTACAAATGTATTTGGCTTTTTGGTAAACAATAAAAATTGTAAATTTGTAGAAAACCTTACCCTAGCAACTGAGAAAATATAAATTATTATAGAATATAGAGTTACACATGTCACTAGTAAAGAGGACAACCTTTGTGTGATTAGGCTTTCCAAAACAATCTTCTGCTACCTGCTCACACTGAAACTTCTCAATCTCTGTTAATAAGGATGTCCAGTCCCCAGAAGGTGGAAGTAGTTGGCAAATCTGACAGGGATTGCATTGTTTCTTGAAAAAAAAAAGACTGTTCCTGAATAGACAAGTATATTCTCACGCTTACGCTTTATTTAAAATCAAAATAAGAGTTGCACAGAGACTGAGATGTTAGAAAAGCCAACTCTAGGAAGAAAAAAAAAAGGTGCCCAATTTTTGCTCTGTTAAATTTCACTCTGTCACTTGTTATGCAGGATGTCCTGCTGCAAATACTCCAGCAGGAATATGAATGAGGACCATTCATTAACAACGCACCACGGTCCCAAAATTCAGCATTACCAGTTATTTATATGTATATACAGAAGCTTGTAAGTTGTTCCTTGAAACTGAGAAGCACTGTGAAACTGCAGTTTGTGAAACAAACAAACAAATAAAAATTATATTTTGAAGCTTACAAGTACATTCAGTAGATTTTTGGAAAAAAAAATTGTCTTGTATGCAAGGCATAAATATATAATACTAATGCAATTCATAAATAGACATTTATAAAGGGAGCTGACATGTCTAAAGTAGAGTTCTCTAAGTGATTCTCTTTGTATACATTTTAGAATGTAATATCTTTCAGAATACCTTTGTAGAATCACTACAGGAAAGGAATAATATAAATTATTGCTTTTAACACATTCATGGACTCACACACATTCAGATCTCAACTTTCTTTTAAATTAAAATCACAAGATTTGTATCCACAACACAGAGGAAAATAGTTTGAAAAAGGATTAAAAATTAACTGAATGAGTGAACATCTGAAAAAAAGAGATTAGGAGCAAGAACAGAAGCTACAAGGAAACTCCAGGATGACTGTCAGGTTGCTAAAATGACATGGGCAGCCTGTCAGTTTGGAACACATAGCAACCAGAAGAACTGTCAGAGTCTCCTGATGAAGCAAAGAAAATCAGTAAACTGGAAACTAAAACAAGGCATAAAAAATAAACACGTTAAAATAAAGAACGGAAGGATCTAACTAAAAAGATAGTACCACTGTTATGAAGTTAGAATGAGATTAAAACAAAAGTCCATGTTCGGCAAAGCACTGAGTAAATATTCCATGTCCATTGCCAAGAGAGTGGTGGCAGCTCAGTCTGTGAAAGGATTTGCCCTCTGGTTACTGGAAAATGCCCTTCAGTCCCATGTTCCTGTAATCAACAGGCCTGTACAGGCAAATGACCTGCTTAGCACCCAGCTAGTCCGTTCTGCATGCTCATATCCAAGTTGCAGTATGTCAGACCACATGTTAAATTTGATAAAGTTTGGCAGAAAAGCAGGCTCCTGGTCTTTTCAAAGTCAGGCCCACTGAAATGCTTATTAAAATATGCTGGTAATCAAAAAGGATGCTTCAGCACAGTACTCCTACCTCCTTTAACCCTAGCAACAGATTAAAAAAGCCAATTTTGTCACTGCAATTTGTGCCACCTAAAATCCATGAATGGCTTGAAGTCACTTCAAAACTTAATTGGTGTGAAGTTAAAAATCATACCTTAAATAAAAAGCAGAATGCCCAATGTCCTTGTCTTAAAGCAAAGGAGGGCACTACAGACATATAAATGTAACATAAATAAATATAAATGTGACATATAAATATAACAGCAGATACCCACGAGGTAACCTTTCATTTAAATTAATCACTTACTAGCTGACCATAAAAATAATCCCTGAGAGAATTGAAATAATAGAGGTAAAACAACATAAATGAATTGTCTTGATATCACAAAGTGAACATTAGACAAACTCTGTTTTAAGGAAAAAGGCAGGCAAATCAAACCAGCCAACCAACACAGAGCAGCAGTAAATCCCTAAAATCAGCATGAAATAATTAACCCAGAATTTGATTTTACTCACCTAGGACAGGAACTGTCTTTTAATGTATATTTTTTAAAGGGAGGTTTAAAAAGACTGACTTAGAAGATTTCACATATTCAGCTTTGCACCATAAAAAGGTCAGTGCTTTATTTCTTTATTTTGCCACCCAGCTCTTGGAGCTTAGTTTTACTACAGCTGAGGGCTAAGCTCTTTGAAAAAGGAGGAGGCTTTGTACTCATAATGCTGCAGCAGTTCTTGCAGGAACAATAAAAACCTGAATAAGTTTTCCTGGTATTCCTGCACTTTAAAGTAGCAGATTACTTTGCACAGTTTGGATGTCCAGAAATTTTGAATTCTTGGGATTTATTATTCCATTGCTATCATCTAAGATTTTCTACACTGTCACATGGATTCATAGTTAAACCCAAAACCATCTAAGCATTACATACACGAATATCTCAGCACATCTAGTCACAATGAAAACAGAAAGAGAAGACAAAGGTAATAAAACACAAAGCTAAGGAAATCTAATACACTTTAAACATAGGAATGTTCTGTGAATGCTGTGCAACTAAATATTCTGATATCTTGTTTTAGTTTGTTGATTCAGTCAAATCGTCTTTCTTTCCCTTACATATTTTTCAGCTTCTGTTTTTAGCCAAAGTACTTTGAGAGAAGGGGTTGTCTTGTATTGCTAGGCTACATTCAGCCCAGGTACGGATCCTATCAAAAAGAAAATGATGACACAGAAGTGAGAGGGAAAAGGAAAAAAAATGCATAAGTAAAATTCATGCAAAGACAAGCTTAAAAGAAAAGGAAGAGGAATGGAAGAGAAAGTTTTTTACATGTGATTTCTCTAAATAAATTATGTCTGCTACTCAAGGACACAGCCCAGAGAAAAACTTTTCATCTTCCTGACTAAATGATATTTCATAATAAAAGCTTTTCTGAAGATGCAAATAAAACTAGAATATGGCTTTATTTCCCACTAGAACATGGCTTTATTTCCCTTCTACCAGCATTGCATTGGAAGGGATACACTGAAATGATGCAGTGCCCATCCCCAGGGCACTGAAAGATAGAAATTTTGAATCTAGACTTATATAGTCCCCAAAAGATATGAGATAATACAAGAAAAATTAACCCACATATGTCTGTAGCAATGTGAGTATGAACAAAGGTTTCCTCCAATTCCAACTAGGAAATGCAGCAACGTTCCCCAGGTGCTCTTTGCTACCTGTGCTGAAGGTTATCAAAGGCCAATTCACAGAGCTTAATATTCCATAATTCACTTAAAGGCAAAATCCAGGTGCAATCACACTAGCAACTCAAATAGTTTGTGATAACGTGGTGGATCCTGTATGTATCAGATGAGGGAGTTATCACCCAGAGCCAGCAAAGGAATAGCTGGGCAGGAGTTCTGATGGGATGGTACAAGAAGCAGATGGAAACAACAGCAGCTTTCAGCAGCCAAACATGGAGATCTGTCAGGGGCTGTGTAAGCACAAGAGCAAACTGCTGTGTTTCACTGGCACCTCTAATGCTGCAGGACAGGCTTTCACATTCCAACTCTCATGGAAAATGAAAAGGCAAAAGTAAAAAGAAATATGTTGTCATGTATTTCTCCAAGGCAAACCAGACTAGAGGTAGGAGAAAAACAACAAAAAAATCCTCTCCTTAAAACTCCTTCTACTCTTCCTGATTTATCCTGCAGAGGATTCATAATCCTGCCACTGATGAAACCATAGCATGTTACCTTGGTAACTGTAACTCAAATTCAGTCTTTAGAATACATTCAAAGGTCAGACTGCATGAAAAGTTAAGACTAAGGAAGGTATAATTCACACTGAAAGGCAGAGTACAGGAAGAAAGAAGTGCTCCAATATTTCCAATTACAAAGATTCCAAACAACAAATACAAACATGTTTGGAAAAAAAAAAAAGAGAAAGATCACACAATGCCACAGTCACTGAGACTGTAAATATAAACCTACTTTAGGAAACTCTAAGTTACAACAACATCTATATTTATATGAAGATGCTATTGCTTCAAATTATTGTCGTAACATTTTCTATCATCTAAAATGAACAGGTGTGCATTCTGTGAAAGATTTTTCATTGCTATATGCTACAAAAAAAACCAGTCAGTTTCACTAAATAAGCAAAAAATTCATCCCATACTTCAAGGCATATTTGTGAAGTTTTTGTTCAAAACTCTGTATTCTTTTTTCTTACAAAAGCAGCCCAATTTCTCTGAGGATTAACTAAAGCAGTTTCAGACTCAAAGATTAATCTTTGCCCATACATTTGCAGCATTAATGAAATACATTATGCTCAAATACACTCAAATTATGTATAATATATGAGCAAGATGTGGCAGGCTTTCCATTTATGTCACATTTGTGAATTTTAAGTAGCACAAAAGTCTGTAATTTTAGAAATTTATCTATGGGTGTACACACAGTGTGATTTTGTATCTAGGAAAATGCTGTGAACTCACAACCAGGCTTCAAGTTTAAAATAAAGCAGAATTAAGACCAAATGTGTAACTGTAAAATTGGAATCTCAACCTCTGTGTAGGTGCTTCACAGTGCACCCTTAGGGTTTCATGTTAAATTTCAGAGAAAATGCAGAGAAAAACAAACATCTAAACCAACCCACACTCTCACAGAGAAGTCAAGCATGAAAAATTCTGGCCCCAAAGTTTTGAAAATCATTAGGGAACCAACTTTAGGATACACCTGGATAGCTCTTCGGAAAGCTCCATCTTTCAAATTAGTCCTATAAAAGAAAGCAATTTAAAAACATCTCCATTGCTATATGGCCTTGAAACTCCTACAAACTGTCCAAGGCATTCCTAAAATGATGTCTTACTCAAAAAGAACATGAAAACACAGCAGTCTGCCCTACAAATCTCTGCAGTTGTCATGTGAAGGAGTGTTACAGAACTTTCAGGACAACTCCACAAAAGCACTGACTGCTCTCACTGAAGGACACCTGTACCGATTCAAGAGAAATAGGGATGGCTCTGAAATGAAGGAAAAAGGAAGATTTATTCTAGCACCATAGCAGTTGGATATTTTTTGTGTCCTTGGCCCACCAGCTCCAGAAGTCAACTTTTCAGCTGGATAAAAGTCATCTATAATTTTCTAACCATTACTGTTATCATTATTGCTAAGCAAAAACCTTTCATTCTACTTGATGGCTGCTTACAATAGTACTTAAAATGATATAACTTTCTTTTTTTTTTGGGTTGTGACCTAAAAGCTCTAACCAATATTCCATTTGCCTGTGTAGGGTGTGAGCCTGAATCAAAGCTATGAGCACACTAGAATTAAAGACTCAAATGAACTGCTTAAATCCATAACATGGCATATAGCAGTGGAGATGTTCAGGGGGTTGAAGAGTGTGAAGGAAATTATGTAAAAGTTTGTGCTGGCATGAAATAGGCATTTCAGAAAGCATTCCAAAATAATTATCCTAATTCACACCTTTTTTTTTTTTCAGATAGAGGAAGGAGGTCTGGAAAACAGAGCTTTTGTTCCACAACTATGAAATACAGACAAAACTCACAACATGTATGCCAATGCATACACACAAATGCACTGCAGTCACTTGGAGAAAAGTTTGGGAGAAAGAATACTACTACTACCACTTTACCTGCAAAACATTCCTACAAGACATACTGGTCTTCTAACAATAGCACCAAAGCTTGTTAGCACCATGGGGAAGAGGAGTGAGTTAGGAACAAGAAAAATATTCAGTTTTTCTCTTTCAATCACAATGAACCTGCTTGGGTTCACCATCTAAGGTTTCTTCCAAGTTCAAAACTACACCTACCTAGCTGTTAAATATTTGTACTTTCTCTGAGGAAGGCAGGAAAGGTATAGAAAGCTGTGTTGATATTTTTCACCTGCAAGCCTTCACTAGAGAACAGAGATTATATCACTTTCCTCTCTAACATTACATGCCTGGTAAACAGAAACTTAGAGAACCAAACAGATAAGGAATAGGTTGCTCTCTGGATTAATCATACAAAATCAAGTCCAACACATCTTGCACTGAAAACAAGGATTCCAGGACTCCTGCACAAACCTCTCACACTGGTAAAATGCAGATGTTACAGTTGCATTAAAAATCAATACCACAACCAGAATTCACAAAACTCACCTGTACTACACAAATGACATAAATCTAAAAAAGTAATTTTAATTCTTGTTATGTAAGAAAGAAATTACAACTGAATACTGATAATTTTAAAACTCTTTATATAAAATGATGCAATTAAGTTCTGTGGAGAACATGTAAGGGAAAATACAGGATAAAATGCACAATGAAAAAAAAAAGAAAGTCGAAACTATACAAAACTCCATAAAAATAAAGTAGTTGTGCTGGTTTGTTGTTTTATATGGGGAGTTGTGTTATTTAGCTGAAGAGTGGCACAAAGGTTGGTTCTGATTTCCTTGCATTAGGATTACCACCATTGCCACTACGGATCCGTTTCATTTGTTGCAATAAACTTTCAGACTACAAAGTCTCATCAGACTTATTAAGCAGATCTAATCTATGCATCAAGAATGCAAACATGAATAAGCCATAAGAGAAGATCAGAAGGAGACGATCAGAAGGTGACAAGGACCCACCGTGGACAAAATTTTCTTTACATCATCCCATGGAATTATTCCACTTGACCTTTTGACACAGGCTGACACGTATATCCAGGTAAACATGAATTTTATCAAATTAGAAAATAAAAATCAGTATATCACCTCAGAAAAGTAGAAGCGTTTGCAGGAGAATGACACTGATACAGAATGTTCACCTTTCCTTACAAGTTTTCTGTGGGGTAAGACACAGTCTAATTTTTTTCCTCAAAATACTACATGCAAGTAAAATGGAAAGTAAATTAAATTACATCAGCCTACAAAAAGAAAACTTTGTTGTTTCCATAGGTTTACACTCTAGCACAAACAACTGAGCACGGCAAGCAGTCTGAGCACACATTAAAGCTGTACTTTGATAAATAACTTCCCTATAAGTGTGTAAAACCTTGCTATAAGCACTCTAACCAAAGATACGATGGACTCTTCTCTAGATGACTTTTCTGTAGCTGTGTAACTTTTTATTTACTCTTGTCAGTGATTAAAAAATAAAAATTTGGGGGGGCTGCTTACCTTCTGTATGCAACACCTTGCAATCTGCTGCTGAAGGCTCATTTTCACCCTCTTTAATGCTGCTCATGTTGTCTTTTTCAAGCAGTCTGTCCACCATGGCAATAAGGCAGTTCAAACTTTTTGCCACATTGGCCCACACCCTGTCCTGAAAAGAGAATTATCACTGCATGTTACTGAAGAATTAAAAAAAAAATAGAGACAATAGTAACTTATTGACCCCTGAAGCTGAGACAGACGTGCAAATTACTAGAAATATTAGATGTCAGCATATGACTATTCCTCTCATCCTTCAGCCTATTACCAACCTGAGCCTTTTTCATGGAGATTTTTCTTGCAGTGTAAATGAACCCAAACTCTTATGGTTTTAGACACTGGAGAACAAGTACTTCAAACTTGACATAAAAATGCAGACAAAGTTTCAGGTCTAGCAAGGAACTGAGCAGCTTGTCTATTTAAATGATACCTTAAGAGTACAGACACACTCAAAGCCTTGCCAAGCCAAACCTTTTGTGGGCCAGTTTTGTCACAGCACTTAATAACCTCTTTTTGATAATTTAACATATCCTATATTTTATCACATCAGTTACTCTGCTAAAGTAAATGTTAAATTCAAGAACTAGAATGAGAAACTTGCTGTCATGGCGTATTTATTAGGCAACACCATTTCAGTTTCGTTCCTCACCTCTCACATAAACTGCAACCATCACACTTAACTGAGTTTATACGAAGAGAATTACACAAGTAATAGAGTGGTAGGAAAATTCTGTACAAGCAGAGAACAAAAGAAATAATGTGGAGCATAAGAAAGAGCTGTTACGGAACAGAGATATAGGGAGGGTCCTTCAGGTGCTGGATGCTGCAGAAATCAAAGCTTTTGCACCTACTTTTGCAGCACTGAATAAGAAGGAAAAACCAAGGCATACAGGAAATGAGGCTGTACACAAGACATGCAATCAGACTAAAACCAAACCATAACAAACCCACAGAAACCACCCTCCCCTCTCCAAGTACATGTTTCAATGCTGAGTCATTCTGAAAATAATGCAGAGCAACCAGAGTTTGCTAGAGGGTTAAAAATTGCAAGCACTACTCTGTTTTGTACTTTACAGTGCCAGAAGCATTATGTATTTGTCAGGTCTTCAGGCACAAAAATGAAGTTTCAAAAATAACAAGAGAGAAGGTTAAAGAAAACTGAGAACTCAGAGAAATACCACAGTTCCATATAAATGGCAACCCTTGGATTTTGAGTGGAGGCAGATCTAGAACTACTACTAAGGCAAACATTTAAATCTAATGTTACTTTTTAACCATATGCCACACTTCAGCCTGACTAGAGGGATCTTATCTTTCCCTTCTCCTGAGGACACAACCTGTGACAAGTGGTATCCTGACCTAAGAGACATCACATGGGTCCACAGACAGAAGCATGGACTTTCTCAAGCTGTACAACAGAGTTCCTCTCCTCCAGCTCCCCAGACCTGATTCCTGGAGCATTCTTGTAGGCAGCCTTAAGGACAAGTGAGCATCCAGTTTATAGGTGAACATGGAAACAATGGTTTAATTTTCTCCCTAGATAAACCTGCTTTAACCATACTATGAAAAAGATACTGTTAATTTACAAGAAGCAAGATGCTGGTCACATCCAAGCAGAACTGCATTTATTCCACAACTGTTTAAAGTGCTGCATGTATAATGCAACATGTGGTAATATCTGCACCTGTACATGAAATAAAACATTAAACACATGAGTATTTGATATTCACATACACTTAGATACAAATAAAATTCAAAAGATAGAGGGCAGGTATAGATTCCTTCAAAAGTTTCCTCCTATATGCACCTCAAGCAATCCTGAAAAAAACATTTAGAGTATGTGTGAAACTACTGATTTTTACCACCCACAAGTATAATTTTGGGGAGAAGGATTCTATGAAGAATCCTCCAGAGAGTATCAGGGAGCTTCAGAGCTTCCAGTCACTGAAGTTGCTGAGGAATATGCTTAGGTTGCTAAGAGAGGCTGCAGCAATCTAATTTCCCTTTCCTTTGTCCCTTCCCCCTTTGCAGGGAGCTTAATCCCCACACATAAAAGCATCAAGCTCTTAATGAGCATCTGGAGTTATTGCACAAGCAACACAAATATGAGCCCTTGTTTCACTTTGGAAAGAGCACTTTTCTCTTTTCAAACCAACTATTAACCCAGCATTGAGATGATGTCTATGCAATATTCCCACAAACATTCCCTGAGGGTTTAGAAGCAAAATTCAAAAACATCTGTTGACAGAAAGCTCACTCTTATTATCATGTATCTGGCTTTTTTATATACAAACAACTGAGAGGGAGCAAGGGCCTGTCTCACAGCTCTTTTTCTCCACATAGGAGGTTCCTGGGATTGTGGGCAGATAGAAAGTGTACAGGTATCTATCATTCATTCAGATGTTATTCTGTCTGCACCAAAGGCAGTCACGTTTATCTAAGAAGGCTGTTGAAATTCCGCAGTTTGGCAAGAACAATTTTCAAGTATAAATGCAGTTTCCAATCACTGAAAATTAAGTGGCTTTCTATGATTCTCCATGAGAAGAAATTAATCCACTTCATATCATCTTTTACTATTTCCAGAATATTTTCCTGTAGCCTAGCACACTTTCTACTGACCTTTCATCTTCTTAAGCAGTCTATTTTCAATTTGCCCACGAACAATCTCACAAGTGATCGCTTTATAGCATGTGCCAGGTTAAAGGACAAAATACAGTCTAGAAGCCTCTTAAGTAAGCATTCTTATAAACTCTCTGTGTCAAGTAAGGGATCAGTAGAAATATTTCTTGATACACTGAAATACTAACACCCTAGTTTTCCAAGCAGGATACTTTTCCCCTGATCACACGTTTCCCTCTAGTTGCTGGAGCAATGTGGATGGTAAGTTTGTGGTATGAAAGAATAAGAGAAACAAGATCTCTGTCTCCCTCTCATTACTGCTTCTTTAAGTCAAGGCAATGACAGGGAAGGTGGAAATCTGTAATAGGACTTGACCCCATTGAGACAAGGCAGTGCCACATTTACATCTTATACTTCTCCCAAACTTCAGAAGTCATCTGGAATGTTATGAAGCCCTGGCTCATGCAGTTAGATGTTGCTAGTTAAAAATGACCATAGTGACACTTCTACTGTCACCTACTCTGTGGCACTGGCAAGCAGATATGCATACTGAAAGACCTCCATGGAAAGGTAGGCTTTGGCATCAGTGAAAGCTGGGCAGTTCTCCTAGGACAATTAAAAATGAATCTGTAAAATAATTCTCTTTTATTCATCCAACTGAAAAAAATGTAATTAATTTCCATCTGATCAGAAAGTACCATTAAGAAGTAGGACAGCTTCCTCATTTCAGAGAGCAGGAATGGATACTCTTTTCTGTCACTACACCTAACTGTATGTCTTCCTTCTAAACACTGCCAGCCAGTGGAGTCCCAGAGGCTGTCTCTTTGTTTATAAAGGATTCTCAGCCTTTCTGAATTCACCACAGAGCTCCTCAGTCATTTCTTGTCCCTCCATATACACACCACTGCAACTGGGTGCTTTACTTGAGTCAGGTATGACACAGTACCTGCACTTCCCAGAGCTCTGAGATACTGTATCTCCCTCACACAAGTGGATATTCAGATATTTCCTTAAGGTCCTTTTGAGCTCTGTTCAGAGATAAAGGAAATATCTGAAGTAATGTGCATGATTAACACCCCCTTGTGCCGTGGCACATGGAATGGGTCACACACACATTAGTCCTTCAGCCCCATGTTTGATCACCACATCAGCATTCGTACAGAGCTTATTGGAAATGCCATTTTATCTGCTCTTTGGAGCTCCAGCCCCATTAACCAGTCAGCAGTGCAGAGCAGAGTCAGCTCCAAGCAGCAATATGTCCACCTTTTCTTGTATCACATGAAAACTTACTATGTGCCCTCCTGCAGGGAGGTTCTAGGATAGCAGAAGCAGCTGGTGAGAGGTGAAGAGAATATCTTTCCAGAGGCAATGTAAAACTCTCATGTTAAATATTTTTCCTTCGGCAGTGATGCTTTCCTGCTGCCTGTGCATAGTGCGCCAATAGAAATAGTATTATTTAATCAATCCATCCTGCTGCCAGTGACTCTGGGATGAGCCTTCGTACTTCTGTGATGGGCTAAAGTTAACACAGTCATGTGAAGTGGATGGAGCAGCTTAAAGAGTTGTTTAAGGATTTAGATTTCAGGCAAAACCAAAATTCCAATTGCAAAATGTAAGATTAGTATTTGATAATATTGAGGAAAAACCCCACAACAGCAAAGGAGGATAGAGCATGGTGCATATAAAGCAACATATATTAAAGTTTTTCCTTTATGGTTGAGTTTCACAGTAGATTAAGTGAATTTTCAAATTTTATATGAATTTATTCTCTTTCCATTGTGCTAATCACAATTTGATTATTAAAACTCACATTATTTATCACCTCTTCTGATGGAAATAACTGAAATCTATCCAAAGTCTAATCAATTCAGAAAAAATCACATTTCTCCAGAATTTATACTGCCTCAAGTTTGAAAAGGACTCTGACTCAGTTCAATTCAGAAAACAGTGGAAGATACACTTGATTTTGAACCAAGATAACCTTACTAATTCAGCAGACAAAAATAAATACTGTTTAAAACAACCCACTTATGCAGTTTAATAGGTGAGGACCAAGCACCTGGCAGGTTTTTTTTATCGGTTATGAAATACAGCAAAGCTATCTTCTTTTCAGAGATGCTAAATTGCAGTACTAAATTAAAATACAGCTTTCAAAAAGTGCCACTTTTTCCAGTGCAAAATTTCTCTCTTTTACAAAAACTATTGTGTTATTTATATTTCTGAATGTTTCAACAGCTGAAAACAAACATTTTGGCTTTAGTTCAAGGAAAGAACCACCATTCCAGCCCCTCAGGTAGTTGAGAAAACAAGAAGAAGTGAATTAAAGGCTCTAAAACCGGAGGACAAATAAAATAATGAGTTATTTATTGCTTAAATCTAATGACTACTTAATGCATGGGGCTGGAAATAATTGCCTTTCTTCTAGAATAAATATATTCTTCTTCCTTTATTTTTGGTGTGGATAAAAATTACAGTTCAGGTGCAATACTATAGCTCATACAAGTTATTAATTATTTACAATAGAGATGAATATGCTGGCATCCTTTACGTTTATGAGAATACAGTGATGAACTCAAAGTATGAGCCTGGACTGAATAAAAACAGCTTGAGTACGTATGAAATAAAGTAACAGATCTATTATGAGGACAACTACCAAAAGAATTGATTTATAAAATCTCAGCCATATAAATAATACATATCTTTGAAAGATATGCTAAGAATGTTAAAATCTAAAAGTTATATTTAATTCTTTTACACAACCTCAGACACTCTCTAAGAACAGAGTCTAAGGGCAAAGGGCTCTGTTTTGCTGAGGGTTAATTCACGTGTATATAAAATGGTTACAGCCTGAGGGCTGCAAAGGGGTATTGCAGGGGGTGGGGAAGAAAAGAACATTTCCCTCTGAACAGCATATGCTGTTCCATTCCTTAAATCTGCCCAACTAGCAAAACCAACCCAAGTAAGAACAAAGACTATTTTTCTGTCTGGGCAAGAAGATACTCAACATCTTCACTGTTATATGCACAACCAGGCAGTCTCAGAGAAGCACACTGTACTTAGGACAATCCTTCAAATTTAGCTTCAAAATCTGCGATGCATCTGAAAAACACAATTTTACAGTTTTGCACCCCTTTCCCCCCTGCAATGACATGTGACAAGGACACTTAGGGCTTGAGCTTGTTTATGCTGATTTGTAGGGTTTCGGATTGAACACCGACCAAGGGTTTCTGGCTACTTACCCACTCTTCCTCATCATACTCAGAATGATGGGGTATAGAGTCCTGCCTTTTAATCTGAGAAGGATGATCCTGGTGCTGTGCATCAGCCCCTTCTTCTGCACTGTTTCTAGGCACAGCTGGTTTCTTGAGGACACAGCCAGGCCGGGCTGTGTACAGTGCTAAAAGGGCACTTCTGACCAGCTGGTCCTTGAATGTGTGCACAAATAACTCCGTCTAGGAAATAAAAAAAACCAAACGAATGAAAAGGTTAGACCAAAGAATGCATACTGCAGCAAAGGTGTATAAAACTGAATTACCCTTAGGCAGAGCAGGTATTTGTTTTATTTGTTTCAGGCCTGACTGGGAGGCAGAAAACAAAGTAGGCCAACAAATAATGAGGAAAATTTCAAGGGTTTTAGTGATATCATCACATTCTATAATCCCAGTGTTCTAAGGATTAACACAAGAGTACATTATCTGTCATAGAGATCATAATCTTTTCACATTTTATTCAAATTCCAAATTTCACCTCAGAGGCAAGCCTCAACAAGAACCAGTTCCAAGAGTAACCAACCACAGCACAATAATTTCTGAATAAGTGTTAGATAAAACAAAATTAACCAGTTTAATCATCTCCCTAAATAAAACCCACCACTCTAAACTGCTGAAATAGCAGTATTTGCAAAAGCAATGTTTCCAGAGATAAATTTCATTACCGGTAGGTATCAACCCAGAAATCACGGCAGGCGACACCTGATTTCAAGCTTGATTTTATGTATATTTTAAAGAAAGGAAACTCTGAAGTACTTTTCTCGAGTCTTCTGAAGATGGTATTCAATCTCTGTATCATTTTTCTATGTTGGCTGTTACAGCTGGAATTTTACCATATTTTTAAAATCCTTCAACCTCCCTGCGTAATTCATCTTTCCACCTCAACAAGTAAAAGGCTTTCTGTATATGGGCTTCACCATGTCCAGATTGTCACCATTGCAACAGCACTTCTTGCTGCCACCAGCGTGTCAAACATGCCAACCTCCTTTGTCTCAAACACAGCACCCTATCTCCCCTGGGAGACTTGGCTTTATTCCCTGCATCAGCTGCCAGAACCTATGGAAAAGGAGTGGATGAGGTGCAAGGACGCTTCCTTTCACTACAGGGTGCAACAACAAAGCCACAGGGACAGCTTGGAAGTGTCCCAGTTTTGGTTACTTCAACAAAATTGAACAGGGTTCATCTGTCAGAGCAGGGAGAGAGGGCACACTCTGCTGCCACAGAACATCCCACACATCCCACCCAGAGCTCCCCTCCTGTCATGGTTTGACATGGAAGTGAATTCTTTCAGGAAGTTGGGTCAAACCAATCAGTGGTCAAGTTTGGATATTGGCACCTAAAGTGACCACTGAAGGTATGGATACGCCTCTGAGAACACAGGGGGTTAAAAGCAGGAACTGCCAGCAGCTCGCTCTCTTTGGTTCCGGTCAGGTTGCTGTGCAGATCTCCCCTGCCCAGCCACGGGCTGGGTGGGGGAGGGGAAGCCATGCGGCCTGGTCGAGGTGAGCTGAGGGGGCTGAAGGACTGGAACCGAGCCAGCTCCTGTGGACGGAGGGGTGGAGAGAAGCGGAGATGTCTTTGTCATTCCCCCCACAGAGGGAAGAGACAGAGAGTCCAGATGGCACCTGTAACTTCGCCAGCGGAGGAGAAGGAGGTGGGGGGAAGGTGCCCAGCCTTGGCCTTGGGAATCGGCTGCTGGGCAGAGATATCAGCCGTCCAGGGAGTCTGAACTTTTAACCCTTTCCTGAGAAATGAAGGCTTTGTAAAATATTACTCCTCCTTGATTTGAAGTAGAAGAGAGACAGTCTGGGATCCGAGACGATGGAAGAGGAAATTTTTGAGCTGGGAGGAGATGATGGAGTGGCTTGTGGCTGGACTTTTCTTGTTAGTCATAGACTGAACCAAATTCTCCTGCAACATAAACTGCACTTAGGGGGATGCGGTGGTGGGCCAAGAGACCTGTTTCAGTGACTACCAACAGAGGAATGGAGATAACAGAGGAAAGCTGAAGAGGGTGTGGAGAGGCCCTCCATCCTCAGAGAAGAAGAAGAGAAGAAGAAGATCTCTGTTCTTGGACCCTCGGCCCCAGGGGGAAATGGAGGGGACTGTAGTCCCGAGATGAGATGTTGAACTGTTGTTTCTTTTGGTCCTTGGCAAAGCATCCTTAAAGGAGCCCTATGAGCAGTCTGTCCATGCACGGTGGTGGGAGCACTGTGACATGGAAAGGAGAGTGTCACCATGGCAGATTTTCTCCGGGCGGTTGCCATGTGTGACATGGAAACACAAGGGTGGCAACTGTGTTTCCTGGGGGAGTCTGTGGCACAGGAGAGACTCCTGTCTCCCTTGATGGACTGAGCACTGATTATCTGAAGGGTGGCAACTTGATCAGGATCCTGGGTGGTGTCTCACTGTGGTTTCATTTGGAAATTGGGTGGAGGAGGAGGAGTGTTTTGGAAGGTCTTCATCCTGGATTTAATGTCTGTGGTTTTTATAGTGGTAGTAGTTTAATAAAGTTTTTTTTTCCTTTGTTATCAAGCTTGAGTCTGCTCTGCTGTGTTCCTGATCACATCTCACAGCAATTATTTGGAAAAGTGCACTTTCATGGGGGCGTTGGCATGGCGCCAGTGTCAAACCATGACACCTCCCCAAACAGAAGTACTGGTTCACAGGGGATGATGAAAATTTCTTTCACAGCACAATTACCTGATTTATCCCAGGTAAGTGGGATTTTATTTATCCCAGATGAGTGGGATTTAGTTCCCTTCTTATTATCCCAGAACACAGTGGATTGCCATATGCAGGCAGATTCAGGTGCTGAAGTGCCTTTGTGCACACAATCTTAATTAAGCTGGGATGTGGGAAGGTATGTAGATAAGAATCAGAGAATCCAGCCTAAACAAGCAGGAAATGCTAGAAATAACGGTTGCCCAGCCAAGCTCCCTTCAGCCCTTATGTGCTGCTTATGCAAAAGCTGGAGAAAAGTAGGAAAAAAAAAACCCAAACCAAACAACTGTCAAGTGTCAGCATCTCCCTGGAATTCCTGAGAAGACTCCTGTAAGTCTTTTCTCCCAGTTTCTGCACTTCTATTCTTATCCTATCCCTTTTTCATACTACCTGTTCATCTTTTGTATGCATCCACTACTACTCAACTTCTTTTTCTTGCCTTCCTGTCTCAATACCCTCTCGAAAGTTTACGGATATTTAAGACAAAACGGCTCTAAAAAATTGATGGTTTTCTTAAGCCTCCAGGTGTTGGGTTAGGTACTTGAATGAGAAGTTTCAGCTTTTTCCCATTTTCATTATGTTTAGGACAAAAATATTTTCTGAATGGTTTCACGTGGAAAGGCTGAACATTTTACTGCAAATAAATCTCTACAGTTCTCAAAATAAGAACCTCAGGCATATCTAAGAAAAATTATTGTTTTTTTTAAACCAAAATCAGACCTGACTTGGGATTCTTTAGATTTGGCAACACTACTCTTCTCCCTGGCAATATTACCAGACCCATCCCTTCTCCTCCTTACCAACTTGGTGCCTGAGGGAAAGGGTGTTTCTTAACAGTTTTCTTATATGCAGCCCTTCAGGACTGTCTCCTTGTAGTCCTGAATTGCTCTGCAGGACAATTTCAATTTTCTACATTTCCAACCTCCAGATGGTACATGCTTGGAGAATGAATTAGTCTTTGGGGAATAGTGCTATCAAACCCTATCATTCTTTGCCTTACCATGGCACAATGAGATTTTAGGGGTTGTGTGGTAACAGCAAAGCTCCTCTTCAAGACTCTTCTACAGTTCCGTATCAAGAGAGTTGAAACTCCATTACTTGTCTATCCTTAAAAACAGCAATATCATGGTTTTGCTGAGGTTTCATACCTATTCCCACAATGTCTAAGATAATTTCAGGTCTCTGGTTCAGCATGGCAGACTCAAAAAAACTTTACATTTCAGAAAATTATGAGTATTGGATAGCTTGCTGTAAAGAATGTCCACTATGACTGTGGTATTCACATGTCCTCTGAACAGAGAGAGACTTAGCTTTCTCAGGATTTATCCTGACAGAAGCTGTGAGAGAAGCAGAGAAAATAGAATCAAAACAATTCTTATCTCATTTGCTGTGCCTGTGTTTGTGCACATGTGGAATGTGTTATGGAGATTGTTTACCCAATGTGATTGCTTGAATGGATTCTGGTGATGATATTTTGGATTGACTGACCAATTAGGTCACAGCAGTGTCGAGACTCTTGGCAGAGAGAGTCACAGGTTTTCTAGTTAGTTAGTGATATAGTTATTATTAGTGTAATATAGTTTTAGTATAATATAATATAATAAAGTAATTAATTAGCCTTCTGAAATCACTGAAGTCAGAGCACATCATTCTTCCCGCCGGTCAGACACCACATTTACTATATATGACTGCAATGTTTAAGTAATATAATTGAATAGAAATATTTTATAGGGAAATTTAATTTTAAAAGAATATCAGTACAGAAGTGAGACTCCATTTTTTCTTTCAGAAACTAAAATGATTCTGTAATTAAATTCCATTCAGGGATCCCATTGGTTTAACAGCAGTCTACATTTTAACCTCACTTTCTAACAGCTCAGTACAGCTAAATTTGCAGAACACCACTATTTATGAAATTGCACTGAAATCACAGAAAACCAGTCTATACAAAGAAATAAAAACTCTGCAAATTCTTTTAGATACTCTACTAAAGAATATTTCTGCAAACAAAGATAGGCATAGCCGGAAAATGAATTTATCAAGCCTTCTGCAAGCTGCAAATGCTGATACACTTGTCGATAGCTAAAGGCTTCCTTAATCAATTAACAAAAAGTATGATAAAAGGTTAGTCTCAGGAAAACACTACAGAAAATTGTAAATTATATATGGAGACGTAAAGCCATGATTAATATGAGAAAATAAGCTCCATTTGAGAAGCAGCAGTGGAATGATTTCATTTAATTTTCCACTTTCAATCCATGCAGCCAGTCCTTCCATTTTCAACATGAAGACTTAAATGTAATTCACGTTATTGATACCTTAGATTTACTCACTGCTACCTAATAATTACAGAAAGAATTATTACATATAGCAAGTGAAATGTTTTTTAAAAAACTTGCAGAATTTAATCACCAGGCAAATCATTTTTATGACTTCTTCAAACAGCTGTTTAATTTCTAAATTTCTATCAAGTTAAAACATAAGAGCATTTATTTTTTACATATAAAAAGTGTAGGAAAGATGGAATAGCAGAAGCACTACATATGCATCAGGAATACAAGTAGGTATAATGTAATTATATTCAGCAGAGCATATGCTACTCTGTCTTGAATATAAGCAGGAACACTTAGGTAATCTTGGTTCTCCAGTACTGTACCAGAGTATACAGACAGAATATTTTAAGACAGCAATATAAGGCTTTGAATTAACTATGAGGGATCTAATTTCAGTACTGTGTGGGTTCACTGAATTTAGTGCTTTGAAATGATATTTCCCTTTCCTGAAGTTGTTTCTCAGTCTTTCCTCCCCATCTCTCTTCCCCTCTTCACAAGCTGTCCCACCACACTTGCTTCCTCAGTAATCCACCCTACTTCTCTATTATCCATCTTTTCCTAAGAGTAAATTTGGTAATAGACAGGGAAGCAGGCATTGAACCACTCCTGCTGCATTTGTTAAGACAACTGGATTTATCTCTTCCAAGCAAAAGGCGGAAGCTAGACAGACATCCACGGAGTACATGGGGTGAGACTCCTTCTTCTGGGAACCTGAGCTCATGCACTAACAGCAATTTAATCCTGGTCCTGAAAAGTTGATATGAACATACACAACTAAGTCATCTGCTATAAATGTAAAATACCTACAAATTTTAAAAACTGAATTAATTGTCTTTTTTGGCCCTTTTCCATAGCCAGAGTCTCCAGCAGGCCATGGTTCAAGCAGTGCTTTAGTACCATGGCTGCCTGCAGCCCCTCTGAAATCATCCCCTCCTCCTGTCCAGAGGCAAATGGCCAGAGGAAACACACATTTTTTAGCAACCACCCTTTGGATCTTCAGAACAGACACATCTGTGTCTGATTTGCTTTACCTGTGCAGACAGATTTCTTTGAAATAACCTCTAACAGAGCAGCTTCACTTGTTCTATGCACAACTAAAAATGCCCTCCTACATGCAAAAGTACATTATAATTGCTACAACCCTCCTCCTTAAATTCCTCTGTTTAATTTCTAGGCTGAATTCTGCTTTCTTCCATTATCCCTGATAGTCACAGTGACTCCAGTGTTCTCAGAGTTACTGTGGATTTACACATCTGCAACTGAGAGCAATGTTTCTCTCCCCCACAGCTCCTCTGCAATGCCTTCACAGCAAGTGGCCAAGCTCAATATTCAGATTTGAAACTCTCCTATTGAATGAGGAACTGCTGGGGTAATGGTGCTCAACAGACCAAAAGGGCTGTCACTTCCCAATAGTTGAAGATATATTGAAATGGTTACTGATTGTGTTATTAAGCCATACTGGGATTACGTTACTTAAGGGGTGGCCCATGGAGAAATGGAAAATTCTTCACAACCTCTCAGGTCACAGCTATAGTGCTGTGAAAAAAAAAAATCCTATATCTTTATAGGATAACATATGCTGGGAAGTCCTACAGGCTTCAGCTAATCTCCATTATCAGTCTGTGAGACCGGCACGAAATATTATCTTCTCTAATTTAGAACAAAAGGAACTAAAATGAGGAAGAGCCTACAGCTACAGATGGATATAATAGGAGAAAGAAAATTAAAATTTGACATCTCCTAGAGCCAATTTCCCAGTTCCTCCTTCTACGCTGCATCGCCATTTCTGATCATGCTGTTATTCTAAACCTTATACATCAACCTGGCTTGAACTACCTCCCATAAGTAGCAGCTTGAAATATAACAGAAAGAGAGTAAAAAATAATGATTTCTCACACTACAAAATTATTTATAATTTTTGATATTTTGATAAACTCCAGTATGTGGCCACTGGAGGATAAAGAAGATATATGAAATTAAATTAATTACAATTTTAAATAAAGGCAATCTTTACAGATTTCATTAATTTTCTACATGGAAAGCCTACAGAAATGCTAAATAACATTATTTTTGTAAAAACAACCTTTTGATACTTATTTTAGCTGAGTTTATTTAACATTTCCTGATGCTGTAAAAGTCAATTTATGCAGAAACCCCCCTTCCTCCCCAGCAGTCAGAGAGACTTGCTTATTCAATTTTCCATTGCAGTGAGGATTTGAATCTTACTTTTTCTGAAAGCATCTTTAAAGAATTCTTCAAGCTGTCTGGAGAACGTTGGCTTGCAGAACTAAGCAGCAGGTCTGCATGGCTTGATATGAGAGGTTGCAGATGACTGATGGTGCTGAGAACTTCTTTTGCCTTGGCTGTGTTTTCAGGTGAATAGTAAATACACTGGTATCCAGTACTGTGATAACAGAGAGTCACATAATGTCAAATTCATTTCTGCCATTAATAGCAATGTTTACGGTGCTAAAAATCTTACCACTACTTTTGCAAAAAAAAAAAGCCAGATGCCTGAACTTCATAGACACCACTGAAATGCTCCTGCCTTTAAGGGTAAAAACAAACCTTTCCTTGAACAGTAGCATAAAACAGACTGCCCACCACCACATGCTCCAAGTAATACAGTACAAAATTCCTTTGAGTGACTGATCTGACCATAAAACCCCCATATTTTTATGTGTTTCTTTTAAACACTGTAATTCTACAGGTAGAAAATATTTGACAAAGTCAGGAAATAATATCAAAGAGCATAAGCCTCCTTATTTTTTCCAGCTGAACTCCCCAACAGAGTATTAACTACCTCACTAAGTCTTTCAAAATGGGCCATTAATGTTTAATTAATCAGTGGCCTCAACTGTGTTTTGATTAGCCTCAGTGATGTCCAGGAAGTGATGACAAACAGAGTTATCAACAATAAAAAACAGGTGCCTGATTTGCAAGAAGAGACACAGCAATGGGGTATGGAAGTTAATTACTTCAAAACCACACAAATGCACACTGCAAACTTCCTAGTTTCAACTGTTCAAACTACTGCAATTCTTTTGCAGGACTTGTCCTATCCCTCTTTCCTCTTTTCCCCCTTACAAATTATGCAATATTCTCTTATACCATTGTTCCCAAACACCATTTCAGACATCATGTACACACCCACTGCCTCTTCCCTGTAGTGCACAGCTCCTCACCTGAACCTCTTGTACGTAACTCTTCCTTTTATAAAGCCCTGCTTCAGTCTTTCAGAGAAACTAAGCAAAATCTTTTGCAGCTTTAGATTAAAACAGGAAAAAAAGATACCAAGTACCTCCTGGCACATCAGCAATGCCAGAGGAATGTACATACTACTCCCAGCTGCTACTATTTGTATCTCTCTTCTCTCCTCTTGTATCTTTTCGTCATAAGTACTTCAGTCCCTTCAGCGCTTTTCACCACTGCTTTCTTAATTTTGCATACCAAGACCCAATATTGACACTTGTTCAATCCTCTGAACTTCATGCATTCCATTTCACTTCAGTCTTTTTCCAGATCTCTTCACTCCCCCCACTTCCCCTTTGTGCCTTTTATTGAGTGACTTCCAATTCCTTCTCATTAGTGTTCTACAAGTTAGAAATTAGATCTTGATCAGTCCCTTCCAATTCAGCATTTTCTCTGACTTTGGCAAATAAGGACAGCTTCAAGCAGTCTTAAAATGAAGGCTCTTGCTAATGTATTTTGCTGAGTTACACTCCCAGTACCCAATTCTATTTTTCTATTCCCCAATACCCATTCTATTTTTCTTTCACCAATGTCTTCATTCCTAGATACAATTCTTTGTAGAGGCAGTCAGGATGAATGGCATCTAAGTGAGCAAAGTTCAGCCATGCTACCAGCCACATCTAAATTACGATGCATCTCCAACTTACATGAGCTACTCATGTCTACTAGACTCATGTCTAGTAGAAGTCATAATTCTAAGTATTTCAGCAAAATGAATAATATAAACTGTCTCTCCTAATGAATTAGGAAAAAAAAAAAAAAAACCAACCACAAACCTCTGTCCCTCTGAGTAATAAGGAAACTGACACAGTTCTACCTTCGAGGTGGATACACTGTTAGTGAGATGAACTTCCAGAGTCAGACCTAGCCCTACATTCACTGGAACACTCAAGCTGCCAGGCTCAGTAGATATGGCAGAGACAAAGAGTAATAGTCTATGTTAACTGCAGTGAAGACATAATCTGAAAGTCTTGATACTTCTCTAATTCCCCATCAAGCTTTTCCATCCATCAGTCTTTTTTGAGGCTGAATCTGGCTAATGCCATTATCAAGCTCACCATGCACATACTCCTTTCTGGGAATTCCCTCAGTCTTTAAATCCCAGATAATTTTCACTGATCTCCCACAGCTCTAAGCTTCACTGAATATTGCAGCAGAAAAGCTACAGACACCACTGCAAGGAAGAGGGCAGAGTGACACTAAAGGTGTGGGCAGTTGTCATTGCAATTATGTAAATCATAGCTTTTAAGTAAAGGAATTAGTGAAGAGAGAATGACTCTTCAGAATGAAGTGTATTACCAGACTGGTAATTACGTGGATAATTTAAACATTTCCAGAACCCTAGAAAGCATGACACAACTTCAAATATTTAGTTTCTCTCATAATTTGAGGGCAACTTCCTCCATCCCCCTAGAAGAATGCATAATTATTTTTCAGAAACAACACATTTGGGAGTATTTGAAGTTTCTTCTGTGGCCTTACCCTTCATGAAAAGACATTACTACTTACAAATCAGTGACATTCCCTCATCTACAACTTTTAAAGCTTACTGCTGCATACAGCTCTGGTTTGTAAGTACTACTGGGTAGAAGTGGCAGCTGCCTCTTACAGAGAAACTTTTCACAGGTGCCCTAAGGCACAAACTAGATGAAACTTTTGCATTAGGGTAAAGGCCACATGGGTGGGCCCAGTGCAGAATATCAGCAGCATAATGAAAACCTACCTCTGATACATAAATTATGACTCCGGTACCTTTTGAAAAACTGTGTAATAATGCCTTCTGTGTTAAGTTTCAAAGCTTTCACTAAGCATATAAAACCACACTTGATCATTTCCATATATTGGTACCATCATTAACTATGAACACATGACTGTCAGTGGTCATTTCAGTTTTAAAATTTCTTTAAGGACATTCTTGTGTAATTTGATGTCTTGGAGATGGTTTATATTTCATATCCATTTTTTATTTTGTTTTTGTTTTGTGTCTAGAATAGTCAATGCCTCCACTGGCTCCAGGAGTATCGTGACGGGTGAGGGGCAGCCCGGGATCCTGTGGGGCTTGGAAGCCAGGGGCTGCTCTTCCTTCTGGTGGGGTGATTGACACAGCTGCCACGCTGCACCCTGCCTCTGACAGAACATCTTGTTGCCCTATGGTTTTTACCTGTTTCTTTTCTTTTTCCTTCAACACTGTTACTGGGGTTTGCCAGCTTGCTTCGCTGCTCTGCTTGCTTGGGAGCCCAGAGCCGGTGCGTGCCGTGCCAGGAGCCGGGAGCCCTCCCCACTGGGCTGTTCCCTCTGTGCCGTCGCCCAACCCCGGGACCAGCCATTGCTGGTCAGCTATCCAAGGTAGAGAGGCACTGCCTAGCCCCTGTTTTCTGGGATTTCCCCTGCAGCTGCGGGGGAATCATCGCACCTGCCCTGCCCGGCCGGGAGCCAGCAGCGCCCCTGGCGGCCGTGAGCGGAACTGTGCCGCAGGGGAACGTGCCCGAGAGCCGAGAGAAGGCTGCGGGTGGGTTTCTGCTGCTGCTCCGCTGGCCGGGCTGCTGCCATGCGGTTGTTTGTTTGCCTTGTTTTACATACATATACATATATATAAATATATATATATGTGTGTGTGTGTATATATATATATATACACATATATATATATGTATGTATGTATGTATATTCTAGTAAAGAAGTGTTATTCCTTTTTCCATATCTTTGCCTAAAAGCCACGTAATTTCAAAGTTATAATAGTTTGAAAGGAAGGGGATATTTTCCATTCCCACCTTCCTTGGCAGACACCTGTCTTCCAAACCAAGACATTTGAATAAATATCAAATTGGCTACTTTTTAATTCTAGATTAACAGAGGTTTTGCCTGAGAATAAATACTGCAATATGGTAAATGCCTAATTTACAATGAAGCTCTGAGTTACTCCACTCCCGCTGCTGACTGCATAATTTGCGTCACTGAGTTAAATTGTGACCATCTGGGACTAGCTTAGTCTTCCAGCAATGAACATTTGACCTCCCTTTTTTCACAGCCAAACCTACAGACATTAGCATCAAGAATATAGTTAAAGCAAGTACATCTACCCCTAGATAACTTGAATTTTATGTACATTACTGAAGACACCAATTCAGTGGTTTACTTACAGATCATATGTCTTCTGTCTAAAGAGGGAAGTTACGATCAAAAATAAATTGCTACATTAAAAAAATTCTGGATAATTCATGATCTCAGGAAATAAAACTAAACCAGATGATCAGAGCTGAGGTTATAGAAACAGGCTTGGAAAAAACAAGAAGTTTGAATTACTTTGTTTTTTTTTTATTTCTTTAAGATTCCCTTGCCACCTTGGAAATTCTAATGTTGAATCTGAGGAAAATGGAATGATGCTGTTAGTTCTATGATGACCAAATGTCCACAAATCCTTATCTTGAGCAAATAGCTAAGGCTGTATGCACAGCACATTTCCTGCTGCTTCTCTATTTATCTTCATTCCTAACTCAATTAAGTCCAATTTCTCTTCCTCACACACATGTATATATGCAAAAAATAGGGTAAAGTGAGCAAAGAATAACATGAAAAGTGTTAGGCATGGCAGGCATTTCCTTTGAGAAGAAAGATTACAATTAGATCAAACACAGATCTCTGGGACTTTCTGTGAAATGGTACCATTTCTGATTCCTCAGAGAACGGAAATGGGTTGAAGGTTACAAAGCTCAGGCAATAGGAACACAGAATATTGCAACATTGATAAAATATCTGGTCACCAAACAGTTACCTTACTGAAGGAGCACACCTCATATCTTTACTAAAAATCTAGGCCTCAAACAGAAATATAGAACAGAACAGAAATGTTAAAACTCAAATTAAATTAATTAAATTATTATAGCTTTGGGAAAAAAAACTAACAGAAAATATTTTTCAGTAGTTCCAGTTTTAACAATTTGCAAATTTAAAGCAGGATCATTTCTAAGCAGCTTGCTAGAAATTATGTATAAATCCACAGTGAATCACATCACCTAATGCAGCTTGTACGCACCTCTTTTTCTTGATGGTTAGAGTTGGGGCATTAAAAATTTGCAATCATAAGTCTATGTGTTTTGGTTAAAACAGAGATGATTAAATTAGATTTTAAATAAGAAAAAAAGTCCTTTGTGTATCTTGAAAGTGATTTATGAACACTTCAAGCAGTGAGGCACTATATGGGTATAACTTGGAGAATGTCTGATTTAAACGTTTCTGCACAGCTGAGCTCTAAAAACAATAATTTGCTGTGCCATCTAGACTGATGAGAAGACAAGCCCTTCCATTTGCTGGAAGAAGAAATAATCTATACTATTAAGCCAAAAGAGACTGTACCTGAACTGCCTGACTTTTTCTTTTATACGGATGCAGGAAAGGAAAAAAATTAAAAGGACATACTAATACAGAATAATGAAAAATATTCTAAAATAAATATATATCATACACAAGTAATTAATATTCTGCAATTATTTGCCATATTTTAATCATCCTATTTTATTTATTTTAATGCAAATGCTATCATGCCGAAACAAAATTTTTAAAAAGTATCAACTGTTCTTACTCATGTTATGAAATTCACTACCTGCTACTAAAGGGACAGACATAGTAGAGCCATGCCTCACAGACTTGACTCATGTTTATAGTGGAAGGGCCTTTGATCTGTCTCTTGGATACAGATGAAGAATAGTATGCAATGGAATGGGCTTCAGATCCCATACCAGAAAGTTCTATATTTTTCACCTAAAAGAAAAGCCTTTCTTGCTCTTATTTCAGACTTTTTTTTTTTTAATATGCCTTAAAAAAAATTGGATATGACATTCCCGATGGTGATAAATGAGAGAAGAATTGCAATAACACTGCATTTTTTGTAAATATTATTATGCAGGGCTTTCCCTTTGTGTCTGCACAAAGATGCATATTCTGAGTAATAGAAAACATGCCAGAACTATCTTCAGATACACACTTTCCACATTCTGCTGTTTGATCAACTTTCACAAAACATATGTCTCAGTCTTGTTTTTGTTTTGCAATTGCAAATGCTACCAGATAACCATTCCTCTTTGTCTGTAAATTACACAAGTCTAAGATTGAGCAAGAATATTTTGCGATATGCTGACACTGCTGAATATTTTGATAAACTGTTCTAATAATCAGACTGAAGGTCAAAGACATGCAAGGCATTCTGTCGCATCTTGAAAGCTACCAGGATTGGCTGAGAACTAATTTCTTCCCACATTTCGCTCTAGGTCTTCAGCTCAGTTAGCCTAGAGAAAATGGCTGCTGAATCTGTGTTTTTTTCTGTTTGTTCTATATTCTGGCTGACATCACAAGATGTCACTTCTTCCTTCAACAAAATCCTCAGAAAATCTGCCCCCATTGTAAAACAGGAAATTTAAATTGCAAGAGGTCACTGGGGACACTATGTGTCCTTAAAGCATCTTTATGCAGTGAAATAAACAGGTACGTGCAAAATAACACTGTTGTCATCACAGTGAAATAAATTTCTCCATTATAAGATTGAGAAAGGTCCTTTCATGTATTTATTTAAAGCAGACCTCCTCCTGAATATTCATTAAGTGAGATTGTATTGAGAGCTTGCTTACTCCTGTCTTTCAACTCACACAAGTTCTTGAAGTTGAAAAACCAAAAGATGGAGTTTTCTCTGAGCTGCTATCAAAGATAGAAGGAAAGATGACTTTTGGAGGCTTCCTCCTTTCTCCTTGTGAGAGTTCATACACAAGTGACCATTTCCCCAGCTCTGGCAAGCAATTATCTGAAAACTGCAGTACACTGTTTTCAGTGCTCCATCTTCAGTTTCCTAGACTGACTGAGGCTCAGTTTTTAGGAAGAGTCTGACAGGATAGTAACATAGCTAGCCTAGTTGTATCATCCTGAAGACAGACTTTTGCTTTTCCAGGAGAACCCAGAATCATAAAGGAAACTGTCAGAGTAAACTTCTTGTACCCTGTCCTTAAAAATTGCCAAAACACAGGTGTTTCTGAGGGATGCAGGAAAATCTAAGCAGCACGGCAAATGTAAGGTGATGTGCAGGCTCTTGACATAGGCCTGAAATGCCTTGATAGAACCTGCACAAAGCTCTCACCCATCATCTCCCCCTCTCACCAGCAACTAAGAAACATGGGCACTGTCTAGTGATGCCTATGAGATATTGCAATGTGTGTTCTTCCAGGAAGACATTCTCTTCCCTATAAGGCATTTTCTCTTTTCTCCAATGAAGAGAATTCACAGACAATAATTTGTCTCACAGCTATCCTCCATTTCGGGAAGTTGCACTCTGCCAGCACTCTGGATATGCTGCAGGACTGAGCTAGTAATAAGTGGTTCTTTTTCTGAAAGCTGAGCACTGTGAGAACTGTAATGTTCTTTATATCCTATGACTTTAAAGAATTATGTCTATTATATTATTTATATCTTGTGGTTTCGGTTATAAATTATTATGATAAAAACCCACAAACCACTATTGCAACTACATCAATCAGATAGTAAAGGAGCAGATACTTTAAGGAATGTCTTTAGACATTTTCTTCAGTGGAAAACACGTACTTTGTAGGCCTCCATATGATGGGGATAAGGCTGCCCATACCAGTTTGCTGACAGCAGAATATTAACACAGAGGTCATTGATGTGTCTTATGTGATCAACATGATGCACATGTTTCATTGGCAGGTGTCAGCATCAGAGGTAATGAGGGAAATGAAAGATTTTTGAAGATTTAACAGGGTTTTAATACTGTGTAGTGCAAGCAAGACCCCCTCAATAATACAGCTTTCAAAGCAACTAGATCTGCTGGGTTTTGTTTGATTTTAATATTAATGCCAACTCCTATTCAACCTAGAAGTCAACAGCAGATTTGAATAATTTTCCTTTTATTCTTTGATATATTTTATCCATGAAACTTTTTTGAGCATTGAATATAATGGAATTAATTTTCTGTGGACTGTCATGATAGTTTAGATCAGAGTACTTCCTTCCTGTATTCTCTTTGGAATGCTGTAACACCACAGTGAGCACCATCAGTTGAAGCACTGAGCAGTCACAACTACAGGTGCTGCCAGTGACACATGTGCCTGCTTGAAAAGAAGAACAGCCATAGCAACAAATAAAAATACATCCAATTCTTAGTTAGGAAAAGATGTAACTAACACTTTTGTGCATGTTCAACAGTAAACAAAGCATTTGAGCTCCACAATAAACTGAAACCTTTATTTTGATTAGTCTTATTTTGGCTTTCTGAAGAATAAGAGTTTTTTCACAATGTACTAAAAATACTTCTATCTCAGCATACACCCAGGCCTGTCAGAAAAAGTTGCTACCTTAAGTTACAGTTTCTATATTTAAAAATTGTCTATGGGTACATTCCTCTTAGCACAAGAATTGCCAAAGAGATACCTCATTCTGAACAGCAGGTTTTCAAGTACTGATATACCTCCAGCTTCCTGAAATATGAGGAAAAAAAATCAAAATTTTGAATCATTAAGGTTGCAAAAGACCTCCAAGATTATAGAGTCCAACCTTTGACAGAACCACCACCATATCAACTAAACCATAGCATGGAGTGCCAAGTCCTGTCTTTTCTTGAACACTTCCAGGGATGATGACTCCACCACATCTTTGGCAAGTTCCAATGCACAACAACCCTTTCCATGAAGAAATCCTTCTTGATGCCCAGCATGAACATCCCCTGGCACAGCTTGAGGCCATTTCCTGTATTTATTCAAAATTAGTCTTAACACTAAAAGTAGACTGTGCTTCAATTTTCATCAAAGCAGGGAAAATAAAGGAAATATTTTCTGAATGTCATGTCCAATCCTACTAGATTTTACTATTCCATTCATTCCGCAGGATAAACTGTTTCATTATTCAATGAGCTTACAGCATTTTAATGCAACCTTAATGGTATTTTCCCAGCTACCGGAAAGAATACTTACTTTCGTCTTTCTGCCTCAAATTTACTCAGCAGCTTCCGGAGACCACCATTCTTAAATCCTTGGAAATGTGCAGCTGGGGCTCCCACAGTGATAACATCATACAGAGCATCTGGAATGGGAATAGAAAAACATAAATATTTGAATGCTTCTATCCCCAGGTCATGGCAACACTGCAGCATCTACTCCACAAAAAGTAAGGATAAGTCTATATCATTTCCAGGGAATAATTGATAATCCATGTCCCAAGAAGGCCCAAGAGCTAATCAATCTTTCTACATAGGCACCTGCACACTTTTAAAAGTTCATTTGACTTATGGCTATATCTAAATTATGTGTCACAGTGTAGAACAATATTCCAGGTCTGCAGTTTACAAAGCTGCCAAGTAAATTGGCCCATTGTGTATTTCATTTTATTGCCCCTTTCATTATTTAACTTGTAGTCATGTTGAGATGCACAGATTCAAGCATTTTAGAGTCAAAAGAGACCATTATGATGCAATAGTCTGACTGAATAATAGAGACTACAGAATTACAGCTAATAAAGCCTCAAGCTTGTCTTTTGGTTGAGTGAAGGCATCTCTTTGTTTAGGCATCTAATCTTGATTTAAAGATTGCAAGTGACAACAAATTCACTGCATTCCCAGAGAAGTCAGACTAGTAAAAATCCCTACTTCTTTTCTAGTTCAAATTTGTTTATACGTAATGCTACTGTACTTTCAGATGTAATGGTGTTTAATGCTAAATTGGTGAGCCCTGCTCTATGACATACACTAACTTTTTACATATGTTTATAAACACAGAGAAAGTCAGTTGTTCTAAGCTGAGAAGCTACCAGAATAAGAAATAAACCATGCTAATTAAATTCTTGTCGAGTAAATGATCTGTTGTCTCTTTCTGTATATACCTGATGCCTTATGACATAGGGGATGAACTTTTTGTGTGTATATATGCTTACAGAACTGGAGGTGAAACATCATTTTTCAAAGAGCTTGTGATTGATTGTCAGTGCAGAGATGAAGATTTAATTCCATTCCACACCACAATAACTATTTCTTCTAAGTTTAAATTTACATTTACAGTAAGTACCTGTTTTGTACCTGAACTTACTGGAGATATGAAAATACAGTTCAGAATGCCTCATTCTTAAAATGTATTTCTAAAGGAAACATTACAGGATGTTTTTTGAGAACTGTTTTATTCATCAAGGAAGTTTCCCATGTAAATTAAAATCTAGACCCCTCCTAAAATAGAACTTTCATTCTGATGATAAATATCCCTAGAAGCATGAAAACTGTACAAATGATTCACAGTTAATGAACTATGCTTTGCTTCCTGAACTGAATCTCAGAACATATTTGCTCAAATTGATTTGAGCTCTAATGAGTTGGTGACTCTTCAATATCCACTTAAAAGGAGAAGTGACATAGTTTCATTAGCCTAAGGTGAGCTTCAAGATTCTTAAATAGCCCATTCTTTCAGGTCTTAATATAGATTTATTCATAATACATATTCTTCGGCTATTAGAGTTCCACTGGTACTTGACAATAAGGAATTCTATTGCTTAGAATAGCAGTGGCTTGAAATCAAGATAAGAGATGAACTCATTAGGGTTCTGAATATGTTTAGAGATAACTCATGAAACAACAGGAAAACATTTAAAAGACTAAACCTGGTTCTGACTGTTTTAAAAATAGGCATGACCCTGTTTATAGTTACTTTGGGAGGCAGGGGGGATTTATCCAGAATGGAGCCTTATTCAGCCTGTGGTCTCTTCTCAGCATGGTCGAGGAGGAGCTGTCTGAGACAGAAACACACCCAGCACAGCTGAGCACCTGCCTCACACAACCTACATGGGAGAGTGAGGATGGCAAAGGATGACAAGCAAACATCCACACCTGATGATGGGCACAGGGCAATCTCATTCCCATTTCCCAGAGCACAGTGCAGTGGAGAGTTCTGCATGGGGAGGAATGCCTTGTGATGTGCTCTACTTACACATCAGTGGAGCTCCTTGTTAAAGACAGTGTCAGCATCAGTGCACTGCTGCAGGAGTGCTCCAGTAACTCATAACCATCAAGCAAGAGCAGGCTACTGCTGACACCCCTCTGCAGTGAAGACAGAGCTTAAAATGAAGCAGAGCACCACAGGAGTTGATCTTATTATCAAGAACAACTCAATCCCAATTTTGAATCAACCTGCCTGCTTCCACAGGAGACAGTCAGGGTCTTAAACTGGCCAGATGCAAAACAAAAATCAGTTCACCAAATCTATTTAAAACAAGCACATATTGTAAACAGGAAAAAATGCAAATCTATGTCAATATATAGATTTAAGCTCTCCAGTATGATGAACAGAGCACACTGTGGTGTTTATGAAATGGATAGGGATACCGTTGACTCATAGGAAAATAGCATTTTTCTCAAAGCTATTCCTACTGAAAGTTTAAGCACACTTTCTCTTCCATGTCAGTACCCAATAACAACCCAAATAAAAGTTCAGGAAAAGTAAACCTGTTATTATACATGTCAAACCAAGATCAAACCAAAAAAACCACACACCTATGTGTATATACAATAGATGGGATTAAAACCTATCTTTCATTTCCAAAATTAAGCTATCTGATAGTGTAAGGTGTAAGGTGTTAACGACACCTCTATGGATCATTAGCTTGTTTAAATGCCACCTCTATGAATATTTATTCTCCCCATTCCAATGTCATTCTCCTGGTTATATTCCAGGTGTCCTTTGATATATGCCAAGCAAAGCATGAGCTGAGAAAGACCAACTTAATATTCAAGTGCTGCGAACTCAGATTGATTAGCAATTGCTAGAAACTGTTCAGACTGTATATATCTAATACAAGACACAGTGAACATTAGTTAAGTAATAGAGGCAGAGTTTTATAATTTAAAGATCCAAATTTAGAAGATAACCAGAACAATTCTAACATTTATCTCTTTCTGTACCCTTTTTGATTATGGATTAACGATGTGCCCCAAGCAAAATGGTTTTGGAGAAGAAGGGAAAAAATTCATAAAAAAACAAAACAAAACTCCAGTACTGTAAAAGTTGTGGGTGCTTAAGTAAGTCACATATTTCATTCTATTTTTCTTTTTATTTAGCAAATAGACATACAGTGTCCTGTTCACAAAGAGGTTTTCTTGAAAAGACATAATGTTAAGCTTCTGGCCACCATTACAAACCTAAAAATCCTTTTGAGTTAATTAATTAACTTTAAAACATTAAATTAAAATCTGTGCTACCACATTATGTCACTATAAATCCCCATCCTGTTGAAATGTTTGGAGGCACAGTTTTTTAGTAAAAGAAATAACAAAATATTGAACCAACCAGTATTTAACAGATAATTGGAAGTCCCTGTGTCCCAGCTTAGAAGTGGATGAACATCAGCCTCATACAGTATAAAAGAGGAGTTGTACCACTGTTTGTACTTATTGTTTTACAATCTTAGATGCAGAGTGTATTAATAAGGCAAAAACCTTACGGAATGTAACTTCTGTGTTTGTAGTAACATCAAATTTAACAGATCTCAATTTGCCAACAAATTATTCACTGTACCATGATTTGGTCATATATATTTATCAGTATAATCTTAGATCTGTAAAGGAAGCTGTTAAAACCATATGCAAGCGGCAACAACAGAATTGTGTTAAAAAGAACCACAGATGATGTTACAGAAACTTATCACCCTCTCCAGGAGATGTCGGAAGTTTGCAGTATTTTCAGCATAATCAGTGATGTATTTTCTCTTAACACTGAGCAAATGCTTACATGGGGTAGGTGGGCATGACAGAGTAGCACTGCTTAAGCTGATTTAGAACCAAGCAGTGCTGGGCTCATTACAACTTCTTAAGAAACAGGATAAATTAACTTCAGAAGTAATATTGTCTTTTATGGAACCATGTAACTCCCATAACCTGGGCTGGTGAGCTCATCCCAGCAATCTCTGTGAGGAAAAGTACTGTACTGTGCTCTATCACTATCTCTGGTGGCAAACTGGTGGGGATGGGGTGGGGTGGGATGGGGGGCAGAGTGGGGGAGAAGAAAAGCCACCTTAAAACAAGAGCATTAAGTCTGACTTTTACAGCATTATGGATCACAATGAAAAATAAAGTGGGTGCCAGAGAAGGACATGAATCTTACTGAGCATTGTGCAGTTTATCACTACGAATCATGACAGTATTAGCTCTGCACTGCTACAACAGAGTATTTTTAACCATGCATAGGTTACTAATACATTTCAGTGAGCATATATTCTCCATTCACTTACTTGCCTGAAGTGTCATAGGAACAAAATGAGCACATCCCTGGAATCTATTTTTAGAAAGGAACTTAGAAGAAATTTAGTTAACCAACCCTTAGTTTTCCAAGATATGCAGTAAATGTCCACAATTTGTGGCATCAGAAGATGAGGCAGGGAAATTCCTTACAGAGATTTGACTCTGGATGTGATTTCTAAATTTCAGTGTAACTGTTTTCAAAGTATACTTTGTCGTACTTGGAGAGTTTCTTTACCTTTCAATCGAGGACTATGCACATGCATTCTTTGCAGATGAAGATTTATTGGGATGAATTCTAGTGTTTTTTCTCCTTTGCTACAGCTTGACTTAAAGGAAGAACCTGAAAAACAAAAGTTTAAAGAATCATTGTCTTAAGCACCTGTGGCAGCAGCTTTCTGGCCACAGAGAGCAGGCACAGACTTTCCCAGGCACTTTCCCAGGGAAGGCTGTGAGAAGATCAGAGAAAAGAATGAGAAACAATTATTATCTTCACTTGTTGCACCTGCTGTTGTGCACATGTGGAATGTGTCATGGAGATTTGTTTACCAAAGGTTAATTTCTTAATTGAACACTGTGTGGTGTTTGGATGGATTGACCAATTAGGTCAAAGCTGTATCGGACTGGCTGGAAGAGTTACTGATTTTCTTAATAAATATAGTATAATGTCATATAAGATGATATAATAAAACAATAAATCAACCTTCTGCAATCATGGAGTCAATACTAATTATTACCCAACTTAAAAACTACAGCAACAAGCACCCAGATGTTTTTGCATTCCTTTTAAAGCAAGGACAATACTTGGGTGTGAGGAGTTGTCTTTAATTTGCCTTCAATGTGCAATTGCATATTATGAGATGAAAGGTTCACTAACTGAGTCTCAGCATGTGTCCATACTGGAAGCAACAAACCAGCTTTTAATTCACAGAACAATCTAATTTTTTTTGTTCTAGGAGATAGAAACTTTTCCCTGCTGTCTGAAATGAGTCTGCAGTCTGCTGGAGACAATGTAGCAGTTAATGTGCATTATGTTTATTCTGTGCTAAAACCACAAGGTTACAGAGCTATGATGGCACTGCATTTTTCCAAGTAACATTTTATTCTTCAAAGAAAAGTATTATATTGAATAGGCTATGCGTTCTTCCCAGAAAGCTCAAATAAAGAAATACAAACTATCCTAAGGAAAGCTATATATTTGTTCACAGGAGGCTTGATGCCTTGGAAAAACAAACAAAAAAAAAAATTAATATGCCTGCATATTTCAAAAGCATGAGATTATTAGTAGTTTTATGGTAGTGTAAAGGAATATAATTAAAGTCTGACAGTATGAAAATATAATTTACCTGAAGCTATTTTATACAGAATCTGTATAAAATAAAAGGGTCTAGATTAGGAAAGAGAAGTGGCCTTGTCTTCTAACGCAGGCAGCCCAACATTTACCTAAGGCCACTTTTTCGACACCCTATCATTTTGCCAATCGTTAATTAACAGAACTAAAATTCCACTCATTCAGATAGAATTTTTAAATAAATTTTGTCAAGGTTCAGCAGCCTTTTTTTTGAAACAGCCATACAAAAAGGTAAAGGAAATATTTTAAATTGTTTTTTGCTCGCTCAGTCAAGACTTGCTAGTGTTTATCTGTTGAAACTGCCATAGTTTCCGGCAGGACATAGCACTGAGCCTCTCCATATAAACCACTCTGCCAGAGGACACTAATGATGCTCCAGACCAGCCAAGCATGCTTAGGCTGCTCCCTAAGCTTAGGAGCTTAAAATAATAATTTAAAACAGATGAAGAGCAAAGCCAGGAAGAAAAGCAATTCACAGGAGTCAAAATTTTAGATTAGACAAGAAACCCCATGATGTAGATTGAAATCAGGAGCTGTTGATGCATCTGAAAAACACAGGCAATTAGGGGGGTAGTAAAGGCAACTCAAACTATCAGAAAAGAAATTATAATAGTGCAGGGAAGGAGACTGTAAGTAATTTGGAAACAGAACAGAAGGTGGGAAGATTATTTCTGAGAATTCAGCTGAGACCAAGTTCAAAGCTTAAGGAATGATAACTGGACCTGAGACAAGGAGAGACTGGCTGAACAAGGGGAGCATAAGATGAAAGCAAATTAAAAGGACGGGTGAAAGAAGAGTAGGAGGGAGAAGAGCCTGCTCTCAGGAGTCTCTCTTCCACTTCGAGCAGGAGCACAAGAGATGCCGCATTGCTGACTTGTGTTTTTCCTTTTCCAGGGAAGACCTGGGAAGCAAGTATCCCTTCCCATCCAGTGCCAGAAAATTACTGTATAAGGACCACCCAGCTGCTATCAGTCACTAGATTTGCTCAGGTATGAGATCCATGCAGTGGAATGAACATCTCAATCTGCATTTACCTTAGCATCCATACAATAAAATTAACTTTAAGTATAGCCTGTTTTTAAGAAAGTTTCATTTCAGAACTAAAAAAAAAAATTACATTCCCTCAATTGAAACAGTTCTTGTTATTATTGTTGCAAGATCAAACTCTTCAAAGTTAGGAAATACCAGAATATACATGCAACATTCATCTGACATCCACCTGAAGAACTGTGAAATGGGCATATATCATGTATGGGCTTTTACCAGTTCATTGAATGTTCAGTGTCTTTGCTGCTCACTTTAAAAGCAGTGATTCAATATCTTGTTTCCAACTTTAATTTCAGTATTTATTCAGGATTTTAACATGTTGCTCAAACCTCCCTCAAAGTCAAGGTTATTAATTTCCTCAAAACTGTCTACTATATACATATTAACAGCCTCTCAGGACTTTACAAATTTTTATAAAATAATGTTAACTGGTTGAGTTATAATTTCACCCATCCTAATATCAGAGAATAAACATTTAAGAAACAATGCAACAATATAAGATATGGAAAAACTTGTCCTGCAGAACACTCATCATAATGCAAAATCACATTCCATTTTGGAAGCACAGCTCCCACTGGGCTGAATTGCATCCATAAGTACCAAGCACTTCTGCAACACAACCTGTGTCTAGTGCCAGGCTTCCATAAAAGAACACACTAACCACTTCTCAAGTCTGACTTGCCTACATAGGAACTTTGTGACAGAGGCAGGAATAATGTCCAGTTTTTGAGAACAATATTAAATTGCCTTAGCCTTGACTGTCTTTTTCCCCCTTCTAGGGCTGGATAAATAATAGAGTTTTCTGTTTGATGACTGAAACTGAAAAAAAAAGTAAATTGGGGGGTAGGAGAAATCATTTGGGGATGATTTCAGGTCAAACTGAAACAAACAATTTTCAAAGTTACACTTCCTCCCAATATCACCAAATCTGTGGTTTAGATTTATCTGAAATTACTGGGTTTTTTGTTTCCTAACCCTTATATCTTCCTGGTATGTTTCCTTACAATAAAATACTTTACATTCTCTGAAATTCTCCCATTACCGAGGCTAAAAGTGTTTGCCAAAACAACTCAAATCTGAAATAGTCTTAACTTTCTTACACATCCATTTTCAATAAATATGCTGCTAAACCAGAATTGCTGTCTAATACTAATGTGGTTTCCTCATACTTACACAGCAATCTCTCTATTTCAAAAAGAAATTAAGTGGTCTCCTAACAGCCTTCTCCACTAAATTCCATAAATAGTTTGGTTGAGTTGAAGTGGGTATCACTCAGAAAGCCCAACTTGAGATTGTGTTGGGGAAGTATGAAAATATTTTTGAGAAATTTTATTTGCAGGTGCTATCTGCCCTTCAGAACACTTCAACCCAAACTCAGGCAATATTCTAAGATGAAGAAAGACACCTGCACTGGCTAAACTGAAAAGCAAAATGGTTTTTGGCATGCCTTGAAATATGTTGACCTGAAAAGTCTGAATTAAAATTGTGCTCACATTCCTAATCTTAGCAATTTCTACTTCATAAGTACTTGAATTTCAAGTAGCTACAATGTGCTCCCAACATAACTATTTGTGCAAATACAGTATTAAGTCAAATTTATGTCTGGCTTGCTTTTCTAATAAAAGACTATAATCTTGTTTTTTGAAGTTATAAAGTTTACTTTTTACAGAGAAAAAATGAACAAATTTACACCTCGCCATTACTTCTCATTTTTGCTACAATTACTAGGTTGCTTTGTTTTCTGATAAATGTCCCTTCTCTTTTGTATGTGCTGATTCACTCCTCCTGGATAATCTGTTTCCCAGGTCCACTTTATTTCCCTCAAGACCCAATTAAGATGGGTCCTTCAACATTATAAACCCTTTAGAAAGTCAATTTGCACAATACAGGTCTTGCAGACTTCATGTCTAATAGATTAAATCGTCTATTTTTTTTAATCTCAAAACGTCTTTTCAATATTTTCCTGCACGTTATAATTATTACATTGGATGCTTCATTATCTGTATTTATTGGCTTATTTATGACACTTTATGGAGTGCTTTCAAGATTAATTAGCCAAAGACTGAAAATACATATATATATTACTTAAAAGAGAATCATGGGAAGTGTCATAGTGGGTTAGACAGTAGCTGCCAAAATTGGAACTGGGATATTCTGATGATGTCAAACAATCACAAATACAAGAAATGTCTCTTTTGCAAACAAAATAGAAATTATTATACAACATTTACTGCAACACATTAACTTTTTTTCCCCAACAAATATTTAAACAGTTGACCAACTGCTTTCAAAAAAAGCTTACTTTCAGTTAGAGAGTGGTTTTTCTTCATACACTAAAATAGGATTTCTCTTTTTCTGTGACCAAGAGTCTCTGCATCCAGCTCTGGACTCCCAGCACAGGAGGGACAAGGACCTGTTGGACTGAGTCCAGAGGAGGTCACAGAGATGCTTATTGGAATAGTTCAACCTGGAAAAGTGATTTCAGACTGACGTAATTCCAACCTTTCAGTACAGGGAGGGAGCTTACAAGAAAGCTGGAGTGGGACTATTTTCAAGATCATGTGATGACAGGACAAGGGGGAATGCGTTCAAACTGAAAGTGGGGAGATTTGGATTAGACATTGGGAAGAAATTCTTTCATGTGAGGGGGGATGAGACACTGGAACAGGTTGCCCATAGTAGCTGTGGATGCCCCATTGCTGGAAGTATTCAAGGCCAGGGTGGATGGGAGTTTGAGCAACCTGGTCTAGAGGAAGGTGTCCCTGCCTGTGGCAGGTGGGTTAGAACTTGATAATCTTTAAGATCTCTTCCAATGCAAACCATCCTTTGATTCTAAGATTTTTATGTATTTTATTCCTTCTGAATATGCCAGTATTTCATAGCTAACAATCTAGTAAATTCTTAAATGTTCCAGATAAAATCACAGATTCCTACCTGTATGCTTCCCAAGCTCTGCAAGAGTGTCCTGGTACATGCTCAACATCTGATCACAGTGAGCAATTACACTTTTGCGCATGTTGTCCCAGTGAGGAGCAAGTTCTCCTAGGTCTTTAAGTTCCTGATTCCTGTACCAAAAAGCAAAAAGAGAAGGCACTAATTAATTCATTAATCCATTAAGATTCATCCAAATTAATCTAAAAAGAGTTTGCTACAAAACATCAGGAAGATTTCCTAATTGAAATAAAATCTGTTTTCAGAACGCTTGTAAGATCTGCTTTTCATCTCTGTTTTACAAGTACACAATAAAGCATGTCAGTAGATAATGCAGTAATTTTTGTGTTCAAAACTCATCTGGTATAAATTCAGTAACCTTCAAAATTAAATACTATTTCTTTCATGGAGGAAAGAAGGCTTCCAGGCTCCAGAGAGCTGTGCTCAGAGCAATTAACTTTTTGTGAAGAAATATTAAACACCATTGCAAAGAATACAAAGTTTGCTTTTCTCGCAAAACTTTCAGTATAGTTGTTTGGATGAACTGCTCTTTGGATACTTTCATAAACACTTCATAAAAATATTTCTAGCAGCGTTTCTACAAAAGTCAGTTTAACCAACACACCAGCCTTCACCACATTTCTTCAGCATTCAAAACAAAACATACACACACAAAACCCCCTGACACCAGTTCCCTAAAATGTCATGTCCAGCCTTACAGTGTTCATGAGGTCAAAACAGTAGTGCTATGGTAACCAAACACGTCACTGGAAGTTCAAAAGGAAATCCTTTACTAAATTATCAGTTTTCCTGTTCATTCTTGAGAGCTGACCTGAGTGAAATAATTTAAACTTCCTGCACAAACAAGCTTAGCACCCTGGGCTTTCTGTTTGGTTTTTCCTCTTGCACAGGAAGTTTCTCCTGTATCTCTCCCAAAGCCACTTTGTGGGACCTGCTTTTAAGGAAAATAAAGTATCTTGAGTCAGTCTTCAAACATCTGGAATTTTGCAGGAGCAAATGTTTGCAACACTACCAGTTTTCATCATTTTCCTTGGAGTATCAAGAACACTGTTTCACTGCAATTCTTGAAGTCTCCAAAAAAGCTTCCAGAGGAGAGCTCTTGCATACAGAAAAATTACGGAAGAAAAAGAAAAAATAGGGGATAAGGGGTGGAAAGAGGGAGGAAAACACCAGTGAGCCTGCAGCACAGGAACATAGAGTTCACTTATGTGAGTATTAGATCTGACCATTAGTCAAAAAGTCTTAAAATTATTTCTTAAACAGAACAGCCACACACTGGTGATGCTTTCCCCATCATTATTAGCTTTGCAGTAGTGTGAACGGTGTCAGAATAAGTTCCATAGGCATAACTCTGCTCCTGGTGTAGATGACAATTAAAACCAAACATATTGCACTGGAAGTGGAATTAAAGCATTTCATTTATACATGTTCTTGAAAATATCAACATGGAAACAAAGATTACAACACATGAGCTTGTTGACAGTTTATGTTAATGATATTATTACAATTTGCCATTTAATTGCTCCTGAAGCTGAACCAATTCAACTTTCCTCCAACAATACAAACTGGCAATTTTGTAGCTTAAGAATAATCTGACATGAAGGGATATGAAAAGATAAACCCAATATTGTCAGTGACCATTTTCCTTGACAGTTTTTAGCAGCTTAACATGAGGTGTCTCTTTCAATTAAAATCTTAGGGCCTCTTTCTCAGAAAAGTGTGTAAAATTTGTCAGGGTATGAAATTTTGTTAATGTGCAGTGATAATATTTTGGCCCTTAATATTTATGGTGTCTGATTTAATAGTTTTAGCAACAATGTTTGGACCTGGCTGGCTTCCAAAACTTTATTACTCCTTCTGTATTGGAATACACTATTCTGTCCAAGAACTATACCCCTGCCTCTACCTAAGCTCATGCCTGGAGCTGTTGGTCTCAAACTGAAGTCAAATAACAGCAGGAATAGAAAACTTTTATCTCAGACTAAAACATCCAACCAAACCCAAAAACTTGTTTAACCAGCTGACTATGAGTTAACTCCACTGACACCAATAGAAATGGGAAGGGGAAACTCAAATCTCTCAATATTAATTTTAATAGGTTTTCAAGAAATACCAAATCCTGCCCTCATTACCGGTGACATGGTTGGTATTTGTTTCTTCTCAGAAACATGTACAAATCACTGAAGTAAAAATTCAGTCTTCAATATGTCACAAAAAAGACACATCAACAATGCTTAAAGTAAGAGTTCAGTGCTATAGCAATCCAGAGCATATGCAGCATGGAAACTTTAAAGACTATATTTTCTGAATTTATTTTCATTTTAAAATACAGCAAAATCAAAACCATTAGAAAAGAGGATTATATGACAGACACTTCCTCAGAAAATACTCTTCCTCACATTATATCATTATTTCTTTTTCTAATGGAGTTATAGAAGACAGAGGATTTAAACAGGATTTATGTCTTGTAGTTTTTTTAGTTTGTCGTTGCTGTTGTTGATTCAATACAATTCTGAGTTATGGATGAAAAAAGAGGTGTCTTTTCTACATCAAAACTCCATCAACAATACTCCATAGTACCAAGCTTTATTATTATTATTACATGAAAGGCCTTTTCTAAAAGTAAACACAGTGGAAAAACCATAATAATTTTCATTTGTGAAAGTTCATAGTTCATATTAATTCTCACAATTTTTGAAAATTTTAATAATATTTTAATACTTTTATGTTAACTTATTTCATTGAATAACTTTGAAAACACACCTCAAACAGTAACCACAACCTCAACCACACCTCAACAGTTGTGCTATAAAACAATTAATCTTTATAATAGATATTGGTTCTACAGAGGGCAAATCAGTTACTGATCCAACATTTCAGTGCATCCATGGAACTTTGAATAGCTTGTCAACTAAACAGGAAGCTTACAGCAAACTCAGTGTTGTTAAAATTTATTTATCATCTTATCCCCCCACTCTAAATCTTCTTTCAAAGTCTTTTCCAGGTAATTGTTCTCATCAATGTGACAGATCTTGTGTTCTGCATCAACTTTAGCTCATCTTACAGCATGAAATCCAAGCTTTGTCTAGAGCTGCTTATCTTTGGCTTGCTGTTCAGCTCCTCAAACTACCTACTGAATAGTCTTTTCTGTCACTGCCCAATGGAAACTCCACCCAAAAACATGTCTGAGCTTCCACTGTCTCCTGCCTTCATTAATCAGCTACATTTCTTGGTGGCCTTGGCACCATCTTCACCTCTTTGCATCTAACCAGAATGTGGATGTAAACAGTCTGCCCCATTCCTCTTTCTCCACCTTAAATATTAGCTAATTAGCTAATTTTTAAGTCTGTTTTAGGTACATTTTGGTTATCACATGCATTCTTTCCTTTGGTAGACTAATTATGTTAGAAGTCCATTATCAAGAAATGGCTGAGAAACCAAGGCTCAGATTCTATCTTTTGTTTACCAACTCATGCTATTTTATTTTTGAGAATACCTTAGGTGCATGAATATAGTAAGCCACTAAAAGTACCTGAAAGAGGCACAATGAATTTCCTGTATGATTCATGCTGGTAATTTCTACTTAAACAGCTCCTGCTTTGTGCCACACATTCTAATGACAACAGTAACAGAAAAAAACTTGCTCATCACTTTAGATACAACAGCTCAGAAGTCTGAAGGAAGAATATTCAGTGCAAAAATACAAGCCCCTGATTTCTGTAAGGAGTACTTTGAATAAGTGGTATGCATCATGTTGGAAAATTATTCTAAGGAAGTCCCAGTATTGAAATCATGTTTCTAACAAACTTGTTTCTGCAAGTTCAGAACCACCGACAGTCCAGACCATTGCAGACTGCACAGTGAAAACCTGTGGTCAGTGACAATAAATCAAAATATGTGGTGGCCTACAGCTGGCCAGTAGGCCTCACAGTAGAAATAATTCCAATGTTATAACTGAAATAAATGACTGATTATATAATTATCTTACTTATGTAATTCGACCAGTAAGAGTAGGCTCAGGCCATTGGGACTTAGGCTGCTTTTGGCTGGTTAACCAGGCGGTAACCGGCTCAGCCAATGAGGATTAACCTCATGGGCTCCTCATGTATATAAGGAAGTGAGATCTCAATGAAGTTGGCTGCTGCTGCATGAACACGTATTGTAAATGGAGGTGAACCCGGTGGGAAGAAATGATGATGTCTGACTCCAGCTCAGAAGGCTGAAGGACTCCTTTATTATAACTATACTATAATACATTAATATACTATTTAAAGGAGATACTAAAACTACATGCCTACTTTTTCTAGCTACTATATCTAACTTACAACTTGTGACCCTCTCGCGACAGTCTAGGCACAGGTGGATCGGATTGGCCATCAGGCTCCATCCTCACCAGAATCCAATTAAGCAGGTAAACAATTCTCTAAACACATTCCACATGAGAAAAGCAAGGAGCAGAAAGAGAAAATGTTTTCTCTTTCTTTCCTCTATGTTCTTCTATGAAAAATCATGAAAGAAAGAAGAATGCGCCTGCAAAAAACATGGACTGTCAAGTCGCCTGTCTCCAAAACTCTGACTAAAATAATGCAAACAGCAAGATGTTAAGATGAGCAAGAGCAGTGAAAAGGGGGCAATCCCTCAAAGAACTTTCTTGGGTGTGATTACTCTGTCTCAGAAAAGGAGACCGTAAAAATAGCCACTTGGATCATTACAGACACAAATCCTGACAAATTGAAAGATGAAGTTGAAAAGATCAGTCCAATTAAAAGAAGAGGAGCTAATTAAGAGAATACATGATAAAAGCACATAAATTGAAAATGCTGTATAAAGACCAAGTAGCAATTTTTTATACATATAGCTTCAAAAATCCAATTATGCATTTCCTAGTGAAGCAAATACAACAAAATCAAAACCTAAAAAATGAAGTGATTTTGGCCTCCACCAAGCAAAATTAGCTTCAGAAATCTACTTTCGCAAAACATCAGAAGCAAAGAGCTTAGCAGGATTCAAAGCAAGAGGAGACATTTCTGCAGATTATATTTGCAAAACTTCTGTAATATTCTAACAGCATAAAATTCTGAGTATTTATCAAACAGGAGCTTTGGAGTAAACATACACCATAAGCTTTGGGATATGACTCAATCACTCATACATAAAGGAAGTTTATAGAAGCTTCTTTCTAAGGAAAGGAGCACAGGAATTATTCTTCCTAACAAAGTTCACTTTAAAATGTATGGATAACCATTTAATTTTTTTTAAGAACAGAATCAGATAAAATTACTCTCATTTTTATTTGCTACAAGATATGCTTCTCCAGACAAACAATATAACATTCCCTCCAGAAAGAAAATACTCATAGTTTTTTCACTCACTTTATTGTTTCCAAAATAGGCAAATAATTATTAAGGAGGAGTCAATAAGCAAAATCGTTACTAATAATTTTCTTTAAGACTCTCTTGAAAACAGTTGCCATTTTTGTCTTCTTACAGAACTTCCAAAATTATTCCAAGTTTTGGTAAGCCTGACCTGATAGAGAACTAACAATTACAATGTAGGTTGTGCATACCTTTTGCTTGCTTAGAAACAAAAAAAAAAAAACAGAGCAAGAGAAAAGCAAAGCAGAAAAAAGAGAGAAAAAAAAAAAGAGAGGAAAAAAATCCCACCAGAACCACATGAGCAAATTACCTACCCCAAAAAAGGCAACAAATACATTTAAAAATATTTTAAAGCCTTTTTTCCTATACATATGAAGAGAATAGACTGGGTTTTGCAAAGCCATGATAAGATTTTATATTGTTCCTTAGAGATGAAAATTTTAAGTTAGTTTTTAATTTCTATCCACCACCATCCTCTTTTTATTATAAAGAAGTGTAGACAATATATAAGCTAAATTTAACTCATTTTTCCCTTCCTGCTTTAAGACCATTTTGCTTCCATTCCTGCCTTAAACTCTTTCCCTACTAAACTTTCTCCCCTCCTTGGATACTTTATTACTTGGGTTTATCTTTCAAAACCTCAGTGTCTTCAAAGAGCATGATCATTTGGAGTTAATTGTATGATTTGCATTTAATAGCAGAGGATCATTCTCCTGCATCAGACAACTGCAGAGTCTTGAATTCAGTAATACTTAGAAAACCATCTGTGGAATTTACACTTTTACCCTGAATTATATTTTAGTAATTAGCAGTAGTGCCTAGAATTGTTTTAGGGTTCTTTTGTTTGGTTATTTTTCAATGCTGATTGTTTCACCAGAATACAGTGGCATCAGCTTTAGACAATATTACTTCAGTTGAACGATATCAGCAAAACCATTTTATTTTCACAGTTTACATTTAAAATTTTATTTCCTTCTTTCAGCTTGGACATATATGTGGCAAGAATGATCACATTATTAATTGAAGAATTACTCAACCATTCAAACATTTTCTGGGTTTCTGTTTTCTTTTTTCCCCAATTTATTAATCAGAATGCATAATTCCAAATACAGAGTGAGGATCTCTATGACACAAGTAACATCATAAAATGGTGCAAAGCTTTTTTAGCCACCCTAATGCCTTAAGTGACAGGAAGTGACAAAATTTTTCACTTCAATTTTGCATTCTTTCACCATGTTGTGGGAGGCTCTAATTTGCTCAATATGGACTTCCTTAGGGCATGCTGTGCACAAATATAACATCCAGGAATCTTAGCAGCCTTTGCTAACTGGTACTGAATGATTTCTCTAGAGCCTTAAAACCTATGTGGATCTTGCAAAAAAGCCTTATCTGAGTGGGCAGTCTCAATATAGAATGTAAATTAGCATTTTATGGATTCAGCACTGACGTCGCAAGCCCCCAACTAGGTAATAATTACCATTGACTCCATGATTCTCAGAAGGCTGATCAATCACTTGATTATACTACACTTATTAAGAAACCCATTGCTTTTATAGACAGTTATGATACAGGTGGATCTTATTCATCCTCCAGTCCAAACACCATCACCATTGGCTAATTAAGAAACCACCATTTGTTTTGGTAAACAGATCTCCATAACACATTCCACATGTTCACAACATCAGGTGCAGCAAGTGAAGATAAGAATTGTTTATCATTCTTTTCTCTGATCTTCTCACAGCCTTTCCCAGGACTATGCCTGGGAAAATTATGTGTTGCTTTCTGTGGCCAGACATGCTGCCACACAGCACTGCTGAATTCAAGGTAACGTTATGTAGAGGTAACTGTCACCAAAAAATCAAGTGATGTCACTCCATTCCAGTGCAGTAAAACCTTAAACACCCCAAATCAAAGCAAAATCCAGAAAATTTTACTTAAATCACCTATGATAGCCCCCCCTTAGACTTTGACAAAGGCCGTATCTTCCAAAATTGGTTGAGAACAGTGAAATCAAGAGGAGAGAAAATTATGCAGTGTTCATTCATTACAATATGTTATCCTTTAGTTTATAAATTAACGGGGCTTAATACTGACCTTGACTCATGAGGACAATTGTCTAAACACTGTTTACAAAAGTAAAGCTACTCTTACGTTTATATACATATATTCCTTTATGCAGTAACTGATGGGGAGTAAGAAGATAAAAGTTTCATATCCTTTTTGATGCACAATGAGGTAAATACTGGATTTGTATGCATTTGAGTTACATATTACTGATAGGTTTGGGAACCTTTTAAGTGTTGAAAACAAGGTACTTACAAGAAACAATCTTGTGAAAATCCTTGACTGGATAAGCATAGTAACAGTGCCTCTCTGACTGTGGTTGCTTCAAATATCTTCAAAAGTCATGGTAAGTTTACCCCAAATCACTTTCATTAAATGCTATCACCTCTTATCAATACAACACTACCGCAGTGCCACTGCTCAAAAACAAGTCAAGTAAATACCAACATCCAAACTTCCAAAGAAATCAAAGCCTACTCCCAACACATGGCATCAGTGCCTGGGGCTCCATTTCTCAATAAAAGTTGTTTAGTAAGAGGAAGTGGAAAAAAATGTATTTTTCAGACAGTCTGAACGTTGTCATCGTTTCAAAATGTTTCATGAAAGAAATAAAATACAGACTGCATAGATTTGCACCAAAAAAAAGGCCTAGTGTTGATGGTACAGAACAGCCATTTCTGATGCAGGAGAAAGCTTGCATTTGTGCTTTGTACTCTGGAGAGAAGGTTTAAGATCAGTAATTCATATTTGAAATTTGCTTATGAGTTATGATCACAAATGCCATGGGCCAAATTCAAGTATAGGTGGAATATCCTTTCAGCCAAATCTCTTGCTGTGCTGACCCAGTTACACCAGTTGCATCCACAACTGCAAGCTTCAATTATACAGGTCAACCAACTTTCTGTGTAAGCTAAGACTTTTTTATAATCATTAGGTTCAAAGAACCACTTGGCTCATCTTGCATGACACATGTAAAATATCTGGACCAGATTTGTGTAAAGAAATATTAAAAACAGCAGAAAGGACTCATTGGAATACCTCAAAGAGGAAACAGAAATAATTTTGTAATAAAAACCAGCAAAGCAGACTGTATGACCTTTACTAGAACAATAAAAATTACCATATAGCTCCTACTAAAATTTCTTCTAGGGAGGCTTGAAGGATAAAATCTTCAATTTATGCATTTCTTTAAAAACATTATTTCATGCTAAAATCCAAAGTTAAATACTGTTAGAGGTTGCATATTTCAAAGCATCATGTTCGTAAATGAAAGGGTTTGGTTAGCAATGAACACTGGAGTTTTACAATCTTAAGAGCTGTGAGAAAAGCGAATTTAAACTACAATTTATAATGAATACTGAATAGGATTAACAATTACTTGCATATTTTTATAGGTAATTGCTTCAGACCTGACTATATTGAAGTCACAATAAAAATAAAATTAAACAGGCTGAGTATGATAAGTGGCTTCTGAGACAAAAATATTTATCCTTTTATACTAACTGGGGGAAAAAGACACAGAGAATAATACTTCAGAAGAGAAAAGCCTGAAGATGGTGCAGTGTATGTGTTGTGTGAGCTCAACACCTAATATAGTAGCATCCTCCTCACACATTTTACTAGATTACAAGTGTAAGGACTTCAACAGAACACACATCTTCACAATTATTTTGAAAAGGAAAGCTCCAACCCACACTCTTATATGATAGCTGACACAGATGCCCCTATTCCCACCATCTGCTAGTATTCTACATGTTGTTGCTCCTTTTGGTTAGTCTTATCTCCTCCTTCAAACTGTATCAATCACTTTGCCTCTCTTTCTTTCACACCCACTCTTTCAACTAGGCTTTAACAGCTCAACCACATTGGCAATCAGGAAAATCAGAGGCACTTATCTCAATCTTTGTGCAACTTTTACTTCTGTTTCTTTCTCAAATCTTTATTTTGGTGAGGAGAAAACCCCACCATGGTGAATTTTTACTATAAGTTTATCCACGGAGGTGAATTCTATAATATGAAATAACAACAAGGGCTATTACTTGCTTTATGCCTTTGGAGAGAATAATGCAATAGTAGTAAAAGTGGTTAAAGTAACCCTCTAACATTTAAAAGGCATTTACCCATGGGGTAAATGAAAATATGGGAAGTGTATGAACTGTGAGACTCAGCATAATTTATTTTTATTGCTTACTAAAAAAACCTTGTACATAAGTATTCTCAAACAAGATGAGGCCATAAGTGCCTAAACACTGTACTAAATGAATAAAATAAACTATTATAACAATTCATGGGACTTTTATAACCCATCATCACCATGCAGAAATATGTATCAGTCCACTGACTTTATTAAAATCAAGATTCCATTCTCCCATATGCTGTTCTATTGGCACAAATACATCACACAGAAGCAACAGATGGGGTGAATAAAAAAGAAAAGAAGCTATATATTGCAGAACAAACAACCTCTGTAAACCACAACAGGAAGGAATTGCCTGAAAGTGCACAGGATGGCTTTGGGATGCAACACTAGGTCACAGCATTACTGTTACACGAGACCATCTATGTGTGAAGTAACTTTCATGAGGAAGGAGGCAATATCTTCTGCATCATTTATTATCACTGGAAGAAGAAGGCATTGTCTTCAGGGTAGCCCTGGACTAAAAATAAAGGTGTTTCCCCAAATTTTATCAGCACAGCTTACAAGGATTCAAAGACAGGCTGCCATTTTAATCACTACAATGGGAAATTTGATGTTCAAAGGCTTTTGAGACACCTGTGTTCCCTATTCTCCTTTTCCTCCAGGCCATACAGATTGTAATGATTCTCAGACATCTCTCCTGTTACAAGGCCAAGCATGAAAGTTTCAAACAAACATTACTTTGGTATCCTTTACTTATGCCAACTAATTTAGATTAGTTAAAGGAATGTCATTTTCATCCTCATTGCTCCTTTATTCACTATAAACTTGTCATTTTCCATTGTATAATGTTTGCCTATGTTATTAACTCTACTCAGATGCATAGCCAAACACAATACAATGTTGTTCACATCCCTGTCATTTGCTGATTCTTTATAAAATGTTAATGTTCCGGAATATTTATATTGCTAACCAAATGGTGGTGTTCACAGATTTAAAGTCATGACCGCACTTTAGCACAGTTCGTTGCTCAGAACTTATGAGGTCACTGGTGTCCTAAAAATTTTGAGCAGTCAATTCTGTTTAGATACAACTGTAAATTCTTAGCAGCCATAAAGTGCCCATTTCATACTTCAAATTAACATTTTAGCTCACCATTTGCATGATTCCAAGTCAGAAAAATATAATTTAGTACTTACTATTGCTGCTGCTTCTTCCTTACCTTCTCATATCCTCCTTTATGTGCAGATTTATTAGTTCTTTAGGAACATGGAAAGAGAGGGTAGTCTCAGCCATCTGTTCCCGGATCCGCATCCACTTGTTGTCAGAAGTAGGGAATCTATATAACTTACAAACTGGGTTTCTCAACACTGCAAAGAGGAAAAATAATATCATTGCTTTACTGTGGTAATATTACTCTGAAAATATATGACAATAACCTGCAAAATTATTATATTATTTTCCCCCTTGCTTACAATATTAATTTTAGAACCATTAAAATTTTACTAAAAAAATTTCATTTTTATTTAGTTTTTATATCAGCATATGGAGCACTAAGTATTACTAGTACATCAATAAATCACAATTTACCAGCAGAGTGGGTCACCTTTGAATTTAGGTCTTCAAAGTAGTGAGAATGTAAATTAGACTCTTTTCTTACATTTAAGCTGAAATTAGGAAAAACAGAATGCAAAAATGAACAATGAACTCGATACAGTCACCACCACTGTTTGCCACCTGCTGGAACCACTCACAATTCCAATAAATTGCACAGGACTCAGAGTTCAGCTGCATCTTCCCCTTGACATGCACACACAAATCATTAACACAAATAGAAGGTGTGCTTCTACATTAAAGCAAACATGACCTTTGGCCATATTAGAGTTAACCTTGATCATTGATGTGATCAAGACACTGCCACTAAATAGAAATAAATATAATAGCCCCTTCAATATGTTACACACACTGTTTTCAGATCACTATTGCAACATGACATAAGAAAATCACATTTCTTGGTATTTTGGAAGATTATGTTTAAAACCTATCACATTTTTTATTTTACAGTTTCCATGTGTTGGCTACATTTCCATTCAGATCTTAAAATGATGCCATATAATCTACTCTCTCCTTTCCATCTTTTCCTTTTCTTTTTTTACCCTGCTCTTATTTTCCAGAAAGAACAAAAAGGGAAAAAGCTGAGGGACAAAAAGTTCTGTTTCACTACTTTGATTAGCTTACTTGGAGACAAATGATTGTCATTTAACACACATGTCCACAACATCCTAACTCGGAATGACTTTGGAGAGCCATCCAAAGCTTCCACTGCTACCTTTCTGTCAAGGCTTCTGGAAAAAGCTGCCTTCCAGCAGGCTCCCATTGATCAGTTACTGAGAGGTCTATAACTCAGAGGAATACATTCCTCATGTGTGCTGTGGGAAAACTGCTGCTGTCATAATGACAGCTACTAATAGACATTTCAATTCACAACCCCCTGACACCATTAATGTTTATGTAGTCTGATTTATAGAGAATGAAAAATAAAAAGTACACAAACTGCCTTGTCTATCTAAGCAATCGAGTTTTTTAACAAAAAACCTTTAGGAAAGGCCTGAAAGAAGACCAGAGATTTAAATATACTGATAATAAACTCATTGCTGGCAACTTAAAGAAAGGAGCAATGCTTAAGTGGTTGTCCTGCTCTGTATTCCCATCACTCTACTGAGATGTCTTTCATCATTAGTCTTTGATGAAAAACTGTTGTTGCATTATGCCCTTTTCTTACCCAGAGATGAAGCAACTGAGAGGTGTTTTAAAAACTTTTTATTCCATTTTCAGTCTCTTGTGAAGGGTGAGACAATACAGATGTTATAATTCACGCCATTACAATGAGAAGCCAACTATTTCTTAATTACAATACATTAGAAGTGTTTCTTGCCTTTTTATAGTCATATTATAAACCTTTTTAGAGTCATTTTGCCTTTAGTCCTTAGTGATTTTACTTTCAAAAACTAAATTTTCACTCAGTGTTGTGAAATAATCCAAAGAGATGCTTAATTTCTCTGACATATTAAAAAGAGCAATTTTTCTTAGTACTAATACCCAAAATATCTCAATGTTCAAACATTTTTCAGCACACTTTTAGAGTTTAAGGATCCTCACCATGCAGATTTAACTACAGAAAAAAAACAACTCCAAGTCCTGTGCCTATGATCAACTTTCACCAAGTGTTCAGGCTTTATTACATCACTTGGTTAAAATATGTGGAAATGCATATTTCCTATTATCCTTCTCTTCTGCTGAGATTGTTGTAATCAATGAAATCAGTCTCATCAATAATGTTAACATCTTCTGACAACTCACAAAGCTGATGTATGGCACCAATCATCTCCCATTAACAAGGCAGGGAATGCAAATTTTCCAATGTCAGGGAGAGCTCAGGAAAATGGAAAAGGGCTAATTCAAGTCTGGCCTTAAACAGAAAACTGCGAAACCAAATGATAATTTTGGGTTGGTGTTGTTTTTTTCTCTTGTGCCCCCTGATCAGTATATTACCTGGACATTTTAAATGATGATGCCCCAGACACAAAAGACTCTTTATTTTATCTTTTTAAACCTACTTCCTAAGGGGTTTATCAAGGGATTTTTTCCAAGAGCAGCCCTTAAATTCACACTCAGAATCTATTACACTGAAAAATACACATTAGTCTGTGAGACCCTAATGCAAATATGTAGCTGAAAAATCTCTTTCCTCCCATCTTCCCCCGTCACCACCATCACAAAGAAAAACACAAACCCCAGGAAACCCATCAGGACTGCAGCAAGGGACAAAGAACACTGAAAATATGGATTCAAAGTTACGACTTTTATCATTGTTTGAATTTCTCAACTCCTCTCCAGGTACTAGATGAATTTTCAGGTCTTTGATTCAGGTCTGAATGATGGGGATAATCTCAAGTGTGTTGTAAGTTTTTTAAAATGGTCAAATCATATCTCCATAGGTTTAAGAAGAAAATTTCATTTACAACGTCAGAAAAAAACCCCGGGAATTTTTCCCAAATAATCCAAATAATTCCAATATGCAGTATTGCTAAAGCTTAAGATTGCCAATAAAAGCTGCATAGTACTTGATGTTTTCCTTATAAACAGAACTATGGAAGGCATGTGATTCCATAAAAATCTCAGAAGTATCTTCCTCTCCAATTGCAACAATAATTAATTCTTAACTATACCAAGTTGTCTAGAACCAAATTCTAGAAGGTATGTACAATAAGAATGGCAAGACTAGAACTGGCTTTTATGAAAAGCAGTGATTAAATTGAGTGGGAGCTTTATAAACATAATCCGTCCTGTATTTAGACAGTGACCATGAGAGGCATTAAAAAAATCCAAAATCCACATGAACTGCAGTTGTTAAAAAAAGAGAAAACCCTGTTTTAAAAGCTTTTCTCTAGAGCATCAAGCCTAAAAACCAATGCCATATATTTACCCATCCATATTTTTGCACATTCTCATTTTTAAACATGAAGACCTCTGTGCTTTTTATTCCATGCAATATCCTTCACATTGCTTCCCCTGAAAGTACAATAAAAAACTAATAAAAGATTGAATACTCTGGTTTTATTTTCATTCCCTATTGAACATAGATCAAAGCATATCTCTACCATATATTAATTTACCAACAGTTTTTCTATTTATATCTTTCTTTGTAGCATAGGTATATGATGTGTATTACCTCAGGAATAATAATTAAAGCTTTCTTAATTTTGCTTAATTTCAATTGCTTTTATTCTCTTTTTTTATTTAGAATGCAATTTGTTTGCATGCAAACAACTGCCAAACTCTACAGCATTATAAATAAATAACTGAATTTTGAGACGTAAATTCAACTTCTTGGGGTATAAATGGAACAGTGATAAGGCTCTGAAATGCACTACTTACTCCCACTCACACAATAAGCATCTCATAACTCACTGGAGGCCTGTGAGTTCCCTATCCTAAGATTTAAATTTCAGAAGAATGCCAGCGTGCTTCTATACCTACAGGCTTAAGGATTCACAGAGGCAGGTTTTTTCAGTTTCATCATTTTGAAGGCCTGATAAACAACAAGAAACAGGAAGTACCAGAAAGCTTTAAAACAGCATACACATGTACTAAATATATATGTATATGGAAAAGATACTGTTCTGGGGGTAGTTCTGTACGAACACAGCAGGGAAAGCAGTGCAGGCACTGTTGATGTTACCAGGTTTCCTGACACTTCTGCATGGGTATCCATATGAGAAATCCAGTCTGTCTCCAAACAATACAGAGAGCCTTCATCCACATGAAGCCCAGTCACAGAGGCATGCTGGGCAAGATGTCTGATGGGTTGGGGAAAGAGGCTGACAGTATAAAAGGAGAGCTAAAATTTTTTCTAAGAAAAGAAATCAGGAATTCAATAAAAAGAGTAGGACTGACAAAACCTGGAATCTGTGCCTGGTGTCAGCAGTAAAGTGGAGGCAATGCTGCACGAGAAGAGAAAGTCACAAATACAAGAAACAGACTGAAGACTAATTATTTATCAGAAAAAAAACTTCCTGTGAATGCAAACTCTTTCCAATATACTGCATGCTGTCATTTCTTGCATATGCACCTCTTTTCCCTCAATTCATTAAAAAAAACTGACAACCCAAAAAATGACAAAAAAAAAAAAATAGCTCTCCACGGTATGTTTGACTTTATAAATCCTAGTAGTGTTGGGTGGGCTTTGGTTTTATATTGTGTTTGTATACGACAATAACAAAGGTGAAAACGCTGTTTAGATAAACTATAGAATCACATAGAAATGCTCTTAACAAATTGATCTAGACTTCAATATTCCTAAAACTGACATCTACCTTTGAAGTTCCAACAAAATACATTCACAACCTACAAAGAAGTCAACAAAAAAACCCAATCAAACCTACACAACAGAGGCAACAAACAGGAAAAAAAAAATCAGTCATGAATCAGTATCATTCTCTGAACAGAAATGTCATTTCTTCAAGTACCACTAATCTGGATTACATATATCAGAATCAAAGAACTGCACTGGGTAAGACCAAATCCTCCAACTGGCTCTGTATCTTGTCTCCAAGAAAAGCCATAAATAGATACCAAGAAACAAAAAATACCCTCCCTGCCTCCAGCTATTTCCAGTTCAGGAATTTCTGGAGCCAGATGTAGTTCCTGCACATTCAGAAATTCTCAATTAACATCTTTCTCACTTTGAATTGTTGAACATAAATGGTATTTCTGTAGAACATACCTTTTCTGTTCCTGATCTAGTCTCAACAACTCACAGAAAAAAAATACAGTATTCATGCATATATGGAAGAACTTAATTGTTCGCAGTTTTTAGTGCTTCCTTCACACTGCAAAGTTGATTCAGAAAGTCTACCCTATCAGAGAAGTCAGATGAAAAAGTTTCAGTAAAGATTTTAAAAAGTTGTAAAACTTCAGTAACATTACTCCTCAATTGTATGCAGCAAACACAGAATTCTTGCCTGCACTGTGGTTTTAGATGACCCATATAACTTATTTGTGACATTGTTACTGCAGAGTAATGGAGATTCATAAACTTGGGCTAATAAAAGTTTTATGGCGCAGCATATCAGCATGTAATATTTCTCAGTATAATGAAAGAAAAATAGATATAGTTTAACACCATGCACTCAATCCCCAAGTTGACCTAGAATTGAGAATGCCTTGCCAACAGCTCCCTTCATTCTAGGACAGATAGTTTCCAGATCAAACCGAAACTGCCACTTCATCAGCTATGAGAGACATTGATTGTCCCAGGTATTCGCTTACAAATAATGCATAATTATTTAAAAGAAGGCCATGCAATGACATGACACAAACTTATGATGTTAATTCCATGCCCATGGAAGTCGCTGAAAGTCTTGACAATCAGTGAACTGTAAAGATGTAGGAGATGGAGATTTCAGCAATGTTTCAGAAAAGCATAATTGACACACATTTATTCAGATTTCTCAGTAAAATGATAATGTCAAATATGTATAAAACACTAAAACGCTGAACTTAAACATCTGTGCAGCATTTGAAGAGACATTTAGGAGCTCTGCTACAAATCTGTGCAATTTCTTCAAGACCCGACGTAGGGCTGCAATAACCATCTCTTGCAGATATTGGAATTCTTACCTGCATCTAAGGAAGGCAGGTTGTCTTTCCCACTTATGCCTTCAGTGGCTGTACACTCACGAACCAATGCACACTGCAAAAGAAATACAATCACAAATGTGACATTCAGGGGTCTGAAATAAATCCATGGCAGTTTATAAGAGGTAGGCTGAAAACCGTCACTGATAATAATATAAACTTTCCAAGTATTAATAATAATTCACATTTTTATTTTTATATTTCTGTTCCAAGATACTCTAACACAATCAGAATTATATCCAAGAAAACGACAAAATATGATCAGCTGTTCCATAACAAACAGAAATTATTCCTACCAGTATAATGGCAGAAATGTTGAGAGGTATTAATAGTCTAGCTTAGTAAGTAATTTTATTATAAGAATAGGGCACTTTAATTTAAAACAATTTTTGAAAAATTTTGTGCTTTCAAAGAGGTTTCTTTAGGCAAAGCAGTTTTCACCTGCACAGTGCAAGAAAACACTTCATTAATTTTTAAACAAGGGAGAAGTAAGAAGCACGAAGAAGTCCTTAAAATGTGCTCAGATTTTGTGATTGAAGTAATTTGTTATACAAGTGAACTGGAATATTGCTTTGATAAGATTAGGAGGTACGCCTCCTACCCTCATCCAGAAAACAAATGGGAGTCTCTAAAGGTCATAGGGAGGGAGCTCTGTTCCTAGGGCTTCCCCAGTTCCCACCAGTTCAGTGGAGAACATAAGGCAGAGAACAACACGTGATATACATTCTACCAGGCAATATCTGAAAATGAATTTAACCATCACCTTCCTCTTCTATGAGAAATTCCTGCCCTTAGTTTATCTAAAACTGAGCAAACCCAGATCAAAACTTATTTATTTTACATTAATTTAATAATTCAACATTCTCACAATTGCATCCTCATTATCAACATATAAACAAAGTCTGTGCTACAACTAATTTGTACAAACCAAGGACTCCAAGACAACAGAAAATACATCGATCATGAGTCTGGTCTCTCTTTACAAGTATTAAAAACCCCTGGAAAGATGCTATTAAAGCCTTCTGTCTCCCCCAGGCCAGACAGAGCTCATTAATTACATCTCAGATAATTGCAAGGAGTCTCATTCCACATTTTGCAGTGGAAGAAAATCAAAATAAAAGAGAAGGCTGAAAAAACAGCTCATTATTGTGCAAGTTTTACAGGTCAAAATCAGAATGATTTCACGGCATTTGTTGGCTTTTTGGAACAGTTCACACTCATCTACTGTTTTAAAAAGGCATTGAAGTCCTCTGAGATAAATAGTGGAAAAAAGTGTGAAATTTACACTTAGAATTTGACGCAAAAGCAGACTGGTTTGGCTAAGCAGAAAAGATATTGAAAATAGTGTCCTTTAATCAAAAAACAGACTTATATGTAACTTCCAAACCAAAAAAATACTGCATTCCCTGTAGCAGTATTTCCTTTCTTTTTATTCATGAAGAACAGAATATACCATGGTGTTAAGCAGTAAACCATCGTGTTAGGGCTACAAAAATTGTGTGCTCCCATGAAATGCAGATGAACCTCCCCTCTGCAAGGGAATTCACCTCTTCTTTGGTTTGCCTGTCTGTCATTCTTCCCAGCTTTTCAGTATTGTGGGCACAGATTACACATAAAAATCAACATGAACAGGATTTCAAGGGCAGAAACTAGAGCAGCTATCCAAGGAAAAAAGAAGCTGTACTTATGGCATCTCTCTGGACAGTTTTTGATCAGAAGTGATCAAATACATTCAGTTGAGATAAAAATAAGCTATTTTTTTCTTAAAGAAGGAAAGGGCCTAGGAAACTCAGGTTAGAATATTACTCTGTACATTTTCATGAGTTTTTTTTTTATTTGAGGGAGATAAGTGTACACAGTACTTACTCCAGAAATTTTGTTTTAAGTCCTTAACCCAATTTGGTAATTAGTATTTTAGGCATCTGGTACAATTGATCACTCTAATTAACTTCGTGCAATAAACTGAGTTTCTACCTTTTGATCCTGAGTATCTGCTGTGATGTGGTCTGTTTCCCCCTCCTCTAGCTCTCCCATCTTCACAAGATTGACTTCAATGGTACCAACTGTCTTTCCACCATCAGATGTTCTGGAAAAAAAAAACGACCCATGACACTGGGTCACTTGCAGCATCAAATTCTTTCAATTAAAATATTATCAGTAAATACTTCGTGCCCTCTCTATTCTGTAAAGCTGCAGTCACCTGTCTTGAATTGGTTATTTACCATCACAAATCAAATGTTAACAATGAGGCAACTTCTCAGGACAATGAAAGTTTTTATCACAAAACTGAGGATGGGTAAGTGCTATAAATGGTGCATGGATCCAAGAACACTGCCAAGTTTTCATTCTAGACCTTATCCTGTCTGTGGACCATTGGATATAAAGGGCTGTAACACTGCACCAATATTCCACTTAGGATCTGCAATCCCACTGCAGAGTACTGGCTTTGCTTCCTAACAATCTGCAAAGAAAGGACATAGTGTATTAATAAAACCCCTGCAAAACCAAAACAACAAAACTAATTTGAACATCACATTTCCCTTTGTAATCCCTCCACAGAGAAATTATTCAGAATCCATCCCATTTCTTGAACTGTATGGGAATGGTGGTACAGTTACAGGCGAATTCCTTTATTATCATCTCCATAAAGAGTTTACTTTCAATTAATCAAAACCAAATAACAATTCAGATGTACATCTCCAAGAAAAGAGTATCATTGACTACCTTTTGGAAGAAACAAGGGTTTAAACTCCTGAAAGATACCAAAATACTTTTTCAGCTTTCACTGGCAGCACAGCACCAAGGTTAATGGCACAGTCTATCTCCCCTGGCTTATTCTGAACAGCTGGATTTTTTGAAAGGAATGAAAGAAGAGTAACAGATCATTTCATAATAATGAGGAAAGGGTAACAAAAGGCACCAAGCAAAAATAGGCAAAAAGGAAATTATGAGAATAAGTTCAGCACAATTACAAAAACACAGCGAGGAAGAAGAATCAAAACAAGTATGTGTGGGGCAATACTGTGTATTTTCTGAGCAGTGGAAATGCAGATTGATGAATCAGGAAAAAAGAATACACAGAAACGTTCAATGTCATAAAATCATAAAACCACAGAATAATGGAATATACTGAGTTAGAAAGGACCTATTAGAGTAAACAAGTCCAACTCCTACAGTAAAATCTCAAAAAATAGCTACCCCTAAGCTTCCAAATTAAATAATTATTTTCCTTGAAAACCATTAGGCTTTAATATGCACTCAGTAGAATACACTCATCTTGCAACTATGCAAATCTGGTCATCTATAAAACCTTGCAAAATAAACTTAATTCTTCATATTTTACATGTGTAAAACTTCATCTGCTCTAAGCCAAATTAATTACTGATAATAAAGAAACTATTAAAAATGAACCAGTTCCAGATAGTTTTGCAATTGAAGAAGCATATACTAATTAACAAAGTATCCAGAAGAAAAGTAATGTCTTCAGTGTCCAAATGGTGCTTATGAGCAGAAGTATGTAATAATTTTGAAATGCATGAGAACAATTTAAAGGCCTTCTGAATGAAGAACTTCCCCTAGGTTGCTACAGCCTTGTGGTTTGACTTCACTTCTTTTCTTCTTCTTGTGTCAAACTGGCACCCAAATTAGGCTCTGCCAACAAATGCACTACAGCATTCCCAAGCAGAAAGGGAATACAGCAGATGTCACCAAATCACACAGATCTTTAAAAGCCAAAGTGTGTGGTTATAAGACTGAAATTTTTTCATCAGCTTAAGGAGTTCTGATCAAAGTGTCAAGTGAATAAACTGACCCAAGCCAACAAGGCCTGTTGCTCCACTAAAATGGAAATGCTACACTTTCCCAGTCCTTGTCTCTTGTTCTTTAGAATCCTAAATATTTCCCTTGCTGCTGTTATTAAAAGCTTGGCCCCAGTATGACAGTGAGCACTGCATGGCTTGCCTGCATGAGGAGTAATACGTATTTTGTATGGGTTTAAAAACAGTGATTGATGTAATTTCACTTTTACATATTTTTTATTATTATTTTCTTCTCAAAATCATTCCTGTTCTGGTCTAATACATGTGCAATATTACAATCGGGAACATGCATTACCTGTAAGAGAAGGTAATGCAACACAATAAAACTAAACAGTGGGACTTGTTGCATTGTAGTTGCACTTCTTTATCCAGTTCTTATCTTCCCAAACAGAAATATAAAGACACAATTTAACAAAAAAAGCCAACAACAACAAAGCCACCAAATCCCAAAACCAAAGTTTCTTTTGAATGCTATAGGCATACAAATCAACAGAGAGCTCTATAAATGCCCAGGGCAAAACTGCTGTGAGCAGTGTCGGACTCTGTGATTTTAAAAACACCAGCAGTGCGTGACAGTCTTCAACTACTTGAAGACATGCATTTCAAACTTTCCAGTAATATGAGATTAAAATTTCACTTGAAAGAAAATTAAAAAAGAGAAACAGAAGTGATGCAGTGAGAAAAAAAAAACAAACAAAACAAAAACAAAACCAAAAAACTTAGTGGTCTTTAGTAGGATAAAACTTTAGAACTTTAGTAGGATAAAAACCTGTATAATTTTACTTTGCACTAACACTACTGAGCACACACACGTATGTACACACTTCATGTCCTTTGCCCGCAGAGATGTGAAGAGCCTCACATATACACACTGTTCAACACAGCATCAGAGAAAGAATTACTTGGTTTCAGGATACTTCATAATGCATTAGGATGAAATCAGCTTATTTGCTGTAGTTTAATAAAGCTGAGAAGGACACTCTGCACTCACATGGTGAAGTGAAGATGATCCCTGCATCAAATTGCTCTCAGTCATAAGAGAGGAGATACTATATCCCCACAGAACAAAAGACTGCACCTTAACAACCTGCATAGGGTGAGTTGGGATGTGGGATACTGCAAAGAGAATAAAGCCAGTATCAACATTAAAAGCCCATACACGGGACAAAGTCCACCTGGCTTATGGAGCTGGAAAATTGCTGATATTTTTAATACGCTGGGACAAGGATCAGCAATCATCTGATACCTGTCAGCAGAGCATCTGCATTTGAAATAGATTTCTCTACCATCCCAAGTCCTTAAGGATCCCCAGGTCAGTACTAGCTCCCTCAAATGTGAGGGAAGGAGATAGCCAGTAACACCATGAGCAGCAGGAATTTGTGCCCACCTTATTACTTCTGGCCATAAAGTGTTGACCAAGGCATCCATAGCGGAAGACAGTAATAAGCTAGTGATGGAAAAGTAAGTGAGCTAGATGGACTGAGAACAGCAGTCATTTGCCTCCGATGGTGATCTCATCAAGTCTCATTACTACATGTTGAATATGCAAATTTAGGCCTGCTAATTGGTTCCCATGGCCATACATCTTTTTTCCAAAGAAAAAAAAAAAAAAAAAAGAAAAATATTCAATAACACAAAGAAAAAAAGGAAGCAGACTTCAGGTCTGCATGGCTGTGTTAATTATAAAAGAAAAAGTGACCGCCTGAAAAGCAAACTGCACAACTGAGTCTAGCAGGGAACCCCTTTCTCCAGTCTTTAAACACAATAAATGCAATTAGCAAAGGCTAACCCACTTTGTCATAAAATTAATTTATCCGCTGGTATATTATATTTTGGTATATCCAAGCACAAAAGTATTGTACTTACAGAAAAATGTTTATTTGTGAATTCACAGTGAAGCCTATTACAACAATCGACACTGGTTCCACTGTAATACAATACAACTGTAAATAAAATTCTGTTGCATTCTAAGATAAATAAACAAAATTTTGCAATGCTCACTTCCTTGTGTTTTCATTATTTCAATGCGTAGTTGATTAAGTTTCATGTCAGAACACATTTCACCTCAACTGTATTGGAGATTTGCCTGACTTATAAAGTCAAGCTGCAGTTGACCAGCTTCCTGAGGTGGATGACACAACATGAAGCAGCCAAGAAACAATTTCAGGAGGGAGACCAAGTATGACTAGTTATAGACAGATATCCATTGAATTTAAATAGAGGAAAGCAGCTAAATATATAGCATTTTATAGTCATCATTTGCTAGGGAAGTTATGCTAAAGACATAAATGACTGCAGAAATTACTGCACAGCTTTCCAGATCTCTCTAGTTAGTTAAACTTTGTGAATATTCTACTACTGAAGAGCAGTTACATGTTTTCTGACCCACTGAACTACAAGCTGTTAGGAGAGAGGGAAATTAAGAGGACGTTTTTGTCAAAAATAGCTAGGTTTATCTCCTTTTTTTAAAGAAAGTTCAGTCCTGTCCAAGATTAATGAAAAGAAGACAACTAAAATTAGATATCTAGACAAATAGATATTGTCCAGGAGCTTAAGCATTGACACATGATTGAAGAAGTCTATATAGTACATGATTGACAGACAGAGATACAATCTCCCAGAGAATCTATTGTAGATGCACCTTATTTTTGCAGAGAACACAAGACAGCACTGTTGTCTTTTTCCTCTGCTACTTCTTACATGTAACTAAATGGAAATCATATAAAAATTGCCTAAGATAAAGGAGGCCTTCCTGGAAACAGGCAAACTACCACCACAGGGAAAGGGGCTAATAGAAGTACTGATTGCTAGCTCTTTGCAAAAAAACAGAGACCTCAACTAAGAAAAAAAAAACCCAAAAAAACAAACTAAAAAGCAAAAAAACAAAACAAAAAAAAAAAAAAACCAAAAAAACCCAAAGAAAACACAACCCAGAATTGGGTTATTTCAGTATGCTGTTCTTAACTGAAAGGCATGGTAAAAATTATGCTGTTCTTAACCGAAAGGCATAGTAAAAGATCCTCTAAATTGAACTTAAAAATTAAATCTTCTTAAAAAAAATCAGCTTTTATTAGTAAATTATCAGCCAGTATACCCAGCTCTCATTTAGAAAGAAAAACAAATTTCTTTCATTTAGAAAGAAAAATAAATGATTTTATTTTTTTAATGACACACTGTATCATATAGCAATATTAAGAAATATTCTCCCACTGAAAAATACTTTTGTTGCATTCAACAGCCCATTTTATGCCATTCATCATCACAACTGTATGAGAAAGCTGGAAGCAAGTGACATTACATTATCATTACAAAATGAAACACGCAAGTCTATAGAAAGCATCTCTCTTTTTACTGGAAACTGCAATCCCAAAATTGCTAGTAACTAAATTCCTCTGACAACATCTATTGTGTACACTGAAGTAATTCTACAAATCGACCTTTTTGTCTTTTGATGATTAGCTACACGCGCAGAGATCTACCAAAAACCAGTCAGCCATCAGTTTAGGGCACCTTTATGGAGAAGAAAGGACAATCAAAAGAAAAACTTCTTTTGCAGAGGTTTTGTAACTTGTGTCCCTAATCACTATTAAGGTACAATGGTAGGAAAATGGAATAGAGCTTGGGGTGTCAACAGTAAGAATTTGTACACTCTGCACAAAATAACAGAAAAATACAAGAATGTTCCTTTGAAAACACTTTTATGTTGTTACATTGTACCTCAGAAAGACAATGGAAAGACATAATAACTAAAAAAAAAGGAAAACAAAAAGAAAACTCTGTTAAAAATTAACCAGATGCTATAATTACACCAATTTTTACAGGGCACACCACAGACCTATTTCTGGGTCCTTAAATCTCTACTTTAAATCTAACAAAGGAATATCTCAATCACAGGCATGCCCTGATAAACTCCTATCCAAAGAATATCAATAAGAATTAAATAGAATTTCATGCTTTGACATGCCCATTGATATAGTCTCTATCCTCCTGAGAGGTACTAATACCGCAGGGTGATTAGAGGAAAGCAAGCTTAAATTAGCAGACTGCTCTGGTTAAACTTTTGAAAGGTTAGGATGCTTTTCTTAAAAAAAATCCAACTGATTAAACCCAACCATTTAATGTGTCTGCAAATAAATTTAATCAGCATATTTGTCTTTTAGTGTTAGCTGAACAAATAGGACAACCAAGACTAAAAGTATTAATTACAAACAAATTTTCCATCTATTTCTTGTGAGTTTTCCATTTTAACTTTTTGATTACAAATTGAATGGCTGAGATACAACATACTTACTCTGAAACTGAAGCTTTCCATTCTGTCAATTACTGTGCCACCTGTTGGAGGCAATCTTTCAGATCAAATTTTCAATATGTCAGAGTAGGAAAATTTATCCCAAAGAGCTAAAGACAACTTGAATTCCTGCAAGAATAGATTCTTACAATCAGTAAGCTGGAATTCATTTACCTAGCCATCGATTCCCATAGGGAACAGTCAGTTCACATTTTATCAAATCAGATTTTTTTGTTAGACAAAGTTATCTTTCTGTCAGGCATGGCATTTTCTGTTTGGGAAAAATTAAAATCAAAGTATTTCTTTAACTTTGCCCTGCAAACTACACACTCATATACAACTACTCCTGTTGAAATAGGAAAGCATGTGCCAAAATACTTCAAGAAATTTCCATTCCTAAAAAATCTCTGAATGGGTCATACTTTGCTCCTTAAAACAAATTAAAGTTGTCTTTCTGCGCTCAGGGTAACAAATGTAACACAACTTTCCCACAGCACCTATGTACAACATCCCAGGCACAACATATGCTGGTGTCTCAGTTCTCCCAGTCACAGCTTCTTTCCTCCCAAAATGTTGCCTTTGCAGACACATGGAGCTTGAGCAGTAGCTCTGTGAAGTTTAATTGTACCTTGCCAGTAATCCCAATTAAGCCTCCATTGTACTTGCAAAAATCAGCTCAATAAAATCCCTGCAGTATATAAAGTCCAATTAATTTATTCTGAAAATCACCATCTAAAAGGCTGCCCCTAACCTTCCAAGGTTTTGATTAGTATCTTCATTTATCTTAAGCCATGCAAGACAGCATCAGGGGTGATAAATGATTTTTTTTTCCCTTCAGTGCACAGCTTTAAGATGTATCTGCTCAGCCCAGCCCTAGGTTTTGAACATTGTCTCTGACCCTTCTGCAGCTCTGTACCCTGTCACTGATTAGAGTCGTACGTCACAACCCCCCTACAATTTCAGTATGGCTGCATATAACAGTGAGCTTAGGAGACCACAAGCATTTTCACATGGGAGAATAATTTCAAAAATTAGGACCACCTTCTTTAAGCATGCCTAGTAAACAAACCAAACTGTACACTGTTAATTCTTTAAACCACACACACCAAACAAAACTGAGGCTCTTATGTTCCTTTCTAAAGGAAACTTTGAATGAATATTCCTATGCCAAGTTCCCTGCAATTCTTCCATAGGTTATCATAGTATAAAATTACCTTTTCTAATCTGGCACCTGGGAAGCTTCAGGTTATAGGGTTGATATTTAATTTTGGTGTTTAATTTTGAATTTGTACATGGCAGAATTAAAAGCACTTCAAGTTGTCATTTAATATACCTGATGGAACATGGAGTTAAAAACACAGTCAAGCATCAATCATAGAATTGTATAGGCTGAAAAAGACCTTTAAGAGCATTGACTGAACCCATAAATCCAGCACTGCCAAGTCCACCATTAATTCATGTTCCCCAGGGCCACATCTACATGTCTAATAAATAGCTCTAGGGATAGTGACCCCACTACTTCCCTGGGCAGCCTGTTCCAGTGCTTGATAACCCCTCCTGTGAAGATTTTTTTTCCTGATATCCAATCTAAACCCCACCAGGAGAAACTTGGGGCCATTTTCTCTTGTCCTCTGACTTGCTACATCTTGGGAAAAGAGACCAACCCCCACTTCACAACACCTCCTTTCATGTAGTTGTAGAGGGTGAATAGGGTCTCCACTGAGAGCCTACTTTTCTCCAGGATAACCACTGCCAACTCCTTCAGCCATTCTTCATCTGACTAGTGCTGCAGACTCTTCCCTACCTTTGTGCCATTCTTTGGATGAGAAATTACAAGGGTTAGTAACTCACTGTGATTTACAACAGAAGGAAACACTTACCTGAGGGTAAGGATCAACTGTTGATCCTTTGACTTTACCAGATCTCCTACTCTAAAAGTTGCACAGCCCAGGAAGCTTCGCTACAAATCAAAGCAGAAAGAAAGGATAACATATTCATTCATTTCGGTTACTTCTTTTGGTCTCGCACTTGAAAATTTTTCTTTGGTGCCTAGAAAAATATTGCATTTCAATATAACAGTTTGATACTTTATCCACTAGACACTTTTTTGTGCAGCACAATTATCAGTTTTTATGGGCAGGAACCTTTCTCTTTTCCATTAAGAACAGTCTAACAGCCTGACAAAATAACAGATTGTAAGATGTACAGCCACAGGAAAATTTTCATTCAGTACAAGTATTTACATTGTACATCTATTTCTTCCTATTTTTCCAATTTCTGGATTACAAGAAGTTCTAAGTTTTCGGTGTTTTACCAAAATTGTTCTTGTTACAGTTTTTCCTCAAGCCATTGGCACTACCATCCATGTATTCCAAATATGAATGTATTTGCTAGGAAGGTATTTTTAAATTGAGTACAGAACAAGTTTATTAATAGAAATAATATATTTCTCTAGTTCTTGGCAATGTTTTAAGTACTGTTTTCCTCTATGACCATTGTAACCTATTCACTACATTAAAACTGCAGAGAAATGTCATAATGCAACTAGAATGCCTAAAGTTAAATTAAGCTACATCACTGTATCTTTTTCTTCTATAAAAATCATTCATCATATATTAAAAAGAAAGTACAAAGAGGAAAAAGGGTTAAATCTTCTTTTGCACTTTGGCTATTTTTTAACCTCTGCTCATATCCTGCTCGACATTGCTGAAATCCCATTTTGTCAGCTTGGCCAGCAGTAGTATTTTAGCCTTGGGAAAAATGGGCAAGGAACTAACAGCCTACAGCCATCTTCTATCAATTTATCTTTCAAATATACAACACAATATCACTTGCTCTAAATAAACTGTAATGAGATCGTGACATTATGTTTAATTTTTTGCAAGAAAACAGTAAGAAGGACACAGAGTTTGATATTTATTACATAACACTAAGTTTACTGTTGGAATGGCAAATTAGAATTCCAGGCGAAATTATATACATTGTTGGATATACAAATTAAAGAAGAATCAAGTTGCTCTGAGTCAACAGAGGTTGCCTACAGAGAGCAACGTTCCCTTCAGGGAAAACAGAAAAGAATTTGTCGCTGCTGAGAAGAGTAACTTCCTCTGGTTAAAAAAACCTTTCAGCCAGCTTTTTTTCAGAAAAGCCAGCAGGATGTTGAGTGTTGGAATGCAAAAAATAAAGCTCTACACTAAGGTAAGTTTTCTTCCATATACAATGTACAATTCAAAAACCCATTCTGAAATTAGGCAAGAACCAACACTGCAGTTGGTAAACTGCAAACTGCAGGTCCGCAGTTTGGTAAACTGAGTCATCAGGTATGGCTTGTTCCCATCAATGGCACAGGCTTAGATTTCCTAAGCAGCATGTAAGCAGCAAAGGAAAAAAGAGACAAGTTGAGAGTCTAGGGAAGGCTGGAAAAACAGTGAATCTGGGAAGTGATGAACATGAAGAAAGGAAGAAAAATAATACAGCCACACAAGCAAAGATCAGCAAAGTTAGTTTTCAGTGCCAAAATGAAAGGTGCTTCTACAGAAAAGACATCCAGGTGCAGCACATGGTGATGCACAGCCTTGCTGGAGTGAAGACACAGATGGTTCTGTCTTCCTTTAGATGAGAACATGAGAGTGTTTCTACACTAAAACTCTGTGGTCACACATTTAGCCCAGATTATTTATCTTCTTCCAAGAGCATATCCTTCTTCATACTGTAAGAATGCATTCCACAGCACTGTGTCTCTATGGCAGCCTTTACTCTGACATTTCATGACATTTGAGTGCTTGTATTTGAAACCTGACCATTGGGAAAGGGGAAGAGGGGTATTTGGAATTAAACTGATATAAGGTTTGGTCACCTGGGGCTTCTTTCTGCAGCAAAATAGAACCATAAATATATTTAAGAATCCTAAGTCAGAATCCTCATGTGACCACAGCCAAGAGACAACTACATTGCGCTCATAAAGTCAAGGAGCTTTGGCCATTGTACCCACTAAACATGTCTAAGCATCAGATCTACTTCTCCAGTGTCATGAAATTACAGGTGAATGATTTTAATGGCTTAAAACATTCTACTTAGTTCTCTGTTTCATATTTTTATGCTTATTTAGAAAAAAAAGAAATTCTTTGCTTGACAACACAGAGCTATCTGCAAAATCAAATACAATTTTAAATGATCCCATGACCCAAATTAAAAGAGTTATGCTAATGTTCAAGGGGTTTAATATCAACCTGGAGAATACTTTTTCCATAGTGATTTAGATACCAATAGTCCACCCTGGGGCCTGAACTGGTAGTCTACAAACCAATCTAACTTTGCCCACATGACTTGGAAAGGCTTGAAAAATAGGCTTTAAGCAAAATTACTGCTGTAATGCTAATGGTAGAGTAACGTTCCTTTTGAATTTTGCTAGTGTGCTAGACACAACAATAAATCTTAAGATATGTGCCTTGAGTAGCTTGATAAATAATCTCAGCTAGCCAAAGAGAAGAGTCTCTAAAATAGCTATATGAAAAGTCAAAACATATTAATTATTTTACTAAGATTGAACTTGCTGCCAAACTACAGATTTTTCAAACACTAGCTGAAGTCTTGAAAACTATGCCAAGGAAGACCTAGTAAGGCAGAAAAGTCAACACCTTAGGTTAAAAATTTAAACCCCAGGTGTTTTACATATTTGCAGACAGATCTGATACCTGCAACAAGTGGTCTTTGTTCTTTTATTCAGCTCTAGGAGGACCAACCTTTCCCACCTCGACCAGGTGTCCATATTATCTGGGAGGTTTTAGCCCTCTCAGAAAATTACTTCCCAATACCTTCGTCAAATGCTCTGTAGATCTACACAAAAAAATAAGTCCTCTATATGTTGCCAGTTTAACTTCTGACAACACAAACCAATGACAACTCCTGCTCCAGAATGTTTGATACCCTGCACATGAAGACCAGAAGGTGACAGCCCAGGCTTCCTGAGGCAATGCCATTCCAGACTCTCAATCTCATCCAGATTGCTTGTATGACATTAGCAAGGAGTTTACATGGTTGTGCTTGTCTCAGAATAGCTTCCGTTGAAAAAGATTTTCAAAGAGATGTGAATGGGATTACATCAATTCATGAGACTACCACTCCTGCCTTGATTATTTTATTCATTTAACCAAAAACTTTTGCTATTAAAAAAGCTTCTTAGGTCGTGTTGAGCCCTGAGTGTTTGTGCCTGCCAGTGAGATGAAAAAAAAAAAAAAATCAGTTACTGAAAATAATTGCTTACCCCAACATCTGCTCTTGGTTCCTTGTGATCAAGTAGGACACTGGTGCGGACCTGAGAGAAAGGAGGGGGGGAAAAAGGGCAAGAAATCATTATTTTTTTTGTTGCTGCTTTCCAATTAGAATGAAAGAAGTTCTCATGCCTTTCTTTCCTCATATTTTTGACATTTTGGAGATAAATTTAAATGGAGCTATATATGTATATATAATTTATAATAACTAGTAATTTAAGCATAATATATGCTGGTTCCTGTAAAGAAAGTTTCCTACCACTGCCCTTTTATCATTCTGAACTTTCCTGAGTCTCTAAAGGGAGAAGAGCTGTGTTCAGTTGTTCCTTTCCTAAAAGGAGATTTTTTTTGCTGTAACTTGAGTGACAGAATACTTCATCTAGAGGTGTTATCTGGAAACAAAATTTTCAGCCTCAAGTGAAAGAGCATAGTATATTTAAAAGTATTTTCTCCAAATAAGTACTTGCCTTTGCAAACTGATCTGCAGCAGAAATCCTGAACCTCAGTCTCAGTGTATGACCCTGCCTCCTTCAGACACTTGCTAAGCATCTCTGAGGTGAGAGATGTTTCCTTTCAGAGAAGGAAAGCCTCTATATTCTCCCCTACAAGGGACCTCCTGTTGTCCCCATATTTTCTGCAAGGTGGAGCTGCCACTGTACTCAACTACTTTCATTTCACAAGAACAAGTATGGGATAATCTGACTTCCTTTTCTGTATTTCCCAAAATACAGCACAGGTTGGTGTGTGTGTCTTCAGTATCTTTAGAATTTTACTGTCGAGGGGTGGTTGACAACAAACAATTGATTAAACAGCAAAAATTAGATAGAAAATGTATAAGAAGACCTCTGTGACATCCCTGAGGGCCCGCCTGGGCCAAAACCAGCCCTTTGGAATAACTTGCTATTAAAAGCAATGCACAAGGGAGAATACACTGAGCATGCATATCTGTTTGATAACCTAGCCTAAATAACAAATATTCATTCCCCAAGAACAAACTTTTGGCTTGATTTCCAAGTAAAACTCAAACTCATTTTGTAAATTTCTCTGCAAAAGAGTATTTTTTTTTCCATGCCCTCAAATGTGACCCTCAATTCTTCTATTCTAGCTGCAATTTAGTACACAAAAATAAATACTCCTTTAAAGCAAATATAATTTGTCTGTCTGTTATTCTAAATACATGTTGTGATAAAGCATCAATATAAAGTCTATCACAAAGATTTGACAAAACAGAACCACAGCTTTTCTCGGTCAGCTCTTATCCCTTAATTCCCTATAGTGAGAACATTGTTTTTCTCCACAAAAGCCTGAAGATAGTAAAAAATGCTATAATTAATTTAGTAAGGGACCGCATACTTTAGAAATCTGTGGGAGTCCTCATTTGGATGCAATTTTACATTTAGATTTTCCACACTAATACATTAGCAACTCCAAAGCATTTAGTGATCTACAGATACCAAGTATAAAATATTCAATAACTATATTTGTATCTAAAATTAACCTTTAAATGCTTCAAGCCATGAATGAAAATTAAATTACTGACTTCTTCTTGTTGGTGATACCCATCTTTCCCTTTTGAAGCTGAGGAAATAACTTAGAACAATCTGTTTCTTAAAAGAAAGATGGAGTACCAACACCAGGACAAAAATGCTTTGTCATTTTAAAATGCTAAAAAGCTGTTCTATGTGCCAGCCTCAAAGAAGTGACATCCAGCCTAACAAGAACTGAGTGTTTATATTTTCCAATTATTATTATTATGGCTATTTATTCAAGAAAAATAAACTAATAATGTAGAATTACCATTCTTCTTCATCATTTACTTATGTATTTGTAATCCAGCTACAGTTCAGCAAACATTTTAAAAGATGTACATGGTTTTGTATGATACTAAGTTGTGCTTCACAGTTAAAGTGTCTTTTATGCATACTGAAATCAAGAAAATTCAACACTCATTTAGAATCATAGAATATTAATTCCTTCTTTTGCTGGATAAAATATCAGTTTAGGAGAACATATTTCAGCTTTTCTGACCCAACACAGACAGGGAAAGGGATGTCAACACCGGACTAACCTAGAGCCTTCCATATATAAAAGCATATTCCTGAATTTCAAATGGATTGAAAATACAGAAACCATTCCTGTTGCATTTTGCAATACTTTTTGGTTCAGCTATGTTTGCTTGTTTTCATTTGGTTTTAACCCCTTTATAACAGGTAGCTGGACAGCCAGATGTAACTCTGTCTTTGGTGGGATTGACATTAGATTCTCTTCTCCCCAAAATATATTTTGTTTGAAATTAAATCTAGTATCTTGATACAAGTGTGTGCAAATATATGTAGTTTTAGAAACAGTTTTACTGTCTGATATTTATTAAAAGAGAAGCCACATACGTGGATGTAAATACATAGATGGGTGGTACAGTCTGATCCCTTTCAGGTTGTCTGTTGGTTGAGTTCCTGAACAAACTCTCTGAATGCTGCAATTATTGGGGTATCATTATGGGATGTTCACACAGGCCTCATTATAAACATAACATCAGCTCACAAAAACTTATAAGGCATAAGAAACAAGTCAGTTCTAGTCCCAATACATAAAATGGAAGAGAAAAAAATGGAGATAAATACAGAGGATTTGAAAGGTCAGATATCCTCCTAGTGCATTTCCTGATTAAACAAACTGCCACACTTTTTAAAACCTTGTCACAAATCAACTTTTCCCCACTGGCACCATCTAGAACAACTACAAAATATAAATGCAAACAGAAAGTCAGATTTTAATCCCAAACATCTACTACTCTGTTAGAATTTCAGTTTTTTCATTCTTTGCTCTAGGTTTTCCTGTGCAAAATGCAAACCTCTGAGTGGGGAGTTCATTTACAACTGGGGCAAAGACTAGGCTTCCGTGGAATAGCACACACTACTGCTTTACCTCCCCAGACAAGAAGAGATCACAAAGGCATGCAAGAAAGATAGCTTGTGATTTAGGCTAAATGCAAAAAGCTTTGTGACATTTATCAATTCCTATGAATTTGTTTGTAGAATAAGAGAGTTACCTTTTTATACCACTGTATAAAAAGTGGTATAAAGGCCCATGAGTATTATAAACACAGGTGATCCCGGTGGGAAGAAATGCTGATGTGTGACTCCAGTTCAGAAAGCTGAATGCTTTCTTTATTGTAACTATACTATAATACATTAATATACTCTTTAAAGGAGATACTAACACTACAGACCTACTTTTTCTAACTACCATATCTAACTCACTCACAACTCGTGACCCTCTCTGAGAGTCCAGCCACAGGTGGGTTGGATTGGCCACCAGGGTCAAACAATCCTCAACAGAATCCAATCAAGAAATCACCCCAGGTAAACAATTCTCCAAACACATTCCCCACGGGAAAAACAAGGAGAAGAAATAGAAATTGTTTTCTCTTTCTTTCCTCTATGAAAAATCCTGAGAGAAGAATGTGCCTGCCACATGTGAGCCTATTGGGAAAAGGGCAGTGGCAATGCCCTGGAGGCATGCAATAGGCCCCGGTTGTCCCCCATTGGTTAGGGGGAGACAGAAGGTTTCCCCCACGGTGCTCTGCAGCACTATGCTAATTTACCCCAGTTCTGTATTCCCCATCGGCCGTCCCTACCCCTTTTACCCCTATATGGTCTTGTTCTGGAATATTCCCTGCTCCCTGTTTCGCCATGCGCTAATGTAACCCTGCCTGTCCACCCTGGCACTGCCTATTGGCTCCTGGCCTTTGTACCGCCCCTATGCCCTCAGTTGATTTGCCCTGATGCTTTGCTCCACCCTCTCCTTGACATATTTATACCTTGGACCCTCCAATGTCTGTTGTCTTCTGTCCCTGGACTCCCAGGGACAGATTTCAAGCACTGCTCAAGCACTGCTCACAGGGCCTGAGGCAGTTGGGTCAGAAGAGGAAAAAAAAAAAAATCTCATTCCCATATGAATACCAGAAAACCTGTCCAAAAAACAGTGCTAGAAAAGCCAAGGAAAGAACTTGTACTCTAACCACTTATTTCAGGGGAAACCTGAGAGGACACAAGCCAAGGGTGGTAAAAAGCACATACAGATGTCTGATGAACACCCAGGTCAACTCAGTCTCACTTCAGTGTATGGCAGACAACATGAATTAAGGCAAGTATTACTGGATTGATCAGATGAGCTCAATGGCATCATAAAATTTCCAGAACATGATCTTCTGCCTCAAAATTTCAGCAAGAAAAAAATTCAGTGCCAGACCCTAATTACCCAAAGTTTCAGTGCCAGACCCTAATAACCCCTTGCTGGAACCCCATACAGAAGATCCTCCCGTGTCTCGCCTGCCTGCTAGCTGTGCTATGCTCGAGTGTGTGATTGTCGTGTGCCTGCCCAAACACTTTCCCTCTGGGGACGCTTGCAGGGAAGGTAGCGGCACTGACTGCCTCGCCGCAACACACCACAGCTTGTTGAACCAGGGAGAACACCAGCGGACAACAGTGGACACTCATGATATGCTTACTTTTCTGTAAATCTCATACAGAACAATATGCAATCAGTAATGCGTTTGTCACAGATACATCTGTTAAATTTCTCTAGGCATAGATCCTAAATTCAGCTTTAATGAACTGTCCTTTAGTAGAAGGCAGTTTTGTGTGATTAAAAGGAACGTTTCTTTCAGTCATTTGCCGCTCTCTGAGACACATTCTGACACATTGTCAAAGTACAGAAGATTTATTCACTGTCATTACTGAATCTTTTGTGCCTGCCCTTAATTAAAGCCTTTGTATGTCAGCTGACAATCAGAGGCCATGTTCAGAATGGACTCAAGTTTCACAAATAATGCTAGATCCTTCCCTTGGTTACTGTGGATTTATTCCATCAAATCAACAGAGGTTTCCAGTGACTTCCCAGTATTCACTGCTGTTGGCTGCTCAAATGCACTCTTCTGTCATCACTGCTGTACACTCCTGTCATCTCACAATAACTAAGTACACACATCAGGCAAGGCTAGGCGAGGCAAGATAAAAGAGACTACTGAAAGCAGTCACTGAAAAACTGCCTTGCACTCCTTCAATAAAGCACCTTCCAGGAAAGCATTCCCAACTTCAGTAAAACTGAAGTCGTATGGGAACACAACATGCACGTGCATTAACCTAGAGGTGCTCTGGGATGGCAACCATCTGCACCTTTCTGCTCCCACAGGGAAAAGAACACTGAACACTGCTAACACAGCCATACAGCTTCACAGACAGCTGCTATAGGCAGTCAGCCCCATCCTCACCACCACTGCCTGCCTGCCAGCTGGCACCACCACCCATTAGAGTCCAGGAGTTACTATTTCTTGGAATTTTTCAGTCAAAGAAATTTGCAGCTTCATGTATTTGTGCTGGGTGAGCTGGAAATGCCGAAATTGCTATGGGGCTCTGCAACAACATCAATCAGCTTTTATAGGACAGAACCCATTCCAGTGCATGCAGCAAACTGTTTTTTGAAAGAAGATATTTTGCATTTACCAGCTATTTACTTTCATCATATAGATGAACAATTTGCTAAATAGTTCTGATGCAAGAGTGGTGGGGCAGGAGCTGGATGTTCCTCTAGCTCTGGTCCAGGGTGTTTTCCAGATGCCTTCTGTCCCTTCTCTGTCATCAGAACTGAAGCCTTGTGAAGGCTGACCTAGAACAGAGGCTAGACAGAGTTAAAGAATAAAGTAGGTATTTATTAAAAGGCCTCAGTGGATCCACCTTGGGCAGCACAAGAACCCAGCCAGGGCTACACCCAAGATGAACCCAAAATGGCCACAAAATGGACGACCACTAATGGGGTCTCACAATTTTATAAGTTCTGGTCCATTTGCATATTGGAGTTAATTGTCCAGTTATAGTTTTAGCCCATGAAGTCCCATCTTTCTTGTTTTTCTGTCTTTATTCCACCGTTGTTTATGCTCTTGGGCCTGAAATTTGGATCAGTTGTCCTTGGTCCCCAGCTAGAGAAGGAATTGTTTGGTTTACATACTCCGTGAAGATAGCTTACTAATATGCCCTAATATGAAGCTCAGAACTACACATTAAAGCAGTCCAGAATCTGAAAAATATAAAAGCTAAAACCTGAGGCATCATTTCATTCAGCATATTGTAGTCAGCAAAGTAAAACACTTTCATCAATACTTTGTTGGATAAGTGCTTATTGAATGGAGGACAATACAAATACAGTAATTTCCCACCCTTCAGTGCACAATTATTTCCAACAGTCCACATAAAACAGAAGAGAAGATCTTTTCCCAGTGGACATGCACGTGGTATTGCGGGATTTACAGTTCCAATGGAAAAGCTGATAGGCAGAGAAACTAATCAATGTTAAAACTGAATTAATGATGAAAATTAATAAAGGGAATATAAGCTATATCAAATTAGTGCAATGTTTTATAATAACTATATGTTATTTATTATATATTAATTAAATTTAAACTTACAAAATATTTATATATATATATATATATATATTCCCTACTACAGATAGTAGGGAAAATATGTATGCCCCTATTACTTGCTGTATAGCACCTGACAATTTCATCTGTTTACTTATCTGAAAAGGTCAAACAGAAGGACAGGACTATCTGCATCCCTTCCATAGGCAGTGTTTGAATGTGATTCTTTTGCAGAGCATGGAGTCAAAACCATTCATTTGTGCAGCACTGACACTGTGTGCTACCTCCAGGCACACTCCTCAAGATGTAATGTGAGGATAACAGAAAATACATACTTCTCAGTCTCTAAGAATCTTCATAAATTGCTTTTCTTTCAGACATCTCTACAGCTCAGTATCTTTCTCTGTGTAGGCTGCATCTTTGTGTGCTTTCTAGAGAATGCATAGCACAACAGAAGAATCATGAAATCCCCCAAGCAAAGACTGAGGTTAACAGAATTTAACAGCTTATGTAGGTATGTGACTTGGTGTATGACTAATGAGCAGAAAACCACAAAATCTTGAGTGTTTGATTAGAAATACAGTCTTGTTTATCTATTTTTACAGCTTGGGCATTTGATCTGAATTGCCTTAGAAAACCTCACAGTTCAAAGAGAACAGATTATTTAGGAACTCTCTCCATACTGAGCACACCACAAAAAACATACCAACTCTGCAGCATACACATGGAAGCTGGGACTTCCAAGTGACAGAAAACATCTATACATTAGGAGTGCTTTGGGGCATGCAGCACAGAGTCAGATCTGATCCAGGAAAGCTGATTAACTCAGCATAATTGCCAGCCATGGTAGAGCTGCACCACTTTGCACTGTGCCTCAATGCAAAATGACACCAGCCCTGTCCATACAAGCGTCTGTGTAGCTCAGATTCCAAGCAGAGATTACATAGTGGGGACAGGGCCCAGCTTGGCGTGGATCAGAGCTTCAGCTTCTGGCACTTGGTCTGCAGACCACCAAACACAATTAAGATGTGCAAAGAGGAAAAAAAGGCAGCTCCTGTTATCGGCCTTTCCCCCACGAAGCATTAAGATCACACACACAGAGCTTGCTCCTCAGTACACTGCAAAAAGCCTGAAAATCACAGAGCTGAAAAACACCCTTTTGAAACATACTTGTAACCACCTCCCCGTATTCAGGTCTATTCTATTCCACAGTTATTTGCTTTCATATAGTCAATAAATAACCCATGAAGGCAAAGTCCTAAGATCAGTTTATCTCTCGTAGTTATTGGAAATAAGTAAAAGCTGTCAAATTTAGTCATGTAGATCTAAATAATCTTTAATATGTTGTCAGTGTATGCAATGAAAAAATGGAAGGAAGGAAGAGTTTATTTACCTTCTTAACATAGCACACCACATGAGCACTGGATTCAATTTTCAACCAGTTTGAAACAGCTTTTTTTCTACAGAGAAAGCTTTGTCATGTAAGGTTATGCAACAGATTAGGAGTGCCAAAGAGAAATGGCCTCTATAAATTAGATATAATTAACATTTGAGTCTTAGCATCATGAAAAATAGATGTTCTGCTACTCACAATTAATTTGCTCTTTATTGAAACTTGGGGTCCATATACTCTGACAGTAGCAGTTGCTGTAAAACACTGCTTTTTGGGGAGGGGAAAAAGTTGTGCACAGCTGCACCCAGTTAAACCTTCTTGTGTTGCATGATGAGCTTATCATCATTCCCCTCCTGAACAGCTCCCAGTAAAACAAAAACTTTGCACTGTGCCTCCAGTGCACACTTTGCACCCTGAAGGAACACCCCCAGGTGATGGTTCAGGCATTGCAGGGGCTCAAATACAGCTGTATATAACCGTGTATAACAGCTGTATATAAGTGTATAACTGTGACAGGGAAGGGACACACTCACCCAACCCAGGCCCCCACAGTGACGAGAGCTGACTGACACAGACAGCAGCACATTGCTGTTTATCAGTCAGCCTACTGGGGGTTTTTTTAAGCAGTCGAATTTTTGCAATCAATGACCACTGGTAGCAAGCTAATGAGCTACAGGCTTTTTGCACCATCTTTCAGGCTTTTTTGAACAAAGTCCAATGATGTGATGTAGCCTTCTAAACTCTTAATAGATAGTGAAAATTCTTGGCATTTGGTCAGTTATAATTTTAATAAAATAAAATATAAAAACACATTTAAGTCTGTAGCTGTTACAATCAGCCAGTAAGCCTTACCCCTCCCCACCATAATTTCCAGGAATGATCCCTTTAAAGTCTGTTTTATACTGGGAACAATCTGCAAAATTTGAAGAGTAAAAATACCCTTCAAAGTGCTTGTGATGCCTCCTCTTCCTGGCTTCCTTCCACTGTGAAATAAAATTCACAAAAGGCAAATTCTGGCTTCTGTCAGAAAGCTACAGATGGAGCATTCCTAAGCTCTTTTGGCTCTTCATTTACATGGACCAGCCAATGAGGACTTGTTACTTCCTCAAATCCAAATACCTCAGGCTAGTTACTGCAATGCCACTATCCAAAAATCCCCGAGACAGACTCTACAATCCAAAAAAGGCAGCAGTTAACGGCAGCCAAAGAAATCCAGATGTTCTGACAAATTATATCCCAAAGAATACTCACTCCAGAATGATGAAGAAAATAGGAGATAGGAATACATATGATGGGGGGGGGGTGTTTATCACGCTTTTTCACCCTACTCCCCACACACCCAGCTGTGCACTGCATTAGCAAAACATTACTATCCAGCAATCTCTCAGTCTGTCTGCCTGAGCACCTTGCTCCCCTGAAGCAGCAGACTGTAACCCTAGTGTTCAAGCTGGAATTTCAGGGGAAAATGCCTTCCTAGAATGCAAGATTTGAAGCACTGCTCACAGGGCCTGAGGCAGTTGGGTCAGAAGAGAAGAAAAAAAATAAATCTCATTCCCATATGCATGTCAGAGAACCTGTCCAAAAAACAGTGCTAGAAAAGCCAAGGAAAGAACTTGTACTCTAACCACTTATTTCAGGGGAAACCTGAGAGGACACAAGCCAAGGGTGGTAAAAAGCACATACAGTTGTCTGATGAACACCCAAGTCAACTCAGTCTCACTTCAGTGTATGGCAGACAACATGAATTAAGGCAAGTATTACTGGATTGATCAGATGAGCTCAATGGCATCATATAATTTCCAGAACATGATCTTCTGCCTCAAAATTTCAGCAAAATTTGAACTTTGACTGTGAATATCTGACAAAATAAATTGAAATCTTTTTTTTTATATATATATACTGAATAAACAGTCTTTTTTGAGTATGCTAAAGTCTGTGTTTCATAATTTGCATTTATTACTATAAAAGTTGCATTAAGAAATTTTATAAATTAAACATGATGCCATTTCCACTGATAAACCAGTTACAAGAAACAAGATTTATATTAGCATCTTGTAGCGATATTTCCAACACTCCCAGTTCCTTAGTAGATTGCAACATCTACTCAAGTGACAAAAGGTTATTCACGTATTAAACAGGGAAAAAGAGTCTTGGTGCCTTAAACAAGTCCAGACCTTTCAAGACTCTACACAAAATATCCCTGTCTTCTGACTCATGGCAGAAGCTGAAATGAAGAACTCAGAATTTAACTTGTTGGAGCAGTCACATCCCCAGTACACGAACCTCCAAAGTTCCCTTGAGAAGCTGGTATTATCCCTGTGCCAACACCTGAGCTGGGGGCCTTAAGTTCAATATTTTGAAATAGTTATTTTTATGTGAGGTACCAAACTAACCAAATATCAGCTCTCATAGAAGCAAACAATGGCTTTAAAATCACCCCCAAAAAACACTGAAGATTTTATCCCTCACTCCATGTTTTATGGTAACTTTTTAACATAAATTTTTAGATTCTAAAATGAACATTTTAGAGCAATTAAGCTCAGCCAGTCAGTCTCGACCTTTTAATTTCCCACTGGGTGTCTCCAACTAGGAATTTCAGCAGTAGATTTTGCCTGCAGCTACTGCTGCAGGTAGCTGCAGCAGTAGCATCACCAGGAAGAACTTTTGTGAAGACTTAAAGGGACTCACATTGATTCCCTACAGTCTGTGCTAGGTCTACAAGCAGAGCCATCCATCAGTAACCAGGACATCTGTGAGACATCGAGAGAAGTAGGGAAAGCTGCGTATGAAAGAATATGACTGGAGCATACATTTTCTGACTAAACCCACTCCCCTCAAAATCCATCATGGGAGTATGAAAAGCAACCAAGAGCCTGCTATTTTCAGTAAAAAAACCTATTAGCAACACATGATCAGATTTGTCATCAAATGTTCATTTTCAGATTTTTTTTTTTTTTAGTATTTCACTGTCACAGACACCACATAATAAACCCCCCCACCCCGTTTTTAACTACACCTTGAAATTATTTTAATTTCTTCTCCCTCCCTTCTGACTGGAAGGTCATTCAAAAAAATTATTGCAATATTAGTTCAGAGTCATTTTCTAATCTACAGCCCATCATTATTCATGGCAAGTTTATACGCCTTTGCTCTTCTGCCAACATGGCCTTTTAGATAAGTAATTATTTTCTGTTCCTCATATTGGTCTCCTAATGTATTAATAAGAAAGGAATCATATGCCCTCTCGTACCTCATTTTGTTAGGATAATAAGCCAAGTTTTTCCAATACACTGTCATACAATAAGCTCTCCTTTCCCCAGATCACAGCATCTGCTCCAGTCCCATTCATCTTTCTTAAATACAAATGATCTAATTGCTGCCAGCTTTCCGGAAGAGGCCTAACCTGAGTGTATGAAACGGAGTTCCCTGGATTCATCTGGGAATCAGTTCTGTTTCCCTCTCTCTGCTGCATTAGATCCACTGCTCAGTTACACTTTGAACAACTAATTTACCTATGTTTTCCTTCGCACAATTTGTATCTGACACATTAAGTATTTGTTCATCCAAAAACTTCATGTTATTAGAAAAATACACTCATGTACTGAGAAACTACTGTATTTAATCTAATTTGTATTATTCCTGACTGACTTGAAGTAGTTCCTTGGGTAAAGAGTTGTATCAGCTGGCAAATCCTTTTTTTTAGGAGAACTAAGGGAAATCTCTGCACACACCAAACTTTTCTCTAACACATAGAAGCTGAAGGACTCTCACATAAATATCCACAAAAGCAAAGAAAATTATATTCATCAATAAGGATTTTTCTTTTGTTCTTCTGACAGTTTGTGATAAAGTTTAAAAAATAGTTGAGGCTGAGGTCTGGTGGTAGTGTTACCTAATGGATAGGAATTCACTTCTCTTTTAGGGGATTAGGGGTAAAATTGCTCATCAGATTTACTGTGGTAGAAGGCATAAATATATTTTAGACAGATCAGCGGGAGTCCCTAAATATTTGGGGCTTCCTACAAGCTCTGCTTTCTTTGCCTTTATACACAGGATCTATCTATTCATAAAAGTCTGATTTAACAAGATTATAGCTGCACTTCCATAGATAATGGCCCTTCCAACCTGTGGAACTGCAGTACTCTCAAGAGAATTACTGTTGTGTCCAGGGCTCCCACATGCTTCATCCACATTTCTAACAATCCACGCTTGAGGGGAGCAAGGAATTTTCTCAGAAGAACTTTCAGAAGATCCTGGGAAAATAAATGTTCCCAACTATCGAAATACAAACATTTCCAAAGCTATCTAAAAGGAAAAAATGTGCAACTTTTTTTTCACTTGAGAAAGTATTTTTTCTTGGATTAAAACAGTCAAACCTGCATAGCAAGAATTAAACTCTTAAGTACACAAACGCTGAAACACAAAACCTCCTGATCAGCCATCTTTAAACAGGTTTTGATAGTGCTCTGCCTTTTGCTCCCTGTCTCCTGAGATGAGAAACTGAAAGGAGTTTTTATTTATTTATTTATCAATCAAATAAATTCACTGCAGGCTTTAGAAGAAGTTTCAAGACAAATGTGTAATCTCTCCCACAATCTAAAGTAGTTTCTGCTTTAAAGGAAGAAGGAGGTATGACTGGAAATGGGTATCTGTGTGGGCCTATTTCACTATGCAGCAACCTAAGCATAACTTTGTACCTACAAGAGAAAGTAAAAAGCAGATTTCACGCAGTACTTTCTCTCTCCTGTAACAGAGACAGGTTTATGTGAAGAGCACTTCATTTTTCTATCAGTGATACTCTATTCATAATTACTTCCCCATTAAACACGCATGATTTTGCTCTCAAACCCATTTCACAGGAAGACTGGTTTTCCTCACCTGAGTATGTGGCACTGTGCTTAACTGCCACATAAAGATGAACCTTTTTCTCACACTACAATGCCAATTTTACTTTTTTTAAAGCATAACTGCAATCTGCAAGACATGGTAATCCTTTTCTACAAGCAAGATCAAGCTCTTGCAGAGATGTTACTTAAAACCAAGTAAGTTATGAACACCCTATTTTCAGACTGATAAGTAGGCTCAGGAAAGTTGATAGTCACAGATGACTGAACTAAGTAATTAAATTCTGATTCTTACGAAGCATAAGGTGTGAATAAAGACATTAGGTATATGTTTTTAAGCAATCATTTTGCTTCTTTCAGAATTAATATTCTGAGGATGCAGAAGGATTCTAAGGTTCAGAGTAAGCCCCAAATATATTTAAATATTTTCACTACTTAGAAAAAAATAAAATAGACTTTTTTCAGAACCTGAGAAGTGGCCTTTTTTGGTGAACTGTTTCAGTAATGCTTTTTCTGCAAATAAAAAGATCTATCTATTAGGAACAATACTGTTGGCAAAGCTGTTTAGTTCTGAAATTTGACCACCATGCTTCTATTTCTAGAAATTACTTACAGATTATTTCTTCCTTTTATATTGCATCTTCGTATTTGGAAATTCAGCAAGATACTGTTTTCTGGGAAAGACAAGCTGATGTGAGATGGAAACAGACACTTTTCTCAGTCCGTGGTTCCTTCAGGAACTAAGGAAAGCTTGTGCTCCTGCAAATTTCTGTGTTTTCTCCATCATACCTGCTTATCTAACAAAAGGCTACCAGCTCATACGGACCCTTAGCTCACCCCCAAACTGCCATATGTAGCGTAAGAAAACAGATACTCTCTGTGGTATTCCTTGATGTTTAAAGCCAAGCCATCTCGATTGTATCCCACCAGAAACATTTTCTGAGAGATATCCAAACACCAGCCACTACAGCTTATTGAACGAAGGAGCCACAACCAGATGACAGAAAAGTTATGGCACAAACTCCAGTAATAGCATTACCCCCTTCATATTTTATTTCTTTTTTCTTTTTGCATTTATGATGCTCAGGATATTTTTTCACTCTCACATCATTTGTTGCTCCCAGCAGTGCTCTGCTGAGATGACAGTGCTTGCTGAGTCACCATTTACTCCTTCAGCAAATGACAAAAAATAATGTGGCATGCAGAGATTTCAAGTCAGCATTGTTTCTCAGGATATGTGCAAATTGACGGCAAGAATGGTGTAAGAGATAGTCCTAAGTTCCACTCATTTTTACCTCATGATCATCGCAATGGCAGAGACTGAGATCCTGAAGACCCCGGTTGGAGTTCTGGCCTGGTTGAGGTGGATGCTCACCAAGTGATTGTTTGCAGCTGTGTTTGCTGTCACCATGCTGCACTGCTTCGAGCAGGGTCTGGCAAGGAGTGGCTTGCTCTGTATGCTTACACCTGCTTCACAATACTCAAACCCATGAATTTCCCCACCTCTTGGCCAAATGAACTTTCTGGGGCAACTCTGGTGATCTCCCACGGAAGATCCCTATCTGCCTCACGACCACCGTGATGGACAGAGATTGAAGCTCCCTCCCTGAGACTGAGACACCTATAATCCTAGCACAGGGGCGCTGACCTGACTGAAGCAGGATGTTTGCCAAGCGGTGCCTGCAAGTGGACCAAGAAAACAATGGGTCTTGCTCACTGCTGAAATTGACTTGCCCTGCTTTGGAACGTGGACTGTTTTACAATAGACTCATTTCTCCATTACCTGTTCCCCCCACTTGGCAGAGGACTATAAAAGACCCCTAAGTTAACCAAGACTTTGAGACTCTCCCCGATGGACACAACGAATCTATTGGCTGGACCAGGAGGATTTTGTCTCTCAGCTGGTAGCTATATTCCCCCCCACCTTTCTCTCTCTATCTTTTATCTCCTTTCTGACCCCTCTATCGCATTTGCTGTGGGCACTCAATAAAAGGTGCATTTGTTGTTATTAAACTGATGGTCCCCTGCTGTTCGTCTTCTGCACTTTTGGGATCGGTAAAACGAGCCATCACGACCCCCGCTCGTTCTAGCGGATCGTGACAAATGGGAACAGGAGATTTTAGATAGGCCTGTGTTTCAATGCCACTGAACAAACTGCACTTTAAAAAAACACTCTGTTAGTAAACAGCCTTACCTAAAAACAGTCCACTCATTAAGAGTACACTTGGTTTAGAGAAGTACAGTACATTCTTTTTGATTTGAGTCCAGGTCTAGATAAATTAGCTTCTGGAACGTAGCTGCATTGTAAATCATTAACAGTTCTCTTGAATCTCAAAACTGATAACAGAAATTCACTAGAAAGTGAGGCTACAACAAGAGTAGGGGATGAAAAAAGCACATGCATGCTTCCACAGCAAGGATTTTATGTAATCTAAATTAGATGACAGAGTTGATTTCTGTCTAAACAAAGTGAAAGGAACAGGTACATCTTGCCATAGAAGAATCTAAATTTACATAACTTCAAATGGTCACTACATATAATGCAACATCTTGAGGAGGGACTTCTGAAAAACTGTGAGAGATTCTATCTGCTTAATAAGCCACATAGTCTGTGCTTCCAAAAATGTGCTGGTAGCCTTATGCATCATAAGGCCGTATGTCATAAGTTATAGGTGTCATAACTCATCCAAGTACAGAGCAGCCTCACTCCTTCCACATTCAGGAGAACCTCCTTCCCTGACAAAGAGAATCATTATTGGTAAAAGAAAAGCATTTTAATACATGATGAATGATATGAACAGTAGCTGTACATGTGAAAATACAGTAATCTCTTCAGCTTGAGGACAGGTGGTGAGATAGTACCCTCAATAGCACAGCATCCTATGTGCTGGCAGGATAATGGAAGTTCTAGAAAATTAATATTTAGAGGCTTCCCCTTCCACAATTCATATCTAAAAGGGAAAAAGATATATGCAACAAAGAAAAGCTTGTATGTAAAATAATGTTGTATTCATAGAACATCATCCAACTCACACCATAAATTCTCTGTAAATTATTGCAAACCCACATTGCATCCAATGTGACTATTATAGTGGAATCACAGAATCATCAATGTTGGAAAAGCCCTCCAAAAGTAGTTCTCCAAACTCAACCATATTGCAGATGAGTCCTTATGACAAAAATTATAAGTAAGACAAAACTCCACTGGATTTCTTCCCATGCTGCCACAGTGAAACATATCATTCCTGAAGCAGCATTTCCCTTAATTCCTCACTATGACTCACAAGAAGACACACAGAACAGTACTTCCAGCCTCTGTTAGAGAGAAGTCAGACTCCACAATACTCAGAAAGCATCCAGACCCTTCTTTGCTTCAAAAGTCGTGTGCTAACTGAGGTGTGTTTGCTCCTCAGATATTTTTCTCCTGGAAGAGAGAATTATTTTCTCTCCCTAACAATAAGCTGAACACAGTGATCTACAAAGCCCTGCTGAGGGAAGCTGGTATTTAACATCTCAACCTTGACAGCACTAACATGGATCATGTCATAAGTATTTTTCCAGGATTTCTGGACTCCCATGATCAGAAACTTATCTTTGCTGGTAGGCCAAACTTCTACTCTTTTCCATTCTTCACTACCAAGAATTTTACACTGAAGTTTGCTGCAGAAGTTTCCATTTCATATAAGTCATTATGACATTTTACCACTGGTGTATGAAACAAAAGTTAAATTAATTACTCTTTTTTATATTATAGTCATAAAAAGGAAACTTATGCAAAGAAATTTCTTTATTAAAAAAAAGTTACCATTTCCCCTTTTTAAGTTTTATTTGTGAACACAGCTTGTAGAAGCCTTGGGAAAAGGTACACTGCTGCTGAAGGACTACTTTTTGGTACATGTCTCTTCCAAGTTTTTCCAAATGACAGAACCTATTTTATTTCTAACTTCAGTTTCTACTTAAAAATACCAGTTATCCATAACACATATTCACAGAAATTTGGTTCTTCCAAAGACAACACTAAGAAGCAGCAGCTGGAAGTGTCAGCATCATGCTAAGTATCATAAGTCCTATGGCCAAAAAATTCCTATTAATCCTTCTGTTTTGCTGTGTGGATTGAAGATCATTTTATAATCATGCACTTCTCTTGCCTACACACAAGAGAGCTCCTGCCAGTACTACAGCTACCATCCACAATAAAAAAAAAAAAAAAACTTCAGAAAAAAAAAAAAAAAAAACAGTAAACTAAAATCCAAGTGAAGTCTGGAAGATTTTTGCCCCCTACTAAAAAGTGGTCTCTAAAATGACAGAGAATTATTCATGTTTTTAACCTTTTGTTCATCTACTGGGTTGCAGATGCTAAAGATCTCTCAAAGGCAGAGCTACTATTCTTGTTCCATTTCACCAAAGACATAAGCACAGTGTCATCTCAGCAAACTACACTTTCTCCAGGCTGACTGCCATTTTGTGTTGCATATTTCTCTGTAAAGATAAGCACCAGTGTCTAGTGAACATCATTTAAGAAAACCAAACTTCCTGAGCAGAGGCTCAGTTTGCTTCCAGCACTGCCTTCATATAGAAAAGCAAAAACAAAAGCCAATTCCAGTTACGTAGTTCAATTGTATTAACAGCAATATTTTTTCCTCTCCCTTTTTTTCTCCCCTAAATTTCCCACATCCTGTGCTGCTAACAAACAGTTCCAATACATTCTTTATAAAACTTGCTCTGCTGGCAATCCATGAATCATCTGGCAAAATAACTCCTCATGCCTGCAGGGCACAGATAAAGGCTGACTTGTGGCACCTGGCCAGTACAGCACATTCACTTGCTCAAGACACTAGGAGTCAGCATGGTTCCACTGAACCCAGAAAAGGGCTTAACTCTTTTCTGTATATATCTTTTTCTTTTTTTAGTAACCAGAAATTAAACTAGGCTCTGTGTTTGACTTAGAGCAACCAGCTCAATGGTCACCAAGTTCACATCACAAAGGAAAGTCATCTCTGCTTTTCTAAACTCCCACGTTCACAGCCTTTTTATATTAAGGCCTTTACAAACGCCATCTGCAAAGTCTCAAATTCGAAATTATCAAAGTTCACATATATGTATTTTACCTTTCTTTTAATACTCACCACAACATTGGAAAGCATATTCATGGGTGTTATATACCAACATTTATAATAGGATTTCACAGAAATTCTTTCTTGGACCAGTATTTTCTGTACTTTAATATATGCCACTTTCCATGAAGAGACACACACACATCAGACTGCACTAAGTGATTGTTCTGTAATCTAGTCCTGACTTTCCTGCTGTTTACTTACAGAGAATAAGATCTGTTCTCTCCATGTATGAAAGAAAATTATTCACAGATGACTTTGTACTCCTGCAAATTTCAGTAATTTCTTTACAATAGATCAAGAGAGTCTGACATCCACATTTCAAATTAAAAAAAAACATAATTTAAAAAATCTCCACTCATTTGCAGATTAAAATAAGCAACACCACCACACTCAAAATAAGTGAAAACAAGCTGCAGTAAATAGTCAGGGTGAAGCTCCCAGAGGCTGACTGGCAGCAAAGTAGGACAACACAAAATATTTCAGCAAAGGTTACACACAGTAACATTTAAATTAAAGGCAGCTCAGTTGGGTAAATGAAATGCCAGCTCAAAACACGTTCCTGTCCATCACACACTGTAATATTCCATGGACCCCCACTCCAGTGTATCTGCTCTTGCAAAAAAGGGTTAATAAACCAATAAGCTATGGCAAAGCTTTGGATCCCTATTCATTTCAAGTAGCCATATGAACTCTAGCTACAAAAGCATTAAAAATCTGTTTCTATTACCTTTATTGCTGTGTATTTACATACCTTCAAGAAAAAAAAAGAAGAAAAAAAGAAACGCATGAAAGTTTTTTTACTTGGTTTAGCTGTTCAGAAACTGTTTCAAATTGTGGCACTCTTCCTCCATTCTGGGCAGCATTCTGCACACAAAAGAGTTAGGGGCAAAATTAGTAACTTTGCCTTGTCTCACAGCCCAAGACCTCCAGAGATACAACAAATTACTTATGAGGAATTTACCTGCAGAAGACTAAGACCATTCCTTTCCATGAGTGATACTTTCACAAGGGGCATGAACAATGCTGCTTCAGAACTCCTCGCTGGAATCAGAAAGTGCCTTTGGCAATGGGATGCATGCTGGTTTGGGGAAGAGGTGAAAAAATTATGTCTGACCAAATGCAAATAAGTTGTTGCACTAGGATGAAAAATAAATTCTGAAGCCAGTGGTAGCCCTCTGGCATCCCAAGGAAGAAACTCAATTTTTCTACTTAGTTAGAATGCAGATATCTGATATCAGAGTAGCTATTAGTCGTGTCTAAAGGCTGGGGTAGCTTTTAACTGAAAGCAAAGAACTGAAGCTTTTGGGGCATCCCAAACACTATGCAGCAGCACGTGAGGACATCCAAACCAGACAGATAGTAGTGTATTAAAGACACTAAGCAATTCTAAACTTCTCAGCATTCCTCTATTTAAAACTAGTGACAAGAAAAGTAGCAGAATTTTACTATAAAAGAAAGCTTCCTTGCATCCAAATATTGCTAGAAAATAAAAAAGGGTACAGGGATGGAAGGAGCCTGGCATTTTCTACATTATCTTCTGTTAAAAGACAAAGTTAACTCTATAATGTGGCAAGCACATTTCTCTCTCTCTCAGGATTTTTATAAAGGTGCACAGAGAGAAGTGAAAGAGAAAACAATTTCTATTTCTGCTCCTTGTTTTTCTCTTGTGGAATGTGTTTGGAGAATTGTTTACCTAGAGCGAATGCCTGGTTGGATAACAGTTGTGGACCGATCCAGCTCCTGGTTCTTAGTTCAACATTCGGCGTCACCACTTGTTGTAGATGTCGGTGAACCCAGTGGGAAGAATGATGATATCTGACTTATTTCAGAAGGCTGAATGAATTCTTTATTATAATTATGCTATGATACATTAATATACTATATAAAAGAGGATACTAAAAACTACATGCTACTCTTTCTAACTATCCTAACTCACCTCACAACTCATGACCCTGTTCTCCAGAATCCAGACACAGGTGGAGCTCATCGGCCATCCGGCCCAAACAATCCACCCTGATCCAACCAGGCATTCGCTCTAGGTAAACAATTCTCCAAACACATTCCACAAGAGAAAAACAAGGAGCAGAAATAGAAATTGTTTTCTCTTTCACTTCTCTCTGTGCACCTTTATAAAAATCCTGAGAGAGAGAGAAATGTGCTTGCCACACTATAACATGCCAGGCATTTGTCTGTAAAATACTTAGGTATTTTCATCACTTTATTGAGGCAGAAGCTCTTCTTTACCCAGCCACTATAGTGGTGCTTGCTTAGTTACCTGGCTCACTGCTCCTAGCAATATATCCAAATATATTTAAACTCATGCACTGGGGATAATTTTGCAAAAGAAAATATCCTCTGCATAATAGAAATAAAATACTTGTGACTTGCCTGTGATGACATAGTAAGCCTGGGGCAAAAATTAAGAACACGTTTTTTTGTCTCCCATTCCACATACCACAGGATTACTCAGCTTCCTTTGTTCCTTCACAGATGGGGGTATCCCCTCAATCCATTTATCTATTCTAACCACTGCACTATGTTAATACCTCTTCAAAGTCCAAGACCTAATTGAAACCATCCCAAAAAGCCATGTATGACAGCCACACAGTCCAGCTGGGCAGAGCTCCATTGAAAGCCAGGCTATTCAGGGACTTCCCATCCAGCACCCTACTCAAGTGATTTATCTCCTCAGACGATTTAGAAACACTATTAGCAAAGCACAACAAGGGGCCTCTCAGAGCTATAAGCACCTTCTTGTTCTGAAGAACAGTTTGGGTGCTAAGGACAGAAGATAGACAATATGAAATCATTGAAAGAGCCCTGGTTGCTTAACCCCATTTTACAACCTCAGATCATCTGAATACAGTAAAACTACTTACAGCTACATAACTAGTTTTACTACTTGACAAGTAGTTTAAGGGTGGGTTTTTAATGACAAATTTTAAATTATTTTGAAAAAATAAACTGTTGATGTAGGATGTGATGAAGTAAACTATGATTTTCTACATCACTTTTTGAAATCTTTCTCATTCCGGTTGGACAGTGGCAATGCTTTCAAGGAAGATAAATATAGTATTTGTCACTCCCAGTTCAGAACTTTGGGATTTGCAAGCAGGTCCCAATGCCAATTGGGGTTACTGAAAATTTTGCACTGCAGACTTTATTAATTTTCTCCACTAAAAGAAGTAGGAAACACCATGTCAACACCTAAAGAGTGAAAAATGTCTTATTTCCTCGCATTAACAAGTTTTTTTTGAGGTTTCTTTTATAATAATTCTCTGGCAATATCCATACTAAATTGAGCATCTTAACTCTTAATTTCACTTCCCCCTCCCTCTTCCCTTAATTCAGTACAAACATCACAATAATATTGGCATCACTGAAACTGCAACTGTACTTTACTGCTAAGGTAATACACAGGATTCCTGCACGGTTTCCATTCCAGGAACATCAGTGATTTCTGTCCTAACAATGTCTAAGGCTATTGGTGATCATCTTCAAAGTCAGCAAAAGAAAGAAATAAGCTTAAAAGGAGACAAGAAATTAATGTCAAAACTTCAGACTTTCTAGACCATAACAAAAAGGACGAAATGACAGTATCATTTTAATTAACTGTGAAATCGTTAATTTGAATAGCCCTTTCACACAGATACCTCATGGGGAAATGGATCCAGCCAGATGCTATATGGCAGCCATTTTGTAAGGAAAGCACAACTGGAACAAAAAAAATATTCTTAACATGGAAAGAGTCAATAAGTGCAATGAAAAATGTGTAGTTAAACAGATATTTTACAAACATGAATATAAATATTTCATGCTTTTTGCAAGTCAGATACAGCTTAAAGCAATTAAGGGCTGCTCCTAGCTGCATAAATGTGAATTAAAAGCAAATCCAGGTCACTGAAGTAACACCAATGCAAAGCCAGGGGCTTTGGGTCTATAAAGGATAATCTAGGGAGAAAAAAAAAGTACTCCTTTGAAATTAAACTAAATGGTAAATTTTTACTTTAACAGATAGAAAAAAGTGGTATTTATATGGCTTAAAATGGCTTAACAAAACTGGTGGGGAGTGGACAGGATGGAATCCAATATCTAGTACATCTAGTTCAGATTAACACAATGAATTGTTGGTCTATGTTTTCAAATCCATCTCAAGAGTTTTGTTACTTTAGTGCTGCTTCTTCCATGGAAAAGATTCTCTCACTAAGAAGGCAAATGGGAAGACATATTCTTTTGGCTTCTGTTAAAAATTCAGGAGTCCATTTTCTAAGCAGCTGAATTTACCTCTGAAGAAAATTGACCCATTCTTGCCTTTAAATACAAGAGCAGAATTATCTTTTGAGAACTCCAAAACGGCAAATGAGAAATGCTTCACACCAGACTAAAACTCACCTAAAGCTTGTAAAACATATTTTCTCCATGGAAAAACAATTACTTGCTAAAGACAAGAAAATTACATAATTAAGACCCTATAAAAATGTATTTTTCTGCAGATACCAAGGTACTTTCTGAGCTTAGTAAAAAGTTTCTTGTCATGAAATTTTAAAATGTTCATGCCAGAAGTATCTCAAATGTACATGAACCAACTGTAATCTTAATAGTTCTATTATTTCAGGACAACAACATAAGACTGAATGAAGGAGACCTTCTATCACTAGACTTTCAACAATGAAGGCAACCCTGTATTTCAAAGAAATCTGCATTATTTCTGACATGTTATTCTAGCTCAATGTTAACACTAGAGCTCACTAAAGAATCTAAACCTGAGAACGGAGAAAAAACTAAGACAGATCCACCGTGACACGTAGCAGCATGTTTTGCTTTTGTTCACCTCACCTGCTGCCGTCTGGAACATACCAAGAGGCTGAGATCCAAATAGCTTTAAAGCTGCAGTCAGAAACACTTTGGAAATAAACTATGGCAGGTAGTAGCCCAGTGTAAAACAAAAAAAAAAAATAGTGAGTGATATGGAAAGTATTTTGGAATATAAATCATTTAATATAAAATAAAAACCCCAGAATTAACCCTGCATATTAGACTCTTAAGACTAAAAACAAACCTTCACATGTCAGAAAGATCTCACAGATATCAAGCTCCTCAAATATGCTAAAGAAATAAAAAACAAAAAAACACCCACCACTCCAGAACTCCACCACTTACGATTCAGACTTTTGTTAATGTACTTCTGGATCCTCCTTTTTCTCAAGTCCCACCAGTTCAGGGTATTTCATGCCCTTTACAGTTTAACATCTCTAACGTCAGCAGCATGACAGGGATAGTGTATGATCTAGCTGGTATCTTACTATAAGCTGCAAGTTATTCTAGACATTGCCAGTAATTTAGGTTTTAGTCATGATTTTGCATTGACTGACTGGGTGGCTATTTCTGATGGTTGTCACAATACATATATATTCATACAGTATATAATCTTATTAGAAAAATACGTGTTCATTAAGAGGAGATCAAGCAGACTAATTTATTTTCCTTCAGTAAGATAACTGCTCATCTAGACAAAGGAAATGCAGGAAAAACTTCAACAAAGCATTTGATATAGCTCCTTTTCAAAAATTATTACTGAGTTGGAAAGGAATTAGAGAGATTAACAGACTGGCTAATCAGGAAATGTAGAGCTGAAACAGTAAGGAGATTTCCTTGAGATTCAGTGGCAGGGATAATTTTATTTCAGGTTTTCACTAAATGCTACAGCAAAAGTTGTAGAAGCTTTATAATGAAATTTAAAAGGCAGAATCTGTAACAAATAAAACCGCAATGGGCTACAGAAGGAATTACACATGGAAGATATGAATAACAGAAATATAAACATATTAAGTACAAGGCAATGCATTCAGTAGTAACAACCAGGACTTCCTCTATGTACTGGAAGCATGTGTAGTCCAGAAAACACAGTGGCAAAAAGAATTAAGCATATCTGGAGTAAGCAGGCTTAGTATCAGGAATCAACAACTTTGAAAAAAAACTACAATTATGCTTTTCAGATACAACAGGAAATCTATTTCCTGTTTATCAGCAATACTGTGAACATTTGCCATTCACATTCAAGAAACAGGACTAAGGATACTGGTAAGAATGGAGAATGAAATTTAGGTAAGAAAACTGAAATAGTTAAAATTCATTTAGCATCAGAACACAACAGCTAAAAGGAGGTATGACTATTTAAACAAATGTGATGGCGTGTTAGCATCAAAGGAAAAGGAGATATTTAAATCAGTGTTCCTCAGACTTTAAAACTAGGGCTGTTGTAAATTGGAGAAGGACAGTGGGCCTTCCAATTTAATGCTTTCACTTATATTTCATAGAATCATAGAGTGGTGTGAGTTGAAAGGCACCTGAAAAATATCTCATTCCAACCCTCCCTGCCATTGGCAGGGACACTTTCCACAAGTCCATGCTGCACAAACCCCATCCAACCTGGCCTTGAACACTTCCAGGGATGGGGCATCCACAACTTCTCTAGGCAACCTGTATCAGTGTCTCACCACCTTCACAAGGGAGAACTTATTCCTAATTCTAATCTAAACCTGCTGTCTTTCAGTGTGAAGCATTTCTCCTTGTCCTATCATTCCATGACCTTCCCTCTCCAGCTCTCTTGTAGCACACCTGGAAGGTGCTATAAGGCTACCCCAGAGCCACATCTTCTGCCCAGCCCCAACTCTCTCAGCCTGTCTCCATAAGAGAGGTGTTCCAGCCCTCTCATCATCTCCATGACCTCCTCTGGAATCAGTCCAACAGGTGCTGGAACCCCAGAGCTGATGTAGCACTGCGGGTGGGCTCTCACCAGAGCAGAGGGGCAGAATCCCCTCCCTCCCCTGCTGCCCACGGTGCTTTGGATGCGGCCCAGGAGAAGTTTGGCTTTCTGGGTTGTGAGTGCTCATGACTGGGTCATGACCAGCCTCTTCTCCAGCAGCACCCCCAAGTCCTTCTGGGCAGGGCTGTTCTCAATCTATTCACCACCCAGCTCATATTTTTGCTTGAGATTGCCCTGATCCATGTGTAAAAAAATACATTCTTAGCACACACTGATAAAATAGATAAAAGTCACTGTTTGAAGACTGAATAATACCAAAATAATTTAAACAATAGATACCCCTTATGTCTCAGCATAATTATTTCTCTTTCAGAAAAAGATCAATTTTCAACTTAACTGAATACTATCCTCTAAATGACCATATCTTCAAATGCAATTGAAAAACTGCCAATTCCCTTTGGGCTGTATTCTTCTTGAATTCTTTTAGGCACTCCATGACTGTTACTATGCTTGCACTGCCCTGGGGACTATGACTGCTATTCTGGACCAGAGCAGACATACTCAACTATAAAGCTGGCATAGTTTTTAACCACCTGGCCTATGTACATCCAGTATTCAGTGGGACAGGTTCAAAGAACCCCAAATTCCTGTTTTGTCCTAAGGTGCATAAAAGAGTATGAGCATTGCCCTGCTTAAAATAGCTACAGTATTGTTGTGCTAATTACATACATCCATATAAGCACAGGATCAGTATTTTAGCCCCCACACAACCTTCCTCATTCCTCCTTCTTACCCTAATGTCCCAAATTACTTAAAATAAACAATAAAAAAACCCAAATAACCCTCAAACCAATAACAAAAAAACCCTACAAAACTAACCCAGCCCAAGAACCTCTTCCAACCAAACCATCACACTTGAGCACCTAAAACAAACTGCTTTTAAAATTGAATTTAAAGATACTAATTATTACATAGATTCACCTTGTGAGGTAAATATATGTAATAATAAGAGATGCCTGTATCAAAATCTTCATCTATTTCAGCCTTAAATCATTATATATTTAGCCTGAAGCCAATTTCTTTGCCAAAAATTTCCCCAAGAGAATAGGAATTTTAGAAAGGACTTGCTGACAGAGGTGAAATTTCTTAAATGCATTATCATTGCTGTATTAAACACTTACTTTCCTTTCCAGTGGTCCTTTATAACAAAGATTTAGAAGTAAAGGATCACAGCCTTCATAGACTTTCTTGTGACTGTAAGAACAGGAATAATGAACACATATTCGTATCTCAGTTTAAGAGTTTTACTACTAAGTTTTTCACTAAAAAAGGATAGAGATTGAAGCAAAATCTATTAGTTTTTTGACTCCCTTTATTAAAATCCTACTTTGTTACATATAATACAAAATTATGTTACAGTAACCATCTGTATGTTCCAGTACAAAGAAAGGCAAACAAAATTTTACAACTGACACTAGGCTTACTCAGTTTCCCAAAAGAAACATGAGGGAAACTGCATTAGTAATATTTAGGAATTCAGTCCAAACTGTTTCAGTGGAAGCTGTTCTGCTGAATTACCACCTCATTACAGTTATGACATCTTTTCTTATGAAAAAAAAATTATCTTGATGCCATGTTGCTGATTGTCTATAAACCTGCCAGACATGGGTTTCCAGGTTCTACATTCCAAAGGCACTCCTGCTCCTGCTTGATTTTCTCTCCCCAGAACTTATGTCTCATTCTACAGATACCTGCTGCAGCTGCATTATAACCTGGGTTCCTTCCCTCCTTTTTTTTTTTAGAGCATTTCAACCATATAACTGAATTTCTTCAACTCAGTTGAGCATAATAATCACCAAGACAAGGACTGGACACAGACACATCTCTTGCCCAGTCCGCCCAAAGAATCCCTGAAAACCCTGTGTAAGGCAAATACTATCCCACCTCCCATCTGATTGTAGGAGAAAGCTCTCCATTTTCCCACTGAAGATAACTGTTAGGACCAGGTCTGAAGAGTGATCTGAAGGCCAGGAATGTGTTTCATCCAGACCCCTGATTAATTAATTTTTGGAAAGGTACTTGGTCTTCCTCTTTAAAGTTTATGGAGCATATTGCTTCATGTAGGTTGGCTGACCTCTGTATTCTAACAGAGATGCTCTGGTGGGCACCACTCTGGAGAAGTTAGGGTCACATTTTTCAAATGTACATGGAGTCTGAAAAAGGTGCTGACAGATTTCTCCAAGTAGTTTTTTAAAAGTGCCTGAGGAGGTACATGGGGCTAAAAAAAAAGTACCTCAAATATCTAAAAAATGAGAAATTTGATTTCTAATTTGATTCAAATCCATTGAGCAGCCCACTGACATCTTCAGGTATATAAGTATCTCTAGTCTGAATACTTTTACAAAATCAACCCATAAGCCTTAATATAGTCTTCAGCTACAGCGGAAGTCCTAACATGAAGAAAAAAAATAAAAAAAGTAAAAACACAGGTTTCATTCTTAAAAAGCACCTTAGACAATCCAGTACCATTCCAGACCTTTCAGGTTTTTTCCAGCCCAGTGTATAAGCTATGATTTCCCCAAAGACTACAACTGCATAAAAGCAGTAACATTTACAGTCTAAGTAGGTTATGTGCATACTCTCTCTGTTAAGGGAGTAACTATGTGATGCGGGATAAACTGCCTTTTTTTTTTTGCACTGCTGTGGTAGATCTATGCTAAAAGGTAAAAAGTAACAAATAGTGACGTTCAACAGAGCCTATGAAAAATTACATAAATCTAATTCTAAAAGTGAATGAAAATTATGTAAGCATCAACTGTCTTTGCAGATGCCAACTTAATGAAAAATATTCAGTGAAATTTATGCCAGAGAGCTCTCTTTTATTCAAGGGTATGATGTGCTGTGGTTTAAAAGACAAACAAGGTAGGATCACGAAACAGAGGATGTCACAAATCATAAAGCCATGGAAAAGAAATTGTTATTTTTTAAGGCACTTTTCAGAAATCTGTAAGTTTGTCAGCAGAGCAAATAAAGCTGGCTAAAATCCTTTAGTGAAGTTTTCAGCTCCTTTATCAAGCCTTTAAAGCTGCTGCACCACCAGCCTCCGGCCACACTTCTTGCCCCAGTGCAAGCTACACCAGTCAAACACCAGAGGGTGCAGGGGTGGCCTCGGCAAAACAGGTTTGATTCACTCTTGACCTGACTCTCCAAGTTGCTGGAACTGAAAGAAGGGAACTCCAACAGCAAGCACCATGAGTAACATCAAAAGCTCATAGCAAATTTAACAATTTCCATAAAGACCAGTGAGGCATCTACTCTTCCTTTTTCTCTTTGCTTTTTTCAACAAATTTCCTTTCAGTTCCAATTAAGGACAGACTGATTAAGAATCCCATTATTTCTGAAAATACTGGATTCAAATATAAGTTCTGGAGATGTAATTAGGTAAATTTTCATGTACATTTACTGCAAAGAAAATTTTCATTTGCAAGAAATTTTCAGAGTTAATTACATCCAAGATTCAATTCAAACATTGTAAAATACTAACAGCTCCTGGGAAGGAAATGCAACTTGTACTAACACACCGCAAAAATCATTTTCAGCCACCAAAGCTTCTGCAATTAATATTATCTGTAAGACTGCCAGGAGAATTCAGTTAAACAGAATGTCATCGCTTATTCTTGCAGCATTTTACTTCAACACATCCTTGTTCATGGTGAGGGTTTAGTCCTGAAATGGAGGCCCAGATCCTTGTGCTCCAGCCCAGTTCTTGATTCAAACCCTCCTGTCTAAAGCCTCCCAGTACCTGCAGTAAGGTATAACTTCAGCTCTTATCTTCCAGCAGTGTGTAGCATTGCTGGGTCTTAGTCAAAGCATTGTTAACTCCTGTGATGAGTACATTTAATTTAAAGTCTCTCTCTCTTTCCATGTAGAAATTATATCCCACAGGACAAGAGACATATTATGTCCCTGGCATAATACTGCTTTTATTTTAAAAATAGGGGTTACACATACAGATTTTTTTCAGATTATCAGGGCAGTCATTATCCTTATCTGCACAATTATTTTTTTCAGGAAATAAATTTCTGTGAGTTACTATTAAGTACTAAAATATTGTGAATAGTAACACTTTTACAGAACCCTCAGAAGAAAGAAGTAGGAGCACTCAGTACATGTTGCAAATAACTCTGAGTTTGAAGTGATACCACCAGAGAAATACTGCAGTCACACATCATTCCCAGAAAAAGACACTAGAGAAGAGGATATATTAACAGAACTTGCGCATTTCCAGCTCTGGATTTGAAGCTAACCAAATGTAACAATACAATCACTACTTCAACTTACTTCCTTAAAAATTGAAAGGTTAAGGAGAGACAGTGAACTTGATCAGTACTAACAAGGACTATATAGATTTAGAAAGAGGAAAAAAAAAACAAACCAAAACATAAAAGTAAATAAAGACATCTGATACTGTAGCCTACATTCCAGCTTTTTCCTTTAAACATCCTGAAGAAACTATACCTCAAAAAGTAGCACCTTTTTTAGGACTGCATTACTCTAAATACAGGTATACAAATTCCTCCTGCATAAATAGGAACTGCTCTATTAATATGTAGCAGATGTTCAATGCTATTCATTATTTCAGTATAGACTGTTTTCTTCTTCCATAGGACTTTGTTAATATTGACTCTAGAAACAGCACACAGAAAAAAGTCAGAGCACTAAACAGCACATACTGCTCTTGGGTACAAACTCCAGTCTTTACACCTAGTTTAGAAAATAGTCCACCTATATGTGATCTCCTTACTGATCTGCAAATGAGGAGAAGGAGTAAGAGATTAAAGAGAAACATCTTAAGCTGCCTTCCAAAAATGAATGTAGAAAACTTCATGTAAATACATGCACCTTTCAGAATTTTAGCCCTGTCTCCTGCAAATGGTACCATTGCTGAGATACTAATCTATATTCCAAGCTGCAAGCAGCACCCTGCCCGCAGACTCCCTGCCAGCTCAGGCTCCAGGAATTATGCCATGTGGAAATTCTGACTCATCCAGCCAGCTAGACCTAGGAAGTTTAAAGTACTATCAAGCCAAGGATATTGCTAGAAACAGTCCCTTTTCCCCCCTAAAAGTATCTCCCAATCAAAAAAAAAAAAAAAAACAAAAAAAAAAAAAAAACACCAACCAAAAAAACCCAAAAAAAACCAAACAAACAAACAAACAAAAAAAAAACCACAAAAAAACACCACACCCTAATTCAAGGGAAATCAAACACAGCAGGTGAACATTCTTGGAATTTTATTTCACACATTTAAAGGCTGCTTTGTCTAATATCACCTTTTAAAACAGTTTAATTTTCATGGAAGACAAGAAAATGAAAGCATTGTAGAAATATGAGCCAAACCAAATGCCCCCATTAACCACTGTGTTCTTCAGGAAGGTGAGGTGTTATTAGAGGTGAATGGCCTTGCAGTAACAGGAGAGGCTAACTTAAGATAAAGTGATTATCTGCTTAAAATAACTGCTAATAGCAATGCAGTATTATTACATTAGTTTAATGGTAATGACAATGTTTCCTTCTTTGGAAAAGCCAGCTTAAATATTTCATTGAAAAATTAAATTACTTTAATAAAGTATTCAAGGCTTTTTCTCACATTTTGCAGGGTTAATCCTGAACAAGACAAGAATACATCACATAAATGAGAAACTACAAATAAAATGAAATAAAGTACTTGAAATTGGTATCTTGGTGTAGGCAAGCACACTAGAAAATTTGGTATTCTCTGAACATGTTTTTAAGATATCAAGAAATACACTTGCAAAACTCATCATATTGCACTTGCTAGTAATATCAGCATACATTGGTTACATTTTTCAAGAATAATGAAACACACACTTTACTTGCAGTTGGTTTAGTTACTAATGCTCTAAGTTCCATGTTTATAGAGTTTGAAACTGTTTTTTTTTCCCTAACCTCAACATCACAACGAATTTGTTATACCCAATGTTACAATATTGGCAACTGTGGAAGCAAATGACAGTAACAGCTTCACTTAACCTCCTGGCCCAGGAAACAAGAGTGAGCAGGTACACACAATCACACGAACTGCAGGTATACAATGTAATTACATGAACTTTGTATTAGCAAAGCAACTGTATAGGGGAACCTGTGGTCTCCTTCATTTTACCTGAGATTTGAGTTTACTTACCTCACACAACACCTGAGTCTTTGCAATATTAATATTTTAGCTAATTCTGTATTTTTCACTACAAACACAAAGGCAGAGATGTGTCATCTTAAGGCTCCACAGTATGGATGGTTATGTCTCCAGTAACTCCTTCCAATGCCTTACATATATCATCACTCTTTCCAATGGCAAATATCAGAGGAATTAAGACTTGAAGCCCATTTCAGAGATCCAGCTCTGTTTGTAGGCAAACAAACCCAGCTCTACTTGAATGCAAACCTGAGAGAGAATGGTGTGGGCTATTTAACTCAACAAAGTATGACCATATCTTCAAATTCAAACTCCTGCTCTCTGAATATGGGTTTCCCTAGGACTTTCTTCCTGTCACATCCCTACTAATTATTATTCCACTTGACCAGCTGCTCCCTATCCCCCACTCACCATGTGACAAAATCAAATTTCAGCAGTCAAGGAACATAACAGCCAAAAAAGTATTTTAGTGTGGTGAGACATTTAAGAGAGCAATGATGGGTCTACTTTGCTAGGCACTATTAGATTGGTCCTCTAGATCACATTTAGGCCCTTAAGATTTTTCCTGTCATCTGCCTTCCACTCTGCACTTTGTGTTGGGATGTCGGCCAGACACTCACCACATTTCTCCTCCCCGGTTTCCAGGTCTGGGTATTGGTATAAAAGGACTACAGGATGTTACAGCAAAGCATATCTTCTCCCCAGTTCAGAGGTTGCCTTAGAAGCTCATTTTCAACATAAATTTTGCTTAATTCCAAGTTAAATCCTTGTCCTCTCATCACTTGGTGGGGAAAAGGGTAAAGGAAAACATCTGCACACTCCCAAACCACATGCATTTACTTTTATTATCTCTAATTTAGAAGTCATAATCAATGTTAAAACCACCTGCAAATACATGTTTGCTTTTCTTTACAGAATTAAGAAAATAGATTCTAGACTATAAAACTTTGCTTTTTATCTGTAATAAAGCTATGCACCTTGTAGAAAATCTAAATTTTTTTTTCTCATGCCCATATTAAACAAGTTGCCATCATTATATAAAAATACTTATTGTATCTGGTTTCAGACAACCAGTGCTACCTCAGTTATAGAAAGTATCCAGCAACCAGGATACAAAAACCCTAGTCTTAAACAGACAGGGTCTACAGTGCTGAATTCCCAAAGTCAGGACCAACCAACCAATTCCATTTTAATTGACTGTGAAGCATGATGCTGTGCAGGTTAACTTACAGCATCTCAGTAAATTGTTATGGATGACAGCCACTCACTAAAAAAGCAAAGAATTTACTGCCCGTTCCATTTTTAATAATTCAAAGACATCAATAATTATGACCTAATCAAAAGAAATGTCTGAGCTATGTAATCTCATAAGATTCACTGTGATTATATCACAGATGCAAATATAGTAAATATAAACTTCCTGACAATTTCTCCTAAAGAAGAGATTGACAACCCAGAATATTTTATGTTACCTTGAGCTAGGTGTTCAGATCATAGAAGGAATAAATTACTCTGCCTAAACAACCTGAATTTTCAGCTTTTTCCTGTGTAAAGTACTTATAGTCACTAGTAGTTTAATGGCTACATCCAATTTGTCTTAAATAAAAGTGAAAAAAAAAATTCAAGTAACTCTAAAAGCAGCTTCATCTAAGAATTTCAGAAACATCAGATAAACAGCATGGTCCATGCTGAGCATACAGAACAGGCTGCACACCTAGCAGGGAAACCAAACTGCAAATCTGGAAAAAAATGAACTGGCAGGAAAAGGGGGAAACAAACCAAAACCAAGGCAAATAATGCTTTGCTTTTTCAAGCTACATAACACCCCTTCACTTCTTGTTACTGTCTCTTCAACTCCTTCAATAGATAGCTCATGGATTTTGAGGAACATCATCTCAGATGTTAAGAATACCAGTATCCTGTTCCTGTGGAGTTTAATGCAGCTGGAGCCAACAGGCTTTTTGTCTTCATACTAAATGTACTGCTGATTATAAGGTTTCACCTGCCTGAAAACAGACATGAAAACTTTAGGCCCTGTGCTCCCTCCTGCAGGAGCCTTTTCCAGGGGCTAGTGAGTTACTGCCTGAGGAACATTAAGAAAGTAGCAAAGGAATACACCCCTGCCCTACTATCAAATACTCTGTACGGGGCTAATTCTAAGTCCAAACAGATTTATTCACCAGGAGAGGACTGCAAGCTGATAATGCCAAGGTTGTCTTAATGGGAAATGAAACTTTGGACATGACTCTCACAGAGTACTGTGTGTACACAGGAAAAAGTCTCTCAGTGAAATTTGGTATATAATTTATACTTGCAGTATAAATTAAAGTATAGGGATACTATAATAAAGTACACTGACAGTCTTCTGACATACCCAAGCCTGAAAGCCATTTGGACCCAGCTAATTATTCAGAGATTTCCTTGTCTCACAGGGGTGATGTTATTTCAGAACAGGGTAGCAATAATTGGGCAGTAACTGTCCAGAGCTTCCACATTCAGAAATAATTTCTTTAGCAAGAGCCTAGCAATTACTTCTTTTTGAAAAGCTGCCAAGTTACTCCCCAGGAACAGAGGCAGTGAGAATCTACAGCTATAACAAATCAAGGACCTTCGTGTTCCATTTCGCTGAGGCAGTTGTGTGTCAAAATCCAAGCCTCCCAAACATCTCAAAAACATACTAACTGCTGCCTTCTACAGGAAAAAAAAATCACATTTGTCCCTCATGACACAGATTTTCTGTTCAGAAGCAAACAACCCTGTCTGATGGGTTCTCAAAAGAGAAACTATTTTCTCCCAACACAAACTTATGGATCTGCTTTTTAAGACAAAACATACCTAGATACAACTCCTCACAGTGCAGATGCTGTTGCAATGAAAGGAAATAGCTTGTAACTCTCAGTGCACTTCTAATACACCCAGTAAAACTGCTGAAGAGTAAAGTAGGTAAAACAAAACTGAAGCGCTGTGATACAATGCTGTCTCAACTACTACTGACTGATTTTCATGGAAAGAGTAGAGACAAATTTCTACGACAGTTACACCTGCACAATTTTGTGCTAAAACACCCAGACTTCTACCCACAGAGATCTAGTGATTTTTCTTTCTTTCACTAAAAATACAGTGACAAATGGCCATGGTCTTACCTTAGAACCAAAAACCTGAGCAAAGTAGACAACCTTATGTAACAGTGAGACACATGAAGTAAGAAGACTTCAGATTCCACCAGAAAGGGTTGCCAAGTCAGATATCAAGTCAGACTAACATAACATACACACACTCAAAACCCTCCTTTTACCTCACAAGAATACATATGCTAGAAATGAGGCAAATGTTCTACTTTTTTACTATTCCTGACATGTGTATGACAACATGTCTGCTTATCAGCTTGCAGACAAAATTCATTTCTCTATTTCCCCTCCAGTGAGAGCCCTCTGAATTTCACTTGAAGGTGGCTCAGGTGTTTTACAGTCAAAGCTGATAGAACAGTCTTTGCTAATTGTCATCTTTGTTTTCTGCTCTGAGATACCTTGATAGGTTTATGAGCCATTACACTGGTTATGCCTTAAATGCTGTGCCTTACTGAAATATGCTGAAGCCTGCTGGGAAAGCTGGTGTAGAAAAATCCAGTAAAATAGAAACTCATACTGTTCCCTACTCTGAACTGAAGCAGGAAAAAAAAAAAAAAAAAAAAAAAAAAAAAAAAAAAAAAAAAACAGAAAAGAAAAATGAAATCCTATTAAAGTGGTCTGGGTAGTTGTGACTTCCAGCTTATTCATTTGACATTAGTGAGACTGTGTATACAGCAAAGGATTTAAGGATTATAAGACTGCAAGAATAAACATCAACAGCTGCATGGTACTATAAAAGTATTCAACTATTCTTTCTTTAAAAATACCATGACTGTAATGAGAAGAACTCAGGGGGGTGGGGGAGGGCAGAGGGGAGGGGGAACAGAATGCACTACGTTCTCATCATTGCAGAATGGTGGTAAAAAAAAAAAAAAAAAAAAAAAAAAAAAAAAAAAAAAAAAAAAAAAAAAAGAATAAATAGAAACATAACTAATGTCACCGTGTCAGCAAGTCCTTGGTTATAACCCATGATCTCACCTAAATGTAATAAATTCAAAAATTCAAGGCGGGGAAGTCACTTTACTCCTTAGTGAAAGGACGTCTCAGATACCACAATGCGCCAGAACACTACGATGCAGCTGATGCTCTGTTGAATGCAATAACTGCTTTGTCCACTGAAACCTTGGGTCCACAACTGTTGCTGTTAATAGTGTTCATTCACATTTATGCTGCTGAGAGTTTGAGAGGACCACATGCACTAAATTTTGACCACGCTACAAGGCTGCAATTTTCCTTTGTTCTCTTGGCTTTCTGGCTATCTCTATGCAAGCTACAAACAGATTCTTAAAGCAAATGTATGCTAGAAGGCAGGGATTTTTGCCCTCCCTTTGTGATCACACAATCCATGATGAACAGGACAAAACAAAGAACAGATCAAAACAAAATCCTCATTTCTGGCATGAAGAAAGCCAAGCATGGAAAATTTCAGCCACATGGGAATTTGGTTCTGTAAAATACTGCATAATGATTACATAAAGAGGCTTTGATTACTGTAAAATTCAATGATACATGCACTTCTAACAGCATTGGAAATCCTAAATGATTACACAAGCCTTTCATGTTTATTCATCAAATATTTAAAACACAGCATAATATAAAACATTTAACTAGTTTGCTTTGAAAGCAATTTACTGTGCTCTTCTAGCAAAAATTTGCTCAAGAAGATAAAGTCTCACATTACATCAGTGCATATGTTTCTAATGTAATTTTTTAATTTAATTATTTGCTCAGCTTTAGTTTTTAAGTACAAACCTTCAAATGTAAACATTTACTGGTACAAGCATGGCTGTAACTGTAAAAGACACTTTTGTGAGGCACATGGTAGAGGAAGAAGAATCTGTTCTAACAGATTGAATTTGCTGTTTTCAATTTCACAGAACACACACCTCAAAACCTCAAAAGAAAAATCTGTTTCCAACATCTGAGTGCCTGCTTTCATAACACAAAAGCAAGAGCAGACTTACCAGTGCTCCATACACCTTTCTTTTCATATTTTCAAACCTGATTGGATACTTTGCTTTGTTTTACATCAATCTCTACAAAGGGTGTATTATCTACCAATGTCTACAAACCCTTCTGAAGGAATAAGCAAGGAAGGAGAGGTGATGGGGTAGCCCCATGTATTAGGGAGGGCTCTGATTATCTAGAGCTTAATGATGGTTAGTATAGGGTAAAGTGTTTACAGGAAAGGATCAGGGACAAGGGCAACAAGACAGACAGACCACCCAACCAGGATGGAGAAGTGGACAAAATGTTGGGAGAAGTCACACTATCAGTAGTCCTATTCTCATGGTAGGACTTCAACTTACCAGATATCTGCAAGACATTCAACCCAGCAGAGAGGAACAGGTCCAGGAGATTCCTAGAATGTGGGGAAGAGGCATTCCTGTCACAGCTGGTGAGTAAACAAGCCAGGGAGGGCGCCTCACTGGATCTTTTTTTTGTGTACAGAGGAGGACCAGTGGGTGATGTGTTGGTTGGGGGCTGCCTTGTGCACAGTGATCACAAAATAATGAGTTTTCAAGTCTCAGAAAAGGAAAGGGAGTCAGCAGAACAGCCAGTTTGGACTTTCAGAGGGCAAGGTTTGGCCCACTTAGGAATGTGGTTACCAAAGTCCCTTGGGTGGCAGTCCTGAGGAGCAAAGGAGTCCAGGAAGGATGGACACTATCATGAAATCTTAAAGACACAGGAACAGGCCTCCCCTGATGCCAAGAGACCTGCTGGTGGGGAAGAAGACTGGGCTGGATGAGCAAAGAGTTTTGGCTGGAACTCAAGGAGAAAAAGAAAGTTTGTGGCCCTTGGAAGAAAAGGAAAGCAATGCAGGAGGACTCCAAGGATTCCATTAGCTTATACAGGGATAAAATTAGAAGGACTAAAGGCTAGCTGGAATTTCATTTGGCGTCTGCCATAAAAGACAGTAACAAGTGTTTCTATAAATGCGTTAGCTACAAAAGGAGGACTAAAGAGAGCCTCATCTTTAATGGAGAGGCACACAGAGACAAAGGATGAGGAAAAGGCTGAGGTACTTAAAATGCCTTCTTTACCCCAGGCTTTAATAGCAAGACGAGCTGTTGTCTGGGTACGCACGCATCTGAGCTGGAAGAACTGATCAATAAATTAAAAACTGACAATAAATAAAGAATTGCCAATGAGAACAAACAAATCCTTGAAGTGACTCAAACATTTCCATGTTGCTGCATTTAGCTCAAGGAAATCCTTCACCCCTGCAGTGCCTGGGCTCCCCAGGAGGGCTTCAGTACCCAGCCTGCTGGCAGCACCAGCCATCCATCCCTCCTGAGGTGCAGCATCCTCCAGTGCCTTGTCCAGGGGGTGTCAGCATCAAAGGCACTGTGAGGGAAAGCAGATCAACCCTCTGAAAGGACAGAAGCATATTCTATCACTTGAGGGCATGTCTTCACAGCCAGGCTGCTCCACACTGACTGCAGAAACACTGTGCCATGCTCTGCTTCCTCTATTCACTGCAGCATAAATATTTCAGAGGAAAACATCCCAGCCTTCCATACAAGGCACTTGCCCCTTGAACACTAAAAGTCATCATTAAAAATGACAGGGCAGTGCAAAAGCCACCTTGGATTTGTTTGACCGTTCTGATGTGCTCTGTGCTGGTCTAGTGAGAGGCAGAGCAATGAAGGATATACAAGAATTATATATTTGCAAGCTCTTTAGGCAGCGCTACAGAGACCACAGCAATCATGCCTATGTTACAGAAATTCCTAGCTGATTAAAATAAAATTTACAGGAAAATGCTATCATTTACTAATTTGTTCCTTACTTTCTAAGCAATTTTCAAGGCAACCCTTTAAACTTTTAGAGAATACCATTGGTCTCATTGCTAGGTACCTTTACAAATCTTTTCCCAAATGTCAGCTCTTAGAACAAACCTTTGCCTGATGTGAGGCAGCAATAGCATTTGATTGGCAGAGTAGGTGGAAAAGGAAAAGAAAAATAGAAAATTGAGGAACAGTAGGTTACAATTTTCCCTGAAGATACAGCAATAGGGAGGAGTTTGCCTCAATAAGAAAAGAAAAAAATAATAAAAGGGTAGGAGAAAAAGTAGCAGATAGTTTCCAAGGGAGAAAGATTTTTGCAAAGCCAAATCCTCCCACTAAATTTTCAAGGCTGAGGTGCAAAGAACAGTAAGTCGACAAACGGACTTTAGGTCTATACCTGTAACTTTACCAGTCTTGACACTTATCCTCAATTCTCTTACAGATAGACTAAGATATATGAAACCTATTTGTACCCTCAGCCACTTCAAAGAAAGAATTTCTACCAATATAAACCCAAAGGAAAGTAGTAAACTCAAAGCATAAACCCAAAGTAGTTTGAATTTCCCTTTTTGCATCCAAGACTTTTAAATACAGAGACTGACGGACAATAATATTTCAGGTGGATTCAACATGCAGGTGCCTCAAAGAATCAAAAAACATTTCTCTCCTGCTCCTAATAATGATGTTTAGTAAGAACATCTATCCTGATGCAAAAGAAAAACTAAACCTATCATCAAATATATATTTATGAAAAAAAGAGATGATTTTGAAGAGAAACATGAACATCTAAAGCTTTAGTGCAAGTGTTTCTGTGGGTAGGACTGTAGTAGTCTACAGTACTGCTCTATTATGGAGAATGAGATAATAGGAGTTCCTAATTCAAGGCAGTATTTCTCTGGAAATCCTGCAGAGACGGCAGTGAACAGAACTGACAAAGGGAAGACTTAAGTGTTTTTTGTCTTTAAACAAAGTATAGCACTTTGCTTCAGTTTGTGAAGAGAAACTGTTTTGGTATTTTTAGCATTCACAGGAGTGAGGGACTGAGTGCACTCTGGTGCAGACAGAGAACAGGAAGGCGAGGTACAAGATTTTACATTCATCTCTGCTAATGTATTTTACACACCGCTCCGCAGCGCTCCTAACGTTCCAGCCCTGTGTCTCTGCAGCAGAGATGGCAAAGCACCAAAGACTAAACTGCATGATGGTGGTGGTGTGACAGGGATCAATGCCCATGAGAGAACACGGAACACTGTCTCTTCAGGTTTGGCTTCACAGCTTAACTCAAAATGCTTCTGTCGTGATGGATAGTCTTCATTTTCCACTCACCCCAGTGGGACTCAATTTTAACAGGGACACTTGCAAAATCAAGAAACACACAAAGCAAAACCTTTTGCAAAATTTCATTCCTGGTGGACAGGTTTAATAGAAGATTCAAACCCCAAGAGTTAAAAGACATTTAATTAAAAGCCTAAGTAATCTAAAATTGCCACTTTACAACATATGTTCCCGTATCCAAAACAGAACTTCTAGCCCTACTACTTCTAAAATTATCAAATTAATCTAATTTTATTCTCAGTGATTAAGAAGAAATTTGATAAGTAAAAAAAGGAAGACCAGACTGTCCAATGTGTAATATTTTAACAGCCTTTTATACATCCTGTTTCTCCTTGCTCTAAGGAGATAACATTGGAGTGGCTGCATGTAACTTTCAGTATCGCACGTGAATTCCAGTAGTACTATCCACCCAAAGGATTATCTCTGAAGGGGTGATAAGATATAGAAAGTTCCCAGCAGGTACAGAAAATTGCTCCTGCCTCTGCTCCCAGCACTTGTCCATGTGTGGATGAAAAAGAGGTGGCCCAACTCACTGGGTATGAGGTTCAGAATTCTTGCTGCAGGACACACATATTCAAACACAGAACTATGACTTCTGCCTCCCAGACAGCAGACTCCTTTCAGTGTAACACAAAATCATCAGCTTTGTATTCTCTGTGGCTCTGTCATGTAGCAGTGGTACCTGACTTGTGCTACGCAGTCTTGTCCCAGAGAATGAACCCAGCTTCAGCTCTAAAACTTGCTAGACCACACTGGGCTAACCTGCTTGCCTGTAAGAAAGGTAAGAACAGCATGCTTGTGCAAAAGAGGTAATTTTTCAACAGTTTAAAAGCCTGTAATTCTGATCCTATTAGACAATGACAAAAAACAGGTACAGCTCCAGCATTATAACAAAACCAACTTTATAAAATCTTAAAGAAAGTGTAGCTCAAGCCAGCAAAACATAAATTTGCTCATGGCAATATGAGAAGAAAAATCTTTGTGATGTAGAAACAGATGTCACTATACATTTTTCATAATATGGCATTACCCACCAATTACCCACCTGTATGTGTGGCTTCACTGGATATATCTAGAGGAAATTTCAAAAGCATTTCAACTACTTTATTCTAAGTATATCAAAGTAAAATGGGAATATCACAGACTTTCTTAAAAGATTTTATTTACATGAAAACTTACAGTAACTAATCACTTAGAAAGACAAGTCAAAACAAACAAAAACCTCCGTTTCATTAAACTAAAAAGCCTAAATTACAGAAAATCTGACACAGCCAAGATATAATTATGGTCAACATCAGACAGAGATGCATAAAAAGTGAAAAGTGCAGTCAGAATATTCAGTGTGTCAAGCACAGTGAATGTGATCCCAGCTGCACAGTATTTCAATATAATTAAACCACACTTCTTACAGAATCTAAGTTAAATGACAGGCAAGACTGAAGTAACTAAAAGTTTTCTAGTACAGGACTACTAGCATTGAAAGGTTATTTTCAAGATTTTTTTAAAAGAGCAGGCCAAAAATAATTTCTTGTTGTTTCCCAGTGAGGAGCATCCTCTTTCACTTTAATATTATCACCTGTGTGCACAATTCAAGAAGTATTTAGTTAGTTTTGTATTACCAGCAGGTTTGAAAATGAGAGCTAATTCTCTTGTATAGTCAGAGTCAGGTTTAACAAAACCCAAGAAAACGCTTTACCCTGTGATGTACTCACTGCCTTTTCCCTGCCTTATCTACAGTCTTCTATTTCTTGCAGTAAAATCCTGCTGAGTTTAATTAATGCATAGAAGTCACTTCCTACAGTTGCAACATGAGAAATAAGAAAAGCTAAAGTATATATCTGTGACAAGGGATATTAGCTACTTCGAGCTTATTAACTGAGGCAACCAGTAGTACAGCCCTGATGCTGTGGGAATTGTGACTGTAACACAATTTCTGCAAAATATCTCGCAGTCAAATCCAAGGTTTATTTCTCCCATAACTGCCCAATTATTTGAGCTGGTGTCTGCTCTGGAGCACAGCCTAGAATAGCAGGGCATGCCTAGAAGGCCTGGATTCCCCTCCACCCCCAATTGGATTACCTGTCTGTTTGGAGGAATGGTGGGACTACATTTGGTAGCCATCATATGTGGCAGTACTTTTTGAGGAACAAGAAAGCCAGCTCTGCTCTAGACTGGAGAATCAGAGCTGTGACACCACAGCAGTCAGAGCAGTTTTACTGCCAAAGGGACATATTCAATTTCTTGGGTGATGAAGCAAGCATGGAGGTCTGTGCTGTTGCAGCTATGCTGGTAATGATATCAAATTATAGCTCATTTCAACCTGAATTTTATGAGCCTACATAAAAATCCGGACTTGAAAAAAAGTCACCCAAACTAACAGAAAGTGAGATGGTTTCTAATTAATTATAGGTAAGAAAGTCAAGTTTTATCATGACTGAGATTTTAGGATGTAAACAGAAGTCCAAATATTGCCACATATGAAGTTGCAACCAGGGTAGCCTGGGGTCATTCACATATGCTGCAGCTCATCTTGATTTAGATCTTACATCTTATTTAATTTTTTCTTGCCTACATCCAGCTTTAAAATGGCTGAGTAGCAAAAAATGCTAAATGTATGTAAACCGGAGATGAGATTAATATTTTCCCCCACAAAAAGATACTGCAGTACAGATCTAGAATGTTTCACATAGTAACAATATAAATGCTATGACAAAAGAGAAAGGTATTCTCTCATGATTTACAAGCTACATCAATGGGATTCCCTGGGAGAGACTCTAGTCCTGTCCTACAATTCTAAGGAACAGTTATAGAAAGTTCTTACAGGTTTGCAAAAAGTGTATGAAATCATATTAGTCCTCTAGGGTAGATCTTCTCTTTCATAAGTGGCAGTAGAGGAGCCTGGAGCTAGAAAAGCAGTAGTATAGGGAAAAGTACTATGAACCCAGTTCACTTTTATCACTTACAGATAGCATATTATTTTCCAGCATCTGTCAGTCAGAATGAAACTGGAAAGGAAGGACAAAGTCCAACTCCACTCACTCGATGCCTGTTACCTGTCCACAGGTGACAACTCTATTGCATAAACAGCAGATTCCATTTTAAGCCCCTGTAGTCTAATCCAATGCCAAATTTAAAATATATACATTATAAAATGCACGTACATGTCTCCTCCCCGGTTATTCTTAAACAGAGAAGAAATTCAGATTCTATGCTTAAAATACTCCACACATTCCCATGAAAGATCACAGTGAGGGGACAGAACCAACCTGCTGGCTCACAAAGTTTGAAAATTCAAACAAATAGATCAATAATTTTCTACCTGAAAAAATTACAAGTTCTCAAAACATAGAACTTCACTTTTGTATGCAGTTCAAAGACAGTCTCAAGCTTTAAATCATGCCTTTAATTTCCTTCATATAGATAATGAACACATATACAGTCAGGACATCAGCTTGCACTTGCTTTAATCATGCTGGGTGCCAACTACAGATACGGAAAGAGCAATTCAGGTAATTAAATACAGGTGGCAAGGGCCATTTTTGATGTCTAAGAGCAAACTCTCAGCTGGATTCCAGCTGCCGCAGAAGAAAAACACACATCTCCTATAGGTCCTATGATGACATCTAGCTCTGTCCTAGGCTAGGACAAAGGCTTAGCCTTTGTCTAAGGCTGTCTTAGATTACCTGGAACATATAAAATAGTACTCAAGCTCTTTATTTGGCAGTTAAATCATTCAGATTGTCCCACTGACCTCCATAAGTCAGCTCAAGTGAGTAATTTCCAAGAATAAAAAGCTGACTTGGTATTCAAGAATGTACAACACCAGCACCCCAAATGATTCACCTTTAGCTGTGAAAATGTAGAGCTTGGACTGCTACAAATCAATAACAGAAGCAGCAACAGAAAAGCTGCAGGCATCACCACACAAGATATTAAAATATGAGTAGCTCTCTCCCAAGTTACAGGCTCTACTGTCATTCTGGTTTTTGCATGTAAATAAAATATTATTAGAAATATATTTCTGATAAATTATTTACAGTGGTGTTATCCCAGTCTATTCTATGTGTTCTCTGCCCTCAAAAAGCACACCAGAGCAATCTTTTATTTGCCAGGAATACCTGTGCTGACTCATGTAACCAGTTAAAAAGCCAATAGCAAAATGCCTATCTCAAGTGCATGGTTCTCTTCCTCTATTCTTTAATATATCAACAACAGATAAAGTAGATTTTAGGCACAAGAGAACAACAAAACCAATTTCACATCAACCGATTTCCCCAATTTGCTAATGAGAGCGAAAGAACAACACAGCAAGAAACTTATTCCTCAGTAAGATCTGTGCAAGGAATGAAGCAAAGCACTTACCGTGTCTTGGGATTTATCTTTGACATCATAGACTGTTAGTTTTATTTTAGTTTCCTCATAGATGGGGTATTCCGGTGGGAAGGTCACACCAGTCAAAAACAGTGGATCTTTTGTACCCTGTGCAACATGAGTAAACACTCAGTAAGGTAACAGCTGAGCAATGTGAGGGATGTCACTATGGAGGTACAGAAACCCAAAAGGGTTGTCAGCTCTCTACAGCAGAGAGATGGAAACAGCTCAGCTTTATTACTCAGCCAATGAGAAAAAACAAACAGCCTTACAACTTCATCAGGAAAACTAAAAACAAACAAGCAAAACCCAAACAAAACCACAACAACTTCCTGGAAAGTTTTTTTAACTGGAAAGGATATGAAGTGCTTCTGAAGCAGAGCCTAGTATCATGTTTTTAAACAGCTCAGCCAGTTCTGGAATCAGGTTCTGGAATACAACCTCTAATAACAAACCCTTTCTTACTCCCAACGACACTTTTTAAAAGTACCACAATTTCATCTTAATTTAAATGAACTAAAGATTTAACTTGCACAAACATACAAAAAAGAGCAATCTTCATTAAGCCACAATACTAAGTGTATAGAAATGCTACAGACTCTCGGTATTACATTAAGGGTATTGATTTTTGGAGAGGGGATTGAAATACTCCTTCTTTAGGCAGTACTGCAATAAAATAACATTCCTGTGCTTTGAAACATTATGATTACACTTAAAAGCTGCACACAGAAGTAACTATATCATAGCTAAAGATATACAATTAAATGAATCATATAAAATGTTGTTTATAATTTCTTAATGTTTAATTACACTTAATTTCCAGAGATTACCAGGCGTGTATCCTAAAATTTTCCATTAAGTAATAAAAAAAAAAGGATTGTGCATGACAGAGGTAATTTAACTTATGGATTTAACTTTCTGTACCCCTGCCTTCTCCTCCACCAAAGCTTGACTACAAAGCCAAGAACCATGACAAAACAAAATCAGGGATTTATTGAGGTCTAGGCCATTGCATTAGGAAATGCATCAACTTCTATTTAAAAAAATATATATATAGTGATCTACTCATCTTTTGCACAACACCATTCCAGACAGTCTGCAATGAGACATCCTGATCAGATACAAGATATTTGAATTAAGCAGTTTCAGGAGGGTGAGGGCTGAAACCATAATAATTTAATTAGTAGCTGGTTGAAAGTAATCAAACAAAGAGCTCATGAAATATTCTCATTGTATTTAACAGTTAAAACAAGTCTCTGGTGAAATCATGTGTGTGTTTACAACGAGACTTCCCTGCTCTTAATGGACCTCTCCAGTAAGTTAAGCAAGTTACACCCACATTGCTTACCCTTCATTTTCTCTGAACCATTTTTGCTGTTTCTGACATCAATGCTTACAGGGCAAAGAGAGGACTAGCAGAGCAGCCTCAGACAACTTTTGTTAACTTTTTAATGTATGATGCAAATTACTAATTATTTTATATAAAGTCATAGACATTACATACACACATTTCTTTCCCTAATTATAGGTCTAGGGTAGTATTTTTCAAATTGCAAAAGCATCAAATGTCTAATGGAAAAAATTGAACAAAAAACAAATAGCATAACAGACCACATAATACACCTATGTTTTTCTGCATTTAGAAATACTTTCCAAACTCACTATACTCTTAATTAAGTTTTATTTTGCATTGGCTTGTCCCTTCAGGAGAGCAACTATTCCCTGTTTCATTCTAAACCTGTGTCTGGAGAATTGGAATATTCTCCGTGCCTCTACTTGGAACAACAGAGCTTTCATGAAAAGCCAAGTTGATTTCTGTTTATCCTGGTTAAATGCCAAGAACTACAGCACACTTAGGTATGCTTCACTAACTGCAAAAGTGTGCTTGTCTTACCTAAGACTTGTTTTATTCCTAATTCACTTTCTAAGGAAGAAACTATCAATCAAATAATCAACACGTTAATAAGAAAGACTCTCACCTCCACGATTTCAGTGCTCGAATACCGCGTCGAAATGTGCTCTGCTGGATGCACCACTGAGACTTGGATAAACGTATTCAGCTTCCGATCACGGGTAGCAGCCACTAGATCCTTGCATGCTGGAGACAGTGCAAAATAAAAATAAAATACTCAAAAGCAAACTCCAGGAAAATGCTGTCACAGGCACAGGACAAAGCAGACCACGCTCCAGCTCCAGATTAAATCTCCAGAGACAAGTTGATTTAACAGAGGAAGTCCCTTGGAAGTAACCTACAGAAATAGGAAGTCACATGCCACAGAACTGAGCTGAGATCTCGTTTCCACTAAAAATACTTGCAGCTTCTGCAAAGCTCCCTGCCAGAGGCTCATCAGCCCCAGTCCATGAGTGTGCGTGCGCATACGCTGCAATAGTAGTTAATTTTACATAAGTACTCACTTAATTTGCCCACAAAATCTCTTTTAGCAGCCTTATTGCATCCTCTCTTGTCTGACAATTTCCTCAGTTACACAACCATTTCAAACACATTCTAAAACAGCTAATTGCTATCAGTGGTTAAGCTGGCTTATGTAATTTGTTACTACTTGTGAACTTAGCAGAACTAGTTGTCAGGTATAAATCTACATACCTAAAAGCAGACAGCAACATAACCAATTCTTTTGTCAGCGACTGGTATATAAATGAGAATTGCATTCTGCCTATATAGCATCATTATTAAAACACATTCTACCTAATAGAGAAATTCAGTTCTGGTTTAATAATTTGCTTTTATCCTGGGCTCAGAGTCATGCAGGTGACTGAGATCATTCTTTACACTAACACACTTTGTGCCTTCAAAATGAAAGGGTGAAAGCACTGAAGAAAAAGGGGGAAGAAATAAATAAATGCATCATCATCAGCTGCTTCACAGAAGGGGTACAGATTAATGGGGCATGCATTGGCTCAAAAGCAAAAGCCATCCACCTTCTATTCTTCCCTAAGGAATATACAGCAGTGAACACTGCAGTGGGATCTACCTAGTGCTTTCTGCAGGGTAATAAATGACCCTGGGATCTCAGAAGCCTGAGGCAAGCAAAGAAAATACTATGGCTTCAGAGAGGGTAATTGTCGAGAAAGAGCTGAGGGTATTTTCTATGAGCCACTGCCTACCAGGGGCTTCTTCAAGTGCAGCTGACCTTTAACTTTTCAAAAGGTGAGTCAGATTATCTTCACAGCAAGTAAACTTGGTCTGATGAGAAGCCAATGCTAGAAAAGCTCTGATACATACAAAAGGCCAACTCAGCTTGTTTTATACCTTTTTTTTTTCCTTTGGGCTTGAACCTGCTGCTGGAGTAAATAAAAGGAAAACTAGCTGAAGCTTTTTTACCACTCTTTTATTACAGTTAAAAGAGACAGGGAGACAATAAATCTAACCTTCAGAGATTAAAATTTTTGCTTTAGTTCAAATTGTCAATGAAATTTCCTGGTACATTGTTTCAAACTGACCTTATTATGATTTGGTGGAAAAAGCGGGATAAACGTAAAAGTTTGTGCATGATGAAGTCTTTACGAAACAGCTGATGTAACAGCACCAGGCTCAAAGAGTGAGTTGCCAGCAAGTCTTTGCTTCTAAGACTCACTTAATTATTAAAATGACGGAATATTAGCACTACTTGACATCACCTTAAAAATTACAGTAAAAAAGTAGTTGCCTGAAAAGCAGTTGCCAAAGCACAAAAGGTTCAGCAGACAACTTTTGACACTATTTGACTTTGTCCTCTCTAAAGTTGATCATATAAGCAGTAGCAGATCACTGAGATTTTCAAATATAGCCAGTTCCCCCCACAGAACCTGATGTCATGCCACCATACAATCCTTAAATTTTGCACTCTATAATCATTTTTTTAGAATGCAGCACAGCTCAGAGGAATGGCAAGAGAGCTCATATTCACTATCCGAAGCTGGAACAAAAAGACAGTCAAAGTTTTCACATCCACCACACAGGAAGGCTATCCAGATCACAATTCAGTACAATGCAAGAAAAGTGAGAAAAACAGAGACACAGACACTTAGGAAAAATAAAATTAGACCCCCAAAAAACATTATCAGTGACTCTGGCAGGAGCTCTACAGCTAAACTCTTGCAAAAAGTATTACTGCATGATGAATGGAGGCAAAACCCTCACAAATAATAGTTTGATCTAGTTGTGGCTTGTCTCAAATACATTATCTAGAGGTGACTAAATCTTTTAGCTGCCAAGAGCACATGCCTTTATCCTATTGAGAAACCATTAACAATAGGAAGAAGATTTGCACTAAGTGGTCATCACCTTGGTGCTATCTGAACATAGGAGAAAATTTATTTCAGTGACATTACTGCAATCCAGTCATTAGATCATTTTTCCTGTAAAAAGGTGGCTTAGCAGCATGATCTTGAATTTCACTGGATAGAGCTGACAGAAAAATAATTCATCTGCATATCTCCAGTAGGGAGGATCAGCATAAAGCATCAGAACTCTTTGGGAGACACTGGTGCAGAAGGATAAATGAAATTAAATGAAACCTGTATCTACTTTGATGACAGTGCTATTTATCTCTATTGTGACACTGGACTACTGCTGTTCACAGCTTGTCTTTCAGTCAGAGAGGATATTCAATAAAGTTATCCCAGGTAAAGAACACAGAAGTTGCCAGTTTGAGCCACAGTGCATCACCTCCCTTCAAAACAGCCCAAATGAAAAGTTTAACAAAACAAAAGGACTACTTTTAAGGTGATGCCAAAGAATAAAAACTTGTTATATCCTGTTCGCAGCCTGGCAACCTCCACAGTTCTATGCTGCATTATTGCCCTTTGAACAACTCAGCACCTCCAAAAACCTTAGGTGTTCAAAGAAACAAAGTGAAACATTACACAGTTAGGAAAGCATGCTGTATATTTAAACATGTTTGTTAGGTATCATTAGCATACCCCTCTAACAGAAACTGTTGAAAACACAAGTCTGAAAGGCATTCTGAGCCTGTTAACTGCAAATGCAACACCGTGAGAGCAGGTAACAACATCAACGCACTTTTGACCATAACCTACGCCCGAGCAGACCACAGGTTATGTTATTTCTCAATACTCCCGAATGTCTGAATTAATTATGGAAAAAATCATCAACAAAACACAGTGAAATGATATGTCAGTTTGTACTTACATGCCAAGTATATGAATCTACTCATTGTGACTGTTGACTCAGTGTATAATAGTCTGAGTCATCCATTCCCCTGGTGACCCAACCTCTGCTGAGCCTATCAGTGTACAATGAATGTTTAAGGAAGAACTGCATTAGGAATAATTTATGCTTTAATATCAACAAAGAAATAAGTTAAGATATCAGGAAGAAACAAATCCTCTACTGATATTTCACTGTTCTCTGTGCTGCACTGACATGTTGGCTGCGCTCTTTGCCCTTCTGTGTGTCCATGCCCACACAGAGAAGAGAAAGACTGGTTACTGTTTCCTCATGGGACCTTGTAGGATTTTTTAAAAAATGTTACTTATATATAGGAAGACAGTACAGAGAGAAAAACTAAAAAATGCCAATTACTATACAACAGTAAGAAGAAAGGAAACAAAACAAATACTCAAAATAGACCTGGAAATTCATCATCTACCTTCCTTGAAACTGTAACACTTCTGACCAGGCACTTAGCACTCTCTGCTCCAAGCACAAAGCCCACTGGAGTAAAAAAAAAAAAAAAAAAAAAAAAAAAAAACTCTGGGAGATGCAGCATCTTCCAGAAATGGAAAAAAATCCAGTAGCTAGAACAAACAAGACAGGCAGTGGGAATGAAAGACATCCACAGCTCAGAGTTCAGAGTTCTTTGGGAAATGTGTCAAGGAGGACATCAAAAATTGGGAAACGGCATTAAAACTGAATAATTTATTTTTGCTAGTGAGGAAAAATACAGTACATTGGTGAATGCCTCATCATACTCTGGATTCACACAATGTATGTATTAACCTGCATGACAGCATGCAAGGTAGCTCTTTCTTTAACCAGTGACAGAAACAGCGTTTCCCACAGCTTCATTCCTTCCCATATTCCAAACCAAAACAGATTCCAGGGGGCTGACTAGGAACAGGAATTAACAACATAGCCCTGTTGTCTCCAGGGTATACTATTTTGTATGCTGTCAAAACAACAGAAAATTAGTAGTATCTGATGACAAGGGGCATGGGAAAAGCCTGTGTCTCACACACATATATGTGAAGGTAACATTCAAATTTTTCTTCATTTCACTGACTCTGCAGCAGCATTATTATCCCAAAGCAACTTAGTTTATAAATAAGAATGTACAGTCTGTCTTGATAAACTAATTAAGTAAGGTGTAGCTATTCCTTAGTGGGCAAAAGGAGATGTTAAAGAAGGGAATGCCACACTTGGACCTGTGCTACAAGTAGAGCTGAACAGCATACAGTTTACTTTCTTCCACCCTGGGGAAGTGTTGAGGATGGTAGGGAAGTGTAAGAGAAGGAAGTGCACATCACCACTGTTTTTACCTCTGCTGAAAAGGAATACCTTCAGTCAGGCACATACAGAAGCTTAGGAATAATCCAGTTTTGGAACATATGGGAAAGCTTTGGCCATACTTCTGAATTAAGAGTGCAAATGCAACTGTGAGAGGGCTGAGAACTGAACAGCAATGTGTAGCATCTCATGAACTCTCCCGCCGTGGTCAATTCCCAAGTCCTTGGCCCTGGCAACAGCAGTAACTACTTACCATAGAGTCAGTCGTCCTGGGGGAAAAAAGACAGACTCCCAAATGGACTTCTATGTCGCAGCTTCCCCTGGTTTCTCCTTTCCCTGTCCCTTCACTGGATTGGTATCCCTGGTGGCCACTCCCCTTTCCCTGGAGACCAAACCCCTCTGCCCAGCTTTAGCTCCACTCCCCACCCCTTCCCTTTCTTAAGCTGCCCGCTCCACGTGGTTGTCCTCTTTTCCCTCGCTGGGTTTCCTTCAGCCACACTTTGCTGGAATAAAATCTTGCAAAAAGAGCCTTTCTTGCCTCTATCGCTGAGCCAGCTGCAGTGAGTGTTGAGTGAGGGTCTGAGCAATGTGTTCTCTGTTTGGCAAAACATGCCTGAAAGCAAACAAAATGAACATTTGAGGATGGGCATTAGCACAGAACAGTGTTAATGAGCATTCCTTCTAGTGCTCTGTAATAAACCTCTCTAACTGGTTTATCATAAATACTACTAACTGGTTGTCCCATTCCTGTGCCAGCAGGAATGCTTCAGTTGCTGATGGGGACAGAAAGAACAGAGAAGTTGCTCCCACAATTTGCAATGTGGAGTCCCAGAACAATTCACCGTGCAACACTAAATGGATGTGGCCACAAAAATTATAATGTCCATGTTATGAAGAAGTGAGGGCACAGTTACATACCCATGCAATAGGTATGCATTAGGAGGGACACTCTTTAATTGTAGTGACCAAAATAGATGCTCAGACCCAGGTGAACTCTGTAATGAAAAAAAACTCTGTGCAACAGAAAACTACATTTGGAGCACATATACAAATAAGTAAAGATCCATTGATTTTTACCTATGGAGACATTCAAGATCACTGTTCCTGTCTCTGGGGGTAAGAGGCTTCTATAAAAATAATATATCTGTTCTCTAGAACATGCAGCTGGTTGCTAAAGTAACCTAGTTATATTTTCAAGGAAATGTACACATATAAAGCAATTAGTATCCTTCAGGGATGTCTGTAATAAACAGCAGGAAGAAAATTTCTACCAACAATCCTAGGAGAAAGATGACAGGGAAGTCTTGTCAAATGAATAATAAAAAAAAATCTCTAAGACATCTCTATAAGTACAGGTTTTGGGGGAATAAACCCCCACAAACACGAAACAATATTAACTGTACTAACTGTAAATAATCTATCAGTATGCTGCCCAGAAAAACATCAGTCATTACCCACTTAATTTGCAGCTAAAAGAACATGATTATTTATGAGTCAATGAAATAAGATATACATGAATGCTGCTGGGGAGAAATGCTGTATGCTGATAAGTGATCATGCCCATGAGTTGAGATGCCAGCTGCACTCATCATCTTATTTGCAGATGAAGTGATTAATCCGGCTAGAATTACCACCGGGAAAATCAGAAGTGATCTATTTCAGAGTAAGCCCTGTGTGAGTGTTGGGGGGTGTAGCTGCAAAGGGGCTTTGATCTCAGCTCAGGTGGTGGAGTCTGACTGCCAGAGTAGCACTTGGATGTTCAGAGAGAAGTTTCTTCAGGAATGCCAAGGCTTAATCTGCAACTTTTCATTGCCCATTGCCACAATCCGGTTTCAATTCTTCTGACATGCTGGAACAGTCCTATCTCCTCTTACAGCTTTGCTATTTAGCCTGGACAGCACCAGACACTTAGAGCTTTCAGTATAATAGATGCAAGAAGCTCAGGAAACCAGCTGACTGGATCAACACAGCTCACAGGCATCACACTTGCACTGCAGGAGCAAAGTGTGGTTACATTTGTTAACCATCCATCCAGTGCTATTTAGATTTGTTGTGCATTGATCTGCTGCCAACGTCAGACAATCTGTTTCAGCCCATCCACAGTCTTGCTCCAGCTTTATTTACAATTGTGGAGAACTGAATTCCATCATCTTCGTGTTCCAGACTTCAGCTACACAACAGCAACAAGAAGAGAACTTAGAGCTTGGCTTAGAAAAGCTCCTTAAGTAATGAAACAAACTGCTTTTGATCAAGATTTTTGAATTTCTTTATTTTTTGCAAATGTGTCTGAGAATGTATCTCTGTATATCTCTTTCAAGTAATTGTAAAAATATCATTTTTCCCAAAAAGACTGCATTTCCTTACTGAGCACACTGTGACTCTAATAGCACAGAAAACTTTCCCAGAGATGCTGCAGTAGACTTGTGACAGCAAAGCAGATCTCTTGCTATTTGCTTTAGATTATCAATTATTATCTTTCCTTCTGTTCAAAACTATTCTATTCAAGGCACCACCTCTTAATGATATTTAGGCTCTGATCTTCAGTTTTCTAATGAGAGAAATGAAGAAAGAAGGGGGGCAGAAGGGGAAGTGTTTAAGCCTTACAAAGACTTGCCTTCCAAAATACATCCATATCAAAATCAGTTTTGATACTCCTATTCCAAGGCTGCAATTTATTTTGGTGTTGTTGGTATTTCAAAATACCACAGAAGGGTTTAAATCTTCATGGAAACAGAGCTAAATACCATTTCCTCCTTCAACTTTTCCTAATGTCATCATATCAAGTATATAATGAAGAAGTAATCTTTCTGTAATTTCTCTCACAGATTTCTCGCTATCCAAAAAATAGAGTGGTTACAAGTTAAAGTACAAATTGAAGAATCAGAAGGTCTGCAAATGGTAAGCAGAATTCCATATTTCTTTGAACTATGACCTTCTTTATACCATAAGCTTATACTGGTAATCACTTCACCTGCAAATAAGATGATGACTGCAGCTGGCATCTCAACAAAAAACAATTAGAACATAAAACAATTTATTTTGGATTTTATTAAAAAGTATTCTTCTGGTTCCTAACATTTTACATCTCTTTGGAAATAAAATAAATGTAAAATAATGCATCAGGCATATCAAAAGAAGATGAAACAAAAGTGCCAAGTCTCAAAGTTTTCAGTCTGCCACATCTGTTTTTATTACAACAGCACACATTGCTTCCTTTGACAGAAGCATTTATTCACTGCTATACCAGTTGTCAAGTGTAGTATTACATGGGTTTGATCCTTAGTGTGCAGTATTGACTGACTGTAGAGACAGATTTTTTTTTCTAATATGTAAAGAAAATTCAGCTGTTGCTTAGCTTGACTCCAAATCCATGTCACCATATGCATCTTCACAAGATATTTTCATGCTTGGTGAGAAAAGAAGCTCAAACAAAGCAAAAGCTCACAAAACAAAGGAAGGCAGTCAAGCAACACAGTCCAGCAATTACAGCAGACAAGAAGGTTCAGGAAGAGCTCTAAACAACCTGAAATCTTTCAGGGTGCTTCCTTGCTGCACACCAGCTGCTCTGAGCAGCTGTAAGGGGGCTCCTGAGTAGAAGGCCAGCTACAGGAGGGCTGGACTGGAGTCCAGCCCAGCCCCTAGGAGGAAGTGTCCTGTAGCCTGGACAAGCCACCCAAACCAGCTGATGTTAACACTGACATAAGTACACCTAAGAAATGCTGCAGGTTTAGAGGCTGCATTAAGCACTTTGTGTAAAATTCTCTGGAGCCAACTCTGTAATTAATTGTCAGCAAATTGATGTGTGGCCACAGCCCTGATACCCATGAGACTCTGCTGGTGAATAAAACTAGTAATTCCTTCTTCAAGTAAAAATGCTAAATATTAAAGGTAATCAAATGAAGATGCCAGGACAAGATGCAGTAGGGAGCAATATTAACAACAGTAACTCACAAAATAAAAGACAATAAGAAAAGCAAACTGTAGATCTACTGTTTTACTGAACAACCTTAAAATTCATCTGCGTGAGAAGAGCTGTGTTTCATTGTGTGAAGGAAGGGGACAAGAAAGTGGTGTATTTTCAACTTCATAAAGATTCAAACAAAACCCCAAAAATAAAATAATTAAAAACCCCCACAAGAATCACCTCCTTAACATACTTAACATACCCTAAGGGAAGACAGCTGGAATGTTTGAGCTCTCTAGTACTCTCTATGTGTATTCCTCAAAAGAAGTAAAAGATGGCCTTTAAAAAAAAGTAGGCAGCGTATGATTTACCTGTATGTTTGTGGGTTTTTTTTTTTTTTTTTCATTTTTAACCCCTCACTCTGCTGGATTCCTAAATATCAGGCTGATTCACAATTGGTTCTCATTGCATAGGTGTCTGATGTTGAAAATGACCAGTGAGATAGCCTAAAATGATGGTCCTCTACAGAAAACACAATGCAAACCACTGACTAATCCCTTCAATATGCTAGAGGTGACCTTTTAGCAAAACAAAACTCACACCTCTCAAAGGAAAGCAGACTAAAATGCATTTCAAAGACAAGGCAAAGAAGAGCAAGACACACTTTTAATCAAAGGAGAAAACAGATTTCTGCAATCCAGAACAATCACTTTTACCCTAGTAATGATTAAATTTGCTGGTAGGGAAATGCTTGATGAATGTTAAATAATCTGCATTCAAGCTGTAGTTTAAAGAAGAAGATGTTCTAACATAAGTAAAACTTGTTTGAAAAGGTGGCAATTCTGGATTAATACCTAAATTACAAGTCTAAATAAGAGACAATGATTAACTCCTCAGAGGATTTTGAAGCAGTCATTCTGACCAATAATTTAGGATTGCTTTAACAGCATGGGACCTGCACAAGATAGCAAAGTATAACTCCTTCACAAGAAATTTTAGAAAACATACAATTGTATTTTTTTTCACATAAATGACAGAGTCCAGAAATAATAAAACCTCACTCATTTGTACAAAGAAATAATAGTTTAGGATTAAAAGGAAACAAAAAATGATAAAAAACAACAACAACAACAAAACCACCCAAAACCACCACCACCAAAAAAAAAAAAAAAAAAAAAACAAAAACAAAAAAACAACGACCCAAAAAAAAAACTCGCAAAAACTTTTATTTATCTCTGTAGAGACACCCCTTGGCAGATTAGAGATCTGAATCTAGAATTACCTACATATTGCAGCTCTTTATCTCAAAGCTGAAAACAGTGCCAGCCCACTTCAGTTTTTAAAGCAGCTCATTTACAATCCTACAGACAACAATTCTCAGCTTCTCAGGTATGAAGAATTCTCATCTTTAAGGAATGCTAAGACCAAAATCTTCTTAACTCATCATAATGAAATTCTACATGCTTTCAGTCTCTTAGAAATCAATCTTAAAAGCAACAGAACTCCAGATTGAAATTTCAGCTTGTTTTAAACATTGGAACAACATTGAAGTAAATTTCAAAAATGCTTCTTTATTACATAGCAGTTTGATATTCCACATAATAGGCAAAAACCACTCTAAAAATATGGCTGATAATAATAATTAAAGTGTCCATAACTGGACTAGAAAATTTATTTGCCACAGTGGGTAAAGGTAAAACAATGAAGAAAAGCATTCTTAAGCATTTTGTTTGTTTTCAGTAAAGCACCTCAGGTCAGTCTGCTAGTCATGGTGCATTGTGTGCTGCATGGGATTTTGTCCTGCTGCATTTAGGAGAATTCCAGTTTTCTCAGGGCCTGCAGGAGAACCTGATTTTTGAGTCAAATCTCACCGCAGGCCATGCATTTCAGAATTTCCAAAAATAAGTACATCTATTACTAATGTGTTCAAAAGGGGAGGATGACTTTAGTTTTCTATTAATTCAATGTTTTTCTATTTATGTAACTTCTGTTTCCACATATAAGGATTAAAAGTAAGTCCACTGAGAAATGTTTTATAACATGAAACTATTACTGCAATTATTTTTACAGGCACATTCACAGATGTATTTAACAACTGCCACTTGAAACACAAATGTTCAGCTAATGCAGCAAAGAGTCAAAAAGTCAAGAGCTAGCATGCTTTGAGTTATTAAATTTTTTTTCAGTTAATATATTATTGGCCTAACAACAGAGAGTTGTTCTGTTTCTGGTGAGTCATTACCATTCTGCACAAGAAGCACCAACTCTGTGACTACTATGACCACTAAATCATGTGCTTGTTTTTTGTCTTCCAAATTAATTTCTACCCTTTTAGAATTATGTGGTGACTTTAACTTCACAGAGAAAGATACACAAGTAAAGAGATGGAAGGAATTCCCCAGGCAATTTTTCATGAAGTGTTCTACACTAGTGGGCTAAAGGTTGAAAAAGACCAACTGCAAAATGTGACAGTAAAAAAGTTGAAAGTAAACTTTCAACAAGCCAGAGATATCCACGAGTGGGTTTTAAACAGAATACTCTGAGCCTCCACACACCTGCTCCCTGGCTTTGGGGGTATTTGAAGTCCCCAGGTATTTAAGCTTTGAACTGTAAGAGGTCCCTACACACCTGCAGGTTGACTTCAGGGCACATCCCGTCTCAGCCCTGACGACGCGGAGCAGCTCCAAGCCCACCTCTGGCCCTGTCGGGATCTGAAAACCACACATCTCTCCTGACAGGCAGTGAAAGGACAGAGCTGTTCATCCACATTCTGCAACAACATCACTGCTGATTTCCTTCACAACACACCCGGTAGGGTGGCTGAAGGAGAAATGGGGCCAGTGCCTCTCTTGATTCAATAGAGCCCTGGACCAGAAAGGGGCCACACAAGGAGCAGATACAGAGGTTTTTAGCATTCTGCCCACCTCTAGCATAACAGCTGCAAACTACTAAAAGCTGCAAACAATTCCACAAGAGAGAGGAAGACTTGAGAGTCTTCTCGTATCCACTCAAAGTTGTCTCACCTTGACTGCAAAATAAGGAAGATTTTCCCGGCAGCAAGCATAAAGGGCACAAAAGACAATCGTAATTTAGTATTTTACATATATTTTTTTACATTCCAGTACCACTGAATTCAGGTCACTATCCATCATAACTCCAGAACTGGGGTCCACCCCACTGGAAAAAGGGCACTAATCACTTAACAGTCGTCAGCTTATTTTGTCTTTGACCCAAATTATTTTCTTTGCAGAGAAAGGGCTAAGAGTTTAAACTCAGGGTAACAGTCCATTTCAATTTTATTCCTGGCCAACACCACTGCTGCAAATACAAGCTTACTACACATTTTACTTCAAGCTTTCATTTTGCAAACATTCCCACGAATAACTCTTTCTTGAGAGAATATTAAAAAAAAAAAAAAAAAAAAAAAACAAAAAAAACCCATGATTTTGCACATACACAAAAATTCATGAAAATGAGCACCAGTAACGAATTACCCAGGCCAAGAGCATCCACAAAAATATTTTCACAATAGCTGACTCTATCCAATCCTGGCTCATTTTGCCCAAAAAGAAAGGCAATTCAGGCTGCTCTTAAATCCTTTATGGTATCTTCAGTGTGCCCCACATAATGGTTTAATTATGATGCAAGGGTGGAAGTTCCCTAGAACAGCTTGAGTCCACATAGATAGCAACCATTTTAAACAGTCTAATTTCTACATAACTATAAGTGATTATTTAGAGATCTTGAAGATTTTTTAAGATCACAAGCTAGGTATCAACAACAGTAAGGATCAACAGATACCTTACTGTCCATACACAGTACAGAATGTTGGAGGAGTTCATGTCAAACCAATCACTACCAGCTCTAAGAAGCCTCCAAACTCTTTCTGGAAAGTTACATGCCGAATTCCTGGCACAGAGATATTGGAATCAGCCTTAAGTTTAACAAGTTCAACCCTCCTGCCCAAGCAGGATCATCCACAGCAGGCTGCATCCATTTGGGTGCTCACAACATCCAAGGACCAAGACTTCACAACCTCCCGAGGTCATCTGTGCCAGTGCTTGACCACCCTCACAGTAAAAAAAATCCCAACTATCCCTGTCCAGTAACTCCAAAATAAAATTTCTCATTTCTGTCTAGAAAAAAATCCCAGGACTGTGAGGGCCAATTAGGCAGCTGCAGAGAAAACTAAGATGTCAGGCACTGAAGCACACAACCAGGGATACTAAAAATGGCTCTTCAGCAAACTTAGTGGTACACACAATTTCTTCTTTGAGTAGATATAAAGTTTGACGCTTTAACATTACCACACTTTGCAGTTTGATGAAAAAAAAGCACTGTTTCTAGAAGAAACAGTATAGTTATAAAGGATTTATGAAGCTGTGGAGAAGACCAACATCTATTGCTGAAAACATTGTAAAATCACTGCATACCTTTTAAGCTTCCCTGACAACAGCATAGTTAAGGACTTAAGGAAAAAAAAAAACCTATTGCATTCTGAATAGTTAAAATGTCATCTTCCTGGGAGGCAGAGAAAAGTTGGAAGAAGGCAGCAGGGCCAGGACTGCCAATCCAAATCTCAGTTGTAGGTATGGAAGTCTTATAGAGCTTTCTCTAACAACAAAGGAATACCTCATCCTTATCTGACTTGTTGCTCTCTGTGTACAAATATCTGAAACAGAAAACATTCTCAGTAAGGATCTAAATAGCCCTCTTCAATCAAACAAGTTTCCTGGACCCACAGAGGAATCAGTCATAGATTTATTATGTACCAGATAAACACAAAGCCATCCAGTCACTTAGGGGCTGTCCCTGTGGACGTGTGGTGATAAGGGGACTGCACGCTCAGGGCCACTCTCACTGTGAAGATGCTGGCAAGAAACTCTTCTTCCATGGCAGAAAACTGCCAGGTAGACCATGGTTCTCCCCTTCCCAGCTCAGCCACTGAGCTGCCACACCTTCTCCCACTCGCCCTCTTTGGCTGCTCCAACATCCTAAAGCCTGAAGGGGTAAAGGATGCACACACATTTGTGTATGAGCAAACAGCAAGTCAAATCTTCAGCTGAGATCTACCACCCCCACGTGGGAGCCATCCTAGGCAATCTGAAGAGCCTCATTTGAGAAAATCAGGTTCAAATATTGAACTGGAAAGAGCACATATAGACTGGCAAGACAAATAGGAGAAAGTATGCACAGCAGGAGGTATATTTTTGGGCAAAAGCAGGAAGAGAAAAATAATGATGAAAAAAGAGCAGCAGAATGGGCCAAAAATAACTTCTCTCTAATGCAATGATTTTTAATCCTATTTTGCTATGAACTAGTCTAAAAATACCCTGGAAAAACAAGTTTTCCATTCCATCAGAATAACTGAAAAATTAATGTCACATTCACCAGAACACCTAATAGTTCAGATGCCAAGCACAATGCTTGTGAAGATACTAAAGGACAAATTAAGGTATCCAGTGAGTTCGTTGTTGGTGGTCTTTTAAAACCTAAGTGAGAAAAAAATTACGAAAGCTCAATTCTGAGAGAATTACATTAAATCCCTACCTATGTCTATAAATTCTTTAGTAATTCTGGAGCACTTCTCCATACATAACTCTTAATCAGCCTTAGAAATTATCGTTGTATTACTGATAGCTATGAATGTTTTACCTCAGAAATTAGAATTAGTTCAGGCAAAGCAGCGTGGAATGAAGTAGATGAACACATGCTAAGATTGAGCTCTTGTAATTAATCTGCTTCTAGCACCCTGCCTCACTGGGCTAGGCACTGGGATAGCACCCTCTTCACAGAAAACAACAGTTTTCAGCATAGACAGAACCTTGCCTCTGAAATTTTGGATAAAATATTGCAAAGTCTATGAGAAAAACATGCCATAGACACAAAAGCAGCATTTTCAGAAAGAAAGAAAGAAAAAAACCTGATTTTACTAAGAAGCCTACTAATTTTATTTATTTAAGGTTTGAAAAAGAAAGGTCCTTCCTAGTCTTAGCCTCCTTTTTTTCCTTGGACTTATAAATGCAGAAGTTTTCTAACCGACAAGATTTCAGAATTTGTACAGTTCTGACAGGATTTAATCCTATTATCTGCTGCATCACTCAAGAGCTAAGATGATAAACCCCTGTCTCTCAGAATGGCTAAATTCCAAAAAACCCTTTCAACTGTTAAATAGCTTTTCAAATGCAGGCATCTGCAAACTCCTCTCTAAACAGATTAGCCATAGCTATTCAAAATTTATCTCTAGATAAGTGTTTATATCAAAACATGTGAAAGTTGCTGTGAGAATCTTTATGCTATTAAATTTAAAAGTTTCCCTTAGTCACAGTCCTGATTTATACATATTTATATTTACAAGGTTGTCAACCACTTTCTCACAGTAGTTCAAATACAATTTTTTTTTCACAAAAGCAAAAGCTTCTGGAAACAGGAAATATTTCAATTTCATGGAGCAGAATGGAAAAAAACTGCCTGAAACTCAGTTTGCAGCTGGGTTTAATATTGATACTCGAAACATCCTCATGTTTCTTACTACTTGCATCAGCAAGATTCCTGTAAATCCATCTCACTGAAATATACTCACACAGTAATGATTTGCTCACTCATGCTGGTTCATCCTCTGCTCTGACCTACTTCAGAGCAAATAAACATCCCTGCATTTAACGAGTCCACTGTGGGGACTAACGGCTACATAGCACCCTGTAATGTAGAATTTTAATCTCTAACACCTACACAGAAATTGAATTTACATAAGTCAAAGCTGGTTAATGAAAATCATTAAGTATCAATGGATGCTGACATGTTGCAAGTATTTCTGTGACTACTTCTATTAGGAATTGCTTCTTACTAACACAGAAACAAAGTAGATAACAAAAATGAGTAATGCTACACTAGATGTAATGAGTTTTCAGCAACAAAAACAAATTTCATATTTATGGACTACATAGAATAGCTATCTAACTCTCTATATAGATAATTTCATTAAGAACTCTATTTAACTGTAAAGTACACAGTATTATAAACAGAATTTTCAGTTTCTCTTAATATGCAAAAAGCAGAGAGAACACTAACTGTACATCTTACCAAGTTTCATGTTTGGAATTTTTGAGTCCTTGCATAGTAAGCCCTACAATTAGTACAGATTAATATTTAAGGACTGTGACAGCATCCTGCTTCTCTAGCTGCAATGCAAATGAAGACAATCTTTGCCCTAAAGGGATTAAAGGATAGATTTCTAGAATTACAGAACCTACAGGTACAGATTTAAAGATGTCGCCTAATTCTCTAGGACTCAAACCCACTTAAGCTGGAAAAAACCAAAAGAGTATATGAGCTTTTGAAAGGATTCTGGTTTTGAGCTTTTTGGGGTGTCCATGCCACACACACATCCCACCCCACAAACCACATTTCCCGGATTTGTTTTTCCGACATTACCAAGTCTTAATAGTAGTATATGGACAGCTTTGGCCTTTCTTTCTGACAGAACATGCAACACGCAAAACTCAGGAGTGATGCTTTAAAGAGGTACACAATGATGAAGGAGCAGTGCTTCAGAAAGCTGCCTATTTAAAAACCCCAAACAGTCAGGTTCAGTGTGGCAAGGGCTATCACAGAATCATAAAAGCCTTCTTTAAAGTGAGCAAAGTACTATGGGAGGAGGAGTGGATAAAAAAATAATGTGAGGTCTTGGCAAATCCGTTCTCAAATCACTTTTCAGTAGTGTCCACACAATGTCTGCATATAACAAAGAAAGCTTACTGTGAGTGCAAGAGAATGCAGGAGCACAGCAAGAAGAGCTGACTCCCCTCAGGGGTCACTAATTCAACATCACTTATCAATTTGCTGGATATGCATTATCCATCATCAAAAACTGCCAAGAGAGGTGACAGCACGATGTGAAAGATGCTGCCTTAGAACCTTTTTGGAAGACTGTTTCACTGCCTTAGAACTTTTCTGGAAGACTGTTTCACTTGTTGCTTTATCTGCACTGAAACTGACTGCAAGTTAGCTCAAGTTCTCCTGCAGAAGTTACGGCAAAAAAATTACAAGTCCTAAGTCGAAACATGCCAACACAGTCTCAAGGCTGGGCTTGAATTGCTATCTCTTTGGGAGGATTCCTTTCAGTCAAAAGAGGATTCATCCCAGCAGCACTGAGTTACTAAGAATAAACTGCATTTAAGGCATCTTGTGCCGCAGTGCAGAAGTCTCAAAGCAGACAGAAGTTAAATAAGTAGCTCCCAGAGGAAAACAAGACCATTCTTTCCAATCATGTGGTAGCTTTTCTACATCCTCAATCTTTTCTGTTCATTTTCAATTGCCTTTTTGTTTACTATTTGTTGTTGTGATGTAACTGTATCTAATATACATCAGTAAAACTAAGGAAAAAAAAACCTGACTGGCTGGTTAGGTGGAAGATGGAATTTGTGTGGGACCAGAAAAAACTCAAGTAAAATTCAGAAAACTGTTACAACAACAAAGAGCAAAATGAACAAATAAAATAAAATTTAAAACTCATAAACCCAGCCTTCATTTTTATATTTTTGCTGCTATTGTTTCTAACATGGCCAAGACAACTTTTTTGAGGGATAAATATTCCTCAGCAGTAAGTGACACTGTGAGTTTGATTCACAGAGAAATGATCACTTTTTAGATTTTCTCAAAAGTGTGATGATGATGTTTTTTATAATTTTGTTATGTTGGCTAACACAACAAAGCATAATTTATTCACCAACTCATAACTTGATGAAGCAGAAGGATAACCAAGTGGGCAAATTCTGCTAGGATCAAGACTGGCTTCAAGTTTGTGGTAAAGATAAAACAAGTCTTTCTGCTTATCATTCTTCCAGGAACAGCTGCTGCTGAAAAAGCTCCAGATTATGTTTCAGAATTGGAAAAATCATTTAGTCATGCTCTTTGAGCAGCATCGATGTACCATTTATGTTCAGTATGCAGAGTTAAATCTGCTTCAAGACCTTTTCCAAAGGGATGGCATCACAATATCACTTGGGAAAAAATAAGATCGTGGAGAATAAAAACTTCTGCCTTTACAGGTAGACTGCTTTTTTATCAAGTCACTATTTGATAAAAAGAATAAACAAATAACCTAGAAATTTTTAATTTAATTCTTTCTTGCTCAAGTACTTGCTCAAGTTTTCTGTGATTTGTGCACTATTCAATGAGATTTTGTAAGATTTACATTACTCTACACTTGGAAAAGTACCTAGAGGTTTGGAAAAGTACCTAGAGGTTAGGCGACAATAGAACTGTCCATCAAAATTTACTGCCCTAATATATTTGCAAAAAAAAGACCACTTTTGGAAATGTCAGACAGGTGTTGTCATAAAAATTACCACCTGAATATGTGATGATATGTGCAGAGACATTCCTTTCCACACAGCTATTTTGGTTACTATTACCATACTACAACCACCATACCCCTTGCCCTCTCTTCACAACTCTAAGCAATTAAGACAAATACAAAACCACTTAAATTATGTTGGTTATTGAGAGAGTAACTAACAAACTTATTCCCTTTTCTCTCTAATTTATTTCTCCCTATTAACATCATGTTCATTACCAAGCTCACGTCTGAGCACTTTTACCACCAACTGTGCATTCTACCCTGTTGCCTCTTTTTTTCTGATTGTTGCAGTTTGCTTGTTTTGCTTTGCCAGTTCGCTATCAAATGCCCTTAGAAGCACAAGCTCTTGAAAACTTCACAATAGTGTTCATCAAAATGCACAATATAATTTATCTCCAATAACTATAACCTTATACATCAGCTGGGCTCACATACTTCACATTGATGTAGCACAGCGACTTTGAAGTCAGGAACCCACAACATATTTAGTTACATCTGGGACTCAAGGGCTGGGATATTTTAGAGAAGCAACCAAGAAGAGTAGCTTCAAAATAAACATATATATATAAGATCTAAACCTGCACACTTCGAAGTCGTGGGAAAGATTTCTATCAGTTTCACTTTTTATCAGTTTTGGTTTGTAATTCAGGCCCAGTATCCGGTTTCATTCCTTTTGCTCTGCTCCTCCTCTCTACTCAACACCCTGCACAGGCTGTCATATTCTACCTCCTAATGCTTCATGGAACTGCATGCAGAACACAGGTACTCAACATGCCAAACAACAAGAGAGAGTTTGCAAAATAAAACTTAGCAGCAGCTACAAGGTTCAGAAATCACCCACATTTCCAAAGAGTCCTCAGGAATATAAAACACAAAAATTTTTGTCTAAACGATGCTCTGACTCCAAAGTTATGTTACAAGACAGGAACTCCTGGAAATGCTGAGTGTATTGCAAAGGAAAGCTGTAATTCAGGTAACTTTTATTCTTTGCTTTAACCTCAAGGAAAAAGAAAAAAAATACCACTTTATTGAACTTTAAGATAAAAAAGAGAAGGCAATATTTAGACATTTTATGAAGAGAATGCTTTCCAGAGTACTATGGACACAGGATGTTGCAATGTAACTACCACAACAAAATACAAAACTCTAGGAAGAATTTTAATATCATTATTTCAAAATTTAGTCATCAGAACGTCAAACACTGAACAGCAGTATTTAGTTATAATGTCCCTAAATAAAACTCATGTATTAGACAGCACTCAAATATTATTTAAAAGTTATATTTTGTTTTAGTTACTGAAGTTCCACTTCTGAATGTTATTTATTGACCGACAAGTGACTTAAACTACAATTATGAGATGCTACAATTTTTTAATATATTTAAACACATTTGTATATCAACTGATAGAAGCAAATGTCTATTTGCACATATATGTGTAAGTATGCTACTTAACTAATATAATAATATTGATTATATAACGAATATGAACAGAATTACAGGCATAAGCCATTCTTTCAGGGCTAGAGACCAGCTTTATACATCATTAACTGTTAGATTGGCCTTCCAAATTCTAAATGCCAAATACCAGCCTAATCCAAGATGAAATGTCTGTACAGAGCCCGAAGATTTGGTTACCCAAGCCAGGCACACATCATACCTGTGGTACTTGCTTGCAGCAAATTCCTCTCTTATCCCTACTTACCATGCTTTGGCTCATCTCGGAGAGAGATCTTGGAAGTCCTTCATTAGCTGAAGTGAATGCCAAGTCTTTAATTAGACAAAATATCTCAAAGGATGGTGTCAGCCAAGCAGTGTCCTCGGCCTGCTAGCAGCAGTGGTGCTCCCCAGATGCACGGGCCAGGCTGCAGAGTCCCTTCCAGCCCTGCCAGTAACCAGGTGAACAGCACAGGGGCATCTCCACTGACTGCCCTTGCAAGGGGAATTTTAACTGGTTGGGCCACACAGCAGATGCATCCTTCCCAGCTAAATTGTTCCTGTATCACTCATCAGCAGGAGGGGCCTGCTGTACATTTGTACAAATCAACAGCACATTGCTGGTGACTGAGGTTGCTGGAGCTAGGAAGTGTTGGCATGGGAATGTTGATATTCCAGTAAGAAGAATAACTGCTAAGAATTTCATTGACTGTTCAGTCACTAAAGCTGGACTCCCCTAATGCTAACGTGTTATGCTTAAATATTTAGTACTATTTAAGGATCAAGACACTAAGAATCACCTTTATACAATTGCCAGTATTGCCAAATATCCCTGATTGAAGACTCTTGACAGGAGTATCAGCCATAATCAAAAAGAGGTTTATGCTGCTACTCTTAATTGTTACCTGAGCAGCAGCAGGATCCAATGTGTAAGATCCCTCACAGGGCTACAATGACTCAATCAATAATGATGCAGAACAAACCACAGAACATAAATGCCCACTAGAAACAGCCCAATGCAAAACACAAATACTGACACTGAGTGAACAGAGATCCATCCAGCACAAGCCCAAACAAGTCTGAAAATGGCTTTACTTTGTTTTTACACTTCTGCCTGCTGGGGCACATTTATCACTGAAAGCAACTTCTCCAAGCACTCCTCATCTAATTTGCAGTCAGCGCCTGTAGCACCTTTCTCCCTCTCCTATACTACACCAGTCATTGTGTGAGTTTGTTATTGCTGGAATGCTGCAATTACTGGCTTTGCCCAAATACTATGGTCACATCACCTATAAAATCTAAATAGAAACGCACAGAAAAGTTAAATCTGCTCTTAACGATTATTATACCATAGTGATTTCCCCGCAACAGAGAATGAGGCCTTTGTTCCATGTCAACATTTAACAATTTCTGCAGAAAGAGTCTATACAGAAAAAAAGCCCATGACCTACTCAACAAAATTTTTTGTAATGCCATAACTATCTAATTTTTAAAAGACATACAGATAAAAAATACACAGATAAAATTTAAGGTATTTTAAAAATGGCTGTATCAAATAGAACTGTGTCTGTCCCAAAGGGCACAGATTTAAGGCATCATCTTTCCAATCAGCACAGTTGCAGCAGCACACAAGCCAAGTGTAACCCAGTTCCAAGGACATGGCCAGGAAAGAGGCTCCCAAAATGCAAGGGGCAAAAACAGAACCACAGAAGCCACATCACTCCTGCCATCCTGTTTGCTGTGTTTGGAGTTTCTGAAGGACATTTGTAGACTATTTAAATTATCCAAATAGTTGAGTCTAATTGATATTTATATAATATTCCGCTTACAGTTATCTGTATTTCCCTCTCCCTCTTACACTTACACTTTTTTGCAACAGATGTTATAAAAGTTTTTATGCCAGAGTGAATTTAACAGATACTGAATAACACTGAGTAAAAGTTTCTCTGTGTACAGGTACACAATATCAGATAAATATTCACATGTCATATGGATGTAAACATCATAATAAATTTGACAAGTTTTAGTTCAGAATGCAGACATCACATAGAATCAAATATTTGAAAAGTCACACTATATGTAACTGTGTTCTTTTACCATACACGGGAGCAGGGAATAATCACAGGATCATTCCAATTTGCAAAGACTCTGAAGAGAGTCCAGTCACTAATCAACTAAACCTAGTTATCATTCTTATTTCCCACAGAGAATTATTGTGTTTAGTGCTCCCACAGCAAATAATTATTTCACTTACTATTTCAAAGGCTTCAAAGCTTTTGCACTGAAAGAACAGTGAAAAGTAGCCAAGCTTGCTTTGCACAGTTTGGGCTGACATATTGTGCTCCTTGACCTCGTATTACAAATATACCATTATTCAATTAGATTGTTTGACTTACTGAGCAATCTGAATCATTCTGTACCCTCTAAATGGAGGGAGAAGCTTGAGACAGAACCCCTCCCAAAACAATTCTGCTACATACGATGATAATATATATAGTTCCCATGTACCAATTACTAAGTATAAAATGGCAGAGTCAGGTAAACATTTACATTGCCTCTTCACTACCAAATTATATCACATTTAGATTCAAGTTTGATCTAAAGCAACAGTACTTTTATCTGAATACTGTTTCAAAAACTTCAAATTAAATGTCTTTTTCCAAATAAGTAGTATTTTACAAACTACATTCACAAAGCTGTTGGGCAGATTTTCACCCTGGTCGAGCAGCACAGCACTAGAGAATTCAGTAAACCTTTAGCCATTCCAACCAATTAAAAAACTAAAACCAGCATTTCAAAAGTCATGCACTTCTCCCACCTAGACCCTAATTTTTTTAAGCAAGTCACATGCTACACTATATCACACTACATATATATAAAAAAACTCCTCACACACAGGCCATTATAATTCCAAAAATTCAAAACTGTATCTTACCAAGACTGAACTCCAGCTTTGGCTCATTTGCAATTCTCTGAATACCTTAAAAGGTCAAGAAAAAAAAAATATTAGAGATCATTTGATATCCATGTCTTGCTTTTTAATACATAGTAAAACTTTCACACGCCCATAACTACTGCCATTGCCACTGAACTAACATTTTATGTTAGAAAGTCAAAGCAAACTTGGATGAAATATTTGCCTGAAAAAAGGCTACTTTTGAAGAAGACTTCCTTCTTAATAGAAACTTTCTGTTGCTGGGAAAGGAAACTAGGAAAAAAAACCCAGGTTCTCATGGATGGGTTACTTGTAAGATTTTCAGTCACAACAACTGACTATATATGTGTTGGAAAAATATTAAGTCTCATAAGCAATGTTTAAGTAGGTATGTCATCACATTAAAAACAAACTCCATGTTTAGTAAAAGTAGGTAGACCAGGTTAATATAGTAAAACATCAACACATTATTGATCTACAAACAAATTGTAACACAGTAAGCCCAACTTCTTTTTGTTGGAGAATAAATACATAAATTCCTCTTCTTACGTAGCAGGAACAGGAAAAGTTTAATCCATTGTGGAATTATGTTCTATTGCAAAGGGCAATATTTTCTTGTGCTAAAATAAGGGAGTGAACCACAGAGATGCAAGAAGAGAAAAGCAGGAAGAAAGGAGGGATAGGTGAATAATAATTAGTTGTTCACCTGATGCACAAAGTAATTGGATCACAACTACAGTTTCAATGAACTTGTAGAAAGTAAACTCTCTCTTCTTGACATTTTTGTACTGTCTCCAGTAACCTTTATTAATTATTGCTCAGTCTTGAAGAAATTGGTCAGATGGGAAGGACTGAGTTAGTATATGAACTAGAACAAGATTTTTGTTTAAAAAAAACAATTTAAAAACCCACAAACAAAAGAATCACCCCAAACTTATAGCTGTGACTGCTCCATAAAAACACGATGCTGCTAAGTCTAGATTCACACCGTTCTCATTAGTGTAGCTATTCATTCACATCTGTGTGAGGAAAATTACAGCTGCAGAACTTAGAAAGGGCAAAAAAGAAAAAAAAAAAGAAAATGTTGTTGTTTTTTTCTTTTTCTTAATGGACCTTTAACAAATTTCTGAGTTCAACTCTGCCAGTAACATATTGGCCTGAAACACATTCATGGATATGCTGGCTACAGAACTGATTAAGTGACCAGGCAACTGAAATACAGTCTTCTGACTCCAGTGCACCAAATACAGCTCAACATATGTCTACGTGCATTCAAATCCCCAGAGTGCTTTTACATCACATAGAACAAACCTGTGATACTAGTTTAAGTATCACTAGAGATTTATACATTTATCAAAGTTATCAGACTATATTTTAAACAGTAGTCCATATAGGACATAAAAGAGAAAAAAAAATGCTTTAAGTCTTAGGAAGAAAACAGGTTAGAGAGAAGAACTCAGCAACACAGAAATCACACATTTGTTCCCCTGAAGGTTATGTGCATAAACCAAAATATACCAGGGGAAAAAATTTAAAGACAATTTTCATCAGTTTATTTAATCTAAACTGCACTTTGACAAGCAAGAAATTGAACAGCATTTTGTACCCTGCTTGTGACACTATCTGAACTGTCACAGAGACTGGGCCACTTTTATTGTACCATTCCATAAAATGAGTAAATGCACTTACTTGTAAACTGAGGCTCTCCCAGACTGTCTAACTGGGATGAAGGGAAAAACTGTTGTGCTTCATCTGATGATCTCTCCTCTTTGATATCCATGATCAGCCTCCGGAGCTGCTGAATTTTATTCTGCAAACCTTCCGAGTTCGCCTCTCCCAGTGCTACAGCCCAAGATTCACAGTCTGGCTTTGATGCAGCTTCAAGGTAAAGATCCGGTTTTCCACTCTGAACCTCTGCACTCAGAAAGCATGAAAGCAGCTCTTAGGGACTGTTATTGGAAAGGGAGATGATGGAATAACTGATGTCACAAACAATCAAAACCACTACATACACACTTATGTTCATGGTCACAGAACCATGCAGCCCCATCAAATCCCAGCTCCTTCAGAATTGGTACAGTACTAAACATATCCACAGAGTAGTTCCAAGATCATTTAACAGATGGCTAAATTAGGTGGCAGAATCAAACCAAAATGGGAAATCCTTTTCCAGCACAAATTCTGCAGCCTAGGAGGCAGCTCTCTGAGCTACTATTTTGACAAAGAATTTGATTTAGCAAGGGCAACAGACATGGTTCTGACAGAGAGTGGGATTCACCAGAATGAATGTGTCCATCATCTCTTCTATTAAAGATCTCCATTATGCTCAGCCTCTCATTCATCCTTGCCAGAACACAGATCAGGAACACATGCAGATAATTTAGCACGACGTAACTCCTCTATGAAGACTCAACAGGTTGTATGTGGGAGCTTCTGACCTCATTATTATCCATTTGTCATTTGCTGTTCTGCCTGGAGTCTAATTGTTTAATGATCAAATTTTCTGAGAACAAAAGAAGAAGAAGGGGGAGGGGAAAGCTGAAGCTCCCAAGGAATCCAGGTACGTGCAAGGATTGGTCATTTGATTAAGATTAGCACAAGAAGAAAAAACACCTCTTAGGCATTTAAAATTCTGCAGTATAGATGGCTTCACAGAGTCATAAATTCAATGTGACATTTAGTGCAACACACACCAAGAAGAGCAAACTGGGAAAGAAAGAAAATCAGTGGTTTTTTTTAAACAAGTTACCAACTAATTTAGAAACATAAAACTCTATAAAACACCTGTGCTATTTTATTAACAAGGATTGAAGTATTTCACTGGGCCTGAAAATCATTCTGAGCTAAATCAGCCATATATATCTTATCACTGGACAAAACAGAACACTGAAAGGTTTTCATACTTAGTTTGAAAATCCAAACAGCACAGAAAAGTTCTCTTCCATACAATGCGAACTGAAATTCCTTTCACTACCTTGAGTATCTAACCTTGGGCATTTGCACACATGTTATTCTAAACCTGTTTGCGCTTCATAAACTGAGCATCTGCCAGTTACAATAACCTCTACTTTTATAGTTATGGAGGGGATAAAAGATGAAACCTCAAGTCTGGAAGGCTCTAAAAACAGTATAAAAATCCCTGTGGATATAGGACAAGTTTTGTTTTTTTTTTTTTTTCTGGGCTAGATCTAAGGAAATCCAACTGTGTGGCTGCAGATGCTACTAAAAATGCTGGGTAACATTTTACGTAACAGTTGGACCATAGATTTCATGTAGACAGACTGGAAAGAAAAATAAAGTGGAAACAACTGCTTCAGAGGCAGATAAAAAGCTAATAAGGATTCAAATGCTTGCCTTTAACCCTGACTCAGTCAGAAAAAACAGGTATTCAATTTTGAGAGAACAATATTCAAAATCTTAGGGAGCTGCAGATGTTCATTAGATCCTGTTTTCAGATAAGATCTTCTCTTGAGCAACCTAACCTGACCAAGATGAGCTCTGCTGTTTGTTAAAGATGACTGAAGAGACAGAAGATTTAGCTGCAAGCTCTCCAGTGATCTGGTACTCCATGTGAGCCATACTTTCATGAAGTAACCGTCAGAAAGACCAGTATTTAGAGGAGCTGTTAATTTTTCTGTTGCTCTGGTAAGGTCTGTACCAGCAGAGTGCTCTACTCCCTCCTGTCATTGACATCAATGAGTCTAAAGTCTGTCATATTTCATAGTATTTTCGAGCTAGTAGTGGAAAATTGAAAGGAAAGGAAACAAAAAGCATGCAATAAACCAGCATCAAGATCAAAATTAACTAATTCACATTAATAAAAAAAACCCATTAAAAAAAAAAAAAACCAACAAAACAAAAATTTAAAAACTGAACAACAACAACAAAAAAAGAAACCACCCCCACAAAAAAAGCCATCAAAATGCACACACGCAAAAAATAAACCACAAAGATAGCATCTGCTTATACCACTCAACCTTTAAAAGCACAAAAGTACAGACAATTTTAATAAAAGCAGTTTGGATATCCAAAATTCCGTAGGTGAAAGAAAAGTTGTCAGAGAAACAAGTCAACACTTAAGAACCAAAATACAAATATACCAAGATGTTCTTTTCTTTTCTCCCTTTTCTTTAAATGGAAATAGGAACTGTAATCTTGCCTTGAAATATCCTACCACTAGCTTGATAAAAAACATCTGCTTTGGAAGGAAATCTGTGTTTTTCAATTCATGAAATCATGCTATTTATATTTACCTCTTAGCTGTAAAAATCAGACTGCCAGGCTCAAAAGGCATACTGAATCATCATTAATATGCATAGAACCAGAAATGGAAAGTGAAATGCAATAGGAGTGGGCATAATTCTGATCTAACAGGTGCCAGTTCTGAGATGTGGAAATTCATTCTAAACTATCGCTTCATAACACTACAGTCTGCTATATTTAGATCTTTTGAGTACTCTGACAGCTAAGTTAAATTCTGAAAAGCAAATGAAAATTCCTGGAAAATACTCATCACTGCAAATGTAAAAAGTTTCATTCTGCAGTAAGAATGAAAGTATCAGTAGGTATACTGATACCAGTATACCTGCTATCAGGAGGTAAGTTACCTGTTTTCCATTCTGTTTCAACACACATAATCACAGCATGGTTTGTGTTGGAAGGGACCTTAAAGATCATCAAGTTCAATCCCTCTGCCCTTGCACAGGAATACCTTCTGCTAGACCAGGTTGCTGAAAGCCCCATCCAACCTGGCCTTGAACACTGCCAGGGATGGGATGTCCACAGCTTCTCTGGGCAAACTGTGCCTGTCCCTCACCATCCTCATAGTGAACATCTAATCCTCTTCATTTTTAGTTTAAACCCATGCCCCTTGTCCTATCACTCCATGGTCTTGTAAAAAGTCCCTCTCCAGCTCTCCTGCAGATTCCCCTTCAGGTACTGAAAGGTTTATGTACCCAAAGTCATCTTGCCAGAGGAAACACAACACAAAAAATGCATGCTGGTAAAAAAGTCTGTTGCAATAAAGGAGCACACAGGTTTATTTATGTAATAAAGATCATTACTCTTTACTCTTTACTCTTCTTCTTCAAATAGTTGCTTAGTATTATTTTAAATCAGCTGCATACAGTAGTCCCTAACAAGCTCAGACATTTAATTTCAAATATCAGTGGGGGAAAAAACTGATATGAATCTTTCCCAAAATGAAACTGTTGGACCTACAAATGTAATGAAGGCCCCAAACAAATGGCAGACATATCAGAAGAGTTATATAAATAATTATTTTTTTAACTTCATGTTTTAATTAAATATTACCATTTAAATAAATAAGATATATATTAATTCATAAAAATATAAATAATACACCTAAATGAAGTAGTATTTCATAGGTGGACAAAAGCACTTCATACTTTGCTGCTAAGAAGTTATTGTAGAACACAAGCACCCTGTGCTCTACTGTTACTGCTGAAAGGGAGTTACCATGAGGAGTTTTGGAGAAAACCTTACCTTTTGCAAACATTTACTGCTGACGTCAACAACAACAGTGCCTTATCTAGTTTGCACTCCTAGTTTTACTATTGTAATATCATTTTTGAACAGGATGACATCTAAGCTTTTAGAACATATTATATTAAGAAAATTTTCTACTTATGAATCTGCAATAGCAGAACAATAATCCTCCTCTTAAAGCTGGACATCCACAGTGGGGTTTCCAGTTCATAAACCCAGGGGAAAACCTTCAAAAAACTAAACACACTGGTTTTCTTTGCAGAACAAACTTTGAACTTAGTAGTACTTGTTGGAATCCAAAATGCAGGGAATTCTCAGAACTTTGGGCCTTTAAGCCAAAGCTTAGAATTAAACACAGGATTTGATCTGAGACCTTGGAAAAGGCTTCCAAATTTAGGTGCTAGAAGCAAGAATGTGGATTTATAGTTTAAAGCAGAGTCGCATTAAGCTAAGTAGAGGAAAGTTGAGAGTTTTAAAGTGTAATACTGTAAGTTTGTGTGTCATAACATGATTGGCTAAGAAAGCTTACACTCTAGCTTGACTCCTTAAGATGAAATATTTAAGGATTGAGTCAAAAGCATAAATACCCTTGTTAGCAGTGTTTTATTGATTAATAAATCCTTAAAACGTCTTGTAACTAGAGGTCTTGTGACCATCTGAGCCATGCAGTGAAGATGTGAACCAAACTCACCCTTCCTGCCTGTGTAGAAAATAAGTAAAATAAATCACACCATCAAAAGCAGCTCAGAGTTCCCATCTATCATTCATTCAAAATTCCTTCAAAATCCCCACAGTACTATATTGAAAGGAAAATTATATATCATTGTATCTCTATCTCTCACTGCTCCTCCTCATTTCAGTATCAGAGACCCAATGGAAGGCAAGGCCTGAGGATCTGATCTGTTCACCAACAACTCTTTGCTAAAGCATGGTCTCAATGACACTTTCTCCCACAGAAGTCAGCATAAAAAGTTTTGGTCCCACAGGATTTGTACTGCTCAAATAAATAACTCAGTGCCCCTACTCTGAAGGACTGCTGTCAAAAAAGGGAACTGCACAAACAGCCTACACATTCCTAGTGGCACTGGAAAGCCTTTTCTACACTAATGCAACAGCCTAAAATCAAAATGTATGTTGATGTCAGTTCCTTCATCCTCAGAAAATTTTTCCTTCTTCCTGTTATTGCATAATAAAATTTATTCTTCCCAAGTTCTTCAATTTAACAGTAGCAGTTGCCTCTTTTCCCTCTAAATACTTATATAGGTCAGTAATTTCTAAGATGAAAACAAATTTCTTGCTAAAAATGTCTTGAGTGACATTTCTCTAATTTTTTTAAGTATTTTTTTGTAATTTTAATCACAATCTTTTACACAGAAACTTTGGTTTCTGTTAATTCACCAAAAAAATGTAGGGAGTTATTGGACCTGATTCTTGTCTTTCCAAAGACTGCAGTTTAATGGAAAGGTTTTCAAAATAAAAACCTAATAAAATAAAACAAATACATTTACACTTTAGTTTTACATCTTATTCACTTGTTATAAACCTTTTTTTTTTAAGAAGATTTTATTGGTTTATTTTACCAAACAGGTAGAGGTGACAGGAAGACTGATACTCTTTGGCTTGCAGTATTTTCCTTCTTGACAGTTTAAGCATAACATCATGTTGAACAGGACAAAGAAGAAATTACTAAGATAATTCAAATTAATAAAATGTACAAAGCCCATGGTCAACATACACAATGACAGCCTTGACTTTTTTAGGGGGATCACTATTTGTCCTCCTATGCTAATATGCAAAGTAAGAGAGTTCAAACAGGTTAAAGGTTGTCTGTCTCTTTTCACATACACCAGCAAAAAACTAATTCTCAGCTCAGCTGCTAGCTCTGCAGAGGAAAAGGGTTAAGAATATCAGTGAGTCACTGCCACTCTAAAATATAAAGCACCATCACAGCTAACCACCATATGCTGAAACAAAAGTAGAACGAAAGCTTTGATACATAAATTATATCCACAGGATATTTCTAATACAGACATCAGAGGCTTTTAATTCACAAAGCTGTCTGAGTTCTATATGCTGATGCATTTCACGTTCAAATTAGTAGTGATGAACTCATTCCATGGTTACTCATGATGCTATGTTAATCTTTCTTTGGAAGTTACATTTTCAATCAAAGATAAAGAATTTAATTAAAATTTTTATCTTCAGTTACTTTTTAAAATTTTACAATGCTGGAAAAAACTTACATAAGTTACTATTATAGGCTCCATTTAAGTCTCTACAGAACCTCACCAAGAGTGTATTTGAAAGTAATTTAGCAGGATGCCCCAGGTTGACTACTGCAGTACAACACTGTTTCTTTTCCTACCTGTCAGCTTCCACATAGGCCACACTGCTTCCACCCTTTCATTAAATACCACACCTATACTGGAAGCAATGCAAAGCACACAAATATTTGAATACCACAATGGTATCTCAAGATCCCTGAACAAATACACTGCAGCATTCACTGAAAGTTCTAAGGGTGGCCCCTGCAAAGCAGTGGAGTGCTTTTACTGAATGGAAGCAGTTCATATCTCTAGCTGGACCATCAGTCTGTCTTTAAAAAGGCAGGATTTGGAGATCTTCTTTCTCTGCCTAGATCTGCAACAGAAACCTTGCATATGCCTCACTTATTCCATCTCTAAAATAGGGAGTGATCCTGAGCTGCCTTTCCAAGCCACTACTATTGAAACAAAAGTCTCCAAGTTTAAGTGGCTAGCATACTACAAATGGCAGGGGTATTCCTACATATAAGCCCCTTTTTTATTATTTTCCTGATTTATTAAATTAATCTAATATTATTTAGATGACTGGCCTTGTATGAAAAGCTCTTTTCTTCCTTTGCTCCCTCCCATCCTCCTCATCAGCCCTACCTGGATGTTACAGCTCTTACCTCCCTAATTTTCACTAAGGGACCACACACAGTGAAGCAATACAGTCTTTAAGGAATCTCTCTTCCTGAATAACAGAAGAGATTTATAGATCAAGAGAAGGCAGTACTTGCATGCTGTTTCTCACATCTGGTTTCACTTCACTGTGCCTGTGCCTCTTGGGGACATTCCCAATTTTGCATTGTATATCATCATGTGGAGGAAAGGAAGCAAAGTTGCACATGCATGATGCTCTGTACAACATTGTGGTCAACTTCAGACTGCTCCCACGGTCAGTTTGAACATCAAGTCACAGCACTATTGTGCTATTTCAGAGAAACACAACAGTGACCCAAAGACCACCCTCTCTTGCTAATGGTGACCAGTTCCCAGTAGAAGGGCACCTAAAGCCATATGTAGAGTCAAAGTTCACCTATCAAATCCTTCTCTTTCCTTCCACGGTCCACTTGGAAACATGAGTTAGGCGGCTTCAGGAGCACTCAATTTGAAGCCCTGACAGGATTACCTCCTCTGACTTCTGTACAGCCCTCCTGTTTCAGGGCCCACAGCGCCCTGAGGTGATCAGCAGCTCCACAGAATCACTAGAGGTTGCATGAACATGTCCTTATTTTTCCCTCCATGCTTACTCCACTGCCTTTCATTATGTTCAATATCCCAGTCAGTCTCCATTTCTTACTCTTAAAAATCCTAGTATTCAATCCACCAGTCAGAGACACATGGAAACAATTGGACAAAGGCTCTCTCCAATCCCCCTTCATGGTTCCAAACTGAAGCTTGCACGATGAAGAAAATGTCCTTTTACCACAACTTAAATCTCACAGCCTCCTTTCTTGGAGCTTCTGCTGTGCTGTGACACACCTCTCCTCTATCAGTTCCACAATAAATTTGACATTGTGAGCAGGTATGTCCTCCTATCCTGCTTTCATCTGAATCCTTTAAAGTCCTAGATACACATTATATAGCTTTTTTTTGGCTCCCAGCAGCCAATTGTCCCAGATTGAGGAGCAAGATGTATTCTATTTCCATCTGTGTAGCAGTTGTCTTCTGTTAAGTGAGCAGTTTTCCTTATCTCTTTCACAACCAATCCTCTCAGAGGAGACATCTGCTGATAAGGGGCCATTGAATGTCACTGTGTGACTGATAAGAGCTATAACATCCCATTGGGAGATGCTCCGCCCAGAGGGAGCAGCCAAGCATTCCTAACTGGATATAATCTGGGTTTGGGGACATCAGAGTCAGCCTTTCCACAGGCTTCCAAGAGGAACAGCAGGGGTTTTCCACTGGACTTTCAGAGGAAGACTACACCCTTCTACAGGATCACTGCTCCGACAGAACCACATCTGCCACTCCAGGAGGACTGCAGAAATTCCAATTTGGACTGCTACCAACACGCTGGCCAAAGGGGTGTCAGGTTGTATTCTGACTCTGTCTGTGGTTTTCCTTTTGTATTATTGCATGTATTTTGTTTCTTTTCTCTTTTCCTAATAAATTGTATTTCAGACTTGGAGTCTCTCACTGGTTTTGCCTTCAAACCAGAACACCAATGGATCTAATCTACAATCTAATCACAACTAGCTTTTCATGGTCAAAGCCCCTACTGATAAAAGGCCTCTCTTCCTAGTTCCTAAGTTTTGCTTTTCTCCCCCATTTTGTATTCTGAATTTCATTCTATCCTACAGTACATGGATTATTATTTCACTTCTTTTAGTATTTTATCCTCATTTTGTACACTGTATATCATCTTCATTTGTCTTCAGTTTTGTTCTAATACCTCATAATACTCTGGCTTTCTTTTCCCATCCAACAAATCATCAGCCAGGTTGTCATCCTTTCTCTCTAGCATGGGAAAATTGTCCCATGCAAAGTCTGAAATACATTCCTCCTCTACCTGTCTTGTCTTTTCCTCTATCTTGTTTGGTCATGCCCCAGGTATTCATCATCATTTGATGGCTGCTTACCTGGAGTTTTCTACACTGTTTCCTATTTTCCCCTTTAACATGTTTTTAAAGGACGCACATAATGCCACCCTTACCCCTGGCTCCTACTGAAACACCATCAACCTTCAAAACTTGGTTTTGGAAAGTCTGTCTCTCAGCTAGTTCCTAATTATACAAGCTTATTTCTTCCTCCGCACATATTCACAGGCTCTTTTTTCTCCACAGGCAGCCTGAAGCGCTTACTCAGTATCCATAGTTGTCTATGTCCCCAGCTTTTGGGCTTAAAACCTGCCAGTGTCACTGCCACAGAAACCATCCTGTTTGCAGGCTTCAAAGCTAATTGAGTCCTGTCAGCAATTACAGATGTATTCTGGGTTCAGTTCAGCAGTATTGTGTTCAAGCATTGTAACACAAGTGCCAGAAGGGAACTGACATGACTGTATTCATACTCATAAAGTTGGGAATTCTATGAATGCACTGGACTCATTAAGGGCACAATTAGAAAGTCTCAATTTGAGAGTCAATGAGAAACATTCAGCTCTTATAGTCAGGGAAAGCAATGCTTCCAAATCCAGAAAGAAATACTTTTTGATGCAATGCCTCAACACCAGGCTTGAAACATATGTTTTTGTTCCTTACAAAAGATGAAGGATTTGAGCTATTCCCCAGAATACTACCCAGATAAGGATAAAATCCACAATGAATATCATTTAAGTCACTGCATTCTCAAACATGACCAACCACCATGAATCACTTCAGCAGGTGAGGACAAAAATCAGCATAATTAATGCAACACTTTCTTAGAAGTGGGCTGGAGATTTTGGTGCATAAAAAGATGATAGGAACTTCCTCTGAATTTAAATGTATCCATCAAGCCCACAAACGCAGCCTAACTTTTTTACCTCTGCTCTTAGACCATCACAGCTAACAGAAAATGGCAAACTGTTCTAAGGACTTCAAAACTCTGCAGAGGTATCAGAAAGAATTCATGGAATTAAAAAATTCTAATACAATGGCTATTTCAGTGGCACCTGCAGAGCAAACTGTCAGCACTTTCTCCAAATAAAATCTTTCCCCTAAATAAGGATTCTGATTTATATGAGATAGCTATTTTTTCTGCTGTTTTTAACAATTTTATGAATGAAGAATTGGTAAGAGGTAAGAAAAACAGAAAACTTGTAATTTAATAGGGAGTTTAGCAATGATTAGTTATTGAAGAATAAGATACATTGACTATGCATCAACATAAACCCCATCTTGTACAAGATAGCTTACAAAATAGAAACTCAAACTTCTATTTAAAGTCAGAGAAAGATGATTACATGGCTTTCACTTGATTTTTGGATTTTCTTGTAGGCATGAATTCCGAGACCACCAGTATTTAAGTGTATGCATTGAACAGGCAGCAAGATATATTTTAGTTAAATTTCTAGCAAAATTCCAGCGCCTGGGTGGCTGAGGTTTTTTATTTTCATTTTTGTTGGCAGAAATAAAAGAGTCACACTGAACACATTGAGATATGTCTTAATTACTGAGAACTGTTAAAACATCTGTTTTACTCCTGAATTCCACTACCCAGAAACATTCCAGGATTACCACTTCAGAGGCATCAGAACTCTGTGAAACAAAGATGGCAAAACATTAGGATTTGGAACCTGACTGGGAAGTCCTTCTGTTTGGCTGTTCACACCTGAAGTGGCATGGAGATACAAAGACAATGAAGCATAGAAGTCACTAGGCAGATGGATAAAGGCATTCTTTAATTACTGATCTGTGCCATCCTACTTAAGATCAATGAGTTACAAAAAGGATAAACTGTAAGAAAAGACCCTGCAGGAAACTTTTAAAAGTAACTTCAGAGGGTGTTTGTCATACTTCCAGTATTCTAAAGTTTAGATAACACATTCCTAGGCAAGGCAGGCAAGCCCAGCTCATTCAAATTTTCATATTTTCTAACAAGGCTGAATCAAATGTCAGATTCTATTCAAAGACTAGGATATTTTCAAGTGAACAAAATAACAATTTACAGAAGGCATTTCTCTTCCATTTTTATTTGAAAGGGATTTCTTTATCAGCACTTGAAACTTCGAATATGGTCTCTGGCTATGCAATTCAAATGACATTAAATGATACGGACCTATTGCTGAATGCAATAAGATACAAATTACCACTATAATTTTTTGTGAGTGCTTTGCAGACAAGATGCAAACTCTTCTAGTTAATAAGTGTGACTCATATTTCAGAAGTGTGAAGCTATCATTCACTCCCTCAGGATTAATATTTTTTCCCTTAAAACTCCTATTATCCATTTTTTATCCCTAACATCTGGTAACAAATAACCCTTACACTATGCACCCATACACTCCCTTCATTCCAGGTTCCCAACATGAATGTCACAGAGCTCATTCTCAACTTCAGTGAGATTCTGCAGGCATTAATGCAAATGCTTCTTTTAGCACTCCTTCCTCAGGTGGTACTTTATTCCAAGTGATCCTAAAGATAGAATATTTTTCATATTGTGCAGCAATTTTACCAAAAGCCTGGACTTTAGTTTAACATATCTGCCATGTACTGAATGACTTCATAAAACAGTTCATACTTATAACACCTGTCTAATATGCACAAGGTTTTCTTGTCTACCCCTTTCTCTGTATCTATGTTGTTTTATTTGGCCCACCAGAAAAAGACTCAAACTTTTTGCCAAGGGTTTCAGGTTAACTTCCAAGTGGATGTCTTGATCCTGCTTTTCTCACAAAAGGACTTTTTACTTACATAGTAATACACTGTCTTTCATGACCAAAACTGTGAAAATTCAATACAAGAAGACTGTAAGTCTGACTAGAAACAGAACATAAAACATTTCGGAAAGTCTAAAAAGGATTTCCTTGAAAACTCTATATTTATTCTCTCTAACATTTTACCACATACTAAATGACTACTCCAAATCCAGTCATTAAACACAAATCAACACCCAAAGGAAAAAAAGGGTTAAAATAAACCAGAAAAGTATGAAAAAAGCACATATGTTGTATTGAAATATGCCAGAATTCCAGAGACAAGCTGTAGTACACTAAGAAAAAACAGTCTTATCTAGAAATTACTTGTAAACTGATTTCTTCAAAAAATTATTCAGACTGGGCTGGTCTAAAAGGAACATATTGTCATGCAGACAGAAGAACAGCCCATCTGATTGTTTAAAACAAATAGAGAGAAAAGGAGAAAGTAGTGAAACAATGCAGTGAGTTTTTATAATAGCCCAAGTGCTATGTTGAGAACTTTTTTATTTATAGAATCCAGCAAGTCAGTGGCAATACATGGCAACCCAGCAGCAATTCTCAAGTGCTGTTGAGGGGGGCATTCTTTGAGGATCTACCAGGTCTTTATGAGCAAGAGCTAAAGTCAGTTTGGGAAAATAGGCAATAATAGTCCAACAAAACAAACATCAGACTACTTAGGAAGAGTTTTCCACTGCAATGATCCTTAATTCTTTACATTTCAAAGCCCCAGTAGACTCTCCCTTGAAACCAGATAATCCTCCCTTGAAAAGTAGATAATGCAGTCTCATTCTTTCAAGAGCTAGCAATCTTTCAGTTTAGATATGACCAAAAGGAGTTTATTTTGGAAGTTAATGAAGGTCTGAGTCCATTTAACACTCAACTGTGACTACATAAAAGCTTTTGTGTCCAAAAAAAAAAAAAAGAAAAAAAACCAAATTACTCTGAACAGTTTTCCGCCTTCCATCCCCACAGAAAATTGTTCCTCTGGTACATTCATGTTCCAAAGATGAAAGACAGAAACATGAGAAGTCCCCAGACTTAACATTTCTGCCAAAACATGTAACTGTGGTAAGTGGATATATATGCCAGTAGGCAAAGAAAAGCAATTCCCTGCTACACAGCTTTCAGGCGAGCCAGGTGTTTGGAAAGACAAAGGATGAGGAATGACAGTTTCCATGTAGTTTTCTATAGTTGCCAAGACTGAAAGACTTGGTGTTTTGATTTGTACATAAATGACAAGTGTGTAATACAAATAAATTGGCAAGCAGACAGCAAAAATAGCTTTCAAACAATTATCGAGAAGCTGTCTCAGTGCAGTCTGTCTCACAATGCAGTTGACATACAACAATAACTGCAAACACAAAAGAGAAGATGATGATTTCAAGCTCTCTGCATTTTAAGCCCCCAGATGCTGCAGCTCAAGAGCCTCTTTAGAGACAAGTTACTCCCCTCTCTGCACCAATGGAAGCTGGAATGAAGCAATCTGCAGCCTCAAATGAATGTGAATGCTCTTCCAAGATCCACAATCCAGACCACTGAGCAGAAGACGTGTATTTACTTCTTCTGTATGTGAAAGAAAACAAAAAGGGAAACAAGAAAAAGGGATGAAGGAGCATAAGGCTGCCAGAAAATAAAGCACCTGTTGCTGCAAAACATTTCCCACATCCTGACACAAACCTAAATTAAAAAATCTTCAGAATTGCCATTATGGCAGACTTTTCATCCTTTAGATGAGCTGTGCTATGGTCTGTCACATAAAACCTAACAAGAAATTTACTTACAAATTAAATAACAAAATTGTAATCAATGAAACCATTATGCAGATCTGATAAAGGATCAGCTTTGTTTTTCAGCACCTGAAGAGATCCAAAATTTCTCTTATTTTAGATGCATAACATAAGCTCATCTGGACTAGCTATTATCTTATTTTTCTAGGTTTTCTTTTATTAAAAGGGCACATTGTAATGATCTGGTCTTTATGCATGGAAAATATGAACAAAATCAGATCTGTACCACTGTGTTAAGGTGTAATATATTAGGGGGGTTTTACTCCTGCCATTGGTATTATTCAATAATTGTTCTAAAAACTTACTGAATCAATCCAAATGCCAAACAGCAACTAGACAAACTCTTACATCTTTCTCTTAACACAGACAAACTCAACAGGAACCCCACCCCCATTCCAGATCAGGAAATTGTTTTAAAACAGTGATTTGAGGAGACAAATTATTTCTAAATCTGAATTAAATATCTTAGTGGAACTGCTGAAGAAGAGTCCCCAAACCAAGAAAATTAAAGCACCGAGAAACTTTTGAATTTGTCAAAGAGGACATCATGTTTGAGCTATTTTTGCATTCCTATAGATCTGATTTGATGTACCATTGTGGGGGGGGAAGAAGTGTGTCATTGTGAATCGATTTTACAATAGGAGATTTGTTCCTGGAGGCAGGGCAGGGAATCCACTGATAGGTATATCAAGCCAAGAACTAAGTGGACAGTTAAAATTAGAAGTGACATTCCAGGTAATTACTTTGTGTTAAAACAGTAAGTAGAAAAGTAAAGCTATAGCACTGTAGAAAGAATACTACAGAAAGTAAAAATTATTCTAATAGGACGTTATTTATAAGCCTCCCTGGTCAGCTGGGTGGTGTGTGTGTGTGAAATTGCACAGTTGATTTCTTTTAAAAGAATATATTCACAAATTCGAAAAAATTAAATCAAAAACCTAAAAATTAAATCAAAACCCTATAGACTAGGGTATAGACTATACACCAAACTACTTGTGTTTTTTCACATCAGTTATTTTCCCTGGTACTGGGAAATGAGCTAATCAGACTGATAGTAGCTCAATAATGCAGGTATGTACACGGCACGGGTTACACTTTTGACTATGCTGTAAAAACATTAGTACTGATGATGTTCATCAATCCACAGATAAAGCACAGCTTTCTTACAGATTCAACAAGAAAAAAAGGAACAGGAATTATTAGGTAATATCATTCACAAACAGAAAAGTTAGTGGTCTTAAATTTATTTCAATATGCTTCCACAGCAATATGTCCATTACCAAAGAGAGAAAAAAACATTTCTCATTTTGAGATATTAACAAATGACTCCATGGCAATCACAAACATATAATTTGCAGAATTACCACCCCTTTAAATGCTAGCAAGCAGAATTCACCAATCTGAAATTTCCTTCAATATTATATATTCTTCTTCCATAATAATATATCCATCCTGTGTCTATTAAGTAATGTGAATCCTGTGACCCAAGCCGTATGATAAGGAAAAATGTGGTTGCTTGGCATCTGATGAGATGCTTCAATTACTCCAGGCAAGCTGTAACCTGGTAGTTCATTATAACCACCTTTACAAACTGCTCCAAGATGCTCAAATCATCTCTTACAAAGCCACTGTGATTAAACCATCATGCAATGCTACCAGATCCCAACTCAAGCTGACAATATAATACCACAAATCTGCATTCACTCTGCAAAATGTTGACTTACATCACTGAGTAAGGTCTGCAGAACACAAAACTACATTTAATAGATCATTACCTGTAACAGAAATGAATACATAACCAAAAGTAGTTTCCTTTTCGGTTTCAAAATGTATTAGTAATAATTAAAATGTACAAGTACACATCCTCTTTATTCACGCCCCACATTCAATTGGTTAATTATTTCAGCTTGAAAACATCTCCAATTACCCTTCCCACCAGAATTTAGTTAGATGCAATTTAGATACTACTTATTTAAGTTTTTCAAAGTTATATTCTTGTGTAAGACTACAGTGATGTATCACAACACACACCTTGGATAATTTGGTTTTTTTTAAGCAGTTCTCCCACTTTTTTCTACACTTTTGGCAGTTACATAAAATACATGGTATTGATCTCTGCTCTCTTCCCTATATGTCGCCTTTTTACTTCAGAAATGTTAAGAAGCCCTGACTACATCTTTGCCCACAGAGAGATTGCAGTAATCCTGGGAAATCTGGTATGTCTGAGCATGTGCATACTTGACATAAAACTGACACACAAGATTTCCAAGCAAATTGTTGTATCAGACCAAAGACCCCTTATTCTGCCTACAAGTGACTAATGACATATCCAAGGAAGAGGAAAAGCAGGGCAACCATGCAGCCCTCTCAGTTCTCCTCACTTTTCACATAGAGATTTTTTTCTCAGATGCCTTTCCCATTCACTTACTCTCAATAATGGTCCTCGAGAGTGCCTCGTACTTTTTCCAACACCTGTCCAATTTTAGCATCTACAGGACATTACAGCAAACAATTCCAGTATTTGCACTATCCATTCCATGAAAAACCACCTTCTTTTGTTTGTTTGCAATCCAGTTCCTCCAACTTCATTTAACCTCACAATGGAAGAGATAATAAACCACAAATCCCTATGTCGTCCTTCAAGCTCCTAATATTTTTTCAGATTACTATCAGAGACCACCTGGATCATCACCTGTTATCCAGGCTGAAAAGTTTTATCTTCTCACTCTTGTCGTGATGCCTCTAACAGCCCTTTTTCTGAAGCTTTCACAGCACCTCTATGTCCTGTAAAATGAGGGGAAAATAACTGCAAGGTGGATCTTCAGAGACAGAGCTCTCTGCTTTGTTCTCTCCTTTCCCAACATCTCCTAATACTGAATTTACTTTTTGTCCACAACCGATCATCCATCTGACCTTTTAAGAGAAATATAACTCTCTACAGATCTCATTTTGGGGCAGAAAGGCAGGAATTGATGCAAAGCCCATTATTTTGATGGGAAACTTTTATAAACTTTCTTCACAAGTGTAGCTTCACATTTATGGATGTTGACTTTTATCTGCCACTTAATTGCTAATGGTTTAGACTTGTAAGGGCATTTTATGACTACTCATACTTGGCACCTCATCTTGACTATTTAGCAAGTAACAGAATTTCTCTCCTCACTGCCTACCTTCTTTTCACCATTTATGCAGATGTGATAGCAGCAGGCTGTCACAGTTCCTAGACCTGATAATATTCAACAAGTTATTCATGTAAGCGGAAGTCTAGCAATGTAGCAATCAGCATTATTTGCATCAGAAGGTAAGAAAAACTACACCGAAAGGCAAATGAAGAAGGCAAGTATATAAAGTGAATGAAAATAGTTGCTCATATATCCATTTTCTGTGAACTTTTGGAAGTGAAAGATGTTTTCAGGAATCACAGAGATCATTGATTTAAATGATGCACAAACTACACGTGCAATTATTCAAATACACTTAAAAGTACGAACATTGTAAGTGACAACACAAACTGTAGCAAAATATGGCATTCTAAAAATACTTCAAGAGCAGAGAAAAACAAGACAAAATTGCATTCTACTCATTAGTCTCCAACAAGTAATATGTTGTGCAAATTACCTCTGCAGAGAACTGTACTTTATTCAAGACTGAGCTTCATGAACCACAGAACTCCAAAGAGAGCCTCAGGATGGAACACTTCCTAACAAAATACCCTTTTTAACCATTCTTACATTTTCTCCAAAGTGAAAAATTAACCCAAAATTCACTACATGCTACCCACTTTTCACACAACCTTAGGATAAAAAAAATGGAATAGAAACACGGCAAAAATTAAGTGCTTTGAATATTTTTAATTATAAACTGCCAATGTATCTAGTGTATGTATTGTAAAGATAACTCTTTCTGCTTCCTTGGACTGCCCACAGTGATGTTCATTTGAAAGCAGATTATGATTCTCCCCCACACAGCCCCTGAGCTTTAATCTCCTGCACAGTGCTTTCAGAAGTAGCAAACAGAATATTTTAGACTCATCATGCTAAGAGATGGATGTGTGATTAGCTGTAGTCCCCAAGAGGATCAGAAGTCATCCTAGCAGACCTGTAAATTGTCACCAGGCCCAACGTTACTAAATACCAACTTCTGAACAGAGAACCAAATAAGAGAAGTACTTGAATTCCTTTTAGGCTTCTTCATGTTAACTTCACCATTCCTTCTCCAGCACTTGCTTTTCCTTTCCTCTCTTTTTTTGGAGCTAAAGAAATGATTGCTCTCCAGGCCACTTTCAAATGCAATGGGGCATAAGAAGATATGTCAGAGCAAGGTACACTCTGCCTTTAATCTGTACATCTGCGTTCTTTGTAAGAGCAGCAGACTTAGGCCCTTAAAATATAGCAGAGATGCATACAGGATATCATGTTTGAGGAAAAACAAAGCAAAAAACCTCAGACCTCAGCCATAGAAATAAGGATGATTGTTTTTTTATCTCCCAGAGATATTTCTTCTCATATTCCCTTGCATCCATTAAGTCACTGGACATAAAAGGCAGAGTGATCAATTCATGTGTGGGCACTCAGAGAAAAACCATCTAGGTTTTAAGCTCTCAATTTAGAAAGCTTAAATCACACTATTTGAAATAAGAGAATAATTAAGCTTCATCAATTTTAGTTTAAAAAAGAAAAACATCTCCCTTTGCTACTGATTAGCAACATTATTTTATTTCAGACATCTTACTGGCTTTCTGGTGTTCAGGATTACATCTTGGGAACTCTCTCACAGATTAAAGCATTCACATGGTTGCAGGACTTTGGTGCTTGGGAATCAGGACAAAACGTTGTAAACAGCAAGACCAATGTTTAAGATTAAGTTAAATATCAAAGGAAATAGTGAAATCTCACAAATATTAAGCTTGCCCCAATTTATTCTTAACAGACAATTTTTTATAGATATTTTAGAAAAACAAATGCTTCAACTCAAAAAAATAGCTGTTTCGGTTTACTAAAACATCATACATTCCTATTTTGGAGTATTTATAACAACTGTAACTAAGCCTGAACAAATATTTAAGAAAAGAGCACATTCATGCAGACAGTTGATAGGGGACAAAACCAGCCAGATAGGACACTTGTCATAAAAGAGTTGTTTCATCTCTGAACTCTCAGACAATCATCAAGGGAAATCTATACAGCATTTATCAAATCCAAGCTTTGGAATGGAGGATGCAGTTTTACAAGGAACTAAACTGTCATAATGGCACAAATTCATAACTCAGCTAGATACCAAACACATACAAGGGGCCTTAAAATAAAAATGATGGGCCCCATATGATCTCTTCCCTCCACAGTCAACTCCTCCCATTCCACCAGCTATAAACTGCCTGACCCGTAGGAGGCCACTGCTTTCTCATCCCTTCACTCCACCAAGAATACACTGTCTCTACTTTTCTCTTGCCTCCCCTCCCAGGAGTTACCTTCTGTTTCTGAGATGGTAAAATTGATCTCTATTTAACACTTAGAAACAGTCTTCACCTTCTATTTAAGTTTGAATACTGATGTATCGATTTCCTTAAGAAAGGCATTTGTGATCAAGAACGTGTCATGTCTCATCTGCGTCACCTGGTCTAATAAACCACACAGCCTCCAGCTACTGATCTTTATTGTGTTCTTGCATCAGATACATGACCACTATCATTGTTCAGAGTAACATGCAGAGGAAAAAAAAAAAAAAGGAGTAATGAGCCCACAGAAAAGTGTTTTAGGAAAGGTATTTTTAGCAGTTAGGAAAAAAAGTTCGAAAGATGAATATGTATGAGCAAGGAAGGCACCTACTTGTTTGAGTGGGGACACCATTGCATGTTTAAATTCAAACTACATTTAGCGATCAAATGTGCAGTTCAAATTAAGTTTTCAAAGGTACCTAGCAAAGAGTAGCACTGGGGTTTCTAATCTATTTAAGAGAAATTCTCTTTTAAATAACGATGAGTAAATACATTAAAGCAAACTTTTATCTGTACTTAGACCTATTGCACCTTCTCTGTGTAAATCTTTTCTTTCTACATTTTACAAAAATAAAAGTATATTTAAAAAGGAAACCAAAAAATTCAGTCTCAAAATGAAAACCCCTGGTATGCAATCTCTATTTGAAGCCATGAGCATGAAGAACAAAAGTGTCCAGCTGCAGAAACTACTACTAGTCTTCTGGATTCTGTTCTATAGTCAAAGCAAAATTAATAGAGCCATTATAAAGTTAGATTATTGAAATGCAATGAATCCAGAAATTGTTGATCACAGCATCAACAAGTCCTAAATATTTCTTCATTTACATCTAAATTCTATTTTGATATATTTCACTTGCCTCAAATATGGTGTCTGATACTGAAGTCTACAGTACCACATCTTACCAATAAACAGCAAGCATAAAATTTATTGTTAAATTAGTGGTAAGTGAAGAGCTCTCAAATATGCCTTAAAATACATATCCTTCATAGAATACTAAGGCTATTTCACAGGCCAGCTTTGGCTACTACGTATGAAATGAATATCAGATTTTCCCACCACCAAGATGAGTGTCTCAATTTGCTTTGAAATTTGTTCCAATATTCTATTATTCAAAAAATGCTGCACAATAAAGAAAGCAGGCAAGAATAAAAATATTTTGAAATCTTCGCTATCTTCCAGTATTGCTTATCTCTCCAGTCATGTCAGTGTCTTATAAAAATTCAAAATCTTAATTTCCTAACCAGACTACTTTGACAGAACCACATTTACATCACAACAGAAGCCAGAAAATTTCAAAATACCTAAATAAATAAACTACATAATAATTGTTGCATCCGTGCAAAGATCCACATAGCACTGTGTGAATTTATGACAGCAAGCAAAGGAAAATAAACAGAGAATTTTTTAAGAACAGGGCAACCTCACAATCATGCTCCTCTATTTTGTCAATCTAGTCCTCAACCCAAAAAACTTCATGGGATGCAACAGCTTTCACTAAGTTGATTCATGTCTTTATCACGTTGCTGTGGACTTCAAACCAAAAAAAAAATAGGTAACTATATTTGACATTTGGTAAATGTTGCAGTGTGTTTTATGATTAATTATTCTCCAAAATGTTTTTTTCTGTTTCCCCCTATACAGTTGGTTTATCCTTAAGTTGTATCTTCCCACCTCCCCCCCCACCCCATCCATCTTACCCTGAAGCAGCCACTTTGCCCAGAATGTTCAATGTTCCTCCTCCCCACAGCTGTCAATCCCTCCTCATACCTACCCCTTTTTCCAGAGACTCCCCTGTCATTTTTGTATCCTTCAAAGCCCCATTGGTTTGCTGGATCTGTTCCCCTCCCCTTGTGTTCCCCACTGGTCTGCAAATTGTGAATCCCGCCTTATGCTCCTCCCCAGTTTTCCCCATATTGGCTAAAGTTTTGTACCCTACCCTTGAACCTCCCCTGTTTAAAAAACTCTTGAACGTCCCAAATTTTTGTCTTCTGTCCCTGGACCCTCCTGAGAATAAAACTCACTGGAACCCATACAGAAGACCTCTCCCTCGTTCTTAACTCTGCCCATGCCGGATTGTGCTGTAGAGCTTTCTCCCTCAGCTAAGCTGAGCCCTGAGTATTAAACTTCTGGGATTCAGCCCACTCCTTTGCCCAGTGCTGTGGAGCTACCAGAGTTGAGACCAGCCCTGCGTGTGGATATTCTGAATTCAGTCAGAGAGAAAAAGAGAAGGTTTTCTAACCAGGCGAGCGCCTGGGAGACAGTTGGGAAAGAATGTAAATAATTCTCTAATCTATCTTGTTGTTCACATTGTTTATAGATATGTTCTGCCACCATGCGTCATTCACTGCACACCAATGGTGTGAGATGTTTTTACTCTAAGACCAATGAAATTAGTCTGCACGATGTTCTCTCTTTATAGAGCGGTGCGTTTGAAATAAATCGGAGTTCATTCTCTAGCCTTTAATTTGGAGTTATTCTCGTTACCGTCCTGCTCTACAGCAACACCTACGTCCTGTAAAATCTTCTAAAAATAAAAAGAGCGCTATCTATAATTCTATTCAGATGGTCTCATCTCTGTGAAAAATGCATATTTTATGATTGGCTTTTCGCAAATATGAATATGAATATTATGTGTGTAATGTTAGAAAGTTATGCTGTATTAATTCTCTTAAGTAGTGTGTTAAATATAGTTTTAGGTTGTAACAATGTTAAAATAGAAACTCTGCAATGTAAGATATTTTTACTAGCTCAAGAAAAGGGATAAGATAATCAAGACATTCTTTGCACAGAAATAACAGCGACAAGACACATAAAGAGTTAAAGCCTCCTTATCGGAAAAGACAAACATCCTTCCACCTTCTCTCTGTCTTTATGGAACCACCAGGAATAAGGGGAAGAAGTTGACAACAACCAGAAAAATTCTTAATTTGCAAGGAATTTATGCATCATGTATGAGATGTATGAATATGCAACAGGCTGTTGCTTTTAAGGGTTATTCCTTGGTTCACAAGGTATGTTTTTGGCAGCTCAGTGCCCAAAAACATCCGGACGTCCGTAATTCTTTGCTTTTTATTGTCTCGTAGTGTCCTAATCCTCATTGTCCAAATTTTTATTACTCTAATTTTATTACTATTTTTTATAACTATTTTATTACTAATAAACTTTTAAAATTTAAAAAACCAAATGATTGGTGTTTTTCACAATCTCTTATTATCTTCCTCCTGCAGGAGACTTGTACTCATGGCCTTTACCAAGCAAAAGAAAGGCTTGACATGATCTCATATTGCACAAACCCAGCTCAGCATCATTCCTGGCATGGGCACAGCAAGACTGTCTAAAGAAACAAGACCTGTGGACAAGGATCCTGAGCAGAGATGTTCATGAAGAGACCTGGTGGAGGGGAAGGAATGGCCATAAAAGCAGTAAGAATAAATCTCAGCAAGTATTTCAATGTACAGAAGATACTTAAAAGATCTGACTCCAAGTGTCATTTCCAGAGACAATGAAGCACTTCTGGAGGGCTTCTTTGTTTCATTTTTCTAATATCAATAAACCAAAGAAGTGAAACCAAAATTAGGACTTTAAGTTTTCTCAAGCTGGTAGCTGTAATTTCTCTCTAAGGACCCAATAAAAATGCAGTAATTTCTGAGGGAGAGAAAATGAAATTAAGCTTGTTCCAACTAATCTTTCTCACAATTGCCAGGGATATGCACAATCAGTCTTCGTTAATTCTTTACCACAGAACTTCTCTTCAGGTAAGTTTCTCACACAAGGAAGCCCTTAAGTAAAAGAACCAGCTTTCCAGAACATCTTATTCACATCAATATATTAAAGATGAGAACTACAGCTACCATTTAACCTCTTTTGCTGTGAATAAATTGAAAGACACTGAGCACTTCCTTAAATGCAGCTAGAATTTAATCCAGGAAACTGGCTAGGAATGTTAAGCAGCAGTATCATATCCACAAGGTTACACTCACACAATCTAAATTTTCAAGGCTGACTCTTTCATGCTCTTTCATCAGTAGGAATAGTTTTGGTATCCCAGCTCTGAAAAAGGAAACCACTGGAACCATGTATGCTCATAAGAAACACACATGCCATAAATGCCCCCTTCACCCCTCTTTTTTTTTTTTTTTTTTTTTTTTTTTAATGAGCGCTTAAACAGGAAATTTGCTTTTAGGAGATAAAGCAATGTTTTTATGCCTAGGTCAATGTGTTCTTTTCATCACAGCTGTTGATTTCAGTACAGAGAAACTCTAGAAGTAACACAGCAGAAAAGTCTTCAACAGAAGACCAGAATTTTTCCCATGAAGACATTTCTTATATTCAATTTTTAGCTGTGGAAAATGTAAATAAACTTTTCAATAGACATATTAATGTAGCAGAATGTGTTGTTTTTACTTGGATACCCAAAATAATAATTTTCTTCCATACAAACCTTTTAAAATATCTTTTTCTGGTACTTCCTTGCTGTGCCATAAAAGCTATCCCAGATAATTTAATCCTAAATTATTACATTTCTTGTGTCAATTTCAAGCTTCTTGTAACAGCTTTTGAATATGTATTATCTGAAATTGAATTTTATATAATATTCTGCTTCTACCTCATTATTTTTAGGGGTTTTTTTAGCTTTTTGTTAATGGAATGCGTAAAACTGGGGTTTTTTTATGTAGCACCCCAAAAAAGAGTTTCACATAGTTTATCCTCAGGCACCACCACGGCTTTACACCTTATAACAGCTGAACTCTAACAGAGACAATGGCAAAGGTGAAGCTGAGTCCAGAATGCCAATGATGTTAATAGTTTTTGCACCATAAGATGCTCCAGCCATATGTTCTTAAATAGATAATCACTCACTCTCACACTTTAACTCAAAGTTAACAGAAAAGCCTACATTTTTTTTTAATTATTAAGTTTTAAACATTTTTACAAACCCAAGTTGCAGACATCAAGTGCTGTTAATGCAATGCCAAGCTAGGTGAAGATAGAGGGACTAGATTCAAGGTTGATGTGTCTTGGTCTATTTAATTTCCTATTTTCATTTTCTGAAAATCATACTATACTAATCAGTGAATGTATTGAAATTCTATTACCATGATCAATAAAACTGGTTTTCCACTGTGATAAACAGAAATATGGAAGGGTTTCCACCTTCACATAAGGGACTAGATGGTGACACAAAGGCATAAGAATACAGGAGCATATAAAGCACAGTAGAGGGACCAAGAAGTCTCCCAGACATTTGCAACTCTTATCACAATTTCAATTCCTATGAAGAGATGTACATGGAGGCCACAAGGAAACGAAGTGCAGGAGAAGAGAGTAAGCCTGTTTATATGACAGTTCTCCTCAATGCTTCTCACTAGCAGAGTGGCTGTGGCATCCTCCTCTCCCTAGGCTGCTACCAAACACAGCTCACTTGTAGCCTCAGAAAGCAGCAGCAACTCTCATGGTTTACATATTCCCAGCAACTGCTTCTAGTGCACCAATGCCACCTGCATTTGACCCTGACAAATGTCAAATGCAGCAAGTTCAAAAAACGTCCACAAATCCTGCACATCCACGTATAAAATATTTAATTTGGGCTCTCTTTATTAACCACAGATAATAATTACATAACTACCTGCCCCATTCAGCCTTGATGTAAAGTATTTCATGCAGAATGTAAATCTTACCATCTTGCCATTTGTGAAGACATCAAAATTACCTAAAAAGCTAATTTCAATTCAAAGTACAGTAGATGTGAAATGTGATTTCTGTGATAAGCTTATCATTAAAACATACACCTACCCACATCTTACAATTAAAATGAAAACATATCTTCTGCAAATATAAAAGAGTGAAAGCTGGAAATGCACATTATGGACATGTCCTAATGCCTGCACATACTCCAGACCTTCAGCTGAAATCATTCTATGTAAGAAGGAACAACATCCCTCCAGTACTTTGTGGATCTATTCTAAGTATAAGGTAGCCCTACAACCAGCACCATCAGCACAACTAACAAGGCAGCAAATGGCAGGATTTTGTACAAGCAGCACCACTTTCCAAGGAAGTAGTACAGGGAGCTGCACTCTTACTGGCAGACAAGTGAAAAAAACACACTTTGAGATAAATGCCTTTAGCACTTTCCTGTCTCGGGGTCTTGTTTCACATAAAGATCCAAAGCAGCACAGTAGCTTTACAGAGAGCTGGATCTAACAGAAAGAGTTCCTGGTTTCCTATTGCAATTACTATCCAGCATCCCAGCACAAAGAGCACAGGATTTAAACAGCCTACTTTAAGTATCCCAGGTTTTCAGCACAGAGACAGGACTTTGCACAGTGCCTGAAGACAGGCTGCCATGCCCAAGCTACTGCAGACAGCTGTACTGGGCTCCTTCCAGCTGCCCTAGGCTCTGCACAAATGCCATTGCTGATAAACCTTCCTGAGAGCAATGCCAAGCACTACTCAAACTTCAAGAGGTCATTCATTACCGATTCTATGGGTGTAATGGAATTTTAGCCTTCAATGAAGCTATACTGACTATATAAGCCCCTCACTTTGACATAATGGCTGTGAGTTGATACATGGATATAATTACAACGTTTTCATTTTGCCAGGAAAAAGTGGTGAGTTTTACAGAATAATAGCATTGTGAAATCACCTTTCTACAGTACATAAACTGAAACAAACTGTGCCTAAAACTGAAGACTTAAGTTACTAAAATTGTCATCACCATCATGGCTGTAACACGTAAAACAGTTTTGCTAGTTTCCAAAGGCCATAAAAAGACAGTGTTTTTCTGAAAGATTATTTATTATAGATCACACAATAGCACAAGAAGGCAGGAAGAAAACAGAGCAACAGTTGTGTGTTAACATCTTCATTTACCAATAAAATGTTGCTAGGAATAAAAACATCTGAGTCATAGATCAAAGAAAGAATTTTCTGCCATTAAGCAGTTATCAAAGACCATATTAGGCAAAATGTGAAAAGATAAGTAAAAGGTCCCACTTGGCATTTCCGCTCTGGGTTAAATAACTTGATATGACTTGGCAAGTAGAAGAAAGTTCTGTCATATTGAGATCACTCTGCTTCTGCATCGCTGGATACAAACTCCTGTTACGCCTTTAGGCTCCCTCCATTCCAGGTGTTAATTTTGACCCAGTTCTGGTCTCATTAAATACAAATCCCCAAACACCCTACTTTGCATAAAAAACCCTAAGTTATCACATATACGTTCAACAAATAAATGCACTCTCATTTTCAGATTAGTGAGAAAGTAGGCTACATTTCAGTACTTCATGGTGACAGACTAGAATAAATCTCTTATTCCCATTCTCCCTCCTTTATGCGGGGCAAATGGGCTGCAGCAGGAACTAAAGTCTGGAAAGCCAATCTGTCAAAGATGTTTCCTTCATGCAGAAACTGTTTAACACACACCCAAGAGCAGCAGCCCTCAAGGACATGGAGGTCAAACCTGAGCACTTCCCAGATCAGCCCAGCCTAAAACTAGTGCCAATTTGACAGCACCTCCACAAACACACAAATCAGACAGACTGTTCACTCAAGCTGACTTCATCCTCTGCATCCAGAACAGATCTGAGGTCCTGACCCCCAGATTGTGCAGATCAGGAATGAAACCTGAGCAAAGAGAGAGCCCTTCATCCCTTGTTCTCAGTCTTCCCATTTGCAGAAGATGGGATGACCAGGGTAAGAGCTTTTCTGGGACTTAAAAAACCATTTTAAAGTCCACCATTTGGGCTGCAGCTAAGAAGTTCAACTGCATCATTCCACATGAAAATTATTGCACAGGGAATTTTATCATAATCATTATTATTAGCCATGATTTCTATCAAGATGGATCATATATGATGAAATGAGAAAACTGTTTTGGTCTCCACAATCACCCTCTGAACTAAACAAACTGGGTGCAGAGAGCAGAGAGATGATGACTAGTATATTACACCTGGAGAAAAAATTACTCTATTAAAACAGGTAAGATGCCAAAAAGAGAAATCAAACTACAGCACATCAAGTTCTGTAAGAACATAGTTTGCAATACTACAATACTTACTACAGATTTTTTTCCATGATTAATGGGCAACTTTTTGGAAATAAGTGGCAACAACCCATAAAGTCTTCATTATCTAAGCTGATAAATTTTCTACCAAGTTATTTTTGCTTTTCTTTTAGTACTTATTTTACCACAACATCAAAGCAACTGCTACATAACTCTTCTAGAGCCAAAACTCCAGCTCATACCTGTAAGAGTGCCAAACATCACAGCTTCAAACTCCAAAACGACACCCAGCCTAAAAAAGCACTATATATGCAACACATACAAATTCAAAAAAACACAGTTAAATTGTGTTTAAAACTGCTACAAGCTAGTTTATTTACTCTATTATCTTTTACTTGATCTATGTTCACATTTTCATTTTTCAAGGCCAGGTTGGATGGGGCTTTGAGCAACCTCATAGTGGAACTTTTCTCCACCCCTGGCAGAGGGATTGAAATGGGATGACTGTTAAGGTCCTTTCCAACGCAAACCATTCTATCCTTTTATGATTTCATTTTTTCAAAACGCTCACTATTAAACATCGAAAAGAAGCCTTAGAATTACTTACAAGGCTCTTGAACTAGCGATGACAGAGATTTATTTGGAGTGAGGAATTTTGGAGCAGCCTGCCACAAAATCCCATAAATTCAAGGTGAAGGAATAAAGGTAGCTGTGCCAGTCTAATTGCCATACATATGTAGATATACCACAATATCTAGGGTTTTTGTTCTCCCCCTGTACCGCCACCTTCGCTGCCACACACTTTGTTCTGGTATTTGCTCCATGAGACTCTCCATAAGCTATATCAAATATTAGCCTGAAGATGAGTAACCCAGTAATACAATTTCTGATTTTTCTGATAACTTAATGAACAAATCAATTAAAAAAAACATCAGGAGAAACACAGTGATGGGCACACCACTGTGACCAAGGGTGAATTCAAGGAGCAGGATGACTTATTTCCTATAGCAGCAACATAATGTCAATCCCCTCACTACACAGCTTCACCTACAGATTAAAACCACTAATTAAAATGACCTGATAATGCAAATCAGTATTATTTCAAGCTCAGAAAAATTATTATTTATATTCCCCATTCATATGTTATTGGTTTTCTCACATCTCTTAGAAATGTCTATTTTTTTAAAAGTAAAAACATAAGTTCAAACCCATTAATTTTTCAGCAAAGAATAAACAAGAAATTGATTCCTTAATCAAAAGCACTGTACAGACACAAAGCAAGTGGGATTTTCAATTTAGTCCCTATCAGAACTATAATTCTTCATTTCCTGGCTTCTCTCCCTATAAAATTTCAATTTGCCATTCCATTTAAATGTGTCCTTTCAACTTAGATATGATAAGTTTTAAATTTATGTATTTCAAGTTCAGTAAATATCAAAATATTCTATTAAAAGATCATCATCAATTAACTGATGCCCTTGAAGTAGTTTGAGCAAACTTTTCTGGGCAAACAGGACTTAACAAAAAAAAAACAACACAAAGTAAACAAAACAAAAGCCCATGATTAGACAAAAACCCTTGCCCAATACCTTGTGCTCCTGGCTGGAATAAACACCATCACTAATTTCACCACAGATGCCAGCATATTCTGAATATACAATGCAGTCACAGCTGTTTTAGTGACATTGGACCTTGCAGCAAAAGTACTTCTTAATCCCGGTGGCTGTGAGAAGTTGTAAATCCAAGGAACATCTGCCTCACCGCTAGCTGAACACATACAGAGTTTCATTTTGGTGCAAGATGATGTGAGTTTGCAATCTGCTTTTCGTGTCACCTGTTTTTCATCAGGAAATAATCACCATATTAACATTATGAACCTGCAAAACATTTGCATGAAACAACAATTAACTTCAAGAAAACACATGCCAGTGCTAAACTTGATGACAGGATACCACTATGCTGCAGTGGTAAGACTGGTTGAGACTGAAGAAAGACAGACATGTCTGATTAAAGATGAAAGATCATTCTTAGTAGTGGAATGAAATCCCAGGTAGTACATTCAAACACCACCTAAAATGGTGAAGGGCTTAGGTTCTACAATAAACTAAAAATCATTTTCCATGCAGTATTTGGAATGACAGCTCTCCAGATCCTTCAAGACTAACTGTGCTTTGCTCATGTTTAGAAATACCCTACAATACCCAAGTTCTGCAATTCTTAGGGAAAAAGCTATAACATATTTTATTTCACTGAATCTTTAGGTGATATAATAAAACCAGCATCTCCAAATTAAAAAAAAAAAATCCACAACACTTTGAATGGTGCAATCAATAGGTAGCACACCATACCAAGCACAGCCCCAAAGTTAACTATAAACTCTGGGACTTGAGCCCATGCTACTGATGATGTGCAAAAATGAAGAGGCAGCTTAAAATAGTAGAATTGCCACAAACAGAAAGCACAGTCCTTATTCAAGCCAGTAGAAAAATAATTCCTGTTATTCTGTGAAGCCACAGGCCCCCAGCCAGGTAATAATTAGCATTGACTCCATGATTGCAGAAGGCTGATCAATTGCTTTATGATATCATCTTATACTATATTAACCTATACTTATTAGGAAACTCAGTAACCCTTACAGCTGGTCTGATACAGCTTTGACCTAATTGGTCAATCCATCCAAACACCATCCAGTGTCCAGTTAAGAAATCACCCTTTGGTAAACAAATCTCCATGACACATTCCACATGTACACAACAGCAGGTGCAACAAGAGAAGATAATAATTGTTTCTCATTCTTTTCTCTGATCTTCTCACAGCCTTCCCTGGGAAAGTGCCTGGGAAAGTCTGTGCCTGCTCTCTGTGGCCAGAGAGCTGCTGCCACAATCCTGTTATTTCATGAGGACACCTGTTGATTTTACTAACAACCTTTACCATTAGGAAGGAGTCAAGTAAATGCTCTGAGCAAACTACTTCAGCAAGAAGGCTCCACTTAAGCAGTTTGAGATGCTGGCTAATTTTCATAGTATCTAAGGGTTTTCTTCTTAAACACTTGACAAGTTCAGTCCTTGAGAAAGCAATCACTACAGGCAATATAATCACCACAGTTCAGGTTAAGCAAGTGGCTAGTGATAACTGGTGAAAAAATGTGTCAGACTTCATTCAAACAGCTTATCACTAGATGAAACACATGTGAAACACACACTAAAGTTGAGCAGCAAGGACAGCAGAACTCAGCTCTGCCTGAAAAGAGAGAGAAGTCTCCAGACATTTTCAACAAGGTCCCTTTTTATGTGCTATGTCCCACCTGGCAAAGGCACTGCTATAATGCTGCAAATATATAATACCAGCCAGCTGCAAGCTCATCAAGTAGCTTGTGTCCTGCAGGAGTCAGCTTCCATAAAGCCATCAACTCAGAGACTGTCAGGTTTTAGTAATACCCACTTGCTCTACTACCAGTCTTCTGTACAATTAGCTCAGAAATGTCACAGATCTGCCTTCCTTTAGTATCCCTAAAACATAATTATTTTTTCCATCTAGACTAACAGCTGTCTCCCCTCCACTACCTGAGAAAACTTTATCTACAACATAAAATACTTCCATCATTATTGAAGGATGAAAGGAATGAAAATGAGTCCTTCTGCTTGCTCAAAACTTCAAAGCAGAATCACTGCTACTCCTGTAGAGGGATCCAAGTGATATCCTATAGTAGCCTAAAGAGAACCTCTCCTTCTAGAGAGACTTGGACCAATAAAGGATTAAAATGTAGAGAAGGTTTTTGAGACACTTAAGAATTTCAAAATCATGGAGTGGGAGCTGTTGTTTGAGAAGTTGAGATGAGGCATTCCATTCTTTCTTATTTTTAATTATTATTTTGGTAGGTTCACAAGAGGGAAAAAATGTTCATGTACAACTCAAGTTCACAGCAGAAAGCAGAATTTGGGAAAACACCATCTCTTAGAATTCAAAAGACAAGAATTATTTTAAAAATCCAGCTGATGCTTTCAAAAGTATAAACTTGATTTCAGTTGATGACTGATATAACTCCTTTTCAACCCAATGCAACAAGGCCTAATCTTCTCACAAACTGGGCTGTTTTCACAACACTGGGGGAAGCCTCTTATGTCTCTACAAGCCACTGTGAATTTTACATAATCTATTGAGGTTTAGTATGACATTTTGATTATATTTTTGCAAACATTGCAAGTCTCAAAAATGAATGGAGCACACCTATAAAGAGGGCACTCCAAATAACAGAATATTTGACAATAGTACCCCCACACCAAGTGCACAGGAAGGCAAAACTGAATGAACTGCAGCTGTCTCATTAGTTCATAAATTTAGTTCAGCACCACTGTAAATATTCCCACCCTCCTCAGGCAGGGAACCACATAAAACTGAGGGTGCTTTTAGTTCTGAAGGAGAAGTAGGTACATGACAGTTCACCTTCACTTCTGATAAGCAAACAGGAAAAAAGAAGAAAAAAACACTGCTGCTTTTCTTTCCTGTATTTGATCTCAGTCTTTCAAATAATTGAAATTAATAGTTATGTGACCAATAAAAAAACAACTTAGAAGTTTAATAAAAAGAGAAAATCCCTTCCCAGTTGCAGTGTGACCTCAGCCAACATGTAGCACATGGTGGTAGTGCTACTAATAAACCAGCCCTAAAAATGGGCCTGAAAACACAAGGAACTGTGGCCTATTTTTGTAAATAAGCATCTAATGTTTCCCCATGTCCCAGTTTAACAACTCAATAAGATACTTGTGAGCTCAGTACAGTATCAACTAAGAGGCTTCTCTAAAGTATATCCAATAATCCTGAGCAAAACACGGGAAGCCAGCCAATATGGTTTCTATCTTCCAGGAAGCATAACATTTTCAAACGAATGTGAAATTTGGGGAGGAAAAAAACCAAATATGGTCAAGTCCTGCAACTGAAACTTAGTAGAAGTTAATCCTAAAACAAACGGACTGTGAACATCTACCTACAGACATTCAATCCTAAGGTCTGCTCTGGCTAATAATCTTTTGGAGAGGCATAGCCAATTTGCTTCAGCATTTTGTGTTAAAGTGTTAGAACACTCCACTTTCCAAGGCAGGACTTCAGAGACATTACTGACAAGAAGTAGTCAGGACTCAAGTAATTAAAGTTTTAATCATGATAAAAAGCAATTGATAAGTATATCTAAGTATCTAGAACACAAAGAAGTTAGCCTCATATCTTACCAATAATAAATTCAGTTATCCCATAATGCTATTCTAATGGTTTGGGTTTTGGGTTTTTTTGTTTTGTTTAGGTTTTTTTGTGTGTGTGTTTTTGGGATTTTTTGTTTTGTTTTTTTGTTGTTTTGTTTTTTGTTTTGCTGGCAGCTTTACCAGGTAAAATGCTGTTTACATGGCTTGGGCACCACAATTTGAAGCCCAATATTGATCTCTCATCTCTCATCATGAAAAAACTTGTGTGAAAGGCTATTCACCCATTGTTGTAAATTACTTCCAGATCCTTCTTCAGCTGAAAATACTGAGATTCCTTAGTAGCACTTTTTAGGCTGGGTACAGCTACAGAATAACTTTTCAGCTAGTTTTATGTAACTTGATACAAGGAGTTTTCTGTGATGTACAGCCAAATCCCTTCTTGCAGAACAATGTCACAAAGAACAGAACAGACATTAAAATAATACCAATAATTTTAAGAAAGGGATAATCTCAAGACAGACCTACAACTCAGAGAAGCTGCACTGATCTGAGACAATACTCAACTGCAGCCAGAAATTAACATATCAAATATTTAATCCGAAAGATAGCTAGCAAATCCATCTAGAAGCATATCAAAATCATGCATTTCATATGCAAGCAAGTATTAATATAGGCTAGCAATTAATTCACATTCAAATTGAACAGGAAAACAACTGAGACACACAGAGTAAAAGTACTGTTCTAGGGGTTTTTCCTGAATCAGAACAAGGGTGCACACATGAAGTAGGTGAACGGTGAAACTGTCTTGCTGCTCATCACAAAATCAAACAAAAAAAAGGAAAAAAAAAAAAAAAGTAAGACTCAAACTGTTGCAATGGTGTTTTGTTAATAAGAATTGTCAATTTCTGTACAGTCAGCCACAGAAGTCCTGGACAACATGTATAAAATTCCTAAACAGTCAAACACTGGAAACTTGACCTAATTCTGCCACTAGCCTGCTGTGACACTGTGGCTACCAAGCTCCCTACATAATTTGATAAGATTATTCCATTGCACGGTGGGCAGAAAATCAGGCAATTCTATTCTAACCAAGTGGCTATGTTAGTGCTAGAGCTTTGTAAAGCATTTCCTACATTCTCTATTCTCACATGCAGTGCTGGATCACATGGATCACATGGATTTCCTAAGCGGACAACTGCTGCTTGTATAGGAAGAAACCTGCTTAGAGGTCCTTAATACTCTGCTGGCCCCTTTGGTGAAAAGAGCAGGAAAAGATACACCGAGCAATCTAACAACTATACACTGAGTGCTCAAACAAATGGCTTTTCCTGCCAACCTAATCACCATACAACTTTTAATAAAGAAAAACATGTGTTCATAGTACCAACAGTGACATCACAAATTCACCACTTTCACTGTGTCCCACTTCCACCTCCATTTGCTTTTTTTTGTTGTCAACATGTGACTGGTACATTTTTTTATCATTTCAGACTAAAACCTCACCTTTACAAAGGACCTTACCTTGGGATACAAAGATCATAGTGAGACTTGAAAAGTTTTCATCTCTTACATGAAGAAAGTGAGAAACGTTAGAGAAACTTATTTCCTTCAAAGCCCTAAATGAGCTAATGCAGAATAAAAGTGGGATCACTACTTCCAACACAAGAGGCTGAGGAAAAAAAGGTCAGCTGAAATTAAAGAGGTAAGGTGCATGGACCAGAAATAAAATGAAATCCTGCTTGAACACAAAGAGGAAAACACACCTGTGGGAACAGAGCATAAAATATAAACGTACTTGGTGAGAACTACTGTTTAAAGATTATGAATAATGGCAAGAATTCAAATACAAGTATCAAATGAGCTGCACTATTATGGAAGCTGAATGATTTGTGTGATGTTTTTGATGAGCGGGACATTTATCTCTCTTCAGGGCTGTAACAGTAGTGAAACTTTGATTTCATGCCCCTTAAAGCAGCTCTCTGCCCCAGAAAAATAATTTTTGACCAGTCATGTAGTGTTCCATTTTATTCCTTTTACTGCTTTCCTACTATTTAAAGGGATCTTTTCACTTGATCTCGCTCTTCTCCTGGCCCAAAATATACTGTTCTTTCCTTTCTCTTAAAAGATCATCAGCCCATCAAAGCTGAAATAGGAACTGCTTCAAAAATCATCAAGACACTCAATAAGACAAAAACTAAAAAGGAGAAGTAAATAGAACATCCATGAATGAACTATAAATGATTATCTAGCGACTCACAGGGCAAAAATCAGACAAAAGCCTAATTCAAACAATTTGAAAGAAAAGTGAGAATCTTTCTAATGTGCTTGAACTTTATGACCATATTTTTTTTCCCTTGGGGGAAAAAAAAAAAAAAGTCTTATAATTATAGTCAAGTACTTTACATTGAAATACTATGGAAAATTACCTGAAAACTACATCTAAAATACCCCAAGGTATACTTAAACTTATTCTTTCATTGTTTTTCATACAGCCATTTAAATTACATTAAGAATATATTCACCACTTATATGATGGATTTTAGGCTACTCTTTAAAGATCTTTTTATACTTAAAAAAACCTGTTAGTCTGAATGGTACTAGAAGTGCAGTGACATTGGGCTGTAAAGTGGACTAAAGTCTCCGCCTTAATCATAATATCATTAAGCATTTCTTGCCATACCAAGCAAATTTCCTTTCATTTTCTAAAGGCATAATTGGAAAATCAGCCCTAAGTTCTGGGTGAGCAGCACCCCACCTCCAAAACGGGAAAATAATCAGAGCCTTTGGAATATACAGCATGGAACTTTTAAAAAATTTGATGAAAGGTAAATTACTTGTGCTAAAACATGCTTGGCACACCTATAGAAGAATCCAAATATTAAGAACAAGAAACTAAAAGGGAAAGAATGTATTTGACTAGAAGACTCACATTCTGTAATTCTCTTTTAAAAAAGATTTGTGCATTCAAAGTACTAATTGATGAGAAGGATTTTTCCAGCAGCTGGTACACTTCACTGTGCAGTTCCAAAATCTTCAAATTCCTAGTGCTGTGCCACTGCTGTCACATTGTAATACAAAAGCCAGTCATGCACTAAGACTTAAGTAAGACTTATCACATAAAAGACCATAAAACCTTTGAAAACTACAAATGCTAAGGAGGCGTGACTGCAGATAAACAAATGACCTAGAAATCTTCACTTTTTTAAGATGGCCTCTCTTGCCTCAGCCCAAGGGTTTGATTTCATGTAACTGAAATGAAGCCCATCAAAAAGCTTTGAGGCTACTTTGAGAAACAAACTAAGAAAGTTAGTTCAGAATGGTGATTTCAGATCTTCTTCCCAGATGCCTCTAATTCTGGGAAATCTGCCTTCCTGCTTCTTTGCTTAAATGCATCAACTGCACTCCCATACAGCTCTGGTGCAGTTAAAAATAGGAAAACAAGCCTTCACTTTTCATGTTTTTTATGAAGATAGCATTTAGAGAGAGAAGAAGAAGCAAAATCAAAAGAAGGAAATCAGTTTCAACACTTCCATAATGACTTGTTCCAAAATATGGGTTTAGACCACATTTGTTTGAGAATATAAACTATTTCTCTTTTATATTAAAAATTGTATTTATAGAGTTACACTGCTTATAAGCCCAATGAGGACATGAGAAACCATGTCTACTAGGTTGAATTCTGCACTGACACTGAGTTTTGAAAATGCTTTAAAAATTAAAAAAAAAGCCAACCAATCAAAAACCAACAACAACTAAAACAAACGAAACACCAAGAGGGTGAGTTAAGAAGTAAAAAATCTTTCTCATACTGAGAAATATGATGGCTTATTCCAGGTTTTTCAGCTGCCAGCTCCACCTCTGTGGGTCAAATGTGTCCCTTGCAATTCATCAGTGACTCAGGAATTACGCTAACAAGTGCCATTTCACAGGTCAAATTTTAGATGAAGCCACAATCTGCACATTCAGTAGAACCACTGATACAACACAGATTCACATTTTGCTGTAGAAATTCTTGAAGGATGGAGACAGAAAGAAAAGGTAATCTTACAATACTATTAGCTACTCTGCACTTTACAATACCTAAAACAATTTTCTTCCTTTTCAGTTATTATAAAAGCATTACAGAATCCCTTTTTACCCAAGGCTTCCACTATGTTGCATAAAAGTCTCTAAGGGTTGGAAAAAATTCAGTAGTTTTCTTTTTCCAAGGCTATGTGAACTCCCTATCAAAATCAAGTCCTCCACCTCAGTAAGCTGCCTGCAACATATACCCCTTATAACGGGGTTATACGTAACGGGGTTACTCTCACCCTGTCCAGCAAGACACCAGCAGCCTTTGCATCCTTCCAGCTGCACAATGCTGAGCAAGCCAATTTGAACCTAAAAAACTTAATGTCAGAATCAAAGGAAGTCCATCTTGTTGCTTGGTATTTTCCACAACAGTTTCTGGTTTCTGTCCCTCTATGGTTACGAGCAGCCCATATAAAGCAGGTCCATGTACCCCCTCGCTTGCCTTTTTCAGGAGAGGGCTGTGATGCCCAGCTTTACCCATGAAGACAAAATCATTATCCAATTCGATTTATACAGAAAGCCATTAAATACAAAATACCCTCATTTTCCTCATGTAGTCCAATAAAATAGTAATCATCTCCAAGATGAAAAAAAGAAGTTTTCCTAAGCATAAAAAGAAGACTATTTCTTAAGCATCAAAAACAGGTTAAAAGAGAACATAAAACAGTCAAAAAAGAAAATTGAATTGAAACTTGGCCTAACAAGATTTCTCTCTCTGTATGAGTTAAGTCTCTCAAAAAGAAAAAAATTTTTAAAAGGTTTTTATGCAGGCTGTTCCTCTGTTCTTTCAGAAGTCCTGGATTTTAAATTATATTTATGGACAGGAAGCAAGCAGTCATTCCTCTAAGGTTTGAACAGTGGTTTTGACAATATTTATATAATTTAGACTCCCTTTGGCTATGACTACAATTTAAATAGAATACTTCAGAAACCTGACAACAGAGTGGAGTGCTAAGCAGCATCATAATAAAATAAAATTTATTTCTGAATAAATGAACTTACTTCAGAGAAGGCTTTTTGCCTGTGCTGTTAGAAGTCTTCCTCAGGTTTGGGGTTTTTTAAAGAAAGTTTAAAAAGTCACTACCATAAAGTTTCAAAACCAGATTTCCACACAGTTTTTCATTAGGAGTGGTGTAGGGAAAGTCTTAAATGGATCTGGAACCCTCAAGCCTCATTGAAAATAGTAGCCAAACCCAAAAGCCTGTCTTACTGGCTTGCCGGAAACAAAAAGTTTCTGATCCAAGATCTAAGCTTCAATGAGAGAATTTGAGCAACCCTATCTCTGCATGCAGTTTCCAGTCTCCACTGCGCCACTTTTCCTGTGTCCAGTTCTGAATGGCACATAGGGGCCCAGTTTTAATTGCCACAGCCAAAAGAGAGGAGCAACCAAGTGTAAAATACAATTCCTTGCAGTACTTCCATGGCATTTGGGAAAACAGCATTTGAAGTTGGGAATCTATTCCCACTGTTTTGCATAATACACTACCACTCCATCAATGTACCAATCAGCTAATACAGCTCTGATCCAATGGTTTTGTCTTTCTGAATAACTTCTCTTTATTGTAAAGAACCTCTTTCATTCCTTCATGTATATAACAAGAACAGTTTAATTTTGTTATTAAACAGCTGGTCTACACTTTCATATGCAGGCAACAACCACTTTAATCATCTCATCACAGGACTTTTTAATTCACATAATTGCAAGTTCTATGGCCATTTTACCTTAATTACTTATGGTCAACATAAAACTCCATAACCCAACAAAGACAAGTTACTAGCAAAATTGAAAACTCCTATAAGTTAAGCATTTCAATTCTAATACCTAAGCAAATAAAATGTGCGTTTTCTTTTCATCTCAAGATTTTAACATTGATGCAGCTGAAAGGACATACTAGTTCAATGTGGGATGTTGTCAACAAAGCAGAGGAATCTACAATCAAAACAGAATGAATCTAGAGCATCAGCAAAACAACTTTCCAAAGCATGCAATGGTACTGTCCCTACCGTGTCGCCCTGATTTCTTAGGATTTTCTAAAGCCTTCTGAATTTACATTCTTGTAGAGAACTTTCTCACACAACTTTCTGTAAACAACCTATTGTTTTGCCTTCTTTCATAGAGGCAGAGAAATTTGATAGACTGGTAGTTTGTCCAGTGTCATTGGAGAGGTGGCACGTTCACCTTCCAATCCACTGGCACCTTTTGAGAACTATAAATGATTGGAGTCAGAGGAAATAAATTAGTCTCTTCATGGTGACCAAAACTGTGGTGCGTCGTTTTTCCTTGTGTCCTCTGGTGACACCTACCGCACTTGAAAGGCCACCATGCCACTTACTCACACTCAAAAAAACCACTCAGTTGCTGCCTCTATGAAAGCTGAAGGCAGACAAGCAGAACACTGGAGTTACTGCCAAATGAACAGGTTATTGACCAGTATTGGTTCTTTCGAATCAGCAAGGTCCTCATGAACCATTTCACAGTGAACTTGATGTTGCTTAGAGAGGGAAAGAACATTTATCTCACCTCCTCTGCCACTGCTTCTAATGATTTAATCTCACACTTGATTACCTCATGTGAAGTCTGACCTTAAGAACTGCCTGGTCACAGAGGACAGTGGAAGATCTCATCTCAACCAATAGCCACAATTTCTCCTCAAGTTTCTGCTTCTCATTAGCTCACCATCTCTGAAAAGTCAAATAAAATTATTGTACTAGTTATGCCTGCACAGCTGGCAGGGCAAGGATTCAAGAACATGTTTGATGTGTCCCATGATTCAAATTTTGCATATTTATTGCACAAGTCAAGCTTTTTCTCCCCCACCATGTTCAGTTCTGGAGCTTCCTCAACATGTATATTTTAGCTTCCTTGTGAATCCCAACATGCTGAAACTTGGGGATTTGCTCAAAATGGAGCAGACAGACACAGAGGCAACAGTTAGCTTTGCCCGCAAAAAAACTTACTCAGAGTTTTTAACACTCTCCTGTCTGAAGGTGTCAGTCTTCAAAGGAGAACAAAAAGACCTGAAATAGCAGATTTACTGCAGCTAAAACCCTGAAAAACAACCAGTAATATCCTTATAACCATTTGTAGTACAAAAAAAAAAAGTCAGCTACAAGGAATTTGGCACTATTCCACAATTAAATAATTTAAATTTCTTGCTTCACTTAGAGTATTATACTCCTACTGTGTTTAATGAATGAAATTTCATAACATCAGTGACTGCCTGTCTGTCTTTTAAAGCTCTCAGAGAGCTGAAATCTTTCTAGTAGCCGATTTTGTAGCTTTGATATGGGGAGTAACACAATCATAACATAAATGTAGCTCTACAGACTCCAAAAACATTCTTTAATAACAGTCTCAGTCATCTGGTATGTGTTTCTTAAGAGCTTTGGGGATTTTTAAAATAGATTTTTTAATAAGCAAAATTGACTTTATCAAGCACTTTATGTTTTGCTCTCTTCTGTACAGGAATTCTAATTTTAATTTCTATTATTTCACTTTATAATTTTCAAGTGGTGCAGAAAGCTGCATTACAGAAAAGCTGAAATAGCAAGTGTCAGTGTCTGGCATCAGGGACAGGGCCAGATTCCTAAAACCAATACAGCAGATACATTAGGCAACCATGCATTTATTTAACCAACAGCTTGAAAACAGATGAAGTTTCAGTAAGTAATCCCATTTAAAAACCATTTTGTGCTTTTGAACTCTCCACCAACAGACGTAGAAAGAAACACAAGGCAATTCTTTCTTTAAAATGGAATTACATACATAAACTGACAGTGAGAAATTAATCACTTCTGAAAGAAATATCTGTGTAATTTACAACACTTCTCAAGACAGATGTGGATACTACTCTGATCCAGGTCAGAAAAACTAAACAGAATAAGAACTACAGAATCAGTTAGGTTGGAAAAGACCTTTAAGACCATGAAATCCAATCATTAACCCAGCACTGCCAAACCATGTCCCTGAGTGCCACATCTACACATCTTTTAAATCCCTCCACAGATGGTGACTCTACCACTTTTGGTGAGTAAATTTTTCCTAATATCTCATCTAAACCACCCCAGCACAACTTGAGACTGTCTCTTCTGGTTCTCACCCTTGTTGTCAGGGAAGAGACTGACACCCTCCTTTCAGGTAGTTGTGGAGATGTTACTTACTCTAATGGTTCCTCATTTTGAAAGACCACCAAGGACAAGACAGAGCATACAATTTTGGGACTGCATATAGTGAAAAAGTATTTTCACATTCACAGAAGTTGTAAAAAATGAACCAAAGCTCATTTGTTTCACTTGGGTTTCCCTTAAGGCTCAGTGCTGTTGAATGCAGCAGAACTACTTTTTAATTTTCCTTTCCATACAGAGGAGAGAAAAAAAAAAAAAAAGGTCTACTAGCCTGAAGCAGGTTTTTTTCTAGCCATGTGCACCCTTCCCTCTTCTAGAGATAGACTTTTCTCATGAGGTACCAACTCCTCCAGTGTTGAAAAAACAATATTACCCTTTTCTTCAAATAGTTGCTCTTGGATAAACAAGCCTGAATTTTGAATTAATTGCTCTAGTTAAATAAATAGGTCAAGGTTTCCATTTGCCAGTTCCAAGACCAACTTTATCCTAAATGATCAGAGTTAATAAACAGGTAACATAAGAATTTTGGTAACGATTTTACAAGGAAACATAAATACACTAAAAACAGCCTGCAGAGCTTGCACTTTTATTACAATTATATGCACTATCTTAAAAAAAAAGGAGAAAAACCTATATTCCTCCCTTGACCTGAACTTGGAACACAGTTCATACCACTGTTGGACAAGTAAGTGCAAAAAGCAACATTCTTCTGTTAGAATACAGTTTCCATTCTACTGCAATTATTTATTCTCTCACTTTAGCAGAGGCTTAATTAGAGGAATAGAAGAAAGGGATATTTAGGGGCTTTTGGGGACCTAAAAACGTCAAGTACGTAATTGCAAAAGTATTCTTAATTATAGCATATATTGCATATTAGGCCTACGGCATATTTTCATTACATTGAGAATTATTAGCCTTATTTATCTGCACAAGGAAGGCAAGGGGCACAGCTCAGCTGAATGCCACAGGGGCAGGCTGGAGGAAGAAAGGACAGATTGCAACTACATTGGGGCATATATTTGAGCAGAAGTCTTTTCACTGCACCAGGTTTTGCTGGTTTATTACTAAAACTGAAAGAAATGGCTCTGGGTTCAGCAACTCAGTCCTGTGTGCCAGGGTATTATTTGATCTGTATATGTAGATTTCCAGAGGTAATTTCTCAGTTATTGTCAAGGCCATTAGAAACCATCTTTCTTCACTACAGTGTAGGTCTACTAGCACAGCAATATTCTTATGAATTAAGACAGCCAAATCATGTGAAGAGCTGATTCCTAAAGCCTACTATAGTATTTCTATTATCTCTTTACAAAGAAAAATTATCTTTTTTTATCCTAGCTAAATCTGTAACTACTCAGACTGCTCTCTATTTATTTTTTAAATTTATCCATCCATTCTTTACATGCAAAGCCCACAGACATAATTAGTGAACATCCTTTTAAAGGTAGCCTGAAGAAAACAAGTCTGCTTACAATGAGTGTTAACAACTCAAAGCAAACCATCCCCCTTTTAATTTTCTGCTGTTATCTAAATGTTGAAAGAATAATTCCCCCAGGAAGAGACTGGGATACCTAATCCATGGCTGGGCAACTGCTGCCATTTCAACCTGATAACTTTTAGAATCTCATTTTAATTCTACAAGAGATGGACTCCAGGAGAAACAGGAGAAAAGAAAAAAAGGGGGAAAAAAAAGAGAGGGGGGAAAAAAAAAACCCACCAACAAAAACCCCCCCACACCTCTGAAGGTAAAATATACCAGGCTTCAAAAACAGCATAGCTACTATAAAATTTGTGGGTAACAATTTTTTACTTTACAGTCCGGTGAACAGTACAGAAGACACACACATTTGCAGAATCTGAAAACAGGAAACCACATCTCAATCCTTCCCACAGCCCTCACAAACAGGATGATTTTTAACTCAAGATATGTTCTTCTCTCCTGTTCACCTACTCTAGCATCACCTTCTTGATCTGAGCTACTCAACTCCAAGGAAAGCTGAACACAGCTACGTGAAACAGAGATTGGTGGGAAATACCCCCATGCAAAGCCCTACCCTTGACACAAATCACTCCCTTGCTCCCCAGTGTATCAGCTCATTTACATGAAGAAGAGGAGGCTGATACAAATTAGGGATTTGGACAAGTGAACTACTTTATATCCAGAAGGATTTTCCTTAGTGCAAGGGAAATACCACCTGCTGATATACAACTAAAACCCAAGCGTCCTCTATCAGAAAGCAAAGCACAATCTACACATTATTTCTAGCAATGAACAAGCCTACACCTTTGGTATTCAACATGACCCAAATTATGTAGATATTTTGCATAGATAAATACTTCAGATAGTTTACATGGGAAAACATTCATGTTAAATGCGTTACACATGGTAAATGCAGCAGGTCAAATATTAGAATTTCTGTTAATTGCCAGTTCTTAGGAGAAAGAGGCAGGATAACTATTCATTTTAAAGAAATAAACTTTGCAGTAAATCATGATGATGCTTTAAGAAATAGGGCAATCTGAAAACGCTTTTAATACAAATTTACAGAGGGTTAAAAAAATCTATCCCAAATCTGCCCTCAGTCAATTTACAAAGAAAAGACCTTTCAAAAATGTGACTCTAAGCAGCATTTTCCACCAGCATTTTAGATGTCTCATTCTCTAGATGTAGAAGAACACAGAATCCCTTACACCATGATGCCCTAAGAACTACAATGACTGTAGTTTACCTGCACAGCACCTTGAGGGACACACAAACAAAAAATTAAAAATTCAGACTGGAGTATAGAAGTATTCATAACTTGTAGCACATGCTAACAGTCTTGACCTTAAATAGATTATTTTAAGCCATTAATGAACAGGGAATAAAGAAAAATAGTCAATTTAGCTTTTTTAGGATGTGTTTTGAAAAACAGTAAAGACTGGCAGCACAGGATCAGCTATGCGCTGGGCCAGTACACTTTTCTGGATCCCAGAAGTGGGGAACTGTCACCCTTGCTCCAAGAATGACACAAAAACAGACAAGAGACCAAATTACAAGAGGAGAAAAAGAAGCTTTAATACAAAGTATTCTCCAACTTACATAGACCGATATGAGACATTCCACTTGATTGGCTAGTTAATAAAAACTTCTTTCTCACACACCATCCTTGAGAAGAACAGAAAAACAAAGTGGAAAAACACCACCTGCAGATTGTTTATACTAACAAGTTATCACATTCCTACAACTCCCTAAAAATTCTCACAAGCCACTGTGAGAAACGACTGCTGTTTCTTTCTCCCTGACCAGGCTTGCATCCACAGGGAACAGTGGCATTTCCTCACATGCTGAAGAAAGGAACAGAAAGGTACTGCTGTGCAATATGCACCATGCATTGTTTACCTGTAGCAGTAATTCTGGTAGTTTGAACATACAGTTTGCAATGCCTTCTCAAGTATTTGTCATTGCTTCCGTTGCCTTCTGTCCTTCCAGCTAGACACAGTTGTGCTTGCACACATACACACATAAATTCAAATATCTGACTAAAAAAGCAACACATTGAGAGAGCCACATTTATTTTTTCAGGCTACCATTTAGCACATAAAGGGAAAGCATTGTGTTGCATGCTTACAGAACCTCATGGACTGGCTGATCTAGGGCAAATCATCTCAAATCACTTAGAGCAAAGATAATGATTCTCTCTCTAATGCAATCAGCATGGTGCTTAGAGCAGAAATTTGCTGGGGTGCTTGCCAACAGAACAAACCTCATCCACTGAAGTATATATCCAAATCAGTATTTCAATTTAAAACAAAGATTTCTCCTATGTTTTCACTCACTACATCCTGCTTCTTTGCTGATGAAGCAACACTTTGTGCAATGGAGCAGATAGGAATAACGTCACAGTCTAAAGAACAGGGGATCTAGAGCAGCTTTTTGGGGCCACAAATTAGAAAGTACAACACAGCAGAACAGAGACTGTGAGAAATTGTAAGGTTAGTTTGACTTGCTCATTATACTAAGGATACTACAGATGTGAATATGAAAGCTACTCAGTCCCACCTCTATCCTGTGCAAATCACTTCGAGACTATCAGCTCAAAGGAAACAAATTAACCTCACCCATCTCTGGGGAGTCTGTTGAGTGAAGAACCTTTTCCTGATATCCAACCTAAACTTCTCCTGACACAACTTCAAGCCATTCCCTCTGGTCTTGTCACTGGTCACCACAGAGAAGATTTCAGTGCCTGCCCCTCCGCTTCCCTCACAAGGGAATTATGGAATTGTAGTTTGCAATGAGGTCTCTCATCAGTCTCCTCCAGGCTGAGCAGACCAAGTGACTTCATCCACTGCTCATACAACTTCCCCTCAAGGCCCTTCACCATCCTCGTAGCCCTCCTTTGGACACTCTAATGGCTCCATGTCTTTTTTACATTGTGGCACCCCAAACTGCCCCCAGCACTGGAGGTGAGGCCGCCCCTGTGCAGAGCAGAGCAGAGCAGGACAATCCCCTCCCTTGCCCAGCTGGCCATGCTGTGCCTGATGCCCCCCAGGACACAGCTGCCCTCCTGCCTGCCAGGGCACTGCTGACTCAGATCCAACTTTCCATCGACCAGGACCCCCAGGGCCCTTTGCACAGCGCTGCTCTCCAGCCTCTCCTTCCCCAGTCTGTCCCCCAGTGCATCCAGGGCTGCCCCATCCCAGATGCAGAATCTGGCCCTTCACTTGTTGCACTTTCTACAGAGGATAAGCAAGATGGAGGCATCATCCTGTTACAGCTAAGCCTACAAAAATAATAAAACTAAAACCAAAACTAATAAAGCACAAGATACTATAATTATTTTTTTAGAATACTTAGCAAAATAAATAAATCAATTTTTTATGCTATTATCACTAGTCAAAGTGTCTCCTGCCTGACCATGGAATTTTTCACCTTCAAGAAAAACACCACCTGTCAATATCAATGTAGGTGTGCCAAGCCTACTGTTCAATCCTCCAACTGAACAAAATACTGCTAGCAATCCAGGAATCAACCTTTTGCTTTAACCCTTCACTATTATTTCTCCATGTGGAATACTTTAGGTAGATGCAGTTTTCCATTCCAATTTTTTTTTCTTCATGTAAAGACTTTTTTATCTGTGTCCACAAACAACAGCACATTATTGGCTTTTCCTTGTATTTTCTTCCACATCATAGCTACATACTAATAATTAAAGAGTGGTTTATTTAGGAGTAACCAGCTTATATATAATACCTACTTATTCATGACAAGATTAGAACATGAATTTCGCCATCCACAGAATATTCCCAAATCAAAATACATCAAATTACATAGCAGAATCAAAAATAAGTACAGTTGAAGAGACCTACATCTACAAAATTATTCCTGAGACCAGCTGCCAAATTTTCTGTATTGCCAACAACTAATGCTTCTGTCCTAGATGGTTCAGACAAAATACAGAAAGGGGCTTTTAAAAAACAAAACCAGAACAACCCACCCAAAAGAGGAAGGAGAAGGTGAGTAATAGACATGCAGCAGCATTTCTTCATTCATTAAATATGTACATAATTCCTCATAGAACTGTTGACAGGAAATTGCTTTGTTTTTCCTAGAGTTTCTTCTGCAACATATATCTCATCTATGGAGGCTGCAGGCTGTTACCTTCCCAGCCATCCATGGCTACACACTACCTGCTATTTCTCAAATTAGATCAATTTATGACTCTGATCAATATTTTTGTGAGCAGTTGAAAAGGTTTTGTAACCAATTCATTATTTTGACCAGTGTTTACATGACGACAGATTTGTATCATATTTCTAATGGTTAGCCAAAACCAAAAATTTATTTCCTGTATTGTTTTTCCAAAGAGAACTGATCAAGGCAAAAATATCCGTGCTCCAACAGAGGCAGAGGAGGGCAAGTTTGTCTCTGTGTAATTAGAAAAACAGGTCAACCTTCATATAACCAAGAGATCGCTATTCTACAGCTTCTTGAGGCAAACAGCACGAGGATCCAGAGCAAGGATGGGTCTTCCAGAGATGTGCAGAAGTGTGGCAGACAGAGGCCCTGCAAGGCCTCCCTGGCAGTCACTTGCCTAAGATAAGAAATGCCTAGTCATGATGACTGGACCAAAGCAGCCCCTCTTCCACATTCGGACCCTTATTATCTCTGTAAGAACATAGGTCATATTCGCCTCGACCCTTACTATTGGACAATTTCCTAAAACCTCTGTACCCTATATAAACCCCCATTTCTGCCCAGTTTGGCAGAAGAGCTGTCACTGAAACCCTTTGCAGAAGCTGCCAATAAAGACACTGCTGTGGAACCTCAGACAACCTTCTCCTCTCTCTCCCTGCGTCTGCCGAGGCACTTAGCAAGCAAAGAGCTGAAATCACTGAGGAGCTGAATTCACCAAAGAGCTGATCTCACTTCAGAGCTGAGCTGCTTGCTAAGATTGCCTGCATCTGGGAGCTAGCCTGAGGGACCTGGACAGGTTGTGCCTATCAGCCCAGCACTATCCGAGACACCTACAGCAGCCGGGATCGGATAGACACCGGGAACCCCGGGCCGCAATGCACTAGGAGGGCTAGTGCATCAAAGGACTCTCATCTACCCAGCCCACCTTCAACCCAGCCCCACCACAGGGAAGCCTCAGGAGACGTGATCCAACCTCACAGATGACCTCAAAGCAAAGTTTTGCCTTTCTCCCAGAGAGCAAAAGCCAAGCAATCCTCTTCCTGCACAGCCTGTTTGGACTGATCTTAGTGCAAAAACCTTTTCTGGATAATATTCATGAAACTTTAAATTGTGGAACTAATAGAATAAGATAGATAAATCTAATTCTGCATGTGTCACCTTCTGGTCATGAACAAAGTATAATTCTAGCATTCTTCTGTGATTCTCACCCAGTCTCTATGGAAGTAAAACAAATTAGGACAACACAGTACAAGCAGAGCACAATTGCATTTATACTGCAGGAAACTCCAGCTCCTTGAACTTTGTGGCAAATACAAGCAGAATTTTAACACGATGCTGAAATATGTTTTGAAATATCAATCGGTTTAAATTTTTAACAACTTTTCTTTATAAAAAATTAAATTTAGGACTCCACTAAGTTTGAGGTCTATCAGCTTTACAGTTATTAGTAAAAAGTGCAGATTTAATTCCATGCCATGCCCTGTGTTTAAACTAAAGGAAACTGAAGAACTCACTGTCAATAAGTCAACACAAGCCATACAAATTCTAGCAGCAATGTCACTATCAAGCACACAATTATATACAATTCTATAAGCAGCAAGAAAAACTGTAGTAGTTTTGCAGCTGTAAGTCCAATAAACCCTCAATTTCAAATATTAAGAAATGCTCCATTTAAAGGTGAAAATTGGCTGACATAGTAAGCTAAGCTACCTATTTTGCTGGTTTACTGGAAAATAATCAGGCTTAAAAGGTTAAATGGGTGTTGAATTAGGAGCAGATTGTTAAAATTTGATTTAGGAGGCACAGTATTTCTTATTGCATGGTGAACAATGAGTGGGTGTTGAAGTCATTCAATCTCTTGAACAACCAGGCTCTTCAGTAGATGGAAAAAGCAATCACAGTTTGTTAACTGAACCATTTTAATGTTTTCCATCCTTACAATATCCTAACATACATAATATTTCCCACATAAAGTAAATAATGACTTACTTTAATAATGTGGCAAGGAATTAGTTCATTATATTAGTTACTAGTCTTTCTGTCTTGATAAATAGTTAGGATTAATTATAATATACAAGAGTAGGAGTCACAAAATATGTCAGGTTTAATGGCTTCTTGAAAATGCAACATAATATTGATATGCCTGGTAACACTGAAATGATGTAGCCTCTAAAACATGGATCACATGAAAGACAAAAAAAACACCACTGTAAAATGAGAAATTATTACTGCTAATGCAGGAAACGTGTTGGGATGAAAAGGGAAAAACTGAAAAAAATACAAAGACAAAATGCTAAAGGGAAAAATAAAAGTAGGGGGCAGATGGAGAACTGGGGGTTTCATACATAACTGGAAGAAAGAACTACATGTCCCTCAAGAAATAGGGAAAGAAAACTAACAGAGGTTAGAAGAATGAAACTGAAAGAAACGAACAGACCTGACTAAACCAAACTACCTTAAAACCAAGATGAGACAACTAGAGGAGAAGAAAAGCTGAAACATATTATCCCTGCAACAATTTGACAAGAATGAAGCCCAAGAAAAAGGGTAAATAATTTAAGTACCAAGGTACAAAAAATCCAGTTTGGAGTGTTCAGGAAACACTCAACCCTGACATCTGAAAAAAAGGATCACCAGTCCAATGCTGCATATACTGCCAAGTGCCTTCTACATAGAAAGCACATTCCCTTTGGAGCTCTTCAGGCACCTTGGACACAGGGGTCTGGAATGGTGATACTTCATAAGCATCTCCTCCTCATTTAGTTGAAGCAGCTCCACACAGGGCAAATTGCATTTCCAGCTCTCACTGAGAGAAATCAGGAAGAAACTGAGACACAAAAACATACAGTACCCATAATTCCAATTTTCTTTTTTAAGACCAGCCTAAATGAATGCTACAATGAAGAAATAACCAAAGCAGTCACTGCTCTAAAGCTCTGAATATCAGATTGTGGACAGCATAATCAAACTGATGCAAACAAAGACTATGACCCTTACACCAAATCAGACCAAACCCAGCTGCAATTTCTGCAGTTTCTCAAGTAGAAAAGGTCACTCACTTTTCCTGAAAGAAGTGAGTATGCAGGAGACAATGCTATTACAAGAGACAGAAGGTGCCCTGCTACCAGTGAGGGAAAAGAGCCATGGAAGGTACAGCACATGATGTACAATTTGAAAAAGCACACTTTGAGATATAATTGTACATATATTCCAATTCCACCTTCAGCAAGCAAAGAATCCATAAAAAGGATTTAGATATTTTCTTTCATATTCACCACCTTTCAAGCTGCACCTCTAGGCACCTTTTCCCCCTGAGCTTACTGATCCTCTTGCCCTGTGTTTTACATTAACCAACAATACTCCATTCATGTTCCTACCAACAAAACAAAATATTTTCAAAGTATCCAGTATTCATGAATGCTGTTAGTGCATGATTTAGCAGTATATTCAGCGCACATCTGGGAATCTCTGCTGCTAAAGGAGCAACTTTCATCAACTGCTGCTACTGTGCCAGATAATGTCTTTGTAGAATTCTATGAAAAGTATGGAAGAGGGGTGAATATTAGCCTTCAGTTCCTGAAAAACAAATCTATTCTGTTGTTCAGCTCTCAAGTCAGTTGCACCAGCAAAGCAGAAATACACACGGTACAACTGAGTCTATTATAAATAAGCAAGAACAAAGAGAACAAAGAGACTTCAAGACCTGAAATGGCTCAAACTGCTGCCTTCCTGAGGTCTCTAGGGGATAAAACAAGACTTATTAAAGAACGGTGTATCACATTCCAGTGCTGTGGTAATCCTTAATTAATCCACAACCTCTCTCCCTGCAGAAACAAGTATCTAAAATAATACTTTCATTAGTATTGTTGTAACCATCATAATTATGCACTTTTAAGGTAGTCCTGTTCTATTTCACATTTGTTTCTTTTCCTGAAGGATGTTACTCTACCTTGCCATTGGTAGATGGCAATGAAAGAAAATGTTGAAAATCTTTTTTCAGGCTAGTGAAATCAAAAAGTAGGATTTTCAATACTTTAGAATATCCTTTCCCCTCAAAAAACCCAAAACCCCACCAAACAAAAAAACAATAGTAAACAAAAAAACCAAACCCAAACCCAAAAAACCCACGAAGAACACAAGTAAACTTTTCCCTAATAAGCCTAAAAACATATCCTGAAAATCTAGAACTAGTCCACTAAAATGTTCCCAACCTATCCAGCCAAAGATACAAGATTCCTAGCTCAACACAAAACCCTGTCTTCTCAACAATTTCAATACTCATGTTCTTCTTGGCTTATTTCGATTAATCATCTCTCTCATTTATCCTCAATACACTTGATGCAATAAAACACACTGAATTTTATCTCTGAGTATATATTTTCCATCTCCATAAATATGTTTAACACATACTTTATTTTCCATCTTCCATTGCTTTATTTGAAAAAATAACCTCAATTCTATTATTTTATCAGTTTTATGACATCTGAAAACAAGTGTTTTAATTATGTGAAAACTGTCTTTCATTCACTTAGTTCTCTAATTTTAACATGTTTTGTACTATTTTGACATTTTTTCCACTGAAGAGGATACTTAATATAATTAGTTTGCATGCAGTGTGTGCACACCTCACTCATCTACAAAGTCAATGCAACACATAGCAATGTTAAGTTTAAATCTGAGTTCTCATCTCAAATATGTCCAACACTAAGGGCACAACTTTAAAAACCTTGAATTCACAGCACTCGCAGTGAAGTCAAAGTGAATAGCATCTGGGAATAGTTTGGTGAGCCTTACACCTTATATGCCTCTCAATTATTCTAACCTACATTACTGGTGGAGAAATATGAATTGCACAAAAAGTGAAAGCTGCCGTATTGCTGATATGAAGCTATTAAATAAACAGAAATTCTTTGGCATAAAATTTAACTAATAAAGCAGAGTGAACTGTACTACAAAACTTTCATTTTAAATAAGAATGCAAGCAAAGCTGCAATTTAATATATATCGCAACCACAAAATCTAATGTCACCAATAAGGACAAAAATGACAAGATACTCGTGTGATACAGTAATTGGTATGAACAGAAAGGAATGTTATTTTTGGCACCATGTACTAATCCAAATAGAGATCACAGTAAAGTCAATGGGCTACATTTGCTGAACTTGGTTCTTATAAAACTCTATAATTTGAATGAATTTCATTAGCATTCACCATTCCTCTTAAAATTTTCAAAGAAGAAAGGTATATTGACACTGATTGCAAGATAAAGTTGCTTAAATTATGCCTTTCAGAGCTGTGCTTAAACACAAACATTTGCTTAATAGAAAGTTAAACGGAACTAAACTTGGAAAATTCTAAATTTGCTTACTTTATATTAAGTTATATAATAATGGATCCCTTTGCCTACCAAAACAGTCAGTATTATGGAATTCCAAAAACATATTCAATCTTTAAAGAAGAAATAAAAATTGCATTTTTTATTTTTTAAGATAAGTCTTATGTGAAGTACAAATGACACTTTTTGAATGAAGCAATGTTGAGATAATACAGAAATTTCTTTTCTTTATACCTATGGACTTTTGAATCTTATTTCACCAGGTCTCAGAATATCAAGGTTTCACCAATAATAAAGAGTTTCTAAATATTGTTCTGCGCCAGCTTTTAGAGGCATCCTGACCAACAGAGTATTAAAATCTCAAATTGATTATTGTATTCAAAGGATGTGTCATTGTCTTCCTTCACTGAGAATCTGAAGGAATTAAAGGAACCTTACTGAGGTATGTACATGGCTAGCTAGTGCTTGACAAGTAATAGCCCTCTTAAAGACTTCTCACTGAGACCTTTTTCTTTTCTATTTTTAATTAATGGAGGAATCAGAGGCAGAAGCTGTCACCATAATGGCAAATTACGTAGAACTGTTGCAAGAGTAGTTGAGACAACAGTCTTGACCTTTCTTCCAATTTCTACTCAATGTTTGCATTGATGTACACAAATGAACAGTGGCCATCATGCTGCTCACTTGATACACTGCTATGCTGAAGAGCTGGGGAATCGTTAAGAAGCAGCTCACCTTAATCTCCTCCTAGAAGCACAGGTGTTACATGTCAACAGAGCTAATCAGAATTTAGGCTCTCTTACAACCTGCTGATCTGGAGAACGCAAAACACCTAATTAAGATGGTCTGGCAAGCCCTAGCTGGAAACCAAGGTCGGAGACCTTGGCTCCTGAAAGGTGGCCTAGCATAAGGGCAGCTCTATCTACTGCCTTCAGATTTCACATTTGTAGAAACAGGCAAAAAGAGCAAATACAAGACAAAAAGCAAATAAACAAACACACCCAACAGAATCCAAAACACAACACAAACACTACCTATGCATGCATATACCTGCTCTTCAAAGAAAAATAAAATTCTATCAAGGTTTTTTTGGGGGTTTTTTTGGTTTTTTTTTGTTACTATTTAATTGAAAGTACTAAATTTACTCCAGTTCCATGGAACATCTCACTCTAAATTTCTACTCCTTCCCCCATTTGTAAATGTTTGATTACTTACTGAACTTGAAGATGTTCTGGTTTCAGAGTGGAAGAAGAAAATAAGAAAAAGCTTTGCTTGCAATTTGTCTTTTTAATTCGAAATGGAAAAGGTCATTTACTACAAAAAATACTAAGGATATATTAATGCAAGGGAATGATTAAAAATGGAAACACCTGACTGAATATTTATAAAGTTTAATTTATTTTAAACCATTGCCAAAAAGTAACATTTTTTCCCTTGACATTATTCTCCAATTCATACTTAAGTATGCCTTTTATAATTCTGAAAGGAGTAACAGCCAGCAATACATCAAAATGAATGCTTCAGTTTCACATATTCCATTTTCCTACTTTACAAGCCACACAAATTTTACTTAATAGGCAAGAGCTGGTTTCCTTCAACAGTTTTCTATCCACTTTGGATCAGAAAATATATATTCCTCTACAAGTAGAACGTTTGAGTATTTACAGCTTTGGAACTCCTCCAAGACTGGAAAGAAAAGAGAAGGAGCCAGCAACATTTAAGAGCAATACTTTGTTGAGGAAATATTTCACACAGTTCCATATTTCACTGGTTGTTCTACAAAATTTAGAAATTCCCCTTGGGGACAACTTAAAGCAATAAACAAAAATCACATACAAGACTCAATACCAGGCCTTTATTCTTTCAGCTACCCAATTCTAAAAGTCACTTCTGACTTTACCAGTATAGGGTCCTAACTTTAAATAGGAAAAGACTTAATATATCTGGAAGGTGGACAGTGATATTTTAATTTTCCCATACAAATGGAAAGAGGTATAGAAAGTCTAATTTAGAGATCCTAGGATGACATCAGCAAGATTCCATCATTCCAGTAAAATGATGGAACCTTGATGTGAAGGTTTCAGTGCAAATCTTCAGGACTGCCCTAGAAGACAGCAGTCACAATTTAGGTAGGTCTAGCACCAGGGAAAAAAAAACAACTATCATCTTGTTTCAGAGATGAGAAATGCTTTCTGACAAGAAGGACAGACATGGAAATAGCAACATTAAAGTGGTGGAATGCAGAATTCAGTGCAAAACTTCCTTGTCTTTAGTGATCTTTTCCATAAAGCAGAGAGACACAAGAGGCACATGAAGCAATAAATCTGTTAGAGCAGGGTCATCCAGAAAATCCTTGTTCATGATAACCAGAGAGATGAAGATCATGGAAGCACAGTTCCTGTATCCTTAACCAGAATTTCTAGCATGCATAAGCACACCTGTTGATTAGGGTTTTTAGCCTGTAATGTTTACATACAAATCATGCTGCTTCCTTCATAGGAGCAAGGCCATGCTTTCAGGTTCTGTTTCCCTACACCATGAGCAGGGAACAATGTTTTAAAATGTGCAACCACAAATATTTAGCTTAAGAATACAGCTGAGCATTGAAATGATCCTTATAAAGACACTTTCAATTTTGAGCTTTACACTCAAAAATTATCACCTTCTAAAAGGAAGGCGGAGAATAGGACATATAATTAAAAATAACTGAGTATGCAATTAAGAAATCAAGTAATAAAATAATTGTAGTTCTTCCTCATTCTTAATTTACATACTTTATATAAATTAAATAATGTACTCAAAACCTCTTTTGAAAAACAAGTAGAAGAACACTCCATTCAAGAAAAAAGCACATTTAAAATATTATAGGATGGAACTGAAAACATTCAAATTAGCTTGCACATATGCAAAAAAAAGGCTATGATTCCTTGTTGTTCATGTGATAGCTAAAGAGACATCCTGGAAGAATATTTCCAGTTCCTTTCAAGTTTTGGAAGAGGACAAAATCATTAGTAGGTCAGACATTTATCCAACTGTAGTGGTCTTGGTTTGCCGATTTCAGATTTCCCCAATTTTGAGATTTTCCCAGCCAATGCACCAAAGAACGTGGCGGGTTTGGTGCTGGCCAATCTCCAATACACTCACTTCCCGCTGTGAGATAGAATTAGTAGAAAGGCAAAGCAGGCTCAAAACTTTAAAAGGGTACAAAAGAGAATTTTATTAAAAGTAACTAGAAGGGGGGAAAAAGTAAGAATCAAAACAAACCCTTCAGAACACTTTTCCTCCCCCCACAACCTTTTCTTTCCCACTGACAATGTAAAGAAACCAAACCTAAGATTTCCAGTCAGTTTACCACCCGTAAAATAGTCTTTCTTCAGTTCACTGAGGGAGAGAAGTCCCTCTTGTTAATGTTATGGAGACTTCTCCACAGGAGGAAAAAAACAGTTCTCTCGTGGTTCTCAATTTCGTCATGAATAGCAGCTGCTTGGGGAACCCTGCCATTGTGAAATCCTTCCCATGTCCACAAGCCTTCCCACAGCTTCTCAATAACCCATGTCAACTTATGGGGTATTGTTTTATAGATGAGCTGTTCAAAGGCAAAAGTTCTCACTGTCTATTTCTAAAATCATCTTCATCCCTGGGAACAGAAATCTTCTTTTCTGGGAAGCACCAGACTACTCTTCTCTCTTCCTCTGCTCAAACTTCTCATGGGATCACAGCTATTTCAACATCTGCTTATCTTAGCACGGAGGCTTTTGCTCGATATCAATTTGAACACTTTCATCTCCCCATAGTTTCATGCGTTATAAGGGGAAAAAAGAGTCTTTTCTCCATAGCTTACAAGAGGATTTTATCTCCAAAAAAAAAAAGTACCTCCTCAACCCTCCCATCTGGGACTTAACTTCTTCCTCACTGACCTCCATGTCTTCATGTTGTTTCTTTACATGCTTGCATCTTGTTCCTTTCTCTCACTCAAGGGAGGACTGAAGCACTAAAAGGGTTAACATCACGCCTGGGCTCTTCAAATGGTCACCTGGAGCTGGGTGCTCTAGATGGCAGTGGGGTGGCCTTCTCTTTCCCCCTGCCCGATGGTTGTGGGCAACTTCCACGGGGGTATGTTATAAATGAATGCTCTGTTTTAATAATTAAAGACATTTATTAAATGATCAAAGTATAAATTTGGAAAAGAAGAAGAAAGCCATTCAACACTGAGCCAGGCGATCAGTGTCGGGGAGACTTAGGACTTGGCCTCTATCGCACCGAAATCCCCGTAGGACTCCAAAGCTCAGTTCTAAGGGGTCCATTTTTATACAGTCTCTCGGGCTTTGGAAGGGGATCTTCTTTAGCATATTATCGTGCTTTTCCTGGAACCAGTGGCTTCTGATGATGCCTATCAGAAGGCCTCCTTCTGGGGTCTAGTCAGACAAGAAATCCCTTGGAATATACATTTCTGGAGACAGTGTCTTTTTGGATTTCCCAGGATTTTTCGTCTTTAACATGTGTGTTTCACAGAGGCGTGTCCAGCTTCTCAGTGGTTCAACGGATTGTCAGTTAGACAAAAAGCTTTGCATCACTTCCCTGAATTTCCTCCCATTCCAAACCAGGACACCAACTTATTTCCACCACCAAGCAGAAACAAACTGGAAACATTTCACCACAAACTAAATTAAGTCTGAATTAAATTCTGAAACATGAAGACAGTGACATAGAGGCTAAAAGCATGGGCAGATCACAGACAAAAAAAATATTTGTGTCAGCTGGGACATGGGGGAGTACAGATTCAAAAATCAGACTCTCCATGAATAAAATAAAATTTAAAAGACAAACAACGCATTCCTGTCCATGATCCTGGTCTCATGTCACTTTAAGGGTTCATTCAACCTGGGTGAACACCAAAAATAATGTATCACTGAATAAAAAAGGACAGAATAATGAATAAGGTATGAAAGTTCATCCTACCCTTTTGTTTGCAATTTTATCAGGGGCAGGAAGGGGCAGGCACAAGGGAACATGACCTACTGCTTCACACAGTAAAAAGACCTGTTGTTCCCAACAGAGACATTCAGAACATTTCAGAATCTACTTCAAAGTGGATTCATACCAGCATGTGACCCATTGTAATGAAAAAGTAATCAGAATAAACCCACCGGTACAGAGAAAAATATAATACACCAGTGGAACAGAACGGCCCATCTGCACATCTTTTAGAGTTATTATATGGAATCTTTCCAAAGTTTAGCATTAGATCAATTAATCTAATCTAATAGTCTGAAGTAAGCAAGCAGATTGGTAGCTACCTGTATAATCAGAACAAGCAAAGTTTTTCAGGTGAAATACAAAGCTTTTGTGTCTGTCTTCAACAAACACATTTTAACTCATGTCAGAGTAGACAGGGTAGAGCATTGAGTCTTCCATGACAGGGAAGGAACAGAAATTCTGAACTCACAGTGCCTCTCTTCAAACCACAGAATTCCAGTTTGCAAAGGACCCCAAGGATCATTATGTCCAACCTTTCTAAAAAAAGCACCATCTAGACTAGACAGTTCAGCAAACTGTCCAGCTGAATTTTAAAAGCATCCAGATTTGAAGAATCCACCACTTCCTTGGGGAGATTATTCCAGCTGACTGATCTAATTGCGAAAAATTCTCCTCTTGTGCGTAGTAGCAATCTCCCAGGAGTAACTTATACTCATTAGTTTTCTTCTTTTCCATGTGACTCCTTATAAAAATAGGAGGTTCCATCTTCTCTGCAACCACATATTGGAATGTGGTGACAGTCTCCACTAAGCACACCACTAAAACCTGTCCCTAAGCACCACATTTACACATCTTCTAAATGCCTCCAGGGATGGTGGCTCCACCACTTCCCTGGGCAGCCTGTTCCAATGCTGGAACCCTTTCAGTGAATAATTTTTTCCTAATATCCCATCTAAACCTCCCCTGGCACAACTTGAGGCCTTTTCTCTTATCCTACCACTTCCCACATGCAATTTTCTCCAATATAGATTACTGAGCATTTAAAACAATTCTTTAAAGATTTTAGTGGTAATGTATATGAAAATATTTTTCCCTTCAATTCACATCTTTTTAAGTAGGCTAAACACCGAAGTCTCAACAGTGACTGTTTAAGTGTTAATTATTTTTATGCCACAGGAATTCTCTCTGTGTCCTAGTTTCCCAGCACAGTTCTCAACCATAAAATTATTTCAAAACATTAATTTCATAACTTAGACAATAGACGTGATATTTTCCCCACATGTAAGTTAACTGAAACTGAAATAAGTGAAACACAATTTGCTCCAACCAGCACCAGAAAAAGCTTAAGATCCCACCTTTTCAACGCAATCATACTGTGATTACTGATGGCCACAGAAAGATTCCAAGACAAAACACAGCACCAGTACCTTAAAACCATTTTTAAACTCGAAGATAGGTCTTTAAAGTGTTCATGGGGATTTGTAGGGTCAATGTTGGCACCATGGATCAGAAAAGAACAATGGGTAGAAACAAATACAAAACTCAGTGAACACAGAAGTACTTCCCACACACCTTACCAAAGCTGCTGTGCTTATTAAAGAGAAATGCACTGGAATTTAAGAGTATTCTAACCAATAATTTGTCTTCAGGTAGATGCCATGTGTCCAGCATTCCAGACATCAGTCCTAACTCCTTAAAATCTATATAAAACTTCCTAAATAGAAGAAAAGTAATATCAATACATATAAAAAGAAGAAGGACACATCCAGAAAAACCTATATCACCCTAATGCTTCTTCCCATCTTATTGCCTCTCTTCAACTACTTTCATTTCTTAAAAAAGAAAATTACATTTCCTTGTTGCTGCATGTATCTCAAAGAATTCATCTATAAATTGGCTTTATAAATTCATTTATAAATTGGCTTTGCTCAAGATGGCCATACATGGTATTAAAACCATATTCAGCAAAGCTGAAGCTACCAAAGCTTTAATAAAACCCAGAAAAAGTAACACTGATTAGTCACCTGACTATCGATCAGAAACTCCTCCTCAAATACAGAAAACCTCATCAGTAAAAACTGATGATACACTCTATTTGTCTAAAATGCCAAACAGGTTGACCACACTGAATACCATTATTATCTTGGACTACACTGACATTAATCATCAAAATGTCCCATTACAGTTTGTTTATTTAAACTTTCTATGTATCTAGGACATATCCATAAAAATCGAAGACTGTGTCAGCTAAAAGCAGTTCCACCAACTAATTTTGAAATGGTAGTGTGTTACTGGCTATTTAAATTTTAAGTTATTTTAGTATATTCTACTTCAGCTGTGTAACACATCAAGAAACCTATATCATCCAAATAACTCCTGGAAAAAAGCAGTATGGCTGCATCCCATGATCTCTACTCCAATGAAATCAAACCACCTGTGGTGGGTAGGACATAGGAGCTTGTCACTCACATGCCATGCTGCACTGGTATTTGCAATGCACTTTACAGAAATAGAATTTATTGCAATTCTCTAAAGAGCTGATCCATTAGCACTCAAGTGTAAGGCTGTGAGAAAAAAGGAGACATCAGGGCTAATGCTCAGGCAATATCTTCTCTCATGGGAGTACTTCAGAATGTTTTATATTAGGAAGGATTTTATACCCTTCTGAAATGGTACACAGATGTCTTTTTTTGTTTCAGGAGCTTTTGTGTTCCACTTTTGTTCTAGTCTGATAAATATTGCTCTAAAGAAAATGTCAATGGCAAAAGTCTACAGATACATTCAATAACAGGCAGACGTTTCAAACAGTGAGGGGAGCCAAAGTCTAAGAATTTAAATAAGCCTAAAAGCCAGATGCATGTGATTAAAAAAAAACCAAAACAACAGCAAACCAGCACACACACAAAAACAGTGACCAAAATCCACAAAATGAAAACACACTACCAAAAAACTCCACTAAGATGTTAACACTAAATTTAAAAATTTAGCTAAAAAAATAGAAAAAGCAAAATTACCCACAAGACCACATAACCAAACTCTCCCAAACCAAGAAATTGTTTTGATGTACAAAATCTGCCATTGTCTCCTTCTTGCTACAAAGGAAAATAGAACATGTATGATTTCAGCTACAGATGGTTTTCCCCATCTTTCACTTCTTCTGAACGTCTATTAGATAGCTAGAAAAATGTTCTAGGTATGCCAGTTTTTGATTAATATAAATAACAAATTCCGTGTCAAAAATATTTAACTTACCCTAAAAAGCTAGTTTGGCTAACATCCAGGCCAATCCTTGCCTGTGGCTAGTTATCACTACTGCAAGCAGGCACATAATAGAAGATTTCAAATCTTTCCAATGAGGAACTCCACTGTGGTGGACTAATGGGTGGAAATTATAATACAGAGTTAAATAAGAGAAATTTATTTTTAAAATAATAGGAAGGTAAAGAGTTAACAGGTTTTGTAGAAGTCACATGTCACAAACATCAGAAGCATGGTGTACATTAATTAACTTCTTTTTAAAAAATGTTTACAAGGTCTTTGGCCAATTGCTTGGAAAAATTCCACTGCAAAGGCATAAAAGGCAAATATCTTCTATTAATAGATGCCCAGGTACAACAATGTGTATAGCAAGATGATAACTGAAGGCAGACCTAAAGGCTCTCAGTATCCCCACCAAGTTCAAATACTGAATGAAATTCAGTGCTGATGAGTGCAAACTGTACACATTTGTCAAAGCACAGCTACTTTTATAACACTGGATGTAAAATTAGCTCTCACTGAAACAGAGATTTTTAGAGTTCACTTAAGTTAACAAAATGAATTAAGCATTTATATTCTAGCTTGTAGAGTTATGTTTTAAATTTTACCCTTTTACTTAAGAAACCTCTGCCATGGTACAAAGGGCATAAGAAAATGCAAATTTCTGAAGCTTCCTGCATAAAGAACAATACCAGAAAGAACCGAAGATGCAAAGAACCCAGATAAAGAGGCTACTCTGTCCCCAAGCCTATCGAGACTGACAGATGTACTCAGATAAGCACCAAAGGACCAAAAGCTCGCGCAAAGGAGAAAAGTTCAAAAGTTCAGTCATGAGGAAGACCAAAATCTTCAGCCTCAGAAGACCCCCCGAGAGACCCCCATGAGACTACCACAGCAAACCACGCGTGCCCAGAAGGGCGTGGACATACTTAGCATGAGAGGCGAGGACAGGCGGGGCCAGGGGTTGAATATGCATGGAAAAGTTGTGTAATATAATGCATATAGAACACCTTTGGGAATAAAGGTGTGGGTCAGACTGAGGCTCGGGGCACAAGTTTTCAGAGAGCTATCTCACTTTTGTAGGGTGCTGACAATACATACCCACTTCATAACTACCCCAGGCTGTGGAGTCTCTTTATTTATTCTGCATATCGCTTCATCACCACTCAGCAAATAAGTTCTGGTGACACTGTGGAGAATTCAGCTCAGTTCTCAGGGCTGGTCAGAAAAAGAATGGAAATAGTAAATAGTGCTCAGTGGAGATACTGAATGAGAAGGCACCATTTTGCCCTAATGTGAGGGTTGGATAGCACTACAACCTTTCTTATAAATCAGAGGTATTCAATTTCTTTGGGGGAAAATGAAAATCTCATCTCAGAGTGAGAGATGGGTTAAAAACCTGGTCTTTTTCTTCTTGGCACAACCAGATGCCTTAAGCATGGCTGCTCGTCACTGCTGATCTCCTCTGTTTCATGATATCCCTGTGCTGGTGCCAAGACGACTCGAAGAGGTTACCCTTCATCCCTACAGCACCCAGACCATGGCATCTGTGTTACAGCTGGGCCCGTGAAAGAAGTAAAACAGCCCCTCCCTGAGGCACCTTCCAGCAGCCATAAACACATCCTATGTCAACCCCTCTCAGTAAAGGATATGGACAGAACAAAACAACCCTTTATGCTTGACTTCCTGAAGGAGCAGAGGGCATGGCAGGCTGGACGCCCTGCCCCTTGAGTTCAGCCTGCTCTCAGACCTGGAAGCCACTGCAGTGCAAGCACTAGAGCTAGTCAGGATCACTAATGCAACTTAAAGAGCAGCACTCTAAAATGCATGTGTATGTATATGCACAGCCCATCTCCCCCTTGTGCTAAATACAACCTGCACTAATGAGTATATTGCGGGGAAAGCAGCCTAGCCCAAAGATCTCTAATGGTCCATTGGGCTCCACCCACGATTTCCTAGGGCTGGCTGCCATCAATCACTTTGCAACTGCAAGATGTCTGTAGCTGTACATAGACTCCTTTGGCTTCCCTTCCTCGCTCATCAGCCGGCTCATGAAAGCCTAAACCGAGGCTGATCAGCAGCCCCTGGCTTCAAAATCCTGCTTTAGGCCAAGTATAAAAGTGAGTTTTGCCGGCACTGAATTACTTCAGTAGAGTGTTTTTCCTTAGCATTAGTTAACATTAATGTAAGATGATCATTTGGCTGGTAACCTAAAACAATTATGTGAGGAGATTACTGCTGCCATCTACTGACAGCTTCCCTTATAAACAAAATTTAAAGCAACTTAACCCAGTCTAAAGTGAGACAAACTGGTGCAATAGAAAAGTCCAGCATGCACAGACTAGCAGCCAGACTACACTATCCATACAACAGAATAATGAAACACTAATAATACTTCATACCAGGCACAGATCACTTTCAGTGAAGGAAGAGTTTAGCAACAGTATCCCCACAAACTAGTTTACTGTCCTTAAACAGAAGAAATCTGATGCAAGCTTAAAGTTTGTTGAGGTGGTTTATTTTCTTCATAAAGTGTGGGGACTTCTTTATTTGATTACTAATCACTCAGCAATAAAGAAATCTAGGTATACTACTGCCAAGATCAATCACTAATTCTTTGACAGCACATTCTCTTAGAGTAATATCTCAGTTTAGATTAACATAATCAAAGGGCCAGTTCTGTGCTTGGTTTGATACGGTTTTGTTTTTTCAAGAGGTCCTTCACTGGCATGCATAGTGAAGCAAAAGTTTCAGAGGCCAAGAAGCTTCTCCAGCTACAGTCAACACCAACATCAAAACACAAACCACACTGTTTCCATTGTTCCCTTCAGTGCGGATTCATGAACTGCAGCAGCAACCATCTATTAATTCAGAATGTAAACACACTGGTATTATTAGCCTTCCTCCATCCTTAGGTTTCTTTCATGTGTTAAAAGCTAATATTTAATAAGATAAATACCAAGTGTTTCACTTGCTTTCTACTCAGTTATAGACTGTTCCACTACAGGACTTGTGCACAGCATTTCAAAGCCTTTCTTGTCTCCAATATAGCTATTAGATTTTCTCTAACCCAAACCAGATAGCTATTAGAGTCCTCTCTAAAAACCATAGCTTGCATTTCAAGAACTGCCACCCAAGTTCCCCAAAACAGCACAGTATGGAAAGCTAATCAAGTTCTGATCTTGTAAATTTATCTCAAATAGTGAATGCACACTCATTCCCAGGACTCTCTGCAGTCACGTGAGAAACTGTTCAACAAAAACATCTGACAGTCCCCACACTCTGAGAAACACCACAGAGCAGCACCAAATCCAGTAAGAGGCACTGAACTGAGACAGAACATGGGGATGTTTAATAACGTTTTGTTAAATACAGTTATCTAGACAATTATCTAGTGCAAATGAGACTAATACTTGATTACCATCAATTATGTAATTGTAACACATACAATTCTATCTCTTACACAATTACAATACAGCAACTGCTTCAGGGATAGCAGAAAACACAACAATTTTTAAAAATTTAAGCTAAGCTAATTCTATTAGATAACACAAATTCAGGGATTTGCTAAGATTATAAGTTTATCACCCAAGAGTTTACAAATGCAGGTCAGGGATCACAGGACCCTATGATATTAACCACTGTCAGATACAGGACACAGATGATAAACAAGAAAGCTGGAGAGTTTACATACCACAGACATGGAAGCCTGCATCAGACTAAAAAAAGGCAATGAATATTAAATTTAAAAATATTGTGAATTTCTGGCAGGCATTATAGCAAAGATTATTTGTAAAGGCAGAACTTTGGGTACGATAATGAGATTACATTTATTATTAAGTGTTTTGTTTTGGTACTTCCCTGCTGGTTTGACAGATCCATGAACATATTTGTTGTATGCTGGACACAGCTCAGAATCAGAATTTTAAAGAAAACTTCAAGAAAGAACAAGAAGGGTAATGGAGACTGGGAAAAAATCTTCACAGTAAAAACAAAAAGCTTACAAAAGGAAGGATACAACAATCTGATGCAAAGGAAAGAGTGATGATCAAAAAAAAGATACAACAGAGTAACATTGGTTTTGCAAGAGGTCTAATGGATATAATCTTCTTTACCAAGAATAGGACAAGGATATTTCAGTAAATGAAAATGCAAAATTGGATTACCTCAGTCCAGACTTCTAGGTGTTACAGAGCAGGAAAGAGTTGTCTATCTTAAAAGGAATCTGTAAAACACAAAGATAGCCAGAACACAAATACTTAGAAACACATCCTTGTTGAAAGCAATGTTGAAAATTATATGAGCAGCAGGAAGAGAAGTGATGTTTGCTTCAGCCTTCAAAAGCAATGGGAGAAAGAATTTGACATAAAAGATTAAGCAGCTGTTTGATGCTCACTGAAATTGAATTCATGGCTAAATGCACAGGAAGAGGTCTCTGAAAGGCAAGATGAAAGCGCAATTTGGACAAACGGGTATTGAGGCAAGTCTAGATGCAATTTGGTACTGAAGAATATTCTGTTTAAAGTTACATTTTTCTCATATATGCTTTGACTCTAGGTACAGCACAGCATTAATCCCTCAAAAGAATAAAATCAATGGAAGAAGTTGAGAATGTCTGTTGCTTCCAACACCAGCTCACCCTCTGACTGTGCCTCCTTTCTCCCCTAGTCAGTCACATGAACAAGAGATGCTTCTTAGCTCTCATTTAGAAGAGTTTATTCGGTGATTAGTAAAAGACCGTTCTGTAGAGTACAAGGAATAGCAACAGGACCAGGGAGGATTCTGGGATGGAAATGCAATGGAGGACGCTGTAAACAAAGCAATACTTCAGATTTCAAACCAAGTAGTGGGCACAACTGAGGAAGCAGGCAGGTCAAGGACAAGTAGACACAAAAGAGGAAGGAGTAGAGCCTGCTTACACCATGAAAAAACTAAAGGAAAGGAAGGCATAGAACAAGTTAAGCAAGAGATGAAAACAGGCACAGAGGAAAACCAGGAGATAAAACATTATCTAAGTGAGAACACATTACAAGAAAGGTATGACACCAACAGCAGTGGAAAGGAAGAGATGGCTTTACTGTGTGCAGAACATCAGTCATATCTGGAGGGGGGAAGGAGAAGCAGCAAGAAAATGGAGGGAATCAGATGGCAAAAGGGCAGTAGGGCTTGCCTGGATCCTGTTAAGAAGGGGAATGAGAGATGCAAAGTCTTTAAGTTCATAGTAAAGATAGAAGCAATTGATTATTCTCATTCCTCAATGGTTATAAATTGCATTTTCAACTACTGTTGGAAAGCAGATTGCAGCAACAGTCAGCACACAATCCTTCTTGATCCTGCACAGACCCCTGGGAACAAAATCCCAGTGTGCCCTTGTTACCCCAAGCAGAGGTGGCCTTCTGCTGACACAGGGCTTTGCACTGGCATTATGTACATCATGTTCAGCAGGGTTCTAAGGCTAAAGTTTAGAGTATTTTTTTTAAGAGGAGCTGTTAAGCGCTTCTTCTTTGTCTAATGAAACTAATCAGAAAGTCGTTTTAAATCTTGATACTTTGTTAAACTACTAGAAAGCCAAACACCCTTCTATAAACACTTATACTAAGAATGAAAAATTTTGGGAATTTTCTTTTTTCTTCTAGCCTCAGAACAAGTAACAAGGCCAGCCTGAACCTTCGTCTCAGCCGGGCCAGGCCACATGGGCTCTGCTGCAGGGCTGAGCCCCATGGGCTGCAGGGCAGGGGGAGGGGACGCCATCCACCCTTGGCATACTACAACTGAGCCTTAGCTTGGCTGCTGAGATCTTAACTGCTCGCTTGTCGGAGTCCAGGACATCCCTCTGGCTGCCCTGGCTATCTCGAGACCCTGGCAGTGGGCTCAGGGACCTTGGCAAGAAGTCAAAAACACCTGTGGCTTTGATTTTAGCCCATGGGAGAGGCTGCCAACTCTATATGAGGAACTACAAGCCAAAAGGGTTTGAGTAGTGTAATAGGTGAATTGACACAGGGTGGAAAAACAGAATTTTGGGGTTTCTAGAATGTGATTCAGGGGTACAAGATGGAGGAATTTGGGCGTGCCCTAGCCTTCTTCTCCTTTGTCTTGTCCTCCATGTCTTGGTGTGATGGTGACACTTTTCTATTGGTTTAAGGTAGAGATTCACTGTCTAACGTAGGTGATGGTTATTGGCACAAAATCTGTAAACATACCACACATAATTTTGAGTATATAATGTGGGAGCCACCCAAGGCTCGGGGCAGACTGCTATGGCTTCTTTACTAGACGGACCTCGGCAGGTCAGAGAAAGAATGTTACAGATAAGGAAAAATAACCTTGAAAACTAGACCTCATGCATTCCAGACCTCTTCTTTGGCTGCACGGGCTGGGGAACAAGGACTTTTACGATTTCGGGGTTATTCCAAGCAAAGCAGACCCTGTCACTTCCCCACCCCTAGCCCAGCTGCAGCTTTGGCTGCAAACTATTGAGCCCGGCTGGAGTCACATGGCTATCTCTAAGCCCCAGGCAAGATATTAACTCTTATAGTATACAAATAAGACTTACAAACCTTCATTCTTTTCTTGGGTGAAAGAAAAGTGAGAACATGTAGAAGAGTGAGAACATGTAGAAGAGTGAGAACATGTAGAAGAACATAAAAAACAATAAAGTCAGTGAAGAAAAAGTTAAGTCCCAAATAAGAAAGATTTAAAGAGATGCCTCAATTCTAAGCAAAAATCCTCTAATAAAGTTATAAAAATATATAATTAATACATCAGATTCCTTTTTCCTTGTAATTTTATGAAAGATGAAGCATTCAAATTATAAATATGAACAAAAGTATCTATGCTAAAGCAAACAGATATTAAAGTAGCTGCAATCCCATAAGAAGTTTGAACAGAGAGAGAAGAGTGATAAATACCCTTTGCCCCAGGGAGAGAAGAAAACCTCTGTTTCTAGAGATAAAGATGGTCTCAGAGATAAATAAAAAAACCCTTTACTCTTAAATAGCTCATCCATAAAATAATACTCCATAAGTTAACATAGCCCATAAACACAGCTATAAAAGCTGTTAAAAATAAGAGAAATTTCACAATTGCAAGATTTCTAGGCAGCTGCTATTTGCAAAAATTAAAAGCCACAAAGAAACTGTTTTCTTATAGAGAAGTCTCCCTAAACTGACGAGAGACTCCTCTCCCTAAAGTAAACTAAAAAAAGACTATTCTAAAATAATAAACTAACTAAATTATTTCTAGACATTGTTAATAATAAAAAAATAAAGTTATGGAGAAAAAGATATGTATTCTAAAAAATTTATTCTAATTCTTATTATTCTTTTATTTTCTATTAATAAAGTTTTTTTAAACCCTTTTCAAGTTTTGAGCCTGCTTTGCTGTGGGGGCTTGTCCTGGAGGGGATGGGCCAAGAGCTGGCCATTCAGCCACACAAAGGACAACCAACGTCAAGTCTCAAGAGATAAGAAGCCACAACCGATGACATTCAGGAAGCCTATGGTGAGAAGCAAAGGACTCTGGGACCAAGTGGGAGTGGCCATGCAGATCAGGATGGTGTAACAGCCCATCATTGGCCAGAAAATGTCTAGAACATTCCATGAGAGACTAAATATATATGTATATATATGTATATGTCTATATATGTATATATGTATATGTATATATATATATATGTAATGTCAGCCCCACTTCAGGGACTTCTGAAGCAGCCTTTTTATGTTTTGTTCTGCACCCTCGTTTGTGCCCTTTTATTTATTTAATAAACATCTTCAGTTTTGGCAGTTCAGTTGTGCCTGTCCCTTCCTTGTTGCTGTGCCATATGACCACACCATCATGGAGCTCCCCGGACCAGAGGGTTTCGCCGTGAGGCCCACAGATCCCTCAGGGTGCTGTTGCCTGCCTGTCTCCAGCTGTTCTGCTGCTGGCCGGGTCAGAGTTCACCAATGGTCAGACACGCACCACAACACTTTGCCTTCCTCCTTATCCTATCTCACAGCAGAAAATGAGTAAGTACATTCTAATAAGTGCACTAGCATTTAGCCAGTGTTAACTCGCCACGTTAATTAGTGCATGAACCAAAACCACTACACATTCAAAAATGCCTTCACAGCATAAGGGGGAGCAACACTGGTTCTTTAAAAAAAGACCAAAGGTAAGGGACTTCAAACACATGATGTCTCTCACTGACCTAAATGCATGACTATAGTAGCAGGAAAATACCTAACACTAAGGCAGACTCAAAGCCTTCATGGCAACATGTCATCTCTCAACACAACCAAATTCATTTGAGTTCTTCACTAAACACTGACTGATATTTACGTGTTTCTGGATAGCTATAAATTTATATGCATGTGTATATTGTTATATACCTAACATTCCCACAGCCAGAGGACAACTCACATCCCAGTTAAGTGCAAGCAGAAGCACAGACAATACTGGAGCTGCAAACACTCAAACACACTGGGACTTCTGAACCATGAAGAAGTGATAAGGCTTTCAGAATCACCTGTACCACAGTTTTGTAATTTTTCCACTTTCTTCTCCATTTAGCACACTTCCTACTGCTAACCAAAATCTTACCAACACAGCAACAACATACTTCACTGAAACTTAATGGACATAGATTCACTTACCTGCTCCTCAGCTTGCAGTATGTGTTCATAACTATTACCATACATGTAGTTTATAGCCAGAGAAAAACCACATTGAGCAATGACATTCAATCCCGAAGCTATGCTATACTGTGCAGCAGCACTTACTCAGCTGCTCAGTTTTCAAACTGACACAGAGCATGCTCTAGAAAATTAAAATGACTGCTGAAAAATGGTTTACAATAAGTACATCCTTAGCCAGAAGAGACACTTTTATTTCAAGATGCCCTGGAGAGATCACTGACTTACAGAATGCTAAACCACACACACAGAAACTTCATATTCTAACACATGAGGAAAGACTCTGCAATTTCAATACATATAAAGCAATCTCATTCTGTAAGAATATTTTTTAAATATCAAACTGGAGAGAAAAATACTAAAACTCTACAGCTATGAAATGGTGAAAATACATTGTGTACGCCTGCCTGATGCAGATAAGATTCTATGATACATTCAAACATTTCTATGGCAGAACTCACAACTATGCCATGAAAGCCCAAATAATATTTTTACAGATGCATTACCATGAAGTTCACATCTGAAATTCAGGAGTATGCCATTATTCTATTATTTCTACCTTCCACATGGTTCTCTGATTATTGATATATGAGTCAATCTAAAATCTTACTTTCAGGCTGTTTATGCCAACTGTTAATAACACATTACACTTGCAATAAATGCTGTAACAACGTAATTTATGTTAAGCTTCCACATACATTACAAGAAAGCTTGTTTTTATTGACAGCATAACCATTCAGATTTGCTCTTTAAACTAGTCGACAAAAGCTCAAGCCCAACAATGCACTAGGTTTAACAAAATTTAATTCATTACAAGAGGAGTGTCAAAATATTCTCCACCTTTTACATAATTCTCTCTGGAATTCAGTCTATTACAGCACTCTAATTTACATCCACATAGTTAAGTCCATGGATTGGCTATGGCCAATATAAATCCCTTTAGGTTTAGGGGGGGTAATGAAACAAGCATATGAATTTACTACAGTATGAATGTGCCATACAAGTTTGCTACCACAACATTGTTTAGATTACAGGGGAAAAAAAGGACATGTTTATAATTTTGTGAAATATGACTTCTAATGCAAGAGACTTTCAGCACTCATAGAAGATTTTATTTTAATTTTTAATACTGTCATCTGTAAACTAAATTCTTTTTTTCTACGTGATAATTTTTAAAAATCAATACATCACAAGAATTTTAAAAGGCAACTTTTCCTACACAAAAGCAGAATGAGTTTATTGAGCTGTTGCATGGACGAACTGACCTGACAGACTAGAATAGTTATCTCCACAGGAGCATTAAACCACAAGCCATGCAAGATTTACACAATGGACACTAATGATTTTCCTAGAGAATTCACTACAGACCATTGATCAATAACCCATTCTTAAATAAATTTATGAAAACTTATTCAAAAATAAGCAGCAATGTCAACATGTTTACTCAATAGAATATAATGGGCCCTCTGGAACTATTACTGAGATTCAAAAACATAATTGTACTTCTTAGTCTATCTTTTTTGTGGCTAGATTGCAAAGTAATTTATAAATCTGCTTAGGTATCAACACTACTACTTGGGAATATTAGGATATAGGGAAAATAACTATAGGTGGGTTAGGTACCTTCTTTCTTTACATTACTAGCAATTAACCCAAATTCACACATATATGGCAAATAACAGTTTAGGATGAAATCCAGCCCTGAATTGGCATAAGCATTAAGAAACTGAAAAAGGCCAAAGCTGTATGTTTATTCCTTCAGTGAAAAGAAAAACATAAAATTATTCTGAAGAAACTATGAACAGAAAAAAGGAAATGAAACAGCATGGCAAAATATGCTCTGTTCTCTTGCTTTTTGTTGGTTTATGTTGGGGTGTTTTCCTCAAGAAAACTGTTGCTACAAATTGTGATCTTCAATTAAAACAAAAATTAGTACACAATACTGCAATCCTCAAAGAGATCCAAAATTTCTAATCAGAAGTCCCCTCCTATGCTAATAAAAAAAGGTACATAAATTTCTAATACTTATTATACACATTCACAACTGATGCTGAGTAATCATTCTCCCAGTATCCCACTCATGTTCTGGAAGAAAGTACCTTCCAGGCTAGACTTGAGTATAAACTAAGTATATAACCCACTTGCCAGATACTCTAGGTGAGTCACAAAGTTGCAAAGTTCCACAAGAAATATTCTGGACTGGAATCCATAAGGACTGGTTCAAGATGGTCTTTTTCTCTGGAAGCCCTATCATGCACTAGGTTCCCCAGCCCAGTCACACTGCTGACCACAGCTTCATGGAGCCCCTTTCCCAACTTTGCCTTCAAAAGCAACTTACACTGAGTGTGTTCATAGGATGCAAATGCACATCTGCCACTTCCTGGGAAGTGGACATAAAGCCCACACAGACAAGCTCAAGGTTTGAGGACTTCACACACAGAAGTATTTGCAAAATATGCTTCCCACAGGGGATCGTATCTATGGTTGGTCAGGCCTCCTCTTAGCAGGACTGGGCGAGAAAATAAAATTTAAATGCTGATGGATTAAGATGAAGATGGGGATGTTACTTGCCAATAACCATCTCAGGCAAAACAGGTTCAACCCAGAGATAATGAATTTAAGTTTGTGCCAATTAAAATAGAGACGGACAGTAAGAAACAAAGACAAGAACTAAAACAGCTTTCTCCAATCCCCTTCTCCTCAAGGTACAGCTTCACACTCCTTCATTCTCCACTACTTAACCTCCTTGTCAACACCTCTTAAGTGGCACAGGGAAGATAGTGAATGGGGTTATAGTCAGTCTTCTGGGCCTCTCCTTCCTCCTCTGCTTTTCCCCTACTCCAGCATGGAGCCCCTCCTACAGAGTACAGATATCAAAGATCTGCTCCAGTGTGGATCCTCTCCATGGGCTACAGCTCCTTTCAAAAGAACCAGCTCCAACATGGACTGGCCATGGGCTTCACACCATTCAGACTATATCCGCATTCCCCTGCACAGTCTTCGCCACCTGGAGCAGATCCTCTCTTCTGACTTTAGTAGTGTTTGCAAAGCTATTTCTCACACCTCCCCTTTCTAAATACATCCAGCTATAACAAATAGCAAAATACATTCCTAATACATTTCCTAAATACATCTTCCTAATACATCACTGCTATAACTTGGCTATCTATAACCAATGCAATATGGTAGGAAAAAAAACGAGGGGGGGGGGAGGGGGGGGGAACAACAAAAGAACCACCTACCTACCCATACCACAAAAAGCCACACCAAAATCTACAAAGGAAAAAAAATTCACTAGCACCACCAAATTCTGGGTTGTGTCTCAGTTCAAAATAATTGACTACACTGCTAGACCAAAGAAAATAAATGTCCTTAAGATGCTTAATGGTTTATTATCCTGCACCTAAATATGAAAAAGTGGAAGAATGAACCATATTTTCTCCCTACACTGAAAATTTATTCCTACACAACTTAAGATTTACAGCACAGATAGGTTGAGAGGCATTCTTTGCAATTTCATAGGGAAGATTCTTCTGATGCAAGTAGCATAATTTATGAACATCTGAACTAAAATGAGTGTCTGCCACTAAACGATAAATATTTGTATCTACAGACATGCACATGCCCCTGAGAGCAGTTAACAAATACTAACAAATCAGTCTTTGCTTCATGGCAGTGACTTCCAGAGTTAATTGTTCAGCATTCAGATGATCTTCCAAAACATCAAAGTTACTTTTCTTCCATGTCAAGCCATAAGCCAAGTCAGATTCTAACAACAAAAATAGGAACATGTCTTCATTAGTGCTATTTGGGACGTATCTTTCACACACTGCATTAGCAGCCTACTGAAACCTTTGCTAATTCAAGCAAAGAGCAGAAAACTGGCAATCATGCTTAATACGTTTCATCATAAGACTATTTTTTGATTTTGTACTGGCAAACTAGCTCTCAAAATTTAAACTATGATTTCATATGTCAACAATCTGCTTTAGATGGGAAACTTATTCATTTCTAGGATGATATAAGAAGAAAAAAAAATATAGGGTACATTCCCTTCTGTCCTCACAGAACACAAATTGCTTTGGTTTTACTCAGTATGCCTATAAATTACATCTTTTGAAACATGGTTATGAGATTCAAGAGAGATTTTTCTTTGTCAAAGAAGCTACCCTTTATAGTACCCAACAGAAGAAGCCTCTGAAAGTGACTGTTTTACACATTCCTGGGATACAAGCTGACTAGGAAGTGCTGCATCATTTAGTTTGATCCATTGTAAGACATTGCCCTTTAATCATTCACTGGTCTCTGTACTGAGTCTGGTACCTTGTGATATTTTAAAACTAAGCACCTGCTATATCTAACCCCACTTGAGTCTGTGATCAGATTCATTTGTCTGGCTCCCATTTCCAATTTGCTGTCTTATTGTGATCTCCCTAATTAAAGAAAGTACCCAATAAAAATCACCTTTTGAAAACACTGACATCAATCATGTCACTAATCTTTTTATAAGCTAAAGTTTGTCAAACCTCCTGGTTCCTTCCTTAACTTCTGCAAATTTTGAAAACTTGTTTAAACAAATGAGAATGAGATACAGTTTTCTAGCACTGACCTGGATGTAGAGTGAAAATCACCCACCTATTTCACTGGTTTCATCAAACTGCAGCATTTCAAGGAATTCAATGAATTCTCATTTATTTCCTGCAAACCTAAATAATTTCAGCAACAAGCCATTAATTTGTGTCTCACTCTCCAAGTTTCTCAAAATGCAGCTTTGAATTTCAAAAGCCTAAGTGGACCTAGCAGTTGATTTCCACAAAACTCACCCACTTCTTTCTTCACTGTTGCAAAGTTGATGAAAATATTTCCTTAAACTGTTTCACAAAATGCCAAGGCTCCCATGAAAATAAGGCATTTGGAGGAATGTGGAGTAGAAGAGAGTAGTTTCAAATTTAAAGCCCTTCACTAAAAATTTCTGCAAGTCACACAGCAGAATGATAATGCATGAAGATGTGACAAAGGCCATGGCCATGAGATTGCTGTTACCTACATTGAACTTGTCAGACCATTTACCACCCAGGGGAATGCAGCTGGATGAAACTCAAGCCAGAGAACCCCTTACATCCTACTATCTCCTCTTGTTTGCAAACATACAGAAATCTCACAGGCTGCTGGAACAATGCTTTGAAAGCAAACACTGCTTTAAAAATGTACCATATGTGCACATTCATCACTATATTAAGATAAGCCACTATATCATATTGAAAAATCTTTCCAAAATAACACAGTCTGCCCAGCAGTGCAATCATTTCCATCCAACTGCTGGTCCATACAGTACTAAAATATCCTGGAAGCCAATTATAAAGTACTTACTGTTAACAGGTGAGCATCTCAAGCTGCACACTATCCCCAATTCTTTCCAGTCCAGTGCTATTATCAGGCAATTACGGAAGCACATCCATAGTATCAGACAGGGTAAGAAAAAGGGCAATTCCACACTTAGTTCTTGTTCATTCCAGAAGATGAGTGGCCTCAACTCCTAATAAAGCCGAAGACAGATGAGGGCATTCAGAAGCTTGTGCAAAGCTTTCCACCACATGTCAGGGTCAGAGCCTATTTGAACAAGCCCTTCATATTAGGCATATAATTGCCTTTTACAACAAAGGAAGAGAAAATAACATTTTTTATAACAGATTTAGTTACAAAATCAAATGAAAATACTGTAGTCAGCGTCTGAAATTGCATCTTGAATATTGCCACAATGCCTCATTTAGCTGTGAGATTTTGTTTTCATTATTCAGGTGTATTTGGTGGAGCAATTCTGGATTTAGACCTGTGTATGTTATGAGCAGAGCCTGGGAATAGACTATTTATGATTCAGCTAAAGGATGTTGATATCATGAGGAAGAGCCAGAATTACAGACAGCAAACAATGTATTTTTTTCATTTCTACTCTTCTAATAATAGTGATTTATATTTTTGTCCCTAAAAGCACAATGCCAATATACCTATCTTTAAAAAGGATCACTCAAGTTTTCATGTTAGACTAGCACATCCAGAAAAGCAGTAGGAAAATGAATTACCTTATTTTTCGTTAGAAAAATCAGATTTCCTTTCAGTCAGCACCATCTTGCCCTTGGTTCTGCATGCAAAGAGGTAAGAGATTAATAAAACCAACCTTTTTGCTTCACACACTAAATGATTCTCAAAAAGGTGAATTAGTTATAAAGGTCAGAAAAGAAAATCATTATCAACCAAAACAAGACAGCTTAACTCAGTGGCTGCCCATGTCAGATGTCAAATAACTTCCCAGAAGGTTTCTTCTGCTCTGCAGTTGGGAGAATTGGCGACTGCAGCACACACTCAACACTGTTTTCTCAGCTTTTCTCCCTCTTCCTCACATGAGAGCAGAAATAGGCATTTTAGCATGGAACACGTTTTGCTCCCATCATTTCAGGAAGTCAAAACTAATCCATGTTAAAACAGAAAAACACTCACTACTACACTTATATTAGAACATGTTAATCTGAAATTACAATTTTCAGAATATAAAAATAAAGGAGTAAAATGAGGCCTAAATATTTACAGCCACTTGCTATTACTATTTTGCTACACTTTTAAAAAGTGCTTAACCAGTGTAGACACATGCGGGTATGTAAACAAACTTTTGAGAATGGGGAATGTTTCACAACTTCACAGTCAGTGAGTGAGTCAAAATACTTTGAAAAGCTATTCTTCCATAAATAGATGATTTTTAATATGGCATTATTTTTCTTTTTAAAAACACACTTGTACGTGTATGAGTAGATGCATATAGATACATAAACCTATTATAAACATACACAGCTATAAATCTCACAGACAAATGTGATCTCTTTAGAGATTGCTTCTTAAAAGAAGAACAACTCTTTTTAAACAAGATATATTCTTTCACATTTTTGAGGGGGCACATGAAATCCTGTATCTCCAGACAGAAGCCAGCCTGGAATTGCTAGGGAGCTGGAAGCACAGCTGTACCTTGAAGTCATGCTATTCTATAGCTGCCTCTGAGGAACTCTTGTATTTTCCTAAGCTAGCCACCACTAAAAGCATTCTATTGAGCAGAAGGATATCTTGTTGCACTAAATAAATACAATAATGAATCATGATTTTAAAAAGTTAATATTTTAGCTGAGGGATAGAAACAGTCTCTTTTTCTCTTGATAATTTCAATTAAGATGTTTCAATAGGCAACATTTGAAAAAGTAGAGTACCTTTTTCCCCACAAGTGTGAGGTTTACACTTAACAGGCACTGGGACTTAGAGTAACTGTGCTCAGTAATAACCAGAGGGGGTTTCTTAGAAAAGAAATTGAAGTTCCTGCATCTTTTCAAACCTACTAGTGCAAGGACAACACAGAAAATAATGTAACATGAATTGATGCACATCCACCAACTGAAAAGTTATCAGATCCAAGTATGTATCTTTAGAGTACAAGTACAGGATGCTGCTAAGACCAAATTCCATTCCCCAGAAGCCTGTGGGCAGCAGAAGGAAGGAATTACATTCACACTGCAGCTTTTTCAGATAAAAGATAAATTTCTATAGGATTGGGGTAGTCATTACCTTTTACGTTGAAAAATAAACAAGTCCAAAGATTAGTCAGACTAACATTGACAAGCCTATCAGTGAACAGGACACACAGTGACCAACATGCCCTGGCAGAAAGGACCCTTCTCAATGGGTCATAGTATGATTGCTGGGTGCCAGAAGGATTTACTCTGTAATAGGAACATCATGCATAACTCCTTAACACTTTCCTAGAATCTACTGCTGACCATGGCACAGATAGCCCCCAATACTGGGCTGCACAAATGTTTGGTATGCTCCAGTAAATATGTTTTTAACAGCATTAGCAGTAACAACACTCAACATAACCATAAGTAACAGAAAATTCAAAAACATCCTCAAAGCATCAGGTATCAACCAGGCAGGGCTTGATATGGTGCCTACAATGAGTACACAGGGTAAGTAAACCTGGAGAGGAACCTCAAGGCAGACAGAAGTGAATGCTTCCTAAAGCCTCCTGCCCAGTAGGGTTGCTGCACCCTTCACAGGAACTTGTGGCTAATTGCCATTAGAAAATGCATGTTGTGGTTTTACCAGGACACATATAAAATATTCTGAAGATGTGGCACAGAACTTGCTCTGCCCCTTATAACTGAGTTTGTGCTGCATTTGAGTTCGTTTGGGTTTTTTTTCTAACAGAATAGAAGTAAATACAATAACAATGAAGATCAACTGGGACAAGTGAAGATAAAACATTTGCTGTTGCTGAAATTATTGTGTTAGGACTGATTTTACCACTAAACATGAGCTATTTTCTAACAGCCACTGAGGGAATAGACATTTATTCAAGCTTACTGGAAATTGAAAGACATTTAAAATATGGTCATAAAAGCCTGAAGAAATCTGTAAAGGAGGTGTAAAGTGAGTAATGGAAAATCTACACTGATAAAAGAACACAGTCTTTAGAGACGGGAGGGGTAAATTCTGAGGAAGTGGATATCTAATTTTTAGAACATGGCAACCAGTAACTAGTTACTAGCAGAGAAAAACCAGTCTTTGTTTACAGGGGAAAAAAAAAATCATGCTAAGAACTTTGCACTCTTTCTCAGGTATATGACGAAGGAAACTTGAGCAAACTAGTTTTACGTTTCATTATTTAGAAAGGTATTTAGTGCCAGTCAAGCACCAGTAACAAAGAAAACAAAAAAGTGTGGTGTATGTGATTAGTGAAACCAAGCTAGCAACTGCACAAAGCACGCACAGTAACCAGGACTAGTTTTCAGTGCAAGTCATTTATACCTATTTATTTTTTATCCCTGACCATTCTGCAATCTTCAGTTTTCTTTCCTGGTCAAAAACAACCTGATGGGCACCTGGCCAGCAGTGCCAGATCTTTGGCATTGAATCTCATGGGGCTGCCAGGGAAAAGGATGAAGATAAGTAAGAGGTGGATGGGGACAATGATGGTGCTACTTCATCTGTTGAAGCTGAGAAAAAATCTAGACAGCAGATGTGAAGGTCACCTGAAATGTTAAAACAAAAAACTCAAAAAGATGCCATTGTTTATTTTGGTTTCCATTCTATTGGACAGACTCCAAACACTACTTTTTTTTTATAATATGTGAGCAGCGTAAGTAATAGGAAAAAAACCCCAAAGTCACTTAGGTAACCCCTCACATTTCTTGAGAAAGAAAAATTTAGTTTATTTTCAGTAGTTCTAGAATCTCATGCAGAAGCTGTAACTTTTATGTAGCATTTCCACAGTTAATTAATACAAATAAAAATACATTTTGGCTATAGACATATAAATAACTGGAAAGCTCCAAGATATATTTAAGAGGCATGGGGAAGAGGGTAGATTGCCTTTTATTTCTATCTCCTTCAGAGGAACAATCGCTCTAACAAAATACCAAGCGTTAACTATAAAAATCCACAGTTCTAACAGTTTTCAGTTCTTTTGGAACATTTTCATCTGTGGTTTCAGGAAATGAGTTGTGTGTTTCTCTCTCTACCCCTGCCCCCTGAAAAAAGACTCCAAAAACAACCCAACAGCTTTTATTTCTTGGAAAGATATATACTGAATTTAATGAAAAAATTATACTTGGCACATATAAGACATCTTTGTTTCTTTCTCAAAACCTCTCCTCTGTTTATTAGAAATTATTTCAACATTAAGTTCCATAGGAATCTTGAATACTGGATATTTGGAAACAAATATTTTTGTCCAAATTGCAATTAACACAGCACCATTTCATACTGCAGCAAAGATGAGAAAATAAGGTCAGAAAAGAAGTTCTAGAGATCTTCTTTTTCATCCCCACAATATTATATGCTTTTAATATCCAATGCTTATGTAAAGGCCTGTTGTATTGTGTAGAGAGCACAGCGGCAAAGGCCTTTCTCAAAAAAAGAATTCTTGGTATGACCCTTATACAAACAAGCAAGTGAAGCCTGTTGGATGGATTTTAATATTCTTATGCAGTCTAAGAAAAAAAAAAAGATGCCTAATCCTCAGTACATGGGCTTCAGAAGCCAGTTTCAGTCTCTAAATCAGGAGCCTTTATTCTTCAGAGAGCAGCACTGCCATCTCTTTTCTGGTGGAGAATTATAACTCTTAACAATTCCTGATCCAGTTCCTCTCAACTGTTGAGCTGAAGGAGAAGCTACATCTTCTGCACTGTATCTTTCTGTGGGCCCTTACATTCCTATTTTACCTTTACATTCACTTTCTTTTTGAATTTATCCCTCAAGCAATGGTCACTGGTGTGTCCTGTAATTTCCAATAGCCATCCCACAGCCCATTCCAATAGCTCTATGTCAGTGAAAGCAAACCAAACTATTACTTTGTACATGTGAAAAATCACCGAGGCCAAAATATGATGTTCTGAAGACAAATCTCCAAGTAATTTTATTTTCCTAGGGAGGTTCTACAGAATTGGCACAGAGCTAAAAGCTCTTTAGTTACCTTTCCACTATCAAATGCCTTGGCAAGCAAGGAAGAGAATTTGTGCAAGCAGTCCTAGCATGTATCTAAGCAATAGAAGGTACAGCTCAAACTTTTCTGTTCATTCCCACATATACACCTTCTTTCTTGTTTTCCCTTGAGCATCAGCAGCTATACTTTTTATCCCATCTTCATACCTTCTTGAAATAACCTCATAACTTCATGATCATCTCAAAATCTGACTTAAAATTTCCAGCACAAGGATGCTGTTGTGCCCAAAATGAGCTACCATGCAAGTGCAGCTGGCTGCCAATGTTTTGTAAATTGATAGACTACAGCTGTGGAATGATGACTCACACAGCACTCACAAATAGGATATTTATTATACACTGTAATCTTACACTATGAGCATATTTAGTACTGAAGACCAAATCCATTCAAAGATGCTGGTTGGGCCGCACAACACACGAAACCCAGCCAGAAGAGACCCTTGCAAAAGGAACTTAGGAACATATGCAGTGCCAGTTCCAAACAGTTTGCATATGCTGAATGGAATTAATTCTTCATTTTGTTTTACAGCCACAGACTGTATTTTTAAAAACAGAGAACACAATCTTTGCAATAGGCCCATTTTTCAAGAAAAACATCAAAGTTTGGCAAGCTAAACAATTTCTGTGATCTCCAACTGTGCACAGTTTTGGTTTGGCTGGTTCCCTCTTAGACAGATCTCTTGCACACAGCTCATTGGTACTCTTCTTGTTTTACAGAACCATGTTCTAGAAATTCAACAGCAACCAACCTCCTTATTGGTTTGTGAGCCAATCAGTTCAAGTCCTTTTTATAAACATGTTATAAATGTATCCTAAAGAGTGTCTTCATCTACTTACAGTTATTCTTGATTGCTTAAATCCCTTTGAATAGCACAAAGAAAATCAGAATCTATGAGTCTGGTCCCAGATGGAAAAGCCTTGAAAAACTGCCAATAATTGAATAAAACCTAAGTTATCAAAGCAAATAAAGGTTACTGGCTAAACTAATTATGCTTAAATGCAGTAACTATTGTAATGCACAGACATCTGTACTCCACATAGAACTGCAAAACACAGAAGGTCAGGAGATGAGACAAATTGTAAACAGCTATTAAGAAAGCATTTGCTTTCTAGCAAAGGAAAAACAATGCCAGGTAAACAGAACATACCAGGCTTATGGAAAGGCCTTTAGAAGTAATGAAGAAGTTCCAGGAGGAGATGTGCATATGGATTTTGTTATTTTCCCCTCCAGGGGAGATGGTGCATATCTTGCACTCATCTATCAGTAAAGTAGTAACAGCCTTGAACTCCTTTTGTCACATCTGGGCACCACTAGCTCTGCATAGGAGTCATAACATGTAAATCACAGGGGACAATAAGAGCAGGACACAGCAGTAAAACCCTTGAGACAGCACACTTGGGTTTGTATCAGCCAGTACCTGGAAATGCAAGGCAGCAGGGCCAGTAGTTCCACAGCAATAATAATCAAGGTGCCTGTTACTTGGAAATTTGCTAGAGAAACTAAACTAATCTGACAGTGTCTGAATAGTATTCAGACCTAAAACATGTAAAAGATCTTGGGATTCAAACTTTGGTTTAACTTAGAGACTCAATGACCATCCAAAGGCTATCACAACAATAAAATTAAAGGTAAACCACCCCAAAGCCATATCTGTCTTCAGCTGCAGGACTGGGTCTCCCTGAAGGACCAGAAAGACCTTCTAGCTCAATAATCCACTTCCCTTCTGTCTCCATTTCAGACTAAAATGATCAGTCAGGGAAACTACATAGTCATATAGTGCCTTCAAATGGTTGTCCTAGATAATTTCTTTCCTAGCATGAACTCAGATAGAAAAGGTATTATCTTCAGTTATGTAACACCAGTAGTACAAGAGACAGGCATTATTTAATGCTCATGGCAAGAGACACAGGCATGTGAGTCCAAAGCCCTTCTCAACATTCTTCCGCACACAATCACCACAATCATAGTTTATAAACAAACTGGAACAGTCAATTAGTTTGTGAGTGGCCAGGAGAGAAAGAGGTGGAGGAGTCTATGTCCTTGGAAGCAATAAATTTAGAAGACATAACCATTTTGACAGCTCATAGACCACAAAATTTATCAAGTTCTCTGTTGGACATTCCCTGTCTCCCTGCATTTGAAGTTATAGTTTTCTACATGATCACTTTCTATGGACAGGGTAAAATCAGAATTATTTTATATATGTGACACAGAAAAAGAGCTGCAACATATAGTAAATGTAAGGGCCAGCCTTTAAATTGCACATCTCTGATTAGCACAATGACAAAAAGCACTTTTAGGTCACTTGAAGAGATGCAAATCCACCTCTTACCGTACACTTAAGTATTAGAAGTCCAAAACTCCAGTAGCATGTTGGAGGAAATTTTAATTACAAGCAAGTTTTATGATGTAAAACCTGCACAAAATTGACTTCAGTACTTAAAGGCTAGCATGAATAATAGCTACCCATTGAAAAACTTGCAACTCTTTAACCCTGCAGAACAGCTACAAAAGCATATTTTATTAGTTCTGGACAATCACCACACTGTACCTGTCCAAAGCAGAAAGTGCAGAAGGTCACTACTGCAAGTACAAAAGGGAGTAAGCACCTTCATGGCTGCATGTACCACCTTGAAACAACACTTTCAGCACAGTCTCTTAGGTTCCACGTTTTCTTACAGATCATAAGGCCAGATCAACATCAAATCAGTGCACAATACCTTGCAGCTTTCATTAGTACTGTATATAACCCTAGATACTTTGGTAAAGTGTTAAAATACAAGCTTTTAAATACTGCAATCTCCTAAACCTCTGAAGCAAAGTCAATAAAATTGACTGCACAAATTTACTAGTTTAGCTATTTCAAAAAGACAAATAGCAGAACTCACATCTTCAAGTCCTCAGAGACTCTACCAAATACATTCAAAACTCCCATTCTCCTCCTTTGAAAAGGTACAATATTTTTAGTTCACATCATTTTGCATTAAGAACTTCTCTAATCTTTGCAACACACAGCACATGAATCAGCCTTCAAAAGGAATGATGCAAAATTAGTCCATAATTTTGTCTTCAAAAATTATATACATTTTAAGCAAAGAGATATTGCTAATTCCTCATACTGCCTCTTTATTAGGTCATAAAATATGAATAATACATAATGCTCCCTCATTAAAACTCTCTATTCTATCCCTGATCCCTGCACATTGAAACAAAACACTAGGTTTTCTGCCTTGGACTGAGGAAATAAGAGTACAAGGCAGAGTCAGCAAAAATAATTAATACATGTCAGGAGTTTCAAATAAACAGACATATGTAAGTAAAAAAATCAAAAATCTATATTTAAGTTTTACCTTGAAAATCATTAACAGCTGATCAGCAGGGAAAAAAACTCTTGGCTGACCTATATTCAGGGACTGCAATCCAAAGAAGGTTTCAGAGATCAACAAAGGCAACCTTAATATAAAGGGGGAAAACAGTAGAAAGCAGTAGAAAAATTTATCTTACAAAATAATCTTCTCTTTAGGTTCGAGTTTTTCTTTTTTCCTCACTGAAGAAAGATAGGCAAGACCTATATACCCAGTATCACTAAGTACTAGGCTATCTACAGAAGATACCTATTGCCATTACAAAGTTATTCATGCCCTTCCATATAACAATGCTTATCAGCTGGCTGCACGCAGTCAAGCTAACTGATTATACTGAGGGAAAAATTCTGTTTCTTTCTAGCTGCTCACTCTCCTCACTTTGTCTCCTGGCTCTCTTATTTTCTTCCAGCAAGGTCAAAGCTAGGTCTGATCAGATAGTGTTTGTAAGTTTTCACTTATACTTTGGTAGGCTGAAAGTACCACAGCAATCTATTTGAACAGATTATCATCCTTAACTACTTCAAATGTTTCTTCCTACAATTTATCAGACATTGCACCTTTCAAAAACAATTAGAATCAAAAAATTACAGGCCTGTAATATTCAACAAGTTAATAAGTCATGTCATTTCCTAGGAGACCCTTTACTGAGCATTGAAAACAATTTTGATTTGTTTGTATAGAAGACAGGTAACAGAAACATTAAATAGTTACCCATTTTCACAATAGTACCAGTGTTATTTCAGTTTTATTTTATGCTGAATCACACATACCATATAGTAGTAACTTTATCCCCTGTAAGTTTTGAGGTCAGTCACCCTTACCTCACTATGCCCTGAAAAACACCATAGGAGCTCCAGCTGACGCAGCAATCCCTAACCAGAACCAGACTTCTTCCAAGGGATGCGTGATGTAGCAATGGCATAATTGTGCGCCTTATAAACCAACCAGCACCCTCATCCACTATTGCTGCTGTTTGCAAGTCCCTTTTTAAAAGTCTTAAGCCAAACAAGACCTTACAAGCAAAGTATCCCCTGAGAATAAACGTTAGAGGTGAGCTATTCTATTTGGAGACAGATAATGAAAAATTAAATGCTGGCTTGCCTTGAAGGTATTCCCTTCAGCTGAAAAAATAGCAACCAAGCAGAACAGCTCCATCTTCCCTTCAGCTGACAGATTTCCCAGTCAAGCAAATTCCTAAACGATTCATGTAGTTTCCCAGTATACATTCCCAGATCTGCCTTTTGTTTCCTCTAAAAGGGATAATACAAATAAGCACTTACTGCCAACAGGTATCACCTGACACACCCACTGAACAATGTACTTCCAGCTACTGATACTGATCCAGCTGAAAACCTGCCCCGTGAGAAGGAAGTCATTTATCTGTTGTGGGAGTTGTCCCTTGTGGCTTTAGTGCACCATGCTAGGCAGAGATTGAGCAAGAATTTACTGCTTTGTTCAGCACAGCCACTGCATCGTGACACCAAGTGTTCAAAGTGCAACTTTCCTCGGGCTGCGCCTGAGCAGCTGCTGACCCGACACAGGTACAGGTGCTCTCCTTCCCCACAGAAGCATCAGTGCTGATGGAGCCACACAGTCAGATCAAGGAACTGACCTCGATGAAAACCTAACCAAGCTGTTCCCTGTTCTACTCGGCTGCAGAAATGCCAGTGCCAGCCCAACACGGAGGGCAGAACTGTGCCCCCACAGGTAATCCTTCTGCAGAGGACTGCAGATATGTCAGCTTAGGATGACTGTGTATGTGCAGCCTTATGACAACAAGTCCCATATGAAGGACCTCAAACATGGTCCTCACTCAAGAAGATTCATGGCAAGTTCAAATTAATCCATGATCTTTAATCAAATTTCCAACTATACTTTCAAGCAACACTGCCTGTATTCCTCCTTCTCCCATGTCTGCTCAGCCACAGACATGCTGTAGCACTGGCTATAACTTTCTCTTGGACCCGCCAGAAACTGTGTTATGGACATTATCTTCTCTAACACTTGAAAACAAATATTGGAAGGTTAAGTCAGTCTTTCAAAACCCTATTCAAAAGTGACTGCACCAGCTAATGTCTCAAGACATCTGCTACATGCAAACAACTGTGAAGACAATTTCAGCCACTATTGTGACCCCATGGGTTCAGAGCAAGCGGAGCTCAACTAGATATTAGCATTTCAGTCACCTCTTACTTACAGATTTATTTACACAGCAGATTGCTTTCTCTAATCTCCAGGAATGAAAATACATGAACCTGCAAGCTGCCATTTCAAACGAAACAAAACAAAAATCCCAAGCAAACGAGTGTAACACAGCCCAATTCACCAGGAGCTCCTATACGAAAGTCAGTAGTAAAACCAGGCGAGGGGAGGTGGTTTGCTGGGAACACCGATCCCTTAAAGAAAACAGTTTCTCTCTACTTCCCCCTTTCCCTAAACTTATATCTGAGGAATATCTAAACTATACATATTAAAACAATTTTAACAGCATATTTGAGAGATTTGGGGTTCACTTGAGCTCCAAAATGCTACAGTTAAAAGGTGACTGAATCAAGTCACCCACAAAACAAAATACAACATAATACCTTTTGAGATTAAAGGGATCAAGTACTTGGAACAAAATCTCTTTGCTAAGTTCCAGACAGTTCTGGAATTCACCATCATTTTTCTTTTGGTAATATCAGGAAGGAGGAACTCCTCCCACTCTCTTTAATAGCACTAATTCTGCTTTGATTGTCCTTTCTCCATACAACCTTCATGAAAATAACAGAAATGTTTTACCTTCAGAATTATCACAGAAACTAACTCACCTGTGAAGACCCAGAAGAGGCTTTGATTTTACTATTCCATATTTAGGGGGAAACCATGTGTGCTAGGGTAGAGTTAATTTTATTCAAAGTGACTGGTACGGGACTGTGTTTTGGATTTGTGCTGAACACAGGGTTGATAACACAGAGATGTTTTTGTTATTGCTGAGCAGGGCTTACACAGAGCCAAAGCCTTTTCTGTTTTTTGTGCTGTCACACTGGTGAGGAAGCTGAGGGTGCCTGGGAAGGTGGGAGGAGACCCAGCCCGGACAGGTGAGCCCAACTGACCAAAGGGATATTCCAGACCATGTGACATCATGCTCACTGTATAAAGTGAGGAGAAGAGGGAAAGGGGGCACATTTGGAGTGATGGCGTTTGTCTTCACATGTGATGGGGCCCTGGAAATGGATGAACAGCTGCCTGCCCATGGGAAAGCAGGGAATTCATTCCTTGTTTTGCTTTGCTTGTGTGTGAGGCTTTTTCTTTCCCTGTTAAATCGTCTTTATCTCAACCCACGAATATTCAAGTTTTACCCTTCTGATGCTCTTTCTGATCTTGATGGTGGGGGAGGGAGAGAGTTGGTGCTTGAGGCTTGGTAGCTGCCTGGAGTTAAACCATGACACCATGAGGTTCTCCTGCTCCTCCACCTCCCATGGGAAGGAGATTACTGGGTTTCCCTCATTTACCTCTAAATTAACAGCAGGAAAGCATGGAAAAGTAAGGTAGTTAATATTTGATGATGATATTCAATATGAATAATTAGAATTCAACTAAAATACTGGGGGGAGGGGAAGAAATAATTATATGATGTGTATTCCCAAATTAAATATACTGCTCCTGAAAGTTCACAACTATCTAGTTGCCTACATTTCTAGTTAAAAAGAGAGTATCGCTGTTAAAAACATATTTGTTGAATAAATGGTGACTTGGTACTGTTATGCTAAGAAAGAACAATACATCATTTTACCTGTGTCTCAATAATAATTATTCAATTCTATGTGCAACAGAAGTCTCAGTTACAAAGAAATTATTATTTCATCTGGGGAAGGGGATATTCAGGAATAGATGCAAAACAGATACAGGGAAAATAGCAACAAAGCTCTTTAACCATAAAGACTATTAAGAATGTTTCTGCTTTATGGATCAGCAATAACAAGTCATTTATTGACCATTTGCCTTAAATTGAACAACAGTTCCTCAATTAGAAGAGAGTTCATGTATTTTAAAGGATAAACAAGATGTATCAAGCAGAGCAACAAATTTCATAATATTTTGAAACCAAGTTGCTGCTATGTCTCTAAATTCATCCAAAGTTAAAAACACTTTAGAAGAAACTAAGAGGTGATACCTTTGAACCACAGCTTGAACCCCTGGTCAAAGGACAATCCAGAAGATGATCAAACTCTCCCCAAATGCCTGTTTCAAATAAGATTAGGACAGCTCAAACTGCATACGTGCACATACTGAAGCTCTCCCCCATGGCTCGTTCCAGAGCGACCTATGTGTCTGCTGGTTTTGCTGCTGCAGAATTCCTTGCTAATACAACCCGTAAGCAACAGAGTCACCATCTGTTCAGAGTCAAAACCTACTAACACCTTTCCATGCAGACAGGCACTTTAGGAAGTGTAACACTTCACTTAAGTAAACCTAAATTTCCTATTCATGCATATCCATTACTAACTACCTGTTGTCACTAATATGCAGCTTTTCACTGTATAGAAACAGTGAGGAAGTACAAATAATCCTGAAAAATGACTTCTATATTATTAAGTTATTAATTAGGCAATGGAGCCAAACATTTAGCTGGATTTCTGCATGCACTTATCTACTCTGTATTGCACCCTGCCCTCTTCAACTAGTAGGGTCATGGGCAAATGTTTTTATAATTTCTTTTTTTTTAAAACCTAAGCACTCTAAGAAGTTAAAACTGATCAATAGCCCAGCTACATAAAACCTGCTAAAAGTACATGTTTTGCAGATTAAACCCCCATGCAAAGAAAAAAACTCACAATAATAACTTAATAAATATAAGTCTATCACAGTTATTCACTCTAAACAAAATTCAAGAGTTAGTTTTGTAAGATATTCATGCTCCTTAGGTACAGACTTATTTGGGTAAAAAGGCCATGACTGCAGCGGTATGATGCAATTATTACAAAACAGATATGTCTGAATTAAATTAATGGCTTTATATTAAATGTGAAACGTAACTATGATTTTTACTCGAGGCACTCCAGGGCTGAATGTTTCTGTGATGAAAACTGAAGGTTCACAGTACTATAAGCCAAGTCCCTTGACACAGAAACCGAGCTTGCCTCAGGATGTGAATGGTTGGCAACAGCCTCTTTTTCATCCGTAGTAAAATTGCATCTGAATGCCCAGCCTGGAATAGCTGCTCAACATCTAGCTGAGGGATTATCACCTACATTTTAATCAGACCTACATGCTTTGAAGGGTTCTCAGCTTCTAGAAGACCCTCTGGGCAAGAATTAACAGGGAAATCAGCCTGAAGCAGAGAATTAGAGCTTAGAAGGGGCCCAACAAACCCAACGCACCAAAAGATCTGACTCTAAGGCAGCTAAAAAGAAGAATATCCCTCAGAACTTCAGCTTGCAAAACTCAGCAGTGGTGGTTACAAACAGGTTGTTCCTTGGTCACACTTGTATTCTTTGCTTTCCTGTCATCCCATCACAGTGTTAAAGCACAGTGCCTACAGCCTGGCTGTAATGAACAAAGTTTCCAGGTGTTCCCCAGAGAGGCGGGCAGGGCCTTCCTAGTTCCCATGGCAACACTGGAATGACTGCTGGCTACCGATATTGAAATGTTAATTAGTTAATTGCTCTGTTTGTTTTCTCTAAACTACCTAGAGATTATCTGCCTTCCTTCCACCACACCAACATTCTGGGACTGACATGCAAATAAGAAAACCCCCTGGGATCATGGGAGTATTTTTGGGGGATAAAGACACCCCTAAATAAAGAACAAAACACAGTAGAGGGGGATAGACAAATGCCCTAGCCGAGGAAGAGGGAAACACAACCCATGATCAACTTTTGTCTGTCACCATAACCTAAGCGACTAGACTGGGGTGGGCTGGGGCAAGTGGAGCTGGAAAAAACTCAGAACACTCGTCTCGGGGCTGCCACCAGTGAAGGAGTGGAGACAGCTGCTGTTCTGGACTTCAGTGACAGACCCTGCACGCCTCCTTCCTTTTGGCCGCCTGGGAAAGCTACTACAGCGGCCCCAGCCCAGTTGATCCTTTGAGTAAATAGCTGAACATTAATTAAAGCATTAGTCCTGTTCATTTCACTGGCCAGAGCTTGGAGCAAGCTTCTCTCACCAGGCTGGGTATCATTAAGTCTCTGCTGTGTTTGCAGTAGGCAACACACTTTAAAGACGAGAGACATATCTATAATAAAGAGCGACTGAGCATGGCCTGGGAAGAGTCATTAGAGTTGCTGGGAAGACAAAGTAAACAACATATGAGGATTGTGGAAAGGGCCATCTGTGGAAGCTGCTAGTTCTAGGCCTAGAAGGGGGGAAAAAAGAGAGGTAAAAAAGGCAGCACACTAAAACTTCAGGGTCCAAGTCAGAAGGGAGTCAGTTTTGAAGACTCATGCACAGCTTCTTCCAGCTCTCTAAAAAAGCCCAGCTAAGGTGGCTGGCTCTGGGGACCAACAGCTCTTCTGCAGTTGGGAGAGGGGCACACTTTCTGCAACTGACGTATAACAGCCTTAAAACTCTTCTTCCAAATAGAACATCATTGGTTTCAGGACTTCTTTCCCCTCCTGTTCTTGACTTTTCAGATGTTAGCCTAAACAATTTTATTCATCTTACTTCAAGGCAGAAAAGCAACTTGTGCAGGAGTTTACACAAAAAAAAGTTTAAGACACTTAAATTCTCCTGGTAAGTAGCTTTTGCATTCTTCTGAGAACATCTTTAAATTTTCAGACTGCAAGCACACACCCGTGCCCACAAACAGTATTTTATAAAAGCATTCCACTCATTTTTATCCACTGCAGGTTGTTGTGGTTACCCACCCCCTCCTCAATTCACTACGGCATATTAGCACCTTACAAGAGTGACAAAAAACATTCATAAATTATTCAAAAACTGATTTCTTGATTTCCTTAAGGCAGTTGGGCAATTAGGAATATGTTAGTTGGAAGATACAACCAAAGAAACTTCGCTCTGTGCAGTTTCTCAAATTTACCTGTCTCATTCTTTTCCCAGCATTTATAAAATAATATTTTCAATAAATTTTTAAAACAAATAAAATTTTTAAATAAATAAATCAAAGGAAGACTAAAATTTTGCTTGAAATGACACTATGTTGGCATTTTCTTTGATCATTCATAGCAAACATGGCCAAAGATTTTAACTTCTGCCCAACATTTATCTTTTGTTTTAAAATATTTTCCCCACCTCCCAGCAATAACACGGACCCACACAACTTCTTTATTTAGCTGCTTTTTGTTTATTTTCTTCCCCAAATCCAGCTTTACTATATTAGTCTATGGATGTATCATTTGATTTCTCCTGCTCTACCAAAATAAGAATATTCAACCTTTATTTTGCTCTAGCAAAAGAGTTTAACATTCATTTAAGAAACACTATGTATGGAGATGCATAGACAACTCCCTCGCCATTAGCACAAGTATCAAGACCAGTCACATCAGATTCTTTCTGCAGGTGGATGTAAGAGGTGTGAAGTCTGAAAGGGTGGCAGGTGAAGGAGGGGAATTGTTGTCACCATGTTTTTCTCTGCTGCTGCTTTTGAAATGTGTGGGAATCAAGGACTGTTCCTATGATTACCTTTCAAGCACAAAAAAATGACCAAGGGTCAGAACCCAGTCAGCTACAGCATTGTCAGTTTTAAAGACATGAAGTCCTTTAAACTTCACATTCAGTACTTTCTCTTGATGTGGAAATGAAAGGTTTAGGGCAACTTTTTTTTTGTGTAGTGCCCTAAACCTAACATTTCAACCTAATTGGATATAATTATCAGAAGAAACTGTTAACACAAAGTTACTCCTTGTAAAGCCTGAACTATCTCAGCAAAGAAAAAGACTGACTTCAACCAAATTGAACCCTGAAATAACATGCTGGGGACAGGATTAGTCCAACCACATTAAAAAACACCAAACAGAAAGAGCCCTCTGAGTTATCAGACCTACTACAGCAGGCAACATCAAAATCTAATATTTTCCACAAGATATAATTTAGCTCAAGCCTAGAAGTAGCTAGATAGCTTTGTCTCTATATTCCTAGAGGAGTGTTGATCCAGAAGCTGACCGGTTTAACATCAAGAACCTTCTGTAATTTTCAAAGTAAATGTCTTAATGTCCAAACTATCCACATTATTATGCCAACACTGACCTTGATCTTACATGTATATTCTCTTTTTTTCCATTACTGGAAGTGATAAAGGAAGCCAAGTTTTGGAGTTGTTTTCATTCCTTAATTCATCTCCTGTAGGAAACACTCTCCAGTTCTCATAATCCTTCCCTGAACCCATCTCTCAGGAAAACATGTAAAACCAAACCCATAGAAATCCTCAAGATATACAAGTCTGAGTTGAAACTACATTACTCAAAACCAGTCTCACCTGGTTTTGGTTCCATGATGTATTTTCCAATTTAAAAAACTAGTATGCATTTAAACCACACTATCATAACCCTACTTACCATTATCAGCAGTGCATGTTCTCCAATTGATATTCACAAAGATGGTTTCTCTTGTGATGTGCCAGAAATTTTGACCTTTACTCCATTACAATTACCTGTTTCCAGATTCAGCACTGCAGATCTCCACCAGTGCCTCAGAAGACTTAACACCTTTCACTGAACTGACATCAGTCCAAGTGGTTTCTGCTTCACTAGCATTTCCACTAAGTTCTTACAGCAACACTTTAATAACATTACAATACCATGTACTATAATGCCACTCAATAACATCTATTTCTAGGTTTCAGATATATCCTTCAATATTCATGTTCTGCTATGCCTGATATGCTATTACCTTATGGCTGTAATATCCAGTCTAATATTTTGCAATTCAAATTATTCCTCTTTATATCTCAAGCTCTTGGTATTTGCACAAAAGTGTTTCAGTTTTGCTTGCACTTCAGCTACTACACAATCTTGGCTGCACTGAAAGGTGGTGTAGTCATAACCGGTAGTTATATACCTGATTACTATTCTCAGAAATATTTATTGCACTTAACTTTTATTCTAATAATTGTCTGGTGTCCTGTACACTTACATCACTTTATCTGCTATGGTATCCTTGGATTTCTACCTCTTTTCATGTACATTTTAAAGAAAAAAAAATAGGCATTATGCAAATCTATCACATTTCTCAATTTCAAGTTCTTCTACAGCAACAGCATAAATTCTCAGCGCCAGCAAGCCATTTCTCTGGAGAGTGCAGTTTGAACTCATCTTTTCAAAGACTCCTCTTCCAGTAAATGCATTTTAAATGGTCAAAATTTTCAAATCCTCTCTGTAGGAAAAGGTCTCAAGTGATAAATCTCTGTTATCCCGTTACATCTTTGTTCCAAGGCCTAGGAGAGCTCTGTTCAATGCCAAGTAAGCCTGCACATATGCCATGCAGCTTTTCCAACCCCACTGCACTCTTCCAAAAGAAATCTCCAATATCTCTGAAGTCATAAACATCTTACCGTCCATTAGCCAGATTTCTCTTCAGCCTTGTTTTTTAGCACCTCAAGCTTATTGAATAGACAGGTTATATTGATTTACCAGTGGAGTTACCATTTTGTCCAGCTCATCTGTAGACTTAAAATTTGCATATGCCTATCTCTACATTTACATGCCTTTATCTACATACATACCTCTATGCCAAAGTCTTAAGTGACCTCAAGCCTGTAAGCTTTTGATCTCTCCATGACAAAGCAATAAAATAAACAAAATAGGCTAGCAGGCTTGGAAAAGAGGTTAATTGCAACTTAATATTTTTTTCATCATTCTCAAAATAAAATGGGGTATGACCGTCACCAGCATGAGTTACATGAAGCTTCTAGTGACTCATTTTCTAACCATGAGTAACAGGGTGGGGAATCTCACAGAAAAATACAGGGATGATTTCTGAATATTCTCTCTTTTTAAAAGTTAGCAATCATACTCCTCTAGATACCAAAACGCCAAGTATCCAACTAGAAATTTAAGGCAGTAAACATTCAAAGCCACAGAAGAGGATGTGACACTTGTTCTCTCCTCACAGCAAAGCAATGCAGTCTCAGCTGATAAAACTTAAGGGTACTACCATAGTAAGAAAGCTCTGAATCTCAAATGGTGGTTAGTCACTTTTCTTAAGCAACAATAAAGAAAATTATGACAAAACATGAAAGCAGTAGCCACAAATCAGTATTTCCATTCTCTTCAATTGTAAAATGAAGTCAGAAATGATTTAAAATAAGAAACAATAGGTAGCACTATTCCTGTCACTAGGAGATACTGATAGAGAAACAAGCTCTGCTTTCTACAAGAGAATGTCAAATGAAAAAGAAAACACATGCAGCATACAAGCAAAGACAAAAAGTTGCAGTTTCTCATGCCACAGAACAGAAAAAGTTAATATAGCAACTCTGATCTGGATTTTTAAGAAAGGTTTCTAAATAGTCCAGGTAACACTTAAATTCCTTTGTGATTAAACTATTTACAAGAGGCTAGACTTAGAGTTCAGAAAGTTACGATGGAACACTAATTCTATTTGGCATAAGTATGTAATTACGTACTTCCTTGTATAAGAACAAATAATCTTTTTAGCACATATTTTCTGAAAATGTTTGGTCTTCATGTTTTCACTGTTAAGCACAAACATTATTCACACATACTCAAGTAACTACAATTATTTTTACTCATTTTACATGCTCTCTCAATCTTAGTAACATAGCTTGTAATAACATTGTGTGACTCTTAAAGAAACACAGCATCTTTCTCTTTTCCATTGAGCTCCTTATCCTATTCATAATGGAAAAGAGATGGAGCAGTAGCTGGTATACTTTGCTTCTTTCTACTAATATATCATGCTAAAAAGTGGGGGGAGGGCAAGTAAAGTAGCAGTTGCATACAACCATAAAGTTTGTTTATATCAGCACTTGACTTTCTGTACAGAGAAGATGCAAACAAGAACACTACATGAATTCAAAACCAAGTGTATTTTTATAGAGAATCCAAAGTTTATGGGCACAATTACTTTAGCATTACACCAGACTAAGCCTCATATTTTCACCAGAAAGCTTAATATACGCAGATACCTTTCTTAAAAAGTTTTAAACTGGGCTATTAGAAATACTGGGTCTGTTCTCTCAGTTTAGACCAAATCACAGAAGCCTAAGACCCTAAACTCAAAGTTACAAGTGTATCTTTTGAAGTACTAAAAATGCCAATGTTGATTATTTCCATCTATATCATAGGATCTAAGAGCTATCCATTGATTCACAGAACACAACGTCACTCATTTTGAAGAAGAAAGCCAGAAAGGCCAGACGTCCTCATATTTGAAAGGCAACTGTCCCCATTTCTCTCATTACCAGTATGGAAATGCACTAACTGCTACAAACACAAGAGGGAACACAGCTTCTACCACATCTCCTAATAATGCACAACACTCATTCTCTCAGGGCATTTAATGGCCACCAACTGACTCTATCAAGGAATTCTGGCCCTCCTGCAAGCATTAACCTAACCCCATTTCTTGTCTACTCAACCTCCCTTTTCTAGCAGCTATGTAATTTCAGGCACAGTGTAAGTCACCAGTAACTTGCCTAAGACAGATATTCAAACACATCCAGTAAAACAAGAAGAGCAGGTTTGACACACACTATATTTTTTAAAGCCAAAATAATAATCCTATTAGTAATTTATGATTAGCTTCCAGATTATTTTTAAGCAAATGACAGAGCTCAGACTTACCACATCCACCTGAACACAATCACACCTCCATATTATCAACCTTACTTCTTGTCATTTTTAATCAAGCTTGATATTCCACATACTGGCTATATTTATAATACACAGGTCAGAAAACTTCTGGCCTGTCTTTGACTATCTTTTCTTTATTATTTATTCCTTTTCTTTAATATTCAAGTACCTTCTTTTAACCCAGCTGCAACTTTGAGATTACTTTGAAGATAAACTTGTTAACTTGTATTTCATAAAAATGATAAAAAGATGGAAGTTCAACGTAGACATTATGCAGGTACAAGAAAGCTAAGTTCCAGCCTGTAAAGAAGCTGCATGAATGAATTGATGGGATTAAAGGGAAAACTGCTTACTGAAAACCTGAAGTAAGATTGATCATATAAAAGATAAGTGGGATATATAAACACATGTGATACCTAAACAAATCCATCTGGGACAAAGAGACCAATTCACCGATAGGACTTCAAGGTAGCATTAGGTAAATGACTGAGAACATAATTCTGGTTTTAGCCTGGGATCAGACAGCAGGTAACTCTCAGTATGCCCCACTGCATCTGTGTTTTTTCAGACACAATAGGAACCAACTTGTAACAATGCACAACTTTCTTATTATGACTTTACAAATTTTAAAAAACACTGAACAGCCTATTCAACTGCAAAAGGCCCTTGGGCCAAATAGAGAAAATAGGGAGTCTAGATGTGCGTTATTGAATAGAAACTAATAAGGAAATTCAGTAAAATTTGTAAATTTACTAGTGACATTAGCATTTTTTTTACGTATTACAGCAATTTCTACAGCAGCCTCCAGAGGATAAGAGAATGCTATACCCTCAGAGGACAGGAAATACTGAGGCATCAAGTTCTGTTACTGGAGAGGAAAATAAAAAGGCAAGCTAATCGCAAAATAATAGATAAGAAAAGAGTAAAGCAGTGTTCTCTCAGGGACACCAAACCAAAAAGCCGCTAAGACAAATAAAAAGAGCAGAAATAAAGCACATTTTATTTACTAAAATACAAATCCATAGTTTCTAACTTATGAAACTCATCAAGAAGACACAAATAGCTCAAGATTTCTTTCACAGCAAATCCCTGAAGATGCAGTTAGGACTATTATAATTGGGGTCCCACATGTCCAATTTCATAAACCACATGATTAAAATTTAGCAGCAATTTTTAATTTGGATATGAAATAATAACAACACAATCATATATAATGAAGTGGTTACAAGGAGTGATTTGGCAATGGTTTGGCCAGGTAAAGCATAAGCGAAACCAACTGGGGTACAGGGAGGGCTTCTCGCCCTGCCACCCATACAAAGGGCAAAGGATCCGAACACAACTTACGTACTGTATGCTAATACATGCTCATCAGTAGCTCCCATAAATCTCCTATTTTCGATTCTTGAAATCTACGTCACTCTACTGCACAGCACATGCTCCCATTGTTGCTATGGGGTCTTCTGGTCTCTTTGGGGGTCTTCTTGGAGGAAGGCCGAAGGTCTTCCTCACATGTCCTCTGGATAACCTGGCAGGTGGCACAAGCGCACTAAGCTCAATATAATACAAGTAAGCACTATGTTCCAAACAAGCCTTATTTATTTCATAGATAAGACCACTATTTTAGACACACTGTCTGGAATGGTCCCGACTTTATTCATAGTCAAGGTTGATCCTGCTCTGGGAGTTGTCTTCTAACTTCAGCTGGTGCCAATTTTGATTTGGGAGTCAGTTCCTGACTTCCTCTATTCCCAAGGCCAAATCAAACTCCTGCATCCTGCTTCCCACATGCATTCTTGAAGAAACCCATCTGCTTCATAACACTAATCACATATACTTTTCCTATTATTTTCCCAAATAATTGATATAATTACAAATTATTCAGCACAAATAATATCCATTTATCACAGGACAAAAATCCGCATATTGTGGGGTTCACACTTGTTGGGCTCTATGTTTTATGCAAAGAAAGAAGAAAAAGAAGACATCATAGGGGAAACTCTAAGCTACCAAGTACTGTGTTACCAGAATATTTCACAAATAAATCTGACATAATGCTACAATAGAAAGCTACAGTTATTTCCAAAGGTTTTGTTTCAATGAAGAACTAACATTAAGGCTATTAACAGACCCTTTAGAGCTAGCTTCAGCTTAAAGAGCAAATTTTTCATGTAATAGGGGACCATATATATTTTTCATAATTCCATTTGGGCTACTACATGCAACATAAAGCCTACATTACAATGCTTACTCCATAAGGTCAAATAGCTTTCAGATACCTTTGTGAGCCAGGATCAGGCCAAGCACAGAAACAAAAACAATACATATATATAACACATAATTGTCAAGAATTACTTCTAAAGGAAAAACAATTACACCCCAACTACCTTACTTGAGCTTAGCATATCAGGGCACTGCCTTCAAAAAACTCATGTTCATTGCTTCTGATTTCTTCCCCTCTCCCCTGAAATTTTCAATTTTCTACAAATCTTACTCTCTCCAACAGAGAGCACTGAATTTAGCAGTAACAGTCTAAAACTTGAGTACTTCTGGTTGCCACTCCTCCTTCCTCGGGAAAGGCACCACCCCTACGGCAAGAGGACAAAGAAAAAGATATGCTAATTCTCAACACCTGCTGTTCAACACAAATGAGCACCGGTATCAACACAAAGTGGAACACCTGGCTGGGACCAGTAACAGCCAGAACATCATTTGTTTCTGCTGCCCAGCACTAACACCATAACAACCCAGTCAGTAACTTCCCCAGCAATTTCAGCAACTTCAGCAACACACAGCAAAGCTCATCATCTGCCTTCTACTCTTGCTTTCCATTCTACTGTACAAAGCCAGGGAACAGGGATCTCAGGATGCTCAGTAATACAACTTGGATTTAATGTCGTCATGTTCCTTTTACACGCAGATGAATCATAATCCCTGAAGGTTATGGTTTTCCATACTTGCAAGACTGCTCCTGATGGGTTTAGTTCTTGCAATAGCATAGCTGATCACCATCATTAAACAAATACAAAAACTACATAATCAAGTAGATGAATGTATGCAAATAAACAATTTCCTACAATCTGAAGGGACTTGGTGCTATGTCTAGAGAATGGCAGAGTTTTATTTCTTAACCTAAAATTTAAGCAAAGCATTCAAAAACAAATTTCTCCAGCCTCCTGGAGTACTGATTATCTAAGTCCAGCTGCTTCAGTATCGCTGTTGTTTTCTGCTGTCAATTTTCTCCAGCCATGTTCACTTTATGAGAGCACCTAGTCTGCCCCACTGAGTCTGATTACAGACTAGACATGGCTTACTATAGACTGGTGTCATCCTGTTGGCAAAAAAATAAATCATTCCTTAGAGAGCACTTTACAAGAAGGCTCTGTGCTCCTAAAAATCTTGGTAAATAAAATAGGCCTGGAAATCACAGATAGATGGATGTTAGTGCTGGGATCCTGCAAATGCTTTTCTTTTCAATGACTGCTCACACCATCGATGGCTGCACAGCTTCACTTTTGCTTCTCTCACACCCTAGCTCTCTGCCGCAAACATGCTGGCTAACTAGGAAAAGAAAGAAAAAACTCAAATCCTATCTGAGTCTTCGTGCTGAATCAACCAGTGCATGGCAAATGTGCAGAGTAAACATTTCAGACATATCAGATAGGGCAATGATTTACTTAATGAATTGTGAAACAGGGAACTCTCCTTACTCACAGGATTTTCATCTCAAAGGGACAGAATTCTGGTCCTACATGTTGAGCATTGGAAGACTCAGACTCTTGGACACAGATTATAGGCCTGACAGCTTGTTAATTTTCCTAAGTAGCTGTGTGGTGGTTTTAAAGTTGCAAAGACATTAGTGTGTCTGAATAACCATGCCTCCCAGAAGGAAAGTAATTCTCCATTTCCAGAATGAAAATGGTACTCTAAGTGGTATGTTCTCTCACTTTGATGAAGAAAGCCATTTCTGTACAGGCTGTCCTGACTGGAAGGATATGAAGAATGGAGTAGCTAACTAACAAACACTTCTGTAAAGAGACAGGCAGCATCAGTAATTCATTTTTCTGCTCCTTACACTCCACTGCTGCTACCAACAAAAATCAAGCTGAGCTGAATGCATGAAGGAGCAGAAAGCAACAACTGAACCACTTCATGAAATATCCTTCAGGAAAAAAAATCTCACATCAGTGTATTATTGATAGAGGACAGAAAAAACACTGTGAGGAATCAGCCAAATTTAATTGAAAAATATAATCTGAAGAAAAAGTGGATGTTTAATTCTGAGAACATTTTCTAGCTGAATTAACATTCTGAATAAAGTATTAATGTTGAGACGAGTGACAATCTCACATACATTTGAAAAAATATTTAAAACTATAATAATGAGTTAAGTATTTTGTCCACTGCTGCAGCAAAATCTGTGGAGTGTATTGGGTAGTGTATTATTTATTGTCAGAAGTAAGGAGATCAAACAACACAAGCATTCCAAGAGTTTTCTTGGAGCTCATCACTGTGCCAAGATAGAAAGGGCTTCTGGGTACCTACAGCTCTAAGAAAAAGGTGAAAACCTGCTGGTTTTATAGGGGCACAGCACCCTCTGATACTGGGATGAACATGGAAGACAGCTGGCATGTAAGTAATGGAGATTTGCCTTCCACTAAGGGCATTAATTATGGCATCCTGGACAAAACCTAACTCCCAGACACATACCTAGAATTTCCTGTGCAGTTTCAGATAGATACTGTTCTTCTCTTTGTCCTTAATGGTGGCTATGTAGTTCTGTTAAATGGCTTCTGCATTCTACCCCAAACATAGTAAAGATAAAGAAAAAAATCCAGCAACAGAAAAATGGGCACATACCAGTGTATAGTTCAAGTATCTGGTTGCACAGTGTTTGGAACCATTTCGAAGAGAAGAGAGAAGGAGGGGAGTTGTATCAAAATTAAATGTTCCACCTCTCTATTCTGGGCTAATCCTTAAAAGAATCCACAATGTGTCTGGTAGTAATTTAAATTCTCATCTCAGCAACAAAATGGTCCTACATTCACCCCAGGGAGAGAGGTGCTGGAAGCCAATCTGAACATGAGAGAAGCAATTTACCCAAAGCACCTTATGCTCGGACTAATCTGAACAGCACAGAGATTGAGGCATCAGCTCAAAACTGACATAAATTAGAGCAATGCCAATTGAGCCTGAAGGGAGAAACGTAACAGCTTCATCTTCCACTGTCCCAAAATCCAGTAGTGTACTTCTGGTCTTGCACTCCAAAGAGGATGATCAGGGGTGGGACATATATTTAGTGAGGAGGAAAAGAGCCCTCCAGACATAACATATCTCAGGTTTCAGAGTTACCCGGCCAGGCTGCAGCAGTGCCAGGCCAGCTTGTCACAGGAGACAGCTGTGTCACCAGCTGCCATGTACCACAGACTGGGAACATTGTTCTAGGACATTTCATACATCTTAAGACGTATCAGTAACATTTATGCTGTCTATTTACTCTACAGCAGAGCATTTAAAACACAAAAAAAGAAAAGGATAGTTTACCTCCTAATATCTGCTTAGCAGTAACCAGATTTTACTACAACTCTTTGCCATACCCAGCCAGCGATAAGGTTGTCTCTTTTTAGGTCTCATACTGTCTGGCAGCTGCTTTGCTGTTTTCCTCACATGGCAGGCATCACTCAAGATGATTTTAGAAAATGCTTTTGTTCATTTGTTTTGTTTTCATTTGTAAATCTTCAGCTTAAGTGAAAGGCTAAGTACAGATTCAAGTATTTATTTAAATATATGTCAAAACTTTGAAATGCTATCATACCAAAATACTTCCATCAAATCCCTTATCCATAGGAAAGGAAATGAGGTCAAATGTCACAGTTATTAAATAAGCACAGCTCCCACTGACAGCTGTGTTCTCTGCCATTTTATTACATTTCCATGGATGCTGAGAAAACAATATATTTGTCTAGCAATTAGCATTTTTAACTAAAGGAAGAAAGCTAAATAAAAGTGGTTAAAGAAATACAACAATAAGTTCTGACCCCTAGATCACTGGCTAGAAAAGTATAATTTGCCTCTTTTTATGTCATCAGAGAACTCAATCCCATAGTACCAATTCTGTCCCCTTCCTTGGTAGGGTCTGCTGAGCTGTGCTTCAAGGGGTGAAGAACACCAGACCAGCAGTGATTGCTAGCAGATGGACACAGATTCCAGCTCAGCACTGCACTTGGGAGCAATGTGACTTTTGTTGTAGATACTAAGTTAGGTGTTTCACTGAGAGCATTCAGGAAACTTTATTGGATGACAAGTCATCCAGTAGAATAAACACTGTTGTCCTGTACCCACTGATTACAGAATACTCATCATTCTTCTCTTTCATGTGATGGAACTCAATACAACCTCGCAGTAGTATGCTCTTCTCCTCTATGCATGCTCTTCTGCCTGTCTTTTTCTGTCACATTGCTTAATAAAGATTATTTATTCCTGTGTTAGACTGAAAAATTACAGTCACACGGGAAGGAGAGACTGGATTTATTTAATTTTTTTTGACTACGACTTGCACAAGATTTTTGATAGCCATGCAACTAATTTGTAGGCTACCCAAAATAAATGGCATGGAACTTTTTAACAGAAAAGCCTCAAAAACTAAGGAAGAAATCCATGTAGACAGCAAAATGCACCAAGAGACTGTCATTTCACCTCCAGTGACCATCCTTCTAATCCTTATAAAATATTCTCATCCTAATCCCTCATACCAACCTCCTAATTCAATTATACCTTGCTGTCATTACAGGAACTACCTAGTCTTTCTTCCCACAAAACTAATTTCCACCATAAGCATTCTCTAGCAAAACCATTCTGCTCCCAAATCTTTCCCAGTTTCCCAGCATCTTACCATGTTTGAGGCAGACATTCCCTAAAATACTCTTAAATAGTTTAATCTATCCCATTATTAAAAACAAAATAAAATTAAAAAAACCAAACACCAACAACCTTATTTCAGCCAGAAACGCCATATTTTTAGTTGTAAAGAAAGTAATTAAACCTCTTGCATTCAGTGTGAAGAATAACACTGCATTTTAGATTAAAGCAGAAAACTACCACTACAAGAATGAAGAGGAAGAAATATTTCAGTATATGGCAATACACAGTCCTAACCAGATCATTAAGTATTTCTTAATGATAGGGTACTACAACTAAGCTGAAAAATAGTAAACTGAGCTGGAGAGCAGCTACCAGCACACAAGTGTCTCTGCACTCAGGGACAGAGGCAAAGGGGAACCAGAAGAGATCTTGCCAAAAAATTCTTTAAAGGAAGAATTCAAATTCAAACCATAACTCAAAGCAAGACTTTTAATAAAATCACCAATGTGTTCTGGTTTTAATAATAACACAGATTTAACACTGAAGACCTTAATTGAAGTTAATTTCTTGAGCTGATCTGAACCTTCTGTTCCAGTAAAATCACCAACTTTGACCAGCAAACTGCCCTGCAGTCTGAAATTTAAAGCACATCCAAGCAGACAGCTCTTCCACTACGTCCTACTTCTGTGAAAGGAAACTAGAGCTGCAAAACACCAAGTTCCAACTCAGAGCAGCACAGAAGTAAGAACTGTGCCAATGCAGAGCTTAACGTAGTGCTGACACAGATGACAACTTCCAAGCTTTGTTTTCCCAGATCAAGGCAATTTCAAAATCTACAAATATGGATGTTAATCTAAATTCCTTCCAACTCAGTGTTTATTTAGTTCCAATGTAATCTAACTTCTGGCAGTCACATACAAAGGAAGATTTTATGCCTTATCCCTTAAGCAGAGTGATTAAGAAGCACCAAAATTTCAAAGGAACTATGAGAGATATCTTACCTATTTCATCTGCAAAAATGGCTGTAAGCTATTTCTTATTACATCTAATCAAATTTTAATATTCCTTAATGTTACTCTTAATATTAAGAATCCTCGCATGTTAAATATTAAATCCACAACTAAAAGTAAGACTGGAAAATTACTTGCAAAAACTGCTAGAGAATTATGCCCTGTAACAATATGTACTTGAAGTTGAATTCAGTTTCTATTATCAGGAATAACTGTCCCACTGAGCTAGCAGGGATACACATACTCAAAAACATTTCCATTTCTGACATTTCCAAACCGATGTCAGAGAGGCACAAGGTAGCTCAACTGGACACAACAGGAAAAGTGTTCATTCTTTATAAGCACAGCAGCAGAAACTGCTATAAGAATCCTTATTTCTGCCTTTTGGTTTCCACATGTTTTCTCCCTTGCTGCCCTTTTGGCACAATTTTATATATGTCCATTTACACAAAAGCACTCTGTTCTAGGTTCCCCCCACCAGTTTCGGTAATGTAACTAATGCATGTATATAGGCCAGTAAGAATGGCAGTAGTTTATGAAGTAATGGCTGCTATTTTCAAATACCATATCATTGCAGTCCGGCTCGCTGTGACCCCGAGCCTGGTCCAGCTGGGTAAAAATAGAGGGAAAGGAACAATGGAGTTCTCTGAAGAATAAAGAACTTTAATAGCAAAATAACAAGCATAGAAACCACACAATCTTAGGGGCAAGATCCAAAGAGGAAGGCGTGTGGCAAGCAACAATATATAGGGGTATTCTGAGGGCAAGGGTCCAATCACAAGCACAAACTAGGAGCATGACCTTATATGTGACAGGTCATGAACCAACTGAGAACAAGAACCAGAAACATGACCTATTATAGAGTAATTCCATTAACATACCAACTCCCTTGGCTACAGTCTTATCTCCATGACCTGACCAGCTGTCTCCCTTTCAGCATCTCACTTCCCATGGTCTCAGGTTGATGCCTCCTGTATATACCACCAAGGCTAAACCACTATTCATCCCAGCCAGTTCCATTCCCACATCATATTCTGTAACAATTTAGCATAGCAAGTACAAATAAAAATGTTCTTGAAAACTGAAGGTTGAAATTATTATATAGATTCATTCTGAATTTTTAGGTTGACATTGACTTTAAAGTTTTAGATTTGACAGCTAAAGGTACAACACAGTCTCAAGCTCACACAAACACACATCTTTACTTGAGCCATTAAGTGCTTTCCTGGGCAATCCAGCCCAGAAGTTTCTATTTCCCTAAGCTTCCCATGTAATGAGATGTTAGGCTGGTAATGCTATAGCCACAATGGTTCAATTACAGACAAGGCAAGGCTTACAGGCCAGGACAGCACCCACACTACCATAGGTTGCATAACCTGATCACAGTTTGCTTCATTGTACATGATGGTCACAGAATCACAGAAAGGTTTAGCTTAGAAGATCATCTTCTTCCAATTCCCCTGCCATGGGCAGGAATACCTTTCTTTAGACCAGGTGGCTCAAAGTCCTATGCAATCTGGCCTTGAAAACTTCCAGGGATGAGGTATCCACAGATTTTCTGGGCAACCTATTCCAGCATCTCACCACCCACCCTCACAGTAAAGAATTTTTTCCTAATATCTAATCTACACTTGCCCACTTTCAGTGTTAACTCATTGCCCCTTGTCCTGCCACTCCATGCCCCAAGGGTCCTGCTCCAGCTCTCTTGCAGCATCTTTAGGCTGCTGTAAAGGTCTCCCTGGAAGCCTTCTCTTCTCAAGGCTAACAACCCCACCTTTCTCAGCCTGTCTTCACAGGAGAGGTGCTCTAGCCCTCTCACCATCTTTGTGGCCTCCTCTGGACTTGTTCCAACAGGTCCACATCCCTCTTATCCTGATACCCCAGAGGTGATGCAGCACTGCAGGCAGAGTCTCACCAGAGCAGAGTAGAGGGGCAGAATCCCTTCCCTTGCCCTGTTGCCCACAGGGCTCTGGATGCAGCCCTGGTTGGTTTCCTCTGCATCCTTCTCTCTGCCCTAAGGATATTCCAATAAATAGAAAAAAAAAATTCAATTCTTGCTACAGATCGCAGCTTTCCCCATACTTAGAAGTGAAAAATTAAATATTTCATTATGAAAAACAGAATCAGAAAATTGGCATAAAATATATTTTAAACTCACAAATTTTGGAACTCATGCTGTTTGTACATTTTTAAAGCAAAGCCAGAGAAAGTTTAGAAAGTTTCTAAATGTTGCATTTATAGGCAAAATGTTAGTTTCTGTAGAAAAACTAATGGGTTTTCAATATTTTTCTTTGGTAAATGGGTTAAATAAATTAGAATTTTGGGTTTGGCCTTTTCTTTTTTTTGGTCATTGTTATCAATTAAGTTGGTCCCTTGCCTGGAGCAGCCAGAGTTGTTTACCCACAATGGCCATGAAATATCCAGTGCTTGATGGTGTAATTATCTCCTCATTGCCTGGTAATTCTTTTAAGGCTTTTTTTCTTTTTTTTTTTTTTTCCAGTGTGGCACAGCAGACAAGAAGAATCATCTGTCTCTCTCAGTCCAATCTTAAGAACTTCCTTACACTGTCCCCTCTTTCACATATGACAACTTTTAAATTGATGGATTAAGGCAGTGTCTATTTCAAAGACAGTATCAATGATTTTGTTTATTTTTTCAGTTACCTGAGCCACTGCAGTCCATGACCTGTACAAACACCTGCTCCCTACAGACATTACAGGATCTGAATTTTGTTTATTTGTTTGGTTGCATCACCTGTCAGATGCAGAAAATTCTACTGACAAGAGCATGGCATGTTCCATGCACCTCCCACCTCAACATTGTCTGATTCTGTTAGTGGTCTGGCTTTGATGAGAACTAGGTCTGAAAGCTATGAATATACTTCACTGGGCTAGAATGGGAGCAACACTATTTGGACAGAAATAGAACAAGCTGAAAGGTAACCATCCATGAAGAAAAAGGAAAACCCAGTTCTGCTGACAAGTGGGCAAGCCTGCTGTAGTATGCCAGAGATTTTATTAGCTTTTGATACTAACAAACACTTCTCATTAAGTTCCAAAAAAACAACTATATGCACCTTTCATTAAAAAACAAAACCCAGATTGCTCAACAGTATGTAAAAATAGAATTTACTGTAGTCAAAAGAGGCAGCCAGCTTATCTCCTCTTAGACACAGAAATTCTCTAAACACAAACAGGAACAAAACACACTTTCAGGTAAGATGTAAAGTGGCCAAGCACACAAAGACTTATCTTCATTGTTAAAGATTCAGGAAAGCTGCAGCACTGAGACTGGTTATGGCATACTCCTTTTCCCAGCTGGTAGGCAAATTTCTATTAGCCCCGATGTTTTTATGGCTTCCCAGATGTGCCCTGCTCTGCAGACACCAGGTCTCCTCCAGTTCCCCACTGCCATTCAACACAGGCACATCTTACCTTGCCTGTTCAAGGATTCAAAATTCCAGTCTGACAATCAGCCCAATAAGTGTTTCCAAGATGAAGCCTACACTTCCTATCAAAATACCAGCACACTTGGGTTTCTCTTACTATCTTGTCCCTTCTGTGCATTTTCAGAATCAACATATGAGAGGCTAAATTACTGCTAAGTTTCACAATTTAGTTTTTAAGTGAAGGTTTTATTTATTTTTAGAAAACAAAACCCAAAAGCCAAGATCTAAAGTGCTTCCTTGAGCTGCAGCAAACCTACAGCACAGCAAATGGGGTCAGAATCTGCTCCCAGCACTTAGGGAAGGTGAGAGATGTGTGACATTGCTGACTACACAACAAAGGCTCTTTTGAATTATTTACTACAGCAGAACTAACAAATCATCTGTGTGTAAAGCTGCAACACTGTTCCAAATACAGAAATGAAAAACTAGGGTCAAAACTGACAGGCTGGTATTGTCTTTTAAAATTGCTTAAAAATATATCTTCTTGCACTCCATAGTTCAATTTCCAAAAAAGTATTTCTACCTTAACCTTCAAACTTCAGTGAGAGACATTGCTCTTCCAAAACACAAAAACAGATTCTCAAAGCTGATGTTTTTCAGAACTAAAGAAGCATCTGCCAAGAAAAATTCCCACAGACATGGGCTAGATCTTCCTCAGTATTTTATTTAAAATGGGCAAAATGGTTTATGTTTAACATTGTTTTGGCCCCCCTCCCCATCTGGAACAGTTAATGAGGATAAAGGTAGCTCTTCTTTTTCTAAAAGGGTAAAAAAAAAGCCCCAAAAACTAAAGTGAAGCCATAAACATCTTATCTCTGCTTCAAATAAAATTCAAAAGCATGTAATTATTTTAACATACCAAAATTGATTGTTAAGGTAATTTCAGAACACTGAAAATGAGTAATCATCATTTTTCTTTTGAAAAAGAGTACAGTTTTTCTATATTTTACTCTTGATATAAATCTTAATAAATATTCATAGATAACTCCAGGACATCTCATTAACATGCTGTTCAACAAGCAGACCAAGAGCTGAATTAGGTGTTTAAAATAATTGTTATAAATGTATATTCTCAGAGTAACATGGAAATAACTGTAGCATGTTTTCTAGTGAAATATCAGATTTCTTTAAATATGGTAGCCAACAAATGCTACCACCTGGAACTAGGCTCCAAGGTTTGGTTCTAGTAGACAAAACAAGTGGAGAATTCCAGATGGGTTGACTTCCTTCTGTCCCCACTGCTCAGGTAAGAAGAGACTTGTTCCCAGAACCTCTGGAAACTGTTTGCTTTGCTTAGGCTGGGGTTCACCACTTTGCTTCCCAGATCAGCATCAGTAATTCCATCAGTTTTCACCCATGGGTTATAAAACACAGCCCAAACTGGATCAAATGATGTAATTTTCCTTATAATCATGCAGTGAGATCCTGGGACATCAGATCAGACAGTTTATTTCTGGAATACTTTTTATACCGGTCTAAAATAAGCTACCATTTAATCTTTCTTCAGTGCCTTTATTCCTTTCACCCTGTGACTCAGTGTCTTTTCATATTCTGCTTTTGTCAGGGATCTGCTCTGTCAGGTTCACACACATCTTTAGATCAATCTTCAGCTGCAAATCATACAACTTCTATTAACATTAATATTGCCATCCACAATCCTTCTTTTTTTATAAATTGGTGCTTAGCAAGCTTTTACTTTTGTGCAAGATTACCACAGTTTGTCATTCAATCAACACCAGTAAAAACAAACAAACCAGCCGTGAATGCTGAATCAAAACAATTCAAACTGAGGCATGATACCTCAATTTACAGTTGGAGATCAAGCAACAACTAAGATTCAGAGCTGCCAAGGAGAATTTATGCTAGGTTTCCTTTGCTGAAACTATGAATGATAAAAGTTTGGCCAAATTTCCCAAAGATTACATGAACATAGAGGGTCATTACTTTTGGTGCCCCTCCAAGACCCATATATACATTCAGTAAGTCGGCAAGCACAGGTTTACTTGACTATCTACATTTTATACTGGTAAATCTTTCACTCTATGTTATCTTCAAAATACTGATATGACAGATATCAATGGTACTGAACATTTTCTTCTGTGAAAAGCATAATAGTATGAACAAAGAGCAAGGAGGGGGATGTTGCATCCCAGGTGCGGGGGGAGGTGTTTCCTCACTAAATACTCCCACTGCTTCATAGTATTTTTGTGTCTTCTGCTTAAAAGAAGTCATTATCAAAAGTTGAGAATTTATAAAATGTTCATTCTTCAAACATATTCAGCATATCCTGACTTGTACCTTATAGATGTACAGTCATCTTCACTTACCATCAGATTAATTACTGACCAATTTTAGGGCAAGGTACTAAATATATTTCCATGTATATTTTGACAGCCTAAATTCATTTAATAACCTCAGCATGTGGATAGCTTGGCTTTTTGTAGTACGCAGCTCCAAAGAAGCTATTATGACCAGGCCTTTCATTTTTGTCAGAGAGAAAAAATCCAATTTATAAAATCATAAAGCTTTCATGGTGTTACATCAAACTGCTTTCTCATTTCACATAACAAAGCAGTTCAGGAACTCTGCACACAACTTTTACAGGCTGGGTCCTCTGATCCCTCTTGCTTTTTGTGCTTTAGTAAAGAAATCTGTCTCTAGGCTATCACATCTTGATGGCACAGAAACTGATTTAAAGGTTTCTGTAAACGTTACTTTCCTCCACCTGGATCAGAATTTTTGTATAATCAGGCAGTGCTGAAGGAAAACTTTGAAAGGACTCCAAACTTTACTAACAAAGGATGTACTTAGCTCACAGACAACTGTCCTAACTCCCACTGTCACTTAAGCTCCCTTGCAATGTTTAAAGAACAATAAGATGCATTTGAGCTTTTTAAGACACACACATCTTACGATTTTTAAGAAAACTTATAGCTACAGCAACTGGGGGTGGGGGTGTATATATATATATGTGTGTGTGTGTATATATATATATATTAGTTCGTACGTATACACGCTCTCACATTCTCTAGGTTAAAGACAGTAAACTCCAACAGTACATGCAATTTGACATCAGATTATGTACAATTCCAGTATTTTTGTTTTAAAATTAATATATGCATACCAGATCATCCTAGGTAAATTATAAATGGCTATAATACAGCTACAAAAGGTTCAAATGAAGTCTCACCCATCAGTGTTTCATCAGTTGACAGCTTCTGTCATACAGTTAAAAATATACATCTCACATAACATTTTCAACTGTGTGTGGTTTTCCTAACCAATAACTACAAACACAAGCCAGCTAACCACAATAAAAGTGAAGACTGAATTTTCAGTATACCAGCTATCTTACAGTAAGCAGGGGCCCAAACACATTCCCTGACTCAAACAAGGTAAAGTCAAGAAAAATTAGGACCATGAAAAGTAAGTGACCTCATATCTAAGAGGAGACTATGCAGTAAAAATAGTCGTATCCACAAAATGAGCCATAAATGTGGCAGCTTCTATTGGGTTCATAAAGAATTCCAAATATTTTCATGCTTCTTCATATTTTACACTGCCACCTAGTGTAGGCTGTATATTGATATATTCCAAGCTTCTGACTATTGCCACCTGTGGTATTCAAAACCAAAACAACTTCTATAAGAACAGCAGTCATCACTTGTGTTTGTCTTACTTGGAAACTCTCCGTTCCTAGTAGAAAATGTTGATGCTAGCCAGCTGAAACAAAATAGCAGAACTTAAAGTAATCTGACACTGACAGCAGGAAAGCCAAAAAAAAATTCCTAGAGTTAAAAATATATAATTCCTAATTGTTGTAACTCTATGGCTAAACAATTATCAAATATTAATCATTTGGAAAAATGTTTAATGTAGATTCACTGAGTGAAAATTAATGCAAGTTAAGCATCTGTGCTTATATAGAAACTTCAGAACAAATTGAACAATATTTTTCAATTGCAGGTCAGAACATTTACTTCAATGTTTACTTTTTTTTTTTTTCACCAGGTGTTTCTTCCTCATTTACATCCTCTGTCTTTATTGCAAGGTTCAATGGCTGGGTCACCATCTGATGATCCTTGTCACAGTACTCCTGTGGAAGAGCTGCTGTGCATGAATGCAGGGGAGTTTTCTTTACAATCCACTTTCCACACAAAGGCAACATCTTGGAATTCTCATTTCCAGCTAACCCAGAGAGGCTACACACCATGGTCATTCTACAAAAGCCACCAAGTTCTGTGTCATGACAGGCAGTAATACAGAAATTCCAGATACAGAAGAGCTCTATAGCTGCCTTTTGAAGGGGGAAAAAATAATACCCACCCCACACTCTTCCTTGGCTAAAGCAAAAAGGCACTTCTCAGACACTACAATTTCTAGATTATTCATTTGAAAAATTAATTGAAATTAATTATGATTAATTGAAAGTGCTATGGTTTTTAATTATATTTTTGAATATTTTAAAATATAGTTTTATATTTTATATTTATGCCATATTTTAAAACTATAAAAATAGGAGACTGAGGTTATTGTAAACGTCAAATGCAGTAACTCCTACTCTGTGTACCAAACCCTGTTTTCATTTACAGAACAATATGGAATAACCCAATAAAATTATTATTCAAAAATTACATTTCTATAGCAGAGAAAGTTATTTCATCTTAAAAAACTTATATTTACTGACAGCTGTTTTCTTTAGCCACTTACACAAACACAAAGCAAACAGAACCTGTTACTGCTGCCACAGAAGCACCGTACAACACCAGAGCTGATGCATTCTGCTTAATGCTCCATCTGCAGAAGATACCAAGCCATATTTAACACCTAGATTTTACACCCATTTGCATGTTCCTGAGCCATGTTCGTAACAGAAATATGTACCCTAGGTTTAGTGCATCTTACTAGCATTGCTATAGTACGCGAAGATCACACTTGAGAACGAAACAAACAACACACAAACTTAATCAGCTGTACATGAACAGCTGTCAAAATACAATAAAAGCTTATTCCCTCTAAGACTTTCTTCCTCTTAATTGCCCTTTACATGTCCACCTCTTACAGTCACATGAAAAAACAGGGTTTCGAAGCGTCTCATATTAAGAGATTTCACTCTATTTGCCAAAATAGTGTTTTTGCAGCAAGAAACTCCAATTGGCAAGAGTGCAGATAACAGAATGAAAGAAACTGATACAAAGGAAAGTGGTTCAGTTATTTATATATGTTAAGTTTAAGAGAAAGTTCCCCCCCAGACTGACTTTACTGCCATACTTGGGATAAATTTTCACTGGGGTCACGGTGAAATTTCGTAGAAACAGGATACAAAACAAAACAAAAGACATCCATCAAAAAAACACTGATGGATTTGATTTTTAATGCCATGGCACCCAGTAACAGAGCACAAACTTAGCCTGCCAGAGTGACCTTGATAAACAGCATCACATTTAACACTTTGACATGGTACTATATCAAGAAAACACCTTTAGCTTGAGTTTTCTTATGTATTTTCATTTAATAGAGCCTGTTTCAACATTAAAACAATCTAAAGGAACCTGTGGGGCAAATTCACTGACAAATAGGAAGACGCTTAGTTTGCCAGACTGAGACAAAAAGGCTTTTAACATTCAAACCAAATTTAAAACCTCATGTGCAGAGACAGCGCTGAAGCGACTGTAAAAAGATCACCCCACCCCAGTCTCTTTGGATTCTGAAGGGTGGCAAGTTCTTTAGACTTTGGATCTATAACACTTGAGAAGCAGAAATAATTCTACATTTCTTAAAATTCACACCAACTACACTGACACCAAACAATTCAAAACCCGTTACTGAAATAGGTAAGCAAATTTTATCATTATAAACCTCAAAACCCTACAGAATAAGCAGATACAGTTTGTCCTATTCACTCCCACTCAAGACAAATTAATAATCATAATATGTACAGCATAAGATGTTCACTTTTCAGTATGTCATTGCCAAAAAGGTACACAAGATTGGAAGACAGACAATATATCCTGACTCCTAACAGCAATTTTCATAGTAGAATGGACTGCTTAAATCTGATTTGCTCTTTGAGATCCTGTCCATATTTAGTTAATTTATGATGACAAAAAAAAAAAAAAAAAGGGGGAAAATCTTCCCCAAAAAGACCTGCTACAGACCTGGCCAAACCAACTGAATCTTCCTTTGCAGATTATGCAGAAAATGGACTAGAGAATTCTACATCAGTAGTTCATACTTTTTTTTTTTTCCTCTTCTAGCAAGCAGTAAAAGCACAGCTCTCCAAACACCAGGAAACTGAAATCCACAAACCTCAACCCCTCTTTAAAATGGTCAGCATGGATTTTGTATGAAGCCAAGCAAGTCTTTTTAATTAAAATCCTGTATGACTGTGAAGACATCTCTGAGCTGAAGTCCAGCACCACACTCAAACCTTGTGCAATCCAGCTGGCTTTTCACAGTCTGCCTCAGGTTTTCTGTAACATATCAACTACCCAGGACAGGAGAGCCTGAGAAGCTAACTGACCAGGTCCTTACTCAGCTGAGTTAAGGAAGAATTAGGAAGTCCCTTAAAAAAAATTTAAAAAAAAAATTTAAAAGAGCTAAATCAGCTGTGACTGCTGCTGGATAAAGAGATGGAGAAGTCAGGACAAATATGTAGTGAGATTGCCAGGTTTGCAGGTGAAATCAGGAAGTGTGGGGAGGGCCCCTAAACCCAGGGTAAGTAGTAGACAAGATCCAAGGCCTGATGAGGCCAGGACTGCCAACTCATCCCAAATAACATTTCACCCTTCCATCCAGCTCATGTTTTGACAATCAAAGTGAGACTTAGAAGTAAATTTAAAAATCCAGGGAAAAGTATTTCATAGAATTTGAGTTATATCAGCCCAGATTACTTCAAAGAAAGAATCCTTTCTCAAAACTGTAATAAATAACATTCACCATTCATCAATAATAACAATAAAATATTAGTGTAATACAAGATATTTAATAAGCCAACCAAAACTAGCCCTTCCTAAAAATTTCTCAGTCAGAGCATTTGACGTACAGGAAGATTTATGAAAATATAGGTTAGGGAGAGATATGTAGCTAACTGTGTTAGCTACAGTGTTTAAGATGTTTACCCAAGTGTTTAAGCATGAAGCCTCAAGTCATCAGAAGTTTTGAAGAAACTTTAGTGTTGGGAGTAACTGTCCACCTTCACATTTTTCTCGGTAAACGATCTTACTTCCTCATGTAAATCTGTTACATAAATTCAAAGAGTATTGTTTTCATATTTCTCTGCAGAAGTCATATGCTAAAAATATATATCCATAACAAGCTAAATAATTCAGCATACCTATCAATGCCACTGCTTTGCCTCCAAAAATTCACAGTGAATTTAGGCCTAGGCCTATTCAAACAATTACTTCACCTGCAGACTTTCTCACAGCCTCCATTCATTACTGTCAGCCAGCAGCACTGTCCTTTACAGGCTGACTTCCATGCTCCAGGCAGGTCTTCCACTCCTGGGTTTTTGTTGGAGTATCGGATTGTTGATTTTTTGGGTTTTTTTACAGTACAGTAGACTTTTAGGCATTAAGCAGAGTATTAATCTTGCATTTTTGGTTCACAAAACCTTCACTTAATGTGAAATCTTTCCGTCAGATCAGAAGATAAGGAGACTACAGATCATAAAGGAGGCTATGTAAGAGGTACTTGGATACACCTGCTCAAATGGATATACCTCAGGCTGAGGAAGACAGAGTTCTTTGATCAAAAAAACTAAAGCAGCCTCATGGATAAGTCTCTCCAGAGAAAGAGAAACCCGAGCAAAAGAAGGATCAGCTGCACTGCCAAGGTTTCAGGATCCCATGGAGAACAGGAACTTGAAGCTTCAGTCAGTTCAAGAAAAGTAAGTAAAAGAAAAGATGTACTTTCAAGAAAGATTTAATCTTATCTTGAGTGCTGTAGAAACCATCAGAAAGAGGAAGGGGAGAAAAAAAGCAAAAATAGGGCTCTGAAGTAGTAACACTGCCACATGCTGCCACTAACGCCATCAGGGCTGTAAAAATCTCACAGGACTAATTGCTGTTCATATTCATCTTGTGACTCGTATCCTAATTTTGGTGGAATTATCAATATGTGTGAAGTAAACAGCATTCAGTCCTGCATGGATACATACAGTAATTGGGGCTTACGTACACAAACACCATCCAATATACAGGTTCACAGAACAAAAAACCTGATATACTGCAGGGCTTTAAAGCTAGCTCAAATTTAATTAAGTAAAATAAAAACAACATTAAAAATAACCAAGTGACTAGAAAACTGCCTTTTTAAAGACTTCTATCACACTTGCAAATATTCATCTGAACAGAAGTTTTGTTAGTAACCAATTATTTACATACTTTTTCTTTGATACAGACCGAGAAAGAGACATTCTCCCCATCATTCTTGCTATGTAGGCATCATTAACATACAGAGAGTGCCTGTAAGCCAGTAAAGACTAAAAATATTCTCATCTTTGAGACTGAAAGTCAGATTTAAATGGCATACATATGGCCTGATTTTAGTATATCTATTTAACACATCATTAATGGGTAAATAAACAAGTAAATTTCTTCTGGCAAGGAAGATAAATGGAAACATAATTAGGCATCAGATGAAAACACAGCTCCACAAAGACTTGATCCTATTATTTCTATTTTGGATAAGGTACCGGGTTAGTTTTGGGGACCAAGGTGGACTCCCAAGCTCTGCCATCCACACTTCAAATTCTCTGTGTCATTTCAGAAAAAGAAAACACAGCTCTACTCGACTGTAGATCAGAAATGGAACATCATCCCCTACCCCACCTCCTCTGACTGATAAAATTTCAAGTTACAACTCTGCTCAACTTCATTATCTGGAATACCTTTCTTGTGGTTTCCATTAGGTCTCGGCAGACGCTGCTCTTTGCAAGATGGGGATGCTATAGCTCAATGACTCCACCAAATTAACCCTTAGCGTCACCCACAGAAGTCGCTACCTCACCCGAGTATTGCCAACTTTCGCAGGCGACACAAAACCTTTGCAGATAAGGTCCTCGAGATCTCCCGATACCCGTTCGGAAGAGCCACGATCACAGCTGCACGGGGGGGCCGGCACGGCGGCCAAGGCGACATCCAGGCTCCCGGCGGGCAACGCCGCCGCCGTCGGGAAAAACTAAGGGAGATCCCTGGCGCGTTCTAGCTAGAAGCTGTCCTGGCAGTTCGGGTCCCTCTGCCCTCCCAGTGATCCCTGGAGCGCGGACGGGCGGGCCGGGCAGGGGTCTCTGGGTCGGCCGGGCCACCTTCCTTCCCTCAGCGCCGGCGCCGAGGGGGCGCTGAGCGGCAAGCGCCCTCGGCGCACTCCAGCCCGGATCACCTCTCGCCCAGCGGCAACCGCGGCTCCCGGCAAACGCGCCTTCTTCCGCCGCCAGGGCTGCGCGCCCGGCGGGCTGTGACCTTAAGAAACTTGGTAAGGGAATAAAAGGGAGGGATCCTTTGCCGGATCCGATTCTCGGCTTCTAATCTCTCCTGACGCGCCGGAGCCCAAAGGGAAAACAAGGAAACAAAACCCTGGCCAGCATCAAGAGCCCCGCACCCCTCCCGAGCGGCGGTACCTGTCCGGCAGCGGGGAGGGCGCCGGCGGGGCGGCCGGCGCGGCACTTTCCCCCTCTGTGTGCGGAAGGCGCTCGGTGGCGGGCGAGCTGCTATTTATAGTCCGGAGCCTCCAGCAGCGCGACGGACGGCGAGAGGAAACGAAGAGCTGCGCGCCAGGGCAGCCAGAGCCGAGCCCGCCCGCCGCTCCGTTCTCCGCCCTGCTACCCGCCGGCAGGGACAGGCGCGACTGGCTCTGGGTACGGGCGCTGCTGCCCCGGCGCCGCCCTCGGGAGTCCCCTCCCAATGTCACCGCAAGCCGGCGGCGGCCCCGCAGGTAGCGAGAGTAGCCGCCTGCCGCCTCTCCGGTAGCCCTGCGGCCAGCAGGCAGCGCGGCGCGGCGCGGCTCGGCTCAGCCGCGCAGAGGTGACCCGCTACTGCTGCTGCTGGAGGAGGCGAGACCGACGCTGGGGTGTGGGAGGGAGACGCCGGCGCTTGCCATTCACCTCCTGCCGCCCAGAGGGAGCCCGGCCTCCGCGGCCGCCTCTGCCGGCGGCCGGGGGCTGGGAGGTGGTGGCGGGAGCTCACCCGGCCCGAGGGGACGGGCGGACCAGGCTCGGGTCGCTCCCGAGGAGGCCGGCGCCAGCTCGACCCTGGCTGGCAAGTTCCGCATCGGCATTTCCCGGGGCACTGTGGCTCAGGGGAAGGCAGCAGGACCGGTGGGAAACGCTAGTCCCTTCCCTGTCCCGGAGCTGGAAACCGAATCTCTCTAGAAGGCAAGCAAGCGGTTTCTCGGAGCCGCCGAGCCAGTTGCCTTCCAGCTCGAAACTCTGGGGGGTAGGCGATGAGGGTTGCCTGGTGCTGTCAGGGAGGAAGGTGGGAGCGCTACACGTCGCCTCTGGCCGGTGCTGCCGATCCAGTGTATGGTATCCATACACCCGGCCTTTTATTTATGGCATCTGAAAACTGGGTTTGTATGTATGGCAACAGAGGAATTAAGACAAATAATTTGCAAAGCATTTTGCTCACTTGATAATAATCTTTTTTTTTTTTAATTCAGTTTTTTTTTTTTCTACTTCTTTTGTAGTTAGATAAATTCTGGTATTTGAAGCTTCATTCAGTCCTTTTGAGACTACTTGTGCACTATTGCAGGACACCGTCTGGGATTTGAGCAGCATAACTCACTCCTACACCATCATTCTCCAAGCAACTTAATACAGATTAGATAGTTACATTAGCCTACTCAGTATCATTTGTTTCAGGGTTGGATTTAGTGTTTCCTGTGTTGTAATAACTGCAGTCATCTACAAGGTACCAGCACAAAGCCTTACAATGATCTATGCAAAACAAGACTGATTCAGCTTCAAGAGCTTGAAGTCAAAACAGAGATACAGAGATACAAAGCTGGGAGCAGAGACACAAAGATGGGAACTCAGCAAATAGCATTATAAGCAACAAAGAATTGAAAGGAAAACCCTGAGAAGGCACAAGAGATATTTGACCTTGTCCAAACATCTAAACAAAGTAATACCCAAAAATCTAGCTTGGTGGAACTACCCACTTATATAAAGCTACTCATGCATAAATGTTTGCAGAATAAGGCTTGTATTGAACAAATCATTGTAATGAAGTTAAACTACCTTTTCAAATCAGAGATTAGTCTTTGAGCATCGCTCATGAACAATATTTTGCTTCTCACAACAGGAGTTTTCTCACAATCTTCCTTGTTACATTTTTAATGTTCCATAATGTAACACATACCAGGAAAGATCCTGCTGTCACAGAAATTGGTAGCAGTAGACTCAGGTTGCCACCAATGACAATCTAGATGGTGAACAGGGAACTTGAAAAACTTGGCTATGTGCAATTAATGTGAATAGGTTGTTCCTTTCTCTGTGCTTCCTTAAGAACCAAATACTATGGGGGTTTAGTCTGTGGTTGCTTTTCAAATGAAAGCAATTCCAAACTTCTATATAAGTTCAGAACAGAGTACCGAGTCTATAAAATTGATGTTCTGTTAGATTTGGAAGGAAATGCAATGACAGACCCTGCTTTCTTTTTTCAGTAATAAAACCTTGACTTTGTATAGCACTGAGCTTTATTAAGAACAGTTACCAAAAATATGTCTTGAAGAACACTTTTTCTTGGGCAAGACTTTGTTGTACAGCCAGTCATACTGCAGACCACAGGAAGGAAAAAGGCTGATTTTTAGATTAGTCTTATGTTAAGACCCAAGATGTTACTAGAAAAAGGGTGTTCAGAAATCTGCCCTATGTCAGAATGGAAAAAAAAATATATTAGATAATCAGAGTTTCATCCAGCTCTGAAATGTTTTATAATGGATATATAGTCTAAAGCTCTCTTTTGTCATATAGTCAAAATTTTCAGAGCTTGAAAATATATTTAAGCATAAGAAATGGTATCTAATGCTCAAAAATACTAGCCTCAAAATGATTTTGAATCTTTTTCTATGCTCCCTACCTCTGAAAATCACATTTCCTAAAGTGCCTAGATATGGATTTAGGGTGTCTAACTGCATCCACTCAGGCTTGAAAATTTTAGCCTACCTCTACCTGTGCTTCATAATAAATGTATCAGAAAGCTTCAGGCAAGCTATAAAAGTATTCTCAAAAAAGCAATGCAGACTTCAGCCATTAGAAAACAAGACACCGACCTAACAAAATACTTGACTGTATAATTCAGCTCATTCTGGTATATGGAAAGTAGCATCTGAAGCACAGCTTTTAACAGACATCTGTAGTAGAAGGAGAAAAATTAATATGAAACACCTCCATATTATGGCAGTTTTATTATTAATATCTTTTCACTATTCCCCAATATTTTCCAAATCGATGTGCTTATTGCTCTGAAGTCTCCCTGTCTGCTATCTCCCCAACTCCTGCATATAACATCCTATGGTGCAACTCATAAATATGAAATATTTATCAGAAGTCTCTAACTTAGTGGAAAAGGGTAAGGATGAGATGAGAGGGGAAGAAAATAAATTAAATTGTGACGGACTTAAGACTTCCTAAGGGGACAACAAGGGGAGCTATTGGAGAATATCCCTGCTCTGCTAGCCAGAACCAATCTAACCAGATGTAATCTGGCTAGCAAGGTTTGCTATGCCCAGGCCAAGGCTTGGGATCAAAGACAAACAATAAATCATTGAAGAACTTCAAGATGAAGAAAAGAAGTAGGCCTGTCAGCAGCTGGAGTAGAAATTGTCTACTGGAGAAGCTGTAATTAGCAATCAAAATCTCCCAGTGCACAGGGGGAAATAACAAGGTTGATAGGAATTTACTAAATCTTCAAGGAAAGGCAAAAGTCTAAGCAAGAAGAAATGCAAATATTTATTGTTGTAGATCTTTGCACAGAGTACATTTTGATGGAGAGAAAGGGTTTGTTTTCAAGAAGCTCTTTTTGTGTTATCTTCAATTGGCGTTCAGTATAACAGTTTACCAAGGGAGAGGGCTAAATGTACACCAAACACAACTGGGGCTGTCATGCTAGCCTTGTTAAGAAGCAGGGCTGTGTCAGGCAGAGAAGTTAAATTTAGGCTCAGAATCACAGGGACTGAGGAGGATTCTAAAGCACACTGTATTCCCAAGCAATGAAATATCTTTGAAGGCAGAGTTAGGGTAAAAATTGAAGGCTGCTCATTCTCCAGACAGTTGAAATTAATTACTGCATGGGATAATTGCATTGCTTCTTCATACTACCCACAGTACAGCAAAGATTTTTGAATTTACACCAGCTTTTTAACTGCAAAGAACTAGGGAATCAAAAATTAAATCCTAATGAAAGCATAAACCTGTCCTCCATCAGTGCAGGATCACTTCCACCCCTTAAAGTCATCTCTTGCTGGAACCAACAACCTGCCTGAAACCAAAGGATGCTTCTGATACTGAAAATAAACCTAAAGCATCAAATGAAAATCAGCAAAAACCACATCCTAGCAGGACTGAACTTGACTGGTAGGGCTTCCTGCATAACAGTGTCACTCTAGATTACTGCACAAAATTGAAATTCTTGCACTGTCAGACTCTCGACAGAATTAGTGACCGTAAACTTCAGTTTAGCTCTCAGTGCCTCACACTTTGTTGCTTACGCTGATGGTGGACATATGGCAGAAAGCTACCTTGATAACCTAAATATTGCAAGTTATACCAAACCTACATATTGCAATGCAGCTACAGAATGACTGCAGAAGAAGTAAGAAGACGATGACCTAGGTTCTGCAGGGGAACTGCAAACCATGACTTACTGAAGAAATCGAAGCCTTGATTATTCAAGCAGGTTATTCTGTGTGGGCAATAGATTGCACCAGTGGCTCCACCGAGGCCTGTGCAGACCAGTGTCAACATCAAACAACTTGCAGGATCAACACCCACCAGAGGAAGAGCTGTGTAACTAATAACACTGAGGTGAAACTGAAAACTGAGAAAAATACCTTACTACCAAATATAGAAGAAAGCAATGTCAAAGGAAAACACTTCCTTGTCTGAAATGATCACAGACTTTTCATCAAAATACATGGAGGAAAACCAATACAGGACCGCTAGAGAAAGCACTGCAGAGAGAGTATCACACTGTGTACTAAATAAAAGAGGGGAGTAGGTCAAATAATAAAAAATCCCATACCAAAATTATGTCTTATGCTGCCTAGATTGTACCTCCTGCTGAAAGGTAAATGAATTTGTTTTCTTTACATTTTGGCAATATTTACTGTGTTGGTTGTACAAGTAGGGAATGATTGTAACACAGTAACCCTAATGTTTTTCTGCACGTTGGCTAAAACATGCAACTATTTATCATCAATCTAAAGAATAACTTCACTTCTTGCCCCACTGCCAGGAAAAAAACAGTTGTAGAAATCCCAGACAAAGCACTACTGTTGCACTATTATTGTTCTTTTTTTCGATAGCATTTTCTCTCACTTTCAACATTTGTTGCTGTGCAAAGTTTTGTGTAAAACCAAGGGACAAGACATGAAGTTCCAAATGACGGAAAATGTGATTTTATCACTAATATGAACTTGGAAATATCCAATTCATATGACACAAAATGCTAAACAGCATAAGCCTTCTCTGTTGTTCAAACTGTTTAATGGAGAGACTTTACTGAAACAGCCTCCATGTGAGGTATCATTTCTTAGAGCTTGTATAACCACTGCATAGTGTTCTCTGGCCACTTTGACAACAGAGCAGCTGTGTGCCCAGGCCAAATCTGGATCAGATTTGCCAGGCAAGGCAGACATGTGCAGATCTTGTACTAAATACTGTGGGGCTGCCGCTTAAAAAAATATTGCCAAAACAAAAACAAAAAACAACCAAACAAACAAATTAAAAAAAAAACAGAGATGGAGTTTTAATTTCATTTTCTGCTCCCTTTGCACCAGTATGAATGACTAGATTGGATGCAAAGCTTAAAAGAGTCAAGATAAATGGTTAAATTATTGGACCAGTTCCATTAGTAGAAACTCTGTAGACTTCAGGGGTCTTTTACTGACCTATGCTTAGGGCAGAAGCCATAGTTTTTATTAGGTCTACTAGTACTGGATGCCATTTTTCAGACCAAATACCCTGTTACTTGATGTTGGACACTTAACCTCTGCCAAAAAATCACACTGCTCGATTTTATCTCACAAGGCAAAACCACTTCAATATCTTTCGGCAATACTTGTTTGGGACAGAAGGTGAAAGAGCAAGCCACAGATAGTTTACTGTCTAAAACAATAAAGTCATCAGACAGGCTGAAGTGGATGTTATACATGGTTCCCTTCTTGCTGACAAGATTTCACCATCACTTTTTTCAAATTTTCTATGTAGGCTGAATTTCAAGGAAGGTTTGTACATTGCCAGAACAGACCTGTTTTAAAGTGTTTTGTTGCTCTCCACCACCACAAAAAAAAAAAAAAAAAAAAAAAAAAAAAAAAAAAAACCTGTCAAGAAAATTCCTTAAAAAATAACCTCCAACCCACAAATCCCCAAATCCAACTCCATTCCTATAGCTTTGAAAGCAATTTCATGGCACCTTTTTTTTACTCCACTACAACCACCCCCTTAAATTATAGTCCAGACTTCCAGTTTCATTCTCAGAAGTTAGATCTGTAACTATTACATACCTAGAAAAAAGAATATTATTGATCTTGTCCCTTTATAATTCTGCCAAAAATTCAAGAGAATCTAGCTTTGTCCTAAACTTAATCCCACATTCCCTTTGCCTCAGCATTCAGAGACAAAACGGTCCTCTGGGATAGCAAAGCCTACAAAAACAGGTGTTCCTGCCAATGGCCAGCTGTTCCCAATTCTCTCATTTTTCAAAGGGACAATTTTTCAGAAAGCAGCCACATTTGCACACATTTGAATTGCTCTCCACTGGTGTAATTATTTTTATCATATTATACTGAAAACAAAACCAACTTTCTCTCAAACCATGACAGCTGTTTTTTTTTTTAATTTGCATAGTGAAAATTAAAAGATTTGATGTAATAGAATATGAAGCCCTTAGGGATTTCCAGTGCTTTTGTTGAAGTAGTTCACACAGTAATTCACACTCTCCTTTGAAATAGATTTTGGCTTCACTTGTGGCAGCTGGTTGAAGATGAGCAACATCTAAAAACCTGAACATTCACAAATGCCTGCCAGATTGAAGTAGCAAGATGATAGGATACCTTGTCATTGGTAGCTTGATAAAATCGTTATGAGAACCCCATTCTTATTTAATATGTATCTGCCTTTACAGCTGTAAAAATATCCTTTTATGTATACCCTGTGAATTCACAGCAAGAGGAGTCCAAGAAGATCCCACTCTTGTCTGAGGAAAGGTAAACACTTGAAAACTAAAGAAAATAATTTAAACTGAAGCTTTAACAGATACTCTCTTCCATAGAAAACCAGAGGTTTAGAGCTTGAATAGAATGTTCAGAAATAAGGTGTGACTGAAAATGCAAAAATAACCTTTGGAAGTTGCATTCTTTTCTGTTTACAGGCTATCCCCTCTTGCCCTGAATGGGGGTCCAGGTATAGGACAGATGCGGTTGACAACTGAGGGAACACTTTATGCAAGTCCATTACTCTGCAGAGCAGCATTTTTTGCCTTTAACTTGGGTCCTGACAATTTTTCCAGGGCATGGTTCATGTAAAAAAATCCTGGAATATTAAATTTCACAGTTCCTAGGTGGATTCCTGACATGGGTGCTAACAAAAACCTTAAAGCTGGGGGCAAACCTGGTGCCCTGTGCCATGACTCTCCAAACCTCTCACGTCCATCCGTGTAGAGCAACCATTGGGGAACTCCCTCAGAGAAATGAACATACAGTTTCCAGCACATGTTTTTCTCTCACTGTATGTCATCCATACATCAAGAGGCTGCCACTGACAACACAAGCAGATTAACCACATCAAATACTGACTGGAAAAACCAAGGACTCATGAGGCAATACACAAGTCAGCAAGCAGGCACATTTGAATAGCAGGTAGAGGGATGTTGCAGGTATTGCAGGATGCTGCACCCCAAAGGAGACATCTGAGCAAGGGGCTGGCTCCCTGCTCCCTGTGGTACCAGGAGCAGCAGAAGCTCTGCCTGCCTGCAATAGAGGCAAGATACCACCACTCAGCTAATTAGCAACATCTTATCTCTTGAAGGGAAAAACCCCTCTTTGCTCTTGCTGAGCTTCTACCAAGATGCTGCTATCACACTTTGCTTCTAATTGGAAAAAGAAAACTACAGTTCTGACACCCCTTGTTTGAAAATTGCTAGCCCCTGTTCTAATCAGACAAAACCTTAAATCACAGCCACCTTGATTTCAGAAAAGTTTAACTTGTAGGATAGCTTTCTATCACCTTTGGTATTGCCTTATTCATGTAACTGTAATGCACAGCCCTGCCTTGGACAATGATTTTCCTTCTGTTTCCTACACATTGGCAGACCACATGCAGGCTCTCATCCCTGATCATTGTATACTGGTCACAGCAGGACTTTAAAGAGGATACATTTTACTACACAGATGAGCAATCATTTTCAACTCCCTTTGCAGTATTTTCCTACCCACTGTGCTTAAATTCACAATTTGATGCCATTCAAAAATAGCAGTCTCTTGTCTGTGTATGATATTGCAGCCTGTCTTGGGGTAAATGCCTAATCTGAAATCATCACCACTTAATGGTGTATCTTTTTCCCTGCACTGCAATTTAAAAGAGTGATACAAAGAATATTTTGGAGAGCTTAGTATATGCCTAGCTGATTATGTCTCTCACTTCTCATCTCCTGATCTTTAATATATATTAGATTTTGACCCCGTCTCTCCTGTAAAAAATTCGGTGTAACATGAATCAACCACCTAAGGCTAATGATGCTCACTCTTAAAGTTGGCTGTCTGGTCTGCTGGCTGAGGTTTGTGTTTAAAAATATTTTGTGCCTTTCACTGTAAAGTAAATGAAACAAATGCAAATAATGACTATGTGGTGATTGATGGTGAGGACAGTGGGGTTAGTTTCATCTTTGTTACTGATTTTTACTTAATTTTGAGAGTTTCACTTAACTTACATGAATCAGAACCACTTGTAAAATAGCTATAATACCCCTCACTGACATCACAAGGTATGTTAAGTTTGGGTCCTGGCTATAATTAGCTGTCCTAGATTGCAAGGCAAGATGTCTTCTATTTGCCATCTGTTGGAGGGGTGCAAGTTATCTTCTGTTAATTGCGCAGTTTTCTTTATCTCTTCCACAAACCAATCCTCCCTCCAGGGAGACATCTCTGTTAATGGCCTATTGAATGTCACTGTGTGACTGATAAAAGTTACAGTATCCCATTGTGAGATGCTCCGCCCAGAGGGAGGAGCCAAGCATTCCTAACTGGATATAATCTGAGTTTTTGGGACACCAGATTCAACCTTCCCACCGGATTCCCAGAGGAACAGCTGGGGTTTTCCAATGGACCTTCAGAGAAAGACTACACCCTTCTCCAGGATCACTGCTCCAACAGAACCACATCTGCCACTCCAGGAAGACTGCAGAAATTCCAATTTGGACGGCTACCAGCACCCTGACCAAAAGGGTGTCAGGTTCCATTCTGACTCTGTCTGTGGTTTTTCTTTTGAATTATTCTGTGTATTTTGTTTCTTTTTTTCCTTTTCCTAGTAAATGGTATTTCTGACTTGGAGTCTCTCACTGGTTTTGCTTTCAAACCAGAACATTAGCCTTTCAACATTTGTGTGCCTTTCAGGGTATAAGAAAAGATTTTTGTCCTGTGTGCCTTATTTTGACCAAGGAAAATTAAGGGTGGGTAAGTGTCAAGGGAAACTCTCCTTTGTGTACCATTGCACAGTTGATTACCTCAAAGATCTTGGGAAAATGTAGAATCATGTGACATTGCTGGCCTATAAAGGATTAGGAAGAAACCATATTTCCTTTGAGTTTCCGTCAGGCTACTGCCTGTCTCTCCATGTCTAGGACAGTCTGGCCTTTAATTGAGTGGTTAGGGCAAGTTAAAATCCTCAACAGACTCTAGGCAAGAGTGAAGTGTTATTATTCATTTTAATATGTTAAATTTAACATATTTAAGATCATTTAAGTAATGTTTAAGGTCATATTAGAAGTCAAGCCCATTTTTATCAGAGAATTAATATCTGTTAGTTTCTCTGATTAGCAGAAGGTTGGTTTCAAGAACTATGCCCTGCTTATTCCTGACTTTTATCTAGGTCATCTTGATACATGCAAATATTCCACTGAATTAAATGTAGTTACTCTCATGTAGCTTTAGGACCTCTTTCTGCAGCTTGACAGTAAGAATATTTAGCTCTATGCTTTATGTATTTGTCTGCAAACATTCTAATTTTTTGCTGCTATCACAAAAAATCAAGGATTCTGTGTCCTGGAGCAGAACCCCACAAAGAAGATAGCTATAACTGATAGAGCATATCTGGCTAGAGAGAAGCATTTTTTCTTGATCCTTTTCAAAAAAAAAAAAAAAATTGGTAGGTACATAACTCCAGAGCATGCTAATTTGCTTGGCTCACTTGCTATAGATAAATGTCTTCAGAATAAATACTACTTCAGCTATTTGAGGGTAAATTGACCTATGTGACTAGCACTATTTTTGTTAAGTCTACTTAATAAAAGGTATTTTCCACAGGTAAAGTATAAACCCATTACAATATAATATTTGCATTCATGAGTTTTGTGGTTTTTTTTTTTTTTTTTTGGGGCGGGGAGGGTCTCTTTTGTTAGTTAGCTAGCATTAATTGCTAAGATGTTAACTTCAGGGTTATCAAAACATTTCAACATACATTTCAGCATATCTGGATGGTGTTAATAACTCTTTAACCACTTCCTTCCTCTTATTTTTGAGGACAATGTGGGGTCAAGTGGTTTACGCATATATTACTTGTAAGTCAAGCACAAAAAAAAATTAGAAGTACAGCTTCTTGCAGAGGTATTAGGTTAGCTGCATTTGATCCATTGTGTCAGAGTCTGTTTATTTTTTTCCCCCATGACAAATTCAGAGAAATTCTGTTGGATCCAGCAAAAGTGTTCTGAGGCTGCAGCATCTGAGTAAGAAGAGGATTCGCCCACTCTGCAAGAGATGCACTTGTAGCTGCCTTCCAACCAATCATGGGTGGAATTTACCTTGCACCTTTCACATTTCTTTTAAAATTACCCCACATAACCTCAGGAAATATGAACCAAGTAGCTGAACTCTGTGGTGTGGTCTGGGAAGTGAGTGAGAGATGAGCTGAGAAGGAAGTATAGGGGTGGACAGCAAGGGAGAGGCAAATGCTGTGCGCCATCGTTCCTTCATCCTCAGGCCAGTGTGACCACGTACACAGTGGCTACCTGTCTGCTCCCTATGCTGTACCTGGCTCCACATGCTTTGTGGAGAAACTTTAACCCTCCAAGTCAACCTCAAACCATTTTGTGGGGAACACAAGGTGAGACTAAAAGACAGGAAACAAATGCTGGCTTCCACAGAATTATTGTCCAGCAGCCTTTGCCAAGGGAATCTGGGGAATATTTCCTCCTGTATAAATATTACATTCCTAATGCAAAGTAAATTAGGACAAATACTGATTTTCTTTAAGATTTCCATAAAACCTCATTCCAGAATATACATATGTTTTATTTTTCCTACCTTTTGTATTCTGACAGTGATCTGCCTGAAGAGGTTTCTTGCAAAGTGCATAAAATGAAGAAAGAAAAAGAAAACTGAGAAGAAACAATGGCAAAGCAAAAACTATGTAGGAACTATGAATCTGGATTTGTATATTACATTTTTGGATGCAAGTTCTCCTCTAGGTGGAAATAATCCTCTCAGAGGGGAAGTTTTTTTCCGAGCATTTATTGGATATAAGAAATTTTGGATGTAGATTAAACAGAGTCGAGATAGAGCTGTTTCACATCTGTCATGCTCAGAGGACATGCAGCATGAGCCCAAATTTGCCTGGAAAGGGCAAGGGGAACAAATGTCTCTTGTGGCTGGAAGAACAAAATTAACCTGCATGTGAAACTGGCTAGAGAAGAAACATATATACTGGATAATGTTTGTACCACAACACTACTTCTATGCTAGCCATTCATTTTCCTCTCCTTAATGAGGGCAAGAGTTAAAACATGGGGAATGAACAAGCTTTTCACAATTAAAGGTGAGAGTAGGATGACAGCGTACAAGGGAAAAGCCTGTGGTATTGTTACTAGTAATGAGTCTCCAAGAGCTTGAGTCTGTCAAGTGCTTTCACTGCAGCTTTACTTTCTGAGGAAACTGCTGAGTGCCATCTCTCTTGATTATACCTGCAGAAATGGATTTCTTTTCATGCTCATTTTCCTATTAAATCTTAGAAACTAAGGAGTGCTGAAGTACAAAACTATAGATTTAATGAGGGAAGGTACATCAGGGCTTCTTGCCATTCACTCTTCTTGTACAGTTCAATGTATATTTGTGTAGCTGACAATAAGATAATAAAAAAAATTGGAAAAGTGATATGACTGCAAGGATAATCTAGACAAAATCTGAGCAAGGACTGAGAAGCACGACCTAATGATCTTCAAGGTGTTGCAGTCCATCATTTAGCATGGACATTTATTACTTCAGCATGTTTTGGCAATAGCAGCTTTGCTTTCTGGCCAGATGCACTGCGGTACATGATACTTTCCTTGTGACACAACTTGTTATAAATAAAGGAGATGGAAGATTAAAGCAACAACCATTGTCACATCAAAGAATTGCTCCCTCAAACTTCAGGCTGATAGTTACTGTGTTGTTATACTTTCTATAAAATGTAACAGGATGCTTTAAATCCCAGAGTACAATTTCTGTAAATATGGTTGTTGGGGAAAAAAGAATACAAAAAACGATCATAAACTGTCAAAATGGGGGAGAGTTGATTTAGATACAGAGTTTATTCATTTCAGCACAGATGTAATCTACTCTCATCAGCATGGAGGCATTTAGTCCCCTTACTTTAGGATTTCTATAAGACACAGTGTGTAGAAGAGTAGTAAACCAGCCTGCTGTTTGGAAATGCTACTTGGATAAATCCATATTGCCACTACAGTGCTTTTTACAAAGGTGACAGTGCCATAATAAAAAGGTATGTATGTATTTGCTCATTGGCTACACAGAATTGAGCATATTTCTCAGCTGACATTTTGTTTAAGCCTTTTTCCTGTCTGTGAGATCAGGCAGTATGCATAAGAAAAAATATGTATTGCATTCTGTGGTGCACTTTATACAGACAACCCAATCTCTATGTGTCCATTTCAATAAAACAAGAACATTCATGAAGTTCCTTTATTTACTGATCATACAAAACTGCTAAGGACAAAAGGAAAACAAACTATTCCCAGACAAAATAGTAGCCTGAAATCTCTGGTGCAGTGCTAAAGCAAGACTAGCTTGTAAAGAAACAAAGTTTTAATTTTTTTTTTTAATTAAGATGGTGTACAGAAGGGAAAACAAAACAAAACAAAAATTTTCTTCTCCTGCACCTAGTGCCTTGGCTGGAATGCATATTTTAATTCTATTTGTAGATGTTCAGAAGTATTGGCAGAGATTCAAAATACCCACAGCTGAGCAGAAATGCTGCCATTGATGAAGGCCCAATTTTGGCCCATATAAAATGATGGCATAACAGATATAGGAAATATCTATAATTTCTTTCAAAAACTTGAAATAGCAAGAAAATCTGCCTTGGTTTCCCTGCATCACTGTGCAATAGAATTTATCATAATGTTCAGCCTGAGTGTATTTATTGCTTCACATTCAAGCAAACAGAATTTATCACTTCAAACTGAAATGAATTACATATGCCACTTCAACGATCCTTGTTTTTTCCTCCTTGGACTTTCAAACAAAATCCAAAAGGAAGCTCAGAGAGATACAAGCTGAGAGAGAAAGCAACTGATGTGTTCCCCGTGAAGGAGGAACAGAGCAGCTTGTTCAGCTTCAGTGTGAGCTGTAATGCAGTGCAGGGTGTCCCTCCCTTCCATTCACTTTCTCAGCCAGTGGCTGCCATAAACAACTCTGCAATATTGTCATGTTGCAAGCACACTAATCATGGCTCACATTTAGGTGGTAGCATCAACCGCATAAAAGTCTGTTACAGCCACAATAAGAGTTTCAGCACAGGAGCCAAGACAAGGAAGAACAGGAAGTGAAGAAAATGAGGCTGTTATTCAGAGATCATTGTACTTAATAGATGAAGCCCCAGCTCCAAGAAGCTGCTCTCCCCTTTGCAACAACCTAATCAAACCTTCACTGTCTCTTGTTGAGGTGTGTTTCTACAGCACCATTATTTCTTCTTCTCTAAATCAATGATTTAATTGATTTATCTGGATTTTTGATATGACTGTCCTTTATTAGAATAGTAAAGAGATGTGGGAGCAGGCAGAACACCCAAAAAGAGGTGAGGTGAGGTGAGAGGAAGTTAGTAAAAAATACATAATTTTATGGAAAATGTCCATGGAATAATATACTATTTTATAAATCCCCATGGTGTTATTTTTGTACATACAATATAGTTTCATAGAGAATTGTAATATATAATACATATAAAAATCACATAGAAATAAAGTGACTTTTTAGTGGGAATAAATGTTTTGTTAGAGCACATTCTAGAATTTATTTTTTTTTTTAGAAATAGAGAGTTGAAAAAATACCCACAGCCAACCATCTTGAAGAATACACCTGTTAAAGGTGCTAGACAGGCCATATCAGTTGATTATTTTCAGTTTAACAGTGTAAAGTTTAGTGCTTTTTTTAAAATTTGAGATGCCATTACATATGAATATAAAACCCCCAGACATAAAACTACATTCAGTTGTGTAGTCAAGGACAAATGCAAGTCACAGAATGAGCTTTCCTCTAATTTTTCAAAATAGAAATTACCCACTTCTGCCCGAGTTGCCACAAAACACCAGATTTCAAGAATAGATAACAGTTCATTTTACCACTACCTCACTCATAACTGGGAGAGGTAGCCATATGTGCATATATTTTTGCCTCTTTAGCATAAAAAACTAGGGAAACAATTTTGCTCTATAATTTCTGTACTCTCCTGTTCCCATACAAAAAAGCAAGATAAATTTGCTAGGAAGTGTTCCTTTTACTTACTCTTCAGCTGAACACTCACTGATGTGATAACCTGACCATGCCTAAGCAAAAACAGATAGGTGACTACGCACCTATGTTCAGTTTGTTCAGCCTTTTCTTTGGAGAGGAGATCACAGCATAGGGAGACAAATTTTGCCATCCTTTGACATGTCAAGGAGCGCCCTTGCTCATCCTCCCCCGTATGCACAATGAGGAACAGTGGCACCATACAGAGCAATGACTTGAGAGAAGTAGCAGCAGGACACAGCTCCGTGCTGAAAGTTTACAAGTAGTGGCAATAAAGAAGGAAGAGGAGAGCTGTGAAATAAGTGGTGCCTAACAGTAACACTTCCTTTCCTATAACATACTCTTTTTCAGCCACTTCAGCTCTTCCATCTGGAGCAATGTTTGCAAGCTGGATATCACAGTCTCCTTACTCTCCGCTGAAGTGGGGTGGCCTGACAAAGCCTCTTCTCTCAAAACACTTCCACCTAAATCCAGACTCCTCATTTACCTAATCTTAGCAAGACTTCCCATACCAAAGGCATGTATTTTGGTCCCTGATGGGTGGCTCTGCAACCCAGTGCTGGATGGGTAGTTGCAAATGGATACAGAGTTTTTGTAATGTGCTAATAAAAAACCCAATTAAGATCAAAATACCTTCCACAAAGTTAACATAAAAAGTGACATGATGAGTTAAATTACACTGAGGAATAAATGGCAAATGCCTGCTTATCTCTGTAAGTGGGACTTTCATGAATAATCTAGCATGCTTACTAATGATAATGAAAGCATCTGTGCCTTATATATTAGAATTACTTTTCCCTTTGCCTTTGCAGGACAAAAGCTTTGCAGATTATTGCACACCAGGCCATGATAAAAGGCAGCTAAGCAAGGCTTGCTTTTTTATGTTGACTGATTTTTAAGTCTACTGCAATTAGAGGTGAGTTCTGGTTATTTACTTTCCCACAAGCCCACAAAAAACGGTACTACACACCTATATCATAGTAAAAAAATATTTTATATTTCTCAGTTAATGGTTATCTTTTAACAACACATATCTAAAAGTTAAACCAGCCAAAAATCTGTAAAAAGCAACTCTACCAGTTACATCTATGGCACTGGCCTGGTGGAGTCATTAAACAAGAGGCCTGGCTTTAAATTCAAAATTCAGCTGATACATGTAGTATCCCATTAATTTTAAGGTTTGCATCAGGAAGGGTGAGATCAAGCTGGTGGAAAATAATCAACTGTTTTTATAGGAAAAAATATATTGACGGGAATAACCCAGCCAAATTACAAAAGGGAAAACAGTGTGGAGATGAGAACAGACTATAGGTTAGTCAGTTTATTAGGGCTTCTAGAATTTGTAGCTCACTCAAGAGACATTTTAGTTACAGGCTAATGAACTGGAAAAGATATTTGAAGAAAAAGGATATCCTAGTTGATATAGTTCACAAAGCATTAGTTAAGCTTCATGAGTCTGATGGACAACAAATTATTGTTGAAACAGCTCAAATCAAAAGAACATTTTTCTGTGTCATTTGTTTCAACTTGTTCTTCTTTGTCACCTAAACTCAAGAGAGTAGCTCTGCAGCATGCATTCATGGGCCACATCAGTGACAAGTTTACTCTCCTACCATCCCCCTCATACTTCTTTCCTGTCAGAAATCAAATGGGCAGGGACTACCTGTCTCGAACAATGGCAGATTTAAGCTGGAACAGCCTACTGTTCACTAATTTAAGACCATTTCACATTGTTCTGACAGCATAGAAGAGAATGAAATGAATGTGAAAGGGTAACTTACATTACTTTTGTTCCCTGTTTTACTGCCAGGGATGTATGTTCAGAGTAACCAACAATCCAGACGGAAATGCTCACAGCTACAGTTTTATTGCATGCACAGTATTGCTACAAATATATAACTTGGGATATTTGGTCCTGTTGCCAAGAACATAGGAAAATTTACTAATTACAGCCTAGTCTCTATAGCATTCCCTGAACTATAAGACAGGGAGCCTGCAAACATAGCATAACCTGCAGCTGGAAGTTGCTTTGCCCTGTTATGGACCATCATAGAGTCTTAGAATGGTTTGGGTTAGAAGGGACTTTAATGATCATGTAGTTCTTGCTGCGTTCTCTCACTATCTGCCTGTGTAAGAAGTCATTCTCCCACTTTTTTATAAGCCCCTTTAACTACTGAAAGAATGTTATAGAAGAACATAAGCAAACCACACTGGAGTATAAAAAAGATCCAGATAACCTAGTATTCTGTTTCCACCAATGGTCAAATGCAGATGCCTGAGAAACATGGTTCTTCTCTGAGACTCTCACTCTCCTACCATTCAACCTTTGCCAGCTCAGGGAATTCCTGAAACCTAGTTGGTTTCTGGGCACTGAGTATTCCTTCACAGATTTTCCTTATATAAATTCATGCAATCGTCATGCAAATGCCTGTAAACCATCAACATACACCAGGGAGCTCCTCAGTTATATATGTTATCATATCCTTTATTTTGAATTGAGATTTTGTTATCTCTGTTTCATATCTTTTTGTTCTTGCAGTGGATGAAGCCGTGAACGATCTATCATTATGCACTCTGTCATGTCACTCGCTGGTCTACATCCCTCAGGCTTTTCTGTTGTCAGTCTGAAGGATTCCTGTCTGTTTAATCCTGCCTTCAAGTAAAGTTGTCCAATAATTTTGACAAGCCTGTTGCCATTTTCTGAAGCTTTCTAGTTCTTCTAGATCCTTTAAACTGCAAGGAACAGAATGGTATGGAGTATTCAGAGGTGGGAAATTATTCTCTATTGCGTTCTCTGTTCTTTTCCTCACCATTTCTAATGTTTTGTACAACTACTAGTGGATTCATTCGGTCTGAATGGAAAAGAGCCTCAGTTTAAGATTTAATTTCTAAATTAACTTTTTTGACTGCATTTGGGCACTGATGAGAAACTTTCAGAAAACTATCTGTATTACAAACTTGGAATCTTATTCTGTAATATCACTAGTAAACAAAGAGTTTGTATAAACTTAGGAGTATTTTTTCCTTTCACATTTGAATTACATTAAATTTCAGTTGCCATTGTGTTATTATTAAGCTTATGGGATCTTTCACCAATATTTCTTTCTTACTCTCTCACATTAGTTAGTGTTATTTGCAAAGCTTTTCATGTCACTGCTCATCAGCTTTCCTAGATTTTTTATGGATATACTGCACAGCATAGATCCTAGCACTGATCCTGCAGAACTCTTCACTATCTCTTTCCACTGCCATATTATTCATTTAGTCCCATCACAGAGTCACAGAATGGGTCAGGAAGGGACCACAGTGGGTCATCTGATCCAACCATCTTGCTCGGGCAGGGTCATCCCAGAGTACATGGCAAGGGATTGCATCCAGACAGTTCTGGAACACCTCCAGTGAGGGAGACTCCACACCTTCTCTGGGCAGCCTATTCCAGTGCTCGGTCACTGCACAGTAAAGAAGTTCCTCCTCTTGTTCAGGTGGAACTTCCTGTGCATCATTTTCTGCCCATTGCCTCTTGTCCAATTGCTGGGCACCACTGAGCCTGGTCCACCCCCTCAACAGCCTCCCTGCAGATTCTTATATCTTCTCATAATGATAATTTAACATTTTTTCATCCATGCAAAGATCTTTCTCCTCATGCCATTGTTGTAAGGTTTCATTAAGAGACTTTATACCTAACCCAAAATCCTCTGGATATCCAGGTGGACTACATTGACTCAATCACTTTAAACAATACTTAGACAACTCTTGTGAGACAGTTTCTCCTTACAAGAGGGGTTTCTCTCCTCACCAGGGTACTATATTTCTCCAACGTTTCTCTTATACCTTCTTACTGGTCACTAATTCCTCAAATCTAATCTGGCAGGTTTTAACTTTTCCCATTACAAGTACAATGGAATGGCTGTGATTTAATTATTACTCTTTTATTACCTATTTCTTCTGTAAGTCTCCTCTGCTGTAATGGTGGGTTATTCAGGCATGCCTACAGGATTAGGGCATTTTGAATACCCTGTTGTAATAGTTGTCTATTGATCACGTTGAATGGAGTTCAGCACCATTGAAGGAAAGGTGGTGTCAGCCACCTGAGTTGGTATAACAGGGAGTAAATGAAGTCTTGCCTCATTATCACAGAGGCTGAGTGCTCCTTATATGTTTTCCCCACATTATAATTTGTATTGGTTTGTACAACTACTAGTGTATTCATTCAATCTGAATGGAAAACAGCCTCAGTTTAAGATGTACTGAACTTAATGACTCCTGATGTTTTATCTCCTGTAGTCATGATACATGGCCTTGTTCATTTGAATCTGGTCCCACCACTTCTATGCCTGCTCCATTCCTCTTTGCTCCACCACTTAAACCAGCATGTGCTAGAAGCCTGATATGGGAAATAGTAAAGGTAAGATGATTTCTAGAAAGCTGTAAAAACTTTCTGGAATTGATTTTCTTTTATTTGATTTTCTTTCACTGAATTGATTTTCTTTTACTGGCACATAGACACAGTTCTGAAGAATTTGAAAGATTGTATTATATGAATCTATCTAACCATTCTGAATCCATCCACAAAAGCATACAAAAACTAAAAGATCTAACAGCTCAAATCAAAAGAGATGGTAGATTTGTTCAAAAGACAGAACTTTGCACCTTAGTTAAAGGAACTTTAGGAACTTTTAGTAAAGGAACTAAAGAAACTTTTAGTAAAATAGGTTTATATGTGTTAGTAGTTTTAGTAGTAGTACTAGTTATAGTACCTTATATACTTCAATATGTGTGACAAATGATAGACAAAACTATCAAGGAAGTTTTTATAATACAAGAGAAAGATGTAGAAAATAAAATCACAGAAAGTTCTAAAGATCTTAATGAGATAGTAGATGCAAGTATAGATATAGATAAAAGCTTTAAATTAGGCCCTTAGAACAGATGAGATTATTAGAACAGCTAATAGTAACTACTATCAGATTTAACTTATATCCTTTGAATAGACTAAGTCTTTTACAACATTAAAAATGTAGCGTAAAATAACATTTAAAACAAACAAGAGAGGTGCTTCAAAAAAGCAGAAAAAACCCTCATATTATAGAACAGCTATGTAATGCAAAGTAGTTAATAAAAAGTTAAGAAAGTTTCTTTTCAGTTGTACCAAGAGGGGCAAATGTTGGAAATAGTAAAGGTAAGATGATTTCCAGAAAGCTGTAAAAGCAGGCCTTAGAAACAGAAAGAACGGAAAACTCAGAACTAGCTGCAGCTGCAAAGTCTGAAAGTAGAAAAAGTTACAATAGTACAGCAAGCAAGGACATGAAACAATAGCTTGAGTTTTAGTCTTGGCTACGATAGACCTTAAGACTGCAGAAAAATATGCTTAGCAAGATAGTAGAAGGTGTTAAGCTTAATAATGGTGTATTGTGTATTGTTAATAGAAGGCATACAAGCAAGTATTGTGTGAAGCAGGTGTACATGCGTAGTTTAGTGATGGCTAGAACAATTGTCTGTAAGCTTTAGCAATGTGCTATTGGCTGGAAAGTTTTTTAAATGCTCTGTAATGAAATCTTCAGCTGCTGCTGGCTGCATGTGAGCTGTTGCCATCTTTCTATTGTCTCGACCATGTAATGAGGCTGATGCTGCAATAAAGCTCAAGGAACATATCCCAGCAGTCCCATTCTGTTCCTGAAAAAAACCTAAACACAGCCTGAGACTCTGTTCTGCTGTCTATAGTCTTCTGATTCCAGAGTGCCTGTGCTTGTATTACAACCTGTGTCTGCACAGACCCAGTGTTTGTAAATTCCCAGACCAAACAAGCTGGAAATTACTACTCTTATTCTTTGCTAGGTACATTTCTTTCCTTTTTAATTTCTCAGTGACAGATAACTACATAATCAAGAAAACAGCTTTCTCTCAGAAACAGGTAAATGGTACTCCTTTGAATGCCACAACAAAATCTAAGGACATACACAGAATCTGCTCATGCCCTTCTACTCATGAATGAGTAATAATGTGCAGACACAGAAAGCTATTGCTTTATGCACCATCTCAAAGCAAGCTATTCCCACAATTTTCTTGCTATCTCCTCATTAATCAGTAGTAGGCTTTGTGAAAGTTCAGGAATGCATTTGGAAAAAGGAAGTAAGATGAAATGCCCTTTATCTATCCTGTTGTGCTCCTTGGAGGCTAGAAAACCCTTTCTTAGAGGATTTCAAGGACAGTTGTGGAACCAGGCACTTGAATAAGAATGCCCGGGGTGATGGGGAGCCTCCACTACTGCTTTTGAGTGAAAACACAACCTCAGTCATTTGTTTTTTAGGTTAATTATGTAAACTCTTTCCCACCATGTTATAATTTGAAAAACAATAACAAAAAAAAAAAAAAAAAAAAAAAAAAAAAAACCAGCACAAAGAAACAGTCTAGCAATTGGATTCCTTTCTACAAGAGTCTTTTTCACTCTGCCATGGAAAGCAGAAATTTGGCCCTAGGACAGCAGACGAGGGAAGGACTTCAAAAAGCTCTTGTCAGTGTCTCAGCTCAGTTCCCACTGAAAGAACTGAGTCTGCTGAGTCTACTGAAATCAGCCAGCTGATGAGCACTTTTGAAAAAAATATTTGTCTCAGACAGACAGTGGTGGAGCTGGTCATAAAATTTCTGAAATTTACTTTGCCTTGAGGGAAGTCAGCAAGCCCTGTCTCTCAAATTCCATTGAGGGACAGCATTCTTCTTTTCTTGTTACCATACCCTGATTATAATTCAGTGTAAAGATTAGTGATAGCAGCATGGCTGGACATTTTTAGGCCACAAATATGCTCTTACATAATCAGATTATTTAATCATTTCATAAACATGCATTTCTTTATCATAAGAAGATATGGGGTTTGTTTGCTACAAGAAGTAGTTGTTATAATTTATTATTAGAAGTCTGGCTTTTTTATTCAGAGTCAAGGTTTTTATGACTCCTGAGCCAGTGATGCTCAGTAATTATATCTGTAGCATTTGGCTCCTGTTGATATAGTGCTGCTGTATTAGAAGGATTACTTTTATATATTAGTGAGCCAAAGAAGATTTTTCTTTTATGAATACTGAACTTCTGAGAGGCTTTTTGAATTAATAACAGTGGAAGGCGTTTTTATTAAAATGGTGATCTTGGTGGACACTATGTAGCGAGGCTTGTTGATAAGTAGGCTGTATGTTGGAGAGGAAAACTGTAGGTTTTTTACATTTTTTTTAATTATGAATTCAGGAAAAAATGCCAAAAAACTCCCAATTTTCCAGAACCCAATATACTGCAAAATACTTGGAGGTGATATGGCTCCAATTTCTTTCAAAGGATATAGAAGAGGCACTTCCCCACAGAAGACAGAGCCAGCTCCCACCCCAGAAGTTTAGATGCTCTGAGTCTCTATACACAGAAAAAAAACCAGGTAGCAGATGTAAAGGGAGGGGTCTGCAGCAGAGCAAAGACAGGGACCTAGGCTTGCTCTCAGGTCAGTGCCTTGATCAAAGGGCTATTCACCTACCTTTGATTTGCTTTCAAGTCATGTGGCTTGGAGTTTCTGTCCAACGTCCATTTCGGACAAAGGTCCCATCATTTTTAACTGCTGGTCTGTCAGAAACTCATTTCCCTAGAGTTTATTCTGGTTTATTTTTCCTAGATCACTGGAAAATGCTGTTCACCTTCGGAGGTGAATTCTGAAGAATTACAAAATTGTCCAGGATCCCTTAACTATTTTAGTCTTCCCACACAGGAGATAGTCAGAGACCTTCTAACAGGAATCTAAACCATAGGGGATCAGATGCTTTGAGATATTGTTATGGACACAGACACTTTCAATGTAAAGAAAGTTTTAACAATGGAGCACACTATGCAATATATATTCTGCGCATTTTTCCTTTAAAGCTTTGCTACCATATGCAGTCCAAGTGCTTATTATTGGTTTTAATCAAGTGCAAAAATGCTTCTCTAGGTCAACATTCTTGATAATGGCGAACTCACAGATATTTCTCCTTCTATAAATATTACTGCTGTTCAATTCTTTTTTGAGATTTTTTGATCCTATTTGTTACAGAGAGTGTGTACTCTTTGGCAAAAGAGATTTCCCTAAGGGCAGGATAACAGTTAAATGAAATGTAAACGCAGGGGTGGCATTAAGATATCATACAGCACAATACTATAAATATTTTAAGTCCCTCTACATTATGTGTTATGATGCACATGAAACTGACCCAAATTTACATGGTTCTAGTGCAAAACTATGTGGTGCAAGTGCTTTACAAATACCATAAAATTCCAACATGTGCATACTACCCAGAGAGAGAATATTATTTTGAAATAATATTTCCAAACCAAATGGCAGTTGTGTACATTTCCTCTGCATCCTCCAAGTCCAGAAATAAGGAAACTGTTGCCACTTAGTAGTTCTGATCTCTAATGGTGTATCCTTGGCCATAGCTTTTACCCCAACTTAAGAGATAATATTAGTACTTTTGTTTGACAATAATGGGGAAATAAGCTTATTATTGCAATCAGAACTAGCCAGGGAGCCTTTAAAAATCTAATAAAAATAATACAGTAAGGATACCCAAGAAAGAGAATAGTGTATAAAAGTTCATTTCCTTGGTTGGTAACACATCTAAATACACAGACAATGCCCCGGATCTGCTGGACCTGGAGCCTGTGTGTTCATTCATGCCTAGCAAGGGCAATCAGCAAAACACACTTCCTACAGTCATTGAGGAGAGAACAGGGGATGCTAACTTCTGCTCCTCCATCTCACAGCTGTTCTTCTCACCTGTGCTTATGTGCAGAAAACCCCTCAGAACGACCTTCTGTCGTGAGAAACAACTCTATGTACCATATATTGCACAACAAATGTTCAAATATCCATGACATTGACATGTATTATTTAGTGCTTTTTTTTTCCTGATTAAATTTTCATCTCCAAGACCTTGATTTCATTTTGTTGGATTCATGTTTTTCAAACTCTGCAGTTGTTTTACATAAAACTACAGATAAATTGTCCTTTTAAAAATCCAGAATATATATAATCTGAAACAGTCCACTTCTCATGCTAAGGACTTTTTTACTTAGCCTCTTTTATATCACTTATCATATAAGTGATATAAAACACTTATATGCCACCAACTAATTTCATGGCAATTTATTTTTTTCTTCTATATAGAAGTGAAATAGCAATATTTTTCTTGCTTTTCCTTTTTTTCTATAAATTGAATAGAAAAATCTGTGGTTTTGTAACATGAAGTGAATATCTGGCTGATGGAAAAGGCTCAAAATGATTCCTTATAAAGTTTGGTATACCTTATTTTTAAAAGAAATGTCCTTTTTTCTACAAAATGGTCCCTCCAGATAAAAGTAGTATTACTGAAGTGGTTTGGACATTGATTTAAAATAGTGCTGCACACTTTTTGAAAGAAGGAGGTTTAGAGGGCAGTAGTCAGAGGAAGACTACTATGGTTTTTATAAAGTCAATAACACGTTGCAAAAAGCCCTGCACTACAAAAGGGTTCAAGTTCCCTAATGGGAAACCAAGTGGCCTTCAGTCATGTTCCTTAATGTACCTGGTGTTTGAGTTTCTGTCTCCAGACAATGATCATGGAGGTGGCTTAAGCCAACCCTCCTTTCCTTGCAGCTGACTCGTGATGAGCACACAGGGCCAGCAGCTGCCATGGCTGAAGCACAGGAATCCAGTCATTCCCAATCATCTGTTCACAGCCCAGGTAGCCAAGCCTGTGGAGGGAAGACTGTCAGGGAGGGGATGTTTTACACAGGATTTTCCACCCACTCCTTTCAACATAATCTCCCACTTCCCTTGGAATTCCACGTCCCTTGGAATCCCCACACCTCATCATGGCCAGAAATAGTACATTTAAATCTGTTCATTGTACAAGTAGACCTTAAGCCAGTTTGTTCCTCCTCCTCAGAGAAACAGAAACCTGCTCCCACAGAATGCACTAAGGAGGGAAGATGGTGACCTGCAGCACCAACATCCCTTCCTCACCTATCCCTGCCTTTTTATTGGCTTTTGTACATGGCAGCACTGACTACCACCTTGCTACATTCCTGTGTCCTCACCACATCAACAGAATATAAATGACTACAGAGAGGAATTTAGGTGGCAGAAGGGATTTCCACCAAACTGCTGAAGAGAACAGAGAGAGGAGAAATTTTGCTTGCTCTGCGTTATGCCTTCATGCAAAACCTGAAGGCAGTAAAAAGCCAAGGAGAAGCAAGCCCAGGGTCTTTGTCCAGCAGCTACCTCTGTCTTTAACTTCCCATCTCCTTCTCTATACTTCAGTTTATGAAATTGTAATGATAGTAGTAAAACAAATGCATATAAATAATGGATGGATGAATACATCTTGGGATGAATAAATTATGGGCGTCATGATGACTTTCAAGAGTAAGAGTTATTGTAGTTCATGCTTGAGAGAGGCTGTCATGGGGGTTTCTCCTGGATCTGCTAGCCCTTGCACTGTGATGCTGCAGGGAGTGGCTGGCATGGGCAGGGATAGGGACAGAGGCAGGGGTTTGCTGCTGGGTGGTGTCAGAGGCATTCTCCTCCAGCTAGAGCCCTTGTGGGAGCTAGCACAACAGTAGTGGAAGAAACTACACATTTCAAAGGAAAAAAAAAAAGCCCACAGTAGTCCAGTTTAGTTTGAAGTACTCCTACACTTTCTGCTGGCACACAGAGAAAGCTGAGCAAGGCATCTGGAATCAGTGACTTCCCAGGCTCTCCAGTAGCCCTTCTACCAACCACATGCACGGCTTCACAAATGGATTGCTTCTCTTTCCTTTTTTCCCTATGGGGTTTTCCACCTCTTTCCTTGTAGCTGAAGTGGAAAAATTAAGATTCTTTGCTAGTATAAAGTGTCCATGGATTTCAGTTTTTCCCAGCAGAGGATCAGATATTGACCTAGAAATACCAAATAATAGGATCAGATTTATTCCCCATTCAGAGATGGCAGAAAGAGTTGGAGGGTTTCTGGTAAGGGAGTTGAATGAAGCCCACGCTTCATAATGGTCTGGACCATCTTTTTTTTTTGCTTCAAAATAGGAATGAGTCTGAACCAATTTCTGATTTCTCTTTGTTGGGATCTGACACCATCTAAATCTAAATTCCTTGCTGCATCCAGGGGTTTAGGAAATGAAATGTAAGTACCTGAGGCAAAGGGAAGAACTAATGTAACTGTTCTATTTTAGCTATGTCCCTAAGGTAGGTGCACCTGAGCAACAGGGATTTCTCAATGTGCCTGATTTCTTGCAGTCTTGATAAAGCTGAGGTTTGTATCAGAACATCCTGCCACATGTACCAGGTCTTGGATGTAATTCTCTGCAGACACATGAAGTACACACGCTGATCTTTCTTGCTTCCTTGTACCCTCCCCTGTACCCAATCCATAGACCTAAACTTATCTTTTATTTATATATGGTTTATGTGGAACTGGCCCTCAAGTTCCAGCTCTGTATATTGCTCTGTACTTCTCTGTTTATTTCCATCCATTTTCTTCAATACTGGTTTCATAGTCTGGTTACATTTAATCTAATAGGAATAAAGAATCCCCCAAATTATTTGATTTCTACAAGTTATGGTAATATAGACAGTCAAGAGGAAAGGAAGCCCTACAGTGAATGAAACCACACTCACACATTATTAGACATTGCAGAATCTATGTGAAGAACAGGGGTACAGACACACAGAGACACTTTGAAATAACATGACAATTTGGAAAACATCTCATTAAATTTACACCTTCTCAAATCTATGCTAAAATCAACCAATTTTTACTGACAACCAGCATTAGTTTCAGTGCTTATAGGTGTTGTCTTACCTTAGTTCCTACTTAATCTCTTCCCTCCATGTCTTTAATACTAAATGACAAAGCATTAAGCAATAATTAGTGGAATAGACACTGATCAGAACTATCATAGTTTCAGTACCTTGTCCATACCCCTATGATGTCCATGTGTGTCCACAACTTTTAGTTTAAAGCCATTTCTACAATCTAAGAAAATTCAAAATAGAAAAGGGAATATTAATTTTTTCACTCCTTAGCAAAAGTCTCTCTGTTTTCTGTAGCATCTTATAGGATTTGGTGATCAGCTCAAAGAGATTTACCTCTTACCTGCTTGTAAACTCTCCAGCAGAGTAAGGAAGTTATTTTCCCTTGAGAAACTTGATGGACTTTAAACTGCTCAGTGCATCCCAAGGCACTTTTTTAGTTTCTTCTGGTAGCTTCATTGACAAAAAGATGCCAAATTTCAAGAAAGCAAAAAGTGCTTTAAATTTGCTCTTCCTTTTGGTGACAATTATGGTTTCATCATCATCTTGCTATTTTAGCTTTAAATCTTCAAAGTTCATGTCTTTATTGTCATAGAAACACTCATTAAATTATCTTTTAAAAGCTCTGCCTTTAAGGTTTAAAATTCTCTCAGTGCAGATTCACAGTGGATATTACTTCCCTGAGTCTTGTGTGTGTTGATGAGAAAAGAGCAGCATTTAAAATATTTTTAATAATAACAATAATAAAAATAATAGAATCTTTACTAGATGCTCTGTAGTAACTTCAATAGTTAAAAATATCCTGATAGGTTACCTTCTGCTGCAGAAACATCTGATAGCCAAACTAGCTCCAAATTAATCGCCAACAGAGTTCTTATTATTTCCACTGAATGGCATAATGGATAATGGAGCATACCATTTTCTGCAGTTTCTAGGTTCTTAAATCCAGAAACACTGCATAAGCGTAGACACATAAAAACATATGGGCTTGAGCAGTAGAATATTGTTTCAAAATTATTTGTGTTACTGAATATGTAACTTAGTGGTCTGAGACAAATACTACTTCAATTTCTTATTAAGAAATTGATATGACCTCATCTCTACTTAAAGACATAATACAAAATGTATCTCTAGGTAGGATTGCTCTTATCTGTGTGACCTGAAACATCTGCAATGTTAGATTTTAAATACAGGGAGAATTTTCCTGGGCAGAACAAATGATTCAAGGACTGGTTAGAGAAACAGGAAATTTCAGTAATGGCTGACTGAACCTGCTTCATCACCAAAAAAAATTTCAAGTCTCTCCTGAATATTTCAAATTTTTCTGGTTTTACTTGTATGGTTTAGACAGAAGGTAAGTATGAAACAAAAATTTAACAAGAACAGAACACTTCAAACCTGATGTACTGTTATACCAGTAAAGATTTTAAGGAAAAAACTCTGCTTATTTCTTTACTTGAGTCATATATTGCTACTTACCTGTTATTCAATGTCAACTACCTGGTCTAGAAGTGTTTCATCTGTTTCATTTGAACTGTAACCATGCCATTTCCTTGTACTGTACATCATTCAGTCTGAGCTACCTAGAATTTAAGGTACAAATATGGGGCTTTATGCATGTTTGCTGCAGTTTCTGGAGTACAGAAACACTGAAGAGAAGCCCAGCAGCCTATTTTCTTCAAACATAAGCTGATTTATGCTGGTAGCTCATACATGAGGATTGCTTAATGGTGCATCCAAATCTTTTCAAAACAGGTGCAAGATTGGCAGCCAAATGTGTGAATGATTTTGGGTTGGGGTACAGGCAGGTGACCAAAACTATTCATTGTGTGACAGTTACCTTCTGCCTCATTTATATATTGATTTCTGCCTGAACTACTTCTAGACAAAAGCAGCTGCAATTGTGTGCATTTGCATTGTACATTGTGGAGGCTGGCTCCACTTCTTGTCAGGTTTTCTAGAGACCACTCAGCCTGAGTATGCATTTTATTTAAAGCAGTCATTAATGCAGATGGAGAATGAACTTAGAATGGCATCTGGCACACCGGAAAGCAGATTCTGTGCAGAATCTAGCACTTTAGACACTTTAGATTCCTCTGGGACAACTGCAACATCTTTGAGTAATCACTGCATTGTCAAGCTGTGGATCATAGGTTAATTGGAAAGTTTGCTAATGCAATAATTGTACCAAGGCTATCTACAGAACAGTTCTAAGGGATTGTTTTCAAAATAGGTTGTAGATTTTAGGAGTTCTTTATTTTTTATTCTGATTAATTAAACAGACCAAAAGCCCATCAAATTAAGTGAGAATTAAACATGAGTTTCTTCTCTGCAAAGAAGAAAAACACAATAGAACTGAGCTCAATGGCAATTCAAATCACAGGTAAAAACTAAGGTGTTGTCCTCAGGGGATTTTCTTCATGTATTAGGCAGCCAAATGGTTTAACAAGTTCTGATATGTGTGTTAGTGCCAGATACCTGCACAGCTGGCATGCTTGCAAACAAGCAGGTGCTTTTCTTCCACTGGGTTCATTTAATAAGAATAGTAAAAGAGAATACTTTCAGACTTGAGCTTTTGAGGTGCAAAGGACCAACAAATAATGATGACCTCCTTGTAGGAGAGCTTCTTCACTTTTCTGTGGTGAGTAGCTTTCCTCTTACTGGAGTTGAGTTGCTGCAAGAGAGCACAGGTTTCTCCAGCCAGCTCAGCAGACCAGTGCTGAATGCTGCTTTCTAGCATGTCAGGAGCTACAGGGTTTGTTCTGCCCGTTCTGACAATAATTACCAGCAACTAAGTGTAAATGCAATGAAATTTGACCAATATGCAAGAAAAAGAGAGTACAATTGTGTTTGATTCAGAAATAAGTCTTTATTTAGACCCACTTCTACTGCAAAAGCGATTACCTGAGCATGAAACAGCTAATTTTCTGGGCTTTGATTATTAGAGAGACTGGAAAGTGCACAGCATATTGAAAAATATTAAATTACAAGACCATACAATAGTAATCTTGTTTCCATTTTAATGTAAAAAAAAGTGGCTGAAGGCAAGGAGCAGACATCATCATAGCTACCAGACTCTCACTGTAGAGTCTCAGGCTATCATTTGAAGCTGTGAATTCTTAAACATCTTCCGTGACAGACAAAAAACCTGAATGTCTGAGGGCCTCAAACTCCTTCCTTTGTAGGAAAGATAGATTTATCTGAAGAAGATTTTCATGTCAAATTTGACTAATAGCATGTCAAATAGGCATGGCACACTGGCCAAAAGTAGAGAAAATCAAATCTACCTCCCTGACGGTGGTGTGCTACAGGCTCCTCTCTGCTCTCATTCTTACACAGTAAACCAGGATTCTGCTTAGCAAGACATTTTGGAATTTATTACAAAATTCTTGTACAGTGTTGTAATAGAACATCCATTTCACAGTGCTTCCTTCTTCCAGTCATTATTCTACAACTGAAAGTGTTTTCATCAAGGATAGCTCAAAGGCCTCTGGCAACAGAAACAGCAAGGGAAGGAGGAGAAACTGAGTACAGAGGCTTCTTTTCCACAGATGTGTCCATGACAATGACATCAATGGATATACCTAGGCAGCCTACATATCCCAGCCTTGATTTTTATTCCCACTGGTTTGGTGCAGAAGGACTGATCAGTAGAAAACCTTCGATGTAGGGTTGGTGCAGAGCTTTATTTCTAGCTGTGTTTGCAAAACCAGGCAGTTCCTCACAAGCGTGTACTGAGAGAAGGGAGTCCAAACCCGCCCCCAGCAGCAGAGAGGCCCTGGGAAGACCCTACATGACTCTGCGCAATGTCTGGGGAAAGCTCACTCATTCCCTCTGACTTCTGAGGTTGTGCATATGGAAAAGAACAAGGTTTTAATTGTAATCTATTGCAGCAGTCAAAATAGCTGGACAATTAAGTCTGGGATCCCTTCTGTAAATCACAGCAGGAACTTTATCTATCTCTTTCTTAAGTGTCTAAAAATACAGTGCAGACTCTGGCCTACTCCATCCCCTTTGGGCTCCTGCAAAGAACAGACACTGAAAAATGGATCAACTTCTCTGGAGAAGGGTGTCACCACAGGAAGCTTGCAGTAGGCATAAATGTCCTGTAGCTTACCTACAGCACAACGTCTGTACCTGAGGCTGGGAAACCAGGATGGGGCTGTGCTGCATACCAGGAAAGCCCCACTGGCATCAAATATGAGCAGAACTTTCTCTGTTTTATACCTGAAACCAGTCCTGCATCCTGTGGGCAGAAAGAAGTATGGCCAGTCAGAAAAAATACTAATGCCTCGTCTTCTAGATTAATTTTTGCTTGGTAATTTGTTTTGGTAATTATATTAAAAAAATAAATATTATAGCAATTATTACAGTTATACCTTTAAAATAACAATATTTTGTTATAATTTTTTGTTGGTGTTTTTTTGTTTTGTTTTGTGTTTGTTTTTTTTTTTTTGTTCTTATTGTAGAAATAGTGTTTGATTGTTCATTTTTGTGTTCAGGGCTTTTTAAAAAGTGATAAAGCCATTCAAACAGGGATTCTATTTATGGTTTTACCTGTCTCCTATCTAATGTAATAAATTAATTAGGATTTTGAGTAGGAAAAAATATATTTCATACATATATATGTGTGTGTATATATGTATTCAAATATAAGTCATTTCAGCAACCATATAACTCTATTCTAATTTTTCACTACTCTACTGGTAAAAATAAGGTTGAAAATTTATTACAAGAACCATATGAAAGCAATAAAATAAAGTAAAATGATCGTAAAAGCAATCATATCTTTTATAGAAAATAGGAGTATAAAATCACTTTGTGTGAGGCTTCTTTACCACCAAGCAATTTATCATTTAAGCAAAGACAACATTCTGCTGTGTTTAAGCATCTACTCTGTTTAACTTCTTGCAACCCATATGGGAATGGGAATAGGTTTTACTATATTCAATTCAAAAAGCTTTACTCATTACTGGTCATGCCAGCACAATCTTTTAGTGCCAGTGGTAGAGAAATTTGTTGGTTCTGATAAGTTTTCAAGTGTTCTCTCTTTCCTTTTACATTATGCAGTTTCAGGCTTTTTGCATAATCCTTCCTTTTGCTGAAAAAAATCTCAGTTCCTTAATACTCTAGGACTACCTTATTGGCCAAACTTTTGGGAAGTGCTCAGACTTAATGCATAAACCCCACAATTCAGAAGGTATAAACAAATTTAATGCTACACTGCTTTAGAGAGACTTTAAATTAATTTGACCAAGATAATATTTCAGATGTTTCTCCTTAAGATGCAACTTGGAGTTCATACTCTTCACAAAACACTGTGTGTGACCTATGCTCCTTTTATTCACCTTCTATAATCCTTGATATATAGCATTATTTGATTTACATTACAGGGAAGTCCTATGAGCATCTTTGGGCAGTAAATTTAAATTAGATCAGCCATGTTTTTCCAGTTTATTTCCCCTGTTTTATTACAGGATACTAAACAATCAAACATTATTATCTAGCATCCAATGCCTTATCCTGTAACTCCATCCTAAAAATATGTTTGTTAACCAAAGTGGAATTCTTCTGTAGGCACATGCATAAGCTCTGTGAAATACAGCATTGCATCTTCAGAGGCCACTGCACCCTTCTGAGTAATTTTTGTGCAATATAGTTGAAGAGAATTTTTTCTGTCCAAGCTCTACTCTTGTAATAGCACGTGTTGGTGTTTTAAAAATGCATATAACTCTTCATTTGGCAGGCTAATAAAGTGCAGAGCTAAAACACTCTTGAATTTTTTAATTTTACTACTTTTAGTGGACTACAATTCTGTTTATTACTAAGCTAATTGTACATTATTCTCTCCAGTTAGAGAATAGTTTAGTAATAAACAGTACTGCAGACCATTCATTGTACATTTCATTTTTAAAGTTGCAGTCTGTGACAAAATAGAAGGAAGGAGTTGTCACTCTTAACTTGAATTTAGTACTCTTAGATGCTGTAAAACTGTTACTGGGATGGGGAGATAAGTGAGCACAGGAGGAAGTAAAGCAAAAGGAACCCGGGGTGCACAACCTTTCATTTTTCATCAAAAAGAAGTAACTGTTGTTCACATAAAAACAGACTGCTTTAAGGGTATGAATATCAGTCCTAAGAAAATTGTAGAAATGTCATGCTGGAGCATACCTTCTCTGAAGCTGAACATTACAGAAAGTGTTTTCTCCCTTTGCTAATTTTCTTAGCTCTTGGCTGTCTTCCCAGGCAGTAGTTTCTCAGGCTGGTGTGTTGTGATCTAAATGCTAGGCTGGGTTATAAGCTAACTTGAAATCCTAAGTAAAAGCCTGTGCTTTAAAGTCAGCCTTTCCTACCTATTAAAGGTACTGTTTCTCCTAAACAATCTGTGAATTTGCTCACAGCAGTCACCCTGTTTCTCTGTGCAATTACTCTGCTGGTGTTCCAAGAGACCTATGTGCAGTACTGAGATCCTTCACTCCTCACCAAACTCCCTTTTGGCATCTCTGGAAATTTTACTTCTCTAAGGACTGTGGGTTCAAAACCTTCACAGTCAGATTTTTTCCCTGCCAAACCGTCATGTCTGATAACCTGAATACAATTTCTTCCAGACAGTCTCAGCAGAGTGTAAGCAAGTGCCTGCTTGTCTTTTTTGTCTTTTTTTTTTCCCATAAAAACAGTCATAATAAAACACCACAGTAAATCTGGACTTATTCCACTGCCTTTGAAGGAGCTAATCTGCATTTACCCCTGCATTACTGAACTGAAATCCAGCTCAGTGGGACTACTTGTGTGCAAAATTTGTTCCTTGTAAAATCTCATAAAATTGTTTAACAGCTACCACATAAATAGGAATGAAAACATAATCCTGAGCTGAAATCTAAGCAATTTATATTTTTTAGCATCATGCTGTAGAGCAGGAAAATGATTTCATGACAGTAGCTAGGTCAGCTCTCAAAAATAAAGTTTAAGCTTGGGTTTCCCACACCAATCAAGCTGCATTAGCATTAACAACTGCTGGTTTTTCCCCTCTACCCCTTCCCCCCAAGCCTGGTATATTGATGGAGCAGAAGGAGATAAAGAATTGGACTGTCTGGTATAAACAAACAAAACAATTGATGCCTCTGCAAAAGTTTGAAAGGGACATTGCTTCATCTTCCTCAGCAGACAGAGCACAACTCCAAAAACAGATCAAAGGATTTGGTGGAAGGTTCAAAGGGAAAAGACAATGATTTTCTCCATTTAATTTTTAGCTTTTAATCCTTTCTTCTTTCTTTATTCTGCTATCTCTCTTTTCTCCCCATTAGTGAGTTAGTTCTGGAAAAATGCCCTTCTGTTGAGGTCTTAACTGAAGGACAAAACCTGACAAGTCAAAGGTCAAAACTCATTCAGCTCTTTTCTTATCAAGTCTTTTGTCTGGAACCAAAAATATTATTTTCCTATTATTTGAGAGTCTATCTGTTGTCTCTTCCACCAGTTTCTGGGACACTTGTATTTTGGATGCTTGTCAAAACCTGCTTCTCTCTCTTGCAACTGAGAGCATGGCAGTTCCCAAGCCTTGCTGATAGGGACATGTATTCAATTTAATCTGCAAAACTTTACGTAGGTAGGAGAGCTCCTAAATCACTGTTGTGGTGAGTTTGCAGCAGCACCAGGTAAAAGGCACAGGGAACTAATGACAGCACAAACTGGGAATGGCAATTAGACATCTTAGAAAATAAATAGGAGACAGCAGTAATATAGGTAAAAAATGGATATAGGACCAGAACCCCTTAACAAGCCTGACAGTTACATCTCTGCCTGTAAACAACAAACCAATTAGTCAAAGCAACCATTAAAAGAACAGCTAAAAGCTTAGAACTTACTGACAAAGGCAGAGGATGATCAACTATTTTAGTCTTGGAAAGCAGACTCCTCTTTATTTCAGTGTCAGTCAGACTTACTTTTGTTTTCAGTATTCTCGAAGCAAATTAGAGAATACTGAAAACAAAACACAAGGTTTCAACTCCTTGATCAGGAACTACTGGGGTTAGAATATGTAAGAGGAAATTAAATTATCACAAAGCAGCAAGAGAAAGCTTTTTTTATTTTCTGATTTTTTTGGATTTTTTTTTTTAGTCTATGTAACACTACAATGTAAATTAAAAAAAAAAGTTTATCTGGATTAACAGGCTGAGCATGGGATGTTTAAGGACAGCTCTAGGTGGCAAGCAGACTACCTTACGTGCCTTTTCTGGTAGGTGGTAAGCTTGGTCATCAAGTCAAGTCTTGCAGGAATGCTGGAGGGACTTCAGGGAGAGCAGCTGTTTGGGATCCCTGTCTGGTGGCCAGAGGAAGAAACACAAAGGAAAGTCTATGAGCAGCAGATAGCGATGAAATGGGACAGTCTGAGGCTTCAGGTGTCTTGCGTGGCGTTTGGGGTGGCATGAGGGAACATTTCTTTGAGCCCTAGAAGAGTTGTCCACAAGAGAATAAGGAAGCTTTGGGGTAAATGTTCCCATGCATGTTTAGGCCAGTACCAGCACAAGTTCCCATGGCTGGTTTATGGGACAACATGTGGTGTCAGATGTCGGTCACCATCAGCCCACAAGTGCTGCCTCTTTGGTTTGCTGGTTTTTCTGAAGTTATTCATGCCCTTCAGTGGAAAGGTGATTTCTGCCTCATATGCACTGTGGGGAGGTTTCTTTTGGTTAAGTTGGCTAAGGGCTCAGCATTGAGTCAAATCTGTCCTGAGCTGTGGCTTTGAAAGGAAAAGAAAGGCAACACCAAAGAGGAAGTAGACAAAATGCTACAGCTTGTACTACTTTCAGAAAACAAGAAGTAAATCCATTTACACAAATGCTAACCAGGTGCTGAGCAAATACAGAAACCTACTCAAATCTAATGGTGTCCTTTAATGCCCTGTTTGCACTGTCAATAAAAAGAGTTGAGCAATGGAGACCAGGATTTCTCTTCTCCACAGAGACTACAGTGAACAAAACAGTCTCCATTTACCTAAGCTCTCCCAAAAGACTTCAGCTAATAAAAGCCCTCAGCATTCTGTGTTTGTATTTATTTCTTCACATTCCCTAAAATCCTACAATTTATGGAATAGGAGGCTGCTACTTGGCACACATCTCCCCTTACAATCTGCTCTGCACAAGGCTATTTCAGTAAATAATACAAAGGAGAGAAGATCCCTTCTCTTAGCGGCTGCTTGGGCCCAGGTTAACTGTATAAAACATACAAGCCCACCACAGAAAGTAAAATCTTGCCAGAAACAGGCTGGACCTATCTAAATTCTGAGTGTTTTTTTTCCTACAGTCACTTTGTTAAGAGTAACCAGCTGTTCAAATGAAAGTCTTGTTACTTAGTGGGGAGAAAGAAGCATTTATCTACTACTATCAAATAATGAAGATTTGACAACAAAATTGAACTATAAAAAGATGCTAAATATACAGATTATCTTGACAGCCTTCCTAAGATTTATTCTCCTTCCTAAAATTTATTCTCCTTCCTAAAATTAACTGCTAAGAATGTGATTATGTTCTAGGTACATGACCAGTTGCAGAAGGAGAAATATTGTTGCCTGTGAGCTATAAAAATCCAGGGATTTTTATGCTTCACAGAGGAAGTAAATGCTACTGACTTATGTGCCAGCTGAGAAGAGGGGAGTGAGTCAGTGCATTGGAGGAATGGACCTCCTCTCTCCATCATTCTGAGCCTGAGGATGATGGGTGCAAGGTTAGAAATAAGCAAAAGCTTCCCATTTCTTGCTTCTGTAAAAGGAAGGCAGTCCTGTGGCTCACTTAAGGAGCTATTATTAATAAAAACACCCCTGTGAAAGACCAGAGTATTTGGTCATGATAATCTATACTTCAGCAGAGTATGGAAATTACTGTAGTAGAGAAGGTTTTAAATAAAATGAAAAACCTTATTATAAATTATTGTTAGAAGTTTTGGTGCTCAAAAAACAGTCCTTACTGTTTACATTCCAACGAGCCAGAATTAGTTGCCTTCCCTGTAGGCAGTTTAAGTTGAAAGGGCAAGGATTCCATAAACATTGTGACTGAACTGCCCTTTAACATCTCAGAGATGGTGACTGAGAATAAAGGCACTTTGAAAGAAGTGTCTAGGGGATGTGAATGCTTTCACTGCCCCTGTGGAGTCTCAAAGCCTGCTACCAGCATCCTTTATTAACATTGATGAATGACTGAATACAATGTTTATCAATCTGAAATAGAAAAAAGCATGAAAATGCACACTGGTACTATTGCCTGCTGACACATTCAGGTACTATGGTCCCAATTTTCAGTACCTGCATGTAGCTTCCTACTGTTGCATTCTTTCGTCTTAGGCCAGCCATGTCACACATTCCTGAGCCATCTTTTAGTGCAGTTTTCAGACTGTCCTAGCACCAAGCTGCAGCTAAAGGCATCAACAGAAACAAGGACAGGCATGCCCTGAAGTCCTAGCTGTGCCATGCGACACTCAGTTGCACTCCTGGAGTCCTATTAATGGCTATGTTACCTGTCCTAAACCATGGAGAAGTCATGTCCTATATAGCCAAAAAGTTATTGGAACAACTCATGCCCATGATGTAGGATCTAGCAGGCAAATATAATCATTTTTATAGCTTAATTTCAGTAAGTGACCCTAAACTGATTGCCTTTTCACCCCTATAATCTAATTTAGGAGTTAGGCACTGCCACCATCGCAGTATTGGCAGGATCATCTGGAAAGGACAAGCTGTGAAGTAAGAGACATGGGTGCAAGAGCTTGTGCAGCAATATACCCATGGCAGACTTGTGGTACTGTGGTGACTGGGGAGAGCCAACCTGGGGGGAGGGGGGGGGGGGGGGCACAGACCAGTGGAGGAAGGAGGGAAGGAGGGACAAGGTTGACCTGAAAGCTAGCTGGGAAAGCTCAGTGACTTTGGCTTTTCCATCAGAAATTACTAAAACTTGAAATATTTTACTTTGCTGCTAGGGGAAGGAAGACACCTCCCAACAGCCAGGGTGCAGAGTACCCATTGTATCAGGAAATGACTGGCTGACGTAAGCCTGTGTTTTTCCAGCAGGATTTAAAAGCACATTTGACTTTGACTCACTATTTGATCGTTCAGTTGTCAGATTATAAATGCGTGAACTGCTATGAGGTGGGCAATGCTAGCCTGACCCAAGCTGATCTGAGCTGTATCTCAACCTGCTTGTAAATACCCTTTCTGAACTTCATTATTCAGGGTCATACGTCAGAGGTGTCCTCTGAGAGTGCCAAGTAAAATTCTTACATGTTCTTCATCCACATTGTTCATGGAAGGCCTTTAAAGTAGCTGGAGAGGCAGGTTATGCTTACTTCTGCATTTAAAAGAGAAGTAAATGCAAGTAACAATTCGGGCAATGCTCCGAGACAGGCCAGTGCCCCTCAAAAGGGCATCCTGCTCTTTCACATTAATGTGCACCTATGCTCAGTGAGAAAGAGCAGCGACTGCCAAAAGTCATGGAGGTGGTCTTTCTGATATTATTAGAACAGGAGAGACCCTTAAGCCGTTCATTTGATTTAGGCTGATGGCCAAGGCCAACCTTTCACCAGATTCCCTGTCAACCAGATGAAAATGGTGGTGTATCTCGAAAATTGTGCTGCATCTCAAATCCTCACCCATTTAGCTCTCCAGAACCAGAGGACTTTTGATACACCTACCAGATAAGAACCCAGTAGTTTCAAAATCAGAGCTTCCTCTGCCTTTATACCGACTGTATCTATTAAGGCACAAACTCTAAAACCTTGACCATCAAAGAAAATCCATGCCATTCTGCATTAGAGAAAGGATGGAGAAGGAAGCACATTTTACACACTCGCAACAATATTTAACAGGCTCTTCTTAAATTTACACGTCCTGATTACTGTGACCTCTATAATAACTTACATTCCAGTTCTTCCAATTTCAGCAGGAGTGAAACATGCCAAAGGAAATAGAGGCTTCAGGAAGTTATTCATAAATTGGTCTCATTATTTGTATCTGTTGAGGCTTGTTCTTTAAAGTTGTACGTTTGTTTTTGAAATTCAGCATATAAATATCTGCTAAGTGCCATCCCACTTACCAAGTTTACCATGTCTGGTAAACACAAGGGAGGGGAAAGTGGTGGGTTCATTGTGCTGCATCTCTGAACATTAAGAGGAGAGATAATTTTACACCTGAAGCTTTCTGCAGTTCAGAAGACATGACCCAGATTGAATGTCCTTACATTCAAAAAGCAAACTTGTGGATTTCTATGAAATATTTTTAGAATATTTCCTATCTCCCTTTGCTGTTTTGAATCCTTTTTTAAACCTCCTTGTTCTCTGGTTAAGTTAGATGTCAGCCAGCTTCACTAGAATTCTTGACATGTTTCTCTAAAGTGACCTTTATCTTACACTGAACAAAAAGATTCAGAGAGTAAATATAAGGTCTTCCTTACTATTTCCATGTTTATCTTGCTGCAGGCTGCATCTGATCCCAAAACTGACACCACCCTCACTTCACAGGAATTTTTCTTATTTAGAGAAAAGGCAAGTAAAACAGCACAGCAGAATCAAGTCATAACAGATACTGATTGCACACTGTCTCTCAATCAGTAATGAATTACTTCCTTGGTGCTATGAGAAAGGGACATCAAGTTGCTGAAGGTGCCTGATTTCAAAAGAAACCAACTAAAGGACATATTGAAATTATTTGCTGAAAATGACACAGAAAGGGAAAAAACCCAAAGAAACCACCAAACCCAAAACCAAATCCAACAAACAAAACCAACCCACTACCACCCTGCAAAAAAAAAAAAAAAAAAAAAAAAAAAAAAAGCCAGGAATTTGTATGGCTAATAGTTGCTTTTATTTTTTACACTACAGAGTGTAGGCCATTTTAGAGGCTAGAAATTGAAGCTAGAATAACTGAGAGTAAATTATCAACTACTATGACTTCCAGATCATCTCATATGACACCCGCAGACCATGAACCTTAGCAACCCTGCAGAGCCATGAACAAGGGCTTTACTTTTACCCTAGTTCACCTCTCTGGGACTCTCTCAGCATGCAGGTGCTGCTGGGAAAGCTCTTGCAGGCCACAAAGCTTGGGCTCATGCCCCACAAATAGCTTTTGCAGTGGGATCCTCTGGCCCTGTAGGTCAGACAGTAACCAAAGGAAGAGAAAGCATCTGTCCCAAAGTCTCCAACCATCTACTGTCTTTTATTTTGGAGCGATGTAATGAAGCGGAACTGCTGGATCTTACAGTGTGTCAAACATGGAGTGGCTACAGTACAGTGGGAGTTTCATTGTGCCACACGTGTAGCAAAGTTCTGCAAAAGGCCTGTTCTTGTACTAGCTAAAGTGATGACTCTTTCACCACAGAGAGTAGCAGGATGGAGACCAGCCTCTGTGTTTGTAACTTTTGGATTCTTCCTGCTGAAATAGGCCACATTCTGACAGTGTTGTCATTTTTTATTAATCACAGGTAACATAATTCTGGTCACTGCTATAGGCTGTTTTGTCGCTATATATAATCTTGCAACTTTCACAAAATTTTTGCAAAGCAAAATGAGAATGAGGAACTAATCCCCTTCAAAATGTCTTAGGGTTTTGAGGAAGAGAGCTATATCTATGTGTCTAGAGGCTAATTGTTCAAGTCCCAGCTGTTCTGCCAACTGTAGTTACTATTTCTCTGCCCTTCACAACCCAACACATTACATCCAATTGCACAGTATCTATTATTCCCCAGTTCTGCAGAAAAAGGACTTCTAAGAGTGATTTGGACAGCACTGAAACCAGGACTCACAGGCCAGTTGTCGTGGTTTGACATGGAAGTGAATTTTTCAGGAAGTTGGGTCAAACCAATCAGTGGTCAGGTTTGGATATTGGCACCTGGAGTGACCACAGAAGGTATGGATACGCCTCTGAGAACACAGGGGGTTAAAAGCAGGAACTCCCAGCAGCTCGCTCTCTTTGGTTCCGGTCAGGGTGCTGTGCAGATCTCCCCTGCCCAGCCACGGGCTGGGCGGGGGAGGGGAAGCCATGTGGCCTGGTCGAGGTGAGCTGAGGGGTAGAAGGACTGGAACCGAGCCAGCTCCTGTGGACGGAAGGGTGGAGAGAAGCAGAGATGCCTTGTCATCCCTCCCCCCCCCCCCCCACAACACCCAGAGGGATGAGACAGAGAGTCCAGACGGCACCTGTAACTTTGCCGGTGGAGGAGAAGGAGAGGTGGGGGAAGGTGCCCAGCCTTGGCCTTGGGAATCGGATTGTGGGCAGAGATTTCAGCTGTCCAGGGAGTCTGAACTTTTAACCTTTTCCTGGGAAATGAAGGCTTTGTAAAATATTACTCCTCCTTGATTTGAAGTAGAAGAGAGACAGTCTGGGATCCGAGATGATTGAAGAGGAAATTTTTGAGTTGGGAGGAGATGATGGAGTGGCTTGTGGCTGGACTTTTCTTGTCAGCCATAGACTGAACCAAATTCTCCTGACAGAGGCTGCCCTCAGGGGGGTGCGTTGGTGTGCCAAGAGACCTGTTTCAGTGACTACCAACAGAGGAGTGGAGAGAACAGAGGAGAGTTGAAGAAGGTGTGGAGAGGCCCTCTGTCTTCGAGGAAGAAGACGAGGAGAAGAAGATCTCTGTTCTTGGACCCTCAGCCCCAGGGGAAAATGGGAGGAACTGTAGTCCTGAGATGAGATGCTGAACTGTTGTTTTTCTTTGGTCCTTGGCAAAGCATCCTTAAAGGAGTAGTCTGTCCATGCATGGTGGTGGGAGCACTGTGACATGGAAAGGAGAGTGTCACCATGGCAGATTTTCTCCGGGCGGTTGCCATATGTGACATGGAAACACAAGGGTGGCAATTGGCGTTTCCTGGGGGGTCTGTGGCACAGGAGAGACTCCTGTCTCCCTTGATGGACTGAGTATTTGATTATCTGAAGGGTGGCAACTTGATCAGGATCCTGAGTGGTGTCTCACTTTTGGGTTTGTTTGGAAATTAGGTGGGAGGAGGAGGAGTGTTTTGGAAGGTCTTCATCCAGGATTTAGTGTTTGTAGTTTTTATAGTAGTAGTAGTTTAATAAAGTTCTTTTCTTTGTTATTAAGCTTGGGCCTGCTCTGCTCTGTTCCTGATCACATCTCACAGCAATTATTTAGGAAGGTGTATTTTCATGGGGGCGCTGGCATTGCACCAGTGTCAAACCATGACACCAGTATGGGCTCCTGCACGGACTGAAAGGCCGATTCAGATGCTTCTAGAACAATTTTCTGCCTATGTATTAAATTAATATATGACATCAAGATTTGTGTAACTATATGTTTTACTGCTGTACATTTTTTGCTTTGACTGAAACCATCCAGCTCTTTGAAGATGAGCTGTGGCAGCCTCCTGGCTTCACTGGGACTGTGCTTCTCAGGCTGCAGCATATCCTTCAGTGTTGCACAACCTCGATCAGTACACAAACTGGGGTGCATACTGCTGCTATTGGCAAAGGTGACAAGTGACTAGAATGAAGAAATAGCATTAAGTATCCTTTGAACTGGGCAGTTTCACTTGTATTCCCAGAAACAAGGTGATTGGGACTGTGAAAAATCAAAAAAAGATAAGGACTCAATATAATAAGCCTCTTCCCAGAACACAAAGTGTGGAAAATGAATGATACAGCCTGTCACCTCTTGATACCAAATGAAACTCTGCCTGGCTCAAACAGGGATTAAAATTTATTCCCAGCTAATTGATGTTTGGAGTCAGTACACTAGATTAATTAGTCTCAGCTCCAGCTTCTGCTTCATGTGTTTGCATGCTTTGAGGTATTTTTTTGGGTCAGACAGAAACTCTCACTGTGTGCTTGTGCAATGCCAAGCACAAGAGAGTGCAGAGGCTCCCAGAAAGCTCCTGGTAGTAAATTCACCATTGGGACTGCAGCCAGCTCAGTCTCAATTCAAAATACTGGCAAACTTATTAAAACTTTACCTCACAGGGTCAGGCTGGTGGGAGTGCACAGAGCAGCAGACAGACAAAAAAACAGGGATTATTATAATTTAATGTTGTGGGCTTTGGTTTAGTTTTGTGGTAATCAACATTTTCCTGCTGGTGGTGGTGTTGGTGGTGTCTATCATGATCAAGCATATCACTTGTCCCAAAGCTCAGCAAAATCAAATGTAATGACAACTGATCAAAACTGTAGAAAAGGAAATAAATTTAAAGAGGCATCCCAGAGAATTTCAGTAGCTGTTATGCCTTCCCATTTCCATATTTCTTCTTTCTCAAGTAGTGGTGCCTGGAAAATACAGTAGTTTAATTCCAAGCTGGAAGAAAATGCATATTGTGATCTTTTCAATTAATCAAAATTTTTGTAACACAAATCCACAGTCAAAATATGTCAATGAATTATAAATGTTTCCATTCTGTTAATTTATGCAAAGACTTTTTAAAAAGGAGCAAAACCCAAGACACTGCATTCTACAGCTGTTCAACAAGACATGTAAGTGTTTTCCAAAATAATTTTCCTCACTTTAAAATAAAGTTTCTTCAAAGTAGAAGATAAAATGAGGATGGGAGAAGAACTACCAGACAGATTTTTTTCTTTACAAAAACTGCTTCAATAAAACATTTTTTTATTAGCTTTGAGTATGCATGCTTCTTTAAAGTTATCTGGAGAAAAAAGATGGACGTCAGAAGGACTGAATGATATTAGAATAGGATTCCAGTAAAATAAGTACAAGAGGCAGTTCTTTCTGATTTACTTAGTATCCTTCTTCCCTTTGGGGGACTGTTTACCCCCAACCAAAACAACCATCTCAGCTCATGAGAAATTCAAGACAAGCTGCTGTAACAAACTGCCAATTGCAATTCAGACGGGATTTAATCCGACTCCAAAAAGCAGCAGTCATAAAAGTTTTACATTGCAAAATACACCCTGTTACTGTACTTTAGGGTTTCATACTATTCCTGCTATTTCTTCCATTACCAGTCCTCAGTACACCAATTCTGTCTCAACAGCCTGCAAGTAAAGTCTCTTTCAGAATATCTGCATTGCACTGAAAGTGTTTCCAGAGCAAAAATCATATCATTCTGGGCATGGAATCTGTGAAGTGCTTCCCCCTGCACAATTCCATCTTTGGCCATTACACAGACATGTTCCCAAGCTTCCTTTAACATAGTAGAGGGAGCCAGTTAGGATGAAATGGACAACTGATACCACCTGAAGCCACCCTCCCATGTCCTCAGAAGGTCACTGTACTCAAGAGGCATACTTGAGTTGTGTCCTCAGACATTCTTTGTATTCACTAGGGTTATATTTTTCCTGTAACATTTCTTTGAATATTGAAGAGTGAATATTGACAACTTTATCTCACTGTAAAACTTAAAAAGATGGGGCTGTAGGCACATATCTGTACTGTGTGTGCCGTAATCCTACAGGCAACACATAAAGGTGGTCCCAGCAGCAGCAGCTGGCTTTGAAAAGAAGGCTTGGCAGGGAAGTACTCAGTAGGAGTTTAGTTGTCTGTATTGAAGGCAGGAAAATGTGACTGTAGGCAACTGCAGATAAGCTGGACTGAATGGGTCATGGACTAAGAATTATTGGCAGAGTCCAAAAATAAATTTGATGGAGCAAAATACTCGAAGGTTTACAAACTGCCTCATAAAACTTTAATTTTTAGAGTCACTCCTCACTACACTCAAAAACATAAGAAGGACAAGAAGAAAGAGTGAGGTTTTGTTTCAGTCTCTCACCCCTTGAAATCCGTGGAGCAAAACACAAATATTTTTCTCCACTCTTTTGAGGTTAGGAAAGGGAGAAAGGGGTATTTGAGCATTCTCACTCCAGTACCAGCTTTTCTAACAGCTAATGTATAATACAAAGTTTATCCTGACAAGTCATTTGAATATTGCTCTCTGAAAGCATGAAATACTGCAGTTAAACCTACAGCACCGATAACATTGCTGTGTGTGCTGGAGCCAATTCCCAGCTGCCAGAAGCTCTTCTAGGAGGTGCTCCTTCACAGTATTTATAAACACCTACACACACCATTGAAGAGGATTACAGAGATTTATTAAAGGGGAAAAAAAGGCCTACAAAACTGAGCATTTTCTTATTAGATATGGTAGGGTTTTTGCCTTCTGGGATTTTCATTTCTGGCAGAAATAGAAATATGGTAAACACGCTTTCTTGGTTAATTGACTTGCAGCTGCTGGCAGATAAACTCACTTTATTTCACCCATCTGTTCTATCACCTATTACACTTAGAACAGCTATGTTCCATATGATTTAAGGACATTTCAAAATATTTCCTTATACTGATATTTTGTACTTCACATTTGGTGGTAAAACAGCAACATGGAACATTGGCTAATAAGTATTGTTTAATTCTCAAATGGATTTAGTAAATCACTCTTCTACTATGGTTTTTCAGCAGACACAAATAGAAAGAACAAGGGAAACTACATGAGACATTTGTAATAAAATAAACCAAATTACTATCATTTAAAATGCTTATATAATACTAACACAGCATTTGATTGTGACTGATAAGGAACAAATTAGTTGCAACAAAATTTTTGAAACCTCAAGAGATCATAAAAATGATCCTTTGTATACAAAAGTCTAACCACATCACATAAAAGTGATTGTAGTGGTAAAATTAAATACATGACAGATGATTTTTTAATACGTATGTTATTTGCCACTAAGCACTTGATCAACACCGTGTGGTAATACCAAACTGCTGCAGGATTGGGACGTAACTGCTATTTGTTTATATCTACATTTACAGAACAAAAAGTAGTCCCTGTCTCACCCAAAATCTTGCTGCTGGGTCAGTCCTTGAGGCTTCTGACATAGGGTCAGGATTTTCCTGTTGGAGGAAAGGTTCCTATCACCAAGGTATTTTCCACTTGTAATTACATACATGAATCTGGATTTGCTAAATAATAGGGCTTCAATAACTGTTCATAAAATAAAAATATAGCTGTATTTAAAAAAATTCTCTACAACTTTCTACTTCTGTCTTGTGTCTTCTACTTGGGAACCTCACTATGTTAAAGCATCACCTTTAGGGCCTATGTTAATAGGAACCATTTCAAATGACACACCAAAAGTTAAATTTACAAACACCCAGCCACTCTGTCACATAAAAGAGACCTTCATGATTTTTTTAACATGGCAATTATCCATAAGAGCCTCTGAAACATGTGCAGAACCAATTAATTTCAATATGAACCTTATTGTCCCAAAAAGATATATAACAGATACATTAGTTTATGAATTAAAAATATTTCTCATTTTCTACCTCCCCTGTCTCCTGCCACCTGAATTACAGGTGAACCCTATGGATCATGAAAATTTAGTTAGGTTAATCCTTATGCACGTTGGCCAGTAAATGGAGTTTGAAGGCTAAAACATCTTGCATGGGAAGTTGATAGAACTGGGAGAAGCAGGTGAACTGCACTTTTCTCTGCTGAGGTTCAAAATAATATGTTGTTTGTACTCTTAGAAATGTAATGGCATAAGCAGCACTTGATTTGATTTACTTTTAATGGAGGACACAACACAAACTGACTCATGTATTATAAGAATGCACACACTCCCTTTTGTTTTTACAGCACTCACTTGCAAGGATATGCTAAAGGAAATTCCTTTTTTTATATTATATATACAAAACCAGTATCTTTGGTTTGTTATCACAAAGAACTGTAGAAACACAACTCTTTCCCATTATAAAAATATGTCTACTTTGCCAATGTTAAATAATTTCTGGCTTGGTTCTCTGAAAATGTGATTACAAAAATAGTCCCTACTTCAGCAACAAATCCACTCGAAGTGTGTCCACTCTCAGAGTCACATTTTAGTGATAAAAGCAAATTTTCTTCCTGTCAGCCTCTAGAGCTGTAACAGGTAAGAGCCCATGCTCAGGAATCCAAGGATGGAAGTCAGACATATTGTTAAATGAAATAGTAAAGGGTGGTGCCTGCAGGGTGCCAAGATCCCTGTATTCCCAGCCCATGGCAGTGGTAGTGCAGGGGCTCTGTGGAGCAGGGTGTTACTCAGAGACTTTATATCTTTGACTGTCATTTGTTATCAAGCAGAGATATGTGAAGCTGAGATTCTGGTATGAAGGCTACTTCTCCACACAGTCTCAGGATCAAAGTATCCTTGTTTACCTCTGATTTTATGTGCTATTTTTTCATGGCTGTTAATCAAACACAGCCGCTCCTGTCTGTGCAAAGAGAACTAGAGCTCCAGGGCTAAATGTGTATGAATTTTAGTAGCTTCTAAAAAAAGTATGTAAGAACTTCCCTTAATAAGAGAACAATTACAGTACAGGACTGCAGGGCCTTCCTAAAAGAATCTACAGCAGCAAGGGAGAAAGGAGCCCTCTCTACCAAGATGGAGCTCTGGAGGGAGAGTGGCCACAGGACCTCTTCATTTAATGCTTCTTAGCCTCCAAAATTCCCTCCAAAATTACAAACTGAAGAACAATTTAAAAAGTTACAGAGCTATGGCAAATCTCTCTGCCCCTAGACACGAATGCCCTTATTCTCCTGTTGGTTAGTCAGGTGAGACAAAATATTCACCATTACCTGTAAAATCTGAGTCCACCTATAGTCAGCAGAACTCTCACTGGTTTTGATGAGTTCTGGGTTAAGTTTTGACCACAAATTTCAATATCTGGTCTTAGCACGAGCCAACCATACAACTTGGAGAGCATAATAATCAGGACAGCTCTTGACTTGCTTTTGAGTCATCACGAGATGGACACCAATACCCTTCCTGATTCAAATAAAGTTGGAGCTCAGTTTCTGTGCAAAGTCACAGAAATAAATGTTTTGCGTTGACACTCTTGTCTTTTCCTTGTGTGCATGCACAGGCCAGGCCAGCTCTGCTGGAAGTACTGCCTGGTGGGGACTGCCCTGAAACATCCTTTGCATCCAACAGAAAGGACACAAGCACAGGGGTCTGGATGAGCGTACACCTTCCTTTCAGAAACTCTTCTTCTGGCAATGGAAATGGAGATCACCCTGAGGAGGGGAAAAGACAGCGCAGTTCCGCTGCCTCTACAGTGATGGCACCAGTTACTGGTTAACCACTAAACCATAAACACAGACAGAGAACCATAAATATAAATATCTGCTGGAAATACTACACTGGAGTTTCATTTTGGTAACTGTCATTTGGCTGTGTTCAACTAAGTAGATTACTTCTAAAATTACTTCTTATAGTCATTTCCCATTGCTTTAAATGCTATCATCCCTCACTCAGGATCAAGGAAGTAATAACCATATGGATAGCAATGCTGTCACAGTTTGTATGGCACAGAGACTTTTCCTATATGGTAGAAGGGAACTATATGTGAATAAGGTAAAGAAGGCACAAGAGAAAGGAAAGAGGGAAGTGATTTAGCAGAACATTTCAAATGTTTTAATAAATCATAAATTTAAACTGAAATGTCACTTTAATAAGCTTCCCTTACAATGATCATTGAATGACAATATATTCTTTGTCTGTCATGAATGTGAAAGGGTGGAATGTTTGCACAGCATGTCTAAGGAAAAATACTGATTGAAGCATAAATAATTTCAATTTTTACTACTACAGGTCTTTTCACATAGTCTCTCTGAGATCAGTATATTTTAGGAAGAAAAATGAAATTATAAAAATGTACAACATACGCAGAGATCTCATTCAGAGTCCTTAAAAATATGAAATCCAGAAAATCCCGGGTTCCTATTACTTTGAAAATGGAAAACTTTATGCTCTACTGATTTTTTAATGCAGCAGATCTTGGAGAGAAGATGTAAGTTTATGCCATGCAGAGATGCAAGAAAATATTTTTTGAAGTGGAAGAATCAGATAAATCATGAATCACTAGTGTCACTGCTAAATCTGTGCATGTTATCAGTGCTATTTTTAGTTCACTGATCACTATCCGACCATCCTTGCCCAAGGATTTTAAGCACTGTTTTCAAAGACTCGTAAGCAAACAAGACAATAAAACATGAGAAACCAGCATAATCACCACAGTACTTTCTTGCTTTCTATTCTGCTCTGAACTGTAATTTTCCATTTCGAGCATTATTGCATCCCAAAATTTAGAGTTTTAAGCCAGACACTATTTGCAGATTCAGTTACAAAACAAGTGATTGATGAATGGATGTAAAAATCAATAGGAATGGATATAAGTCACCAGGGTGAAGTTGACTACTGAAGTCACTAAAAAAACTCCATCTAGTTTTTCTTTCACAGAAAATATTCAACCATGCCAAAAGCAGATATTGTTATTAGAACCTTTGCTCTTGTTTTACAGATAACTGTTTGGAAGACAGATTTTAAATGGTCTATTCTTATGCATATTCCTGCTACATTTCAAGATTTTATTCCTATACATCTAGCTTTTAACAGTGTTAAACTCAACAAGGTTCAAGAAAATGCATGCTAAGAAGAATAAACACTTTTTAAAAAATCTCCTTTTGTGCTGCCATTGCATTTCTGTAAGCATTGTGAATCTGAGTCATTTGGACACAACAGTATTTTCTTAAGTATTCTGTAACAGCCCAAGACAGAATAAGAACCGAAGAAAACTGTTTACCGTAGAGAGCAAAACCATCATTGTCTTTTCCCCTTCCTCCTCCCAATTTCTACTTTCTCACTGCAACTCATCAGCTCTTTTATAACCACAGAATCAGAGAGATGTAGGTTAGAAGGGACCTCTGGAGGTGATTTGGTCCATTGCACTAAGTATCACCAATTCTAAGTCAGATCCAGCTTCCAAACTAGATGAAATTTCTGGGGGTTATGGCCAGTCCAATGCTGAATATCTCTAAGGATAGAGATTCCATAAGCTTCCTGGGCAGCCTGATTGAATGATTACCAACCTAACTGTTTTCCTAGAGTTTGTCTGGAATTTTCCTTGCTGTAAGTGGTGCCTTCTTTAAGTCCACACCCTCTTTCAGTTGTCCTCAACAGTGATGGAGGCAAAATCTGGGTACAACATGACCACTTCTGTTACTTTAGACAACCATCATGTTGCAATAGTCCTTGCTGATTGCATTCAGACTTTCTTCCAAAATATATTTTTCAAATACACACGCTCATTTAGGGCTTTAAGTCACCTGAGGCTTTGCTGACATGGGCTTCATGATGGCATGTTGGAATCTTTGATTAGCCTACTGCAAGACGCATACCTGGCTGGCAGAGAAACAAGATCTCATTGCTAATACTGAGACCTACATAATTTAGCCCGATTTTTTTAGCAAAGAAAAGATGAAGATATCTTAGTCAGTATGAAGTCCCTGGAAAGTTCTTGAAAGAAGTTAATGCTCCTCTCAGGGAAAAAGGAGAAAAAACACTGTTTGAGAGATGCCAAATTGTCTTCTGCATAAAGCTTATATAGCCCAAGGAAGAATATGGGATGGCAGAAAAAGGGGATGACTGTTTTTAAAAGAAAACATTGCTGAAGCAGTATTTCATATAACTGAGATTATAGTTATAAGTGGGTAAGTGTAGGTCTTCTCAGATCTTACTGTGGCAAAGAAGTGCTGAGGTAACTGAAAGAGTTAAGGAAAACTTGTAGAAATGTGATTGCTACTTCACTGATGCTTGTCACCTGGTTTACACAGCAATATGATTGACAGCTGAATGAGAGTTGTCCTTCACATTATTTTTTTTCCACTGAATGTTTGGTTGTGTGTACCTGTAAGTGGGAAAAAATGCATTACAGGTATTGACAGCTTGACATAACAGTTTAGATTAGCCATTTAAACCTTGTGAAATAATTAGCCTGGAAGTGAAGAATCAGGCTCAGGAATGTGCTAAATGGATCAATCATCCAGCAAAGTGAACAGAAAAAGGATTTTGTAGTTATAGTGAAAGAATCATCGAAACATCCATCTCTCCAATGCATAAATGCAATAAAGAAGGCATATGAAATACTGTTTTTTAATATGTTCTGCTGTGTTGATCAGAATTAAAACAAAAGAGCTTACAGGATGTACTACTGTATTAGTTCCAGTGCCTGCTTTATGGGGCACCATGGCTTTTGAGAGCTACTAAAACAATAAAAATAATATCAGGTCTCAACAGCATAAGACAATTTCTGTGGAACATGAGATGTATGAAAAAAGAAGAATGCAGTGTGGCCTAAAAGAACTGAAAATTGTGGGAAGGACTAGTAAAACTGATAGAAATAAAGTTTTAATACTAGCAAGACATTTACAAGCATGGAGCGATAGCTGCAGGAAGCCTTCTCATTGTTTGACTAATGAACTCAGACAGGTATTCCACTCAAACACCAGCAGTCATACAGAATAAATTACCAATTTATTCTGTACCAAACCCAAACAAACATAAAATGAATTCAACTACTGCAAGTGATGGTTTGTTTACTTTGGTGAGAAGGCAGAAACCACACCTAATAAAAAAGTAATCTAATAAAATTACTAATAAAAGTAATGCAGACCTCTGACTGTAGCCAATACATCCTGGGGCAGCAGTGAAAGTGCTCAGTTTCATCGTTATGAAATAGTCAGCAAGCTGATTAGGAGGAGACAAAGGTGGCATTTTAAAAAAGAACGGTTTAATGATTTCTGATCATACACTCATCAGTGTTACCGCAAGCACACTCAGCACACAGCTTTATGCTGGGGACTCCCTAATCTAAGGCTCTGTTCTGCTAATGGGAAGGGCCTGTCCGGCCAGGATCACTCTGGACTGCTGTCCCCTCTGCTCTGTGCTGCGGGTCAAAGTGCAGCGTGTCAGGGACAGCTGCCAAGTTTTCTTCAAATGCACTCCCCTGACCTGTACCAACGCAATGCCTGTGCTAATGTGGATGTAACCCAGAGCATCCGAGTGAGCTCCTGCTGGGCGGTACAGCTCCACCTACTGATGCGAGTATTCACCAAGTCACAGGACAGCTCTGCTGCCTGGGTTTAAGCAAACATTTCTGGTTCAGTAGAATGCTGGTAGCACAAGAAGGCATTCAAGGACAAGAGCACAAGGAATAGGGGCATGCAGGGACACAACGCTAAGAAACCTGAAAAACTGTAGCTCAGGTTTACACAAATACCAGAAGAAAGTGCTCAGAACTTCTTCAGAAGCAGCATGACACAAAATTCTGAGTAGGCCAAACCAAAGGCAAAAATCCATCTCTCGAATACACTCTCTCCAAGTAATACCAGGGATGAATTTGACCCCTAGTGGAATGGGACTATAGTCAAATTACATTAATGGAAAGTACTTTAATTAATAACCCTTAACTATAGTTGTATTATTTCCATAGTACTACCGTATTTTTGTTATGTATGACTTATTCTTCATTAAGTGTTATTATGGTAATATTCCCCAAGCTGTGTAAGATTTTATTAGCACTTTGTCTTATTTGATGGCTTTATTCATGCACCTTCATCAGATCTTATAATTGTATTATAGTATTAGTAATTACTAATATATTCCTGGATGAATACTGGAATAAGACATTACAACAATACAACTGAAGGAAAAGGAACCTAATTTCTTTTAGTACTTCATAGGTGATTCACTTCCAGCAAGTATGAAGAATATCGTAGCTCAGGACCTCCTATGGAAACAGAAAACTTTTTCAGTCCTCTGCTAAATCCCACATTTCAGATTAACTTCAAGAGAGGAGGAACAACTTTTAATGAATTTGATGATGCTAAGGCTCACAGTACTCCCGAGGGAAAGATTCAGCTTTGCTGGGGAGCTACGTCAAAGTTTTCCTGTTAACCAAGGAAAAACTATTTGCACTCCTCTCTAACCTCCACTCTTAGAATAAGGCTCACATGTGGTGTCTGCTGTGAGGAACTGCTATTTTGGCACCATACATTCAAGCTGGCAGATGTTAGCTCATAATGAAAACACCTGAATCTTCACAGCTTCTGTGCTGAAATGCATCAGAAGAGAGTGGGCTACTGCTTTTAGCAGCAACCCACACAAAAGCAGCCAGGTAGATGAACAAACCAAGGTACTGCTAAAAGAAGACAGTTGGCAAATGAAAGTTTGCAGTCAGGTTGTTTTTCCTCAGGTGCAACTATGCTGACAACTCAGGTGCAACTATGCTGTTTGTGGACACAGGGTAGAAGGGGAAGATGTGTGCCTTTGTTTTGGCAACGTCAGTTCTTCCAAAAGCTTCCAAAGGTACAGCCAGACCCTATGTTGATAAACCCCAAAGGCAGTGGGAACACTTCTTCTCTTACAGATACTTGGACAATGTCCACAAAGTGGAGACTCATTTACTCCCACAATGCACTCTAATAACTGCTCAAGCCCAGACTGTCAAAGCCTCAAATTCTGTTTTCCATCATTCTTGGGATTTTCATCTGCTCTTTGAGGAACAATCATCCCAGTTTTTCCTAAAAGATTTTCTCCTTCTTTCTCCTACAGAGATATTTTACCTCTGTACAGGAAATTAACTGCCTGCTTTGTACAGATTACTGTTCCACTCTTGTCTTTCCTGTTCATGCACTCTGGCTGGCATTTAGATCCCTACAGAGGTGTCTAGGTGACAACACTGTCAAGCAGATGAGCCTCCTGGAAACCCTTCCTATGGTCCCCCCCAAAAGATATAGATCTCCATCTGAAGGTCCATTAGGAGCCTTTTCCAATAAATTCCTTGTCTCCTCTATGGCTTCTAGGTCACACATTTTGTTCCTGATTTTGAAACACATTCCCCAGTTGGGAATATTTTACTTGGGAAATTCAGATAGCTCCCAGCTAGAACTGGATTTCACACATCAAAACTTTTCAAGCCACACCTTTTAACGGAAGACAAATTTTATTTACTTTGTGTAATGTTTCCCTGTAATTATCATTAGTAGCAAATAACAGTTACATTAATGCAATCAAGCTGAATAAGCAGGTTGTTATAAGTTTCTCTGGGAGAAAAAAAAAAGCATATAAGTTTACCTTTCAGTGATGGATATTTGTTCTTTAAATGTCACTGTGATTTTCAAGCCTATATTCTCTGGGCAAGTCTTTTTGACTACAGCAAGAGTTGTCAGCTCCCTTACGAATGGGAGCTGGGGGGCAGTGAGAGGAACCCACAAGTATCTGTCCGGGCAGGGTCTGGCACAGCTGAGGGGGGCTAGAGACCTGCCTAGCTGGGGTGTTGCTGGGGCAGGTGCTGTCCTTTCCATGGAACAGTCCATCTTCCTCATCCACTGCTCCTGTACAGTCTGACAGTGAAGACAAATCAGCTGATGGATACAGACAGGTAGAGAGAGAGACTGCCCTCAGCCCCCCATAGCCAGGTCTCCTGTGCCAGCTCACATTGTGTTACAGTGTCTGCGGGCAGTCTGCAGAGAGGGAAAAGAAAGAGAGAAAGACAAACCTCTCTTTCCACATGGGGAAATGAAGTATGGAGAATACCCACACCAAACCCAGACTGAGACGGGAAAAGACTCAGCTTGACAAATGATATGTCATCAGTGCTTTAGATGAACATATTCATCAGTAGAGGCATGCTGGTTTTACACCAGACTCTGGGGGAAAGCAAGGGGAACTGAAAGACAAATATAAGAAGCAGTGGGTATTCCAAGGCTTTAAAGTGCTGGCAACATGCAGCACGTAAGCTGGCCAGTGGCAACCATACCACTGGCCTGCTTAAAACTGGAATTATTGCACCTCTTATTTTGCAACTTTAAAACATTTTTTTAAAAAAAAAGATTACTGGTATTGTTTTGAACAATGTTATATTCCTACCAAGCAGAGCCACAATGGAAAATCATGGATATCCTGACCTGCTCCACTACTCCTCAGCCACTCTGGAGAGGGATTGCTGCAACCAGCATGTGCTGGGTAAGGATGAGAGAAGTATGATGGACTGAAAAAGCTCACATCTGCTTGGCTGCAGCAGAAGACAACATGCCATTAACTAACCAGTGGATACACTACATTGCCCAATGTCTAAATTTACCCTTCCTCAGACAGGCAAGTACCTGCATCAAGTAAAAATCTTAATGAATACATTAAATACTGGAAATAACACACCAATAGTACTTATAACACATGGGTACATGGCCTCAATATTTTAAGAAGTCTGTGGCTTTTCTGCTAACTTTGTGGCTGCTACAATTTCTAATTCCCACACTACATCTGAGTTAAATTATTATGAGTCTTAGAAACTCATTAAATTAATTGGAGTTCATGGCGTCACAAATGTGTTTTACAAGTCTAGACAAATCTGATTATCATCATGCCCTTCAGAAATATGTTATATATTCCCAGCATATCAGATTTTACAAAGCATTGCCATTAAATGTGGTCTAACTTCAGCTGACAAACCACAGAATAATGATTAGGATGGTAATTTACTTCAGTTTTAAGAAATTAATTATGTTAACGTCAAGTAAGATAAGATATTTGACAATGGCATCAGACAGATCTGAATAAAAAAACCCTCCATTTTATGTTAAATGTATTTTTAAAACCATACTTTTAAACCATCAACAGTACCTTAAGTAACGTAAAATAAAAATCAAAGTTTTCATTGCATTTATTTTGCCAGTGAGTAGTGTGAAAAAGGCAGACCTAAATAAATAAAACCAGACAGAAGCTCAGGTTATTACTTGCTATTTCCCTGTTTTGCATCTAAAACCAGCATGCACAAAGCCATGCCAAAAGCATCATAATCCCTAATTCTCAGTTCCATATAAAAAGCTAAGGAATAGAGGGCTTAAATACTATGCTACTGTTTACACAAATGAGACCAAAATGTCCATGGCCTATGGGCAGCGAGCTCCAGCCACAGGTAACCAGGAATATAGGGAGGACAATGCGAACCAAAAGTTGGAATAGGAATGCTTTACGCATGCAACCTCTTAGGTACAAGGCAATGAGCTCTGCAATCAGTAATTCTCCCAAGTTCTGCAATATTACATTCACCTGTGTCAGTCAATGCCTGTCATGGTTTGACACTGGTGCAATGCCAGTGCCCCCATGAAAATGCACTTTCCCAACTAATTGCTGTGAGATGTGATCAGGAACAGAGCAGAGCAGGCCCAAGCTTAATAACAAAGAAAAGAACTTTATTAAACTACTACTACTATAAAAACTACAAACACTAAATCCTGGATGAAGACCTTCCAAAACACTCTTCCTCCTCCCACCTAATTTCCAAACAAACCCAAAAGTGAGACACCACTCAGGATCCTGATCAAATTGCCACCCTTCAGATAATCAAATACTCAGTCCTTCAAGGGAGACAGGAGTCTCTCCTGTGCCACAGACTCCCCAGGAAACACAATTGCCACCCTTGTGTTTCCATGTCACACATGGCAACCGCTCAAAGAAAATCTGCCATGGTGACACTCTCCTTTCCATGTCACAGTGCTCTCACCACCGTGCATGGACAGACTGCTCATAGGGCTCCTTTAAGGATGCTTTGCCATGGACCAAAAGAGACAACAGTTCAGCATCTCATCTTGGGACTACAGTTCCCCCCATTTCCCCCTGGGGCTGAGGGTCCAAGAACAGAGATCTTCTTCTTCTCTTCTTCTTCTCTTCTTCTTCTCTGAAGACAGAGGGCCTCTCCACACCCTCTTCAACTTTCCTCTGTTCTCTCCACTCCTCTGTTGGTAGTCACTGAAACAGGTCTCTTGGCACACCAACGCACCCCCCTGAGGGCAGCCTCTGTCAGGAGAATTTGGTTCAGTCTATGGCTGACAAGAAAAGTCCAGCCACAAGCCACTCCATCATCCCCTCCCAACTCAAAAATTTCCTCTTCCAACATCTCAGATCCCAGACTGTCTCTCCTCTACTTCAAATCAAGGAGGAGTAATATTTTACAAAGCCTTCATTTCTCAGGAAAAGGTTAAAAGTTCAGACTCCCTGGACGGCTGAAATCTCTGCCCACAATCCGATTCCCAAGGCCAAGGCTGGGCACCTTCCCCCACCTCTCCTTCTCCTCCACCGGCAAAGTTACAGGTGCTGTCCGGACTCTCTGTCTCATCTCTCTGGGTGGGGGGGGGATGACAAGGCATCTCCGCTTCTTTCCACCCTTCCATCCACAGGAGCTGGCTTGGTTCCAGTCCTTCTACCCCTCAGCTCACCTCGACCAGGCCACATGGCTTCCCCTCCCCCACCCAGCCCGTGGCTGGGCAGGGGAGATCTGCACAGCACCCTGACCAGAACCAAAGAGAGCGAGCTGCTGGGAGTTCCTGCTTTTAACCCCCTGTGTTCTCAGAGGCGTATCCATACCTTCAGTGGTCACTCCAGGTGCCAATATCCAAACCTGACCACTGATTGGTTTGACCCAACTTCCTGAAAAAATTCACTTCCATGTCAAATTACGACAATGCCATTCAGAGGATACTTGTGCTACTATTGTACATGCTGTAAGCTTTATCCTGTCTCAGTTTTAATTAACACTACTCAATGCTTTGCAAGGACAGAAGTAAAGCTGCTCTTCTTTTGAATCCCTTCCTTCTGTAAATCTTTCCTGTTCCAGTTAACCTAATCAACATTCTTACAATGCTTTTTCATATGAAACTGTCATTATTCTTTAAAAGTGCTACTATCTACCAATTACCATTTTCTACCGCTTATAACACTTCTTTCTTTTTCATTAGCACTTCAAAATATTCTCACCTTCTACAATATCTCATTAAACTGGAATCCTGATTATTTCTATTGTGCTAGCATGTGTGTCACTGGCACTATGCTTTTTTTTCTATTTTAACTATCCAAATGAAGCAAAAATCAGTTTCATTTCTTTCTTTCCACACGAATCCCAACTGCTTTTATTTAAGCATTTGTATTTGTATTATACAATCCCTATTCATATTTCCAATGCTACACTATTCCTCTATAATGAAACATCTTTTCATGTCATGTTCTGTTAGGATATAAGCATGCATACTAATGCAAAATTATGAATAAGATTTTGGTTATTTCCACCTCATTTTGAAGCTCTTCTTAGTACTGCAGTGGCAAACAGTCCCTGCTAGGTGGGGTTCCCTACTTACAGTTGGGTAGAGGCACCTCTGTTCATGTAATACTCACTTGCTTTTTCCCTGGCATGTTAAGTTGGTGCTCTGGGATTAGTGGAAATGTTCACTGTGAAGCAAGATATGCCCTAGCATATGCTGGAAAATCACAAAATGGGAAGAGCAGTCCAGTTCCTGAGCACTGCTGATGTAAATATGGGCCAAGAGAGAAGAGATAACAAACAGATGGAGTATGAAGGTGACTGTGATTATCCAGGCCAGTAAAAACAAGGAATGATCACAGAAAGCAAACTTAACTTTTTTTTGCCAGGGTTGGAATTAAATGCACGAGACAGTATTTCTTGTTGGGACTCAGATGTTTCTTTATTCTTATCTATATTACAGTCTCACAAACTGTGAGTTCTACAGCACCTCACTCTAACAAACTAAAAAATGGAGCTGTATCTCTCTGCAAGGCCTTTTAAGGATAAACTGTCCAATTAAGAAATGATACCTAAATTATTTTTACTTTTAATCCAATAACCAACCACCCATGGCCTGTAATGTGGACTTTTTTATCTAATTACAAAATAATAACCCAAACCCATGAAGAAGAAGGTGAAGAAGAAGGACCAGCCTCTGCCCTAAACTCTCCATCTAGCTTTATATATATTACTATATTCTAAAAGCTTAAACTCTAAGTTTTCCACCCTGTCATATTACACACTTCTATTCAAAATTCACACCCATAATCACAGTTTTATCATTCAATTTTGGAAGCCTTCTCCATGGCCTCAGGTAAAATGCAGTGGTTCTCTTGGAGGTCAGTGCCTGTCAGCACAGAAAGTCTAAAATTCTCAGTAACCAGGTTCCAACAGCAAACTGGATTTTTTCTGTATCACATCAAGACAAATTTGACAAAAAGTGACAAAAAGAGAATGAGGTGGTTTTGCAGGTATTCATAAGGTATGTGAGATGGAGCTTCATGAGGAAAAACATTAAGGTGCTTGCAGAAGTAGATTTTCAAAAGCATCTCAGAAATTTCAGAACATACATCCTACTGGTTTTTAGTAAGGCTCATAGTCATAATGTACTTTGAAACTGCAAGGATAATTTTTTTTCCTCCTGATCCACTTTTAAAATACAGAAAAATTACTGTCTAAATAAAAATAAATTGGTTTACTTAATAAGGTCAACTATAATTCTCTGAGAGTCCCAGGTGCTGTAAAATCCTTATTTGGCCTTTGGTCAATGATTTAGACTGTCTACAGGGATGTCTACTTCACAAGCAACTTGTGGGCTACAATTAATCTTTTGCAAGGGTTCTAGGAGAGTGTAGGGAAGACAAACTTTAAATGACCAAGCAGTAAAAGTGTTGCTTTGTACTTTTGAGAGTTTTAAAGTTTTTCTAAAAGTTTCTTATGCCTTCTGATGTTTACATATTTCTACTGAATTTTCTCATACTCTTCATACAAACAATGATTGTTTTGCATTCTTCTTTGTGGATGAAGAGAATTGATGGACTGTTGGTTTGACCAGTGTAGTTGGAGAGGTGGCAATATCATCCTCCAATCCACTGTCACTTTTGATATTCTATATATAATGGAGTTAGAAAATAAAATCTCTTTTTTAGTTCTTTTCTTTCCCCTTTTACATCTAGCATCCGTGTGTGAGTTTGTCGTGTCGTAGTGTGACATAAAAGCCTTTTACCTTCAAAAGCACTGGTAGTTGTGAAGTATTGGTAGAAAGTAGCATGGCAAACTGTAGGCAATCTAGAAGACACCAGAGATAACTTCTTAAGCCAGGTAATAGCCGGCCCTACCAGAGGGAACATGACACTAGATTTGATGGTCACCAAAATAAGAGAGATAATTGGGGATGTCAGGATTGGAGGTAGCCTAGGTTGCAGCAATCATGTATTGATGGAATTTGCAGTCTTGAGGCATATAGGTCAAGTAAGAAGTCAGGCTTCTGAACTTCAGGAAGGCAGACTTCCAGCTCTTCAGAGAGATTGTCAGAGGGATCCCCTGGGAGACTGCCCTTGGGGACAAGGGAGTGGAACAGAACTGGCAAATCTTTAAAGAAATCTTCTATAGAGCAAAAGAGTTTGAGATTCCCAGGAGCAAGAAATCACGCAAGGAAGGCAAGAGACCAGAATGGCTGAGTAGGGACGTGCTGGTCAAATAAAGGGAAAGAAACTAGGACAGGTAACCTGAGAAGAGTACAGAGAAGACCTGGGAAGAGTGTAGAAAAGAAGTATGATTGTGTAGAGGGGGTGTGAGGAAGATCAAGGCAAAACTGGAACGGAACCTCTCAAGGTACACAACAAATAACAGGAAGGGCTTCTACAGGTATGTTAGTTGGAAAAGGAAGGTCAAAGAAGGTGCAATCCCCCTGATAAAAAACACAGGTGAACAGGTAACAACTCATGAGGGGAAGACTGAAGTAGAAGAATCAACACCTCTTTTGCCCCAGTCATCAATGGCAACCTCTCTTCTCACACCACTCGAATGGAAGGATAGAAGGATGGGGACTGAGAGAGCAAAGTCTCTCCCACTGTAAGTAAAGTTCATGACCACCCAAGAAACCTGAATGCACGTAAGTATATGGGACCTGATGAGAGGCATCCCAATCCTAAAGGAATTGGTGGATGTAGTTGCCAAGCTACTCTCCACCGTATTTGGAAATTCATGGCAGTCACAGGTGATTGCAAAAGGGAAATATTGCACCCATCTTTTAATAGGGAAGAAAGGATGACCCCTGGAACTATGGACCTGTCAGTCTCCCCTCTGTGCCTCGGAAGATCATGGAGTAGACCCTCCCAGAAGCTCTACTAAGGCACAGGGAGGACAGGGAGGTGATTGAGGACAGCCACCACGGCTTCACCATGGGCAAGTCCTGTCTGACCAGCCCAGAGGCCTTCTATGATGGAGTGACTACCTCAGTGGACAAGGGAAGTGTTACAGATGTCATTTATCTGGACTTCTGTAAAGCCGATGACATGGTCTCCCACATCATCCTCTTCTCCAAACTGGAGAGAGATGGATTGAAAGGGTGGACTATTAGGTGGATTAGGAATTGGTCGGATGGTCGCATCCAGAGGGTCGGGGTCAATGGCTCAGACTCCCAGAGGATATCAGTGCTGTCCCTCAGGGTTCTGTACTGGACCAGTGTTATTTAAGTCTTTATTAATGATACAGACAGAGGGATCAAGGGCACCCTCAGCACATCTGCAGATGACACCAAGCTGAGTGGTGTTGCTGACACACCTGAAGGACGGAATGCATCCACATGGACCTGGACAAGCTGAAGAAGTGGCCCATGGGAATCTCAAGAGGTGTAATAAGACCAAGTGCAAGGTTTTATATGTGGCTTGAGGCAACCCCCGGTATCAGTCCAGACTGAGGGATGAAAAGATGGAGAGCAGCCCTGCCCAGAAGGACTTGGGGGTGCTGGTGGGTGAGAGGTTGGACATGACCCAGCAACGTGCACTCACAGCTCAGGAAGGACTGGAAGGTGACTGGCTTAAAGGGAAAAAAACAGTAACAAGTACCTTTGAGCCCTCCCCAGGGGATCAACTTAAGCCAGATCTTTGTTGAAAAGCTAGAATGGTAATTTTTTTTTTTAGAAAGAACATTCCATACGTATGTTAGGTGTCTGATTTACATTAAGCTAAATGAACATAAACAAACCAAGAGCAATTTATAGCCACTTAAATAAAAATTATTTTCCTCTCTGTTATCTACATTTTTCTACAGTAATTTATGGCACTATAAACCTTCTGTGAGCCTCTCATTTCTTTAAATCTTCCTAGGAAAATTAAGATACTCAAACATATGTAACAACTACGTGAGAAAAAAGTGTCCATGTTCTTTTAATTTGGCTAAGTTATATCAAGATGTCAGCATACAACAGGTAATTTTTAAAAAGATGGGGCTGGATCTGCCTCATTTTTTTTAATGTTTTGGCCATGAGTAATGAGTTTTCATTTTTTCATATTGTAGATAATATGCAGTAGAGAATTTTGTCTTCTATAAAGAAAAATAATTATTTGACTATATGTATTTATGTTTTGCATGAAATTTACTTTAAATAGGTCATCTTACAGAAGAATGAGATGATTGAAATCAGGACAGAAAAGTCCATAGTACACCCTGACACCTGATTCAACATAAATAAGCTCTATAAGTTTAGCATATTTGTATAATCAGATGTTATTTATAATATTGAACATTGAACATTTGCTTCTACACTGTACAGCTCAAAGCATTTTCTTTCCAACCAATTTCAGTGCATACAGAGCATCAGAAAAAGACCATACTTCTCTCTGCTTAAAAGAAATCTGATATTGAAACTGGAACTGATTGAGACTGTGCCCAACTGTTTAGAGAACCAATTATTTTATACATTAACCTAAGCTCCCCTCAGCAGCTACTGTAAGACAAGAACATGTCAGAGCCTGGTTTCAGATGGAGACAAAATACCACCGCTATTGAATTATCACAAGCTCCATCTATGCTGAAATTTAAAACGGAATCAAAATAAAAGTACATTTAAAAAATTTCACATTTCAAAGTATACTTTTGACCCTGCACTGTTTCTCTGTATCCCATAATAGTTATCTTCATGGATCTTAAGTAAGCTTGAGGTATAGAAAATTTTCTTAGTGATCCAAATTTTAACAAAGAATTTGGCTATTCAACTAAAAAATGGTTTTTATGCATTTCAGTTAGTGCATCCAATACCACACACAAGGTATCAAAATATGGACAAGTTGGCTTACTTTTGAAGATTATCACAGATTCCAAACCAAAATATTCTGAATTAAGATACATGGCTTTCTTGCTAAGAAGTCTTCAGGGGATTTGAATTTTGGAGCTGAATTTAAAAAGCAAGAAATTCCACCATCTACTAGGTAAATGAAACTGCAGCTGTGCAAACTCTTCAAAAAATTCACTAAACTGCATTGACATTTCTGGAAGAAGATAGAAACTAATTATACATTCTGATTACCAGTGTGACTGCCCTGTGTCTTAGGGCTAACTTACTCCTTGTGATCCGCTCACTTAAGTGTGAAATCTTTGAGGATGTCTGTACAAGGCCAACACAATGCACTTATGCTGCCCTAGTCTTGGAGGACACATGCTAGTGGGTCTGCATCTGACTTATGTTTCATTAAACATGCTTGCACATTTGCTCAAAATACTCTTTATTTTCTTTTGCTCATTATTGTCCAGATCTGCTGTGTTACTCATTCCAGAGCACTTCACTTGCTAGGTGAATTTATTCAGCGTATGAACTCTCTAGTGTTTTGGGATTCATCAAGCTGGAAGTCAGACTCTTTTTCTTAGATTTACAAGGAAAGAAGACATATGTTGTCATGCCCCTGGGTCTGATCTCCTCTTCCTCATCATAAGCATTAGGATAAAAATGCTGATTTCATTTGGATTTGTCAGAAGGTACAGATTTCAGAGGTGTAATGCTTTGACCCTGATGATGGGCTCTGAAACCCAGCAAGTTACCTGATAAAACAGACTTTGTCTGGGCATTGAAGGACCTACCTACCTATCCCCCAACATAGGATACTGCAGAGATACTTGAGCTGATGGCAGCTGAATTCCAGTGCCAGAAGTAGCAGCAGTTCAGCTGTGCCTCCATGAATTGCTTTGCTTATTATTTCATTATGTATTATTTGTGGCAGGATCCAGACACACCTGCTCAGGCTGGGACTAAGCCGGGTGTCTCCATCACTCAGTGTAGGTTAGATGCAGTCACAAAGATGACTGAGAATAAAAGGGATATCTGTCTGACGTCAAGACACATTTGTGACTGATGTACAACCAACAAATCTACTGGTGGCTTTAGTGGAGAAAGGAAAATCATGGTTATTACCTGGAACAAAATTCCCAGAAGCTGGGAAAACCAATGCTTAATCTTTGGCAGAATAATCAGAACAAATGAAGTTGTACAGCCCATGAAATGAATGAAGCCTGACCAATGGTAATAACAGCACTATGGAAGTAAGAGAAAATGTAGACTCTAGGTAAATTACTCCACTTTGGAGGAGTCTGCACACATCAGTAGAAGAGCAAAGGCTCAGGCAATGATGACCAGTTGAGCCTTACAGAAATCCCACTGAAAATAATGAGATTTCTTTTGTGCCACATTATCAGGCACACACTAAAACATTTTGTTTCATTAGCTCAAAAGGGTTCCATACATGCAAAAATGCTGGATTAGTGAGAGAAGTGCTATAAATGTAAGGCAACAACTAGCAAAGGGACACAGAGATCATGACAGAATGCATAAATATTGTCATACCGCAAAATCGATGGACTCCAGTAAGGTGAATCTTTTAAAATGCACACAAATCACGCCATGGGCAAATCTCCCAGGAATACAGCTTTTTATTCTGTGAAACTTTTCTTTCTACTTTTTTTTCTGGATTCCCCATGTATTTTTGGACTTGTTTTTAATGATAATATGTATTTAGTACTCAATTATTCCACCAAATGCCATCCATAAAATATATTTAAAAATTAAAATATTATATTTTAAATATATTTTTTATAAAATAAAAATATAAAATATATTACCAGAAGATGTGATAGCATCTTTGATATTTGGTCTTGGACAAATTAAATTCTTTTACGGTATCCTTTACAATACACATTGATAATATATGAAGAAAGAGACAGCAGAAATCTGTAAGTTTGAAAGCTGATTTTCACTCCTGATACAAAGAAACAGCAATAAAAATAGGAGATTTATGATACAATTTACTCCTTCATTAAGCAGCAGACACTGTGTGTGTCAGCCAACAGCTATAAGGATTTCAGTATTGGTTCTGCCAAGTGTCTCATTAAAAACTGATAAAAGAAATGGCAGTTTAACTTAAGCTAAACCTGCTATTTTTCCTGCTACTGTGAAGCATGCTGCCACATTTTTACAAATTACAATATGTATCTATTTGGATGCCTGTGCAACTACCAAACATTTCACAAAAATTTTAGAACTATCACATCATGAAAAACCTGTTAAGTCAGTTGTGCATACTATACAAGGAAGTAGAATGCTTCATATTTTCTTACTGAGTCTCTTCTTTCTTGAGAAAGGTGTGATATTTGACACATCTTTTGGGGAGGGTTCAATCAAGTATGCATTGTTCTCTGCCATAGCCTCACAGCTGACTTCCACAGTCCATGTTCTGTCTAATTTCTGAGTCATAGATGACCTTGCAGGCAATCAACTTTTATTATTTTCTGTCAGATAGCTGGGTTGATGTATAACTCTATTTCTATAAACAAGCCATTTCCCCAGCAGATATCTGAATTTTATCAAATGTATCATCTATCAAATGAAGCTCTTCATAGAGGCTCGCTTTTCTGGGTTTAAGAGCAGTTTGTATTTGAAAGAGATGATCACCATTACAAATTTTTCCCTGAAAATAGTATGTATCATTGCACATAAATTCCTACATAATGCCACATTTTCATATGAACACACTCAAGTCAAATTTGTATTGCAAATTTATGCATGCAAAGCAAGCATTTGCACAAGTAAAATAAATAAAGGATTACACAAATTCGAGGGGTTTTGGCAAAACTTAGTCTGATTCTCTATATTTAAACATCTAGATTCACACATCCCAAACATAAGGGAGTTATGTCAACTTTAAAATCTGGGACATTTATCATGAACATTTTCTGCAATGCAAGAGAAAGGAGATATGGAGCCACCAAAAGTTCACTTTTTATATTGTCAGGGCTTGGAAAAGTTATGCACTTCATACTGGTGAAACACAAAGCTGGCATATAGATTGCCTCGGGGGTATAGCTGTGAATGTATAGGGACCTTAAACCTTCCTGACCACTATGAGACTTTACTGATGTAATTCTAAATCTCACAAAGTGAAGAACAACAAGGATAGTCTAATGCACAGCTGAGTTTCCAACTGTCCAAATATCAATCTAACCACCACTGTTTCACCATGGCTAGTACATTCACTTTCTTTAGGGCGTGCATTGAGATAGACATCAGTGAGAAAAGTGTATTTGGTAACAAGCAGTATTGTTTATTCATGTAAGGGAAATTTGAGAGAAAGATGTAGTGTAAAGATTTGCTAGTCATCTTTTTGAGTAAAAGGAAGAAACACAAAATACACTCACCACAGGGGACCCGCTGAACCCCTTACTGAGACAGAGTACTTAGGGAAGAAGGCAGATGTATCTGGCAAAAAAGCCTGAGTTGAGACACAATTTTTCAGCCAAAATATGTCTGAGCCCTGCTGAATCAAAGGGATGCTTCTTATTCCTGGAAAATTGCAATGGCAGGTATTGTCTATTAGTTTATCTCACGTAGATATGCTTGTCTTTTAAAACATCACCTTTCTGGCCCCACAATCCTCGCTGTATGTGTTTAAGGCCTGAGTCTCCTTAAACTTTCTTCATGCCTCAGCCTAATACTGTGGCAGATTATTGCCACATAAATGTTAAGGAGCTACCTAGGTCTCCCACCATTGCTGGACTGCAGCCTTTAATCTTGGCTGTTAATAGTCAGTTCCTTGTCTGAAGCTACAGATGCTCCTTGCTTTTAAGGCAATTACTGTACAGGTCTTGAATACCAAATGCAAGCCCTGCAACATCCCTCTTTTACAACTGAGAAAAACGAATACAGAACTAGAAATAAAGCCACATTCAGTCAGATGTTGCTCCTTGACATTGCAAATATACTTATATTATATATGCAAAACTGAATCATGACAGATTGTATCTGCAGGAGGCAAAACAGCTCTGTCAAATCAAAGATTCTCTCCTCAAAAATAAATAATTGCATCATGATAACAGGTTTCAGTAAGATACTGGGGCTGCATGCTGTGCTGTCTTGATTTTTGGATAAATAAACCTCTGGCCTTGTTGTTTATCAGTTGAATGAACCTTTGGGACATGCGGCAGTGTAAAACTAGAACACAATAATTCAACATTCAGGTATTTCTAATCAACACTTTCAAACTTAAAACACTTAATTAATAGTTAGCAAACATCATTAATTGAACCTCTCAAGCACCCAGCTACCAGTCTTTGTACCTGACAGATACCAACCCTGCAGTTAATTCAGGGTATCTACACCACTGGAGTAGATATAGAGGAGACAAGTACTGCTCAGGAGCTCGTGACTCCTGGTGCAGTTTCATGTCACAGTGACACTTTGAAGAGCAAGCTGTGACTGAAAAGAGAAGCCTGCTCCTCATCTCCCCTGGTCTCCTGCTGCCTTTCTTACACTACCTTTAGCAGTCATGCAAGCACACAGCCAAGCCACGTAGTGCTCTCTGTCAGAGGCCCTGAACCTATTGCAGTCGTATGGGATCCTGCCTCTCAGGAAGACTGACCTTGCTGGACATGCCATGCAGATACCTCTGTACAGCAGCAGGAAGTCCAGCATGTCAGACTGCTTCACAGGGGTAGCATAAGAAATGGGCAGATGCTGCATCCAGACTTCACAAGCCTTTAGGATGGCCCCCTTATCTATGAAATGTTCTGCTAGGAAGAATTCATCTCATGCATAAGGCTGACAGGATATCTTTAATCCAGGATTATTAGTAAAATGTTTCCTTTTGGCATTCCTGTCTTTAAGATTGTTGAGTTACCACAGAGTTGCCACCATGGTTAACCTTCTGCTGCTATTTGTGCTTTTTCACACTAAGAGTAATTAGTATTTAACAATAATCATTACTTTTCATGAAACATTACTCTTTTACTTACTTTTTTAGAGAAAGTATTTAAAGATCTATTCTATTCACTGAAGAATGAATTTATTTTTAATTTTGTCACATCTAGTAATGTTCTTATATACAGGAGTCAGATTTCACTGTAAACAGAGGAACAGTCAGTATTCTACAATTTAGCTCGTAATTACAGATTGGTAATTGCATATCTAATAGTAAGGTTGTAATTAGGATCATCCTCACAGTTCAGGTTAGTCTTAGCTCTGAGGTCACAGGCAATTCAGTGACTCAACCAAACATCGTAACACATAACCATTTGTTTTTCATTGCTGGCTTCATTACTTGAAATACAATCATTAAATAAAGACTATGCATACTTGGTCATCTGCCTGCAAATAAGATCACTATTTTCAAGCTTCTCTGCTAGAATTACCTTGCCCTCCTTCCAACTATTCACCTCCAGCTAACAATTTTAATTTTTATTGGGGCTGTAGATTTTCAGATCTTCCTGGGGCTTTTGAGAAGAACTTGCCTTACCTACGCAGTGACTGCTGTGACTGGGCTGCTGGACAGAACAGTTCCAGGCTGTCAGGAAAACTGTTTCCCTATCCCAAGCAGTGGGTACTGCCTCCCCTCCCATCCACATTGCTATGTAAACAAAGGGCAAAGCACTAAAAACCTGTTGAGACCTCTGATTTCCTGGCTCACAGGAACCCCTGATCCTGCTAATCTGTAGCTGCTCATGCTTTCAGCATTCCCCGTATCTCCATGCTCCTGAAAATCATCCATAAGTCATCCAACAGTCAAATGACTGTTCCAGCTCTTCCACATTTTCTTCCCTATTTGTGGCAACGGCTTCACTCATTATCCCTCTTCTTTTCCTACTCCATCATATGTCCCACGAGCCTGCCATACCACCTGCCTTTCTCCCTTTCTTCTCCTTTATTCTCTTTTACATCAATATACCTGAGCACCTTTTCAGCTTCACATTCTTCCAAACTTCTTTTCTCCTTCCATTCTCCATGATTCTCTACCCAGATAAGGTCTCACTTTATCCCTTTCCATGCATGTGTCACTGGCAACTTGATTTCAGTGCTTCTTTCAGAGTTCTGTTTTGCATCCTGAGGGGACTCCTCTCCTCTTCTGGCTTCAGAACTCACCATAAACATGCTAGGAGAAAAAAAAAAAAAAAAGTTCATACTAGTAAACATAAGACAATTAAAACACTCCTCGTCAAGATCACAGAAGGCAATGCATTAAGTTCCACAGGTATAAAAGCCACACGATCCAGCACCTTCTTCAAGGTTAATTTTTTATGTAGGTTTACAACAAAGTCCTTCTGGAAAAAAAAAAAAAAGTTGATTTAGATATCATTCCCATACAGAACACTGTACAAACAAAATTTAGATAGTTAAGATGTTGGTAGTAACAGCCTCTGACCTTTGAAAAGTTCTTGTAAAAAAGCCCTTGATCAACACACTTTATACTGCACTGTAATAACTCGGTAAATTGTACAGTGGTTTCTAGAACCAGACTTCTGTGAGGAGTAAACAGAAAACTGAAGGACAGAGGAGCAAGGTTCAAGTCACCTAAGCTGTTTAACTGAGCAGCTGAAATAATTTATCAACAGGGGGCTCAATTTTCAGGCCATCTCTGAACTTTTTGGTTTCATGTTTTGTTGTTTGACAGCTGTAGTATCTCACAGCTCTCCCTGGAGGGTTTGTGGATCTTTGTTCTTACTCTTAAATCAACGGTATCTGTTGTCAGCCTAAGCTCCAGCTCAGATTCTGCTCCTGTTCCACTTCAAATACTAGCAGGGATTAATTAGGCTCATTTCCCATACTCTCCTGATGCTGAATTACAGGTATTGCTCAACCACATAGCATGAAGATGTTTTGAGCAACAGCAAACCAAGAAGGCTTTGCCAGCACGTCCAGTGAGCTGGCCTGTCACCAGTGACTGTCACCTACGTCACCAGTGAGCTGGCCTAAAGGATTTGTTTTGAGTGAGTGGAGTTTGATCTCCAGTTTGTTTACTGGCAATGATGGTTTTAATTCAATTTGTGACCTTTCTTGTTACCTAGTTTTCAAAGAGCTAACATGGACAAGGTGGATGGAGCTCTGAGAAAGGTGATGTACTGAGTGGCAGCCCTGCCCATGGTAGGAGGGACTATAACTAGACAACCTTTAAGATCCCTTTCAAGCCAAACCATTCCCAGATTCCATGACTGTATGATAATATTCAGTCCTAGTAATTTGCAGAACTCTTTTTCTTTTTCACTTATTCTCAAAATGTATTGTGGTATGAAAATGGAAAGTACATTAACAAGATTTGATTGTTGGAAACTGGAGCTAAACCGGGTCAGAAATGAAAGATTACCAGGCTTAAATAAGGATGGGAACACCCTCCCAACAAGCACGTGTGTGTCAGCATTAACTGCTGCTCTGTTAGAGCGCTACAAAAGAGCAAAGACTTCTCTGAGGAAGTGCTGCTGGTCACGAGCATACCCCTAACTAGTATCCAAAAATGAGCAATAACTAAAGCAATAACTACCGCTCATCCGAGCGGTAATGAAGCAATAAACATACATCTCAGGAGGAGCTTACGGGCTGTACACGCAGGCCGAGGGCGGGCGGCCATCGCCTCATGCGCCAGAGTGTCTCCGTGAGAGAGGATGGAGCAAGCCGGCGGGACCTTGTGTACACCGGGGAGCAGGTGACAGGCTAACAACCCACGCCGACTCCAAAATCTCCGGCTTCTGGGAGCCTCTCCCGGCACCCGAGCCCCTCCCACGCGGCCCCTCCGAGCCCTCCCCGCCGCTCGGTCCTCCCGTCCCCTCACGACCGCACCCCGCCCCGCCCTCGCTCGCCATTGGCCGTCAGCAGCACGGGGGGCGGGGCGTGCCGTGGCTGAGCCGGCGCCTGCGCGATGCCGCCCCGCCCTCTCCGGGCTGGCTTCCCGCCCGCGGGGCTCCGCTTCCGGGTCGGGTCCGGAGTTCGGTCGCTTCCGTCGGGGTCGTCTCAGCCGGGCCGGGGAGCGGGGCCGGGGCCGGGGCCGCGGCCGCCGCCGCCCGGGCGAGGCCGGGGGGGGGGGAGCGGCGGCATTGCGCGGCAGGGCGGCGAGAGAGCCGCGGGGAGGCGGCGGCGGCGGCGGCCCCCGCCGAGGCCTGGTCTGGCCCGCCGCCGCCGCCGCTCGGCCGATGCGCCCGGAGCCATGGACAAGATCCTGGAGGGGCTGGTGAGCTCTTCGCACCCGCTGCCGCTGAAGCGGGTGATCGTGCGGCGCGTGGTGGAGTCGGCGGAGACTCCGCTGAGCCAGGCGCAGTGCCGCGCCATGTTCGCGCTCGGCACCCGGCTGGTGTTGCAGGGTCCCGACCCCTTCCAGCGGCAGGTGGGGCGGCAGGTGCTGGACGCCTACGGTCGCTTCCACCGCGCCGAGTTCGAGGCGTTCTTTAACCGCGGGCTCGTTCTCGGCCTCCTGCAGCGCGGCTACGGCGAGCTGAGCAACCGCGACCCCGCCATCCTCGACTACATCCAGGCGGGCCTGCGCCTCATCATGAGCTGCCCCTCGGTGCTGGAGCTCTTCGAGCTGCTGCAGGTGGAGGCGCTGCGGCTGGTGTGCGAGCGGCCGGCGCCGCCGCTCTGCGCCCGCCTCTGCCAGCTGCTGGGCGACTTCCCGCAGTGCCTGCCCCGCGGCAGGAAGCTCTCGCTCGCCTTCTGCCAGCAGCTGGTGCGCAGCATCGCCCACTTCCAGAGCCAGGGCACCCGGGAGGCCGAGCTGCGTCTCTACGTCTCGCAGGTGACCCAGGTGAGCGCGCTGCTCAGGAGCGTCTGGAAGGCCGAACCCGACACGCTGCTGCCCTCCCTGCAGGAGCTCTTCGCTGTCATCTCTGCCACGGGTGAGCGGGAGCGGCGCGTAGGTTATTCAGAGAAGAGGAAAAGCCTTAGCGCAAGTAGTGGGCTCTCTGCAGGCATCACCTAGTAACCACCGCTTTCTTACCCAGATACTAAAATGCAATTTCTTGACTGTCGAGAAAGCAAAGCCTTTTTCTTTTTTATTTCCTGTCCTCCCCAAAAAAGCTACATGGGGAATAGTGATTTATTTTACTGCAGAGTAGGATGGTGTTCAGAAAAACTCCTGATACAGCACTTTAAATCATATACCAAAATGAGGTTTTGGGTGCCCTATTAAGAAATATTTAAGACTATCAATAGTAAGTAACATGCATATAAACATGTGAAAGGCTGTTGCCAAGAAGCTGGTGTCAGACTTTGGTGGTGCCCAGCAACGTGACAAGGCGCAAAGGCCATAAACTAAAACACAAGTTTCACCTTAACATGAGGAAGAACTTGTTTAGATTGAGAATGGTGGAGCACTGGAACAGGCTGCCCATGGAGGTCATGGAGTCTCCCTCTCTGGAGAGAGGGAGACCCCACTTGGGTGTGTTCCTGTGCTACCTGCTCCTGACCCTTGGCAGTGGGGTCAGGCTACATGGTCTTCAGAGGTCCCTTCCAACACTGTTATTCCAGCCCTTCCAGTTCTGTTATTCGATGAAAAGCTGCTCTTTCTTCTTGCTCCTTGGAACTGTTTAACAAATAGGGATTTATAAATACATATAAGTAATATATGTAAAAGCAATATATAAAATTTTAGGAAGCATCCAGTGCCTGAGTAATGGAAATGTGATTGTAAATAGGTCCTTTCTGACTTCTGAAATCTGTGAAGTACTATAATAGTTCCCATTGCAAAGTGCCTTTGCTGTTGAGGCACTTGGGAAACTTTACCATTGCATTTTGCCATAAGTGGTATGGTTAGCAGAGAGTTGTTGAGATAGGAATACCAGCTGCACTAAATTCCTAGGCTTAATATGAAGTATAATAAACAACTTATGGTACTGCTTTTTAGAAAAATACAAAACCTACTTCTCAATTCCACTTAGGGTGAAGGAGGAAGTAGTTGGCAGATTGTCAGTTTCTTGCATGGATATGAAATGAACTAAAGAATTCACAGCTGTTCGTTGTCCTTATTTCATTGATATGTTCTAATTTTACTTTGGTTTGTCATAATAGAATGCAAGATGTAGGATAGATTTATTGTCACTTTTAAACTATGGTAAGATTGTAGGGTAGAACATAAAGCTTGCTTTTTTTTTCTGTGGGATTTCCTTTTTAGTTCCTTATATTATGTCATACTCAATTGTTACAGATACTTCATTCGAGCCTTCTGTTGCACTGGCAAGTCTTGTGCAGCACATACCGTTGCAGATGATTACCGTACTCATCAGGAGCCTTACTACAGATCCTAATGTGAAAGATGCAAGTATGACTCAAGCTCTGTGCAGGTAATGTATTTAATTATGAAGGGAGAGAATAGTCTCTTTCTTAATCTTGCCTTTCTTGAAGTTGTTACTGAAGTTCCATTAAAAAAAACAACCAAACAAAAGTGTGAGGAAGAGAAACTTTTAAGATGGTCTTCCAAGTCATGCTTTTTGGCATGTTAAGGGTTTAAGGAGATACAGATATATGGATACATATATATATATTATGCTGTGGATATTACTGGCATGGTTTCAGTTTAAGGTTGCTGCGTTCATTGCTGTTGTGGCTTCCCTCTCCAGTCCTGCTGGGGTGGATGAAGAGGGTTAAATAGAAACTGAGAGGAAACACCTGTGTTCCTCTTAGATGACATCTTAAGTGAGGTCTCCTGCCTTATGGAAGATGGCGTAAGTAGGAAATTTCATGGGGTTTACAGTCAAGCTGAGAAACAAGGCCTTGTTTTCAGAAGATGAACCGTACTGCTTTTCCAAGAAGCAGGGTGGCATTCTTATGTGATGGTATTAACCATCATCTCCTGCTCTGAAGAGAGGAGCCAGTTCAAAATGAATTTTACTGCTCAGTTTTGAGGGGTTTTTTCCTGCTTAGATATCTTAATGATTTTTTAGAAAGATTCACAGAGAACAGTCTCTATTACCCTTTTCACTCAAACCCTCATAGGTTTTTTGGATGTTCTTTGAATGATACCGAAATAGAAATTATGTAAAAGCAATTGCATATTATGTTTGTCATTAATCTAACCTCGAGTAAAGGTGGGGGAGATGGGTAGCAGTGTAAACAGACTAGGATTCAGATTGCAATTGTGGTTAGTATCTTCAGATATGTGAATAATAGTGATGCAGAAAGATGACAGTGATAAAAGGATGAAAACCTTCAAGTTCTTTTTTTTAACCCCATTGAAGAAGCTGTTAATGACCAGTGAAGGGTAGGAAAATGGGTAATGCAGTTAAACAAGGGACTATTAGAAATTTGTATTGTTTAAACAATAACTTTCAAGAAGCCTTAATCTAAGAGTTCAGTGTCTGCAATATTGTTAATTTTAAGTTCATCCATTTGAGCGTACTGTAATACTTAAGCATTCATATAGTGTAGTGCTTGAATATCTTGGTGGGCTTTCTCACACTGAAAACATTCCTTGTGTTTACGGTAAGTTGAGAAGCTGTATTTCAGTCGCAAACATAATGAAAAGAAGCAGCATTAGTAATACAATTTGGGGTTAGACATATTGTTTAGGGTCTTTAAGAGAATCTCCTTGACTGAAGAAATTTCAGCAAAGCTGTGTTCCCAGTCTAAAGGTCGGAGCTGGGAAATTCAGGATTTGGTCATGCTGATAATTTGCCGGTAATGTGCTGCTGATTAATTTTCAGGTTAGTGTAGTTTTAACATTTATGTGGCATTGCTGCATCAGGACAGCATGATCATATAACTGTAACTTGAGAACAGCTTTGCTGTGTGCCTCTGCTTAGGGAAGTAATGCAATGCTGAGCTTTGGTTACAGTAGGAGCTGTTATTATCGAATAAGTGCTCTTTTTTTTTTTTGTACCAGCCATGTAATGGGTGAGTTTTTCTCTTGTTTTTACCTCATTCTTTGAGGTAATACTCTCTCTTAAGAGCCTCTAGTTTTGTTCTATGGAATAATGTTGATTCAATGGAACCTCTTGTCAACACTTCATCCAGTTTCTTTTTCTACCTCTGGCAACCCTTTGCAGTTATTACTCTCTTCTGGCTTAGTGAAGCAATTGTTAAGAGGTTAATGCAGCTCGAATGTCTGGAGCACCAAATGACTATGCTGTCATCAGGGTTGCAGCATTCCCAGGAGATGCAGAACTCCAGGCACAACAAGGTCTGATGAGAGTTAGCAGAGCTTTGGTGACAGTAAATTAGAGACCTTGTTGCTCACTTCCTAATAACATCTGTGGCACTCCAGAGTCTGTGGCACTTTCTGAAGTTGAGCACAGAATAGTAAATAATTTATATTTAACAGACTCATAAATTGAGTTTGTTCAGAGTGGGTGGTACACTAGACACAAGTTCATGTTAGAATTTGGCTTGAGCTGTTTCTGATTGACTCAGCTGTCTCATGAAACCTTACCTGAAGTATCAGATTCAACAATTTTCTGCTTTTCCTCACTTTCTGAGGATATATATGGCTACTTTAAGAATCTACTTCAGAACTCTGGGAGGAAATGAACTGGCTGTACTTAGGATGTACTTGTACGGACAAGTTTAATGCTTCTTTACACTTCAACCCAAATATAAGAGAAACTGAAAATTTTGCTAGGAAAAACTCCAGATATAACCAGGTGCTCTGTCCTATTGGAAAAAAATGTGAAATTCTGTAAAAGACTTGTAATTTATTTGGGGTGCCAGGAAGTCTGAGGATGTTCTGTTGCTATTTGGGGTTTTTTTTTTCTAATCTGAGGTACTCATGCCTGAGCTGCTAGTTTCTTTGATGTGGTAAAGAAGATATTTTGTGAAAGAAGTTACTGTCCGAGGTTGCATAAATAATTTTTTTCTATTCAAAGATATCAAAAATACTGTCCTTACTAGGAACACACGTGTGTATACAGACCTGCTGATTTTAGGGTGGTATGAGGGAGAAGGTCCTCTTGAAGCTTTTAAGGTTCTCTTTATCTAGTCAAACCCAAAAAAGCATCCTCTGTTTATATTCATGATCATCATGGCCCATACTAGTATCTGCCTAAAAATGCAGTCATTGATTGCAACAGAGTAGAAGCCAAGTAAATGCAACCAAAATACCTGATCTTCACCTACCAGATCAAAGATTTGATGCTTTTTGGGACAGTCTCAAGCAGGTCTGCAAGTTCACTTCTGTCTCTTTTTCTGGCTTTTGTTTCTACTCTCAAAATCATTAAGTCTCAGATTAAAAGTCAGATGTTTTAGAATAGTGGTTCTGATGTAGGGCTCTACAAAATACTTGTGTAAACAGTTAAGAAAACAATATATTGTCATTAGGTTTAAATTAGCTGTGAAGATGTTTCTGACTGCTGAAAAATATCAAGCCTACAAATCAAGGAGGGGAAGATTTGAAGATGATTGGTTTATGAGTTGTGGGGGTCTTTTTTTAGGTTAAGGTTATTTCTTCACAGACAAAAACAGTTTGGGCCTGTGTTTTTGATTCTCTATTTTAGAGGATATATGGAAAGGTTGCTCAGGCTAAACATGTTTGAATTTAACATCTTGAGGAAAGGAGAGCTTTGTGTAAATTCAGAGTACTGATTATGATGTTGCCATGTTTTTTTTCCCAAATTCTTTTTTTTTGTAGTAATACAGAAGAGACTTGATAAGATTTGTGCTTGTTTGTTAAAAAGGCAGTTCTAAAGATCTCTTGTTTTAGAGAAACCTATGAATTTTATATGTGCAGATTCTAAGATATATACATTGTAACTTGTCTCAATATCTGTCCACTCTTGTGGTAGACAATTTTTTCTTCCACCTAATTAGTCCTGCCTCATCTTGTTTGAAGAAAGGAATCTTGTGGACAATTAAAAAAAAAGTCAAAATATTGCCAAGTAAAATCTCAGAACAAAGCCTTGATTTCATGTTTTAGCTGGCACTCCCTTACAGTATTGTCTGTGTCTTAAAATTGTTTCAACTCATCTGCTTGTCTGCTTTGAGGATCAGTATAAATTGACTATTAGTTTAAAATACCTCTGTTTTCTGTTCCTGATATTTCACTGTATTTCCTAGGCACAGGAGGTCCCTTCACTTTTTTTCTTAGATCAAGTGAAATGCTCCCTTTTGAGATGTATGCAGACCCAAGACTGCTCAATGTATTTAAAATGACTAGATTTTACCATTAATTTAGAGTGTTTGAGTTGGTTTCCAGGAGTTGGCTTCCTTAGTAGTCAGTTTTGGTCTGCATTGGAGTAAAAGGTGTTAGAGGGGAGGTTACCAGGTATAGGCACTTTTTCAGCAATAAGTTTTTGCCATATGTTAGCTCAATGTCTGTAAAATCAGGGTGCATTTTCTAGACCAACAAGAAACAATACAAAATATTGACTTTTTTATGATAACATATTTTTGGGGATGCATATTTACTTCAAATGTATTAAATAAATCATTATTAATTTCAGAGTTAAATGACTTGGGATATAATCAAAATTAATTTACCACTTGCCCAGCATTCCTTCATTACTTATTGTGAGTCTTATTGCATAAGCATGTTACAAGCTAATACAGAGTGTATTTTTTTATTAAAGTTAGTGGCATATTGATTTTTTTTTTGTATTTTTTGTTCTCCTCTTGCCTTGCAGAATGATTGACTGGCTGTCCTGGCCTCTGGCTCAGCATGTGGAAACATGGGTGATTGCTCTGCTGAAAGGATTAGCTGCAGTCCAGAAATTTACCATCCTCATTGATGTCACTCTGCTTAAGATTGAATTGGTATGTTGGAAAAAAGCATTCAAAACTGAGGGAGAGGGAAAGGAATTGCTACCAGCTATGCAATTGTGTAGCATTGTTTTTATTGTAACATACAGTGCCTTCTTACTCTGCAAATATGTAAATGCATCTATAGCTGTCACTTGCATCGAATGATTTTGTCTGTTTCAAATGGCTGTTTGTTGGAAGATTTGTTTTTGTGTTTACTGATATTTTACTTTGCAGATTCACTAAAATAAATATGGGTTTTTTTAGGTCTTTAATCGACTTTGGTTTCCTCTAGTGAGGCCTGGTGCCCTTGCTGTCCTTTCCCACATGTTACTTAGTTTCCAGCATTCTCCAGAAGCTTTTCATTTGGTGAGTTACTAAATAACCATTTTTCAGTGCTTTGAAATGTCACTCACTGTGTCATTTTTTAAATGGGTGTAAAGAGCAACAGAATTGATGTGCTTGGATTTTGTCTGTTGGAAGGTCCTAGAATCAGGTTCCTGTGGTTACAGGAAGGCTTTTTAGCTTCCAGATTCAACCACTTCATATATAACTGGAAACAAGCATTGTCCTTCCTTGTATGTATCTGTTTCTGGCAGGAGTATCTGGGCACCACATTTTGATTGCATGTTTCTGGAAATCCATTTTATGTGTGTGTGTGTGAAATTGGCTGATAAAGTTGGGCAGCAAGTAGGTTTTTGAGGACAGCTGTTTGGGGAAAACAGATAATAGTGATAATCTGCTTTATGTGACCTGGTCACCCTGAATAGGCTCAAGACCAAGAAGTACTTAACTTCCAGAAAGCTGTGCTGTGTCAGTGTTCATGGGCAAATTAAAGGTCACCATATTTAATAACCCCTTTTCAAAATGCATTCCATTAGTTAAGGGCATAGATAGGAGGGTGTGACAGTGACTGTATTAATACAGCAAGGTGTTCCCACACTTGGTGTTCAGCTTAAAGTTTAGGAGAAATGTCTGAGATTTAATAGTAACAGCCTGGCCCATTGTTTCTAAGCTGTTCCCAAGGCTCTGAAAGGATATCAAGTCCTTTATTTAATGTCAGAGTAATTGCCTTTTGCCCGTTACATTGGTTTTTAACAAGAGATCTCTGAAGTTTCTCCACTGCCCTGATCTTGTCTTAAGATAGAAATTTGAGTTACAATTAAAAGCTTTGAATATGCTCAAAACATAAATAGTTCACATATTTTTCTGTCTTGCTTTTCTTCTTTTTTCCTGAGACAAAACATTAGAAAAAATGTAAAATATGAGGTAGCCTATTGTAGAAAGAGGAATTAGTTTTACCAGAGAAAATTTCTATTGAAGGCTGCATGCTGTACTGCATAAACACCTCCCTACAAGATTTCATGACCATTTTTACTCAATTTTAAACAATTTTCTCCTTTCATTATCATTTTTTTGTACTGCTACCATTTAGTATTCCGTAATATCTTCCTTCACTTTAAGTGCTTGTTTAGTTTTTTAATAGCAAATGGTCTGATTATTAACGTGCCCAATGCACATTTGATAAATAGAAATTAATTTACTTGGTAATGCATCTGAAACTATGTTCCCCCTTCTTACACTTGAGCATCATTAGCATAAATTAATTTGATATTTTTGTAGCAGAAGCAGTCATGTACTTATGATGTAGAACTTATCATCATCAAAAATCTATTGATATATAAAAGTTTAATGCAACCTCAAGCCAGAAGAGAGAATTCTGTGTGTATTCAAAGTGTAACTTTCAGTATTATCCAGCCTGCAGAATTTGACTCTCTTTGACAGAACTGAGACCTATACTTTTTCTTCCCGTGTGCTTGTCTATGCAGAATTATCATATCTCAGATCTGCTTGATACAAAGCTCCTTCTTGGACCTCAGTAGTTGCTTTCTCATTGCTGTGTACCAGCATTTGTAAAGTGGAAGACGGAATTTTTTCATTGCAATAGCAGTATTGACTTGCGGTACAGTGAGCACTTCATCTTTGTGTTTTTATTTTTAAACAGTGGATATCTTGCTTACCTAAAGAGCAAGGCTTATTTATCAGAGATGTAAAAATATCTTTTATACCCGGACAATAACCAATATTTGGAAAAGTGACGAATCTGTATTTTGCACCTAGCCCTTTTTACTTTGGTGTTTTGAACTACATCAGTTCTTGTAATTGGTATACCTTCCTCAGATTCCTGTTCTGTATTTTATGCCTTTAGTTTACAAATTGTTTGGTAGTAATTCATTATGAGAAATTGTTCTATCAACTTCTTTCACAGTTAATCGCTTGGCAACTGGCAAAGGTGTCTGAAATACTTTGGTTCACAGTGAGAAGTCCCCCTCTTTGTAAATTGCTTTGAAGTAAATTTCCACTTGATGTCTTAAGACTAATGTCTCGTGCATTTAAAAGTAGAGAGCTGTGCTGAAGAAGAAAAAGGAGATGAAGTAAACACTTCTGATTATAATCTGACCCAATTTAAAGTAGTCCTGAATCTGAACTAAGTCTCAAAGGGATTACTACAGCGGTGGTAAACTTTCAGCTTGTAGTAAATGACATGGTCGTGGTTTATGGAGCTGAGCTGCCTCACTAGGTGGAGCTATGGGCCAGTTTCCTTCTTGTAGGAATAGCAGGAATGTATTCATTGGCTCGTGAGTCCAAGCATTACGTTCTGTTAAAGGAAAATTTAGATGTTTTAAAAACCGTATCTGTGAAATCAGAACAAGATGCTAAACTGTTAGTGGTGGCACAAAAGCAAAAAGTTTGCAGTTACTATCCTTAATAAGATGAGTACTTTTGGACACTTGACTGTTTAAAACCTTATCATGCACCTTTTAAGTTCATAAAGTTCCTTTTGACACTTGCTATGTGAACTAAAGAGATCATTAAATAGTTAATTGTGCTGCTTGAAAATTGTCATGTGTAAAGAATAATGTACATTTTTCAAGTCATTGTTTCTCAACCACTTCTTATTTAATAACAAAAGATCCCCTGTCATTTGGCATGTATAAACCAATGAAGTTCAATGCAGTATTTTGTAGAAGGAAAAAAACAATGAGAAAATGCAGTTAACACCTTTCTGTTTGTTTCTTTGTTTTCCCATTCAGATTGTCCCACACGTGGTCAGTTTGGTTCACTCCTTCAAAAGAGATGGCTTGCCTTCCAGTACAGCCTTTTTGATGCAGTTGACTGAGTTGATACACTGTATGATGTATCATTATTCAGGTTTTCCAGAGCTCTATGAACCCATTCTGGAAGCTATTAAGGTACATTAGCAATGTTAAGAGTGTGGAATGTTTTTTTTGTTTTCCCAGATGTGAAGCTGTAGTTCCACAGATCCAAATTCTTTAGAGCTTCCACATGGAGAAAAGAGCTAATCACATTATCTCGTATCAATCCTATGTTTGAAATATAAAATAAGTATAAAGCTTTGAAGGAGAAGGTTGAGGGGAGGGAAGGGAGCAAGGGCAGGGGGGCTGTTGTATCTCCTAGGCTATCAGAGACAGCAGGAAGACCTTGAAGGAGAACTGGGGAGCAGGGGAAGATACAATACTGCTGAATGGTACAATTCAATGTAGATATTGAAATCACAATGGAAGATACAATACTGCTTCTACCTGTTGTAGAAGCAAATAAAGAAACCTATTAAGCATGTTAAATGTTTCTCTTGTAGGATATGCCCAAGCCCACTGAAGAGAAGATTAAGTTGATCCTCAGTCGGAGTGCCTGGACTTCTCAATCCAGTTCTTTGCCATCTTGTTTATCTAGACTTTCTGGAAAATCTGAAACTGGGAAGACAGGCCTAATAAATCTAGGAAATACCTGCTACATGAACAGTGTTATTCAGGCACTTTTTATGGCTACAGAGTAAGTGCTTCTTAACAGCTCTTTTAATTGCAAATAATTCGTGCAGTTACTGCGTTCTTGATTTTCACGGAATTGTAACATGTGCCTGAGTCTCTCACCTTGCTAGAGCTGAGTGGCTTGTTTTGCACTCAGTTGCTGATTGCTCTTGTTTCAAGTTTAGCTCTGGAAACTGCAATTTTAGCCACTAAAAATCCTGATCCTTCTGCCCAGTGTCAAAAGACACGTCCTTTTTTCCTCACTGTCCTTGCTCACTGCTGCATTGTAAAAGCTTTTGGTGATGCTTTTGTTATAATCTGGAAAGGTATTTAAAAAAGTCTCTCTGTATCCCATTCCTACCCATTTAAATGTTTAAAGACATAGGTATTTTGCAGTGTTAATTCTTACCATACAGTAATTTTATATCTGCACTAGAGCTGAATTCCAGTATTAAAGGGAAGTGTTATGTGTTTTGCTTTCTTTCAATTTGAAGTAATTATCTGAGCTGGAATGATAACTGCATTGTTAGAATGTTAGCAAGGAAACTGATGTCTCTTTCATTTCAGTTTCAGAAGACATGTTTTATCTCTGAATCTAAATGGCTGTAATTCCCTAATGAGAAAATTACAGCATCTTTTTGCATTTTTGGCCCATACCCAGGTATGTTAGTTTTTAATCTGCTTTTCTTTAAGCTTAGATCTATATACCAAAACTGAGAAACAAACTTGATGCCTCTGGAGTATTTCAAGTATAATCAGTCTGCTTTCGAATCAGTCTGCCTTCGAATGCTCAGATGGTGTGGATGGACTTATGAAATACACATTTCTCTAGGTGGAAGATGTTGGCATTTTGTTGTTTTTATTAATAGGTAGTGATAGGTTTTCTTTGAGAAGCAAGAATGAAAAAAATCCGAATATGACCTGAGTTGATAAACAAGCTGATTTTATATATCTTTCTAGGGTAAACTATGGCCTTCTTCATTGATTTTTACACTAAATTTTATTGTTGTTCAAATTCTGATATGAACATTATTAGCTGTTCAAAACATTTTGCTAATGCTGGAAGGGAGCAGGACACTTCTATTCTCTTTGAATAATAGCAATAAACTTGTGAAGAGGATGAGGCTGGATCAGCTTCAGAATAAATGGGTACTTATGAAGTACCGGTGTTCTGAAGAAAGCAAACAGGTTTTTTAACTCACCAGCAAGAATGGTAGCTTGCTAAAATACCTGGCTTGTACTCACTAAACATTAATATTTGCCAGCAGGATAAACTATTTTTATCTTTGTACTAGAGGTGATTGCCACAAAATTAATGGCTCACCCTTAAGTTGTTTAAATGTTTGTGTACCTTGTGTTTCATTCAGCTACTCTGGGATAATGTTGTCCATAGTTCAGCTGTTACTATTAAAATACTATAACCAACTTTAAATTGTTCCTATGTAACCTTGCCTGTTCTCTCACTTGAACAGAGGGAGGCATATGCTCCTAGAATTTTCTTTGAAGCTTCCAGACCACCATGGTTCACCCCTCGATCCCAGCAGGATTGTTCAGAATATCTCAGATTCCTGCTAGACAGGTATGGTTATGGTGCCATTAATGGGAGTGAATCTACAGCCTTACCACATAATGTTGAACTCTTAGGAGCAGTTGTGTAACAGTTCCACTACATGAGTGGGGATCAGGAATTTTCAGCCTTGTTCCTGTCTTTCTCTGGTTTTCTGTATAGTCTACAAACTACTTTTCTTCATGGGTTTAGTCTGTAGTGAAGTCTGGATGCTATCTTGAATCCACATAATTGAGAACAGGTTATGGTGGTAACAATATGCCACTTTTATAAATCTAAACATGGGTATTATGTTCAAGTTGTGGTCCTGTTGTTAAATTAATGTAGTTGGTGAAAGCAGTTTAGTTGTGCTGCTGGAACTTCACGTTGGTGGAGACAGCTGAGTTTCGTACGAGGTCAGTAAGTCACAAAGAGACGTACGTACGTGTCTTTATAACCAATTAAGCAAGCAAATTAACTGTGGCAGAGATAAATCAGTAATACCTAAATTTATTAATAACCCTGTTTGTTTTCGGCTTGCTCAATGGGGCTTAAGCAATATTACTTTAAGACACATTCCACTTCTGGAGAAATTTATCTCAATAGTGAAGTAGTGTTCTCTTATTTTTTTCCCCATGTTTTGGGTTCCTCTTTTGGTTTGGATTTTCTTGCTGCAGAACTTTCCTGGGTGCAGAATTCTGACGTTTTCTTTGGAAATAGTCTGGCAGTAGACAAATAGTTACTTTTTCTCTTACAAAGTCTGACATACAGGCCCAGTCAAGTCGAGAGCTGATTTATTAACACAATATAATGGTAAATAATATAAACATTGTTATGTTTCTTTGATATTTGCCAGTTCTTTCAGTATATCCCATGTGTTCTGTTATATATAATGAGACCCACAATAAATGCATTTGTGCCACTTATACTCTGTTTTGGAACTCTATGCTTCAGCTTCCTTATATAAAAAAAAGCAAACAGATTTTTTTAGTGTAAGACACTTTAGCAACTTAACGATCTGTATTTTTTAGCTGGAAAAAAAATCTGAAGTACTGTGGCAATATTGGAAAATAGCACAGTTACTTGGATTTATTTTTCTTTGTCTTCAGGTTGCATGAAGAAGAGAGAACTTTGAAAGCATTGTCTTCAGCCAAGAGTTCTGAAAGTATTATGACTGACAAATCCCAGGCACAAGAAACTGCCCATAAAACACAACTATTTACTGAAGCACCTTGTATGGGGAGTGAAGAAAGAACTCTGATAGAGAAGATGTTTGGAGGAAAATTGAAGACTAACATATGCTGCTTGAACTGCAAAAGTATGTCTCAAAAGGAAGAAGCTTTCACAGATCTCTCTTTGGCTTTCTGTCCCCCAACTTCCTTAGAGAATGTTGACCCAAAATGCATAGAGCACTCTGAAGTGAAAGATGACTACATGATGCAAAGTAATACTGCAGCAACCAGTCCTGCTGCAGAAACACCTCTCAGTAATTTGGAAGTAAGTCACGGATGTGACACAATAATGAATGAAGGAACCATAGAAGATTTTACTAGTGAGCCAAGCCCTGAGAATACCACAATTTCTGAACTCAAAATTGAAAATAATGGGGATATGTCTCAGAGTCTAGTAGGTAAAAATACCCTGTCAGTTACAGACTTACTCAATTATTTTCTGGCACCTGAGATCCTTAGTGGAGACAACAAATATTATTGTGAAAAGTGTGCCTCTCTACAGAATGCTGAAAAAACTATGCAGATCATTGAGGAACCTGAATACCTCATCCTCACTCTTTTGAGATTTTCATATGATCCAAAGTGTCACATAAGGCGCAAAATCTTGGACAATGTTTCTCTACCACTTGTATTGGAACTGCCAGTGAAAAGAGCAACATCCCCTTTAGCTGTTGTTTCAGGAGGCTGGTCTGTTGGTGTGGAGATTTCTGATACTGGAGAAAACCTTGCTAAAAAACTGAAGCCCTCTGGTGTTGATGAAGTGGCCTGCCCACAACTGGTGCCCTATGTGTTGAGCTCTGTGGTGGTGCATTCTGGTGTATCCTCTGAAAGTGGACATTATTATTCATATGCTAGAAATGTTACTGGGTCAAGGCCTTCAGGGCTCTGCCACCAGTCTACAGCTCTTTCTTTAGTTTCTCCTCAGGATAAGTTGTTTACAGAGGAGAGTCCTTGCACTGTTGTAGAAAATGAGCTGGACACTGAGATGCCAAGAGAATGGTTTCTGTTCAATGACAGCAGAGTGACATTTACCTCATTTCAGTCAGTCCAGAAAATCACCAGTAGATTTCCAAAGGACACTGCTTATGTTCTGTTTTACAAAAAGCAGAACAGCACCTGTGGCTTCAACACCAATCCAGCTAATGGCCTCTGGGTAAATGGAGACCCTCCTCTACAAAAAGACCTCATGGATGCAATTACAAAAGATAACAAACTATACTTGCAGGTAAGATGGAAATTTTGTGTAGAGGGTGTCTTCTTCTCTAGCTAAAACAGCTGAGACAAGGAAAATAAGCAAAGTCTAGATGAGAGAAGATTGTGTTTGTTCCTCCTTTGTGTGAAGGGTGTCTCCTCACAAAAGGCAGTCTAAAGGGACAGTAGCTTTTAAGTATTCTGCTATATTAACCTTATAAATCATCAGTCTGGCTTCATCTTGGTGTTGCTGGACAGGTTTTGTTGTAAGGTTGTCACTGTTAGATAGGAAATATCAAGGAAAATTGCATAAACTCATTTCAGTTTAAACTTTGAGTGGATATGCTTGTATAGGTCGTTTAACCACTTGTCATTCCATATGGGAGAGGCTTGAAGCAGTTCAAACTTTCATTGCCCTTACTAAATTACAAGAGTGGCTTAAGTTTACTTAAAAACTTCTAAGTGGTGTCCTTACTAGTGCATTTTCATTTGTAGTGAAGTTTGACTTACAAAACTGTTCTTACCCAAATGCTGGAACAACTGAAATGATGACCAAATGTGGGTGACTGGATTCCATTTTCCCTTTGCTGCCTATGCCATATCCTCTGGGACCAGCACTTCCAGCAGCATGGTCCCTGTGGTCTGAGAACTTCACCTAGCTGTGGCAGTCTTTTGTTTGCTCTTAAAAAAAAACAGTGTTCTCCACACTTCAGTATCTTTTTCTTAAAGCATTGCTGCTTCTTTTTTTTTTTTATGTTCTAGAAGTAAAAGTATGTTTTACTGTGTGCTCTTTGATGGGTTAAGCTATTCCTATAAGGGCTATAGGGCAACTCAAATTAGAAGAACTAGGTAAATTTAACTTAGAAAAAATGAGCTAAATCTCACTGTGGAAAATCTGCTGCAGGTATTTTACAAACATGAACAGGAAAACTGAGAGCTTAAATTGCAACTCTGTCGTTACTTACAAGCTGCATGACATCCTGTCTGTCTCTGCTTATGTGCCACATCTTGTCTTGGCTTTCTCTTGTCTTCTGTAGTGGCAATCTCTGATTGCAGAATCAAAGAATAGCTTGGGTTGGAAGGGGCTTTTAAAAGCCATCTAGTTCAGCCCCTGCCACGAGCAGGGACATCTTCAGCTAGACCAGGTTACTAAAAGTCCCATCCTGCCTGGCCCTGAATGTTTCCAGGGATGGGGCATTTACCACCTCTGGGTAACCCCCAGTGCTTCACCACCCTCATTAAAAATTCATTCCTTTTATCTAGTCTAACTCTACCCTTGCTTAGTTTAAAACCATTACTCCTTGCCCTATTTGGTGAGTTTTTTCCTTTTGTAATTGTAACTGTCTCAAAATTAAAAATATTTTCAAAGCATATTATTTTTGTTTGCTTTCTGGGGTTTTCTTTTTTGTTTGCTTTTAGATCTTTACCTACCTTTCACTTTTGAATTCTTTGGTATTGGCTTTTTTTTGTAGTGTTTTATTAATCTCAGAGTTTCTGAGCTCCTGACCTTTTCTCATTTTAATTGAGATTCATTACAAGTGCTTGGTTACTGTTTTTCTGAAATTAATGCTAATACTGTGTTTCACTGAATTAGATTATTCTAATTTTAAGATGCCATATTTCATTGTTGGTTCGGAGTTCTAAATTAATGTTTTCCAGCTAAGTTAAGAATATATTTTTCTGTCCTGAAAAAGCCTTTAATTTTCAAAAGATATGCTCAAAATAATTCTTTATCTTACTGCTTTTGTTTTGCTATTGCATATCTGTTTACCACATGGTAAATTAAGATGTTTTCAGTATAAATAACTAAACCTGCAATATGGGTAGCTCCCACTCTATTTAAAACAAATTTTAAAACCCTTACTGTGAACAAATGGAAAGCAAGGGAGGATGCTCTTCATTATTCTGAGTCAAGAGAACTGTACTATCAAGTTTTACTTACCTAATGTAGTACTTGTGGGGACAAATATAACAACCTGAAAACATTCAATGTTTTTAGAAATAAGGCTATTGCTTGTAAAAATGCCAGTGCTGTAAGGTAAACAGTTTTGTAATGTAGTTTTTGAACTAAATGGGCTATTTATGCAAGGTCTGCTATTTTAATCAAAATCTGTGGTTGATTTCTGGTAAGACAAGTTTTTAATATTTCCTTGTTATTACTAGTAAACATACATAGTTTTTGGTGTGTCATAGAGTTAGCCAGATACTTACAACTCCACATATTGCTGGAGTTAGCATAATACTGTCTTGAGGAATATGACCGACACATCCGTGTAGACAGTGTCCTCCAAATATCTTAATTTTGAAAATGATTATGAATGTCAGTCCTTAGTAGTGTACAATAGTTACAAACTTAGGCTGTGTTTTTGAAAAGGGCAAAATAATTTTAATTCACAAAGTCTGCTTTTAGCAACTGTGAAAGTAGTTGGACAAGACTCGAGTTTAGTGGTTTCATGGTAGTATAATACAGTCAGGGAGAATTGAGGGTGACCCCTGTAGTTAATAAAACCCTGTTCTAAAGTTTGCTCCCATTGCCTTTAAGGAGGTGTGTGGTGATGAAGTGTCATGTGAAGGCAGCTATTGGTATGAGCCTTAGCACTGGAATGCTTTCAGTTTGTTACCAGGTTCACTGTCTTTTCCTGTTAGCCTTCCAGAGCCAACATCTGCCTTCTCTCCCTCAATTTTTGAAGCTCTTGGCCACTTTGAGAAAGGTATACTAAAGATAGAAAATTGCTGCAGGGCTTATTGAACTAGTTGGCCAGAGACAAAATAGAGCATGATGTGCCTAATGAAGGAAAAGCATGTGCTCAGTCCCTTTCTTAGATGTCTTAAGAAGCCTCAGGAGCATTCAGCTGAAAAAGCTGCTGGCAGGAGGCAGAGCTTTCATGTTCCTTCCCCTTGTGCGGGTGCATTTTCCAGCGGAGGACTCTGATTTTTTGAAGTACTTGAGAGTTGCAGAGACTTGCTACGTTCTAACAGTTAGCATAGCAATAATAATTGAAAGCTGATAAGCTGCAGTGAATAGAAACTAGATAGCTTGTCCATCTTTTGGCCTTTTATCTGAGTATATTGCTACTCTATGCAGTTGATGGAGTGGAATGAAAAAATGTCTTTAAAGTAACGAACATTGATATAAAGGTTTTACCTTTTGACTTTGCAACCAAGAACAAGAGTATTTGAAAATTGCTAGGATGAAAATTTATATGAAACATATCAAAACCTGTTTTGTTAACTTCTCATCAGCAGTCTCATTTTTTTAATAGCATCCCATGTTGCTATAAAATACAATTTTAGCATGAACTCAGAATGATTTAATTTTGTTTCACTTACGCGTACTGGCAGCCAGTGAAATTGTACATCTTAGGTTGGCTGTGGATGTTCAACTTGAAAGTTCAGCAAAGCTGTTCACTAGAAATTAGTGATGCTGCTTTAAAAGGGCATCAAGGGCATGAGATTGTGGGTTGGGTTTTTTTTTTAATTGTCTTTATTCTTTCATTTCAGGAGCAAGAGCTTAGTGCTCGAACACAAGCACTTCAAGCTGCCTCAGCCTCTTGCTCTTTCCGACCCAATGGATTTGATGACAATGATCCCCCGGGAAGTTGTGGGCCGACAGGTGGAGGAGGAGGGGGTGGGTTCAGTACCGTCGGTAGATTGGTCTTTTGACCGTGAAGACAACCTGGAATACACTGGTTCCAAAGCAGCTGAGTACTGCTGAGGACAAATAAAATACTTAACTCTGTCGGAGTTGTACCAGGCTTTGAGACTGGATCCTTGTCCAAAAGCAAATATTAGTGTTTTTTTGGTTATGTTTTATTTGAAATAAATAAGCGCATAATGGAAAAAAACCTACCTCTTAAAAGTTCAGTTGCTTTCATAGTACGATATGCTTGCCCAAAAACGAGAAAATTAAGATTTTTTTAAAGTAAATGCTAATGACGTTACATTAAACTGAACAAAATGCACTTACATCAGTTTCTCTTGTCCTCATCCACTGAATGAAAAAAGTTCATTTTTTTCTCTGGTGGTGTTGCTTTATGTGGAAAGCCATTTTCAGATGGGCTAAACTGCATCTGTAGTTTCTCACCTACTGCTTATTTTCAATACAATACCTGTGTGGATTTTCAGAGATGATGCCATTTGTAATTAAGGCAATAACTTAAATGTGATATGAAACAGTACTTTCCAGGTTAAAAATTATTCAGTCAATTTCCAGTGTAACTGAAAAGAAAAAAATTATAAATATTTGCTGACTTGTTATCCAAAAAAGTGCATGTTGTGTAGGAGCAATGTTTTTAAAATAGAAATTGTTAACTCAGTAGCATTTCTAATTGTTTTGAGGATTTTAAAATTATTTCAGGGAATATATCTGCTGAATATTGGAAAGGAAGTGATTATGTATGTGCCTTGCAGTACTGTAACTTAAACTCTCTGAGGTTGCAGAAGATGAGAAAAATGTCTTACTAGTCAATTTTTTTTTGTCAGCATTAGAAATCATGACATTCATAGAAACCTTTTAGGTTTCTAGAAGTTAAAATCTGTTAGTTTGAAATGCTGTACATGTTGACCTTCATTTTTTGATTAAAAAATACACATACATACCTAGCGATCTATAAATTTCATGGCCTGCTGGGAAAAAACTGACCTCCTCATAAAAATGGAGCTATGTTTGTGAAGTCACAGAAAATCTTCCTCTATTGGTCTTTGCTGAGGTTCTTTGCTTATAAGAGTATTTTGAAGTTTTGCCTTCGGGTTTTGCTGGTAGTGAGAACTTTCTGGTGAGTTCAGGATTTTTTTTTTGGTCTGCAGAAGCCCAAAATTATTCTGCCTAAGGAACGGTGTTTGATTGCTCATTAGGCCAGCAGAGGTTGAGGATACACTCCTTCGAGTCTTGGCAGAAATAGCAACTTTGATTTTGATGTGCAATGAGGATAACAGAAGTAAAGGACTTAGACTGTTGAACCCAGGGATTAATTCTTGAGTAATCTTAGAGGGAAGTGTAAATTTATTTAAAGTATCTTTACAAAATTCTGCAGTGGTTTTACTGTGTTTTTATATTCTATTGGGTGACGTGTGTCCTTAAAAAGCATGCGGACCAACAGGTTTTAGCATAACTGTATACAAATAAGCAAATTTCTTAGAAAATGCTTTAAAAAAAAGCATAAGATATGTTGAGAGAATTAAGTATTGTTCATATGATTCTAAATATATGGAGTTTAGTCTGAAAGGCAATTTATCTTGCAAGCTATTTTTATATTATCACTAAAACTATGCGATTTACTATAGGTTCGGATGTTATACTCAAGAAAGCTAGAGCAGCTCACTTTGATTTTTTTCCCTTTTTTTTTTCTTTTTTTACTACTTTCTAAGCTTTCTTGTGATAGTTTGTGATAGTTTGTGATACCTTGGCTTTGGCCTACTCTTTTCATTGCTATCTCAGTGGTAGATCTCGGAACCAAAGGTTCAGCCACAGAAACATGGAATGTTTTGAGACCAGCATGAGGAACATTCTCATTTCATTGAACTTGGATGAGGTTTTTTTTGAAAGTTCACTTTGCTTTGAAATTCTGTAACTTTCAGTCTAAAGGGTTTTTTATTTCCTTTTAGGCTTCTCTGCCAGTTTGCTTTGGTTTGAAAATGTTTTATAAGACAGGTTCATTTGGCTTTTCTCTCCCAGATTGAAAACACACTAAAAAGCTGTCTACTCCTTGCATTACCTTGGGAATATTTTGTCTCTCTGTATCAATTTACTGTTCCTTTTAAACTACTAGTAAGTAGAAGCAGAGGCAAGTGGTTTTACTCTATATGAAATCATAATTTTGTGAAGGTCAGTTCTGTTTTTATGTTCTCACAGTAAAAATACAAATTATGCAGCCTACCTAAAAATAATAAGCAGTATATCTTTTGTATACCTGTTGAACCCTATTTCATGAGCTCTTAGAAAGCTTTCTACATCCTTTTTGCCTATTCTAAATTAGATGTTAAATATGGAAAATTTACATGAGAACAATGCCAATCAGGTTGGATCTGCTTAGGGGCAAAATGATGGATGTCTGAAACTGAAAATAACTTATTTCTTTCACCTTGTTGACTTCTGTCAATGCATTTTCTTGGGGTTTTACAAGTAGATATAAAAATTCAGGATACCTTTTCGTAAGTCTGCTTGCTGACTTGACAGCTGTCCTAGGCTGGTGAGTCATAGATTACCAACTTGGAAGGTTTCAGTAAACCTAGTGGAAGTGAAGAATTATTTCACGCTTTGAAATGTGCACCTTTCTTATTGCTTACAGTAATAGTGTTGCATGCTACTATCTTCTGTACATGAGAGAAAAATGTACATATGGTACTTTGATTTCTGTTGCTTGTGAATGAATGCTGGATGGTTTATTTATTTACCTTTTTGGCTCCAGTCTTAATAAGTTTATTAAGTTGAATCCATAGAAGGATACAAAATGCATAAGTCTGTTTCAGAAGCTTCGGGGTTTTTGTAGTTTACTTTCATGAAAGAGACACTGATTTGGTCTTTGTTTTAATGGTCACTCAAGTTGTATTAACTTTCTTTTGTGCTGTTAATTTTGTACATTTTTTTCATGTGGAGCATCACAGTGGATTACTGTGAACAGTCTCCCCTGTATCAAGTGATTACAATGTCTATGAGCCCATTTATGCAGGATGAGGAGAGAAGAGGCTTCTTTGAATAACTGAATAAATCACACTTTCTGGCTAGCTTTCTTTTTCTTCTTTTTTCTTTTCTTTTTTCTTTTCTTTTTTTTTTTTTTTTTTTTTTTTTTTTTTTTTTTTTTTTTTTTTTTTGTTCCCTTCTCTGGAAAGTTAAATATTTTATCTGCTCTGTGCTCTGGAAGTTTAATTTCATGGGTAAGCCTTAACTTTTTTTTTTTTAATCTGTAGCAATAAGTTTGTTCATTGAGTCAGAATACTTTTTTACAAGTTTCAGGCAAAGGGCAAAAGCTCTGGGAGCTGAGAGTGTTGAAACAAAATCAAGTGGGTATAAACTTTCTGTAAATAAAATTTAGATTAGAAACAAAGTTCCTGATTCTTGAACAGCCTTCTGGGCAGAGCCTTGCTTTGAAGGAAGAGTGAACTATCTCTATGAAAGAAACTAAATGCAAAGTGGTGTCTGAATAGTAGGCAGCTAGACCTGATAAACCAGAGGTCCCTTCCAGTCCCTTCCTAGAGTTTTGCTCTTTTGTTGGGTTTCCTATCTTGCCTCATTGCCAGTTTTATTTTTAAGGCTCAAAGATTTGAGGGTAAATAGTGAGAATATTAAACTGTGACATAACAACAAAAGTTAACTGCTCAGTTTTGGATGGTGTTGGTCTCTGATATAGGAGAATGAAACATAAAAATTACCAAATCATGGCACGTGGAATCTTGGAGGAGTTGTGATCTAAAGAAATATGCTCAGTTTCTAACACAAGGGTGATTTCCCTGGGTAACAACCTACAATGAGATGTAATGAGTTGTAGCACTTGGTATCCTCAGTAGGCTATAAGCAAATGGAAATTATTGGACATTTTCAAAGCTGAGCAAATGATCTATGATTTTAATGAGATCAGAATAGACAATCTTGAAGGCTTTCATGTTCCCTGTAGCCAGTCATCATAGGTCTACCTAAATCTGACTTCAGAGCTATGAGTAATATGTTGTTAAATCACAGAGGTGTGGGGTCCAATGTGACAGACAACCGGGAATTGTGTGGTGCTGGCTGGGTTGTGTCTGACACAAGCTCTGCCTGTGGAGTGTAGTGTGGCACTGCCTTATCACACAAGTTTTTGTGTTACAATGCACACACACCCCCCAGTTCACTGGGAATCTACTTTTGCTTGAATTAAAGCATCCAAATCAAAGTCGCAACAACCAAAACCCAGAGTGAAGCATGGATGAATGTTTTTTAATACAATATGTGCTCTCCTTGTTTAAAATGGAATATCTTCTTAATCTGTAGGATTCTAGATAGGAATGTGGATTCAGGATACATATTTCTTGTTCTTTTTTTTTTTTTCCAGTGCAGATAATATTTTTAGGAATCGGGTGTAAAAGTGCTTTAATAGACATGTCAAAAGAGACAACACTGGGTGGTTCCTCATGAAGTTGCTGTGGGAAAGAGGGACAGCAGGTGGTGAAGGAGAAGAGCTGGTACTGAACTGAAATGGGACAAATGCAAAAAGGACAGCATGACTCTATTCTGATTTAAAAGTTGCATGTGTTTTAATTTCAGTCTTGTAACTTTATTCCACCAAAGGATACTTTGTCAACAATCCCTTGTCTTATCTGAGCCTGAGCCTTCAGAAGTTTCCACTGTATCTTTATATCCATTTATATGTTGAAGGAGAAATATCTCAGTAGGCATAATGAAAATATGCTGCTGAGGACGGCATTTCAGGTTGACATTAAAAAAATGAATTCAGCAACAGGATAGATGATTGTACAAGCAGCTATAAGTATCATACAGCATCCTCGAGGCCAGTGGTCTCCAAACTTTCTGATTGCATACTCATATCACTAAAAACTCTTACGTGTGTACCCACTATGTATATTTATTAATTTATAAATAATATATGTACTACTATACTAATTTATTATGTACATACACAGGAGTAGAAATTGAAAAAGTATGAGAGAAAAGTGAAATAAAGACTATTTTTAAATTATTTAAAATTTCATTTTTTAATTTTGCAAAATATACTTTCTTCTTGCACCCAAATGGATTGTCTTGGGGTGCATGAACCTCACTTTGGAGACCACTTCTTTAGGGTATAGTCTTGGAAAGAGTTTTGACTTGATGGGAACAGTTATCAAAACTGACCAGTTTATAATGACAGTTTCTTTTACTCTGTGAATATAGACCGTTTTCCTTAACGTTGTGCTGCATGACTCTTGTTTTGGATCTCTGTTTATTCAGAGTTCTTACAAATTTGGTCCAAGGGCTGTGAACTGTTTTGCTGTTTGTTTTCCTACAAGTGTGCATTAAATGACAAAACAGGAGGTGTCAGCCTTAAGTGGCTTGCAGAAATGCAAAGCCATTCCAGTTTGGAGGGGAGAGCATATCCTCTGTCAAACACAGGGATGTGTTAGCACTAGGCTTTAAAGGTTAGTACCATTTTTCAACTGACTTGCCCTTTCTCAGATGTTCACTAAAGAATTGCAATATTTAGTGCTCAGAAGAAAGTAATTAATTTTCTTCCTGTATCTTTCCTGGTGTTTATTTTACTGAACTGCAGTTGAAACCATATTTGCTGTATGCCTGTGCTTAAATCTTGTAAACTGGCATAAATTTTTAATAGTATTTCATATCAGTTTTTAAAAATTGATGGGTCAAAATGACTGTACATGTGTTGGGCTGCATAAAGAAGTCAAAATATACATCATTTAAATGCCTCAAAAGGTGTCTCAAAGTATGTAAGTTTTCATGTGTTTGACTGGAGAGGCAAGATGGATGTTCTAGTAAAATATAACAATGGTGATTTGGATTTTTTTAATTCTCTGTTTTACCTGTAAATCTCAGCTTGAAGAATCTCACACAAAAACGTGGAAAATAAGTCATGTGAGAACTCTTCATGGTCCAACTGTATCTGGAGAACAAAGTAGCTGGATTTCCTGTGTATTTACAATGCAGTGATATGACAGTGTTTCATTTGAGTTGTCTTCTCAATTGGTGATACTTCCATCTTCAAAGAAGATGAAATTACTTCAACTTGTTGAAATAATAAAGGACATCATAGTTGGTTAAAATGCAGCCTTTCTCAATGAACGTGGAAGTTACGGCACAGAAACATTCAGGCCTCCTGTAAATAAAGACGTGATTCTCCAAAGCTGTTTTCAACTCTTCTATATTTTTCCTCAAGTTTCCCCAGACTAAAAGTTGAAAGAAGACTTCTGGGTTTGGTTGTTTTTCTTGACTACAGGAATACCTAAGAAATTCAAACAATTCACAGGCCAGTTAATAATCTGTGAAGTACTACTGTGTGGTGAACTGCGTGAAAGGGAAGGGAAAGGTTTGGGTTGCCCTTAGAATATGTAGTTTGAAGTTGAGTCTCCTTGAGTTGGCTGCCCACAGCTCCCTCTGGCATTAGAAGCAGCTGCCTTTATGTGGTCTCCAGATTAAGTGTGGTACTGCCTGTGAGGAGAAAATCGTGGGAACCTCCCCTTCATCCAAGTCCTATTCAGGCTAATTGAAGAATTATTCTTGACCTAAGCTGTTTCAATTTTGCTTTGATTAAGTAACTTGAATCTGCTGACTGCCAAGGGAATAGAGAGATCAAGCTTTAACATAATATTTTTAATTTTTTTTTTAAAATAAGTGCTTTGGCTCCAGTAGGAGCTTCTGCTGTGTGCTGTGCTTTAAACATCCCAGGTCTACAAGAGGTGTTTCCTACTGCCGAGACCAGGAAAACAGCAGCTATGCAGAATTCCTTGGGGAAGGAAATTTGCTGCAGTATAAACAAGGTGGCTGATTGCATCATTTGAATTGGTCTGCTGTGTTGTGCATTTGGGGATTTGATGTGAAAGAAGCATGTAAGGACTGCTTTTGTTTAAAGCAGTTACAAATGTTTCTGCAGGAGAAGAATCAGTTCCTGGAGCAGGATCCTAGGCAGTGTCAATGTGATCTTGCATAGCAGCCTCCAAGAGTAGTGCTGCTCCCACAGTGTGTTATGGTGGACAGATGGAAAGACAATAATGCAATTAGTCCACTAGACCTGAAGTGCGCCCTCTGTTCACAGATGACAGGCTTAAGCGTAGTCATAGGTGAAGACCATTTCCTTCATTGGGGCTATCAAGAAGCAGAATATTTCTGCAACATCTCATTTTCTTGGGAGCAAATCCAGTGTAGAGTTTTTGCATTGTGGTCCATATTTCTGCAGTTGTGATTGCACAGAATGGGCTACAAGTCAGGAGGCACTTCAAGCGCAAGGTTTTAACTGCTTATTTGTCAAGGCTGCTTTTGAGCTCAAGTCAGCTCATCTCTAGCTTATTTGGTCCCCTTTGGTGCTAAGGATTTGCTGAGTGGGAAAAACCAGGATGAACTATAGAGTAGCAGCTCACATTCCCCAGCTCATGTTCTGGGAATAGGCATGAATGCTCAGCTTTGGAGAGGATTTGATGAAAGGAAAACAAGCAGAGCATTTTTAAAATGAGAAGGAGAAGCTGGAAAGAAATGTAAGCAAGAGCTTTGGAGTGTGTGGGTATGCAAAGCTGTGGATTTCCTACTCTTTTTGAGACCAAAAAGAGTTTTCTTTATTTAAGCAAAACCATACCATCTTCACATGTCACATACACATAAGGAAAAGACGTGGGAAAAAGTATAGCAATCACTTGGTCAAGGTAATTCTGACCTATATAGTTTTTATTATTTAAACTATAATAATGCCCAGCCTATCTCTCTGCATTTTATTCAAGCAATTTTTTCACACAAAACTAAATATTTTGGGATTTGTCTTTTTAACTTAATCTCCTTTGGAAATAGCTGTTTAATTTTTCGGAACTATTTTCTGCTTTACATATTCTCCCCAGTTTTTTAAATGATCATGCACAGTTTCTTACATAAAGAGGTGTGGGTGTGTGTAATGACAATTAAACTCATTTGGTGTGATAAGTGTGTTTAGGTTGTAGATAGCCTTGTCCCTGAAACCTCCTTCACCACTGATTTTTTTTAGGATGCATATTTTTCTTAGATCACTAGGTCCCAGTGAGACTATTCTCTTTAACCCTCTCCTCCTTTATGTGCCTCATGAAAAATTGAAGGGATGCAGCCAAGAGTATGCCTGGCTGAAAGAAACTGTGGTATCACAAATAAGAGAAAATTATAATTTGGTGAGTTTTCTCAGCAGTTCTGTGTTTAGTAGTAGTTTTAACCTTTTTGCCCCATCCACTTGGGAACTTCCTTTTATCTTACTCTCCCCTAAACAAATTTGGTGCTTACAAAATATTTCCTACTATGGCTTCAGCAGTGTTGTGGTGTTTTTCCTTTTCATATCCACTCTCCCGTTCCTCATTCAGGTCCCTTGCTGACTGATGACCTCTCCAGGACACAGATGTATCTTCTACACTGCATTCATGGCTGCACCTAACTGTTTCTTGGTTAACTTCTAAATGCTACTGCGATAAACATAATTCCCAAATGTGTCAAACATACGATAACAAAATTTGAAAACTTAAAGAAGTGACTTTCTGTACAGTCTCAATTCTGCATGTAAAAATTCAGGCAAGTAGCAGTCACAGTAAAATGTTTTCTGTGTCTTCCACACTTGTAAGAACTCCTGCTAAGAAATCTGTATGGCCACTGGTAGAAGGGGGTAGTGCAGGGGTAGGTTTGCTTCAGTTATTTGTAGGGAATTGCAATATTAAGAGGTTCTCACATAGGCCAGTCGCTGCTCATATTTATGCAATGGTTTGTAGTTGCAGGTGCTCAAACCATTAACGAATCTGTGCCAATTTAGGTTTTTATGTTTGGCTCTGAAAAATGCTGAAGTCCAGGGCAGCACAACCATTCTGCTGGTGGCGGGGCTTGGTCGTTCTGTGTTGGCTGGAGGGAATGGTAAATTACAGCAGTCTTCATTCAGATGGAGCCATGGACACTGGTGGTGATGATGAGGGGTAACAGAAACCTTGACTTGGTTTTGTTCATGTGGGAGTCAGTGAACCATTTAGTCTGATTGCCAAGTAGAAGCTTGCCCTCTATTAGCAGGGTATGAACAGTAACAAAGTAAATTGTTTTGTGACTTCCAAATACATTACTGCTTTTGAGGACAGAGGAATTTCTGAAATTGAATTTCACAGTTGTTAGCTATGCATATGGATATAGTATGTGAAGAACAGTAAGGAATATTTCTGATTAAAACTGCCCTGACTCAAGTATTCTTGTACAGTCTTGCCTGTTTTTTTTTTTTTTTTCTAATTGTCCTCCTTCAGAGATCAGAGTTGCAACTTCAGCTGTGTTTTGTTTTCAAGGACTTCTGTACATCCTTTGTTGTATTATCCTATGTAAGGTTTTAACTTCCTTTGAGTGGCATAAGATTTTATAAATATATTCCAAGCATTATATTTTAAATGCAAGTAGTTTTACTTCACTTAGTTACTGGTGTTCCTGATGTGCTATATTAATTTTGGATTAATTATGTGTTTATTCAGTAGAGAGCACTAATGAGGCTGCTATGCATTAGTTGACAGTCCCATAAAATTATTAGGGGTTGTCTTAAAGTTTTGTGCTATGGAGAACTGGGCTGGGCTTAGGAATGTAGAGTTTTTTTCTAAGTCACTGTGTGGCTGAAGCTCTGCTATAAATAGTTTTGGGGGAAAAGAATACAAAGCAGGAGCCTGCAGGAAATGCTAAATTAACATTAACCCACAGTTTGGAGGCACAGCAGTACTGTAGTGTCTCCTTTGCTCTAAAGAGTTAAGAGAAGGCCTTTAATGTGGAAGTTGATCCACTCTTCATCTTGCCATGACTATTGCTATTCAGGGTGTGGCAAATACTCTATATTCTGCATCTTGATTTATGTGAGCATTTGCTGAGAAGATGTTAGGGAGCTAAACTTGTTCATTTCAATCCATCTCTCCTATAGCAAGTGAAAAAGTGAGGCCAGCTGGGTTGCAGGTCTGATTCTGTTCACCTGGGTTGCTTGGAGAGATTACAGTTTCTGACAGGTCAGAAATATCATGCTGGATTTTTGAAATGCAGCTATAAACTGAATATGGGGTTGGAGTAGGTGACCTCCAAGGGTCCCTTAGAACCCTAACTGTTTTGGGTTGTATTACTCCTGCTGTGGTGAGAAAGCTGACCAAGCCAACGCTGCTGCAGTGCCAGAGCTGGGCAGGGTGTGAGCGGAGGCAAGGCTAAAGGACTGGGGGCAGGTGGGTCTGCTGAGCTTCCCTGTCAGCTGCTGATGGGATGTCTTCCTTCTCCAGATCATCATTTCTCCCAGGCATGGAGCCACCACCTAAGTATCTGGGACGAGGGACAGTACCTTTTTGTACATATAAAGCATTTGAGTTCTCATTTTCCAGGAGAAATATTGGTCTAAATGTACAAAATAAAATTAACAATTACTGATTAGCTTTGATTAACATTAAGAAAAACCTCCCTTGCCAATAATTTTGGTTTGCAGCTACAAAATAACACTGTGTTTCATTATTTCAACAATGGTGGAAAGGTGTTTGTCAGAACCCCAGTTTACAATGAAGATAAAATAAGAATGCATAGCTGGCATATCTTAGCCAGAGCCCACTGTGGGAGTCACTCCCACACTTATGACTGGTGCTTGCCAACTCCTACTGAGCCTGGTATTTTCCCATTGTTTTTACTGATAGCTTTTATTCCATAATAACAGGAATCTTTGCAAGAGTGAGAGATTATCGCTCTTTATAATTGAGTCAAGAAGTATTAAGTGGATTTCTACAGCCATTGAAGAATGTGTAGCCTATATGATAAACTAATCTAAGGATTTGATCTTTTTACTCTACTTAAAGCAGTTGATGAGCATTTTATCCCATGTTCAGATATAAAATAAGATCTTTCCTGTTTTGAATCTGTTTTGGGGAGGAGCAGTAAATGAGGGAGGAAGGCTGCCAGAGATAATTACTAACATGCCCAACTCTCATATATATATATATATATATTATATATATATATATATATATATGCTGTCACAAGACAAAGCTGCACAGTGTTTTGTGTCACAAAACATTTTTATGAGCAGTAATAGTAAGGAAATAAATCAGTCAAAATAAGATAATACTCTTTTCTGCTCATGTCTTCCCAACAGACAAAAACTGATTAAATATTATTACTGTTTAACTGGGAACTCCTGATATAGTAACAAAGGACAAAAGCTGAGCTCAGTTTCTTTCTAGATAAGAGGAATGTGCTTGAGATAACTTGCCTGCTCTGTAACATTCCCCCACCACAGAGGGATGCTGTCAGCCTCCAGCCTTCAGACCCTTCAGACCCCCTCCACTCTGTGTGTGCAGAAGAACCACAATAATAAATGTTTTCATCTGCTTCTGGTTAGGAGTTTGAGTCTTATCCCATTCTCCACATGATCCATGCACTTGAGACAGCCAAGCATGATTACTTCCACTAGTGAGAACCAAGATCACACCCTGAAAAGCCCCATCTGGTCCAAAGCTGCTGCAGATTGCCTGCTGGGCAGTGCAGGTCACTCCAAGATCATCACACTGATGTCCTCTGTGCTGATAGGGTTCTCTTCCCATCTGTTGGCTGTGTTGCTGTTCCAAGACCTCTCTGGGATTAGCCTGGGATGGTTGTCCTGTCACATGTGTGTGCAGAAGGTGTGTGTTACACTCTGGCCATATACCCGTGCAGCAAACGTAGGAGATTTGCAGACAGGAGCTAGAGTTTATGTGTGAGCTGGGCCTTGGCTTTGGAACTGTGTGTCAGAAAGATGACCACAAAATGATTGTCATGAATCATCCAGCTCCTCCAGGGAGCTTTCCTTGGTTGCTGTACTTCTGTTTCACTCCCCTTCGGCTCAGTCATCCGAGTCAGGTAATTTATGGCTGCCTGCCTACCTACTGGGAAGGAGAGAGGGAGCAAGGGTGGGAGGGGTGATTGATGGGATGGTTTTAGTTCTTGCAAGGTGCTCTGAGGTCACGGCAGGGGCTGCCAAGTGAGAACCAAAGCCTTTAAACACCTGCAAATCTTGGTCATGCCTCAACCATTTGTGACTTTTCAGGGAAGATTAAACATGTGGGAATAAAGCTTTGTACCACGTCATCTTATTCCTGTGTCTGTTTAATATTTGATTAATGCAGAGATAGGAAGCTGCTAAATGTTTTGTTTAATAAGCACTTTAAATTTTGTGGCTGAAATATGCAGTTTGCATAAAGCCATTTGGTTTTGGTCATGTGCCTTGTGAGCACTTTGTAAACTCTGCAGAGCAGGGACCATATGTGTGGCAGTGTTTGGCCAATGCACCTCTGTGTAGTTTTTAGGTCCTAGTTGTTTTGTGTGTATAAAATTGTGTTATTGGCAGAATTAGTGCATGGCCTTGTAGAATTTTTTTTTTTTTTGGTTGAAGCTGCTGTGGGGTTTTTTTTCTAAACAGAAAAAGGACTTCAGATTGGTGTGCCAGTACTTGTATTAAGATTTCCAAATTCTGGTGTATCTTTCAATATGTTCTTCAGTCCCACTTCTCTTTGAAATGATCTCTAAGAATCTGTACAAACTATTTCTTCTCATTCTTTATCTGTTCTCTCTCTCTCTCTTTCTTTCTCTTTCTGTGTCACACATCATAAAAATTAATCTGTAAGGAGTAGGGTTCTCACACCAACCAGAACCTGCTTGTGTTTCAGAAGGTGTAAGTTCATCAATACATTATGAAAAAAAATTAATTTTTGTGTCATCTTAAGAATGTTTTATATTACAAGTACAATTTGACTCTTTTTAAGATGCATAATAAATCCTAAATGTAATACAATGACCAGCCCTTTCTGCTGTTGAGCATTAACCAGCACCGTGGAGATATGGAGAATTACTGTTACTCGTGTGTAGGAACTAATTAGACCAAACTTGTCACAGTGAGAGTGGCTGTGACAAATCTCTCTGGTTCCCTGACTTCAGGGCAAGGGTGGCAAAAATGAAAAGGAGTTGGTTTGATGGAGTTGCCTGAAAAGAACTTTAATAAAGGGGTGAAAAACAACAAACATGGAGAAGTCGAGCACAATACGATGGGCAGGATCCAAAGACCCAAAACAAAGGGCAAGCAGCAATATACATACTTGGGGGTAGAACATTCTAGAACTATAACCATACAGGGGAAACAAGTAACCAGTAGGGGAGCAGAACTTGGATAACATACCATAGTAACACTAAAGGCTTATGGGGGAACTCTCAGGCTCACCCTAAATTAAACAAAGGATTCCCAGGGCTTGAAACTGACGCCTGGATCTTTCAGGGTAAAAACCAGCCGACTTCGAGTCACAGCTGGGCCTATTACCACATCTCCCCCATTTTGTCTTACAATAAAGATAGAACTGAGAGAACTCTGCAAAACTCTATAAAAACATCCAAACAAACACAGAACAACCATTAATACAACAACCAAAAGAATCAACAGTCCTGTTTTGGCTAGAGACATCATCCAAACCTTTAGTCCCCAGGATTGGAAGAATTTATTTAACCAATCTTCGTTTTCCATGTGAAGCTTCTTAAACCCTTCCTTTAGCTCTTGAATGCTCTTGTAGACTCACTGTGGCTAGAGAGGTTCATGCAACACATTCCTTCAAAGCCCTCACAGCTGTGCCCATGTGCCAAAAGCAGAAAGTCTATCACTGCCCTGTTCTGCAAGGTGGTGTGCCTGATGGCCTCTACATCTGAGAGCAAACCACTCAACGCAACGGAGGTAGCACCCAAGATGGTCTAATTGTCCTAAAGCTTTAGCTGCAGCCACCCAAGGTAGCAAGATAGAGGCTGCAATTCTCTTGGTTTTATTCCAATACATAACATCATCTCTGCAATTAGATTCAAATTAGTGTATAGATCTTTTTGCTCCATTTCTCTGGCTATGAATAATTTTTGTGTTGGGTGCCAGTAAGGTAAGCCTCCCCAAGCTACAAGGCCCGCTTTTGATGTGTGAAGGGATACTGGGCCGTGCTCTATCCCCACAAATAAGAAACACACCTTGTAGTAACTGGAATGGGTAGCTACTGGACCAAGAAATTTTGGAAGACATGTAATTACACCATTGGCTCTGATTTTTGTAAGTGGGATAGTATGGGTAGACGTTCCTCCTAATAGTTTCTTTTTCTCTTGTAATTTTGGGTCTTTTACCCTCTTCCCATTTCAGTCGGTAATAAAGCCTCACACAAAAGTCCATTTTTACAGAGTCAAGAATCTCTGGCTCCTGGGGTTAGAGTGGTGCATGTGGGAACTTCTGGGTCTAGTAGTCTCAAGCATCGACAGAGTCGTGTTTCCATTTGCTCTCAGGGTTGTCACCTCGCATACTACAGCTGGCATTCTCAGTTATCGGCCACGCATCTGTAGGCAACCCCACTAGGCAGGTGGAAAAGGGGTCATCAGGGTTAATGACAGACAGGCACAGGGTATCTTGTTTTATGGCTTTCGCTAAGGTTACCCATATGTCCTGTTTTGGCTGTGGGACTACCCATCCACTCACAAGGAGCATGGTTGCAAACAGGCTGAGGAAGGTGAGCAGAAGCTTCTTATGGGTCATTTTTGAAAGAATCGTCCAGTCTGGTTATTAGAGTCATTGTCTGGTGCTTCTTGTCTTGGGTTGGACTTGGAGTTCCTCTGGTAAATCCTCACTCAGTGACTATAGGTAGAGCTTGATCTTTTTGGCCAGTATCCATCGAGGTTCTTTACTTGTGGAGACACAAGTGTATCCCCTCCCCCAGGTAATTAATGGAAATGGCCCCAGGATCTGGCTTGTTTCAGGGTCTTTTATCAATACTGGTGGGCTTTCTTTTAATTGAGCCTGTGAAGTGTTTGAAAAATGTTGAATGACAGGAGGATTGGGCTCCATAAATGAATTATTAAAAAAATTAAAGACATATAGTGCATTGCTTTGTCTCTCCAAGGTGGACAAGGTCTCTACTCCCCCTTTCTGTTTGTCTAGAAGGCGTCTGAGAGAGTTATGAGTTCTTTCAACAATAGATTGGCCCGTGGGGGAGTAAGGAATACCGGTGGTGTGGGTATTCCCCATTGACTGAAAAAGTTTTGCATCTTTTGAGAATCATAAGCTTGTCTATTGTCAATTTTTATCTCCTGACAGATAACCAGGGCTGGAAATGCTTGGAGAAAATGTGTCTGATTGGATCAATAGTTTTTTTCTCACTACTACAGGCATGTCTGCACACCTAGTGCAGGATTTGCCTCTGGTGTAGGAGCCCAAGGAGGCACATTCCATGCTTACACACAGTGGGATGGAAAAGGGCCTTATGATTTGGTGGCCTGCAGGCCCTGAGGAGAGTAGGACAAACAGTGGCTTTGCATTGGGTTTTGTTGGGTTTTTTTTTTGTGAACGGGAAACATAATTTCTTCTCTGGACTGTGCCTCATGGAAGCAACAAACAGAAGAGGAAGCACTCAGTTAGAAATTATTGACACAGGGAAGAGAAATATTTTTTGCCAAGCAGTTACATTTTTGGGGGAGAAAAGTGAGTAGAAGAAATAGAATAGCCAGCTCTGAAAGGGTGTAAGAAGAAAACTGCAGATTTGGAGAAAGTTGTAGCCCAGGCATAAGATGTCTAAATGGACTAATTGAAACCAGAACTCTGTCTGGGAAGTGATGGAGGCCCTCACAGAGACCAGAATTAGTAAAAGTACAAGCTAACAATACTAGGAGGGAAATATTGCCTGGAGGGCTTTTATATCATAACTTTTAATACCTCAAGGCAAGCCAATGAGAAAGCTGTTCACATGAAGCATGGATTGGCAGTGCTCTTTCCAAAATATTATTTTTGGGCTGCTCATCTTTAGTGCCTGGTGATGTGGCTTCAGGGAAGAAGAGTGCACGTTTGTATAGCATGTGAGTTCCTGAAACTGTGCTGAGCTCTGGGAGATTCTTTATATGGTAAACAAAGCCAAGCTAGAACTGCTAGTAAGAATGGTGTCCTCCAGGCACCATTCAGCAAAAATACTGGGGCATTTCAATCTATTTAAGGTGTTTCCTTTCCTTGAACACTTTGTTCTGCCTGCCTGACCACAACCTAGGTAGTGGAAACGCTCAGATTGCTTGCTCATGGTTGGACCGATATGCTTTACTACATTCTGCCCAGGAAAGCCTAACCATTTTGTTTTGGAGCTCAGTCACTCACTAGGATCTACTGGGAGTACTGGTGTGCCCTTCAGCATAGCAAGCTTTTATTCTGCATGTGTACCCTCATCTCCCATCCAAGCTCCAGTCAGCATTTTTAGAAATTGATTGTGGAGCATCGCGGCTTCACGTTATGCAACAGAGCATGGTATCTTTCTGACATTTTAATTTCCTTTTTTTGGATTTTTATGAGAAAAGGTGAGAATAAACATTCAGTATAATGCATAAAATTGATATACATATACTGTATACCAAGTACATAGTGAATAGTACATAGAAAGACAACTATAACTGTGAAAGGAGTAAACCTGACAGCAGTGGAGACTTACCTTGCAAACTTGGAGTGCAGATCAAGTTAACATGGACTTCCAGGGAAAGGAGAAAGAGGTCTTGTATTTCAGATTAGAGGTAGAAAGGGAGGAATTAATTGTTGAGAAGGAAAACAGATACGTAGATGAAGCTCCTGGAACAGAATCCCAAATCACCTTGCGTAACACTTTGGGAAAGTTGCCCATGATAATTGATGCACAGAAAACTCAGGAAGAATTAAAAGAAAACCAAGAAAACCATAATGTCTTAAGAACATAAGGTAAATTTATAAAACCTACAAAATATGTTTATCTAAAACACTTCCTAAAATAACTTGGGGGAGTGCTTAATGCAGACTAAAATAACCTTTAGTGAACAGGATATAATTGACTCAATTTCTCTTTATTTTGAGTATTTATACTGACAGGTAGGCTTTGTAAAGGAGTTTTAAATTACAGTAACCATAAAGAAGAAACTAGGAATGTGAGGAGAATCAAAGTACTCACTTTGCCTAATTTGGATTACTGACAAAAGAGGTCATATTCCCCAGGCTTATTCCACATATGATGGAGGGCTCATCCCCGCTGCTCCAGCCTGCTGCTTCCCAGAGTCCTGCTGGGAGCCCCAGGATCGGCTGCCCCAGGGATTTGTGGAACAAAACCTCTCTTCCATCCCTTCCTGTCAGGGCTCACCCCCAGATTGGGGTGACCCCGAAAGATGGAAAAGTCTCTCCTCCAACCCGTGCCTTCAAAGAAAGACTCGGTAGTCTTCAGTCGTCCGGTCTCAAGGTAGCTTATTGTATGTTATCTAAAAGATTTCTCCCTGAGCTGCTGCGGTCCGTTCAGCAGTCAGGCACACTCCAACACCCAGGGGGTGGTGCCCTCTTTTATATCATATATTATGTGTTAGATGTTTATAGTTTTTCCCCAATGCCTATTACCTATATTGAATAGTGACTTTCTACTCTAAACCAATCTGTGAGTGCCAACATCACCAAGAACATGGAGGTTAGGAAGAAGAAGGGAAGAGGACAGGGCCCGCCCAAGTCCCTCCATCTTAGAACTTCTGACCCCCATGTACAAAACTCAGACCCCTCTGTACAAGGCCTAAAACCCCCCTGTACAGCACTCAAAAATTCTTCCTTTCACTTTGTGACTACTTCTACTATAATATCTAAACTTTTGTGATTTCTTGTTCTTCCTGCAAAGTTGGTAAATTGTTCCATGGATCAGGTTCAAAGCCACAGGGGTTTCTGGCTGCATTCCAGGGTCTCAAATGCTTCTGACCTGGGCCCGGAACATCCAAGAATGTCCAAGGGACATTCTGGGTTCCGACACCTTCCCGTCTGGGCCAAGCCGCCATAGCCACACGCTCCCCGAGCCCGCCCCACAGCGCCCCTGCAGCCACGTGGGGATCACCGCACCTGCCCTGCCCACCGTGAGCCAGCAGCGCCCCTGCCAGCTGTGCCCGGAACTGCAGTGCAGGGAAAGTGCCGCGGCCGGAAGGCTGGGACTGGGTTCTGCTTCTGTTCGTCACTAATGCTGTGGTTGTTGTTGTTTTGGTTTTCCTTGTCATACACACTAGCAAAGAACTGTTATTGCTATTCCCATATCTTTGCCTGAGAGCCCCTTAATTTCAAAATTTTAATAATTCAGAGGGAGGGGGCTTACATTCTCCATTCCAAGGGAGACTTTTCTGCCTTCCCTAGCAGACACCTGTCTTGTAAATCAAGAGAGTGAGTAAATAACAAATGTTTGAAGGTTTTCTTAGGTTTCCATAACAGTGTTTTGGATCTTTGTCAAGTGACAAGAGTCTAGGGGGAGGAAAAAGTGCCAGAAATACAAAGCTGGTGTTGTCTTTGAGGAATCTCTTATATGTCTGGATCAATCTTCAGGCTGATCTGTGGCATTCACAGTGTTTAACTTGGTGTGGCTTTGGCTCTCGGTGACAGGTGGGGACAGCATGGCCCCCTCCCTTGGCAGGAGCTCTGGAAAGAGACATGCTGCTCAGGACGGAGGAAAGGAGACTCCAGCAGAGTACAAATAAAACTCCAAAATGCTGATTTTAATTTTCAAGCACTCAGGCAAACAAACATCCAGGCACTTGGGTCCTACTTGAGACCCAAGTAGGGTCGTGCTGCAGAGTTTTTGCCAGTGTTTGTGCAGTTTCTGTACAAAATTCCAGCTTTCTGGAGGCACAGCACTGACAAAAACATGGCTAAACTCTCTGTGATCAATATAAGCAAGAAATAGTTTATTGGCCAGAGATTCTGAATCAGATCTTAAGTAGAACATGGCAAAAGTTACAGTGAAACAGAAAAGAAGTCCTTACTCTTATCCCTGGAAGCTGGGATAGAGGGACCTGGCCAAAACTCTGTTGCTGTTGCTTTAGCTGGTAGGTGTGCTCTCAACATTATTTCAGCTGCCCCATGAAGGATAAAGGGGAAAGTGTAAATTGCTTATTTACCACTTAGCAGGAAATTAATTATTTGGAAAAGAATTGCAAAAAATACCCTGGTGTGGGTATAAAGATAGGAGCTTTGAAATCTGGCTGTGATTGTAAGTTATGCATACTTGTGGTTGGGGGAATCTTTCTATCTATTGTGTTTCCAAAGTTCAGTTTTTTACAAGACAGCTATATTTAATTTTAAAAGGAAGATGTTCTAAATGCCTAAGTACATATGTCACTCTCCTCATTTAAAACTGGATATTAAAAAAATTATATTAATATAGGAGAGTCAACTTGGACTGCTGGGCTTTTGGATCCTGCTTTTGTTAATTTAAAACAAGAGACCAAATGGGAAAGCAAGCAAGAAATGTGGGATTCTAGCTGAGTTTCTGAGTGAGCCAGCTCCCTTTTCTCTCCAGTCAAGAGAAAGGATTTGTATTTATTCTTGTATGAAATTTGAGGGCAGACAGATATACAGGCAGAACTTCACATCTAACCGGGTAGATGAATATACAGAATTTGATATTACTTTTTTTTTTTTTATTTGACTTGAAAGTGCTGTAGAAAAAATTTCCCAATGCAAGTCAATAAATTTCTTCCATCCTTCTAGAAGATGCTCTGGGAGCTGAACTTCTGTTACAAGGTTGCAATTTTGCATACACTGAAAACTACAGAATTTTCTATCCTACCTTTCTTCCCCTTCCCAAGTTAAGGAAAGGATAAGAAACCATTCATAGTGAATAACTCTGGGCTTTTGTGTTCTAGGGGAATGCAGATGATGAGGTATTTGCTCAGTGGAAGGCCAGGAAAGTAGGAAGAGATGAAAAGCCTCTGTGTTTGCTGCTTGCATAGATGGCAGAAGTATTAGGATTTACAACTGCAGAAGAAAATCACAGAACTGTCTCAAAACCTTCATATAAGGCAATATAAATTAGTGAGGATTAGATCTCAATTAAAAATGACATTGAAATAAACTGTTTTCAGGAAGGTGAAGATTTATTTTTCAAAAAATCTGGAATGGACAGAGTGTTTTGTTTTGCTATCTTAGCTGGTAATCAGGGAGAGTCCTAGACTGTCCCCCCCAGGTCCTGCTGGCAAGACACCCACCATGAGTCCAGAGAGGGGAGAAGAGCATCCAGCATGCTGTGGATGTTGTCTATTTGGACTTCAGCAAGGCCTTTGACACTGTCTCCCACAGCATACTCCTGGAAAAGCTGGCAGCACGTGGCTTGGACAGGAGCACTCTCTTCTGGGTTAGGAACTGGCTGGATGGCCGGGTCCAGAGAGTGGTGGTGAACGGTGCTGCAGCCAGCTGGGGACAGTCACCAGTGGTGTCCCTCAGGGGTCTTTGCTGGGACCAATTCTGTTCAATATTTTTATTGATTACATGGATGAGGGAATTGAGTCTTTCATTAGTAAATTTGCAGATGACACTAAGCTGGGAGCTTGTGTCGATTTACCGTAAGGAAGAAGGGCTCTGCAGAGAGACCTGGATTGGTTGGATGGATGGGCAGAGTCCAATGGGATGAAGTTTAATAAGTCCAAGTGCTGGGTCCTGCATTTTGGCCACAATAATCCCCTGCAACGTTATAGGCTGGGGACGGTGTGGCTGGACAGTGCCCAGGCGGAAAGGGACCTGGGGGTACTGGTAGAGAGTCGGCTGAATATGAGCCAGCAGTGTGCCCAGGTGGCCAAGAAGGCCAAAGGCATCCTGGCCCGTATCAAGAATAGTTTAGCCAGAAGGAGCAGGGAGGTCATTCTTCCCCTGTACTCTGCACTGGTGAGGCCGCACCTTGAGTACTGTGCCCAGTTCTGAGCCCCTCAGTTTGGGAAGGACGTTGAGGTGCTTGAGCACGTCCAGAGGAGGGCAACGAGGCTGGTGAAGGGCTTGGAACACAAGCCCTGTGAGGAACGACTGAGGGAGCTGGGGTTGTTTAGCCTGGAGAAAAGGAGACACAGAGGTGATCTTATTGCTCTCTACAACTTCCTGAAGGGTAGTTGTAGTCAGGTGGGGATTGGTGTCTTTCACCAGGCAGCAACTGACAGAATAAGAGGACGCAGTCTCAAACTGCGTCAAGGGAAATATAGGTTGGATATTAGGAAAAAGTTTTTTACAGAAAGGGTCATAAAGTACTGGAATGGACTGCCTGCGGAGGTGGTGGAATCACCGTCCCTGGCTGTGTTTAAAAAAAGACTGGATATGGCACTCGATGCCATGATCTAGTTGAGGTGCTAGGGCATGGGTTGGACTCGATGATCTTGAAGGTCTCTTCCAACCCAGACATTCTGTGAATTCTGTGAATGCTGTGGGAGAGCATATAGCTCTCATGCTTGCAATGGCCAGTGAGTAGATCCGGCCCCTGGAGCTTCCATTACACACAGCAAAGAGGAAATTTTGCTGGGACTCACCATTTGGGGGGGTTCATAGTTCTGTTCTACTTGTTATGCTCTGTGTAACTCAGGCTGTACCTCCTTTTCACCAGCTATAAAATAGCAAAGGTATTTCATGTTACAAGATACTCCATTTTAGGTACTTTTGTAAATGTACAAATGACTGAAGTGTTATAGGTATTTAGAGATATCAGGGTGAAAAATAAGGAAATGCATTACCATAAATCAATGTTTCTTGTATGTACTATGTTCACAGAAATACATCTGGCTAAAATTGATTGTTCTGTTGATCTGAAACTAGAATCTTCTCATTATTAAACCATAGTTCACCAGTTTACAACAGGATTGGTTACATGTTTCTCCTTTGGAGAAGACATCAAATATTTTGCAAAGGCATGTTACCTTGGCTTGTGTGCTATGCACTATGGAGCCTTATGGACAAGGAAGATCCCTTGAGGTTAAAATAAGATGATCCTAAAAACATATGCAACCTTTAAATGCACTTAAAAATGTATTTCTCCTGTCTTCAGAGTCCATAAATAGAATGGAAATCCAAGCAATGAACATTTCTTACCAACAGCATTTGAAGACAGCATGTTCTCTTAAGTAAGCAACATATTTTCAATAAATTGTTTCAAGCTGTATAAATGTGTTTGCCAATTGTCAAAGCAATCATTTGCAGACAGTTTTTTGGATTATAATAAGATTAATGATAAAATAACACTGAAAAAAATTTAAATAACCGTAGAGATTTAATATAAATCCATAAATACAAGGAAATTCTGAGTTAAGACAGCCAGAGTGTATTTAACTTAGTCTTGTTTTGTCCCAGCTGCTATACATAGAATCCCTCATTAAGAGAAAAAGGTCTAAGCACACTTGATAGAAGTACAAATCATGTGTTATTTGCAAGAGCTCTAAGTGCAACAGCACTCAGAGGATGTTGTGTTTATCTTAATTACAAGTGGTTCTGTGTGTTCATCATAACGTCTCAACTGTTTTAAAGAAAATATTGTTTTATTTCCTCTGCTTGTTTTTTAATACTGTGTGATTAATATTACATGTAGTTGTCATCAACTTTTTTCAGTGCCCAAGTTCCCAGTGTAATAGTGATCTCTGTAGCTAGACTTCCAAAATAAAAGGTATTAATTGTTCCATAATACATGCCAATGAAAGGTTTGATCTAATGAAATCATTATTGTCGTTGTATCTATATAACATCTTTGCTATACAAATATCTGCCCTATATACTGTGCAGTGGTTATACTTTTTCAAGATAAGACATACTAATAATTTCATAGTATTTTTTCATACAAACAAACAAGAGAAAATCTCAGAAAGACCAAGATGGTATTGAAATAGGTCTGACAAAGACTTTTTTGGGAAATGAGTATGCCTATTTGCCTCATTTAATCTGGGTGGGTAACTTGATAGAAATACTGTGCTAAAACCATCTTACTGTCAGTCCTTGGTCAAGAAGTCCCTTTCCCATCCTAGCTGCAGTCCTCCATGTAATGCAAGGTCAGATAGGGGCTGTGGGTGATCACTTTTTTTCACCACGGCAGTCTTGCCTTGTACATTCCCTATTCTTTGAATGCCTGACTCTGAGACCTGAAACAGGTTTGCAGGAGTCAGAGAACACACAGCTAAGCTGTGTCAAGCCATGTGCTCAGAAAAATTAAAAAATTAAGCGAAAAATTAAATTTTACTTCTTGGCTGGATGCCCAAAAACCAGCGGATACATTTGGCTTTAAACTTCACATATCTCAGATGCAAATCTGTATAATGGGATAATAATACTCACTTTGCATAGGTTTTATAATGTTGAGTTTTTTTCAAATGAGAGTTTTTGTGCCAAATTTCTTAAGCTTGTGAAAAGTGCACACAAGTAAAATTCAACTGTGTAATTGTACCGACAGCAACAGGATTTATCAGCAGGCTCAAGACTTTAAATCTGCCGCGTACACACACAACCCAATCTGGAGGAACAATTATTCATGGTTTTGGGTTAGAAACCTTCCTGCCACAGAAAACCTTGTGAAGTCAAGAGCGCTCATTGCAGGCAGCATCTCTGAAGAGATATGTTACAACGTTCTGGACAGTCTCTGCTGAACGTGTGCAAACTACTGTTTTTCCAGACTTTTTTGCATCCCTTTTTTGCTTTTGATTTTTGGACAGCAATCCCTTAATTCCCCATGCACCCCAAATTGCTACTCCCTACTCAGAGCCAGCATTTTCCTATGGAAGATTTAGTGTCAGGAAAACAGCATCTCTCTTTTCAGCTGTATTCTTGGAAATTAGCATAGGTTTTGGCAGAAAATTTTATTTAAGGAAATAAATGACTGAAGAAGCCTTGTGGGATGAAAGAAATCTGGTCACGGAGTTAAAACCGCCAAATTACAGACAATACAAAAATGGGGTTTATAACGAGAAGGCTTGGGCCACTAACCTAATAATGATCCTACTATATTAGTCTGTAATTAGATATTTTCCTTCTGAGGTGGCCAAGGAATAAATCCCTGTAAATACAAGATTTTGTGACACCAGTGATGAGATAATATGTCTTGCACAAGTAATTGCCTGAGGTCCAAAGATGTATAGAAATACAAACTGCATTGTGCAAGCACGAAGTGGAGGAGAAGGGCTGGGGATGGAGGAGAGAGCAAATTCTCTTTTTCAGTGGCTGTGAAATTTTGGTTCAGCTTAGGTCATTTGGGAAGCTGTGATTCCTGATCAGAACTAAAGAACAACATTTAGTCAGCTCAGACATATGTGAACACATATCTTCTCAGGGGATGTGGGTAGAGAAATTGGGGCTGATGATGCTTGGCAATTTCTTCTACTTCATCACTTTGACACAGTATGTATGTGGAAAGGATAACCCCCATTGTAAATCTTCTCCTGTTATTAATATACTAGTTCAATTCTGTGTGAGCAGTGCATATCAGAATTCAGCCCTATTCTTTATCCTCACTTGTGACTGGGTCTTCAGACCAAAAAAAAACTCAGAAAATAACATCAAAAAACTAGATCATTAGATGAAATATATTTAGGAAGTACAGAAATGCTCAAAAACTCTTGAAGTTGTTGTGAGCATCCCTAATTTATTCCTCTTGTGTTGTGCGTGTTATAGTACCTTCTTCAGGGGCATGCTCATTATCCTACCTGCAGCTTCCCTTCATGTGAAGGAATCAGAGGTTCTGTGTAGGCTTCAGGTGGGTCACTGGCAAAATTGGGAAGACTAAATATCTTACAGGTATTGAGCTCCCTGAACAGGCGATTCTGGACGAAGTGGCAGACTCAGCTGTAAAAGAATAATTTATATCTTTAAAACTAATGAATTTTCCCCAAAGCCTGCATGGAAGAGGGCTGAACAGCAGTTGTATAGGCAATCTAAGTTTTGCCAATACCAGGGTTTGAGAGAGTTTGATATTTGCTATCTTCATTCTGTGGGTGGGCCCTGCACAGTTGCTTGTGTGTCTTTAACACTGCAGAAATGAATAACCATTCAAAAGGCCTTTCCTATGCATGTTGTTTTCTTTAGTCCATGAGGATTAACTCCTTTCTAGGCACAGCTTCAAAAGCAAAAATTATGTACTATTAAAATAGCTCATTTTAGAGCTTCATATTTTCACTTAGATCTTAATCAAGCTATTATTGTTATTAAAATATTCTGAAGTGAATTCAGATTTCATAAATATGGATTTTTTTTCTTTGAGCTCCTTTTGCATGCAGAGCAAGTTAGAAATGTGCACACAAGCCTCTAAGGGGACTTAGTGGTTCCCATAGTATTTGCTCACAGTTCTTTCAGCGACCCAGCTGGAGACCCCAGTGATCTCTGATGTCTTCGTCACACTTATTTTTCTGACATTTCATAAAGTCCCAATTGCAAAAAGTCTCTTGCGAACTATTCTACATACAATCTTCTCAAGATTGTCCGAAAGGTACATTGAAAATCTGAATTAAATTGATAACGTAAAACGAAATAGCTTGGGATAAAGCTCCTATTGTATGCTTAAGTTTCCTCTTTCTGTGGCTAAGTATTACAACATTCTCTCAAGAGGGGTGAATTGTGCCTTTTAGCATCTTTTTTCCTTTTGTTTTGTTTTGTTAGTTTAAAACCATCTTTCAATGTTTACCTAGCATATCTAGAATTTTTTCATGAAGCTTTATAATAACCCTATGTTCATAAACCCAGAAATCCTCTACTGTGCAAATACAGAAATAGAGAAATCCTATACTGTGCAAAGCTGTGCATACACAGACACATAGCAACCTTTTAACCTTTTAACCTAAGCTAAAATTGAAATAACCATCTCTCCCCTTCCACTCTTAGGCCATCCCTTCTCTTCAGCATTCATTTTGCCCTTGACCCTTCGTTCCATTAAAGCATATTTGTGATGAACGAGCCTGTAGTATCTAATGTATTCAGAACATTATATATCAGGCAATAAACCACAGGAGGAAGCTGCAATCACAGGGTTTTTTCTTTGAGGTGTTCCAGTTGCATTCAGCCACCCAACAGCCTTCCACTACTACAAACCACAGCTGAATATTCTCTCGTGTTTTACCTTTTCTCTGTTTTCGCTGAAGTGCCTTCTCATTTTCTTTCGTTTTTTCTTTTTTTTTTTTAAAGAAATACTACTTCTAGTTAGCATAACAAGTAACAGACTCACAGGATGGGTCAGATTGGAAGGAACCACCCTAAACCCAGTTTCAGTTCCCACTTACACCTTTTGAAACTGAGATAACTGACTCCTGATTTATAGGGATGCAATGGAGAGTGGAAATAAGCCAGTAGCTGAGAGCTCTTCTTGCTGGAGCTGTGACGTGTGACACCAGTTGGCTACAGGATTTCTTTTGGCAGATTCTTTTACAGGTGCAGAGCTGGTGGATATATCCAATTCACTGAAAGAAATCACTAAAAAAAATCACACAACTAGCTCATTGGAATTGCTGTTTAAGCAAAATAATAATGCTAGAATAACTATAAAATACTCATTTTGCTGACTGAATATAAAATGACATTAGGAGATAGTTGAGGAAGATAAGCACTATGGTCATAAAAAGAACCAATATACTGGATTGCTTGGGATGGAGTTAATCTTCTTTGTGGTAACTTGCATAGTGCTGTCTTTTGGATTTGTGACCTAAACAGTGTTGATAATACCCCCAGGTTTTAGCTATCACTGAGCAGAGCTTGCACAGTGTTAAGGGTTTCTGTTTCTCATGCTGCCCCACCAGTGGCTGTGGGGCACTGGGAGCTGGGAGGGGACAAACCTGGAACACATGATGTGCCCAACAATAACACCTAGGAGAAAGGAGGAGCAAGGGAGAACTTTGGGGATAAGGTGTTTGGCTTCTCAAGTAACAATTACCTGTGATGGAGCCCTGCTTTCCCAGTGGTGGCTGCACACCTGCTTGTCCACAGGAAGTGGTAAATGAATTCCATATTTTTGCTTTACTTAACACACACAGCTTTTGTTTTAACTGTTAATTTGTCTTTGTCACAAAACACAGGTTTTCCCACTTTTGCCCTTCCCATTCCACCCTGTCCCACCTGGGGAGAGGTGAGCAAGGGGCTAAGTGGAACTGGTATCTTCAAGGATGGTGACTCCACATGCACCCTGGTCCATCTATAATTCTGCTTGGAAATAGTTAATTAAAAATTTGAGAATACTAGATATAACATACTTGAACATACTTTTCCCCCCAGAAATTTAGGTAACATTGTTCTCTATTTTTCTAAACAAAATTCCAACCTTAATCTTGCTTTCAGTAGATTAAACCTTTTAGACTAATTATGGCTGACTTTGAAAGTATACATTACATGTAAAATGTTGTTTTCTTATTCACTTTCTCTAATCAAGCTGCTCTAGAATATTTTTTTCTTCATTTTCTCTATTTGCTGTCTTTAGTGACCTTGAAAGTATAATGGCCCAAACTCTGTTCTGTCATGCATGATTGATGCCACTAAAAATAGGTCTTTTTTCACTGATCTTCACAGGGGCTTTGGTCCAGTTTCCCAGCAGTGCTGCAGAAGTCACACACCTGCTCCCATCGCTGGTGCATCACAAACTCAGCTATAAATGTTCCATGGAGAGCAAAAATACAGCTATTATTACTTTTTAAATTAAAGCAAAAAAAAAGCATTTCCTCTCTTTGATAGAAAAGTGCCTTCCAGATTAAAATGTGGTTGAAAAACTTTGCTTGTAAAACCAGTAATATGGTAATGGATTATTTTGCCTATGAGCAATGGATTGGAACACATACGTATTAGCCATAAAGTTGATTTTTCTAAATTACACCACTGCAGCACTCCCAACACCCCTTTTATGGTGGGGCTCCTGTTACGCCATCACCAGAGGAAGACGCCTACCCCGCCCCTCCTAAATAATCCCTAGTGCTCTATAAATGAAACAAGCTCAGGAAGGCCCCAGGGGATATAAAATAAAGATTTTAAGCAAGAAATATGGCTTGCCATGGCTCAATAGATTTGGATCCAGATTTTCTACAATTCAGAATTGTTTCAGAGCTGAGCGCTTACCCCACAAGTATTTCTAATTTGGAAATTATTCTCCTGTGTGTTTTTTTCTCCCAATGTTGTCTTAAATATCATTAGTAATTTTAAGCTATGCATTGCCAGCTCTACCAGCAACTTTCCTTTTGCATATATTCCCTTAACAACTTCTACTTAAAGTAATAAAGTAAAAAAAGCAATAATTCAAGCTTTCTTTCTCTCTTTCTCCCACTGTGCAGTCCACTCCCTTGCAAAGAGTTCAGCTCTCAGTCCAGACCACACACATCATGAATGAATGTTCTGATCTTGCCCTCCAACCACCTGGAACTGGATAGCTGCCTTTTAAAATAGACTACACCCTCTTTTACTTCCTAACATCTCAGGTATATTTTTAAGTACTTTAAGCTTTTGCAGACAAGACTAATATCCACTCTGCTCCTGTAATTATTACTACAGTGTATACCACTGGGCGGAAAAAGGAAAAATACGGGATTAAAGCTATCAGCACACACAGAATTTTCACTAAACTCATTATACATTTCTGCACAACATGAAAGTAAAGCTTTTAATAGGGAACGTGAGGAATTAGGCTTGCATACCTTTAATTCCTGCTGTTCTGGAGCCTGCAGAAATTTGGGGGTACATAACCTCTTGGCTCAGAACACTTGGGTGTTACTGGTTGGTGTTTGAGAAGAAACTGATTCCTTCAATCTGCAAAAACATCTTGACTTTTGGTGATTTAGGCCTCAAAAATCTGTTCTGAAGAACTGACATCTCTCAGGGGCTGTTGTCACTCACACCTCTCTTAGATGCTGATCAAGAACCAGCCTTATCATTCTTAGGGCTTCTGCTCTGAGACAGGTAATGCTGAAGGGACTACCCAAGGTTGGCATGAGAGACCTGAGGAGCAGTCTGTCTGTCTCACAAGTCTGTAGCCTGTCTAAATTCCCCACTCCTTGGCATACCCACTGGAGAGCAAGAAGCAAGCCAGAATGATACAACTGTAATACAATTATCAAAAGATACCTAAAAAGTCCATTCCCATCTGCCTAACATCATCAGAGATGAGGACTAGGAAGAAATTTACCATCTGTGCTTTGGGAAACAAAGAACTGTAATCCGTTGGGAGTGGGCCTGGCTTCAGACAGCAAGAAGGGTCCTGCTCAAGGAACTACAAACTCATGAAAAATGGCAGTGATCCATGGAAATACCATTACAAATTTCTACCTAAGAGCCTCCATTCCTAGACACTGTCACAGCATCAGTGACCAGGATCATCTGCCATGTCTCTTTTTCAACCTATGTGTCACAGAGAACACAGCAGATTTTTTTGGAAAGTAGTTTCTTTGGGTGCAGTGCAGAAGAGAGAGAATTAAGGAAAATGAGAAAGTGCTGATAAAGACATCAGATGTGAAATGCTGATCAACACCTTACTACATAAATAAAAGATCATTTATTGTAAAGATGGCCTTGATCTTGGAGTCAAAATTCAGCCACAGTGTAACCTCAATCATTCACCAAAAGGATTTGTTTGGCTTTTGTTTTTTAAATGTTCTCATCTTGTTTCTGGAAAAAAAAGATGTGATAACAGATTTGCAATGCACCTGACCTACATTCTTCAAGTTTATAATGGCCCAGCCTAGTCCACATTCACGTTTCAGTGTCTCCTCCTGGAAAAAGAGGCACCTTCCAGATGTGTTTGATGTACTGATTATACTGCACTGCAAATGCTATGCCAAGGTTTCTTAATCACAAGCATTAGTTTTGATTTAATTTGGGATTTTGCCTTCCAGTAAACTCATCTTTCCACAGTGACAAAGCCACTACAAGGTGCAAAGTGGGAGAAGCCCTTTGAGGTTGGTTCCCTGACAGGATGGGAGGAGTCAGTCTCCATTGCATTTGCATCAGCAGGAGATACGGGCTCAGAGGATTGCAGACCACCATCAGCCAAAGGAAGGGAGGAGTGAGAAACACAAATCTGGAATTTTCCAAAGTATTCCTTCACTGTATCATGTATCTGTTTTGTCTTTCAGGTTAAAAACTCCATTTTTTTTATAATCAGTGTTAAAGGAAAATTCAGCTCCCCTTACAGTCAAGCATTTAGAACATATGTTAGCTATTCATAAGACTAATATTTTTAATTTGTTCCTGTCATTATTCATGCAGGAGGCTAAACAGTATTTAAAAATGGGTTAATACAGTTTTTGCTAATAACTATAAAAACATAACCTATTTTCCCAGACTAGATAGATGCTTATCGCAACACTGCATTTTAAGCTGCATTCCACTGCTTGCAAGAGATATATTTAGTCCTTTGGAAAAGATCTCTTAAGAAGTGAGAAATTAAAAAATGCTGGCCTCATCAATGTTTACAGCCAGAACACTTCCCTTTGCTTAATGGTTGCCAAGAGCTTTTATCCACTAAGAATATAGACACTTACATAGGCTCAGTTTGTTTACACAGATCTGTACATTTTGAGATTCCCCATGGTTACCTGACTACAGAATGACTCTCCTACAAGACCATGCATGTAAATGGAAGCTAACATATTATCAGGCAAACTTTATTAGATGAAGTGGCTACTGAAGGGGGAGGGGGGGGCAGGGAATCAAAACATTTCTAAAGTAATAAAAATTAATTTAGGCTACTGGATGTAAATTTGACAACATATGCTCCCTTCTTCTCTTTATGGTGTGACCCTTGCTTACATGTCAACCTGAGATGAGTCTGGAGATAATATATTGTGAAAATTATGCCTTGAGAGGCTACTTAGAACAGACGCTCGACAGTGTTAAAGGAAAAAAAGAGGTATTTATTCAAAGGCCTTCAAAGGATACACCTTGAGCAGTACAAGAGCCTGGACAAGGCTACACCCAAGATGGACGATGTGTCATGAGTTTTCACACTTTTATAAGTTTTGGTCCATTTCCATACTGGGGTTAATTGTCCAATTACAGCTTCACGTTATGAAATCCCATCCTCCCAGACTGCTGTCCTCAATTTGCTGTTGTTTATACTGTTTTTTGGGCCCTTGGTTCTCAGGCTGGAAAAGGATGGTTTTGCCTAACTTAACTGTGAAGAGAACTTGCCAACACTTTATATGAAGTTCAGAGTTTTATACTAATGCAGTAAAAAATCTGCAAAATATGAAAGCTAAAACTTAAGGCATCAATAACATAGTACCTTCCTTTCTAATAACTGGTAGTTTGTATTCTCTACGTTCACATTCAAATATATTTTCCATAATTGTTTGTTTTTCCTTTCATATCCCTCAGACTTCCCTTATGCCCTTCTGTAGTACTCTGCTATGTCAGCTGCACAAAGATTTCTGGTTATAAGCATTATCAAACAAACTGCTTTCACTTCTCCTCCAGTTGCCCCCTCCCACGTTGCTATGATGATTTTTTTATGGTTGTTTCATATAGTTATTGCCATATCTAAAACAACCAAAGTATATGTCTGTGGCTGCTCAGGTTTGGAAATGGTCTATTTTTTTCTAGCACTGTTGCTAACATTAGTGTTCTTTATTTTACTAACCAGAAGGTATACAAGGATATTTGCCTGCACCACATTTTAGGCTATCCAATTTTCTTCCTTTCAACAGCATTAGCTTCTTGTAATTCACATTCATCAGGCTCTGAGGAAAAAGCCAGCCTTTTGTCAAGGATTTTGAGATGTCACGTTTCTATTTTAATTCTAATTTTTGTAAGGGGAACCAGCTGAACACGTTGTTTTTCCGCAGTTTCTTTGGAACATCATCCTTGGCTGGCCATATATGATTCCAAACCAGCTGAATCTGCTATTGACAGTGGCTTTTTGCTTGCCTTCTACTTTTCTTTTGAATAACTCATTTGAATTTTGGTTTTACTGGGTTCAGAGATGTCTCCTCACTATCTGATTTTATTGACTCAAGTATTTGTCATGTTTTCCAGTGAAAGAAAAAAAAGAGCATGACATTTTATTGTCATAATTTGTCCCCTTGTCAGCTGCTGATAGCGGAGAAGGGATGAGCTCAGGGAGACACCTGGGGATTGTGTTTTCTGAGGACAGTGCTGAACATCCCTTGCTTTAGACCCCTCAGTAGTGCTCCCTGCCCTTTTTTGTGATACATTTGTTGTTCTAAAACAGTCATTTGCTCATACTTAGGGACGGTAGTTTGGGTTCTGTACTTCACTTCACTTCACTTCACTTCACTTCACCTCACCTCATCCTGGGTACAGGTCACTCCGCTGAACAGAAATTCGCATGCAGTATCAAAGAATTCATGCAGTTGTTACAACTCCTCTGCTCATATCTCCTCAGGGAGAGCATCTCCTCTCATCCAGCAGGTTCGCCAGTCCCCAGACACCTACACAGCTGCACAGGTCCAGGAGAGATCAATTTTTTGTTTACTGTTCACAGCAAACTTTCTGGTATGTTCTCTCATCCTGGTGCTTTTCCAGGCTCACTTCTCAGAGGAGAAAATCCTGTTTGGAGGCTCTTGAGGCTGGCTCCAGAGGTGCTCCTGTTGGGGACTGAGCAACCATAAGCTGTCCCTGTGATCCAGTGTGCAGTTTCCATCAGGAAACAGCAGATCAAAGCCCTCACAACTTCACTCCTCCTTCAAGGAACAGGTGTCTGCCCTCCAGATCCAAACTTTTTCTTCTGACTTCCTATATCATGAATGTTTCTGCTGAGGCCATCAAAGTGACATCTCTGCAGCATCTCTAGCTCTCCAATAGGATTTTAACACTAACTGGGTTCTTAGCAGAAATATACTGTGTTTTCCAGTTGGGTGTGACAAAAACAAGCTCTCTTCTCTGCTCTGTTGTTCTTGTAGTGGTCCTCTGCATATCAACTAATTGAGAAGAAGAAAATACCACTATTCCATACAAGTCTTCTGTTCTACATCTGTACATTTATACATAGAACATCCATAAATATAAGCTTCCCACACATAGAAACTTCATATGGGATACTATGGCATTAATTACTTGCTTGCAGAAGTTCAGAATAGTCCATATTTTGATACAGATGTTCCCAAAGTTTCCTTCCCCGTGTGTTTGGTTCAGCACTGTCATAGCACAGCCTGCAGCCTGGCTGTGTGCCTTCCCCAGTACAATTTGTCATGCATTTGTCTTGCAGGGGGAAAGTCTCATCACCCAGTGACACACATAGATTATTTTGTTCTTAGGAGTCTGCTTTGGTTTGTTTTGTCCCAGTGGGGAAAAAATGGACTTTGTAGATCTCACTGTGTTAAGACCCCTTTGCTTCAGCAGTGCATACTCCCACATGAGAGAGAAGGGACAATTCCTTTAGGTAGTCTTCTGCTGGATGCTGCTTGAGGAAGTGTCATCCCCGCAGCATGATAGCCACTTGACTTGACCACTTGAAAAACAGAACAAACCCACATTTCCCTGTTCATTTTTTTCTCTGGAAAACTGACTTTAAAATAGTGTGTAGCCACATATCCATGCAAAACACAGATGTCAGTTTTTAACAGCTTTTTTTGCATGTGCATTATGCTGAGGTTTGCTATTTAAATACAGACCTTATCTGGAATATTGTATCCTTTGAATCATATATGTTTGAAATGCTGACTGTTACTCAGAATCATTAAAAATCTTTCTCTGGCCTGAGTACCATAAACTTATTCTCCAGCCCCAAAGGGAGGAAAAATATGGAGTTTTGCCTTTTTTTGTTGTTTGCCTTTTCTGTAAGAGGTTCAGGGAACATTCTACAATATCCGTTGGTGAAATATTGTCTCTGCCATTTCACTAAGGGACAAGAGTACACGGCTAATCTTTCTTTGCTAGGGAAGGAGATAATTTTGAGGTTAAGGGAGATAGCTACTGGAAAAGAATCCTATTTAATAAAGGAAAAAGCAATTCATTTGGCAGAGCAGATTATAAAGGCCTGACAAAGCAACAATAATAGCATTAACCTCAGGCTGTGTGTGGTCCACTGTTGAAGTGTTTTGAAAGCTATGGTTTTTCTGTCCTCACTGAACAGGGAGAGAGAGAAAAACAACAGAGAGAGAGAAAAACAACTTTGTGCCATTGCTCCCTGTGAATTTTTTGCCTTGTTACAAGAAAGGCAAAGGAAACCATGAGGCCAACTTATTCTCTGCTTGAGACTGAACATCCTATTGTTGCTGTCATGGCAAAAACTGAGCAGTGGTTTGGGCTCATTAGACCCCACCCTAAGTTCTAGATTTCACCAAGAATACCCGTTTAACAAAGAATACATTTAACAAATAATTTGTTCCTTTAATCATTGTTTTCCAAGGGAAATTTGATTTAAAAGATGTATTTATAACCAAGTGAAATCCTAAACTATGCAAACAAAATTATTGTTTGAAATAATTCCCGTCTTGTTGGGACGAGGTCCAGAAATCATATTTTGTCAGAGCCAAGCTACAATGGAGCGACCAGAATTCTCTTCCAAACCTAGTAATCCACAGCTTCAAGGGCCAAATCTTGCCTTCAGCTCCACCACTGAATGTTCAAAGCTTCTCCACTGACTTCACATTTGGCCCTATATATGGAAAATAAGATTTCGCCTCCATGTCATGTTTTGCTCAATTTCTTCTTGGATTTCTCTTTGTCCATTTTGCTCCCAGATTTAATAACAAGGTTGAAAACCAGTCAGTAGATTAACTCAATAAAACAATAAAGAGTCCATATACCATGGGCCAAAAAGCCAGTAGAATTTGGAATGTGCTGGTGCCTGGAACCGAGGTCCAAAGACATAAAGCATCTTTTGCTCTGGGTGATGGGGAGCTGCCTCTTTTTTGTTTTTTTTTTTCCTTTTTTTAAAGGAGGCAGAGAAATGTAGTGTGAGCTATTGCACAAACTAAAATATATTTTAATTCATTTCAGGCATCAGGGCCTGTCAGATTTAAGGATTTCATTTCATCATGTTTTTTGGTAAATTGTTACCATAATTAATTCTGCTTTAGGTGCTAAACCTCGCCCTTATATGTGTGAAGGCAATGAGGAAGAAGGAGTCTCCATTACCAGCCTTTCCACTTGCATGGCTCACACAGAAGTGAGATGAAATATCACTCTGTGCCTTTCTCCCTTTCCTCCTTCCCACCCCAATTATGAAAGAGGAGGCAAAAAAATGTGTAGGAAAATAACTTTGCTAACTTAAAGTATTTTGAAAGGCTGATTGAATGATAAATTATACATCCATATGGAGCTTAGGAGTCATCCTTCTAAACTTTTGTCCACAACCAAGCAATATCAGACCTTTTTAGAGAAGAGTGGAAGTTGGGGCAATCAAATGTCCTCCTGCTGACATGCCTCTGGAAGAACATAGAAGTAAGTATAAGATTAGGCAACAAGCACTGTTTTTCAGCTCCACACTCATTACTGGAACTGGATAGACTTGCATGTGTAGGGAAAGAAATAGAAAATAATTCTGTCCCAGTCATTCCTTTCTTATGCATATGAATTCAGAAACCTATGATGTGATTTATTGTTTCCTTAATGGAAATTAAAACTCAGATGTGTTGTTACAAATATTTCTTTCAGGCAATAATGTTAGAGGTACAGAAGCAACTGCAGAGAATGATCAGCGATCAGCACTGATTGTTCAAGGTAAATAACCTTTGGGAACCACCTAAGCAAAATATGTTTTTTTATGACACATTGCCTCACGGTTCACAGCCTAAATCTGGCTTCTATTGAAAGTGCAGATATGTTTGATCAAAAATTTAGCAAGGCTGCCTTTCCATATCAGAAACATATGAATCCATTAACTGCATTCCCATCTGCTTTTTATTCTGGCCTTGTTCTTTTGTCCTCTAAAGCTTTGGCTTGCTTTATATAATTTCACAGGGTTGTGTGTAAAGGAGTTTCTATTTATTGTTGGTTTTGTCATTACTATTGTGGTTAGGTACACTTTCACAGGGATTGGGGATACTGAGCAGAAGTAAGAGGGTGGGAAGCAAATGACAAAGTAGTTGGTTGCTTTGCAACTCTTCCTACAGCAGAATCTGTCCTGCCTCTTCCCACTTCTAGTCAAGAAATAGGATTCAAAAGTTTTATCAAGTATTCATCTATAAACAGTGATGGGAGAAACAGAAAAAACATTGAGAGAAGAAAACTGCAGCAGACACAGTTTTGTGGTCACTGCAGAATCTCAGGTTGTTTGACTGTAGAAACCTAGTATTATTTTTATTATTACAGTATTTTCTGCTGAGATTTTCTTTGCAACAACATTGCTTCATTGCTTGTCACTGCCATCACTTGCTCTTGTGCACAGAAGACTCAAGAGCCCATTTCTCTGTGCTCTCCTATGCCCTTTTTTCTTCCTGGGGACATTCAGAAGTGCAAGGATGCCTAGGCAGACCCAAGGCTGTTTGACATAAATGCAGCCAGGCTTCAAGTTCACTTGGATGTAGGTGATAGATTGATCTGCTCCTCTTCCCCAGGTAAAAAAAGAGAACATGATTCATTGTGTTTCAGTGAATTTACATTAAAAGAATTTACCTAAAAAGCTCATACAAATCTTGTGCAATTTATGAAGCACAATTTTTAAAGTGAGAGGAGTGGGTTCCTAGCAGAGAAATGCCAGGTAGGGCTTTAAAAGATATCACTGCTTCAGCTCTGTGTTTTAAATACACATAATCAATGAGATTCCTAAATGTGTTGCTGCTAATGAGGTCTCTAGTGATGTTAGATAGTCTCAAATGATCTTCCATCAGGAATATTTGCTAATTACTTTGCATGGTTGTACTAAGCAGAAATTTCCATGTTAAAAGGGCCTGAAAATTAGTCTCCCCCTCACAGTAAATATACTCCCCCAAAGTTTTCTCCAGGGGGTAATAGGAGAAGAAAGGTACTGGGAAGCCCTGAGATCCTGGCTAGTACATTTCAGGAAGAAACAAGACAGCATTATTTTTTCAATTCCAATAGTGGTCTAAAATAAAAATTCAGGATAGAAAATTATACTCCAAACATTCAGTGACATTCCAGCTCAGTTTTCACTCTGTTCAAAGACCATGCCAGAAATTGCTATAGTGCTTGTCAAAAGAAACAGTCATGATCATTTAGGCAAAATAATTGCCTTTGATATTTCCTTTCCCAGTGAATAGTCTTTCATCTGAAGGAAACAGACTTCCTAATGATGGCAGTTCTCCAAAATTGTATAGAAGTGCTTATTCATTATTGATGTGATTATCATTGGAAAATTCGTATTGTGTCAGATTTTTGCTATTACGAGTCAATTCCAAAAAGCCCAGTGCTGACTTTTTCACCTAAAAGAACAGATGACTTGAATGAGAAAAGAAAGAGCAAATCCATCTTAGCAGGGAGCAATGCATCCATTTTGTGGATACAGCACTTAGTGCTTTATTCCTGTTCAAGTCAGGTGCTATCTTGGCCCCTGGATATTCACATGTTTCTGGCATGTTTTACTCACTTCAAAGCTCAGAGGAGAGATTTGCTGCTTCCTGGAGCTGTCTCCTTCTTCAAAAAAGTATTCCTCCTCTGGAATTTTCCCCAGATTTGAGCATTCACTTGTAAAACCCTCCACCACCAGGTGTTTGCAGTGCGTGTGAATGCACTGCCAGTGTGCACTCCAGAGTACACCACTACACCTGGTGGTAATAAGGGTATTAATTTTTAAGCCTTCTGTGGGTGAAACTCTCTCTGATACAGTGGTAATTCTTTTATGGAGAGAATTGTAAAATCACAGAATGATTTGAATGGGAAGGGACCTTAAAGGTCATCATGTTCTAATCCCCCCACCACACCTTACACTTGACCAGTGGAAAGGTAAAAAGGGAACATGATTCATTGTGTTTCAGTGAATTTACATTAAAATAATTTACCTAAAAAGCTCATACAAGTCTTGTGCAATTTATAAAGCGCAATTTTTAAAGTGAGAGGAGGGGGTTCCTAGCAGAGAAATGTCAGGCTGCTTAGTGCCCCATTCAACGAGGCCTTGAATACTTCTAGAGATGGGGCACACACAACTTCCCTGGGCAACCTGTGCCAGTGTCTGAGTTGATACTAAATCAAGAACTATTATGGCATTGTTAAGGCCCATGGTACCACTGTGACATGGCCTCACTGAGATTCAAAGTTCCTGTGAGGGATTGTCTATGAGGGATTGTCTGCCTTTGCTTCCTGTTCTCTTTGGGCTTGGTCAATCCCTCCTGGGATCAACATTTCACCTTCTAGTAAAAGCTATGGCACAAAGCTGCCCTGGAGCTCCTCCAGCTCTGCACAGCCTCTTCAGAAGTCACCTCTCTGTCTTCTTTCATCCATTTGCCTCCTAGGCCCTATATGCCACAGCAGACCTTGGGGTTCAGGGAATTCAGTGGGACCGAAGGCAGAGTCCTGAAAATCTGGATACGAAGGCACCACAACCTGTCTTCACCCTGTATGAGGACAAAGGCTATGTAGTTACCACTGCCTTACTTATGTCGAAAGATCTATAGATGGTGAAAAGCAATGTACAATATCACATAAACCTACCACTGTTAGTACTGATATGCTGCAATAGCACATAATTGTTTGGCTATCATTTGGCATCATGCACAGTTATAATTTTGATTATCCCACAGGAGATCCCCTACCACCAAGGAAATGTGGATTATGTATCATTACATGGATACATACCTGCCCTCCCACAAGCTGCACTGCTGCATCAGCACTAGCAGGTCTCCATGTCCATAACAATACAACCACAAAGGTTTTGTAAACCTTAATTAATTGTTTTAGTGTAGGTAAATGCCAAAAATGAATAATATTGCCTATTTCAGTCTTCTAAGCTCATTATACCTGCGGATATTGAAAAGGCATTTAGGCCCAGGAGATTATACAGGGCAAAGTTCCGTCTGTAATGCTCCAGAAGGTTACAGGAATATAGTTATCAATATACTCACACATGCACCTTAGTGGTGTTCCATGCAATTGCAATGATTTATAAATCAAAGTGATACTCACTCTAGTAGATGTCTTAGAAAGCTGCTGATGTTCTACACCGTGTTGTTTTGCCAAAGTTGTGTTGCTGATTCCCGTAACATATAAGCCTTCCTGATGTGGGAGGTCTGCCTTGGTCAATGATGGTGTAAGAAGCTGTGCTGGAATTATATAATATGTATGCAGAGCCCTGCACTCTGCTTGAAGGCATCCCAAACTACTTGGTGTTTATTGGTTCCCTCTCTACAGGCAAGCTGGGGGACGTGCTCTTCTTACCTTACCAAGCCCACGTTTCTGGAGCTGAAGGTCACAAATTCCGAAAAAGATTGATCACAACATGGTGCAAGCCTGTGTTTGTGTCTGCAAATAGACTCGGGTACACAAAACAGCAGCTGGGAGTCTAAATGGAAGACTGTGATACAAGGCATTTCAACCACATTCTGAAATATTTTTAATGTGTGATCCATCTATCCCAAGCAATTTCACTTCCCCTTCTCTGGTGCTGTCTAGGCACTTTGACCAGGAAACAGCAAACACAGCATCTTTCTTTCTCATTTTGCTGTTTTCCCTCAGAGAAGCTTAGGAAATTCCATTTGTTAGAAGCTGAGTTACAGCTTATTTGGACCAAAAGACCAAACTGCAGTTTTGAGAAACATGTCACGTGCTTTTCCCCCTAGGTTTAGTATAGCGCAAAACTTCAGCTCCCACTAGCTTCAACAACTTGCAGGGCATTTCTTCTTATATGCTGCTATTCTGGCTGGGGCTGTGTGGAAACAGCAGTACAGACAAATGGTCATGTAAGAGCAGATTCATAGTTGTGCATGAACTTTTTAGTGGTTTAAGTTTACAGTCCCCTTGCATTTTGGCTTTTCACAATGTGTTAAGTAGAATAAATATGTATATTTTCAAGTGTATCTCTTCTGGTTGCTTATGCAAATGCAGGACAGAAAGACATTCCTCACCTCAGACAAAAAATCCTATGCACGATTCAAGTACTGCTCTCCTCTTCAGCTTACAGCTCTATTTACTTTCTCCCATCCTTGCTTCTGATTTTTGTATTGTCTTTCTCTTTGCTTGACTAATAACTGCATCCACCTGCCCTAAAAAAAAATACACGTTCCTTACTTGCATGCAATGTGGCTTTGGGAATGCTGGATCTAGGCCATTACAGAATAAAGTTAAAACAAAATCACTGCCAACCATTAATATCAGCAGACTCTTAAATAATTTTCTTTCATGGTTTCATGCTCTGTTTTTATTAGATATTTAAGGCACTGTGTTCTTATTAAGATTACAGGATGTTGCAACTAATGAAAATAAGCCATTGGAACAACTTTGACATTACTAGTCAGGAACAGTTCACATTTCATAAACGTGTTTTATGGGAACCTCTAATTATACATTCATAAGAAAATATGAACTGTACACAGCTTGTATGATCTTCAATTTTCAGCCAGAAGATTTTAGTGTAGAAGCTGGATCATTTTCAAAGGGAAGCATGTACTATATTGGACCAGAGTATGGAAGAGTTCAGTTGTTTATGCAGAACAGAACATCTCCTTGCAAACACAACCGTCATTGAACAAAACACAGTGGTGCAAATTTCAGTGTTTTGCAGTAAAGAGTCTGATTCCTCCATGGAGATGGAGATGTATAATCATGGGCAGACATAAAAGTAATCAAGGTCATAAGATACAGATGAGGTTATGATAATTTTCACCTTATCACATTAAGTGATTTCAAGTCACTTTTAACCTTTGCTTACATCATAATTAGGTCTTTATCAAGGCTGCACGAGTGTTACAAATTAGACTTTAGCTTATTATCACCATTACTCTATCTGCCTTTGCTCAGGTATGTTGGGCACTTCTCAAATGGGATTAAGCACCTCCTTTTTGCTGCTGTAAATGCACCAAGAGCTGGGCCAGGAAGAGAGAAATGGTACCACTGTATGTGACAAGGCACCTCCATCCCACAGCACATGGGAGTAGGGGGATGCTACAGAAGTTGGGAAAGGAACACCAAAGCTGCTCTCTTCCTAGACGAGTCTTGGTGGAATAAAAGTTGTGCGCTCATTGCCAAAAATGAAGGAAAGAAAAAAAAAAAGGAACATTTTTAGTCTCTTGAAGACTGTTTCTGTCCCAAGGTTCTGTCCTTTCTCTCTCCCCAAGCTGTTTCCCTGATGCCTGAAATTTCCACTTGAGTCTTCCTCATTCTCGGCATACAGTCTACTTCTCCTGCTGAATTGGAGGATGCTGCTCCTGAGGATGAAAACTGTCTAAGTCATTCTTGTCTTTATATGTGGGAAGGCAGTTAGTCTGTGAGTTAGTCTACATCACTGAAAAGCCTTCTGCTGCCTCTATGTAGAAAATTCACACATTAGAAATATTAAGAAAAAAAATCAGGAAATTAACAGATTAGAAATACTAAGAAGCAATAAAGTATAAATGTGTTTTCCCATTTTCTGGGGAGGTGAATTAACCACAACTCACCTTCTGTTTGCACCTTTCTCTCTGTTTTGCATAAGGATTTTGTTTGCACCACTGAATTTATCAAAGGCACTGGCAACACATCCAGCTTCTAGAGGAACAGGAAAACCCAGAGGAAAATTTAAGCAATCTAAAAAGACCAGGAAGAAGGAGCATTAAAAAAATTTACAATAACATTTATAGAGAATTCTAGTAGGTGCTACCCTTAAAAAACACTCTTTATTGCTACTTAGTAAACTATTATTTGAATTGCTTTTTTCACACGCTAACTCTAAATGGGTTTTTTTCCTCGGGGGGAAAAAAAAAAACACCAACCCAAAAAAAAAAGAAAAAAAAGAAAAAACCACCAAAAAACAACCAAAACACACTAGAGGAATATTTTGTGAAATATTCATTGAATGTGATGAAAAAAACCTTAATTATATCTGAGGCCTATACCAATGGCCCTAGGATGAACCTCAGAACTGAGTGCCTTTTTTCTATAGCACCTGTGTAATAGCTACTGGGTAGCAGGAATGCCTATGACTGTCTGCCTGCAAGAGCTACTGTTCTGGAACTGGTTCCAGCTCATAGCAGATGAAGCAACTGATTCAAGCTACAGCTATACTTTAAAAGTCCATAAGAAAAAATATTGCATACCTAAAATACCAAATCCTTTGCTAAAGTCTTACATCTCAAAACCCATAAAGAACTTTCTGTGAAAGTCTGCAGCAAACATGGACAGCTTACAGATAAGCACAAGATTTCTATTCTAAACAAAATGGTGACGCTAAATCCTTTAAAATATAGTGTAATAGTCTTCAGTAAAGGTAGATGAATCAATAAGTAGAAAACATTTATTTGGAGGTCAAATGTAGCTCTTACACTAAATCAGAAAATTCCTGTGAACAGTTTAATTCATTTTTTTGCTAATTGTGGCAGTTTTGCTATGAATTGTTCATGTTGGCTATTCACCTATCAATATTGGAGTTGTGTGGCCAATCAAGTAAGCAATATTTTTATTCTCACCTTGGATGACCTTGTGGACAAGGTGATGGCCTGATCAGTGAACTGGGATATTGTTAGTCTTCAGGAAACACTGCTGGATGGAGGGATAGAAATGGGAGATAATTTTAAAGAAATTTAAGTTTTTGCTCATAAATACAAGTAGAACATTCTGTTTATTCACCTGTAATTTATAAGCATTTCCCCTCATCCTTTATGTTAAAATATTTGTTTGTGCTTGGAAAGAAGCAAAGTGTGTGGCATTTCTGTTTCATGACTGAGGAGCTGCAGAAAGGACAAAGACTCCTAGCAGTTCAGCTTCACTCAGAATTGCCAAAGAGGCATCATTTTGTGGCAAGAAGAAAAAAGAAAGAGTTATTATCATAGTGACTTTTAATGAACTCTTCAGGATTCATCTGAATTTTGCAGTGTTGGAAAGAATGAGTTCATACCTGCCTTAAAATTTTCTTCCCACTATTCCTCAGTTTCCTCTCATCCAGTATTACTGAAAACTCTGACTGTCATCCAGAATTACTGGAAATAATGCAAGAGAAAATGAACCCCATCCCTAAATTTTGAACCTGACCACTGATGTCACTTGTCAAGTTACTTGTGATTATCCCTTCCTCCCCTTTTTTCTGGGCTTGGCCTGAGACATCCTGAGGAAACAGCTGTGGCTCCACTGTCCTCCTGCCATCCCATTTCCCTTGTGTTTGTGTTGTCTAGACACTGCGTGACCCTGAGGCCAGGAGTTTCTTCTTCCCTGAGAGTGGCAGCACAAAGATCCAGTCTGATGTTTCCTTTGGGTTTTGAAGATTACGTAAGTGTTTGGAGGATGTATTTGGAACTCAGGCAATATAGGATGTTCCACTCACTTAGCTGAGACAGTCTGCTTTGCTCCGCTATGGTGCATCCCTGATGAGACAATAATTCCTGCCAGGAAAGCTCAGATTTAGCCTGAAAAAAATCAGGTCTACAAAAAGTATTTTTCTGATGGGACCATAGTCCAATGTGAGACATCCTAAAGCGAAACAAAATAATCAAAATTTTGCAAAGAAAAAAAAGTTTTTTCTCCCTATATAGAAAGGCAGAAAAGAAGTACACCCTCCTGTTTTGTACGTTGGGGATTTAAAATGCTATAGTGATCTTAGGTATCAGAGATTGATGAAATAATAATAATGGTAGAAGCACATTTAAATCTCTTTAGCTTCAGGCTCTGGAAACCTCAAGCCAAAGCACTAAAGATTTTATAAATACCTACATAAGAACTACATCTCACCTCTGTGATCTGTCCTGTCTTCAGGCAAAGTGTTTGGCTCTGTCTCTCAGGTCTTTTCATCTAATCTGTATATTTATTATACCTCCCATCCCTGCTATTGATGAAAATTCTCAAAGACACTGAGCTGAGCTGAGCTGAGCTGATAGATAGATAGATAGATCGATCGATCGATCGATCCACATATCCACATTCAGGACTGAAAATATGGTTGTTTTTTTCACTTACACCCTATGATTTTCACCTTCCCTAACTTTACATGTCACAAGCATAGCTGCTTTCCTATGAGCAAGGTGTCTAGACAGTTTTATAGACAATGGGGATAAACAAAAACTTCAAGAACATAATTCAGTTTAGCCATCTGCCTTTGGAAGAAATGTGTCCCAGCTGCCAGTTCCCTGTATCTCTCACTGACTATAAAGGACGTGTAGGTGAGTGGTGCATATGCAAACCCCCACGCTGTAGGTGATACAGGTGGAGGAATCCCAGCCTAGCTGACTGGCATTGCTAGTTGGAATGCTGTGATAAGAATCCCTGTGTCTGAGGCTGCAGGCAAGTGTCAGCGCTATCCCTAAAACTGCCCTCACTCCAGCAGGAAGTTTTACTACCTTGCATTTCTTATTCTTTCAATAAGATATAAGATAAGGAAATGTGTCTGTCTGAGAAGTGGCAGCACAGAATGAGGGTGAAGCATTTTTGATGGAGGCATCCTCAAGTCTGCAGAGAAGGTAATTTGTAGTGGTGCTAATTTCTCTGTGAAGTACCAGATACCTAAGTGTGAGTTTTGGCCCTAATGTGTCCCTGTGTAGCCTGAAAACATGTCAGAAAGGTACTTCCTTGCCGTTGTCCCCATCTTGTGATGGTAGGTCCTTTTTTTGTAGTGTTCAGAGCCATTTGTGTTTTGGTTAGGTGGGCCTCCAGCGAAACCTTTTTTTTTTTTTCTTCTTTACTACCTAATTCCCTTGGTTTTGAATATATGTTCCCACTGGGTATCAAAGTATTCCAAGACATCTGACTCAAATTTGGTTTAGATTATTTTAATAATTGAAATTTGGGAGCACTGCACATTGTTCTTGGATTAATCTCTTAGGGGAAGAGAGGAGCTCTGGCTAAACACCCCTTAACCCTGTCTAGCATTCAGACAAGTTTCCTTCTCCCTTCAGATATTTCTAGGTAATCTTTTGGTTTCCCTACTTTACTTTCAAAATGCCAGTTTTAATGAACTGTTTAAGCACAGAGATTCAGACAAAGAAAAATAAGAAAAAACATAACATCTAGTTGATATAACTTACTATTACACTTGCATTGTAAGGAGAATTATTAAATTGTTGCACTGTATTAAACAGCTCTCTAACCAAAATATTCTCTGATATGAGTCTACTATTTTTAAAGCAGTAACAGAAACCACCAGCCTGCAGTGTTACCATATTTGCTGTCTCTTAGACTTAACTTGTTCCCCAGAATTCTACATTGCAATAAATTTTTATTTTGGGAGGTGTTCAGTACAAATTCCACCTTGTGCTTTTTGAGGACAAACCATGCTCAACCAAAGAGCCTGGCTGATGCCTCCTTTGACTATGTACAGCTTTGGAGTACTGGTCTCTCATGTGACCATACATTACTTTCTTTCCTGGAAACATGATCATGTCTACAATAATTCTTATTTCTGTTACAAGAACAAGCCTAAGGTGGCCTAAGGTGAAGTTTCCATTGTACTGAACTTGTAAAATGCTTCCTATGATAGAAAAAGTCCAGACATTTTCAGTACATAGGTGCAAAGTTATTGTCCTTATGGAGGGAAAATCTTCCGATTAATTTTTTAACAGCATAGACCTGAGGAAGTTTCTGCATGGCTGGCCAACCAGCCAGCCTGCTCCTTCTTCCTTGATTAGCCTAGGAAAAAAGAGGAAATTCCCTTGCACGAAGTAAGGCAGTCAACTGATCCTCTGGCAAAAAAAAACAGAGGACACACATTTACCAGTGAATTTCCACTCCAGAATCAGGAATGAGCATTTTCCACAGAATACACAAAGGAAATCTCAATGTATTACACCTATGCAGAACTGAAAACTGCTCCTTTTTTTGTATGAGTTCTGCAGTATACTCTTGCCTTTATTTGCCAAAAGTAATCATAGAAAAGAGATGAGGTAGCTTAACAACCAGTAAACAGCTCTAAAGTGTGTGGACATACATGTCTTTTAATTATGTCCGTTTTTATTACTTTCCTCAATCTGTTTGCCAAATAATCTAAATAACTACAGTCTGAAAGAAACAGTAAATAATGTCATCCACACACTGACCAAAATAACTACATAGGTTTAATTTACCTAGGAATAATTTTGAAATCAAAATGGAAGTATTTGAGATGAAAAGAAATATATAAGTGCAGATTTTTGCAAATTTAAAAGAATCTTTCCCTTTTTTTCACTGATTCATTTTTACATAAACACCTAAAGATGTTTTGGGATATAGACTGACATGCAAAATTTTTTGTTAAACTAATTTATATTTTTTTAATTGGACCTTTGGTTCTTTTTTTGGCAAAGTACAAATTTTGTGTTCAAATGTAAGCAAGAGGCATAGAGGAGTTTAGGGATCACTATCAGGAGCCGCAGCTGTTTGTGACTGCAAGGTAAAACCACAGAGGAATGCATACGTTTTCATACTAGAAGTATAACACAAAGATGGTGCTGTAGTGAGCACCATCTTATTATGCAAGTCCAGAATTCTTAAGCTATTTGCATGAGAAATTAACATCATTTATATTTTTGAAAGCAAGCCCATATGTATTTAATCTCCTCTTCTATCAGCTCCTGCTTCCTTCGTCCAGGCAACTTGGCAAGCAAACCAGAGACAAATGGATTTCCACATGACCTACTTTATCTGGCAAGATATATAAATAGTCTACTCCAGAATTTTGGAGAACTCATTTAAACACTTTGGAATGCACTTGTGGAAGAACACAAGGTCAGTGGAGGAATCAAGGCATCTTGCACATGCTTCCTGAGCTGGGAGGCAGCACCAGCACCATGACCACATGTGTGTAGTCGTCACATTCCATGTGACCATGGCATCACCTCGCTGGTTAAAGTGCACTTTACTGAGCGCTGTGTGTGCTGCAGGTTGGTCGCAATGTCCAGTCACAGCACAGGGACTGTTTCAGATGGCAATGGCTATGTGGGATCCAGGAATGTCAACATTCCCAACATTCCCAATCCTGTAGCAGGATTTGGCACTGTAGGCAGAGAGGATGGATACCTTCAGAGCTCCCTTCTCAAGCTTCTCTGCTGGCCACATCCTCTTCTTGAAAACCAACAGCTGTCATTTCAACATCCTTGTTAAAAACAGGCAAAATAACCTTTCCTCCAAGAAAAAAGATCCTCTTTCCTTCTCTCTTCTTCTTCAAAGGCCCTGTGCTCAAATACCAAAGATCTCTGTAATGCAAATAATTGAGGTTGAAACATCTTTATCTTCCAGGCTTCCCAAGGAACAGCACAGAAATAACCTGAGGGAACAAAGTGAGGGGAGAGGGTGGTCATGTCCTGACGTGGGGTTACAGTCCTTCAGGCCCTGAAGGGAGTTTGGTTCTTCCAAGTACAAGCTGTATTGCAGAAGAATTTCAAAATGGGGCATGCTTAATATTGCTTAAATTTTCAGGACAGAAGTATAGCTCAAACAGTTCTCGACAGAAGTCTTTGTGACTTTTATCCTTAAGTTCAGGAAATTATGCCCTAGCCTAAGCTGGCTGAGTGTAAAAATTTTTCTACATGGAGGAACTGACTAGTGTAATTATTTCACCACTCTCTTCATAGGCAGTTTTACAGATATAAATATGCAGGTGTTAAGAGTCAGACCTAAATATTGTGCTCTTTAAGCATTTCATTAGCCTTAATTGTTTCAGTTTACCCTACTACAGGGTATCTAAGTTATGAACTGCAGAACACTGCTGGATATGCACAGAAATCCACAAAATTAATATCCTTGGATTTTCTAGCTGTGCACTAACTTGGAAAGAGAGGTACAGCTCTGTGCAGCCCTCTCCTGAGATGGTAAGTGAAGGCATTGGTGGGACTGTGGATGGGTAGCTCAAATGGCTAAGAGCAGAAAAGGAAATCCACTGCCATGACTAGGAAAAGAAGCAGTCCATAAGACAACATCTTAACATTTGGAAATTGTGCTTTGCTGTATTATGTTTTCTTCAATTCCACAATGCAATAAAAACATTTTATGTCCAGTCATGGGGCTTGTGACTAGGCTCAACAACAAAGTACAGTCTAAAAGGCAAGCTTTATTGTTTACTATTCATCACTATGACATTAACTCTTTTTCCCTAGTGTATGTTTTGTCATTACATGACAGGAATTAAACCCCCTCACAAAACTGATAAACAAATACATGAAAACTTAAGCGGAGTCCAGGCTGACACTGGTTTCAGCGTGTTTTAGAACACAAATGTAATGTTTTCAAATTTGACCTCGGGGACAATCTTGTGTCCCTGGACCAGATAACTTGTTTGGTTGGTGCCTCCATGGAGACTGCTTAAGCCAAAACAAGCTTTCTTTGATTGGCCCTCAAGGCATGGGTTAATTAATGGGATTCAAATGAACCATTGGATCACGTCACAATGCCCCAGTGCCAATGGCATTTTTAGTTAGTTCACACTGACTCCACATGTTCTAAATACTAAATTGTCTCCCGTGTTCTAAAGGACACTGGAAAATTTTGTGGTCTTATCTGGCACTTGGATAATGTCAAATGTTGAGATTATTAAACAATGGCATTAGTGGTTTAAACAAAAGAGTTGCACTGAAACCCAGCTTGAAATCTAAACCTAAGAGTACAATTTGAGTTCATTTTTACCAACCAAATCACTTTTTTATTGTTTCCACCAACCCCGCCGAGGAAGCTGAAAAGATGGTGCGCAGAAATTCATGCAAGGATGGTTTGAATGCTTGGATTGGTGTGTTTTGAAAATTGCTAAAGGCTGACATTAACTTATTTTCGTATTTCAAATGCTTTTGGCAAAATATCTTCTTTGACGATCTTCCTTGTAGTGCTTAATAATGCTTCATAATGTCATAATTATCATGAAAAGATTTATGTTGAAATTGATGCACAGATTTTAACACCTCAGCCTTTCTCCTTTATTTTTTCCTGTTATTTCTTTGAATGCTCCTATATGCTACAATCATTGCATTGTAACTTTTTAATACACTAATACCTAGATGAATTGTAGCATCATCGGGCTCCCTTCAGCCAAGGCATTAGGGGGACTATTTCTCTCCAGTGGAAGATCACTGGGGCTAGACAACACAGCAGCGATCCCATTCCAGAACCTGCCATTTAGTAATCTGAAAAAAAAAATTGTTTAAAAATTATAATTATTTTTGTTAAAAGTGTACTATTATTTTTCTTTATTTAATAATATATTATTTATTGATATATATATATTAATTTATTTCTTATTACTTATTTAACCCTTTTCTGACGGAATGGAAAAGACAGCACCCACAACAGAGATGGTGAACGACCTGGACAACTAAAAATTTTTTTTCCTTTTTTTGCTACGGCAGTTTCAGACTTGCTAAGAGGAATTTACTCAGGCCGCGCTATTTTTAATGCAGTTTTAATAGGGATCTTTAGGTTGCGTTTTGTTTGTTTGCTTGCTCGGGGTTTTTGTTTATTTGTTTTCCCCGTGGGGACCGAGCTCGTCCCTCGTCGCCGTCTCCTCAGCTCCCGGCCGCGCCGCCGCAGTTCTCACCGGCCGCCGCCTACAGCTCCCAGAATCCCTCTGGAAGCGCCGGCCGGCCGTCCCTGCTTGCCTGCCACCCTGCTTCCAAGCCCTTGTTGTTTGAAAAGGCTCCGGCGGAGTTTCGGGGGGAGCCGCGGCCCTCGGGGCGGCGCTGGGCGGGGGCAGGCGAGGCTGGCTGGGGCGGCACCGCCGCTCGGCGCCGGGGGCAAGGGGGAAAGGGGGCAAGGGGGGAAAGGGGGCTCGGGGGGGACACGGCGCCGTGAATTCCAGGGCAAAGCCTTCCCTCACTGGCCGGCAGGGAAACGGACGCAACCCCGGGGCCAGACCCCCGCCCCGCCACTCCCCGCGGAAGGGAAGGCGAGGAAGGGAAGGCAGGCGTGCTGCCGATCCCCTCCTCCCGGCGCAGGGGGAGGAGGAAGAAGGAGAAGGAGCGACCGGGGAGTCCCGGCGGCCGGCGCTGAGCTCGGAGGGGCCGGCGGAAGGGAGCGAAGCCCCCCGCGGCCCTGCCCAGCGGGAGGGTCCCGGCGGCTCGGGGGAGGCGCCACCGCCGCGGGGCGGTGGCTGGATCCTGGATCCTGTCCCGGGACGCCGAAGTTGCGGCGGGGCGGCGGCCGCCCCTGTCGTCTCTCTCGATGTCCGTGTAACTCGGCGGCGGCGAGGAGGAGAAGGCAGGGGGGACCCTCCCGCCTGAGCCCCGCTCGCCGCCCCGCTCCCCTCGGGCGGGCTGTTGTGCGAGGCAGACAGACACACAGACCCTACGCCCCGTCCCGCCCCGGAGCCCCGGGAGGCCGGGCCGGGCGCGGTGCTGCCGCCGCCGATCGGGGCTCCCTGTGTCTGCTGCCTGAGGAAGAGAAGGAGCAGGAGGCGGAGGGAGCGCCCCGGCGGGCAGCGGCGCAGCCATGAGCGGCGGGGAGGTGGTCTGCTCGGGCTGGCTCCGAAAGTCCCCGCCGGAGAAGAAGTTGAAACGCTACGTGAGTGCCCTCTCCCACTCGCGGGCAGCGCTCCCCTTTACTCTCTCCCTTCCTCCCTGCCCCGCTTCTCTCCCGCTGGAGCTCCGCGCTCGCCTCCTGCTCCCGCTGGCCCGGCCCGGCCCGGCCTCCCCGCGCGGTCCCTCCCGGCCGGGCCCGGGCGAGCCGCCCTCCCCTCCGCCTCCCCGTTCCAGCCGGGACTTCTGCACGCCACGTCCCTGCCGCTTCCTCAGCGTTTATTTTCCCATTTTTCTTTTTCTTTTCTTTTCTTTTCTTTTCTTTTCTTTTCTTTTCTTTTCTTTTCTTTTCTTTTCTTTTCTTTTCTTTTCTTTTCTTTTCTTTTCTTTTCTTTTCTTTTCTTTTCTTTTCTTTTCTTTTCTCTGCCTAAAAAAGGGGAGCTGAGCGGTCAGATGGTTAAACCCAGCTTTTATCGCCTTTCCGAGGGAGTCGGGAGAGGGAGGGGGCGGAGTTTTCCCCTCTTCCCTCTGGGTCCGGCCTCGGTATATATGTATTTTTAAACGTAAACACTTGCAGTCCCGGGGCTGGTGCCCGATCCCAGGGAGGGTGGGGGCTGCCGCGGTTCCGCGCCGTTCCCGGCGGGATTATACCCGGGCTAAGCCGGGGATGCCTCGGGAGCGCTCTCCCTGGGGCGGGGGGAGCTCTGCTCTGCTCTTGCTCTCCGCACCGGGAAAAAAAGAGGAGGGAGTTGTGAGAGAAGCGCCTGTATCTTTCCCGAAGTTGTTCCCGCTGTTGCTCGGTAGTGGCTGCGCTCGCAGGGGCTCCGGCGAAGCGGACACCGCTCTGCTGGCAAGAAAATGGAGCGCGTTTGCTGAGCGGGCAGATTCCATGGCAGGGCACAGCGGAGCTGCGGGGCCGCCGGGGAGGCTGTCAGGTCACGTAGGAAAGATGGGTGATGCCAGGAGTCATCGCTGCTGGCTGAGCCCTTTCCCAGTGGCACCCGGCTTGTTTCGCGGCATCTGTGTAATTGGGACAAAATGTTGGGCCTTTATTTATTTTTTTTTCTCTTTTCTCTCTTCTCCTTCATTTTTTCCCCTCCAGTGTTTTCCTTTTTTAAGCAGCTAAAGCTTCAGATTTATTTGAGAATCTGAATACAGATCTTAACATGACCATGGTTTTTTTGTCTGTTAGTGATTAGCAGTCTCTTCTTGAACAACTGTTTTGGGTGGGTTTTTTAAATGCCAGGAAATTTGTGAAATGAGTCTCTATTTAAATTAAAAAACAATATTTGGGGTAGCCCGTTCTCTGGTTCCCAATGTCGAAAATCCTCTTTGTGCAAAGGAAAGAGAACATCCTGATGGGCCGTGGCAGGGGTCTGCTTCCCTGCTGAATTGGACATGGACTGTTTTTTTGGCCAATTCTCCACGTCTGTGTGTGTATTCACAGAATACCTCTTTACCAGTGTGGAGGAATTAAGAGCAGTATTCATGTTTTTAAAGACTTTTAAGAAATTTTCCACTCGAACGCTAAATCCTGTGAAGGGTGCTGTGTGTAAATGGACAGAGTTTGCCCTCCTAAATCAATCTCATTAATCAGTCTCTTAATATGCCAAAATTTTCCATGTAGCTGCCCCTTCAGTGTATTTATAGCTCCATTTCTATACTGGAATTACACAAGAACCTTTGAGGGGAAAACCCCGACTACAGCACTGGTCAAGTGCTTCTCTGTCCTAAAGAGGTAATGCCTTAATTTTCATTTGAAAGGGGGATCTGCTTTTTGAGTAGGCAGAGTATCAGGATGATGATATGGCAAGCTTACATTACTGTGATTTGGTTTAACATCACCATACATTGTAGGCCATAAGGTCATGAGTTTAAATCCTACACGTAATTCTTGCTTGTGTAAAAGAAAGACACCACTTAAAGAAGGGCTTAAAGTAAAATTCCTCCTGTTTGTCTGTAGTGCCCGATCTGTTGCAGGCTGAAGGCTGACACTCCCTTTGAAGACCTAAAAGTGACCTTGACATTATGGTAGCCTTCTTCGAGCAAACAAAAAGTTGTTGTACTTAAGACAATGAACTCTAGCTGAGTGCACTGGCTGGAGAGTTGGCTTGTGCTCCCTATAATTCTATGCTTAAGCGAAGGCACAGCAGAAAGCTGCCTTTTCCAAAGCTATGTTTTATGGTGATAGAATTTCAAGGGGCTGCACCAGATGAAAAGATGGGAAAGTGATTTCAATAGGTAACTGCTTTTCTGCAACGCATACTTTTCACAGGTATATATGGAAAATTGTAACTTCACGCTCTATTAAGTTTTTCATGCAAATGTTGGGGCAAACCCAGGTTACCATCTGGGAATGGAGATAAAAGGTCTGATATTGCTGTCAAATATGGTTTAGTTCCTAGAAGGGGTGAAAAGGAGCACTTCGAGGCTAGTACACAGACAGAGGTTTCACAGGGATTTAAATTTTTAGTTTGAAACTGTCGGATGAGGTATTAAAGCTAGCATATACTCATTTTGAGGCTAAAAAAAGTAAAAACCCTCCAACCAACCCTGTCCTGCAGGTGGAATAATCAGATTTCCTTGAGTGTATGTCTTAATGCCATGAATGTCTGTTTCCCCTCTTAGGAGTTCTGTTCTTATGCCTTGTTCATGTGGTTTTGGTATGGAATTAATGTTCTGACAGCCATTGGCACCTGCTGTCAGCTCCCTGAAACTGTTGTTCAGAACAGTTTGAGGTAATAGATTGCTTGTTTCCAGCAGTACATCTCTGAGGAAAGTACAAGTAACTTTTGGTGCTTTTGGGAGGTCAAGATGTGGATTTAGCAGAGGAGAAAGAAAAGGGAGTTGAGGCTAAATCCTGCACAGCTCTCCACAGCCTGTGCTCTGGTTTCACAAGTACATGAAAGAACTTGTTTGAGCAGAGAGATGGAGGATTGCTAAATTTCACAGCTTCTGCTGTTTTCTTGTATGTTTTTTTCTTTCTTCCCTTGTTCCATTGCCTTAAAATTTGCAAACGTTTATGTGCTCACTTCAACTTGCTGTGATTTTTCTGTTCTCTTATTTTTAAAAAATGTTGTTGGAAAGCCCCTTTCTCCCCATCTGTCCTTTAAAATGTGATAGTAAACCTTAGCTTCGTGGTTTTCTGCTGCATTGCAGTTCTGCTGTGTGTGTGCCAGTTAAAATAGTTGATGCTTTGTGGTGGCAGCACAGAGATTTTTTACTGCCATTATGCTAGGAAACCACCAGATATTTACACACAGCTGTCCTTGGTAAAGCGAGAAAGAAAAAGTTGAAGAAATAGGAATAAGTCTTAAATTCTCTCCTAGAATGACTATGCTTTTGTCTGGGGTAGGCTAGTACTCAGTAGGACACCTGGATGTGCTTTAAATTAGAATCTTAGCATTGATGGTTGAAAGTCTACTGATGTAGCATAATAATTGCCAGTATTCTGAGGGAATCTCACCAGCGCATATAAATATCTCAAAGTCTGATGCCAAGAGGTTGTTGGCAGACTCTTTCAGTGCTGCTTAGTGACAAGATGAGGAGTGATGGCCGTAAACTAAAAACACAAGAAGTTTCACCTTAACATGAGGAAGAACTTCTTTGCACTGAGGGTGGCAGAGCACTGGAATAGGCTGCCCATGGAAGTCGTGGACTCTCCCTCTCTGGAGACATTCCGGACCCACCTGGACATGTTCCTGTGTCACCTGCTGCAGGTGACCCTGCCTAGGCAGGGGTTTGGACTGGATGATTTCCAGAGGTCCCTCCCAATCCTAACTGTTCTGTCATTCTAATATGTCCTACTTAGAAATAGATTTTATTGGATAAAAGGTAAAGCTCCATCAAATATACTATGTAGACTAAGCACTTTGGGATAAATTGGTTCAGATTTTACTGTATCTAATAGACTTCCCCATTCTTACATCATTCTTACATCATCTTCTTACAGTTCAGAAGATGATTTTTGAAAGTAAATTAAGAAACCTTAATTTTGATGTAAGTATGGCTAAAAATCCTGTGGTTATTTGACTATTCCTATTGACAGTTAATTTAGTTATTTTAAAGAAATGAGTTTAAAAATGAGAAATGGGCTTGATCTCCCTAGGATGTAAGGGGCACTGATATGATTCAGACAAGGCTACACATAGCATTCTCTTACTTTCTAATCTTTTCAGTTGTAGACAGTGACTAAAGAAGTGCCAGATTATCAAGATGCTTAATTGTTATCGATGTTTAAACTAGAGGCTCAGACAGCATCGGTACAGAAGTGGACTCTTTTGCTGGTTTTTTGTTTGGTAGTTACTCTTTGACACTAGTCACATAGGTGCATCTTCTCTTTTCGGTAATACTTAAATGTGCTAAGATATGTAAGGATTTTAAGAAATGTTATATTCATCAGATTAGTTGTAATTTGGTAAAAGCTGCAGTACCTGACCAAAGCCCTTTCTTCTGGAAGACACCTGTTTGTGTGAAGCTTTTTTTTTTTTTTTTTTGGTGATCTTTCATCAGCATAGTGAGCAAATTTAAGAAGCTGGTTGGTTTGCAGGAAAAAACCAAGCCAAACTAAGATGAGCTTGTCTGACATCATTCAGTGCTGTCCCCATGGAACAGGGTCAAGTTAAGTTAACTCAAGACAGATGGGTGTTATCAAGAAACATTATGTGACATCTTTTGTATTCTGAACTTGATTGTGCTTGTGCTACTCAAGAAGTTGCTGAAGAACTCGCAGAGATTGGTGTTCAGGCAGGAAACCTTCCTTCTGGAAGGAAGTCTGACCCTCCCCTTCTGCTGTGCACTGGTCAGAAAACAGGAGTTTCACTTTTGATCCTTTCAAACATGGGTTAGTAAACCCTAAACGATGAATTTGACGGCATGACTAAACACAGTGTTTTTGTGGATTACAGGAGGAAGTTGCATTGTTTTGTGTGCCAACTGAAGATGCTGATATGATCTTGAGTATGACTTTAGGGCTGTAGCTACATCCTGAGCAAGCTATTGAGGTGTAAGGCTCACTTGAGGAGCATGGAACTCATCATACAAGTATTTGTCATCTTTGATAGCACATCAGCAGCTGGTGTTGACTTTGCTGCCAAAGCTGCAGCACTCTTAGTGACTGACCTGTGGGTGCGTGCTCTGAATGAACTCCCAGAGGATGGTTGCAGAGAGTAAGAGCAGGCACCCGCATATAAAACAGATTAAGAAGTCTAATGTGTGCATAGTAAGATTATCTTTTGCTAGTTATTTTAATTTTTATGTAGTTTATCATACTATTAATTTAAGCATTTCTGAGCTTGGGGGGGTGAGATGGTACTTGAACCACTTGAATGTGCTTTTTCCTTGGTGTAGATAGGAAAATTGGAGACCTAAATAACAGAAATTGTCCTGTTCCTCTTGAAGTGCAGGTGAACTACTGGATATATGAAATAAGGCAGATATTCTAAATATGTTAAATGATGTGAAAAAATTTTCCTAACATCTGTGAAATAATTACTCCTAATTTGAGAACACAGTAGCTGAGAAATGAAGGAACAATCAAATTCTGACTTTTCATGATATTGAAGGTGGTTCTCAATTGGATGTATAGCAACTTATGGATACCTTTTCAGTATTGCTTCTGTGTTTTGATAAGTCTGTTAATGAGATTTGGTGCAGCTAATCACAGGGGATTACAGTTCAGTGAGAAACCAATGGGGAGAGGAAGTGGGAAAATAAATCAGTGTCTGCTACTCTCTTGATGCTGCATAGTGGCTGCTCCTCCATGTGTGCACAGAGTCTTGCAGCATTGAAATTAAGTATAAGTAGCATACGTACTAAGCAGAGGAAATATTGAAATAACATGATTTTAATTTCCAGTTATACACAGATGAGCTTGATTTGCATGCCTTTTAGTCAATCATCAGCCCAGAGCAGCTGTGTGAAATGTCAGTTGGATGAATTGAGAAACTAATGTTTTATTGGACAGTTTAGCTTAAAAAACTATAGATCTTGACTGTCAAAATGAGCATCAATTCTGGAAACCTTTGGTAGAGCAGGTAACTCTTTCAGCTGAGAGGTAATTCTTGGCATTCAACAGTCCCTTATTTAGAGAGAGAAGGAAGTGACACACAGAACTGTTTCTAACGTCATTTTTTCTCCCTCTTTACGTTTTAAAAAGGTTGGAATAATGGTCACTTCTGAGGCATGTTTTATTTCTGTCTATTTTGACATAACTTTTGGATCACATTATTAGAATCAAAGGCACTCTTCCACAGACATTTAGAAAACATTTACTCCCCATTAAATTTTACTGATGACTTTGATAGAACTGTTGGCAAACAAGTGAAAGGAACATCAGTTATTCAAAACGTAGTAAATTTAAGGAAGAGGATAAACCTGTGGGTTGTAGATTACTCTGTTGTAGATTACTCTGTTGTAGATTACTGATTGGGTATGATACTTTTTTAGTCCTTCTTTCATCTTTTCCTAGTCTAAAAGTAGATGCCACTGAACTGTATTGGGTGAAATATTTTCCTAAATCAAGAAGGGGAGTACTACTGATGAGGTGCAAGTTTTGTTTTGACATAGAGCTAAGATTCACCTCCTTATTTTTTTATTCTCACTTTTGCAGTGTTGCAGTGACAGACTTCTGGAGACCTTTTCAAAATTACCTTAATGTTTTCTGTGCTTCAGTGAGTAATCATTTTATTGCCAATAGAAGCAAGTTCAACTGTTGCAATTTCATTGCAGTATTTCATTAGGAGGGACAGACCTTATGTCTTGCAAATTACTTGAGCAAGGCAGGCAGAAAGATCACACAGAAAGGGATAATCTTGTCAAGGCAGGTGAGTATTGTGTACAGGTGAATATTGTACTACAGTTAATTTGCTGCTATTTTAGGGAGTCTAATGTGAATTCAGATCCTTATATGTACAAACAACTAGCTCTAAAGGAGTACTATGTATTTGTTTCTTTTTTCCTTTATTTTTTGTTTTTTTGGAAGGATGGAGGGAGGATTCTGCCATCTCCCAGCTGCAATAATATACTGTTTATTTTCAATTCCCTCTTTATTGATTCTTGATTAGGCTTTTACATTGGTTCTTTTATGAATTCTCTTGCTTGTTTGCTTTAGGAATAGTGTTCAGTGTTGCACAAATAATGTTAGGTTATAAGTATTGTTCAATGCGACATGCTAGTTGTATTTGTGAACTTTTTTTTTTTCCTAAAGAAAAACACCCCTGGCTTCCAGTAAAGGGTTACGTAGTATGTTTTTTGTGCTTGTGTTTGCTACTAGCTGTTGACAAAGGTTTTGTTTCTCATGATGAACTTTTGAAGCTCTTTCAAACATGCCACAGTGCTTTTAGTTGTAAAAAGTACTCTTATGTTATGTAGTATATGACTGTCTCCTTAAGTAGTATCCATCGAGGAAATGTTTACAAGGTAACTTTCTGTGAGATGAAAGAGACTGAATTACCTGTTGAACTCTCTAACCATCTTTTTCTTGATATGTTTTTGATTTTCAACTGAGAAGGAATATATCTAATTGTTTTTTATGCCCAAAATTACAACTCTATGATTAAACTCCCTGAGGTTATGGTGACACATTTTTCTTCCTTTTTTTTTCTTGGTAAATGGCAGTTATTCGGGGTACCTGGCAAATGGCGTATTTGGAGTTGTCTCTCTTGGAACTGGTGGCACAGCAGCATGTAATTAAAAAGGTTGGGCAGCCATGTCCATAGCTTTATAAGGCTTGTGTATTATTAAATATAATATCTCTGCATAATGTAAATAATTCTGTTTAAAAACATACCTGGAGAAAGATACTTCAGCTAGGAAGCTGTGCCAAGATCCGGCCTCTTCCTTCAGACAGCCAAGTTTAGGCTCCACATCAAGAAGTGAATTAAATGAAAAGCTTTTGCTCCTTTTTAATTTGTACAGCAATTTCTCGGCAGACTGATTTAAGAACAATTACTCTTTTTCAGGAGCTGTGCTTGTTCTTTTGTCTGAGAATTTCTAGGAAACCAGAAAAAAGCTTTTCCCTCTCTGTCATTTTTAAAAGGAGGTAATTTTTGCCTTCTGCCACAGGCTGGCTAGCTCGGATGAGAAACCTTGGTGGGGGGTGCTGTGCAGGCCAGTGGCTGTACCTGGTGGCTGAGGATGGTGGCCAGGTGTCGGAACCCAGAATGTCCCTTGGACACTCTTGGATGTTCCGGGCCCAGGTCAGAAGCATTTGAGACCCTGGAATGCAGCCAGAAACCCCTGTGGCTTTGAACCCGATCCATGGAACAATTTACCAACTTTGCAGGAAGAACAAGAAATCACAAAAGTTTAGATATTATAGTAGAAGTAGTCACAAAGTGAAAGGAAGAATTTTTGAGTGCTGTACAGGGGGGTTTTAGGCCTTGTACAGAGGGATCTGAGTTTTGTACATGGGGGTCAGAAGTTCTAAGATGGAGGGACTTGGGTGTGCCCTGTCCTCTTTCTTTCTCCTTCCTAACCTCCATGTTCTTGGTGATGTTGGCACTCACAGATTGGTTTAGAGTAGAAAGTCACTATTCAATATAGGTAATAGGCACTGGAGAAACACCATAAACATCTAACACATAATATATGATATAAAAGAGGGCACCACCCCCTGGGTGTTGGAGTGTGCCTGACTGCTGAACGGACCGCAGCAGCTCAGAGAGAAATCTTTTAGATAACATACAATAAGCTACCTTGAGACGACTGAGTCTTTCTTTGAAGGCACGGGTTGGAGGAGAGACTTTTCCATCTTTCAGGGTTTCCCTAATCTGGGGTGAGCCCTGACAGCCAGGCATTGGGATAATCCTTCCTAGCAGGAGAAAAGCAACTTTGTCCCTTTGCCCGTTCCCCACTCGAGTTTTCCAGCCAGCTCACTGGTGACATGTGGGTTGTTCTGCTGCTTTGTAAGTGAAAACAATGCCAGATAAACCCTTCACAGCAGTGGAGATAGTGGCTGTCGCAAAGTAAATCTGCTTCCCCACCCACTTCCCAGCACAGCCAGCCTTGGGGCAGGGTGATGGCAGATGTGCTCCCTCCTTCCTCCTGGGTAAGCTGTCTCCACCCTGGGAGGAATGCGATGGGTTTCAGTGGAGCAGGCCAGCAGGCTCATCTCTCTGGGGCTGCAGTCACCACCAGGCTCTTCAGTATTTCTGCCTCAAAGGAAAAGGGGGAAAAAGAAAAACAACACAAAATTAGACTTTGGTTTATTTTTCTGTGTTGTCTGGGGTTTGGGATTTAAAAGCAAAATAAACCCTCTGTAGAGGTGTTTATTTCTGACAGTAGGAGTTCACTGGATTAGATTTGGGGTATGGAATAAGAATACAGGAAGCTTTTCAAACACAGTTCAAATAGACCTTTGATGCGATCAACACAGAAGAATTACAGTGCTTTTGGGAGGGGTATTAAAAGGGTTAATACACAAATTATATGAGATGAAAAGTGGATTTTGAGTTTCAAAATGGAATGCTACACATTTCTAAAAAAAAAAAAAGCCGTTCTGAATATTATGTGTCAGTTTGTCATTTTCCCTTTGTATGAAGAATATCTGCACTGAGTCACGTAATGTGTTAGACAAATGTTCCCATTCACACTTAATGCACGTTTCTGTTACAGTTTTCTGATGCTTGTGTTTCCATGTAGATTCTTAAACAGGATCAGATGTAGTGGATAAGCTGCACCTGGTTTTGGGATGGTGCAGGGAGAATTGCTGCTTTATAAGGAAAACTTTTTTAAACCAGTTGTAAGTCCATATACAGAATTTAACAAACATATATGATTTTTAAAAATGCATATACATATCTGTGATCCTTAAAAATAGAGTAAAATACTGACAGCAAGTGTGCCCCTTTGAAGCAAACACTGAAAAGTAAGGAATTTATTAGGAAAGAGATGGTGGGGATAATTTATTTGATACTTCTAATGATTGTTATAAGGATTGATATGTGTTTGTTTCATCAATAAACAACCAAGAAAGAGGATGTCAGAGTAATGTATGAACTTGATATGAATTGACAATTTGTCTTTGCATTGTTTAATTAAAAAAAAAGAGGGGGCAGGGAGAAAGAGAGGAGTGTTTGGAGTGTAGTCTGGAACAGGAGAGGCTGGTGTTTTCCAGGGCAAATGAGGCAGTGGAATGCTCTGCCATGTGTTATCCACACTGGGAATGCATGAGATTCTGGGGAGGCTTTGAGAGAATCCCCCATCTGTAAACATGAACACTTGGAGGTCTGGGCTATGATAAGAGGAAACTTCTAAAATGTCACGTTGTAACTGGTTCCTTTGGTTCACTTGTGTGATCCAGTTTTTTCCTAGTTCTGCTGATGTGCAGGAAGAGTCAGAGGTAGGCTGTGAGTGTGATGCCATCTGGCAGTTCTGCTTTCCTAGAAAGTAGTGATCTATATGAACTTAATTTGAGATTTAAACTACAAACTGACAAAAACTTATTCTTTTTGAATCTATTACTTGTTACATAATTCTATGATTTCTTTTGTTGCTCTTCATTAAAGAAATGTTTTCTTTCAATTACATGTTATACTGGGTGATGTTCTCATGGTGGCATTAGACAAACTTGTTGCTTAGAAAATCCTTCCCAGTTGCTAAGGGAGATAACATTAATAAGTGCAAGAGTAGGGATGTCAATAAGTGTATCTTCCTGAATCTTGCATGTCCTGGTGCATTTCCATTCACTGAAATCCCATTCATATGCAATTATTGCTGAAATTATTAACATCATGCTGTGTGAGCAAGTTTTGCAGTCTAATGGCTTGTTACTCAGTGTGAAATAATGCCCTCAAAGCTAAGGTCATGTCACACTCTTAGTTATGACGTATCTAATGCAGTTGTCTGTGTGCACAAATGAAGGAAAATTGCATAAGCTTCTCAGCACTGTGAAAAATAACTAAAATGACTCTTCACTACCAAAGGTCTGTCAGCAGAGAGGACTCACTTGTATTCATTTAGGAGTCAGTCATTACTAAAATAAAACCTGTTTTTTTCTTTTCTGGAGTTTTGGTGTGGGGAAGGGAGAAATGAGGCAGGGGGAAGATCTAAACTGAAGAGTAGCATACAAGTGACTCATTAGTGTAAACTGGGAAACTTAACCCTGGTTTCATCCCAGGGTAATTTTGTCCAAGGACAAGTAACTACAGTTTTCTGCTATGGTGTGAACTTCAGTGCTAAGTTAATTCAGTCCTTTGAATTTTTCCTTGATCTGATGGCTTTGTTGGTCTGTGAATCTCTGCAGCTCCAGGAAAAAAAAAAAAGAGCAGGAATTTATTGTCTGATTTATAAAGAGAATGACAGGAAGATCTTTACTGATAATATAATGGAGGCACCACTATCATTACATAAATTTGAGGGAATTCTTTGGTGGAGTTTTCTTACAGTACAGCCATAACTCACTGTTATACAAAGCTGCTTGTTTGCTGTTTTAGCCTTGAAATTGGCATGTTAATAATGCAGATTATTGCTGCAGTTTAAGAAACTTTAAACTTCTGCTGGGATCTAACAAACTGTGGATGAGAGGTGCAAAGTCATAAGCGGCACTGCTGAGATTGCTTTCAACAACTGCTGGGAATGCAGTGCTATTCCCATTGGGGTGCATCTCCTGCCTTCTGCTTACAGGAAGAGGTTTTCCTGTCAGTCTCTGCAACCAGCATCAGGCAGCTGGAGAGTGTTCCTAACTGCCTTAGCTGGCTGGAAAATGAGCTCTTTGATCCTTTGCTTCAGGTAGTTTTTGTTTAAAGGGAGGGCAAATGAAATGCTCCCTGAAATCTCAGTCTGCTTAAATAAATTAAGGAATAAGGAAGACTGTCATCTGTCCTTTTCAGTGGGGAGACTGAGCTAGAAAGATGTTTCTTACTCAGTACTGAGGAGGAAAATCCCTGGCTAGGGGCTCTAGAAGGAGGGTTAAAAGGTGAAGGAATCATATGGGGGCCTCCTGCTGCAATGATGGATTCAGCCCTGCACAAGTGGGATCAAAGATACAAAACTTGTGTCTCTTCATCCTTTCCTCCTCCTCCTTCCTCTCATTGCAACTACTTTATGTTTATTTTTCTACTTTTAAATTACATAATTTAGTCCTTCCTGTCACTTCCTAATGTCTGAATTATAGGTAGTTCTTCCTGCCTGCAGTAAACAAACATTTTACTCCTGGCACCTTTCCAAACATTGAGATTATGTTTATGAAGGTGGAGGGGGTCCCTCTGGCAATGTGCTTGGGAAGCTAATTCAGTTGTGTACGGGTTGGGTCAACTGCTTACTGCATGCTTCCATGCCCAGCTGATTTCCTTGTCTTTCCAATCTTCCAAACTGATGGAATTGCTGGGCTAATCAGGGCCAAGCAGGTGAATGGTAACAGATGATAAAAGCAGAGTATAAACAGTGGGCTATGAGCTTCTGCAGATAATGACAGTAGCAAGTAGATTGCCTCGAGTCTTGCTGCTGTTGGTGGTGCCCCTTGGCTCTCTCACACCTTGCATATAGGTACAGTGGTGCGGGTCATCTAACTAGTCACTTGGGAGAAACACTGCTTGATCTAACACTCAGGCTTTGCTCCTTTTTTGGATTCTTTCACTGCAAGGCAAGAAGATAAAACAGCATACTTTGGAGTATGTGTCAGCCTCCATCAGCCTGCTATATATCTTGGACCACATTTGTAAAAGCTGCAAAATAGAAGTGTGTCACCCTCATTTTTCATGTTATTACTCGTCTTTCTTAGCTTTGAAAATCCTTTATTTTATTTTTGAATTGACCGTGACTCCAGAATGATACAGAGAAGATGCAGCTAACACCCATGGCAGCTTCCCACCTCTCCTGTTGCATTTGCACTCTTTTTACTGGTTACTGTCCTTTATGAAGAAAATTCATCTTGGGTCATCATAGACCAGTCTCACTACAGCTCCTGCACTGCATGTGGAGCTATTAAATGGACTTCATTTGGTAAATGGAGACAGCAGGGGAAAGATACAGTCTTTAGTTTGGCAGCTTTGCACTTGTACCTTCCTGCTCATCTGTGCCTCCTCACTTCGATCTCTGGTTCTTACTACTAAGATGCAAGAAGGTGAGAATAAGTTAAATATGTTTAGGATAGATTAGATGAGGAAAGAACACCCTGAATATTAGGTTGACTTAATTGTTCTTTCTTGTAAAAGATAAAGAGATTGCCATTTTCTTAAGTTACAACTTACCCTGACTTTTCTGACAGTGTTGTGTATAGCATAGGAAGCATATTCTCTATACAGATGATCTAAAAAACCTACCAAAACCATTTTGCAGGTTGTGCCAATAAGACAAAGCAACAGAATGTTACTCTACCCTAGTTTTGTACCAGTTTAAGAAAAGACAATTGAAGCAAAAAAGCCCTGCTATTACATGCCACAGGAATGCCTCATGCTCCAGTTTGTTCTGGCTGAGGCTGCATATGCACAGGGACGTGAGGCTTTCCCTTTTGCCATTTTTTCTCATCCAGTCAGTAAATGCATTAATGAAGTTCCTCAGAAAGATAAGTTTGAGACACTTTGAACCTGAGAGCTTGTTTTAGTTGTGGTTGGGTTGGATACCCTTTTTGCCATCATTGCCTACTTGCAGTGTTTGCCTATGTGTAATGAAGGAATTTACATTTTATTTTGCAATAGTGGGAGGAGTTACTTTTTCCTATGGTTGGGGTTGAAATGACTTTTCTGTATGTGGAGTATGCAAGTAATTTTCTTGGGGGTGCAATTTGGGTAATGTACCATTGTACATACTGGGGAATTAGAAAGAAAGCATTGTTATAGAAGACAACACCCTCTTAATAGTAATTTCTAGTCTAAAATCATGGCAACCTCTTTCATAATAATACTGTACCATGTGGAAACAACTACATGAAAATATTTTTATCTGTTTGCTACATGCATTTTGGAAATCTTGAAACTTGACAGTACATATTCAAATAAATGCCATGTTAAATAATGTAGAAGATACTTATGTGTCCTTTCTACAGTGGTGAAAGTGTAGAAAAGTGTCCTTTCTATGTGGTGAAAGTTTTGCTGAATCAGAAACAAAAATGTAAGGGCTGAGTCCTGTAATTATGGTATTATATGGCCTGTCTACTATTGTCTTTCAAGTTCGTAATATAAGATGTTTTTGGTTAAAATGAAGATAACAATGTACATGAAATCAAATTTTGCAAAGTACAATGAAACCAAATTTGCATTACATTGTCTTGTAATGTTCCACGGTACTATTTCATCCGTTCTTGTCAATAAACATCACAGTGGTGTCCAAATCTTTCCATTGGAATTTGAGGTTATTAAATTATACTCTTGTATTTAATTTCAGTGATTGCTTTCTTGTCATTCATCTGAGGCGATGACAGTTTTGACTACTCAAAGGATGTTGGGCTTTTTATTTCTTTAAGAAGACATAAGTGGTATTAAAGTGAAATCTGACGGAGTGATTTTTAGTAACTTGTTAAGCAGTGCTTCTGAGTTTCTTGTGAAATGTCAGTAAGTCTCATTGTAAAGTGCAAATATTTCTCTAAGCAATTGAACTATGCAACCTTAAGTTGCTATTAAACACTTATATAGTATTATGAAAAAAAATCCTGCTAAGCTTTATACCAAAACTTGTGGCTGTGGACAGGTGTAAGCCAAGAAAATGGTTGTGGCTATAGTAGAAATATGCTTTCCCATGAAAATAAAATCCAGGGATGTAGCCACTGTAATTGTGCAATACTTTATCATAAATGTGATGTCATAGTCTCTGCAACTTTCTGAAGGGGTAGTCTGATTTTGAAATCAACCAAGTAGTGAATAACAAGCCTCTGAATTGGCTGATACAACAGCAGACAAGTCTGCATCATTTGGGGAAAGCAGTAATCTCCTTAGTGAATGAAACTATTTCAAAATAGAACTTGTTGACTCAATGTGTTAATCTTGGCTTTTCATGAAGAAATGCAGCATCCAACACTGATTAATTACTTTTTTATAACAGATCCTTAAACTGCAGGCTACACAGTTAAGAAGAGGCTGATTGGAAGAGAGTTCATTGAGGCTATTAAACGCAACTTTTCTGAACTGCTGTTTTTCTCTGGTAGCATTCAAACATTCTTATTCACCTGCAGAAAAAGGTCCCAAGATGCAGATGGGATTGCAGGACTGAGCTTTTGAATTATGAGGACAATTTCACAAGGGTGAAATTACCCAAGGGTGTATTGTGAAGATTAGAACTCAGCAAATCTTTAAGATTTCAATGGCATAATTCAGAAAGTTTGTTTGGGATAATTATTGTATGTGATAACAAGGACATATTGCTTGAACTGTAACTCTGTTAGTCATATGTTATTGTAACTTTAAAAGAAATAGGGTGAGTCCTCCTAAGCTTGTTATGGGTCTTGGTTAAAAATCAAGTATTGTTAATGAAATTATTTGAAAGAACAAGTTGAAATTCAATTGAGTGTGGTAAAACTTACCTCAGTGTCCAAATAAGGATATATTCTAAATGTAATAAAGCACAGTTTATGTTTTTGAGTGATTACCAGAACCTCTTTATTTTTATATATATATATATATATATATATATATATATATATATGTATATATATATATATATATATATATATATATATATGGTAATTGAAGCAGTTGAAACAGCTTAGGAATTAGTGATGTGCCAACAAAATATATCTCTGTGCCTTCCTTGTAAGAAATAGGAGAATCGGAGAATCTTCACAAAGCCTCCATTCCTGTGGTGTTAGGTAAAAACACGGGTAAATAAATAAGTCTTGCAGTGTGCCCAAAAGGTTATCTGTGAGGGGTCAGCTGGAGCAAAATTCGGAGCCAAGAGCCTTCCTAGAAGGTGAAGCCTAGGCTTTAGGCTGGCTCAGTCTTTCCTCAAGACTTTTACAGATGCTTACAGGTGACCTTTTCCAAGCTGATACCCATTCATTCTATTTATTTTTTCCCTTTTCACCTTTATTCACTTTAGAAGCAATCAAAACTCCTTGCTTGAGCTCTTGTACTTAGCCTTGTGGCATAATACCCTGTTACTCTTGTAACTTAATTAATATCTTTCCTAAAAGGTAGTAGTCTTTTATTTTCCTTTTTTTCCTTTTCTTTTTGGTCTCACTTTCCCTTGAAGATCTGCAGCTTCTGTGGCAGCTTGTATCTGTTCATCTTTGCTCTGCCTTGCCATTGATCTGTCTGTGGATGGCTTCTCGTGCTCATTGTATCAGTTTGCATCAATGGCACACACTCAAATCTTTCTGCTCCTAAATGCTGCCTTTTCTCAGACTTGTCTTCTGTATCTTACTACCACTAATGTTCTGCTACCAAATTTAGTGTATTTTCTGTTTTCTTGGAAGTTGTCTTTGCAGCTGACATCTCTGTTCCTTTAATATACACCCAACATTTTCCTGACATTTAAGTCTCTTTGCCGCTAGAATTGCCCATTCCAGGAACTTGTAGATGGCCTTGCCCACATTCATCATTGGCTGGGCATGTAGGCATTTACCAGACAGAGCTCACTGTAGCTGTTATTGTTTTGTTATGGTTTGGTTTGGGTTTTTTTGTTTTGTTTTGGTGGGTTTAATTTTGGTTTTTGTTTGGTTTTTTGTTTGTTTGTTTTTGGTTTTGGGGTGTTTTTTGTTTTTTGGATTTTTTTTTATGTCAGTCCTCCCTGAGCCTCCTTTTTTCCAGGCTACAGAGCTCAAGCTCTTTCAGCTGCTCCTCATAGCACGTGTGCTCCAGACCCTTCCCCAGCTCCATTGTCCTTCTGGACATGCTCCAGAATCTCAACATCTTTCTTTTATGGAGGGGCCCAAACCACAGGATTTGAGGTGTGGCCTCAGCAGTGCTGAACACAGGGGGACAATCACTGTCCTGGTCCTGCTGGCCACACTACTGCTGATCCAGGCCACGATGCCACTGGCCTTCTAGGCCACCTGGGCACAGCTGGGATCATGTTCAGCTGCTGTTGGCCAGCACTCCCAGGCCCTTCTCGGCTGGGCAGTTTTCCAGCCACTCTGCCCCACCCTGTGTTGCTGCCTGGGGTTGTTGCAGCCCAAGAGCAGGTCCCGGCACTTGACCTTGTTGAACCTCCCACCATTGGCCTCGTCCCATTGATCCAGCCTGTCCAGATCCCTCTGCAGAGCCTTCCTGCCCTCCAGCAGATCAACATTCCCAACCAGTTTGTGAATCTGTGAACTTACTGAGGGTGCACTTGAACCCTCATCCGGATCATTGATAAAGATATTACTCAGGACTGGCCTATATGCCTCTAAATGCCACAACTGTTTTTAATTCATAGATTCATAAAATGCAGTCTTCTTGACAATTGTATTTAAAGCCATTCATAACTGCACTATATCTCTATAGAGATTTATATATTATTGTTTTTCCTGAGTGCTCGAGAAGATTTATCTCTGGTTTTAAACTCTGCACTGAGTTTGGGATTAAGTGATAAAACTATTTTCTGAACTATTAGAACTAGAGGGTGTTTTTTGCATTCCATTCTCAATCAGGATGGATTTCTCCTGTTATATGTACCAGGCATCTGTGAGGTTATTCTGTTCACTTGTGTATTTTTGTGAAATGCTTTTATGTCTATACTGAGGGAAGGAACTACATACGAATTTTTCAGAAGACTTCATGGTGGAAAACATCTCTTTCTCTGCTTTGAAAGAATATAGCAGGCTTTACATGTAATTGCTCATTTTAGTCTAATCTGGGCAGATTTAGAAATTCCTTTGTAGTTTGGACTTTGCCCATATGGAAGTCCATGAAGGCCAAAATTGATTGAATTTGTGTGTAGACAGAATTGACAGAATAGAGACTGGTGAGCACGGGAATTATCTCTACTCTTTTGGGAGTGCTGCCAAGATAAGCTGCTGTCCTCTGTATCAGCTGTAAAGTTTCTTTGTGGCCATCCTTCAGTAAAGCCTCAAATAGAGTGCATGGTTCAAATTCCACTGAAATATAAAAGCAAACACAAATATGAAACCTGACCCCTAAAGGAATGCAATTTTAACTATAAAGCCAAATTTCCTTTCATTTAATGATCTCACTACTTTAATAATAAAATAATTAGTTTTTTTTAAATTTTATTTTTAATATAACAAAATCTGAAGGCAATGGAATTCACAACATGCATTCATTCTGTCATCTGAATGAGGTAGAAAGTTTTGGAGTCTTCAGGTGCTTTGACAGCATCAGTCGTGTCTTCCCTGGACTGTGCCTCAATTGGTACATTTTTCCCAAACTGTGTCAGGCAAGTCTGAAGTGATTTGAGGCTGGAAGATACATTTACAGTGGTGACATGGCCACGGGGACTTGGCCACTGCTTTCTGTTTTCACAAGTCTTGAGAAATTCTCTAAGAATGATGTGCGACAAAGCAGAATTAATTACTATGCACAGGAGATAAGCCCTGTATCCTGTGTGCCACCCCTTCCAACTTAGAATATTCTGTGATTTGATGATGTAGTCCAAGCCTGTTGCTGTCCAAGAGGAAATAGTTGCGTGAGCCCCCCTCACCAGGATCCTGCACAGATCCTGCACCTAGTGACACAGATCAAGGCACCGAGGGCTGCTGCTGGTTGAGCTAAAACTGACCAGGCTGCATGTTTTGAGTTTTGCAATGACCCTGATTGGGGGGAAAAAGATAGAGCTGTTTGCATATCGATGGGAAGGCAAACTGGAACTGGTCCAGACTTGTTTGTGCACTCTCCAATTGTTCTGCTGCATCAATCTGTGCAAAGAATTCCTGAAAGGGGAGTCCAGGACGGGGGGTGGAGAAGGTAATGACTCGTTATTTTCTGATCTTGCTAACTAGCAGTGTTCTTAATGGGAATAACTGGAAATGAGGAGGCTACTCAGGTGTAATGAGGTTTAACTAATGTAACCAATGTTTCAACTTGTTCTACTGCATGTTTGCTCTAAGGCTTGTTTACGTATTGTATAAGCCAAACTAGCCTGTCTTGTTGGGTGAGTGTGGTAAAGTCTGCAGAGTTATGCGAATGTACTGTAATATCTTACATAGCATTAACAAAATACGCCCCTGTGCTATGACACACTAATGGCACATGAAATCTCTGTGCTTTTCAGAAATATCTCAGAATGATAATACCAATTTTTTGCAGATTGTGGGAAATCAAGCACACTCAAAAAATACCATAATACCAGCCTTTTGAATTAAAAAAAATAAATCAAGAGACATGAGTTCCTGACAGAGGAAAATGAGAGTTGCAGTTTTTCTTATTGATGGTCTTCTGGATTGTTCTGAAATATAGTGAAAATGTGTTGATGGACAGTTTGTATCAAGTGAGGGGACTTCTTTTTCTTTTTTTTAAACCCCTTTCCCAAGCGCACTGCCTTATTGGTCTTCTTTTGGAGTTCATCACAAGAATATTTTTGATATTTCATATAATATAGCTACTATGAACAGCTTCTTTCACTGAGAAAATCTAGGGTAATAAGAATGTAGCAGTCATTGTCCATAACACTTCCAAAGCTAAGGAAAATTTTCTTTTCCTCTTGGACTAAGCTTCATGAGTTAATATGAAGCAAAATATAGGAAAGAATTTTTCAAGTGAGCCAGTTAATCAGAGCTACTGTAAGTTGATCGCTATTGTGCTGAACAGAAAAACATGAAATTAGTCTGGTTGTGAACCAAGTTCTGCAGTTAATATATGTTTTACCAGTTTTGTTCATGAGAACTGCTTCAGCTATAGAATCAGGTCTGTTGTAAGAATTTGGGGCTTTGATGCCTCGAATTACTTTTTGAATCCCTTTTGAACATTAGTATGTAATACTCATTTGTCTCCAAGAATTTGAAGTTTCTCAGAAGAGTTGATGTTTTCTTCAAGAGAGTTATTCAGAATAGTTATCTAGATGAAGTATCTAATTACAATCCATTGATTTAATGACCTTTGAAGAAAAATGTTTTGATAAAATAGAAATATTTAATTATTATTTCTGTTACAGTAAAAAATAAAATATTTGCATTTTACATGAAAGCAATAATAAAATTTAATCAGAAAACCAAAAATACAGCTCCATTGAAGCGATATATGTTTCCAGATTTTTTTTTCTTCTGCTCTTCCCACTCTCCTAAAAGGTTGGAAGGAAATGTAGCTTCATAATCTTTGATTTTCCTGACTTTTCCTATTTTGAGAGCCTTCCAAATGTGCTTATGATAGGTTGCTTGGAATGGATTGTTCTGAGTTTCTTAGGGTAACTTAAAGTGGAGATAGTGAGCCTATATTTATGTATAGATTACCATGTATCTTGTGTCTCAATATTTCGAAGCAGTTATCTGACCTCCATAATCTGTTACAGGAAGAAGGTTTGTGCAAAATGCTGGTTTTACAACTGGAGAGGCCATGACCAATAGTGATTTTTATCTGGAAATAGTAGCTAGAAAGGAAGATGTTCCCTCATTTGAAACTTCTCAGTTGTCTTGTTGGGTTTTTTCTTTTCATTATTTGAACTTTAATTCCAATCATTTTGTGTGCCATGTAAGAAACTGCTGTTTTCAGACTATAGTGATGTTAGCCCGGTGTGTGGGTACCATAGTGTCGCCGCAGGCCCCCAGCCAGGTAATAATTAGCATTGACTCTATGATTCTCAGAAGGCTGATCAATCACTTTATTATACTATACTTACTAAGAAAACCCATCGCCCTTACCGACAGCCACGATACATGTGGACTCAATTGGTTCTCCAATCCAAACACCATCACCATTGGCTAATTAAGAAACTTCCCTTTGGTAAACAAATCTCAGTAACACATTCCACATGTTCACAACAGGTGCAGCAAGTGAAGATAAGAATTGTTTATCATTCTTTTCTCTGATCTTCTCACAGCCTTCCCCAGGACAATGCTTGGCAAAGTCTGTGCCTGCTCTCTGTAGCCAGAGAGCTGCTGCCACACCATAGAGATGAAAATCTGGCTTTCCTTGGTATTCAGAGGTACTGGTGGAGCCAGCGAGGGGCAAGGAGCACTGTGAAGGTGTTAGACCTCACAATTCTGTATCACACTGACATTCCTGTGTGTTGAGAAACCTACAAGCAGATACTCAGCCTTGAAGTAAAGTAAATTGTGACTGGTAAATTTTAAACTTACTCTGGAGTAGAATAGGTTTATTTAGCAAACTGGAGATAGAAGAATTCCTTGCTGCTCTTATTGCTCTTATCACCTTAAACTGAGAGGATGCAGAGAAGAATTGAGTAATGTGGGCTGCATGCACTGTGGGTGATTGGATGGCCTTGTATATTTACATTTGACTTATTATAGTATAGTCATTCTTCTTCTATAGTATAGTCTTCATCTTCTACAATTAGCAAAGTGCAGCACAATTATAATACTTTCATGCACTGGGATTAGCTTTGCATTTCATTAGTTCATTGGTTCTTGTTTATGCGATGTCAGTTCAGGAAGAAAATGTTAAACTGGAATAACTTGTTTTGAAAGTTCAGTACAAGTGTGTGCTTTCTTCATCTCTAGTTTTGAATCTCCCACCTCTTCTGTTAATGTGAGTGTTTGCCTACCTGTCCTCTCTGCTGAGTTGTAGACACCACTGTGGAACAGCATCAAAGCGGTTTATTTACTTTCAAATACATGCATGCATTTGATGAGAAGTTTTTAGTTGACACCCCACTAAATCCTCCTTTTTTTTTTTTTCCTCCTCCCCCACACAAATATTTTTAGGACAAGATTTACTGATAAAAATAGCAACAAGTTAGAGGCACCTTGCTTTAGCTTGGTTATGCTTCTTGTTAGAGACTGGTGTTTGTGCTTGTCTGTGCAGTGGCCTTTGTCACCTGGAGGGCACCATGCTGCGAGTGCCCACTTCTTTATTCTAAGTCACAGCCTTCAGCAAAAGCGGTTCCTAACTGTCTGGGGAGGAAGTTTGGTCAGAAATGTGAGGGCAGCTTTTCTTCTCTCCCCTCAATCTTTGTTGATGTAGGGCTGGAGGCTGCTCCCTGCACCTCTTCCCGCTGCTGTGGGGCTCTGTCTCACTCCATGCACAGCTTTCCAAGGAGACCACCAAGTGTGTCTGACTGTCCCCAGGGAACCCTCAGGAGTTCCTGCTCCTCTGCCTTAGGCTGGCATCGCTGCTTTGCTTGTGCACCTTGTGGGGTTTCTCTCACCTGGGCTGGGCACTGGTGGGAACGGAGATGGCGGTGTTCCTATGGGAAGTCAGGCTGTCGTGTTTATCTTCCTCGAGCGCCGTTTTAAAGTTGTCTGGCAAGGAGTGCACACTCTTTAAAGATCACAGTCTTGCAGTATTTTTATGAGTACTTTGAAAGGCAAAAGAGCACTCGGCTGGGCTAGAGGGCAGATGAATGGATGTGGCCCTGGGGCCTCACGCACTGCTAGAGTGGTGTGCAAAACGAAGCCTTCAGACAAAACCAGAAGGATGAGGCAGTAGGCAGTCACATTTCTCTTCCTCCTGTGACTTGGTGCAGAGGCTGGAGTGAAAGATGAAACAGTTGCCCTTAGACCAATCTTCAGGGTGCAGCCACATACTTCATCTTGGTGTCCTTTGTCTCAGTTGATGTTAATGGAAATGGCCTTTTTCACCACACATTTTTCTTGCTTGCAGGCTTCTCTGTGACCTTGTAGTGAAGTCATAAAAGCTTGAATCTTTGCTGTCGCAGTCCTTGCCATAGCAACACGCGTCATAGCTGAATAATTATTTATTTAATGGGTTTAATTATGAAAACTGGGAAAGGCACTTATGAAAACTGGATCAGGTAGGGAAAAAAAAAAGCACTAGTTTTAAAGTAAAAACAAAAAGCAGCAACACTTTCATGATACCGGAGACAGGAATAAGTACTGCAGCTTTGGTTTTAACTACTTTACTTTCTTCTCTGTCTGCTTTTTCTTCCTTTTTAATTGTTTTTTCTTGTCCACTGTGCAAAAACCATGCAGCTGCTTCAGTGTTTCTCCCCCTCCCCCATTTTCAAACCTATAAATACACTTCCTTTGTTATGTTGTTCCTTAAAAGCTTCACTTCCAGATAGCTTTGCTATTTAAAATCTTCCATCTTTCAATTTCCTGCTATCGTGTAAAAAATAATTAGGAAACCCAAAATCAAATGCTCTTTTTCAGTCTTCAATTTTTAGATTGTCTACAGCTTTCACTCTGTATATTCAGAAATCAGTGTTTCTATTGACAAACCTTCTCAAAAAGAACAATCTATAGAAATAAAATCTAAAGTATTTAAGAACATACAGACACCAGCACATTTGTAGAGAAGAGAAACTGTGTATTTTTTATAGCACTGACTGCTATGCTCTGGAGGATTTCCTCATTTATTCTTATCAATATATACACCAAAATTTACACAGTCTGCAGCACCTGATGGACTGATCTCTGATCAGTAGTTGTTCTTTTTCCTTCATTCATGAGGCAAGAATGAAATGAGACAAATAGCTTTATTGATTCCATTTCAAATTTAGTGACATGTTGGGAATCTTTGAATTTGAATTGATAGAGAATTCAGTAGCCATAGCAGAAAAATACTGGACTCCTGGCAGAGATGCCCTTTCCTTGTCTCTGCCTTCATGCCACAAATACACCGAAGGCGCATTGCGAAATATGTCTTGGTGACAGAGCAGTGAATTGTTAATCCAGGATGGGACTAGAATTTCAGATTTTTGAACTTTTGGCATGGAGAGAAGGGTGGGGTTTTGGAAGGAAATTCATTTGTTGGATCGTGATATAAAAAGCAATGACTTGACAGAATAGCTCGAAAAATAACTTGGAACAACTTTTCTGTTGAAGTTATTACTGGTGTCAGAAGCCATCACTAGTGAATATTCCAGCTCAGGTCTGATGCGTGGAAGCAGAATTTCCTGGGTTTGTGGTGTGTGTTTGTTTTTGCTGGGATTTTTCTTAGGGGTTTGGGGTTTTTTTTGGGTTTTTTTTCAGTTCTGAAAAGGGAAGCTTTATACGTTGGCTGACCTAAATACTCTTTTGGTAGTCTCTTACTCACTATGTAGGAAAAGGAGACATTCACTTCCTTGCTGCCTGTGAGAGCTTTGTGGGACATAATCTTTCTTATTTTCCTTGTAAAATTACTTTTTTGCAGTTTATTCCACAGATGTGATACAAGACTGTACAGGACTAAGAGGCTGATAACAGTATGTTGGGAGAAAAGTCTTGCCTTAGTAGTTACATTCTTGTTGTATCTTCTCAGCTGCCCACAAAAGTCTGCATTTTGGAATTGCAATGAGGGAGTGCCTTAGACTTGGGAGCTATTTTGTGGCATTGCTCTTCACAGGAGGAATCAGCAAAACCTTTTGGGTTAAAAACAGGAAAGAAAAAAGGAAAAAGTTCTAAAAGCAGACTGTGGGGTGGTGAGTTCTCACTGGTCCAAATGCTGTGTGAGTGACAGATGTATTTTTTAACCTGTGGATGCAAACCACCTGAGGGCAAATAAATTCATGTGCCCCCTGGGCTACAGCAGCAGAGCCTCAGAAGTATGGTTCTGAAGCTTTGTGAGGTTCACAGGTAGACTTGGTGGTGGTCCAACAAAGCATACCTTTATACTTTTAATTAATCTTTACCCTGCATTGAATCCAAGCATAAGTTTAATATTCACAATATTACTTTTTAAGTTTCTCTAGGCCTTCAAAGAAAAAGCCATACCATGTTAAAAGTACTAATGCAAAGGTATGCAGAGGTGTGTACAAACTTGTATCTCTCTCTGCAGCTGTTTTGACTTGAACTGTCTCTCTTAGTCAAGCTTCCAAAATTTGGGGGAAACTTGAAGTGGAAAGTTTTCAATTAAAAATAGAAGGAGATCTCCCATTTAAAATCATGACTCTGTATTGTCAATTTGGATAACCAAGAGCTCTCTGGGGTCATCCACAGCATTTTGTGATAGTGTTGGCTGAGGAACTTGGGGTTTCTTTTTGGTGTCTGGTTTGTGTGTCCAGCAGATGCTACCCTATTAGGGTGAACTTAGTAGGGATCAAAAATTTGTTGTTTGGGTGAAGGGCAGCCTTTGCATTTGGAAAGGCCGGTGAAGTTCTGACAGTGTCCTTTCTTCCTAAGCTACTTCCCTCTCTTCTGGGTCAAAGTGGTCCTTCTACATGTGGGGCAGCACCCAGAGTTGGTAGTTGCTGGAGGGGAATGTGTGTGTATTATTATTTCTGTCTGCAGCAGAAACGTAGCACATCCACAGTGGAGCTCTGCAGTCTCCTTGAGTGACTGTCCTAGTTTAACCCCAGCTGGCAACTGTGTAACAGTTACATGGGATGACCAAACGTTGCTCCTTCCTTCTTTTTCCCTCCTCTTTATATGCTGAGCATGGTGTTATATGGCCTGGAACATCCATCCCTTTGGCCAGTCAGAGTCAGCTGTCCCAGCTGTGTCCCCTCCCAGCTTGTACATCCCCACCCTACTCACTGGTGGTCTGGGGTGAGAGGCAGAAAAGGCCTTGGCTCTGTGTAAGCCCTGCTCAGCAGTAACAAAAAACATCCCCATTATCATCACTGCTTCCAGCACAAATCCAAGTTACCCCATACCAGCTACTATGAAAAAAATTAACTCTAGCCCAGCCAAAAGCAGCACATTGACACTTTCAGGAAAAATGGTGTAGAAGAAGATATGCAGGTGGACTTCTTTCTCTGCTGTTGCTTATCTCTACTGGATTCCTCCTCTCTTGATGTGATGAATGCTTCCTACAGAAACTTTTGTTCTTATCTTGAACTCTGAGTATAGAAAACTGGAGAGTAGCTAGTCTGCAGCAGCCAGGCTGTGCTTCCGAGGAGAGGTGGTTTACTGGGAGCTTTAGAAGTGAGCCTACGCCTGCTGAGAAGGAAGTGGTGGGAATAACCCAAGACAATTGCATCTAAGAATACAAACCAGAAAAGCCAAAAGGAATAGAACTTTGTAATGTTACAGCCTCTTCCATCTTCTTAAAGCAAGGTCATTAAATTCACCCTTTGCTTCCATAAAGCTTTCACTGGGTGTGGGAAGCCATAGACTTATAATCCAGAAACTGTTGACAAAACCCCGTTTCTTCCACTGCAGTTTTTTCATCTTTTTTCCCTGCCAGTATCTTGACAGTGAAACTGTATTTCTTCAGAGGAAGATCAGATGTTCTTTTAACATTGCAGCAAAACTGTACCACTTAACCATGTTTTGACGCATAATGTAATCAGCTTGATTGCTTTTTAAAATGTCATTCAGACCTACAGTTGCTGTCAGCTGGGCTGAAATTGTTCCCTTGGGGAATTTCAGTATTACTTTCTGGTGGATCACAGCACCTAGTGGTAACAGGTTTTTTTTTTTTTTTTCTTAGGTGCAAATCTGTGTCCCCAGGATGACTTTAGAGGGGAGAGCTGAAGCAAGGTGTGAAAAATGTGCTGGGTTCTTGGTATTCCTCTGCTTTTACAGTGGGGAGGGAAGGGCTGAACAGAGTTCAGCCTTTCTGCACAAGTACCAGGTGGCACAGCTGCACTGGTGTATGACAGGCATAAGTGATGCTGGGTACACGCCTTGCAGGTTTTCTCTGGAGGAGAAGCTGAGGAGGATGAAGTGGCAGCCTGTGGCAGCAGCTCTCTGGCCACAGAGAGCAGGCACAGACTTTCTAATCATTTTCCTGGGCAAGGCTGTGAGAAGATCAGCGAAAAGAATGAGAAACAATTATTATCTTCACTTGTTGCACCTGCTGTTGTGCACATGTAGTATGTGTCAAGGAGTTTTGTTTACCAAAGGGTGATTTCTTAATTGGACACTGTGTGGTGTTTGGATGGATTGACCAATTAGGTCAAAGCTGTATCGGACTGGCTGGAAGTCTCTTAAAAGTATAGTATAAGATGATATCATAAAGCAATTGATCAGCCTTCTGCAATCATGGAGTCAATGCTAATTATTACCCGTCCAGGAGCCTGTGGCAACAGCAGACTGGAAACTGTGCTACTTAGAAGTCTTCCTTCTTGGATATTAGTTGTGCATGGCTTATTATGATTTGAGCACTGCAAAACTATTAGTAAATTGTAACAGCTTTAAATGTGTTCTGTTTACTTTGCAAGTCACAGTGCCAGGTTCCATTAAGAGACAGGGTTTTTCTTTTGGAGTGTTCTGCTTTTGAAAGATTTTATTGACACTATGAGGTGTGAAAATAAGACATACATGTGGCTGTGCTTTTTTTTTCTTCCCTGAGTGTTGTAGCATATCATGTTTAATATTAATGCGATCTCACTAAAATACCAGCTGGTTGAATGTGGAACCTCTTCATGTTATGCATTACTGATTAATTGTGAACTAGACAAGTTTGAGTAATTAAGATTCTCAGTTTTCTTATTGGGGTGTGCTGGTTGTAGAAAATATGGGTGCTTTCATTTCTCCTCCATTTAAAGGAAGTATGACAAAACCCCAAACAAATCAAACCCATGTGGACTCATAAGAATAAGTGACATGGGTAAGAAATTACATTTGGCATTTTCATGTGTTTACTTGCTTAAGCATGCCATTATAGCTCTAAGTAGTCAGAGACCTTTCTTTTAACAGCAATGTGCCTAATTTTCTGTGGCGAGGTGCTTGGCTGCAGCTTGAATGAGTTAAAAATGGCAAATAGCTGTTTTATGTATACTGGGCGCAAAAAAAATTGAACATAATGAAGTACTTGTGAAGTGTCCTTAAGAAAGAAAAAGGCCTCTGTGTGGGAGTGTGAGGAAGGATTTAAACTGAGACAGTCGTTAATCCCCCTCGCCTCTTTTTAAAGAAAGAAGGATTTCTAAGGAACACTGGAGAGAATAATATCACTAATTAGAAAGACTTAGAGATACGAGCATATTGGTTAAAACAAGACTAATAACTCACTCCTTCAGGCTGATTCTGCACTGTGAGTGACTTTATCTTGCAGAAAATACAGATACTGGTTTCTTATTTTCATGTCTGCTTCTTTAGTCTTTCCTTCTCCTGTCTTTTCTCTGTAGAAAATTTTTTGGTGAGGCTATTGATGCAAATTTGACCTTTAAGTTTTTGACTGAACAGCTCGTGTATCAGGAAACAGCTTAGAATGTGGAAGATAATTTATTGCAGGAATTTGCTGCACTTTATCACTCTTTGAAACTTCCAAGGCCTTTTAAAATTCCATCTCTCTAATCTTACCCTTTACCATGGGGAGGTTCTGCTTGTCAAGTGTCTGCATGAGGTGCTTGATGGTGAGGCTGAGGAGGTGGTTGCCTTGTAAGTGCCTTGGTGTGTGAACAGTGAACAGCTACCCAGCAGGGAGGGGGAGGTCTGTTTGTCTTTTTTTGTATTGCACCAAACTGTGTCCTGTGTTAGTTGGCACAGCAGGTGCCAGCATGGATAGCACTCCAGAGCTGGTCCCGTGTAACAAGCAGCTCCCTTTCCCATCTCTCTGCCTGCCTGCTGCCAAAGGGGGATTGCTAAGCAGAGAGTGCAACCCCCTCCATTTCCTCTGGCTGTCCTCTGCCTGCTGCTTCTGTCACCACATTAATATGGAGCAGTTGAAGTCACTCAGTTGACTGTGGGCGAGCCTGTGCTGGATGTGCAGCTGGATGTAAAGACCACTCAAACACACAGGCAGGGATGTTAGCCATGGAGAGGGGCAGCACCGAGGGCACAGGTATGTCTGGTCTTTCTGCCCTGCCATCTTCAGTATATCCAAATCCTGCCCTTGTCATTTCCTGGATTCTCCTTACTAGGCTCTCTGTCCCACTGGGATAATTCTACTTTCTCTCTGGGTAGATAGAGTGATGCTGTTTTTAAGCTAATGGTCTGGCTCCATTGAGTCATTAAGCAAGCACACTTCATTGGTGAAAGTTGTGTTCAACAGGCTTGGCTTTTAAGGTCAGTAGATCTCTGTGTAACAAAAGGGCAGGTATGCACCTTTAAGTATGTCATACAAGCCAAGCTTTTAAGAATCACAGCAGGGGTTCTTTGCACATGATAACTACTGGTACAATAAATAGAGCAACTCAGATTATCATCATCATTATCATCTTGAAAGTTTCTGTATTAGCTGTTTCTTTTTTGGAAAAAGTCAAGTATTTTGCCTAAAATAATGTAGAGGTTACTAAATTTGGGTTAAAAAGACATGAAATCTGAAGTCATCTTGACAGGGATTTCATGTCCTAAATTGATAAACCAATTTCACAGGCATAGGACTGGTATTTCTCTTTGCTTGTAATATCAGTGCCTTTTTACTTGGATGTAAAGAGACTATGTGGTGAAACAATAGCCAGATTTACTACAGTAGGTAATATGTTTTTTCTTGAAACAATGTTCATCAACTTCAGAGAAAGCAGTTCCTCATAATCTTTTTATGAGTTCTCCTCAAGAACTGCAAAAATAAATAAAAGGGAGGATGTTTGAAAACATACCACAGAAAGCTAGCAAAACTCAAATGAACTTTGCTTCCTTAGAACATACAGCTTGAAGGAGAAAAAGAAATCCTGATGGGACTTTGCTAACTATCTAGATTCTCAAAACTGCCTGAAAATACCTAATAAACTATTGAAATTCAGTCTTTGCTATTGCAAAGTAGCTTTTTCAAACTTCTGTGTGACTGAAATTATTGGTTTATGTTTAAAACTGTGACTTCTAGTTTACCAAGGTTGTTGCAAAACATTTTGTTTCTTCTTAGTGCAGTAGATCTGGCAAGTGCCTCAGTTCATGCTTTTAAGAAAAACTGTGAAAGGTAAAGAGAAACTGCTTTGGAGATGCCCTGCACACTTTGTCTCTCTCCATGTGAAGAACAGATTTTTCCCTCCTCGTGCATCACCTGTGTTAAAGAAACTTTCATGAAATAATGTATTGTCCAGAGATAACTGGACACCTCAAGTCAGAAAATGTAAAACTAACCTTGGCTGCTGTCATGTTCTGGATACTTATGTTCTCATACTGAAAAGAAACTTAACTCTTGCACTATTTCTGCTTTTAGGAATTTTTGTACTGATTTCATTTTAAGAGAGGAACTCTGACTATGCTTTCAAGTTCACCCAGCAGTAGTAAACACTCACATGAAGGTCTTTATTCTGTGTTTTTGTTTTGGTTTTCTGTTTTGTTTTTGGTTGGTTGGTTGGTTTTTAACTGTACACTTTAGGAAAGGTGCTTATATGACTGATCTGAGATATGAGATATCTGAGATATGAGATATGGGATCTGAGATATGTCTTGATTTTTGTAAATTCTTGTGTCTTATACATGCAATTTTAGCTGTAACTGCCTTTTGTTTTATAAGGCTTGCTCAAGCACTTTCCTCAGCCTGTATTTAACTATCCAGTTAAAAGCATTGGAGAATAATTGGCAAAGTATGTTCTGAATGGCAAATCTCTGTAACAGCCCATATAAAATACAACCAGGATCTCTTACTTAGGTGTCAGGATCTGACAGTAATACAAAATGAGAATATCTGTAGAGAGAAGTGAAATAGTTTCCAGTCACTTATTTCAGTATGACTTTCTGTATGCTTAATTAAAAAAAAAACAAAACAACAACAGAATATTAAATGTCCCAGAGAGGACTAGGGAAATGGCAAGGTTTTCCACCTTTCCAGTATGTCAAACTAGATGACATAGGCATAAAACTGAGTTTGAGCTCTGTTTAGGTTTTAATATTTTTTCTGTGTGCATGCTTCTCCTGCTGTATGTGGTTTTTTTAATACTTCTTAGGAGTATCAAGAATATCACTTGTGCTTTATTACAAATTGTTTATTCATGGCACAAATACCAACCTCTTTGCTTCATCTCAGTATGAACAAGGACTCTGCTCTAATCCATAGCTATTGAAGTAATTATTTGTAGCTCTCAGATTAAAATTTACGGTTAAAATATTTACATAATTTCTGTTGAAGTATTTCTTAGCCTTTCATAATATAAGACAAAAGAAATATGTTGACTGATGGGAGTTGGTGCTTTCTCTTTCCTTTCGGTTGTTTACTCTACAAATTTGGTTTTATTCCACATGAACAGGATTACAGTGACAACATGGGTTACGTCTTTCCTAACATATCCCTAGTAAATAAGATAGATGTGTATTTCCTAGTGATTGACGTGAGTCAATTGCCTAAATACTATGATAGCCGAGAGATGTCAAATACAAGAGTTATTAGTTTGGACTCCATGCATTGCCTTTTGTTGTCAGTTGATATTTTGCACATGTAAACCCGAAGTCAGTGTGGTAACTGGAGTTTCACCTGGTGGGTTTTGTTTTGTTTTGTTTTGTTTTTTTCTTCTTTTTAACTTCTGAAAAGCTGAGACTTGGTTTGCCTTTGGAGCTACTGCTGTTTGTGCTGGGCTGCTAAATGTCTAAAAATGAACTGAAGTTGTGGCGAAAACAGTAGCCTATAACCAAAATTCTTGGAATTTGCAGGTGTGGGCAAGGTCTCTTTGAGATTGCTGTGATACTTTTGAGCCTGCAGGTGATAGCAAAAATAGTCTTGCATTCAGATGGTTCTTCAGAAAAATTCTTGCATGTGACGCGAAAGAGAACTAACAGTGTGTAAAACAGATGCTTGAATGTTTTTGCATATGTGTTGGCCAGTGAAAGACCCTCTACAGTTTACCAAATGTATGAGATTTGTTCAAAATAATAAACCTTCTTTTTTGATAATCCCTTTGTAGAGCTGCTGGTTGTGCTGCACAGAAGGGGAGAGGAAACTCGAATGGCAAAAGAGCCTTTTTTTTCCTTTTTGCTAACACAGTTATTAATCCAACCCATTTTTATCATAATAAGAAATGTTTTCTATGTTTACTAAAAAGGATCCTTGCTTAGTATGTGGCTTAATTTTTGACTCCTTGAGCTATTCTTGGTTTTATCAAGACCAAGATGAGAACTGGAAAAAAGGAATACAATGCTCTACTGTCACTTGTATATACTGTAGTAAGTCTCAGCAGTATTGAATCATCCAGTATAATTCTGATTGTTTCGCTCAGTTCTTCACCATTTTTAGAGGATTCCCCCTGCCTCAAGACTATTTCCCTCATTTAAATTCTTTGTCTGTTATCATTTAGTCTGAGGAAAACAGTCATCCTTATTAACATGAAACTGAGGTCATTTTGATGTCATTCTTCAGAAAGAATTTAAATTTCTTTGTAACAGGACACTGCTGTGAAAACTGACTCTTTAAAATGAACTACTTTATTTGCATTGTCATTTCAGCTGGGCCTTTAATCAAAGGCAATTCAGTTAAGTCTCTACATTGGCTTTAGTCTGTGAAACTTATTATAATTTTTTTCTGAATAGTTGGCAGTGTGATCAGTATTTCCGTGACTTAGTATTCAAATAGTAATGGCAGCAGTGAGGAGATGATGAATTGAGGCAGTTGCCAAAAGTAGCAGTCAGTTTCTTCTCTAAATGACAGTCACAGTGCTAAAATACAGCAAGAGCAGTCACAGTCCAAAAGAAGCACATCAATAACAGTTTAAAATCATAGCATCACATCTTGATGGCATCTTTTGTTTTCTTAATGGAAGAAATATCATCAGTGTGTTATTAGGCCAGTTCTAGTCACCCATTTTTACAAATTGGTAGCAGAAGACTTCTAAGATTCCTTTGTTGGCTCTGAGATGTAGGACACAGCTAATTAGCAAGCTCCTACATTTGAAGCATCTTCATTAAAGATAATGCTTAATCATGGTTAATGACAGTATTTATTATAATAGTGGATAGTCTGGAGCTGCATCAAATAGTGATTTGTTACTCAATGCTGCTGAATAATTAGGTTGTTCCAGTAATTACCCTGTCCCATGGTTATTTTCTTGCAAGAACATCTTGTATTGGAATATTCTGACTGGCTTGCTGTGGTTGCACTGATATATCTTGATCCTTTCTTGAACACGTAAGATTCCCAGATGACACAAGCTGTCACCCTCTTTCCTAACTCCTCCTCACCCATGATTCAACTGTTTATTATTTTCTGCCCCACACCAGGAAATAGGACAGCTCTTAGAGATCAGTTGTTCTGTCTTGCAGGATGCGTAAAGTAGAGACAACATTTTCTTCTTAGTTTTCTTTCAGAGATGATGTAGGTTATCTCCAAGCAAGACTAACCTTAGGCTTTTGAGACGCTGTAATGGTAAAACTCTGCTGTGCAGAATTTAGCCATCTCTTTTTGCTACACATGCCCAGTCATTACTAGTGTTTTGTTTCATTGACACAATTATCTTATGTAGAAAAAATGAGTTACTTTTTATAAGTATAATTTAACAAGCATTTACACAATATGACATGGCTTAGATGACCCTTAATCACTTGTGATTCAACTTGTTGGATGAACAAATTTGCCAGTACTTATTTTATGGAAAACACAGAAACGAAACTTTAAAATTAAACTGTATATAGCACAACTGCATCTCTCAGACAACTGTGTGTCATATTGAGCAATGCTGGGAGGCCAGTTGATTGCAGGAAGTCTAAAAATACTTTGTATAAGTTCATTGCCTCAGACACACTTGAAGTGACTTGAAACTCTAATGCATGCTTGTTAATATCCCACACCTTGTAGTTCCAGGGTTTGGAACAGAGAGTCTCTCTAGAAAAAGCAGTGAAACTCTGAATTTGCATTTAGAATGATGTGCCTAGGCAGTCAACTGTCTCATCCTGTGCCGAGTTACTGCAGTCTCTCTTTCCCTCTGTAAACATCTGGGATTGTGATAATTTTCTAGATTACTGTGGAAATACAACAGGATGTTACACTTGCAGGAAATCAATTGTTGTTCTCCCTGTCCTCCCAAGATACAGGTGTAAAAGTGGGTGTGCACCAATGCACAGCTGCAGGGAGATTCTTGGAGGATGAGCAAGGGTTGTTTTCTTTATGATCTTAAGAGGCACCTCTGATCAAGTATAAATAAATACAACCAGCTTTCCCTTTTAAGTTGGAATCTTGAAGCCAAAGCATCAGAGATGCAGCCACATGCAGTCTGTACAGATATCCTTCCTGCAGATGGCCTTGGATAACTGTGGCCCTAGGAGGAGGTTCAGTGGGTGGTGAGCAGGACAGGGCACAGAGCTGGCCCTGTGTGGGCAGGGCTTTGCTGAAACACACACGGTATATTACTGCTAGCTAATGCTACTTCAACTCGTCAGGTCTTGGGGCTCATTAATCAGTTTTTTCTCTTATTGCAGGTGTGTTTCTTCCATGGTATTTTGCACCTGGAACAGTTTACCTATATGTGCAGCCGTGCCTATATATATGTCTTGTCTCTGATTTCATGTGTGTACTTCAGTGCTTCCCCCTCTTCCATAAAACTCACTGTGCTTTGTGAAACATTACAAGTGTACTTTTAGTGAGTAAAATTAATGAGACTGTTCTGTTTTTCTTTTTGCTTATAAATTTATACCGTAAAATCTCATGTAGTTTTAATTCATATGTTAGTGAATGACTACTTGGTACTCTTGGAACAATGGTTGAAATCACTCTCTTACCACATGTTAGTAATTTATAATTGTAAAATCATGTTGTTTCTGGTGTATGCATACCATATCTCTCTGTGTGTAATAATGTACAACGGAAATTAGGGGCAGGAGGCAGATTCCAAAAAAAAAGATGTTATCCTTTATTTTCAGCTCTGAATCTGCACTACAGAGATGAAAAGATATCACAGGTTGGTCATTAGCAACATCTGGGGTCTAGAGCTCACTCTGCTAAAGCTCTGCTGCCTCTGAAGACTTGTCTAGGCCAGCCTTTTATTTTGACTATTAGTAAGACAACACCCTGGAGCTTCTTACTCTTCAGCTGATCTGTCCCCTGGTAATGGTTGTTCCCTGCTTCCCTGTTCCCTGTCTGAGAGAGCTGGCCAGGGGATAAGATCAGTAGAAGTGGTCAGGGCTCCCTGCTCTGAGCAGTTGGGATACATTGATTTTGTCAGCCTGTGTATAAATGTGTGTGTGTCCCTCGTCTGGTGCTGTTCAGGGAGGGCGTTCGGTGTGCTGAGCAGGAGCTGCGAGGGCAGGCTGAGATATGCCTTGCTACAGACGTGGTCTTGGCGGTGCCATGCAGCAAATATGTTGAGGTTTGTGGTTCTGAACTGCATCCATTGCAAATCCTGTAGGCAAAGTTTGAAAGCATGCTGGCCTGAGGAGTGCCTGCACTTTCCCAGGACAGACTCTTTTAAATATTCAAAAGTACAAAAACACCCAAACAACCCCAATCCTATACGTAATGTGGTCAAATGTCCACCTCCAGAAGCATTTTCTCATCTTTAAAGTTTTCTGTGGGTGTAAGTTCCAGTGCAGCTTCACACTCTGCTTCATCATAATGAAGTCAGACAGAAATTACTGTCAGGTAGGAAGATATTTCTTTCAACATTTCCACCTATTGCAATGCCCTGGTTAGAAGTGTGGAGCAATCTGTATGTTCTCACCAGAAATAGCGTGTTTTTATAAACCAAAATGACTTGTGTGGCATCAAGCATTATTGTGGTCTTGCATACCACGCTTGAGATAATAATTTCCTGATATGTGACAGTAATTGGAATTTTTTAAAAATTATTTTTATCATTGCTGTTCCTATTCCAAAACAAATCCCTATTTTCTACTTGTCCTGCACTGAAAATCCGTTTCTTCCTGTCTTTCATTCTTTTCTATTCACTGTTTGCTTGCATGTTCGTGCAATTTTAAGACACTTTTCTTGCACTAGGAGAAGTATTTTAGAGCTTGGAGATGAACAAGAATAAGCAAATGCAGGAATTTCATGAATCTGTCGCTTGGTTTCTATCAAAAAGAAGGCAATTTCTTAATTTAGTCTTAGTCTATTCTGAATGATAGGTCACCTGTATGCATACCTTCAGTTCATACCTTCTGCTCTCTCCTATCCCTCCTCCTCATTCCAGATCATCCAGAAAAATTAACAGAAAGGTGAACAGTGATTTGATATGTTTGATTTTTTTTTTTCTGGGCAACTTCTTTTCCTCCTTTTTTATCCTCTGAATACTCTTGGTGATTCACTGGTCTTTCACCATAATGAGCTAGTACCTGGGTATCTCTGTGATATGCAGACTGGGTCTAGTCAGCAGCACAGTGTGCTTATTTCTGGCCATGTTGTGCCTTTCTGTTGTGAATAATAAAAATTATTGTGGGAGAAAAATGGTCCCACTGATAAATGAGTGACAGAAAGCCAATAAATTCTGTGCTCTGCTATTAGAAATGATATTAGAAAAATTATTTTAGAAATGAGTTCTCTCATCCTAATGCAGCTCCCCTGGGCTTTATGTGACTCTCCTACCTGAGCTTAGAGTTACTTTAATCTAAATGACATTTTTATAGAGCATCACACAGAGGCATTAAGCAAACTTGGGATGCATGGTAAAACAAACTTAATATAAAATTGATCTCTTGTTGTTTTGTTTGGGGTTCTTTTTGAGAGTGCAACACGCACATTTTTTGACTTTTCATTTAATTAACATTTTGAATCCCTATGAAAACTAACTCAGTAACATCACGAATCTTATTACAGGTAGATTATCAAATGAATTTCAAAGTTTTAGGTTGCCTAACATCTTCCATTATAGTATTGTCTTAGCTAAATCATGTTTTAACTGGTTATGCTAATGACTTTTGGTCCTGGATATCTGTTTTAAGCTCTGTGTGAGAAAAGGAGTAAAAATGAGATAATTACTGGTTTGTTTAAGCAAGATGTCCTTCTTTGTCCTCTACCCCTCTTAACTTTTTTCAGTAGCAAGGCTGAGAGACCTTGGAAGGCATTTCAGTGTTTTTCAACAAGAGTTTTTTAGGGGAGGATGGGAAGGAAAATCTTGGTCTCAGAGGGAAGAGACTTTTGGATTATTGTTCAAAGTCAAAAACAATAGAAAGTTCCTGGATGGGACAGAATTAAATATTTAATTCTATTAACAGCTCAGCATTGTGAAGACAGACACTTTTGCACTGCCAGTGTTCCATGCTTACAGAGACCAGCTAACAGTTGCCTGTTCTTGGTTGATTTCGGTGTTATGCTAGTGGCAGAGTGATAATGCATTTTTAATATCAATATTTGATACTTTAGATGAAATAAAACATTATTAGAGAGTTATATTTTTTCCTTCTTTTTGTAGCCAAGTCACATGCATTTTCCCTCCTCTCCTCTGTCTTGTCTCCTTTTTATCAGCTCAGTTATTTTGTTGAAATAGTGGAAGAAGCATTGTTGATTTTTATCTAGAGTTTTGATTTTGTGCATTTTAAAAATTATATTACAATTTTATATTCTATTCTGAAGGGCTAGTATGTATTTGGGGAGTAAGGGTTAATTATTTGTAAGTCTTTAATTATTTGAACTAGAGCTGTCTGCCTTCACTTTGAGATGTGCAAAGATGATATCCTAAAAATACAACTGCTTGAATTGAGTATGCTTGTGGAAAAGTAGGGCAGAAAATCTAGATATTTTTAAAGATATGTGTCTTGTCTTGAATGTCAAATTCCACGAAGTCACTTTTTGGTATCTTAATGTCTAAAAAAAAATATTGCTCAGCAAAGCAAGAGTCCCAATTCAGATCCTGGCTTCTGTTGGGCCAACTGAGTCAGTAGCTTACTAGGCAGTTAATTTGGGATAACAAGGTCCAAAGCCTTACTGCCCTGACATTGCCATGCTGGTTTTCCCATTTTGCATTTCCATTTTAAGTGAGTATTCCAGCAGTGGAGTGAGATGCATTCAGAGGAGTTTTGGATGCTTGGCCCAGCAAAATGGACTGATAGTCAGGGTTGCAAATGTGATTTTCTCATTACACTCATCTGTCAAATAGAACAAGTTTTATTTGTACATGCCTTGTGTTTCTTTGAGGTTGGATGCTCCTGGCTTTGGTGAATGAAGGGCATTAATTACTGTAGCATTTTTATGTTGGTAACAGTAAAACAGGCAGGGAGCTGTGCTTTGTGAGCTCCACTTGATGGTACCTGGGGAAGAGGATTGTGCTTCAGAAAAGGCAGTTACTGATGTTCTGTGAAGGTATAAGATTTTTCCAATGTGATATTTATTAACTGTAAACATGTAAATTGTTCTATGTAAACTTCATGTTCTCCATGAGATCTTGTCGTATAGAATGCATAGCATATGTATGTAAGATTTAACAATGGAACGTGGCTCATAACCTGCTTGGTAGAAGTGACATTAATTTTAGGCTTGGACCTAGCAGTGTTTTCTCTCCACAATTCCTTTTAACCTGTGAGGTAGAAACTGTGCCTGGTTTTTGTTTGTTTGCATGGCAGTGTGTCTCTGTAGGAGTGATAGCAGAGTAAGCCGATTAGCATGATTGATACTGCGTGTCAGGGGTCTGGCATAATGGGCTACCATTGAGACTGCATAGTGAAACCACACATGGATGAGGTAATCTCATTAGATGATTAAAACCTTCATTGAGTCTACCAGATTGCAGAGCTTTCAGTTGTATTGCTGTTGGGAACTGATGCTAAATAAGTGAAGTGCTCTCCTTGGAGTGATGCTGAAATGGAGATCTTGATGGGTTTTTCTCCAGGATAATAGTTGCAGCAGCTGGAGACTGGTGAAGAGGTTTCTGTCTTTCTGTGTTTAAAAGTAAGATTCTGCATGATGATGTAGTTTTCTCTTAAAATCACTGTCAGCCTTGTCATGCTTTGCTGTTTGTTGTGAAATTCTGTACTATTAATGTTGGGAGGATATGCTTTGTGTAACTTAATATGGAATAATGCAGTGTATGTATCACTGCTCTGTTTTTGTAGTGTCTGTGTTTTTCCTGCAGGTTGGCTTTGCCTTTGTGATGAGGTTTAGCGTGTCACTCCTTATCCTCTTGCATGTCTTGTTTACAAGCAGTGTGTCAGGCACTTCATGTTCATACCAGAGCTGATGGTGTGCAGAAACCCTACCCAACTTCTTCACATGCTACTTGTTTTAAGGAGCCCATTAAAACCACTGAATTTCAAATTAAAAGTAGTATGCTTGATTAGTCCTATACTTGAGCTTTGCTTTTGCTAGCAAGCTACAAAATTTCTAAATCTGGATCTCCAGTGTTAAAATATTTGTATTGCAAGGGTTACTAGAACAGAATTTTGGAAAGTCAGGATTGCTATTGTGAGACTAGTAGTGACCACTGTTGCTGTATATACAGATTTTTCTGTATTAAAAAAATAGCCCAGTTAATTTGTTGGGAGCTTGGGTACAAACAGAAGGAAGATTTGTAGCTTCCATTTTGTGTCCTGAGCAGTTTGTCCATTTCTTTTGCTTACAGAAAGTACCATATGACACTAATAAGCACATCTAGTGAGACAAAAGCACACGTATTCTGTTTTTTGGCAAGGGAACTTGCAGCAATGTGTTATCTTCTGAATTCTGTTGTCAAATGTGGTTTATTTATTTAGCAATTCTGCAAGGAAGTGACCCTTGCCTAGGAGTTATTTTGGATCTGGTGTCAGAAAAAAAAAAAAAAAAAAAAAAAAAAAAAAAGGCTACCACAACAGACTATTCCAGTATGTGAAGAAGTGGGGCAATATACACACTGTGAAGAAAATATTCTTTCATGTGTATTTGACAAAAAATAAAATCACAAACGTGTACAAGTTAGTAACAGGTTACAGACACCAGTATTGTGTGGATTGTGATCTGCGGAACAAATGCACATCAAGTTTTTAGGTTTAATTTTACCAGCTTACTAAAAATGGCATAGTTTGATGATAGGAGGCATCATCTTGTGATTGATTTTAAAATCCAGGGTTATACTGGCTATCAGTGATAGGCAAATTAGAGACAGGACAACAATTTATATGCAAAATCAAATAAAATTTCCTCAAATACCAACTACCTAAGAAAATAAATGAATTGAAAAGTGTTTTAATATTTTGCATTTTGAAAAAAACTTTTGAACTGTTCACAAAGTGTTATTTTACTGTAGTTATCTTTCTGTGTTGTAGACTGAAGTGAATTGACTCTTACAATATCTGGTATATATATTGGGGCAAATATTCTCCATTTCAACTTTAGCTTGCTCTCAGAGACCTTGGTCAAGTCCTGATGCTTCCTGAAATTATTGGGGCTACTCTATTAATGGCAGTACTTTGCAGGTACTTTTTACTGTAAGAGCAAATGTTATGCAGCTGTATTTTGCCAGTGGAGGACCTGTTCCTCTGGACAGAATATAAAATTATGAAGTGTTTCCATGAAACAAGGCAAGTGTTTTGATTATGAGAATAGAAAACCTCCTTTGTTGGTATGAGTGCACCCAACTTACACTTTACAGAGCGTCTCCTGTGAGCAAAGGAGAGAAAATCAAATGAGGGACCTCACAAGACCCTTTCCAAAGGGAATGTGTTACTGGTTTTACTTCTTCATGCAGCTTTCTTCTTTCTGCATGCTTGATGTGCTTAGAAAATGAACTCCAGGGGTGATATCTCAGCCCTGCTGGATTTTGGAACAGATAAGTGACTTTGAGATCACCAAGACAGAATGTAAACTAAGGAGATTAAACCATGATTGTATTTGTAACTCTGTCTTTGTTATTTAAAACTTACAACTCTTTCTCTGCTTATATAGGCTTGTAAAAGGGCTGAAAAATCCATAATCTCTTTTGGGTCAGATATACTTGTTTCAACTCTGTATCTGTAAACTGAGTCCCCTGGAAAACAACTGTAAGTGACGTGTCTCCAAACACCTCTACTGACTGAAGTGAAGGAAAAAAATATTTTTAATGTAATTTCTTAGATAAATGTTGGGTAGAGTGGAGAACTGCAGTCAAGTGTCTGAGCAGTTGCTGACGAGAGGGGGTTAAGACTGAGCCCTTCTCCTTAGAAAATGCAGTGGAAGATCTAGGTTATCCAGAATGTGTGTTTTGTCCTTATTCTTTGTTCTTAAAGAAAACAAATAGGTTTTTTCCACTGGCTAAAATTCTGATGATGGTAATTTGTGCTTTGCCCACCAATTTCCTTTCACCATAAGAAATCTATATCTACTGTTTCTTTGTTTCTTTTGCCTTGGGTTAAGCCAGATGATTTAAACTACTAGATTGTCTGTCTGTATGAAATGTTCAGGAGTTATTTTGCTAAGCATGAACCAGATCTTGAGCCATCTCTGTTTGTTTTTTTTTCCCAGGAAACTTTTGACATTTCTTAAAATAGTGTGTTCACAACATATTTGCTCCACTGTTTTGTGCTGTTTTCTTCCTTCCCACCTCCCATAACAATCTGGTGGGTGAACCTGAGCAGCACCTCATGCTTTACCTCTTTGCTGTTTCTTTTGTAATGTGTTTGCTGAGCTAGCAGGCTTGCCTCCAAAAGTGCATAAGTGTGTTTATACATGCAGCCTAACAATAGTATCATAACACCAATTTGTTTTACCCGGGCTGGAAATAACAATCTAAATATTGTGAATCAAAGAGAAAGCAGTCATTTGTATATGCCTCTCTACCCTGTCTGCTCATTTCTCTTGAGTGTGATAAAGTCACTGAAACTTTTCTTATGTTCTGTGGGAATTTTATCATTTCTGTCAGTATGATGTGATACCTCTTTTAAATGCTAAGAGAAGTTCAGCTGTAGCTTCTCCCCCAAGCTGCATCTGATGCTGCCAGGCAGAAAGTGATTAACTTGTATGTCTAGTTCAGGCAGATGGTATTGCAGAAAATCATCTGTCCACCATGGGGAGGAATTCATAGTATAACAAACCATTAAACTGTGCTTTTATTGTAGTGTTTAAGCAGAGTTGTAAGAGGTAGAAAGCATACAATAAATGCTGGTTATGCTTATTTATTAGTCATGAAGTAACTAACAAAATTGTTCAGCATATTTTGGTTAAGGTGCCAAGATATTAAAATAAGTGCTTTTTTATTGTTACTTTGATTCAGCGACTTTCATCACCAAAATAATTTTCCTCTGAATTGAAACAATTCGGACTGTGTCCATCAGTAGCTGATGTGAGCAGTTCTAGCAGTATTTATACTACTCACATGCCATGGGGCCTCATGTTTTAAAGTTTATGTTTTTGAACTAAACATGCTGGCTATATCATCCCGTTATCCCATCCTCAAAGTCTTCTAGTCTTTACTGAGTGGTGGTGTAATTTTGCTTTAGTAAAATCTGAGTTGACTTGCTCAATCTGCTGGAATATGTCTTACTTTCTGTGAAAAAAATTTAAATGGGAGTGTAAGAATGGATGTTCTGGCCACTCTGACATATCAGCTTGTTATCAAAAGTGAGAATTCCTTTGTTTCCATGTCACTCAGCCTTTGGCCTCTCTGCCTGTCGAGCATAACAAGTGCTCTCAAATCATGTAGTAGCTCCAGTGAAGTGGGACCTGCCTGGCTGGAGCTGACAGCAGCAGTACAAATAAAGTGACATTAGTAGTGTCTTGCCTGCACAGTCAGTGACAGTGAAGACACAGTCACTCTGCATCAGTGATTTCCAAAATTCTGGGTTGACATTGTTATTATTGGTCTTAGTTCATCTCTCATGATTCAAGTTGTGAATAAGCAGCTTCTGCTTTGCAGCTTTCTAGGAGGAAGAGGCTTCCATCAGAGGCAAAACAACATATTCAAATTTCAATCATCAAATCAGTTGTGTGTCTAACTGTATTTATAAGAATAATGTTATATATAGTTTTAAGAGGTGGCAAAATTTGTACAAGATACTGTACAAAATTAATTCTTGCTTCTGATTTTATGCCTCTTGCTCTTGTCTCAAAGCTCTTTCCATTTTAAGAGTTAAAAATGGTCGTTGTGTAGAAATAGACTACACTTTTTCAATGTTATGATACAGATGTTGAAAAACAACCAGTGCTATAGCAAATCATTATTACTTATTACATTGCTATGAGTTATTACTCATAAGTGGCTCCAGAATGAAAAGGGTTAAGAGTTGAGATAAAGTACCTGCTGAATTAAGTTGTTTTGTCCATTTGAGGTTATCCACTATTAAAAATATTTTGAAACTTCTACATGTGTAGCTTATAATTCTGTTGGATGACAAGCAAAATGAAGAAAACATGTTTTTCCCTTTCCACAGTCACATTGTTCCTGAATTGCTGGCAGTGGTAAGAGCTTCCAGTCAGTAAACAAAGTAGATGCTGTTTACGTGTATAAGAAAGACAACAAATAAAGTAACAAGGAGTCCAGTTTTAGACTTTCTTTCCTGCCTGAAAGTTAAAAATTAAACATTTTTATAGCAAATGAAACCAGTTATGAAACTAACAAAAAAAAAAAGTATGAGAAAACAGTTGTATAATGCAGAGTTTGTTTTTCATGCCAAAGAGCAAAATGTAAAAATGTGAAGTACTTTGCAGACCAGATAAGGTAAAGGGTAACACTTGAATATGCTCAAAACCAGAAAAGAAATAATAATAATCTCATGGGGTTTAAATTCTCAGAGCAGTGTTGGTAATTTAATGGTAGATTCGTTTCTTTAAAGTATTTTTAATGTTTTTCTCTATTCCGTGAAGTGATACAAATGAAGAAATGAACAATCTCGCTGTACTGAGCAAACAGCAGGCTAATTGTTCACTTTTTATTGAGTGCACAGAGGAGGAGGGGAATAGTTTGTGGTGAGATCAGAAATTTTTGTTTTCCATGAATCTCTTAGTTACTCATCAGAAGGATGCTATTATTAAAAAGACCAAGAACAGCCTCCACAAGGATAAATGCTTAAAAGAAGATAAATGCCTGAAAGGTGAAGATGAATGGTGATATTTAAAATGTCTTGAGTTTATGGGCATTTCCTAGATTACAAGAATGATCTTACAGGGCCTTTTGCCTCATCTTGTTCTTTATCCAGAGAAATGCCTAGCAGAAGAATGCATTTTTAGTGAATTTAATGTTGAAATGATGCCACTTAAATTATTTATCCTTAGTTTATACTGAAGATGTTTATATTCATCATCTGTCCAGATGCACAAAGCATGACTTCTCTTATGCTCAGATGAAGCCTTAGATGTGGGATGCTTTTAACTGGTCTAAAAGTGAAACACTGAACACTTGTTAAACTAAATGCCCTTTGTCTGGTAGGTGGTGAGATGCAGGGAGCTGTTCAGCTGGAGCTGCAGCACAGCTGTGGTATCTGGCTTTGAAAATGAGGGCTATGAAACAAGTTCCTCCTTTCATAATACAGCTACATAGAGATATTTTTATTTTTCTCTCTTTACTTCCTTTTTGTCATATGATATTTACAGCAAAAGAGTATTAGTCAAAATGACAAGAGCTGTTGAAGAAAGATTTTTCCCAGCAATTGTTGAAGGAAATGCTTTGTTTTTAGAGAAAATGACATAAAGCTTCCTATCTTTTCACTTACTTAAACTTAGCATCCAAACTGAATTCAAGGTGAGTCTGGGAAGAAGCATAATTATATCTGTCACCTTCCAGTTCATTTGTTTTTGCTTTTCCTCTCTCAAACATGCTAACTCCCTGTTTTTTAATTTTCATTTTATTTTTAATGAAGGTTCCATGAACCCTGGGGGTTGGCCAATAATTTTAGGCCATTGTGTGAATGCTAACTACTTAAAAATAGTCATGGAGTCAAGCTTGCTTCCTCTCAGGGTTAATCAGTTGGAAGCATCTTCTTTTTATCCCATGTGTGAGCAAAGACTTCTCTGGATTGACAATTTGATCTATATAATGGAAAATCTAGGCAGGATATCCTTTCTCTGTTATTCCTTGATGTGATGGCATCAGGTTGTGTCTTAAAATGGGGGAAGAGAAGAGGAGGATCCTATTAGCAGAGTGGTATCAAGGGACTCTTAAACTGCAGGCTGGCTGAGGACCTTGTATTTATTTTCCTTGTTGGACTATTTGTGCTTCAAGCTACTCCTCTAACATGCCAGTGGTGGCTTGTGCTGCTGTGCCCAGAAGCTTGCTTGTGTGCTATTTGAATGTTTTGTGTTTGGAAGTTGTTGTTGGATACCGAGGTCTGTGAGGGGCTTCTCTGTAGTTATTTTGAGCTCTAGCAGACCTTAATGAAATGCTGCATTGACAAGGTACATCCAGTCTTATCTTGCAGAAATGCAGTGCCTGAGCTTACCCTGCCAAGAAAAGAATGTTTCTGTTGTAATTCCATTATTAAAATGCCTCTGAAATGGAGTGGTGCCTAATGTGCAATAGAGGTATGCTTGATGAAGTGTGTACATGGGGTAGCAAACATACTCAGAACTATGTTGGAACATTAATAATATTGGAAAATTATTATGACCTTGCATTTCAGCTTGCTTTTAACTATTCCATGTAATACTCATAGCTTGAGATTTTCCTTGGCGTTTGCAAGGCAGAGGACGTTACCAACCTCTTTGATTGTGGGAAGACCTTGGGTTTGGTTCTCCTGTGCTCAGGACCAGGAGCCTGTGTAAAAATGACACTGACTCTTTATCCCACACCTGCCCCTTCCTTTGTACAGAAAACACAGTGTAGCTCTGGTACAAGAGGTGAGTCCCCCTCTGCGTTGGTGCTTCTGTTCTTCTGACTGTGACCTCTGTGTGCTGTGGTGTAATAGCAGAGGAGGAACCTGGGACGTGATTGTGGCTTTGCAAAATAATAATCAGCAGGTACTTGGGGTGCAAAGCAAAAAACATTAAAACTAATAAAAAGAAATGCTGTAATTGCCTGTTTGGACTTCGGAATCTGTAACTGTCCAGTGTTTGTGCCAAGCTATTGGTATAATTAAAAGTACATGAATCTTTTACTGTTAATGAAGATATATATGGGATCATTGCTTGGGCTTTTATGTGAGGAATAAAGATCTTTCCTTCTACATTGCAAAGTGCATCTCAGCTACTTAGAGTTAGCAAAAGTCTGTTAGCAAACTGATCTGTGACTTTCCATCACCGTGGATTAACTGCAGTGTTTAAATGGACATTCTTACAAGAATGTCTTCTAATTTTATGGGACATATACCTATTTTTTATCTAAAAGACCATATAAATAAAAGTTTTTTAAAGAAAGACAAAATGTTCTAAGAAACTTCTACTGCTCTTGCTTAAACTATTAGTAAACTAATTTCATTGTATATAACAGCCTAATGACTATGACATAAACACAAAACCTCAACATATGCAAGCATTTGTACCTCTGTGTCCTTAATAGTGCCTAGGTAAAAGTTTCACAGGTTTTAGCCCCATTCAACCTAGGATTTTGAGCTAATGTTTTAAGTCTATGTAGATAACATGTTTTAAATAGCTGTTGAAAAACCAAAGCAAGGGAAGTTTTTCAAATCTTAAGCCTACCCCTCATGCATTAAATCATTTGAAATCTTACAATTGCTGTTATTTTCAGTCCATTGTGTCTGCTTCCTGTTGGTCAAAGGTTATGAGGATAGGGTGGTGTAGAGTGAGGTGGGAAGCCGGCAGGAAAAAGAAAGCTTTACTTATTTTGGGGTAGACAAAACTACAGAAATGGCCACTACATTGCTTAAATTTTCTGAAGACTTGAAGAGGTAAACTAGTCAAAAACTGTGTTCTTAATGTTGTTTACTTTTCTGCTTTGTAACTTTGGGTATGGGGAGAATGAATTAGAGTGAGTAAACAGGGACTTCCTTAAAGAATGTTATCTTTGTGCTTGAAATTTTTTTTGTTCAAAAAGAGCTTTTGTTTTGATTTACAAGTTAACTCAGTGAATGCTGTTGCCGAAGCAAGAGCCTAAACCTCTCCACCTGTTTGTTTACTCATACCTACTAGCTCTAAAAAAGAAAAACAAGAGAGAGGTTTTGTGCCATGGAGCACAAACAGAAGCTCTGATGTATTGCTTCAGTACGTTGTGGGTGTGTGTTAGGTGTGTTTATACAGCCCTTTAAAAATACAGTTTATCTTAATACTTGTGCTGTTACTGAAGAGCTGTCTGTGATTCCTTGTCTGTTCACACATCTGTGAATTGGTTGTGGTGGTTACGTTCTACAAAGTTGTTCGTCCTAGTAATGTATGGCGCGAGGGTACTGTTACAGTCCAGGAAGAAGTAGAAAATGTTTTATGTGAACCGATGAGAGCTAGGGGAGTGTTTTATAATCTAATCCAAGTAATTATATTGAAGCATCTTAATATTCAAGTATCCTGGTATGTAGTTGAATTTGCTATTGGTATGTAAGATTGCTGGTTCCTGAATTTCTTAACCATTTTGTTACTGCCGGTATCTAAAAGTATTGTTTGCATTGTTGGAAAAACAATATTTTTGCTACAATAGGAACTCAGGGTTAAGGAACATAGTGAAAGGATTCTATATATCGTAATGTCTTGGAAAGAATTTGGACTTTATGCTTGTTTATTTTGAAATTAATTTTTCTCTGGAGTTCTTCTGGTCAGTTCTGCTCAGGAAAAAAACTGCCGGAGCCTAATTGGTAAATAGTTTCAGCCGTGTAAAGTGAGAATGTATTTATCAGACCGAATACTGATTCTTTTTTATCTTAGCTTTTACTTTTCTTAGCAACTCTCTCTGCCATCTCTGCATATGCACATTTCAGATCTGGTGATTTGTAATGGGAAAGTTTATAGTTTGAGTGTTAAAATGTAAATCGCCATTCCTAATTCTTCCCCTTTCTTATATACAGGGGAAAAATTACATGTTCCTTATATACAAACAGGGAATTCCTCGCAATGCCTCACAGTAGAAAGAAACTACTGTGCCAAAGCTGTGCAGCTTTGGCAGAACAATAGGTTTCCTTTAGCTTTCCCTTCACTGTGCCTGAGGAAAAGGGCTTGAGTAAGTGTCAGTCCTTTCATTGCTGGAGCAGTGGCTGACTCATTTGCAAGAGATGCTTTGGTCTGCATATACTTGATTTGCAATGATGTCAGTGACTGTACATCCTTGCTCTTATGAGGAATGGATAAGGATGGAGTGTCAACATGTCCTAAGTTTAATTTGTAGGGACTATTTAAAACATAGTCTGAATTTCCATTGGTGACTAAATTTCCATTGGAGACTGTGTGTTAATGGTTAGGAGCTTCTTAAATACAACTGGTAGGTTAAACTAGGTTAGTTACTTGGGAGACAAATTGTAGAAATTATGGGATATCTTTGTACCATCACCCTTAATCCATTGCTAAATCCCTCTTAATTCATCATTCCCTATTGAAGCTGGAGAAACTGATGCTTCTGTAGTTCAAATCCCCTTTATATTGTAGAGTGTACAAAGCACAGGATTTAAGCCTATAAATATTTTGTTAAAGAAATGATGTACAGAATGCTTGGCCTCCTGTCATCTGTAGAAAACTCTTGTATTATTTGCAAATGAACATGCTTGAGTGATCCAAACATGAAGCAGTGATGCAAGCATATATTGTATGGTCATTGCAACTGCAGTGTCCCAGGATCTGCAGTTAGGAATGGCATGTTTTTACATGCCGTTTAAACCCCTGCTAGGAATGGCATGTTTTTACAAAATTCTAGTGTCTTGTCTTTCTTTTCCTTGCGTATGTATTTCACAGATGATGAAGATAGATACCTACACGGGAAAGCAAGAAGGAAAAAAAAATAAAACTCAGTTTGTACAAAATATTACAGGAAGCATTGGGTTTGTGATCTGGAGAAATGGGAATTTTTCCCCATCATGTTACAAACACTGCTTCAAAACTCCTGTCCTCCTAGGAAATGAGGAATGAATGGATAAAAACATATCGTGAAATAGTTAATCCCCAGCTGTTAGAAGGCAAGCAGCTGTTGGTATCAGTAGAGTGTAGGCTTGACTTCTCAGCTTAGAATTTTTCACATCTTTATAAATACTATTTCTTTTTGGGTATTCCCTCATACAGCCTACACCCATGAGCTCAGGTGGAATCCAAGTTGAACGGCATGGCTGCTGTCTTCTCTGCCTTGTCTTGTTTATGGGATCCTGTGAGCATGGTGATAATCCTTGTGATAAGCAATGAACAGAGACTCCTAAAAACAGGGCAGAGCCTACTACAAATTATTTCCTTTCTTAAATTAAGAGTTGTGGGGAGAAGTGAATTCTAATTAAAAACTGATGAAAAGACTGAAGCAACTTTTAAAAAATAAAAAACCTCAACAAACAAGCCTTTGTCTGGTGAATACACAAAAACATCATTTCTTAAATGAATCCATGTGATGCACGGCCAGATTGAAATTTGGTTGGGTGATCACAAGCACTGTCAAAGAGGCTGATCTTTAGGAGGAATCTGGAGGAAGGAGATGTCTTGCCCTTGCTTATTTGTTCAGGAAGCCTTCAAAAGAAAGATGAGAGGTGCTGGAGAGAAGGAAAAATGATCCAAATCTGGAATCAGTGGTGAAGCTAAAAGCAATAGGGGAAGACTTGCAAGAGGGAGAGAGTCAAGTAAGAACACAAATCTCTCTAAATAGAAAAAGCCTCATGCCCTTGCTTATTTGTTCAGGAAGCCTTCAAAAGAAAGATGAGAGGTGCTGGAGAGAAGGAAAAATGATCCAAATCTGGAATCAGTGGTGAAGCTAAAAGCAATAGGGGAAGACTTGCAAGAGGGAGAGAGTCAAGTAAGAACACAAATCTCTCTAAATAGAAAAAGCCTCAAAATGGGAAGAGGCCCCAAAGTACAATAAAGCAAGTCAATAAATGGAGAACTTTAAAATAGAAGATGATGTAATCAGAATGAGAGAAGGGAGATTCTCCTGGCAGTTTTATTTCAAATAGGATGGATATGGGAAAGACTAGAGAGGGGGATGATCAGACCATGCTCATGATCAGAGAGGAAATAGCCAAATTTTAGAAATATTCTGGGAAACAGGGCAGCAAACCAAAGACCATGTAGGTGTGTGAGTAAGGGACCTGCAGTAGCTGTATTTCTCCTTGTGCCAAGGCAGACCTCATGCTGTGAGTGTTGTGTCTTCATTGCTGACAAAGGAGCGAGATGGAGTAGTGAGAGGAGATGGCAAAGTTCATATCACTGGTGGGGAACATGTTCCCAGCAAATTCCTAGGAGTTATGTCTTGGCTACACAGGATTGATGGTGGAGGAGAAGTGAAAAGGTGGGTTTGCAAGTGATCAGAACCACTGGAACTTTTATAGGCATTTCAATTGGATTAGAGAATGTAGGAATTCTATAGAATTCCTACATAGAATTCCTACGTAGAGAGAGACCATCTGGTCACTGGTCCTGGCTTGGAGACAGTGAAATGGGGGCTCAGGTTCTGGCGCTGCTGCAGGGCTCCTGCTTTATTACTCTGTATAGCTATGAATAAGTTCTCCTTTGGTGAAGAGATGATAATCTCCTTTGGTAATAATTCCCAGGTGTGCAGGAGTAAGTTTGTGCTTGCCATTAGAAAACTTCTGGCATGTTGCAGAAAAGTATGTACTGAAACCAGTTGTAATAAAGATCAGTTTAATGTGAATTAGATGATACAGACCTGGCTGCACTACTGCACATTTGGAATAAGGATAAGGATGTAGAAAAAAAATATGCAAAAGGCAAGAAAATATTAATAATTCCCATGCAAAATTGAGAGAAAAATGAAGATATTCAGTTAGTTTCAGATTCACAAAATAAAGCAGCAGTTTGTGCTACACTGGCTGCATTTTATTTTGTCCCTTTTTTGGTGCTTAAATTAATGCTGGGAAACTAATTCACGTGCTGAAACATCAGTTATGGTACAGAGCTCATGGTATATGTGTGTGGAGGTATTGTTCTGCTGTATTTTCAGTGTTTTGTTTATTTAACAAGCTAAAGTTAGAATCGACAGGACAAGACTAGAAAATAGTGACAATAGTTTGAAAACAGGAAATTTTGGCCTTGTGTGTATTCGGAACAGATGATCAGGATGATGGCCAGGAGAGTGGAAACTTCCACTGAGACTGTTTTTTCCTTATTTTGCTCAGTGAGAAAAGAGGGTGCTTCCTGGAAAACAAGTCTTAAGTATTTAAAGAAAGTCATAACATATTCAGTGTTTTCCTCATACCACATTTGTTTGTGTCCCAGCAATCTGTTTATACTTGTTAGTATCTAGTACTACTAAGAGTAGATATTTGGACTATTGTCAAATTATGGAATTGTAGATTCTGCTGTATAAAATCAAGACACTAAATATGCTTTTTTTTTTGGTTCTTTGTTTAATTGTTATGTCTTAGGTTTCAAAAAATAAAGGGCATAATTTTTAGGGAAGAGGATGTCTCTTGCCAGTTGGTGTTATGACAAGGGTCTCAGAAATAACTAGTAATTACATATTCTTCAGTTCCTGGTGCTCATGATATGGCCTTTAAAAAAGGAACCAGATTAAAAAAACCCACACAACCAACCAACCTTAAAAGGTTTTAAAAGATTTACAGAAAATGCTTTCCTTAAAACACCCCAAAATAAGAAATCTATATAGAAATCCATATGGAAATCTGCAAGTGTTAATTTCTTAGGGAAAACATTTGAAATTTTGCAGTTTCACCATGTTGGAGTTAGTCCTGCAAGTTGGAAGAGCAGCAAGTGGAAAAAGTAAAGTCCTGTACTCGAAGTATTGTTACCTAACGTGACCTCTTTCTGCTACTTCCCAGCAGTCCTTCCAAGTATGTGCCTTGTGGGATGGAGCTCATCAGTTATAGTTGTCACTGGTCTACGCTGACCACAAATAGGATTTAAAAAGAAGCACAGTGTGAAGGAGCACTTTTATTTTTGTTTCATTTGAGCTTCTACTGGGATGCAGAGCACAGGTCTAATGCACAAGTCAGTGAAGCTGTGCCATAGGTGTGTTTGTCTTCTGCAATAGCTGGAATACCTGGACAATGGAAATGTAGAGACAAAAAGGAGCAGAAATACTCAGCTGCTGTTTGGGATCCTTTTCTGGTTGTTTGTCAAAGACATGTACCAATTTCACTGTTATTTAACCTTTGCACTGAGAAAGAGAGGAATAGATTAAATAGATGGGAAAGAGAGGAAAGAGAGAGCTAAGTAGAAAGAGAGGAATAGATTAAATAGATGGGAGCAAAAAAGCATAAAGAAAATTAAATCTTGGACCCAGCAGACAATTGAAAAATGCTCAATAGTAGCTACAGGAATTAAATGTCCACAAGAGCATTACAAAGTCACCTCAGGTTGTGTCTTTTGCTGTTCCTTCTTCTCTCTGGTTCATGTTCTTCCTTCTGTCTTCTGTTTATTTCATAAGTTCTTTTGGAGTAAGGAAATGTCTTGTTGTGCATTTATGAAGCACCAGGTATTTTTTGGAGCCTTCTTTGAGCCCCTGGGCAAGTAATTTCATTCTGCCAGGTCTTCGTTGATGTCTCTGAGAAAGAAGGATGCCAAATTGTGCCCTTTTAAAGTACTTTGTGAGTACAGAGATGAAAACCTAAGCACAAATGTCCACACACTTGAGAGATGGGAAGGAAGGCCTAAGATTTATAATTTTATTCTTGGATTTACTGATCATACATGGAGAAAGATTTATTAGCAGTGTTACTGGGGTGGGGTGTAAGGAACTCTCTTCAACTTAGCCAGTTCTCAGGAGTTTTGAAAGGTTTTTTTGACTGGATGCTACCCAGAAGAAAAATGGCGGCAACTGTGCTAGAAGAGGAAAATCAGCTTTAAGCAGCCTTAGAATGGTGGGTAATAACAGTAGGAAACTACAGAAGGTGTTGGGGAAGATGAAATAGGAAAACCTTATAAATACGATTGCCTGGCAAAAGATTTGGAAAATACAGACATTGAGATGAGAACTAGATTTGAAATAACAAACCTTGACCACTGAATAACTAGAAAACAATAGTATAGCCAGGTTGAAAGCAATCCCCCTTTCTGATTAAACAATGCCCTTTACCTGCAGATAGGTCCAAAGGTCAAATGGAATGCTCTGTCTCGCCCCCAATGTATGGTTCATCCCACACCTGTGACCCTCCCCTGAAGTTACAGGTATCTGTGACCCCATTGGCCCAAGTCCTGTTCCAGCCCACCTTGAAGCCCCCTGATAAGGTGTGCCCGAGGGACCGGACGCTGTCTTGGATCTTCCCCTGGGACCCTCACCTGGAACACCCGCTCCCTCTCTCTCCCTCTCTCCCTGGGCCTGCCACGAGTTGTGCCTGGCAACTCCAAGCAGGGCCTTTCCCCCTTTTAATAAATCACATTTTCTAAGACCTGGCTTCAGAGATCTCTCATCCATCCAAACCGTCCTGGATCCCGCGCTCGCTACAAGAAGGATAACTGATCCGTTTATCAGTAAGCAGTCACTTGGCCATGTGAGAGCTAAATCTGTAAAAAACGGACCACAAAAAGCTTTCATTTAACATCTCTAAGCTTTTATTTTAACATGTCATGTAATCATTTTGGCCTCTTGAGAAACCACTTAAGGGGATCTAAATGGAAGGTTAAATCCTTTGAAAAATATAAATTAACTGCTCTTTCCTGCCCCTTCCTCCTTCCTTTCCCTTTCCATTTACATATGCACCCATACTTCCTACATCTTTGAACTACAGGCAGCAGCTAAATGAAGTACATCTCGAGTGTATATGAGGAGAGAGGAGGGGAAAATAATCCATAAATGTAAAGATTAAGGGATAGCTACAACCTCTTCAACAGGTACACCTCTTGTAAGTAGAATATATTGTAAATTCTGTGTACTGCATACAGTAGTATGCAATAGTTAAAAAAAAAAGGCCAAAAACTGACTAAACCCTAACATGGCTGCATGATGCTTTCTGTCAATTTCTGAGCTCCTTCATTCACATTGAAATCAGCAGTTTGCATATACTTTAATAAAAAAAAAACCTTAATCATAGAAATGTCTTGGTTTTACTTTGTAACCTACACAAAATGCTGTGCAAAAAATACAGAATTCCACTGTTCCTTTGATCATTTGATGCTCTGTGAGTGAGCAGCTTGTCACATTTCAGCTTCTCTCAAAAGCAACAAGCTCCTTTCTATAGTTATGATGGTCCCATAAAGCGATGGTCTCATGACAGAAGCAGGACAATGTTTGGCAGGTGTGGTGGTGTCCTGTGTTAGGCCAGCTGATGTGCTGTGCAGCCCAGAGGAGAAAACAAGTTGAGGCACACAAGGCCTTTCTTAGACTGAAGGGAAAGCAGCAAACCCTGTTTAACTGTGTTTTGTAATAATTTAAGAGCTTACACAGGCTTTTGGTGAACTTGAGAACCATGATTTTTGCCTTACAACACTTATAAAAGGAGCCATTTTTCTTCTGAATTAGGTATTTGCTCTGCAAGCAGTGTTTAGTGACTAAGAGCTAGTATATTTATAAAATGTATTATTAAACCATATTTCTATTAATAACTTATTTTATATATTTGAGTAAATCTTTAATTAAAAAAAATATTTGCTCAAATTTCTTCCCAGAATTAAATAACTACCAAATATTTAAATCGTATTCTGACTATTTTTTCAACTTCTCAAACTAAAAGCAGTTGACTTCTAGCACAGAAAACCAGTATTTGATAATGTATGGCTGATAATAACATCAATTATGTGACAGATAAATAATTGGTACCTTTAATTTTCCTGTGACATAAATTGGTTGTGAGTGATTATAAGAAATAGTTTGAGTGATTTTGAGAAATAGTTTGTAGCATGCACTTCAATAAAAGAAAACACAAAATTTTCAAACAAAAACGCCCAAATGGGTAAAAAAAAAAAAGATAAAACTTGCATAAGTACATATTTGCACGTGTACACTCTCTCTTTTAGAGATTGCTCTTTGGAAAGCTGTTGCTGAAAAAGCTCTTCCTTTTACATTTAACACAAATAGCACAATATTCTGTACTTCAGTGGGGCAGTGCACAGCTTTCTTTGCAGTGACAAATACTGAAATGTTAAAAATAGATCAAGCTTTAAGAATCCCAGATATTTTCAAATAACAAAGGATGATTTATTTGAGCTCATTTTGCACTCTGACGAAGTATAGAGGCGCTTTTGTGCTATGATTAGCAAGGGTGCTGATGTCATTTTGCTTGTCTAGCTTTAAGCTTTATTCTGCTGCTAAATTGTGCTTTGTACTGTAGTCCAGAGAACCTTTGTATCTGCCTTGTTAGTGTGTAGTTTATGGAATTGCTTTTGTTTTTGAATATAATCTGTGCCAGTTTCAGAGTGTGACTCACTGTTGGACTGAAATAAATGTTCGCATATGCACTGTGTGAAAACTTCAGAAATAGTAGCAGGTGCTAGCAGGCTAAATTCAATGTTTTAAATATTTAAGACGTGCTGTTTTGTAGCTTGAAGGATTGAAAGGAAATTCTTTTTAGCTTAATGTTTTTTCTCATTTTTAGTGTCCTATTTACTCATTAATGCTCAACAGAAATTGTCAGGATTGCTGGGAACCTTTCATTCCCTAACACAGTAAATAAATTTTTAGTAGAGGCATGCCTGGTTGATACAGAGTTGATGGAGTTTTTTTTGCATAGCGTTTTGTTGTTGCACGAACTGTGAGACAAAATGCATCATACTTCTCGATTGCTCTTGTTACTCTCCTATCTGTAGTCTCTTTCCTCCTGATTTCTGCTTTGAAAATTTCATCTGAGTGACTGAAGGCTGAGGTTAAAGATAAAGCAGTATCTGAAGCAGTTTGTAGCAGTTATCTGTGATCAGCCTTGCCTGGAGAGAGGCTCATCTACTGGAGTTTTGTGTTATCCCAGCATCTAAGTTGTCACTTGATTTGGAAGCAGGAAACAAACTCTGCTAATGTTTTTGGGTTGCTGTTAAATGCTGCTTATCCAGCTGTGCTGTGAGGATATACTCACATTTGAAATCTAAATTGAAGGGGTTTAATCTATTACATCTTCTACATTTTAACTGTTCACCAGTTAACCTTACTGCTACCATGGAAATAGTTGCTTGAGACTTTGACTTGATTCACAGTTTGCTTACAGTTCAGCATTTAAAAACAGATGCTGTTATTCAGAACTGCAATAAATATAATTGTTTTGTAAAGTATAGACAGTATCTTTAAATCAAAAAACTTTTAGAGGTTTGCTAGTTGGAGAATGGATCACAAGCCTCAATTAAGCTGTCTGTCCTTTTTCTCTTTCTCCTGTTTTCTGTATTATCTTTTCATAGTAGCTTTCTAAGCTTGATACCCCAAACACGCATGCACAGTGGTGGTTTTATGAGTCTTTGGGGCAAAGCCCACAGCACTTGTTCAGAGCAGGGAGATGGCAGTGCAGTCCTTGTCCCTTATGTCCCCCATGCCCCCCTTTCACTAGTTTGTTTGAAGGTAGCACCTACAAAAAATGAAATGAATGCACTCTTGTGCCTCACAAAAATGGCTCTGAATCTTTCCCTAATACACAGTAAGAAAGTCTTGTTTTCAGAGCTGCTATCCCAGTGTTTAAAGGACATCACACATCTTGATGCCTTCTGGGACCATCCTTTCTGATTCCATTCCTTTCTTTGGTTAGCACACAGCCAGGGCTGGCCAAAAGGAAAATGCCTTCACCCTCACCTGTCTTATTTATCCATTTCTTCTGCTGTTTTTTTTTGGTTTTTTTTTTTTTTTTTTTTTTTTTTTAAATCTTTCAAAGGACTTGCTGACAACCTTGTTTGAATATCCTAAAGAAGTTTAAAGTGGGGTGACTTGGGGCATGGTGTGAGTCTGTGGTGTAATGCACAATGTCTTGGCTACTGCACCGATTTACCTTGGTCTCCAACTTTGCTGAAAAGTATAAGAACAAATGGATGTCACAGGGGTGGCTCCCGACTGTGTCTGGGTTCTACTTTCAGATTTTTCAGTGTGAAAGCTGTGCAGCTCTCCTAGTGAGCAATGACAGCGTGTCTGGTTTCTTCTGCTGTGCCCATTATCCTGGCACTGTGTTATAAAAAGAAGCTACTAGCATAGTATTGCTGGTAGAGCTGAGGAACAAAAGTGCAGCCAAGTGGGGCAATAAAGATGCTGTTGGAAGCAGCAGGACAGCTGTATGCTGAGCTTGGTTGTGTGCTTTCAGTTAAGGTCTTTGGTGAGAATTATGGCAGGTGATGGAGGCCCATGGGATGAAAGGCAGCTAAGGATTCGTTAGAGAATACAACATTTTGCATTTGCTTTTCTCTTAGATCAGCTTCTTTCTGCAGCATCAAGAGGGCTGTTATAATAAGCACAGTGTCAGACTATCAAATTGATTTGTTTTGTATCTTCCCCAAAGACTGGGCTTATGTGGTAAAACTAGAACATTTGGTCATCTCTCTAACAGTTTCAAAAAATAATAATGTTGCTCTTTTTCTGTAGGAAGTACTAATGTAGAAATATGATGAGGTTCTGAGTGCAGAGTTCCCCTGGCATCGAGGTGCATGTACAGTGTCTGTTCCTTAAATGCAGGTCACGATCACTGAGTATCAGTGAAAAATTCAGTTAAAATGCATCAGCCTGAAACAACAGATATTGGAAACAAAACACCATGGAACACTTAAAACTGTATTTTATTTTGTCTTTCTCATGCTTTGGCAGCTTCCTTCAGAAGCCCTTTTTGTGTGCTTTTTTGCCCCTTTCCTGATCCCCACCCCACTTTTTTCTTTAGTGTATTCATGCTTTCTCATTTTGTAAACAGTGATTTAATTTATATATATGCACTTATTACAAACAAAGCCAAGATATAAAATTTAAAATACAAATTCACTAATCCTCAAGCCCACTGAGGTAAGAATACCTAAATAGTGTTAAATGTGGATATTTGGTGTGTAATCTCTTAGTATAATAACTGAACTACTTATTAGTACTTGGTTCAACCCCGGCTAGAATCACACATAAAAGGTCCTAAAGTGTGATTTCTTCCTTCTAATTTTTCTTCCTTTTCTCTCTCCCCAATTTCCAGGCATGGAAGAGAAGGTGGTTTGTGCTTCGGAGCGGCCGCTTAACAGGGGATCCAGATGTATTGGAATACTACAAAAATGACCATGCCAAGAAGCCTATCCGAATTATTGACTTAAATTTGTGTCAACAAGTGGATGCTGGATTAACGTTCAACAAAAAGGAGTTTGAAAACAGCTATATATTTGATATCAACACTATAGACCGAGTTTTCTATTTGGTAGCAGACAGCGAGGAGGAGATGAATAAGTGGGTTCGATGTATCTGTGATATCTGTGGGTTCAACCCTACAGATGAGGGTAAGTTCTGTTACTTTTTCTGAAAAAGTGCAGTGCCTATGTGTGAAGAACGTTTCAAAGATCAGATGACTATCTTTAGCTGGCATATGTTTTAAAACTTGTGTGTATTGGCGTCGAAACTTCCTTGTTATCCTCAAAAAAAGTAAGCAGAACAGAGGGAGATATTTAGAATTTGGTACAAATTAAGTGTGCCGTAGAACTTGGATGACGCTCTTCTGTTCTGCGTGATGTTAGATCTTGGGAGTGCAAGAAAAATCTTGAAGTACAATCATGTGCAGCAGTAGATCTTCATAATCATCAAAGGAGTCCCATTTGGTATAAAAACATATGGTTATACAAGCAGGAATAAGTGCAAAATGTCAGGTTTCTAATATTACCATTTCTTCCTCTGCTTTGAGACTCGGGGGAAAAGAAATCCACCCCCATCAGCTAAAACAAACAAAAAATAACCTGTAGCTTTGCACTATCCAACTCAAATCCTACCAAAATAGGAAGGTTGCTTGTAGGAAACTTGATGGTGTGTTTAATTCCTTGCAAATACCTCGTGGCCATTGCTTGTCCTGAATCCATTCTTTTTTATTTACTTATATTCCTGCATTCCTTTTGGAGATTAGTGGGTTACATGACTTGCTGTAGCTGGGTGCACAGTTCCAAGAAAAGATTAAATAGGAGTGGTAAGAAGGTTGTACATAAGGCATGCCTGACTGAAGGGGCTAGAATTAAATCCCTGCTTTTTGTAGGATTGTGGATTGAGGGAAGTGAAGGAGAAAAAGGGGCTTACATCACTTTGCTCCAGCCAAATCTTCAAAAGTGACTGGAAAATACTGTTGCGTTAGGAAGAAGGAGCCCTTTTCTTTCTCCTTATTGCAGTTTTGAACTACAACTTTGTTATGAAAACTTCATCTATGAATTGCCACTCTAATAGCAAATTCAGGGAAAGTTGCTTCTTTAGACGATTCCGGCATGTTTTTGTGGCATCCTGAGCACACCCAGGACCCGCAGCACGTCTCAGAGAGCAACTGCCATGGGATTCAGTGCTCAGCCTGCCAGGCATCCCTGCATTCCAGAGAGGTGTGGGCAGGGGGTAATGCACCAGTGCAGCTGCAGGCAGAAGTCCTTGGTTCTGGGAATACACTAGAAATCTGGGATCTAAGGAGGAAATGTGTTCACCTGGCAGCTCTTTGGCAGAGCACAAAGGAGCACGCGTCCATTGCACGGAAAAGAGAGGTGGGGTCCCCTCAAAACCATCAGACCTTTCCCCTGAGAGCTGGTGTATTGTTAGCCCTTAGTTTTCTGTCATTGAACTGAAGATGAAACCTGCTATGGATGTGGAGAGATGTAACTATGCCCTCACAAACTGAGTTTTTGCTTCAGACAATTGGATCAATAACTTCTCCCCATTGTACTCTCATTGCGTGTTTCATCTTTGGCATTTTAGCTTTGGCTGAATTATTCCAACACCTTTACTTCACATGCCTGAGAGTTGACAGTACTGTCTGTTTTATCAGTTTAGTGATGCCTTGCAATGCATTGAGGAAGAATTTAAAAAAAGGAAAATGGGAAAAGCAGTTGCTGAGTGTTTATTGCCAGGTTCTTCTTTTTCCAAGATGAATCTTCCTACCCCAAAAGAAGAGCAGGTCGTAAATGTACTTTCAAAAATCTGCATTCACCTGCAGCTTATTTTGGGAAGTTAAAGGACGGGTGAAGTTCAGATAGTAAAAACACACTATTATTTTAATCTGGAGCTAAACAAAAGGAGTATGTGGCATAACCAATCTTTCTATTACCGTTTGAAGCAGAAGATAGTTTTCTTTGAAGCTGGAAAAAATGTCTCTTGCAAGACTAATTAAGGGCTGTGTTGTGAGTGTCCTCTTTGGCATCCATTGCTCAGTCAAGAACTAGGAACACCACTGCCCTGTTGCTCCTTCTGGGGTTCATTTGGAAATCCAGGAACATAGCCTCCTTGAATTTATAAAGAAAAAATTTGCAAGACAGCAGTGGCTAGTGCTATTAGAAAACAATTAGGGAGTTGTTCTTTTGGTGTTGAGATGAATGAGGGAGAAAGAGTTGCTTGTAACTGTAGAGAGACCAGAAAAATAATGCTCAGAATAACTCTGAGCTGCTCCTTTCATACATAGCAAAGACTCAGCGATTCATGTAATGTAAACTTTGGTCTTTGTTTTATTTCATTAGAAATTCTTTTGAGTACTCATTTTTACCTAATGCTTTGTTTTGACCTTCCAACTGGAAACTGATTTATGCATGTGAAATCTCTACATTGTGGAGATCTGCAGTGTTACATTTGTATTTGGACAAAGTAGATAATTTATGTTCTTCAATCATATTTACAAGCATTGAGTGTTCACATTTCTGGTTGCATCATAGTCTAGTGTAATCTGTAATGATTGCATGACAATTACAATATATGCAATATTTGGCTTTTTATAGGGACTCTCTTTTAAGAAAGGTTTCTCAACGATTTAGTTATTTTAAAATTAACCAAGACAGAAACAGGAAGGAATTTTTATTTTAAATAAGGTAAATAATTCTTTTACTTTTAAAAATAAAATTCTGGGTAGTTTTTATGTTTTCTTCAGCTAATGCTTCTTGTTTTCAAATAGAAACTGTAAAACATTTCTTTCTATAGCATCTTTCTGTTTAAAACACATGTGCAAAGTTGGGGGGCGCCATGCATGAGCATTGGGTTTGGGTTTGCCATAGAGTTTCATACTGTGCTTTTAGCATTCATATTTTCTCTGTAAGGTCATGATATACTAGATCATCTAGAGATTAAAATGGAACTGTAAGGCAAAAATGTGTCACCAGTATTTCACTGTGAACTGTACTGAGAGACAGTCTGGAATGGAGAAGTTGAATGGACCTGATGGCTATTTTGTGCCTTCTGCTGTAGAGACGTCCTCTGAAATACTTTCAGCAGGATGAGGATAAAATGTTTAAAGAAAGGTCAAGATAGAGGAAATGGGTTTTTTTTAAGTGATTGATAAGAAGAAAGGTTGAAGGATTTTTTTTCCCTGAGAAGAAAATACTGAGGGAAGAACTGACTTTCAAAAAAAAAAAATAGTTGTGATAAGCAGGACATGGATCCATTGTTACCTGAAGAGAGAACTTGTTTTTTCTCTCAATGAGTGATGTAACGATTAAGAAAACCCTTTGAAGGATATCTAGGCACAGGCTGCAAAAGTCCTTCCCTAGAATTTAGTAGGCATCTGTGATGAATATTTTATATGTGATCCAGCTCCATGTTTCTGTAATTTAGTGAACTGTGTTCTTGACAAAGCAGGAAAAGGAGGAAGTTATCTTACTAAATGCAAACATGTCACTTGCATGTATTCATTTGAATAAATATAGCAGTAGCAAAATAAACCAGAAGAAATAACAAGGTAGAGAGGAAGAGGAAAAAAGAGAAGAACAAGACATTGAAATCTACAGTTACATTTACATAAATAATAAAATGTGGTGAAAAAAGTTTCTGTCATCTTAAGGACCATGCACTGGAAGGAGCTGCAGCTTGCTTTACACATAATGCTTTCAAAGTTTCTTTTTAGGCTGCTGCTATCTGGTGTATGCCTTCATACCTTTTTGCCTTTGGAACAATAAAATTTTATATTTGCTTTTTTAAAATGACGTTCTGATAATCCACGTGCTGCAGGTTGATCACGGCTTCGGTGCAATATCAGAGACTCCTTGTCTTTGATAAATAAATAGTGGGTATTGGAGGTATTTAGGGTGCCCTTCCTGCATGAAGGGTCTGCCTGTAAGAAATAAAAGTGCTCTTCTTGGACAGCTTTAACAAGTTCATGACAGGGCCTAGCACACATGGCAAAGCAAAATTGCCATCCCAATAGCATATGTTGAATATTCAACACCTTGGTCATTAAAGGATTCAAAAGTGAGGAGAAATAGCTGAGCTTCTAGATGAAGGAAGGGAGGCTCTGAAAGAGCATAAAGGGAAGTGCAAGGACAAAGTAATAAGTTTAAAAAAAAATTGCAACAAATTTGCACTATGGAGATGATGTTCTTAATGAAGAGTTGAGGCATTTTTGGATCTCTCAGATATGATTAGCTAGAAAGACTTGTTGCCTCAAAAGTGACGTGCCAGAAGGATGAGTGACTGATGACCTGGAGTGCAGTAAAAAATAACAAAAGAACCGAGTAAAACGTTAGGAGAGAAACTCTCAAGAGAAGTGTCATGGGTCTGTTGTCACAGAAGTGAGACAGTAGGTTTAGAAGGAATAGTGGCACAAAGGCATCTGTTTTTTGAAGACTTTTTTGGTTGCTTATTTACTTTGAGTAAGTAAAGTTGGGGGGATAATGGCCACTGAGACATACGAATATGATTTTTTTTTAATGGATGGAATTACTGGGAGGAAGGTGATGATAGACAGTGGAGAATGACATTAGAGCTTTCTAGTAAAATTGCATAGGAATAATCAAGGGTTTGATAGAAATGGTAGCTGGTGGCTTGAGCTGAGATGATCACTGCCTGTTATCCAAAGGAAAAAGAGAAGACAGCAGACAGGACTAAGATGTATTCTACTGTAGTAAAAGAACAGGTAGTTAAGTGAGATGATGATGATGAAGAACAGAGCACAAAATCTGCAGCAGTAGGTCTTCCCTTTCAAGATGTGAGGCAAAAATACATATATTTTAAAAATTATTTACTATTGGGGTATGATCAGAATCTTAATCTTGAGTGTCTGAGGTCATTATCTTAAGCTGACATCTGCATGTAACGGTTGTTCAAATGGAAGGTGATTCTGTTTTTCCTTGAGGAAAAAGAAACAGAATCTATTATGCCTAGGTAATTAACTTAATTTTCTCTTGTTCCTGCTGGACACTTCTTGTGCTGTTAACATTACTGCTGAGTCGCTGGGAGAAGGGTTGGAAAAGTGTTTTGCAGGTTGCTATCCCATGAGTCCTGAGGTGCTGAGAGGCAGCACATGGAATGATGGAAGCCTCTCTGGAACACAAAGATACCTACAGTCCAGGCACCGAGCTGGAGCCCCAGGAGGGGGGAGGCCCCATGTGGTCAAAGCAGCATGCTCTGCCATGGAAAGCTCTGGGCCTTTTTGGTGAAGAAAAATTCCCAAGCTTTTTAGTGTGGTGGGCTGCACTATTTTTCTTCATGAGTACCTACAGAAGTTAGTCTACAACACAACGCCTTGATTATTTTTCCTGTGTCACCCAGCCCATGTGCCATCTGAAGATGGGGAGAACAGGCTACAGATGTTTCCTTATTTCTCCTTTTAAATGAATAGTCTTCAAAACAAAATTTCAGGTGGAGAGGGGGTGTCAATTCCAAGTGCAAATGCTTTTGGTATTTTTAAATTTAAAATGGGTAATGAAAACTGCAGCTTAAAATTACACATGAATTGCAGATAGCAAGAACTAAATTTTAGATGTTAGCTCTGAAAGATGAAAACTTCAGCATGTGATGGAACCTGGAACAGTTGATTGTGTTTCTGGTTCAGATGCAGGAGGCTGGGTTCTCCTGGACATAATGTGTGAATCTGAATTCTTCACCCCTAAATAGGGTATCATGTTTATCTTCAGGAGGAGAGAGATACTGTGAGATTACATTAAACTAAGAAAAGAAACCTATGAAATGCATAGGAAGTTTTTATTACAGCATTTTAAAGGACTTTCTCTAGCTGTAGCAGAAAGGTTCAGTATGGAGCTTTACTGCATAGATTTCATACTGATGCCAAGCTGATCACTTAATACCAGATCCCAAATCCATGCTCATGTGTCTGTGTCCTTTCTGGGCTGGATCTGGCTCTCATCTATTGAGTTAATGTGTGAACAGTGCAAGTGCCCACCAGCATACATGTGCTTGTGCTCTGTGTGCGCACATGTAGTCCTTTGATTCCAGGATCTCTGAAACAAAGTTCTTTTAAGGCTTCAGGTGTAGTTATGAAGTGTTTATTTGGTGTTTTTTTTAAATTATGGCTCTTACTATTGTGTCTGAATTTTTGGGCAAGGTTATTGCTCTGATATTTTGTTGGCCACTGGTTATTTTAATAACACATGCATTGTAGTAAGTGGATGGAACGAAACATCTCAGAAGAATAGAAGAATCATGCCATTGCACATCTGTTGCTGATTCACTGTTGCAATGGAAAAATCCCATTTCTGTTTTCATATTTCTACCTACAATGTGCAAAGAATGCATTTTCTTACTTTGATTGCAATTTTGACATTTAAAGAAATGCGTGCTGTAATGAGGCCTCTGTGTTTTGTTCATTATGAGAACATTTCAAGTTTTTGCATAATTAGAATATTAAGAGACTGTACATCATAGTGTAGAAAACAATCTAATTTTTGCTTTCATTAAAAAACAAACAAACACAAAAATATAAATGCAATCCTAAATAGAAACTCCCACACTCAGATTTTCTAGGTTGTACACAAAGCACAGATATGTAGGAACTTGTGGAATAAAGTAGCTTTATATATTTAAGAAGGAAGAAAGTGAAGCCTTTTGTTACTCTTGTTCAGAGAATGCTCTTTTTACCTCATAAATTTTACAAGATACAAAAGTAGTTATGAAGAAAAAAGTATAAATTCTAGTGAAAATGAAGCCTATAACTACTCATAAGAAGCCAACTGAGAAAAGATAAAACTCTTGCCCTGTTTTGAGAAAACGGATTGTTCTAGCTGGTACTGAATGCAGGAATTATTAAAACAAAATAGGATTCTTGTTAGACTCATTTGCATGTTAAATTTTCTGGCTGTTTTTCCAGCTCCCAGTTATTTCAAAGCAGTCTGAGTGTCTGAGCTCTGGGAACAAACCAAATTACTTACAATGCTCTTTGGTGTGCAGATGACCCCTTCCCTAAAAATCTCCTAGTCCAAAGTGGAGCAAGTTGGTGATTGTACTCTTTGAAATCATAAATGTCTCCTGGGAGAGCAACTTTCCTTCATATCAGCTTCAGGAGTACTTGGCTGAAGAGAATATTTGAGAGGGTGCAGATAGGCAAAGAGCCTTCATTTGCTCAGTGATGAAAGATATCTTTTAACATTACTTCTTCCCCTGTAGTCAAATTTGAAATGGCATCAATGCATAAAGCAGATCTGAAGTGCTTTAGACCAAATTCAGTAGATCTTTCAATCTGGCATTAGCCCACATTATTTAACACATACAAAATGCCTGTATGAGGATGGATTTCAGATCAGAAAGTTGGTATTTTAGTAGTTAGTGCTCTATATGCTGAAAAAAACAAACCAAACAAGCCTCAACCAAACCACACGAACACCAATCTTAAACAAACCCCACACGATCTGTGGGAGGATCAGGGATTTTATCAAGTATTATCTGTGTCAAAATAAATGAGACAACTCATCAGAAGGAAAGTGTCCCTAACAATCCATTAACATTAATGGGCTCCAAATCCTTGGTCAGAGAACAGATCATACAGCTTCCAGACAGCTGGACAGTGTCACCTTGAATATTCAGTAACAATTGAAGGGGAAAGGTTAGGAAAGGAACAGAATGAATCACTGTTATGTCTTTATAAATCAGTGTGTTCCAGACTTTTTTTTTGGTGCTTTGTGTGCAATAGTTAGTTTCTCTTCTCAGGAAAGAAAAAGTATCAGAGCTAGGAAAAGTGAGGGTAAAGGGAAGCCAGATGTGCAATGAAATGGCTTCTGCAGCAGGAAAAACTAAGCAGTACCAACTCAGTAAAAACTACAACAAAGTTGTGTAAAGTTGGGAATGGGAATTATGAACAGGAGGCAATTGTTCACAGTTTCTTTGAAGATGGGAACGGAAATATATCAAGTGAAGCTATCAGGCAGCAGGTTTAAAAGGAAGTGGGTTTTCAATTTGTGTGTAATAAGGTGTGGACCTCACTGCCACAGGATGGTCGTAAAGGTCAAAAATATAAAGGCACTCAAAGAAATAGGAGAAATTCAGAGAATAGTGTGTCAGAGGGTAGGTCAGCAGAGGCTGTGGAAGCAGCCTCTGTCTTGGGATGCCCCAGAAGTTGGAGCAGTACATCAGACTTTGTGGCTACATTGTCCCTCTTTCAAAATTCTTGATTTTATTTTTCCCTGGAAAGTTACCCTTGAGTTTTGCTACTCTTTCTGGGAATGCTAGTGAACCCATCTTCCCTGGAAGCCCCAAGGATATCCTGTTTGATTTCTTTTTTTTTTCACTCTTGTGAACTTGGCATCGAGTAGGTCCAATGACATGAAGGTTTTGCATCGCCAGGCCCAGGAATGGGGTGGGCACTGTGGCAGAGGGAAGCTCTTGAGAAACTCATCTCTAAGTGTGGTCAAAAGATGATGTATTTGGCGGGAAACTTTTTTTCCCCACTCTTACAGGGGCATACATCTACTTGTATTCTTCAGTTCTGTGGGGGACAGGACAGAGAGCTGCTTGTCCTTTCTCCCACTGCCACTTTTCCAGAAAGTACAAAAAGTACATTCCTGGTAGGTGCATTTAGGCACTTCTCTGTTCTTGCTGTTGAACTTCTGCATTAGGGGAATCAAGAAGCATTAGTAGGTGCCTCAAAGAGGCTCCTTCAAGCTCTTGAATTTCCTAAATGATAGAAAATTGTTCTTGTTTTATATTTAAGCATGTAGAAAATAAACTACTTTTTTAGTAGCTTTTGCATCCAAGTACTGTTGTATTTGAAAGGAAAAAAGAAGTTACTCTAGAATACAAATAAATCAGAAGTGCATAGGAATTATAAAGACAAGGGTATTTAAGTCAACATTGGCTATTTTAAAAACAGTTTTCAGGTAACAATTAATGTAATTAATTTTACCTTTTTCCCCCCATTTTTCTAAGCTGTAGGACATGGTTTAGGAATATGTGTTTCAAGAAATGTAATGTATAAAGATTTTATGAATTATAAACATCTCTATACTATTATTTATCTGATCTGGCGGCATCAATTTATTTTTATGTGTGATCCCTCAATACAGTCTGTTTCTTTCCTTTCTTCTGCTGACTAGTTTGATGAATAGGTCAGCCACAACCCTTCATAATAACTTTTTTTAGTCTGTCCTCTATCCTACCTTTTCAGGTAGGTTGAGTTGAGGAATTTTCATACACCTAGACTTCTTTCAACCACATGGGTGTGGTGGGATTTAATTTCTGAGCCTGTTTAGGTGCTTTGGGAGTTCAAAGCAAGTGCTGCTATTTCTATTTCCATGTCTAAATCACTTAAACCTGGTGTACACAGAACTGGAAGCAGGAGGGCTGTGTTCTGGGCTGCTCATCTGTTTTTTCCTAGGATAGTGCTGAGAAGCAGAAGCTGAATAAAGCTACTTTGTAGTACATAGCTGGCCTGTAAGGCTGACAGGAGCAGGAGCATTGGATAATAATATGTTCATTTCAACAATGCTAATAATTAGCATCTATTCTTGGGATGTGCAAATTGGAATGTACAATGAGTTGCAAGTGAGCCTTGATAATTGGGAAATAGTTTGCTTAATTATGCTGTTCTTAGTCAATGTGTCATTAAAACAATGAAAAAGCCAAATGATTGTTTAATGTTTGATGATGTCGATATTTTCTAGTCTCCCAGATAATTTATTAGTCTGGATATTTGTATTTTGGAAGGAAAAAAGAAGTTACTTTAGAATATATGTGGACAGGAAGTAGATAAGTATTATAAAGATAAGGCTATTTAAAAAAAGAAGAAAACCACACTGTAACACCTCTTCTTCCCCCACCCCAAAAGAAATCCACACTGAGCCAAAACAAAACAAGGAAAGGAAACCAAAACCAAACTGAACCACAACTGCTTCATTTATTGCACAACAATAAAAAATTGGGGTATGTAATCAGGGGGCTTAATGGAACATGTTACTTGTTGTACCTTTGCATTATTTTTGTAGTTGAAAAGAATCTTCCATTGCCAAAGCAGCAGTTTTCCTGTTGATTTTCAGTTATTGAGGGTGGCCAGGTCTTGCCTGGTGACTAATCTCAAATGTTAAAGTGACACTGATCAAAAAGGAATGAATACTTGCAAGTGCTGACTCAGGTTGCCATGTTCAAGTAATAACTTACGGACTTTTGCCTGCTCTTGATTAACAGAATAGATTTGTGTTTTTAGCTGTATTACCACAGCTGTCAACATCTTTGTTCTTTCTGTGGCCAGAAAGCAGGTTAAATAAGTCTTTAAATAAGGCAGAACCTCTGTTTTGAAGGCTTACTTAAGAAATTGATTGCAGTTTGAAAAGATAAACATTGATATATAAATGTAAATACACTGAAACAAACATTAACATCCAGATGTTCTTATGTCCAGTTTCACAAATTTGAACTAAAACCTGAGATTTTTTCCATCCTCTGTTAAGAATTTTCTCATTGTTGAAGAACTATTTCTTCACTGTATAAAGAAGTCTTTGCTTCTGTGTTTGCAGATACTGTGAAGCCACCAGTTAGTTCTTTACAACCATCTGCTGAGTTACCCTTGCCCATCAACACTTCACTGCCTTCCACTCAAGCAGAATCCTCTCTTCCTTCTCCTTATCGGCTTATTAACGTCCCCCCTCTGGAGTCTTCCTCTGGTCAAGAAGATCCTCAAGACTACTTACTGCTAATAAACTGTCAAAGTAAAAAACCTGAACCTATGAGGTAAGTGACTTTTGTTTCTTCATAACACTTCTTTGTATTACAGGCCAGGAATGTTTGTGCTGAATGCAGTTTTTTATTGCCAAGACATTTGGAAATTTTGATGCACGTATCTACACGGGAAAGCTGCCTGTAACTTTTCCTTCTTTTCGTTCCATGCATTAAACCTTTTGCTGCAATAGTAAGTTATTTGATCAGTGTTATATTGCATTCTTCAAAAGCGTTGACAGCAATTGCCAACATGAAGTATCACAGTGATGCGGCAATCCAAACATTCCATTGGAGCTTGGAGTGATGCATGGCACAAAGTACCCTTTCTTTAGCCATGGTCTGGTGTGTTTAGTCCAGTTTAGTACTAGAAAAAGCTGGAGGAATTTAGCCTTTCTCCCTCCTGGCATTTGGTTCCCCAGTTTTGCCAGTTAAAGCTTTCATGGAAGGGATTTAGATAACATGCTGATTTTATTATGACCTGTCAGGTTATCACATCACTGAGTACAGTGATCTTTGGTGGCATTTGTTTACTATTACTAGCATGGTTTAGACTCTCAAACAAGAAGAAAACCCAATTATTTTATGATAACTAAGAATGCAGAGGCTGAAACCACTCAGTTTCCATATCCTGAATTTCAGCTTTTTCCAAATAACAGATACTTAAAATGAAACTCAAATAAGCTTTATTTTTTACTGAATAAATAGTGCCTACACACTCAGTTCTCTAGAGAAGTGTGCAGTAGGAAATTTGAAGGAAAATTTTAGAACTTCTACAGAATTAAATCTCTATTTATCTCTCCAGCTGCTACTTCTAACTTAAATAAATCCACAGCACCTCCTGTATAGGAGGATATTATATTCATAGTAGCTACCTGGGAAATATCACTGTGGTTTGCCAGAATGGATCATGGTGGCCTTTCCTAGAGCAGGCTGCCCAGGGACATACTGGAGTCTCTATCCCTTTAAAAAAACTATTTTAGAGAACCAAAAATGAACTTGACTAGACAAGCTCCTGAACAGCCTCACCTGATTTTCAAGGGTTTGCTTAGAGGTATTAGAAAAGCTGAGCAGATAATGTCCAGAGGTCCCTTCCGACCTTGAACATTCTGTAGGAGAACCTTATGAATCCCTCTTGTAAGCTTCTTTTCTGCGGTAATTTCAAATAAAATTTGCTGGGATATTTGCAGAAAACTTAACAAAACATCATATTATTTTTGTGATTACAGACAAGTACATGGAAGATTGAGGAAAGCTTCTTTTGAGAGTGTTTTCATGACTATTTCACATGCATCCTTAGGGCCATTCCTTCTAGTGGCAGTGCCTTCTGCATCAGCACCTTGATGCTGTGCCAGTTTTACCTGTGCCATGTGCTGTGCACTCTCTTGGCATTTTTGTCTTGCTCTGTTGTGCCTGAGGAGTTTCCTGCTCCATTTACTGATGATTATGTGGTAGAAAAGTATCCACCCTTTATAGTCTTCCTTACAAAACAAGGGAATGAGCCTACAGTTCCCCCAGAGTATGGAATGTGCAGGTTACAGGCAGCATGAAATGTCCCAGAACCTCCTGCAGGGGAAGGGGAAACCCAGTGTTGAAGGTTTCAGTGTTTAGTGATGTTTAGAAGCTGATTGTGCAGAAGGGGAATGTCAGTTTTTCTGCCAAAAGCTTTTAAGTTTGGTATCACTTCCAGAACAGCTTGGCAGAGGAATTGACTTGGATTTCAGCAACCCTGGCCTATCAGAAATGTGTCTGAGTGCCTCTTTGCTTCTGAGAGGGACAGGCTCAAAGCAGAGTTTTACCACCACAACATGAAGGTGTTTTTAGGAATTATGAAGGTTGGGATGTGTAATTGACTTTCTGACCTGACTTCCACAGTTATGTGATGTGTGGGTTAAGTAAAGGCTGAGGAGACCATAGAAAGGGCCACAAAATGTGGCAAAGTAGAGAGTCCACGATTAGCCTGCAAAATTTCTCAAGGATGTCACTGGTGACACAGGGGAGAAGGTACTGGGGAAGGCAAAAGGTCCAGTGGCAATAAAATGCCTAGTAAACTGAAAGAACGGAACAAAATCTTTGGGAGTGTAGAGATTGTTTAAATAAATGATGGCTTTGTAGGAATATCTGAAGACATCGACATCATGATCACTTGGATATTACATGAGCTTAACTTATTTTCTGTAACTCAATAGCTGTGTCTTTTCATTAAAAAGGCTGTGATAATGAAAATCCAGAATAACAGTTGTGCTGGACTTTTAGTTCCACCTAAAAGTACTGCCTATGTTTTATGTCTGGTAAAGTAGGTAAACTGCTGGATTTGAGACAGAGTATAGAGCATATCGACATTTTCCTATGGAATGAGAGCTTTGTGTATCTCGGTAGCGCATTACTGTGATTAGTAAGAGTGCACTCTACCCCAATCCGTATCCTTACAGGCAAAGAAAAAAAAATTAAATGGCACCATCATTTTCCTATTTTCCAGGCTTGGAACAATTTATCTGTGTATTTCATACAGACTTAGTGTAAAGTGCAAGGCTTAATAGCTGTAATTAAACAGGCAGGTACTGTTAGTTAAATGTTTTCCCTTTAGACTTAAAAATTACCAATATGCAGAAGGCACATTTTCTGTTCTGATTCTGCATGTTACTTTACAGGTAATCTGGGAACCACTGAACTTTATTTCAAGGCTTTGAGGTTCTTTTCTGGATGAGATGGGTCAATGTGAAACATAGATGTATCTGAGTCACCTCTTTGGGATTTTTGAGAATTCTAGAAAAGAATTATTAAATGTTCCATTACAGTGTCATAGACTGCACCACATGCTGTTGTGAGAATGTCTTGTATGCAGCAATTGCAGCTGTAACTGTCACATGCAGTATGTTTTCTAAAATAGTTTCATACTCTGATCACTGCTGACTTAAGAAAGAGCAATGTTTCACTACAGCATTTAGGGAGATTTTAAGGTTGTATTTGGATCCTAGATAAGAAAATGCAGCCGAACACTGCTTCCAAATCCCTTATTGTTTTGGCTCATTCGATAGGTGCATCGAAATACTAAATACTGTCTTCCTCATCTTTCCTATTGTGTATGAACCAGCCAAGGATCACCTTTTCTCTCAGAAGAAGGGCAGGAATACCTGCTATTAGAAGACTTTGAAAGTAAAAAGATTCCACTGCAGTGAGTGAACAGTAGCCATTCTTGGAACACGTGTGAGAAATTAATCACAGAGCCATTAACTTGCCTGAAGATATTGTTTGTTTGAGATTCATCTTGCATGGTGTTTTGTGAGTTTTAACAGAAAAACTATATAACTTTTGCTTCCATTTTCTGAAAAGAGGTCTGGATGTTATTTATTTTTACGTCTATCCTGTTTTTTCTATGCTTGCTGTTGCTGTCCCAGCTTGCTGGCACACAAGACCAGTTTTGTTGCCATTTTGGTTATAATACTCTGTTTAATCAGTTGTATTGATTCCTGTAGATGGGAAAATAATCAGCTGAAAAAAATGAGTGGTTGAGCCAGCCCAAATACTTTATTTGCAAAAATGAGGTGATTACCCCTCAGACTAAAATGCTTGATAAACCTTTTTCCTGTGCTTCTGTCAACAAGTGGTTTTTAGTACGTGGAGGCTGGCTTTTTACTGGGCTTCCCTTGCTTCACTGCCCCTTCACCTTCTCTCTGTGCATATTAATGCCCAGTCCTTGTAGATTAACAGGCTGGACAGTTTGCTTTTCTTGATATGTGGAAGGAAATGGCCAGTCCTAGCACTGAGTAAGGGGTAGTTTAGCCACTTACCATAATTTGCACATATGTGATGCACACATGTGGTAACACTGAATTCATATCATAGTCATCCTCTGCTAATAAAGTGAGGAGTTATCTTTGTGTTACATCCAGCTTTGCCATTATTTTAAATGGAGGTGTAAAAACCCTTCAATATTTATCATAATAACCGTTTGCTAATGGAATATTTAAGCCAGTTCATTTTTTGTACTAAAGGGAAAAAATATAATTCCTGAAGTACAGAAATCATTAAAAAAAACCAAAAAAACCCACAGGAGTACAGTCTGATCCTGTCAACTATGCAACTATGCACTGTACATTTTCAGAATTATATATGTTGTTCTTATTGTGATCAGTGGTTAATGCTGACTTTTAAAAATAGTTAAAATTCTGAGGCTGAATTCTCTGGCTTCATTTTGGCATAAACTGCTTTCTTTGTTTCACAGTGTCTTCAAACTTTCAGTTGTGCAAAATCAGATTGCTTACAACCCATTCATATTTTGAAAACTATATCAGTAGACTAAGATGTTGATTCCAAAAGGTTACTTTTAAAATTGTGAATTAAATCAGAAATGCCCTCTTGTAATAAGAAATGTAAGCTGTTGCCATCAGCTAAGCAAACGACAGACCTGGCTGCCTCATGTATCATGGTTTTTGAAAGCCTTCTGCTTGCACAAATGCTTGTAGTCAAGAAAGAAGAAGCATCATTCACTTAGACCCAGAAAAACCCCTATATTTAAAAAGGATAGCATTTGTTTCTTGCATTTAATGGGTAATCCTTAGGCTCTGGCATTGTAAATATGCTGTTGTTTCTTTCTGAGCTTTGGTTATATATTCCTGCATGTTTTTGTAAGATAAATGTAGTGTTTATGTTTTACTCCTGTAGTTTTAGATATTTTTTTGCCCTTTGAAGTATATCCTATTTAACTGGAACTAATAACTTTGGTTCTGTAATTGATTTCCAGTGTCCAACTTCTGTAGACTGCCCACTTTATTTTTATAATATAAAAATTAGAGATCCCAATTCTTGCCATATTTGAAAAATGCTTGACTTTTTCTGGGATTTTGGTCTAAATGGATGTCATAGAACTAGGAGAGTACATCTAGAAAGTGAGGAACTCCTGAATAAATCCTTTGAATAAAGAGGAAGGGCTGCAGCAGGGGCTGAGCTCAGTGTTCACAATCTATTATGCACTCTGTAAACTTATGTGCTTCCTTCAGTCCTATGTGCTCTATATTTTGCAAGTGTTTTAAAGTTCTAGTGGTTCATGCATGAAATTTTAAAGTTCTGAGGCAAAGAGCTCTGAGGCAACTGTTAAGAAACAAGAGAAATATATATTCATGATCTGCATCATGAGGAATGTAGGAAGTTTTATGTCCTTGGTTATGTGAAGAACAAATAATGAGAAAACTATCTTCTTTTGGGGGGGGGGTCAATTAAACCAAATGCAGATTAAAGTTGAGAGTTACCTAGAAACCAGTTCTGACCAGTGACAGAACTGAAATCTATGTTTAAGATAGTAACCAGAGCAAAATTACTCTACTTTTTCTAATGGAAAAAGTGCTAAAACTATAAGAATAAGCTGATAGGAAAAGGTGATGAAATCGAAATGAGAACTATCATAAGCCTTGTGTCCTGATGGAAGATTGTATCTTTGCTGTTAAACAGAAAAAAAAGCAGTTGGTGAGGTGAATGACATTTCTCTTGAGTGCAGATATCCATTCCAAGCTGATCATGTTGATTCCCCTGGTAGCTGGCAGAGAGGCATTTCGGGGATGATTCATCAGGTTTAGATGGATATCTACGAAGAACAGATTGTGTTTCACACAGTCTCCATTCCTCTGATGACTGCAGAGGGAACCTAAATTAATAGCTTAACTGGATTCCTTTTTCCTCAGGTTGCCAGAACCCTGGGAGATAAATCCAGCTGACCCTTAAGAAAGTTTTTACAAACTTACTGACAAATGAATTATGAATAATAATTATTGGTTGTGATCGCTTTGAGGTGCAGAGCCTGTTAAATAAGGAGGAAAATGCTTCTTGTGATAGTGGGTATACTTTATGTATTTTATTCCTCAAAACTTTTGGAACTGTGTGGTCCAATTGCTTAATAGAGCTAAGAGTTGTATTGCAGGTATTCATTGATACACATGCATGCTGAAATATTTACATATGCATGTATAAATTAACACAATGGTATGATATTGAGGTAATGAAAACAGGAAATATGGTATGTTTGATCAAAAAGTGTATGGACTTCCTTAACTACACCACTAATATCTCTGGTGTTAGTATTTTGCCACTGTTTTGACTTTCATTTAAGCAAGGAGCCAGACTGATAACAGAATTTCTCTGCCTGGAGCACAGTAAACCTGTGAGAGGTTTAGAAAGGAAATCAATTTATTGTAATGTGGTTACTTTCCATGTAAGTTTACTGGTAGTGGTTAGTACTAGTACTAATGAGTGCTGTTCTCAAAGAAGAATTTCTTAAGAAATCAAAAGTAAACTGCTTTGCAGCTTTATCTAACAACACCACCTTCATTTGCATTCAAGACAAAAGCTCTCTGTTGTACATGCAACCTATGGATTTTTTTCCCCTCAAAGAACATACTATTTTCCTTCTATTTATGATTTTATCTCTTATTTCTCTTTTCCTTACATATTTCAAATGGGTTTTATATGATCAGTATAACTTCAGTCATGCATTTAGGGGGGTTACAAGAAGACATATTTTTTCTCCTAACATTTTTTTCATAATGATTAGAATGAGCAAGTACTCTAAGTCCAAGAATTGAGCATCTTATTTTTACCTTTAACAGTGCCAATAAAGTATTGCTAGTTTGCAGCATGGGTTAAAAAAATTATTAAAAAACCTCCAGCCCCTAAACTTGGCTTCAAACTGGCATCCTGAAAATCACTTGCTTTATGAAACATCAACCTGTTGTGAAACTATTGGTAAAGCTCCACAGTTGTGCTATATATTTCACATGCATGAATTTGTATGAATGTATTAACTTAAGATGCCTAGGTATTCCCGTTTGTTTAATAATTGAGTTCCTGCATCTCATTTTAAAAAAATGAAAATAAAAAAAATTGGAAGACACTGGTAGACTTTTCAGTTGGTTACATGATAAGCATTGTGTTTATGGTTTGCAATGTTTGTTTTTCTCTGTGTGTTCATCAACGTTCTAATCTCACAATCTCACATGTAGATCTCATGCTGACTCTGCAAAATCCAGCTCTTCAGAAACGGACTGCAACGATAACCTGCCCTCCCACAAAAACCCTGCCACATCAGGGAGCAAGCATGCTGTGAACGGCTTCTTCCCGCAGCAGGGCGTCTATGATTCCCCACCTTCCCGCTCTGTGCTGACATTGGCGGACTCCAGCCTCTACAACCTGCCTAGGAGTTACTCCCAGGATGTTTTGCCCAAGGCAGCGTCTCCATCGGGAACTGATGCCGAAGGAGAGCAACATGTTTTCAATACCCTGTCAGCAACGTCATTAGATGCACAGATGAGGCACATCTCCATTAGCTATGACATTCCCCCCACACCTGGAGGTACTTATCAGATCCCACGAACTTTCCCAGAGGGAACATTGCCTCAGACTTCAAAACTGGAGACTATTCCAGACATCCCTCCACCTCGGCCACCCAAACCTCACCAGGCAGCGGATCGATCTCCTGTGGAAACCTGTAGCATCAGTCGCACTGCTTCAGACACTGACAGCAGTTACTGTATTCCTACTGCAGGAGTGCCGCCCTCGCGCAGTAACACCATTTCAACGGGAGATCTGAATGTCTTCCGGAAAGGTGATTATTCCCTGTGTTATCCGGCAGATTTTTTGTCTTGAGTTATGTGATCTGAATGATACAAATGGGCTGAATAACGTGAGAGGCATTTCTAGCCCATAGGAGCAAGTGTGTTTAGCCCCTTACAAAGTGGTCCGTATTCACTATGTTTAAAATATATTAGAAAGAGGAACAGAGATTTTTAAAGGAAACCATCAAAACAGCAAAGCACAGAACACCCATAAGGGATGTATATTGCAGTGTGGCATTCAGCCTTGGCTAAAAATATTTGAAGAGCTAGACTTATTTATTTGGTAATAAGCTCATATAACTGAATGCAATACTACCATTATCAGTCTTTCAGAATTACCAAAGTGAGCTTAGTGAAGTGTAGTGCAATCTACAGAAGCTGAAATTGTTTCATGAAGATAAGTGGGATATGGTGCATACCCAGCGCTTTGAGATCAACCCTGATTTGATGATCATAGCCACCAGCCTTTCTTTCTGTCCATGTGATAGTTATGCTTACTGCAGTCTTTTAGTAAAATTAAAGTTGTTCCTTGCGGGCGCCTAAATGTTGGTACTCCAGATGTGCTGTCATGTGTATTGTCTTGTTAACCACTCTTGGGCTAAGGGTTTCACTCCCTTTCAGATTTCTGAAGCAGGTGGGTATTACAGTGTTGTTTTGAAAGTGAAATTTTTTATTGGTTTAAGTCAATATTTATGTTACGGATTATTTTGAAGAATTGTTTGAAATGAGGGATGAATATAAGGCTTTTAGAGGAGGCAGTATACAGAATGGATGGGATCATACAGATGCTCAGATACTATTGTCATTCATTTTGTAGACTGAGCATAAAAATATTGGTGATTGGTGTTTTAAAATTACAAATGAACACTATGAAAGATCCTTGTTTGCTCTGCTTATTTTCTCTCATGTAGTATTTTCTCCCATGCAAAACCACCACTCATTTTGCTAAGTTTATAGCTGAGTATTCCTGTACTGAATATGAGATTGTCTGCCTCAAGAAAATCAGTCTTTCTGAAAACATTGTTTAAATTTGGTACTTAAGAGCAGAATTGTTTCTCTTTCCTCTGTGGTGAAAATCTTAAAAAACTTCAAAGGTTTTTTTCAGGGCAAGGTGGGGATAAACCCCAGAGTTTGCCCAGTTTCTGTGCTGGCATCATGAGGAGGAGCATCCCTGCCACAGGGCAAGGCAACTTGCTGCATGCTTGGGTGAGCAGCACCTGGGAGCCAGGAGTCTCACTAAGACCCCTGTCCAGCAAAGAACCAGCCACAGAGCTGAGGACCTGCTTAGTGGGGACTGCCAAGAGCCAGGACTCTGAAAAGGGAGAGATCTTTTGTTTTGCAGCAGTCCACTCCAACTGAAAGCTACTGGAGACCACACTGGGAAGCTGAGAGAAGGGGTTCACCTGTTCCTGCAACAGGTGGGATCCTGTTGAATCAGCACTTTCCAAGCAAAGGGAATCAGTCAGAAAACCTTTCTCCAGACGTTAAACTACACCTGTTGTTTGTTTGTTTTAGAATAGGTTGTTCATGAGAGCCCAGATTCTCACTCATTACACTAAGTTCGTACACATGCTCAATTGAAAGATAGACTCTGCTGCTTCTTTAAAAGCAAAAATTGATTTCTCTTCTCTTGCCATGAAAAAATGCCACTGTGAGTGCTTCAAGTTGTGACTGATGAGTGCTAAGGTTGTTTGTGAATGCAGTCCTTTCAAATATAGATAAATCTAGGGGCCACAGCTTCAAGAGGTGTGTTTGTGTACTCTCAGAAGCAGACAGTAAATAACAATAGACTCTGGATGCCTGTGCCAACTGACAGAAACAAGGGTGATAAATAGCCACTTTCTCTTTTGTTTCTTTAGAAATTAGTTCTCAAGACTGTTATGATATTCCACGAATGTTTCCGAATGACAGATCTAATTCATTGGAGGGCTTCCATAACCACTTCGTAAGTATAACTTGATCTGATGAGAGGCAACAGTGAGAGTGCTTGAATGCTCTTTGTTCCTGTGTAAGAAGGCAAGCTATGCAGTGTTTGTGATTTTTCACTTTCAATAGAATACATTAATCTGAGTAGATTAGGTTAAAAGGCTCATATGATTCACAGCTGATTGCATAACTTATTTTGTTAAAGGAAATATATGTTAATTCTAGAAAAACAGAAGCATGTTGACAGTGGGAAGTGTTTCAAGTGAAGAACTAGATGAAAATTATGTCCCAATGAATCCCAACTCTCCTCCACGACAGCATTCCAGCAGCTTCACTGAACCCATCCAGGAAACAAACTATGTACCAATGATACCTGGCACGTTTGATTTTCCATTGTTTGGAAAGCAAGTCCCTCCTCCTGCTCACATGGGTTTCAGGTCCAGCCCAAAGACCCCTCCCAGACGGTCAGTACCTGCTGCAGAATGCGAGCCACCGCCAGTGGACCGGAACCTCAAACCAGACAGAAAAGGTGAGGAAAACCTCCAAGAAAACCTAATTTTTATCATATAGGAAAATAACATAGCTCTCTCAACTTCTGCTTAGAGGAAAATTATCATGTTTTTAGAAATTATTTTAGAAACAATTTTTGTCCTATCAGATAACCAAATCACAGAGAAGCCATAGGATTATTTTTAACATTATTAAAACATCACAATAAAAGTGCCAAATAAAAGCATAGGTTTAGATTTTATTGCCATACTTACTAATGAAAAAAATTACACTGAATTCCTAAGATTCGGAAGTGTGTCCTTGTATATAGAAGACACTTGTGATACAGGAAGAGAACACAAGGCATTGGGTAGAACACAGATTTATAGCCATAACAATGCTTGGTATATGATCAGCACACATACTCATTTTAGAGGCCCCCTTTGAATCTCTCCTAAAAATTAATCTCTTAAATCTGGCACATAATGTGTTTATTTTTCTTTCAAATAAGGGTTATTTGGGTGACCAGAGTTCTTAAGGAACCAAGATGATTGGGTTGCAATGTGTCTATAAGAGATATTTGTATAGAGAATCCCTAATAAATAGCTTGGATTTTCCAGTTTATCTAAAATGTTTTATCAGCCATCTTACTAGAAATACAGGCAAATGCTTAAAGAACTTGTTGCCCTACTAAGTTTTGGACACAAGATAACTAACTTTCTTGTAGAAGACAGAACTAAACAACATTAGGTCAAATGTCTGCCCTATTTTGCATTCGAGTAAGTCCTATTTTTAATCTTATGTACTTGAAAATATTAGTCTTTGCATTGAGAATGGCTGACTTCATTGTAGGAAAGTGTAATGGCTAATATTCAGATGCTCCAAAATATTCACTACCTAAACCTTTAAATTAGTGTTTTTACCACTAAGTGAAAGCTGTCTGTAATTAAGGGAAGTAGAAAGTATCACTGTGATCGATGAGCTGTGTGCAATGGAAAGCACCATGTCACATTCCGACTACCTATCTTCAAAAATTGAGGCACTTTTAAAAACTTTTGGCCCTCTGCTTGTGTCTAATTGTTTCTGTGTTATCAGACAGCAGTTTTGTTTAGTTCTTAAGAAATATTGGACAGGAAGAGATTGGTGAAAGTTGATACTGGAAAATATTCTGAATTCAGTTCAGAATAAACTGAACTGAACCAATTTAAAATAATTTCCCAGACTGGCCAGTTTGTGTTTTTTACTAATAAAATGTTTGACCTTCAAAAGTAATAAACGTATGTGTTGAAAAGCATTTCACTTTTGCTGTTGGCAGCGCAAAACTGCCACACAGATGTTTGCTGGGGCAGCATCATTGTTCTTGGATCTCTCTTTTTGGAACAGAATTAGTGTTTCACATTTAGAAAGTGGCAGGCAAGTGCCTGCTTTGCTCCCATCCTTGAATGCCTTATCGCTAGAAAGATGTAGTTAAGACCAGGGGAAGGACTTTAAGATGTGTTAATATATGTCTTAATGAATGTAGAGTTACTGGATGAAATTTTTGCCTGTAGACTTTTGGAAGACTTTATCACTGTAAAATAATAGGATTGTGTCTTGGTTTGAAAAGACAGGTGTCTGCTAAGGAAGGCAGGAGCCTCCCGTGAAATGGAAAATGTAAACCCCCTCCCTCCAAATAGTTATAATTTTGAAATTAAGGGGCTCTCAGGCAAAGATATGGGAGTAGGAATAGCAGTTCTTTATTAGGGAAGAAAATAAAAATAAAATAAACAATGCAGTATTGCAAAACAACACTGACAGAGTCAGTATTCAGAATATGACCTGACACCTTGTGGGTCAGGGTGTTGGTAGTAGTCCAATTGAAATGTTGGCTGCAGTCCTCTTGCAGTGACAGATGTGGTTCTGTTGAAGCAGTGATCCGGTAGAAGGTCATAGCCTTACTCTGAAGATCTAGCAGTGGTGTAGATGGGCCTGGTCTTCCTCTGGGAATCCAGTGGAAAAGAAAGCTGCTCCTCTGGGATTCCAGTGCAACAGGCTGACTGTGGTCTTCCAGAGCTCTGATGATATCCAGGTTGGAATGCTTGGCTCTTCCCTCTGGGCGGAGCTTCTCCAATGGGATGGTGTACTTTTATCAGTCATGCTGTGGCACTCAATAGTCCATTAACAGGAGATGTCTCCCCAGAGGGAGGATGGGTTATGGAAGAGATACAGAAAACTGCCCAGTTAACAGAAGATAACTGCCCCATCAGATAAGAATAGAATACACCCCCCATTTCCAACCTAAGACAGATCGTTTAATGTAATTTACAAACTGAAGTGATTTTGAAGTAAAACTATCCTTAAAAGTAAATATGGTGTAGTAATTAGGGGCTGATAAAAGTTTTATTAATATCTTGAGGTGCTAAGCATGGTAATGATTCTGTTTTACCACTGAGGGTTTTATCTTAGTAGCACACACACAGAGACTGCCTCACTGTAATTTTATCAAATGCACCATGTAAGTTTTCCATTGTTGTGAAGAATAGATTTGGTGACACATTGAAATGGTGATATATTCCCATTTCAGTAACTGAGATCTCTACACACCTTCAAGAAACACCTTTGGGAAAATAAAACTGTAGGTTTCTTTGAATTAAATTATGTAAAGCCCTTGTTTAAGTGGACCTTTACTTAACTAAAACAATGGTGTGCTTTATATTCTTCTGTGTTGCTTTTTCAGCTTTCAAGTTCTTGTAGCAGCTTCTATTATCAAATTGTTTCTGTTTAGGTAAATGTACTGCAATGCTCTTCCGCTACAAATTAGTGCATAGGAAGTGTCAAGTAGGCCTGTGTGTTCAATAAATCTTTGGCAGACACAGAAGGGGAGGAAATGGAACATAAAATACTTACCTTTGGGCTATTGCTCCTATAAATATTGAGGGGATTTAATATGCCATTGGTTCAAGAACTTCTGTTTAAGACCACTGGTGCTTCTCCAAAATATGGTCTCTAAAATGCTGCAGAGATCAGGTTGTTGGGGGTAAGGTGTTATGAGGGCACATTTCATGTTCTGTCAGAAGAAGCTGCTCTTTTTTTTTTATTGGTTACAGATTGCTGCAAAAACGGTGTTTGCATTTCCTCCAAGCTTTTTGGAAGCTATTAGAAATACCATCAAAACATTTCACATGAGCTTTAGCTTTAGGTCAGTCACATTTCTGTGGGCCAGGGAGGTTTGTTATAGCCAGTGCTAAAAATGCATTTGACAAAGGGATAATGCAGTGAAACCAGCAGATAAAGGAAGGATACACTGTTTTTTTGCTGTTAAGTATCTGTGTTTAGCATCTCTTTTCCTTTATTTTAAGGGCTTGCTGCTTACGACCTTAGACTCTTTGATCTCCCCAGTCTGTTTCTTTTTCCACTGATCTCTAGACCTTTGTTTCAGAAAGTGGGTTAAAAATAATAATGAATAAAAGTATCTATAGCCTTGAGATTACAATACAGATTTGCGCAGTTTCATTTCTCTAGCTCACAGCTGCTTCTGTAAATACGGGGAGCTTCCAGTACTTTCTGGAAGTCTTGAAAGGAATTTCAAAACATGGTGTTGGCTCTCTTCCCCAATAACTTGAATCAAAACACTTTACTTGTTCTTTAGAGAAGAATACCAAAAGGTAAGTGATATATTATTGCTTGGGACAAAATGGAGAGTGTTTGGCAGGTGCTTTTCTGCATTCACCTGTAACTGAATGGCAAAAATAACCTCTTTTTTAATTTTTTTTTTTCAGAATACTGTTTCTTTAGTTATGTAGGACCATTGGATATATTGATTTTTGTATTTCTGCTTTTTGGCTGCTTTAGCTTGCCACAATTGCATATAGCCCTGATGCTAAACTGGAAGTGTGTTTGCTGGTAAAAGGCTTCAAGCGGAAAAAATATTGTATCCACCCATGGAGATGGATCTTGCTCTCTGAATTACTGAAAGACAGTGACTGGTTCTGCCACAGAGCAAAAGTGACATTTGTTGTGATGGTGACATGCCTTCTTCAAAATACTGTTTGTCCAAGAAGAAGCAGTAGAATTAAAGGAGCCCAAATGCTGTGAGGTGAAGGAGGACTCCTAGACAGATTAGGCAGCAAAGAACAACCAGGTTCTCTTTTCAAAGAAAGAGTTTGTGGTCAAAACTAAAATTAAAAATATGTGAATTGTTTTTTATGGGTCAGGAGGAAGCATTTGAGTGGTGCAGCATTTGAGAGATGGGGGTCTCTGTGAACCTCTGGGCATGACAGTGATCCCTTCCTGACCCGGGATTTCTTTCCATGGCTAGGGCAGAAGGGTATCTCATCTTAAAACAAGACTTCAAGATCAAACAACAACAAAAACAGACTTTTTTTTTTTTTTTTTAATTAACAGTCCTTATAGCTGTGTAACATCATCCCATCTGTAAGGCTGAAATCTCTTAAGAAAGATGTGCTTGTCATCTTGACTGATAAAATGCAGTTCTCAATATCTGAATCAAAGTGTAAAGTCAGCAGTGGAATTGGTGATGGTGGAGTTTACTTCCTCAAAATCTCAGCTTGATGCCCAGCTTACATTTAATTGGTAGCTTCTTTTTTCTGTGTTATAGCACATTTCTACCAAAGCGGGCTTTTTGAGATTTTGAAGAGAAATATATGAACAGTAGGTATATGGCTGAACTAACACTAGCCATGATAAAATGAAAGTCAAAAGTTAAATCTTACTCATTTGACTATAGTATATGAATGTAATGTATGAATGAATGAATGAATATAAATGTCATTTTTGTGAAGTTTTTGATCAATAATATTTAAAAGCATTTTCTGAGAGAGTTCCATTTAGCTCAGGTCCTAGTTCCAGGTCATGGGGAGCTGAGATAGAACAATGCCCTCAGGATCACTCAGCAAATTGCTGGTAGAGACAATACAGAATTTAGAATTCCCAGCTTACAACGTGATACTGGACTTTGCTTCATTTGTCTTGAATAGGAACTCTATTTGTCCAAATATTGTTAGGGTTTAATTGCATTCAATATTATTTTGAACAATATTTTAAGTCCTAGTTTTGGATTGGGCAGTACAGATTATTTTGCTGGTAGCAATAATAACCAATAGTTAGTGTGGTGCTTGGGGTCTTTTTTTTTTTCTTCTTCTTGGTGGTTTTTTTGTTTTGTTTTTGTTTGTTTGTTTGTTTTGATGGCTTATATTTCAACATAAATATATCAGCATTTAATCTGAGAGGCTTCCTACAATTTAAGTCCACATGATTGCCTTTAAAAGAGACTGCTGCTTGGCCCTGGTAATTTTCAGCCCAGCATGTGGTAAACTTGGATTTAGAGACAGTGAGTGATGCACACATTTATTTTCATGCCAAGAAAATACCCAGTTGCAGCTTGAAAGCAAGAAAACAACCAAAAGAAACCGAGAGAGAGCAAGAAAATTCTCATGGAGTTGGAAATTGTGATTTTAAATGTTTAATTGTTTAATCATTTTTTAAAATGTTTAAAAATTTAGCTGGTTGCTTTTGTCATAGTTTTTTTCTCATTTAAGATGTTAAAAGACATAATCTGTGTGGTTAATCCACAAATATGTGGATTGTTTCTAAACATGTGGCTGTATCTTTGCCACCATTCATCATAAGCATCTCCCAAATGGATTAACTTCACAGAGAATTCCAGTTTTCTTTATAAAAGAGCCCAGGCCCACTTGGAAAAGGTAATTGTGTACAGAGCGTTCCTGTAGCAGGAAGCACCTGCCACATTCTGGTCCCCATAGGACCCACTGTGATGCTTCTGGATGACTGGAATAATCTTCCATTGCTGCAGTGTAGCATGGTGCTCTACAAATCCCAGGCAAAGTAGGTAGTTGTTAAGTAAATTAAGAACCCTCATTAATCATGAAGGTAGCTATAAATAGCCTGATGAACAATTTCCTTGTTAGACACTCAGACATATAAGTATTTAAGTTGGACACTGCGAACATATTGCATGTCCTGATACAGCAGGAGCACCACACCATCCTTAAACAAAACTTCAGAGAAACACTGACAGCATTTGTGATGATGGGAAGTGACAATTCTTTAAAAATAATAATAATTAGGAACTGGCAACATTTCAGTGTTGATTCTGCTGTTGATCAGTTATTCTACACTATCATCATTGTCTTGCATGTTCTTTAATGAAGGTTCAGTTATGTTCTGAGGCTTTAGGACAAGTAGGCATTGAAAATATGAGAATGGTGATTTCTGTCTGCAGCAAGAACTGAACTAAAAATCTGTTGAAAAAGAAACTGTAACTTTTGTGATGACTTTTCTGAACAGAAGTATTGTTCAGTCCATTTAGGAATTAAAAAAAATAGGATTTTGGGAGATGTTTTAGTGCTTCCTCGGAGTTTGTAAAGCAAGTTGAGTAAAATATTGATTTTTTTTTTCTTCTTTGATCTTCCACAAGCTCCCATTTTTAGCTGAAAATTAGACTTCCTCCATGCCTATACTAAATTACTTGTACAAGTCTAGTTTTCACTTAATGGCTTTGAATAACTCCTTGCTGTGATGTACCAGTCCTGAACTTGCAGCTGTGATTTGTCTTCTAAAACTTTGAAACAACAAATAATTTCAATAAAGATTTCATTTGGATGGCTGCATCACAGCTGCAGAGGAAGCTGCGCTTTGCTGGACACAGTGGTTGTAAATAAATTAAACATGCCAGTTTTCTAAAGACAAACTGCAGTACTTACTCGAATACTGGTGCTGGGGATGATTAAGTTTAGGGATTAGGGTTAGGATTTTTTTTTAGATAATTTTAAACTCCAAAGATATGAGGTAGAGCACGAACAAGAGAACATGGGTAATAATGCCCTATTTTTAATTATCTTCATAAAATTTTTCTCTTCTTTGCTGTGCCCTTATCACTTTTTTCAAAAAAAAACATAGTTTTTGATGCACATATTGTCATGCTATTCCATTACTTTGTAATAGGCTTAATGTTAATCTTTAGTTTTCCAGTGAATCATTTAAATTTTGGGTTTTTTTCTGTGTTTTGTTTTTGAAGTCTTTTGGTCTTCGCGAATCTTAGTGCAGCATTAAACTTCTCATCCATAAACACTCCAGAACCCTATAGTTTGGTTTTAAAACAGTCTTTGTTATTGAATGTTTTCAATTCATCATGCTTTGGGGGCTTTTAAAATACAGACATGTAGAGTTACTCAAATTAGAGTAGTCAAACAGTATTTTGATGATTAATAGCTTTGGTATTCACTGAGTAGTTTTATGACATTTGCCATTCTTTGAGTAGTTTTAAAGCATTTGCCAAATATTTTAGAAATACCAGTGAACGTTAGCTGTCAGATCCAGTTGGACTTATTTTTTTCCAATTCATTCTTAATTTCTGCAGCATTCAAAGTACCAGCTCACTGTAAAAAGTTATTTTGAGGGGATAAAGATGTCTGAGAAGACTGGAGAGCAGCTCTTTATGTAACTGCTTTTTGTATTTCATAACATTGAAGAATAAGTTGATTTCAATTTGTTTTTATTGTCCTAAAGAGACCATAGTTATTAGCATCCATATCTTATCCCCAAATCAGCACAAAGCACATTATTGATATTGCTATTTGTTGGTGGATACTAGTACGGAAATCCATTTGAACGTTGTATAACTAAATACTTGTTTCTAATTACAAGTATCTTGGCAGGAAACAGTCTTACAAAAACAAAGATGAAAAAGCAAATTCAGGATATTTGTAGTGCTCTATGTTGATGACCATGTACTTGGGAATCATTAGTGATTTTTCAGCTCAGAGTGCCCTTGTACAGTCTGATAGAACCTGCAGAAGCTGAGCTTCTGTCTCCTGGCTGTAGCATTTTTCATTTCACAGGTGGTGACTTGATAGAACAGTAAAAACATCTTATTTTCACTTCTTGGTGAAATTTATTTGGTTTTGGTTTTTGTTTTTCCCTATGTAGGTTTGCATCCAGTGGTGTTGCAACATTTATTTCCTTTTCAGTTAGAAAAAAAATTAAATTGCATAAATGAAACTTTTTTTTTTCCTTTACCCAGATTTATCTTTCCCAGAATAGGTGTGTAAGTCAAAAGTATTATCTTTCCTGAGATGAGGTAAATCTGGGCTGTGGGAACCACAGGAAATGTGTTACTCAGTATTGCTGGTGTTGGAATACTGTATGGAGCCAGGCTCTTCATAGAGCCCTACTGTAACTACACTGATTTGAAGAACAGCCCTGTGACACTTTAGTGAGTATTTGTGGATAGAACAGGTGTGGGAGACCAGCCTGCTGTACAGATGGGAGAGACTTTCCCCCCCATATTTTAATCAGTTTGTTGCTTTTCAGAGATACAGGGCTATGCTCCTGAGGAAAATAGTCTTTTGAAAGCAGTAAGGGATATTATTAAGGGCTTTCAGTACCCTGGCTCATGTCACTTTATCTTTTTAAATGAGCAAAAATGAGGTGAAAGAATTCTGCAGTTACACAAATAGGTAACCTCACATTTGTGATTTTGATCCCGCCCTCCTCTTTTCCTTTGCCTGGTGTCAGGTCTTTCCTGTTGCACAGTATAAGCTCCTCAACAGAGATTAGGCTTTGGGTTTTTTGTTTTGTAGGTACGAAAAAGAAAACACTCTGCACAAACATTTTAATTCTCTTTGACACATTAAATGTGAAGAATTGCATTTTCCTGGCTGGTTAGTAGCAGCAAGCTGGTTTGCCACCAAATTTATTGCAATTGAACAGTCTTCCAGCAGCAAGGGATGAAAACTCAGTGAGTTTTTTATGTTCTTGTCCGATGTAGAAGTATTAAATATACCTGTACTTATTTATATAGCTTTTCTGAAAATCTGAGTGGTTGCTAAGTACTAAATTAAGTGTGAAGCAGGCAGTTACATAATATCCACGTTTTACAAATGGGGCTAATCCCAGTTCAGAAAGTTGGTTGTGCTAGACCATGTAGCACCATTAACAGAAGGAGAAATAATGAATTACAGCCTTGAGTTCCTTGAGTTTAGCTCTGTATTATGGGTTTCAGGCACTTCGATCTGTTTGGTTATAAGAGCAGAGGTTATTAAGTGCATGCTGTTTAAATAATTTAATTGACTCTGTTACCTCTGCTAGTTTTCTCTCTGTGCTTACAATCTGTCTTCTATGTCAGTGCATATTAACTTGAGTTGTATTGGGCCAGATTTCTTTTAAATCAGATTATAAAACTGTGAAATACAAAATTATTATGATCAGGTAATGGTATTCAGTATCAAATTGTCATTAATAAAAAGTGTTTGGATTTGAACTTCTACATTTGTTCCATCAGTTTGAAGATCCTGGTCTTTTTAAATAGGCAGGCTTTTATGAGAGAGTTATAGGCAAGGACTTAAGAATATTGGATCAGCTCAGAATTGAGCACACCAACATGCTGGCTCATGCTTTTGACTTGGCTCTCGTCAGAAATACTTAATGTTCTACTTCACAGTCTGTGTCTTTGGTCAGCATTGCCCAACTGTTCACCTGTTTCATCAGCACACTTAGCCATGTAAGGGAGAATCTGATTTTGAAATTGGGAAAGAACTGTCTGTGTAAAAATAATTTCATGTCCTTTTCTTTTTAAGGAGGTTGCTATGCAGCACTACTAATGAATAAATAAATTTTATCTTACCTGCATGGTCTCTCAGAAGCACTGTGTAGAAGTTCAGATACAGTACAAAACCTCTGTGTTTACCTTACTTTGTTGTTACTTGATTATTACCAATACTTCAGTGATAACAGTAATAGAGCACTTCAAATACAAAACCCTTGGGGTAGAGATTTGCAAACTTCTGGTGTCTGTTGCCAAGTTTATTCTTTACAAAGCATTCTCACCCATTGCTGGGAGTACCACACCTGAGTCTGTACCAGTCCTTTTCCATTTTGTGCTGTAGGGCAGCTGTCTAACATAACCAGACTTAAACTTTTCATTTGGTTTATTCATATAGCTTCTTGGTGTACCACTTGAAGGCAGTTGCCTTTTTTAATATTAACACTTTGTCAGATAGACTTTAATGAAAGCTTAGAGCTATTACACGTTATTGATCATGTTTATTTAAAATGGATGGCATGACCTGGAACACTTGCAGTTTGGTCAAGTTGGCTAAAGAACATCCTTGTTTTGGAAGGGGATGTGTGTTACTGTCTGTAGGGAGATGATTGGTATCTTCATTCTAGGGTCATTTCTGGTGGATTGTGCCTTGGTCGGGGGGCAGTATGAAGGCTGGAAACTTGGGAAGAAAATCCTACTCTGTCTGCAGGGTCGAAGTGGTGGGGTTTGGTACACACAGATGGAGACCTCTGGGGAGCAAGTTTAACAAATACACTGTTAAAAAAGATACTTGGGGCATCTCAAGTGGGAGATACACATTGGGTAGAGGACCTCCCAAGAGCACCATAGGAGTGGAGACTCCCAAGAGTCATTATTTCCAAAGAAATTTGGTGACTAAGGAAGATTTAATTTCTCTGAGGGTACTTCAACTTGTATCTGAAACATGACTCTTCTCCTTTCATACTAAATATACCTCAAATATGTATTTTTTTAAATCAACCCAGTTAGTAGTAATGATCAGTTACAATATTTGTTGATGCACTTTTTAGCCTTTTTGTACAGCTTTCACGTTTGCCTCCAATATATTTATTACTTGCATGCAGTGTTTTCTTTGTTTCTGTTTTGGTGCTTAAGCCCCTTAGTGTGAGCCCCAGCTAGACTGTAAAATCTCCTTCAGCAACTTGCTTATGCTTGTGGCATTAACCTTTCTGCAGGGGGTTGTGATGTTTATTTATAAAATTCCAGTTTTCCACTTACAAATAGAATATTATTAAGAGAGTCTTCTTTTTGCCAATTAGGTCAAAGTCCTAAAATTTTAAGACCTAAACCACATGGTTTAGAGCGAACTGATTCACAAACCATAGGTGACTTTACTACAAGAAGAAAGGGTATGTACTTTAGCACTGTATGTATATGGAGCTTTATAAAAATAAGTGAAGCAAAAATTAAGAAAATTGTAATTTTATAATAACTCTGGCATATTCTCTTCTGCTATAGTCTAAGGTCATGGATGCATTTTCCATGCCAAGCAACTAGTTTCCTGTATAAGGAATTAAAGATTTTCTGGCTTGAACAGTGCATGGAAACCTTTCTTTGACATTAATGTGAATGTTCTGATCTCTTAAGTTGTAGCTGTTCATATTTTGTCTGTTTATTTAGCAAGTATATAATAACTTGTAAATTGTACATAATAACTTGTAAGTTACTTGAAACTTTTGTTAGGCAATAACTTGAAATCACAATTCACTTACGTCTCTTGAAATGAAGCAAAATATCGATCTTCTGATCATACACTAGTACAGTCATCTATTTATGCACCTTAAAGAGGATTGCAATTAATTTGATGGGCTTTATTGAAGATGCTGAGTTGGTGCCTTACATAGTCACAAGAAGTAGAGAAAATAATGAACAACATTAAAAATCTCAGAGAAATAGCACTGATTACCTTTGGGTTTTGAAGTCCATTGCAACAGGATGAAGTACTTCTGCTGTTCTTAGTGGACTTTGGACGAAGTCCTGGCTCTGTCTGCTGCAGCAGTACCTTGCCCATTGTTTATTCCTGCCAGGTAGTCTCAGACCTTTACAGAGGACCTGAGCCAAGCTGATCAATTTTTGTGTCAGTCATGCTTTAGTATCATCTTGCCTATGTCACTTTCAGGTCTGTCATTACGTGCCTGACACTTGATCTTAGTGAACCTGTCAAGAGGCAGAAAACTCAATGGTGACAGTGAGCACAAGGAGAGAAAGGGCTGTTTTTATGATGATATTGCATTTTGTTTTCTAAAAACAGCTTTAGGGAGGATAAAGTTGACAGCAGTTTGACTGTGATTTTTTTTTTCCTCAAGCCTTTTTATACCTTGTTATTTTTTTTCTAATGTTTAGGAGGGGTGAGACATATAAGCTGGAGGGAGGGATAATGTGTTTCTTACTAATAGCCTACTCATGGTTCTGTTCTGAAAATGGAATTTTAAAATGGCACTTTTTTTGAGAACAGTGTTATCTGTCATGAGTGGCATATTGCTCTGCTCGCCTGTGGATGAGCTCTGAAGCGAGCCAGGCTCCTTCTGCTATTGGCTCATTTCTCACTTTTAGTCTCACTTTTAGGCATACTTAGTCTTAGCTGCAGGTTCTGCCCACTCGTGGAGCTATGAAACCTCACCAGTAAGGGCACACGTCTACAGCGAGGGCAGAGTTTGCATATTAACAGCTGGCCCTGAGCCAAGAAAAGTCCCCAGAGCTGGCTCTGCTGAAATAGCCCATCAGCCCTGCCCTGGGCTTGCCAGCTCAACAAGTTATCAAGGCAGAATGAGGACAGAACGTGATGTTGCCACTTTCAAAATCTCTTTTCAGAGAAAACAGAAATTGAAAACAGAATTACTACCTACAAGTATATGCTGCAAAATTCTGAAGTTGCAGTGGGTTTTTTTAATTTTATATTTTAATTTTTTAATTGATGTTTCCTCTCATTACCTGAAAAGATTAAAAACATAAGTTAATACATCATATCTTTCTGAAAATTGTCTCCCTTTCTTTACTAGTATTTGCTATTTGAAAGATAGAGATTTTTTTCTATATTTAGGCTGTGAAAAGCTGTTAAATTTGTTTAGGAAAGTCCTGTGCTTTACAATTGTCTGTTTCTTACATAGCAAAACCAGCTCCACTAGAAATAAAACCTCTGCCTGAATGGGAAGAATTACAAGCTCCAGTTAGATCTCCTATCACCAGAAGCTTTGCACGAGAGTAAGTTTCTTGGCTTTTCCTCATTCAGATTAATCAGTTTGGTGACTGGAGTGTTAATAAATGTGTGTACATCTGTATCATATTTTTAGCTTGTTTGTTGCTTGAAGTTTCCCTTGGAAGAGTGTGAGTCTGTGTGTGTATCTGTGCATTGAAATAAAGTGTGTCCTTGCGAAATTTTGTTTTGTGCTATTACATATTAGGGACTGTGTATAACCAAAAAATGTGACACTAGTAAGCTTGAATGAAAATTTCAGCTCTAATATGCTTATTTTTGTTGTTTACCAGGAGGTTTAAGATATTGCAGATGTATTGTTTGTAAAATAATTCCTGGTAATTAGCTCCTCCAGGTTTCCCGTGTCACCCAGACCGGATTCAGTTCATAGCACAACTTCCAGCAGTGACTCGCACGACAGTGAAGAGAATTATGTATCCATGAACCCAAATCAGTCCACTGAAGACCCAGTATGTAAAATCTACATCTTAACTACTCTCTTCCTGTGCAGTCCTTACTTTTAAATCATGCAAACACACATCCTTCACTCAGCATCACTCCCTTTATACTTCTACAGAATCAACAGAATCATAAAAAAATCTCCATAGCAAAGCTGTAATTTTGGTAGGATTTCACTGAAGAAGTTAAGAGCATAAAGAAAATGGTTGATAAACATATCTATTATATAAAACAGTATACAACATGACTTATTTTCTTCTTCTTTCCTAGAATCTGTCCCCTCTTTGTAATTTCTTGTCCTTGGGCTATGCACCAGTTCAGTATTATGACATGAAGGGAAGTAAATTGTCCTAGGACCTCTGAGACATGCTTAAATTGTATTAAAAGGACATCTTCCAGGAAATGTAGAAGGAACAGGGGGGAAAAAATGATTGACACTTGTTGTATACATTCTGTGAAAACTGAACCATGTGTATTTTATTAGGCATCTTTCAAAGAAGAAGATAGAGGGAGTCTTTGTGTATTGAGTGTCTGTATTTTTTCCCCTTTGGTGGAGAATTTTCTCAGATAATGAAGCTTCAAATACTCAGCATGGAGTGCAGCTAGTTAGGAAAAGTTAATGATGCACACTGTGTTTTTTCCTTGATGAGGGGAAGGAGAGAGAGAAAAAGACCCAATAGCAGTAGTTTTAAGGAAGGCAAAAGCAGTAGACCTAGGCCTAAACTAAAATGTGTTTTAGAATATGCATAAAACACTGGAGGAAACCTGTATCTTGAGCTCAGCTTTTCGTCTAGTGTAGAATCATGGAACAGTCTGGATTGAAAAGGATCTTATAGATCATCTTGTTCCAACCTCGCATGCCATGGGCAGGGACAGTCTACTAGACTGGGTTGTTCAAAGCCCCATCCAGTCAGTTCAGTGCACTCATATGTTTGGGTTCTTAGTAGGGAATACAGCAGTATTTTTCATCTTTAAATCACTTATGTATGACCTTCTTGGGGAGGGTCTGTCTAGCACCTTTTTTGTTCTGTTTCTGTGTCTGCCTTCTTATATGGCATGTGCTGGCCCATCTCACTGCCCTTGGACTCTCCTCACGCAACGTTGTTCACATTCCTGTCCCCTGCTGCTCTGGATCCCCTCCCAGTCTCCTCCAGTGTCCCTGCCCTGCAGCTCACCACTGCTGCCTCTGGATGCCACATCCCAGGTCCCCCTCATGCCATTCTCTGTGGGAACTGGTGGGGTGCAGGCTCCAGAGCCTGCGAAGTCCCCCAAGCTGTGCCTTGTGCCATGCCTGTTGTGCTTCCCAGGGGAAAAGCACTGAGCACTGGGGAACTGCTGATGTTAAATCTTAGCTCCTCTCTTGCAAGGGCCATCGGTAAGTAATGGGTGATGTCCCATTTCACAGGTGCAAGAAACATCCCATATTACACCAGAGATTAGCCCCACCCGTGCCCAAAGTTCTCCCTGCATGGAATCACAGTTCAACCCAGGTGTTTCTGTTGATTCTTAAGGCTGTTCCAGGGGCTTAACTTCCATGCCAAGATGGTACAATTAATGCTCCAGCTCATTAATATCTTCTGTTTGCTTGCACCGGTCCTATTTTAAGGTTATTCTACAAATTTCCTTTCTGTTTCATTTGTCTGTATTTAAAGTATCTGTTTTCTAATGCATATGTTCTGCCTGCCTAGTTTGTTTGAAATAAGAGATTATTTTTTTGTTTAATGAGTAACAGCTTTTTAAACTTATGCTGGAAACATTGATACAGAATCTGATTTTTGTACCTTTAATACACAAAAATTTGTTCTGAGAAGTTGAGCAACAAAAATGATCTTCATATCATTTGTTTGTGTTTGTTCTTGTTACCACTTAATGTTAAATGAGTTGGACAGTAGAGATATAATGGATAACTTCAATTTTAAAAGCCCAGCCCATTTGGCTTTAGCCCATAAAATATTTTATTTCCTAATGAACCAGAATATTTCCAGATATCTCACAGACTTTATTTTCAAATTTGACTTTTTGAGAATTTTTACTTGTTCCAACTCTATTTTAGCAAGGAGTCCATATTTCTTAATATTTTTCTGTCATCAGCTTTGAAGTATCTTGTTTGAACATGTCATACTTATGTTTTATTTAATAAAATCAGCAATATTCTGCTTTTTCTTTCAAGTTGCTCTCTGCCTTACGCTTCTGTCTTTCCTTCTGCCTTCCTCTTCATTTTTTGCTGACTGCTGCCCTCTGTCTTCCTGTTTTTTCTTTATCTTTTAGAGAAGAGTCCTTCTATTGTACTGTTCCTATAACACCTGTTAAGAGGGAGGGATCAGGCTGGGAGAGGACAGAGGAGGTGAGGTTGTAAAAGTCTGGGCTAATTGAAATTTAGGTATATACAATGCAACTTCATTTCAGGCAGCCCTACACATATTTTCCAAAGTATTAATATATTAATCTTGTCAATTGAACAATACTCTTTGATTTTCACCTTAATCATGATGACTTTTGAATGAAATGTAAAAGTTTCATTTTTAGCTTTGCCAGTACTGTAAAGCAGAAATTATTGTAGGTATTTAACAACAATTGAGGGAAATAGAAAAGTTTGTGCTTAAGTAATGCTAAATTTGAGATAAAATAACTACATTTAAAAAGAACAAAACATGATCTGTTCTTATTTCATGATATGAAAGGGACATTAAGTGGAAAGCACAGATGGGTTTGGTGGCAGCCTTAAATTTGGGAGGGTGGTTTTCGGGTTTTTTCTTCCCAGTGGGTTTTGACTCTGTCCCATTTTTGACATAGAATGTATTCCCTTGCCACACAGGGTCAATGAAATTTGCATGATTTAAGTAATTGCAAGAGTCTCAGTAATTTCCTTAACCTTTTACATTTTGGCAGTTTATAGTATGCATATTTGATAATGTGGACCACTAGTTTGTACATTTGTAGATGAAGTTGTTTATATTATGATTTCAGAATTTGTTTGGAAGCAATAGCCTTGATGGAGGAAGCAGCCCTATGGTAAAACCTAAAGGAGATAAACAAGTGGAATATTTGGATCTGGACCTAGATTCGGGAAAGTCTACGCCACCTCGTAAGGTAAGCAGATGTTCAGCTCTTGCTGTTCTGCCATCAGGAGTTCAAAATTGCCTTCAGCAAGATCTCTTAATGGTCATTTCTCAAATGATTAGTGGAGAGACAGTGTTGGACCTTTCAGGGAAACCAGTGCTTGTTCTGTGTCTATTTGGGTGGGACACCTACTTGCTTTTTTGTTGTTAATTTACTTGAACTTGTTTCTTACTGTTCCCAGAAGAAGAACAGTGGCTCAGGCAGCAGCGTGGCAGATGAGAGAGTTGATTACGTTGTGGTGGACCAGCAGAAAACGCTGGCCCTGAAGAGCACGCGGGAGGCGTGGACTGATGGCAGGCAGTCTACGGAGTCTGAGACGCCCACGAAAAGTGTGAAGTGAAAACACTGCTTTGTCTTTGAAGAATGGAAAGAAGTGAATTTTGAAGAATCACAGAACCCCAATGGCAGTGTTGTTCATCTGTACAGTACCTGATTCCCTGGGGTGAGAATCAGTTCCTCACCAAATAGGTTGGAAACCAAAAGACACTTTGAATATATCAAAGGAACTTTAAGATCATGAATTGGCTCTGTGGTGTCTGGAAAAATCACAGCCTGTAAATAACCTGTAAAATAATATCACTTAGCTTTCAGAAAATCTTTTGTTCTGTAGTTAACACATTTGTGGTTATTACAGTGTTTATGCACTTTTCAGTTACAATGTTGGTTCAGGTATTCACAGTAAGTGTACCTTAATGTCTAATTCATCTGGAGAATTCTTTTTTCCTTACACTACTATTCTCACAATTTTAGGTTAATTAAGCTACATGTAGATATGGAAATTAATATTTGAACTTCATTTTAACAACTCAAAATTGATTTTGCAGAAATACTTTCACAGTTGAATAATCTACTTGAAATGCCAAGAGACAACCATTAGTTACATACTTGTTTATATTTAATACATATAAGATTAATTGGAAGTCTACAGGTTACCTTCCTAACAAAAAATTGCTGTGAGTTAATAATAATGAACTGTACTGGGTTTAGACCTAAAATCCTGGCTTATATGTTAGTTGTTAGTGGTGGAACTTCTATTGTATTTTATTAATGACAGTGTTCTGTGTTCAATGGGTGAAGATTCTGCAGGGTGGGATCTTACACTTTCATAGACTGAATAATTAAATGTCAAGTAAGCCTGCAAACCACTGATAGCATGCAGTAATATTGTGATCTCACACTTATTAACAAGAAATAACCTTTATATTATTTACAGAAGGTAGAGTATATAAATCAGGTACGTACCAAGCACTGTTGTGCTAATACACTGATCAGGTTTAGACAATGAGCTTTAGTTTTTTACTGTTTAGAAGTTCTTATGTTAGTTTTCAGTGCAAGATTAATGGGACAGTTTGACATTCACTTTTTTTAGTGCTAGCAAAATACTGTGATTTTGAATTAGAAATTAATTCAAATGGAAATACTATGTTTTAACACCATAGTGCCCTTCTTATGAGCTATATTTTACTTTAATCTCCTGCTTGGCCTTATATTTAAATCCCTATGCAACTGATATTTTATATCTGTCTTTTTAAAAATTAGATAATATACCTAAATGATCCCCTTGTAAACCACTTGTTGCTCTTTCCTGGTACAGGATTTTAAACTCTGTATACTGTGATCCTTTATTTTATTATGCCAGTTCCAAATAATAATCTGCCTTGGTTTAGAAACATTTTTTTTGTTATTTGGAAGAAGATAGATTTCTTTAAATACATGAATGAGTTAGGTCTAGATAGAAAACTTACTAACACTTTTGTTTTATACAAATGTCCTCAATTAAGTGGTTGGTTTCATTTTCTTGCCCAATTGGGGTTTTTTTGTCCAGATCATTTAAAAGTTGAGCTTAAAGTTGCATTGTTTTCTGGCATGTTGGCCTTCGTACTGTGCCTAATCTACCATACGTTGTTTCTCTCCCCTCACAGCCACAATCTACAGTTTGTAAATTATCTTATTCTTAACAAAGGTTCTTTTTAAATAAGTAATGTTTTGATGCTTTGATTGTTCATTTTAAAAAAAGAAACTAAACACAGTGCATTTTGAGGTGAATTTTAAATAAATCAAGTTGTTCTGTTTTGGTGTGTAAACTCTGTCCTTTAAAGCAGCAAACGGATGTCAGTGTCTGGGAAAGTGCCTGGATACCAACCACATTTTTTCAGAATTATAGATGTACAGCTAGAACAATTTTTAATTTGGATCTCTGATTTAAACCCTGCACCAAGAAGCCAAATAATGTGAATTCTCACTCTTCTGGGAACCAGGAAAAAAATCAGTCTCCTAAGCCGTCCTCTCTTGCTGAGCTAGTGATAGAAGATGAGTTTGCTCTAAGTTTGCTGATATCAGTCCTTGATTTACAGATTACACTTACTTTTTCTTCATTTAAAATTTGGCAGGATTCACAACATTATTTGTTATTATGATTGAGAATCCACTCTTTTATTTCTAGGCTTTTCCCCTTTCTTTTGCTAAGGAAAACAGGAGTTTCCACACTGTACAGACAGTGTAACATTTTCTAAGTAGCAGTCTACAATTTCTCTTTAATTAGATTTCTAAGCAGTTTTCTCCCCCATATTCCAGTATTACATTTTCCATACTTATTTTCTATACTTACATGCTGTCCATGGTATGTTCAGAATCAGAGGTGTGATATTAACATTTGATGCTTCAGGTGTGATATTAACTTTGGATATTAACCAGTGAAGCTACAGGGGCTTCACAGTGCAGATCTGTCTGAGCTCCTGGATGGTCTAAGGATGTGAATATAAAATTGAAAATGAGGCTCCTGAAGTTGTAGGTGATAGAAAGCAAGTGGAACTGATATTAGCCCTGTGTCACTTCCAGTTGCTGGCTTTGTGAGGACATTCTAGTTGTAGGCAAGCTGGTGGAAACTCGAGTAGATAGTGGTGCAGAAGTAGCTTGTCAATGTTGCTTCTCAAGTGTTCTTTTTTCAAATAGGTAAGTTGTCTCTTGTTTCACTCAAACTCTATGTTACCAGTTGCAGAGATACAGTTTTCATTGCTGTATGTGTCATTATAAATTGCAAATACATATATGCAATATGTCTTTTACAAATACACATCTTGCTTTTGAAAATCAAAAGAAAACTCGGTGCCTTGTACACTAAGATTGACTTGAGAGGTGATTTGGTATCGTTCCATGGTGTGATCTGAACATTTCTTTATCTGCTAAGTACCAACAGCCACACTTTTACACACTGTGATATAATCACTATTACCTCATGAAGTAGAGGTGCAAACACAGCTGCTCTGTTCCACTAGAACTTTGTAATGTGACATGGAAAGAGGTGAAAATGTGGTCAATTAGTCTTTTTTCTTTACTGATATTTGTATTTATGTAAAAAAATAATAACCCATTCATTTGTGACAGTTGTGACATAGTGCCACACCCAGGGAGATCAGACAAATTACAGTATGGCTGTTTTGATTAAGTAATTTAGAATTTAATGCTTCTTGTAGCTAATTAGGGAGTGATGGGCACCTCCGTAGCTTTTACAGTGCACTATAAGCCAAGCAAGATTTTTATCACAGTGAATTTTAAGTTTAGCTATTACTGCAGCAGTAAGTTTTTATGTGTGTGTGTGTGTGTATATTTATATGTGTAGTACTCTTGCAAAAGTACTCTGGAAACTTAGCAGCCCTGGACAGAAGTTCCATTCACTCCTTAGCTATAGAGATTTTGTGTCATGAAAAGTGAATGGACGTTTATTTGCTCAAGGAGAAGGTACTGCCACACAATATCAGTGTGCAATTTGGACAGCAGTAGTGTCACTTCATCTGATGAAATATTTTATACCTGTAGTTCTTAAGAAGCTCAGCACTATCCACAGGTGAACTTAAATTTCGAGATTATCCTCCATATTTCCTAGATCTGCTCTTGATCTCTGTGTATTGCACTGAACTGCTTCTTCAATGTTAATTTCTTGTTGTTTGTTTTATTTCTTGGGGATACTAATATGGCCATGACCACAAAAAAAGGTGCTTTTCTAGTAATTAATGTAATAAGTGTCCCATAAAAATGTTGTGTTGATTGGGTGTAGATGAAACCAAATCCCAAGCAATGATGTTAATTTTCAGTAGTGTAAGTGGGAGGAGAACAGGTATTGGATGCATGACCAGTTGAATGCCTCCGGTACTGTAGCTCTTCCAGGTGGCTGAAAGGAAGGAGGCATGCAGGGTCTGTCACTGAAGTCCAGAGCAGCAGCTGTCTCTTCTTCTACCCTGGGGCACAACCGGTGGCCAAAGGGTGAGGAGTGCAGGGTCTGTTGCTGGAGTCCAGCGCAACAGCTGTCCCTTCTCCTTCCTTGGTGGCAGCACCAGGGCTCTCTGCCTTTTCTGTCTCCACTTGCCCCAGCCCACCCCAGTCTAGTCGCTTAGGTTATGGTGACAGACAAAAGTTGATCATGGGTTGTGTTTCCCTCTTCCTCGGCTAGGGCATTTGTCTATCCCCCCTCTACTGTGTTTAGTTTTTTAATTTAGGGGTGTCTTTACCCCCAGAAAATACTCCCATGATCCCAGGGGGTTTTCTTATTTGCATGTTAGTCCCAGAATGTCAGTGTGGTGGGGGGGAAGGCAGGTTACCTTTGGGTAGTTTAGAGAAAACAAACAGAGCAATTAACTAATTAACATTTCAATATCGGTAGCCAGCAGTCATTCCAGTGTTGCCATGGGAACTAGGAAGGCCCTGCCCTCCTCTCTGGGGAACACCTGGAAACTTTGTTCATAACAGTTGTTAAGTAAACAGAACTAGGCTGTTCTGGTGCCAGTGATTTTTCTTTCTAGATGGTCTAGAAAAGAAAATTTCCATGTTTCATTTGAAAGGGATGATCTGTTTTCTTCAGCTTTTTTATAAGAAGCGGCTTAGCTGAAGTGGACAGTTGTGTAATCTGCTGTGCGCACACACAAAATGTTTAACTTTAATATATGCTAAAATGGAATAGAATAAAATCCAGTACAGTTTAGAACATGAAGCACCAAGTTTGGCAAAATGGAGACTCTCAAAAGTTTTCCTGCAATTATAAAGCCAGCACTTGTAGCAATGATCATTATTTGCTCTTGAAAATTCTCCCAGGATCTCTCATCATTGTCAAGCCTTTTCCTAGAAAGCTGTATCTGCAGTGAAATAAAAAGAAAATGTGTATCACATTTTCAGAAAGGCCAATCCTAATAAGATTTTAATAAATTCTGTTTGAGGTCCTGGGTTTAATGTGTGTGTGGGGCTTGCACAAGGTACCCAGACAGCTTGATTGTTTTAATCAGAAGGCCAGAAGAGGAGGAAAATATAAATATGCCTTATTTTCCCTGAATTCCTACCAGACTTTAAAATATGTAAGTTTTCATATTTTTATGTGCTTTTTAGGGAATATACTTTAGAGAAAAGAATTACTACTTGCTTCTGTGCACTTGTGCTGTTTTTTGCACAATTATAAACTATGCAGACTAGCTGAAGGTTTAAGGTTTTTTTCCTTCTACTTTGTGTTAAGAGGTGAAGGATGTAGGCCTGGGAGTTTGGGAATGCCTCAGACTAGCCTACTGGTGTACCTCAGAGTCTGGAGTTAATTGCATCAAAACAGTGATTCAACCCTCTGCCGAGGTGATCTTCATAGTAATACCTATACATCATGGTGTGTATATTTAATTATTTTTTTAATTAATCATAATTGAAAGCCAAATGTTAGAAACAAACGGTGTTCAGAGTTAAGGTCCTTAATCTCCAGTTAGGCATAGAGCAGCATCTAAAAAGGCATTATGTGTAACAGGGCTCAAATTCCCCAGGCACTCAAATCCTTTTAGGATCTTTTGAGGAGCAGAATTTAATATTCAAGGCACCGCTGTCCTCTTCAAGTAAGTGAAAGTTCCAAGAACTTTTTCAAAATCTAATTTCTGCTCAATTACGTAAATATGTTTAGGATTTGAATTTGAAAAACACACCTTGTGTTATAACTATGCTTTTTTTCCTCCATAAATGAAAGAAGTGATGATTCTTAAGACATTTTTTCTTTTAGTTCTACTCACTGACAGCCCAATATGAGGAAGCACAAAATAGACTTGGCCCTTGAACTTTATAAAAAGAAGGAAAAAAGTAGAGGAGCCACTTAGGACTAGGATTTAGCCTCTGATCTCCTCATACACAATGTGGTCCAGCTGCCCCCCAATTCCAGTGCTCAGTTTAGAAGTTGGGACACAGATCATATGGCCAGTACCAGGGAAGCACCAACAAGCTCTGAAAAAGTGGTTTGCTTAAAAACAATATCAAGAGTTGAAGCAAAAATTTAGTCTTCGAGAGGGTTGGTGGATTTGTTTCCTCTGTGTAAAATGAATAGGATAATATTTAGGATTGTGATGCCAGTATACTCAGTACCACCCTGGGGGAGCTGTGCTGTATCTCACTATGAATACTATTGTTCACCCCAGTTTTTTGGTATCTGTGGTCTGTATTTTTCGTACAGCATTCGTATACCAGGAGAAGGGCTGTCTTTAAAGTGTGGGATCAAGAATCAGAAAACATTGGCTCCCAACAACATTTTAAGGACTATCCACATTTCCAGTGGATAGTTCTAAGATCTTGAGATTTTCCTTTAGTAGGTGCATTGCATACAAGGATGGAAATTTGAAATTAAGCAAGCAGTTATTGTTCTGTAAATGGAATGGTATTCTGCTTAAAAAAAAAAAACCCAAACAATTTTTTTTTTATTAATTAAATTATTTAAAATTATCCATTCTGCACAGAAAATGTCAGACTTTTCTCTTAGTAGTTTTTATCTCCCAGCAGCATAATGATCTGAATAAATGCTGTTACATTTTCTCCAGGACACTTAGTTCTTTGGTGAAGTCTTACTTTGATTTTCTGTGTCTTTCTGACATGAATTTTCCCTCAACTATTCTCTTTAATTAAAGGAGGGTTGAAAACCAATTACTTTTATAAAAGCTGCTCTGTTTTTTGTAAGCGAGCAGAAGGTTTTTTTAATGTAGGAAATCTCTGTTGTGATTCAGAATAATCACTACTGCAGAAAGGAATTCAGACAATGTATACAAAGCACTAACTCCAAAGCAGTGAGTATAGGCTAATACAAAAAGCATATTCATGTCTAAAACCAAAGGCTCAGGAAATATACGTGGCAGAAAACAACCACAGTCCACAGCACACATGAGGGTCCACCATTTTTGCAATAAAAGCTGTGTTGGAAGGCCCTGTATGTCCTATGTATTCTGATACTATCATTACAGATAAGTAGATATTTATCAATGTTAAGTGTCAAGGTGTTTTTTGAAGTCTTTAATGAGTATTTAAGTATCTAAACACTGTGGGGAAAATTGGCCCACATGACAACTGAGGAGAAACATAGCAGCATAAGAAAGGCAAGAAAATCATGAAAATCAGATTAAGATGCCATGGCAGAGGCATCAATGTATGAAATGTGGGTGTAGAGGCAGATAGATACTTGTGTATACGTAGAATCCAACTAGAACTGTTACTGAAGGGATAAAACTGCCCATGTAGTTAAAACAAAAAAATTAAAGTATTGTGTCTTGCTTAAAAAAAAACCTCTTCTTCAGATTTATCCTTATCTTTCACTGAAGGTCTATATCCAACTTCTTAAAGTCCCTTTTTGCTCTAAGGATAACAACAGCAGGAGGAAATACTGATGTTGGAAAAGACCTTTGAGTACTAGTTAATTCTGTGGTTCTGTAAGTCAGAACCTGGCTTAACTGCTGTACCAGTACATGGAGGTAAGTTTTCCAAAAGAGTCTTTTCTTGCCCTGTCTCGCTCTGGTTGCAGTACTGTAAGGTGAGGAGTGAACTTCATGAAAGGAAACGGGGCCAGGACAGAACCTGGTTGCTGAGAGGGAGGAGAAACTGGAGTTTTGAAAAGAGAATGATCTGTGTCTCTGTGTGTGCATTATTTTTTGTACAAAAATGTATTTTATATATTGAAAAAAATATATATGTTTGCCTTTTGGTTGAGCTTTTCAGTCATAGCAGCAAAGAAATAAAATCTAAAAGCATTTTATTAATTCTGGGATTTTTTTCTGTGAGAGTGCTGCTTCTTACAGAATCTCCATTCTTCGAGGATTTCTGTAATGAGTATCAGCATTTGACTCCATATGGGGTCATCTTTTTAGCATGGGTAAATTTTATTGATCAAAGGGATTGTTTTAAACTGGACACAAGCAGAGTCTGACATGCTATCTGCATGCCATGTTGCTGTTACAAAATATTCAGTGGTTTGTGGCTGGGCACAATTTGAAAAACTTTTGGTCTTCACATGTCACTATTTTTGCAGTCTACTTTTTGAAGGTAGACACACAGCAGGCTTACAGTTTGTTTAAGCACAGCAGATGAAGTCTGGGCTGTTTATTTTCTGTGAAAGTTTAATTTTACCAGGATGGCTACACTGTAATTTGAACAATCTCAATGTCATCTTCATGGTACTCATAATATAAAGAGCACAAGGATGAAATTTATACACCTACATATGTTAAACTCTAAAAAGTTTCCATTGCATTAAGGAATCTACTGAAATTAATATATGGTATTGCTTGCATGTGTTGGGGTTTTTTGTGGGGTATGGATTTTTTTAATACTGGAAATCAATGTGTTGACAGTTATGATGAAGCTGATGACAGCGACCTTTGCTGATGGCAGAGTGTTTTGGGGGTTTTGTTTTGTTTTGGGGGTGGTTTTGTGGGGTTTTTTTTGTTTTTTTTTTTAACAGACGTAGCATGATTTTGATGGTTTCTTTGACTGTTGATCGTGTGTGTACACCACCTCTTGCCTGCAGCACTGTTAATCTGAAGCTAGAAGAAAAGTGACAAAGCCATCAGAAGTGATGGCTTTGAAATAAGTCTAATTGTATTTACTATTGATGGGATACTCCAGCTCAACATCAGCCTTGTGAGGAAGTAGAAAAACTGGAAGTATCTCATCTCACGTGGGTAGTATCTTGCTTTGGCATTGTAAACTAAAAAAATTACAATCCCCCCTAAGATCTGAACACAAACCAAGTTCTCACCCCTCTCTTACCTTCTTGAAACCAAATGAAAATCTCATGTAGCAACCACAAACTCTATTTCACTCCTTTTGTTTCCCAAATTTTGGGAAGTTTTACAGTTTTGATACATGTTCAGCAATGCCTATTAGCATAATTGCTGCACAGCTAATAGTATCAGAGTTGCTTTTACTTGTGGTGTTTCAATTTCTTGTTTAACAAGGAGCCATCTAAAGAATATTAATTAAAGTTATGATTTCACAACTAAGCAACAAAATTGAAAGATGTGTCACCCAAGAGATTTGACAAAAATCTGTAATTAAACTGTTCTTTACTAACTTCATAAGCATGTTAATAATTAGTTGTCTCTCCTGTTGGGTACTGGCTGAGAGGGAATTTCTTGCTTTATTGTGTTTTTGACCATTATGTAGGTGTTCAGCACCCTCTGGTTCAGTAGGTTCAGTAACCTCTGTTATGAACTTCTTTATGCCATTGGTTGCTTTCAATTTAAGAACTTCATATCTGGACTCTGTATGGACTGTTATGGTTTTGTGTGTTCATGAACATTTTCATGTTAACTTAGCAAGCCCTCTTTCCTGCTTTGGTTGGGGTGTTTCTTTAGAGGGGGGTGGTTTGGTTGTTTTTTGGGTGGGGTTTTGTTTGAATTTTGGTTTTCTGGGGGTTTTTTGCATAGTCTTCTGCTCTGCTTTAAGGACTTCACAAAATTAAAAAAGAAATTTAGAGCCTTTTGTCTTTTAACTTTTGGCAAGATTTTTTTTTCCAATTATTTTGCCTGTTGAAGTAGAGGTGAACGTTCACCTTTTCTGATAGCAAGCATACAAATATCTCAACACCCCCACACCCTGGCATGGTGCTGTTTTATTTTGCTAGATGGCCAAGGATCAATGAGATTTGGATGGAGGTTGTGCTTTTCTCCCTTTCCCAGATCCTACCTGTCAGTTTTAGTCTAAGAGATGATGTCAGAGGTGCTGAAATATCCTCACCACTGTTCCCAAACACCTGACTTCTTCCAAAGGGCCCATTTTCCTTCACCGGTGATTCTCCATGTGTGGATTTGTTTGTGTGCTTTGCAGGGGAGGCAAAAGATGAAAAATGGGAAAGGGGGAGTGTAGCTCCCTTCCCACCATGACCTACACTTCTCACCACACAGAGAGCACTGCATTATCTGGAGCAGCTCTGGGAGCTGAGGCACAGCAGGTGGACACAAGACTATGCTGGAAGAGTAGAGCTGGCTAAAATAACACAATTATTTTAATTTGTAATTTGCTGCCGCATGTATTTTAAAAGTTCAAGCTGTGTCCCTGAATGAAGAGAAAAGCATTTAGCAAAGCTCAGGGACAGAGTTTTCATCTGTGATAAGAGATGACAACAAGGAGTGGGAAAAATATGTCAGTAAATTTGTGATTAGCTGAGAAATCCTATTGTAGGAAAATTGATTTTTTCTGGGAATTTATTCTTCTGAGTAATTCTGGGAGAAAAAAGTGACACCATCTTTTGGAAATGTCAAAGCTAATAATTTTAACTTCAAAAAACAATACAGGATGTCTGTAATAAAAGACAATGGAATGAAGGTTGTAATAATCATCATGAAGATGGTCTGTTTTGCTGCTACATTCCAGGTTACAATGGTTTCTCAGGATGTGGAAGATGTAGCTTCACAAACCTATGGAGTGTACTCAGTGGCTGCATCTACACTGACAACACTTGTGACTATTGCTGGAATACCTACAGGTGTGACAAATCTGCAGGAGAAGATGTGTAGAGCAATTCAGATGTTGCGGAGAACATGGCTGTCCACGCTGTGAACCAGTCAGGGGACTTTTGCTTGACTAGCTCAGGTCTGGCCCTTTGGACAGCCTCTGTTAACACCTGAGTGCAATAGTAGTGTTCTTAAGCAGATTTTCCTGTTCAGTTTCATCCTATTCCATGCACTCCAGGGTTCTGGGATGCACGCTCTGGTAGGTGGCACCTGGCAGGTTATCAGTGAGGAGGTGCCCTCCTCCCATGAGCAAAAGGCATTGCAGGTGTAGATCTGCGCAATCACATCCTAAAGCAGGGTGCTGCAGGCCATGATGCTTCAAGCTGGGAGCAGACACTGTTGTTGTATTCAGGTGGTTACAAAACTGTACTTCAGTACCTACAAACTTGGTCTGGTTCCATCAACCTGAGCAAGTGAGAGCAGGAGACTTGAGAGGGTGGCTCTGTGTGACACCCTTTCTGTGAATGTTCAAGTCCCTCTACCCAGACCTCATGGAGAGATGAGGAGCCCATGCAGCAACCTGAAGCTGCCTCTTCAGTAACTTACTGAAGCACACTGCTGTCACCTGCTTTAACCACGTCCCCCTGCCGCTCCCATCTGGAGGCGCCTGAGCCATGAGGCGGCACCGGGGGCACTGCTGCTGTGGGGCTCCAGCCAGAGCATGGCTTCAACTCCTCAGGTGATTCCTGAGCCTTTCCTGGAGGGCTGTGAAGATGGTGAAGGGCCTTGAGGGGAAGCCATGTAAGGAGCGATTGAGGTCACTTGGTCTGTTCAGCCTGGGGGAGACTAAGGGGAGACCCCATTGCAGTTACAGATTGAGGGAAAGAGGAGGGGTAGGCACTGAGCTCTTCTCTGTGGTGACAGCGACAGGACTCCCAGGGAACAGCCTGAAGTTGTGTTGGGGAAATTGAGGTTGGATGTCAGGAAAAAAATCCTTTCCCCAGGGGGAGGCTGAGCCTGCACTGGAACAGGCTCCCCAGGAAAGTGGTCACCGAGCTCAAGAAGCATTTGGACCATGCTGACAGGCACAGGGTATGACTCTTGGGCATGTCCTGTGCAGGGCCAGAAGTTGGACTCAATGATCCTTGTGGGTCCCTTCCAACTCGGAATATGCTGTGATCTTACACAGGGTATGAAACCCGATGCCTGCCCAGATTTGACCTTATGTTGCCCGTACGGCTCTAAATCACAGGGAGGTGAGGACTCCGCAGTTACAGAGACGACTTCTGCTCCCTGCCCGGCCTCAGGGGCCCCGCACACTCGATGGGATCCCGGCGGATACCAGAGCACGCTGTCCCGGGAGCGCCCGGGAGCGCCCCCACGGGCGGCGGCGCGCGCTGCTCGCTCTCCGCCGTCCCCGCCGCGCGGGGGAGGAAGTCTCGCGAGCGCGGGCTCGCGGGGCGGCTCGCGCGCTGCTTGGCGGCTCCCGCCGGGACGGGCCGGGCCGGGCCTCGCTCCCTCCACCGGCCGCGCTCCAAGAACCGAGAACCGCAGGCCGCCGCCTCTGCCTCCTCCTCTGCCGGAATACCGGCTGCCGCCCTCGCCTGTCCGCAGCGCGCAGCCCGCCGGACGCCAGCCCAAGCCTCGGCGGAGCGCCGTTTCCTCACGGCGGGGATCATGTCCGCCGGGCAGCCGCCGCTGCCGCCGCAGCCGGACGAGCCGCCCGCTCCGCCGCTGCCACCAGGCGCCAACATCGGCGAGGCCGCGGGGACGGGGCCGCCCTGCGCCGCCGGCCTGGCCGGGGGCGACATGAAGATGGAGGTGAGTCGGTTTGGCCCGGCAGGGTCCCCCCGCTCCCCCGGCGGCAGGTGGGATACCCCGGGCCGCGTGGGGCCGCGGGAGACAATGGAGGAGCGGCCGTAGGGCCGCACCTGGCAAGGCCGGGCCGCGCTCCGCTCCCGCCGCCTTCCCTTCTACCCTCTCTCTCGCCCTGAGCGCGGCCCGGCGCGGTGGGAGGTGTCCGGGGGTGTCCCATCCCTCCGCGCCCCCTCCTCGCCGCGCAGGTGGTCGCGCTCATCCTGCCGCTGGGACACGGGGAAGAAAGCGCTGCGGCCGCGTCACGCCACTTATTTGTTTTCTAAACGGGGCAGCAGGAGCCCTCCGCGCACCCGCAGGCTTTCTGTCTGCTCCTGCTTCCCCGAGACCCTGCCCGGCCTTTGCGCTTCCTGCTCCAGCGGCGAGCCAGCCCGGCGTCTGAAACGCATGGGCGATGTTTGTCTGCTGAAGTGCTTCAAAACTTTTTTTTTTTTTTTTTTTTTTTTTTTTGAGTGGGAGGAAGACGGTGTGAGGGTTGTGAGAGGGGTTGTTTCGGCAACAGGTGCATATATTCCAGAAATTCCAAGGGGTTGGAAGTGATTGCCTGGAGATGCTAATTCTATCGTAGCATTTTTTCTTTAATGATAGCAGGAAACTGGTCGGTCCTGCTTTCAGCGCTGCCTATTTTGTACTCTTGAGTCACGCTGGGCTGTTCAACATGCTTGTTCTAAATGAATTTGCAAATGCCATGTTTGTCGGATGATCAAGTAGCCAAAGCACTGTGGGAAATAAATCTTGCTCGAACCTGCAGAAATAGGGCAGTTCCAGGCTGGAGTTTAGCGTGTGCAGGCTGGAAACTTGTGCTCTCGCGGTGCCCGTGTGCGAGGGCTCTCTGTGCTGCCAATTCCGTTCCTTTTTTACCTTGGGAAGGGATTTCCTAGCGTACAGTGAAGTTTGAGTTGGAATGCCTTGGAGCCCTGAGCATCTGAAGGACTGTTTTCTCTGGTCTCCAGCTAAATTGCAGGGTTCTGTCATCTGTGCAGCAGATGATGAGCTCGGATGGCCAGTGCCGCTCTGCTGCTGTGCTTTCCAGGTTAGGCATTGTGGGAGAAAGGGGAATTGCGAACAGAAGTTCAGGTGGTCTTCTGCTTGTGCTTACTGGGTGTTGGCTCAGTCCGGTGATGGATGAGTAAGAGGATTTGCTTATAACTTCAGAAAAGCTTTAGCCACAACTTCTTATGCTCAATTCTTTGTATTCCGACTTGTGAATTAAACATTTGTGTTAGGATTTTTCTGTTTCCACATGCCTCACCTGCCAGAGGCTTGTGAGGAAATACCCACTGACGAACATCCTGTGTCTTGCCAGCCTTTGTTTCATTTGTTCCTTACTTTTCCTGTTCCTTTGTTCTGTATTGGCCAGTAAAGATTGAATTTAGCCCCATACTTACTTAACTCAGTTAAATAAACGGTAAAAACACTTGAGAGCATCTCATTTGTTTCATTTTCTCACCCTTTCATGAGTCATTTTGTTATATGTTACCTTAGCATTGTTTATCAGGGAAGGATCATCTCACTGCTTTTAGTTTTAACAACAGAAGATGAAAATGCATATGGGGTGATGATGTGGAAAGAGTTAAGCTAAGGGCAGAAAAGACAAGGATAAAAAAGCCCTGATCCAAAAGAGTAATTGAAGGCAGTATGTTAAGGATTTGGCAGGAAGGGCATGAGGGAGGACTGCTCTCTCCTAGCCAGCTGTTTTTTCTGTTGTTAGCAGTACCATGGGTGATAAACATTATTTAATTTAGTAAACTACGTAGGAGAAAAATACAGTTTCCTAAACTCCTCCTCAGCTTTCAGGACAAAAGTGCAGTGTGGATTCTTGTTTAGATTTGTTCTTTTAATACAGAGTGATGAGGGATTGGGGTAATCTGGCAAAAACCTTGAAATTACATCAGAGCTGGTGGTTTCACAGTCTGTATCAGAGCCAGCTTCAGCTCAGCACCCTAGAAGTGGCATGCTGATCTCCTGGACCACAACTGTCTCCCTCATTCACATTGATGTGATGCTTTAATGATGGAATTAAATCAGATTACAGAGACCCAGCTCTGTCCCTCACCCTGTGGCAGGGATCTTCGATTCATCTCCAAGTAATTGCATAGGAAATAATAGAGAGCTGACTACTATCTATCCACATCAGGTGCTACAGCCAACTTTTGCTGCTTTGATAAAATGTGAAACAGGCGCGTTCTCCTTTAGATGGGTATCTTCCCTTTTTTAGAAATATTTCTTCTTAATTCTTTTTCATCTCAGGAGTCTTTTGATGATGCATCTCCGGCAAAGCAAAAAGAAATCCAGGAAACAGATCCTACATATGAAGAGAAAATGGTATGTAATATTTGGCACTGTGTACAGCTATTCATTAGTACTGAATTATTTAAAATAGATTGGATAAATAGTACTCCAATTATTTAAAATAGATTGGAGTTTTCTGTTTGCTTGTTTGAAATATCTTAAACGGATTTATAAAGATTTGTCTAGGGATTTAAAAATATTTAAGTAATTTGAAACAAAAAATATTCAGAAGAACACTCATGGGGCCATTCTCCTTTCCAGCATTTTAAAGTTACCTGCAGAGCAGTCCCTCCAAGGGGGATTATAAAGAGTTGAGCATTTAGCTTCTCAGTCAGAACTGGAAAGATTCTCTAGGAATCTCTTTATGAAGCTTTAATTAGAGTCTTCAGAAAGGAGAACATTTGTTATTTTCCTTGTTTTTTATTTTTTCATAGCTTTTATATATAAAATGCAAGAGATGGAGTTGTCTATTCCTCACCATCTCATTGCAGTTTCTTTCTCAGTTGCTCCCTGTTTGCCTTTCTCCCTGTTTGTAATTCCAGTGTCTGTGACTCCCTTCATAGGAAAGTGAAACTGATTCTTATAATTTGCTGCTTCCTCTGTTATTTCTTCTTTCCACTGAAAATAACCCTGTCATCTTCTGCATATTTCTTTGTGCTACTTTGTGGCACACTGAAGGATGTGAATTTGGAATCCTCTCCTTTAGTCTTTAGACAGACACAATAACAAGGGCAATTGTGTTTTAGAGATGCATTGAAAAAGAAAATGGGAAGAGCATCTCTGTTGGTATAAGGATAGCTCAGGGTTGCAGAGTACAGTTCTTTACTGTGTGCTGTCTAAAAGACATAGAGAATGTTTTTTAGTCCCTTAAAAGAGCATCCTCAAGTGCAGTGAAAGCAAGTGTGGGGATGTGTGTGCAGGGCCAAAGCTTGCAGAAGATTCCTTACTTAAATCTTAGAATGAGGAACCTTCTACAATGCAGTCTGCATCACTTCTACTTCTCTTTTGTACAGCCAGTAAAAAAAAAAAAAACTTAAAAATAAGGGTCAGCAATTTGGATGGTAGTGAGATCTTACCTAGTTTAAACCTCAGACATTCCTACAAAGTAAAGAAACAAAACCTATGAAGAATAGACATGAAAACTTCAGTTTTGTGGATGTGGATTGTAGCTCTGTCATTCAAGCTTAAAATACCCTTAGAGCGAGTCTGAGTCCTCTGTGGTACATCGAGATCTCTTTTGTGGTCTCTTTATTCTCTAACAGTTAGCCTTCCTGTCTCTTCCATAGTGCAGGATCTGCTCACACTAAGGAGGAAAACACTCACAGAGCTGCTATTGCTCTTGCAGAAGCCTGGAACATATGTTCCTTTTTACTAAGAAAACGGACTTCCTGTAGCTTTGCTGCAAGTTGCTAAATACCAGGTTATACTACCAGATGGCAGAATGTCAGAGTGGTTACTGTTAGCCTTAGTAGTTACTGAAGCTGGTTTTGGCTTGTTTGTCTGTTCAAAGTTTTGGTGTGGCCTTGGCAGGGTGTGTTGATTCCAAATGGAATCTGTCTCAGTGAAGCTGAACCTTTCAGATACTAATATTGTCTGCTGTAATTTTTCTTGCAGAGTAGAAATAGCAACTCCTATCAAAGGGGGCAGCCTGATGAGTTAGGCTGAGCATATCTAAGGTCTCTGCTACTGAAACAGATGTTCTGGCTTGTGGCTATGAGCTGTTCTGTCCTCACTGCCCCCTTTGATGCCAACTCTATTGCTTATCTGACAGCACAGGGATGTGCTGTATCTCACTAAGTAGGCAGGTCACCAGTGCAGTAGGGAGCAATTGTTGCCAGTTTGGTTAAAATGAATTAGTAGAATGAAGAATCCTGTGTGTGATGCATAGGGGAAAAATTCTAGGAGTGGGACTATCACTTTTGATTAGAGTAAGTTGTTAAAGGGAGTCTGGCCTCATCTAGTGAGACTTGTGCAATCTTTGTGCCAAAGTCAGATTTTAGTTTTGGCCACAGGTCTGTCTCACAGCTTTGATCTTGCTGCATAGCAAAGATGAACCTTGGCCTCACAAAAGAGTATTGAATCTGTCAGCAGCAGGTATATTGATGTTACTCATCTCTTCTTTGGTGTTGTAGTGATGTGTATAAAGTAAAGTGAATCGATATTGAAAAAATATTTGTTTGCTTTTTCTTTTGAATTAATACATACTCGAATGTCTCACACTTATTCCGTTTAATTTTCTTTTGTCACCAGCAAACAGACAGAGCAAACAGATTTGAGTATCTATTGAAGCAGACTGAGCTCTTTGCTCATTTCATTCAGCCTGCTGCTCAGAAAACTCCAACTTCACCTTTAAAAATGAAACCTGGACGTCCACGAATAAAGAAGGATGAGAAACAGAATTTACTGTCAGCTGGCGAGTGAGTGATGAGACATACTATAAATAAGATTTTATTGTACTTTAAAAGTGGAAGTTGAACTTGCTAAGCTTTTGTCCTGCGTCTGTGTGTGTACGCCTTTTTTTCAACTGCCCACCTGTAAGTTGAGGATTGCTTAAGGAGTTACAGGAGATTTGTGTTTATGCTTTCCAGCATGAAGAAAAGCAGGGGCAGAAAAGTAAGGCAGTCATGGCTCTAAATTGTAAGAGCTAATGGAGAGCATCACTATGCAACACCTTGCAGGCAGCTTGAAAATTGTAAGTCTAGAAATTTGGATTGCCTTCATTGCAGCTTATGTGGCTGCAGTGTTTGGCAGGTGCAGCAGAACTTAAATGCGGTGTTGTTCCCTGTCTTGTAGTTAAAAGGCCAGTACTGATGCACACATTAATCCCTGTCCAGTCAGTTTGGGCTGATATTTGAGCCTGCTGAACATGAATTCTAGTGAAGAATGTTGCTAGAAATTCATTTTTGTGTTAGCGTTCTGTATTGCAGTATATACATTGATGTACATTGTCACACTACGACACGGAAATAACTCGCGCACTCACTCTAAGATCCAAAAGAAGAAAAAGAGGAAGTTTTATTTCTGACCTCGCAATACATAGAATTCTGAAAGTGACAGTGGATTGGAGGATGAAATTGCCACCTCTCCAAGCACACTGGTCCAACGAACAGTCCATCAATTCTCTCCTCCCACAAAGAAGAATGCAAAACAGTCATTATTTACATGAACAGTACATGAGAAACTCTAGTAAAAATATGTAAATATCAGAAGGCATAGAAAACCTTTAAAAGAACTGTAAAACTTTTCAAAGAACAGGGCAACAATACATTAAATTTAATTTTGCAGCAACTTGATGTCTTTTCAGTTTGTCCACAAACTTTCTACTTTCTTGGACTTTTCCAGCTATCGGCACCGTAGAACAGAGCAGGAAGAGGATGAGGAGCTGTTAACAGAAAGCTCCAAGACAACAAATGTCTGCACTCGATTTGAAGAATCTCCATCATGTGTGTTTCCTTCCTTTTTTTTTTCTCACCCCTGTTCTTTTTCTTAAAAATGTTTAAAATAAACTTGATTTGCATACTCTCTAAGGATAATGAAATAACGTGGTGGGACAGGAGAGGGAGGAAAAAATCCAGCACTGAGCTAATGGTACAAAATGTATTATTGAGGAAATGCTTATTTTCATTCCAGCTAGAACGATGGTCCAGTGAGTCTTGTCCCTTAGAAATCCAGTTGCTATGTTTCAGTTAATAAGAAAGAGTTTTTAAGTCATCTTATTATTTTTACACGTGTAACCTATATTCTGATATAAAGCAGCTAACAGCTTCCAATTAATTTAATAGTACTCAGTGTTCTGTTGTTGTAATGTTTGACTGTGTTCTGATTTTGACAGCGATGATGGATTTAGAATTTCTATGTGCTTTGGGTTCTTGCAGAAAACAAACTGTTGCAGCAACTTGCAGAAACAAAATTAATATGTTGCTGTCTCCACTCTGCATTGTCCTTGAATTTATTACATGAATTTATTACTCGATTTTGTTCTGTAGCTTTGGTAATCACTATCAGTTAGCAGTCAACAGGTGGTGAAATTCTTTCTGAAGTTTTTGTGTATATTTTAGTCTATTCTTTGATGTCTTTTAGATGTGAAATGGGGAAAGCTGCGCGATTACCAGATCCGAGGACTGAACTGGCTTATTTCTCTGTATGAAAATGGCATCAATGGCATCCTGGCAGATGAAATGGTATGCACAGAGCCTGTGTTTAGGATCACTTAAGAACACATGCAATACAATGCCATTTTAGTCCAGCAGTGTGTATATATATGGGAGTTTTAATAACACAAAATGCAATATATAGTTAGCCAGTCTTATTTTTCTACTGTGTTTAAAATCATTAATTATAAAAGTATCAAAGGTATTTTAATTTAAATAAATAGTGCAGGCAGGTTTCGAAAATAGACATATGGAAAGGGAATCTGTCAACCTTTAGGAACATGAAGTTGGTGGAGGGGAGTTGTTCCACAGAACGACATGTCCTCTGTTTTCATTCTCTCTAAATTGCAGGTGTTTTGTTATGGTATTCTTCAGCTGCCCTTGTGAGGAGAGCGTCATATGAAAAGAGCATCAAACGTGGAAACAATTCCTATTTTTAGGGCCATGTGTAGAAACTAGCATATGAGTGTCCTCTATGGACTGATGTCCACAGAACAGCTACAGGAGTGGGAATTCTCTTGAAAAAATGATGCAAAGATAGACATAGCTAGAGAGCTGTGTTAAAATTTCTCATACATCATGACCATGGACATTTCAGTTGGCACTGGCCATAGTAGCTTTTGCCTGTGTTTTCTATTCTTTTTCCCGAAAGATAAGGGATGATTGCAGAAGAAATTGTAGTAGTTTCAATTGCAGGTGGTTTTGTCCCCTTAACAATTTTAGTTGTATCTCTTTTTCATAAGGAGTAGAAAAGAAGAAACAAAAGACTAAAATCTAATTAATTTCAGTGTATTGCATTTCCCATATCTTGTAATTTCTGTGTAATAAAACTTAAAGACAAAAGAGTTTAAATTACTGTTCAGTAACATGCTTCATTTTTAAATACATCAAGGTCTTTTTAAACATACATGCTTATGAATAGAGGATTTTTTTTGGCTAAGTGGAGAGGGTTGTTTTAACAAAAACACCTCAGAGGCTTTATAAGCCCTTGGATTTGTGGTATTCCAATATCCATTTTGTGTTAAAGAGATTAAATATTATTAAATATTTTTTTGTTTATTCTTAGGTATTAATTGTTTTGAAGTTATTAATGCATTTCACACAGCCTATAAACACTTTTCCACATCTTGTACCCGGTGCATTTTGGTTATTTTGAAGACAAAGGCTCGAACTTTAGAAACAGAAATGACTTGTGCTGATGGCGCTTGGGGTTTTTAATTCCCGTGCATTTGAATCATATTTTTGAATTACTTAAAGTATAGGAATGATCTGGTTTTTCAGTTTTTCCTCAGTTTTGTTTTATTGAAAATTGTATGTTGAAGATACCGTGTTATACCAGACTCTCAGTATTTGTTTTCTTCTTTGAGATATGCAGTTTTTTACACTGGTTTGGCTCTTTCCTCACAGGAACTGATGTAATTTCTGGCCTGTGGAAGCCTCCTTTTAAAAATTAATTAGAACATATTTACAATTATGAAGCATTAATAACATAATATATACAAAATATGACAGCATATATGACAGTATATAATATTGTGGTGACAGTGTTATTAATACTTAAGTAATTTAATAAATTAAAAATTCCTAAGGGTTCTTAATTTATTCACTTTATGTCAAGTTTAAGAGAATACCTAAGTCCAATTTTTAAAGTTTGACCTCTAAATAACCTGAGTACACCATAGTCTACGAAATAAAGTTTTGGGAAATAATGTTTCCTTGTACTTTTAACAAGTTGTCTTACTTGAAAGGTAAGGCAAAATTCTAACTTCATAATCCAAGGTTCCAAAATTATACTCTTGCTACTTTGTTATAATGAATTGTGGGAAGCCCTGCAAGCTTTTCCTAACCAAGACTTTGATACCCTTTTTGTATCTCCCTCATTCATTTGGGCTTCTGTGCCTTCCACACTGTGCTCAGAGCTCACTCTTGGGTTTTCTTGAAGGTTTTCTGAGAGGTTTTCTTTTTTCTAACACATTACTGTGTCTTACAGGGTCTTGGGAAGACACTGCAAACAATTTCTCTTCTTGGCTATATGAAACACTACAGAAACATTCCTGGACCTCACATGGTGTTAGTTCCTAAGTCCACTCTGCAGAACTGGATGAATGAATTCAAGAGATGGGTACCAACACTTCGAGCAGTTTGTTTGATTGGTGACAAAGACCAGCGAGTAAGTTGGGCTATGGTAGTTTTTTCTGTGTGTTCCTGTGTAAATCCAGCATGTGATCTTGCTGTCCTTTCCCTTTCCTTCCTGGAGAGGGATGTTACTTGGATTTGTAGTGGTTTAAGACTTACAATGCTGCCTACTTGGAGTATAACCAGCTTAGAATTCATGTGTGTGTTGCCCTGATAGTGCTTCATCACTTTATATTCATAATTTCTTTTTCAAAGATTTACAGTCTCCTTTTATGAAGGCAGGACACGGCCAGGAAAATTGTAACAGTGCTGCTGTGTTCTTTTTGCTTTAAATTTGACAAAGCTTCAGTAACCAGCTGTCACTTTGTTATCTAGGCTGCCTTTGTAAGAGATGTGTTGCTGCCTGGAGAATGGGATGTCTGTGTAACATCATATGAAATGCTTATCAAAGAGAAGTCAGTATTCAAAAAGTTCAACTGGAGATACCTTGTTATAGATGAGGCCCACAGGATTAAAAATGAAAAATCAAAGGTAATTTATTTTACACTGAAAAAGAGATCTGTGTGGCTTATTTAGGTGGTGGTGTGGGGACTAGTAATGTTTTATATTTGGTCGTGTCTCAATGTCCTTCAGTTATCAGAAATTGTGAGGGAATTCAAGACTACCAACCGGCTGCTATTAACTGGAACTCCACTTCAGAACAATTTACATGAACTCTGGGCACTTCTCAACTTCCTTTTGCCAGATGTCTTTAACTCAGCTGAAGTGAGTATTCATTTCTGCTAATCAAATTCATTTTGCTGGTTTTCCTGATTTGAAAATAGACCTGGATATGTATAGTTAGTGGTGTCAGTTACTTATAAGTGATAGATTGAGTTAGAAATACTTGTGTTATAAAGCTTTTTGTAAAATAGGCCAAATAGGGTAATTTGTTCTTTTACTTCCGGGCTATATGAGAGTTGTATTCGTTCACCATTGTGATGCTATTGCACCTTGAAAGGAAGCCTCTTAAAAACTGATGATTTTGTTGATACAGGATTTTGATTCGTGGTTTGATACCAACAACTGTCTAGGGGATCAGAAACTGGTGGAGCGCCTTCATATGGTGAGTCCTTTTGCCTTTTGTACAAGTGTTATGTTTACCTAAGTTAAATCCTAAGCAGTTCTTCTAATGCTTCTTATGACAGACTATTTGGATGAGAGAGATTATTCCACAAATTTTCAGTCAAGCAAAATTAAGTCAAAGGACACAGAATGATACGAAAAGTGATTTTGACCTAATCTTTGAGTCTTTCAAATAAAGCACATGTATAGCAAATAATTTCTCCATATAGGTTGTCTTTTTTCAGATTGTCTAATAATAGGTCTTGTATCTGTTATAGAGAATATCTGCTCTTTGACTTGTCCATTGACCTGATCAGTGTTTCAGTTTCCAAAATGCATGTAATGATTGACCTCTTTCAGGTGCTACGACCATTCCTTCTCCGTCGCATCAAGGCTGATGTGGAGAAAAGCTTGCCTCCAAAGAAGGAAGTTAAAATTTATGTGGGCCTCAGCAAAATGCAGCGAGAATGGTAATTAATGCATGTGCTCGACTGGGCTGTTGTTAAAGCTCAGAAGGAATGTGCTGTCTGTGACTTGAAGGTTGTGTGGAATTCGATTTATTCTCTGTGGTGTACTCCCAATTTATACCTATTTCTTTGTGACACTGCTATGACAGAACCGTGCATTTCAGGGAGATTTACCTGATTAAATGAAGGGTAGGGTGAGCTTTTGACAATTACTGTTGCTTAAAGACTTAAGGAAACTTGCTTAACTTCTTGCTTAAAGAAAAGGAGGCTCAGGAGGAACCTTTTGGCTCTGCACAATTCCTGGATGGGAGGGTGCAGCTAAGTGGGGTCGGCCTCTTCTCCCACGCAACTGGACAAGAGGAAATAGCCTCAAACTACACCAGGAGAGGTTCAGGTCAGACATCAGGAGGAATCTCTTAATGAAAAGGGTTGTTAAGCATTGGAATAGACTGCTCAGAAAGGTGGTGGATTCACCATCTCTGGAGTTATTTAAGAAAATGCTGGACGTGGCACCCAGTGCTTGGTGGTGTTTAGCTTTAGGTTGGAACCGGTGATCGCAGAGTTCTCTTCCAACCCAGTCGATACTGTGACTCTGTGCTACATTTCTGACTTGCCCAGAGGCAAAAGAATGACACCCAAACCATGTCCCATGGCTGCCATGATGCTGAGGGCAGGTTCTGTCTCCCACAGTCTTCTCCTGGCTTACACCCATTCAAACCTTTCCTCCTCCTCCCTCTGCACCAGCAAAAGATGCAGCTTGTGAATCATCTCCTAGCTTCATTTTAGACTTCATTTTAGAGTGAACAGAAGGGTTTTTGTCTTTCCTTGCTGTAGGTATACCCGAATCCTTATGAAGGATATAGATATCCTGAACTCAGCTGGGAAGCTGGACAAGATGAGACTGCTGAACATCCTGATGCAGCTGCGAAAATGCTGCAATCACCCATACCTCTTTGATGGAGCAGAGCCTGGCCCACCTTACACAACAGACATGCATTTGGTCACTAACAGTGGCAAAATGGTAGTTCTGGACAAATTGCTACCTAAGTTGAAAGAACAAGGTATGCATCTCCTTTCTGGGGTTTTGAGAGTTTTTTGGTTCAGTGATGTTTTTGTGTATTCTGAGCAAAAACCAGCAGACTTTAGCCAGGATTATTGTTGGTTTCTAGTATGATACCAGCTTGGATCAATAGTCCCATTATGGCTTTTTGTGCTGAAGTGGTTTGATTACTTTCTTTTTTTTTTTTTTTTTTTTTTATCCCAAAATTTTTTTCCAATTTTTTGATCCTAAGTTGAGACCATAAAAACATCATTTGATTGGGGCTTTAAGTTTTCTTTCTTAGTCTTATTACTTATTTGAGATATAATTATGTAGTATTTTAGCCACACCTTTGATTTGCCATGAAGGACCATTTCAGATTCAGAGTCCTCATACAGAGTTCAAATCAAATCCTGGGTGAAATGTTGGTCTTTCTTGCTAGATGTGATTTTGAACAGCACCTGAGGTTTTTCTGTGTATTATATAAACACTCAGACATGGGGGAACTCTTGAGTTGTTTTAAAGTTATTTGATAGTAGGGACAAAGCTTTGAAATGGATTACTGTAAAACTCGCTTGCCACAGAGTTTTTGACACTGGAATCAATTTTTAACTCACTATTTTTTGAGTATGCTTATAGTAGTAACTTTACTAAAGAAGATGGACATAAGTTTGTAAGTGGGGACACTTTGAGGAAAAATAAAACCACGTCCAAACCTCAGCCTTCTGTAGTTTAAAAATAAACTGTACTTTGTATATTGGTAACATCCAAGCAGCTGTGGCCATATAACTCAAGACTAAAAACCAAACAATTCAGTGGTTACTGTGCTTTTTCGATCTTGATTTCTTCCTGTTAGGAGGTTTATTTATGAGGTGTTGTAATTAATACTGGCCTGGTCTCAAATCGAATTATCATCTTAAACAAGAGAGTTCAGATTTAACCCTAGAGTCCAAAGAGCAAAGGGAAGTAGAAACTTTTTTACATCCTGTGTTTTACTTAAATTTCTCCAGTAGACTGGAAATGGTTGAGTGTGTATACCTAAAGTACTGAATATTTCCTTTTTTTTTTTTTTTAAGTTGTTCTTGGCAGGTAAGTAAACAGACAAGTACTTAAGAAGAATTCACTTTATTTCTGGAGATCTCAAATCCAAAACAAACAAATACTTCAAAATTTTATTATTTATACTCGATGATGTTTTTATATTTGTGTTACCGCCTTACTCTGCTGTGTCTGGGAACTTTTTCTTAAGGAGTACAACACAAAATGAAAGGGAAAAGCCAGCCATTAATTACACAGTGACATATCAGAGTAAGACAAATGTGTCCCATGGCATGGATGTGCTGTGCCAGCAGCAGCTGCAGCCCTGCATTGTAGTTTGGGGTCTGAAATTCGAACTACTTTTCTTCTCAGTATGTGGAATTGCCCTCCTTCCTTTTCTGGTAGTGCAGACTGGAGAGTTTGTTTAATCTTACATTTTGGTGAAAGCATAAGAAACCTTTTTACCCAAACAGGCTCAAGGGTTCTAATCTTCAGTCAGATGACAAGAGTTCTAGATATCTTGGAAGATTACTGTATGTGGAGGAACTATGAATATTGCAGACTGGATGGACAAACTCCTCACAATGAGCGACAGGTATTTACAATTTTAAGGATTGTATTTATGTAAAAATACTACTTGTAAAACATTTTGTTTAACTGATGTTCTTTTCATTTATTTAGGCTTCCATTAATGCATTCAACGATCCTGACAGCTCAAAATTTGTGTTCATGTTGAGTACACGAGCAGGAGGTCTTGGAATCAATCTGGCTACTGCTGATGTTGTAATCCTCTATGATTCAGACTGGAATCCACAAGTAGATCTCCAGGCTATGGTAAGATTCCAGATGGAAATTTTGTTTTTCTTTTCTTTTTCTCACTGAACTTTGCTAGAAATGTGTACTTCCAAAATAAATCGGTATTTTCCCATTTTAGCACAGGTGTAGGATTTGTAAGACCAATTTTCACTTCAAGTGCAGCTTCCACTTTGTGGAGCCATTAGTCCTTAGTCACATTTGAGTTATACAGTGTTTTATGCAGTGGGAAATGCTGGGTGTATGCTACACCTCTTAGTATTGTTAAAGGCAAATAGCCTACTTGGATAAGTAAAAATGAACTAAATCTCAGTTGTTAATCCCGAAACTATAAAGCTTTAAAGCTTTACTGTTGTGGGGAGTGGAGGTGAATGTGTTTGCACTGTTTTTCCTGTGATATTGAGAATATGATAAAGTTGATTTAAACTTTTCAAAAACTGCTTTTGTGGTGATGGTAATGGAAGGATCTCATTTTAGCAACTGTCTTTAGGGGTTTTTTAAAGTAGATTTGGATGCATCTCCATTCTGGATACATGTCAATGACATTAGTGACTACCTAAGAAAGCAAAGCTATTTAAAAACTGCCAGTGTTTTTTTTTTTTTTTTTTTTTTTTTTTTTTTTTTTTTTTTTTTTTGGTTTTTTTTTTTGTTTGTTTTTGGTTTTTTTTTTTTTTTTTTTTTTTTGTTTTTTTTTTGTTTTTGGTTTTTTTTGGTTTTTTTTTGACAAATGAGGCCTATCCGAGGAAATGTTTTTAATTATTTCAGTTAACCTGTGGGGTCTCAAGTACTCTAGCAAAAATTACTTCAAAAGAATGATGGAACTGGTGTCTAATAGCTCAAGTGAGGCAGTACCAGCTATCACTACAGGTGTATGTTGAGAACACTAATTTTCACAGTGGTTCATATTTCACTAGTCAGGAGAGGCAGGGTATTGTATTTTTCTTGAACTATTCATGGCACTACTGAAGGGTTTTGAGAAAGGCAGCTTGTGGTCAGCACAGAGATGATTTCTTCATGCTTTGATTCTACAGAAGGTTGCTTAAGGTCAGAAGCATCCAAGTCTTCTTCCTTATGTTATTTAACGAAAAACCCCAAAACCTGCTATTTTTTAGCTATGACACATAGAGACAGACTCACTGTCAATGTTACTGAAAAAAAAACCCAAACTTGCACTATAGATAAAATTGTAATATATTGGGTAGCCATGGATAGTTACTTAAACATTTAAGTAACCTGTGCTGTTCTGTTTTGTAAATTCATGTGTTGGAAATAATGAAAATCTTAAACCTAAGTATATTGTCATACTGGAAGGCAAGTGCTGAATTTTTTGTTACTGTTTTGGGCAGGATCGAGCACACAGAATTGGCCAGACCAAGACTGTCCGGGTGTTCAGGTTTATTACAGACAATACCGTGGAAGAAAGGATAGTGGAGCGTGCAGAAATGAAACTCCGCCTAGATTCCATAGTCATCCAGCAAGGCAAGTATATGAAGGCACTTCGTATCTAGGATGAAATTCCCTTCTTCTCCCATTGTAAACCATGGTGGAATCAGCCAGTAAGAGCCAGTAGGAATGTTGCTTTTGCCTCATCTGAACTCTGAAAAGAGTGTGCAAAGGCCTCATCCACTTGAAAATTTGTTTTACTGTAGGAGTAGGCATTTACTCACTAACTTTTTGCTTACCTCCCTAGTGGGATATAGTCAGATTTGTTTTTTTAAAGCATTCAGTTTCTTATTTAAACTGGGGAAATGAATGCCTTTCCTTTTTCTAATAATAGATGGAGAAAAGTAAGGTAACCTTAGTTGACTTGCTTGGAATCAGTAATATATAGCTTGTATGTAGAAATATAAGGGGGAGAAAAATCCTGTATTGCTCCTTCCATAACATAAACTCTTTAGTGAGTTGCTATCCTCAAGCGTTTTTATCTTTAGGAAGATTGGTGGATCAAAACCTGAATAAACTTGGAAAGGATGAAATGCTGCAAATGATCAGACATGGAGCAACACACGTGTTTGCCTCAAAGGATAGTGAGATTACAGATGAAGATATTGATCACATTTTGGAAAGAGGGGCAAAGAAGGTGAGAAGGTTTGAAAAGGGGAAGCCCACCTGTACATTTAAATGTGATGGCAAGATAGTGAGTTTCTGGATGGTAACTTGATTCCAAGCTGGAGAGAAAAGGGGTTTTGCTGTAGAGGGTTTTTGTGTTACTCAATCATGTTTGTTTTTTCTGATGTTGTCAATAAGATGTTTTATAGTCAAGTACCTTCTAGAATGGCTCCTCTTCTTTCTGGCAACGGGATGTTTTAAAATGAAGTACCTTTCAGAGTGGCTCCTTTCTGGAATGAGATGTTTAATAATGACATGTCTTCCAAAATGGCTTCCGTTCTATCTGGGAATGAGATGTTAAATAATGAAGTACTATCCAAATGGCTACTGTTCTTTTCTGTATCTCCTGTCCAAGACTGCGGAAATGAATGAAAAACTTTCAAAGATGGGTGAAAGCTCCCTTAGGAATTTTACTATGGATACTGAATCTAGCGTGTATAATTTTGAAGGGGAAGACTACAGAGAAAAACAGAAGGTAATGTTTTAAGTTTCTTTTGGATGAATGCACTGAATTGCATGTTTTAATCATACATATTTAGGAGATACTGGGTAAAATACAGTGTCATCTATGAAAATAGTTTAAATAAAAACACTTGTAACACTTAAAATAAAGTAGATCTAATTTTATCTAAAACTTGTAGCTGGTCTGATGATCTTGCAAGACTTAATTTTTGGTTTTGGGGGTGGTGGGTTTTGTTTTAATAGTTGGCATTTACAGAGTGGATTGAACCACCTAAAAGAGAAAGAAAAGCCAATTATGCTGTGGATGCTTACTTCAGAGAGGCTCTTCGAGTCAGTGAACCAAAAGCACCCAAGGTGAGTTGGCTAATCAAAATAAATAAATTTTTTAAATATGCATGGAAAATGGCTGAAGCTGGAAGCAACAAGTAGGTCTTTAGTCATAAAAACTGCTCTGTTCACTTTTATAAAGTGGAGAGACTATTTAAATTTAGAAAAAAATTGCCAAAGGACTTGAGACAAACTTCTGTGAGAAAAAATAAGAAGAGTATGAAACTTGAAAGATGTTAGGGAGGGTGAGATCAAGTTTTTTCTGGTTCTTATTTAAGCAGCTGTAAATTTTCATGTGGAAGATTGATGCTTTAAACACATGTGACTTTTTCACCAGCCACCTCCTCCTCCTCCCAAAAGACCTCTCTTCCCCTTCTCTCACTGCTCTTTTACTTTTAGAATTCTTTGTGGTGGTTGATGTGTCTTGCATAGCGTGACTTTTTACCCCAAGTTAAGACAGTGCATTTTTGTAACAATAATGGTTTTTGTTTGCTCATAAACTTAAATCACTTCTTACAAGAAAGCAGATTCTGGATGTGAAAGGGAGCAAATGCAAACTTTGTGTTTCAGGCTCCACGGCCTCCAAAACAGCCAAATGTACAGGACTTCCAGTTCTTTCCTCCTCGCCTGTTTGAACTATTGGAAAAAGAGATTCTCTACTACAGGAAAACAATTGGTTACAAGGTAACTGAAGAATTTCCTTGACCAGAGGGATGGAGCAACTCTGAGAGTTGGAGTTGTTCAGTCTGGGGAAGAAAAGGCTCTGGAGCAACCTGATTGCAGCCTTTCAGTACCTAAAGGGGGCTTACAGGAAAGCTGAAAAGGGGCTTTTTACAAGGGAATGGCTTTAAACTGACAGAGGGCAGGTTAAGGTTGGATATTGGAAAGGAATTCTTCACTGTGAGTGTGGTGAGGCACTGGCACAATTTGCCCAGAGAAGCTGTGGATGACCAGTCCTTGGAAGTGTTTAAGGCCAGGTTGGACAAGGCTTTGAGCAGCCTTGTCTAAGTAGAAGGTGTCCCTGCCCATGGCAGGCGGTTGGAAAAGAGGTGATTTTTAAGGCCCAGTCCTTTCTGTGTGATCCTCTAAATTCCCGCAATGGAACAGTTTAATGCAACAGTTGGAGAATATATACTTTTCTAGCCTTTCACAGTAATTTAAACGGAATAAAATCATGTTCAGCTGTAGAAATTATTAGGTTATATTAACAGGAAGGTTATCTGTGGAAAATTAATTCAGTTTTACAAAGTGCAAAACATTTCAGGTACCTCGTAATCCTGATCTCCCAAATGCAGCCCAAGCACAGAAGGAAGAGCAGCTTAAGATTGATGAGGCTGAACCTCTTAATGATGAAGAGCTAGAAGAAAAAGAGAAACTTCTAACCCAGGTATTGTTGGGTCTTCAGTGAGACTAAAATCAGCCAAATCTTGTTTTTTGTTTCACAGCGTGATGGGAACATTTCTTGGTCATTGGTTGGCATGTACCGTAGTTAACACATGTGCAAATTTTGGTTCTGACTGAAAAGAGTTTCTAGCATTAGGTTTGTCATAAGCCTATGTCATAGGATATCTTTGAGGAATGTGCACCAAGTTAGCACTTGGATTCTCTTGAATCCTAGTCTGGCATTGACTATAGACTGTGATGTCTTTCTATGGGACCTTGCAGAATGGCTGCAGAGCTGGGTGTGCTGCATTCCACATTATTTAATGCACATCTTCTGGCTCAGTTTCACACCCATATGGAAGTGAATCTTGGAGACTGAATGGTCAGTTTTCCTAAACTACATCTGGTAGTGGGTAGTTCCCCTCACTAAAAGAGGATGTGAGCTGAATAGGTGTATAATTAGGAAGCGTGTATATTTAAATAATATAAAACAGGTGAATGCCTGGTATGCCTTATTTGGATATTGTATTTATACGTTGTATTTTGGCAGGGAATCGGAATTACAGGACAGGATTTCTTGCTTGCGTAGTAATGAGCTGGAACAGCTCACTGTGGAGATACCAGAATCACAGAGGTCAGGAATCAGTACAGTCCAGTAAGCTGTGGCTAAACCACAACATGGCTAGCAGAACTTGCTACTTCCCACTACTTGTAAAAGTTACTGCTAATACGAAATGAACCTATTTTGGCTCATGACTTCAGCAGTGGTACTTGTGTCTCTGCTGAGCATCACCATCACAAGATGGCTTTAGTCCTTCTGAGGGAGAGTGACCAGGTACAATGGCTGAGGGTGTCTGTGAGGCACCCGGGAGGCCTTTTTGACAAAACAAAAGCCATTACACTGCTTGCTTCACTTAAGCTTTTTTTTTTTTTTTTTTTCTTAGAAGGCAATCCCACAGAGAGACTATTAGGAGGAGGGATTAATTTTGCAGCTGAAAATTTATCAGAAATTACTAGGTAACTAAAGAACTAGTACTAGTCATTTTGCAATATTTAAATGGAGAGACTACAGTGACTGCAGTATAAAAACAGTTTTACCAAATTAAACTGCAGAGAAAGAAAAGGTTTAAAACTGGAATGATGGAAGCATTACAGGCAATTACAAGAAACCTATTTAATCAAATTTGGAGATGGACAAATCCTGTAACTCTGTGCAATGTTTCCTCTTGATTGCTGTGTAGGGCTTCACTAACTGGAATAAGAGAGATTTCAACCAGTTCATCAAAGCCAATGAGAAGTGGGGCCGTGATGACATTGAAAATATAGCACGAGAAGTCGAAGGAAAAACCCCAGAGGAAGTCATTGAGTATTCAGGTAACTTAATTCTTTACTCAGCTCTGAGAGTATCTAACTCTGCTTGGCTCATTTGAGCTGCCTGAGAACATGGTAACATCTTACTGCTGAGATTTCTTACATTGCTGTTTAAGATTTTTGGGGTAGAATTATACTGATGGATTTTGGATCTGCTGGTCTGTCTTTTACCATCATTACTGCCTGCCTAAGGCTGTACTAAAATGCACACATAAACTCCTGCTCAGCCACTTCACTATATCCTGAATCTAACTGGGTGGCACTGTCTTCAGTTCTTGTTAATTTTTGCTAAAGGAAATGCTGAGAAACGCTGCTCAGCTGGAGAGATTTCCCTTTTCCTTGTATTCATTAACAAGAAGTTAACCTTTACTTCCTCCTTGAGAACAGAACACAGTAAATACATCATGATTGAACATACAGTGACCACTGGTTTTTGTAACCTGAGTCCTCTTGGCTACTTACCTCTCATGTCTTAGAACTTTTTTTTCCACTGTAGCTACAAAGTCCTGGCACTACATTTCTAAAGGTATAGAGCAGGTTGAAAATGTGAAAAATTCTTCTAAAGAAACCCCTTATTTAAACACCTAATTGTCTTTTAGGCACTTGCTTGTCTTCGGGCACTCAGTTGCCCTCTTGCTTCTCCTGACAAAACTGTATTCTGTTACATCTGTTTCCATTTGAAGAAGCTTTTTTTTCCTTTGAGGAGACTGACACAAAATCTTTCTGGCTTGTATTGTACCTCACTTAAACTGAAGATTCCTATATCTACCCTCTTCAAAATAGCATTTGTAATACTGCAGCACATGGTAGCCAGAAGGGAAGGTTTCTTACCAGCTAAAGGCATGCCTGTTGTTACACAGCAGTAAGTTCTGGTAAAAGGAAGGAACAGCTAAAATCCTTTTTTAAGGTTAGATCTCTGACTTTTACAATGCATGATAAGAAAACTAACCAGTTGTTCTTTTCTTAGCTGTGTTCTGGGAAAGATGCAATGAACTCCAAGACATAGAGAAGATCATGGCTCAGATTGAAAGAGGAGAAGCCAGAATTCAGAGACGAATCAGCATAAAAAAGGCTCTCGATACAAAGGTGGGTTTGCTTGGCTTCCTGATTTTTTTCCTGGTGCCAGTGAGGGGAGATACAGGACTCCTGTCTGGACAGTGCTGCTGATGTATGACGACATCTTGGGTGTGACATTGGCCTTTTTGCATAACATTAAGCAATTTCTTCCTATGGCTTTTCCATCCCATGGAAGTGCTGTGGTCACAGCCTTAGCTATGATCTACCCTCGTGTTTGTAACAGTCTTCGGTATTACAGCACACAGTTCAGAGTGCTGTGTAACAAACTCCACATAGTACAGGCTCTGGGGAGGAGCACAATTCCTTTTGGACACATGCAACTGAAATAAGGAGACAGAGGGATGGAGTCAGGGAGAGAGAGAAATGGAGAGAGAGAGAAATGGGGGGAGAGAGGGATAGAGAAATGGAGGGAGAGAGGTAGGTGGGGAGAGAAAGGAGTAGAGAGATGGGGAGAGAGAAACAGAGGAAGACAGGTGGAGAGAAATGGAGAGAGGTAGCAGGAAATAAGTAGAGATAGTGGAAGACAAAGGGAGTTAGAAACATGAAATGAGAGAGCACTTTAAAAATACTAATCCAGCAGAGAAGGCTTTTGTTCTTGTCTGTGTTTCACCAAATAGTATTTGGTAGTGAAGAGATTTATAGTTAATTAAGACACTTTATTGGAATTTTCTCCCCGCTTCAGGTTTGCTGAGTTAGTTGTCTTCTAGGGAAGAAGTGTCAGACTCAATAAACCAGAAGGCAGCTGAACCATGTGCTAACTCTCATGTACCTTTTTACTCTTACTCTGCCTTTACCAGTTCCTGAGGATTTGTGTTAAAAAGGATCGTTGCCATTTGGATCCTGAACAGTCTTGCCTGTTTTTAAGTGTAGTGAAAATCTGCCATTAGTCAAAAGATTACAAAGCTGTCTGTTGTCTAAACCAGAATTTGCCAGTTTAGATAGCTTTAATAGATGCACTGTCCTGAACCTACAGGCATTTTCTTGTGAAGACTTAGCATGGGAGATCCTTAAAGATCTAGGTTTCTGTCCTCATATGATTTATTGCTTTTATACAAAAGACTTCCGTGCTAATTCTCACCTATTTCTTAGCTTTATGTGGTCTTATTTCTTTTGTTCAGATTGGGAGATATAAAGCCCCTTTCCACCAACTAAGAATATCCTATGGTACTAATAAAGGGAAGAATTACACTGAAGAGGAGGATCGCTTCCTAATCTGTATGCTTCACAAACTAGGATTTGATAAAGAAAATGTCTATGATGAATTAAGACAATGTATCCGAAACTCGCCGCAATTCAGATTTGACTGGTTTCTCAAGTCCAGAACTGCAATGGTATATATATATATATATATACGTTTATATATATATATCTACATCTCTTTTTTGTTCATGAATACCTATCACAATAATAAATTAATTTGTTAATTAATTGCTTCTGAAATACTGAGGTAGGTGCATGGGAACGAGGATTTACCTCTTTATAACTTTCTGACAACTGTGTGGGTGTCAAATGCAGCCATGGCAAATGGGAGGAGTAGTTCAAAATTCTAAGGTACCCTTTTCCAATTTGAGTTAAATATAAATGTGTTTTACAAAGCAAACATATGCAATCAAATCCATCCCTGTGAAGCCAAACAGTAAGTATCATAAAACATTTACTTCTTTGTTACTCTGAAAAGATTCAGTGAAACACTAACCTATTCACCAGCATTTTTAATATTCTAAGAGGATTTTTACATTTCGTGGCTGCGTAAGGTACTGATTGAATGTTGTGTAATGCAGGAGCTGCAAAGGAGGTGTAATACTTTAATCACTCTAATTGAAAGAGAAAACATGGAACTGGAAGAAAAGGAAAAGGCAGAAAAGAAGAAACGTGGACCGAAACCATCTTCGGTAAGATTTAAAAGGCATTTCTGTGAAAAACCTCACTTGAAAACAGCATTTTTTTAAGTGTCTAGGACAAGTGATAGCTAAAGTTATTTGAAACCAACAACTTAGAGAGCAGTGTTAAAAGCTGCCTGAAGTTCATGTCAGTGTTCAGCTAGTCCAGTTGAGGATGTCAAATAAAGTAAAAAAGGTTCTTAAGTGTAGCTCACATGCTTTGGAGCAGATCATCTTGTTAAGTTTTGGATCACTGGGTTGGTACACTATATAGATTTACCCTGGTGAGTACATCAGGGATGTATTTGGCTTTTTGATTTATATAATCTGCTAAATCATCCACAGATCTATTTACAAATGGGCCTCTAGAGCTAGATTTGGGAAAACAGCACATATGCTTGACAGCGCTCTTTGCTGACTAAATTCAGAGTATTGCTAATATGCAGGCCTATTTTGTAAATAAAATACCACCTTTACACATTTTCTTAACGCCAGTTGTTCAGGTTGTTGTCTAGAGCTGTTGTAGCAAAAACTTAGAGGCACAACTTACTTGACAGATGTGCAGAAATCAGTAAGGTGATGTAAGTGACCAGTAAGTGATGGATTATTAAGTTTCTTAGACATATTCACAGAATATCTAAATGTGTATTTAGAAATACCTTTTCATAATAGGAAGCTTTATAACATCCTTACTTGTTTTTTACACTTTTTACCTCTGTGAAATCGTGCTCTTATAGATTTGGAGAATGACAAACAACAGCAAAGATGTGCATATTTACGATATGCCACATTTGCAATTTATCACATTTTAAAGCTGCCAGGGTGTCAATCTTCTCCATCTGCTTTGTTTTGAAACACATTGCTTGCTTACAACCTTTCTTTATGACAACAACTTACTATAAAATCTTACCTTGCAGGCACAGAAGCGCAAAATGGATGGCACTCCTGATGGGCGTGGGAGAAAAAAGAAGCTAAAGCTGTGAATGCAGAATTTTTTTAATCTCTAAATTTAAGAAGTAGTTCTTTAATTTACGGGTCTTCATAAGATGTACTGTATAATGCTTAACTGTTTTAAAGAACATTGGGTTCATCTGTTTATTGAACTAGAACATAGTACTTAATTGTAGTTTCACTTTTTTAAATGCAACAGCTGTGCTGAATTTTTTTTACCATTAACACTTGGAGTAATAAATTGTCTTCATTTATTAATAAGGCTTCTTGTGACCTCTTTTTCCTTAATATTTCCACTTCAACACATATTTATTTAGTCATGCCCCAGTTTCGTCTTAGGTTGTTGTGAATATTATGAGAAATAGAACTGTTTAGTAGTGTTTTCTTGGTTCAAGCCACCACTCAAACTCTATTTCTGGAAACTTTGTGCCTCTGACTTTACCTTTACTGAACTAACTGTACCAATATATTCAATTACTTGAAATTTGTGGAAAGGCTGGTTATTTACTTTTAGAATAATGATTGGAACAAAACTGTTAACACTTTTTGCTTAAAATCTGTGCCAGAAGAAAGCTTGGTGAATCATGCTGAGGTCTGCACTTCATTAGAATGACCTAAGCGTGGCAGTATTGGGTCTGTTGGCAAACAACCACGAAGTCAGAGCAAGGAAAAGTGACAATTTGGGAAACAACCCCTTCTCTCACACACTCAGGTGTGGTAAATGCAGAGATGGTTGTGACTGGAGTGAAAGGAACTGGTCCTGACTCCAGCTGTGCACAGCTGTACTTCGCAACTCTCATTCTGCCCTGAGCCAGTCAAACAGTGCCATGCATGAGTGATCCCTACATTGTCCCTTCCTGGTGCTGTGTCTGGCATCTGCTGACTGAGATGCCATCATCTAATGTAGCATAATTTTGGAATCTATGAAGAAAACAAACAAAGCAAAACGGACAAATGCTCATAAGCTCTGCTCAGTTTTGGCCTGGTAAGATCACAAATCTAAAAGACAGCAGCTTTGTGTAAACAGAAATTATGAAAAGTCAGTTTTGCTGAAGAGTCCCAGATGCAGCACAGTTCTTACTGGCACAGGACATGAGTTTCTGTTTGTCTGTGACTGGTTTGCAAACCTGCTGAGAACAGGGTGAGTAACCACACTTGCTCTTCAACAAGTCCAACAACATGATAATGTTGCAGTGTTAACAGCCAGGCCACAGCATGTCATACATTGAATTGTCCTAGCAGCCCTTGAAGAAAGCAGTTTACCTGCTTAAACGTAGCATACCCTAAAGAAAAATGCTTTAATGCTGAAGCCTTCCTTTAAAAACATCCATTTTCACCAAATCCCCCCAACCAAATACTATCAAAAAACCCCAAAAGAAACCATGACCACTTGTTTTAAATTAGTCTAAATAAAAGCTTTAAGAGCAAACAGAAGGGAAAGATTGCGTAGTGGGAAAAAACATGGGATAAAGCAAATGAAGCAGCACTTCATTTGTAATGATTGTCAAGTGTCCAGATGCAGTAAGTCAAAGGAACTAAACCTTATTTTCCCAAGTGGTGTCCTACAAGTTAGAGAAAATCAGTTTGCTTTCAGTAAGTAAGTAAAACAAGCAAAATATTTTGCTTGTAGATTATTTCAGTGTTTTCTGAGTGTCATCTGGAAAAAAAAAAAAGCTGCCTTTTCATAAGTATTTGCTTGTATTTTGATGTTATTGTCAATCAAAAAATAGGGTATTATTGTACAATATGGGAAAGCAGTCATCATTACTATTCTGAAGGGCTAGAATCTGTTTAGGAATGTTTGAAAGCACTTGGAGCATTGCCATATTCTTTTTCCAGTGTGTATTTACAATACAGTTTTAATTCACACGAGCCATATGCGTACTCTCCTTGCACCCAACTGCAATTACAGCCTTACCTGTGAGAGCCTCCTGTCCCTATGGAGGGAGTCCTCATTAAAATTTGAGAAAACACTGTCTGCCAACTTAAAAAATAGCCCCTAACACATAGAAATCCCCAACAAACCAGAACTCCCCTCATGCACAGTTACTATAGACTAGAGAACACCAAGTAGCAGATTCATCTGGACAGAGGTCCAAAGTCTGCTGTGAAATACATCTTAAGTCAACAGTGCCTCCAAGAGGCACTTGGAGAACGGATTAATCTTTCCTTAAGGCAGACTGCTGAAGTAGAATAGATAATATATGTTCTAAGACAGTTTATTTCTCCTTAGTGTGAATGCGGAGAGGCTATTGCATTTATCTAACAAAACACACGTCTAATTTAGGCAAAGACTCCACTCCAGAAGACCCAAAAGAGACTAGGGGAAATTGAATTAATTTGATTTAAAGCAGGAGGCACGACTCTCTCCTTTGATTTCATTTCATATAGACACCAATCACTGTTTTTTATGTTGCAAGAAAATCAAGTCTAATTCAATTGTTTTTTTCCTATGCAAAAAAGCCCTCAGGATTCTAAAAACGCCTGCTACCATTCCCTGCATGCTTTGCGTACCAGGATCTTGAATCTAGGTGAGTCAGCCAGGCACCCATACCAGACATCCATCCCTATTTCTGGTGGTCTGGCTGTACTTGGGCACTGCCAAGGGCAGAGGAACACCTCAGTGTTGCAGCTGAAGGAGTCACAGAGATTCTGAACTTGATCCACCCACAGACTTCAGATCCTTGTAAAGCAGATTAACACCTTTCACGTTACACCAGTCAATCTAAAATTATTAAATCAAGTTATAACCAAGCTGTTCTCAAAAACACTCGGGAGAGGAATTGCCTAACTTTAAGTGTATTTATTTTTGTATGTGAACACAGTGTGTTCCATGACTATCACTACTGGTTTATCATGGGTTTTTGTTTTATTTTCTGTTACAATTCTGTTGCAATTCATCCCTACAATTATGGCTCTTACAATGCAGTTCTTTTTAAGCAAGTTCTATCTTCTCTTCACTAGAGGGCACCCCATAACCACATATAAGCAACTACCAGCCTGATAACATTACAGCAAGTAAAATAAAGTTCTTGACAGGACAGCTGAGTTTTAGACTGATAAATGAGGGACTAATTAAAACCAAAATTATTTCTGGTCCAATACTACTGTTACCAGAAGTAATCATGGTTTTCATGATTGTGAGGAGAGAACAAATATGCAGTGTTTGTCTGCTTCCAGATGTGTCCTCTGAGCTTAGTGTGTCCATTCTTAGGCTTCCCAGCAGCATGGGGAGGTGGGTGTTTGACAGGATTCCAATCTGTAGTGGCCTGTGTCTCTCTGTGGCTTGCAGAATAGTTCCCTGCTCATCCCTTCCCTGGTGTTAAAGCCATGGCCTAAAGCACAGCTGCTTCACCTCTTCCACCAAGTGTTTGTGCTCCTGTTTCATACCAGTTGCCCTAAGTGGGGTGGTTCACAAGACTTCACAGAATGCTCCTGTAGCCTCCTCCCCAGCAAGAAATCATTCTCCTCCCTCCAGAGTGTGAGATGCTGCAAGTGAGTATCACAAATTGAAATGTAAATGTTTTCAATCCTATTTCTGCCTTTTTGAGATTTTTTTTCCTTTTGCTGAGGGCATCTTGTTGCTTTTTCATATAGAACTGTATTTTTAGGACTTTTTTTCTCCTTTTCTTTCCTTCCTCTGTCCACAAATGCCACCATTCATGTGAGGCCCAATTGGTTGTCTAAAGGCATGGGTCTAATGGCACATTTGTTCTGAAAATTGAATCAAATATCCTGGAGCCTGTAGCAGTGGCCTGGTTTGTCATGCTCTTGGCCAATTCTGGAGCTAAGAGCTGACTTGAAAAGCAGCATCACCACTGGGAGAAGGGGAAAATTGATCTCTTGGTTCTCCCACTCTCAGCTACATTTAATCCCCATGTTCGGATGGTTTACGTTTAGAAGCGCTGCAACGACTCCCAGTCAGGCATTCCAGGTTCTGAGTGTAGCAAGTCCCTGGAGATCTTGACCTCTGCTTTAGGCATGAACTCATGCAGATGGTGAATGTCTGTTTGTTCTCTTCCAGAGAAGCTGACTCAAACTGAGGCTTCGTAATGGAACCGACAGACAACCAGAACCGTGACAATAGGCAGGAATTAACTTGATGTAATCTTGGCTTCCCAGGTGCTGTGATGAATGCTGTGATGGTTTAGAAAAAGAATTCCCCCTCCAATGCAAGAATCAGAATTCCAGAGTGGGACAAATGAAGTAAGGATTGTCCTGTCAGTGAGAGTGGCTTCAGAGCACATTGGTATTTTCAGAGCTTCTGTTACAGACCCAGGCTTGAATGATGGCTGGGGTCAGGGCAGGTTCTCTGTTGAACTTTCTGAAGCCAATTTCTTATTACTGAAGCCAGGGCACACCCTTCTGCAGTTTGGGAAGCTTTGGGCCTAGGAGTATTTTCCAGTTTCAGTCTGGAGGAAAGTGCGAGTTGTGTTTTTTTGGGGTGGGGGCGATTTGTGCGAGTTCTTCTTATGGAACTTGTTTGAAGATGATGAGGACTGAGGTGATGTTTCATGGCAGACATTCAGTTTCATCTGCCATTCCGAACAGTCGGGTGTGTTTCCTGGTGACATATCAAATGTAGAGCAGCTGCAGCAAGTACAGCACTACTTTTAACTCTCCAATTCTGAACTGTTTCCCTCTGGAGATGGAGAGGCTGGGAGTTTCCCTGCTCCAAGGCTCCTGGTGCTGGATGTGTTGGTGCTAAGCCTGGGGGTGCAGTTCTCAAAGCTTCCAAAATTCCCTGACCTTAAGGGAACTGTGCAGGGTTACGAGTGACAGCAGAGCTCAGGTTTGCAAAGGCTTTGAACAGCATCTTGACAAACACCTTCAATGGCGAGGTCAGACATGGGCAGCAATTGTGTTGAAACGTGGACGAAAAATTAAAACCCCACAATTCCTATAAAGATTTGTAGGGACAGTATGTTTATTACAGCGCTGGACGCGTGTGAGGGATCTTTCACCTTCAAAGGACATGCATGCCCCTGAGAGCTCCCAATCCCTTTTTATTCCTCTTTACTAGTTTACATATGCATAGAGTTTAACAATAGGTTCATGCATATTCATTCTGCTGATTTCGCATTACACTTACAGGTAGCCAGTTTTTTATCAGAATGTACAGAAAGAACTCCTGTGTCACCCTGCCCTGTCTGTTTCAAGGTTTGAGGAGCCTCTCTTATCTCTTCAGCTTGGAAATTCACATTCTTTCTCCTCAGCTGGGGCAGTTTTACTAGTGCTGCAGAGTTACTGTGTCAGGATCTGTGATATTTAAATGATCCTGAGATTGTAAAGTCTCTGCCTTTCAGCCCCGCTGCCAAAGGAGTCGTAATTCGTCTGTGCTGGTTTTAAAGGCTGTTTATTTCTTCTTATCTAAAATATTTTCTCTCTGACCTGCAGCAGGTCTGTCTTGCAGGACAGCATGCAAGGCTCTGCCCCTCAGTGGGATGTTACAAACATTATATACTAGAAACTATGTGTGCTATATTTACAATAACGTGCCAATTTCTATCACCCATGGTGAACAGTGTGTCCCCAGCCTAAACCAATAGAAAAATGCCAACACCACAGTGAAACATGGAGGGCATGAAGAAGAAGAAAAAGGACAAGGCACGCCCAATTTCCTCCATCTTGCCCCCTTTGAACCCCTTATCTAGAATCCTAAAATTCTACTTTTGCACCCCTGCCACACTAATTACTACTTATATCAAACACATAGATCTTGTAATTCATCCTCTAAGATTGAAAACTCTTTTCCATGGACAGAGATCAGAGACAGTGTCTCTCGGGGCTCTGTACAGGGGGACTCCTGACCCCCTGCCAGGGTCCCAGACCTTCCAGGGCAGCCAGAGGGATGCCCTGGATTCCCACATTACCGGACTAAACAGCATATTTAACTTATGCTAGCAAGCTCAAAGCGGCACATTTCACCTAAATCCAAGTGGATTTCTACCCTGTTAAATTTTCACTCTCTTTCAGTGTCTCCAGGGTTGTGGAGACTGGGAGATCTACAGGCTTATCTTAAAAGATTGGACATTTCAGTAGAGAGACGACCCATCTACTCTGAATTAGGAATGTCATCCAGTGCAAAAACCTGATTTTTTGTAAATAACAGCCCTTCAGTATGAGATGAGACAGCCGTGCCTTTGCTCTAGGGATGATTAAACTTTCAGGAGCTGATTATTGGTGTGGTATTGGAGCAAGTGCCACTGCTGGGGCAGATGAGGCTCTCCCCTTGCAACCTCGGGAACTGGGGAAGTTGGATTTGCAAAGAAGAATTTAGGAATTGTATGTATAGAGTAGAATGTGCAGTAGAGTAGAAACAGATATCTGCATTCACTGTGCTTGCATGCTTTTCCTTCCCCAGTGTCCATAAATATCAGAGCCAGAGTTTCCCTCATTTTGCAGTAGTCTTTCACAGACCAGGTGCAATCTACAGGATCTGGTATTCCATAATGGGATCCAGCTTTACTGGTGTTTTGATGTGGGGCTGGTGGGATTGAGTACATGCATATGTGGCTGAGAAGGAACAGAGGGATTTGACCTGGTGTTTTCTGAATATCTGACATCTCCTTTCTAATTACGTTGATGGGATGGATTTAAATGTAGCTACATGATTTTCCAGGGAAGCAGCTTTCCAAATGTCTGTTTAAAGTAGAGAGTGAATTTCCAAGGCTGTTTATAAAGCGGACAAAGTTCAATCCTTGAAAGTGGCAACACCTTCAGAATAGAGGATTTTGTTTGACTCGCAAAGGGGGAGACTGGGGTGAGAGGTCTGCAGGAGAACTGGACTGGCAGTTTTTCCCATTAATCACTGCAAGTGGATTTGCCAGCTCATGTGCTGATCACCTCCAGTGAGTGCTCCTCCATTTGTTTCACCCTTCCCCCCATTCTTGATGGCCTGGATCAGGAGTAGCAATCCCTGAGAAGGATGTGTACTGTCCCCTGTGTGTCTCATTGCTCTGGGGCACAGCACATGCTGGACAGAACCGATCTGTCCACTGTCAGTAACCTTGTGGATTTCAACATTGTTTTCCTGCTGGACATGTGACCTTGTGGGAAAGTCCCAGTTTCTGGACAGAGTATAAGCAGGGGTTCAAGTGTTAACTCTCCTTTCTCTCTTTCTGAAAGCTGGAACAACAACAGAGTCTTGCTCCGCATTCCGGAGCGAGACAGGCAGAGGATGCAGGTGGCTCCACAGGAGAAAGATCCATTCTTGGAGAAGACTCCCCTCTTTGCCAAGCCCTACAAGGTAATGGGAGTGGGGTGCAGGCTGGAAGGAGAAGAGGAAGGAGGCTTGGGGTGGGAGAGGGGAGCTGTGTCTTTTGCATGGGCTGTAGCAGACTTGAGCCCGATCCCTGCAAACACAGCATCTTCCCATCTGCTGCACCGAGTTTGCCTAATTTCCCTTGTGAGAATGCATGGCAATTCCATGAAGATGCCAAGCAATATCTCTTGCTGAGCTGGCTCTCTTGCTTGGGGTGTTTCTGACATTTCTCTGCTCTGTTCTTGTGCTGCAGACCGATAAAGAAGATGAGCTGTCCAGGCGCATTAAGAACCTGCTGGGCAATGTGGACTCCAAGGTGCTCCTGGGCCATGAATCCCCTCTGAATCCCATATTGATTCCAAAAAAGCCCAAAATCAAGTCACAGACCCGGAGTCATAGGCCAGCCTCCAGTAAGACAAACCCATATGAGGACATATAGAGAGAATTCTCACTAGAATCACTGGGCCTCCCACCTAACCCTGAGCAGAGCTATGATGACAGTGATGAAGGTCACTCAAATCAGAGGTCAGAAGACAAAGCTCCACAATCCAAAATCCTTCCTGAGCGTGTCAAAGTCAGTGCAATTGTAAGGGCCTTCTGTTGTTGGCAGTCCCTCAAGGCCAAGGGACCAGCACACAGGCCCTGCCTGGTTCATGGCTCAGCTTCCACAGAAGTCAAAGGCACTTGGTTCCCAGCTGCATGTTGGAGTTTTGCCAGGCTCATCCTTTAGCCCTGGGATGTTGCTCTGCCCTATAGAATGTAGGAGCCCATAGTGCTAAGCCATGGCAACTGCACCAGGAGGGCCATGGAGATGGTTTTCAAACTGTGTTTGGCCTTTGGAAGGAGAAGGAAGAGCTGGAGGCTGCAGTCAGCTTTTCCTGGAAAAGGGTGTTGATCAGCTGCAAAGGACTGGAGGCAACATCTTGTGGAAAATGAGAGGAAGCTGAGAGAAGTAAAGCACTGCAGGGCCTTGCCTTCTGCAGGAGCCATTCTTAAGTATCAAGTGCCAAAAAGACAAAACACCATTCCAGGTCTCAAACTCTTGAAAGTGCAGAGTGCTGCAATCAGCCCTCAGGCCACCAGCAATGGGCAGTGTTTGTTCTTGCTGCTTGGGGGCCCAGTTGAGGGAGTATCAGTGTGAAGAAAGGAGCAGGGATGCTGCATCTTCCTTGATGTGAGGGAGGAGAAGGAGTGGGTGCCCAGAAACAGCATTTCTGACAAAGGCTGGAGTCCCTGCGGGCTTCTGCCGTCAGCTGGGGGTGGACTCAGCTCTTTGGGGTAGCCCAAAGCCAACTTCTCTCCTTAGTGTCTCTGGGCACCTCTAGAGAACATCCATTGGTCCAAATTTGGCTGCTAAGTCTATCACTTTGCCAACCAATGGGAGAGTGAGAAATACTAGTTGAGGATTTGCAACTCCTGCAGGGGCAAGAAGAGGATGCCTAAAGTCAGGCAGAATTTGCATAAACTGTGTTGCATCATTCCAGATGTGTCAGAAGTCAGTGTCTTGTCCAGACTGCTGTTGCCTTCAGAAGAATAAGGAGTCTCATTTTATCTGGGTGAATAGGAAATAATTCTCTTTCTCTAGAACTGGCTTACGAGAATTGGGAACTATTATTTCTGACTGTTTTGGGTTTTTTTTTAACTAAGGAAGCTTTCTGCTCAACTACTTTAAATGCAGAAGGAGCCTGTGCCTTTGAAGACAAAGCTTAGCTGCTTCAAAGCACAATTCCATAAAGGAAGGAGACTGCACAAAAATATTTACATAATATTAATAACAATAACAAAAAGTAGTAGTATTAGTAGTAGTAATAATAGTTTAAGAATTGCAACATTTTGTCCTGATTTCCAGGTTCCAGAGGGAATACAGACATTTTTCTCAGAGGAAGAGGAAGTGATCATGGGGATTGCAGCTGTTTTTCTACCTGGCCTCCTTTATTAACTCCCCTTCAGATGGGCCTTTTGATCCTTAGCAGTATTTTATTATTAATGGACTTGCATGACATTTGTGGAGCTGTTGGTACCAAATGCTGGCTGAGTGCATGCCAATTAGTAAAAAACCGAAACAAACTCCTTCTGCCTCCCTCGTTCTTGTTTCAGAAAAAGGAGCCCATTGAGCCAAGAAAAAAAGATCAAAAAGAAGCCCAGTGTCATCCACTGAAAAAACTTTGAAGGCTGGTTCTTTTCTATAATCGATCTCTGTATTTGCTTATGTTTTGCATACATTAAGGAAATGGCTGGGGAAAAAATACATTGCTCAGCTCCTGTTCACTCAGCAGATGTTGCCCTCCCTGAAAGTGTGTTTTGGGGTGGGCTGAGGAGAAGTAGAGATAAAACCTGGAGTTGTAAGATCAGCCTTCCTCTCAGTCTTTGAGCGTAACACTGTCTAGAGCAGTTCAAGAGCTGGACTGACAACTCATGCCAGGCAGCCAGAGCTGCTCCTCCCTCAAGCTGGGGGTTGCCTTTCCTGAGCTCCCCTTGTCCAAAGGCTCTGGACCTGCTGCCTCCTGTCTGGGCTTCCAGTTTTCCATTTGGGAAACAAAGGGAAACCTGCCCCATGCTTCCAGCACGGGCTGTTACTGAGATGCCATTGTGCCTGGGAGTGTGTCTGAGTGGGCCAATGTGGCAGCAAACTTCTCTTTCCTCTTTTCCACTCTTTTCAGTAGGCTCTGTATTTGTAGAGCTGTAACATATTTGAGCCAGAGGAGACAGATAAATGGAAAATGCTTCAGGGACTCACACTTTTGTTACAGTTGTGATCTCCAAATGTGATGTTTTTTGTGAACAATTGAAGCACATAGTCTGTGTGGAAGCACAAACCCCATTTTATCTCGATAGTCAGCAAAAGCATTATCTGAGAGTGTTAGACACAAGTGGGAGTGCAAAGAGTGCTGACAACCAAGTCAGTTTTAGGTGGTGCCTAGACCAGGAACACAGACATGCCTTTAAATCTTCCCCGCTTGTTGCACTGTGCTGAGTTCCCTGAGCTAACCTTGCCTCCCCCTCTCCTCTCTGTTTTTGTGAACAAAACAGGTTGTGGAAAAACCATCTTCTTCGCTTGCTTCTCCAAATTACACTTGTGTTCCCAAACTAATCTCTAAACCAAGCAAGGGGAAGAACAAAACTACTTTTCATATGACAGGGAGATGGGAAGGAGTTCCTGGTTTCTCTTGTAGCTGCAGGCTTTGGATGCAGCTGCCTAGGGCTGCTCTTGAAAATTGATTTCAGTTTTGTAGGATTTTCAGTTTTGAAAGATGCCATGTCAATGGAATAAGTAAGTAACCTCCCACGCTGCTACTTTCTAATTTTGTCTCCTGGTGGTCTTGCAGAGCTCTCCAGTCCCAGCACAAGAGGATGGCACCAGCACAGCCCAGCAGCTCGGAGTCAGAGAGCACCAGGGACTGCCACAGCTCCTCAGTCTCTGCACTTCCAAGAGCACCAGCACCCGAGGTCAATGCAAATCAAGTGTAGAGGCTACTCCCACAGCCCCTTGCCTCACACTGTCTGCTGTCTGAGGGCAGTCATGACAGGGAGACCTTAAATACTGTCACTGTGCAGGTGTCCCCTTGAGACCTTTATAGCAGCATCAGGCATTTCTTGCCCTCTGTTTTGTTTCCATACTTCGTCATTCATAAATCCTTCCTGGACATCTGGTGCCTAACCGGGCAGTGTTTCCCCTTCTCCTTTGGCATCACTGTCTAGCCCTTCTGGAGTTTCCACTCCAGGACTAATCCATTCTGCAGCTGAGAGGTGAAACTTTGAGTGCATATGCTGAATGATCCTTCTCTGTAGTAGGTACCTCTGGGCGGTGGGCCCCTGATTTCTCTTCATGGGTGTTTTGAGTACTGGCTCTGTAACTGGAAAATTCCTTCTTTCATTTTCTGCTTCTTTCAGTCCTGTCAATGCCATATTTTCTTATACTGCTTGCTCTCAAAGATGAACCTGCCTTTGATAATACGGTCCTCCAGTGCTGAAGCCTGGAGAGGGAGGAGGAGGAAGAAACAGTGAGGCTGCAGCCCTGGATCTGTGGTCTGTGTGCTGGATATTCAGCATGGGAGAGGTGATTGGGCAACAGGGCTGGGCTGCTTGGCTCTTGGGAAACATCCAGTGAGCTGTGCTGCATGGAGGAGAGAGATTCAGCCAGACAAAGGATCTTGGGAAGGCTGATCAGGGGGCCTTTGCTGGAATCTCATCCTTTCCTCCAGTTTTTGGTGAAACGAGCTGTGGGGAGATTCCTGCCCTGCAGGGACCCTGACAGTGAAGAGGTCTAGAGCAGAAGAAACTCCTGTTCCTTTTTCCTGTGACCTCCCTGGAGATCCCTTAGGAAAGCCATTTCTTCCAGGCCAGGATTTTGGCTCATTCAGTGTCTAAGTCATGTGTCACCTGTGGCTGGGAATTCCGTATTGATGGCTTCTTTTCCGGGCAGCACTGAAAACTTGAGGCTTCCAGCCTGAATAGCTAAGCAGATCCAGTGCAGAGTGACTTAACCCACAGGGGATAACTGTGCAGGGACTCACTTTGCCTTCACAGAGACACTGAACAGCTCTGTCCTCTCTTCCCCAAAGCAGAACCTTCACTCTCCTGTGTCACCCCAGTCCCTTTAAGGCATCTTTTCAAATGAACTCTGAGAAACCTTAAAAATACAGCACACATGAAGCCCAGATGTATCTCTTGTCCTTCTGTGCCAGCTTTTACCACTTCTCCCAGCACCTGAGCAAAGCTGTTTGTAAAGCCAACCTTCTTGTTCAAGTCTTTAAGAATCCTTCAACCCCAACAGAGAGCCTTGTATTGCCTGCACTGACAGACTTCATGGCAGGGCCCAATTAAGGAGTGTCAGTGTGCAGAAAGGAACAGGAATGTGGCATCTTCCTTGAAGTGTGTTTAAAAAGGAAAGAAAAAAAAAAAAAAAAAAAAGTCTGGAGCCAAGAAGCAGAATTTGAGGACAACTCAAGAGCATATCTATTCTTAGGTAGAATGAAGAGGCCTCCCTTGAAGTTGGCTAAAAACAGATGAAGAGTCTGCTCTTTCTTGCACGAGTTCCATGTGTGGTTGATTTCCTTGTGCCATAAATGCTCACCACAACCAAAACATACTTGCAGAGCTGGTCCATTAGCTGGGCTTAGTGTGAAGTTTGTGGTCTCTGCTTTAGTCCTTCAGAAAAGCTCCTGTGCCTGAAGGCCTAAACCTTTTTCTGTGCTCAAGTGCTGTATGTACTAAGTAGTAGCATGTATTTCCAGGACCCCAAGTGATGATGGTCAACTGCTTTGCCAAGCAAAAGATCGATCTTGGCAGGAGGATCCAGCCTGGATCCAGCCCAAGTTTCCCGAGCAAGAGGAGTGTTCTGAACTGACAGCCAATCACCAACTGCACCTTTCAAGGGTTGCATTTTAGCCAGGGTGGGTTTTTTACTTCAGAAAAATTAGTCTGATCTTAACTGGGTGAATTACAAATATTCCTCCCTCTCTAGAACTGAACGGGGAATTTGACTACAATTGAGAACTATTCTTTCTAACCTTTTTTTTTTCTTAACTAATGAAACTTTTTGCTCAACTCTTTGAAATTCAGAGGCAACCTGTGCCTTTGCAGTCAAAGTTTAGCTCCTCCACTAGAAGTTTTAGGGAAGTAATATTCAATAAAGGGAACAGACTGCAGGAATATGCTTACTTAATATTCATTAAAAGTCAGCAATGGAAACAGTATTTCCTGACTGCCAGGGAAACCAGACATTGGTCTCACAGGAGGTGACTCTGGTGGCTTCAGATTTTGTTCTGCCTGGTCTCTGTTCCTTACTTCTCTACAAATGGAGCTGCTATTTCTTATTAGGATTTCATTATGAATGGACTTGCATGACATTTCTAGAGCTGTTGGTCAACAAATGTTTGCTGAGTGCATGCCTGTTTGCTATCAATAAAATACCAATAGAAATTCACAGTGCTTCCCTCTTTCTTGTTTCAGCCCATCGTGCACATGTATGAGCAGTCCATTGAAGGAATATTGAAGGTGGGTGCTCTTCAATACCACATCTCCACAGGGAAGCCTGTACAAATACATGAAGAAGTGAATCTCTCTGACTCTGGGAAGGGTGAAACTCCCTCTGTGTCCATCAGCAAAACTCCTGTGAGCTGCTTCTCTCCTTCTCTTTCCAGGAAATGAACAGGCCCCTGTCACCTCTCCTGCCACCTCTTCAGTCACCTGCTAGAACAGAGACTTCCAAATTTCCATTGCAGGCAAAGGTGACCCAGGCCATTTTGGCCAGGGCTTCTGATAAATTACAAGAGATCTTTTTGCTGAGCATTGTGGAGTGCCCATGTTCCAAGAGTTCATGGGATGCTACGCAGCACAAGTTCAGTCTTGGCAGAAGGAGCCTGCCTGGAGGCCAGCCTGAATTCCCTGACCATAAACATTGTTGTGAGCTAGAAGCCAAACATCATACTGCATCTTGTGTGGGGTTGCATTATACCCAGGTGTTTTTGGTTTTTTTTTGCTTCAGTACAACAACAAGTCTAATTTTATTTGTGTGAACGACAAATATTCCTGTTTCTTAAGAACTGGCTTAGAAAAATTGGGAACTATTATTTCTAAATTTTTTTTTAACTTATAAGGCTTTATGCACAACTCTTACATGCAGAGGCAGTCTTTGCCTTTGCAGGCAAAGCTCAGCTGCTTCAACAGCAACTTAGGGAAAGTGCAGTTCCATAAAGGAAGCAGACTGCAGGAGCTATCAAAAATAATGATAATAAGAATAATGACAATAATGAAAAAATAATAGTAATAAAGAGTAGGAGTAGTAAGAGTAATAGCAGTAGATTAGAAATTGAAACAGTTTTCCCTGACTGCCAGTTTCCAAAGGGAAGATGGACATAGTGAAGGAGGAGAAGGAGTTGGCAGTGGTGGGTTTAGCTCGCTCTCTGGTCCTGATCACTGTTATTAATGCCCCTTCAGATCAGCCTTTTCATCCTTACCCTCATTTTATTGTTAATACACTTGCAAGACATTTGTAGAGCTGTTGTGTAGCAAAGGCTTGCTGAGTGCCTGACAATTAGTAAAAAACCCAAACTCATTCTGTTTCCCTCATTCTTGTTTCAGGCAAAGAAGCCCTCTGATGTGCCATTGATCGAAGACATTTTGAGGGTAAGTGCTCTTAAATGGAAGATCTCTGTATTTGCTTATGTTTTGCATACATTAACGAAATAGGTGGAGACAAAATACATTTTGAGAGCTGCTTCTCTCCCTCTCTTTCCAGGAAATGAGCAGCTCACTGTCACCTCTTCAGACACCAGCTAGAGCAGAGACTTCCAAACTTCCATCGGCAACAAAGGTGACCCAGCCCATTTATGCCAGGACTTCTGATTAAATACAAGAGATCTTTCTGCTTAGCAGAAGTCCAGTTCAGCTGTTTGGAAGCCCTTAGAATGTTTTAAAAATATTTATTCAAAAATGCACATGCCTGTAATGTGCCATTAACACAGTCTTGCTGTCAGTAGATGTGTTGTTTAGCTACATGCTAAGCTACTTTGTCCTTTTATTCTAGGAATCCCAACCTGATGGATCTGCAGCACAGAAGCAGAGTAAGTAGAAATGCAAAAAAAAAACCCCACAGTTCTTTGCGTGCTGACAGGTAATTTTGTGTGTTACATGTGGTAAAGACCATCAAGTGTTCACACTGATTTAAGCAGCATGATTTCCTCTGCTTTGCTGAACAGGGATAAATTTAGAAATGGCTTAAGAAACTGTAACCAATCATTACCTAGTCCTCAAGGTAGCAGTTCAGCAGAGGACAAGCAGTATATAATTAGGAGATTCCCATCTGGAGTGAGGAACAATCTTGATGGCAAACCACTCCTGGAAGAAAGTGACACACTAATCTGGTGCTGAGAGACCTCAGGGTAAAATACACTACATGGTAGGCAAATAAGTGAAACTTTTTCATTTTTGCTTTCCAGAGCAGGCTGACACAGCTTCAGAAACCTTGCTGAGTTCTCAGCCAAGAACAGCGTAAGTAACCGGACTCTGTCCCCATCTCTGCTGGGCAGTTACTTAAAAGAACCTGGAATGTACAAAAATTTGGGTTATCAGTCAGACTTTTCTCAGAAAACTTCATTGCAGGGAATCTTCACCAACAGAAAAATTATTGTTTCATGATGGACTCATGAAATGGTTTAGGTTTGAAAAGACCTTGAAGATCTTCAAGTCCTATCGTTAACTTAGCAATGCCAAGTGCATGAAACCATGTCATGATTACAATGACTGTGTTTAAAACCAAAACAAAATAAAAGTGAAGGAAAAAACCCCAGTCTTCATGTACAAGACTGAAGTTTTCATATTTTTTAAGCTGTGGTGCTTAACGTCTTGTCACACTTTGTACTTCTCAATCTACTAATAATGCATTTGGCTGACATAAATGCTAAGGGATACCAGCTGAATCTGATCATTCCTGGATATGGTTTTGAAGCCTGAGAGGACTAATAAAGCTATAGCTAGAAAAACTGTGTAGATCTAGCAGGGATATTTGAAAGTAATCCCATTGTATACCTTTCAGCAAGTGCCCTTGCATAGGTTTTCTAAGAATTTTCTAAGTAATTTTATGTTCATTTGAAATGAACCACATATACAGTATTTGACATGGACTGTCTAAAAACCTCACTTTATATGCTAACAATGTAGCTACTTGCAGACTGGGCTGAAGATGAAATTTCTATAGCCTATTGGAATTGTGTCTGTTTGTCTGAATGGGTGTGAGTTGGAGGTTTGATTATTCCCAGAGGGGTGTTTATTCTGGTGCTTTGTATTTCAGGTATGGCAGTGTATTCTTCTGGCATTCTCCCCTCTGCTCTTAAACACAAGGTTCATTTTAGTTTTGAATGCTGCCATGTCAATGGAATAAGTAAGTAACCTTACCCCCTGCTGCTTCCTAATTTTGTCTTCTGGTGGCCTTGCAGAGCACTCCAGTCCCGGCACAAGAGGATGGCACCAGCACAGCCCAGCAGCTCGGAGTCAGAGAGCACCAGGGACTGCCACAGCTCCTCAGTCTGTGACAGAGACATCAGCTCCTGTGACAGTGAGGAGGACAACCTCCTCATGATTCACATGCTGGACCTGCCAGCATGTGAGGTGAATTGAGAGACCATGGAAAGGCTGCTTCCACAGCCCCTTGCCCACTGCAGGGCTGGTGTCTTAGGAAGGATGCAGATATTATACTTCTCCTCTGTTACCAAATTCTTCCTGGTTTGTCCTGGAAATACTGATTTGTAAGACCCCTCTCACTCCAGTCAAGGCTTAGGTATTTGCCACTGATGGGTTTATGACTTTTGTAATCATCACATATGCATCCATGGTGCTCAAGGAGCAAGTTAGTGCCTGTGGCCTGTTAGTTTAGAGTCAGTTCTTCACAGGCCAAAGGCCAGACTTTACGACCTCTGGGCAAGAGTCCCTGGGCTCTGGGGAGCTGTGCTAGGACAGAAAGAGCCAAAAAGGCATCAGTCCTGAACCCTTCTTTTCTCTTTTTGTTGGCAGCCTGAGCCATCAGCCTCTAAAAAGTGGCGCCTTAACAACCTGGTGACCCAGACAATGTGAGGATTAGTGGCAAGAGAGGGTCCCATGGAAATTGCCCATGGGAATGGATGTGAGGAGGGTGTGAAGCAGGAGTTGGGCATCATCATCAATTCCTGCCAGCACCACTCCAAGGCAAAGGAGCCTCCTCACAAAAGCTGTGCAGGTGGCCAAGGATACTTACAAGAGCTCCTGCAAAGTGGCCAAGACATCTCAAAAAAGCTGCGGCAAAGTGCCCAAGGATTCTCACAATAGCTCTGACCAAGTGGCCACGGATCCTCAGAAGAGCTCTGGACAAGTGACCAAGGATCTCACAAGACCTTTGGTGAAGTAGTGAAGGATTCTCAGAAGAGCTGTGGACAGGTAGCCAAGGACCCTGAGAAGAGCTCTGGCCAGGTGATCAAGCAATTTCAAAAGAGCTCTGGCCAAGTAGACAAGACTCCTCAGGAAGCTCATGTTACAACCAAATACAGTTGCCTGAAGTCTTCTCTGCACATCAAGGAGGCCTTGCCCAGGAAGATTCTGGGTATCAAAAGGCCTGGCCAGCCCCTGGTGCACAATGAATCCAAGAGAGTCCAGAAGGTGGAGGGTGAGCCCGGTCCTTTGCAGGTCAAAGACCAGTCTTCCAAAGATCAGATGAAAGACAAGAAAACAATGAAGCCAAAAGCTAATGACAAAAAAGACCTGAAGCCTGCACTTCACAGGCCCTCTGAGAAGACAAAGGACAAGGGCTCCCACCAGGCCAACACCACAGGCTCTTTGGACCCCATGCTCCTGGGAGATGCTCAGGAACGTGACACTCTGATCCCCAGTGGCCACAGGCCTGAGGATTTGCACAAAGAGAAGGTGCCCTTGTCTCCTGGGGAGAAGAAATTGTTCCTGCCTTCAAGGAAGGCAGACTTGAAGAGGAAAGCCATGAGGAGTCCTGAGGAGTCCCCTGGAAAGAAGAAGGTGAGAGGGGCAGGGGGAGGTAGGTTTGGACAATGACCAAGGTGGTGTTTGAAAAACCCATGTGGAGTTCCCACTTCATAGGTTGCCAGTAGAACCTTCTCCTGTAAAGGTGTTATCAAACCTCTAAGGGGAATGTGAATCAAAACTTTCCACAGCTGTTTCCAATTGGTCACAAATCCCCTCCTGAGCAAATGAAAAGCCCTGTAAGCTGTCTAAAATGCTTTGGTTTTTATAGTGTTTTCTTGCAATTCTGGTTTCCTGAGACAACAAAACCCCAGCCCTCCTCTGTCAAAGGAGGTTTTGGCAGCAGGCTGTGTCAGCTTGTGGCTGACTAGGCCCTGCCAGCACTGCTGGGTTTTTCTGGGTTTCAGCCCAAGTAGAGCTTTGTAAGGTGGCAGTTGCCCCTTCTTGTGCTGCTACATCAAAAGCAGTGTGGTACCTGAAGCACTTGGCACATGGATAAATAGGCAAAAAGATTGTTTGAATTTCCCTGGAGCTGCTGTGATGCCACCAGTGATGCATAAGAGGTGGCTGTGTGCAGTCAGGGGCTTTCCAGGGACCCCTTTGCAGAGTCCCTCAGCCATTACAGTGGCTTTCCCTTGAATTTCCAGACAGCCCTTCATTTAACTTGCTCCCAAATGTTTTTTAGGAAGCTGCCTCCCAGGGTGGACTAGGTCAGCTGCACAAAGAGTTGGCTGCAGGCCTTGTGGTTAATGGGTACTCCCTGTGGACTCCCTGACTGCAGGAAATGCCAACTCAGAGCCTGTATCCCAGACATGAGGGCAACCTGGAAGGAGAACTCATTGAGAGCAGCCCTGCGGAGAAGCTGCTCCATGGTTCCATGTTTTTCTGTACTCCGGGAGTGGGAGAAAAGGTCCTGGAATGCTTTTGGCTTCCACCAGGCACCTGGTGGGTAATGCCAAGTGATAAGGGAACTTTTTACAGTTTCTTGGCTTGTAGCAAATGATTTTCACACTTGATGTTGTAAAATTTTAAAATATTTTAAAAACCAGTGCTGCCAGTCCCTCTTCTAAGAGAGACTTTCAAGTTGTTGTTCCTGCCATCTCAATACAACCTTTCATCAGTTTCCAAAAGCAGCTTTTGAATGCAGCCTTTGCCTGTCAGACTTCTTCAAGGAATTTTCCAACTACTCAAATCGTGTTTTCATCTACATCTAAAGCTGCTAAGCATCACCGGCGTGGAGGAAGAAGGGGTCATCGCCACTATCAAGTTTGTGCAGTGCAACGAATCAATGTAACCGTACAAGTTTTCTGTCCTACACCTAACCCCTCTTAAGTTTCCCCATCCCGGTAAAAACATTTTCAGTACTACTTAAACTGTTTTAAAGTAGAATATACTTTATGTTAAGTTAGAAGTATGTTTATTTAATTGTGTTGTCTCAAGTCTGATATTTTACTAATAGTAAATTATTTCTGACTCTTCCTAATGTAATTCAATGTAGTAATTTTTTAGAGCAACAAAGTTTTAAATATGTTGATTTTAAATTGAAATGAAATTTTCTAATTGTTTTAGTCTTTATCTACAAGTGATAAGTTTTGCTTTTGTGCCTGAAACAATAATATGTTTCTCTTGTGCTTCATATGTTAAGCTATAAATTATATTCAGTAAGAAAAGTAACACATTTTAATAAGAATGAAAATGCAAGTGAAGATGTCACTGTAGAGCAGGACGGTAACGAGAAGACTGTCGCTGTAGAGCCACAGAAGACTCCAAGGCAAAGGGTAGAGAATCAACTCTGATTTATTTCAAATGCACTGCTCTATATATAGAGAACATCATGCGGACTAATTTCATTGGTCTTAGAGTAAAAACATCTCACACCAGTGGTGTGCAGTGAATGACGCACGGTGGCAGAACATATCTATAAACAATGTGAACAACAAGATAGATTAGAGAATTATTTACATTCTTTCCCAACTGTCTCCCAGGCTCTCGCCTGGTTAGAAAACCTCTTTCTCTCTCTGACTGAACTGAGAATATCCACATGAAGAAGAAGGTGTGTATAAGGTATTCAATAGTAAGATGAGGAATGATAGTGCAGAATACCTAAAAAGACACTCTAAAGGAAAAGGCAGGAGAAAGAAAGGGAAAAGAGAAAAAAAATAGTGAGAAAAAGAGTGAAGAGGAAAAAAGAGTGGTTTACTACTAATATAAAGTATTGCATTGTGTGGGAAATGGATTTGTAGAGAGTTCTCAGGGCCTGACAGAAGGCCCACACAGTATGCATCTGTATGCAAACCTTGAGATAAGAAAATGCTGACTTAGAAATGCCATGGAATAGGACAGATATTGTTGAGAAAGAAATGGAGCTATAGAAAGGTTTCAAAGGATGGCCTTGCAAATAAGACTAGATACTTTGGAGAAATAGAACTATGAAAGATGCATTGTAGTAGGACCCACAACAGGTAGTTTTAGATTATTGGCTTTAAGGTATCTACAGCATGGCGTGGCAAAAAGCTGATAGGCCAAGAAATGCCTATAGTGTATTGCAATTAGGAAATAGTTGGCTTCTGATTGTGATGGCATGAATTATAACATCTGTATTGTCTCACCCTTCTCATGATACTGAAAATGGAATAAAAGTTTTTAAAACGCCTCTCAGTTGCCCCATCTCTGGATCAGGAAAAGAGTATTGTCCGACAAATTGGTGTTCCTGTGTCAGAAGCAGGTAACTCGGCTAAACTGTCCAACCTGTCTGAAAGCCCCAAGATCATTTTTGTAAAGTGCTGCTGAGAGAAGTGCGAATCCCAGGATCATAACTCTTGCAAGAAGAGAGAAGTTGGATTTCTACCCTCGTTGCTGGCTCGATCAGTGCATAGATCTGACAAAGACTTGCCTGTTGTTCAACATCAGGTAAACCTTGAGGAACATGTTAGAACACAAGATGTCCAATTTGCCTAGAGATGTTTGTAAAAACCTTAAAGATCTGGTCAAATTTAATTCCTGTAACATTTCAAAAACTGAGGTAAAGGACTTAGTATTATGCATTCAGAAAGAGTTTCCAGCTGCAGATGACGCTACTATGTTATCACTCCCTCTTTGGGAACTTTTACGACTGAAACTATACAATGCTTTTACCATAAACAGAGCTCAGACAGCTGCTAGGTTGCTAGTGGCGTGTCGTACAATGATCAATATGTTTAAACATTCTACTAAACCCTCTGCTTCCTCAGCTGCATCCACGCTTCCCCCAGACACTCAGGCTGAGTCCCCAGACCCCCCCCCCGCCTTTGCTTTGGCCATGGCCTGAGACCCTGAAATTCAGACTTGGGCTGTGACACCTCTGCCCCTGCCACCATGGCATGCCCCCCGACTTCCATCATTTTCCGAGCCATGTCCGGCTTTTCCCCTCTGCCCCCCCAGAAAGCAAACTCTTTGCTGCTTGTGAGAAAAAGCGGGGAAGAGAAAGAGGGAAAAATTTCTCAGTACTGGTGTCTCTGCTAGCAAAAAAGAGGATTTTAACATTACAAAACAGACAGGCTTTGGTCACCTTGAAATTCTTCGGAGACAGTCTGTGATTTACAAGGCTGTGAGGGAGGAAAAGGACAGTGAAGATCCTAGTGATTTTGAAGATGTTAACCTGTTACATGCTGGTCCTGCAAAAAAATAAAGAAAGCCTGCTTTACAGAATTTGATTCGGGAAATAATTCAAAGAGGCTAGCTGATTGGCCTGAGATAAGACATAAAGTCATGCAAGATAAAGCCATCTCCCAAGTGATCCCAACTTCACGATGTGACCTGGCAACTTTGAAATTAATACATTTTTTTAAACTTTTGGCATTAATATATTCCCACAGGAGTTACTGGTACATCACAACAAAGGCAAGACTTTTTAATTATAGGCAAGTGAAGTAGGGATTAATAATTAAAGGGTGGCTGGACAAGAACAAACACAGATCCAAGCCAATGTGGTTAATCCTACATTCTCCCTTTATTGTTTACAGACAGTAGTTTTTATACACTTCCAGATAGTTTACAATCGTGAGCACACTCTCACTGGCAAGCAAACATTGTTTGTTCCTGTCTTAAGGTGGCTAAAGTTTCACACTGCAAACCTATTGTCATGGTTTGACACTGGTGCAATGCCAGCGCCCCCATGAAAATACACCTTCCTAAATAATTGCTGTGAGATGTGATCAGGAACAGAGCAGAGCAGGCCCAAGCTTAATAACAAAGAAAAGAACTTTATTAAACTACTACTACTATAAAACACAGGCACTAAATCCTGGATGAAGACCTTCCAAAACACTCCTCCTCCTCCCACCTAATTTCCAAACAAACCCAAAAGTGAGACACCACTCAGGATCCTGATCAAATTGCCACCCTTCAGATAATCAAATACTCAGTCCTTCAAGGGAGACAGGAGTCTCTCCTGTGCCACAGACCCCCAGGAAACACAATTGCCACCCTTGTGTTTCCATGTCACACATGGCAAACGCTCAGAGAAAATCTGCCATGGTGACACTCTCCTTTCCACGTCACAGTGCTCCCACCACCGTGCATGGACAGACTGCTTATAGGGCTCCTTTAAGGATGCTTTGCCATGGACCAAAAGAGACAACAGTTCAGTTTCTCATTTCGGGACTACAGTCCCCCACCATTTTCCCCTGGGGCTGAGGGTCCAAGAACAGAGGTCTTCTTCTCCTCTTCTTCTTCCTCGAAGACAGAGGGCCTCTTCACACCTTCTTCAACTCTCCTCTGTTCTCTCCACTCCTCTGTTGGTAATCACTGAAACAGGTCTCTTGGCTCACCAACACACCCCCCTAAGTGCAGCCTCTGTCAGGAGAATTTGGTTCAGTCTATGGCTAACAAGAAAAGTCTAGCCACAAGCCACTCCATCATCTCCTTCCAACTCAACAATTTCCTCTTCCATCATCTCGGATCCCAGACTGTCTCTCTTCTACTTCAAATCAAGGAGGAGTAATATTTTACAAAGCCTTTATTTCCCAGGAAAGGGTTAAAAGTTCAGACTCCCTGGATGGCTGAAATCTCTGCCCAGCAGCCGATTCCCAAGGCCAAGGCTGGGCGCCTTCCCCCCCACTCCTTCTCCTCCACCGGCAAAGTTACAGGTGCCGTCCGGACTCTCTGTCTCTTCCCTCTGGGGGGGGGGGGGGGGGGTGACAAAGACATCTCCGCTTCTCTCCACCCTTCCGTCCACAGGAGCTGGCTTGGTTCCAGTCCTTCTACCCCTCGGCTCACCTCGACCAGGCCTCATGGCTTCCCCTCCCCCACCCAGCCCCATGGCTGGGCAGGGGAGATCTGCACAGCACCTTGACCGGAACCAAAGAGAGCGAGCTCTTGAGAGTTCTTGCTTTTAACCCCCTGTGTTCTCAGAGGCGTAGCCACACTTTCAGTGGTCACTTTAGGTGCCAATATCCAAACTTGACCACTGATTGGTTTGACCCAACTTCCTGAAAAAATTCACTTCCATGTCAAACCACGACACCTATAGTAATTCACACCTAGATAGCTCAGTAAATTGTGTTATACCTTAACATAATTTCTGACTGCGCCACAAACTTATTCCTAACTGCGCCACAGACTTTCAGGCCTCCGAGGCCCACATCTGAGGCCTAGGCTGGGGTAGCTCAACCTTCACTCTAAACACATAAGTCATGAACATCTAGATCGTGACCCATTTCTCTCAGAAATTGCTTTACAGGCAAGGACAGTAATAAAATTCTTGGACTTTCAGTTTGTCCAGCTGTCATCTCAGGAAATTGTAATGAAGAGCTGATTATTTCAGCTCTTGCTTACAATGCTGCAATGGTAATTGAACCAAACCCAATAATATCTATTGCTATTACATTACCAGTGAATATAAATAAGCAAGTTGTATGCCAAGAAATGCCCTTTGAGAGTTCTGGCCCGGTCCCTAATGTCTTTTGGATAAGACGTGTCAGCAATGAACAGCCAGAGCTGATGTGCAGTCTGACACACCTTGGTAAAACAGTTCATATTACAGGTATGCTGGACACAGGGGCAGACATCACTGTGATTTCTCATGCATCCTGGCTGAGCAATTGGAATCTGGTGACACCCACGGGTACTCTCACAGGAATTGGAGGAGCTACCTTGTGTCTGCAAAGTGAATTCATTATTACTGTTACAGGTCCTGAGGGAAAGACAGCAACTATCCATCCCTTTGTGGTGCAGAAGCCCATCACAGTATGGGGGATAGACGTGTTGTCCCAGTGGGGAATGAAGATAGAAGTGGATTTTTAATGAAAACCACAGCAACGCCTGCCACTCTGAAGTTATCATGGAAAACTAATTGGCCAATTTGGATTGATCACTGGCCTCTTGAACAGAAAAAAATGAATATTCTCAAAAAATTAGTAAGTGAACAACTACAAAAAGGCCACATCCAACCTACAAACAGTCCCTGGAATTCCCCAGGTTTTAGCATTCATAAAAAAGACTTCTGATTACTGGAGATTGCTCCACAACCTAAGGAAGATCAACGAGATCACAGAGGACATGAGGCCTCTGCAACCTGGACTTTCCTCTCTTTCAATGATTCCCAAAGACTGGCATGTTGTTGTCATTGACTTAAAATAATGTTTTTTCAACATCCCACTGCATCCAAAGGATGTTCCTTGATTTGCCTTTTTGGTTCCAGCCATCAATAGAGGAGAACCACAGCTCTACAAAAAAAAAAAAAAAAAAAAAAAAAGACAAGCACATCGTTGTGCTCCAGAAAAGCCCTTTTTCCTGGCAGTGTTAGGAGAAAAAATGCAAATATATGGTCCCATATTTCACTGGGATTCTTCTGAGACATTAACTAAACTAAGGATGACAAACAACCTTAATAAAAGAGTTTTCATTTTAAAAGCTCTCTTTTATTAGTTCTTTCTTTTTTTCTTTCTTTCTTTCTGTGGTCTTTGTTTCTTTTTCTTCTGTCTTATTAGGTGCTCAGGGACATTATCTTGGATTTTTTTGACTAGAAGATGCAGCACATTTGGCTTATGTTTTTGCTTTGTTTGTTGTTTTTCTTTGTAATATAGAACTCATCATACAGATTAGATTATTTTGAGACTTACATGAGATGATGTACAGGTACATGTAAACAGGGTACATACAAGAAATTAGTTTTGACATATGTAAGAGGTAAAAGGTATAGATAAGAAATTAGGTTTAATGTAATGATCAATATGACACTTAATTAAAAATCTTTTCTTTCAATTCTTTGCTCTCAACCCTTTCAGACAATACCCCTTTCCTGACCCAGTTAGTGAATATGGTCCAGTTCAAGTCTAAGGAGACATCTTGATTTGCTCTTTGGGTCAGTTAATGTGGAACATCTTGCCTTAATTATCACTCTCTCACACCAGCCTGGTGCATCTGGTATCTCTATAGCTTGCTTACAGGAGCTTCTACCTCTTCTTAAAAGTAACTGTGTTTTAAAGTAAAAATTTGTCTGTGAGAAGAAATGTCCTGGAAAAGATTTCCTTGCAAAGTAAAGGAAGCTAGCATTTTAAAATGTTTATGTTATTTTAGTTACAAATAACAACCACACAAGCAATGTGAGTCTACTTTCCCAGTGTCCTGCTGCTTGTCCAGTATGACAGCTGCTTAGCAGGGACTGTCTGGGGTGTGTGGAGTGAAAATATTTTTTTAGAAAAGATAGATCTTATCTATTTTTAGGTTCATTAGGTGGCATGGACCTTTGAGGTGTAGGCAAAAATCAGTTGAAGAAGTGTCTGCTATGGAAGCAGTAGAGAGATTCCCATGGGGTGCATTACAATAAGGATATGTCCGACCACTTTATTCCTGTCCTTATTCAGCTTAGCTGGTTGATTTAGCAGTTTATACATAAAGCTTGTAGGCTTCGTACAGTTTTATGCCCTCATAATTGTCTTGGGGTGATGTATAATGATAAATGTATCCATTATCACCTGTGTCCAAGGATTGCTACTGTACCATTCAGACTACACGGCTGGGAATTTGGGGGGATGGGGTAGAAAGGTTTTGCCTCCGTGCACAAATTTTTAAAAGCTGCCCTGGCAGTCCTTCTTGCTCCTCACAGTGTGGGGTCAGAGACACTGTGAGACATTAATTTTGAAGAATTAAGAATTTTAGGAAAGCTAAGATGACAGTTAAATTAGATGTTGCTGAGTTAGTGGAAGTAGATAGATAGGCTTTGTTCATAGTTAACAGTAGCCGGATCTTAGATAAGATATCCAGAATCTAGTAAACTATGTTTGGGTAGCTGTGCTTATCATGAAAAATAGAATATGATAAACAGATTTGAGGGACACAAAAAACAGTTGCAGACTTCCCACACTCGAGGAGTCCATCGAACACAGGAAAACTACAAGGATTCATTTGTCACATATGCATTGAAAAGGCAGAAAGGTCAGAATAAGGAAGACTTATTTTACTTCTTCATTTTGGAGACCCCTCCCCAAAATGGACCCCCGACTCATTTCAGGGAACAAAACTACATGTGCTTAATAGCCTTTTTGCCAATTAGCATACGAAGCAGAGCAGAGGAAGTGACAGGAATATGAATATGCCTTCATGTTTTGTGTATTCAAGACTTCTGTAAATAAAAGGGCTTTGTAATGCCTGTGATTTTTGCAGTGTGTATTAGGGAGTTATCCCACATGCTGCCTGGCCGTTGTAATAAACATACACTTTCTAACTTTAAACTGTTAAGAGAGTTTTTTTCCATCTCAGTTGGATATCGATATTAGATCGATATTCATATTTTAGTAAATCAACTGTATGAAGAGGCAGCAGAAGCCCTTTCCAGCCTCAGGGAGGGGGAGGGGGAGGGCAAGCCACTGACAGGCCATGGCACCCCCTCTGCCATGGATAAGCTTTTCCAAGGGGAAAACCAAGGCTTATGCTCAGCAGAAGGCTCTGTGGGAAAAGCACAGCTGCAGGCTGGACAGCTGGAAGTCAGTTGTGGTGTGAGAGACGGTTAGGAGTGAAGAGAGAGTCAGCTGAGTGACAGTTGGAAGTGAGATTGTGATTGGCTGGGGGATCCCAAGGACTGCGTATGAATGGGAAGCTGATTGGGTGACTGGACCTGTGGACAGCAGCAGTGCAGCTGAGCCAGCCAAATGGATACCCTTCTTCTGCTAAGTTCTGTTAAGCCTTAGTTTGGTTTCAGTTATGTCCGGTGGAGATTAAAGGTATAAAAGGGGGCCGATTTCTGCAATAAAGTGATCTTCACATGCATGAGGAGGTCTGTGTTGCTTTGTTCCCCATTGCTGCAGGCGTTCACTGCCTCTGACCAAAGGCTGTTTCACCACACACCCAAAGCCTCTGTTCTCCCCACCCTTTGGTGTCAGGGTCTGTGCAAGCCTGGCAGTTGATAGCCCTGGGGCTGTGGTCTCTGCTTCAAAGGTGTAAAGCTTGATCCCTCTGTGAATGTATTCTTTTCTCCCCAGACTTGAGTTTGCTTTATCTTAACTCCATTAGTGATCAGTGTAGGGCCTCAGTCAGAAGGACAATTCAGGGTATGGTGGTTTTCTCTGCAGCTTTTGTAATACAGTTTTGCTATAATAGGCAGAATTCCTTAATGAAGATGTGTAAGTCATAAATGATAATATTTCAGTCTCCAGCAGAGGTGCAAGTGGCTGACAGAGTTGTTAAAAATACATTGCAAATGGGTTGAACATAGAGAAGCAAAACAAATAAAATATATATGGCATTTTTCTTTTTTAACTCCTATATGGTAATTTTACAAAAAGGCCTAAGTTTGACCCTAGGATGGGCAGACACACAAGCTCTTCTCTCAAGGTGTTAGCTGCAGATGACTTCCCTTTGAATGCACCCAGAGGCACATTTTATATGGGTAAACCATCAAGGCTATGGCACTCTTTGTATTTCATGACTGGGTTCTCTACTCCTCAGTTATCCCAGTTATCCCAGTAGTCCCAGTGATGGATCAGGGCTTTAAATATTTTGCTTTAGCTAAAGGTTCATTGATGAAATCCCCTCTGACTGCCCCCCTGAACTGTTATGCTAGCTCAGTCTTGGGGGACGGCTGAGGAGCAGAGCTTCAGAAGCCAGGAGAGAGAGGCTCAGTTTCCATGTGTTTATTTCCAGGGGAGAAGGAGGAAAAAGAGACCGAACAATGGCAGAGTGGGTTTTTATCTAGGTTCTGGGAGGCTGGGGTCATCTGGCCTCTGGCCAATAGGTTCCCTCTAGGGTTTAAGGGTCATTCTAACATTCCTATCTGTGGGGGTGTACTGCAGGGTGATACCATTCCTTAAAGAACTGCAACACCTCCCTCTTTTCTGTTTTAGAAGGTTACAAGAACATTTGATTCATTTTGACCCTAAGCGTGGGTTTTCCCACCATTTACAGTCCTTGGGGTAGGTATGCTTTTTTTGGTTTGTCAACTCTATGTGGTTGACTTGTGAGGTAGAAATAAGACTTGTGATGGCTCTGAAAATCACACGACGTACTATCCCAAACGCTATGGTTACAAAGAAAAGGATAATTACAAATAACATAATTGTTCTAAATATAGAAGTCCACCATCCAGTGATTCCCCAACCCTTGAACAGTTCTTTGAACCAATCTTCAGATTCTTGCTTCACTTATCCAATCATCTTTTTCATGTTTCAAAGGGCAGCATGGATGTTTGGAGCCTTTGCAGTCAGGTTCATGCAGCACAGTCCTTCAAATTCCTGGCATTCATGTCCATGCAGTAAGAGAAGGAAATCTATAGCAGCACGGTTTTGCAGCGTGGCCTGTCTGGTAATTTCCTCATCTTCTAGGAGAGAGCTGATGACGGTAGATGTTAAATTTGCCTTTTTGACCAGCCAGCACTCTAGATGTCCCAATTCACCTAGAGCTTTAGCTGCTGCTACCCACGGAAGGAACAGGGATACAACAACTCTTTTTGATTTTGACCAATGGAAAATATCTGCATTACAATTTGGGTCCAGAATGTCTGCACTCCTCTTTTGAATTTTGTTTGCCGATTTGTTCTTGCGAGTCCATTCCCCTATTAAAGTTTGGTTGGGTGTCAATACAGACAACGGCCCTATTGTACATGGTCCTCCTAGAAGCCGAGATGGAATTCTTGCCCATGCTCTGTCCCCACAAACCAAGAACAATCCCTTAGGGAGACCTTTGGGACTTGAATGTGATGGATTGTCTACTGCAATATGGCTTATATTACGACACCACCTTCTTGCACTAAACTCTCCACGATATTGTTTTATAACATGGTACTCGTTAGTGTTAGCAGTTTGAGGGACACCTGAAAAATGTATGCAGTAAACTGCAGGGGAGGATCCCAATAACTCTAATTCTTGGGGTTCCTGCGCTACCTTGGGCAAATTCCACAACCACTCCTCTAAGCGTTTCATCTTCCCCTCAACATGCTTCTGTTGCTCTTTTTGTTTTCGGGGAGTGGATTCTGGAATTTCATTGGACCTGTTTGTCCAAGCCTGCTGGAAACTCTCCAGCCTGCAATGGAATTCCTACCAGACAGGTGGACATAGGATTCTTTGCTGCTGCCGTGGACAAACATGTTTTCTTGCTGAAGTGTTTGAGCCAAGGTCACCCAGATGTTTTGATGCGGCTGAGGGATGATCCATGTGTCTGCCAAACTGTTCAGCATTAGCAAGATGACAACTTGGATGGGGTTCATCACACGATTAAGTGGAAGGGATATTTTCTCTAAAAAGGAAACACAAACATTTTCAGAACATGTTAAAAGTTTCTATTTCTGCCGGAAAGATCACTTAGGAAGATTCTCCTTCCTCCATCCGATGGCGTCTTCTCTTTGCAGCATTGGCTGCTTGCTTCTCATCCCCTTCTGTCTGACCTGGATTCTTGGAGACAAAAGGTTTTACCCATTTCTGGGGAATCCACCGAGGGCCTGAGGGAGTAGTCACACACGCATAGCCTCGGCCCCAGGTCAAGAGCTCATAGGGTCCCTTGGTTTCCCAAGTTTCTGGATCCCTAATCAACACCGGTGGACGCTGAGACAATTTGAGCTGTTCACCACTGTTAAAATGCCGTGTCACGGGTGGACTCATGTTTTCAAATGAACAATTCAGAAAATTGATGGTAAACATGGCTTTACAGAGCTTCTCCCATGCAGACATCCATGCTGTGGAGTTGCTCTGCCTATCCAAGACCTTCTTTAGCGTCTGGTGAGCACTCTCAACCACAGCTTGACCTGTGGGGGAGTGGGGAATGCCAGTCTTATGTTCCACTCCCCACTGCTGGACAAATTCTAGGAACTCCTTGGAAGCATACGCTGGGCCATTATCAGTTTTAAGTGTGCGTGGAACTCCCAGTACAGAAAATGCTTGCAATAGATGTTGCTTAGCATGCACTGACCTTTCTCCTGCATGAGCTGAAGCATACATTGCGCCTGAATATGTGTCAATGCTTACATGAATATATTTGAGACGACTGAAACTAGGAATGTGTGTGATGTCTGTTTGCCACACTTCACAGCTGCCAAGGCCTCGGGGGTTAACCCCTATGCCCATCGATGGCATGGCCTGAAGCTAGCAGTTGGGACAGTTGGCCACAATGGCTCGGGCCTGACTCCATGTTAGCTGGAACTGTCGAACCAGGCCAGGCACATTCTGATGATAATGTTGGTGACTTAACTTTGCCTGTTGGAAGACATCAGGAAGATGTGCTTTCTCAACTGGTGCAGCAAGGGAGTCTGCATGGCGATTCCCCTCTGCTATTTCGCCTGGCAAATCGGTGTGTGACCTCACATGCATCATAAAATACAGGTGCTCTCTGTGGGAAATTAAATGAATCAGCTTTGTGAGCAAATTAAAGAGTTGTTCATTGTCTATTTCTTTGAGCACTGCCTGCTCCGCTCTGGACACTACCCCTGCTACATAAGCTGAATCTGTTATCAGATTAATTGGTTCTGAGAATCTCTCAAAAGCTCTTACCACTGCAGCCAGTTCAGCCACCTGGGGAGATCCCTCCACATACTCAACATCAGCTTCCCAGTGCTGGCTCTGTGGATTTCTCCAAGTCATCACCGACTTGTGGGACACCCCTGATGTGTCCGTGTACACTGTGAGAGCCTTGAGTGGTCTCGAGCTCCTCTTTTGCTGAGGAAGGAGGTGGAATTCCTCATTAAACAGCTTATGAGATGGGGCATGGACCGATATTTGTCCCCTGTAGCTGTCCAGAGATAACTGGAGGCTGGCATTGCTCTGGAGCAAATGCTCAAACTTCTCATTAGTCAATTTCTCTGAAGAGTCTCTTCCTTCCTCTGCAATTTTAAATGGAAGGTGAATACATGCAAAGTCACAACCTGCCAATTCACACAATCTCACCCTGGCCTTCCAAATCAGCTGTGCCATGAGCTCCTGTGGCTCAGCGATGGTCTTGGATCTTTGGTGAGATATGAAGACCCATTCTATTATCAAGAGTGGATCTTTTTGTCCCTTAACCCACTGAAAAATCAAGCCATGCAGATGTGGCAGCCTTCCTAGAATAATAAATTGAAAAGGTGCGTTTGGCTCATACCGATGAGCCTGTTTCTCTGACAAGGCCTTCTGTACCTTTTCAAGTGCCTTCTTTGCCTCTGGGGTCAGTTCCCTGGGAGAGTCCATGCCCCTCTTCCCCTTCAATAACTTTAAGAGAGGACCTAACTCTTCATTTGTGAGGCCTAGCCAGGGTCTTACCCAATTCAAAGATCCACACAAGGAATGAAGGTCTGCTAGTGTCTTGGGGTTACAATCAATTTCCAATTTCTGCGGAACAACGGTCCTTGCAGTGATTTCCAAACCCAGGTACTTCCAAGGTGGCATCCTTTGAACTTTGTCTTCCTGCATTTCAAATCCAGCAGAGGTTAAAACCTTAACCACTAGGTCAAGCGTGTGTTAGAGTATTGAGTCATTGGGGGCACACACAAGTATATCATCCATGTAGTGAAGGATGATAGTGTCCCTTCTCTCCGCACGTACTGGAGAGAGTAATGAGGCTACATATTGTTGGCATATGAAACGACTCACTTTTAGGCCTCGAGGCAAGACCTTCCAGTGATAGCGTTTCATTGGCATCTTTCGATTGCCTGTGGGAACTGAGAATGCAAACCTTGGGGCATCTTCAGGGTGCAATGGAATTTGAAAGTAACAGTCCTTGATATCTAGGATAGCCAATTGCCAATCTCGAGGGAGCATTGTTGGATTAGGCATCCCTGGTTGGAGTGGTCCCATGTCCTCTACAGTTCTGTTTATTTCTCGGAGGTCATGGAGTAGTCTCCACTTGTCCTTTCCCGGTTTCTTTATTACAAAGATTGGGAAATTCCAAGGGCTATCTGTCTCTTCTATATGTCCTTTAGCCAATTGTTCCTCCACCAGTTTCTCCAGCGCCTTGAGTTTCTCTTCACTCATTGGCCACTGCGCCACCCACTTTGGAGTATTATCCAACCATTTTAACTTTTGGGTGGGGCACCTCACAGTGGCTATTTCTAAAAATCCTGGGGTGTCGTAGGAATGACCAATTTAACTCCCCATTGGGCCATGGTATCTCTCCCCCACAGTGGTGCCTTGTAATCTGCAACGAATGGATGGACGCTGGCTAATTTTCCATCCGGTCCCTCAATTTGCACAACGCTTTTTGAAATTTTCGCCAGGGTGGTACCTCCTATACCCTGAAGTTTGCCTGCCACAGGTTGCAGTTCCCACTGTGGTGGCCACATGGTCTTAGGTATTACTGTGATGTCTGCGCCTGTGTCTAAAACCCCCTTCACATGGAAGCAGTCTGATCCACAGGCTAGGTTACATGCCATCGAAGGTTTATCCTCTCCCAGCACTTCTGCCCAGTAAATTTCTGGTGGCTTCCCTTCTGCAGTAATATCTGCTGGAACAGGAATAGCCTGGGCAAGAATTTGACTCTTTTCTAGGTAGAATGGTGGTTGTGAACAGCGTGCTAACAGCATTAAGCTTGTTGTTTTTCCCTTAGTATTCATGAGAGCTATCTCAATTTCCATGGGTGTGTGTGCTGTGTCCCCAATTACAAAATACTCACGGTCCATGGGGTTAACCTTTGAGTCTTGTGAGATGTTAGACAGGTCCACTATAATGACTTCCCGATCAGTAGATCTGAAATGAAAACCTTTGGTAGTCACCAGGCAATATCGGCCTGGTGGCTGCCGATTCTTATTAATTTTTACATTTTTGTTTTTTCGCCCTCCCCCACCCTGGGTCTCACCCTCCCCCTTAGCTGTTGAGAGAGTGGCCTTCTCCCGTGGGGGTCCTGCTATATTTATATCTTTGCGCACAGTTGTATTGGTGGTGGGAACGCGCTGTTTAGTCAGTTTTTTGTTTGTTGAACTTTTTCTGTGTCTGATTTTGCGGGCAATTTCTTGCGAAATGGCCTGGTTTCTTACAACGATGGCAAATGATGTGTTGTAGCTGGTCTGATGACATCGGTTTCATCTTTGGTCGAGGCATCTCTGTTGCAGCAGGCTGTGTATGTGCCGTCCCTGTACTTCTGTCAGGATTACCAAGCAGCTCTGCTTTCCTAGTACAGGCTTCAGTCATCTGTGGAAGACTAGGTGATGGATCTAAAGGAAGGCTCAGAATAATTCTCCAGCAGGTATCGTTTGCGTTGCTTAAGGCCATTTCCTTAATTAGTTCTGCTTGTATCACTGGGTCTGATACCTGTCTCTCCACTTGTGTTCTGAGACGATCGACAAACTGCAAAAAAGTTTCTGAAGGAAACTGTTTAATTTAACATAACTTCTTTTGGCTTCCATTGTTGGTAACTGATAAAGTGTTTTTTCTGCTGCAGTACAGATCCTATCTAAAATTTGCGTAGATAATGCTCGAGTTTGTTTCTCTGGACACTGCCAATCTCCCTCACCACATAGGTGATTCATCGTTAAAGGGATTCCATCATTATCCTTTGCTGTATTAGGATTTTGTTGTAGTTCCTGTAAAAGTGTTGTTAAAGTTTTCTTCCACTAATTCTCCCATAAATCATACTCCGAGGGAGTTAATAAACACCTAAATAGATCTTTAATATCATTAGGAACCATTTCATTTGAATTAAAAGTTGCTCTCATCATGCCTTTAAAAATCTCGCTTGACCTCCCGAATTCTCTTTGAATTTTGCATACCTCTTTTTTATCTTGATAAGATAGTGGCTGGTAGGTTCTGTTACCATTTCTCCTCCCAACATAAACTACAGGAGCTACAGATGGTATGCTGTCAGTAGCTGGGTCTTGAATTGCTACAGTTGCAGCTCCCCAAGAGACAGTAGGTGTGCTCTGCCCTTCCCCCCGGGGCCTGGCTAAAGGCTGCTCCTGCCCTGTGTCACTGTGTCCCGTCCCCCCACCGGTTGTGTGGGCTACATTCCCTCCCCTCCCCTGTTTCCCTGGTAACCCGGTGATAAGCACAGAGAGGGAGGGGGAGGTGGGGACAAAGGTGGCCAGCAGGGATTAGGGAGGGGGTAGGCAGCCGGGGCGGGGTTTTGAAGGCCTAAGGAATTATGGGAAGATGTCAAAAGGGGCCTTTGTTCTCCCCCATGTGCTCAGTAGCAGAAGCTGAATTTCCACTAAATTCCTGAGGAAAGCCAGCTGTGAGCGAGGGATACAATGTAGATGATGTGTTATATTGTGGAGGATCAGAGGTATTTTGGGTTGGTTTAATCTGGGGGTTTGTCTCTGGCTGTTTGCTTTTTTCTGCTTCTAAAAGCTGTTTTCGGGCTTGTAAGAATATTGGAATAAACAGAGAAGCCCTATTCTTCCCATTTTCAATTTTTAACATTAATATGTGTCCAATCTGATCCCAAAATAAAACTGAATCCATATCCTGAATATTAAAATCTGGTATTTCTGTTATTAGCCAGCAAACAAATTCTGATATCAGCTTTTTTGGAAATTTAGCATTAATTAAAATATTATTAAGATGTGTTGTTATATTCTTCTCTAGAACAGACAATTTTTCACCCATCTTGATGTTTTATGTGCTGTATGTTCACTCTCTTCCCTAACGTAAAGCAGGACTTTTTTCCCTTACTCCCGCCATTTGGGAGAAGGGAGGGGGGGTGGGAGGGGCCGCGCTACTGCGGGGGGTTCCCTCTCCCTGGGTTTTTTGGTCGTCCCCGGCACAGGGGGGGTGCCCCGCCGCGTTCCCTGGCTTTGGTACCCGTCCCCGTTCGTTTACCCCCGATTTTGAGGGCTGGTTGGGTCGGAGCGAGCCCCGCCGCTCCTACCTCCGAACCAAAGGTACACGCCCACGTTCAACCACAAGCGGCCGCCTTGGGTCCTAGCTGCTGCCCGCCGCCGCTTTTCACCGTCCCTGCCCCCTCCCCGCTCCCAGGATGCGAAACGAGGGGGCTTACCACTTCTGTCGGGCTGTGGGGGTCTTCCTGCCAATGTCAGGGGTCCCAGCTTCAGATCGGCTCTTCTCTAAATGCAGAGAGGAGTTCCCGATCCTATCCTGTTAACTTTTAACCACTTAAATGCAACTAAAAATTAAAAGGTACCTGAACAGCCCAAGAGCTAATGAAATCCTGAAAAAAGGACTTCCAGCTACGCCATGGGCTTTTAAAAGACTACGTTGGACGCCAACTGAATCAGTCCCCTCAGACTGCCCCCCTGAACTGTTATGCTAGCTCAGTCTTGGGGGACAGCCAAAGAGCAGAGTTTCAGAAGCCAGGAGAGAGAGGCTTTGTTTCTATGTGTTTATTTCCAGGGGAGAACGAGCTAAAAAAGACCGAACAATGGCGGAGTGGGTTTTTATCTAGGTTGTGGGGAGTTGGGGCCATCTGGCCTCTGGCCAATAGGTTCCCTCTAGGGTTTAAGGGTCATTCTAGCATTCCTATCTGTGGGGGTGTACTGCAGGGTGATACCATTCCTTAAAGAACCGCAGCAACAATGGTCTCCTCGATCTGAAAATCTCCACTGTGACACAATGGCTCCTTGGTTCCATGTGGCCTTACCTCTTTGTTCAACCACCTTCCATCATGTCACAAGGGTCTCCTTGGTCTGAAAAAGCTCCACTGTGTCAGAGTAGTCCCTTTTATCCATGCGGTTCTGTCCTGTCACAATGGAATCCTTGCTTTCCTACAGTCACAATAGATCCTTGTTTCCATGTGGCCTTTCTCATGGGTTCAATTATCTCCCATTATGTCACAAGGGTCTCCTTGGTCTGAAAAAGCTCCACTGTGTCACAGTGGCCTACTGATTCCATGCGGTCCTCTCCTGTCAAAAGGGAATTCTTGCTTTCTACCTGTCACAATGGGTCCTTGGTTCCATGTGGCCCTTCCCATTGGTTCAATTATCTTCCATCATGTCACAATGGTCTCCTTGGTCTGAAAAAAGCTCCACAGTGGCACAGAGGCCCCTTGGTTCCATGCAGTTCTGTACGCCACAACGGAATCCTTCCTTTCTTCCTGTCACAATGGCTCCTGGACACCATGTAGCCTTTCCCGTTGGTTCAGTCATCTTCCATCTTGCCACAATTGTCTCATGGGCCTGAAAAAGCTCCACTGTGCCACAATGGCTCCTTGGTTCCACGTGGCCTTACCTCTTTGTTCAATCACCTTCCATCATGTCACAATCGCTCCTTGGTTTCAAAAAGCTCCACTGTGTCACAGTGGCCCCTTTTATACATGCGGTTTTGTCCTGTCACAATGGAATCCTTGATTTCTTCCTGTCACAATGGCTCCTTGGATACATGTAGCCTTTCCCTTGAGTTCAATCATCTTGCTTCATGTCACAATGGTCTCCTTGGTCTGAAAAAGCTCCACTGGGTCACAGTGGCCCCTTGCCTCCATCCTGTTCTGTACGCCACAATGGAATCCTTGCTTTCTTCCTGTCAAAATGGCTCCTTGACTCCATGTAGCCTTTCTCATGAGTTCAATTATCTTACATCATATCACAATGGTCCCCTTGGTATGAAAATCTCCACTGCGTCAAAAAGGCTCCTTGGATCCATGTGTCCTTTTTCATGGGTTGAAGCATCTTCCATCATGTCACAACGGTCTCCTTGGTCTGAAAAAGCTCCACTGTGACACAATGGCTCCTTGATTCCACGTGGCCTTACCTCTTTGTTCAATCACCTTCCACCATGTCACAATCGCTCCTTGGTTTCAAAAACCTCCACTGTGTCACAGTGGCCCCCTTTTATCCATGTGGTTTTGTCCTGTCACAATGGAATCCTTGCTTCCTTCCTGTCATAATGGCTCCTTGGTTCCATGTGTCCTTTCTCATGGGTTCAATCATCTTGCTTTATTTCACAATGGTCTCTTTGGTCTGAAAAAGCTCCACTGGGTCACAGTGGCCCCTTGCCTCCATCCTGTTCTGTACGCCACAATGGAATCCTTCCTTTCTTCCTGTCACAATGGCTCCTTGACTCCATGTCGCCTTTCCCTTGGGTTCAATCCACTTCCTTCATGTCACAACGGTCTCCTTGGTCTGAAAAAGCTCCACTGTGACACAATGGCTCCTTGGATCCATGTGGCCTTACCTCTTTGTTCAATCACCTTCCATCATGTCACAATCGCTCCTTGGTTTCAAAAAGCTCCACTTGGTCACAGTGTCTCTCTTTTTCCATGCGGTTCTGTCCTTTCACAATGGAATCCTTGATTTCTTCATGTAACAATGGCTCCTTGTTTCCATGTGAACTTTCTCATGGGTTCAATCATCTTCCATCACATCACAATGGTCCTCTTTTCTGAAAAAGCTCCACCGTGACATAGAGGCCCCTTGGTTCCATGAGGTTCTGTCATGCCACAATGGAATCCTTGCTTTCTACTTGTCACAATGGCCTCTTGCAGCCACGTAGCCTTACTTGTTGATTCAAAAACCTTCCATCATGTTACAATGGTCTCCTTGGACTGAAAAAGCTCCACTGTGTCACAATGGCTCCTTGGATCCATGTGGCCTTTCCCATAGGTTTAATTATCTTCCATCATGTCACAATGATCTCCTTCGTCTGCAAAAGCTCCACGGTGTCACAATGGCTCCTTGGTTCCACGTGGCCTTACCTCTTTGTTCAATCACCTTCCATCATGTCACAATCGCTCCTTGGTTTCAAAAAGCTCCACTGTGTCACAGTGGCCCCTTTTATCCATGTGGTTTTGTCCTGTCACAATGGAATCCTTGCTTCCTTCCTGTCACAATGGCTCCTTGGTTCCATGTGTCCTTTCTCATGGGTTCAATCATCTTGCTTTATTTCACAATGGTCTCTTTGGTCGGAAAAATCTCTAATGGGTCACAGCAGCCACTTTTTTCCATGAGGTTCTGTCCTGTCACAATGGAATCCTTACTTTCTTCGTGTCACAATGGCTACTTTGCTTTATGCGGCCTTACCTGTTAGTGCAATCATCTTCCATCATATCACAATGGTCCTCTTTTCTGAAAAAGCTCCACCGTGACATAGAGGCCCCTTGGTTCCATGAGGTTCTGTCATGTCACAATGGAATCCTTGCTTTCTACTTGTCACAATGGCCCCTTGCAGCCATGTAGCCTTACCTGTTGATTCAAAAACCTTCCATCATGTTACAATGGTCTCCTTGGTCTGAAAACGCTCCGCTCTGTCACAATGGATCCATGTGGCCTTTCCCATAGGTTCAATCATCTTCCATCATGTCACAAGGGTCTCCTTGGACTGTGTCATGGTTTGACACTGGTGCGATGCCAGCGCCCCCATGAAAATATACTTTTTAAAATAATTGCTGTGAGATGTGATCAGGAACAGAGCAGAGCAGGCTCATCTTAGTAACAAAGAAAGAACTTTATTAAACTACTACTACTAGAAAAAACTACAAACACTAAATCCTGCATGAAGACTTCCCAAAACACCCCTCCTCCTCCCACCTAATTTCTAAACAAACTTAACAGTGAGACACTACCCAGGATCTTAATCAAGTTGCCACCCTTCAGATATTCAAACACTCAATCTTTCAAGGGAGACAGGAGTCTATCCTGTGCCACCGACCCCCCCCCAGGAAACACAATTGCCACCCTTGTGTTTCCATGTCACACATGGCGACCGCCCGGAGAAAATCTGCCATGGTGACACTCTCCTTTCCATGTCACAGTGCTCTCACCACTGGGCATGGACAGACTGCTCATAGGGCTCCTTTAAGGATGCTTTGCCATGAACCAAAAGAGACAACAGTTCAGTTTCTCATTTTGGGACTACAGTCCCCCCCATTTTCCCCTGGGGCTGAGGGTCCAAGAACAGAGGTCTTCTGCTCCTCTTCTTCTTCCTTGAAGATAGAGGGCTTCTCCACACCTTCCCTCTACTCTTCTGCTGGTAATCACTGAAACAGGTCTCCTGGCACATCAACGCACCACCCTAAGTGCAGCTTCTGTTAGGAGAATTTGGTTCAGTCTATGGCTAACAAGAGAAGTCCAGCCACAAGCCACTCCATCATCTCCTTCCAACTCGAGAATTTCTTCTTCCATCATCTCGGATCCCAGACTGTCTCTCTTCTACTTCAAATCAAGGAGGAGCAATATTTTACAAAGTCTTCATTTCTCAGGAAGGGGTTAAAAGCTCAGACTCCCTCTGGACGGCTGATATCTCTGCCCAGCAGCCTATTCCCAAGGCCAAGGCTGGGCGCCTTCCCCCCCCCTTCCTTCTCCTCCGCGCCGGCAAAGTTACAGGTGCCGTCCGGACTCTCTATCTCTTCCCTCTGGGGGGGGGGGGGGGTGACAAAGACATCTCCGCTTCTCTCCACCCTTCCGTCCACAGGAGCTGGCTCGGTTCCAGTCCTTCTACCCCTCGGCTCACCTCGACCAGGCCTCATGGCTTCCCCTCCCCCACCCAGCCCCATGGCTGGGCAGGGGAGGTCTGCACAGCACCTTGACCGGAACCAAAGAGCGCGAGCTCTTGGGAGCTCTTGCTTTTAACCCCCTGTGTTCTCAGAGGCGTATCCCTATCTTCAGTGGTCACTTCAGGTGCCAGTATCCAAACTTGACCACTGATTGGTTTGACCCAGCTTCCTGAAAAAAAAAAAAAACACTTCCATGTCAAACCACGACAGACTGCAAAAGCTCCACTGTGACACAATGGCTCCTTGTTCCCATGTGGCATTACCTCTTTGTTCAACCACCTTCCATCATGTCACAATCGCTCCTTGGTCTGAAAAAGCTCCACTGTGTCAAAGTGGCCCCTTGGTTCCATGCGGTTCGCTCGTGTCACAATGGAACCCTTGCTTTCTTCCTGTCACAATGGCTCCTTGACACCATGTAGCCTTTCCCATTGGTTCAATCATCTTCCATCATGACACAATGGTCTCATGGGCCTGAAAAAGCTCCACTGTGACTCAATGGCTCCTTGGTTCCACGTGGCCTTACCTCTTTGTTCAATCACCTTCCATCATGTCACAATAGCTCCTTGGTTTCAAAAAGCTCCACTGTGTCACAGTTGCCCCTTGGTTCCATGCAGTTCTGTCATGTCACAATGGAATCCATGCTTTCTTTTTGTCACAATGGCGCCTTGTTTCCATGTGAACTTTCTCATGGGTTCAATCGTCTTCCATCATTTCACAAGGGTCTCCGTGGTCTGAAAAAGCTCCACTGTGTCCATGTGGCCCCTTGATTCCATGCGGTTCTCTCGTGTCACAGTGGAATCCTTGCTTTCTTCCGGTCACAATGGCTCCTTGACACCATGTAGCCTTTCCCATTGGTTCAATCATCTTCCATCATGACACAATGGTCTCATGGGCCTGAAAAAGCTCCACTGTGACACAATGGCTCCATGGTTCCACGCGGCCTTACCTCTTTGTTCAATCACCTTCCATCATGTCACAATCGCTCCTTGGTTTCAAAAAGCTCCACTGTGTCACAGTGGCCCCTTTTATCCATGTGGTTTTGTCCTGTCACAATGGAATCCTTGCTTTCTTCCTGTCACAATGGCTCCTTGATTCCATGTGACCTTTCTCATGAGTTCAATTATCTTACATCATATCAGAATGGTCTCCTTGGTCTGAAAATCTCCACTGCGTCACAAAGGCTCCTTGGATCCATGTGTCCTTTTTCATGGGTTGAAGCATCTTCCATCATGTCACAATGATCTCCTTGGTCTGAAAAAGCTCCACTGTGTCACAATGGCTCCTTGGATCCATGTGGCCTTTCCCATAGGTTTAATTGTCTTCCATCATGTCACAAGGGTCTCCTTGGTCTGCAAAAGCTCCACTGTGTCACAATGGCTCTTTGTTTCCATGTGACCTTTCCCATGGGTTCAATCATCTTCCATCATGTCACCAGGGTCTCCGTGGTCTGAAAAAGCTCCACTGCGTCAGAAATGCTCCTTGGTTCCATCTGTCCTTTTTCATGGGTTGAAGCATCTTCCATCATGTCACAACGGTCTCCTTGGTCTGAAAAAGCTCCACTGGGTCACAGTGGCCCCTTGCCTCCATCCTGTTCTGTACGCCACAATGGAATCCTTCCTTTCTTCCTGTCACATTGGCTCCTTGACTCCATGTAGCCTTTCCCTTGGGTTCAATCCACTTCCTTCATGTCACAACGGTCTCCTTGGTCTGAAAAAGCTCGACTGTGACACAATGGCTCCTTGGATCCATGTGGCCTTACCTCTTTGTTCAATCACCTTCCACCATGTCACAATCGCTCCTTGGTTTCAAAAAGCACCACTGGGTCACAGTGGCCGCCTTTTTCCATGCGGTTCTGTCCTTATACAATGGAATCCTTGATTTCTTCATGTAACAATGGCTCCTTGTTTCCATGTGACCTTTCTCATGGGTTCAATTATCTTCCATCATATCACAAAAGTCTCTTTGGTCTGAAAAAGCTCCACTGGGTCACAGTGGCCCCTTTTTTCCACCGTGACATAGAGGCCCCGTGGTTCCATGAGGTTCTGTCCTGTCACAATGGAATCCTTATTTTCTTCGTGTCACAATGGCTACTTGGCTCTATGCCGCCTTACCTGTTAGATCAATCATCTTCCATCACATCACAATGGTCCTCTTTTCTGAAAAAGCTCCACCGTGACATAGAGGCCCCTTGGTTCCATGAGGTTCTGTCATGTCACAATGGAATCCTTGCTTTCTACTTGTCACAATGGCCCCTTGCAGCCATGTAGCCTTACCTGTTGATTCAAAAACCTTCCATCATGTTACAAGGGTCTCCTTGGACTGAAAAAGCTCCACTGTGTCACAATGGCTCCTTGGCTCCATGTGACCTTTCCCATGGGTTCAATCATCTTCCATCATGTCACAAGGGTCTCCTTGGTCTGAAAAAGCTCCGCTGTGTCACATTGGCCACTTGGTTCTATGCGGTTCTGTCCTGTCACAATGGAATCCTGGCTTTCTTTTTGTCACAATGACCACTTGGATCCATGTAGTCTAACCTGTTGATTCAAACATCTTCCACCATGACACAAGGGTCTCCTTGGCCTGAAAAAGCTCCACTGTGACACAATGGCTCCTTGTTCCCATGTGGCATTACCTCTTTGTTCAACCACCTTCCATCATGTCACAAGGGTCTCCTTGGTCTGAAAAAGCTCCACTGTGTCAAAGTGGCCCCTTGGTTCCATGCGGTTCTCTCGTGTCACAATGGAATCCTTGCTTTCTTCCTGTCACAATGGCTCCTTGACACCATGTAGCCTTTCCCATTGGTTCAATCATCTTCCATCATGACACAATGGTCTCATGGGCCTGAAAAAGCTCCACTGTGACACAATGGCTCCTTGATTCCACGTGGCCTTACCTCTTTGTTCAATCACCTTCCATCATGTCACAATCGCTCCTCGGTTTCAAAAAGCTCCACTGTGTCACAGTGGCCCCTTTTATCCATGTGGTTTTGTCCTGTCACAATGGAATCCTTGCTTCCTTCCGGTCACAATGGCTCCTTGGTTCCATGTGTCCTTTCTCTTGGGTTCAATCATCTTGCTTTATTTCACAATGGTCTCTTTGGTCTGAAAAAGCTCCACTGGGTCACAGTGGCCACTTTTTTCCATGAGGTTCTGTTACACCACAATGGAATCCTTACTTTCTTCGTGTCACAATGGCTACTTGGCTCTATGCCGCCTTACCTGTTAGTTCAATCATCTTCCATCACATCACAATGGTCCTCTTTTCTGAAAAAGCTCCACCGTGACATAGAGGCCCCTTGGTTCCATGAGGTTCTGTCATGTCACAATGGAATCCTTGCTTTCTACTTGTCACAATGGCCCCTTGCAGCCATGTAGCCTTACCTGTTGATTCAAAAACCTTCCATCATGTTACAATGGTCTCCTTGGTCTGAAAAAGCTCCACCGTGACATAGAGGCCCCTTGGTTCCATGTGGCCTTTCCCATAGGTTTAATTGTCTTCCATCATGTCACAATGGTCTCCTTGGTCTGCAAAAGCTCCACTGTGTCACAATGGCTCCTTGGATCCATGTGACCTTTCCCATGGGTTCAATCATCTTCCATCATGTCACAAGGGTCTCCTTGGTCTGAAAAAGCTCCACTGGGTCACAGTGGCCCCTTGCCTCCATCTTGTTTTGTACGCCACCATGGAATCCTTCCTTTCTTCCTGTCACAATGGCTTCTTGACTCCATGTAGCCTTTCCCTTGGGTTCAATCCACTTCCTTCATGTCACAACGGTCTCCTTGGTCTGAAAAAGCTCCACTGTGTCACAATGGCTCCTTGGATCCATGTGGCCTTACCTCTTTGTTCAATCACCTTCCACCATGTCACAATCGCTCCTTGGTTTCAAAAAGCTCCACTGGGTCACAGTGGCCGCCTTTTTCCATGCGGTTCTGTCCTTATACAATGGAATCCTTGATTTCTTCATGTAACAATGGCTCCTTGTTTCCATGTGACCTTTCTCATGGGTTCAATTATCTTCCATCATATCACAAAAGTCTCTTTGGTCTGAAAAAGCTCCACTGGGTCACAGTGGCCCCTTTTTTCCACCGTGACATAGAGGCCCCGTGGTTCCATGAGGTTCTGTCCTGTCACAATGGAATCCTTATTTTCTTCGTGTCACAATGGCTACTTGGCTCTATGCCGCCTTACCTGTTAGATCAATCATCTTCCATCACATCACAATGGTCCTCTTTTCTGAAAAAGCTCCACCGTGACATAGAGGCCCCTTGGTTCCATGAGGTTCTGTCATGTCACAATGGAATCCTTGCTTTCTACTTGTCACAATGGCCCCTTGCAGCCATGTAGCCTTACCTGTTGATTCAAAAACCTTCCATCATGTTACAAGGGTCTCCTTGGACTGAAAAAGCTCCACTGTGTCACAATGGCTCCTTGGCTCCATGTGACCTTTCCCATGGGTTCAATCATCTTCCATCATGTCACAATGGTCTCCTTGGTCTGCAAAAGCTCCACTGTGTCACAATGGCTCCTTGGATCCATGTGGCCTTTCCCATAGGTTTAATTGTCTTCCATCATGTCACAAGGGTCTCCTTGGTCTGAAAAAGCTCCACTGTGTCACAATGGCTCTTTGTTTCCATGTGACCTTTCCCATGGGTTCAATCATCTTCCATCATGTCACAAGGGTCTCCTTGGTCTGAAAAAGCTCCACTGGGTCACAGTGGCCCCTTGCCTCCATCCTGTTCTGTACGCCACAATGGAATCCTTCCTTTCTTCCTCTCACAATGGCTTCTTGACTCCATGTAGCCTTTCCCTTGGGTTCAATCCACTTCCTTCATGTCACAACGGTCTCCTTGGTCTGAAAAAGCTCGACTGTGACACAATGGCTCCTTGGATCCATGTGGCCTTACCTCTTTGTTCAATCACCTTCCACCATGTCACAATCGCTCCTTGGTTTCAAAAAGCTCCACTGGGTCACAGTGGCCGCCTTTTTCCATGCGGTTCTGTCCTTATACAATGGAATCCTTGATTTCTTCATGTAACAATGGCTCCTTGTTTCCATGTGACCTTTCTCATGGGTTCAATTATCTTCCATCATATCACAAAAGTCTCTTTGGTCTGAAAAGCTCCACTGGGTCACAGTGGCCCCTTTTTTCCACCGTGACATAGAGGCCCCGTGGTTCCATGAGGTTCTGTCCTGTCACAATGGAATCCTTATTTTCTTCGTGTCACAATGGCTACTTGGCTCTATGCCGCCTTACCTGTTAGATCAATCATCTTCCATCACATCACAATGGTCCTCTTTTCTGAAAAAGCTCCACCGTGACATAGAGGCCCCTTGGTTCCATGAGGTTCTGTCATGTCACAATGGAATCCTTGCTTTCTACTTGTCACAATGGCCCCTTGCAGCCATGTAGCCTTACCTGTTGATTCAAAAACCTTCCATCATGTTACAAGGGTCTCCTTGGACTGAAAAAGCTCCACTGTGTCACAATGGCTCCTTGGCTCCATGTGACCTTTCCCATGGGTTCAATCATCTTCCATCATGTCACAAGGGTCTCCTTGGTCTGAAAAAGCTCCGCTGTGTCACACTGGCCACTTGGTTCTATGCGGTTCTGTCCTGTCACAATGGAACCCTTGCTTTCTTTTTGTCACAATGACCACTTGGATCCATGTAGTCTAACCTGTTGATTCAAACATCTTCCATCATGACACAAGGGTGTCCTTGGTCTGAAAAAGCTCCACTATGACACAATGGCTCCTTGTTCCCATGTGGCATTACCTCTTTGTTCAACCACCTTCCATCATGTCACAAGGGTCTCCTTGGTCTGAAAAAGCTCCACTGTGTCACATTGGCCACTTGGTTCCATGCGGTTCTCTCGTGTCACAATGGAATCCTTGCTTTCTTCCTGTCACAATGGCTCCTTGACACCATGTAGCCTTTCCCATTGGTTCAATCATCTTCCATCATGACACAATGGTCTCATGGGCCTGAAAAAGCTCCACTGTGACACAATGGCTCCTTGGTTCCACGTGGCCTTACCTCTTTGTTCAAACACCTTCCACCATGTCACAATCGCTCCTTGGTTTCAAAAACCTCCACTGTGTCACAGTGGCCCCCTTTTATCCATGTGGTTTTGTCCTGTCACAATGGAATCCTTGCTTCCTTCCTGTCATAATGGCTCCTTGGTTCCATGTGTCCTTTCTCATGGGTTCAATCATCTTGCTTTATTTCACAATGGTCTCTTTGGTCTGAAGAAGCTCCACTGGGTCACAGTGGCCCCTTTTTTCTATGAGGTTCTGTTACGTCACAATGGAATCCTTACTTTCTTTGTGTCACAATGGCTACTTGGCTCTCTGCCACCTTACCTGTTAGATCAATCATCTTCCATCACATCACAATGGTCCTCTTTTCTGAAAAAGCTCCACCATGACACAGAGGCCCCTTGGTTCCATGAGGTTCTGTCATGTCACAATGGAATCCTTGCTTTCTACTTGTCACAATGGCCCCTTGCATCCATGTAGCCTTACCTGTTGATTCAAAAACCTTCCATCATGTTACAATGGTCTCCTTGGACTGAAAAAGCTCCACTGTGACACAATGGCTCCTTGGATCCATGTGGCCTTTCCCATAGGTTTAATTGTCTTCCATCATGTCACAAGGGTCTCCTTGGTCTGCAAAAGCTCCACGGTGTCACAATGGCTCCTTGGCTCCATGTGACCTTTCCCATGGGTTCAATCATCTTCCATCATGTCACCAGGGCCTTATTGGTCTGAAAAAGCTCCACTGCCTCAGAAATGCTTCTTGGTTCCATGTGTTCTTTTTCATGGGTTGAAGCATCTTCCGTCATGTCACAACGGTCTCCTTGGTCTGAAAAAGCTCCACTGGGTCACAGTGGCCCCTTGCCTCCATCCTGTTCTGTACGCCACAATGGAATCCTTCCTTTCTTCCTGTCACAATGGCTCCTTGACTCGATGTCGCCTTTCCCATTGGTTCGATTGTCTTCCTGCATGTCACAACGGTCTTCTTGGTCTGAAAAAGCTCCACTGTGACACAATGGCTCCTTGGATCCATGTGGCCTTACCTCTTTGTTCAATCACCTTCCATCATGTCACAATCGCTCCTTGGTTTCAAAAAGCTCCACTTGGTCACAGTGTCCCTCTTTTTCCATGCGGTTCTGTCCTTTCACAATGGAATCCTGGATTTCTTCATGTAACAATGGCTCCTTGTTTCCATGTGAACTTTCTCATGGGTTCAATCATCTTCCATCACATCACAATGGTCCTCTTTTCTGAAAAAGCTCCACCCTGACATAGAGGCCCCTTGGTTCCATGAGGTTCTGTCATGCCACAATGGAATCCTTGCTTTCTACTTGTCACAATGGCCCCTTGCAGCCACGTAGCCTTACCTGTTGATTCAAAAACCTTCCATCTTGTTACAATGGTCTCCTTGGACTGGAAAAGCTCCACTGTGTCACAATGGCTCCTTGGATCCATGTGGCCTTTACCATAGGTTTAATTATCTTCCATCATGTTACAATGATCTCCTTGGTCTGCAAAAGCTCCACGGTGTCACAATGGCTCCTTGGATCCATGAGGCCTTTCCCATGGGTTTAATTGTCTTCCATCATGTCACAAGGGTCTCCTTGGTCTGAAAAGGCTCCGCTGTGTCAAAGTGGCCACTTGGTTCTATGCGGTTCTGTCCTGTCACAATGGAATCCTTACTTTCTTCATGTCACAATGGCTACTTGGCTCTATGCTGCCTTACCTGTTAGATCAATCATCTTCCATCACATCACAATGGTCCTCTTTTCTGAAAAAGGTCCACCGTGACATAGAGGCCCCTTGGTTCCATGAGGTTCTGTCATGTCACAACTGAATCCTTGCTTTCTACTTGTCACAATGGCCCCTTGCATCCATGTAGCCTTACCTGTTGATTCAAAAACCTTCCATCATGTTACGATGGTCTCCTTGGTCTGAAAAAGCTCCACCGTGACATAGAGGCCCCTTGGTTCCATGTGGCCTTTCCCATAGGTTTAATTGTCTTCCATCATGTCACAATGGTCTCCTTGGTCTGCAAAAGCTCCACTGTGTCACAATGGCTCCTTGGATCCATGTGGCCTTTCCCATAGGTTTAATTGTCTTCCATCATGTCACAAGGGTCTCCTTGGTCTGCAAAAGCTCCACTGTGTCACAATGGCTCTTTGTTTCCATGTGACCTTTCCCATGTGTTCAATCATCTTCCATCATGTCACAAGGGTCTCCTTGGTCTGAAAAAGCTCCACTGTGACACAATGGCTCCTTGGTTCCATCTGTCCTTTTTCATGGGTTGAAGCATCTTCCATCATGTCACAACGGTCTCCTTGGTCTGAAAAAGCTCCACTGGGTCACAGTGGCCCCTTGCCTCCATCCTGTTCTGTACGCCACAATGGAATCCTTCCTTTCTTCCTGTCACAATGGCTCCTTGACTCCATGTAGCCTTTCCCTTGGGTTCAATCCACTTCCTTCATGTCACAACGGTCTCCTTGGTCTGAAAAAGCTCCACTGTGACACAATGGCTCCTTGGATCCATGTGGCCTTACCTCTTTGTTCAATCACCTTCCACCATGTCACAATCGCTCCTTGGTTTCAAAAAGCTCCACTGGGTCACAGTGGCCGCCTTTTTCCATGCGGTTCTGTCCTTATACAATGGAATCCTTGATTTCTTCATGTAACAATGGCTCCTTGTTTCCATGTGACCTTTCTCATGGGTTCAATTATCTTCCATCATATCACAAAAGTCTCTTTGGTCTGAAAAAGCTCCGCTGTGTCACACTGGCCACTTGGTTCTATGCGGTTCTGTCCTGTCACAATGGAACCCTTGCTTTCTTTTTGTCACAATGACCACTTGGATCCATGTAGTCTAACCTGTTGATTCAAACATCTTCCATCATGACACAAGGGTGTCCTTGGTCTGAAAAAGCTCCACTATGACACAATGGCTCCTTGTTCCCATGTGGCATTACCTCTTTGTTCAACCACCTTCCATCATGTCACAAGGGTCTCCTTGGTCTGAAAAAGCTCCACTGTGTCACATTGGCCACTTGGTTCCATGCGGTTCTCTCGTGTCACAATGGAATCCTTGCTTTCTTCCTGTCACAATGGCTCCTTGACACCATGTAGCCTTTCCCATTGGTTCAATCATCTTCCATCATGACACAATGGTCTCATGGGCCTGAAAAAGCTCCACTGTGACACAATGGCTCCTTGGTTCCACGTGGCCTTACCTCTTTGTTCAATCACCTTCCACCATGTCACAATCGCTCCTTGGTTTCAAAAACCTCCACTGTGTCACAGTGGCCCCCTTTTATCCATGTGGTTTTGTCCTGTCCCAATGGAATCCTTGCTTCCTTCCTGTCATAATGGCTCCTTGGTTCCATGTGTCCTTTCTCATGGGTTCAATCATCTTGCTTTATTTCACAATGGTCTCTTTGGTCTGAAGAAGCTCCACTGGGTCACAGTGGCCCCTTTTTTCTATGAGGTTCTGTTACGTCACAATGGAATCCTTACTTTCTTTGTGTCACAATGGCTACTTGGCTCTCTGCCACCTTACCTGTTAGATCAATCATCTTCCATCACATCACAATGGTCCTCTTTTCTGAAAAAGCTCCACCATGACACAGAGGCCCCTTGGTTCCATGAGGTTCTGTCATGTCACAATGGAATCCTTGCTTTCTACTTGTCACAATGGCCCCTTGCAGCCATGTAGCCTTACCTGTTGATTCAAAAACCTTCCATCATGTTACAATGGTCTCCTTGGACTGAAAAAGCTCCACTGTGACACAATGGCTCCTTGGATCCATGTGGCCTTTCCCATAGGTTTAATTGTCTTCCATCATGTCACAAGGGTCTCCTTGGTCTGCAAAAGCTCCACGGTGTCACAATGGCTCCTTGGCTCCATGTGACCTTTCCCATGGGTTCAATCATCTTCCATCATGTCACCAGGGCCTTATTGGTCTGAAAAAGCTCCACTGCCTCAGAAATGCTCCTTGGTTCCATGTGTTCTTTTTCATGGGTTGAAGCATCTTCCGTCATGTCACAACGGTCTCCTTGGTCTGAAAAAGCTCCACTGGGTCACAGTGGCCCCTTGCCTCCATCCTGTTCTGTACGCCACAATGGAATCCTTCCTTTCTTCCTGTCAGAATGGCTCCTTGACTCGATGTCGCCTTTCCCATTGGTTCGATTGTCTTCCTGCATGTCACAACGGTCTTCTTGGTCTGAAAAAGCTCCACTGTGACACAATGGCTCCTTGGATCCATGTGGCCTTACCTCTTTGTTCAATCACCTTCCATCATGTCACAATCGCTCCTTGGTTTCAAAAAGCTCCACTTGGTCACAGTGTCCCTCTTTTTCCATGCGGTTCTGTCCTTTCACAATGGAATCCTGGATTTCTTCATGTAACAATGGCTCCTTGTTTCCATGTGAACTTTCTCATGGGTTCAATCATCTTCCATCACATCACAATGGTCCTCTTTTCTGAAAAAGCTCCACCCTGACATAGAGGCCCCTTGGTTCCATGAGGTTCTGTCATGCCACAATGGAATCCTTGCTTTCTACTTGTCACAATGGCCCCTTGCAGCCACGTAGCCTTACCTGTTGATTCAAAAACCTTCCATCTTGTTACAATGGTCTCCTTGGACTGGAAAAGCTCCACTGTGTCACAATGGCTCCTTGGATCCATGTGGCCTTTCCCATAGGTTTAATTATCTTCCATCATGTTACAATGATCTCCTTCGTCTGCAAAAGCTCCACGGTGTCACAATGGCTCCTTGGATCCATGAGGCCTTTCCCATGGGTTTAATTGTCTTCCATCATGTCACAAGGGTCTCCTTGGTCTGAAAAGGCTCCGCTGTGTCAAAGTGGCCACTTGGTTCTATGCGGTTCTGTCCTGTCACAATGGAATCCTTACTTTCTTCATGTCACAATGGCTACTTGGCTCTATGCTGCCTTACCTGTTAGATCAATCATCTTCCATCACATCACAATGGTCCTCTTTTCTGAAAAAGGTCCACCGTGACATAGAGGCCCCTTGGTTCCATGAGGTTCTGTCATGTCACAATGGAATCCTTGCTTTCTACTTGTCACAATGGCCCCTTGCATCCATGTAGCCTTACCTGTTGATTCAAAAACCTTCCATCATGTTACAATGGTCTCCTTGGTCTGAAAAAGCTCCACCGTGACATAGAGGCCCCTTGGTTCCATGTGGCCTTTCCCATAGGTTTAATTGTCTTCCATCATGTCACAATGGTCTCCTTGGTCTGCAAAAGCTCCACTGTGTCACAATGGCTCCTTGGATCCATGTGGCCTTTCCCATAGGTTTAATTGTCTTCCATCATGTCACAAGGGTCTCCTTGGTCTGCAAAAGCTCCACTGTGTCACAATGGCTCTTTGTTTCCATGTGACCTTTCCCATGGGTTCAATCATCTTCCATCATGTCACAAGGGTCTCCTTGGTCTGAAAAAGCTCCACTGTGACACAATGGCTCCTTGGTTCCATCTGTCCTTTTTCATGGGTTGAAGCATCTTCCATCATGTCACAACGGTCTCCTTGGTCTGAAAAAGCTCCACTGGGTCACAGTGGCCCCTTGCCTCCATCCTGTTCTGTACGCCACAATGGAATCCTTCCTTTCTTCCTGTCACAATGGCTCCTTGACTCCATGTAGCCTTTCCCTTGGGTTCAATCCACTTCCTTCATGTCACAACGGTCTCCTTGGTCTGAAAAAGCTCGACTGTGACACAATGGCTCCTTGGATCCATGTGGCCTTACCTCTTTGTTCAATCACCTTCCACCATGTCACAATCGCTCCTTGGTTTCAAAAAGCTCCACTGGGTCACAGTGGCCGCCTTTTTCCATGCGGTTCTGTCCTTATACAATGGAATCCTTGATTTCTTCATGTAACAATGGCTCCTTGTTTCCATGTGACCTTTCTCATGGGTTCAATTATCTTCCATCATATCACAAAAGTCTCTTTGGTCTGAAAAAGCTCCACTGGGTCACAGTGGCCCCTTTTTTCCACCGTGACATAGAGGCCCCGTGGTTCCATGAGGTTCTGTCCTGTCACAATGGAATCCTTATTTTCTTCGTGTCACAATGGCTACTTGGCTCTATGCCGCCTTACCTGTTAGTTCAATCATCTTCCATCACATCACAATGGTCCTCTTTTCTGAAAAAGGTCCACTGTGTCACAGTGGCCCCTTGGTTCCATGAGGTTCTGTCATGTCACAATGGAATCCTTGCTTTCTACTTGTCACAATGGCCCCTTGCAGCCATGTAGCCTTACCTGTTGATTGAAAAACCTTCCATCATGTTACAATGGTCTCCTTGGACTGAAAAAGCTCCACTGTGTCACAATGGCTCCTTGGATCCATGTGACCTTTCCCATGGGTTCAATCATCTTCCATCATGTCACAAGGGTCTCCTTGGTCTGAAAAAGCTCCGCTGTGTCACATTGGCCACTTGGTTCTATGCGGTTCTGTCCTGTCACAATGGAATCCTTGCTTTCTTTTTGTCACAATGACCACTTGGATCCATGTAGTCTAACCTGTTGATTCAAACATCTTCCACCATGACACAAGGGTCTCCTTGGCCTGAAAAAGCTCCACTATGACACAATGGCTCCTTGTTCCCATGTGGCATTACCTCTTTGTTCAACCACCTTCCATCATGTCACAAGGGTCTCCTTGGTCTGAAAAAGCTCCACTGTGTCAAAGTGGCCCCTTGGTTCCATGCGGCTCTTTCGTGTCATAATGGAATCCTTGCTTTCTTCCTGTCACAATGCCTCCTTGACACCATGTAGCCTTTCCCATTGGTTCAATCATCTTCCATCATGACACAATGGTCTCATGGGCCTGAAAAAGCTCCACTGTGACACAATGGCTCCTTGGTTCCACGTGGCCTTACCTCTTTGTTCAATCACCTTCCACCATGTCACAATCGCTCCTTGGTTTCAAAAACCTCCACTGTGTCACAGTGGCCCCCTTTTATCCATGTGGTTTTGTCCTGTCACAATGGAATCCTTGCTTCCTTCCTGTCATAATGGCTCCTTGGTTCCATGTGTCCTTTCTCATGGGTTCAATCATCTTGCTTTATTTCACAATGGTCTCTTTGGTCTGAAGAAGCTCCACTGGGTCACAGTGGCCCCTTTTTTCCATGAGGTTCTGTTACGTCACAATGGAATCCTTACTTTCCTCGTGTCACAATGGCTACTTGGCTCTATGCCGCCTTACTTGTTAGATCAATCATCTTCCATCACATCACAATGGTCCCCTTTTCTGAAAAAGCTCCACCGTGACACAGAGGCCCCTTGGTTCCATGAGGTTCTGTCATGTCACAATGGAATCCTTGCTTTCTACTTGTCACAATGGCCCCTTGCAGCCATGTAGCCTTACCTGTTGATTCAAAAACCTTCCATCATGTCACAATGGTCTCCTTGGTCTGCAAAAGCTCCACTGTGTCACAATGGCTCCTTGGCTCCATGTGACCTTTCCCATGGGTTCAATCACCTTCCATCATGCCACAAGGGTCTCCTTGGTCTGAAAAAGCTCCACTGCCTCAGAAATGCTCCTTGGTTCCATGTGTCCTTTCTCATGGGTTCAATCATCTTCCATCATGTCACAACGGTCTCCTTGGTCTGAAAAAGCTCCACTGGGTCACAGTGGCCCCTTGCCTCCATCCTGTTCTGTACGCCACAATGGAATCCTTCCTTTCTTCCTGTCACAATGGCTCCTTGACTCGATGTCGCCTTTCCCATTGGTTCGATTGTCTTCCTGCATGTCACAACGGTCTTCTTGGTCTGAAAAAGCTCCACTGTGACACAATGGCTCCTTGGATCCATGTGACCTTACCTCTTTGTTCAATCACCTTCCATCATGTCACAATCGCTCCTTGGTTTCAAAAAGCTCCACTTGGTCACAGTGTCCCTCTATTTCCATGCGGTTCTGTCCTTTCACAATGGAATCCTGGATTTCTTCATGTAACAATGGCTCCTTGTTTCCATGTGAACTTTCTCATGGGTTCAATCATCTTCCATCACATCACAATGGTCCTCTTTCCTGAAAAAGCTCCACCCTGACATAGAGGCCCCTTGGTTCCATGAGGTTCTGTCATGCCACAATGGAATCCTTGCTTTCTACTTGTCACAATGGCCCCTTGCAGCCACGTAGCCTTACCTGTTGATTCAAAAACCTTCCATCATGTTACAATGGTCTCCTTGGACTGGAAAAGCTCCACTGTGTCACAATGGCTCCTTGGATCCATGTGGCCTTTACCATAGGTTTAATTATCTTCCATCATGTCACAATGATCTCCTTGGTCTGCAAAAGCTCCACGGTGTCACAATGGCTCCTTGGATCCATGTGGCCTTTCCCATGGGTTTAATTGTCTTCCATCATGTCACAAGGGTCTCCTTGGTCAGAAAAAGCTCCGCTGTGTCAAAGTGGCCACTTGGTTCTATGCGGTTCTGTCCTGTCACAATGGAATCCTTACTTTCTTCGTGTCACAATGGCTACTTGGCTCTATGCTGCCTTACCTGTTAGATCAATCATCTTCCATCACATCACAATGGTCCTCTTTTCTGAAAAAGGTCCACCGTGACATAGAGGCCCCTTGGTTCCATGAGGTTCTGTCATGTCACAATGGAATCCTTGCTTTCTACTTGTCACAATGGCCCCTTGCAGCCATGTAGCCTTACCTGTTGATTCAAAAACCTTCCATCATGTTACAATGGTCTCCTTGGTCTGAAAAAGCTCCACCGTGACATAGAGGCCCCTTGGTTCCATGTGGCCTTTCCCATAGGTTTAATTGTCTTTCGTCATGTCACAATGGTCTCCTTGGTCTGCAAAAGCTCCACTGTGTCACAATGGCTCCTTGGATCCATGTGGCCTTTCCCATAGGTTTAATTGTCTTCCATCATGTCACAAGGGTCTCCTTGGCCTGAAAAAGCTCCACTGTGTCACAATGGCTCTTAGTTTCCATGTGACCTTTCCCATGTGTTCAATCATCTTCCATCATGTCACAAGGGTCTCCGTGGTCTGAAAAAGCTCCACTGTGACACAATGGCTCCTTGGTTCCATCTGTCCTTTTTCATTGGTTGAAGCATCTTCCATCATGTCACAACGGTCTCCTTGGTCTGAAAAAGCTCCACTGGGTCACAGTGGCCCCTTGCCTCCATCCTGTTCTGTACGCCACAATGGAATCCTTCCTTTCTTCCTGTCACATTGGCTCCTTGACTCCATGTAGCCTTTCCCTTGGGTTCAATCCACTTCCTTCATGTCACAACGGTCTCCTTGGTCTGAAAAAGCTCCACTGTGACACAATGGCTCCTTGGATCCATGTGGCCTTACCTCTTTGTTCAATCACCTTCCACCATGTCACAATCGCTCCTTGGTTTCAAAAAGCTCCACTGGGTCACAGTGGCTGCCTTTTTCCATGCGGTTCTGTCCATATACAATGGAATCCTTGATTTCTTCATGTAACAATGGCTCCTTGTTTCCATGTGACCTTTCTCATGGGTTCAATTATCTTCCATGATATCACAAAAGTCTCTTTGGTCTGAAAAAGCTCCACTGGGTCACTGTGGCCCCTTTTTTCCACCGTGACATAGAGGCCCCGTGGTTCCATGAGGTTCTGTCCTGTCACAATGGAATCCTTACTTTCTTCGTGTCACAATGGCTACTTGGCTCTATGCCGCCTTACCTGTTAGATCAATCATCTTCCATCATATCACAATGGTCCTCTTTTCTGAAAAAGGTCCACCGTAACATAGAGGCCCCTTGGTTCCATGAGGTTCTGTCATGTCACAATGGAATCCTTGCTTTCTACTTGTCACAATGGCCCCTTGCAGCCATGTAGCCTTACCTGTTGATTCAAAAACCTTCCATCATGTTACAAGGGTCTCCTTGGACTGAAAAAGCTCCACTGTGTCACAATGGCTCCTTGGCTCCATGTGACCTTTCCCATGGGTTCAATCATCTTCCATCATGTCACAAGGGTCTCCTTGGTCTGAAAAAGCTCCGCTGTGTCACATTGGCCACTTGGTTCTATGCGGTTCTGTCCTGTCACAATGGAATCCTGGCTTTCTTTTTGTCACAATGACCACTTGGATCCATGTAGTCTAACCTGTTGATTCAAACATCTTCCACCATGACACAAGGGTCTCCTTGGCCTGAAAAAGCTCCACTGTGACACAATGGCTTCTTGTTCCCATGTGGCATTACCTCCTTTTTCAACAACCTTCCATCATGTCACAAGGGTCTCCTTGGTCTGAAAAAGCTCCACTGTGTCAAAGTGGCCCCTTGGTTCCATGCAGTTCTCTCGTGTCACAGTGGAATCCTTCCTTTCTTCCTGTCACAATGCCTCCTTGACACCATGTAGCCTTTCCCATTGGTTCAATCATCTTCCATCATGACACAATGGTCTCATGGGCCTGAAAAAGCTCCACTGTGACACAATGGCTCCTTGATTCCACGTGGCCTTACCTCTTTGTTCAATCACCTTCCATCATGTCACAATCGCTCCTTGGTTTCAAAAAGCTCCACTGTGTCACAGTGGCCCCTTTTATCCATGTGGTTTAGTCCTGTCACAATGGAATCCTTGCTTCCTTCCGGTCACAATGGCTCCTTGGTTCCATGTGTCCTTTCTCATGGGTTCAATCATCTTGCTTTATTTCACAATGGTTTCTTTGGTCTGAAAAAGCTCCACTGGGTCACAGTGGCCACTTTTTTCCATGAGGTTCTGTTACACCACAATGGAATCCTTACTTTCTTCGTGTCACAATGGCTACTTGGCTCTATGCCGCCTTACCTGTTAGTTCAATCATCTTCCATCACATCACAATGGTCCTCTTTTCTGAAAAAGCTCCACCGTGACATAGAGGCCCCTTGGTTCCATGAGGTTCTGTCATGTCACAATGGAATCCTTGCTTTCTACTTGTCACAATGGCCCCTTGCAGCCATGTAGCCTTACCTGTTGATTCAAAAACCTTCCATCATGTTACAATGGTCTCCTTGGTCTGAAAAAGCTCCACCGTGACATAGAGGCCCCTTGGTTCCATGTGGCCTTTCCCATAGGTTTAATTGTCTTCCATCATGTCACAATGGTCTCCTTGGACTGCAAAAGCTCCACTGTGTCACAATGGCTCCTTGGATCCATGTGGCCTTTCCCATAGGTTTAATTGTCTTCCATCATGTCACAAGGGTCTCCTTGGTCTGCAAAAGCTCCACTGTGTCACAATGGCTCTTTGTTTCCATGTGACCTTTCCCATGGGTTCAATCATCTTCCATCCTGTCACAAGGGTCTCCTTGGTCTGAAAAAGCTCCACTGGGTCACAGTGGCCCCTTGCCTCCATCCTGTTCTGTACGCCACAATGGAATCCTTCCTTTCTTCCTGTCACAATGGCTTCTTGACTCCATGTAGCCTTTCCCTTGGGTTCAATCCACTTCCTTCATGTCACAACGGTCTCCTTGGTCTGAAAAAGCTCCACTGTGACACAATGGCTCCTTGGATCCATGTGGCCTTACCTCTTTGTTCAATCACCTTCCACCATGTCACAATCGCTCCTTGGTTTCAAAAAGCTCCACTGGGTCACAGTGGCCGCCTTTTTCCATGCGGTTCTGTCCTTATACAATGGAATCCTTGATTTCTTCATGTAACAATGGCTCCTTGTTTCCATGTGACCTTTCTCATGGGTTCAATTATCTTCCATCATATCACAAAAGTCTCTTTGGTCTGAAAAAGCTCCACTGGGTCACAGTGGCCCCTTTTTTCCACCGTGACATAGAGGCCCCGTGGTTCCATGAGGTTCTGTCCTGTCACAATGGAATCCTTATTTTCTTCGTGTCACAATGGCTACTTGGCTCTATGCCGCCTTACCTGTTAGTTCAATCATCTTCCATCATATCACAATGGTCCTCTTTTCTGAAAAAGGTCCACCGTAACATAGAGGCCCCTTGGTTCCATGAGGTTCTGTCATGTCACAATGGAATCCTTGCTTTCTACTTGTCACAATGGCCCCTTGCAGCCATGTAGCCTTACCTGTTGATTCAAAAACCTTCCATCATGTTACAAGGGTCTCCTTGGACTGAAAAAGCTCCACTGTGTCACAATGGCTCCTTGGCTCCATGTGACCTTTCCCATGGGTTCAATCATCTTCCATCATGTCACAAGGGTCTCCTTGGTCTGAAAAAGCTCCGCTGTGTCACATTGGCCACTTGGTTCTATGCGGTTCTGTCCTGTCACAATGGAATCCTGGCTTTCTTTTTGTCACAATGACCACTTGGATCCATGTAGTCTAACCTGTTGATTCAAACATCTTCCACCATGACACAAGGGTCTCCTTGGCCTGAAAAAGCTCCACTGTGACACAATGGCTTCTTGTTCCCATGTGGCATTACCTCTTTGTTCAACCACCTTCCATCATGTCACAAGGGTCTCCTTGGTCTGAAAAAGCTCCACTGTGTCAAAGTGGCCCCTTGGTTCCATGCAGTTCTCTCGTGTCACAGTGGAATCCTTCCTTTCTTCCTGTCACAATGCCTCCTTGACACCATGTAGCCTTTCCCATTGGTTCAATCATCTTCCATCATGACACAATGGTCTCATGGGCCTGAAAAAGCTCCACTGTGACACAATGGCTCCTTGATTCCACGTGGCCTTACCTCTTTGTTCAATCACCTTCCATCATGTCACAATCGCTCCTTGGTTTCAAAAAGCTCCACTGTGTCACAGTGGCCCCTTTTATCCATGTGGTTTTGTCCTGTCACAATGGAATCCTTGCTTCCTTCCGGTCACAATGGCTCCTTGGTTCCATGTGTCCTTTCTCATGGGTTCAATCATCTTGCTTTATTTCACAATGGTCTCTTTGGTCTGAAAAAGCTCCACTGGGTCACAGTGGCCACTTTTTTCCATGAGGTTCTGTTACACCACAATGGAATCCTTACTTTCTTCGTGTCACAATGGCTACTTGGCTCTATGCCGCCTTACCTGTTAGTTCAATCATCTTCCATCACATCACAATGGTCCTCTTTTCTGAAAAAGCTCCACCGTGACATAGAGGCCCCTTGGTTCCATGAGGTTCTGTCATGTCACAATGGAATCCTTGCTTTCTACTTGTCACAATGGCCCCTTGCAGCCATGTAGCCTTACCTGTTGATTCAAAAACCTTCCATCATGTTACAATGGTCTCCTTGGTCTGAAAAAGCTCCACCGTGACATAGAGGCCCCTTGGTTCCATGTGGCCTTTCCCATAGGTTTAATTGTCTTCCATCATGTCACAATGGTCTCCTTGGTCTGCAAAAGCTCCACTGTGTCACAATGGCTCCTTGGATCCATGTGGCCTTTCCCATAGGTTTAATTGTCTTCCATCATGTCACAAGGGTCTCCTTGGTCTGAAAAAGCTCCACTGTGTCACAATGGCTCTTTGTTTCCATGTGACCTTTCCCATGGGTTCAATCATCTTCCATCACATCACAATGGTCCTCTTTTCTGAAAAAGCTCCGCTGTGTCACATTGGCCACTTGGTTCTATGTGGTTCTGTCCTGTCACAATGGAATCCTGGCTTTCTTTTTGTCACAATGACCACTTGGATCCATGTAGTCTAACCTGTTGATTCAAACATCTTCCACCATGACACAAGGGTCTCCTTGGCCTGAAAAAGCTCCACTGTGACACAATGGCTTCTTGTTCCCATGTGGCATTACCTCTTTGTTCAACCACCTTCCATCATGTCACAAGGGTCTCCTTGGTCTGAAAAAGCTCCACTGTGTCAAAGTGGCCCCTTGGTTCCATGCAGTTCTCTCGTGTCACAGTGGAATCCTTCCTTTCTTCCTGTCACAATGCCTCCTTGACACCATGTAGCCTTTCCCATTGGTTCAATCATCTTCCATCATGACACAATGGTCTCATGGGCCTGAAAAAGCTCCACTGTGACACAATGGCTCCTTGATTCCACGTGGCCTTACCTCTTTGTTCAATCACCTTCCATCATGTCACAATCGCTCCTCGGTTTCAAAAAGCTCCACTGTGTCACAGTGGCCCCTTTTATCCATGTGGTTTTGTCCTGTCACAATGGAATCCTTGCTTCCTTCCTGTCACAATGGCTCCTTGGTTCCATGTGTCCTTTCTCATGGGTTCAATCATCTTGCTTTATTTCACAATGGTCTCTTTGGTCTGAAAAAGCTCCACTGGGTCACAGTGGCCACTTTTTTCCATGAGGTTCTGTTACACCACAATGGAATCCTTACTTTCTTCGTGTCACAATGGCTACTTGGCTCTATGCCGCCTTACCTGTTAGTTCAATCATCTTCCATCACATCACAATGGTCCTCTTTTCTGAAAAAGCTCCACCGTGACATAGAGGCCCCTTGGTTCCATGAGGTTCTGTCATGTCACAATGGAATCCTTGCTTTCTACTTGTCACAATGGCCCCTTGCAGCCATGTAGCCTTACCTGTTGATTCAAAAACCTTCCATCATGTTACAATGGTCTCCTTGGTCTGAAAAAGCTCCACCGTGACATAGAGGCCCCTTGGTTCCATGTGGCCTTTCCCATAGGTTTAATTGTCTTCCATCATGTCACAATGGTCTCCTTGGTCTGCAAAAGCTCCACTGTGTCACAATGGCTCCTTGGATCCATGTGGCCTTTCCCATAGGTTTAATTGTCTTCCATCATGTCACAAGGGTCTCCTTGGTCTGCAAAAGCTTCACTGTGTCACAATGGCTCCTTGGCTCCATGTGACCTTTCCCATGGGTTCAATCATCTTCCATCATGTCACAACGGTCTCCTTGGTCTGAAAAAGCTCCACTGGGTCACAGTGGCCCCTTGCCTCCATCCTGTTCTGTACGCCACAATGGAATCCTTCCTTTCTTCCTGTCACAATGGCTTCTTGACTCCATGTAGCCTTTCCCTTGGGTTCAATCCACTTCCTTCATGTCACAACGGTCTCCTTGGTCTGAAAAAGCTCCACTGTGACACAATGGCTCCTTGGATCCATGTGGCCTTACCTCTTTGTTCAATCACCTTCCACCATGTCACAATCGCTCCTTGGTTTCAAAAAGCTCCACTGGGTCACAGTGGCCGCCTTTTTCCATGCGGTTCTGTCCTTATACAATGGAATCCTTGATTTCTTCATGTAACAATGGCTCCTTGTTTCCATGTGACCTTTCTCATGGGTTCAATTGACTTCCATCATATCACAAAAGTCTCTTTGGTCTGAAAAAGCTCCACTGGGTCACAGTGGCCCCTTTTTTCCACCGTGACATAGAGGCCCCGTGGTTCCATGAGGTTCTGTCCTGTCACAATGGAATCCTTATTTTCTTCGTGTCACAATGGCTACTTGGCTCTATGCCGCCTTACCTGTTAGATCAATCATCTTCCATCACATCACAATGGTCCTCTTTTCTGAAAAAGCTCCACCGTGACATAGAGGCCCCTTGGTTCCATGAGGTTCTGTCATGTCACAATGGAATCCTTGCTTTCTACTTGTCACAATGGCCCCTTGCAGCCATGTAGCCTTACCTGTTGATTCAAAAACCTTCCATCATGTTACAAGGGTCTCCTTGGTCTGAAAAAGCTCCACTGTGTCACAATGGCTCCTTGGCTCCATGTGACCTTTCCCATGGGTTCAATCATCTTCCATCATGTCACAAGGGTCTCCTTGGTCTGAAAAAGCTCCGCTGTGTCACACTGGCCACTTGGTTCTATGCGGTTCTGTCCTGTCACAATGGAACCCTTGCTTTCTTTTTGTCACAATGACCACTTGGATCCATGTAGTCTAACCTGTTGATTCAAACATCTTCCATCATGACACAAGGGTGTCCTTGGTCTGAAAAAGCTCCACTATGACACAATGGCTCCTTGTTCCCATGTGGCATTACCTCTTTGTTCAACCACCTTCCATCATGTCACAAGGGTCTCCTTGGTCTGAAAAAGCTCCACTGTGTCAAAGTGGCCCCTTGGTTCCATGCGGTTCTCTCGTGTCACAATGGAATCCTTGCTTTCTTCCTGACACAATGGCTCCTTGACACCATGTAGCCTTTCCCATTGGTTCAATCATCTTCCATCATGACACAATGGTCTCATGGGCCTGAAAAAGCTCCACTGTGACACAATGGCTCCTTGGTTCCACGTGGCCTTACCTCTTTGTTCAATCATCTTCCACCATGTCACAATCGCTCCTTGGTTTCAAAAACCTCCACTGTGTCACAGTGGCCCCTTTTATCCATGTGGTTTTGTCCTGTCACAATGGAATCCTTGCTTCCTTCCTGTCATAATGGCTCCTTGGTTCCATGTGTCCTTTCTCATGGGTTCAATCATCTTGCTTTATTTCACAATGGTCTCTTTGGTCTGAAGAAGCTCCACTGGGTCACAGTGGCCCCTTTTTTCCATGAGGTTCTGTTACGTCACAATGGAATCCTTACTTTCTTTGTGTCACAATGGCTACTTGGCTCTATGCCGCCTTACCTGTTAGATCAATCATCTTCCATCACATCACAATGGTCCTCTTTTCTGAAAAAGCTCCACCGTGACACAGAGGCCCCTTGGTTCCATGAGGTTCTGTCATGTCACAATGGAATCCTTGCTTTCTACTTGTCACAATGGCCCCTTGCATCCATGTAGCCTTACCTGTTGATTCAAAAACCTTCCATCATGTTACAATGGTCTCCTTGGACTGAAAAAGCTCCACTGTGACACAATGGCTCCTTGGATCCATGTGGCCTTTCCCATAGGTTTCATTGTCTTCCATCATGTCACAAGGGTCTCCTTGGTCTGCAAAAGCTCCACGGTGTCACAATGGCTCCTTGGCTCCATGTGACCTTTCCCATGGGTTCAATCATCTTCCATCATGTCACCAGGGTCTCCTTGGTCTGAAAAAGCTCCACTGCCTCAGAAATGCTCCTTGGTTCCATGTGTTCTTTTTCATGGGTTGAAGCATCTTCCATCATGTCACAACGGTCTCCTTGGTCTGAAAAAGCTCCACTGGGTCACAGTGGCCCCTTGCCTCCATCCTGTTCTGTACGCCACAATGGAATCCTTCCTTTCTTCCTGTCACAATGGCTCCTTGACTCGATGTCGCCTTTCCCATTGGTTCGATTGTCTTCCTGCATGTCACAACGGTCTCCTTGGTCTGAAAAAGCTCCACTGTGACACAATGGCTCCTTGGATCCATGTGGCCTTACCTCTTTGTTCAATCACCTTCCATCATGTCACAATCGCTCCTTGGTTTCAAAAAGCTCCACTTGGTCACAGTGTCCCTCTTTTTCCATGCGGTTCTGTCCTTTCACAATGGAATCCTGGATTTCTTCATGTAACAATGGCTCCTTGTTTCCATGTGAACTTTCTCATGGGTTCAATCATCTTCCATCACATCACAATGGTCCTCTTTTCTGAAAAAGCTCCACCCTGACATAGAGGCCCCTTGGTTCCATGAGGTTCTGTCATGCCACAATGGAATCCTTGCTTTCTACTTGTCACAATGGCCTCTTGCAGCCACGTAGCCTTACCTGTTGATTCAAAAACCTTCATTCATGTTACAATGGTCTCCTTGGACTGGAAAAGCTCCACTGTGCCACAATGGCTCCTTGGATCCATGTGGCCTTTCCCATAGGTTTAATTATCTTCCATCATGTCACAATGATCTCCTTGGTCTGAAAAAGCTCCACGGTGTCACAATGGCTCCTTGGATCCATGTGGCCTTTCCCATGGGTTTAATTGTCTTCCATCATGTCACAAGGGTCTCCTTGGTCTGAAAAAGCTCCGCTGTTTCACAGTGGCCACTTGGTTCTATGCGGTTCTGTCCTGTCACAATGGAATCCTTACTTTCTTCATGTCACAATGGCTACTTGGCTCTTTGCTGCCTTACCTGTTAGTTCAATCATCTTCCATCACATCACAATGGTCCTCTTTTCTGAAAAAGGTCCACCGTGACATAGAGGCCCCTTGGTTGCATGAGGTTCTGTCATGTCACAATGGAATCCTTGCTTTCTACTTGTCACAATGGCCCCTTGCAGCCATGTAGCCTTACCTGTTGATTCAAAAACCTTCCATCATGTTACAAGGGTCTCCTTGGTCTGAAAAAGCTCCACTGTGTCACAATGGCTCCTTGGATCCATGTGGCCTTTCCCATAGGTTTAATTATCTTCCATCATGTCACAATGATCTCCTTGGTCTGCAAAAGCTCCACTGTGTCACAATGGCTCCTTGGATCCATGTGGCCTTTCCCATAGGTTTAATTGTCTTCCATCATGTCACAAGGGTCTCCTTGGTCTGCAAAAGCTCCACTGTGTCACAATGGCTCCTTGGATCCATGTGGCCTTTCCCATAGGTTTAATTGTCTTTCATCATGTCACAAGGGTCTCCTTGTTCTGCAAAAGCTCCACTGTGTCACAATGGCTCTTTGTTTCCATGTGACCTTTCCCATGTGTTCAATCATCTTCCATCATGTCACAAGGGTCTCCATGGTCTGAAAAAGCTCCACTGTGACACAATGGCTCCTTGGTTCCATCTGTCCTTTTTCATGGGTTCAATCATCTTCCATCATGTCACAACGGTCTCCTTGGTCTGAAAAAGCTCCACTGGGTCACAGTGGCCCCTTGCCTCCATCCTGTTCTGTACGCCACAATGGAATCCTTCCTTTCTTCCTGTCACATTGGCTCCTTGACTCCATGTAGCCTTTCCCTTGGGTTCAATCCACTTCCTTCATGTCACAACGGTCTCCTTGGTCTGAAAAAGCTCCACTGTGACACAATGGCTCCTTGGATCCATGTGGCCTTACCTCTTTGTTCAATCACCTTCCACCATGTCACAATCGCTCCTTGGTTTCAAAAAGCTCCACTGGGTCACAGTGGCCGCCTTTTTCCATGCGGTTCTGTCCTTATACAATGGAATCCTTGATTTCTTCATGTAACAATGGCTCCTTGTTTCCATGTGACCTTTCTCATGGGTTCAATTGACTTCCATCATATCACAAAAGTCTCTTTGGTCTGAAAAAGTTCCACTGTGTCACAGTGGCCCCTTTTTTCCTCCGTGACATAGAGGCCCCGTGGTTCCATGAGGTTCTGTCCTGACACAATGGAATCCTTATTTTCTTCGTGTCACAATGGCTACTTGGCTCTATGCCGCCTTACCTGTTAGTTCAATCATCTTCCATCACATCACAATGGTCCTCTTTTCTGAAAAAGCTCCACTGTGTCACAGTGGCCCCTTGGTTCCATGAGGTTCTGTCATGTCACAATGGAATCCTTGCTTTCTACTTGTCACAATGGCCCCTTGCAGCCATGTAGCCTTACCTGTTGATTCAAAAACCTTCCATCATGTTACAATGGTCTCCTTGGTCTGAAAAAGCTCCACCGTGACTTAGAGGCCCCTTGGTTCCATGTGGCCTTTCCCATAGGTTTAATTGTCTTCCATCATGTCACAATGGTCTCCCTGGTCTGCAAAAGCTCCACTGTGTCACAATGGCTCCTTGGATCCATGTGGCCTTTCCCATAGGTTTAATTGTCTTCCATCATGTCACAAGGGTCTCCTTGGTCTGAAAAAGCTCCACAGTGTCACAATGGCTCTTTGTTTCCATGTGACCTTTCCCATGGGTTCAATCATCTTCCATCATGTCACAAGGGTCTTCTTGGTCTGAAAAAGCTCCACTGGGTCACAGTGGCCCCTTGCCTCCATCCTGTTCTGTACGCCACAATGGAATCCTTCCTTTCTTCCTGTCATATTGGCTCCTTGACTCCATGTAGCCTTTCCCTTGGGTTCAATCCACTTCCTTCATGTCACAACGGTCTCCTTGGTCTGAAAAAGCTCCACTGTGACACAATGGCTCCTTGGATCCATGTGGCCTTACCTCTTTGTTCAATCACCTTCCACCATGTCACAATCGCTCCTTGGTTTCAAAAAGCTCCACTGGGTCACAGTGGCCGCCTTTTTCCATGCGGTTCTGTCCTTATACAATGGAATCCTTGATTTCTTCTTGTAACAATGGCTCCTTGTCTCCATGTGACCTTTCTCATGGGTTCAATTATCTTCCATCATATCACAAAAGTCTCTTTGGTCTGAAAAAGCTCCACTGGGTCACAGTGGCCCCTTTTTTCCACCGTGACATAGAGGCCCCGTGGTTCCATGAGGTTCTGGTACGTCACAATGGAATCCTTATTTTCTTCGTGTCACAATGGCTACTTGGCTCTATGCCGCCTTACCTGTTAGATCAATCATCTTCCATCACATCACAATGGTCCTCTTTTCTGAAAAAGCTCCACCGTGACATAGAGGCCCCTTGGTTCCATGAGGTTCTGTCATGTCACAATGGAATCCTTGCTTTCTACTTGTCACAATGGCCCCTTGCATCCATGTAGCCTTACCTGTTGATTCAAAAACCTTCCATCATGTTACAAGGGTCTCCTTGGACTGAAAAAGCTCCACTGTGACACAATGGCTCCTTGGATCCATGTGACCTTTCCCATGGGTTCAATCATCTTCCATCATGTCACAAGGGTCTCCTTGGTCTGCAAAAGCTCCACTGTGTCACAATGGCTCCTTGGATCCATGTGGCCTTTCCCATAGGTTTAATTGTCTTCCATCATGTCACAAGGGTCTCCTTGGTCTGAAAAAGCTCCACTGTGTCACAATGGCTCTTTGTTTCCATGTGACCTTTCCCATGTGTTCAATCATCTTCCATCATGTCACAAGGGTCTCCTTGGTCTGAAAAAGCTCCACTGGGTCACAGTGGCCCCTTGCCTCCATCCTGTTCTGTACGCCACAATGGAATCCTTCCTTTCTTCCTGTCACATTGGCTCCTTGACTCCATGTAGCCTTTCCCTTGGGTTCAATCCACTTCCTTCATGTCACAACGGTCTCATGGGCCTGAAAAAGCTCCACTGTGACACAATGGCTCCTTGGATCCATGTGGCCTTACCTCTTTGTTCAATCACCTTCCACCATGTCACAATCGCTCCTTGGTTTCAAAAAGCTCCACTGGGTCACAGTGGCCGCCTTTTTCCATGCGGTTCTGTCCTTATACAATGGAATCCTTGATTTCTTCATGTAACAATGGCTCCTTGTTTCCATGTGACCTTTCTCATGGGTTCAATTATCTTCCATCATATCACAAAAGTCTCTTTGGTCTGAAAAAGCTCCACTGGGTCACAGTGGCCCCTTTTTTCCACCGTGACATAGAGGCCCCGTGGTTCCATGAGGTTCTGTCCTGTCACAATGGAATCCTTATTTTCTTCGTGTTACAATGGCTACTTGGCTCTATGCCGCCTTACCTGTTAGATCAATCATCTTCCATCACATCACAATGGTCCTCTTTTCTGAAAAAGCTCCACCGTGACATAGAGGCCCCTTGGTTCCATGAGGTTCTGTCATGTCACAATGGAATCCTTGCTTTCTACTTGTCACAATGGCCCCTTGCAGCCACGTAGCCTTACCTGTTGATTCAAAAACCTTCCATCATGTCACAAGGGTCTCCTTGGTCTGCAAAAGCTCCACGGTGTCACAATGGCTCCTTGGCTCCATGTGACCTTTCCCATGGGTTCAATCATCTTCCATCATGTCACCAGGGCCTCCTTGGTCTGAAAAAGCTCCACTGCCTCAGAAATGCTCCTTGCTTCCATGTGTTCTTTTTCATGGGTTGAAGCATCTTCCATCATGTCACAACGGTCTGCTTGGTCTGAAAAAGCTCCACTGGGTCACAGTGGCCCCTTGCCTCCATCCTGTTCTGTACGCCACAATGGAATCCTTCCTTTCTTCCTGTCACAATGGCTCCTTGACTCGATGTCGCCTTTCCCATTGGTTCGATTGTCTTCCTGCATGTCACAACGGTCTTCTTGGTCTGAAAAAGCTCCACTGTGACACAATGGCTCCTTGGATCCATGTGGCCTTACCTCTTTGTTCAATCACCTTCCATCATGTCACAATCGCTCCTTGGTTTCAAAAAGCTCCACTTGGTCACAGTGTCCCTCTTTTTCCATGCGGTGCTGTCCTTTCACAATGGAATCCTGGATTTCTTCATGTAACAATGGCTCCTTGTTTCCATGTGACCTTTCTCATGGGTTCAATCATCTTCCATCACATCACAATGGTCCTCTTTTCTGAAAAAGCTCCACCCTGACATAGAGGCCCCTTGGTTCCATGAGGTTCTGTCATGCCACAATGGAATCCTTGCTTTCTACTTGTCACAATGGCCCCTTGCAGCCACGTAGCCTTACCTGTTGATTCAAAAACCTTCCATCATGTTACAATGGTCTCCTTGGACTGAAAAAGCTCCACTGTGTCACAATGGCTCCTTGGCTCCATGTGACCTTTCCCATGGGTTCAATCATCTTCCATCATGTCACAAGGGTCTCCTTGGTCTGAAAAAGCTCCGCTGTGTCACATTGGCCACTTGGTTCTATGCGGTTCTGTCCTGTCACAATGGAATCCTGGCTTTCTTTTTGTCACAATGACCACTTGGATCCATGTAGTCTAACCTGTTGATTCAAACATCTTCCACCATGACACAAGGGTCTCCTTGGCCTGAAAAAGCTCCACTATGACACAATGGCTCCTTGTTCCCATGTGGCATTACCTCTTTGTTCAACCACCTTCCATCATGTCACAAGGGTCTCCTTGGTCTGAAAAAGCTCCACTGTGTCAAAGTGGCCCCTTGGTTCCATGCGGCTCTTTCGTGTCATAATGGAATCCTTGCTTTCTTCCTGTCACAATGCCTCCTTGACACCATGTAGCCTTTCCCATTGGTTCAATCATCTTCCATCATGACACAATGGTCTCATGGGCCTGAAAAAGCTCCACTGTGACACAATGGCTCCTTGGTTCCACGTGGCCTTACCTCTTTGTTCAAACACCTTCAACCATGTCACAATCGCTCCTTGGTTTCAAAAACCTCCACTGTGTCACAGTGGCCCCCTTTTATCCATGTGGTTTTGTCCTGTCACAATGGAATCCTTGCTTCCTTCCTGTCATAATGGCTCCTTGGTTCCATGTGTCCTTTCTCATGGGTTCAATCATCTTGCTTTATTTCACAATGGTCTCTTTGGTCTGAAGAAGCTCCACTGGGTCACAGTGGCCCCTTTTTTCCATGAGGTTCTGGTACGTCACAATGGAATCCTTACTTTCCTCGTGTCACAATGGCTACTTGGCTCTATGCCGCCTTACCTGTTAGATCAATCATCTTCCATCACATCACAATGGTCCTCTTTTCTGAAAAAGCTCCACCGTGACACAGAGGCCCCTTGGTTCCATGAGGTTCTGTCATGTCACAATGGAATCCTTGCTTTCTACTTGTCACAATGGCCCCTTGCAGCCACGTAGTCTTACCTGTTGATTCAAAAACCTTCCATCATGTTACAATGGTCTCCTTGGACTGAAAAAGCTCCACTGTGTCACAATGGCACCTTGGATCCATGTGGCCTTTCCCATAGGTTTAATTGTCTTCCATCATGTCACAAGGGTCTCCTTGGTCTGCAAAAGCTCCACGGTGTCACAATGGCTCCTTGGCTCCATGTGACCTTTCCCATGGGTTCAATCACCTTCCATCATGTCACAAGGGTCTCCTTGGTCTGAAAAAGCTCCACTGCGTCAGAAATGCTCCTTGGTTCCATGTGTCCTTTCTCATGGGTTCAATCATCTTCCATCATGTCACAACGGTCTCCTTGGTCTGAAAAAGCTCCACTGGGTCACAGTGGCCCCTTGCCTCCATCCTGTTCTGTACGCCACAATGGAATCCTTCCTTTCTTCCTGTCACAATGGCTCCTTGACTCCATGTAGCCTTTCCCTTGGGTTCAATCCACTTCCTTCATGTCACAACGGTCTCCTTGGTCTGAAAAAGCTTCACTGTGACACAATGGCTCCTTGGATCCATGTGGCCTTACCTCTTTGTTCAATCACCTTCCATCATGTCACAATCGCTCCTTGGTTTCAAAAAGCTCCACTTCGTCACAGTGTCCCTCTTTTTCCATGCGGTTCTGTCCTTTCACAATGGAATCCTGGATTTCTTCATGCAACAATGGCTCCTTGTTTCCATGTGAACTTTCTCATGGGTTCAATCATCTTCCATCACATCACAATGGTCCTCTTTTCTGAAAAAGCTCCACCGTGACATAGAGGCCTCTTGGTTCCATGAGGTTCTGTCATGCCACAATGGAATCCTTGCTTTCTACTTGTCACAATGGCCTCTTGCAGCCACGTAGCCTTACCTGTTGATTCAAAAACCTTCCATCATGTTACAATGGTCTCCTTGGACTGAAAAAGCTCCACTGTGTCACAATGGCTCCTTGGATCCATGTGGCCTTTCCCATAGGTTTAATTATCTTCCATCATGTCACAATGATCTCCTTGGTCTGCAAAAGCTCCATGGTGTCACAATGGCTCCTTGGATCCATGTGGCCTTTCCCATGGGTTTAATTGTCTTCCATCATGTCATAAGGGTCTCCTTGGTCAGAAAAAGCTCCGCTGTGTCAAAGTGGCCACTTGGTTCTATGCGGTTCTGTCCTGTCACAATGGAATCCTTACTTTCTTCGTGTCACAATGGCTACTTGGCTCTATGCCGCCTTACCTGTTAGTTCAATCATCTTCCATCATATCACAATGGTCCTCTTTTCTGAAAAAGCTCCACCGTGACATAGAGGCCCCTTGGTTCCATGAGGTTCTGTCATGTCACAATGGAATCCTTGCTTTCTACTTGTCACAATGGCCCCTTGCATCCATGTAGCCTTACCTGTTGATTCAAAAAACTTCCATCATGTTACAATGGTCTCCTTGGTCTGAAAAAGCTCCACCGTGACATAGAGGCCCCTTGGTTCCATGTGGCCTTTCCCATAGGTTTAATTGTCTTCCATCATGTCACAATGGTCTCCTTGGTCTGCAAAAGCTCCACTGTGTCACAATGGCTCCTTGGATCCATGTGGCCTTTCCCATAGGTTTAATTGTCTTCCATCATGTCACAAAGGTCTCCTTGGTCTGCCAAAGCTCCACTGTGTCACAATGGCTCTTTGTTTCCATGTGACCTTTCCCATGTGTTCAATCATCTTCCATCATGTCACAAGGGTCTCCTTGGTCTGAAAAAGCTCCACTGCCTCAGAAATGCTCCTTGGTTCCATCTGTCCTTTTTTATGGGTTGAAGCATCTTCCATCATGTCACAACGGTCTCCTTGGTCTGAAAAAGCTCCACTGGGTCACAGTGGCCCCTTGCCTCCATCCTGTTCTGTACGCCACAATGGAATCCTTCCTTTCTTCCTGTCACATTGGCTCCTTGACTCCATGTAGCCTTTCCCTTGGGTTCAATCCACTTCCTTCATGTCACAACGGTCTCCTTGGTCTGAAAAAGCTCCACTGTGACACAATGGCTCCTTGGATCCATGTGGCCTTACCTCTTTGTTCAATCACCTTCCACCATGTCACAATCGCTCCTTGGTTTCAAAAAGCTCCACTGGGTCACAGTGGCCGCCTTTTTCCATGCGGTTCTGTCCTTATACAATGGAATCCTTGATTTCTTCATGTAACAATGGCTCCTTGTTTCCATGTGACCTTTCTCATGGGTTCAATTATCTTCCATCATATCACAAAAGTCTCTTTGGTCTGAAAAAGTTCCACTGTGTCACAGTGGCCCCTTTTTTCCTCCGTGACATAGAGGCCCCGTGGTTCCATGAGGTTCTGTCCTGACACAATGGAATCCTTATTTTCTTCGTGTCACAATGGCTCCTTGGCTCTATGCCGCCTTACCTGTTAATTTAATCATCTTCCATCACATCACAATGGTCCTCTTTTCTGAAAAAGCTACACGGTGACATAGAGGCCCCTTGGTTCCATGAGGTTCTGTCATGTCACAATGGAATCCTTGCTTTCTACTTGTCACAATGGCCCCTTGCAGCCATGTAGCCTTACCTGTTGATTCAAAAACCTTCCATCATGTTACAAGGGTCTCCTTGGTCTGCAAAAGCTCCACTGTGTCACAATGGCTCCTTGGCTCCATGTGACCTTTCCCATGGGTTCAATCATCTTCCATCATGTCACAAGGGTCTCCTTGGTCTGAAAAAGCTCCGCTGTGTCACACTGGCCACTTGGTTCTATGCGGTTCTGTCCTGTCACAATGGAATCCTTGCTTTCTTTTTGTCACAATGACCACTTGGATCCATGTAGTCTAACCTGTTGATTCAAACATCTTCCACCATGACACAAGGGTCTCCTTGGCCTGAAAAAGCTCCACTGTGACACAATGGCTTCTTGTTCCCATGTGGCATTACCTCTTTGTTCAACCACCTTCCATCATGTCACAAGGGTCTCCTTGGTCTGCAAAAGCTCCACTGTGTGAAAGTGGCCCCTTTGTTCCATGCGGTTCTCTCGTGTCACAGTGGAATCCTTGCTTTCTTCCTGTCACAATGGCTCCTTGACACCATGTAGCCTTTCCCATTGGTTCAATCATCTTCCATCATGACACAATGGTCTCATGGGCCTGAAAAAGCCCCACTGTGACACAATGGCTCCTTGATTCCACGTGGCCTTACCTCTTTGTTCAATCACCTTCCATCATGTCACAATCGCTCCTTGGTTTCAAAAAGCTCCACTGTGTCACAGTGGCCCCTTTTATCCATGTGGTTTTGGCCTGTCACAATGGAATCCTTGCTTCCTTCCGGTCACAATGGCTCCTTGGTTCCATGTGTCCTTTCTCATGGGTTCAATCATCTTGCTTTATTTCACAATGGTCTCTTTGGTCTGAAAAAGCTCCACTGGGTCACAGTGGCCCCTTTTTTCCATGAGGTTCTGTTACACCACAATGGAATCCTTACTTTCTTCGTGTCACAATGGCTACTTGGCTCTATGCGGCCTTACCTGTTAGTTCAATCATCTTCCATCATATCACAATGGTCCTCTTTTCTGAAAAAGCTCCACCGTGACATAGAGGCCTCTTGGTTCCATGAGGTTCTGTCATGTCACAATGGAATCCTTGCTTTCTACTTGTCACAATGGCCCCTTGCAGCCATGTAGCCTTACCTGTTGATTCAAAAACCTTCCATCATGTTACAATGGTCTCCTTGGATTGAAAAAGCTCCACTGTGTCACAATGGCTCCTTGGTTCCATGTGGCCTTTCCCATAGATTTAATTGTCTTCCATCATGTCACAATGGTCTCCTTGGTCTGCAAAAGCTCCACTGTGTCACAATGGCTCCTAGGATCCATGTGGCCTTTCCCATAGGTTTAATTGTCTTCCATCATGTCACAAGGGTCTCCTTGGTCTGAAAAAGCTCCACTGTGTCACAATGGCTCTTTGTTTCCATGTGACCTTTCCCATGTGTTCAATCATCTTCCATCATGTCACAACGGTCTCCTTGGTCTGAAAAAGCTCCACTGGGTCACAGTGGCCCCTTGCCTCCATTCTGTTCTGTACGCCACAATGGAATCCTTCCTTTCTTCCTGTCACAATGTCTCCTTGACTCCATGTCGCCTTTCCCTTGGGTTCAATCCACTTCCTTCATGTCACAACGGTCTCCTTGGTCTGAAAAAGCTTCACTGTGACACAATGGCTCCTTGGATCCATGTGGCCTTACCTCTTTGTTCAATCACCTTCCATCATGTCACAATCGCTCCTTGGTTTCAAAAAGCTCCACTTGGTCACAGTGTCCCTCTTTTTCCATGCGGTTCTGTCCTTTCACAATGGAATCCTGGATTTCTTCATGTAACAATGGCTCCTTGTTTCCATGTGAACTTTCTCATGGGTTCAATCATCTTCCATCATATCACAATGGTCCTCTTTTCTGAAAAAGCTCCACCGTGACATAGAGGCCTCTTGGTTCCATGAGGTTCTGTCATGTCACAATGGAATCCTTGCTTTCTACTTGTCACAATGGCCCCTTGCAGCCATGTAGCCTTACCTGTTGATTCAAAAACCTTCCATCATGTTACAAGGGTCTCCTTGGTCTGCAAAAGCTCCACTGTGTCACAATGGCTCCTTGGCTCCATGTGACCTTTCCCATGGGTTCAATCATCTTCCATCATGTCACAAGGGTCTCCTTGGTCTGAAAAAGCTCCGCTGTGTCACACTGGCCACTTGGTTCTATGCGGTTCTGTCCTGTCACAATGGAATCCTTGCTTTCTTTTTGTCACAATGACCACTTGGATCCATGTAGTCTAACCTGTTGATTCAAACATCTTCCACCATGACACAAGGGTCTCCTTGGCCTGAAAAAGCTCCACTGTGACACAATGGCTTCTTGTTCCCATGTGGCATTACCTCTTTGTTCAACCACCTTCCATCATGTCACAAGGGTCTCCTTGGTCTGAAAAAGCTCCACTGTGTCAAAGTGGCCCCTTGGTTCCATGAGGTTCTGTCATGCCACAATGGAATCCTTGCTTTCTACTTGTCACAATGGCCCCTTGCAGCCACGTAGCCTTACCTGTTGATTCAAAAACCTTCCATCATGTTACAATGGTCTCCTTGGACTGGAAAAGCTCCACTGTGACACAATGGCTCCTTGGATCCATGTGGCCTTTACCATAGGTTTAATTATCTTCCATCATGTCACAATGATCTCCTTGGTTTCAAAAAGCTCCACGGTGTCACAATGGCTCCTTGGATCCATGTGGCCTTTCCCATAGGTTTAATTGTCTTCCATCATGTCACAAGGGTCTCCTTGGTCTGAAAAAGCTCCGCTGTGTCAAAGTGGCCACTTGGTTCTATGCGGTTCTGTCCTGTCACAATGGAATCCTTGCTTTCTTTTTGTCACAATGACTGCTTGGATCCATGTAGTCTAACCTCTTGATTCAAACATCTTCCATCATGACATAAGGGACTCCTTGGCCTGAAAAAGCTCCACTGTGACACAATGGCTCCTTGTTCCCATGTGGCATTACCTCTTTGTTCAACCACCTTCCATCATGTCACAATCGCTCCTTGGTCTGAAAAAGCTCCACTGTATCAAAGTGGCCCCTTGGTTCCATGCGGTTCTCTCGTGTCACAATGGAATCCTTGCTTTCTTCCTGTCACAATGGCTCCTTGACACCATGTGACCTTTCCCATTGGTTCAATCACCTTCCATCATGTCACAATAGCTCCTTGGTTTCAAAAAGCTCCACTGTGTCTCAGTGGCCCCTTTTATCCATGTGGTTTTGTCCTGTCACAATGGAATCCTTGCTTCCTTCCGGTCACAATGGCTCCTTGGTTCCATGTGTCCTTTCTCATGGGTTCAATCATCTTGCTTTATTTCACAATGGTCTCTTTGGTCTGAAAAAGCTCCACTGGGTCACAGTGGCCCCTTTTTTCCATGAGGTTCTGTTACACCACAATGGAATCCTTACTTTCTTCGTGTCACAATGGCTACTTGGCTCTATGCGGCCTTACCTGTTAGTTCAATCATCTTCCATCATATCACAATGGTCCTCTTTTCTGAAAAAGCTCCACCGTGACATAGAGGCCTCTTGGTTCCATGAGGTTCTGTCATGTCACAATGGAATCCTTGCTTTCTACTTGTCACAATGGCCCCTTGCAGCCATGTAGCCTTACCTGTTGATTCAAAAACCTTCCATCATGTTACAATGGTCTCCTTGGACTGAAAAAGCTCCACTGTGTCACAATGGCTCCTTGGTTCCATGTGGCCTTTCCCATAGATTTAATTGTCTTCCATCATGTCACAATGGTCTCCTTGGTCTGCAAAAGCTCCACTGTGTCACAATGGCTCCTAGGATCCATGTGGCCTTTCCCATAGGTTTAATTGTCTTCCATCATGTCACAAGGGTCTCCTTGGTCTGAAAAAGCTCCACTGTGTCACAATGGCTCTTTGTTTCCATGTGACCTTTCCCATGTGTTCAATCATCTTCCATCATGTCACAACGGTCTCCTTGGTCTGAAAAAGCTCCACTGGGTCACAGTGGCCCCTTGCCTCCATCCTGTTCTGTACGCCACAATGGAATCCTTCCTTTCTTCCTGTCACAATGGCTCCTTGAGTCCATGTAGCCTTTCCCTTGGGTTCAATTCCCTTCCTCATGTCACAACGGTCTCCTTGGTCTGAAAAAGCTGCACTGTGTCACAATGGCTCCTTGGATCCATATGACCTTTCCCATGGGTTCAATCATCTTCCATCATGTCACAAGGGTCTCCTTGGCCTGAAAAAGCTCCACTGCGTCAGAAGTGCTCCTTGGTTCCATCTGTCCTTTTTCATGGGTTGAAGCATCTTCCGTCATGTCACAACGGTCTCCTTGGTCTGAAAAAGCTCCACTGGGTCACAGTGGCCCCTTGCCTCCATCCTGTTCTGTACGCCACAATGGAATCCTTCCTTTCTTCCTGTCACAATGGCTCCTTGACTCCATGTAGCCTTTCCCTTGGGTTCAATTCACTTCCTTCATGTCACAACGGTCTCCTTGGTCTGAAAATCTTCACTGTGACACAATGGCTCCTTGGATCCATGTGGCCTTACCTCTTTGTTCAATTACCTTTCATCATGTCACAATCGCTCCTTGGTTTCAAAAAGCTCCACTTGGTCACAGTGGCCCCCTTTTTCCATGCGGTTCTGCCCTTTCACAATGGAATCCTTGATTTCTTCATGTAACAATGGCTCCTTGTTTCCATGTGACCTTTCTCATGGGTTCAATTATCTTCTATCATATCACAATGGTCTCTTTGGTCTGAAAAAGCTCCACTGGGTCACAGTGGCCCCTTTTTTCAATGAGGTTCTGTTATGCCACAATGGAATCCTTAATTTCTTCGTGTCACAATGGCTACTCCGCTCTATGCCGCCTTACCTGTTAGATCAATCATCTTCCATCACATCACAATGGACCTCTTTTTTGAAAAAGCTCCACCGTGACATAGAGGCCCCTTGGTTCCATGAGGTTCTGTCATGTCACAATGGAATCCTTGCTTTCTACTTGTCACAATGGCCCCTTGCAGCCATGTAGCCTTACCTGTTGATTCAAAAACCTTCCATCATGTCACAAGGGTCTCCTTGGTCTGAAAAAGCTCCACTGTGTCACAATGGCTCCTTGGATCCATGTGGCTTTTCCCATAGGTTTAATTATCTTCCATCATGTCACAAGGGTCTCCTTGGTCTGAAAAAGCTCCACTGGGTCACAGTGGCCCCTTGCCTCCATCCTGTTCTGTACGTCACAATGGAATCCTTACTTTCTTTTTGTCACAATGGCTCCTTGACTCCATGTAGCCTTTCCCTTGGGTTCAATCCACTTCCTTCATGTCACAACGGTCTCCTTGGTCTGAAAAAGCTTCACTGTGACACAATGGCTCCTTGGATCCATGTGGCCTTACCTCTTTGTTCAATCACCTTCCATCATGTCACAATCGCTCCTTGGTTTCAAAAAGCTCCACTTGGTCACAGTGGCCCCCTTTTTCCATGCGGTTCTGACCTTTCACAATGGAATCCTTGATTTCTTCATGTAACAATGGCTCCTTGTTTCCATGTGACCTTTCTCATGGGTTCAATTATCTTCTATCATATCACAATGGTCTCTTTGGTCTGAAGAAGCTCCACTGGGTCACAGTGGCCCCTTTTTTCCATGAGGTTCTGTTACGTCACAATGGAATCCTTACTTTCTTCGTGTCACAATGGCTACTTGGCTCTATGCGTCCTTACCTGTTAGTTCAATCATCTTCCATCACATCACAATGGTCCTCTTTTCTGAAAAAGCTCCACTGTGACATAGAGGCCCCTTGGTTCCATGAGGTTCTGTCATGTCACAATGGAATCCTTGCTTTCTACTTGTCACAATGGCCCCTTGCAGCCATGTAGCCTTACCTGTTGATTCAAAAACCTTCCATCATGTCACAAGGATCTCCTTGGTCTGAAAAAGCTCCACTGTGTCACAATGGCTCCTTGGATCCATGTGGCTTTTCCCATAGGTTTAATTATCTTCCATCATGTCACAAGGGTCTCCTTGGTCTGCAAAAGCTCCACTGTGTCACAATGGCTCCTTGGCTCCATGTGACCTTTCCCATGGGTTCAATCATCTTCCATCATGTCACCAGGGTCTCCTTGGTCTGAAAAAGCTCCGCTGTTTCACAGTGGCCACTTGGTTCTATGCGGTTCTGTCCTGTCACAATGGAATCCTTGCTTTCTTTTTGTCACAATGACTGCTTGGATCCATGTAGTCTAACCTGTTGATTCAAACATCTTCCATCATGACACAAGGGTCTTCTTGGCCTGAAAAAGCTCCACTGTGACACAATGGCTCCTTGTTCCCATGTGGCATTACCTCTTTGTTCAACCACCTTCCATCATGTCACAATCGCTCCTTGGTCTGAAAAAGCTCCACTGCGTCAGAAGTACTCCTTGGTTCCATCTGTCCTTTTTCATGGGTTGAAGCATCTTCCGTCATGTCACAACGGTCTCCTTGGTCTGAAAAAGCTCCACTGGGTCACAGTGGCCCCTTGCCTCCATCCTGTACTGTACGCCACAATGGAATCCTTCCTTTCTTCCTGTCACAATGGCTCCTTGACTCCATGTAGCCTTTCCCTTGGGTTTAATCCACTTCCTTCATGTCACAACGGTCTCCTTGGTCTGAAAAAGCTTCACTGTGACACAATGGCTCCTTGGATCCATGTGGCCTTACCTCTTTGTTCAATCACCTTCCATCATGTCACAATCGCTCCTTGGTTTCAAAAAGCTCCACTTGGTCACAGTGGCCCCCTTTTTCCATGCGGTTCTGACCTTTCACAGTGGAATCCTTGATTTCTTCATGTAACAACGGCTCCTTGTTTCCATGTGACCTTTCTCATGGGTTCAATTATCTTCTATCATATCACAATGGTCTCTTTGGTCTGAAAAAGCTCCCCTGTGTCACAGTTGCCACTTGGTTCTATGCGGTTCTGTCCTGTCACAATGGAATCCTTGCTTTCTTTTTGTCACAATGACCGCTTGGATCCATGTAGTCTAACCTGTTGATTCAAACATCTTCCATCATGACACAAGGGTCTCCTTGGCCTGAAAAAGCTCCACTGTGACACAATGGCTCCTTGTTCCCATGTGGCATTTCCTCTTTGTTCAACCACCTTCTATCATGTCACAAGGGTCTCCTTGGTCTGCAAAAGCTCCACTGTGTGAAAGTGGCCCCTTGGTTCCATGCGGTTCTCTCGTGTCACAGTGGAATCCTTGCTTTCTTCCTGTCACAATGGCTCCTTGACTCCATGTAGCCTTTCCCATTGGTTCAATCATCTTCCATCATGACACAATGGTCTCATGGGCCTGAAAAAGCTCCACTGTGACACAAGGGCTCCTTGGTTCCACGTGGCCTTACCTCTTTGTACAATCACCTTCCATCATGTCACAATAGCTCCTTGGTTTCAAAAAGCTCCACTGTGTCACAGTGGCCCCTTTTATCCATGTGTTTTTGGCCTGTCACAATGGAATCCTTGCTTCCTTCCGGTCACAATGGCTCCTTGGTTCCATGTGTCCTTTCTCATGGGTTCAATCATCTTGCTTTATTTCACAATGGTCTCTTTGGTCTGAAAAAGCTCCACTGGGTCACAGTGGCCCCTTTTTTCCATGAGGTTCTGTTATGCCACAATGGAATCCTTACTTTCTTCGTGTCACAATGGCTACTTGGCTCTATGCTGCCTTACCTGTTAGATCAAACATCTTCCATCACATCACAATGGTCCTCTTTTCTGAAAAAGCTCCACCGTGACACAGAGGCCCCTTGGTTCCATGAGGTTCTTTCATGTCACAATGGAATCCTTGCTTTCTACTTGTCACAATGGCCCCTTGCAGCCATGTAACCTTACCTGTTGATTCAAACACCTTCCATCATGTTACAATGGTCTCCTTGGTCTGCAAAAGCTCCACTGTGTCACAATGGCTCCTTGGATCCATGTGGCCTTTCCCATGGGTTCAAACATCTTCCATCATGTCACAATGGTCTCCTTGGTCTGCAAAAGCTCCACTGTGTCACAATGGCTCCTTGGATCCATGTGGCCTTTCCCATGGGTTCAAACATCTTCCATCATGTCACAAGGGTCTCCTTGGTCTGAAAAAGCTCCACTGTGTCAAAGTGGCCCCTTGGTTCCATGCGGTTCTCTCGTGTCACAGTGGAATCCTTGCTTTCTTCCTGTCACAATGGCTCCTTGACACCATGTAGCCTTTCCCATTGGTTCAATCATCTTCCATCATGACACAATGGTCTCATGGGCCTGAAAAAGCCCCACTGTGACACAATGGCTCCTTGATTCCACGTGGCCTTACCTCTTTGTTCAATCACCTTCCATCATGTCACAATCGCTCCTTGGTTTCAAAAAGCTCCACTGTGTCACAGTGGCCCCTTTTATCCATGTGGTTTTGGCCTGTCACAATGGAATCCTTGCTTCCTTCCGGTCACAATGGCTCCTTGGTTCCATGTGTCCTTTCTCATGGGTTCAATCATCTTGCTTTATTTCACAATGGTCTCTTTGGTCTGAAAAAGCTCCACTGGGTCACAGTGGCCCCTTTTTTCCATGAGGTTCTGTTACACCACAATGGAATCCTTACTTTCTTCGTGTCACAATGGCTACTTGGCTCTATGCGGCCTTACCTGTTAGTTCAATCATCTTCCATCATATCACAATGGTCCTCTTTTCTGAAAAAGCTCCACTGTGACATAGAGGCCTCTTGGTTCCATGAGGTTCTGTCATGTCACAATGGAATCCTTGCTTTCTACTTGTCACAATGGCCCCTTGCAGCCATGTAGCCTTACCTGTTGATTCAAAAACCTTCCATCATGTTACAATGGTCTCCTTGGATTGAAAAAGCTCCACTGTGTCACAATGGCTCCTTGGTTCCATGTGACCTTTCCCATGGGTTCAATCATCTTCCATCATGTCACAAGGGTCTCCTTGGTCTGAAAAAGCTCCGCTGTGTCACACTGGCCACTTGGTTCTATGCGGTTCTGTCCTGTCACAATGGAACCCTTGCTTTCTTTTTGTCACAATGACCACTTGGATCCATGTAGTCTAACCTGTTGATTCAAACATCTTCCATCATGACACAAGGGTGTCCTTGGTCTGAAAAAGCTCCACTATGACACAATGGCTCCTTGTTCCCATGTGGCATTACCTCTTTGTTCAACCACCTTCCATCATGTCACAAGGGTCTCCTTGGTCTGAAAAAGCTCCACTGTGTCAAAGTGGCCCCTTGGTTCCATGCGGTTCTGTCATGCCACAATGGAATCCTTGCTTTCTACTTGTCACAATGGCCCCTTGCAGCCACGTAGTCTTACCTGTTGATTCAAAAACCTTCCATCATGTTACAATGGTCTCCTTGGACTGGAAAAGCTCCACTGTGTCACAATGGCTCCTTGGATCCATGTGGCCTTTACCATAGGTTTAATTATCTTCCATCATGTCACAATGATCTCCTTGGTTTCAAAAAGCTCCACGGTGTCACAATGGCTCCTTGGATCCATGTGGCCTTTCCCATAGGTTTAATTGTCTTCCATCATGTCACAAGGGTCTCCTTGGTCTGAAAAAGCTCCGCTGTGTCAAAGTGGCCACTTGCTTCTATGCGGTTCTGTCCTGTCACAATGGAATCCTTGCTTTCTTTTTGTCACAATGACTGCTTGGATCCATGTAGTCTAACCTCTTGATTCAAACATCTTCCATCATGACATAAGGGACTCCTTGGCCTGAAAAAGCTCCACTGTGACACAATGGCTCCTTGTTCCCATGTGGCATTACCTCTTTGTTCAACCACCTTCCATCATGTCACAATCGCTCCTTGGTCTGAAAAAGCTCCACTGTATCAAAGTGGCCCCTTGGTTCCATGCGGTTCTCTCGTGTCACAATGGAATCCTTGCTTTCTTCCTGTCACAATGGCTCCTTGACACCATTTGACCTTTCCCATTGGTTCAATCACCTTCCATCATGTCACAATAGCTCCTTGGTTTCAAAAAGCTCCACTGTGTCTCAGTGGCCCCTTTTATCCATGTGGTTTTGGCCTGTCACAATGGAATCCTTGCTTCCTTCCGGTCACAATGGCTCCTTGGTTCCATGTGTCCTTTCTCATGGGTTCAATCATCTTGCTTTATTTCACAATGGTCTCTTTGGTCTGAAAAAGCTCCACTGGGTCACAGTGGCCCCTTTTTTCCATGAGGTTCTGTTGCGTCGCTATGGAATCCTTACTTTCTTCGTGTCACAATGGCTACTTGGCTCTATGCCGCCTTACCTGTTAGTTCAATCACCTTCCAACATATCACAATGGTCCTCTTTTCTGAAAAAGCTCCACCGTGACACAGAGGCCCCTTGGTTCCATGAGGTTCTGTCATGTCACAATGGAATCCTTGCTTTCTACTTGTCACAATGGCCCCTTGCAGCCATGTAGCCTTACCTGTTGATTCAAAAACCTTCCATCATGTTACAATGGTCTCCTTGGTCTGCAAAAGCTCCACTGTGTCACAATGGCTCCTTGGATCCATGTGACCTTTCCCATGGGTTTAATTATCTTCCATCATGTCACAATGGTCTCCTTGGTCTGAAAAAGCTCCACTGTGTCACAATGGCTCCTTGGCTCCATATAACCTTTCCCCTGGGTTCAATCATCTTCCATCATGTCACAAGGATCTCCTTGGTCTGAAAAAGCTCCACTGCGTCAGAAGTGCTCCTTGGTTCCACCTGTCCTTTTTCATGGGTTGAAGTATCTTCCGTCATGTCACAACGGTCTCCTTGGTCTGAAAAAGCTCCACTGGGTCACAGTGGCCCCTTGCCTCCATCCTGTACTGTACGCCACAATGGAATCCTTCCTTTCTTCCTGTCACAATGGCTCCTTGAGTCCATGTAGCCTTTCCCTTGGGTTCAATTCCCTTCCTCATGTCACAACGGTCTCCTTGGTCTGAAAAAGCTTCACTGTGACACAATGGCTCCTTGGATCCATGTGGCCTTACCTCTTTGTTCAATTACCTTCCATCATGTCACAATCGCTCCTTGGTTTCAAAAACCTCCACTTGGTCACAGTGGCCCCCTTTTTCCATGCGGTTCTGCCCTTTCACAATGGAATCGTTGATTTCTTCATGTAACAAAGGCTCCTTGTTTCCATGTGACCTTTCTCATGGGTTCAATTATCTTCCATCATATCACAATGGTCTCTTTGGTCTGAAAAAGCTCCACTGGGTCACAGGGGCCCCTTTTTTCCATGAGGTTCTGTTACGTCACAATGGAATCCTTACTTTCTTCGTGTCACAATGGCTACTTGGCTCTATGCTGCCTTACCTGTTAGATCAATCATCTTCCATCATATCACAATGGTCCTTTTTTCTGAAAAAGCTCCACCGTGACATAGAGGCCCCTTGGTTCCATGAGGTTCTGTCATGTCACAATGGAATCCTTGCTTTCTACTTGTCACAATGGCCCCTTGCAGCCATGTAGCCTTACCTGTTGATTCAAAAACCTTCCATCATGTCACAAGGGTCTCCTTGGTCTGCAAAAGCTTCACTGTGTCACAATGGCTCCTTGGCTCCATGTGACCTTTCCCATGTGTTCAATTATCTTCCATCATGTCACCAGGGTCTCCTTGGTCTGAAAAAGCTCCGCTGTGTCACAGTGGCCACTTGCTTCTATGCAGTTCTGTCCTGTCTCAATGGAATCCTTGCTTTCTTTTTGTCACAATGACTGCTTGGATCCATGTAGTCTAACCTGTTGATTCAAACATCTTCCATCATGACACAAGGGTCTCCTTGGCCTAAAAAAGCTCCACTGTGACACAATGGCTCCTTGTTCCCATGTGGCATTACCTCTTTGTTCAACCACCTTCTATCATGTCACAATCGAAACTTGGTCTGAAAAAGCTCCACTGTGTCAAAGTGGCCCCTTGGTTCCATGCGCTTCTCTCGTGTCACAATGGAATCCTTGCTTTCTTCCTGTCACAATGGCTCCTTGACTCCATGTAGCCTTTCCCATTGGTTCAATCATCTTCCATCATGACACAATGGTCTCATGGGCCTGAAAAAGCTCCACTATGACACAAGGGCTCCTTGGTTCCACGTGGCCTTACCTCTTTGTTCAATCACCTTCCATCATGTCACAATAGCTCCTTGGTTTCAAAAAGCTCCACTGTGTCACAGTGGCCCCTTTTATCCATGTGGTTTTGGCCTGTCACAATGGAATCCTTGCTTCCTTCCGGTCACAATGGCTCCTTGGTTCCATGTGTCCTTTCTCATGGGTTCAATCATCTTGCTTTATTTCACAATGGTCTCTTTGGTCTGAAAAAGCTCCAGTGGGTCACAGTGGTCCCTTTTTTCCATGAGGTTCTGTTACACCACAATGGAATCCTTACTTTCTTCGTGTCACAATGGCTACTTGGCTCTATGCGGCCTTACCTGTTAGTTCAATCATCTTCCATCATATCACAATGGTCCTCTTTTCTGAAAAAGCTCCACCGTGACATAGAGGCCTCTTGGTTCCATGAGGTTCTGTCATGTCACAATGGAATCCTTGCTTTCTACTTGTCACAATGGCCCCTTGCAGCCATGTAGCCTTACCTGTTGATTCAAAAACCTTCCATCATGTTACAAGGGTCTCCTTGGTCTGCAAAAGCTCCACTGTGTCACAATGGCTCCTTGGATCCACGTGGCCTTTCCCATAGGTTTAATTGTCTTCCATCATGTCACAAGGGTCTCCTTGGTCTGCAAAAGCTTCACTGTGTCACAATGGCTCCTTGGCTCCATGTGACCTTTCCCATGGGTTCAATCATCTTCCATCATGTCACCAGGGTCTCCTTGGTCTGAAAAAGCTCCACTGCGTCAGAAATGCTCCTTGGTTCCATCTGTCCTTTTTCATGGGTTGAAGCATCTTCCATCATGTCACAACGGTCTCCTTGGTCTGAAAAAGCTCTACTGGGTCACAGTGGCCCCTTGCCTCCATCCTGTTCTGTACGCCACAATGGAATCCTTCCTTTCTTCCTGTCACAATGGCTCCTTGACTCCATGTAGCCTTTCCCTTGGGTTCAATCCACTTCCTTCATGTCACAACGGTCTCCTTGGTCTGAAAAACCTTCACTGTGTCACAATGGCTCCTTGGCTCCATGTGCTCTTTCCCATGGGTTCAATCACCTTCCATCAGATCACAATGGTGGCCTTATTCTGAGAAAGCACCACCGTGTCAAAGAGGCCCCTTGGTTCCATGTGGTTGTCTCCTGTCACAACGGAATCCTTGCATTCTTCGAGTCACAATGGCTCCTTTCTCCATGTTACCTTTCCATGGGTTCAATCATCTTCCATCATGACACAAGGGTCTCCTTGGTGTGAAAAAGCTCCGCTGTGTCACAGTGGCCACTTTTTTCCATGCGGTTCTGTCCTGGCAAAATGGAATCCTTGATGTCTTCATGAAACAATGGCTCCTTGTTTCCATGTGGTCTTTCTCACAGGTTCAGTTGTCTTCCATCATGTCACAATGGTCTCTTTGGTCTGAGAAAGCTCCACTGTGTCACAGTGGCCCCTTTTTTCCATGCGGTTCTGTCCTGTCACAATGGAATCCTTACTTTCTTCCTGTCACAATGGCTCCTTGGCTCCATGTGGCCCTTCCCATGTGTTTAATTATCTTCCATCATGTCACAATGGTCACCCTGATCTGAAAAAGCTCCGCTGTGTCACAGTGGCCCCTTTTTTCCATGCGGTTCTGTCCTGTCACAATGGAATCCTTGCTTTCTTTTTGTCACAATGGCCCATTGCATCCATGTAGCCTTACCTGTTTTATTCAAATTTCTTCCATCATGTCACAATGGTCTCCTTGGTCTGAAAAAGCTCCACTGGATCAAAATGGCACCTTGGCTCCTTGTGACCTTTCCATGGGTTCAATCATCTTCCATCATGTCATAATGAACTCCTTAATCTGAAAAACACCACTATGTCACAATGGCTCCTTGATTCCATGTGGCCTTTCCCATGTGTTCAATCATCTTCCATGATGTCACAATGGTCTCCTTGGTCTGAAAGAGCTCTGCTGTGTCAGAGTGGCCTCTTTTTCCATGCGGTTCTCTCCTGTCACAATGGTATCCTTGTTTTTTTCATGTAACAATGGCTCCTTGTTTCCATGTGGTCTTTCTCATGGGTTCAGTTGTCTTCCATCATGTCACAATGGTCTTTGCTCTGAAAAAGCTGCACTGTATCACCGTGGCCCCTTTTTTCCATGCGGTTCTGTCCTGTCACAATGGAATCCTTGCTTTCTTTTTGTCACAATGGCCCATTGGATCCATGTAGCCTTACCTGTTGATTCAAATTTCTTCCATCATGTCACAATGGTCACCTTGGTCTGAAAAAGCTCCATTGTATCAAAGTCGCCTCTTGGTTCCATGCGGTTCTCTCCTGTCACAATAGAATCCTTTCTTTATTTGTGTCTCAATGACTCCTTGGCTCCATGTGGCCCTTCCCATGGGTTCAATCATCTTCCATCATTTCGCACAGCTCTCCTTGGTCTTAAAAAGCTCCGCTGTGTCACAGTGGCGCCTTTTTTCCATGCGGTTCTGTCCTGGCAAAATGGAATCCTTGATTTCTTCATGAAACAATGGCTCCTTGTTTTCATGTGGTTTTTCTCATGGTTTCAGTTGTCTTCCATCATGTCACAATGGTCTCTTTGGTCTGAGAAAGCTCCACTGTGTCACAGTGGCCCCTTTTTTCCATGCGGTTCTGTCCTGTCACAATGGAATCCTTGCTTTCTTTTTGTCACAATGGCCCATTGCATCCATGTAGCCTTACCTGTTTTATTCAAATTTCTTCCATCATGTCACAATGGTCTCCTTGGTCTGAAAAAGCTCCACTGGGTCAAAATGGCTCCTTGGCTCCTTGTGACCTTTCCCATGGGTTCAATCATCTTCCATCATGTCATAATGAACTCCTTAATCTGAAAAACACCACTATGTTACAATGGCTCCTTGATTCCATGTGGCCTTTCCCATGGGTTCAATCATCTTCCATGATGTCACAATGGTCTCCTCGGTCTGAACAAGCTCCACTGTGTCACAATGGCTCCTTGGCTCCATGTGACCTTTCCCATGGATTCAATCGTCTTCCATCATGTCATAATGGACTCCTTAATCTGAAAAACACCATTATGTCACAATGGCTCCTTGATTCCATGTGCTCTTTCCCATGGGTTCAATCATCTTCCATCATATCACAATGGTGGCCTTATTCTGGGAAAGCTCAACCGTGTCAAAGTGGCTCCTTCGTTCCATGTGGTTGTCTCCTGTCACAATGGAATCCTTGCATTCGTCGTCTCACAATGGCTCCTTGGCTCCATGTGGCCTTTCCCATAGGTTTCATTGTCTTCCATCATGTCACAAGGGTCTCCTTGGTCTGCAAAAGCTCCACGGTGTCACAATGGCTCCTTGGCTCCATGTGACCTTTCCCATGGGTTCAATCATCTTCCATCATGTCACCAGGGCCTCCTTGGTCTGAAAAAGCTCCACTGCCTCAGAAATGCTCCTTGGTTCCATGTGTTCTTTTTCATGGGTTGAAGCATCTTCCATCATGTCACAACGGTCTCCTTGGTCTGAAAAAGCTCCACTGGGTCACAGTGGCCCCTTGCCTCCATCCTGTTCTGTACGCCACAATGGAATCCTTCCTTTCTTCCTGTCACAATGGCTCCTTGACTCGATGTCGCCTTTCCCATTGGTTCGATTGTCTTCCTGCATGTCACAACGGTCTCCTTGGTCTGAAAAAGCTCCACTGTGACACAATGGCTCCTTGGATCCATGTGGCCTTACCTCTTTGTTCAATCACCTTCCATCATGTCACAATCGCTCCTTGGTTTCAAAAAGCTCCACTTGGTCACAGTGTCCCTCTTTTTCCATGCGGTTCTGTCCTTTCACAATGGAATCCTGGATTTCTTCATGTAACAATGGCTCCTTGTTTCCATGTGACCTTTCTCATGGGTTCAATCATCTTCCATCACATCACAATGGTCCTCTTTTCTGAAAAAGCTCCACCCTGACATAGAGGCCCCTTGGTTCCATGAGGTTCTGTCATGCCACAATGGAATCCTTGCTTTCTACTTGTCACAATGGCCCCTTGCAGCCACGTAGCCTTACCTGTTGATTCAAAAACCTTCCATCATGTTACAATGGTCTCCTTGGACTGGAAAAGCTCCACTGTGTCACAATGGCTCCTTGGATCCATGTGGCCTTTCCCATAGGTTTAATTATCTTCCATCATGTCACAATGATCTCCTTGGTCTGCAAAAGCTCCACGGTGTCACAATGGCTCCTTGGATCCATGTGGCCTTTCCCATGGGTTTAATTGTCTTCCATCATGTCACAAGGGTCTCCTTGGTCTGAAAAAGCTCCGCTGTTTCACAGTGGCCACTTGCTTCTATGCGGTTCTGTCCTGTCACAATGGAATCCTTACTTTCTTCATGTCACAATGGCTACGTGGCTCTATGCTGCCTTACCTGTTAGATCAATCATCTTCCATCACATCACAATGGTCCTCTTTTCTGAAAAAGCTACACCGTGACATAGAGGCCCCTTGGTTCCATGAGGTTCTGTCATGTCACAATGGAATCCTTGCTTTCTACTTGTCACAATGGCCCCTTGCAGCCATGTAGCCTTACCTGTTGATTCAAAAACCTTCCATCATGTTACAATGGTCTCCTTGGTCTGAAAAAGCTCCACCGTGACATAGAGGCCCCTTGGTTCCATGTGGCCTTTCCCATAGGTTTAATTGTCTTCCATCATGTCACAATGGTCTCCTTGGTCTGCAAAAGCTCCACTGTGTCACAATGGCTCCTTGGATCCATGTGGCCTTTCCCATAGGTTTAATTGTCTTCCATCATGTCACAAGGGTCTCCTTGTTCTGCAAAAGCTCCACTGTGTCACAATGGCTCTTTGTTTCCATGTGACCTTTCCCATGTGTTCAATCATCTTCCATCATGTCACAAGGGTCTCCTTGGTCTGAAAAAGCTCCACTGTGACACAATGGCTCCTTGGTTCCATCTGTCCTTTTTCATGGGTTGAAGCATCTTCCATCATGTCACAACGGTCTCCTTGGTCTGAAAAAGCTCCACTGGGTCACAGTGGCCCCTTGCCTCCATCCTGTTCTGTACGCCACAATGGAATCCTTCCTTTCTTCCTGTCACATTGGCTCCTTGACTCCATGTAGCCTTTCCCTTGGGTTCAATCCACTTCCTTCATGTCACAACGGTCTCCTTGGTCTGAAAAAGCTCCACTGTGACACAATGGCTCCTTGGATCCATGTGGCCTTACCTCTTTGTTCAATCACCTTCCACCATGTCACAATCGCTCCTTGGTTTCAAAAAGCTCCACTGGGTCACAGTGGCCGCCTTTTTCCATGCGGTTCTGTCCTTATACAATGGAATCCTTGATTTCTTCATGTAACAATGGCTCCTTGTTTCCATGTGACCTTTCTCATGGGTTCAATTGACTTCCATCATATCACAAAAGTCTCTTTGGTCTGAAAAAGCTCCACTGGGTCACAGTGGCCCCTTTTTTCCACCGTGACATAGAGGCCCCGTGGTTCCATGAGGTTCTGTCCTGTCACAATGGAATCCTTATTTTCTTCGTGTCACAATGGCTACTTGGCTCTATGCGGCCTTACCTGTTAGTTCAATCATCTTCCATCACATCACAATGGTCCTCTTTTCTGAAAAAGCTCCACTGTGTCACAGTGGCCCCTTGGTTCCATGAGGTTCTGTCATGTCACAATGGAATCCTTGCTTTCTACTTGTCACAATGGCCCCTTGCAGCCATGTAGCCTTACCTGTTGATTCAAAAACCTTCCATCATGTTACAATGGTCTCCTTGGTCTGAAAAAGCTCCACCGTGACATAGAGGCCCCTTGGTTCCATGTGGCCTTTCCCATAGGTTTAATTGTCTTCCATCATGTCACAATGGTCTCCTTGGTCTGCAAAAGCTCCACGGTGTCACAATGGCTCCTTGGATCCATGTGGCCTTTCCCATAGGTTTAATTGTCTTCCATCATGTCACAAGGGTCTCCTTGGTCTGAAAAAGCTCCACTGTGTCACAATGGCTCTTTGTTTCCATGTGACCTTTCCCATGGGTTCAATCATCTTCCATCATGTCACAAGAGTCTCCTTGGTCTGAAAAAGCTCCACTGTGTCACAGTGGCCCCTTGCCTCCATCCTGTTCTGTACGCCACAATGGAATCCTTCCTTTCTTCCTGTCACAATGGCTTCTTGACTCCATGTAGCCTTTCCCTTGGGTTCAATCCACTTCCTTCATGTCACAACGGTCTCCTTGGTCTGAAAAAGCTCCACTGTGACACAATGGCTCCTTGGATCCATGTGGCCTTACCTCTTTGTTCAATCACCTTCCACCATGTCACAATCGCTCCTTGGTTTCAAAAAGCTCCACTGGGTCACAGTGGCCGCCTTTTTCCATGTGGTTCTGTCCTTATACAATGGAATCCTTGATTTCTTCATGTAACAATGGCTCCTTGTTTCCATGTGACCTTTCTCATGGGTTCAATTATCTTCCATCATATCACAAAAGTCTCTTTGGTCTGAAAAAGCTCCACTGGGTCACAGTGGCCCCTTTTTTCCACCGTGACATAGAGGCCCCGTGGTTCCATGAGGTTCTGTCCTGTCACAATGGAATCCTTATTTTCTTCGTGTCACAATGGCTACTTGGCTCTATGCCGCCTTACCTGTTAGATCAATCATCTTCCATCACATCACAATGGTCCTCTTTTCTGAAAAAGCTCCACCGTGACACAGAGGCCCCTTGGTTCCATGAGGTTCTGTCATGTCACAATGGAATCCTTGCTTTCTACTTGTCACAATGGCCCCTTGCAGCCATGTAGCCTTACCTGTTGATTCAAAAACCTTCCATCATGTTACAAGGGTCTCCTTGGACTGAAAAAGCTCCACTGTGTCACAATGGCTCCTTGGCTCCATGTGACCTTTCCCATGGGTTCAATCATCTTCCATCATGTCACAAGGGTCTCCTTGGTCTGCAAAAGCTCCACTGTGTCACAATGGCTCCTTGGATCCATGTGGCCTTTCCCATAGGTTTAATTGTCTTCCATCATGTCACAAGGGTCTCCTTGGTCTGAAAAAGCTCCACTGTGACACAATGGCTCTTTGTTTCCATGTGACCTTTCCCATGGGTTCAATCATCTTCCATCATGTCACAAGGGTCTCCTTGGTCTGAAAAAGCTCCACTGGGTCACAGTGGCCCCTTGCCTCCATCCTGTTCTGTACGCCACAATGGAATCCTTCCTTTCTTCCTGTCACATTGGCTCCTTGACTCCATGTAGCCTTTCCCTTGGGTTCAATCCACTTCCTTCATGTCACAACGGTCTCCTTGGTCTGAAAAAGCTCCACTGTGACACAATGGCTCCTTGGATCCATGTGGCCTTACCTCTTTGTTCAATCACCTTCCACCATGTCACAATCGCTCCTTGGTTTCAAAAAGCTCCACTGGGTCACAGTGGCCGCCTTTTTCCATGCGGTTCTGTCCTTATACAATGGAATCCTTGATTTCTTCATGTAACAATGGCTCCTTGTTTCCATGTGACCTTTCTCATGGGTTCAATTATCTTCCATCATATCACAAAAGTCTCTTTGGTCTGAAAAAGCTCCACTGGGTCACAGTGGCCCCTTTTTTCCACCGTGACATAGAGGCCCCGTGGTTCCATGAGGTTCTGTCCTGTCACAATGGAATCCTTATTTTCTTCGTGTCACAATGGCTACTTGGCTCTATGCCGCCTTACCTGTTAGATCAATCATCTTCCATCACATCACAATGGTCCTCTTTTCTGAAAAAGCTCCACCGTGACATAGAGGCCCCTTGGTTCCATGAGGTTCTGTCATGTCACAATGGAATCCTTGCTTTCTACTTGTCACAATGGCCCCTTGCAGCCATGTAGCCTTACCTGTTGATTCAAAAACCTTCCATCATGTTACAAGGGTCTCCTTGGACTGAAAAAGCTCCACTGTGTCACAATGGCTCCTTGGCTCCATGTGACCTTTCCCATGGGTTCAATCATCTTCCATCATGTCACAAGGGTCTCCTTGGTCTGAAAAAGCTCCGCTGTGTCACACTGGCCACTTGGTTCTATGCGGTTCCGTCCTGTCACAATGGAACCCTTGCTTTCTTTTTGTCACAATGACCACTTGGATCCATGTAGTCTAACCTGTTGATTCAAACATCTTCCATCATGACACAAGGGTGTCCTTGGTCTGAAAAAGCTCCACTATGACACAATGGCTCCTTGTTCCCATGTGGCATTACCTCTTTGTTCAACCACCTTCCATCATGTCACAAGGGTCTCCTTGGTCTGAAAAAGCTCCACTGTGTGAATGTGGCCCCTTGGTTCCATGCGGTTCTCTCGTGTCACAATGGAATCCTTGCTTTCTTCCTGTCACAATGGCTCCTTGACACCATGTAGCCTTTCCCATTGGTTCAATCATCTTCCATCATGACACAATGGTCTCATGGGCCTGAAAAAGCTCCACTGTGACACAATGGCTCCTTGGTTCCACGTGGCCTTACCTCTTTGTTCAATCACCTTCCACCATGTCACAATCGCTCCTTGGTTTCAAAAACCTCCACTGTGTCACAGTGGCCCCCTTTTATCCATGTGGTTTTGTCCTGTCACAATGGAATCCTTGCTTCCTTCCTGTCATAATGGCTCCTTGGTTCCATGTGTCCTTTCTCATGGGTTCAATCATCTTGCTTTATTTCACAATGGTCTCCTTGGTCTGAAGAAGCTCCACTGGGTCACAGTGGCCCCTTTTTTCCATGAGGTTCTGTTACGTCACAATGGAATACTTACTTTCTTCGTGTCACAATGGCTACTTGGCTCTATGCTGCCTTACCTGTTAGATCAATCATCTTCCATCATATCACAATGGTCCTCTTTTCTGAAAAAGCTCCACCGTGACATAGAGGCCCCTTGGTTCCATGAGGTTCTGTCATGTCACAATGGAATCCTTGCTTTCTACTTGTCACAATGGCCCCTTGCAGCCATGTAGCCTTACCTGTTGATTCAAAAACCTTCCATCATGTCACAAGGGTCTCCTTGGTCTGCAAAAGCTTCACTGTGTCACAATGGCTCCTTGGCTCCATGTGACCTTTCCCATGTGTTCAATTATCTTCCATCATGTCACCAGGGTCTCCTTGGTCTGAAAAAGCTCCGCTGTGTCACAGTGGCCACTTGCTTCTATGCAGTTCTGTCCTGTCTCAATGGAATCCTTGCTTTCTTTTTGTCACAATGACTGCTTGGATCCATGTAGTCTAACCTGTTGATTCAAACATCTTCCATCATGACACAAGGGTCTCCTTGGCCTGAAAAAGCTCCACTGTGACACAATGGCTCCTTGTTCCCATGTGGCATTACCTCTTTGTTCAACCACCTTCTATCATGTCACAATCGAAACTTGGTCTGAAAAAGCTCCACTGTGTCAAAGTGGCCCCTTGGTTCCATGCGGTTCTCTCGTGTCACAATGGAATCCTTGCTTTCTTCCTGTCACAATGGCTCCTTGACTCCATGTAGCCTTTCCCATTGGTTCAATCATCTTCCATCATGACACAATGGTCTCATGGGCCTGAAAAAGCTCCACTATGACACAAGGGCTCCTTGGTTCCACGTGGCCTTACCTCTTTGTTCAATCACCTTCCATCATGTCACAATCGCTCCTTGGTTTCAAAAAGCTCCACTGTGTCACAGTGGCCCCTTTTATCAATGTGGTTTTGGCCTGTCACAATGGAATCCTTGCTTCCTTCCTGTCATAATGGCTCCTTGGTTCCATGTGTCTTTTCTCATGGGTTCAATCATCTTGCTTTATTTCACAATGGTCTCTTTGGTCTGAAAAAGCTCCACTGGGTCACAGTGGCCCCTTTTTTCCATGAGGTTCTGTTACGCCACAATGGAATCCTTACTTTCTTCGTGTCACAATGGCTACTTGGCTCTATGCCGCCTTACCTGTTAGATCAAACATCTTCCATCACATCACAATGGTCCTCTTTTCTGAAAAAGCTCCACCGTGACACAGAGGCCCCTTGGTTCCATGAGGTTCTGTCATGTCACAATGGAATCCTTGCTTTCTACATGTCACAATGGCCCCTTGCAGCCATGTAGCCTTACCTGTTGATTCAAAAACCTTCCATCATGTTACAATGGTCTCCTTGGTCTGCAAAAGCTCCACTGTGTCACAATGGCTCCTTGGATCCACGTGGCCTTTCCCATAGGTTTAATTGTCTTCCATCATGTCACAAGGGTCTCCTTGGTCTGCAAAAGCTTCACTGTGTCACAATGGCTCCTTGGCTCCATGTGACCTTTCCCATGGGTTCAATCATCTTCCATCATGTCACCAGGGTCTCCTTGGTCTGAAAAAGCTCCACTGCGTCAGAAATGCTCCTTGGTTCCATCTGTCCTTTTTCATGGGTTGAAGCATCTTCCATCATGTCACAACGGTCTCCTTGGTCTGAAAAAGCTCTACTGGGTCACAGTGGCCCCTTGCCTCCATCCTGTTCTGTACGCCACAATGGAATCCTTCCTTTCTTCCTGTCACAATGGCTCCTTGACTCCATGTAGCCTTTCCCTTGGGTTCAATCCACTTCCTTCATGTCACAACGGTCTCCTTGGTCTGAAAAACCTTCACTGTGTCACAATGGCTCCTTGGCTCCATGTGCTCTTTCCCATGGGTTCAATCACCTTCCATCAGATCACAATGGTGGCCTTATTCTGAGAAAGCACCACCGTGTCAAAGAGGCCCCTTGGTTCCATGTGGTTGTCTCCTGTCACAACGGAATCCTTGCATTCTTCGAGTCACAATGGCTCCTTTCTCCATGTTACCTTTCCATGGGTTCAATCATCTTCCATCATGACACAAGGGTCTCCTTGGTGTGAAAAAGCTCCGCTGTGTCACAGTGGCCACTTTTTTCCATGCGGTTCTGTCCTGGCAAAATGGAATCCTTGATGTCTTCATGAAACAATGGCTCCTTGTTTCCATGTGGTCTTTCTCACAGGTTCAGTTGTCTTCCATCATGTCACAATGGTCTCTTTGGTCTGAGAAAGCTCCACTGTGTCACAGTGGCCCCTTTTTTCCATGCGGTTCTGTCCTGTCACAATGGAATCCTTGCTTTCTTCCTGTCACAATGGCTCCTTGGCTCCATGTGGCCCTTCCCATGGGTTCAATCATCTTCCATCATGTCATAATGACCTCCTTAATCTGAAAAACACCACTATGTCACAATGGCTCCTTGGCTCCATGTGGCGCTTCCCATGTGTTTAATTATCTTCCATCATGTCACAATGGTCACCCTGATCTGAAAAAGCTCCGCTGTGTCACAGTGGCCCCTTTTTTCCATGCGGTTCTGTCCTGTCACAATGGAATCCTTGCTTTCTACTTGTCACAATGGCCCATTGCATCCATGTAGCCTTACCTGTTTTATTCAAATTTCTTCCATCATGTCACAATGGTCTCCTTGGTCTGAAAAAGCTCCACTGGATCAAAATGGCACCTTGGCTCCTTGTGACCTTTCCATGGGTTCAATCATCTTCCATCATGTCATAATGAACTCCTTAATCTGAAAAACACCACTATGTCACAATGGCTCCTTGATTCCATGTGGCCTTTCCCATGTGTTCAATCATCTTCCATGATGTCACAATGGTCTCCTTGGTCTGAAAGAGCTCTGCTGTGTCAGAGTGGCCTCTTTTTCCATGCGGTTCTCTCCTGTCACAATGGTATCCTTGTTTTTTTCATGTAACAATGGCTCCTTGTTTCCATGTGGTCTTTCTCATGGGTTCAGTTGTCTTCCATCATGTCACAATGGTCTTTGCTCTGAAAAAGCTGCACTGTATCACCGTGGCCCCTTTTTTCCATGCGGTTCTGTCCTGTCACAATGGAATCCTTGCTTTCTTTTTGTCACAATGGCCCATTGGATCCATGTAGCCTTACCTGTTGATTCAAATTTCTTCCATCATGTCACAATGGTCACCTTGGTCTGAAAAAGCTCCATTGTATCAAAGTCGCCTCTTGGTTCCATGCGGTTCTCTCCTGTCACAATAGAATCCTTTCTTTATTTGTGTCTCAATGACTCCTTGGCTCCATGTGGCCCTTCCCATGGGTTCAATCATCTTCCATCATTTCGCACAGCTCTCCTTGGTCTTAAAAAGCTCCGCTGTGTCACAGTGGCGCCTTTTTTCCATGCGGTTCTGTCCTGGCAAAATGGAATCCTTGATTTCTTCATGAAACAATGGCTCCTTGTTTTCATGTGGTTTTTCTCATGGTTTCAGTTGTCTTCCATCATGTCACAATGGTCTCTTTGGTCTGAGAAAGCTCCACTGTGTCACAGTGGCCCCTTTTTTCCATGCGGTTCTGTCCTGTCACAATGGAATCCTTGCTTTCTTTTTGTCACAATGGCCCATTGCATCCATGTAGCCTTACCTGTTTTATTCAAATTTCTTCCATCATGTCACAATGGTCTCCTTGGTCTGAAAAAGCTCCACTGGGTCAAAATGGCTCCTTGGCTCCTTGTGACCTTTCCCATGGGTTCAATCATCTTCCATCATGTCATAATGAACTCCTTAATCTGAAAAACACCACTATGTTACAATGGCTCCTTGATTCCATGTGGCCTTTCCCATGGGTTCAATCATCTTCCATGATGTCACAATGGTCTCCTCGGTCTGAACAAGCTCCACTGTGTCACAATGGCTCCTTGGCTCCATGTGACCTTTCCCATGGATTGAATCGTCTTCCATCATGTCATAATGGACTCCTTAATCTGAAAAACACCATTATGTCACAATGGCTCCTTGATTCCATGTGCTCTTTCCCATGGGTTCAATCATCTTCCATCATATCACAATGGTGGCCTTATTCTGGGAAAGCTCAACCGTGTCAAAGTGGCTCCTTCGTTCCATGTGGTTGTCTCCTGTCACAATGGAATCCTTGCATTCGTCATCTCACAATGGCTCCTTGGCTCCATGTGGCCTTTCCCATAGGTTTCATTGTCTTCCATCATGTCACAAGGGTCTCCTTGGTCTGCAAAAGCTCCACGGTGTCACAATGGCTCCTTGGCTCCATGTGACCTTTCCCATGGGTTCAATCATCTTCCATCATGTCACCAGGGCCTCCTTGGTCTGAAAAAGCTCCACTGCCTCAGAAATGCTCCTTGGTTCCATGTGTTCTTTTTCATGGGTTGAAGCATCTTCCATCATGTCACAACGGTCTCCTTGGTCTGAAAAAGCTCCACTGGGTCACAGTGGCCCCTTGCCTCCATCCTGTTCTGTACGCCACAATGGAATCCTTCCTTTCTTCCTGTCACAATGGCTCCTTGACTCGATGTCGCCTTTCCCATTGGTTCGATTGTCTTCCTGCATGTCACAACGGTCTCCTTGGTCTGAAAAAGCTCCACTGTGACACAATGGCTCCTTGGATCCATGTGGCCTTACCTCTTTGTTCAATCACCTTCCATCATGTCACAATCGCTCCTTGGTTTCAAAAAGCTCCACTTGGTCACAGTGTCCCTCTTTTTCCATGCGGTTCTGTCCTTTCACAATGGAATCCTGGATTTCTTCATGTAACAATGGCTCCTTGTTTCCATGTGACCTTTCTCATGGGTTCAATCATCTTCCATCACATCACAATGGTCCTCTTTTCTGAAAAAGCTCCACCCTGACATAGAGGCCCCTTGGTTCCATGAGGTTCTGTCATGCCACAATGGAATCCTTGCTTTCTACTTGTCACAATGGCCCCTTGCAGCCACGTAGCCTTACCTGTTGATTCAAAAACCTTCCATCATGTTACAATGGTCTCCTTGGACTGGAAAAGCTCCACTGTGTCACAATGGCTCCTTGGATCCATGTGGCCTTTCCCATAGGTTTAATTATCTTCCATCATGTCACAATGATCTCCTTGGTCTGCAAAAGCTCCACGGTGTCACAATGGCTCCTTGGATCCATGTGGCCTTTCCCATGGGTTTAATTGTCTTCCATCATGTCACAAGGGTCTCCTTGGTCTGAAAAAGCTCCGCTGTTTCACAGTGGCCACTTGCTTCTATGCGGTTCTGTCCTGTCACAATGGAATCCTTACTTTCTTCATGTCACAATGGCTACGTGGCTCTATGCTGCCTTACCTGTTAGATCAATCATCTTCCATCACATCACAATGGTCCTCTTTTCTGAAAAAGCTACACCGTGACATAGAGGCCCCTTGGTTCCATGAGGTTCTGTCATGTCACAATGGAATCCTTGCTTTCTACTTGTCACAATGGCCCCTTGCAGCCATGTAGCCTTACCTGTTGATTCAAAAACCTTCCATCATGTTACAATGGTCTCCTTGGTCTGAAAAAGCTCCACCGTGACATAGAGGCCCCTTGGTTCCATGTGGCCTTTCCCATAGGTTTAATTGTCTTCCATCATGTCACAATGGTCTCCTTGGTCTGCAAAAGCTCCACTGTGTCACAATGGCTCCTTGGATCCATGTGGCCTTTCCCATAGGTTTAATTGTCTTCCATCATGTCACAAGGGTCTCCTTGTTCTGCAAAAGCTCCACTGTGTCACAATGGCTCTTTGTTTCCATGTGACCTTTCCCATGTGTTCAATCATCTTCCATCATGTCACAAGGGTCTCCTTGGTCTGAAAAAGCTCCACTGTGACACAATGGCTCCTTGGTTCCATCTGTCCTTTTTCATGGGTTGAAGCATCTTCCATCATGTCACAACGGTCTCCTTGGTCTGAAAAAGCTCCACTGGGTCACAGTGGCCCCTTGCCTCCATCCTGTTCTGTACGCCACAATGGAATCCTTCCTTTCTTCCTGTCACATTGGCTCCTTGACTCCATGTAGCCTTTCCCTTGGGTTCAATCCACTTCCTTCATGTCACAACGGTCTCCTTGGTCTGAAAAAGCTCCACTGTGACACAATGGCTCCTTGGATCCATGTGGCCTTACCTCTTTGTTCAATCACCTTCCACCATGTCACAATCGCTCCTTGGTTTCAAAAAGCTCCACTGGGTCACAGTGGCCGCCTTTTTCCATGCGGTTCTGTCCTTATACAATGGAATCCTTGATTTCTTCATGTAACAATGGCTCCTTGTTTCCATGTGACCTTTCTCATGGGTTCAATTGACTTCCATCATATCACAAAAGTCTCTTTGGTCTGAAAAAGCTCCACTGGGTCACAGTGGCCCCTTTTTTCCACCGTGACATAGAGGCCCCGTGGTTCCATGAGGTTCTGTCCTGTCACAATGGAATCCTTATTTTCTTCGTGTCACAATGGCTACTTGGCTCTATGCGGCCTTACCTGTTAGTTCAATCATCTTCCATCACATCACAATGGTCCTCTTTTCTGAAAAAGCTCCACTGTGTCACAGTGGCCCCTTGGTTCCATGAGGTTCTGTCATGTCACAATGGAATCCTTGCTTTCTACTTGTCACAATGGCCCCTTGCAGCCATGTAGCCTTACCTGTTGATTCAAAAACCTTCCATCATGTTACAATGGTCTCCTTGGTCTGAAAAAGCTCCACCGTGACATAGAGGCCCCTTGGTTCCATGTGGCCTTTCCCATAGGTTTAATTGTCTTCCATCATGTCACAATGGTCTCCTTGGTCTGCAAAAGCTCCACGGTGTCACAATGGCTCCTTGGATCCATGTGGCCTTTCCCATAGGTTTAATTGTCTTCCATCATGTCACAAGGGTCTCCTTGGTCTGAAAAAGCTCCACTGTGTCACAATGGCTCTTTGTTTCCATGTGACCTTTCCCATGGGTTCAATCATCTTCCATCATGTCACAAGGGTCTCCTTGGTCTGAAAAAGCTCCACTGTGTCACAGTGGCCCCTTGCCTCCATCCTGTTCTGTACGCCACAATGGAATCCTTCCTTTCTTCCTGTCACAATGGCTTCCTTACTCCATGTAGCCTTTCCCTTGGGTTCAATCCACTTCCTTCATGTCACAACGGTCTCCTTGGTCTGAAAAAGCTCCACTGTGACACAATGGCTCCTTGGATCCATGTGGCCTTACCTCTTTGTTCAATCACCTTCCACCATGTCACAATCGCTCCTTGGTTTCAAAAAGCTCCACTGGGTCACAGTGGCCGCCTTTTTCCATGTGGTTCTGTCCTTATACAATGGAATCCTTGATTTCTTCATGTAACAATGGCTCCTTGTTTCCATGTGACCTTTCTCATGGGTTCAATTATCTTCCATCATATCACAAAAGTCTCTTTGGTCTGAAAAAGCTCCACTGGGTCACAGTGGCCCCTTTTTTCCACCGTGACATAGAGGCCCCGTGGTTCCATGAGGTTCTGTCCTGTCACAATGGAATCCTTATTTTCTTCGTGTCACAATGGCTACTTGGCTCTATGCCGCCTTACCTGTTAGATCAATCATCTTCCATCACATCACAATGGTCCTCTTTTCTGAAAAAGCTCCACCGTGACACAGAGGCCCCTTGGTTCCATGAGGTTCTGTCATGTCACAATGGAATCCTTGCTTTCTACTTGTCACAATGGCCCCTTGCAGCCATGTAGCCTTACCTGTTGATTCAAAAACCTTCCATCATGTTACAAGGGTCTCCTTGGACTGAAAAAGCTCCACTGTGTCACAATGGCTCCTTGGCTCCATGTGACCTTTCCCATGGGTTCAATCATCTTCCATCATGTCACAAGGGTCTCCTTGGTCTGCAAAAGCTCCACTGTGTCACAATGGCTCCTTGGATCCATGTGGCCTTTCCCATAGGTTTAATTGTCTTCCATCATGTCACAAGGGTCTCCTTGGTCTGAAAAAGCTCCACTGTGACACAATGGCTCTTTGTTTCCATGTGACCTTTCCCATGGGTTCAATCATCTTCCATCATGTCACAAGGGTCTCCTTGGTCTGAAAAAGCTCCACTGGGTCACAGTGGCCCCTTGCCTCCATCCTGTTCTGTACGCCACAATGGAATCCTTCCTTTCTTCCTGTCACATTGGCTCCTTGACTCCATGTAGCCTTTCCCTTGGGTTCAATCCACTTCCTTCATGTCACAACGGTCTCCTTGGTCTGAAAAAGCTCCACTGTGACACAATGGCTCCTTGGATCCATGTGGCCTTACCTCTTTGTTCAATCACCTTCCACCATGTCACAATCGCTCCTTGGTTTCAAAAAGCTCCACTGGGTCACAGTGGCCGCCTTTTTCCATGCGGTTCTGTCCTTATACAATGGAATCCTTGATTTCTTCATGTAACAATGGCTCCTTGTTTCCATGTGACCTTTCTCATGGGTTCAATTATCTTCCATCATATCACAAAAGTCTCTTTGGTCTGAAAAAGCTCCACTGGGTCACAGTGGCCCCTTTTTTCCACCGTGACATAGAGGCCCCGTGGTTCCATGAGGTTCTGTCCTGTCACAATGGAATCCTTATTTTCTTCGTGTCACAATGGCTACTTGGCTCTATGCCGCCTTACCTGTTAGATCAATCATCTTCCATCACATCACAATGGTCCTCTTTTCTGAAAAAGCTCCACCGTGACATAGAGGCCCCTTGGTTCCATGAGGTTCTGTCATGTCACAATGGAATCCTTGCTTTCTACTTGTCACAATGGCCCCTTGCAGCCATGTAGCCTTACCTGTTGATTCAAAAACCTTCCATCATGTTACAAGGGTCTCCTTGGACTGAAAAAGCTCCACTGTGTCACAATGGCTCCTTGGCTCCATGTGACCTTTCCCATGGGTTCAATCATCTTCCATCATGTCACAAGGGTCTCCTTGGTCTGAAAAAGCTCCGCTGTGTCACACTGGCCACTTGGTTCTATGCGGTTCTGTCCTGTCACAATGGAACCCTTGCTTTCTTTTTGTCACAATGACCACTTGGATCCATGTAGTCTAACCTGTTGATTCAAACATCTTCCATCATGACACAAGGGTGTCCTTGGTCTGAAAAAGCTCCACTATGACACAATGGCTCCTTGTTCCCATGTGGCATTACCTCTTTGTTCAACCACCTTCCATCATGTCACAAGGGTCTCCTTGGTCTGAAAAAGCTCCACTGTGTGAAAGTGGCCCCTTGGTTCCATGCGGTTCTCTCGTGTCACAATGGAATCCTTGCTTTCTTCCTGTCACAATGGCTCCTTGACACCATGTAGCCTTTCCCATTGGTTCAATCATCTTCCATCATGACACAATGGTCTCATGGGCCTGAAAAAGCTCCACTGTGACACAATGGCTCCTTGGTTCCACGTGGCCTTACCTCTTTGTTCAATCACCTTCCACCATGTCACAATCGCTCCTTGGTTTCAAAAACCTCCACTGTGTCACAGTGGCCCCCTTTTATCCATGTGGTTTTGTCCTGTCACAATGGAATCCTTGCTTCCTTCCTGTCATAATGGCTCCTTGGTTCCATGTGTCCTTTCTCATGGGTTCAATCATCTTGCTTTATTTCACAATGGTCTCTTTGGTCTGAAGAAGCTCCACTGGGTCACAGTGGCCCCTTTTTTCCATGAGGTTCTGTTACGTCACAATGGAATCCTTACTTTCTTTGTGTCACAATGGCTACTTGGCTCTATGCCGCCTTACCTGTTAGATCAATCATCTTCCATCAGATCACAATGGTCCTCTTTTCTGAAAAAGCTCCACCGTGACATAGAGGCCCCTTGGTTCCATGAGGTTCTGTCATGTCACAATGGAATCCTTGCTTTCTACTTGTCACAATGGCCCCTTGCATCCATGTAGCCTTACCTGTTGATTCAAAAACCTTCCATCATGTTACAATGGTCTCCTTGGACTGAAAAAGCTCCACTGTGACACAATGGCTCCTTGGATCCATGTGGCCTTTCCCATAGGTTTAATTGTCTTCCATCATGTCACAAGGGTCTCCTTGGTCTGCAAAAGCTTCACTGTGTCACAATGGCTCCTTGGCTCCATGTGACCTTTCCCATGGGTTCAATCATCTTCCATCATGTCACCAGGGTCTCCTTGGTCTGAAAAAGCTCCACTGCGTCAGAAATGCTCCTTGGTTCCATCTGTCCTTTTTCATGGGTTGAAGCATCTTCCATCATGTCACAACGGTCTCCTTGGTCTGAAAAAGCTCTACTGGGTCACAGTGGCCCCTTGCCTCCATCCTGTTCTGTACGCCACAATGGAATCCTTCCTTTCTTCCTGTCACAATGGCTCCTTGACTCCATGTAGCCTTTCCCTTGGGTTCAATCCACTTCCTTCATGTCACAACGGTCTCCTTGGTCTGAAAAACCTTCACTGTGTCACAATGGCTCCTTGGCTCCATGTGCTCTTTCCCATGGGTTCAATCACCTTCCATCAGATCACAATGGTGGCCTTATTCTGAGAAAGCACCACCGTGTCAAAGAGGCCCCTTGGTTCCATGTGGTTGTCTCCTGTCACAACGGAATCCTTGCATTCTTCGAGTCACAATGGCTCCTTTCTCCATGTTACCTTTCCATGGGTTCAATCATCTTCCATCATGACACAAGGGTCTCCTTGGTGTGAAAAAGCTCCGCTGTGTCACAGTGGCCACTTTTTTCCATGCGGTTCTGTCCTGGCAAAATGGAATCCTTGATGTCTTCATGAAACAATGGCTCCTTGTTTCCATGTGGTCTTTCTCACAGGTTCAGTTGTCTTCCATCATGTCACAATGGTCTCTTTGGTCTGAGAAAGCTCCACTGTGTCACAGTGGCCCCTTTTTTCCATGCGGTTCTGTCCTGTCACAATGGAATCCTTGCTTTCTTCCTGTCACAATGGCTCCTTGGCTCCATGTGGCCCTTCCCATGGGTTCAATCATCTTCCATCATGTCATAATGACCTCCTTAATCTGAAAAACACCACTATGTCACAATGGCTCCTTGGCTCCATGTGGCGCTTCCCATGTGTTTAATTATCTTCCATCATGTCACAATGGTCACCCTGATCTGAAAAAGCTCCGCTGTGTCACAGTGGCCCCTTTTTTCCATGCGGTTCTGTCCTGTCACAATGGAATCCTTGCTTTCTACTTGTCACAATGGCCCATTGCATCCATGTAGCCTTACCTGTTTTATTCAAATTTCTTCCATCATGTCACAATGGTCTCCTTGGTCTGAAAAAGCTCCACTGGATCAAAATGGCACCTTGGCTCCTTGTGACCTTTCCATGGGTTCAATCATCTTCCATCATGTCATAATGAACTCCTTAATCTGAAAAACACCACTATGTCACAATGGCTCCTTGATTCCATGTGGCCTTTCCCATGTGTTCAATCATCTTCCATGATGTCACAATGGTCTCCTTGGTCTGAAAGAGCTCTGCTGTGTCAGAGTGGCCTCTTTTTCCATGCGGTTCTCTCCTGTCACAATGGTATCCTTGTTTTTTTCATGTAACAATGGCTCCTTGTTTCCATGTGGTCTTTCTCATGGGTTCAGTTGTCTTCCATCATGTCACAATGGTCTTTGCTCTGAAAAAGCTGCACTGTATCACCGTGGCCCCTTTTTTCCATGCGGTTCTGTCCTGTCACAATGGAATCCTTGCTTTCTTTTTGTCACAATGGCCCATTGGATCCATGTAGCCTTACCTGTTGATTCAAATTTCTTCCATCATGTCACAATGGTCACCTTGGTCTGAAAAAGCTCCATTGTATCAAAGTCGCCTCTTGGTTCCATGCGGTTCTCTCCTGTCACAATAGAATCCTTTCTTTATTTGTGTCTCAATGACTCCTTGGCTCCATGTGGCCCTTCCCATGGGTTCAATCATCTTCCATCATTTCGCACAGCTCTCCTTGGTCTTAAAAAGCTCCGCTGTGTCACAGTGGCGCCTTTTTTCCATGCGGTTCTGTCCTGGCAAAATGGAATCCTTGATTTCTTCATGAAACAATGGCTCCTTGTTTTCATGTGGTTTTTCTCATGGTTTCAGTTGTCTTCCATCATGTCACAATGGTCTCTTTGGTCTGAGAAAGCTCCACTGTGTCACAGTGGCCCCTTTTTTCCATGCGGTTCTGTCCTGTCACAATGGAATCCTTGCTTTCTTTTTGTCACAATGGCCCATTGCATCCATGTAGCCTTACCTGTTTTATTCAAATTTCTTCCATCATGTCACAATGGTCTCCTTGGTCTGAAAAAGCTCCACTGGGTCAAAATGGCTCCTTGGCTCCTTGTGACCTTTCCCATGGGTTCAATCATCTTCCATCATGTCATAATGAACTCCTTAATCTGAAAAACACCACTATGTTACAATGGCTCCTTGATTCCATGTGGCCTTTCCCATGGGTTCAATCATCTTCCATGATGTCACAATGGTCTCCTCGGTCTGAACAAGCTCCACTGTGTCACAATGGCTCCTTGGCTCCATGTGACCTTTCCCATGGATTGAATCGTCTTCCATCATGTCATAATGGACTCCTTAATCTGAAAAACACCATTATGTCACAATGGCTCCTTGATTCCATGTGCTCTTTCCCATGGGTTCAATCATCTTCCATCATATCACAATGGTGGCCTTATTCTGGGAAAGCTCAACCGTGTCAAAGTGGCTCCTTCGTTCCATGTGGTTGTCTCCTGTCACAATGGAATCCTTGCATTCGTCATCTCACAATGGCTCCTTGGCTCCATGTGGCCTTTCCCATAGGTTTCATTGTCTTCCATCATGTCACAAGGGTCTCCTTGGTCTGCAAAAGCTCCACGGTGTCACAATGGCTCCTTGGCTCCATGTGACCTTTCCCATGGGTTCAATCATCTTCCATCATGTCACCAGGGCCTCCTTGGTCTGAAAAAGCTCCACTGCCTCAGAAATGCTCCTTGGTTCCATGTGTTCTTTTTCATGGGTTGAAGCATCTTCCATCATGTCACAACGGTCTCCTTGGTCTGAAAAAGCTCCACTGGGTCACAGTGGCCCCTTGCCTCCATCCTGTTCTGTACGCCACAATGGAATCCTTCCTTTCTTCCTGTCACAATGGCTCCTTGACTCGATGTCGCCTTTCCCATTGGTTCGATTGTCTTCCTGCATGTCACAACGGTCTCCTTGGTCTGAAAAAGCTCCACTGTGACACAATGGCTCCTTGGATCCATGTGGCCTTACCTCTTTGTTCAATCACCTTCCATCATGTCACAATCGCTCCTTGGTTTCAAAAAGCTCCACTTGGTCACAGTGTCCCTCTTTTTCCATGCGGTTCTGTCCTTTCACAATGGAATCCTGGATTTCTTCATGTAACAATGGCTCCTTGTTTCCATGTGACCTTTCTCATGGGTTCAATCATCTTCCATCACATCACAATGGTCCTCTTTTCTGAAAAAGCTCCACCCTGACATAGAGGCCCCTTGGTTCCATGAGGTTCTGTCATGCCACAATGGAATCCTTGCTTTCTACTTGTCACAATGGCCCCTTGCAGCCACGTAGCCTTACCTGTTGATTCAAAAACCTTCCATCATGTTACAATGGTCTCCTTGGACTGGAAAAGCTCCACTGTGTCACAATGGCTCCTTGGATCCATGTGGCCTTTCCCATAGGTTTAATTATCTTCCATCATGTCACAATGATCTCCTTGGTCTGCAAAAGCTCCACGGTGTCACAATGGCTCCTTGGATCCATGTGGCCTTTCCCATGGGTTTAATTGTCTTCCATCATGTCACAAGGGTCTCCTTGGTCTGAAAAAGCTCCGCTGTTTCACAGTGGCCACTTGCTTCTATGCGGTTCTGTCCTGTCACAATGGAATCCTTACTTTCTTCATGTCACAATGGCTACGTGGCTCTATGCTGCCTTACCTGTTAGATCAATCATCTTCCATCACATCACAATGGTCCTCTTTTCTGAAAAAGCTACACCGTGACATAGAGGCCCCTTGGTTCCATGAGGTTCTGTCATGTCACAATGGAATCCTTGCTTTCTACTTGTCACAATGGCCCCTTGCAGCCATGTAGCCTTACCTGTTGATTCAAAAACCTTCCATCATGTTACAATGGTCTCCTTGGTCTGAAAAAGCTCCACCGTGACATAGAGGCCCCTTGGTTCCATGTGGCCTTTCCCATAGGTTTAATTGTCTTCCATCATGTCACAATGGTCTCCTTGGTCTGCAAAAGCTCCACTGTGTCACAATGGCTCCTTGGATCCATGTGGCCTTTCCCATAGGTTTAATTGTCTTCCATCATGTCACAAGGGTCTCCTTGTTCTGCAAAAGCTCCACTGTGTCACAATGGCTCTTTGTTTCCATGTGACCTTTCCCATGTGTTCAATCATCTTCCATCATGTCACAAGGGTCTCCTTGGTCTGAAAAAGCTCCACTGTGACACAATGGCTCCTTGGTTCCATCTGTCCTTTTTCATGGGTTGAAGCATCTTCCATCATGTCACAACGGTCTCCTTGGTCTGAAAAAGCTCCACTGGGTCACAGTGGCCCCTTGCCTCCATCCTGTTCTGTACGCCACAATGGAATCCTTCCTTTCTTCCTGTCACATTGGCTCCTTGACTCCATGTAGCCTTTCCCTTGGGTTCAATCCACTTCCTTCATGTCACAACGGTCTCCTTGGTCTGAAAAAGCTCCACTGTGACACAATGGCTCCTTGGATCCATGTGGCCTTACCTCTTTGTTCAATCACCTTCCACCATGTCACAATCGCTCCTTGGTTTCAAAAAGCTCCACTGGGTCACAGTGGCCGCCTTTTTCCATGCGGTTCTGTCCTTATACAATGGAATCCTTGATTTCTTCATGTAACAATGGCTCCTTGTTTCCATGTGACCTTTCTCATGGGTTCAATTGACTTCCATCATATCACAAAAGTCTCTTTGGTCTGAAAAAGCTCCACTGGGTCACAGTGGCCCCTTTTTTCCACCGTGACATAGAGGCCCCGTGGTTCCATGAGGTTCTGTCCTGTCACAATGGAATCCTTATTTTCTTCGTGTCACAATGGCTACTTGGCTCTATGCCGCCTTACCTGTTAGATCAATCATCTTCCATCACATCACAATGGTCCTCTTTTCTGAAAAAGCTCCACCGTGACACAGAGGCCCCTTGGTTCCATGAGGTTCTGTCATGTCACAATGGAATCCTTGCTTTCTACTTGTCACAATGGCCCCTTGCAGCCATGTAGCCTTACCTGTTGATTCAAAAACCTTCCATCATGTTACAAGGGTCTCCTTGGACTGAAAAAGCTCCACTGTGTCACAATGGCTCCTTGGCTCCATGTGACCTTTCCCATGGGTTCAATCATCTTCCATCATGTCACAAGGGTCTCCTTGGTCTGCAAAAGCTCCACTGTGTCACAATGGCTCCTTGGATCCATGTGGCCTTTCCCATAGATTTAATTGTCTTCCATCATGTCACAAGGGTCTCCTTGGTCTGAAAAAGCTCCACTGTGACACAATGGCTCTTTGTTTCCATGTGACCTTTCCCATGGGTTCAATCATCTTCCATCATGTCACAAGGGTCTCCTTGGTCTGAAAAAGCTCCACTGGGTCACAGTGGCCCCTTGCCTCCATCCTGTTCTGTACGCCACAATGGAATCCTTCCTTTCTTCCTGTCACATTGGCTCCTTGACTCCATGTAGCCTTTCCCTTGGGTTCAATCCACTTCCTTCATGTCACAACGGTCTCCTTGGTCTGAAAAAGCTCCACTGTGACACAATGGCTCCTTGGATCCATGTGGCCTTACCTCTTTGTTCAATCACCTTCCACCATGTCACAATCGCTCCTTGGTTTCAAAAAGCTCCACTGGGTCACAGTGGCCGCCTTTTTCCATGCGGTTCTGTCCTTATACAATGGAATCCTTGATTTCTTCATGTAACAATGGCTCCTTGTTTCCATGTGACCTTTCTCATGGGTTCAATTATCTTCCATCATATCACAAAAGTCTCTTTGGTCTGAAAAAGCTCCACTGGGTCACAGTGGCCCCTTTTTTCCACCGTGACATAGAGGCCCCGTGGTTCCATGAGGTTCTGTCCTGTCACAATGGAATCCTTATTTTCTTCGTGTCACAATGGCTACTTGGCTCTATGCCGCCTTACCTGTTAGATCAATCATCTTCCATCACATCACAATGGTCCTCTTTTCTGAAAAAGCTCCACCGTGACATAGAGGCCCCTTGGTTCCATGAGGTTCTGTCATGTCACAATGGAATCCTTGCTTTCTACTTGTCACAATGGCCCCTTGCAGCCATGTAGCCTTACCTGTTGATTCAAAAACCTTCCATCATGTTACAAGGGTCTCCTTGGACTGAAAAAGCTCCACTGTGTCACAATGGCTCCTTGGCTCCATGTGACCTTTCCCATGGGTTCAATCATCTTCCATCATGTCACAAGGGTCTCCTTGGTCTGAAAAAGCTCCGCTGTGTCACACTGGCCACTTGGTTCTATGCGGTTCTGTCCTGTCACAATGGAACCCTTGCTTTCTTTTTGTCACAATGACCACTTGGATCCATGTAGTCTAACCTGTTGATTCAAACATCTTCCATCATGACACAAGGGTGTCCTTGGTCTGAAAAAGCTCCACTATGACACAATGGCTCCTTGTTCCCATGTGGCATTACCTCTTTGTTCAACCACCTTCCATCATGTCACAAGGGTCTCCTTGGTCTGAAAAAGCTCCACTGTGTGAAAGTGGCCCCTTGGTTCCATGCGGTTCTCTCGTGTCACAATGGAATCCTTGCTTTCTTCCTGTCACAATGGCTCCTTGACACCATGTAGCCTTTCCCATTGGTTCAATCATCTTCCATCATGACACAATGGTCTCATGGGCCTGAAAAAGCTCCACTGTGACACAATGGCTCCTTGGTTCCACGTGGCCTTACCTCTTTGTTCAATCACCTTCCACCATGTCACAATCGCTCCTTGGTTTCAAAAACCTCCACTGTGTCACAGTGGCCCCCTTTTATCCATGTGGTTTTGTCCTGTCACAATGGAATCCTTGCTTCCTTCCTGTCATAATGGCTCCTTGGTTCCATGTGTCCTTTCTCATGGGTTCAATCATCTTGCTTTATTTCACAATGGTCTCTTTGGTCTGAAGAAGCTCCACTGGGTCACAGTGGCCCCTTTTTTCCATGAGGTTCTGTTACGTCACAATGGAATCCTTACTTTCTTTGTGTCACAATGGCTACTTGGCTCTATGCCGCCTTACCTGTTAGATCAATCATCTTCCATCAGATCACAATGGTCCTCTTTTCTGAAAAAGCTCCACCGTGACATAGAGGCCCCTTGGTTCCATGAGGTTCTGTCATGTCACAATGGAATCCTTGCTTTCTACTTGTCACAATGGCCCCTTGCATCCATGTAGCCTTACCTGTTGATTCAAAAACCTTCCATCATGTTACAATGGTCTCCTTGGACTGAAAAAGCTCCACTGTGACACAATGGCTCCTTGGATCCATGTGGCCTTTCCCATAGGTTTAATTGTCTTCCATCATGTCACAAGGGTCTCCTTGGTCTGCAAAAGCTTCACTGTGTCACAATGGCTCCTTGGCTCCATGTGACCTTTCCCATGGGTTCAATCATCTTCCATCATGTCACCAGGGTCTCCTTGGTCTGAAAAAGCTCCACTGCGTCAGAAATGCTCCTTGGTTCCATCTGTCCTTTTTCATGGGTTGAAGCATCTTCCATCATGTCACAACGGTCTCCTTGGTCTGAAAAAGCTCTACTGGGTCACAGTGGCCCCTTGCCTCCATCCTGTTCTGTACGCCACAATGGAATCCTTCCTTTCTTCCTGTCACAATGGCTCCTTGACTCCATGTAGCCTTTCCCTTGGGTTCAATCCACTTCCTTCATGTCACAACGGTCTCCTTGGTCTGAAAAACCTTCACTGTGTCACAATGGCTCCTTGGCTCCATGTGCTCTTTCCCATGGGTTCAATCACCTTCCATCAGATCACAATGGTGGCCTTATTCTGAGAAAGCACCACCGTGTCAAAGAGGCCCCTTGGTTCCATGTGGTTGTCTCCTGTCACAACGGAATCCTTGCATTCTTCGAGTCACAATGGCTCCTTTCTCCATGTTACCTTTCCATGGGTTCAATCATCTTCCATCATGACACAAGGGTCTCCTTGGTGTGAAAAAGCTCCGCTGTGTCACAGTGGCCACTTTTTTCCATGCGGTTCTGTCCTGGCAAAATGGAATCCTTGATGTCTTCATGAAACAATGGCTCCTTGTTTCCATGTGGTCTTTCTCACAGGTTCAGTTGTCTTCCATCATGTCACAATGGTCTCTTTGGTCTGAGAAAGCTCCACTGTGTCACAGTGGCCCCTTTTTTCCATGCGGTTCTGTCCTGTCACAATGGAATCCTTACTTTCTTCCTGTCACAATGGCTCCTTGGCTCCATGTGGCCCTTCCCATGTGTTTAATTATCTTCCATCATGTCACAATGGTCACCCTGATCTGAAAAAGCTCCGCTGTGTCACAGTGGCCCCTTTTTTCCATGCGGTTCTGTCCTGTCACAATGGAATCCTTGCTTTCTTTTTGTCACAATGGCCCATTGCATCCATGTAGCCTTACCTGTTTTATTCAAATTTCTTCCATCATGTCACAATGGTCTCCTTGGTCTGAAAAAGCTCCACTGGATCAAAATGGCACCTTGGCTCCTTGTGACCTTTCCATGGGTTCAATCATCTTCCATCATGTCATAATGAACTCCTTAATCTGAAAAACACCACTATGTCACAATGGCTCCTTGATTCCATGTGGCCTTTCCCATGTGTTCAATCATCTTCCATGATGTCACAATGGTCTCCTTGGTCTGAAAGAGCTCTGCTGTGTCAGAGTGGCCTCTTTTTCCATGCGGTTCTCTCCTGTCACAATGGTATCCTTGTTTTTTTCATGTAACAATGGCTCCTTGTTTCCATGTGGTCTTTCTCATGGGTTCAGTTGTCTTCCATCATGTCACAATGGTCTTTGCTCTGAAAAAGCTGCACTGTATCACCGTGGCCCCTTTTTTCCATGCGGTTCTGTCCTGTCACAATGGAATCCTTGCTTTCTTTTTGTCACAATGGCCCATTGGATCCATGTAGCCTTACCTGTTGATTCAAATTTCTTCCATCATGTCACAATGGTCACCTTGGTCTGAAAAAGCTCCATTGTATCAAAGTCGCCTCTTGGTTCCATGCGGTTCTCTCCTGTCACAATAGAATCCTTTCTTTATTTGTGTCTCAATGACTCCTTGGCTCCATGTGGCCCTTCCCATGGGTTCAATCATCTTCCATCATTTCGCACAGCTCTCCTTGGTCTTAAAAAGCTCCGCTGTGTCACAGTGGCGCCTTTTTTCCATGCGGTTCTGTCCTGGCAAAATGGAATCCTTGATTTCTTCATGAAACAATGGCTCCTTGTTTTCATGTGGTTTTTCTCATGGTTTCAGTTGTCTTCCATCATGTCACAATGGTCTCTTTGGTCTGAGAAAGCTCCACTGTGTCACAGTGGCCCCTTTTTTCCATGCGGTTCTGTCCTGTCACAATGGAATCCTTGCTTTCTTTTTGTCACAATGGCCCATTGCATCCATGTAGCCTTACCTGTTTTATTCAAATTTCTTCCATCATGTCACAATGGTCTCCTTGGTCTGAAAAAGCTCCACTGGGTCAAAATGGCTCCTTGGCTCCTTGTGACCTTTCCCATGGGTTCAATCATCTTCCATCATGTCATAATGAACTCCTTAATCTGAAAAACACCACTATGTTACAATGGCTCCTTGATTCCATGTGGCCTTTCCCATGGGTTCAATCATCTTCCATGATGTCACAATGGTCTCCTCGGTCTGAACAAGCTCCACTGTGTCACAATGGCTCCTTGGCTCCATGTGACCTTTCCCATGGATTCAATCGTCTTCCATCATGTCATAATGGACTCCTTAATCTGAAAAACACCATTATGTCACAATGGCTCCTTGATTCCATGTGCTCTTTCCCATGGGTTCAATCATCTTCCATCATATCACAATGGTGGCCTTATTCTGGGAAAGCTCAACCGTGTCAAAGTGGCTCCTTCGTTCCATGTGGTTGTCTCCTGTCACAATGGAATCCTTGCATTCGTCGTCTCACAATGGCTCCTTGGCTCCATGTGGCCTTTCCCATAGGTTTCATTGTCTTCCATCATGTCACAAGGGTCTCCTTGGTCTGCAAAAGCTCCACGGTGTCACAATGGCTCCTTGGCTCCATGTGACCTTTCCCATGGGTTCAATCATCTTCCATCATGTCACCAGGGCCTCCTTGGTCTGAAAAAGCTCCACTGCCTCAGAAATGCTCCTTGGTTCCATGTGTTCTTTTTCATGGGTTGAAGCATCTTCCATCATGTCACAACGGTCTCCTTGGTCTGAAAAAGCTCCACTGGGTCACAGTGGCCCCTTGCCTCCATCCTGTTCTGTACGCCACAATGGAATCCTTCCTTTCTTCCTGTCACAATGGCTCCTTGACTCGATGTCGCCTTTCCCATTGGTTCGATTGTCTTCCTGCATGTCACAACGGTCTCCTTGGTCTGAAAAAGCTCCACTGTGACACAATGGCTCCTTGGATCCATGTGGCCTTACCTCTTTGTTCAATCACCTTCCATCATGTCACAATCGCTCCTTGGTTTCAAAAAGCTCCACTTGGTCACAGTGTCCCTCTTTTTCCATGCGGTTCTGTCCTTTCACAATGGAATCCTGGATTTCTTCATGTAACAATGGCTCCTTGTTTCCATGTGACCTTTCTCATGGGTTCAATCATCTTCCATCACATCACAATGGTCCTCTTTTCTGAAAAAGCTCCACCCTGACATAGAGGCCCCTTGGTTCCATGAGGTTCTGTCATGCCACAATGGAATCCTTGCTTTCTACTTGTCACAATGGCCCCTTGCAGCCACGTAGCCTTACCTGTTGATTCAAAAACCTTCCATCATGTTACAATGGTCTCCTTGGACTGGAAAAGCTCCACTGTGTCACAATGGCTCCTTGGATCCATGTGGCCTTTCCCATAGGTTTAATTATCTTCCATCATGTCACAATGATCTCCTTGGTCTGCAAAAGCTCCACGGTGTCACAATGGCTCCTTGGATCCATGTGGCCTTTCCCATGGGTTTAATTGTCTTCCATCATGTCACAAGGGTCTCCTTGGTCTGAAAAAGCTCCGCTGTTTCACAGTGGCCACTTGCTTCTATGCGGTTCTGTCCTGTCACAATGGAATCCTTACTTTCTTCATGTCACAATGGCTACGTGGCTCTATGCTGCCTTACCTGTTAGATCAATCATCTTCCATCACATCACAATGGTCCTCTTTTCTGAAAAAGCTACACCGTGACATAGAGGCCCCTTGGTTCCATGAGGTTCTGTCATGTCACAATGGAATCCTTGCTTTCTACTTGTCACAATGGCCCCTTGCAGCCATGTAGCCTTACCTGTTGATTCAAAAACCTTCCATCATGTTACAATGGTCTCCTTGGTCTGCAAAAGCTCCACCGTGACATAGAGGCCCCTTGGTTCCATGTGGCCTTTCCCATAGGTTTAATTGTCTTCCATCATGTCACAATGGTCTCCTTGGTCTGCAAAAGCTCCACTGTGTCACAATGGCTCCTTGGATCCATGTGGCCTTTCCCATAGGTTTAATTGTCTTCCATCATGTCACAAGGGTCTCCTTGTTCTGCAAAAGCTCCACTGTGACACAATGGCTCTTTGTTTCCATGTGACCTTTCCCATGTGTTCAATCATCTTCCATCATGTCACAAGGGTCTCCTTGGTCTGAAAAAGCTCCACTGTGACACAATGGCTCCTTGGTTCCATCTGTCCTTTTTCATGGGTTGAAGCATCTTCCATCATGTCACAACGGTCTCCTTGGTCTGAAAAAGCTCCACTGGGTCACAGTGGCCCCTTGCCTCCATCCTGTTCTGTACGCCACAATGGAATCCTTCCTTTCTTCCTGTCACATTGGCTCCTTGACTCCATGTAGCCTTTCCCTTGGGTTCAATCCACTTCCTTCATGTCACAACGGTCTCCTTGGTCTGAAAAAGCTCCACTGTGACACAATGGCTCCTTGGATCCATGTGGCCTTACCTCTTTGTTCAATCACCTTCCACCATGTCACAATCGCTCCTTGGTTTCAAAAAGCTCCACTGGGTCACAGTGGCCGCCTTTTTCCATGCGGTTCTGTCCTTATACAATGGAATCCTTGATTTCTTCATGTAACAATGGCTCCTTGTTTCCATGTGACCTTTCTCATGGGTTCAATTATCTTCCATCATATCACAAAAGTCTCTTTGGTCTGAAAAAGCTCCACTGGGTCACAGTGGCCCCTTTTTTCCACCGTGACATAGAGGCCCCGTGGTTCCATGAGGTTCTGTCCTGTCACAATGGAATCCTTATTTTCTTCGTGTCACAATGGCTACTTGGCTCTATGCGGCCTTACCTGTTAGTTCAATCATCTTCCATCACATCACAATGGTCCTCTTTTCTGAAAAAGCTCCACTGTGTCACAGTGGCCCCTTGGTTCCATGAGGTTCTGTCATGTCACAATGGAATCCTTGCTTTCTACTTGTCACAATGGCCCCTTGCAGCCATGTAGCCTTACCTGTTGATTCAAAAACCTTCCATCATGTTACAATGGTCTCCTTGGTCTGAAAAAGCTCCACCGTGACATAGAGGCCCCTTGGTTCCATGTGGCCTTTCCCATAGGTTTAATTGTCTTCCATCATGTCACAATGGTCTCCTTGGTCTGCAAAAGCTCCACGGTGTCACAATGGCTCCTTGGATCCATGTGGCCTTTCCCATAGGTTTAATTGTCTTCCATCATGTCACAAGGGTCTCCTTGGTCTGAAAAAGCTCCACTGTGTCACAATGGCTCTTTGTTTCCATGTGACCTTTCCCATGGGTTCAATCATCTTCCATCATGTCACAAGGGTCTCCTTGGTCTGAAAAAGCTCCACTGTGTCACAGTGGCCCCTTGCCTCCATCCTGTTCTGTACGCCACAATGGAATCCTTCCTTTCTTCCTGTCACAATGGCTTCCTTACTCCATGTAGCCTTTCCCTTGGGTTCAATCCACTTCCTTCATGTCACAACGGTCTCCTTGGTCTGAAAAAGCTCCACTGTGACACAATGGCTCCTTGGATCCATGTGGCCTTACCTCTTTGTTCAATCACCTTCCACCATGTCACAATCGCTCCTTGGTTTCAAAAAGCTCCACTGGGTCACAGTGGCCGCCTTTTTCCATGTGGTTCTGTCCTTATACAATGGAATCCTTGATTTCTTCATGTAACAATGGCTCCTTGTTTCCATGTGACCTTTCTCATGGGTTCAATTATCTTCCATCATATCACAAAAGTCTCTTTGGTCTGAAAAAGCTCCACTGGGTCACAGTGGCCCCTTTTTTCCACCGTGACATAGAGGCCCCGTGGTTCCATGAGGTTCTGTCCTGTCACAATGGAATCCTTATTTTCTTCGTGTCACAATGGCTACTTGGCTCTATGCCGCCTTACCTGTTAGATCAATCATCTTCCATCACATCACAATGGTCCTCTTTTCTGAAAAAGCTCCACCGTGACATAGAGGCCCCTTGGTTCCATGAGGTTCTGTCATGTCACAATGGAATCCTTGCTTTCTACTTGTCACAATGGCCCCTTGCAGCCATGTAGCCTTACCTGTTGATTCAAAAACCTTCCATCATGTTACAAGGGTCTCCTTGGACTGAAAAAGCTCCACTGTGTCACAATGGCTCCTTGGCTCCATGTGACCTTTCCCATGGGTTCAATCATCTTCCATCATGTCACAAGGGTCTCCTTGGTCTGCAAAAGCTCCACTGTGTCACAATGGCTCCTTGGATCCATGTGGCCTTTCCCATAGGTTTAATTGTCTTCCATCATGTCACAAGGGTCTCCTTGGTCTGAAAAAGCTCCACTGTGACACAATGGCTCTTTGTTTCCATGTGACCTTTCCCATGGGTTCAATCATCTTCCATCATGTCACAAGGGTCTCCTTGGTCTGAAAAAGCTCCACTGGGTCACAGTGGCCCCTTGCCTCCATCCTGTTCTGTACGCCACAATGGAATCCTTCCTTTCTTCCTGTCACATTGGCTCCTTGACTCCATGTAGCCTTTCCCTTGGGTTCAATCCACTTCCTTCATGTCACAACGGTCTCCTTGGTCTGAAAAAGCTCCACTGTGACACAATGGCTCCTTGGATCCATGTGGCCTTACCTCTTTGTTCAATCACCTTCCACCATGTCACAATCGCTCCTTGGTTTCAAAAAGCTCCACTGGGTCACAGTGGCCGCCTTTTTCCATGCGGTTCTGTCCTTATACAATGGAATCCTTGATTTCTTCATGTAACAATGGCTCCTTGTTTCCATGTGACCTTTCTCATGGGTTCAATTATCTTCCATCATATCACAAAAGTCTCTTTGGTCTGAAAAAGCTCCACTGGGTCACAGTGGCCCCTTTTTTCCACCGTGACATAGAGGCCCCGTGGTTCCATGAGGTTCTGTCCTGTCACAATGGAATCCTTATTTTCTTCGTGTCACAATGGCTACTTGGCTCTATGCCGCCTTACCTGTTAGATCAATCATCTTCCATCACATCACAATGGTCCTCTTTTCTGAAAAAGCTCCACTGTGTCACAGTGGCCCCTTGGTTCCATGAGGTTCTGTCATGTCACAATGGAATCCTTGCTTTCTACTTGTCACAATGGCCCCTTGCAGCCATGTAGCCTTACCTGTTGATTCAAAAACCTTCCATCATGTTACAAGGGTCTCCTTGGACTGAAAAAGCTCCACTGTGTCACAATGGCTCCTTGGCTCCATGTGACCTTTCCCATGGGTTCAATCATCTTCCATCATGTCACAAGGGTCTCCTTGGTCTGAAAAAGCTCCGCTGTGTCACACTGGCCACTTGGTTCTATGCGGTTCTGTCCTGTCACAATGGAACCCTTGCTTTCTTTTTGTCACAATGACCACTTGGATCCATGTAGTCTAACCTGTTGATTCAAACATCTTCCATCATGACACAAGGGTGTCCTTGGTCTGAAAAAGCTCCACTATGACACAATGGCTCCTTGTTCCCATGTGGCATTACCTCTTTGTTCAACCACCTTCCATCATGTCACAAGGGTCTCCTTGGTCTGAAAAAGCTCCACTGTGTGAAAGTGGCCCCTTGGTTCCATGCGGTTCTCTCGTGTCACAATGGAATCCTTGCTTTCTTCCTGTCACAATGGCTCCTTGACACCATGTAGCCTTTCCCATTGGTTCAATCATCTTCCATCATGACACAATGGTCTCATGGGCCTGAAAAAGCTCCACTGTGACACAATGGCTCCTTGGTTCCACGTGGCCTTACCTCTTTGTTCAATCACCTTCCACCATGTCACAATCGCTCCTTGGTTTCAAAAACCTCCACTGTGTCACAGTGGCCCCCTTTTATCCATGTGGTTTTGTCCTGTCACAATGGAATCCTTGCTTCCTTCCTGTCATAATGGCTCCTTGGTTCCATGTGTCCTTTCTCATGGGTTCAATCATCTTGCTTTATTTCACAATGGTCTCTTTGGTCTGAAGAAGCTCCACTGGGTCACAGTGGCCCCTTTTTTCCATGAGGTTCTGTTACGTCACAATGGAATCCTTACTTTCTTTGTGTCACAATGGCTACTTGGCTCTATGCCGCCTTACCTGTTAGATCAATCATCTTCCATCAGATCACAATGGTCCTCTTTTCTGAAAAAGCTCCACCGTGACATAGAGGCCCCTTGGTTCCATGAGGTTCTGTCATGTCACAATGGAATCCTTGCTTTCTACTTGTCACAATGGCCCCTTGCATCCATGTAGCCTTACCTGTTGATTCAAAAACCTTCCATCATGTTACAATGGTCTCCTTGGACTGAAAAAGCTCCACTGTGACACAATGGCTCCTTGGATCCATGTGGCCTTTCCCATAGGTTTAATTGTCTTCCATCATGTCACAAGGGTCTCCTTGGTCTGCAAAAGCTTCACTGTGTCACAATGGCTCCTTGGCTCCATGTGACCTTTCCCATGGGTTCAATCATCTTCCATCATGTCACCAGGGTCTCCTTGGTCTGAAAAAGCTCCACTGCGTCAGAAATGCTCCTTGGTTCCATCTGTCCTTTTTCATGGGTTGAAGCATCTTCCATCATGTCACAACGGTCTCCTTGGTCTGAAAAAGCTCTACTGGGTCACAGTGGCCCCTTGCCTCCATCCTGTTCTGTACGCCACAATGGAATCCTTCCTTTCTTCCTGTCACAATGGCTCCTTGACTCCATGTAGCCTTTCCCTTGGGTTCAATCCACTTCCTTCATGTCACAACGGTCTCCTTGGTCTGAAAAACCTTCACTGTGTCACAATGGCTCCTTGGCTCCATGTGCTCTTTCCCATGGGTTCAATCACCTTCCATCAGATCACAATGGTGGCCTTATTCTGAGAAAGCACCACCGTGTCAAAGAGGCCCCTTGGTTCCATGTGGTTGTCTCCTGTCACAACGGAATCCTTGCATTCTTCGAGTCACAATGGCTCCTTTCTCCATGTTACCTTTCCATGGGTTCAATCATCTTCCATCATGACACAAGGGTCTCCTTGGTGTGAAAAAGCTCCGCTGTGTCACAGTGGCCACTTTTTTCCATGCGGTTCTGTCCTGGCAAAATGGAATCCTTGATGTCTTCATGAAACAATGGCTCCTTGTTTCCATGTGGTCTTTCTCACAGGTTCAGTTGTCTTCCATCATGTCACAATGGTCTCTTTGGTCTGAGAAAGCTCCACTGTGTCACAGTGGCCCCTTTTTTCCATGCGGTTCTGTCCTGTCACAATGGAATCCTTGCTTTCTTCCTGTCACAATGGCTCCTTGGCTCCATGTGGCCCTTCCCATGGGTTCAATCATCTTCCATCATGTCATAATGACCTCCTTAATCTGAAAAACACCACTATGTCACAATGGCTCCTTGGCTCCATGTGGCGCTTCCCATGTGTTTAATTATCTTCCATCATGTCACAATGGTCACCCTGATCTGAAAAAGCTCCGCTGTGTCACAGTGGCCCCTTTTTTCCATGCGGTTCTGTCCTGTCACAATGGAATCCTTGCTTTCTACTTGTCACAATGGCCCATTGCATCCATGTAGCCTTACCTGTTTTATTCAAATTTCTTCCATCATGTCACAATGGTCTCCTTGGTCTGAAAAAGCTCCACTGGATCAAAATGGCACCTTGGCTCCTTGTGACCTTTCCATGGGTTCAATCATCTTCCATCATGTCATAATGAACTCCTTAATCTGAAAAACACCACTATGTCACAATGGCTCCTTGATTCCATGTGGCCTTTCCCATGTGTTCAATCATCTTCCATGATGTCACAATGGTCTCCTTGGTCTGAAAGAGCTCTGCTGTGTCAGAGTGGCCTCTTTTTCCATGCGGTTCTCTCCTGTCACAATGGTATCCTTGTTTTTTTCATGTAACAATGGCTCCTTGTTTCCATGTGGTCTTTCTCATGGGTTCAGTTGTCTTCCATCATGTCACAATGGTCTTTGCTCTGAAAAAGCTGCACTGTATCACCGTGGCCCCTTTTTTCCATGCGGTTCTGTCCTGTCACAATGGAATCCTTGCTTTCTTTTTGTCACAATGGCCCATTGGATCCATGTAGCCTTACCTGTTGATTCAAATTTCTTCCATCATGTCACAATGGTCACCTTGGTCTGAAAAAGCTCCATTGTATCAAAGTCGCCTCTTGGTTCCATGCGGTTCTCTCCTGTCACAATAGAATCCTTTCTTTATTTGTGTCTCAATGACTCCTTGGCTCCATGTGGCCCTTCCCATGGGTTCAATCATCTTCCATCATTTCGCACAGCTCTCCTTGGTCTTAAAAAGCTCCGCTGTGTCACAGTGGCGCCTTTTTTCCATGCGGTTCTGTCCTGGCAAAATGGAATCCTTGATTTCTTCATGAAACAATGGCTCCTTGTTTTCATGTGGTTTTTCTCATGGTTTCAGTTGTCTTCCATCATGTCACAATGGTCTCTTTGGTCTGAGAAAGCTCCACTGTGTCACAGTGGCCCCTTTTTTCCATGCGGTTCTGTCCTGTCACAATGGAATCCTTGCTTTCTTTTTGTCACAATGGCCCATTGCATCCATGTAGCCTTACCTGTTTTATTCAAATTTCTTCCATCATGTCACAATGGTCTCCTTGGTCTGAAAAAGCTCCACTGGGTCAAAATGGCTCCTTGGCTCCTTGTGACCTTTCCCATGGGTTCAATCATCTTCCATCATGTCATAATGAACTCCTTAATCTGAAAAACACCACTATGTTACAATGGCTCCTTGATTCCATGTGGCCTTTCCCATGGGTTCAATCATCTTCCATGATGTCACAATGGTCTCCTCGGTCTGAACAAGCTCCACTGTGTCACAATGGCTCCTTGGCTCCATGTGACCTTTCCCATGGATTCAATCGTCTTCCATCATGTCATAATGGACTCCTTAATCTGAAAAACACCATTATGTCACAATGGCTCCTTGATTCCATGTGCTCTTTCCCATGGGTTCAATCATCTTCCATCATATCACAATGGTGGCCTTATTCTGGGAAAGCTCAACCGTGTCAAAGTGGCTCCTTCGTTCCATGTGGTTGTCTCCTGTCACAATGGAATCCTTGCATTCGTCGTCTCACAATGGCTCCTTGGCTCCATGTGACCTTTCCCATGGGTTCAATCATCTTCCATCATGTCACCAGGGCCTCCTTGGTCTGAAAAAGCTCCACTGCCTCAGAAATGCTCCTTGGTTCCATGTGTTCTTTTTCATGGGTTGAAGCATCTTCCATCATGTCACAACGGTCTCCTTGGTCTGAAAAAGCTCCACTGGGTCACAGTGGCCCCTTGCCTCCATCCTGTTCTGTACGCCACAATGGAATCCTTCCTTTCTTCCTGTCACAATGGCTCCTTGACTCGATGTCGCCTTTCCCATTGGTTCGATTGTCTTCCTGCATGTCACAACGGTCTCCTTGGTCTGAAAAAGCTCCACTGTGACACAATGGCTCCTTGGATCCATGTGGCCTTACCTCTTTGTTCAATCACCTTCCATCATGTCACAATCGCTCCTTGGTTTCAAAAAGCTCCACTTGGTCACAGTGTCCCTCTTTTTCCATGCGGTTCTGTCCTTTCACAATGGAATCCTGGATTTCTTCATGTAACAATGGCTCCTTGTTTCCATGTGACCTTTCTCATGGGTTCAATCATCTTCCATCACATCACAATGGTCCTCTTTTCTGAAAAAGCTCCACCCTGACATAGAGGCCCCTTGGTTCCATGAGGTTCTGTCATGCCACAATGGAATCCTTGCTTTCTACTTGTCACAATGGCCCCTTGCAGCCACGTAGCCTTACCTGTTGATTCAAAAACCTTCCATCATGTTACAATGGTCTCCTTGGACTGGAAAAGCTCCACTGTGTCACAATGGCTCCTTGGATCCATGTGGCCTTTCCCATAGGTTTAATTATCTTCCATCATGTCACAATGATCTCCTTGGTCTGCAAAAGCTCCACGGTGTCACAATGGCTCCTTGGATCCATGTGGCCTTTCCCATGGGTTTAATTGTCTTCCATCATGTCACAAGGGTCTCCTTGGTCTGAAAAAGCTCCGCTGTTTCACAGTGGCCACTTGCTTCTATGCGGTTCTGTCCTGTCACAATGGAATCCTTACTTTCTTCATGTCACAATGGCTACGTGGCTCTATGCTGCCTTACCTGTTAGATCAATCATCTTCCATCACATCACAATGGTCCTCTTTTCTGAAAAAGCTACACCGTGACATAGAGGCCCCTTGGTTCCATGAGGTTCTGTCATGTCACAATGGAATCCTTGCTTTCTACTTGTCACAATGGCCCCTTGCAGCCATGTAGCCTTACCTGTTGATTCAAAAACCTTCCATCATGTTACAATGGTCTCCTTGGTCTGAAAAAGCTCCACCGTGACATAGAGGCCCCTTGGTTCCATGTGGCCTTTCCCATAGGTTTAATTGTCTCCCATCATGTCACAATGGTCTCCTTGGTCTGCAAAAGCTCCACTGTGTCACAATGGCTCCTTGGATCCATGTGGCCTTTCCCATAGGTTTAATTGTCTTCCATCATGTCACAAGGGTCTCCTTGGTCTGCAAAAGCTCCACTGTGTCACAATGGCTCTTTGTTTCCATGTGACCTTTCCCATGGGTTCAATCATCTTCCATCATGTCACAAGGGTCTCCTTGGTCTGAAAAAGCTCCACTGTGACACAATGGCTCCTTGGTTCCATCTGTCCTTTTTCATGGGTTGAAGCATCTTCCATCATGTCACAACGGTCTCCTTGGTCTGAAAAAGCTCCACTGGGTCACAGTGGCCCCTTGCCTCCATCCTGTTCTGTACGCCACAATGGAATCCTTCCTTTCTTCCTGTCACATTGGCTCCTTGACTCCATGTAGCCTTTCCCTTGGGTTCAATCCACTTCCTTCATGTCACAACGGTCTCCTTGGTCTGAAAAAGCTCCACTGTGACACAATGGCTCCTTGGATCCATGTGGCCTTACCTCTTTGTTCAATCACCTTCCACCATGTCACAATCGCTCCTTGGTTTCAAAAAGCTCCACTGGGTCACAGTGGCCGCCTTTTTCCATGCGGTTCTGTCCTTATACAATGGAATCCTTGATTTCTTCATGTAACAATGGCTCCTTGTTTCCATGTGACCTTTCTCATGGGTTCAATTGACTTCCATCATATCACAAAAGTCTCTTTGGTCTGAAAAAGCTCCACTGGGTCACAGTGGCCCCTTTTTTCCACCGTGACATAGAGGCCCCGTGGTTCCATGAGGTTCTGTCCTGTCACAATGGAATCCTTATTTTCTTCGTGTCACAATGGCTACTTGGCTCTATGCGGCCTTACCTGTTAGTTCAATCATCTTCCATCACATCACAATGGTCCTCTTTTCTGAAAAAGCTCCACTGTGTCACAGTGGCCCCTTGGTTCCATGAGGTTCTGTCATGTCACAATGGAATCCTTGCTTTCTACTTGTCACAATGGCCCCTTGCAGCCATGTAGCCTTACCTGTTGATTCAAAAACCTTCCATCATGTTACAATGGTCTCCTTGGTCTGAAAAAGCTCCACCGTGACATAGAGGCCCCTTGGTTCCATGTGGCCTTTCCCATAGGTTTAATTGTCTTCCATCATGTCACAATGGTCTCCTTGGTCTGCAAAAGCTCCACGGTGTCACAATGGCTCCTTGGATCCATGTGGCCTTTCCCATAGGTTTAATTGTCTTCCATCATGTCACAAGGGTCTCCTTGGTCTGAAAAAGCTCCACTGTGTCACAATGGCTCTTTGTTTCCATGTGACCTTTCCCATGGGTTCAATCATCTTCCATCATGTCACAAGGGTCTCCTTGGTCTGAAAAAGCTCCACTGGGTCACAGTGGCCCCTTGCCTCCATCCTGTTCTGTACGCCACAATGGAATCCTTCCTTTCTTCCTGTCACAATGGCTTCCTTACTCCATGTAGCCTTTCCCTTGGGTTCAATCCACTTCCTTCATGTCACAACGGTCTCCTTGGTCTGAAAAAGCTCCACTGTGACACAATGGCTCCTTGGATCCATGTGGCCTTACCTCTTTGTTCAATCACCTTGTCACAATCGCTCCTTGGTTTCAAAAAGCTCCACTGGGTCACAGTGGCCGCCTTTTTCCATGTGGTTCTGTCCTTATACAATGGAATCCTTGATTTCTTCATGTAACAATGGCTCCTTGTTTCCATGTGACCTTTCTCATGGGTTCAATTATCTTCCATCATATCACAAAAGTCTCTTTGGTCTGAAAAAGCTCCACTGGGTCACAGTGGCCCCTTTTTTCCACCGTGACATAGAGGCCCCGTGGTTCCATGAGGTTCTGTCCTGTCACAATGGAATCCTTATTTTCTTCGTGTCACAATGGCTACTTGGCTCTATGCCGCCTTACCTGTTAGATCAATCATCTTCCATCACATCACAATGGTCCTCTTTTCTGAAAAAGCTCCACCGTGACATAGAGGCCCCTTGGTTCCATGAGGTTCTGTCATGTCACAATGGAATCCTTGCTTTCTACTTGTCACAATGGCCCCTTGCAGCCATGTAGCCTTACCTGTTGATTCAAAAACCTTCCATCATGTTACAAGGGTCTCCTTGGACTGAAAAAGCTCCACTGTGTCACAATGGCTCCTTGGCTCCATGTGACCTTTCCCATGGGTTCAATCATCTTCCATCATGTCACAAGGGTCTCCTTGGTCTGCAAAAGCTCCACTGTGTCACAATGGCTCCTTGGATCCATGTGGCCTTTCCCATAGGTTTAATTGTCTTCCATCATGTCACAAGGGTCTCCTTGGTCTGAAAAAGCTCCACTGTGTCACAATGGCTCTTTGTTTCCATGTGACCTTTCCCATGGGTTCAATCATCTTCCATCATGTCACAAGGGTCTCCTTGGTCTGAAAAAGCTCCACTGGGTCACAGTGGCCCCTTGCCTCCATCCTGTTCTGTACGCCACAATGGAATCCTTCCTTTCTTCCTGTCACATTGGCTCCTTGACTCCATGTAGCCTTTCCCTTGGGTTCAATCCACTTCCTTCATGTCACAACGGTCTCCTTGGTCTGAAAAAGCTCCACTGTGACACAATGGCTCCTTGGATCCATGTGGCCTTACCTCTTTGTTCAATCACCTTCCACCATGTCACAATCGCTCCTTGGTTTCAAAAAGCTCCACTGGGTCACAGTGGCCGCCTTTTTCCATGCGGTTCTGTCCTTATACAATGGAATCCTTGATTTCTTCATGTAACAATGGCTCCTTGTTTCCATGTGACCTTTCCCATGGGTTCAATCATCTTCCATCATGTCACAAGGGTCTCCTTGGTCTGAAAAAGCTCCGCTGTGTCACACTGGCCACTTGGTTCTATGCGGTTCTGTCCTGTCACAATGGAACCCTTGCTTTCTTTTTGTCACAATGACCACTTGGATCCATGTAGTCTAACCTGTTGATTCAAACATCTTCCATCATGACACAAGGGTGTCCTTGGTCTGAAAAAGCTCCACTATGACACAATGGCTCCTTGTTCCCATGTGGCATTACCTCTTTGTTCAACCACCTTCCATCATGTCACAAGGGTCTCCTTGGTCTGAAAAAGCTCCACTGTGTGAAAGTGGCCCCTTGGTTCCATGCGGTTCTCTCGTGTCACAATGGAATCCTTGCTTTCTTCCTGTCACAATGGCTCCTTGACACCATGTAGCCTTTCCCATTGGTTCAATCATCTTCCATCATGACACAATGGTCTCATGGGCCTGAAAAAGCTCCACTGTGACACAATGGCTCCTTGGTTCCACGTGGCCTTACCTCTTTGTTCAATCACCTTCCACCATGTCACAATCGCTCCTTGGTTTCAAAAACCTCCACTGTGTCACAGTGGCCCCCTTTTATCCATGTGGTTTTGTCCTGTCACAATGGAATCCTTGCTTCCTTCCTGTCATAATGGCTCCTTGGTTCCATGTGTCCTTTCTCATGGGTTCAATCATCTTGCTTTATTTCACAATGGTCTCTTTGGTCTGAAGAAGCTCCACTGGGTCACAGTGGCCCCTTTTTTCCATGAGGTTCTGTTACGTCACAATGGAATCCTTACTTTCTTTGTGTCACAATGGCTACTTGGCTCTATGCCGCCTTACCTGTTAGATCAATCATCTTCCATCAGATCACAATGGTCCTCTTTTCTGAAAAAGCTCCACCGTGACATAGAGGCCCCTTGGTTCCATGAGGTTCTGTCATGTCACAATGGAATCCTTGCTTTCTACTTGTCACAATGGCCCCTTGCATCCATGTAGCCTTACCTGTTGATTCAAAAACCTTCCATCATGTTACAATGGTCTCCTTGGACTGAAAAAGCTCCACTGTGACACAATGGCTCCTTGGATCCATGTGGCCTTTCCCATAGGTTTCATTGTCTTCCATCATGTCACAAGGGTCTCCTTGGTCTGCAAAAGCTCCACGGTGTCACAATGGCTCCTTGGCTCCATGTGACCTTTCCCATGGGTTCAATCATCTTCCATCATGTCACCAGGGCCTCCTTGGTCTGAAAAAGCTCCACTGCCTCAGAAATGCTCCTTGGTTCCATGTGTTCTTTTTCATGGGTTGAAGCATCTTCCATCATGTCACAACGGTCTCCTTGGTCTGAAAAAGCTCCACTGGGTCACAGTGGCCCCTTGCCTCCATCCTGTTCTGTACGCCACAATGGAATCCTTCCTTTCTTCCTGTCACAATGGCTCCTTGACTCGATGTCGCCTTTCCCATTGGTTCGACTGTCTTCCTGCATGTCACAACGGTCTTCTTGGTCTGAAAAAGCTCCACTGTGACACAATGGCTCCTTGGATCCATGTGGCCTTACCTCTTTGTTCAATCACCTTCCATCATGTCACAATCGCTCCTTGGTTTCAAAAAGCTCCACTTGGTCACAGTGTCCCTCTTTTTCCATGCGGTTCTGTCCTTTCACAATGGAATCCTTGATTTCTTCATGTAACAATGGCTCCTTGTTTCCATGTGAACTTTCTCATGGGTTCAATCATCTTCCATCACATCACAATGGTCCTCTTTTCTGAAAAAGCTCCACCGTGACATAGAGGCCCCTTGGTTCCATGAGGTTCTGTCATGCCACAATGGAATCCTTGCTTTCTACTTGTCACAATGGCCCCTTGCAGCCACGTAGCCTTACCTGTTGATTGAAAAACCTTCCATCATTTTACAATGGTCTCCTTGGACTGAAAAAGCTCCACTGTGTCACAATGGCTCCTTGGCTCCATGTGACCTTTCCCATGGGTTCAATCATCTTCCATCATGTCACAAGGGTCTCCTTGGTCTGAAAAAGCTCCGCTGTGTCACATTGGCCACTTGGTTCTATGCGGTTCTGTCCTGTCACAATGGAATCCTTGCTTTCTTTTTATCACAATGACCACTTGGATCCATGTAGTCTAACCTGTTGATTCAAACATCTTCCACCATGACACAAGGGTCTCCTTGGCCTGAAAAAGCTCCACTATGACACAATGGCTCCTTGTTCCCATGTGGCATTACCTCTTTGTTCAACCACCTTCCATCATGTCACAAGGGTCTCCTTGGTCTGAAAAAGCTCCACTGTGTCAAAGTGGCCCCTTGGTTCCATGCGGCTCTTTCGTGTCATAATGGAATCCTTGCTTTCTTCCTGTCACAATGGCTCCTTGACACCATGTAGCCTTTCCCATTGGTTCAATCATCTTCCATCATGACACAATGGTCTCATGGGCCTGAAAAAGCTCCACTGTGACACAATGGCTCCTTGGTTCCACGTGGCCTTACCTCTTTGTTCAAACACCTTCCACCATGTCACAATCGCTCCTTGGTTTCAAAAACCTCCACTGTGTCACAGTGGCCCCCTTTTATCCATGTGGTTTTGTCCTGTCACAATGGAATCCTTGCTTCCTTCCTGTCATAATGGCTCCTTGGTTCCATGTGTCCTTTCTCATGGGTTCAATCATCTTGCTTTATTTCACAATGGTCTCTTTGGTCTGAAAAAGCTCCACTGGGTCACAGTGGCCCCTTTTTTCCATGAGGTTCTGTTACGTCACAATGGAATCCTTACTTTCCTCGTGTCACAATGGCTACTTGGCTCTATGCCGCCTTACCTGTTAGATCAATCATCTTCCATCACATCACAATGGTCCTCTTTTCTGAAAAAGCTCCACCGTGACACAGAGGCCCCTTGGTTCCATGAGGTTCTGTCATGTCACAATGGAATCCTTGCTTTCTACTTGTCACAATGGCCCCTTGCATCCATGTAGCCTTACCTGTTGATTCAAAAACCTTCCATCATGTTACAAGGGTCTCCTTGGTCTGAAAAAGCTCCACTGTGTCACAATGGCTCCTTGGCTCCATGTGACCTTTCCCATGGGTTCAATCACCTTCCATCATGTCACAAGGGTCTCCTTGGTCTGAAAAAGCTCCACTGCGTCAGAAATGCTCCTTGGTTCCATGTGTCCTTTCTCATGGGTTCAATCATCTTCCATCATGTCACAACGGTCTCCTTGGTCTGAAAAAGCTCCACTGGGTCACAGTGGCCCCTTGCCTCCATCCTGTTCTGTACGCCACAATGGAATCCTTCCTTTCTTCCTGTCACAATGGCTCCTTGACTCCATGTCGCCTTTCCCTTGGGTTCAATCCACTTCCTTCATGTCACAACGGTCTCCTTGGTCTGAAAAAGCTCCACTGTGACACAATGGCTCCTTGGATCCATGTGGCCTTACCTCTTTGTTCAATCACCTTCCATCATGTCACAATCGCTCCTTGGTTTCAAAAAGCTCCACTTGGTCACAGTGTCCCTCTTTTTCCATGCGGTTCTGTCCTTTCACAATGGAATCCTGGATTTCTTCATGTAACAATGGCTCCTTGTTTCCATGTGACCTTTCTCATGGGTTCAATCATCTTCCATCACATCACAATGGTCCTCTTTTCTGAAAAAGCTCCACCCTGACATAGAGGCCCCTTGGTTCCATGAGGTTCTGTCATGCCACAATGGAATCCTTGCTTTCTACTTGTCACAATGGCCCCTTGCAGCCACGTAGCCTTACCTGTTGATTCAAAAACCTTCCATCATGTTACAATGGTCTCCTTGGACTGGAAAAGCTCCACTGTGTCACAATGGCTCCTTGGATCCATGTGGCCTTTCCCATAGGTTTAATTATCTTCCATCATGTCACAATGATCTCCTTGGTCTGCAAAAGCTCCACGGTGTCACAATGGCTCCTTGGATCCATGTGGCCTTTCCCATGGGTTTAATTGTCTTCCATCATGTCACAAGGGTCTCCTTGGTCTGAAAAAGCTCCGCTGTTTCACAGTGGCCACTTGCTTCTATGCGGTTCTGTCCTGTCACAATGGAATCCTTACTTTCTTCATGTCACAATGGCTACGTGGCTCTATGCTGCCTTACCTGTTAGATCAATCATCTTCCATCACATCACAATGGTCCTCTTTTCTGAAAAAGCTACACCGTGACATAGAGGCCCCTTGGTTCCATGAGGTTCTGTCATGTCACAATGGAATCCTTGCTTTCTACTTGTCACAATGGCCCCTTGCAGCCATGTAGCCTTACCTGTTGATTCAAAAACCTTCCATCATGTTACAATGGTCTCCTTGGTCTGAAAAAGCTCCACCGTGACATAGAGGCCCCTTGGTTCCATGTGGCCTTTCCCATAGGTTTAATTGTCTTCCATCATGTCACAATGGTCTCCTTGGTCTGCAAAAGCTCCACTGTGTCACAATGGCTCCTTGGATCCATGTGGCCTTTCCCATAGGTTTAATTGTCTTCCATCATGTCACAAGGGTCTCCTTGGTCTGAAAAAGCTCCACTGTGTCACAATGGCTCTTTGTTTCCATGTGACCTTTCCCATGTGTTCAATCATCTTCCATCATGTCACAAGGGTCTCCTTGGTCTGAAAAAGCTCCACTGCCTCAGAAATGCTCCTTGGTTCCATCTGTCCTTTTTTATGGGTTGAAGCATCTTCCATCATGTCACAACGGTCTCCTTGGTCTGAAAAAGCTCCACTGGGTCACAGTGGCCCCTTGCCTCCATCCTGTTCTGTACGCCACAATGGAATCCTTCCTTTCTTCCTGTCACATTGGCTCCTTGACTCCATGTAGCCTTTCCCTTGGGTTCAATCCACTTCCTTCATGTCACAACGGTCTCCTTGGTCTGAAAAAGCTCCACTGTGACACAATGGCTCCTTGGATCCATGTGGCCTTACCTCTTTGTTCAATCACCTTCCACCATGTCACAATCGCTCCTTGGTTTCAAAAAGCTCCACTGGGTCACAGTGGCCGCCTTTTTCCATGCGGTTCTGTCCTTATACAATGGAATCCTTGATTTCTTCATGTAACAATGGCTCCTTGTTTCCATGTGACCTTTCTCATGGGTTCAATTATCTTCCATCATATCACAAAAGTCTCTTTGGTCTGAAAAAGTTCCACTGTGTCACAGTGGCCCCTTTTTTCCTCCGTGACATAGAGGCCCCGTGGTTCCATGAGGTTCTGTCCTGACACAATGGAATCCTTATTTTCTTCGTGTCACAATGGCTACTTGGCTCTATGCCGCCTTACCTGTTAATTCAATCATCTTCCATCACATCACAATGGTCCTCTTTTCTGAAAAAGCTACACCGTGACATAGAGGCCCCTTGGTTCCATGAGGTTCTGTCATGTCACAATGGAATCCTTGCTTTCTACTTGTCACAATGGCCCCTTGCAGCCATGTAGCCTTACCTGTTGATTCAAAAACCTTCCATCATGTTACAAGGGTTTCCTTGGACTGAAAAAGCTCCACTGTGTCACAATGGCTCCTTGGCTCCATGTGACCTTTCCCATGGGTTCAATCATCTTCCATCATGTCACAAGGGTCTCCTTGGTCTGAAAAAACTCCGCTGTGTCACAGTGGCCACTTGGTTCTATGCGGTTCTGTCCTGTCACAATGGAATCCTTGCTTTCTTTTTGTCACAATGACCACTTGGATCCATGTAGTCTAACCTGTTGATTCAAACATCTTCCACCATGACACAAGGGTCTCCTTGGCCTGAAAAAGCTCCACTGTGACACAATGGCTTCTTGTTCCCATGTGGCATTACCTCTTTGTTCAACCACCTTCCATCATGTCACAAGGGTCTCCTTGGTCTGAAAAAGCTCCACTGTGTCAAAGTGGCCCCTTGGTTCCATGCGGTTCTCTCGTGTCACAGTGGAATCCTTGCTTTCTTCCTGTCACAATGGCTCCTTGACACCATGGAGCCTTTCCCATTGGTTCAATCATCTTCCATCATGACACAATGGTCTCATGGGCCTGAAAAAGCCCCACTGTGACACAATGGCTCCTTGATTCCACGTGGCCTTACCTCTTTGTTCAATCACCTTCCATCACGTCACAATAGCTCCTTGGTTTCAAAAAGCTCCACTGTGTCACAGTGGCCCCTTTTATCCATGTGGTTTTGGCCTGTCACAATGGAATCCTTGCTTCCTTCCGGTCACAATGGCTCCTTGGTTCCATGTGTCCTTTCTCATGGGTTCAATCATCTTGCTTTATTTCACAATGGTCTCTTTGGTCTGAAAAAGCTCCACTGGGTCACAGTGGCCCCTTTTTTCCATGAGGTTCTGTTACACCACAATGGAATCCTTACTTTCTTCGTGTCACAATGGCTACTTGGCTCTATGCGGCCTTACCTGTTAGTTCAATCATCTTCCATCATATCACAATGGTCCTCTTTTCTGAAAAAGCTCCACCGTGACATAGAGGCCTCTTGGTTCCATGAGGTTCTGTCATGTCACAATGGAATCCTTGCTTTCTACTTGTCACAATGGCCCCTTGCAGCCATGTAGCCTTACCTGTTGATTCAAAAACCTTCCATCATGTTACAAGGGTCTCCTTGGACTGAAAAAAGCTCCACTGTGTCACAATGGCTCCTTGGCTCCATGTGACCTTTCCCATGGGTTCAATTATCTTCCATCATGTCACCAGGGTCTCCTTGGTCTGAAAAAGCTCCGCTGTGTCACACTGGCCACTTGGTTCTATGCGGTTCTGTCCTGTCACAATGGAATCCTTGCTTTCTTTTTGTCACAATGGCTCCTTGACACCATGTAGCCTTTCCCATTGGTTCAATCATCTTCCATCATGACACAATGGTCTCATGGGCCTGAAAAAGCTCCACTGTGACACAGTGGCTCCTTGGTTCCACGTGGCCTTACCTCTTTGTTCAATCACCTTCCATCATGTCACAATAGCTCCTTGGTTTCAAAAACCTCCACTGTGTCACAGTGGCCCCTTTTATCCATGTGGTTTTGTCCTGTCACAATGGAATCCTTGCTTCCTTCCGGTCACAATGGCTCCTTGGTTCCATGTGTCCTTTCTCTTGGGTTCAATCATCTTGCTTTATTTCACAATGGTATCTTTGGTCTGAAAAAGCTCCACTGGGTCACAGTGGCCCCTTTTTTCCATGAGGTTCTGTTGCGTCACAATGGAATCCTTACTTTCTTCGTGTCACAATGGCTACTTGGCTCTATGCCGCCTTACCTGTTAGATCAATCATTTTCCATCACATCACAATGGTCCTCTTTTCTGAAAAAGCTCCACCGTGACACAGAGGCCCCTTGGTTCCATGAGGTTCTGTCATGTCACAATGGAATCCTTGCTTTCTACTTGTCACAATGGCCCCTTGCAGCCATGTAGCCTCACCTGTTGATTTAAAAACCTTCCATCATGTTACAATGGTCTCCTTGGTCTGCAAAAGCTCCACTGTGTCACAATGGCTCCTTGGATCCATGTGGCCTTTCCCATAGGTTTAATTGTCTTCCATCATGTCACAAGGGTCTCCTTGGACTGAAAAAGCTCCACTGCGTCACAATGGCTCCTTGGATCCATGTGGCCTTTCCCATAGATTTAATTGTCTTCCATCATGTCACAAGGGTCTCCTTGGTCTGCAAAAGCTCCACTGTGTCACAATGGCTCCTTGGTTCCATGTGTCCTTTCTCATGGGTTCAATCATCTTGCTTTATTTCACAATGGTCTCTTTGGTCTGAAAAATCTCCACTGGGTCACAGTGGCCCCTTTTTTCCATGAGGTTCTGTTACGTCACAATGGAATCCTTACTTTCTTTGTGTCACAGTGGCTACTTGGCTCTATGCTGCCTTACCTGTTAGATCAATCATTTTCCATCACATCACAATGGTCCTCTTTTCTGAAAAAGCTCCACCGTGACATAGAGGCCCCTTGGTTCCATGAGGTTCTGTCATGTCACAATGGAATCCTTGCTTTCTACTTGTCACAATGGCATCTTGCAGCCATGTAGCCTTACCTGTAGATTCAAAAACCTTCCATCATGTTACAATGGTCTCCTTGGCCTGAAAAAGCTCCACTGTGTCACAATGGCTCCTTGGCTCCATGTGACCTTTCCCATGGGTTCAATCATCTTCCATCATGTCACCAGGGTCTCCTTGGTCTGAAAAAGCTCCGCTGTGTCACAGTCGCCACTTGGTTCTATGCGGTTCTGTCCTGTCACAATGGAATCCTTGCTTTCTTTTTGTCACAATGGCTCCTTGACACCATGTAGCCTTTCCCATTGGTTCAATCATCTTCCATCATGACACAATGGTCTCATGGGCCTGAAAAAGCTCCACTGTGACACAGTGGCTCCTTGGTTCCACGTGGCCTTACCTCTTTGTTCAATCACCTTCCATCATGTCACAATAGCTCCTTGGTTTCAAAAAGCTCCACTGTGTCACAGTGGCCTCCTTTATCCATGTGGTTTTGTCCTGTCACAATGGAATCCTTGCTTCCTTCCGGTCACAATGGCTCCTTGGTTCCATGTGTCCTTTCTCTTGGGTTCAATCATCTTGCTTTATTTCACAATGGTATCTTTGGTCTGAAAAAGCTCCACTGGGTCACAGTGGCCCCTTTTTTCCATGAGGTTCTGTTGCGTCACAATGGAATCCTTACTTTCTTCGTGTCACAATGGCTACTTGGCTCTATGCCGCCTTACCTGTTAGATCAATCATTTTCCATCACATCACAATGGTCCTCTTTTCTGAAAAAGCTCCACCGTGACACAGAGGCCCCTTGGTTCCATGAGGTTCTGTCATGTCACAATGGAATCCTTGCTTTCTACTTGTCACAATGGCCCCTTGCAGCCATGTAGCCTCACCTGTTGATTTAAAAACCTTCCATCATGTTACAATGGTCTCCTTGGTCTGCAAAAGCTCCACTGTGTCACAATGGCTCCTTGGATCCATGTGGCCTTTCCCATAGGTTTAATTGTCTTCCATCATGTCACAAGGGTCTCCTTGGACTGAAAAAGCTCCACTGCGTCACAATGGCTCCTTGGATCCATGTGGCCTTTCCCATAGATTTAATTGTCTTCCATCATGTCACAAGGGTCTCCTTGGTCTGCAAAAGCTCCACTGTGTCACAATGGCTCCTTGGTTCCATGTGTCCTTTCTCATGGGTTCAATCATCTTGCTTTATTTCACAATGGTCTCTTTGGTCTGAAAAATCTCCACTGGGTCACAGTGGCCCCTTTTTTCCATGAGGTTCTGTTACGTCACAATGGAATCCTTACTTTCTTTGTGTCACAGTGGCTACTTGGCTCTATGCTGCCTTACCTGTTAGATCAATCATTTTCCATCACATCACAATGGTCCTCTTTTCTGAAAAAGCTCCACCGTGACATAGAGGCCCCTTGGTTCCATGAGGTTCTGTCATGTCACAATGGAATCCTTGCTTTCTACTTGTCACAATGGCATCTTGCAGCCATGTAGCCTTACCTGTAGATTCAAAAACCTTCCATCATGTTACAATGGTCTCCTTGGCCTGAAAAAGCTCCACTGTGTCACAATGGCTCCTTGGCTCCATGTGACCTTTCCCATGGGTTCAATCATCTTCCATCATGTCACCAGGGTCTCCTTGGTCTGAAAAAGCTCCGCTGTGTCACAGTCGCCACTTGCTTCTATGCGGTTCTGTCCTGTCACAATGGAATCCTTGCTTTCTTTTTGTCACAATGGCTCCTTGACACCATGTAGCCTTTCCCATTGGTTCAATCATCTTCCATCATGACACAATGGTCTCATGGGCCTGAAAAAGCTCCACTGTGACACAGTGGCTCCTTGGTTCCACGTGGCCTTACCTCTTTGTTCAATCACCTTCCATCATGTCACAATAGCTCCTTGGTTTCAAAAAGCTCCACTGTGTCACAGTGGCCTCTTTTATCCATGTGGTTTTGTCCTGTCACAATGGAATCCTTGCTTCCTTCCGGTCACAATGGCTCCTTGGTTCCATGTGTCCTTTCTCTTGGGTTCAATCATCTTGCTTTATTTCACAATGGTATCTTTGGTCTGAAAAAGCTCCACTGGGTCACAGGTGCCCCTTTTTTCCATGAGGTTCTGTTACGTCACAATGGAATCCTTACTTTCTTTGTGTCACAGTGGCTACTTGGCTCTATGCTGCCTTACCTGTTAGATCAATCATTTTCCATCACATCACAATGGTCCTCTTTTCTGAAAAAGCTCCACCGTGACATAGAGGCCCCTTGGTTCCATGAGGTTCTGTCATGTCACAATGGAATCCTTGCTTTCTACTTGTCACAATGGCATCTTGCAGCCATGTAGCCTTACCTGTAGATTCAAAAACCTTCCATCATGTTACAATGGTCTCCTTGGCCTGAAAAAGCTCCACTGTGTCACAATGGCTCCTTGGCTCCATGTGACCTTTCCCATGGGTTCAATCATCTTCCATCATGTCACCAGGGTCTCCTTGGTCTGAAAAAGCTCCGCTGTGTCACAGTCGCCACTTGCTTCTATGCGGTTCTGTCCTGTCACAATGGAATCCTTGCTTTCTTTTTGTCACAATGGCTCCTTGACACCATGTAGCCTTTCCCAATGGTTCAATCATCTTCCATCATGACACAATGGTCTCATGGGCCTGAAAAAGCTCCACTGTGACACAGTGGCTCCTTGGTTCCACGTGGCCTTACCTCTTTGTTCAATCACCTTCCATCATGTCACAATAGCTCCTTGGTTTCAAAAAGCTCCACTGTGTCACAGTGGCCTCTTTTATCCATGTGGTTTTGTCCTGTCACAATGGAATCCTTGCTTCCTTCCGGTCACAATGGCTCCTTGGTTCCATGTGTCCTTTCTCTTGGGTTCAATCATCTTGCTTTATTTCACAATGGTATCTTTGGTCTGAAAAAGCTCCACTGGGTCACAGGTGCCCCTTTTTTCCATGAGGTTCTGTTACGTCACAATGGAATCCTTACTTTCTTTGTGTCACAGTGGCTACTTGGCTCTATGCTGCCTTACCTGTTAGATCAATCATTTTCCATCACATCACAATGGTCCTCTTTTCTGAAAAAGCTCCACCGTGACATAGAGGCCCCTTGGTTCCATGAGGTTCTGTCATGTCACAATGGAATCCTTGCTTTCTACTTGTCACAATGGCATCTTGCAGCCATGTAGCCTTACCTGTAGATTCAAAAACCTTCCATCATGTTACAATGGTCTCCTTGGCCTGAAAAAGCTCCACTGTGTCACAATGGCTCCTTGGCTCCATGTGACCTTTCCCATGGGTTCAATCATCTTCCATCATGTCACCAGGGTCTCCTTGGTCTGAAAAAGCTCCGCTGTGTCACAGTCGCCACTTGCTTCTATGCGGTTCTGTCCTGTCACAATGGAATCCTTGCTTTCTTTTTGTCACAATGGCTCCTTGACACCATGTAGCCTTTCCCATTGGTTCAATCATCTTCCATCATGACACAATGGTCTCATGGGCCTGAAAAAGCTCCACTGTGACACAGTGGCTCCTTGGTTCCACGTGGCCTTACCTCTTTGTTCAATCACCTTCCATCATGTCACAATAGCTCCTTGGTTTCAAAAAGCTCCACTGTGTCACAGTGGCCCCTTTTATCCATGTGGTTTTGTCCTGTCACAATGGAATCCTTGCTTCCTTCCGGTCACAATGGCTCCTTGGTTCCATGTGTCCTTTCTCTTGGGTTCAATCATCTTGCTTTATTTCACAATGGTATCTTTGGTCTGAAAAAGCTCCACTGGGTCACAGTGGCCCCTTTTTTCCATGAGGTTCTGTTGCGTCACAATGGAATCCTTACTTTCTTCGTGTCACAATGGCTACTTGGCTCTATGCCGCCTTACCTGTTAGATCAATCATTTTCCATCACATCACAATGGTCCTCTTTTCTGAAAAAGCTCCACCGTGACACAGAGGCCCCTTGGTTCCATGAGGTTCTGTCATGTCACAATGGAATCCTTGCTTTCTACTTGTCACAATGGCCCCTTGCAGCCATGTAGCCTCACCTGTTGATTTAAAAACCTTCCATCATGTTACAATGGTCTCCTTGGTCTGCAAAAGCTCCACTGTGTCACAATGGCTCCTTGGATCCATGTTGCCTTTCCCATAGGTTTAATTGTCTTCCATCATGTCACAAGGGTCTCCTTGGACTGAAAAAGCTCCACTGCGTCACAATGGCTCCTTGGATCCATGTGGCCTTTCCCATAGATTTAATTGTCTTCCATTATGTCACAAGGGTCTCCTTGGTCTGCAAAAGCTCCACTGTGTCACAATGGCTCCTTGGTTCCATGTGTCCTTTCTCATGGGTTCAATCATCTTGCTTTATTTCACAATGGTCTCTTTGGTCTGAAAAATCTCCACTGGGTCACAGTGGCCCCTTTTTTCCATGAGGTTCTGTTACGTCACAATGGAATCCTTACTTTCTTTGTGTCACAGTGGCTACTTGGCTCTATGCTGCCTTACCTGTTAGATCAATCATTTTCCATCACATCACAATGGTCCTCTTTTCTGAAAAAGCTCCACCGTGACATAGAGGCCCCTTGGTTCCATGAGGTTCTGTCATGTCACAATGGAATCCTTGCTTTCTACTTGTCACAATGGCATCTTGCAGCCATGTAGCCTTACCTGTAGATTCAAAAACCTTCCATCATGTTACAATGGTCTCCTTGGCCTGAAAAAGCTCCACTGTGTCACAATGGCTCCTTGGCTCCATGTGACCTTTCCCATGGGTTCAATCATCTTCCATCATGTCACCAGGGTCTCCTTGGTCTGAAAAAGCTCCGCTGTGTCACAGTCGCCACTTGCTTCTATGCGGTTCTGTCCTGTCACAATGGAATCCTTGCTTTCTTTTTGTCACAATGGCTCCTTGACACCATGTAGCCTTTCCCATTGGTTCAATCATCTTCCATCATGACACAATGGTCTCATGGGCCTGAAAAAGCTCCACTGTGACACAGTGGCTCCTTGGTTCCACGTGGCCTTACCTCTTTGTTCAATCACCTTCCATCATGTCACAATAGCTCCTTGGTTTCAAAAAGCTCCACTGTGTCACAGTGGCCTCTTTTATCCATGTGGTTTTGTCCTGTCACAATGGAATCCTTGCTTCCTTCCGGTCACAATGGCTCCTTGGTTCCATGTGTCCTTTCTCTTGGGTTCAATCATCTTGCTTTATTTCACAATGGTATCTTTGGTCTGAAAAAGCTCCACTGGGTCACAGTGGCCCCTTTTTTCCATGAGGTTCTGTTGCGTCACAATGGAATCCTTACTTTCTTCGTGTCACAATGGCTACTTGGCTCTATGCCGCCTTACCTGTTAGATCAATCATTTTCCATCACATCACAATGGTCCTCTTTTCTGAAAAAGCTCCACCGTGACACAGAGGCCCCTTGGTTCCATGAGGTTCTGTCATGTCACAATGGAATCCTTGCTTTCTACTTGTCACAATGGCCCCTTGCAGCCATGTAGCCTCACCTGTTGATTTAAAAACCTTCCATCATGTTACAATGGTCTCCTTGGTCTGCAAAAGCTCCACTGTGTCACAATGGCTCCTTGGATCCATGTGGCCTTTCCCATAGGTTTAATTGTCTTCCATCATGTCACAAGGGTCTCCTTGGACTGAAAAAGCTCCACTGCGTCACAATGGCTCCTTGGATCCATGTGGCCTTTCCCATAGATTTAATTGTCTTCCATCATGTCACAAGGGTCTCCTTGGTCTGCAAAAGCTCCACTGTGTCACAATGGCTCCTTGGTTCCATGTGTCCTTTCTCATGGGTTCAATCATCTTGCTTTATTTCACAATGGTCTCTTTGGTCTGAAAAATCTCCACTGGGTCACAGTGGCCCCTTTTTTCCATGAGGTTCTGTTACGTCACAATGGAATCCTTACTTTCTTTGTGTCACAGTGGCTACTTGGCTCTATGCTGCCTTACCTGTTAGATCAATCATTTTCCATCACATCACAATGGTCCTCTTTTCTGAAAAAGCTCCACCGTGACATAGAGGCCCCTTGGTTCCATGAGGTTCTGTCATGTCACAATGGAATCCTTGCTTTCTACTTGTCACAATGGCATCTTGCAGCCATGTAGCCTTACCTGTAGATTCAAAAACCTTCCATCATGTTACAATGGTCTCCTTGGCCTGAAAAAGCTCCACTGTGTCACAATGGCTCCTTGGCTCCATGTGACCTTTCCCATGGGTTCAATCATCTTCCATCATGTCACCAGGGTCTCCTTGGTCTGAAAAAGCTCCGCTGTGTCACAGTCGCCACTTGCTTCTATGCGGTTCTGTCCTGTCACAATGGAATCCTTGCTTTCTTTTTGTCACAATGGCTCCTTGACACCATGTAGCCTTTCCCATTGGTTCAATCATCTTCCATCATGACACAATGGTCTCATGGGCCTGAAAAAGCTCCACTGTGACACAGTGGCTCCTTGGTTCCACGTGGCCTTACCTCTTTGTTCAATCACCTTCCATCATGTCACAATAGCTCCTTGGTTTCAAAAAGCTCCACTGTGTCACAGTGGCCCCTTTTATCCATGTGGTTTTGTCCTGTCACAATGGAATCCTTGCTTCCTTCCGGTCACAATGGCTCCTTGGTTCCATGTGTCCTTTCTCTTGGGTTCAATCATCTTGCTTTATTTCACAATGGTATCTTTGGTCTGAAAAAGCTCCACTGGGTCACAGTGGCCCCTTTTTTCCATGAGGTTCTGTTGCGTCACAATGGAATCCTTACTTTCTTCGTGTCACAATGGCTACTTGGCTCTATGCCGCCTTACCTGTTAGATCAATCATTTTCCATCACATCACAATGGTCCTCTTTTCTGAAAAAGCTCCACCGTGACACAGAGGCCCCTTGGTTCCATGAGGTTCTGTCATGTCACAATGGAATCCTTGCTTTCTACTTGTCACAATGGCCCCTTGCAGCCATGTAGCCTCACCTGTTGATTTAAAAACCTTCCATCATGTTACAATGGTCTCCTTGGTCTGCAAAAGCTCCACTGTGTCACAATGGCTCCTTGGATCCATGTGGCCTTTCCCATAGGTTTAATTGTCTTCCATCATGTCACAAGGGTCTCCTTGGTCTGCAAAAGCTCCACTGTGTCACAATGGCTCCTTGGTTCCATGTGTCCTTTCTCATGGGTTCAATCATCTTGCTTTATTTCACAATGGTCTCTTTGGTCTGAAAAATCTCCACTGGGTCACAGTGGCCCCTTTTTTCCATGAGGTTCTGTTACGTCACAATGGAATCCTTACTTTCTTTGTGTCACAGTGGCTACTTGGCTCTATGCTGCCTTACCTGTTAGATCAATCATTTTCCATCACATCACAATGGTCCTCTTTTCTGAAAAAGCTCCACCGTGACATAGAGGCCCCTTGGTTCCATGAGGTTCTGTCATGTCACAATGGAATCCTTGCTTTCTACTTGTCACAATGGCATCTTGCAGCCATGTAGCCTTACCTGTAGATTCAAAAACCTTCCATCATGTTACAATGGTCTCCTTGGCCTGAAAAAGCTCCACTGTGTCACAATGGCTCCTTGGCTCCATGTGACCTTTCCCATGGGTTCAATCATCTTCCATCATGTCACCAGGGTCTCCTTGGTCTGAAAAAGCTCCGCTGTGTCACAGTCGCCACTTGCTTCTATGCGGTTCTGTCCTGTCACAATGGAATCCTTGCTTTCTTTTTGTCACAATGGCTCCTTGACACCATGTAGCCTTTCCCATTGGTTCAATCATCTTCCATCATGACACAATGGTCTCATGGGCCTGAAAAAGCTCCACTGTGACACAGTGGCTCCTTGGTTCCACGTGGCCTTACCTCTTTGTTCAATCACCTTCCATCATGTCACAATAGCTCCTTGGTTTCAAAAAGCTCCACTGTGTCACAGTGGCCCCTTTTATCCATGTGGTTTTGTCCTGTCACAATGGAATCCTTGCTTCCTTCCGGTCACAATGGCTCCTTGGTTCCATGTGTCCTTTCTCTTGGGTTCAATCATCTTGCTTTATTTCACAATGGTATCTTTGGTCTGAAAAAGCTCCACTGGGTCACAGTGGCCCCTTTTTTCCATGAGGTTCTGTTGCGTCACAATGGAATCCTTACTTTCTTCGTGTCACAATGGCTACTTGGCTCTATGCCGCCTTACCTGTTAGATCAATCATTTTCCATCACATCACAATGGTCCTCTTTTCTGAAAAAGCTCCACCGTGACACAGAGGCCCCTTGGTTCCATGAGGTTCTGTCATGTCACAATGGAATCCTTGCTTTCTACTTGTCACAATGGCCCCTTGCAGCCATGTAGCCTCACCTGTTGATTTAAAAACCTTCCATCATGTTACAATGGTCTCCTTGGTCTGCAAAAGCTCCACTGTGTCACAATGGCTCCTTGGATCCATGTGGCCTTTCCCATAGGTTTAATTGTCTTCCATCATGTCACAAGGGTCTCCTTGGACTGAAAAAGCTCCACTGCGTCACAATGGCTCCTTGGATCCATGTGGCCTTTCCCATAGATTTAATTGTCTTCCATCATGTCACAAGGGTCTCCTTGGTCTGCAAAAGCTCCACTGTGTCACAATGGCTCCTTGGTTCCATGTGTCCTTTCTCATGGGTTCAATCATCTTGCTTTATTTCACAATGGTCTCTTTGGTCTGAAAAATCTCCACTGGGTCACAGTGGCCCCTTTTTTCCATGAGGTTCTGTTACGTCACAATGGAATCCTTACTTTCTTTGTGTCACAGTGGCTACTTGGCTCTATGCTGCCTTACCTGTTAGATCAATCATTTTCCATCACATCACAATGGTCCTCTTTTCTGAAAAAGCTCCACCGTGACATAGAGGCCCCTTGGTTCCATGAGGTTCTGTCATGTCACAATGGAATCCTTGCTTTCTACTTGTCACAATGGCATCTTGCAGCCATGTAGCCTTACCTGTAGATTCAAAAACCTTCCATCATGTTACAATGGTCTCCTTGGCCTGAAAAAGCTCCACTGTGTCACAATGGCTCCTTGGCTCCATGTGACCTTTCCCATGGGTTCAATCATCTTCCATCATGTCACCAGGGTCTCCTTGGTCTGAAAAAGCTCTGCTGTGTCACAGTCGCCACTTGCTTCTATGCGGTTCTGTCCTGTCACAATGGAATCCTTGCTTTCTTTTTGTCACAATGGCTCCTTGACACCATGTAGCCTTTCCCATTGGTTCAATCATCTTCCATCATGACACAATGGTCTCATGGGCTTGAAAAAGCTCCACTGTGACACAGTGGCTCCTTGGTTCCACGTGGCCTTACCTCTTTGTTCAATCACCTTCCATCATGTCACAATAGCTCCTTGGTTTCAAAAAGCTCCACTGTGTCACAGTGGCCCCTTTTATCCATGTGGTTTTGTCCTGTCACAATGGAATCCTTGCTTCCTTCCGGTCACAATGGCTCCTTGGTTCCATGTGTCCTTTCTCTTGGGTTCAATCATCTTGCTTTATTTCACAATGGTATCTTTGGTCTGAAAAAGCTCCACTGGGTCACAGTGGCCCCTTTTTTCCATGAGGTTCTGTTGCGTCACAATGGAATCCTTACTTTCTTCGTGTCACAATGGCTACTTGGCTCTATGCCGCCTTACCTGTTAGATCAATCATTTTCCATCACATCACAATGGTCCTCTTTTCTGAAAAAGCTCCACCGTGACACAGAGGCCCCTTGGTTCCATGAGGTTCTGTCATGTCACAATGGAATCCTTGCTTTCTACTTGTCACAATGGCCCCTTGCAGCCATGTAGCCTCACCTGTTGATTTAAAAACCTTCCATCATGTTACAATGGTCTCCTTGGTCTGCAAAAGCTCCACTGTGTCACAATGGCTCCTTGGATCCATGTGGCCTTTCCCATAGGTTTAATTGTCTTCCATCATGTCACAAGGGTCTCCTTGGACTGAAAAAGCTCCACTGCGTCACAATGGCTCCTTGGATCCATGTGGCCTTTCCCATAGATTTAATTGTCTTCCATCATGTCACAAGGGTCTCCTTGGTCTGCAAAAGCTCCACTGTGTCACAATGGCTCCTTGGTTCCATGTGTCCTTTCTCATGGGTTCAATCATCTTGCTTTATTTCACAATGGTCTCTTTGGTCTGAAAAATCTCCACTGGGTCACAGTGGCCCCTTTTTTCCATGAGGTTCTGTTACGTCACAATGGAATCCTTACTTTCTTTGTGTCACAGTGGCTACTTGGCTCTATGCTGCCTTACCTGTTAGATCAATCATTTTCCATCACATCACAATGGTCCTCTTTTCTGAAAAAGCTCCACCGTGACATAGAGGCCCCTTGGTTCCATGAGGTTCTGTCATGTCACAATGGAATCCTTGCTTTCTACTTGTCACAATGGCATCTTGCAGCCATGTAGCCTTACCTGTAGATTCAAAAACCTTCCATCATGTTACAATGGTCTCCTTGGCCTGAAAAAGCTCCACTGTGTCACAATGGCTCCTTGGCTCCATGTGACCTTTCCCATGGGTTCAATCATCTTCCATCATGTCACCAGGGTCTCCTTGGTCTGAAAAAGCTCCGCTGTGTCACAGTCGCCACTTGCTTCTATGCGGTTCTGTCCTGTCACAATGGAATCCTTGCTTTCTTTTTGTCACAATGGCTCCTTGACACCATGTAGCCTTTCCCATTGGTTCAATCATCTTCCATCATGACACAATGGTCTCATGGGCCTGAAAAAGCTCCACTGTGACACAGTGGCTCCTTGGTTCCACGTGGCCTTACCTCTTTGTTCAATCACCTTCCATCATGTCACAATAGCTCCTTGGTTTCAAAAAGCTCCACTGTGTCACAGTGGCCCCTTTTATCCATGTGGTTTTGTCCTGTCACAATGGAATCCTTGCTTCCTTCCGGTCACAATGGCTCCTTGGTTCCATGTGTCCTTTCTCTTGGGTTCAATCATCTTGCTTTATTTCACAATGGTATCTTTGGTCTGAAAAAGCTCCACTGGGTCACAGTGGCCCCTTTTTTCCATGAGGTTCTGTTGCGTCACAATGGAATCCTTACTTTCTTCGTGTCACAATGGCTACTTGGCTCTATGCCGCCTTACCTGTTAGATCAATCATTTTCCATCACATCACAATGGTCCTCTTTTCTGAAAAAGCTCCACCGTGACACAGAGGCCCCTTGGTTCCATGAGGTTCTGTCATGTCACAATGGAATCCTTGCTTTCTACTTGTCACAATGGCCCCTTGCAGCCATGTAGCCTTACCTGTTGATTCAAAAACCTTCCATCATGTTACAATGGTCTCCTTGGTCTGCAAAAGCTCCACTGTGTCACAATGGCTCCTTGGATCCATGTGGCCTTTCCCATAGGTTTAATTGTCTTCCATCATGTCACAAGGGTCTCCTTGGTCTCCAAAAGCTCCACTGCATCACAATGTCTCCTTGGCTCCTTGTGACCTTTCCCATGGGTTCAATCATCTTCCATCATGTCACCAGGGTCTCCTTGGTCTGAAAAAGCTCCGCTGTGTCACAGTGGCCACTTGGTTCTATGCGGTTCTGTCCTGTCACAATGGAATCCTTGCTTTCTTTTTGTCACATGACTGCTTGGATCCATGTAGTCTAACCTGTTGATTCAAACATCTTCCATCATGACACAAGGGTCTCCTTGGCCTGAAAAAGCTCCACTGTGACACAATGGCTCCTTGTTCCCATGTGGCATTACCTCTTTGTTCAACCACCTTCTATCATGTCACAATCGAAATGTGGTCTGAAAAAGCTCCACTGTGTCAAAGTGGCCCCTTGGTTCCATGCGGTTCTCTCGTGTCACAATGGAATCCTTGCTTTCTTCCTGTCACAATGGCTCCTTGACTCCATGCAGCCTTTCCCATTGGTTCAATCATCTTCCATCATGACACAATGGTCTCATGGGCCTGAAAAAGCTCCACTGTGACACAATGGCTTCTTGGTTCCACGTGGCCTTACCTCTTTGTTCAATCACCTTCCATCATGTCACAATAGCTCCTTGGTTTCAAAAAGCTCCACTGTGTCACAGTGGCCCCTTTTATCCATGTGGTTTTGTCCTGTCACAATGGAATCCTTGCTTCCTTCCGGTCACAATGGCTCCTTGGTTCCATGTGTCCTTTCTCATGGGTTCAATCATCTTGCTTTATTTCACAATGGTCTCTTTGGTCTGAAAAAGATCCACTGGGTCACAGTGGCCCCTTTTTTCCATGAGGTTCTGTTACGCCACAATGGAATCCTTACTTTCTTCGTGTCACAATGGCTACTTGGCTCTATGCCGCCTTACCTGTTAGATCAATCATCTTCCATCACATCACAATGGTCCTCTTTTCTGAAAAAGCTCCACCGTGACACAGAGGCCCCTTGGTTCCATGAGGTTCTGTCATGTCACAATGGAATCCTTGCTTTCTACATGTCACAATGGCCCCTTGCAGCCATGTAGCCTTACCTGTTGATTCAAAAACCTTCCATCATGTTACAATGGTCTCCTTGGTCTGCAAAAGCTCCACTGTGTCACAATGGCTCCTTGGATCCATGTGACCTTTCCCATGGGTTCAATTATCTTCCATCATGTCACAATGGTCTTTTTGGTCTGCAAAAGCTCCACTGTGTCACAATGGCTCCTTGGCTCCATGTGACCTTTCCCATGGGTTCAATCATCTTCCATCATGTCACCAGGGTCTCCTTGGTCTGAAAAAGCTCCACTGCGTCAGAAATGCTCCTTGGTTCCATCTGTCCTTTTTCATGGGTTGAAGCATCTTCCATCATGTCACAACGGTCTCCTTGGTCTGAAAAAGCTCTACTGGGTCACAGTGGCCCCTTGCCTCCATCCTGTTCTGTACGCCACAATGGAATCCTTCCTTTCTTCCTGTCACAATGGCTCCTTGACTCCATGTAGCCTTTCCCTTGGGTTCAATCCACTTCCTTCATGTCACAACGGTCTCCTTGGTCTGAAAAAGCTTCACTGTGACACAATGGCTCCTTGGATCCATGTGGCCTTACCTCTTTGTTCAATCACCTTCCATCATGTCACAATCGCTCCTTGTTTTCAAAAAGCTCCACTGTGTCACAGTGGCCGCCTTTTTCCATGCGGTTCTGCCCTTTCACAATGGAATCCTTGATTTCTTCATGTAACAACGGCTCCTTGTTTCCATGTGACCTTTCTCATGGGTTCAATTATCTTCCATCATATCACAATGGTCTCTTTGGTCTGAAAAAGCTCCACTGGGTCACAGTGGCCCCTTTTTTCCATGAGGGTCTTTTTCACCACAATGGATTCCTTACTTTCTTCGTGTTACAATGGCTACTTGGCTCTATGCGGCCTTACCTGTTAGATCAATCATTTTCCATCACATCACAATGGTCCTCTTTTCTGAAAAAGCTCCACCGTGACATAGAGGCCCCTTGGTTCCTTGAGGTTCTGTCATGTCACAATGGAATCCTTGCTTTCTACTTGTCACAATGGCCCCTTGCAGCCATGTAGCCTTGCCTGTTGATTCAAAAACCTTCCATCATGTTACAATGGTCTCCTTGGTCTGAAAAAGCTCCACTGCGTCACAATGGCTCCTTGGATCCATGTGGCTTTTCCCATAGGTTTAATTGTCTTCCATCATGTCACAAGGGTCTCCTTGGTCTGCAAAAGCTTCACTGTGTCACAATGGCTCCTTGGCTCCATGTGACCTTTCCCATGGGTTCAATCATCTTCCATCATGTCAGAAGGGTCTCCTTGGTCTGAAAAAGCTCCGCTGTGTCACAGTGGCCACTTGGTTCTATGCGGTTCTGTCCTGTCACAATGGAATCCTTGCTTTCTTTTTGTCACAATGACTGCTTGGATCCATGTAGTCTAACCTGTTGATTCAAACATCTTCCATCATGACACAAGGGTCTCCTTGGCCTGAAAATATCCACTGTGACACAATGGCTCCTTGTTCCCATGTGGCATTACCTCTTTGTTCAACCACCTTCTATCATGTCACATTCGCACCTTGGTCTGGAAAAGCTCCACTGTGTGAAAGTGGCTCCTTGGTTCCATGCGGTTCTCTCGTGTCACAATGGAATCCTTGCTTTCTTCCTGTCACAATGGCTCCTTCATACCATGTAGCCTTTCCCATTGGTTCAATCATCTTCCATCATGACACAATGGTCTCATGGGCTTGAAAAAGCTCCACTGTGACACAATGGCTCCTTGGTTCCACGTGGCCTTACCTCTTTGTTCAATCACCTTCCATCATGTCACAATAGCTCCTTGGTTTCAAAAAGCTCCACTGTGTCACAGTGGCCCCTTTTATCCATGTGGTTTTGTCCTGTCACAATGGAATCCTTGCTTCCTTCCGGTCACAATGGCTCCTTGGTTCCATGTGTCCTTTCTCATGGGTTCAATCATCTTGCTTTATTTCACAATGGCCTCTTTGGTCTAAAAAAGCTCCACTGGGTCACAGTGGCCCCTTTTTTCCATGAGGTTCTGTTACGTCACAATGGAATCCTTACTTTCTTCGTGTCACAATGGCTACTTGGCTCCATGCCGCCTTACCTGTTAGATCAATCATCTTCCATCACATCACAATGGTCCTCTTTCCTGAAAAAGCTCCACCGTGACATAGAGGCCCCTTGGTTCCTTGAGGTTCTGTCATGTCACAATGGAATCCTTGCTTTCTACTTGTCACAATGGCCCCTTGCAGCCATGTAGCCTTGCCTGTTGATTCAAAAACCTTCCATCATGTTACAATGGTCTCCTTGGTCTGCAAAAGCTCCACTGTGTCACAATGGCTCCTTGGATCCATGTGGCCTTTCCCATGGGTTCAATCATCTTCCATCATGTCACAAGGGTCTCCTTGGTCTGCAAAAGCTTCACTGTGTCACAATGGCTGCTTGGCTCCATGTGACCTTTCCCATGGGTTCAATCATCTTCCATCATGTCACAAGGGTCTCCTTGGCCTGCAAAAGCTCCACTGCGTCAGAAGTGCTCCTTGGTTCCATCTGTCCTTTTTCATGGGTTGAAGCATCTTCCATCATGTCACAACGGTCTCCTTGGTCTGAAAAAGCTCCACTGGGTCACAGTGGCCCCTTGCCTCCATCCTGTTCTGTATGCCACAATGGAATCCTTCCTTTCTTCCTGTCACAATGGCTCCTTGACTCCATGTAGCCTTTCCCTTGGGTTCAATCCACTTCCTTCATGTCACAACGGTCTCCTTGGTCTGAAAATGCTTCACTGTGACACAATGGCTCCTTGGATCCATGTGGCCTTACCTCTTTGTTCAATCACCTTCCATCATGTCACAATCGCTCCTTGTTTTCAAAAAGCTCCACTGTGTCACAGTCGCCCCCTTTTTCCATGCGGTTCTGTCCTTTCACAATGGAATCCTTGATTTCTTCATGTAACAACGGCTCCTTGTTTCCATGTGACATTTCTCATGGGTTCAATTATCTTCCATCATATCACAATGGTCACCTTGGTCTGAAAAAGCTCCACCATTGTATCAAAGTCGCCTCTTGGTTCCATGCGGTTCTCTCCTGTCACAATAGAATCCTTTCTTTATTTGTGTCTCAATGACTCCTTGGCTCCATGTGGCCCTTCCCATGGGTTCAATCATCTTCCATCATGTCACAAGGGTCTCCTTGGTCTGGAAAAGCTCCACCGTCTCACAGTGACCTCTTGGTTCCATTTGGTTCTGTTACGCCACAATGGAATCCTTGCTTTCTATGCGTCACAATGGCTCCTTGGCTCAATGTGGCCTTAGCGGTTGGTTCAATCATCATCCATCATGTAACAAGGGTCTCCTTAACCGGAAAAAGCTCCACTGTGTCACAACGGCCCCTTGGCTTCATGCCGCCATACTTGTTGATTCAATCTTCTTCCATCATGTCACAATGGCTCCTTGGTCTGAAAACCTTCACTGTGTCACAATGGCTCCTTGGCTCCATGTGCTCTTTCCCATGGGTTCAATCACCTTCCATCAGATCACAATGGTGGCCTTATTCTGAGAAAGCACCACCGTGTCAAAGAGGCCCCTTGGTTCCATGTGGTTGTCTCCTGTCACAACGGAATCCTTGCATTCTTCGAGTCACAATGGCTCCTTTCTCCATGTTACCTTTCCATGGGTTCAATCATCTTCCATCATGACACAAGGGTCTCCTTGGTGTGAAAAAGCTCCGCTGTGTCACAGTGGCCACTTTTTTCCATGCGGTTCTGTCCTGGCAAAATGGAATCCTTGATGTCTTCATGAAACAATGGCTCCTTGTTTCCATGTGGTCTTTCTCACAGGTTCAGTTGTCTTCCATCATGTCACAATGGTCTCTTTGGTCTGAGAAAGCTCCACTGTGTCACAGTGGCGCCTTTTTTCCATGCGGTTCTGTCCTGTCACAATGGAATCCTTGCTTTCTTCCTGTCACAATGGCTCCTTGGCTCCATGTGGCCCTTCCCATGGGTTCAATCATCTTCCATCATGTCATAATGACCTCCTTAATCTGAAAAACACCACTATGTCACAATGGCTCCTTGGCTCCATGTGGCCCTTCCCATGTGTTTAATTATCTTCCATCATGTCACAATGGTCACCCTGATCTGAAAAAGCTCCGCTGTGTCACAGTGGCCCCTTTTTTCCATGCGGTTCTGTCCTGTCACAATGGAATCCTTGCTTTCTTTTTGTCACAATGGCCCATTGGATCCATGTAGCCTTACCTGTTGATTCAAATTTCTTCCATCATGTCACAATGGTCACCTTGGTCTGAAAAAGCTCCATTGTATCAAAGTCGCCTCTTGGTTCCATGCGGTTCTCTCCTGTCACAATAGAATCCTTTCTTTATTTGTGTCTCAATGACTCCTTGGCTCCATGTGGCCCTTCCCATGGGTTCAATCATCTTCCATCATTTCGCACAGCTCTCCTTGGTCTTAAAAAGCTCCGCTGTGTCACAGTGGCGCCTTTTTTCCATGCGGTTCTGTCCTGGCAAAATGGAATCCTTGATTTCTTCATGAAACAATGGCTCCTTGTTTCCATGTGGTTTTTCTCATGGTTTCAGTTGTCTTCCATCATGTCACAATGGTCTCTTTGGTCTGAGAAAGCTCCACTGTGTCACAGTGGCCCCTTTTTTCCATGCGGTTCTGTCCTGTCACAATGGAATCCTTGCTTTCTTTTTGTCACAATGGCCCATTGCATCCATGTAGCCTTACCTGTTTTATTCAAATTTCTTCCATCATGTCACAATGGTCTCCTTGGTCTGAAAAAGCTCCACTGGGTCAAAATGGCTCCTTGGCTCCTTGTGACCTTTCCCATGGGTTCAATCATCTTCCATCATGTCATAATGAACTCCTTAATCTGAAAAACACCACTATGTCACAATGGCTCCTTGATTCCATGTGGCCTTTCCCATGGGTTCAATCATCTTCCATGATGTCACAATGGTCTCCTCGGTCTGAACAAGCTCCACTGTGTCACAATGGCTCCTTGGCTCCATGTGACCTTTCCCATGGATTCAATCATCTTCCATCATGACACAAGGGTCTCCTTGGTGTGAAAAAGCTCCGCTGTGTCACAGTGGCCACTTTTTTCCATGCGGTTCTGTCCTGGCAAAATGGAATCCTTGATGTCTTCATGAAACAATGGCTCCTTGTTTCCATGTGGTCTTTCTCACAGGTTCAGTTGTCTTCCATCATGTCACAATGGTCTCTTTGGTCTGAGAAAGCTCCACTGTGTCACAGTGGCGCCTTTTTTCCATGCGGTTCTGTCCTGTCACAATGGAATCCTTGCTTTCTTCCTGTCACAATGGCTCCTTGGCTCCATGTGGCCCTTCCCATGGGTTCAATCATCTTCCATCATGTCATAATGACCTCCTTAATCTGAAAAACACCACTATGTCACAATGGCTCCTTGGCTCCATGTGGCCCTTCCCATGTGTTTAATTATCTTCCATCATGTCACAATGGTCACCCTGATCTGAAAAAGCTCCGCTGTGTCACAGTGGCCCCTTTTTTCCATGCGGTTCTGTCCTGTCACAATGGAATCCTTGCTTTCTTTTTGTCACAATGGCCCATTGGATCCATGTAGCCTTACCTGTTGATTCAAATTTCTTCCATCATGTCACAATGGTCACCTTGGTCTGAAAAAGCTCCATTGTATCAAAGTCGCCTCTTGGTTCCATGCGGTTCTCTCCTGTCACAATAGAATCCTTTCTTTATTTGTGTCTCAATGACTCCTTGGCTCCATGTGGCCCTTCCCATGGGTTCAATCATCTTCCATCATTTCGCACAGCTCTCCTTGGTCTTAAAAAGCTCCGCTGTGTCACAGTGGCGCCTTTTTTCCATGCGGTTCTGTCCTGGCAAAATGGAATCCTTGATTTCTTCATGAAACAATGGCTTCTTGTTTCCATGTGGTTTTTCTCATGGTTTCAGTTGTCTTCCATCATGTCACAATGGTCTCTTTGGTCTGAGAAAGCTCCACTGTGTCACAGTGGCCCCTTTTTTCCATGCGGTTCTGTCCTGTCACAATGGAATCCTTGCTTTCTTTTTGTCACAATGGCCCATTGCATCCATGTAGCCTTACCTGTTTTATTCAAATTTCTTCCATCATGTCACAATGGTCTCCTTGGTCTGAAAAAGCTCCACTGGGTCAAAATGGCTCCTTGGCTCCTTGTGACCTTTCCCATGGGTTCAATCATCTTCCATCATGTCATAATGAACTCCTTAATCTGAAAAACACCACTATGTCACAATGGCTCCTTGATTCCATGTGGCCTTTCCCATGGGTTCAATCATCTTCCATGATGTCACAATGGTCTCCTCGGTCTGAACAAGCTCCACTGTGTCACAATGGCTCCTTGGCTCCATGTGACCTTTCCCATGGATTCAATCGTCTTCCATCATGTCATAATGGACTCCTTAATCTGAAAAACACCACTATGTCACAATGGCTCCTTGATTCCATGTGCTCTTTCCCATGGGTTCAATCATCTTCCATCATATCACAATGGTGGCCTTATTCTGGGAAAGCTCAACCGTGTCAAAGTGGCTCCTTCGTTCCATGTGGTTGTCTCCTGTCACAATGGAATCCTTGCATTCGTCGTCTCACAATGGCTCCTTGGCTCCATGTGGCCTTTCCCATGTGTTTAATTATCTTCCATCATGTCACAATGGTCTTCTTGGTCTGAAAAAGCTCTGCTGTGTCACAATGGCCACTTTTATCTATGCAGTTCTCTCCTGTCACAATGGAATCCTTGATTTCTTCATGTAACAATGGCTCCTTGTTTCCATGTGGTCTTTTTTATGGGTTCAGTTGTCTTCCATCATGTCACAATGGTCTCCTTGGTCTGAAAAACTCCACTGTGTCACAATGGTTTCTTGGTTCCTTGTGGCCTTTCCTATTGTTTCAATCATCTTCCATCATGTCACAATAGCTCCGTGGTCTGAAAATGCTCCGGGGTATCACTCTGGCTCTTTTGCTCCAAGCCGCCTTTCCTGTAGGTTTAGTCATCTTCCATCATGTCAAATTGCTCCTTGGTCTTAAAAAGCTCCATGGTGTCACAATGTCTCCTTGACTCCATGTGACCTTTCCCATGGGTTCAATCTTCTTCCATCATGTCGCAATGACTTCCTTGGTTTATCGTCGTGGCCCTTTCGATCCAATAATTTTTTTATTCCACAATGGATTCCTTTGTTTCTTCGTGTCACAATGTCTCCTTGGCTCCATGTGGCCTTACCTGTGGATGCAATAATCTTCCATCATGTCGCAATTATCTCCTTGTTTTGAAAAAGCTCTCCAGTATCACCATGGATCCTGGGCTCCATGTCCAGGATGACTATTTCATGTCTATTTTTTCAAGATCATATTGCAGTGCCTTGTCCAAGTAGAAATACTATCAGAAAAGCTGAAAGTGCACTTTCATTGCTCTAAGTCGAACTGCAGCAGTTTTCACAGCACGCAATTCAATAAGCCGCAGTGTATCAAAGTTCCTAGTAAGCCTTCTGGATTAGTATTTGCAAGTTTCTCAAATGGATGAACCATAGTATCATTTCAAGTCATTTGGTGGGAAAAAATATGTTGAGCATCTATGGCGCCTTGTCCATCATTTCTATCTTGCAAAAGAAAAAATAGCCATTCTTAGAAAACTGCAACTACAGAACATGCACTAGAAATTCAGCGTGCACTAGAAATTCAGGTAGAAATGACAATTCCTTCAAAGGCTGATAACTGAAGAGAAGACAGCAGAGGCCGGGCTGCTGCATGTCCCTGCAATTCTTTGTCCTCATCTGGCAGAAACTGATTGAGCGGGAAGCTCATTTTAAACTTCATTTCAATAGTGACTAAGAGCACACCTATTGAAATGACCTTCTCCAGATCTTTCTATTTCTTCTAAATAGTTCTTTTTGAATATGGAGAACTTCTGCTACAGACTGCAGAGGCACTAAGTAGTGACTCCAGGAACTTGCCTAGCAATTACTTCAAGGTAAGGAAGTGGTTTTCCCACTATCTTTCTTCCCTTCTCCTTTGCAAAATCGAAAAGGTTTTAATCAGAAACAGGCAAGTCGTCTATCACAACATCCACTATGAATGATCGAGAAGAAAGATTGTTCTCCATAATGTTCTTCTTTTACCCTTTTAAAGCTTGACTTTCAGGGGGGAAATGGGGTTCTTTCATGTTGGCTATTTAGACTCAATGGAAATCTACTTTGCAAAAGGAAATGCTTAGGAATTGATTGGGAGGCTTGCTTCTTCAGCCAGGTGTTTGAAAAGTGATTGTCAAAACATACCAGTGAAATTTGGAGCGTAGGAAAGAAAAGTCTATGAAACAAACTAAACTAATGAAAAGAAATGGACCTGATTTGTACAATCATCTACAGACCCATATATATACGCATCAATAAAAATGAGTATTTTATTCCTGTAACCAAACCATCTTAAGTTGCTTCAAACCATAGAAATAATGACAAATCATATTTTCAATTAGAACTCATAGAAGAAAGCGCTGCTGCTTACTTAGAAGAAAAATCATATTAGAAACAATATTCAAGCCAAAAGACTTTCAGAAGCAATATGGTTTCAAATAGACTTGGATACTTTCTACTCCTTAAACCGTCAAGAGCCACCTTTACATTGCGGAAGAGAAGTGAAAAAGTGGCAACCGAAGAAAACTGTTTCTTTGGTAGTTTGTGAGTTGGAGCTTTTAGGTTTGTTTTTTTTTTTTGGGGGGGGGGTTGGTTTTGGGTTTTTTTTTCCTTGGTTTGCTATTGTTTCCAACACAAGATCTGTTCCTCACTTCTAATGTTAATTAACCCTATCAGGAGATAGGTTTTGATTTGGGAAGTACATAAAATGTACAGCAGTTTTTATAGAAGTTCATGCCTAGAATGCAACATGAAACAACTCTTCAGCTGTAACTGACTAATTGTACACCTTTGTTTCTAGATACTTGGGACTAACTATTTCTTTCCAGCAGAATTCTTTCTGTTGCTTTGTCCATGTGGAATTTTTTGTCCTAAATATTTTGACTTTTCTGACAAAGACTGGAAACCAAAATCTATAACAATCAATATCAGAGCAATAAATTAATTCACCAGGAAAAACAACTAGATGGTAGATAAGGAGATGAGGAGATTCTTTTATTTTTTTTTCGGAGTCTAGATTCTAATAGTGGGGTAAGTGCCCTTCAAGCAAGATAGCAGAAATAAACATAGGAGCATGTTGTTCTTAAAAGTCTGATGAGAAGCTCTGTTTGATAAATTAGGAGTGTGTTCTGGGATTCTGGAAAGAATAGAAAATTTTCTTTGATCGATGGTGGGAAAAGTATAATCGGAATACTCTTGGATTTAGTGGATTTTCCTGCTAGAAACAACACCAGAAATGCCTTCTAATATTAAATGACAGAGCAGCCAATTGAACCATTTCTGAAATTTTTTCCCAGTGTTCCAAAAAAAAAAAAAGCCTATGGAAATATTAGCAAAAAAAGCCAAAATGATCCAAGAAGTATTAAATTATAGATTGGAAAGGCTATTAAAAATGCAAATATTGCTGATGGGAAGCAAATAGGCAGCTAAACATGTTTTCTCAGGGTACATGTCTCTAAAGAAATACTCTAACTAAAAGCTATGAATTCTTTATATCATCATTTTATCCTCTTTCACATTTTAAATGAGAATGAAAAACATCATTAAGGACTCTAGATGTAGATCTCAGATTCATCTTACATATCAAGCCAATTTTTTTTCACAGCCCATTTATTGGCTTGCCTTTTTGCTTCTTTCTGCTTTCAATACTGGGCAATTGATGCCATTGACAAAGAGTATGATTTCTCTAACCTAGGCAAATGTATTTCACCTTTAGGATCACTTTTGATTAAATGGACAGAAAAGGAATTGATTTACTCCACCTAATATTGATTCTTTTGGTAAAGGTCTCTTGGAGAAAACTTTTTTCAGCAGAGCACAGGGCTTCTGTGCACAGTAAAGGCAATTGCAAAAATAAGGCAGCTGCTCCTTCCCAAGCACAGTCAGCTGCCTATGTTCTTCTTTGTCGACAAACTCACCGCTGCTCTTCATTTCAGCGGCTGCCATCACGTTCTCTGCATCTCAGAGCCTCAGGGAACGAGCAAGAATTGCCAAGGTGGGATGCATCAGGACTAAGTAAAAACCCAGGAAAGTTGTCCTGGAACGCTTTCCATTCTCTTGCCAAGAGTGAATTCAACAGGCAGGAGAGCAGCAGCCACCGTCCTCCAGCAGTCGGAAGGCTTCGCACACAAGCCCGCTTCTTTGCGGCTTCATTGTTCGCCTCTTCCAAGCAACCGCGATCTCTGCCTCTCGGAGGCGAAGAAGCGGCTAGTTCGCACGCAGATCATTAGAGCGGCAGCAGTGCACTTTGGAGTGCCGCTTCTGCCGAAAGACGCCGGGAACCGGCACTTACCTTCGGATAGCTCCGAAGCCGCGCCTTCTGCTTTCTAGTCGTCTAGATCTTAGCAAAAAGCTTTCCCACTCCATTTGGCAAGGGGAGAGTGTACCAGCTCTGCAAAGGAACCCCGGTTTGCCAAGAAATTAGATTTGATGCTCATTTCAAGAAAACTGCTCTTTCCGAGGCAACCTGCAAACTGCTGTCAGATGGAAGTGCTCTCTGCCCTCTCCTGCCCAGCTCTATGTACCAGCGGGCACATTCTAGCCTGGCGAAGGAAAAAAACCTCAAGAGATGTCACAGTAAAGGGCAGGAATTCCAGTGTATTGGTTACTGCGAAGCAAGTTGAATCATTCATGTTTATTAATTCTGCTGATTCTGTTATTATCACTAATTTTTCAGCAGGGTATGAAAAAATTATAATCTAATCTGCTGTACAAAGTAGGTAATATGTAACAAAAACGCACCGTTTAAAATAAGTCTTTCCCATCTTTTTCATCCCTTGGTCTTTTATCAGACATGTAGGCAAGAAACCAAGAGATAAGCATCAAGTTAATTGATTGCTTCATCATTTTTCCTCCACCCTTCTTCCAGACTTTGCACAGCTGATTCAAGCATAATGTTAAGCAGGTATTGTTATTGCCTTTGCGGAGAAGCAGAGTGAGAACTGTAGAAATAATGCATTTTGTCTGTAAAGGAAATAAAATCCATAACGATTTATAGAATCTGCCAGAGAAAAGGAACAAGCTGGGATCCTTCTAGGAACCTCATATTCAGCCAGGAGCATTTGTGTTCTATTTAAAAATGCAGAGGGAGCATTGACATCTAGTGTTTGTTCCAGTATTTTACTAGAGAGACTGTATAGTCCACAATTCAATTTGAAGTGAAAGTATCCCTCCCAAATGACTCTTTGTAAAGTCTTTTGGAGACTGAAGTCAATATCCATGGGTCTTTGAAGATGCAGCAATGGATTACCTGTCCAAGTCAATGAGCATTAAAACCCCAAAAGACTCAGAAATGCACTTCACTGTTGCAAAACCTCACCTCTGATACCACTGATGCATAATGACTGGTCTATGCTGTAGTACAGTTTATAAATAAAACAGCTTGTTCTGAGACCTAATGGAAGTTTTGTAACATCCAGAAAACTCGAAGTTAACACCATTTGCTGTAATGCTGGTATACTCAGATGTACGCCTTGAGTACAGTTTTGGTGCAGGATGAACATAAAATGAATCAGATTTTGAAGCCACTTCTCTGTCTGCTAACACTGTGTTCCTTTGTTCCCTCAGCTTGTAAAATATCACCACCATGTCTTCTCAAGGCTCCTTTCAACAAAAAGACCTCTTCCAGCAGTACACAAGAATCTCTTCCTCCCCTCTAAAATCAAGTGAATGGAGCAATTACTTTGTGATTCTTAGAAAGGCAGGAGTTGTTTAAGAGAGCCAAGAGTTAGTGACTGAAAAGGAGGAAGAACTGAGTTTCCAGCTGTAGCTATATATGACAAGTAAACTGTGAGTGACAGAAACTGAGACTCAGTAGGGGAAGTAGTTGATTCAAGCTTTTGGAAAATAAAACCACTTCTTTGGGGAAACTGTTAACTTCACAAGTTTAAGATCTAGTTTTTACAACTTACCTGAAACACATCCTTTATCAGCACTAATTTGGGGGATTGCTGATCTAACTGAACTGGAAGCGGGTAATTTCTTGGAAATCTGATATCATGACTTTCATTTAATTTCCTTTTCTACTGAATCTCATGACTGAGTTCTGATGATAAGAAAGATTTCACTGGAGTGAAACTCAATAGGTCTTTTAAATATTAACTTTCATTCACTATGTATTGCACCTTATGAAAGCACCATCTGAATGTACTCACAATTCCCAAGAGGCATTTGACTGACAATTTTCTATTAAAATCTCATAGATGAGATGGAGATTCCACAGTCCTGGATGACAATATTTTAGATGTCCAAACCACATTTTCCTATTGTGTTTCCTTCTGTAATTTCATATCTGCAATCTATATGAACTGTGGGGCACACGCCAACATATGTCACACCTATAGAATGTCCTGTGAGTTGTACTGCTTCCCAAATCACAGAGTCCTGCGTTTCAAAGAAGTATCAGGCTTTCTGCACAATACTGGCCTATAGCCAAATGCTTCTTGTTTATACTTAGCTCTTAACAATGATAAGCATATGCAAGAATCTGCTCTTGTTTCTTGAGAGATCAAGCTGAGTTATGGTTGTTTCTATAAGAGGACTAATGATACAAGGAAATAGGTATTGTAAAGGCTAATTTCAATGCAAAAACATAAAGTATTTTCTTTTAGAGAGAAAAACACAGGTAAATTTGTAGTGCACCAGAGTGTGAGTTTGGAGATTTTCTGAAGTGTGTAGCTGAGATCCTGCCTGTTTTTTAAGAAAGGTAACAAGTACAGTCTGGATTATAGGCTAGTCAGCTGGCCTTCAGCCTCCAAAAAGCTGTTGACCATATCCTGATGAAAGCTGTTTCTGTGCATATAAAGTACCAGAAGGTAATTTGAAAAAGCCAACATGGATTTACCAGGCTAAAATTTGTGCCTTTTAGGGAGGAATGACTGATGTTGTGGATGAAGGGAGAAGAGTTGTTTGCAGAAGGTGTCACTTAGCACAGCTTTCTACTCACTGTTCCACAGCATCCTGATAGCCAAACTGGAGATACATAGGCTAAGAGGTTCTACAAGGCAGGTGATTATATATGATCTAGAAATGCATGTGGAAATGCACATGAAATACACATAAAATATTAAATGTGACATGCTGTCTTTCTCACCAGTGGTTCCTAACATTTGTCCTTTGCTTTCTGTCTATGTCAGAGAAATGTTGTGAATTTAAGGACAAATAAGGGCTTTGGTTTTTTTAGAAGAATCACTTGGTTATTAGGACAAAAGTGAGTTAAAAAACAATTTCTTGATTTTATTCCTGAAATATATGATATTCCCGTTGGATTGTTACGTTTCTTGCATTCAGAGAGCTGTTTATTGCTTTTCTTTTCAGTTACTTTTTGATGCTGTAATCAACAAATATGTTATAAGTAGATTTACACTATGATTTGAGATATTAAATAGCAGCAGCAATCCAGCTTCAAAAATCCCTTTTTTATGAAGATAAAATCATAGATAAGGAAGACTGTTTTTTCTTTATTACATGAATTTTAAAAATGCTGAAAAATAACAGTGTGAGAAAGAAAACACAGCACTTCAGAAATATATTTTGAGGATTCTTTTCTTGAATTATTGTTTCTTGTCTTTCCCAGACACTTCATGCATGAAATTTGTTGTATTCCAGAGTGAGCACTCCTTGAGGTTTCAAGAGCTAAGCCAGCTAGCCTTTTCATGCTGATTCCTCCATTTTTTTAAACCAAAAAAAAGAAAAAAATCCAGATCCCTTTCTGCACATCCTGATTCAGTCAGTAGTTAACTAATTCAGTTAAATACATATTGAACTTTAAGTACAGTCATAATCACACTAATTAATTTTGCTTATTCATATGCCTAAAAGAGAGATAAACAGGACTAAATATTTTGCTGAATCAGGTGTGTCCTCTCTGTCCAAGTTTTAAGCTGCTATTCCAGTTGGGAGAACTTTGGGAATTGCAGTATCCCAGAAATACTCAAAATTGCTGTAGACACATAGATCTGGGTTGGCTTGCTGCAATTTTACTGATTCAACAGCTGAAGACTTCTAATAGGCAAAGGAAGGAGGTCAACTCATCACTTCTTATAGCTCAGTGAAAAGTGTATGTTTTATTTTAGTTTTGGCAGTTAGTTTAGCACCAAGAAAATGAATTAATTTTTTTTTTTTTTTTTTTAGAATAGAAATAGCTTCCAAAATATTTTTACTTACTTTGTATTTTAATATGGAATGAGGAAAGCCCATTGTCAAATCTGGCCCTCAGGTCTTATAATCTGATGACATTTGTCTTCTCTAGACACAGTCAGAATTTTTAACATGAAACATTTGTTCATGGTGGGGAGATAGCAGGTGGCCCTGAAAATGAAATTAGGTTTTACTTTGGGTAATATTTCAAGCACAGAAGAGGAATTTCAAGTAAAAAATAAAAACTTTAACTTATTATCTGTCCACCATGGGACAGGTATTTTCCACTGTTCTGTTTTGTTTGTTGAGGAAAAGGAATGCTAACTACTTGTCATTACATTTATGGTTTACCAGCCAAACATTTGTCTTTGGGAAGCACCTAGTGAAAGAAAGATCAACTGATTTCTAAGGATAAAATAAAAACATAGATATGAAGTATGATATATAATTGAAATTTCCTGGAGATGTGGGTAGCTGGTCAAGGAATCCCACATAATATTCTTTCCTGAAAGTAAATTTAAAAAGTCGATGAAATTGAATTTAGCAGATAATTTTTGACCACTGGACATGGAAAAGGCTCAAGAAATAATAGTGTTTTTCCAAAAGGACATCATTGCTCCTCTACCTGTGAAATAAAAATATTAACTAAAGAGGAACAGCAGAGCCAAATGTGCTTGCTATGTGACAGCTTTGTAGCTGAATGCTCCCAGCCAAATCTTCTTCCTTTGCTTTGGAAAAAATGTAAGGATTTTGACTATTTGGGATTTTGGGAAATTTGATGTCAAAGAGTCATAGCAACTCTGACAGAGACCTGGATTTCTGCAATGGTGAAAGGCTACACAGGTGGCTCTTAAGTATTCTCTAACTGTTTTGTCTTAGGGAATCTGTTGCTCCTGCAGAGGCAGGAGGTCTAGTGAGAAGCTGAATAGACAGTTCAGTTAATTTTTTTTTCCATTAAATTTTTCCGGGTTGCATAAGCAACCAAAGCAACTATTCCTCCTGCCATGCTTAAAAGGTTCTTAATCTTCATATGCACATCAGTCATGAACTGACAGGAAAGAGCTCAAAGGATGAAGGGGAGTGTACTAGTACATTAATCACTTGTATATTTGCTATTGCTGTCAGCAGAAGAGGAAAAGCTGGAAATCACGCATAAGTGATTTTTTTTTTTAAACCCTTCATTTAATTTCTTTGAGAGAAATGTACACTAGGTATGCCTGTGCACCTTAAGAAACCTCAGACTGCTTTGTCACTATCCATACCAGAAATAAGGAACTCTTTTTTACCTTTGTTCCACTGACCTAAGTCACACAGTCTCTGTGATTTGATCAGTGATGCACAAGGAAAATTTGTGATAGAATGAACAGTTAAACCCAGCATCAATATCCCAGACTATCCTGCTTGCCTGTAAACAATTGCTTCTTTGTGACTTGATTAAGAGTCAGAGTTCAGTTTAAGCAGCCATGAAGCTGCCAGTTTAAACAGGTTAATTACAGTGGCAGAGCTCCACCTGCTTTTTTAATCCCAGACATTACAAGCTCTAGGAAGTAGAGGAAACATGTATTTCTACAATTACATCCAATGATAGTGTTTTTCAAAAAGATCCAGTTCACTTTGTCTTGAGCAGGGAACGTATCTGCTCATCAGAGGACTTGCTCTTCACCACACACTGTTTGCTACGGTCATAAATGTGTGATACAAGAATAAGGTGAGAATGAGCTGAATTTCCTCTCCCTGACTTCCTAACATAGTTTAACATGGGATGAAGGTTAATTAAAGTCACTGCTGCTTGACTGAAGTCAATAGGTAATAGCTTCTCTGGTTAATGTTAAAACCCGATTAAAAAATGTCATTGGAGATTGGAGAGTTAGTAATCCACATGTGCTTGGGGTACATTTTACTTCTGGGAGAAGAAAGTAAAAAACCTAAGAAAAATAAGAAAGGTTCTGTTAATTGCAAGTCTGTGACAGTGGTTGGAAAATCTCTCTGTATCTCCCAGCTGAACTGTGGGGTGACCAGTGTGGAGCTGATAGAAGGTTTGCACATGCAGTATCCCATATTCTGAGCACTGGGATCTTGCTTGAAGAAGCACAAAAACATCCCAGTCCTTATTTGAAATCAAGTGTCCAGGACTGGAAGATGGCACTTTATAACAAAATGCTGAAGCAGGAGAAAGATGAGGGAAGTACAGCTAACACAAACTGAAACCCAAACTCTGATAGCTGTTTGCTACAGGGAGAGAACTTCCCATTCAAATCACTACAAATGACTTCAGCTTGGCTCTGAGCTTCTGATAGTTAAGTAGAACAAACTGCCTTCAGTAAAAGATTAAATATCAAATTACCTCTTGATATGAAAATTATTACTATATTATCAGGATCACTGTGTACATTAACTCATGCTGCTGGCCAGTATTTGCAAAGTAGTCAGGCTTCTCCCTCACCGGCTTCACAGCTTTAAACCTCTCTTATTCATAGCCTTCCTCACAATTCCTACTTAAATATGTAACATATAATTCTGGAAAGCATTTTGAAATACAAAATTAAACCTAAATTATGCAAATCAATTAAAACTAAAGACCCCTGTCATTTTGCAAAGCTAGTAATTAAGGACTTTTATTCTTTTTTCTCCTCCAGACTTTGAAAATCTGTGCAAAAGTTTTAATCAGTGGGGATTCAAGAGCTTTCTGGCAAACGGAAATTCTTAGGAAGGAGCATTTAATGGAATTTCCTTCTCCATCCTCCTGCCCCAACCCAGAAGAGACAGAGCCATTCAGAACTTCATTCATCAGCTCTGGAATGAAACTAGTGGTGGTAGTTAACTGTTCTGGAGCTGTAGGAGAGGAGAGAGCTGTGCTGTTATCCTTGCTGCAGGATGTGGGTGTATTTCACTAACCTGAGAGACTGAGACCCTGGGAATTTTATGAAAGCCAAAAGTGTTTTGCTACGATGAAAATGTCTGGAAGAACAAAAAGTTAAATGTTCTCACAAGAATGTGAAAAACAGTTTTCTTGTCTCCAAACAGAGTTGAGGAGTGATTTTTATTGACTTTTCTGTTCTATGGATGCTTGTTTTCTTATGCTCTTTCTCTGAAGAGATCAATGCAGACTTTTAACAAGGTAAACAAATTAAAGTGGCAAGAATGTCAGCACTGTTATCGTCATGAGAAGTAAATGGCTGCATATCCAGTTTGGGATATAGTCAAGCTGCAAGTTCTTAACAGAATCAAAAATTTAACAAAGTTACTGATTCAGGATGGGGCCTAGCATACAGGTTTAGTACAATTATTCCACCTCTGTTTCCACAATTTGTTGCTTATTCAAAAATCTGTCTTTATTTATATGATGTTGTTTTCACTGTGAATTCTGAGTGTTTCTTAGAAGTTTGTCAGTCTCCATTTATTCTTCCTAACCTCCAATCACATCTGCTGAATTCTCTCATATTTTTTTATTTTGCTCTTTAACAGTCCTCTAGATATTTTTTTAGTCCTCTGTGCTACTTGCAGTTTTCTTCAGCTAGTTTTCAAACCTTTTCTCCAGACAAAGAGAAAAAAATTGTATAAAATTTGTACAAAAATAATTTATAGATAAATGGGAAAGGTCATTTGTGTTCTAGGGCTTTCCTGTTTTCACATTACCCATCACAACTTTCAGTTCAAGGCTCTGATCTGCTTTTATTTCATTGCTAGAGTAAAGCATGCATCTTTCCCAGGTGAACTTTCACATGTCCGTTATTCCTTCTGTGCAGTGTGAAGACCAGTTCCTGAATGGGCAATGAAGAGCTGAAAAACTGTGATGTGGGAATGATAGAAGGCAGGCAGTGTCAGAGACCTTGTTGGTATCCTCCACTTTCAGGAAAGGAAAACTTTGACAAATCATGTGAATTACTACATCAAAAATGCTGGCTGTTGTACTTATCTTTCCTGTGAATTTGGGAGACAAATGCATTTGCAGGCAAAGTGAAGAAGTGGAAGAACTCAAGATTACACAATAGCCAAAATATTACATATCCACATAGTTTCTTTGGAGATCTATGAGAAAAACACAGAAGAAAAACACAGAGGAAAGAGACATCTCAGATGTCTAAAGCCCACTTGTTTTGCCACTCACTGAATCATGTGACTGTGTAAGAAAGTGAAGTTTAGCCTGTTTCTAAAGAAATTAGATGTTAAGATTCTGGACTGAGGCTGCCTATTAGATTAGATTTGTATAGTAATAATGTGATGGTATCAGTGTCCGGTTTTGTGTGCAGGATCAGAAGTGTGGCTAATTTGACAGTGCCTAGGAGACCTGTCTCACTGAAACAGAGAGGATATGCATTAGCATGAAGCTGTAGGGTGAATCAGTGTTAGAGACATGCCTAAAACTCCTGCCTGTTCCTGGTCTGACTTCCCATACTTTCATTTTCCTAGATTTTAATTTTTCCTCCTACCTGAAAGAAAGTAGTGAGGGAAGGAAGGCAGCTGAAGATTGCAAAAAGGTAATTTCATGAAACCCCGTTGTCAGTCTGGGATTCCATTCTAGGCAAAGGCACATCTCAATTTTATTTCTCACCTTCCCTGCACATACTTTCTGTTTTACCTGAAAACCACCTGAGAAAGTTTTTTGCTCTCAATCAAAATAATGTGTGCCTCCACCAAGAGAACAGTAGTTGAAGAAAGACATTCCAGAAAAATGTCACCACAAACCACCTTACATATTCCTTGAATTACAAAAGCTAAATCTACACACCATCTATTATGAATGAACCACCATTTTCGGTGAAAATTCTAGGAAATCCAAGAGAGATTAGCCTGAGTAATGGAGTTAAAGTCAAGCTAATTTGTTTGTGAGGTTATTGGCAAGTCAAAAATCTCCTTCACTGTTTTGTTAGGCAGAGGGCTGGAGAAAGTGCGTGTGGTATGCTCAGAGGCGATCAATGTAAATTTGTTTTTACCAATGAGGCTGGTTCTGCTGAGCGAAATGAGTTCTATTCCCAGCTGTGTGGCTGAATCTGAGTCCAGTGCAGCCAAAAGTCTGCAACAAAATGGTTTGGATCTGTGGAAGTATAAGATGAGAAGAGTAAAGAGGGCTGCAAACAGTTCTGGAGCTGAATTTGGATGCACTAAATATAGAGGGAAAAGCAGAATCCACTTGTGCTTCTTTACTGTGTCTGATGTGTGCCTGGCAACCTAGGAAATGATGATCAGACCAGTGAGAAAACAGTCCTCCTTTTGGAGTTTTTTAACTAAAAGCAAAATGTTAATGTCTCTAGAGCTGCTTTTCTTCAGCTACCCATTCTGTCCTTTCTTACCTTTGCCTTCCCTTCAGACACTATTGCCCTTTCCTGTTTTCAGCTGCTCTTTAAAACATCTATTTCTTCATGCTCTTTCCGCCCACTGCATGCTTCCCATGAGCAGTCAGTCCCACCTGTCCCACCAGTTCCACTCTTCTTTCTGCTTTCCTAGCTGTCTTGTTCCTGTCCCTTTCCTTCATGGCAGCTAAGATTGGAGAGCAAAATTATTGAATCCTCCATCCCACAGAACCTCCTTGTAGCTCTTCTGTTGACTTTGGTAATTGTGAGTGGAAATAATTTGATGAGATGTGAGACACAGGATAAGAGAACCTGTGGTTTTTCATCCTTCTTGTCTGCTAAAATGTCCCTTATATAACTTCAGCTTCACACATAGCTAGTAGGGTTTTCCACTTTAAATTTTGAATTCACTTGGAAAAGATGTTTATTCATTTCATCAAAATTCTGAAGCAACATGCAGCCTTTTATTTCAAGTGAAAATATATTATTAGTTATGGTTTTCACTGTTAAAAAGATGAAAAGTAAGTGCACATAATGGAGAGTTAGACAACTGGGAGAGGACTCATCTGAGCAGTAGAAGGTGTTTCTGGTAGATCTTCATTTGAGATCTTTGTAGACTCATACCATAGGCAGTGGAGAGAGACAGTAATTTTAAGATCATTATTGATCTTAAAGTAGATATTTAAAATAGGTCAGAGAAGTCACACCTTAAATGTACCTGTTTCTTTCCATTAACTATTAAGGAAAGCTGGAGTGACTAGCTCTGAGGTTGACACCTACAGTGTGGATGTCTAAATTTAGGCAAAATGAATCCCACTCTGTCATCTTAAACATTCATCATAACATGTAATTTATTTTCCTTTTTTAAAAAAATAAAATTCCAAAGCAGAACAACATTTTGAGGTAAAATGAAAAAAATATTTCAGCTTGAAACTTCCAACAAAAAGATTGTGTTGAAGTTTTATAATTGTCTCAAATGTTCGTGTTGAATTTTATAAAGTTCAGTCTTGACAAAAGTACATTTTATGAAGAAAGTTTTTTAAGTGATGAATGTGGCCTGATTCTCCCTGTCACAAAATGGAGTGTTCCACCTTACTTGTTCCTGGGTGTTTGCATTAACACAGCTTCATTGGGTCCAATTTGTGTCAGAAGGGGCAATTTCATGACCAAGTCACAAGGACCTGGGCTAAGAATTGCCAATCAATTTCACATGTATTTGGTTCTGTTGTCCGGTGGCAATAACTTCTGGTCACTATTGAACTGGACTTAGTTTGCACCAGTGGCCTAGACAACAAAATAAAATTTATTACCAGTTCTTTAATACATCCAGTTCAGCAAAATAGTCTTGTATCAAAATATATCCTTATACCTACCTGGCAGGAGGGTAACTATAACAAACCACCTTCAAGAGCAGTAGGATGTAGTAACATGGAGCAATTTAAGCATAATGGAGCTTAGAGCTTTCCAATACTGGGAGATGGCAGGTTTTGGAAGGTAAGATATAAAGTCAGGAACAATTATGTCTTATCCTCAGCCAACAATCACTGTCTGTGAACATCCTACCTGTTCATGTTTGCTGGCTCAAGGGGGATTTTCAGAGCACTTTGAAACCTGCATTAAAACTGTCTTAGACTTTGAAGAGGCCTAAGGTAGTTTTCTGCTGTGCCTGCTGTGACTTTCTTTTCCATGTCATAAAATTGCATGACTGATAGAAGGGTAATTTCTGAATTTCAACCTACATCCTTCATCTTGGCCTGTAGTAAACCTGAAAACTGTATCCTGGTGTGGGGAGCAACTGTAACTGTTCACTAGCCTATGTGCTCCTTTTACATTTGTCTATTAACACCTTCACCATTTGTCTTTCCCAGGTCAGACTGAATGAGCTGAAAGAAATCAATGTCTCTTTGTAAGTGCTGAATATTTTTTCCCCAGTAAAGTACTTCTCTAAAAGGTGGTTATGTTAAACAACGGGGAAGTTGAGATTTGTCGCCACTAAGGTCAATAACAAATTCTCCATTGCATCAGTCATTCACTTTCTGTCACTTCACATAGTACCAGCCCAGGTGGTTTTTCATTCATCACTTTCATATGATTTTTCTCAGCTCTGTCTCTGACAAAATTTTGGCATGCAGTCCTTTATGACCAAATGGTAATTCCAAACCATGTGTCGTTCTAGTAAATTCTATTTTGTTAGAGGGGTTCAATCTCTCTGGTGAGCAACTGAAATAAGCATCTTAAGCTCTCTTCCTGCCCAGAGACAACAAAAATGCATTCAGCTCCTGTGAGCTGAATTTAGAACACCTAAATGCAAGAAACATGGCAAAAAGTGCAGCACAGTCACAAGGCTGTTTAGTCCTGGGGAAGACAATTCAACGATAAGTTCTGTACAAGGTACTTATGGCTGCCTGACAACTATATTTTAATTTCTGAGACTTCTGTGTCACTTCATACTTTCTACACATTTCTATTCCTCCAGAAAAGCTGACACCAACAAATGAGGATTTTCTTCGATGGCTATTTTTTGTCTGCATGTTTAAAAGAAAATTTGGCTATTTCTTCATGCCTTTTGGATGCCCTATTGCAGTTTACTCAGTCAGGTTTTTCAATGCCCTAAGTTCAGAAATGTTTCCAAAACTGAAAACACATGAGTCAAATCTTGTATTCATGTTCTCTTCTTTGGGACATTTGAGATGCAGCTTAAGATGGCCAGACTTGTACAGTGTGACAGGCTTCAAAGCCAGTGGCCAGAATTTTTTTGTGAGGGGGCAGCTCATTAATCCACTCACTGACACTCAGAAGATTAGCAATGTACTTAACAATGTATAGAAGTGTGAACAGCTTTCACACCCTTCAAAAAACAGGTTCACCAGCCCATGCCATTGTCTCATAATTGCAAGGGGCTCTCAAAGCATCAAAATGTATTTTGAGGCCATCTCACTGTAGAAGCACAGTATCCAGATCAAAGCAGCTATGTGTTAATCTCTATGAGAAATAGCTTGTTCATAGGACCTAAGTGACTGGGTGTGGCTCTAGGAACTGATTTCAGGAAGCTCTGCATAGTGTCAGTATTTTTTTTCAACAGCAACTCATCCACCATATACAAAAATCTCAAGAACCCACCCTTCAAAAGTAGCAGGAGTTTTTAGCAAATATGGCTTCTGCATGAAAACCTAACATTTCAGTTCCTCTTTCCACAGGTGCTGAAGGTCACAGACCTTTTAAAAGCTTCCTCCCTTGCCTATTTCATGTTGTCAAAGTTTTTCAACCCTTGAGCTCTGCAAGGTGAGTTGATCTTCAGAGATGAAGATAATATTGCAGAAATACCACTGATCTTGCTCATAGTTACCTTGGATTTTTCCCTTTCTTTTTTTCCTATGAAAGGTTAGTTGCTCTACTTAGTTCCTCCTTTTATTTATTTCCCTAGTTTATTTATTTGCTTCTGGCCCTGAGCTGTTATTGAAATTTGACTCATTGCAACAACATAATGTGTAGACTGTTTCCTGACTGTGTCAGATCAAGCTTTATAATATTTTATGTGTGCTGCAAGGGCACACACACTGCCAGTAAAGGTATAGACCATTCTTTGGCCCAGATCCTGCTATGTATCACAAATCTCAGAAATGTGGTCATTACTTTGTCTTAGCTGTAAAAATATTTTCATTGTATTGCAGTCAAGGTATACTGTTATTTGCAGTTGTTTTTTTAGATTTTTTCCATGTCATTTCCCAGCCCTTTTCTACTACATTTGTGAAAATATAATAATGCCATTTGATCCCCACGTCATCTGCCTCTCTAGTCATCTAGATCTTAGCGAAAAGCTTTCCCACTCCATTTGGCAAGGGGAGAGTGTACCAGCACTGCACACTAACCGTGGTTTGCCAAGAAATTGGATTTTCTGCACATTCCAAGGACACGGCTCTTTCCGAGGCAACCTGCAACCTGCTGCCAGATGGAAGTGTTCTCTGCCCTCTCCTGCCCAGCTCTAGGTACTAGCGGGCACTTTCCAGCCTGGCCGAGGCAAACAACCTCGAGAGATGTCACAGAGCATAAGTGGAGCACAGATGCTGACAAGCAGTAAAGCTGAAGAGCCTGGCTCAGCTTCACTAGTGTGCAATTGACTGACTGCGAAAAACAAAGCAGCAGAGCACCGGGCTTCTGGGCGCTGTGAAGGCAATTGCCAAAACCAGGCAGCTGCTCCTTCCCAAGCACAGGCAGCTGCCTATGTTCTTGCTTGTCGACAAACTCACCGCTGCCCTTCTTTTCTGCAGCTGCCTTTGTGTTCTCTGCATCTCAGAGCTTCAGGGGATGAACAAGACTTGCCAAGGTGGGATGCATCAGGACTAAGCAAAAACCCAGGAAAGTTGTCCTGGAACGCCTTCCATTCGCATGCCAAGAGTGAATTCAACAGGCAGGAGAGCGGCAGCCACCGTCCTCCAGCAGTCTGAAGGCTTCGCACACAAGCCCGCTTCTTTGCAGCTTCGTTCTTCGCCTCTTCCAAACTGACATCAGGAACCTCGGCTGGCAACTATTCCTTCCCAGGGAAAAGGGCCTCCAGGGGCCTGTGGCCTTGAGTAGCCGGCTGCCTCCAAAAATTCCAAAGGATTAAAGATATGTCCCAGACCCAACCTGCCCCCACCTCAAATTTATGCTGCCCTGACAGTCCCAAGGGAACTCCACAAACTGACATCAGGAACCTGGGCTGGCAACTTATCTTTCCGAGGAAAAAAGGGCCTTTCTTTGTCTCCAGGGGCCTATGTCCCTGAGTGGCCGGACGCCTCCAAAAAATCCAAATGATTAAGGATATGTCCCAGACCCAACCGTCTCCCACCTCAAACCTGTGCTGCAGTGACAGTCGTAAGGGAATCCTACCAAAAGACATCAGAAACCTGGGCTGGCCACTTTTCCTTCACAGAAAAAAAGGTCAGTCTTTGTCTCCAGGGGACTGTGGCCCTGAGGGGCCCGACGCCTCCAAAAAATCCATATGATTAAGGATATGTCCCAGACCCAACCTGCCCCCCCATAAAACCTGTGCTGCCCTGACAGTCCCAAGGGAACTCTACAAATTGACATCAGGAACCTGGGCTGGCCAATTTCTATCCCAGGGAAAAGGGCAGGTCTTTGTCTCCAGGGGCTTTTGGCCCTGAGTGGCTGGACGCCTCCAAAAAATCCAAACGATTAAGGATATGTCCCAGACCCAACCTGCCCCCGCCTCAAACTTGTGTTGCCCTGACAGTCCCAAGGGAACCCTACAAACTGGGAACAGAAACCTCGGCTGGCCATGTTTTTTTCTTTCCCTCTTCTTTCTTTCTTTCTTTCTTTCTTTCTTTCTTTCTTTCTTTCTTTCTTTCTTTCTTTCTT